>NC_092334.1:155336666-158225000 GCF_046630445.1 Rutidosis leptorrhynchoides
AGCCATTTTGGCTCACATAAAGGAATTCAAGCCAGATGAACAGCGTATTGAAGACATTCATGTTGTTAAAGACTTTCCTAATGAACTTCCTGGTCTTCCACCACAAAGACAAGTTGAGTTTCAAATCGATTTGATCCCCGGTGCTGCCCCTATTGCAAAGTCACCATACCGGCTAGCTCCATTAGAAATGAAAGAGCTATCTATGCAACTACAAGAGCTTCTGGAGAAAGGATTCATTCGTCCTAGCTCATCACCGTGGGGAGCACCTATATTGTTCGTCAAAAAGAAAGATGGTTCAATGAGGATGTGTATCGACTACCGCGAACTAAACAAGTTGACCGTCAAGAATCGTTATCCTCTTCCTAGAATCGATGACTTATTTGATCAGTTACAAGGATCAAGCATCTATTCCAAGATCGACCTAAGATCTGGATATCATCAACTTAAAGTTAAGGAATCCGATGTTTCCAAGACTGCCTTCCGGACTTATTACGGACATTACGAATTTTTGGTAATGCCCTTTGGGTTAACTAACGCTCCTGCTGTGTTCATGGATCTCATGAACCATGTATGCAAGCCTTATCTCGATAAGTTTGTGATTGTTTTCATCGACGATATTCTCATCTACTCTAAGAGTGAGAAAGAACACGAACAACACCTCCGACAAATTCTGGAGTTATTAAAGAAAGAACAGTTGTATGCTAAGTTCTCCAAGTATGAGTTTTGGTTGAAGACTGTTCAGTTTTTGGGGCATGTAGTTGACAGTAATGGAATACATGTCGACCCCGCGAAGATCTCGGCTATTCAGAACTGGGAAACACCTAAGAACGAGAAACACATTCGTCAGTTCCTAGGACTTGCCGGTTACTATCGGAGATTTATTAAAGATTTCTCCATTCTTGCCAAACCACTCACCAAGTTGACTCATAAGGATAAGAAGTTTGAGTGGTCTATTGAACAGGAATCTGCGTTTCAGACTCTGAAAGAAAAGTTGACTACCACTCCAATCTTATCACTACCCGACGGAACTGAAGACTTCGTAGTCTATTGTGATGCTTTAAACCAAGGTTTTGGGTGTGTGTTAATGCAACGCCAGAAAGTCATTGCATATGCATCCAGACAATTAAAGAAGCATGAGAATAACTATACTACCCACGACTTGGAACTAGGAGCTGTAGTATTCGCATTAAAGATATGGCGACACTATCTTTATGGAATAAAATTCACCATATTCACCGATCATAAGAGTCTCCAGTACATCTTTGATCAAAAGCAACTGAACATGAGATAAAGACGTTGGGTCGGTCGAATTACTAAATGACTACAACTGTGAACTCAAGTACCATCTTGGTAAGGCAAATGTTGTTGCTGATGCACTCAGTCGAAAGGACCGAGTCAAGCCTATCCGAGTGCGAGCTTTGAATATGATCATTCATACAAATCTGACAGCTAAAATTCGGGAAGCACAACTAGAAGCTATAAAGCAAGAAAATATCAAACATGAAGGACCTTTAGGATTTAAAAACCAATTACAAATCAAGGAGAACGCAACACGGTACTACAACAACCGTATCTGGGTTCCTCAATTCGGAAATCTGCGAAAGCTAGTCTTGGATGAAGCACATAAGACTAGATATTCTATTCACCCAGGCTCCAGTAAGATGTATCACGATGTGAAAGAATTTTATTGGTGGCCTAATCTGAAATCTGATATTGCTGAATATGTGAGCAAGTGTCTTACTTGTTTAAAAGTTAAGGCCGAGCATCAAAAGCCGTCTGGTTTACTGCAACAACCGGATATTCTGCAGTGGAAGTGGGAATGTATCGTTATGGACTTTATTACTAAATTACCCAAGACTTCTAGTGGCAATGATACTATATGGGTCATAGTAGATCGTCTTACTAAATCTGCTCATTTCTTACCGATCAAGGAGACCGACAAGATGGAGAGATTGTCACAACTATATATCAAAGAAATTGTATCTCGTCATGGTGTTCCTATATCAATCATATCCGATCGCGACAGTAGATTCACTTCCAGATTCTGGAAATCCTTACAAACTGCTCTTGGAACTCAACTCGACATGAGTACTGCTTATCATCCGCAAACCAATGGTCAAAGTGAACGAACCATTCAAACGTTGGAAGATATGCTTCGCGCTCGTGTTATCAACTTCGGCAAAGGTTGGGATAGACATTTGCCTTTGGTTGAATTCTCTTACAATAATAGTTACCACTCAAGTATTAAGGCTGCACCTTTTGAGGCCTTATACAGACGAAAATGTAGATCCCCACTGTGCTGGGATGAATTAGAGGACAGACAGTTAATCGGTCCTGAAATCATACACGAGACAACCGAAAAGATAGTTCAGATTAAGAAACAAATAGAAACTGCCCGCAGCCAACAGAAAAGCTATGCTAATAAAGGTCGGAAAGATTTGAAATTTCAAGTTGGTGACAAAGTCATGTTGAAAGTATCCCCTGGGAAAGGCGTCGTTCGTTTTGGTAAACAAAGCAAACTAAGTCCGCATTTTGTTGGACCCTTCAAGATTACTGAAAGAATCGGACCCGTGGCTTATCGATTAGAATTACCTGCTGAACTTAGCAGCGTACACGACGTATTTCATGTCTCGAATTTTAAAAAGTGTCTCGCTGATGACACTCTCATTATTCCTTTGGATGACATTTGCATTGATGATAAAATGCACTTCATAGAAGAACCCGTAGAAGTCATGGACCGATCTGCTAAATGCTTGAAACAAAGCACCATACCTATTGTTAAGATCCGTTGGAATTCACGACGTGGCCCCGAGTATACCTGGGAACGTGAAGACCAAATGAAACAGAAATATCCCCATCTCTTCTCAACCGCTGATGCATCTGAGAAGTCTACCTAAAACTTCGGGACAAAGTTTTTATTAACGGGGAGGTACTATAACAACCCTCACTTTTCGACTTCTAAATTTACTGAAATAACCCTAGGGTTATCTGCCTGACTATATGTATTAAGGGTTGTTATACACAATTAAATATTGACCTAATAGTAATTTTTAGTCAACAACGTACGCTTAAATAAATAATATATTATTAATTTATATAATTTGACATAATTTAACTAAGTATATAAACTTTGTATCACTTTTATTATTTAGTTAATATATTATATATTTAACTATATAATAAATCCAATTATATATAAATGTAATAATATTTACAAACTTACTAAAACTATAATTTAATAATTAAAATCATAATTATTATTAAAAATACAAAATACCGAATTATTTATTTTTTTATGCAAAATTCGTATTTATTAATTAAATAAAAAAAAAAAAATATTGACAAATATTTTTGGAAAAGTACTAAATCAATTTATTTATTTAATATATATATATAAATCCTTAAAATAAACGAATTTAAAAAAAATTTACTTTTTAATTAAAAATTATATTGGAAAACTACTTTTATTATTTTATTTTATGCATTATCCCATGACCTAACATTTAATACTTTTGAATTTTAAAATCCCATTAAAAATTAAAATATTTCTTTTTTTTAATTATTTTATTCTTTTTACCTAATTTTTTCAAGTATAAATACCCCTCATTTCTTATTCAAACTCACATCAAAATTTCTCTTATTCTCTCTTTGAAGAATTACTACTAGTAAGTATTCTTTTCTTACTTTTTACTATTTACTTCGGTTTATTATTTTTTTTACCGAAACATGTAAATAATGTTATAAAATATATGCAATTAAAATTAAAATAAATAACATGTTATAATTAGTAATATATGTTACTAAAAATTATAAAAGTATTTTTATGAATTAATAAATAGGAATTATAATAAAAATTGAATTAATGAATATATATGTATATACGCACCTAACGTGAATGTTATAATTAAAGATAGCGTACAAAGACTACAAACATCACCGCTACTTGTGGCCTAGGGTGATCCTTGTTATCATTATGGGACGCTTGTGGATCTCGAATGCCAAGACTTAGATTCTGGTCAAGAGATCCTGGGCCGCTCGGTAACAATAGATCATTCGAGTGACTTGCATGTTAGCAACGAAGTTTGGGCGAGATTGTACAACATCTTTGTTAAGAATTATAACCCGAACATTCTTAAACTAGAAGCTTACTATAAGTGGAAGCTTTCCATAAATAGTAGGTTTCCAAAAATAGAAACTTTTGAGAAATAGGAATTTTTCTCGAAAACCGTCACTGTCAATATAGTTGCTATATTAATAAACATACTTTATGTCAAGTTAGATATTAACTAATCAAACGTTATACCTCTAGGTTGATATCCAGATCACTTACTTGTTTTACTTTCCTTCTTGCGTGGAATACTTCAACTGCTATTTAAGGTGAATTTCATAGCCCCATTTTTACATTTTTATGTTTTTACATTGGGGTGAGACACATGCTTTATTTTAAATGCTTTGACATGCTAGACACAAGTACAAACTTATTATGCGACCAACATGAGTATTTTATTATGTTCATTTGAAACATACAAATCTCTGCTTTGTAATATCATTAATTGCTAGATGAATTAAAGTGGCAAACGAAATTATTATCGATAGCGCTATTGGAAGTAACGTCCCGCACTGTTGACCTCAGGTCAATTGGTGGTATAATAATGATCTCGACAATTACACATGTATTGTTACGAGGTAAAATCGTTTAGTTTTGATATTATACGCTCATGGCATACTTTTGATATACATGATACATCGACTTTATTTAAATCTTGTGGTCTAACAAACTTACTCAAAATTAAACCTATGTTATTCACTCAACCTCGTGTTGCCTTTTTAAGTATGTTTGTCTCAGGTAATTAGAAGCTGTTGATGTGCTGCTTTGATGATGATTGCTTGCTATGCTTGGAGTCTTCATGCATTACTTATCATTCCATTTAAAAACATTTAATGTTTTGTTCATTCAATAATATGTAATGACTATTTATATTCCGCTGCAAAAACTCAATAAAAGTTATATAAAACGTCTCATATAGAGTCGTTCTCGTTATACAATTGCTTGATTTGATATAATTAGTCACAAATACCCACTGCCCTATTTGGGGGTGTGACAGTGTTATTGTGGGGTACAGTGATGATTTAGCAAGTGTGATAGCGTGATGAAGTTTGTAATGATAGGCGTGATGGTAGTGTGATAGGACAATAGGTCCCACCTTTTTTTCCATTTTTTTTAAAAGCCTTTTTTTCATTTTTAAATTAAGTTATGTATTATTTATTTTTATTTTATTACTCTAATTAATAATTAATTATTAATTAAACTTATATAAAATATCAGTATAATTTAAATACACAAATATGTATAAAATCATATACTTACAAAATTTAAAACTTTATGGACTAAATTACAAATAAAACAATCTTTTTATATAAACTAATACATAGTCTAGAGACTAAGTTTGTATATATTCTAATTATCTCATCTTCATTAATTGTAAACTCTGTATTACAGTCACCGCCGGAAGTATCCTTATCCATTTTATTCTAAGTTTGTATGTATAATTATAAAATTTCATCAGAAAAGAAAATGAAAACATAAATTTAAAAAAATGGCATCTGATTGGCCCAAGCATCCTTCACGCTCTTCTTCATCCCCGTGAAACTCTTATCGCACCATCCATTTTTTCGGTCCATCACGCCCCAAGTGGCGCCATGGTGGCAAAATACGTCCGATCACGCTGCATTAGGAAAGGTCTAATACCAATTTACTTTAAATCCCCCTTGCACACCAACCCACGATCCCACTAAGCCTGTTTGTGTTGTAACTGAATCTAATTCTGATAATCACCCATCGACAGAGATCGTGGAAGAGGGCAACACGGTTTCACTCCCGAAAAATTATGCTCAAGAGAACAATCCGAATATTGATACCATCCAGCTATATGAAGAAACTGATATCCTTTGCAATCCGTCTATCGCTACAAACAAATCAAAGGGTAAGAGAATCAAAAAAATCCAAGGCTACGGATAAAACAAATTCGAAAATCCTTAGTTACGATAGGTAACACATACTTTAAGAAGAAAGCACATGATAATCTGATATCTAGCCCAATGAAGCCAACTGCCCAAACTATTCCACCTTCTGAGTGTAACAAGAAAGACTCTAGATCAAAATTCTTGTTTGTTAAACAGTGTGCTAGAAGCGGTCAAAAGCTAAAATTGTCACAACTCTCTAGAAAGGCGACATCATCTTCTAAAACCTCGGAAAACCTGCCTAAAAAGCTGCCGAACAAAGGAGGGACCCGCTCTAAATTGGCCTCTACCAGCACTATCGACACCAATGAATTCGGCCAGGAACTGGGAATTCGTTAGACCACAGATCATTGATCTTCCTGCCTCCTGCTCGCTAAGTAAGTTTCTCTATGTCTTGCATTTCACTTAATATTCGGGGTGTGGGACAATCGGGTAAAATAAAATGGCTTAAAAAAATATGTAATGAGGAAAATCCGGTTATCCTAGGTCTACAAGAAACCAAATGTGCCCAATCACCTGACTCTCTAATTGAATCATTTTGGTATAACTCAAACTTTCAATTTGTACAAAAAGACGCAATTGGGGCATCAGGGGGATTACTCTTAATTTAGGATCCATCCACCTTTTCCTTCGAACAAGCCCTAGAGGGGGAATTCTTTATCGCCATTAAAGGGACATGGATGGGTTACAATTCTGACATGGTAATTGTAAACGTATATGGCCCGCACTCTCATCAGAAAAAAATCAAATTTTGGACAGAACTCACAAACCTAATTAATTACATCAACGTCCCCCACATTATCTTTGGCAACTTCAATGAAGTCAGATCCAAATCCGAACGCCTCAACTGTAACTTTAATCAAACATGGGCTGATAACTTTAACAATTTCATAAATAATTCGAATCTAATCGACCTACCTCTAGGGGGTAAGAAGTTTACCCGCATCTGTATTAATAAAATGAAATTCAGTAAACTCGATCGCTTCCTTGTTTCCGAAAATATCATAAATCTATGGCCAGACATCTTCTCAAAAACCCTTGATCGGGATCTCTCAGATCACTGTCCGATCATACTCAAAAATTCATTCACCGACTTTGGTCCAAAACCTACGCGCGTCTTCAACACTTGGTTAAACCTACCAAACGCTGACGAAATCATAAAAGCTACATGGCTACTCCCCATATCCGGTAACCGCCCAGATTGTATTTTCTGAAATAAACTAAAAAACGTTAAACTCGAGCTTAAAAAATGTAGCCAACAACTAAGCAACCTTGACAACGAAATTAAAATGCACTTGAACGCCTCCAATGATTGGGAAAAACTCGCGGAATCTAGACCTCTAACCGAATTCGAAAAAAAAACTTGGATAAATGATAAAATACAACACTTTGAAAAAGAAAAAAAAGAAAACTAACATGCTTAAACAAAAAGCACGCATCAAATGGAACCTCGAGGGCGACGAAAATTCCAAATACTTTCACAATTACATTAAAAGACGTTCAAACAAAAACAACATCCGGGGCATATCACTTAATGGAACATGGTCAGAGGAACCTAACACAATAAAAAACGAAGCTCTCAAATATTTCGAAACAATTTTCACATCCAAATAAAGAAAAGGAATCTGCCATTTTGAAAACGAACCTAATCGTTCCTACATATCCCATACGGATAATCTCCTTCTTGAAGCCCACTTTTCCGAAAATGAAATATGGGATGCACTTCATGGCTGTGACAGCTCAAAGGCCCCCGGGCCAGACGGCTTCAACATGAAATTCTTCAAAAATACTGGTGGCTGATTAAAGATGACCTCATCAATGCCCTAGATTGGTTTTGGTGTAACACCGAAATATCCAAGGGTTGTAATGCCTCTTTTTCACACTAATTCCAAAGAAAGCCAACCCAATTGGATTCAACGAATATCGCCCAATTTGTTTAATCGGAAGCTATTATAAAATCCTCACCAAAATACTTGCTAACCGCATCTCAAAAATTATTCACAAACTAATTGGAATTGAGCAAACCGCTTTCCTGAAAGGCCGAAACATCCTAGATAGTGTCCTGATCACAAACGAAATAATTGATGAACTCAAAAGGAAGAAACAAAAAGGCCTCATTTTCAAAGTTGATTTTGAAAAAGCTTTCGATTGTATAGAATGGGACTTCCTTTTTGACACTATGAAATACATGGGATTCGGCACTAAATGGATCAGTTTTATTCATGCTTGCCTTTCCTCATCTTCCATCTCCATTCTCATTAACGGTTCCCCGACCAGGGAATTTTCCCCCGGCAGGGGTATCCGTCAAGGAGATCCCATCTCCCCCTTTCTCTTTATCATTGCCGCTGAAGGCCTCAACATCCTCGCTAAGCGTGCAATTACAAACAATCAACTCCTTGGCATCTGCGTTGGACACGACAAGATCGTGGTATCTCACCTCCAATACGCGGACGACACAATCTTCTTTGGCGAATGGAGCAAACGTAATGCAAAAAATATCTCTAAATTATTAAAATGCTTCGAAAATATCTCCGGGCTTAAGGTAAACCTTAAAAAAAGTAATCTCTACGGAATCGGGGTCTCAAAAAAGGATGTTGAGGAAATGGCTACTTATATCGAATGCTCGGCCGGCTCAACTCCTTTCACCTACCTCGGAATGCCCATTGGCACTCCTTCCACAAAAGCCTCCACCTGGCAACCAATCATTGATAAATTTGACAAACGATTCTCCGACTGGAAAGCAAAATCCATATTTTTGTTGGCCGCTTAACCTTAATCAAATCGGTCCTCACTAGCATCCCTTTATATTACTTTTCCTTATTTCACGCACCCACTAAAATAATTAACACACTTGAAACAAAAAGAAGGAAATTTTTTTGGGGCGGGGCGGAAGTGGATAATAAAATAAACTGGATTAAATGGGAACATATCCTCTTACCTTACGAAAAAGGCGGGTTAAACATCGGGTCCTTAGTCTGTAAAAACATATCTCTACTTTGCAAATGGTGGTGGATATTTTCTAATGAAAAAAGCTCACTTTGGGTTAAAATCATTTCGAGCATTTACGAGGGGGGGGGGGGTTCTACTAACGTTTTATCTAGAAATGTTGCAGGTCGCACAATTTGGAATGAAATCATCAAAGCAGGAAAATCCGCGGACGACTATGGTGTTAACTTCACCAATTCAATTTCCAAAAATATTGGGAACTAAATCATCAAAGCATTTACTGGGAGAGGGAGGAGGGGGGGGGGGGTTTCTACTAACGTTTTATCTAGAAATGTTGCAGGTCGCACAATTTGGAACGAAATCATCAAAGCAGGGAACGGTGTTAACTTCACCAAATTCAATTTCCAAAAATATTGGGAACGGTTCTAACACCAAATTTTGGCATGACAACTGGTGCGGTACTGAAAAGTTTTGTATCCAATTTCGAAGATTATATATGCTTGAATCAAACAAAAACGCCACGGTTGGGGAAAGACTCAAGACAAACAACACAACGACATCCACTTCATGGAACTGGTCCCGAGCACCTAATGGTCGGAGCCTCACCGAATTAACAGAGCTAAATAATCTTGTATCAACCATCAGTCTCTCCAATAAGCCTGATACCTGGAAATGGAATTTAGATCAATCCGGCATTTTTACAACAAAAGCTTTAGCCACAATTCTCGACAACCTTAAACTTCATACACCGTCCTCCATCATTAAGACACCAAGGAATAAACTCATACCCCAAAAAATTAACATCTTCATTTGGAGAGTTCTATACGGGAGAATCCCGACACGTGTAGAACTAGACAAAAGAGGAGTTGATCTCGACTCCATCCTCTGCCCACTATGCAACCTACACATAGAGTCTATTGAACACATATTATTCCAATGCACGTTTACATCAAACGTCTGGGAATCAATTCTACAATGGTGGAACCTCCCAGCCACCACCTTCACCAATCTCCGTGACATAACCTTAAATGATCAGTCATTCACCGCGTCACAAAATGGTGCTAACATCTGGCAAGCCATTAAATGGGCATCCACTTACATTATCTGGAAATATCGGAATCTCAAGGTCTTCGGTAAAAAAGAATGGTGTGTCGCAACAATCTTATCCGAAATCCAAACACAGTCATTCGCATGGATATCCAAAAGACACAAAAAATCAATAGTTATGTGGCACACCAATGGCTAGTCAATCCCGTCTTCTACATCTCCTCAAATCATCAGAGATCCGGCATTGGCTAATTGTAACAAAGTCCTATTCGTCAGAGCATTCATGGCTTGGATTTCCATTTTCACTTGGTTAAATGGGGAGTGTCAGCCGACTTTGTCATCGCAAGTGCGGTACTGTCTGGTTGCCTCTTCCCAGCTTGATGTCTCAAGTTCCGCGGTGTATTTGGCCTCCTCGCCCATGAATCTGTACATTTTCCATATTCGAACTCATTATATTGTATAGTTTTATAGGGCTTTGTAACTCTCCGATATATTAATAATACTTATTGCTTGCTTTAAAAAAAAAAAAAAAAAAAAAAATTACAGTTTGAATGGAAGCTTACTCATCGCCCATGGCTAGTTCCACTGCAAGATAAAGCTGGTTAAACTCGATTACCATTCTGTTGATAAAGATAAGTCCTCAACTAGTTCAAAATCACAATATAAATTATTAATAGCCAATAACTTAAAAAACTAATTACAGGGTACTCACAGAAAAACTCACGTGTCCAACTAATTATTGCTCGAGTGATTACTACTTAATTGGATACCAATTACAACACTCAGATCCTAAAGTGACATACTATCCCAATCACGTCCTGACCAATATTAAACCATGGTCAAAGTTATGTAACCGTCTTAAAACGTTCATGCACATTCAACTACACAACCACGAGATGGACAGTATACCATTTTCATGGTTACTCTTTTATTGACATAAACAGCTAAAAGCGTCAACATTGGAGTTTAAAAAAATAATGACGTTTCTGTATTGTTCACCATCTATATAGTCAGGGGCGGATTCAGGATTTTAGATCATTGATGTCACTAAATAATGCGCTAAAATATATTGAGTATAAAATTTTTAATAACAAACTAATATTAATTACAAATACAAATATAAAAGCATTAAGTTACCTTCGAAATTCATCAAACTACAAAGCGTCTATCTTTTTTTTTCTTCTTTTTTTTTTTAAAGCAAAGCGTTTATCTATCTTTGGATCCTATTTTTTAGTCGGAAACAAGTGACACGAGGTTCACAAGGTCATTTTTACATATAAAATCTCATAGCACTAGTCACTAGAAAGTAAATATAATTTTAATTAAATATGTGAGAATAAAGAAACCATAATATGGATCTTTACAAACCTTAATTGTGTGATGCCAGTTAGTCACCGCTTGATGACCATATTTCCTTTAATGATACAGTTTTTTTATTGGCTCCTGTTATCTCGTGCACCGATATAAACTCTTGAATAGTAGGTGTATCTAATTGGGTTGGGGTCCTTTATACTAAATCCAAATGATTTATAATGAGTTGGGCTTTTTTCTTATTGTACATATCAGCTGAGTGGGGGCCTGTGCTCCCCCTATCATACATATATCTCCGCCCCTGTATATAGTCCAATGAAAACGACCTCGTCTCTATACGAGTTTTCGTTTTTTCGCAAAAAAAAAAAAAAAAAAATCTATATAGTCTAATAAAACTCTAAAATATTGATTTCATCATTAAACTTAATTTTCATAGTGATGATTTCATAATTATATATTAATTTAATTTAAAAAATAATACGAAATCTTTTATAAAAGGAAATATTAATCTCTCATAAATTGTAATTTTATTTTTTCTAAAAAATTTAAAAGGCATTTATTATTATTAATAATTATTATTACCATATTAACTATTAGACAAAAATGATGAATAGTACCAGGGGTAGTTTCTTCTTTTTACCTATTTTACTGTAGCAAGGAATCATTGTAGCCCGTTAGCACTGTAGCAACGGAATTACTGTAGCAACGGGATTACTGTAGCAATGGTACTATAGCAATTTTTTTTTTTATTATTTTTTCGGTTCGTTTACTGTAGCTTTTTTTTCCTTTATATTTTTCTCTACCTGTTATAACAATTTTTTTTTATTTCTTCTTTTTTTGTTTCCTTTATATTTTTCTCCACAAAATAACGACTTAATTGCGCTAAATTTTTAAAAGTCAACAATTCCATAGCGAAACGCCGAGATGCACGTATATTATTAATTTAAAATAACATTTAAATCTTTGATGGGTTATAGCTTTTAGTTCGACTCGAGTTGCGCTTCAACCAAGGGCGAATATAGGTAGATACCCGTGGGGTCATGGGACACCACTAGTTCGGAAATTTTTATTACAATGTACTCTTCAAATTTTATAGGATACCACTAAATTTAACTGAAGGACCCCATATATTTTTAGAATTTATAATTTTTCTTATAAATTGTATACGACACACTAAATTTAACTACTTGGACCACACATATTTTTCGAATTTGTAGTTTTTTATAGGTAAATAACCACTAAAATAGAATTAGTACTGAAATTTTTTTTAGGACCCCATTGAATTTTGGTCCTAGAATCGCCATTGACTTCAACGACATCATCGTTAGCCACGAAATAATTTTACAAACTAAACGCAATAAAATACATTGAAAACCGAACCCCCGACGCGAAGCGAGGGTTCCACAACTAGTTATTATCAAAAACATAAATATAAATACTCAACTTTGAGGGAACTTTATGTTTGTAAAATCAACGACAAGTTTCTTAGTCGGAATCCATGGTTCCACGGAGCAATAAACTAAATGACTTTAACATTTAAACATATAATTAAACTGTTTCGTTTAAACAAACTCGTGCTTCCACAGGTCATTTCACTAGTATTACATAAACTTGTATTCATTGTAATTAGATATATAGCATGAACATACAAAAAGGTCATATTTGAATTTAATAAGGAACACAAAACAACATGCCTTAGCTTTAAGTTCTTCGGATATCCCTAACACTTCAGGCTACGTAAGACTTCCAGATTTTATGTGATCAGCACAACTAGTACTATTAGCCATATATAGTCTCATCACATAATTATGGAGCACAGGAAGATCCGAAGATAGATAGGCTACATACAAAATACAAATTATTCTAGGGATTGTATACCTTTGGTATTCCTAACATACATGAAACTAGACAGGCCATACCTTGTATAAATACTCATGTGCACATCAATGTGTCACTTTGTAGTCTAATATGGTATCAGCAACATAATATCCCTCCCCTGCCATTTTCATCATCCTCTACTCCGTTCCTCTTCTCTGTTACTTCATTCATTTTTTCTACTTCTCACACCATGTAAACCGATCCCATGAAACTTCCTGCTCGACCAATTCATCAAATACATCACCCTGTCCCTATAAAATTCGACATGGAAACTAGCAAATATGCTTCTAGGTCTGAATTATTAAAGATTCATTGCCGTGCACACGATGTACTTGATCATAACATCTGAATCACCACCATCTTCCTCCTCAAAAGGCAAAGAAACAGAAACCGTTACACCGGAACTATGGAACTATGGAACCGCCATGACACAATCGTGCTTCAATGGATGTATGCTACTCTTTCCCTCGATTTGATGAACACAATCATGGAATATCCTTCATGACAACAAGCATTCACGAGCCCTTGCTCTTGAAATTCAATTCGTCAATACAAAATTGGATAATTATCCCAACATGTCCACCTAGGAACTTAAGATGATTATATTGCAGACCAATTTGCGAACGTAGAAGCCAAAGTCGAACCCCATCGTTTGGTTTTACAATTAGTGGTTGGGCTCAACGACAACTATGCCCAAATTCGGACCCATATCAATCAAATGGAAAGGTTAGCAACCTTTTATGACGCTAGATCGAAATTAATATTTGAAGAATCCCTTTGAAATCGACAATTATCGATAAACACCAGCAACAACTAATAGTCGATATCTCTATCTCTAGTCAAGATATGTATTATAATTGTATTAGGAAAGTATTGTATTCAAATTAGGATAGAATTCTATCTTAACTTGGTGACCAAGATATTAATGATGTATAAATACCCATTCATAGATTAATGAGAAGACGATTCATACCCTCTAATATGGTATCAGGCTAATTGATCCTAACTCTAAATCTCCTCTCCGTTAGTTTCTTCTACCCATATCTTTCGTTCTTTATTTCTCAATACCATATTGTGCTAGCTATAAGCAATTGTTTAATAGGCACATATATCGAATTACTTTTGTATAGTCTTCTTTTTCTCTTGATTCGTTCAAGGCTGGAGACGTCAATTAAAGTAAAAACAATAGTAATAGCCGTAACCCACTAAAAAGGTTGTGCTCATCATCGTTATAGAATTTGTGAGTCTAATTGGTACTAATATTTTTTTGGTAAGAATTAAATCACATATTTGGTATTGTCTGTTGGTCAACGAAAGGCAAAAGAACAAGGAGAAAGCAAGTTTCACTCTTTGATTTTTGATTGGTAAAAAAAAAAAAAAAGATTGCAGCAGCTTACTCATCGCCTTCCCTTGCTAGATTACACTGACTTTTGATTCTTATTCTTAAGGTCTCTTTCGACTTCTCTCTCGTTTCTTTTATCGACAACTGATTCTTTACTACAACCATGAGCGACTTAAGCAAAACTTCCAATCCATCTTACTATAAACCACAAAATATTAGTGGACACAACCGCTTCTACAATCACTACCCTAATGGGCCTCAACCTCAATCTCAGCAGTATGGGTCAACTAATCAATCATGGGCTCCACCTAATAATCAGTCGCTAACCTCTACCACTCCGGACGACAATTGGTACATGGACACCGGTGCTACTTCTCACATGACGGGTTCACAAGGTAAACTCTCGTCTTATTTTCCTTCGAGCTTTTCTAACCAAATTATTGTTGGTAATGGCACAGGTATTCCTATTTTTGGGTCAGACCAAACTTCTATCCCTTCTCTTACACGTCCTCTTCATTTATCAAATGTTCTTTATTCTCCTAAATTGATCAAAAATTTAATTTCAGTTCGTCGCCTTGCTATTGATAATAAAATTTCCATTGATTTTGACCCCTATGGTTTCACTGTTAAAGAATATCCTAAAGGAACCCCAATCATGCGATGTAACAGTTCTGGAGATCTATACCCTCTTAATCCTTCCGTGTTGCGTCGTCTACAATCTCATTCTGCTTTTACTGCTTTATCCTCTAGTTTATGGCATCAACGTCTTGGACATCCAGGCGTGGATATTTTAAAGTCTCTTAGTGATAAACGTTTCATTCCTGGTAATTTGAATCCACTGAATAAAATTTGTTCTTCTTGTGTTCTTGGTAAACAAGTTAAATTACCTTTTGATACATCTTATTCCTCTACTTTTGCACCTTTTGAAATAATACATAGTGACTTATGGACATCTCCCGTCTTGAGCCATGGAGGACATCGATATTATGTCTTCTTTTTAGATAACTATACGAATTTTCTTTGGACTTTTCCAATTGCGAATAAATCCCAAGTATTCTCAATATTTAAAACTTTTCACTCGTATGTTAAAACTCAATTTGGTTTCTCAATAAAAACCCTTCAATGTGATAATGGTACCGAATATAACAATAACAATTTTCATCAATTCAGTTCTCAAACTGGTATGTCTTTTCGTTTTTCTTGTCCTTATACATCTTCTCAAAATGGTAAAGCCGAACGCAAAATTCGCTCCATCAATAACATAATCCGCACCTTATTAGCTCATTCCTCTGTTCCTCCCAAATTCTGGCATCATGCTCTCGAGATGGCTACATATCTTCTTAACATACTTCCAAGTAAACTACTTCACAACAAGTCACCAACACAAATACTATATAACCGTCTCCCCTCTTACACTCACCTTCGTGTCTTTGGATGTTTATGCTATCCACTCACTCCTTCTCCACTATTACACAAATTACAACCTCGTTCCAAACCATGCATCTTCCTTGGATATCCGAAACACCACCGTGGATATAAATGTCTTGATCTTGCAAACAATAAAATCATTCTTTCTCGTCATGTGATTTTTGACGAACATACTTTTCCCTTTTCCTCATTTAAACCAACTCCATCCTATCAATTTCTGTCCGATGGGATCAATCCCATTTTCTACAATTCTACCGTCGACTTCTCTACTCCTCTGTCTCCAAACAATACGCCCACCACCATCTCCAGTCCTACTTCTCCTGGGCCTCTTCCAAACACATCTTCTGGGCCTTTAAGCCCAACTTCGATTGATAACTCTTCTTCTACGCAAACTGTTCTCCCTTCTGCTACTACACATCCGCAACCTTCCAACACTACTTCTATTCCCACACATTCAATGACTACTCGTTCTAAAGCAGGGATTTTCAAACCAAAAGTTTCATTTAATCTACTCACTCACGCAAAAATTTCACCTCTTCCTTCTAATGCTCGTCAAGCCTTGGATGACCTAAACTGGAATAGTGCCATGACCGATGAATTTGAAGCTCTGTTGGAAAATCGGACGTGGGTTCTTGTACCCCGTAGACCATATATGCGGGTTATACGATCTATGTGGATTTTTTTGACATAAGATGAAGTCTAATGGCTCATTTGAACGATACAAGGCACGTTTGGTAGGTGATGGTCGTTCTCAGCAAGTAGGTATTGATTGTACTGAAACATTTAGTCCAGTTGTGAAACCAGCTACTATTCGTACTGTTCTAAGCATTGCAGTGTCAAAATCTTGGGATATTCATCAGTTAGACGTGAAGAATGCTTTTCTACATGGGAATTTATCCGAAACAGTTTATGAAAGGACCCGTCCTAATCCATCCGGACGAAGTCCATATCGATTATAAACGATTCCCAACAGTTGATTACATCGCGAGGTACTTGACCTCTTTATGATACATTTTACAAACATTGCATTCGTTTTGAAAAGACAATCTTTCATTACATCTGAAGTTGACAGACATGCATGCCATTTCATAATATATCCAACTATAATTGGCTTAATAATAATCTTGATGAACACAACGACTCGAATGCAACGTCTTTTGAAATATGTCATGAATGACTCCAAGTAATATCTCTAAAATGAGTAAATGCACAGCGGAAGATTTCTTTCATACCTGAGAATAAACATGCTTTCAAGTGTCAACCAAAAGGTTGGTGAGTTCATTAGTTTAGCATAAATAATCATTTCATAATTTTAATAGACCACAAGATTTCATATTTCCAAATCTCATAAACATACATCCCATACATAGAGACAAAAATATCATTCATATGGATTGAACACCTGGTAACCGACATTAACAATATGCATATAAGAATATCCCCATCATTCCGGGATCCTCCTTCGGACATGATATAAATTTCGAAGTACTAAAGCATCCGGTACTTTGGATGGGGCTTGTTGGGCCCGATAGATCTATCTTTAGGATTCGCGTCAATTAGGGTGTCTGTTCCCTAATTCTTAGATTACCAGACTATATAAAAAGGGGCATATTCGATTTCGATCATTCAACCATATAATGTCATTTTAATTACTTGTGTCTATTTTGTAAAACAGTTATAAAAGTTGCGCATGTATTCTCAGTCCCAAAAATGTAAAGAGTAAAAGGGGATCAAAGGAACTCACATAATGTATTTTGTAGTAAAAATACATATGACGACATTGAACAATGCAGGGTTGGCCTCGGATTCACGAACCTATATCATTTAGGTATATATTAACACATATATTCATAATCAAACAAGTTTATGTATTATTAGTGTATTAATTGTTACTTTAATTATGTTTTTCATTAATAACTAATTAATTATATTTATTAATATTTATTGTAAAAATAGTAATATAGTTATGTTATATGTAGTAAATATGGTTTTATATAACTAATAGTTATTTGCTAAAATAATATTGGTAATAATAAAAGTTGTTTTATCTTAATACTAATAGTAATAATAAAAATGATAATTTTTATAAAAATAATACTTTTAATAATAATAATGATAACTTTACTGAAAATGATAATTTTAATAATGATGAATCCTAATAATAATAACTATAAAAATAATAATTTTACTAATAATAATAATAATAATATTTATATTAATAATGATAATAATGCTACTAATAATAATACTAATAATAAAAATAGAGATAAACTACCTCAAAGAATAAATTCCAAAAACAAGTACCCTTGCCCAGGCTCGAAACCTCGACCTCTCGCTATCTAACATAATAGCCTAACCATTCCTCCGTTCATTATATTTCTGTTTTAAACACCATCCTAAACCAATTAACTCGGTTTATAAATGTTCCAAATTTCTTCTCGGCCCAATCAGGAAATGGGTTTATCTTGGCCCAAACAACTAATCACGGCCCAACTATTAATCATGGCCCAACAACTAATCATATGGGACAAGGCCCAATAATTAGAAATAAGGAAAAGAGAGATCGAGAAGTAGAAAATCAAGCTGGAGGCCGGTTTCGATTCTTTTTTTTTTTTTTTTTAACAGAACCCTAATCCATTAATATTTATAATCTGTAAATGGCTCTATGGTTTCAAGTGTAAATAATACGGAGTATTAGTTGATTTCAAAAGGAGTATAGGATCCAAGAAACACGTCCTTTTCATGACCCCCCTTCCATTCTCCTTTTTATTAAAAAAAAAATTAACAATCACTTATTGGTAGCAATTGGTGGGGTTTAAAAGAAAATGGTTGTTGGTTGTTAATTGGTTACTAATACAAACAAAGGCAGGACCTAACGAGTTGCAGAATGAAAACAAAATAAAAATATATAAAGAGAGAGGGAGTAACGGTTGTAGTGGTTGTGGGATGGTTTTGGTTTCATCGAATATTGGTAACAAGTAAAATAGTTGTGGTGGGTTTGTGGTGTATCTGTGATTGGGCAGGAAATAGAAGCATGTACAGCAGCATAGCAGGTTGAGGATAAACAAAAGTAGCAGGTGTAGTGATGTAGCAAGTGGTGATATTGTGGCGTTGGTGTTTGATCTACACTGAAACAGAAAGAAAACTGATGCAGCATTAATCGAGTAGTAATAAAATAGTTTAGGTGTTGTATTAGAGTTCTTGTTGATCCGAAAGCAAAATGGATTATAGTAGTAATCGATTGTGGTTTTGGTGGTTCAAAGGTGGTGGCTAATAACAGTTACAGGAACATCGAGCAGGTGGTGGTGGTAGTATTTGGGTTCGTGAATTAGCGAAAAATAGAAAATAAGTGCAGCAACAATTACGACTTAAAAACAGAAGGAGACGAGCAGTGGTGTTGATCATTGTACGTTTACGACAGAAAATATGAAAGAGAGAAGTAGAGAGAGAAAGAGGTGGTTTATGAGTGAAGAAGAAGAAGGAAAAAGGTGGTTTGTGTTATGGTTGTGCGTTGGCGATTAGGAGAAGCAAGAATGAAAACACTAGATGGTTGTGGGTTTTGTGTGTTGTGTTCAAGAAAAATGTTGTAATATATAACCAATTCATTACTCCCACATGTATTAAGTAAAGTCATATTCATTTGTCTCTTGTCTGCCATAAATTCAAAAGAATCAATAGTATAGACAACAAATATCCTCATTTGATTGTTAGATCATGATTACGACAAAAGAAAAATAATTGAATGGGCGTATGTACGTTTAAATATAAAGGTGATTAAATGGGTGAACGTTCTTGTTATTAAATTGGAGGTTCATTATTTTATATGATATATGATACATGATTGATTGTTAACTTAGTGTGTGTTGAAGGTGTTGTAGACATGAAGAGTCAAGGAAGCAGAGAACCAAAAGCTTAAGTGTGTAAGTGTGTTAATATCTATGTAGTATGTATCTAATATATATATATATATATATATATATATATATATATATATATATATATATATATATATATATATATATATATATATATATATAGAAGAAAATAGAAGAAAGGAATATAGATATTTAGAGTTCCAATTCAAACGTGCAATATATTCAGCGTCTATATTTTAATATGTTAGTGGATGATTTGGAAAAATAAAACAGTAATTCAATCAATCTCTCAATTAAATATAGTAATGTGGTTGATTAATTCAAATTCACGGATATGAATAAGAAGACAGATAATTATGCAAAATTATTTATATATACATATACACATATCTATTTACAATTAATTGTTCGTGAATCGTCGGGAGCAGTCGAAGGTCAATTGAATATATGAAACATTTCAAACTTTTTGAGACTCAACCTAACAGACTTTTCTTATTGTGTCGAAATCATATAAAGGTCAAGTTTAAATTTGGTCGGAAATTCTCGGGTCGTCACAGTACCTACCCGTTAAAGAAATTTCGTCCCGAAATTTGAGTGAGGGGGTCATGGCTAACAATTAAGAATGTTTTCATGACGTATATGAGTTGTAAAATAGAGTTTCATCACCATTGGGTAATATGGATAAAACAATTCGGTTACTTGAAGAGTACGATGGAAGCTATCATAAAAGAATGAAATAAATATTAAAGTTTCGTTTTAACTTTTGACGTTGTTTTGGTTGAATTTCGGAATTCAAGGGATTCAAAAGAAAATCTTGAAAATCTATAAGATCTGATTCTTCGAGATTTAAGGAAATTAGGATCTCTATAATTAAATACGGAGATCTGCCTTGATTACTCTGTCTAATATTTCCATTATAAATTAAGCTCTTCTGTGTCATTGTTCTCACCATTCCTATATTTTCTTTCTTAGTTCATGTTTCCAAAAGATTGTGAAAATGTTTAATCCAGTTCCAATCCTTGTCCTTATTCTTATTATCGCAACAATCATTCTCCTTTTCCAACTTCCACCGGAGGAATCTGTTTTCTTCTACTTCGCCCTTGGGGTTATAGTGTTTTTAATTCTCCCGTGTCTTTATGTTGTGATAAACATTGATATACACGGTTTGTAGTTTCTGAGTTGTTGTTGGGCTTTATATCTTCCCTTATATTTCAAAGTCCCTGCTTCTGTCTCCTATAATTATTGTCATCCACAGTTAATGCGCTATCTTATTTGCTGCGATTTATACCCCCTTTCTATTTCGGAGCTTCATGCTTTTGTTTACTTTTCGTAAGTAACGGTCCAGAATTCATAGATATGGAGTTTCGAATTATCATAATATACAAGGTAGATGAAATGTCCCGTTCTTATTGATTAAAAACGTTCCATATTAATTGATTTCGTTGCGAGGTTTTGACCTCTATATGAGACGTTTTTCAAAGACTGCATTCATTTTTAAAACAAACCATAACCTTTATTTCATAAATAAAGGTTTAAAAAGCTTTACGTAGATTATCAAATAATGATAATCTAAAATATCCTGTTTACACACGACCATTACATAATGGTTTACAATACAAATATGTTACATCGAAATCAGTTTCTTGAATGCAGTTTTTACACAATATCATACAAACATGGACTCCAAATCTTGTCCTTATTTTAGTATGCAACAGCGGAAGCTCTTAATATTCACCTGAGAATAAACATGCTTTAAACGTCAACAAAAAATGTTGGTGAGTTATAGGTTTAACCTATATATATCAAATCGTAACAATAGACCACAAGATTTCATATTTCAATACACATCCCATACATAGAGATAAAAATCATTCATATGGTGAACACCTGGTAACCGACATTAACAAGATGCATATATAAGAATATCCCCATCATTCCGGGACACCCTTCGGATATGATATAAATTTCGAAGTACTAAAGCATCCTGTACTTTGGATGGGGTTTGTTAGGCCCAATAGATCTATCTTTAGGATTCGCGTCAATTAGGGTGTCTGTTCCCTAATTCTTAGATTACCAGACTTAATAAAAAGGGGCATATTCGATTTTGATAATTCAACCATAGAATGTAGTTTCACGTACTTGTGTCTATTTTGTAAATCATTTATAAAACCTGCATGTATTCTCATCCCAAAAATATTAGATTTTAAAAGTGGGACTATAACTCACTTTCACAGATTTTTACTTCGTCGAGAAGTAAGACTTGGCCACTGTTGATTCACGAACCTATAACAATATATACATATATATCAAAGTATGTTCAAAATATATTTACAACACTTTTAATATATTTTGATGTTTTAAGTTTATTAAGTCAGCTGTCCTCGTTAACAACCTACAACTAGTTGTCCACAGTTAGATGTACGGAAATAAATCGATAAATATTATCTTGAATCAATCCACGACCCAGTGTATACGTATCTCAGTATTGATTCCAAC
This sequence comes from Rutidosis leptorrhynchoides, assembly GCF_046630445.1. NCBI lineage: Eukaryota > Viridiplantae > Streptophyta > Magnoliopsida > Asterales > Asteraceae > Rutidosis > Rutidosis leptorrhynchoides. The sequence goes on from NC_092334.1 coordinate 155,359,011, forward strand.
TCAAACTATATATATTTTGGAATCAACCTCAACCCTGTATAGCTAACTCCAACATTCACATATAGAGTGTCTATGGTTGTTCCGAAATATATATAGATGTGTCGACATGATAGGCCGAAACATTGTATACGTGTCTATGGTATCTCAAGATTACATAATATACAATACAAGTTGATTAAGTTATGGTTGGAATAGATTTGTTACCAATTTTCACGTAGCTAAAATGAGAAAATTATCCAATCTTGTTTTACCCATAACTTCTTCATTTTAAATCCGTTTTGAGTGAATCAAATTGCTATGGTTTCATATTAAACTCTATTTTATGAATCTAAATAGAAAAAGTATAGGTTTATAGTCGGAAAAATAAGTTACAAGTCATTTTTGTAAAGGTAGTCATTTCAGTCGAAAGAACGACGTCTAGATGACCATTTTAGAAAACATACTTCCACTTTGAGTTTAACCATAATTTTTGGATATAGTTTCATGTTCATAATAAAAATCATTTTCTCAGAATAAAAACTTTTAAATCAAAGTTTATCATAGTTTTTAATTAACTAACCCAAAACAGCCCGCGGTGTTACTACGACGGCGTAAATCCGGTTTTACGGTGTTTTTCGTGTTTCTAGGTTTTAAATCATTAAGTTAGCATATCATATAGATATATAACATGTGTTTAGTTACTTTTAAAAGTCAATTTAGAAGGATTAACTTTTGTTTGCGAACAAGTTTAGAATTAACTAAACTATGTTCTAGTGATTACGAGTTTAAACCTTCGAATAAGATAGTTTTATATATATGAATCGAATGATGTTATGAACATCATTACTACCTCAAGTTTAGTAGGTAAACCTACTGGAAGTGACAAGAAATGATCTAGCTTCAAAGGATCTTGGATGGCTTGAAAGTTCTTGAAGTAGGATCATGACACAAAAACAAGTTCAAGTAAGATTTTTACTCGAATTAAGATAGTTTATAGTTATAGAAATTGAATCAAAGTTTGAATATGAATATTACCTTGAATAAGAAAGATAACCTACTGTATATAACAAAGGTTTCTTGATCTTAGATGATTACTTGGAATGGATTAGAAAGCTTGGAAGTAAATTAGTAAACTTGAAGGGATTTTTGAAGTGTTCTTCCTATGATGATTATAGCTTGATTCTTGAAGTGATTTTTGATGAAGATGATGATTAAATACTGGAAAAATACGTTCATAATAGTGTGGGTGTGTTGAGAGAGAATTAGAAAGAGAATTGGAAGTGAAATGGAGTGAATGATGAGTGGTAATTGGTGAGTGGTGAGTGGGGTTAAAAGGAGTTCTAGTTAGTTGACTAGCTCATGGTAGAAGTTAAAATTGATTAGTCATACATGACATAATCAAGAGTGGAATCCCATGCTAGTTCCTATTGGTATATACTCATAGTAAGTACGTTTTGAAGCTGTGTATAATACGGGTAAGAATACGACTAGAATTCTTGATGAAAGAAAAGAATGGAAAAGTAACTGTAACTATTTTCGTTAAGTATGAGTGTTTTGATATATGTCTTGAAGTCTTCCAAAAGTATTTTAATACATCTAAATACATTACATGTATATACATTTTAACTGAGTCGTTAAGTCATCGTTAGTCGTTACATGTAAGTGTTGTTTTGAAACCTTTAAGTTAACGATCTCAATTAATGTTGTTAACCCATTGTTTATTATATCTAATGAGATGTTAAATTATTATACTATCATGATATTATGATATATTAATATATCTTAATATGATATATATACATTTAAATGTCGTTACAACGATAATCGTTACATATATGTCTCGTTTTGAAATCCTTAAGTTAGTAGTCTTGTTTATATGTATATAACTCATTGTTAATATGCTTATGGAGATACTTACTTATCATAATCTCATGTTAACCATATGTATATCCATATATATATCGTCATGTCGATTTTACAAGTTTTAACGTTCGTGAATCGCCGGTCAACTTGGGTGGTCAATTGTCTATATGAAACATATTTCAATTAATCAAGTCTTAACAAGTTTGATTGCTTAACATGTTGGAAACATTTAATCATGTAAATATCAATCTCAATTAATATATATAAACATGGAAAAGTTCGGGTCACTACAGTACCTACCCGTTAAATAAATTTCGTCCCGAAATTTTAAGCTGTTGAAGGTGTTGACGAATCTTCTGGAAATAGATGCGGGTATTTCTTCTTCATCTGATCTTCACGCTCCCAGGTGAACTCGGGTCCTCTACGAGCATTCCATCGAACCTTAACAATTGGTATCTTGTTTTGCTTAAGTCTTTTAACCTCACGATCCATTATTTCGACGGGTTCTTCGATGAATTGGAGTTTTTCGTTGATTTGGATTTCATCTAACGGAATAGTGAGATCTTCTTTAGCAAAACATTTCCTCAAATTCGAGATGTGGAAAGTGTTATGTATAGCCGCGAGTTGTTGAGGTAACTCAAGTCGGTAAGCTACTGGTCCGACACGATCAATAATCTTGAATGGTCCAATATACCTTGGATTTAATTTCCCTCGTTTACCAAATCGAACAACGCCTTTCCAAGGTGCAACTTTAAGCATGACCATCTCTCCAATTTCAAATTCTATATCTTTTCTTTTAATGTCAGCGTAGCTCTTTTGTCGACTTTGGGCGGTTTTCAACCATTGTTGAATTTGGATGATCTTCTCGGTAGTTTCTTGTATAATCTCCGGACCCGTAATCTGTCTATCCCCCACTTCACTCCAACAAATCGGAGACCTGCACTTTCTACCATAAAGTGCTTCAAACGGCGCCATCTCAATGCTTGAATGGTAGCTGTTGTTGTAGGAAAATTCTGCTAACGGTAGATGTCGATCCCAACTGTTTCTGAAATCAATAACACATGCTCGTAGCATGTCTTCAAGCGTTTGTATCATCCTTTCACTCTGCCCATCAGTTTGTGGATGATAGGCAGTACTCATGTCTAGACGAGTTCCTAATGCTTGCTGTAATGTCTGCCAGAATCTTGAAATAAATCTGCCATCCCTATCAGAGATAATAGAGATTGGTATTCCATGTCTGGAGACGACTTCCTTCAAATACAGTCGTGCTAACTTCTCCATCTTGTCATCTTCTCTTATTGGCAGGAAGTGTGCTGATTTGGTGAGACGATCAACTATTACCCAAATAGTATCAAAACCACCTGCAGTCCTTGGCAATTTAGTGATGAAATCCATGGTAATGTTTTCCCATTTCCATTCTGAGATTTAGGGTTGTTGAAGTAGACCTGATGGTTTCTGATGCTAAGCTTTGACCTTAGAACACGTCAAACATTCTCCTACGTATTTAGCAACATCGGCTTTCATACCCGGCCACCAAAAATGTTTCTTGAGATCCTTGTACATCTTCCCCGTTCCAGGATGTATTGAGTATCTGGTTTTATGAGCTTCTCTAAGTACCATTTCTCTCATATCTCTAAATTTTGGTACCCAAATCCTTTCAGCCCTATACCGGGTTCCGTCTTCCCGAATATTAAGATGCTGCTCCGATCCTTTAGGTATTTCATCCTTTAAATTTTCTTCTTTTAAAACTCCTTGTTGCGCCTCCTTTATTTGAGTAGTAAGGTTATTATGAATCATTATATTCATAGATTTTACTCGAATGGGTTCTCTGTCCTTCCTGCTCAAGGCATCGGCTACAACATTTGCCTTCCCCGGGTGGTAACGAATCTCAAAGTCGTAATCATTCAACAATTCAATCCACCTACGCTGCCTCATATTCAGTTGTTTCTGATTAAATATGTGTTGAAGACTTTTTTGGTCGGTATATATAATACTTTTGACCCCATATAAGTAGTGCCTCCAAGTCTTTAATGCAAAAACAACCGCGCCTAATTCCAAATCATGCGTCGTATAATTTTGCTCGTGAATCTTCAATTGTCTAGTCGCATAAGCAATCACCTTCGCTCGTTGCATTAATACACAACCGAGACCTTGCTTTGATGCGTCACAATAAATCACAAAATCATCATTCCCTTCAGGCAATGACAATATAGGTGCCGTAGTTAGCTTTTTCTTCAATAACTGAAACGCTTTCTCTTGTTCATCCTTCCATTCAAATTTCTTCCCTTTATGCGTTAATGCAGTCAAGGGTTTTACTATTCTGGAAAAAGTGTTGGATGAACCTTCTGTAGTAACCAGCTAGTCCTAAAAACTGGCGTATGTATTTCGGAGTTTTCGGGGTTTCCCACTTTTCAACAGTTTCTATCTTTACCGGATCCACCTTAATACCTTTTTTGTTCACTATGTGACCGAGGAATTGAACTTCTTCCAACCAAAATGCACACTTTGAAAATTTAGCGTACAATTCTTCCTTCCTCAATACTTCTAACACCTTTCTCAAATGTTGACCGTGTTCTTGGTCATTCTTTGAGTAAATAAGTATGTCATCAATGAAAACAATGACAAACTTGTCAAAGTATGGTCCACACACTCGGTTCATAAGGTCCATGAACACAGCTGGTGCATTAGTTAAACCAAATGGCATGACCATAAACTCGTAATGACCGTAACGTGTTCTGAAAGCAGTCTTTGGAATATCATCTTCTTTCACCCGCATTTGATGATACCCGGAACGTAAGTCAATCTTTGAATAAACAGACGAGCCTTGTAGTTGATCAAATAAGTCGTCGATTCTCGGTAATGGGTAGCGGTTCTTGATGGTAAGTTTGTTCAACTCTCGGTAGTCGATACACAACCTGAATGTACCATCTTTCTTCTTGACAAACAAAACAGGAGCTCCCCACGGTGATGTGCTTGGTCGAATGAAACCATGCTCTAAAAGTTCTTGTAATTGGCTTTGCAGTTCTTTCATCTAGCTGGGTGCGAGTCTGTAAGGAGCACGAGCTATTGGTGCAGCTCCTGGTACAAGATCTATTTGAAATTCAACGGATCGATGTGGGGGTAATCCCGGTAATTCTTTCGAAAATACATCGGGAAATTCTTTTGCGACGGGAACATCATTGATGCTCTTTTCTTCAGTTTGTACTTTCTCGACGTGTGCTAGAACAGCATAGCAACCTTTTCTTATTAGCTTTTGTGCCTTCAAATTACTAATAAGATGTAGCTTCGTGTTGCCCTTTTCTCCGTACACCATTAAGGGTTTTCCTTTTTCTCGTATAATGCGAATTGCATTTTTGTAACAAACGATCTCTGCTTTCACTTCTTTCAACCAGTCCATACCGATTATCACATCAAAACTCCCCAACTCTACTGGTATCAAGTCAATCTTAAATGTTTCGCTAACCAGTTTAATTTCTCGATTCCGACATATATTATCTGCTGAAATTAATTTACCATTTGCTAATTCGAGTAAAAATTTACTATCCAAAGGCGTCAATGGACAACTTAATTTAGCACAAAAATCTCTACTCATATAGCTTCTATCCGCACCCGAATCAAACAAAACGTAAGCAGGTTTATTGTCAATAAGAAACGTACCCGTAACAAGCTCCGGGTCTTCCTGTGCCTCTGCCGCATTAATATTGAAAACTCTTCCGCGGCCTTGTCCATTCGTGTTCTCCTGGTTCGGGCAATTTCTAATAATGTGGCCCGATTTTCCACATTTATAACAAACTACATTGGCATAACTTGCTCCGACACTACTTGCTCCGCCATTACTCGTTCTGACACCATTTGTTCCTTTCGTTCTATTAACCCCTGGTCCGTAGACCTCACACTTCGCCGCGCTATGACCATTTCTTTTACACTTGTTGCAAAATTTGGTGCAGAACCCCGAGTGATACTTTTCACACCTTTGGCATAGCTGCTTCTGATTGTTGTTGTTGTTGCGGTTATTATTGTTGTTGGGATGATTGTTGTAGTTGCTGTTGTTGTTGTTGTTGTTGTTGTTGTTGTTGTTGTTGTTGTTGTTGTTGTTGGGCCGTTTGTTGTAGTTGCGATTGATGTTGCGATTGTTGGGATAATTGTTGCGGTTATTGTTGTAATTGCTGTTGTTGTTGTATTGGTGATTCTTATCACCGTTTTCCTCCCACTTTCTTTTGACTTGCTTCACATTGGCCTCTTCAGCAGTCTGTTCTTTAATTCTTTCTTCAATCTGGTTCACTAGTTTGTGAGCCATTCTACATGCCTGTTGTATGGAGGCGGGCTCGTGTGAACTTATATCTTCTTGGATTCTTTCCGGTAATCCTTTCACAAACGCGTCGATCTTCTCTTCCTCATCTTCGAACGCTCCCGGACACAATAGGCACAATTCTGTGAATCGTCTTTCGTACGTGGTAATATTAAATCCTTGGGTTCGTAACCCTCTAAGTTCTGTCTTGAGCTTATTGACCTCGGTTCTGGGACGGTACTTCTCGTTCATCAAGTGCTTGAATGCAGACCACGGTAGTGCGTACGCATCATCTTGTCTCACTTGCTCTATATAGGTATTCCACCATGTTAACGCAGAACCTGTGAAGGTATGCGTAGCGTACTTCACTTTGTCCTCTTCAGTACACTTACTTATGGCAAACACCGATTCGACCTTCTCGGTCCACCGTTTCAATCCGATCGGTCCTTCGGTTCCATCAAATTCCAAAGGTTTGCAGGCAGTGAATTCTTTGTAGGTGCATCCTACACGATTTCCTGTACTGCCAGATCCAAGGTTATTGTTGGTATGTAGCGCAGCCTGTACTGCGGCTATGTTTGAAGCTAGAAAAGTACGGAATTCCTCTTCATTCATATTCACGGTGTGTCGAGTAGTCGGTGCCATTTCCTTCAAAATAGTCAAATGGAACAAGTTAATCATACAGAATATTAAGAGTAGTTAATAGTATTTCGTAGCATAATATGAACTCATTTATAAAAGCTTTTTCTTCATATTAGCGTTTTATAAGTTTAAATTCGGGTAGTACCTACCCGTTAAGTTCATACTTAGTAGCTAATATACAATTCAACTACTACAATTCTATATGAAAAACTGATTATAATAATATTTCGCGTTCAAACTTTTATACAATATTTTACAAACTTACAATACCGCTTATTTTACATAAAGCATGAAATATAGCACACAATAACTTTGATACAAGATAGTTGTGAAGATAATTCTAGCTAGTACACAAGTCATTCAGCAAAGGCAATAAAGACACGTAATTCATACGTCCAGAAACAAGTCATGCATTCTGGTTTTACTAGGACTACTTCCCATCCTTGGTCTTGTGGAACATAACCGTTATGGTCGTTGATAAGACAGCGTGTTGTAACGTCGTCAAAGGGACGAGGGTTACGTAATGACCAACAGTCTCGTAATAACCTAAAAACCTCATTTCTTACCCCAATTACCGACTCCGTCACTTGTGGGAACGTTTTGTTTAATAGTTATAGCCCGATGTTCTTGTTCTCACTTTGGTGAGAAGCGAACATTACTAACCCGTAAGCATAACATGCTTCCTTATGTTGCATGTTAGCCGCTTTTTCTAAATCACGAAGTCCTATATTCGGATATACTGAGTCAAAATTAATTTCTTAACCCGTTGCGTAAAATAGCATTTGGGTTCCCCGCAATATATGCGTCAAAGTAAACACATCGTAACTTATGGATTTCCCAATGTGATATCCCCCATCTTTCGAATGAAATCCTTTTATAAACCAAGGAATTCTTGGAACGTTCTTCGAATGTCTTACAAACTGATCTCGCCTTAAATAGTTGTGCCGAGGATTTCTGACCGACTCTAGACAAGATTTCATCAATCATGTCTCCGGGTAGGTCTCTTAAAATATTGGGTTGTCTATCCATTTTGTATTTTTATACTGTAAAATAGACAAGAGTTAGATTCATAAAAAAAATACTTATTAATACAAGCAATTTTTACATATATCATAAAGCATAAGCACACTATATTACATATATTACACCACACGAATACAACTATCTTATTCCGACTCGCTCGTTTCTTCTTGTTCGGTTTTGGTTCGTTTTGCCAAGTTTCTAGGGATATATGATGTTCCCCTAATACGAGCCGTCGTTGTCCACATTGGTTTAGAAAAACCTGGTGGTTTAGAGGTTCCCGGGTCATTGTTACAACTTAAGGACTTCGGGGGTTGACGATACATATAAAGTTCATCGGGGTTGGAATTAGATTTCTCTATTTTTATGCCCTTTCCCTTATTATTTTCTTTTGCCTTTTTAAATTCAGTTGGGGTAATTTCTATAACATCATCGGAATTCTCGTCGGAATCCGATTCATCGGAGAATTGGTAATCCTCCCAATATTTTGCTTCCTTGGCGGAAACACCATTGACCATAATTAACCTTGGTCGGTTGGTTGAGGATTTTCTTTTACTTAACCGTTTTATTATTTCCCCCACCGGTTCTATTTCTTCATCCGGTTCCGATTCTTCTTCCGGTTCCTCTTCGGGAACTTGTGAATCAGTCCAATATATATTCGACTCTTCGTTATTATTAGGTGAGTCAATGGGATTTGTGCTAGAGGTAGACATCTATCACACAATATCAAACATGTTAAGAGATTAATATATCACATAATATATACATGTTAATAATATATAGTTTCCAACAAAAATGTTAAGCAATCTTTTTTAAAGAAAACACGGTCGAAGTCCAGACTCACTAATGCATCCTAACAAACTCGATAAGACACACTAATGCAAATTTTCTGGTTCTCTAAGACCAACGCTCTGATACCAACTGAAATGTCCCGTTCTTATTGATTAAAAACGTTCCATATTAATTGATTTCGTTGCGAGGTTTTGACCTCTATATGAGACGTTTTTCAAAGACTGCATTCATTTTTAAAACAAACCATAACCTTTATTTCATAAATAAAGGTTTAAAAAGCTTTACGTAGATTATCAAATAATGATAATCTAAAATATCCTGTTTACACACGACCATTACATAATGGTTTACAATACAAATATGTTACATCGAAATCAGTTTCTTGAATGCAGTTTTTACACAATATCATACAAACATGGACTCCAAATCTTGTCCTTATTTTAGTATGCAACAGCGGAAGCTCTTAATATTCACCTGAGAATAAACATGCTTTAAACGTCAACAAAAAATGTTGGTGAGTTATAGGTTTAACCTATATATATCAAATCGTAACAATAGACCACAAGATTTCATATTTCAATACACATCCCATACATAGAGATAAAAATCATTCATATGGTGAACACCTGGTAACCGACATTAACAAGATGCATATATAAGAATATCCCCATCATTCCGGGACACCCTTCGGATATGATATAAATTTCGAAGTACTAAAGCATCCGGTACTTTGGATGGGGTTTGTTAGGCCCAATAGATCTATCTTTAGGATTCGCGTCAATTAGGGTGTCTGTTCCCTAATTCTTAGATTACCAGACTTAATAAAAAGGGGCATATTCGATTTTGATAATTCAACCATAGAATGTAGTTTCACGTACTTGTGTCTATTTTGTAAATCATTTATAAAACCTGCATGTATTCTCATCCCAAAAATATTAGATTTTAAAAGTGGGACTATAACTCACTTTCACAGATTTTTACTTCGTCAAGAAGTAAGACTTGGCCACTGTTGATTCACGAACCTATAACAATATATACATATATATCAAAGTATGTTCAAAATATATTTACAACACTTTTAATATATTTTGATGTTTTAAGTTTATTAAGTCAGCTGTCCTCGTTAATAACCTACAACTAGTTGTCCACAGTTAGATGTACAGAAATAAATCGATAAATATTATCTTGAATCAATCCACGACCCAGTGTATACGTATCTCAGTATTGATCACAACTCAAACTATATATATTTTGGAATCAACCTCAACCCTGTATAGCTAACTCCAACATTCACATATAGAGTGTCTATGGTTGTTCCGAAATATATATAGATGTGTCGACATGATAGGTCGAAACATTGTATACGTGTCTATGGTATCTCAAGATTACATAATATACAATACAAGTTGATTAAGTTATGGTTGGAATAGATTTGTTACCAATTTTCACGTAGCTAAAATGAGAAAATTATCCAATCTTGTTTTACCCATAACTTCTTCATTTTAAATCCGTTTTGAGTGAATCAAATTGCTATGGTTTCATATTGAACTCTATTTTATGAATCTAAACAGAAAAAGTATAGGTTTATAGTCAGAAAAATAAGTTACAAGTCATTTTTGTAAAGGTAGTCATTTCAGTCGAAAGAACGACGTCTAGATGACCATTTTAGAAAACATACTTCCACTTTGAGTTTAACCATAATATTTGGATATAGTTTCATGTTCATAATAAAAATCATTTTCTCAGAATAACAACTTTTAAATCAAAGTTTATCGTAGTTTTTAATTAACTAACCCAAAACAGCCCGCGGTGTTACTACGACGGCGTAAATCCGGTTTTACGGGGTTTTTCGTGTTTCCAGGTTTTAAATCATTAAGTTAGCATATCATATAGATATATAACATGTGTTTAGTTACTTTTAAAAGTCAAGTTAGAAGGATTAACTTTTGTTTGCGAACAAGTTTAGAATTAACTAAACTATGTTCTAGTGATTACGAGTTTAAACCTTCGAATAAGATAGTTTTATATATATGAATCGAATGATGTTATGAACATCATTACTACCTCAAGTTTAGTAAGTAAACCTATTGGAAGTGACAAGAAATGATCTAGCTTCAAAGGATCTTGGATGGCTTGAAAGTTCTTGAAGTAGGATCATGACACAAAAACAAGTTCAAGTAAGATTTTTACTCGAATTAAGATAGTTTATAGTTATAGAAATTGAATCAAAGTTTGAATATAAATATTACCTTGAATAAGAAAGATAACCTAATGTATATAACAAAGGTTTCTTGATCTTAGATGATTACTTGGAATGGATTAGAAAGCTTGGAAGTAAATTAGTAAACTTGAAGGGATTTTTGAAGTGTTCTTGAAGTGTTCTTCCTATGATGATTATAGCTTGATTCTTGAAGTGATTTTTGATGAAGATGATGATTAACTACTGGAAAAATACGTTCATAATAGTGTGGGTGTGTTGAGAGAGAATTAGAAAGAGAATTGGAAGTGAAATGGAGTGAATGATGAGTGGTAATTGGTGAGTGGTGAGTGGGGTTAAAAGGAGTTCTAGTTAGTTGACTAGCTCATGGTAGAAGTTAAAATTGATTAGTCATACATGACATAATCAAGAGTGGAATCTCATGCTAGTTCCTATTGGTATATACTCATAGTAAGTACGTTTTGAAGCTGTGTATAATACGGGTAAGAATACGACTACAATTCTTGATGAAAGAAAAGAATGGAAAAGTAACTGTAACCATTTTCGTTAAGTATGAGTGTTTTGATATATGTCTTGAAGTCTTCCAAAAGTATTTTAATACATCTAAATACACTACATGTATATACATTTTAACTGAGTCGTTAAGTCATCGTTAGTCGTTACATGTAAGTGTTGTTTTGAAACCTTTAAGTTAACGATCTCAATTAATGTTGTTAACCCATTGTTTATTATATCTAATGAGATGTTAAATTATTATATTATCATGATATTATGATATATTAATATATCTTAATATGATATATATACATTTAAATGTCGTTACAACGATAATCGTTACATATATGTCTCGTTTCGAAATCCTTAAGTTAGTAGTCTTGTTTATATGTATATAACTCATTGTTAATATACTTATGGAGATACTTACTTATCATAATCTCATGTTAACCATATGTATATCCATATATATATCGTCATGTCGTTTTTACAAGTTTTAACGTTCGTGAATCGCCGGTCAACTTGGGTGGTCAATTGTCTATATGAAACATATTTCAATTAATCAAGTCTTAACAAGTTTGATTGCTTAACATGTTGGAAACATTTAATCATGTAAATATCAATCTCAATTAATATATATAAACATGGAAAAGTTCGGGTCACTACAGTAGAAAGGAAAGGTAGTAGCATGATTTGTTTTGTCAAATTACCCGAATCACTGAGAATAGAACTATCAAGAATATATTTTCTTGATATGTTCAGAAGTTAAGCAGAATGAAAGAGTTATGTAACGTGGCACATGATGACGTTATAATCTGTGAATCATCATGTTCCATTTAGAAACTCAGCATGACTTACTGTAATATAATCACGTTGATCAAGTGTCATTATATTATACTATGTGACGATCGCTCCAAATCCATATGGACAATACGTCATTCATTGATTTCATTGCGAGGTATTTGACCTCTATATGATACGTTTTGTAAACATTGCATTCTTTTAAAAAGGCACACCATAAATGAATATTTAAATCAAAGGTTTTTAACATCTGATGATTTCTACATATAGACAATCACTGTAAATAATAGTTTACAATAGTACTTTCGTTGACAGTACAGTCAAAATAAGATACATGGTGATGATTTGGTGAATGCAACGTTTCCTTGAAAAATATGCCATGTATGACTCCATGCACATAGCTTGTCTAACATATAAGCAAACAGCGGAAGACTTCTAGAAACCTGAGAATAAACATGCTTCAAGTGTCAACACAAAGGTTGGTGAGTTCATAGTTTTAATATTACACATAATCCGTATATCAATGTGGATTTACAAAAGTTCAGTTGTTTTATTCAAAACGTTTATCAATAGGTTTTACATAAAAGGTGGATCACAAGATTTCAGTTATTTCATCCGAAACGTTTATCAATAGGTTTTACATAAAAGGTGGATCACAAGATTTCAGTTATTTCATCCGAAACGTTTATCAATAGGTTTTACATAAAAGGTGGATCACAAGATTTCAGTTGTTTCATCCGAAACGTTTATCAATCGGTTCTACAAAATTGAGCACCCTGGTAACTAAACTTTAATGCTTATATAATTTGTACCCTTTGTATAATCATCTTAATAATACACGCAAACCAACGTGTACGCTTCTCAAATAGCATACGTCCGTTAAAAGGCTAGTGCTCTAGCTCGGACGGGGATATCAAGCCCTATGGATCCATATATAACTACTCGCGCCCACCAGTTCTTATAACCGGCAGTTACTAGTTACCAAAGCTAAGGGATTTTCGGTTTAAACTCAGTGTAGAATTTAGTATGTACTTGTATCCATTGCGTTTAAAATAAAGTGCATGTATTCTCAGCCCAAAAATATAGATTGCAAAAGCAATTAAAAAGGGAGCAATGAAACTCACGCATATAGATATTATAAAACAGTTATTAAATCATTTGCATGTATTCTCAGCCCAAAAATATATTGAGTAAAAAGGGATCATATGAAACTCACCGTTTAATATTGATATACAATATTGCAGGAAAGCACGTAGACGCATCGGAGATGATAAACACGAGGTTTGATTCACAAAAAAAATACCCCCGAACATTACCCATAACCTCCTTGGCAATAACCCATAATTTCCTTAGCTCTAGCTTGCTCGAAAACTCATTTTGAAAATTACTTGGACAGCACTCCGTCGTAATATTTTATGTACATTATTATTTTTGTATCGCAAAAATAATAACACTAATAATAAAAATAATAAGATTAATAATAATCTTATTATTAATAATAATAATAATAATAATAATAATAATAATAATAATAAAATAAATAAATACGGAGTAAAAATAATATATATGTGTGTGTGTTTTATCTGGCCAAAACTCGAGAATTTATAGCACTTGGCCTGAAATATGGAGTCATGCGACTCGCATGGAAATGGCCTTCTGGCCATGCGACTCGCATGAGGACCAGGGACAGCTCACATTGTTTTGTAATTTAGCTCGTCGACATAATTAAATATTAATATAATATATATAATTTAAATAATTAATTATATATTATATTAAATTCACGTGCATAGTTGACTTGTAATTTTTGTTCCGATAAGTCGTACGTCATCACTCGACTTATGTCCCGGTTCTGGTTTTTCGAATGTCCTTTCGTACGCTGAGAAAACTTGCATTTTACGTTTCGTGACACGTACCTTTGTCAAAATATAGCCTTAAGTTATCCATAAACTATACCACTCATAGTATATCTTAAACTTTCGAGTATTTTGGTCATTTACTTCTATAAATCATCATCTCGTTATTTGCTAAAAATACATTTTAAAATAGTGTTTTACTGTAGCAAAGTCAAATTTTACTGTAGCAATTCACTGTAGCAAAGTCAATTTCACTGTAGCAAATAGTGATTTTCGAAAACACTGTAGCATTTTGAGTATTGTGGCAATTTGAAAACACTGTAGCAAATTAGTGTTTAACTGGTTCATCTTAAACGCTTTAGTTAACTTATCTAAATATCAATTGAATCAATAAACGAATGTTACTATCGTTTATTATATATATGTATATATCTTTTTAATATACATAAATCAGTTTTTAAATACACATTGGACGTTATTTATAAATAAATTTTAATAATAAATATTTAAATTTATCATATACATTAAAATAGATATTTAAACCAATAAGTTTAATGTACGGTATCAAACAATTAATACATTGTTACCTTTTCATGTTATAGTATATATGTATCTTTTTACATATAATTGTTCGCGAATCGTCGAAAACAACCGAAGGTATTTAAATATATAAAAGTAATTCAAAAATTTTGAGATTCAGTTTTACAGACTTTGCTTATCGTGTCGGAAATGTTAATCATACAAAGATTAAGTTAAAATTTAGTCGAAATTTCTGGGTCATCACATACTAACTCATGCATCAGTCCCCAACATTACGTCAATAACATTCATAATTTAAACTCGAATTTTAAAGAATTTTAGAAACTAAAGTAGTTTCCTTTATGATGCAATATAGATAGCACGAAGAGATAAATAATTTCGGACGAGAATATTTATGAAAATATCTTCAGAATCATCGAAGATATTTATGATGACATTTTGGAATTTCTAAGTTCGATGGTTGATGAAGAAAGATTTTCCGCAAGATTTTAACATGAGTACGGAGCAAGATATTCGTTGAAGGTTTCATCGGATCCAGAATTACCTGGATTCTTTGAATATATAGTATGGTCCTTGTATTTATCCTTGGTCTCCTTCGTGGTTAGCTCAATCCATTTTCCAGTTCCAACTTTTCTGAGCTTTTCCAACATACTATTCTTTATCATCAAACTTTCGATGATTAAGGTCGTTTACGGTTTTCTATGGTTTCTATTGTTTCATTCAACTTTTTCAACATTCAGAGTATTGATTTGTGACTGATTGCTTTTCAGAATTTCAGAATGAGAGATCATAATTCTAAGAGATAAATGTCATACATATAACTGTTGATGTAGATATGCTGTGAGTTTTTAAAGTACTGATTGCTGATTCCCGGTAATTGGTATGGCAGTTCTCGTTACAAGATGCGGATGAGTATATGATACGTTTTCAATGAATAAATATAATGATTTGTCAGAGATATTTAAGCCAGGAAGCAACGAGGTTGCTTGTACATCTGCTGGTAATATGGGGGAATATAAAAGAATTATCCGGTATCAAAAGGGTAATTGTATATATATCAGGATTATAGTAAGACTACTTCGAATGAAAAGTCGAAGTTGACTTGCTGGAGCTGTGACAAAATTGGCTACTTTGAAAAGGGATCGCAAAGTTATTTTTTTGCTAATAAATGCCAAAGGATCTGACGCGGCTATGTGTTAAACTTTTACTCAGTTGCCGAGAGTTTCTCAGGTGCATAACTATATGCATAAATCTTTCCTTCCGTAGATTCATCCTATCGATTGAGGTGTTTTCAAGAATCATGAAAGGTTTTAACGCAGTTTGTAATCGTCAAGATACAAATGAGGTTTAAGATGAAATCAAGTGGCAACTTGAAGAATTGTTTAGTTTGATATGTTATAATCCATATTTTAATTCATTTTAATTGTCCAATGTTATTAGTCCACAGTCGATAGTCCACAGTTAACAGTCCAATAATTCATATATAACTTAATATATAATATTCGAATTAATTAATACGTATCGTGACCCGTGTGCATGTCTCAGACTCGATCACAACTCAAACTATATATATTATTGTAGAATCAACCTCAACCCTGTATAGCTAACTCCTGCATTACTGCATATAGAGTGTCTATGGTTATTCCAAATAATATATATAGATGCGTCGATATGATATGTCAAAACCTTGTATACGTGTCCTGATATTTAAAGTGCGTAAAATAAATAGCAGGAATTAAATGACGATAAATAAAGTGCGTAAAGTAAATAACAGAAATTAAATGACAATAAATAAAATTGCGAGAATTAAATTGCGATAATTAAAATGTAATAAGGAATTAACAGTTAACTAGGAACAGTTAGCTAGGATTTTTGTTAGCGTGAATTCTTAACAAAATTTTTCTCATAGTTAATTTGTTTGTTTCTAATAAATTTTATTTTGTCCAATGTTTTCTTCATTATGCCACTTGTTGGATTCTGATAGATCAAAATCCAAATATGAAATTGAATGAAAAGGGTTATTTTGCGGTGAACGGATACGTATATCGGTGGTTGTAAATAGGATAGTAAATGACTGTTGAATTAGATTTGAAGAATGTACAATGTAACTTATTAATGTGAAATCTAAATATTCCTCGGGTATTACCTACCCGTTAAAATATTTTCACCATTAACAGTTTGTACGAAAGAATTTTTAATTACAATCTTTATGAAAATATATATATATTTTCTTCAGATGTAATCATGGATTTAATGAGTCAATATGATATTAAACTCATTTGATTTACCGTTTGAACAAGAATATATAATTTCTAAAACATTAGAGTTTACATAATCATCATGTCGAACGAAGATAAATGATGTATAACGTCATGTAGAACGTTGATTATACTCGAGGTACAGAATGAGATGTCGAAGCTGGTGATGCGGATGTTGTTGTTGGTGGTACTAGTGCTGTTGGTGCTAAGGTTGGTGATGTGACCGGTGTTGGTGATACTGCTGGTGCTTGCAAACTGTGTACCGTGCTCTCTAAAGTTAACACTTGAGCTCGGAGTTCTTTAACTTCTTCTACTAACCCTGGTTGGTTATCAGTGTGAGGTAGAGATTGGATATCTTCTCTAGTTCCATTAATGGTAGTCTCAAGACGAAAAATTCTGGCAAAAAGGGTATAAACGGTGTTGCGAACAGGTTCGCCGTTGAGCGGGCCGACTACTCCAAGGTTAGGTGGTAGATTTGATTCATGATATGGAGTACCTTCTTCCCTTCTCCATAGGGTGAGTATGTCGCGAACCCACCCTCATTTTCTCTAGTAATCACGATAGTTGATTGATTGGTGTGCTCCTGTCACGCTGTCTTCGGAGTCAGAGGAACTTGGTCTATTCGTAGAGGCCATCTTACGCGATCTCAGGAAAGATTTTTGATATGAAGAGTTTAGTGACAGTAATTGATAGTTGGATGGTATTCTCAATGTATAATTTACATAGATATATATAGTACCAGGATCCCTTAAATTAAGGAGAAATTTACGAGAGATATCAGGCAAGGTCTACAGTAACAGATACGCTAAGATATGAATTTTGTCTATACACTATTCATGCAGTCAATGCAGTAAAACGTGTCTAGACTAAGAATAATGAGCATGTAATTTCCTAAGGATGATAAGCAGATGATTTCTGACAAAAATGATAAGCAAAACTTTTGACATGCAGACACGGTCGAAGTCCAGACTCACTAATGCATCCTAGCGACTATCAGTTAGACACACTAATGCAAGACCCGGTTCACTAAGACCACCGCTCTGATACCAACTGAAAGGACCCGTCCTAATCCATCCGGACAAAGTCCATATCGATTATAAACGATTCCCAATAGTTGATTACATCGCGAGGTACTTGACCTCTTTATGATACATTTTACAAACATTGCATTCGTTTTGAAAAGACAATCTTTCATTACATCTGAAGTTGACAGACATGCATGCCATTTCATAATATATCCAACTATAATTGGTTTAATAATAATCTTGATGAACACAACGACTCGAATGCAACGTCTTTTGAAATATGTCATGAATGACTCCAAGTAATATCTCTAAAATGAGCAAATGCACAGCGGAAGATTTCTTTCATACCTGAGAATAAACATGCTTTCAAGTGTCAACCAAAAGGTTGGTGAGTTCATTAGTTTAGCATAAATAATCATTTCATAATTTTAATAGACCACAAGATTTCATATTTCCAAATCTCATAAACATACGTCCCATACATAGAGACAAAAATATCATTCATATGGATTGAACACCTGGTAACCGACATTAACAATATGCATATAAGAATATCCCCATCATTCCGGGATCCTCCTTCGGACATGATATAAATTTCGAAGTACTAAATCATCCGGTACTTTGGATGGGGCTTGTTGGGCCCGATAGATCTATCTTTAGGATTCGCGTCAATTAGGGTGTCTGTTCCCTAATTCTTAGATTACCAGACTATATAAAAAGGGGCATATTCGATTTCGATCATTCAACCATATAATGTCATTTTAATTACTTGTGTCTATTTTGTAAAACAGTTATAAAAGTTGCGCATGTATTCTCAGTCCCAAAAATGTAAAGAGTAAAAGGGGATCAAAGGAACTCACATAATGTATTTTGTAGTAAAAATACATATGACGACATTGAACAATGCAGGGTTGGCCTCGGATTCACGAACCTATATCATTTAGGTATATATTAACACATATATTCATAATCAAACAAGTTTATGTATTATTAGTGTATTAATTGTTACTTTAATTATGTTTTTCATTAATAACTAATTAATTATATTTATTAATATTTATTGTAAAAATAGTAATATAGTTATGTTATATGTAGTAAATATGGTTTTATATAACTAATAGTTATTTGCTAAAATAATATTGGTAATAATAAAAGTTGTTTTATCTTAATACTAATAGTAATAATAAAAATGATAATTTTTATAAAAATAATACTTTTAATAATAATAATAATAATAATAATGATAACTTTACTGAAAATGATAATTTTAATAATGATGAATCCTAATAATAATAACTATAAAAATAATAATTTTACTAATAATAATAATACTAATATTTATATTAATAATGATAATAATGCTACTAATAATAATACTAATAATAAAAATAGAGATAAACTACCTCAAAGAATAAATTCCAAAAACAAGTACCCTTGCCCAGGCTCGAAACCTCGACCTCTCGCTATCTAACATAATAGCCTAACCATTCCTCCGTTCATTATATTTCTGTTTTAAACACCATCCTAAACCAATTAACTCGGTTTATAAATGTTCCAAATTTCTTCTCGGCCCAATCAGGAAATGGGTTTATCTTGGCCCAAACAACTAATCACGACCCAACTATTAATCATGGCCCAACAACTAATCATATGGGACAAGGCCCAATAATTAGAAATAAGGAAAAGAGAGATCGAGAAGTAGAAAATCAAGCTGGAGGCCGGTTCCGATTCTTTTTTTTTTTTTAACAGAACCCTAATCCATTAATATTTATAATCTGTAAATGGCTCTATGGTTTCAAGTGTAAATAATACGGAGTATTAGTTGATTTCAAAAGGAGTATAGGATCCAAGAAACACGTCCTTTTCATGACCCCCCTTCCATTCTCCTTTTTATAAAAAAAAATTAACAGTCACTTATTGGTAGCAATTGGTGGGGTTTAAAAGAAAATGGTTGTTGGTTGTTAATTGGTTACGAATACAAACAAAGGCAGGACCTAACGAGTTGTAGAATGAAAACAAAATAAAAATATATAAAGAGAGAGGGAGTAACGGTTGTAGTGGTTGTGGGATGGTTTTGGTTTCATCGAATATTGGTAACAAGTAAAAGAGTTGTGGTGGGTTTGTGGTGTATCTGTGATTGGGCAGGAAACAGAAGCATGTACAGCAGCGTAGCAGGTTGAGGATAAACAAAAGTAGCAGGTGTAGTGATGTAGCAAGTGGTGATATTGTGGCGTTGGTGTTTGATCTACACTGAAACAGAAAGAAAACTGATGCAGCATTAATCGAGTAGTAATAAAATAGTTTAGGTGTTGTATTAGAGTTCTTGTTGATCCGAAAGCAAAATGGATTATAGTAGTAATCGATTGTGGTTTTGGTGGTTCAAAGGTGGTGGCTAATAACAGTTACAGGAACATCGAGCAGGTGGTGGTGGTAGTATTTGGGTTCGTGAATTAGCGAAAAACAGAAAATAAGTGCAGCAACAATTACGACTTAAAAATAGAAGGAGACGAGCAGAGGTGTTGATCATTGTACGTTTACGACAGAAAATATGAAAGAGAGAAGTAGAGAGAGAAAGAGGTGGTTTATGAGTGAAGAAGAAGAAGGAAAAAGGTGGTTTGTGTTATGGTTGTGCGTTGGCGATTAGGAGAAGCAAGAATGAAAACACTAGATGGTTGTGGGTTTTGTGTGTTGTGTTCAAGAAAAATGTTGTAATATATAACCAATTCATTACTCCCACATGTATTAAGAAAAGTCATATTTATTTGTCTCTTGTCTGCCATAAATTCAAAAGAATCAATAGTATAGACAACAAATATCCTCATTTGATTGTTAGATCATGATTACGACAAAAGAAAAATAATTGAATGGGCGCATGTACGTTTAAATATAAAGGTGATTAAATGGGTGAACGTTCTTGTTATTAAATTGGAGGTTCATTATTTTATATGATATATGATACATGATTGATTGTTAACTTAGTGTGTGTTGAAGGTGTTGTAGACATGAAGAGTCAAGGAAGCAGAGAACCAAAAGCTTAAGTGTGTAAGTGTGTTAATATCTATGTAGTATGTATCTAATATATATATATATATATATATATATATATATATATATATATATATATATATATATATATATATATATATATATATATATATATATATATATATATATATAAGAAAATAGAAGAAAGGAATATAGATATTTAGAGTTCCAATTCAAACGTGCAATATATTCAGCGTCTATATTTTAATATGTTAGTGGATGATTTGGAAAAATAAAACAGTAATTCAATCAATCTCTCAATTAAATATAGTAATGTGGTTGATTAATTCAAATTCACGGATATGAATAAGAAGACAGATAATTATGCAAAATTATTTATATATACATATACACATATCTATTTACAATTAATTGTTCGTGAATCGTCGGGAGCAGTCGAAGGTCAATTGAATATATGAAACATTTCAAACTTTTTGAGACTCAACCTAACACACTTTCCTTATTGTGTCGAAATCATATAAAGATCAAGTTTAAATTTGGTCGGAAATTCTCGGGTCGTCACAGTTTACATGTACCAACCACTTGGTTTTCGGAGTACGACTCATCCTGATTACGTGTGTTTATTGAAAAAGTCACTTTATGGTTTGAAACAGGCACCACGAGCTTGGTATCAACGGTTTTTGGATTTTGCGTCTACAATTGGTTTTAAACATAGTCGTTGTGATCATTCTCTCATCACTTATCACAATGGTAATGATGTTGCTTATTTATTACTATATGTTGACGATATAATCCTTACAACTTCTTCTAAGGCTTTGCGTCTTAAGCTTATCGAATTATTTGCAAGCGAGTTTGCCATGAAGGATCTAGGTCCTTTACACTCTTTTCTTGGTATTTCGGTAACTCGAGATGCGAATGGGTTATTTCTTAGTCAACGAACATATGCCAAAGCTATTATTGAGCGCGCGGGCATGACCAAGTGTAATCCGGTTTCCACTCCAGTTGACACTCAGAGCAAGCTTAGTTCAACTGCAGGAACATTGTATTCTAAACCAACGCTATATCGTAGCCTCGCTGGAGCACTACAGTATCTTACTTTTACCAGACCAGATATTTCTTATGCAGTCCAACAGATTTGTTTACACATGCATGCTCCAACTACTGTTCACCTCCTTGCTTTAAAACGCATTATTCGCTATCTACAAGGTACACTTCAACTTGGATTGCACATTCGTAAATCTCCTTCACATGCATTGGTTTCGTATACTGATGCAGATTGGGCTGGATGTCCTGATACTCGTCGATCAACGTCTTGCTATTGTGTTTATTTAGGGGATAATCTCATTTCTTGGTCTTCAAAGCGTCAGCCGACGCTTTCTCGCTCTAGTGCCGAGGCCGAATATCGCGGGGTTGCAAATGTAGTCGCCGAATCTTGTAGGTTACGAAATTTATTACTTGAACTACACTGTCCGATCTCTAAGCCGACATTGGTATTTTGTGATAATGTGAGTGCTGTTTATTTATCCGGTAATCCTGTTCAACATCAACGGACTAAGCATATAGAGTTGGATATTCATTTTGTACGTGAAAAAGTGGTTCGTGGTCAAGTCCGTGTGTCACATGTGACTACTCGATTTCAGATTGCAGATATCTTTACGAAAGGATTACCTCGTTTATTGTTTGAAGAGTTTCGCACCAGTCTTCGCATTTATCCTCCACTAGCTCAGACTGCGGGGGAGTAATAGTCGATATCTCTATCTCTAGTCAAGATATGTATTATAATTGTATTAGAAAAGTATTGTATTCAAATTAGGATAGAATTCTATCTTAACTTGGTGACCAAGATATTAATGATGTATAAATACCCATTCATAGATTAATGGGAAGATGATTCATACCCTCTAATAACAACAATGCTTCGCCTACTGCCTTGATCTCATCGTCTGACAACTCAGACTATTGTCCCGACTGATCGGGACAATAGCAGTCACAACTGAGGGTCTTCTTCAGGTATCGAGGTCGTGGACGTTCTGGTAACCAAGGTGGAAGAAGAAATCGTGGTCGTGGAAGAAATCAATATAACAATTTTGGTACTTTTGCAATTTTATGGTTCATGGTCATTTAACAACTGGAACAACCAAACTCTCATTTGGGCTTCGCCTACTCCTTGGGCCAATCAACCTTTTAATCAACCATGGGCCAACAATAATTCACCATGCCCTTATCCCACAACACCATGGAACCGGCCCAACCCACCTTCTGCTTCTGCTGGAATATTGGGTCCGAGACCTCAAGCCCAATTTGCTTCTAGAAGTTCTACTGCCTCCTATTCGCCTACTGATATAAACCAGGCCTTATATACTATGTATCTCAACCCACCTGATGAAATTGATATATGGACAGTGGAGCTTCATCTCACATGACAGGAAATCGAGATATTCTTTCTCCCTATTTTTAATTGGAGCACTCCGAAATAAATTATCGTTGCTAATGGCGATACACTTCCCATACGAGGCATATGAAACACCTTACTAACATTTTCACGTAAACCTATCCTTTTAAAAAATGCCCTTCAGGTCAGTGGCGGATGCATGATTTTTTTTCACCAGGTGCAAAAAAAAAAAAAAATTTAAACCTTTAGCAAGTTTTTTGAGCAAAATATGGAGGTTATGGGGCAAAAAAATTGGAGGTTTTTAGACAAATTATGGAGGTTTTGGGGCAAAATTTAGAGAATTTTGGGCAAAATTTGAAGGTTTTGGGGCAAAATATGTAGGTTTTGGGGCCAAAAAAAAATTCATCGGGGACAAAGTCGAATAATTCAAAATTTTTACACTGAAAATTGCAAATTCACTGGGCGCGGGCGCTGTAGTGACCCGAACTTTTCCATGTTTATATATATTAATTGAGATTGATATTTACATGATTAAATGTTTCCAACATGTTAAGCAATCAAACTTCTTAAGACTTGATTAATTGAAATATGTTTCATATAGACAATAGACCACCCAAGTTGACCGGCTATTCACAAACGTTAAAACTTGTAAAAACGACATGACGATATATATATGGATATACATATGGTTAACATGAGATTATGATAAGTAAGTATCTCCATAAGTATATTAACAATGAGTTATATACATATAAACAAGACTACTAACTTAAGGATTTCGAAACGAGACATATATGTAACGATTATCGTTGTAACGACATTTAAATGTATATATATCATATTAAGATATATTAATATATCATAATATCATGATAATATAATAATTTAACATCTCATTAGATATAATAAACAATGGGTTAACAACATTAATTGAGATCGTTAACTTAAAGGTTTCAAAACAACACTTACATGTAACGACTAACGATGACTTAACGACTCAGTTAAAATGTATATACATGAAGTGTATTTAGATGTATTAAAATACTTTTGGAAGACTTCAAGACATATATCAAAACACTCATACTTAACGAAAATGGTTACAGTTACTTTCCCATTCTTTTCTTTCATCAAGAATTCTAGTCGTATTCTTACCCGTATTATACACAGCTTCAAAACATACTTACTATGGGTATATACCAATAGGAACTAGCATGAGATTCCACTCTTGATTATGTCATGTATGACTAATCAATTTTAACTTCTACCATGAGCTAGTCAACTAACTAGAACTCCTTTTAACCCCACTCACCACTCACCAATTACCACTCATCATTCACTCCATTTCACTTCCAATTCTCTTTCTAATTCTCTCTCAACACACACACACACACACACTATTATGAACGTATTTTTCCAGTAGTTAATCATCATCTTCATCAAAAATCACTTCAAGAATCAAGCTATAGTCATCATAGGAAGAACACTTCAAGAACACTTCAAAAATCCCTTCAAGTTTACTAATTTACTTCCAAGCTTTCTAATCCATTCCAAGTAATCATCTAAGATCAAGAAACCTTTGTTATATACAGTAGTTTATCTTTCTTATTCAAGGTAATATTCATATTCAAACTTTGATTCAATTTCTATAACTATAAACTATCTTAATTCGAGTAAAAATCTTACTTGAACTTGTTTTTGTGTCATGATCCTACTTCAAGAACTTTCAAGCCATCCAAGATCCTTTGAAGCTAGATCATTTCTTGTCACTTCCAGTAGGTTTACCTACTAAACTTGAGGTAGTAATGATGTTCATAACATCATTCGATTCATATATATAAAACTATCTTATTCGAAGGTTTAAACTCGTAATCACTAGAACATAGTTTAGTTAATTCTAAACTTGTTCGCAAACAAAATTTAATCCTTCTAACTTGACTTTTAAAATTAACTACACATATGTTCTATATCTATATGATATGCTAACTTAATGATTTAAAACCTGGAAACATGAAAAATACCGTAAAACCGGATTTACGCCGTCGTAGTAACACCGCGGGCTGTTTTGGGTTAGTTAATTAAAAACTATGATAAACTTTGATTTAAAAGTTGTTATTCTGAGAAAATGATTTTTATTATGAACATGAAACTATATCCAAAAATTATGGTTAAACTCAAAGTGGAAGTATGTTTTCTAAAATGGTCATCTAGACGTCGTTCTTTCGACTGAAATGACTACCTTTACAAAAACGACTTGTAACTTATTTTTCCGACTATAAACCTATACTTTTTCTGTTTAGATTCATAAAATAGAGTTCAATATGAAACCATAGCAATTTGATTCACTCAAAACGGATTTAAAATGAAGAAGTTATGGGTAAAACAAGATTGGATAATTTTTCTCATTTTAGCTACGTGAAAATTGGTAACAAATCTATTCCAACCATAACTTAATCAGCTTGTATTGTATATTATGTAATCTTGAGATACCATAGACACGTATACAATGTTTCGACCTATCATGTCGACACATCTATATATATTTCGGAACAACCATAGACACTCTATATGTGAATGTTGGAGTTAGCTATACAGGGTTGAGGTTGATTCCAAAATATATATAGTTTGAGTTGTGATCAATACTGAGATACGTATACACTGGATCGTGGATTGATTCAAGATAATATTTATCGATTTATTTCTGTACATCTAACTGTGGACAACTAGTTGTAGGTTACTAACGAGGACAGCTGACTTAATAAACTTAAAACATCAAAATATATTAAAAGTGTTGTAAATATATTTTGAACATACTTTAATATATATGTATATATTGTTATAGGTTCGTGAATCAACAGTGGCTAAGTCTTACTTCTCGACGAAGTAAAAAATCTGTGAAAGTGAGTTATAGTCCCACTTTTAAAATCTAATATTTTTGGGATGAGAATACATGCAGGTTTTATAAATGATTTACAAAATAGACACAAGTACGTGAAACTACATTCTATGGTTAAATTATCGAGATCGAATATGCCCCTTTTTATTAAGTCTGGTAATCTAAGAATTAGGGAACAGACACCCTAATTGACGCGAATCCTAAAGATAGATCTATTGGGCCTAACAAACCCCATCCAATGTACCGGATGCTTTAGTACTTCGAAATTTATATCGTATCCGAAGGGTGTCCCGGAATGATGGGGATATTCTTATATATATGCATCTTGTTAATGTCGGTTACCAGGTGTTCACCATATGAATGATTTTTATCTCTATGTATGGGATGTGTATTGAAATATGAAATCTTGTGGTCTATTGTTACGATTTGATATATATAGGTTAAACCTATAACTCACCAACATTTTTGTTGACGTTTAAAGCATGTTTATTCTCAGGTGAATATTAAGAGCTTCCGCTGTTGCATACTAAAATAAGGACAAGATTTGGAGTCCATGTTTGTATGATATTGTGTAAAAACTGCATTCAAGAAACTGATTTCGATGTAACATATTTGTATTGTAAACCATTATGTAATGGTCGTGTGTAAACAAGATATTTTAGATTATCATTATTTGATAATCTACGTAAGGCTTTTTAAACCTTTATTTATGAAATAAAGGTTATGGTTTGTTTTAAAAATGAATGCAGTCTTTGAAAAACGTCTCATATAGAGGTCAAAACCTCGCAACAAAATCAATTAATATGGAACGTTTTTAATCAATAAGAACGGGACATTTCAGTTGGTATCCAAGCGTTGGTCTTAGAGAACCAGAAAATTTGCATTAGTGTGTCTTATCGAGTTTGTTAGGATGCATTAGTGAGTCTGGACTTCGACCGTGTTTTCTTTAAAAATGATTGCTTAACATTTTTGTTGGAAACTATATATTTTTAACATATGAATATTATGTGATATATTAATCTCTTAATGTGTTTGATATTATGTGATAGATGTCTATCTCTAGAACAAGTCCCATTGACTCACCTAATAATAATGAAGAGTCAAATGTAAATTGGAATGATTCGTGGACTGATTCACAAGTTCCCGAAGAGGAACCGGAAGAAGAGTCGGAACCGGAAGAAGAATCGGAACCGGAAGAAGAATCGGAACCGGAAGAAGAAATAGAACCGGTGGGGGAAATAATAAAATGGTTAAGTAAAAGAGAATCCTCAACCAACCGACCAAGGTTAATTATGGTCAATGGTGTTTCTGCCAAGGAAGCAAAATATTGGGAGGATTACCAATTCTCCGATGAATCGGATTCCGACGAGAATTCCGATGATGTTATAGAAATTACCCCAACTGAATTTAAAAAGGCAAAAGAAAATAATAAGGGAAAGGGCATAAAAATAGAGAAATCTAATTCCAACCCCGATGAACTTTATATGTATCGTCAACCCCCAAAGTCCTTAAGTTGTAATAATGACTCGGGAACCTCTAAACCACCAGGTTTTTCTAAACCAATGTGGACAACGACGGCTCGTATTAGGGGAACATCATATATCCCTAGAAACTTGGCAAAACGAACCAAAACCGAACAAGAAGAAACGAGCGAGTCAGAATAAGATAGTTGTATTCGTGTGGTGTAATATATGTAATATAGTGTGCTTATGCTTTATGATATATATAAAAATTGCTTGTATTAATAAGTATTTTTTTTATGAATCTAACTCTTGTCTATTTTACAGTATAAAAACACAAAATGGATAGACAACCCAATATTTTAAGAGACCTACCCGGAGACATGATTGATGAAATCTTGTCTAGAGTCGGTCAGAATTCCTCGGCACAACTATTTAAGGCGAGATCAGTTTGTAAGACATTCGAAGAACGTTCCAAGAATGCCTTGGTTTATAAAAGGCTTTCGTTCGAAAGATGGGGGATATCACATTGGGAAATCCATAAGTTACGATGTGTTTACTTTGACGCATATATTGCGGGGAACCCAAATGCTATTTTACGCAACGGGTTAAGAAATTATTTTGACTCAATATATCCGAATATTGGACTTCGTGATTTAGAAAAAGCGGCTAACATGCAACATAAAGAAGCATGTTATGCTTACGGATTAGTAATGTTCGCTTCTCACCAAAGTGAGAACAAGAACATCGGCCTACAACTATTAAACAAAACGTTCCCACAAGTGACGGAGTCGGTAATTGGGGTAAGAAATGAGGTTTTTAGGTTATTACGAGACTGTTGGTCATTACGTAACCCTCGTCCCTTTGACGACGTTACAACACGCTGTCTTATCAACGACCATAACGGTTATGTTTCACAAGACCAAGGATGGGAAGTAGTCCTAGTAAAACCAGAATGCATGACTTGTTTCTGGACGTATGAATTACGTGTCTTTATTGCCTTTGCTGAACGACTTGTGTACTAGCTAGAATTATCTTCACAACTATCTTGTATCAAAGTTATTGTGTGCTATATTTCATGCTTTATGTAAAATAAGCGGTATTGTAAGTTTGTAAAATATTGTATAAAAGTTTGAACGCGAAATATTATTACAATCAGTTTTTCATATAGAATTGTAGTAGTTGAATTGTATATTAGCTACTAAGTATGAACTTAACGGGTAGGTACTACCCGAATTTAAACTTATAAAACGCTAATATGAAGAAAAATCTTTTATAAATGAGTTCATATTATGCTACGAAATACTATTAACTACTCTTAATATTCTGTATGATTAACTTGTTCCATTTGACTATTTTGAAGGAAATGGCACCGACTACTCGACACACCGTGAATATGAATGAAGAGGAATTCCGTACTTTTCTAGCTTAAAACATAGCCGTAGTACAGGCTGCGCTATATACCAACAATAACCTTGGATCTGGTAGTACAGGAAATCGTGTAGGATGCACCTACAAAGAATTCACTGCTTGCAAACCTTTGGAATTTGATGGAACCGAAGGACCGATCGGATTGAAACGGTGGACCGAGAAGGTCGAATCGGTGTTTGCCATAAGTAAGTGTACTGAAGAGGACAAAGTGAAGTACGCTACGCATATCTTCACAGGTTCTGCGTTAACATGGTGGAATACCTATCTAGAGCAAGTGGGATAAGACGATGCGTACGCACTACCGTGGTCAGCATTCAAGCACTTGATGAACGAGAAGTACCGTCCCAGAACCGAGGTCAATAAGCTCAAGACAGAACTTAGAGGGTTACGAACCTAAGGATTTGATATTACCACGTACGAAAGACGATTCACAGAATTGTGCCTATTGTGTCCGGGAGCATTCGAAGATGAGGAAGAGAAGATCGACGCGTTTGTGAAAGGATTACCGGAAAGAATCCAAGAAGATATAAGTTCACACGAGCCCGCCTCCATACAACAGGCATGTAGAATGGCTCACAAACTAGTGAACCAGATTGAAGAAAGAATTAAAGAACAGACTGCTGAAGAGGCCAATGTGAAGCAAGTCAAAAGAAAGTGGGAGGAAAACGGTGATAAGAATCACCAATACAACAACAACAGCAATTACAACAATAATCGCAACAATTATCCCAACAATCGCAACATCAATCGCAACTACAACAAACGGCCCAACAACAACAACAACAACAACAACAGCAACTACAACAATCATCCCAACAACAATAATAACCGCAACAACAACAACAATCAGAAGCAGCTATGCCAAAGGTGTGAAAAGTATCACTCGGGGTTCTGCACCAAATTTTGCAACAAGTGTAAAAGAAATGGTCATAGCGCGGCGAAGTGTGAGGTCTACAGACCAGGGGTTAATAGAACGAAAGGAACAAATGGTGTCGGAACGAGTAATGGCGGAGCAAGTAGTGTCGGAGCAAGTTATGCCAATGTAGTTTGTTATAAATGTGGAAAACCGGGCCACATTATTAGAAATTGCCCGAACCAGGAGAACACGAATGGACAAGGCCGCGGAAGAGTTTTCAATATTAATGCGGCAGAGGCACAGGAAGACCCGAAGCTTGTTATGGGTAAGTTTCTTATTGACAATAAATCTGCTTACGTTTTATTTGATTCGGGTGCGGATAGAAGCTATATGAGTAGAGATTTTTGTGCTAAATTAAGTTGTCCATTGACGCCTTTGGATAGTAAATTTTTACTCGAATTAGCAAATGGTAAATTAATTTCGGCAGATAATATATGTCGGAATCAAGAAATTAAACTGGTTAGCGAAACATTTAAGATTGACTTGATACCAGTAGAGTTAGGGAGTTTTGATGTGATAATCGGTATGGACTGGTTGAAAGAAGTGAAAGCAGAGATCATTTGTTACAAAAATGCAATTCGTATTATACGAGAAAAAGGAAAACCCTTAATGGTGTACGGAGAAAAGGGCAACACGAAGCTACATATTATTAGTAATTTGAAGGCACAAAAACTAATAAGAAAAGGTTGCTATGCTGTTCTAGCACACGTCGAGAAAGTACAAACTGAAGAAAAGAGCATCAATGATGTTCCCATTGCAAAAGAATTTCCCGATGTATTTCCGAAAGAATTACCGGGATTACCCCCACAGCAATCCGTTGAATTTCAAATAGATCTTGTACCAGGAGCTGCACCAATAGCTTGTGCTCCTTACAGACTCACACCCAGCGAGATGAAAGAACTGCAAAGCCAATTACAAGAACTTTTAGAGCGTGGTTTCATTCGACCAAGCACATCACCGTGGGAGCTCCTGTTTTGTTTGTCAAGAAGAAAGATGGTACATTCAGGTTGTGTATCGACTACCGAGAGTTGAACAAACTTACCATCAAGAACCGCTACCCACTACCGAGAATCGACGACTTATTTGATCAACTACAAGGCTCGTCTATTTATTCAAAGATTGACTTACGTTCCGGGTATCATCAAATGCGAGTGAAAGAAGATGATATTCCAAAGACTGCTTTCAGAACACGTTACGGTCATTACGAGTTTATGGTCATGCCATTTGGTTTAACTAATGCACCAGCTGTGTTCATGGACCTTATGAACCGAGTGTGTGGACCATACCTTGACAAGTTTGTCATTGTTTTCATTGATGACATACTTATTTACTCAAAGAATGACCAAGAACACGGTGAACATTTGAGAAAGGTGTTAGAAGTATTGAGGAAGGAAGAATTGTACGCTAAGTTTTCAAAGTGTGCATTTTGGTTGGAAGAAGTTCAATTCCTCGGTCACATAGTGAACAAAGAAGGTATTAAGGTGGATCCGGCAAAGATAGAAACTGTTGAAAAGTGGAAAACCCCGAAAACTCCGAAACACATACGCCAGTTTTTAGGACTAGCTGGTTACTACAGAAGGTTCATCCAAGACTTTTCCAAAATAGCAAAACCCTTGACTGCATTAACGCATAAAGGGAAGAAATTTGAATGGAATGATGAACAAGAGAAAGCATTTCAGTTATTGAAGAAAAAGCTAACTACGGCACCTATATTGTCATTGCCTGAAGGGAATGATGATTTTGTGATTTATTGTGACGCATCAAAGCAAGGTCTCGGTTGTGTATTAATGCAACGAACGAAGGTGATTGCTTATGCGTCTAGACAATTGAAGATTTACGAACAAAATTATACGACGCATGATTTGGAATTAGGCACGGTTGTTTTTGCATTAAAGACTTGGAGGCACTACTTATATGGGGTCAAAAGTATTATATATACCGACCACAAAAGTCTTCAACACATATTTAATCAGAAACAACTGAATATGAGGCAGCGTAGGTGGATTGAATTATTGAATGATTACGACTTTGAGATTCGTTACCACCCGGGGAAGGCAAATGTGGTAGCCGATGCCTTGAGTAGGAAGGACAGAGAACCCATTCGAGTAAAATCTATGAATATAATGATTCATAATAACCTTACTACTCAAATAAAGGAGGCGCAACAAGGAGTTTTAAAAGAGGGAAATTTAAAGGATGAAATACCCAAAGGATCGGAGAAACATCTTAATATTCGGGAAGACGGAACCCGGTATAGGGCTGAAAGGATTTGGGTACCAAAATTTGGAGATATGAGAGAAATGGTACTTAGAGAAGCTCATAAAACCATATACTCAATACATCCTGGAACGGGGAAGATGTACAAGGATCTCAGGAAATATTTTTGGTGGCCGGGTATGAAAGCCGATGTTGCTAAATACGTAGGAGAATGTTTGATGTTCTAAGGTCAAAGCTGAGCATCAGAAACCATCAGGTCTACTTCAACAACCCGAAATCCCAGAATGGAAATGGGAAAACATTACCATGGATTTCATCACTAAATTGCCAAGGACTACAAGTGGTTTTGATACTATTTGGGTAATAGTTGATCGTCTCACCAAATCAGCACATTTCCTGCCAATAAGAGAAGATGACAAGATGGAGAAGTTAGCACGACTGTATTTGAAGGAAGTCGTCTCCAGACATGGAATACCAATCTCTATCATCTCTGATAGGGATGGCAGATTTATTTCAAGATTCTGGCAGACATTACAGCAAGCATTATGAACTCGTCTAGACATGAGTACTGCCTATCATCCACAAACTGATGGGCAGAGCGAAAGGACGATACAAACGCTTGAAGACATGCTACGAGCATGTGTTATTGATTTCGGAAACAGTTGGGATCGACATCTACCGTTAGCAGAATTTTCCTACAACAACAGCTACCATTCAAGCATTGAGATGGCACCGTTTGAAGCACTTTATGGTAGAAAGTGCAGGTCTCCGATTTGTTGGAGTGAAGTGGGGGATAGACAGATTACGGGTCCGGAGATTATACAAGAAACTACCGAGAAGATCATCCAAATTCAACAACGGTTGAAAACCGCCCAAAGTCGACAAAACAGCTACGCTGACATTAAAATAAAAGATATAGAATTTGAAATTGGAGAGATGGTCATGCTTAAAGTTGCACCTTGGAAAGGCGTTGTTCGATTTGGTTAACGAGGGAAATTAAATCCAAGGTATATTGGACCATTCAAGATTATTGATCGTGTCGGACCAGTAGCTTACCGACTTGAGTTACCTCAACAACTCGCGACTGTACATAACACTTTCCACGTCTCGAATTTGAAGAAATATTTTGCTAAAGAAGATCTCACTATTCCGTTAGATGAAATCCAAATCAACGAAAAACTCCAATTCATCGAAGAACCCGTCGAAATAATGGATCGTGAGGTTAAAAGACTTAAGCAAAACAAGATACCAATTGTTAAGGTTCGATGGAATGCTCGTAGAGGACCCGAGTTCACCTGGGAGCGTGAAGATCAGATGAAGAAGAAATACCCGCATCTATTTCCAGAAGATTCGTCAACACCTTCAACAGCTTAAAATTTCGGGACGAAATTTATTTAACGGGTAGGTACTGTAGTGACCCGAACTTTTCCATGTTTATATATATTAATTGAGATTGATATTTACATGATTAAATGTTTCCAACATGTTAAGCAATCAAACTTGTTAAGACTTGATTAATTGAAATATGTTTCATATAGACAATTGACCACCCAAGTTGACCGGCGATTCACGAACGTTAAAACTTGTAAAAACGACATGACGATATATATATGGATATACATATGGTTAACATGAGATTATGATAAGTAAGTATCTCCATAAGTATATTAACAATGAGTTATATACATATAAACAAGACTACTAACTTAAGGATTTCGAAACGAGACATATATGTAACGATTATCGTTGTAATGATATTTAAATGTATATATATCATATTAAGATATATTAATATATCATAATATCATGATAATATAATAATTTAACATCTCATTAGATATAATAAACAATGGATTAACAACATTAATTGAGATCGTTAACTTAAAGGTTTCAAAACAACACTTACATGTAACGACTAACGATGACTTAACGACTCAGTTAAAATGTATATACATGTAGTGTATTTAGATGTATTAAAATACTTTTGGAAGACTTCAAGACATATATCAAAACACTCATACTTAACGAAAATGGTTACAGTTACTTTCCCATTCTTTTCTTTCATCAAGAATTCTAGTCGTATTCTTACCCGTATTATACACAGCTTCAAAACGTACTTACTATGAGTATATACCAATAGGAACTAGCATGGGATTCCACTCTTGATTATGTCATGTATGACTAATCAATTTTAACTTCTACCATGAGCTAGTCAACTAACTAGAACTCCTTTTAACCCCACTCACCACTCACCAATTACCACTCATCATTCACTCCATTTCACTTCCAATTCTCTTTCTAATTCTCTCTCAACACACCCACACTATTATGAACGTATTTTTCCAGTAGTTAATCATCATCTTAATCAAAAATCACTTCAAGAATCAAGCTATAATCATCATAGGAAGAACACTTCAAGAACACTTCAAAAATCCCTTCAAGTTTACTAATTTACTTCCAAGCTTTCTAATCCATTCCTAGTAATCATCTAAGATCAAGAAACCCTTGTTATATACAGTAGGTTATCTTTCTTATTCAAGGTAATATTCATATTCAAACTTTGATTTAATTTCTATAACTATAAACTATCTTAATTCGAGTAAAAATCTTACTTGAACTTGTTTTTGTGTCATGATCCTACTTCAAGAACTTTCAAGCCATCCAAGATCCTTTGAAGCTAGATCATTTCTTGTCACTTCCAGTAGGTTTACCTACTAAACTTGAGGTAGTAATGATGTTCATAACATCATTCGATTCATATATATAAAACTATCTTATTCGAAGGTTTAAACTCGTAATCACTAGAACATAGTTTAGTTAATTCTAAACTTGTTCGCAAACAAAAGTTAATCCTTCTAACTTGACTTTTAAAAGTAACTACACACATGTTCTATATCTATATGATATGCTAACTTAATGATTTAAAACCTGGAAACACGAAAAACACCGTAAAACCGGATTTACGCCGTCGTAGTAACACCGCGGGCTGTTTTGGGTTAGTTAATTAAAAACTATGATAAACTTTGATTTAAAAGTTGTTATTCTGAGAAAATTATTTTTATTATGAACATGAAACTATATCCAAAAATTATGGTTAAACTCAAAGTGGAAGTATGTTTTCTAAAATGGTCATCTAGACGTCGTTCTTTCGACTGAAATGACTACCTTTACAAAAACGACTTGTAACTTATTTTTCCGACTATAAACCTATACTTTTTCTGTTTATATTCATAAAATAGAGTTCAATATGAAACCATAGCAATTTGATTCACTCAAAACGAATTTAAAATGAAGAAGTTACGGGTAAAACAAGATTGGATAATTTTTCTCATTTTAGCTACGTGAAAATTGGTAACAAATCTATTCCAACCATAACTTAATTAGCTTGTATTGTATATTATGTAATCTTGAGATACCATAGACACGTATACAATGTTTCGACCTATCATGTCGACACATCTATATATATTTCGGAACAACCATAGACACTCTATATGTGAATGTTGGAGTTAGCTATACAGGGTTGAGGTTGATTCCAAAATATATATAGTTTGAGTTGTGATCAATACTGAGATACGTATACACTGGGTCGTGGATTGATTCAAGATAATATTTATCGATTTATTTCTGTACATCTAACTGTGGACAACTAGTTGTAGGTTACTAACGAGGACAGCTGACTTAATAAACTTAAAACATCAAAATATATTAAAAGTGTTGTAAATATATTTTGAACATACTTTAATATATATGTATATATTGTTATAGGTTCGTGAATCAACAGTGGCCAAGTCTTACTTCTCGACGAAGTAAAAAATCTGTGAAAGTGAGTTATAGTCCCACTTTTAAAATCTAATATTTTTGGGATGAGAATACATGCAGGTTTTATAAATGATTTACAAAATAGACACAAGTACGTGAAACTACATTCTATGGTTGAATTATCGAGATCGAATATGCCCCTTTTTATTAAGTCTGGTAATCTAAGAATTAGGGAACAGACACCCTAATTGACGCAAATCCTAAAGATAGATCTATTGGGCCTAACAAACCCCATCCAAAGTACCGGATGCTTTAGTACTTCGAAATTTATATCATATCCGAAGGGTGTCCCGGAATGATGGGGATATTCTTATATATATGCATCTTGTTAATGTCGGTTACCAGGTGTTCACCATATGAATGATTTTTATCTCTATGTATGGGATGTGTATTGAAATATGAAATCTTGCGGTCTATTGTTACGATTTGATATATATAGGTTAAACCTATAACTCACCAACATTTTTGTTGACGTTTAAAGCATGTTTATTCTCAGGTGAATATTAAGAGCTTCCGCTGTTGCATACTAAAATAAGGACAAGATTTGGAGTCCATGTTTGTATGATATTGTGTAAAAACTGCATTCAAGAAACTGATTTCGATGTAACATATTTGTATTGTAAACCATTATGTAATGGTCGTGTGTAAACAGGATATTTTAGATTATCATTATTTGATAATCTACGTAAAGCTTTTTAAACCTTTATTTATGAAATAAAGGTTATGGTTTGTTTTAAAAATGAATGCAGTCTTTGAAAAACGTCTCATATAGAGGTCAAAACCTCGCAACGAAATCAATTAATATGGAACGTTTTTAATCAATAAGAACGGGACATTTCAGGCGCCCCCTGTCCCTACATAAATCCGCCCCTGCTTCACGCCCCTAATTTAATTAAAAACCTTCTTACTTTTCGTCATTTAACTATAGATAATTATCGTGCTATAACATTTGATCTTTTTTTTTTTGAAAAGCAAACGATTATATTACTAAAAACTGAGATATACAACTAGACCCATTAGAGATTATGGATCCATAACAAGTAACACGAAACTACAGGCACGAATTTACATACATGGCAAATGTAACTGACACAAATGAGATAAGCACTTGGATTTGTTAACCACATATGCCAATCAATCTTCTTAAATCTCGATCTACTTGAAATCCATTCAAACGACTTGGATTGTATTTCGTTTAGTGTAACCAGAGAGCTCGAACTTTTGCCTCGAAACACCATGTTATTTCGATTTTTCCAAATGTAATACGCCCCGACCCATTTTGTTGCTAACCACACAGAATTCCCGAAGGTTGGATTAGTATTTGCTCCAGATCCTCCACCAAGAAGTTCGTTTAGGCTTAGATTTGCGTAAATACTCAAATTCCACCATTTGTGTATGCGCTCCCATACTTCGAAAGCAGATTTACATAATACAATTGAATGTTCAACGGATTCTAAATCTTCATCACAAAGTGGACACCGCATGCTATGAAGATCTATCCCTCGTTTATCGAGTTCCAATTTTACCGGTATCCTTTTTTTAAAAGTACGCCACACAAATATTTCTAATTTTTTTGGAACAAAAGCGTTTCGAATTGTACTCGCCTGTGAGTTACTGCTGCCCAGGATCACTTCGTCAATTGCTGAATGTAACATCTTCACTTGAACAGTCCGTCAGCTGCCATGGACCAGCTCCACTTGTCATTGCTCCTACGATTAAATGAGGCAGTTAAAAGTAGGTTGGTTAGTGATGTAAGCTCCCCTGAAGTGCGCCCTGAAGGTTCTCTTCTCCAATTCCAGTTCCAATCTACATCAGCATTAGATTCATTACAGCGTAACCGATCCTTGATGGTTGCATCGGGAACTTGTTCCAGCCTACATAACCTCGGAAACAGGTTACTTAGCTTATCACCCGCGATCCACTGCTCATTCCAGAAGTGCGTGTTTCCACCATCGCCAATAGTTTTTGTGAACGAATTTGTGAATTGTATTTATAAGCCATCCAGAGATCTACCTGTTAAGAAAATATCATACCAAACACCAATTTTTGGAGATGATTCATTATCAGACAATAACCCACCACTCGGTCCATGTATGCTACGAATGACTTTGGTTCAAAGTGATTCGGTTTTGGTTTTATACCTCCACCACCACTTCCCCAGTAATACAAGATTTTTGTTTTTTAATGACCCGATGTTTAACCCCCCATTCCCATATGTATTTAAGACGTTGTCCCATTTTACCCATGAGATTTTTGAGTCCGAACCTAACCCGCCCCAAAAGAAAGACCGCCTCACACTCTCGAGTAAATTAATCACACATTGCGGGGCACGGAATAGCGAGAAGTAGTACAATGGGAGACTTGCAAGGACCGAATTGATCAAGATTAATCTTCCTCCAAAAGATATCGAACGCATTTTCCAACCCGAGAGCCTACTATTAAATTTCTCAATTACCGGCTTCCAATCTTTAATTCTCTTCATTTTTGTACCTACCGGTAAACCAAGATAAATAAAAGGAAACTGACCAACCTGGCACCCCATGATTTGGGCTACTGTGTTCAGCTCAGAAGGATTAACATCCACCCCGTATACACAGCTTTTTTGGAAGTTGACTTTGAGACTGTGACGATCGCTCCAAATCCATATGGACGAACACGTCATTCATTGATTTCATTGCGAGGTATTTGACCTCTATGTGATACGTTTTGTAACATTACATTCGTTTGAAAAGGTATTTCATAAATGAATATATAAATTCCAGGTTTTTTTATATCTGATGATTCCTACGTATAGACAATCTCCATTTAAATGGTTTACAATAATACATCTGTTGACAATACAGTAAAAATAAGATACATGGTAATGGTTTGATGAATGCAAGTTTCTTGTATATAGCATGTATGACTCCAAGCACATAACTTGTATCACGTATGAGCAAACAGCGGAAGACTTCTAGAAACCTGAGAATAAACATGCTTCAAGTGTCAACACAAAGGTTGGTGAGTTCATAGTTTTAATATTACACATAATCCGTATATCAATGTGGATTACAAAAGTTCAGTTGTTTCATTCAAAACGTTTATCATTATGTTTTAAATAAAAGGTGGACCACAAGATTTCAGTTGTTTCATCCGAAACGTTTATCAATCGGTTCTACAAAATTGAGCACCCTGGTAACTAAACTTTAACGTTTATATAATTTGTACCCTCTGTATAATCATCTTAATAATACACGCAAACCAACGTGTACGCTTCTCAAATAGCATACGTCCGTTAAAAGGCTAGCGCTCTAGCTCGAACGGGGATGTCAAGCCCTATGGATCCATATACTACTACTCGCGCCCACCAGTTCTTATAACTGGCAGTTACTAGTTACCAAAGTTAAGGGATTTTCGGTTCAAACTCAGTGTAGAATTTAGTATGTACTTGTATCCATTGCGTTTAAAATAAAGTGCATGTATTCTCAGCCCAAAAATATATTGCAAAAGCAATTAAAAAGGGATCAATGAAACTCACGCATATAAATATTGTATATCGGTTAATAAAGCATTTGCATGTATTCTCAGCCCAAAAATGTAGAGAGTAAAAGGGATCATATGAAACTCACTGTTTAATATTGATATACAATATTGCAGGAAAGCACGTAGACGCATCGGAGATGATAAACACGAGGTTTGATTCAGAAAAAAAATACCCCCGAACATTACCCATAACCTCCTTGGCAATAACCCATAATTTTCTTAGCTCTAGCTTGCTCGAAAACTCATTTTGAAAATTACTTGGACAGCACTCCGTCGTAATATTTGATGTACATTATTATTTTTGTATCGCAAAAATAATAACACTAATAATAAAAAATAATAATAAGATTAATAATAATCTTATTAATAATAATAATAATAATAATAATAATAATAATAATAATAATATAAATAATAAATAAAATAAATACGGAGTAATATGTATGTGTGTGTTTTTTTTTCTTTCTTTACTCGGCAGAAAATGTTGCAATTTATAGAACCTGGCCTGAAATCTGGAGTCATGCGACTCGCATGGAAATGGCCTTCTGGCCATGCGACTCGCATGAGGACCAGGGACAGCTCACATTGTTTTGGCTCCTAGCTTGTCGACATAATATAAAATAAATATAAATATATAAATAATTAATATAATTATTTATATATTATATTTTATTCTTGTGCATAGTAGACTTGTAATTTTTGTTCCGATAAGTCGTACGTCATCACTCGACTTATGTCCCGGTTCCGGTTTCTCGAACGCATTTTCGTACGCTTAGAAAACTTGCATTTTACATTTCGTGACACGTACCTTTGTCAAAATATAGCCTTAAATTATCCCTTAATTATATCACTCAAAGTGTATCTTAAACTTTCGAGTGTTTTGGTCATTTACTTCTATAAATCATCGTCTCGCTATTTGTTAAAACACATTTTTATAATAGTGTTTTACTGTAGCAAAGTTACTGTAGCAAAGTTGACTTGTAATTTAGCTCGTCGACATAATTAAATATTAATATAATATATATAATTTAAATAATTAATTATATATTATATTAAATTCACGTGCATAGTTGACTTGTAATTTTTGTTCCGATAAGTCGTACGTCATCACTCGACTTATGTCCCGGTTCTGGTTTTTCGAATGTCCTTTCGTACGCTGAGAAAACTTGCATTTTACGTTTCGTGACACGTACCTTTGTCAAAATATAGCCTTAAGTTATCCATAAACTATACCACTCATAGTATATCTTAAACTTTCGAGTATTTTGGTCATTTACTTCTATAAATCATCATCTCGTTATTTGCTAAAAATACATTTTAAAATAGTGTTTTACTGTAGCAAAGTCAAATTTTACTGTAGCAATTCACTGTAGCAAAGTCAATTTCACTGTAGCAAATAGTGATTTTCGAAAACACTGTAGCATTTTGAGTATTGTGGCAATTTGAAAACACTGTAGCAAATTAGTGTTTAACTGGTTCATCTTAAACGCTTTAGTTAACTTAACTAAATATCAATTGAATCAATAAACGAATGTTACTATCGTTTATTATATATATGTATATATCTTTTTAATATACATAAATCAGTTTTTAAATACACATTGGAAGTTATTTATAAATAAATTTTAATAATAAATATTTCAACTTATCATATACATTCGAATAGATATTTAAACCAATAAGTTTAATGTACGGTATCAAACAATTAATACATTGTTACCTTTTCATGTTATAGTATATATGTATCTATTTACATATAATTGTTCGCGAATCGTCGAAAACAACCGAAGGGTATTTAAATATATAAAAGTAATTCAAAAATTTTGAGATTCAGTTTTACAGACTTTGCTTATCGTGTCGGAAATGTTAATCATACAAAGATTAAGTTTAAATTTAGTCGAAATTTCTGGGTCATCACAGAGACCGATGCAAGTTCGAAGCACTTTAGTATGTTACGGAGATTAAAAGAATTTAGTCGACTCCACTCGCCAAAAAAGATAGTATCGTCCGGAATTGAAGATATGAGACAACTATCTTATCTGAGCCCACCTCGATTCCTTTGAAAATCCTCTTTCAATAGCAGCTTTTGTAAGAATATTAAGGCCCTCAGCAGCAAGAATGAAAAGAAAGGGCGAAACTGGATCGCCTTGTCTAACACCCCTCCCAGACGAAATTCCGGGGTCGGAGACCCGTTGACTAAAATAGAGATAGAAGCAGATTGTAGACACGAAATGATCCATTTCCTCCAAACATCCAAAGCCCATTGATTTCATGACATCAAGGAGAAAATTCCAATTGAGACTGTTAAACGCTTTCTCGAAGTCTACTTTGAATATAATTCCTTTTTTTCGGTTGGCTTTAAGATAATCTACAGTCTCGTTTGCAATTAATGCCCCATCTAGAATGAACCGGCCCTTTAGAAAAGCACTTTGTTCCGGTCCAACTAAATGAGGTAGAATCTTCCAAAGCCGATTAGATAATATTTTTGAAACAATTTTATAATAAGAGCCAATAAGACTAATTGGCCGAAAATCATTTAAACTCAAAGGATCCTTCCTTTTAGGAACCAAGGTAACAAAGGAGGCATTACATCCTCTCGAGATGACACCCATTTCACAAAACCCAGAAATTGCCTCAACCAAATCAAACTTTATGATATTCTAAAATTTCTTGAAGAACCGCATATTGAACCCATCAGGGCCAGGTGCTTTCGTACTTCCACAATCGTTTATAGCATCGAAAATTTCTGATTCAAGGATATTACATTCGAGAGCATTGGACTCCTCGATAGAAATCGAAGGGTAGCTCAGATCTTCCAAAGAAGGTCTCAGGGAATTCAGCTCAGTGAAGAGATGACAGAAGTGGGAGAAGGCTGCAGCTTTTATGTCTTGTGGACATTCGTTCCAAGAACCGTTAATTAGCAGCCCTCTAATGTTACACCTGTTACAATTGTTGCGAATAATCCAGTGGAAGAACTTTGAGTATTCGTCACCCTCAAGAGCCCACCTCACCCGGGCCTTTTGCTTAAGCATACTTGTTTTTAGCTTTTCCTTTTCAAACCATTTAACTCGAGCATCTTTCCACATCACAGCCTCAGAAGCACTCAGTGTACCTATTTCAGCTTTAAGTTCAAGTGATTGAGCAAGGGTTCTATGTGTTTCTATTTCACCATCCAATTGCCCGAATTTTCCTTTAAGGATTTTAAGACAGGTATTCACCTTATGAGATGTAATAGCACGGAGAACCACTATTTAAGTCATATCATGTTAAGTTTAATAAAAAGCCTCAACTCTTTAATAGGACGAATTAGATTATGGTGTTCTAATTATCCTATGATTTCATATAAGTAAAATAACATACATTTTTTTTTTTGTTATATAAGTAAAATAACATAAGTTTTGCTTTGCTATATATGTAAAATAACATCAAAATAACATAAGTTTTGGTTCGCTACAATTTTGTTTTGCAGATGTTGTAACATGTAGTAGCCAATTAGCGATTACATACATAACTAGCAAAATATTACCAGTTTTTAGCCATTTACATATCAATTGATTTAGGTATTGATGCCTAAATAAAATATTTTTCTACCTACAGATCTTCTTCGTTCGTTTCTTGTCAAATGAGATTCTAACAAATTTTGTATGCTACTAATTGGTATTGATGCCTAAATAAAATATTTTTCTACCTACAGATCTTCGTTCGTTTCTTGTCAAATGAGATTCTAACAACTATCTGACAAGCAAACCTGGAAAAAAGTGGACACCCGGAAACCTCATGATAATGCTTTTTGCGACGATCGAAAATTCAACGATGTAATCAACAAAAACACAACCAACGACCCACCACCTATCCAAACCAACCCGACTACACCTCCCCATAACAAACCCCGGGTAATCGATATTGAGGAATGCGAAGAAAACAACAAAGAATTGAAACACGCCATAATTGGGGAAATCATTGACATCGATCTCATAGAGCAATTCCCTACACTGTGTACGGCTGAAGGCTTAACTCAATTTAATATCAAATACCTTGGAGGAGTAGAAATATGCTTAACCTTTGAAAATGAAGAAACCGTTAATAATATCCTAAAATCCGATAGTCACGCTGTGAGACAATGGTTAAAAAATATCAAAAGATGTGAGGACGGATGCCTTCAAAGAGCAAGGTTATCATGGTTAAAGATT
Source organism: Rutidosis leptorrhynchoides (assembly GCF_046630445.1). NCBI lineage: Eukaryota > Viridiplantae > Streptophyta > Magnoliopsida > Asterales > Asteraceae > Rutidosis > Rutidosis leptorrhynchoides. The sequence continues at coordinate 155,402,634 of NC_092334.1, forward strand.
AAAGGTGTACCAATTTCCTGCTGGAATGAAATTTTTTTTTAAAAAATAGCAAATTGGTATGGTCCTGTTTTTGACCTAGACAATTGCAACTTCAATGGAAATCGCAATCTAATATTTGGAAGTTCATTAGTCAAATTGTGGGGTCATGAATTGATAAATAACATTATCCAGATCCGGGTTAAAGGTGCTTTACACTATGTTACTGTAATGGAAGAACCAAGCAGTATACTGGAAATCGAGATGGAAGAATCCGAAGAAAGCGAAGACAACGACGACATATCGGACTCAAAAAGCATTCCAGATGATCAAAGCGAACTGGAATTGGATTTATCCGATGAAGATGAGGTGGAGCAAACTCCGTTTGCAAATATTCCGGTCGCCGATCCAACTCCGATTGCCATGTCAGATAGTTTCAACAACATTAATAAACCGCACAGTCCCAAGGCAAAACATATTAATGACCAATCGATCTCTGTGAACCCACCATCTTCCTTCAAGAATAACGTTGCAATTGCGAAAAACCAAAAAGAAATAATAAATGATTCATCCCCAATCGACAACTTTGAATCAACTGCAAATGTCTCGGAAAGCTGCACAGGTTCGACATTAAATTCGCCCACCCAATCCAAGCCTGCCAACCTTAACCCAAACAACCCACAGCCCACTTACAGCCCAACTAACCACTATTCCAGCCCATGCCATAAAAAACCCAATAACAACTTGTTTGAGGATACACATCTGGGCTTATCTAATCCTTGTTTTGAACAACTCCTACACAACCCATCAAGCCCAATAATGAAGACTTCAGATAGGCCGAATAATCTACAAAATGTATCGTCCAGTTCATATTTCAGTTTCACCTCAAAATCGAACACCGAAGGAATTCCTGGGAAAAAACGCAAGCTAAATAATGGAATCTCCATCTCCCAAAAATCATCGGACGTACTCTGGGCAAAAATTCGTAGATGGAATGTTTCTTCAAAGATCAACAAAGCTAAATCAGAGGCAAGGAACAAACCTATGCGGAAATCATATAAGAAAACCAACTCTAATCAGGGAAACAGAAACTGTAAAGCAAGCAAAAGCCATTCACTATCTGAAAATTCGTTGGACTGTGATGAGATAGGTTTGATTTTGGGACTCTCCAAAAAAGCCAATTAACCAGGTCTGCCACTTCGTGTATCCCTTTATATTTGTTTTAATTATGTCGATTCTCTCACTTAATATTAGAGGTCTAGGTTTGGACGATAAAAATAAATCAAGATGGTTCAAAAGATTATACTTTCGCGAAAAACCTTGTTTCATTGCTTTACAAGAAATTAAATGCAGGCACTTTTCAAAAGATTTAATAGGCAAAGTTTTTGGAAACACTGATCTTTTATATGCCGTTAAAAATTCCAAGGGTAATTCGGGCGGGTTGCTTTCGGCTTGGGATCCTAATATATTTAAAGCTAACCATATTGTTGAACGTGATACCTTTATTGCGGTAAAAGGTCTTTGGAAAGATGTAGGTACGGAGCTAATCTTTGTGAACATTTACGGACCACATAATGATATGGACAAGAAGAAAATGTGGCAAGATCTTAGCGAGGTTCTTGAGTATGATAAGGCGATGTGGGTATTACTAGGAGATTTTAATGAAGTCAGATTCGCCTCTGAAAGGAAAAATACTGAATTTATCGAGAAAAGGGCCGAGATGTTCAATAAGTTTATCAAAGAAAACAACCTCATAGATCTGCCGTTAGGTGGACGCATTTTCACTCGAATAAGTGACAATGGTCGACACTTCAGCAAGCTAGATAGATTTTTGGTTTCGGAGAACTTCATACATGAGTGGCCAAATATCCATGCCATGGTTCTAGATAAAAATCACTTGGACCATTGTCCAATCATTTTAAAAAATGGAAACACCGATTTTGGGCCAAAACCCATAAAAGTATTCGATGAATGGATTAATCACAAGGACGCCAGGGAGGTTATCAAAAGAATTTGGTCAAAGGAAGTCACTAGTTGGAAACCGGATTGCATCTTCCGAGAAAAACTGAAAAATACAAAATTTGAACTAAGGAAATGGTTCTCAACCTCACAATGCAAATTGAAAACAGAAATCGAAGAATTATCAAAACAAGTCACCGATTGGGAACTAAAAGCTGAGACAAATGATCTAACGGAAGAACAACTTCGCGAATGGGCACTCGACAAAGAAAATCTTATTTTAAAAGAGAAAAATCAAACAGAGATGCTGAAACAAAAAGCTAGATACAAATGGACTCTAGAAGGCGATGCAAACAGTAAATTTTTTCATTCCTTCATTCGTAGAAGGCAACAAAAAAACAATATGCATGGAGTCTACGTCGACGGGCAGTGGTCCACAAACCCTTCAGAAATTAAAGCAGCAGCTCATTCTTTTTTCAAGAAACTGTACACCAAATCAGATTCAAACAAATTCGATTTAAATCGTTGGAGTGGTTTCACCATAGATTAAGCGATGGCGGCGGATTTGGAAGCAAAGTTTACCGAGAAAGAAGTTTTTGATGCAATCAAAGGTTGTGGTAAAAACAAAGCGCCGGGTCCGGATGGTTTCAACCTCCTTTTCTACTCAAAGTATTGGGACATTATCAAAGACGACCTCATGAGTGCACTGAATTGGTTTTGGGAATCGGAATCTATCACTAAAGGATGCAATGCCTCTTTCATCGCGCTAATCCCCAAGGTAAAGGATCCTTTAAATTTCTCAAACTATCGACCTATTAGCCTTATTAATAGTTATTACAAAATACTCTCAAAAATACTTGCGAATAGAATAAAAAAAATCGTCCCAAGGCTAGTAGGAGTCGAACAAACTGCTTTCCTTAGTGATAGATATATCCTTGATGGTGTTTTGATTGCTTTAGAAACAATTGATGAACTCAAATCAAAAAAGCAAAAAAGTTTTATTTTCAAAGCAGATTTCGAGAAAGCTTTCGATTGTATTGATTGGGAATTTCTCTCTAAAATAATGGGTTTCATGGGTTTTGGGGTCAAGTGGATTAAGTGGATTCAAGCTTGCCTTGGATCGACTTCAATCTCTATCCTTCTAAACGGTTCGTCGACCGACCAATTTTTTCCGGAGAGGGGTGTAAGACAAGGTGATCCCCTTTCACCTTTTTTATTTATTTTAGCAAGTGAAGGTTTAAATTACCTACTTAACTTAGCAACCAACGAAAAGTTAATTAATAGGGTTGTGGTCGGGAATAATAAGGTGAAAGTTTCACACCTACAATACGCCGATGACACAATTATAGCAGCCATGTTGGTGCATGAATCCCCAGCCGTTATTTGCTTTTATGTTTAACACATTTCGGTTATGTAATAATGTTTACTCGAGACTATTGATTATATTTGTGTTTGTGCGTACTTAATTTATTAAATGATCAATATGTTAAACTGCACACAGTCGACCGAGTGTGTATAGACACTCGACCGACTGTGTCAGTCAGAAGACCGAGTGTACACAGACACTCGACCGAGTGTGTCTGTGTTCACTATATATACGGGTTTAGACTTCTTTGATGAGGTTACTCGTCCTATTCACCCTAAGTCGTAGGTTTTCGTCTCCAGAGAACCCTAACACCATATACCACCGAAATATATCGTCTAGGTGTCGATCTAATCTAGTTTTAGCTCTAGGTTTGATCTATTCGATCCCAAAAACGACCCGTATCTCGGTTTAACCTTATTCTAGTGTATTCTGCCTCTAGGATAGATTGCAAGCGACCTAAGATCCTAAGAATAATTGTCTACAAAGTGGTATCAGAGCTGGAGTCTCTGGTTTTGCTTGATCAAATCGTTTTTGGGTCAAAATTGGTGTTTTTTGTTGTTTTTGGGTTTTTAGTCAATTAATCAGCTTTTCTACATTATTGTTGGTAGTTTTATTGTCAAAAGGTGTTTCTGGAGTCATCACTATTGTTTTCTACGTGTTGGTTTTGTGTTTTTCATCCATAATCGATTGCAAAATTGATTTTTGTCTAGAAAACCCTAATAGTCGACCTGCTACTGTCAAGAACACACTCGGCCGTATGTGTACTGACAACCGACCGAGTGAGTCCTTAGATCGACCGTGTGAGTATTTCAACCGACCGTGTGAGTTTTACCAGAGCTGTGTTAGTTTCGTAAAGTTAGTCGGCCGTGTGAGTTTGTCACTCGACCGTGTGAGATAGTGAACCGACCGTGGGAGATAGACAATCGGCCGTGTGAGTTAGTAATACCCAAGGCTCAGCTTGTAACGAAGTGCTGCCAAAATTTAGTCAGTCAATCGACCGTGTGAGTCATACACTCGACCGTGTGTCTCATTCAATCGATCGTGTGTCAAGGACAATCGACCTTGTGAATTAAATAGGTCATAATTAACTTTAAATTTAATACTTAATCAATTAAAATGTCTGACACAAACGGACAAGTGATGAATGAATACAGTGCATTCGTTATTGCACCTGGACTACAAAAACTATTACTGAATGAAAGTGAATCTGGTTCTTCGAAAAAAGTACCTAGACTTGACAATCTTAAGAACTTCTTGGACTGAAAAGTGAGGTTTGTTATTTACTTAAACGGTGTCGATTCTAGACTTTAGGAATGTATTGAGAATCCGTATGTATGGCCATGCGGAGTAGATGGTGAACCCAAAGAAACTTCTCAGTTTAGTCCCACAGAGCGTGAAGAGTACAATTGTAACATCCCGTTTTTTCCCGTACATATCGAAAGGTACATACTAAATCATTGTACGTTTGTAACTCGCTAGATTGTGCGAAATTATATATATATATATATATATATATATATATATATATATATATATATATATATATATATATATATATACATACTTGATAATGGGTGCATATACAAGTTTATACGTGGGTTTTGATAGCGTTAAGTCTTGTGAGACCATTGTTGAAGGTTAGGCGAATATAGGAAGCGGGATTTAAGTGTACGAATTAAATAAAATCAAAATTTGCTTAAGTTTGTCGAGGTGTCCAGGTGACGGCTAATGCCGCGCCGCGACAAACTGGGTCGCGCCACGACATATAAAGCAATTCCAGATCAGAAGTTAAGTTAAAAGGGGTCGTTTTTCCTTCGTTAGGTCGCGCCGCGACAAATGGGCCGCGCCGCGGCACCTCTGCAGTTCTGACTCCGATTCTAGCTCAAATTAAATAAATTTAAGGGGCAAATTGGTAATTTAACGTATAGATCTGATAGGAGCATTAAACCTCCACCACTTGTTCATTTAATTTAATTTCTTTTCTCTTTTCTTTCCAATTTCTCTCCCAAAACTTAAAACCCATTTGGATTAAAAGTGAGATTTGAGAGTGAAGGATTAAGGGTTGATCTTTGGAGCAAGAATTAAAGTTGTTCCTTGCGTCTCTAGCTACACGTTGATAGTCTCGGTAAGTTCTAACTCTAAGTTTTGAGTTTTAATTGGTTAATGGCTAGGGTTTTGGTTACTAGAGATTTGTAAGACCCATTTGGTGGTAAAACGGGTGAGTTTGGGTTATGTTGTTGTAATGAAACTCTAATAGCCACAATCTAGGGTTTTGGCCTTGTGATTTGAGGTTGTAAGTGTCAATTGATGTTGTTAGTCACTAATGCACTTTAAGATTTATGAAAGAAGTGTTAATGAGTAAGTTTGACTTGATTGTGAGTCTAAGTATTATAAAATGGGTCAAAATGTACTAGTTGACCTAATTAGATGAAATTGGTATAGATTACCCTAAGTTTTGTGTTAATTGAAGTTAATAGACTTTAATTCACTAGTCTTAGTGATTAAAGTCGAGTCTTGGCCATTTATGGGCGGTTGTGAGTGTTGAGTCATTTAATGTAAATTGGGTCATTAAATGCTCAAGTAGGAGTATTGTGGTTAATCCCACTAGTTATGAAATTGAATGTGTACTTAATGATTTAGGTACATTGCGTTGAAGCTCGGAAGTGCTAAATCATCATCCTTGTGACAAGGTGAGTGGAATAATTATACGTTCATGTATATGGCGTGTTTATTTGTGAATGTTATGGTATGAACCATGTGCCGGAAGTGCAATAACATGTATGTGATGGATATAGGATGTGAACCACGTGCCGGTAGCATCGAGTGTGAACCACGTGCCGGTAGCACTATAAAATGAGGCGTGAACCACGTGCCGGTAGCGTCAAAGTGTGAACCATGTGCCGGTAACACTATAAAAGAGTGAGACTCAAATGCGTATGGTGTGAACCACGTGCCGGTAGCACCATAGCGTTATAGTTAACCATATTGTGTTGTGATCGTTTAGCATTATATATATATATATATATATATATATATATATATATATATATATATATATATATATATATATATATATATATATATATATATATATATATATATATATATATATATATATATATATATATATATAAATATGGTGTTGAGTATATGCTAATGAGATTTGGTGTCAATGTACGACTTGTTGGTATTTCGGGTATGATTGACTTGCTATGTGAGTTACATGTTCGTGCGAGGTATTTGGTATTTGTGATTGCAAATAGATGGGTTATATATATGTATGTATAACTATTGCATTCACTAAGCATTGCTTACCCTCTCGTTGTTTACCATTTTTATAGGTTCCGGCTTGGACAAGGGTAAGGGCATACGGTTGGATTAGTTGTCTCCCGTTTGTGTTGACAGGGGGTGCTTTTTGGATAGCTTTTGAAGTGGCCTAACGTTTTGGGTAGTTTAGCCCCAAACCATGCTCGAATGTCGTTTGGATTATAAACTATCATTGTAGTAGGTCAAACTTGTATTAAACTTAATTACTGGCCTTTGTGCCTTTGGTAAACATTTAAATTGTTGTACGTTTAAATGGAACTTGTGGAATGGTTTACATATTTAATTGGCGAGTAAATGTGTATTGTATAAAAAAAAATTATCGTATGGAATACGGGTTGGGTTGTTTCAAGTGGTATCAGAGCATGGTCTAAGGGATTTAGGCGACTTGAGATAGGTGCCTAGACTTGGGCTTTATTGTGTGAGCGCTTTATGTGGGACTTGTAGGACTTTGGGTCTAATCGGGAATTGTTAGTGCTTTGGTTTTTGTGAACTAACCTTGTGCTAATTGATTTGTGTTGTGTTTAGCAAGCATCGAGCAAGATGGACGTTGTACTAGCAAGTTAATGCGACGTGCTCGCGTAACAATGATTAGCTACCATTGTTACGGGTGCAAATCGTGTCAAACAAGTAATGTATGACGATTGTTGAGCAAGATGTAGTAGTGTAGTATACATGTATATACTTACATGTTATGTCTTTTCGTTCTTTGTTTAATCTTTTCCGTTTTATAGAATGAAGACGAGAAACGGACACGATAATGATAACGGTGGTACGAGTGAGGATGTTGAACTCACAGCCAAGGTTGAGGCCATCTTTAAAAAGTTAAAGAAGGATTTTCTTGACAATGTCCGAAAGGTCTTCCAAGAGTCGGTCGATAGACAAGTGACCGAAATGATCAACGATCGAATAAAAGCCGCAATAGAGGAGGCTTTAGAGGCTAGAAACATTTATCCTCCAGGCGAAGGGGGTGAAGGTAATGGTGGGGGTGGAAGGCGGGACTTCCACTACAAAAATTTCAAGGATACTCAACCTCCGATGTTTAATGGGGTGAGGGATCCATTGAAAAGCACTTGTTGGATTTCCAATATCGAGGGAGCTTTCCGTACCGCGGAATGTCCTCCCGAAAAGAAGACGAGGTATGGGTCTAGCATGTTACGTGAAGAAGGCAAGTTGTGGTGAGACGATAAAATTAATTTGTATGGTGAAGAGCAATGTATGAGCTTGACATGGGAGGAGTTTAAGAAGGAATTTTTTCAAGAACACCGAACTTCTTCCGACCTTGATAGAATCCGGGACGAGTTGCATCATTTGCAACAAGGTTCAATGGACTTGGTTACTCTCAAGTCTACCTTTTTGGCAAAGATTCGTTTTTGCCCGGAATATGTTGGTGACGATCACAAGCTAATGAAAGATTTCTACCGTACCTTGAACGATGAGTTAAAGGGTAAGATTAGTCGGGGAATGGCTAAGACTTTTGAAGAGCTATTCGAGTTGGCTCGGGGTTTTGAACCGGAGGTTCCGAGGAAGAGTGATTTCACTTTTTCAAAGAGAAAGTTTGAAGGTTCGGGCCATTCGAACTTTTCAAATAAAAAGAACAAGAAAGGCTCCGAAAGCTTAAATAATGTGAAGAAGGGTGCTTCCGGGGGTTTCGAGCCCACGTGTTTTAATTGTAAACAAAGGGGACACATGGCCCGTGATTGTACCAATGGCCCAAACAAATTTACTTGCTATAATTGTGGTAAGGAAGGGCACAAGAAGCCGGAATGTCCCGAGTTGAATAATGTTCATGTTAAGAAATTGGAGAGAACGGCGGGTACGGCTAGGGGTCGCAACTATTTGATGACGAATGATGAAGCTAAGCAATCCAACGAAGTTGTCTCTGGTACTTTTATGGTTAACTCTAATCCGGCAAGGATTTTATTTGATAGCGGTGCAAATTTGTCGTTTGTGTCTCCAAAATTTGTGCCTAAACTTGATAGACCGTTAGCTAAGTTAAGTCGTCCGGTGGAATTCGAAATAGTGGACGGTAAGATGGTGCTAGTGGTTGATGTGTGTAAAAATTGTGATGTTATTTTTGGTACCGAAAACTTTAAAATTGATCTCATCCCTATGACTTTGGGCGATTTTGATATCGTTGTTGGTATGGATTGGGTCGATCGTAATAGAGCCGATATCTCGTGCCATGAGAAGTTTATTCGTGTGAAGACCCCTAGAGGGGGAGAGTTAATTATTCATGGCGAAAAGCGAAGAAGACTTGTGCCGATATGTTCTTTTGCGCGGGCACGACGTTTTCTTGTTAGTGGTGGCATGGATTTTCTTGCCCATGTTGTTGATACTCGTGAAGAGCCACCACTTATTCATGAAATTCCGGTAGTTAGTGAATTCGAATACGTTTTTCCGGATGAGTTACCGGGTGTTCCGGTGGAAAGACAAGTTGAATTTCGTATTGAGTTGGTTCAGGGAGCTACTCCCATTGCTAAAACTCCTTATCGTTTAGCACCAACGTAAATGCAAGAGTTGTTAAATCAAACCCAAGAGTTGCTTGAGAAGGGTTTTATTCGACCGAGTGCTTCGCCGTGGGGCGCTCCAGTTTTATTCGTGAAAAAGAAGGATGGTAGTATGCGGATGTGCATCGACTACAGGGAGTTGAATAAAGTGACAATCAAGAATCGTTATCCACTGCCTAGGATCGACGATTTGTTTGATAAACTCCAAGGTGCGACGTATTTCTCTAAGATCGACCTACGGTCCGGCTATCACCAAATGCGGGTCCGTGAGGAAGATATTGAGAAAACGGCTTTTCGAACACGTTATGGGCATTTTGAGTTCGTAGTTATGCCTTTTGGTCTTACGAATGCACCGGCGGCATTCATGGATCTTATGAACCGAGTGTGCCAACCTATGTTGGACAAGTCGGTGATCGTGTTCATTGACGACATACTAGTCTACTCGAAAAGTATGAATGAACATGAACCCATTTGCGTGAGGTTTTGAAGACATTACGAAGGGAGAAGTTGTATGCTAAGTTCTCCAAATGTGAATTTTGGCTAAGGGAAGTTCAATTCCTTGGCCACATTGTGAACCAAGATGGCATTCAAGTAGATCCGGGGAAGATAGAGACGGTGAAGAGTTGGAGACAACCGACTACGCCTACGGAGGTCCAAAGTTTTCTCGGATTGGCCGGTTATTATCGTCGATTTATCCAAGACTTTTCTAAAATCGATTCTTCATTGACGAAGTTGATAAGGAAGAACGCGAGATTTAATTGGGAGAACGAGCAAGAAATTGCTTTTCAATTGCTAAAAGAGAAGTTGTGTTAAGCACCGGTGTTAGTGTTGCCGGAAGGAGTGGAAGACATGACGGTTTATTGTGATGCTTCGTTAAATGGAATCGGGTGTGTTCTAATGCAAAGAGGTAAAGTCATCGCTTATGCCTCTCGACAATTAAAGGAACACGAGATGAGATATCCGACTCATGATCTTGAGTTGGCGGCGGTTGTGCATGCATTGAAAATTTGGCGCCATTACTTGTATGGTGTCAAGTGTACGATTTATTCGGATCATAAAAGGTTGAAACATCTCTTTAATCAACGAGATTTGAATTATCGTCAACGTAGGTGGATGGATGTGGTAAAAGACTATGATTGTGAGATACTTTATCATCCGGGCAAAGCAAATGTGGTCGCGGATGTGTTAAGTTGAAAGATTCATCACCCGGCGTTACGATTGGGATTGTTACGTATGATTATTACTAACGATTTTCTTGAAAAACTCGGCGTGATTCAAATAGAGGCTTACGTTCACAACAAGCATGCAGAGCGAATTGTGGGACAATCGGAGTTCATTACTATGGGCTCGCGGGGTTTGTTGTCTTTTCAAGGAAGAGTGTGGATGCCTAAGATGGGAGATTATCGACAAGTGCTACTTGATGAAGCACATAAGTCAAAGTATTCCATTCATCCGGGCGCAACGAAAATGTATCTTGATTTAAGGAAAGATTATTGGTGGCCGGGCATGAAACGTGATGTTGTGAAGTATGTTGAGCAATGCGTCAAGTGTTTGCAAGTTAAGGCCGAGCACCAAAAGCCGTATGGTAAGTTACAACTGTTAGAAATCCCGAAATGGAAATGGGAGCACATTACCATGGATTTCATCACAAAGTTACCTAAAACGACGAGAACCCAATTTGATTCGATTTGGGTTATAGTTGATCGACTGATGAAGAGTGCTTTGTTTCTTCCCATTAAGGAAGCGATATCAAGGAAGTCATCTCTCGGCACGGTGTTCCTATATCTATTATTTCGGATCGAGATACCCGTTTTACATCTCGGTTTTGGGAAAAATTTCATGAAGATATGGGTACGCAATTAAAATTAAGCACGGCGTATCATCCTCAAACGGACGGTCAAACCGAACGTACGAATCAAACTTTGGAAGATATGTTACGTGCGTGCATTATTGATTTCGGTGGTAGTTGGGATGAGCATTTGCCTTTGGTGGAATTCTCATACAATAATAGTTACCATACTAGTATTGGGATGCCACCATATGAGATGCTTTATGGGCGTAGATGTCGAACCCCGATTTGTTGGGGTGAAGTAGGACAAAAGGAAATCGGGAGTACCGATTTGGTCTTAGGGACGAATAGCAAAATTGATATGATTCGGGAGCATTTGAAAAAGGCTCAAGGTAGGCAAAAGTCGTACGCCAACAAGCGTAGACGAACGATCGAATTTCAAGAAGGTGATATGGTGATGCTTAAGGTTTCGCCATGGAAGGGTATTATTCGGTTTCGGAAACGAGGAAAGTTAGCTCCTCGGTTTATTGGGCCGTTTAAGGTTTTAGCTCGTGTTGGTGAAGTCGCGTATCGTTTGGAATTACCCGAAGAGCTTGTGGGGATTCATAATACATTTCATGTTTCCCATCTCCGTAAGTGTCTTGCGGATGATTCATCTTGGGTGCCATTAGACGAGATTGAGCTAAGTAATAAGTTATAGTATATCGAGGAACCGATTGCCATACTTGATGAGAAGGTCAAAAGGTTGAGACATAAAGAGGTTAGGACTTTTAAAGTTCAATGGCGTCGTAGTAAGGGTTCCGAGTTTACTTGGGAGCCCGAAGAGTTTGTGTTGGTTTATCTTCCTTCTTGTCATGCAGCTTGGATCGCGAGGACGCGCTCCGATTCAAGTGGGGGAGAGTTGTAACATTCCGTTTTTTCCAGTACATATCGAAAGGTACATACTAAATCATTGTACGTTTGTAACTCGCTAGATTGTGCGAAATTGTATATATATATATATATATATATATATATATATATATATATATATATATATATATATATATGCTTGATAATGGGTGCATATACAAGTTTATACGTGGGTTTTGATAGCGTTAAGTCTTGTGAGACCATTGTTGAAGGTTAGGCGAATATAGGAAGCGGGATTTAAGTGTACGAATTAAATAAAATCAAAATTTGCTTAAGTTTGTCGAGGTGTCCAGGTGACGGCTAATGCCGCGCCGCAACAAACTGGGTCGCGCCGCGACATATAAAGCAATTCCAGATCAGAAGTTAAGTTAAAAGGGGTCGTTTTTCCTTCATTAGGTCGCGCCGCGACAAATGGGCCGCGTCGCAGCACCTCTGCAGTTCTAACTTCGATTCTAGCTCAAATTAAATAAATTTAAGGGGCAAATTGGTAATTTAACGTATAGATCTGATAGGAGCATTAAACCTCCACCACTTGTTCATTTAATTTAATTTCTTTTCTCTTTTCTTTCCAATTTATCTCCCAAAACTTAAAACCCATTTGGATTAAAAGTGAGATTTGAGAGTGAAGGATTGATAATGCTAAAAACGAACATATATTTCATAGCATTATTCCCCAAGAAAGACAAGCTTTTAGTTGCAATTGTTCTATTTACAAGTGATATTCGTTTAAATATTAAAAGGTGAAGACAAAAGACAGATTCGACGAATTGAAGACGCAAACGACCAAAAAGCTCAAAAGTACAAAATACAATCAAAGAGGTTCCAATTATTGATAAGAAACGTCTCAAAATTACAAGAGTACAAGATTCAAAACGCAAAGTACAAGATATTAAATTGTACGCAAGGACGTTCGAAAATCCAGAACCGGGACCAGAGTCAACTCTCAACGCTCGACGCAACGGACTAAAAATTACAAGTTAACTATGCACATAAATATAATATAATATTTAAATAATTCTTATAATTATTTATATATTATATAAATAATAAAAATCCGTCGGCAAGAAAGACTCCAAAGTTGGTGAGCTGTATTTTCAAACTCCGCGACTCGTGGAGTTTGAAGGCAAAAATTGCCGCGAGTCGCGGAGTACCCCTAAACTCAATTCCCTATAAAGCCAACCGAATTCTGATCATTTTCACAATCCATAATCTATCTCTCTCTCAATATATACGTAAATATATATATATATATATATATATATATAATTTATATTTTAATTTTAATTTTAATTTTAAATCCTAATAATAAGGGTATGTTAGCAAATGTTGTAAGGGTGTAAATCGAAATTCTGTCCGTGTAACGCTACGCTATTTTTAATCATTGTAAGTTATGTTCAACCTTTTTAATTTAATGTCTCGTAGCTAAGTTATTATTATGCTTATTTAATCCGAAGTAATCATGATGTTGGGCTAATTACTAAAATTGGGTAATTGGGCTTTGTACCATAATTGGGGTTTGGACAAAAGAACGACACTTGTGGAAATTAGACTATGGGCTATTAATGGGCTTTATATTTGTTTAACTAAATGATAGTTTGTTAATGTTAATATAAAGATTTACAATTGGGCGTCCCTATAAATTACCCTATACACTCGATCGGACACGATGGGCGGGGTATTTATATGTACGAATAATCATTCATTTAACCGGACACGGGAATGGATTAATAGCCACTAGAATAATTAAAACAGGGGTGAAATTATGTACAAGGACACTTGGTATAATTGATAACAAAATATTAAAACCTTGGGTTACACTCAGTCGATATCCTGGTGTAATTATTAAACAAAGTATTAAAATCTTGTTACAGTTTAAGTCCCCAATTAGTTGGAATATTTAACTTCGGGTATAAGGATAATTTGACGAGGACACTCGCACTTTATATTTATGACTGATGGACTGTTATGGACAAAAACCAGACGGACATATTAAATAATCCATGACAAAGGACAATTAACCCATGGGCATAAAACTAAAATCAACACGTCAAACATCATGATTACGGAAGTTTAAATAAGCATAATTCTTTTATTTCATATTTAATTTCTTTTATTTTATATTTAATTGCACTTCTAATTATCGCATTTTTATTGTTATTATATTTAATTGCACTTTTAATTATCGTACTTTTTAATTATCGCAAGTTTATTTTATCGCACTTTTATTATTCGCAATTTCATTATCGTTATTTACTTTACGCTTTAAATTAAGTCTTGTATTTATTTATTATTTTACATTTGGTTTTAACTGCGACTAAAGTTTTAAAATCGACAAACCGGTCATTAAACGGTAAAAACCCCCCTTTATAATAATAATATTACTTATATATACATTTGTATTTTTATAAAAGTAAACTAATATAGCGTTAAGCTTTGTTTAAAGATTTTCCCTGTGGAACGAACCGGACTTACTAAAAACTACACTACTGTACGATTAGGTACACTGCCTATAAGTGTTGTAGCAAGGTTTAAGTATATCCATTCTATAAATAAATAAAAATCTTGTGTAAAATTGTATCGTATTTAATAGTATTTTCTGCTAAAATATAAAGCTATTTTATATACACCTCGCATGATATCAAGGATTAAGGGTTGATCTTTGGAGCAAGAATTAAAGTTGTTCCTTGCGTCTCTAGCTACACGTTGATAGTCTCGGTAAGTTCTAACTCTAAGTTTTGAGTTTTAATTGGTTAATGGCTAGGGTTTTGGTTACTAGAGATTTGTAAGACCCATTTGGTGGTAAAACGGGTGAGTTTGGGTTATGTTGTTGTAATGAAACTCTAATAGCCACAATATAGGGTTTTGGCCTTGTGATTTGAGGTTATAAGTGTCAATTGATGTTGTTAGTTTTAAACTTAGTTTTTGCCATAGTTATTTTTACTTCTAGATTTTTAGGCTTTTAGAATTCCTTAAGTGCTTTTTCTTTAGACTAAGATTTAGGTACTTTAGAATTTTGCGACGCCTTTTTAAGTTTTAGTTTCTTTTTAAGTTATTTCCATTTGGGATATAGTTTTTCCTGTATGCTTTAATATTTTTAGACGACTTTTACCTATGTATCAATTATCATTCTAATTAGTAATCTCAATTTGCGATTATAATTTTAAGTTAGTTGTAGTAATAAGGTTAGGTTAGTTAAGTGTTTTTAAGTGTTATAAGTTTCTTTTATTTTTCCGTCACCTTTTATTTTTCAACCATTTTTCTTTTTCGACCTTTTTCGACACGCTCTTTTTCTTTCTTATTTCTCGCTATTCTAGTTTTTAGGACATAGATTTTTATTCTACTTCTTATCTAAATTTCTTAAAATTATGAAAATTTATTTTAAGTGGTTAAATTAATAGACATCAAAATTTTCTGGTTCGTAGTAATAGTTGGATTTGTACGTGGACCGGGTTATTGGAGCCAAACAGTCCTCAATTATATTGAGACCAAACGAATCCTGCCCCTCTGCTGCATCTTTTGGCTATTCGAAACGTGGGCAAAATCAGAAAAGTCTATTGATTGGATAACTTATTATAATTTTTCTTTCCTTTTAAAAACTAATAGGATATTCAGTGAATGCACCGAGCAAGACGTTCATCACCTTTTGTACGTTCACCACCTGTAACTAGATCAAGACATTTAGCAAATATTACTGCCGTTGATTTTTCTTTAGAATCGTCATCCAGTCGACTAAGTACTCCAGTTCAAATTTCCGATAATCCATTTTTTGAACCCGAACTCACAATTGAGAATCCGGAGAATATTCAGGGACGATTCGTAGATCCCGAACCACTAAATTTTCCTCCGGAACCACCAATCATTCAAACAGAGATTGTTGAGGAACGAACCATTAAATCAGAATCCTCTAGTGATTCCGATTCAACAAATTCAATTATGGAGAATCTGGAACCTTTAAGTATGGAAGACCGAATGAGAGCTAAACGCACTGGCCAAGGTCACGCAATTACTCATCCAGACATTAATGTGCCAGATTATGAAATCAAAGGACAAATTCTACACATGGTGACTAATCAATGCCAATTTAGTGGTGCGCCGAAGGAAGATCCAAATGAACATCTTCGTACCTTTAATAGGATCTGCACACTATTTAAAATCCGAGAAGTGGAGGATGAACAGATATATCTCATGTTATTTCCCTGGACTTTAAAGGGAGAAGCCAAAGATTGGTTGGAATCGTTACCTGAAGGGGCGATCGACACATGGGACGTATTAGTTGAAAAATTTCTTAAACAATTCTTTCCTGCATCTAAAGCCGTAAGACTTCAAGGAGAAATTGTTACATTCACACAGAAGCCGAATGAAACTCTATATGAGGCGTGGACTAGATTTGGAAAGTTGTTAAGAGGATGTCCGCAACATGGTTTAGACACCTGTCAAATAGTACAAATATTCTACCAAGGATGCGACATCACTATAAGGAAAGACATAGATATAGTAGCTGGTGGTTCTATTATGAAGAAAACCGAAACTGATGCTTACAAAATTATTGATAACACTGCTTCCCACTCACATGAGTGGCACCAAGAAAAAGATATCGTTAGATCATCTAAAGCAGCTAGAGCCGATTCTAGCCATGACTTAGATTCCATTTCCGCAAAGATAGATGCTGTCGAGAGACGAATGGAAAAGATGACTAAGGATATTCACTCAATACGAATTAGTTGTGAGCAGTGTGGAGGACCACATTTGTCAAAAGATTGTCTCAGTATTGAATTAACAATGAAACAAAGAGAGAATATTTCATACATAAACCAAAGGCCTGGAAATAATTATCAGAATAATTATCAACCGCCAAGACCGATTTACAATCAAAACCAGAATTATAACCGAAATATTCCATACAACAACCAACAAGGTCCTAGCAATCAACAAATATCCAATAATACTTACAACCAGCAAAGACCTAATTTTCAAAACAAACCACCACAACAAACCGATGATAAAAAGCCGAATTTAGAGGATATGATGACGAAGCTAGTTGAAACTCAAACGCAGTTTTTCACATCTCAGAAACAAACCAATGAACAAAATGCTCAAGCATTTAGAAATCAACAAGCTTCTATTCAAAATCTGGAACAAGAAGTAAGTAACCTAGCAAGGTTAATAGGTGAAAGAAAACCGGGAAGTCTACCTAGTGATACAAATGCTAACCCCCGGAATGAAACAGCTAAAGCCATTACCACAAGAAGTGGTACAACACTTAAACCACCTGAAATACCTGTAACTTCTGATGAAGCTATTCCTACTCCACAAAAACCACAAGCTGATCAAGATAAAGGAAAAAGAACCGGTAGTTAAAAAGGTTAATGAAGATAACACAATTAAGAATAAACCTTATGTTAAACCATACCAACCACCACTTCCTTACCCGAGTAAAATGAAGAAAGAGAAACTTGAAGCCGAGCAATCCAAATTCTTGGATATGTTTAAACAGATAAATGTAAATCTTCCTTTCATTTATGTGATTTCAGGAATGCCTAGATATGCTAAATTCTTGAAAGATCTAATCTCAAATAGAAAGAAAATGGAAGAACTCTCGGCTGTTACTATGAATGCTAATTGTTCAGCAGTGCTGTTGAATAAGATACCAGAAAAATTATCTGATCCAGGAAGTTTTACAATTCCATGTTTTCTGGGTAGTCTTAGTTCAATAGAAGCATTGGCAGACTTAGGTGCTAGTATAAATCTAATGCCATATTCACTATACGTTAAACTAGACCTTGGAGAATTGAAACCAACCAGAATAAGCATACAACTAGCCGATAGATCAATAAAATATCCTAGAGGGATAATGGAGAACATGCTAGTTAAAGTTGGTACTTTAGTATTTCTAGTAGATTTTGTTGTTCTGGACATGGAAGAAGATTCTCAAGTTCCTCTCATATTAGGAAGACCATTCTTAAATACGGCTAAAGCAATGATAGACGTGTTCGGTAAGAAATTGACCCTAAGTATAGAGGATGAGAGTGTTACCTTTTCAGTTGATAGAGCAATGCAACAACCACAATCTGCAGATGATACATGTTATTATATTCAAACTATAGATGCACATGCAGAATTATTAGAAGAATTTCCAGAATTACAAGGAACAGGAGAATGTTCTTTAGGAGAAGGAACAGAACAAATTGATGAAGCTAAAATGTTAGCTACACTTATAGCTAATGGATATAAACCAACAATAGAAGAAATTCAAATGCTAAAAGAAGAAGACAGATATCGATATAAATCATCGATAGAAGAACCTCCGAAATTAGTGTTAAAGCCACTTCCAAACCATTTGGAATACGCTTATTTACATGGTGAATCTGAATTACCTGTAATAATATCGTCTTCTCTTACTGAAAATGAGAAATCACAACTCATTTCTGTGTTAAAAGCTCATAAACCAGCCATTGCATGGAAGATTCATGATATTAAAGGAATAAGTCCTTCGTATTGCACACATAAAATCCTTATGGAAGAAGGTCATAAAACGTATGTGCAACGCCAACGAAGACTAAATCCTAATATGCAAGATGTAGTTAAGAAAGAGATTATTAAACTGCTAGATGCAGGTCTAATTTATCCAATCTCTGATAGTCCATGGGTAAGCCCAGTTCAATGCGTGCCTAAGAAGGGTGGCATGACTGTCATTACAAATGAGAAAAATGAGCTTATTCCTACTAGGACTGTAACAGGATGGCGTGTGTGTATTGATTATAGAAAATTAAATGACGCCACCAGAAAAGATCACTTTCCCTTACCTTTCATAGATCAAATGTTGGAAAGATTAGCCGGAAATAGTTACTATTGTTTTCTAGATGGATTTTCCGGATATTTTCAAATTCCAATAGCACCCGAAGACCAAGAGAAAACCACATTCACGTGCCCTTATGGTACTTTTGCTTACAAACGCATGCCATTTGGACTTTGCAACGCCCCTGCAACCTTTCAAAGGTGTATGATGGCGATTTTTCATGACATGATAGAAGAATGCATGGAAGTTTTCATGGATGACTTTTCAGTCTTCGGTGATACATTTGAATCATGTCTAGTTAATCTGGAACGAATGCTTATTAGATGCGAACAATCAAATGTAGTACTTAATTGGGAGAAATGCCATTTCATGGTTAAAGAGGGCATCGTTCTTGGACATAAAATTTCAAAAGAAGGAATTGAAGTGGATAGAGCTAAAGTAGATGTAATTGCTAAACTTCCACATCCCACCAATGTTAGAGGAGTTAGGAGTTTTTTTAGGGCATGCCGGTTTTTACCGACGTTTCATAAAAGATTTTTCTAAAATTGCCACTCCTATGAATAAACTCCTAGAAAAGGATGATCCATTCATCTTTTTAGATGAGTGTATCAAATCTTTTAATATTCTTAAAGAGAAACTCACTAATGCGCCGATCATGATAACACCAAATTGGAATCTACCATTTGAACTAATGTGCGATGCAAGTGATTTTGCAATGGGAGCCGTTTTAGGACAAAGGATTGAAAAACGATTTCAACCTATATATTATGCTAGTAAGACGTTACAAGGAGCACAAACGAACTATACAACTACTGAAAAAGAACTCCTTGCTATTGTCTTTGCTTTTGACAAATTTCGATCATATCTCGTTCTAGCAAAAACGGTGGTCTATACCGACCATTATGCTCTTAGATACCTATTTTCAAAACAAGATGCTAAACCAAGATTAATCCGTTGGATCTTACTCTTACAAGAGTTTGATATTGAAATCCGAGATAAAAGAGGAGCAGAAAATCTCGCCGCTGATCATCTTTCTCATCTTGAAAATCCCGAATTAGAAGTTCTAAATGAATCGGCCATACAAGACAACTTTCCTGATGAATATCTATTGAAGATAGATTATAAAAAAATTCCATGGTTTGCAGACTATGCAAACTACTTAGTTTGTGGATTCCTTGAAAAAGGATTATCGTACCAAAAACGAAAGAAATTCTTCAGTGATATAAAACACTATTTTTGGGAAGATCCACATCTGTTTAAAAGTTGTCCCGATGGAATAATACGCCGATGTGTATTCGGAGATGAAGCTAGTAAAATTTTAAACCATTGTCACACAGGACCAACAGGAGGGCATTATGGGCCTCAACTAACAGCAAGAAAAGTTTATGATGCTGGATTCTATTGGCCTACAATTTACAAAGACGCACACCTTCTTTGCAAATCCTGTGATGCTTGTCAAAGGGCCGGAAAAATAAGTCAACGTGATGAAATGCCACAAAATGTCATCCAAGTATGTGAAGTATTTGACATTTGGGGTATTGACTTTATGGGTCCATTTCCAAAATCTCATAATAATCTATATATACTCGTAGCCATTGATTATGTATCTAAATGGGCGGAAGCACAAGCTCTCCCAACTAACGATGCACGAGTTGTAGTCAACTTTTTAAAACGTCTTTTTGCAAGGTTTGGAACACCGAAAGCTTTTATAAGTGATCGGGGTACTCATTTCTGTAATAATCAACTTGAGAAAGTTCTTAAAAGATATGGAGTAACTCATAAAATCTCCACCGCATATCATCCACAAACAAGTGGACAAGTTGAAAATACCAACCGAGCTTTAAAACGTATTCTAGAGAAAACCGTAGGATCAAATCCGAAGGAATGGTCCATTAAATTGGAGGATGCACTCTGGGCTTTTAGAACATCCTACAAAACTCCAATTGGAACCACACCTTTTAGACTTGTTTATGGAAAAGCATGTCATCTTCCAGCAGAAATTGAACACAAAGCATTTTGGGCTTTGAAGACATGTAATCTTGATTTACATGAAGCCGGACGTCTACGATTAAGTCAACTAAACGAATTAGAAGAATTAAGACATGAAGCATACGATAATTCATTAATCTATAAAGAAAGAACGAAGAAATGGCATGATAAAAGAATCAGAAGTTCAAAAGAATTTAAAGAAGGAGACAAAGTTCTTCTTTTCAATTCACGATTCAAGCTATTTCCTGGAAAATTAAAATCAAGATGGTCTGGACCATTCATAGTCAAAAGAGTTTTCCCATACGGAACGATAGAATTAATAAATTCAAATGGGATTGAATTTAAAGTTAATGGTCACAGAGTTAAACATTATATAGATAGTCCGATGGAAGTCGACAACGAAGTTAATCACAATTTCGACACCACAGCTAACTAAGTGTGGGGAGAATCAAGTCTTTAAAGGATAATATGTATTTCTGTTAGAGTTAGATTGTCTGTTTTCGTGTAGTTCTCGAAAATGAAACCCGAACGGTTTTTCCCTAGCAGACCCTAAAGAACTAGTCTTCTCCCCCCATTCTGAATTTTTATTTTTTTTAGGAAATGAAGACTGCCTGTGAACTAAACCATGGTCTAATGCTACACGCTTTGATCACTAAACGTAATAATGACACACTTCCGAGTGAAATAGTATCAGTAATCAGAGAAAGATTGGACGGAGTTAGAAAAGAATCCAGATGCGAAGATAATAAGTTACAATTTGGTAAAGGAAAATCAAAATTCGCAGCGAAAAGAAGAGCACGACACCTAGAAAGATGTCACAAATGCGGAAAATGGTCACATGGAGGTAAATGTTCAAATAATCAAACCTATTCAAATACCGAATGTGTTACTTTATGCAGAGACGGACCGTTCGTATGTTTAGAAGAAAAAACACTGAATGCTCGAGGTTACGCCTATGTAGCCATGGAAAACCAATTAAACCGACTATCTTATGAATGGGATAGATCATATAACTAAGAAATCTATTTCACAGGTATGCTTGTACAGTTTTTATTTTTTTATTTTTATTTTTAACCTTTTGATAATAAACGCTAATTTGTTCGCTATAAAGTATTAAAGTGGTATTGAATAAAATTAGGTTTGGCGACCGAAATTATTGATATCATTCAAAAATTTATTACATCACTGCGAAATTTAACGTTTATTCTTAAGGTATAAATATCTTTAATCAAATCAACCCAAAATATTTCAAAAATTCGTCATGAGTTAAATTAGGTCTTGGAACCGAAATTACTTTACCGAAAAGAGGGGCGCATATTTTTGATAATATTTGATTGATTAAAGTGGGATAAAAAGCCAAAAAGATTTTTAATTTTATTTTTACCATGTTTTTAAAATTAATATATAAATCTTAAATTAATATTATAAACTTTGTAAAAACAATATATTTAAAATTGTAAATATTTGAAAAATTAATATAAGTTTGGTGTGAATTTATAATATGAATTTTTAAATTAAGTTTGGTGTGAATTTTTAATTTTTAAAATATGAATTTTTAATTTTATGCATTTCAAATTTTAAGTTTGGTGTGAATTTTTAATATTAATTTTGAATTTTATATTTAAGTTGTGTGAATTTAAAAACAAAAATTTACTTTATCTCATTAAGTTAAAAATATGATTTTTAAAATTCGTCGTAAGTTGAAGACTAGGTCGTTGAACCGAAATTGCTTTACCCGAGGGAGGGACGAGAACTTTTATTATCATTATTTTTAATCTTATTGAATTAAAGTATGCCAAAAACATTAAAAAACCCAAAAATCTTAGCTTTTAAAACAATCGCTACAAAAAGATAAATTTTAAAATTTTGTCGAGGGACGGACTAGGACATCAATCCGAAACGACCTCGTCCTAAATAACAAGGGAAACAAAATTTTAAAAATTAATTACTTAATTATTTTATAAGTTAAAGATTGTAAAAAAAAAAAAAAAAAATAACAAACTCCGCGAGTCGCGGAGTTTGAAGGTCCAAACACCGCGACTCGCGGGAGGACCAAAAATCAGAAAAAAATAAAAACGCAGAACTGATCAGTCCCCAACCCACAACACAGAAAATACTGCGAAAATAATACCCGAAAAATCCGAAAAACACCCCCAAAATCACAATTTTTAACCGTTAATCATCAAATCTTTTACTAAAATCATGTTGAGAAGGATGCTATCAAGGAATTACTCAAGAAAAATGGTAAATTTCTACACCTAAACACCATTTAATCCGAAAATTAGTGTTCTTGAGCAATTTTTTCCCCAATTTGATTTTGATGCTTTTTAGTGTAGTTATGCTTAAATTGTTTATGTATTATGCTTGTATAACCTAGATTGATGCTATTTAACATGATTAGAAGCCTTAAACTTAAAATTTTGAGTAATCTAGGGTTTGTGTTCTTGAGCAATTTGGGGCTTTTTGATATAAACAGGTTATGGCCGATTTTTGTCATGAATTGTTGCTAAATTAAGTAGTGTAACATGTTTAGGTAGTTAAATGATCCAAACTTTGAGCCTAAACATGATTTTGAGAATTAAAGTAGACTTTTTCAAGTCTAAAATTCATGAACTTGATTTTTGAGAGATAATGCCATTTGAAACTTGTTTAATTGCTAGTAATGATTATTTTGACATGTTATTTGAGTTAAATGCTTATGAACTTGGCGAACATTTTCGTATATGCTTATTTGAAAAAGTGTAGATTTGATGAAAATATGAAAATGAGCTTAAGTTTTATATAAATTGATCATGTCATTGTAATTATTTTGATTGATGATTTTGCTGACACTAATGCATATTTGGATGCACAAAAATTGTGTTTGATGTGTTTTGCAGACTGAAAGGGGTGAATCTTCATCCCAAGCTCGCAATGCTCCTGCTGAGAATGCGGAACAACAGGAGGTGGATAACTACTACAAACAAGATATACCTCATCAAGTCATGACATTTTCTGATATGCACTTGGAAGATTTGCACCCGAACCTGAGATTTGACAGACTTTGGATAGATTATCCAAAATACCAAAGGGGTTTGCATACTCTTCTTTCTAAAGTTGTTGAGGTACCTAGGGTCATAGAATGGGGACCATTAGAAGCTGTAGAATTGGCCGGGCCAATTAGGGAATTACTTGCACAGAGGTATGGTAATTCTACTTTTAACGACTGGGTACGTTTATTCACCATGCGTAGACCTGTATATAAAGTATGGTGTGAAGAATTGTTGTGTAGTATAGAATTAAATGATCGGGTAGCTAGTTTAACCGATCGATCTTTTATTAGATTTTTGTTAGGAGATTCGATGCGCCACATGTCTTTACTAGACATGGCTTAGGCTTTACGTATATATACGCCTGAGGAGTTAGCATCTGCCGATTGTAGAGGGTTGATACTAAATGGTAGAAAGATAGATGAAAATTTTGATACACATGGTGTATGGAGTCAAATGACAAGCCATCACCGATTCAAAGGGGGAAATTACCCTTATTTGGATATAGATAGAGCCGAATTAAGAGTAATTCATAGGTTTTTAGCTAATTTGATTACACAAAGAGGTAAGAACAAGGAAAAGGTAAATGAACAGGATTTGTTTTACCATATGTGTATTCGAGACCCACAAAGCGCTGTAAGTATACCTTATTGTGTGGGTTATTATTTATCAGCTATGGTTAGGGGGATGAGACCGCATAACATAATAGGAGGTGGTATATTTATTACTTTGATTGCTGAATATCTCAGTATGGATATAAGTCGGGGGGGGGGGGGGATTATTAGTCGAAGAACCAGAACCCCGCGATACAATAGGTTTAAATGTATACCATGGTGCGAAAGTTTTGAAGAGGCAAAATAACGCCGCAGTACAATACCATGGTAGACATTCACAGGTTGAGAGAAACCAACAACAAGGTAATGTAGGAGGGGGAAATGAAATGCAAGAAATGCAAAGGTTTATAGCTTCACAGGAGTACGAAAATGCTAGACAAAGAGCATTTGAAGATTGGCAAGTTCATCAAAACCAAATCATAGCTTATTGCCAACATATAGGTAGAAACTATATTCCTACTCCAAAGCCCATATTCCCTCCCTGGTCTATAGAGATTCAACCACCGTATCCTACGTATAACCCAGCCGAAGCATTTTATAGCACCTATGGTTATGCATGGAACCCCTATTGGTATCAGTATCATCCCTAGTCTACTTAGTTTTATTTATTTTGTAATTTGTAATGTTGATACGTTTAACACTTATTTAATATTGTAATAGTTTTTATAATTTTCTAACTTTTATTCTTAGATTTTAATAATTTTTGAATGTGGGGTAATATACCAAACTTCAAAAATATGTATATATGTTTGCAGTTTATCTTATGTACACAACAGGGTAAAACAACGCATTTTCAAAGACTGGCATTAAGTTCAGCAAAAGCAACTAATTTTGACGACAAGATGCAAAATATATGTGAAATAACAACAAGACGGAATGAACAAATGATATGCACCATTTATCATTCAGCAAGCAAACACAAATATGTTTGGAAACTTTGGTAAAATTTAATCATTTTCACACAAATCACCCTCAATAATTTAAATTGTTACTGATTTCTTGCAAATGAGGGCATTGCAAGATCTTAAGTGTGGGAAGGGGTTAAATTCTTTCGGATTTTTAAAATTTTATCATAAACACTTGGTTACCATTAAAAATACTAGTAAAGCAGTAGTTGTATTAGAATCTAGTGCTCTCTGATAATAAAGAACAGCCCTAGTCTTATATACTGACTACCCAATTCTAGTAAAATTTTTCAAAATTTTCAATTAAATGAACTCAAAATCATGTTTATACATATTTATGAACGATAAAACTAGGTGTTAACACCGAAATTATTGTTACCTCGAAAAGGACATAAATTGAGAAACAAACCAAAATGTTAAAATTCATTTAAAATGGAATAGAGGACAATAAAAAGGAAAATAAAAGCCAAGTGTGGGAAAATTCTCCAAGTTATTCAAAACATATGTCACATATTTTTGTACAAATAACTGAAAATACTTTTGCTTTGGACTAAACTAAAAAAAAAAAAAAATTTTTTTTACCTGATTTAGGTCAAGAAATTGTCGTCCAGACCAGCTGTAGGTTGACGAAAAATCTAGAAAAGTCATCTCTAAAATCAGCAGGAAATCCACGGACCTCAGCATTAAATAGGGTCGTCAAGTGGTCAGATTTATCCTAACCATGAGAAGGATTTATCTCGTACAATGGGGGGGGCACCATGCAAATTAGCTGGATAAGACTAATGAATCAGATCCCCAGAAAGGATAATCTCCTAAAAGATTAAAAATCAGCTTTTAAGACTGATATTACTCAATCCTTGAGATTGACCTTAAAGATTGAGAATTCAAACTCATGGAATTCAATGATATCTAAACTCGAGCTTGAACGAGAATATATTTTGATCAAATTATAAACCGATTTGTTTTCTGAAAACCCATTTTCAATGCGTTCATTACCATTGAACGTAAAATCCTAGAAATTCACCTGGAATTCATTAGGTCACCTGAACCAAATCGGGTGTCAACCGTAAGAACGGTGGTTGCATAGCATGGTCAAAGACAGGACCTTGTGCCAGACCGAAAAATCATAAGGGTGAGCTTTACTATTGCTCCTACCAAGGATAGTAATTGCGTCCGACACGTTATAGACCATAATTAAATGCATGTCAGGGGACATTGCCTTAACAGTTGCTTGTTCAACGCTTTCCTTTACAACCGGACGGTAGTTTACCGAAAGGTAATATACGGGACAAGTAAACTGGATGTGTTGCTTTCCAAATACAAGGTTAGCAAGTGGGTGATACAAAACCATAAGTTTTGAGCTAAAATTTTCAAATCTGAAACCCACCAAACCCACAAAAATATTTTGCAAACACCGGTGAAGGGTTATTCCGGAAAACTTATCTAGGGTAAAAGCTAGATTTAATTTTCAAAAGATCAAATGTTTTCATAAAGATCCAATTTCCTTAATGGATCTAAATTTTTATAGTCATGTGGGACTGTAAACCATATTGTTACTACCATTGTTTATACCGCCGTATAGAAATCACTGATGTACAAAGTGTGAAGAATAAAGAAGTGATTCTAGTATTTCAAGATGATATTGCTTGAGGACAAGCAACGCTCAAGTGTGGGAATATTTGATAATACTAAAAACGAAAATATATTTCATAGCATTATTCCCCAAGAAAGACAAGCTTTTAGTTGCAATTGTTCTATTTACAAGTGATATTCGTTTAAATATTAAAAGGTGAAGACAAAAGACAGATTCGACGAATTGATGACGCAAACGACCAAAAAGCTCAAAAGTACAAAATACAATCAAAGAGGTTCCAATTATTGATAAGTAACGTCTCGAAATTACAAGAGTACAAGATTCAAAACGCAAAGTACAAGATATTAAATTGTACGCAAGGACGTTCGAAAATCCGGAACCGGGACCAGAGTCAACTCTCAACGCTCGACGCAACGGACTAAAAATTACAAGTCAACTATGCACATAAATATAATATAATATTTAAATAATTCTTATAATTATTTATATATTATATAAATAATAAAAATCCGTCAGCAAGAAAGACTCCAAAGTTGGTGAGCTGTATTTTCAAACTCCGCGACTCGCGGAGTTTGAAGGCAAAAATTGCCGCGAGTCGCGGAGTACCCCTAAACTCAATTCCCTATAAAGCCAACCGAATTCTGATCATTTTCACAATCCATAATCTATCTCTCTCTCAATATATACGTAAATATATATATATATATATATATATATATATATATATATATAATTTATATTTTAATTTTATTTAATTTTAATTTTAAATCCTAATAATAAGGGTATGTTAGCAAATGTTGTAAGGGTGTAAATCGAAATTCTGTCCATGTAACGCTACGCTATTTTTAATCATTGTAAGTTATGTTCAACCTTTTTAATTTAATGTCTCGTTGCTAAGTTATTATTATGCTTATTTAATCCGAAGTAATCATGATGTTGGGCTAATTACTAAAATTGGGTAATTGGGCTTTGTACCATAATTGGGGTTTGGACAAAAGAACGACACTTGTGGAAATTAGACTATGGGCTATTAATGGGCTTTATATTTGTTTAACTAAATGATAGTTTGTTAATGTTAATATAAAGATTTACAATTGGGCGTCCCTATAAATTACCATATACACTCGATTGGACACGATGGGCGGGGTATTTATATGTACGAATAATCGTTCATTTAACCGGACACGGGAATTGATTAATAGCCACTAGAATAATTAAAACAGGGGTAAAATTATGTACAAGGACACTTGGTATAATTGATAACAAAATATTAAAACCTTGGGTTACACTCAGTCGACATCCTGGTGTAATTATTAAACAAAGTATTAAAATCTTGTTACAGTTTAAGTCCCCAATTAGTTGGAATATTTAACTTCGGGTATAAGGATAATTTGACGAGGACACTCGCACTTTATATTTATGACTGATGGACTGTTATGGACAAAAACCAGACGGACATATTAAATAATCCATGACAAAGGACAATTAACCCATGGGCATAAAACTAAAATCAACACGTCAAACATCATGATTACGGAAGTTTAAATAAGCATAATTCTTTTATTTCATATTTAATTTCTTTTATTTTATATTTAATTGCACTTCTAATTATCGCATTTTTATTGTTATTATATTTAATTGCACTTTTAATTATCGTACTTTTTAATTATCGCAAGTTTATTTTATCGCACTTTTATTATTCGCAATTTCATTATCGTTATTTACTTTACGCTTTAAATTAAGTCTTGTATTTATTTATTATTTTACATTTGGTTTTAACTGCGACTAAAGTTTTAAAATCGACAAACCGGTCATTAAACGGTAAAAACCCCCCTTTATAATAATAATATTACTTATATATACATTTGTATTTTTATAAAAGTAAACTAATATAGCGTTAAGCTTTGTTTAAAGATTTTCCCTGTGGAACGAACCGGACTTACTAAAAACTACACTACTGTACGATTAGGTACACTGCCTATAAGTGTTGTAGCAAGGTTTAAGTATATCCATTCTATAAATAAATAAAAATCTTGTGTAAAATTGTATCGTATTTAATAGTATTTTCTGCTAAAATATAAAGCTATTTTATATACACCTCGCATGATATCAAGGATTAAGGGTTGATCTTTGGAGCAAGAATTAAAGTTGTTCCTTGCGACTCTAGCTACACGTTGATAGTCTCGGTAAGTTCTAACTCTAAGTTTTGAGTTTTAATTGGTTAATGGCTAGGGTTTTGGTTACTAGAGATTTGTAAGACCCATTTGGTGGTAAAACGGGTGAGTTTGGGTTATGTTGTTGTAATGAAACTCTAATAGCCACAATATAGGGTTTTGGCCTTGTGATTTGAGGTTGTAAGTGTCAATTGATGTTGTTAGTCACTAATGCACTTTAAGATTTATGAAAGAAGTGTTAATGAGTAAGTTTGACTTGATTGTGAGTCTAAGTATTATAAAATGGGTCAAAATGTACTAGTTGACCTAATTAGATGAAATGGGTATGGATTACCCTAAGTTTTGTGTTAATTGAAGTTAATAGACTTTAATTCACTAGTCTTAGTGATTAAAGTCGAGTCTTGGCCATTTATGGGCGGTTGTGAGTGTTGAGTCATTTAATGCAAATTGGGTCATTAAATGCTCAAGTGGGAGTATTGTGGTTAATCCCACTAGTTGTGAAATTGAATGTGTACTTAATGATTTAGGTACATTGCGTTGAAGCTCGGAAGTGCTAAATCATCATCCTTGTGACAAGGTGAGTGGAATAATTATACGTTCATGTATATGGCGTGTTTATTTGTGAATGTTATGGTATGAACCATGTGCCGGTAGTGCCATAACATGTATGTGACGGATATAGGATGTGAACCACGTGCCGGTAGCATCGAGTGTGAACCACGTACCAGTAGCACTATAAAATGAGGCGTGAACCACGTGCCGGTAGCGTCAAAGTGTGAACCATGTGCCGGTAACACTATAAAAGAGTGAGACTCAAATGCGTATGGTGTGAACCACGTGCCGGTAGCACCATAGCGTTATGGTTAACCATATTGTGTTGTGATCGTTTAGCATTATATATATATATATGGTGTTGAGTATATGCTAATGAGATTTGGTGTCAATGTACGACTTGTTGGTATTTCGGGTATGATTGACTTGCTATGTGAGTTACATGTTCGTGCGAGGTATTTGGTATTTGTGATTGCAAATAGATGGGTTATATATATGTATGTATAACTATTGCATTCACTAAGCATTGCTTACCCTCTCGTTGTTTACCATTTTTATAGGTTCCAGCTTGGACAAGGGTAAGGGCATACGGTTGGATTAGTTGTCTCCCGTTTGTGTTGACAGGGGGTGCTTTTTGGATAGCTTTTGAAGTGGCCTAATGTTTTGGGTAGTTTAGCCCCAAACCATGCTCGAATGTCGTTTGGATTATAAACTATCATTGTAGTAGGTCAAACTTGTATTAAACTTAATTACTGGCCTTTGTGCCTTTGGTAAACATTTAAATTGTTGTACGTTTAAATGGAACTTGTGGAATGGTTTACATATTTAATTGGCGCGTAAATGTGTATTGTATAAGAAAAAAAAATTTATCGTATGGAATACGGGTTGGGTTGTTTCAACAATCTTGAGTGTAGGAGTTATGCTCAGCTAACCCAAGCTTTGTCAAAGGAGATTTTTCAGCAATTTAAGAATCGAAAAAAAACATTGTATACTATCTGGTTGGCTCTTCAATCTGCAACAGAAGGTACAACTACTTACCGTGCGACTAAGGGTAAGGTTTTGCAGGATGAGTGGAGGGTGTTTGCAGCTCTTCCATCAGAATCTCTAGGAAAAACTTTGGAGAGATATCGATTATTGGTTGCAGAGATGGTAGATTATGGGATTGAGGTGCCTGATGAAAAGGCAGTAAGGGTATTGAAAGATGGTCTTCCAGAAAAGTGGGATCATGAGATAGAAAAGATTCAAAATAGGTACAGTTCATCAGGTAGTCCGTTAACACTAACAGCTTTTACTTCGAAGTTGATGGAGAAGGACATTCAGGATGAGGCAAAGAGAAAGAGACTTGGTTATGTAGCTGCTGCTGCATCAACTTTAGCTTCATCTTCTAGTACTCATGCTCCACTACAGACAACATACATATCAGCCAATGCTTCACAAATGTCTGCACCATCGTCTCAGTCTGGCTACTTTAATGCTAAATTACAAGCTCAAAATTCTACAATTAAGATGATTGAAGATTCTCCGATTCAACAGACTCAGACTCAGACTCAGACTCCTGTGTTTCAAACTGAGAATATTAAGAAGAGATCTCGCGAATCTATTCAGGAAGATATGGCATTGGCAGCTATTGCTGTTAACTCATACAACGATATGATTGGTGGATAAGTGCTTAATAGTCATCTTGAAAATGAAGACTATGATCAGATTGATGAGGACGAGCTTGAGAGAATGGATATACTCTACTGTATGGGTAGCATTGTGAGACGTGCTAGAAAGTACTTGAAGAGAACAGGACAAAGATCGTTGAGTTTAAATCTAGATTCGAAGTTTGGTTTTGATATGTCAAAGGTTAGGTGCTACAATTGTGATGAATATGGTCACTTTAAGAAAACTTGCACGATACCACCCAAGCCTAGTTTTCATGATCCTTTTCACCAGACAACCATCTCAGTTACTCCACAATATGTAATTGTAGAGAAAGAATCTTCAGGTTCTGTTCAGTCTAAGGCTTTGACTACTACGTATGCTGATGAAGTATGTGACTGGTCCATCTCGGTAGATACACAGAAAGCTAACATTGTGTTTGTAGGTAAAAGCCAAGTAGAAATTGAAGAGGAAAGAATTGTTCGGAAAAATGCAGGTTGTACTGGTAAGGATAATCCGAATTGCACATGCTATGTGTGCAAATGTGATGCTAGGTTGAAAAGAGCAGAAGAGCTTATGAAATTCTGTTTCAAGAAGAGGATTAAAGATAGGTTGTATGACAAGTTTCGCAAAGCTAAGGACTTATCAGATCTTGAGTTTACTACTGACTCGTCTGATGAAGAAGAAGGGATGAGTTGTCATGTTGGTACTTGGTTCAGGAAAGAGCTTGAACATTTGCTCAACTGTGATCTTAAGAGTGGTGATGAGAAGATTGTTATGGTTCAGAGTCCAGTTTGTTCAGATCAAGGTAAGGGTAAAGGAGGTTATGAGGCTGATTACTCGGATAGTACAAGCTCAGAGTTAGAATCAGAATCAGATGCAGATTCTCAGGTTGGAAGAAATGACTATGCATTCATGGCCAACACGTCCGGTAATGATAAGGTATGTATTGACTCAGTTTCTAATTGTTCTAAATGCATTGGTTATGAACAGGAAATTGAGAGGCTTCAATGTGTTATCACTAAGCTTAATGAGATATCTGTTACATGTGAGACTTGTCCTAAGCTTAGAATTGACCTTAAGAATCTAAGTTTGGAGAATCAGACTAATAATAAGAACTATGATGATGCGCTTTTCTACCTTAATAAATAGAAAGACTATGTTGATGTGATTAAGTCTTTAGAAAATCAGGTAGGTAACTTAAAATCAACTGTTATAGATGATGGAAAAGTGATTACTATGTATTTGGGACAGATAGAGACTCTTAAGGCAGAAAGGGATTCATTTAAGTTGAAATACGAGTCTGAGAAAGCTAGGATTGACAATTGGCAGAGGATATCTTATGTGAAACAGACTTTGAATCCTCCTAAACAGCAGGGTTTAGGTTATAACCAGGTTGCCCCGCCACTTTTGGGTGAGTATATTAACAAACCGGTTGAGAAAAGTAAGGGTTCAGTTGTAGAACAAGGATATGGTAAGCCTAAGGAAACACCTGTTGAGAGTTCTGGTAAGGTAGTTGAGTCAAAGAAACCTTTAGATGCTGTCTATGAAACAGAGTCAGATACTGATATCGACACTGAGAAAGACAGCAAACCTTTTAAGCTTGTCACTAAACCGGTTACCATTCTGAAAAATCCTGCTAATGCTAGTAAGATGACTGAAAGTCAAAAGGCTCAGTCTAAGAGCACTGTGACTCCCAAACAGAATAAGAAGAAGAACACTCAGGGAGTGTCACCTAAGTTTGTCAGTAAGGGAAGGATAGACGAAACAGGTCCTAAGGTAGAAAAACCACCAAAAGGTGCGAGTTCCAATTCTGGAAATGTGTCCAAGTATGTTCCGCCTGGTCGTCGACAGACTGTTAAGCAACAAGTCTCGTCACCCCCTACGACTAGACAACGTACTGAACCACCTAGGAGACAGTTTTCACCAATAAGATGCAAATTGTTTAACTCTCATGATGTTGATAATGTTAACTGCTTCAATTGTGAGAGGTTGGGACACAGTGAAAGGACCCGTCATAATCCACCTGGACGAAATCTTCAACAGTTGGTCCCATTGCGATGATCGACTCCAAATAATGCCTCTAAAATGAGCAATTGCACAGCGGAATATTTCTTTCATACCTGAGAATAAACATGCTTTCAAGTGTCAACCAAAAGGTTGGTGAGTTCATTAGTTTAACATAAATAATCATTTCATAATTTTAATAGACCACAAGATTTCATATTTCCATTTCTCATAAACATACGTCCCATGCATAGAGACAAAATATCATTCATATGGATTGAACACCTGGTAACCGACATTCACAATATACATATAAGAATATCCCCATCATTCCGGGATCCTCCTTCGGACATGATATAAATTTCGAAGTACTAAAGCATCCGGTACTTTAGATGGGGCTTGTTGGGCCCGATAGATCTATCTTTAGAGTTCGCGTCAATTAGGGTTTCTGTTCCCTAATTCTTAGATTACCAGACTATATAGGGTGATATTCGATTTGATAATCCAACCATAGAATGTAGTTTCGATCACTTGTGTCTATTTCGTAAAGCATTTATAAAAACAGCGCATGTATTCTCAGTCCAAAAATATATAATGTAAAAACAATTAAAAAGGGAATAATGAAACTCACGCATATAAATATTGTAAAACAGTTAATAAAGCATTTGCATGTATTCTCAGCCCAAAAACGTAAAGAGTAAAAGGGATCAAATGAAACTCACCTAATGTATTTTGTTGTAAAAAATACATATGACTATATTGAACAACTGAACAATGTAGGGTTGGCCTCGGATTCACGAACCTATAATCAATTAGGTACATTAACACATGTAATGGTAATCGAACAATTTATATATTATGAGTGATATGATTTATATGCTTCATTGATTCTTTTATTAATAAATTTAAGGTAGTTTAATAATTTGTTTGTAATTATAATATTTATCCTTCATTAATAAGAAAAATTTATTTTAAGGTTTACTTGATAAAAATATACATGTATATATATATAAATTAATATAACTTATGCATAGTTTAATTAATATCCTTTTAATGATAACGTATAGTATTATGTACTATAATTTTAATGTATTTTTAGATAAAATATATATTTGCAATAATAATAATAATAATAACAATAACAAGAAAATAATAATAATGTAATAATAATAATAATAATAATAATAATAAGTAAGAGTAAAAATTATAACTACCTCTCAAGAAAAGTCCCAAAATAATTGCTTATGCCCAGGCTCGAACCCGCAACCTCTCGTTAACCCTTAAGCACTTAAACCCACTCATCCATTTCAGTTTTTATTATTTGATACGAACCCATTTATATTTAATCTATTTCCTACGGCCCAACTAATTAATCTAAAGTCCCAACATGGCAGCCCAGTTAACAGCCCATCCCAGAAATAAAAAAAATTAATGTATCCGCCTGGAATCGAACCGCAGACCTCTCGGTCGCACACACAGGCTCCCAACCATCCCTCCACTTCTGTCTTTCTTAATATATAGTATCCGCATATAAATATAACCTGTACTTTTTCTGTTCCCAGCTACAGAATTTCGAGTGGCCAAAAAGGAGATCCACTTGCCATAACCAATCCACATGATCATTATCAACTTTGTTATCGGTCCAAAGCTTGCATCATATACTTGATTCTCGTGTTGGAAAGTGAAGGATTTTAAGAACGCACAAATTAAACATAAATGGGTCCCGGTTTTGTCGCCTCTTTTTCATCAAAATTTTGTTACACCAATGGTATTACATGTAAATGGAAATCCCACGCATACACTAGTGTTTTCCTTGGATGCTTAATATTATTAAAAAGCTTTACATCTGACTTCATTTTTTTTCTTTTTCGGTACAATCATACCAACACCCACTAGCATAAAGGAGTTAATTTAATATAAACACGTTTCCATTCATTTCCATTTTGTCGACCAACACATTTAGGTAGTATTATTTGAGTATAAAGGTGGTTCATGGAATATGGATTCTTGAATATAACAAGTAAACGAATCACAAAAAAAAAATGATGTTAGTGGTTGTGGTGAGATGTTTAATGAATTTATGAAAAGAAATATAAGAGAGATATATAGTGTTGGTTGATTTATCGAATGGAAACAGGAGACACTCGTGTAGAAACAGTCATGGAGATGGTCGATTATGATGATGGTAGAAGTGATCTTTGATCAAAATAGCAAACAAATACTAGCTGTGGCAGTCGCGTGTTTTCAGAAGAAAATAAAATAAATATAGAGAGAGAGGAAGATGAGAAAGGTGACGGGTTGAGTGGGTTTCGATGGTTATGATGGTTTGGTCAAAGGTGGTGATGATTCTTGGTGAGTGAGCCGTAATTGGTGTTTGGTTATTCACAGTTGATCGAGAGTTGAGAGTTTGTGGTGATGGTATCCGGATAGGAACATATAATAGCCATTGCAGCAATGTTTATTTACGTTGTTCATTGATCGAAACAGAAACCACGGTTGTATCAGTTGCAGATCTCGAACAGCAGTAATGATGCAGGTCGTGGTGTTGGTTAGTTTGATAGTGAACTGAAAACAGAATTAGATGGTAGTAGTTCGAGTAGTACAAGTAAAATATATAGAGAGAGGGATGTGGAAGATAATGGTGTTGGTAGGTAGTTCATGGTGGTAGTGGTGACCGGGAATGGTGGTGATCGGTGGAGAAGATGAGTGTAATGAGTGATGATGTTTCATATGCACTGTAAGTGTATGTGTAAGTGTATGTGTGTAGTGATATGTTTATATATATATGTAGATTTGATAATTGGTTAATCAAATGAAAACACAAGTGACTAGTAACTTTAATAATTCAATCACGGGTGTATACAATTTATTCTCTGCCGACACTTTACACGGGGTTTATATCGTACTCCGTTGTTAATCAGTGGCGGATAAAAGTTCTCAGAAAAATTCCATATTTTTAATTTAAGTAACCTTATTTATTTCAGTCTTTTATGGTGTAAAATTGGTCATTAATTATATACAATTATTTAAATAAAATTTAAATTAATTATGAGCTCCCAACCCCAAGTAAAAATACTAATTGTTAAAATTAAGCAAATAGATTCTAATTATATTGTTAACAAAGCTATAATCCATTTATCTTGTTTTCGGATCAACGTTTATTTCGAAATTACAATAGTTTGAATTTAACTTGCTTAATATTGATCGAATGATAAATTAGTGACACCGTCGTTCACTAAATAAATTAAAAATTACATATATATAGTATACTTTATATATATTCATTTAATAATAAAATTTATTATATCTTATATTAATTTACATATAATTAATAACAACAATTGCATATAACAGTTTCTTATATATAATTATTTATATTTACCTATTGATATATATATATATATCTATTTATTTACAAATAATGGCTCGTGAATCGTCGGAAATGGTCGAAGGTCAATGAATACATGAACACATTTCAAAGTTTTTTTTTTTTAGACTCAAACTAACAGACTTTGCTTATCGTATCGAAATCATATAAAGATTAAGTTTAAATTTAGTCGGAAATTCCCGGGTCATCACAGTACCTACCCGTTAAAGAAATTTCGTCCCGAAATTTGAGTGAGGTGGTCATGGCTAACAATAAAAAATGTTTTCATGACCAAAATGAGTTGATAATTAGAGGTTTATCATCATTGAATAATAACGATGAAAGAATTCGATTATTCTAAGAATACGAATGAAGCTATCGCAAAATAGTGAATTGAAGAAAATAAGATCTTTCCTTAGCTTTTGACGTAAACAGGGTTGAATTCCGGAATTTATGGGATTTATAGAAAATCTTCGAAATCAAAAAGATTTGATTCTTCGGCGAATAAGGAAATTAAGATTTCTCGAATTAAATGCGGTGATCTGCTTTGATTACTCTGTCTGATATTTTCATTATAAATTAAATTCTTCCGTTCCATTATTCTCAACCTCCCTATACTTTCCTTCTTGTTTCATACATCTAAAAGATTCTAAAAATGTTTAATCCAGTTCTGATCCTCGTCCTCATCCTTATTATCGCAACAATCATTCTCCTTTTCCAACTTCCACCAGAGGAATCTGTTTTCTTCTACTTCGCCCTCGGGATTATAATGTTTTTAATTCTCCCGTGTCTTTATGTTGCGATAAACATTGATATACACGGTTTGTAATTTATGTGTTGTTATCGGCTTTATATTCTCCCTTATATTTTAAAGCTCTATGCTTTTATTTTCTCTTCCCGACTTCAAGTCAAGCGATTAATGGTCCAGAATTTGTAGATATAGAGTCTCGAATGATTATAATGTTCTAAGCAGGAAGGAACGTGATAGCACGATTTGATTTTCAAATTTATCAACATCACGGAAGATAGAACCATCAAGAATACATTTTCTTGATTTGTTCCGGAGTTAAGTAGGATGAAAGAGTTATGTAACATGGCACATGATGACGTTATGATCTGTGAATCATCACGTTCCATTTAGAAACTCAGCATGACTTACTGTAATATAATCACGTTGATCAAGTGTCATTATATTATACTAATTCATGCATCAGTTCCCAACATTACTTCAATAACATTCATATTTTAAGCTCGAAAGTTTACAGAATATAGAAACTAACAGTTTCTATATGATGTAACACTGATATCATGAAGAGATTAATGATTTTAGATAAGAATACTTATGAAAATATCTTCAGAAATATGGAGGATATTTATAATGAAAGATACGATGATATCTTGGAATTTCTAATATTGATGGATGATGAAGAAGATTTATCCGTAAGGGTTTAGATTCGGAAGCAAGGTATTTGCTAAAGACTTCATCAGAAATAGAATCATTTGGATTCTTTGAAGTCAAACTTATTCTTTGTGATTTGTCCACGACTTCCTTCATAGTTTCGCATAATCCGCTTTTCAGTACTAAATTTCTATTAAATGTTTTCAATATAATGATACACAGGAAGCACGAGGAGGTATATAATTTCGGACGAGATTATTTATGAAAATATCCTCAGAAATATCAAAGATATTGATGATGATATTTTGGAATTTCTAAGTTCGACGGTTGATGGAGAAAGATTTTTCGCAAGATTTTAATATGACTTCGGAGCAAGATATTCTCTAAAGATTTCAACGGATCCAGAATT
Organism: Rutidosis leptorrhynchoides; assembly: GCF_046630445.1. Lineage (NCBI taxonomy): Eukaryota > Viridiplantae > Streptophyta > Magnoliopsida > Asterales > Asteraceae > Rutidosis > Rutidosis leptorrhynchoides. The sequence continues at coordinate 155,440,949 of NC_092334.1, forward strand.
ACCTGAATCCTTTAAATATAGGATTTGGTCCTTGTATTTGTCCTTGGTCTCCTTCATGGGTAACTCAATCTGTTTTTCAATACCCAATTTTCTATCGAGCGTTCCTAACACTCCTTTCTTTATCATCAAACTTTTGTCCGTTTAGACCATCTACCATTTTTCTGTTTCCTCTGCATTTAATGCTATGATATCTGAATCATCGGTTATTAATCCGAGGTGGTTTCAGGAGAATTGTGTTTTTAGATGATTAAACGCTGATGGTAATATGATGGAATATGAAAGGTTACCTGGTAACAATAAAAGATCACGCGTATATATAAACGTCATAATAAGGTTGTTTCGTACGAAAAGTCGAAGTTGACTTGTTGGAGCTGTGACAAAATTGGCTAATTTTGAAAAGGGATCGCAAAGTTGTTTTTGTTAATAAATGCCAAAGGATCTGACGCGGCTACGTGTTGAACTTTTACTCAATTGCCGAGAGTTTCTCAGGTGCATAGCTATATGCATAAATCTTTCCTTCCGTAGATGAAGTGCGGTTGATTCATCCTATCGATTGAGGTGTTTTCAAGAATCATGAAAGGTTTGAACGCAGAATGTAATCGTGAAGATACAAATGAGGTTTAAGACGAAATCAAGTGGCAAACTTGAAGAATTGTTTAGTTTCATATGTTATATTCAATATTTTAATTCATTTTAATTGTCCAATGTTATTAGTCCACAGTCGATAGTCCACAGTTGACAGTGCAATCATTCATATATAGTTTAATATATAATATTTGAATTAATTAATACGTATCGTGACCCAAGTACATGTCTCAGACTCGATCACAACTCAAACTATATATATATATATATATATATATATATATATATATATATATATATATATATATATATATATATATATATATATATATATATATATATATATATATATATATATATATATATATATATATATATATATATAGATGGGTCGATATGATATGTCAAAACATTGTATACGTGTCCCGATATTTAAAGTGCGTAAAATAAATAACAGAAATTAAATGACGATAAATAAAGTGCGTAAAGTAAATAACAGAAATTAAATGACGATAAATAAAATTGCGAGAATGTAAATTGCGATAAATAAACTGCAATAAATAAATGGTAATACGGAATTAACAGTTAGCTAGGAACAGTTAGCTAGGATTTTGTCAGCGTGGATTCTTAATAGAATTTCATATTGTTAATTAGTCTGTTTCTAATCAATTTTTATTGTGTCCATTATTTCTTCATTATGCCACTTGTTGGATTCTGATAGGTCAAAATCCAAATATGAAATTGAATGAAAATGGTTATTCTGTGGTGAACGGATACGTATATCGGTGGATGTAAGTAGGATATTATATGACTGTTGAAACAGATTCGAAGAACGTACAATGTAACTTATTAATGTGAAATTTAAATAGTCCTCGGGTATTACCTACCCGTTAAAATATTTTCACCATTAACAGTTTGTACAAGAGAATTTTTAATTACAATCTTTATGAAAACATATATACATATATATTTTCTTCAGATGTATTCATGGATTTAATGAGTTAATATAATATTAAACTCATTTGCTTTTCGGTTGGAACTAGAATAAATAATCTCTAAAACTTTAGAGATTACATATTCGCCATGTCGAACGAAGATAAATGAGGTAGAACGATACGTAGAACGAAGATCATATTCAAAGTACAAATGATGATATTGAAGCATGGATTGTTGATGGTACTGGTGTTGTTACTGGTGGTACTGTTGATGTCGGTGATGTTGATGAAGCTGGTACATTTTGAACCATATTCTCTGAATTGATTATTCGAGCGCGAAGTTCGTTGACTTATTACTCCAGGATGATTGTCGATCGGAACGAGCGGATGAATAAGGTTCAGAATTGTGGATAGAATATAATCTTGTCGAGTTACCCTGAAAATGAGACTGAAAATGGTGTCTCGAACAGGTTCGCCGGTAAACGCTTCAGGTTCATTGTTAAGAGGTGAATTCGGTTGGTGGAAGGGATTGCCTTCTGCACGTTTCCATTAATTAAGTCGACTACGAACCCATCAGATGAATTGATAATGGCTGATTGGTTGATTCATGCCGATGACGCTGTTTTCGGAGCTTAGATGAACATCTATGTCGGAATAGCTGTCGGAATAACTATCGGAATAGCTATCGGAATCTGAGGGACTCGAACTGGTTGAGGGATTCATCTCGTACGATCAGATGAAGGATTTTCGATAAGAAATAGATTATAGGATGTAGATTAGTACCCTGCAATACATAATTTACATATGCATATATAATACTAAAATCTCATAAGTTACGGAGGAATCTACGGAAGCTGTCAGGAAAAGTTTACAGTAACAGATACGCTAAGATATGAATTAGCAAATACCTTAAGATACGAATTTTGTCTATACACTATTCTTGCAATCATTGCAGTAATATGTGTCTAGACTAAGAATGATAAGCAGGTAATTTCCTAAGGATGATAAGCAGATGATTTCCGACAAAAATGATAAGCAAAACTTTTGACATGCAGACACGGTCGAAGTCCAGACTCACTAATGCATCCTAACGACCATCAGTTAGACACACTAATGCAAGACCCGGTTCACTAAGACCACCGCTCTGATACCAACTGAAAGGACCCGTCATAATCCACCTGGACGAAATCTTCAACAGTTGGTCCCATTGCGATGATCGACTCCAAATAATGCCTCTAAAATGAGCAATTGCACAGCGGAATATTTCTTTCATACCTGAGAATAAACATGCTTTCAAGTGTCAACCAAAAGGTTGGTGAGTTCATTAGTTTAACATAAATAATCATTTCATAATTTTAATAGACCACAAGATTTCATATTTCCATTTCTCATAAACATACGTCCCATGCATAGAGACAAAATATCATTCATATGGATTGAACACCTGGTAACCGACATTCACAATATACATATAAGAATATCCCCATCATTCCGGGATCCTCCTTCGGACATGATATAAATTTCGAAGTACTAAAGCATCCGGTACTTTAGATGGGGCTTGTTGGGCCCGATAGATCTATCTTTAGAGTTCGCGTCAATTAGGGTTTCTGTTCCCTAATTCTTAGATTACCAGACTATATAGGGTGATATTCGATTTGATAATCCAACCATAGAATGTAGTTTCGATCACTTGTGTCTATTTCGTAAAGCATTTATAAAAACAGCGCATGTATTCTCAGTCCAAAATATATATAATGTAAAAACAATTAAAAAGGGAATAATGAAACTCACGCATATAAATATTGTAAAACAGTTAATAAAGCATTTGCATGTATTCTCAGCCCAAAAACGTAAAGAGTAAAAGGGATCAAATGAAACTCACCTAATGTATTTTGTTGTAAAAAATACATATGACTATATTGAACAACTGAACAATGTAGGGTTGGCCTCGGATTCACGAACCTATAATCAATTAGGTACATTAACACATGTAATGGTAATCGAACAATTTATATATTATGAGTGATATGATTTATATGCTTCATTGATTCTTTTATTAATAAATTTAAGGTAGTTTAATAATTTGTTTGTAATTATAATATTTATCCTTCATTAATAAGAAAAATTTATTTTAAGGTTTACTTGATAAAAATATACATGTATATATATATAAATTAATATAACTTATGCATAGTTTAATTAATATCCTTTTAATGATAACGTATAGTATTATGACTATAATTTTAATGTATTTTTAGATAAAATATATATTTGCAATAATAATAATAATAATAACAATAACAAGAAAATAATAATAATGTAATAATAATAATAATAATAATAATAATAAGTAAGAGTAAAAATTATAACTACCTCTCAAGAAAAGTCCCAAAATAATTGCTTATGCCCAGGCTCGAACCCGCAACCTCTCGTTAACCCTTAAGCACTTAAACCCACTCATCCATTTCAGTTTTTATTATTTGATACGAACCCATTTATATTTAATCTATTTCCTACGGCCCAACTAATTAATCTAAAGTCCCAACATGGCAGCCCAGTTAACAGCCCATCCCAGAAATAAAAAAAATTAATGTATCCGCCTGGAATCGAACCGCAGACCTCTCGGTCGCACACACAGGCTCCCAACCATCCCTCCACTTCTGTCTTTCTTAATATATAGTATCCGCATATAAATATAACCTGTACTTTTTCTGTTCCCAGCTACAGAATTTCGAGTGGCCAAAAAGGAGATCCACTTGCCATAACCAATCCACATGATCATTATCAACTTTGTTATCGGTCCAAAGCTTGCATCATATACTTGATTCTCGTGTTGGAAAGTGAAGGATTTTAAGAACGCACAAATTAAACATAAATGGGTCCCGGTTTTGTCGCCTCTTTTTCATCAAAATTTTGTTACACCAATGGTATTACATGTAAATGGAAATCCCACGCATACACTAGTGTTTTCCTTGGATGCTTAATATTATTAAAAAGCTTTACATCTGACTTCATTTTTTTTCTTTTTCGGTACAATCATACCAACACCCACTAGCATAAAGGAGTTAATTTAATATAAACACGTTTCCATTCATTTCCATTTTGTCGACCAACACATTTAGGTAGTATTATTTGAGTATAAAGGTGGTTCATGGAATATGGATTCTTGAATATAACAAGTAAACGAATCACAAAAAAAAAATGATGTTAGTGGTTGTGGTGAGATGTTTAATGAATTTATGAAAAGAAATATAAGAGAGATATATAGTGTTGGTTGATTTATCGAATGGAAACAGGAGACACTCGTGTAGAAACAGTCATGGAGATGGTCGATTATGATGATGGTAGAAGTGATCTTTGATCAAAATAGCAAACAAATACTAGCTGTGGCAGTCGCGTGTTTTCAGAAGAAAATAAAATAAATATAGAGAGAGAGGAAGATGAGAAAGGTGACGGGTTGAGTGGGTTTCGATGGTTATGATGGTTTGGTCAAAGGTGGTGATGATTCTTGGTGAGTGAGCCGTAATTGGTGTTTGGTTATTCACAGTTGATCGAGAGTTGAGAGTTTGTGGTGATGGTATCCGGATAGGAACATATAATAGCCATTGCAGCAATGTTTATTTACGTTGTTCATTGATCGAAACAGAAACCACGGTTGTATCAGTTGCAGATCTCGAACAGCAGTAATGATGCAGGTCGTGGTGTTGGTTAGTTTGATAGTGAACTGAAAATAGAATTAGATGGTAGTAGTTCGAGTAGTACAAGTAAAATATATAGAGAGAGGGATGTGGAAGATAATGGTGTTGGTAGGTAGTTCATGGTGGTAGTGGTGACCGGGAATGGTGGTGATCGGTGGAGAAGATGAGTGTAATGAGTGATGATGTTTCATATGCACTGTAAGTGTATGTGTAAGTGTATGTGTGTAGTGATATGTTTATATATATATGTAGATTTGATAATTGGTTAATCAAATGAAAACACAAGTGACTAGTAACTTTAATAATTCAATCACGGGTGTATACAATTTATTCTCTGCCGACACTTTACACGGGGTTTATATCGTACTCCGTTGTTAATCAGTGGCGGATAAAAGTTCTCAGAAAAATTCCATATTTTTAATTTAAGTAACCTTATTTATTTCAGTCTTTTATGGTGTAAAATTGGTCATTAATTATATACAATTATTTAAATAAAATTTAAATTAATTATGAGCTCCCAACCCCAAGTAAAAATACTAATTGTTAAAATTAAGCAAATAGATTCTAATTATATTGTTAACAAAGCTATAATCCATTTATCTTGTTTTCGGATCAACGTTTATTTCGAAATTACAATAGTTTGAATTTAACTTGCTTAATATTGATCGAATGATAAATTAGTGACACCGTCGTTCACTAAATAAATTAAAAATTACATATATATAGTATACTTTATATATATTCATTTAATAATAAAATTTATTATATCTTATATTAATTTACATATAATTAATAACAACAATTGCATATAACAGTTTCTTATATATAATTATTTATATTTACCTATTGATATATATATATATATCTATTTATTTACAAATAATGGCTCGTGAATCGTCGGAAATGGTCGAAGGTCAATGAATACATGAACACATTTCAAAGTTTTTTTTTTTTTTTTTAGACTCAAACTAACAGACTTTGCTTATCGTATCGAAATCATATAAAGATTAAGTTTAAATTTAGTCGGAAATTCCCGGGTCATCACACACAGGGCTATGAATTGTAGACCCATTCGACAGACACCCAGAAGGAAGGTTGATCTTAGTCCAAATCGTTCCTTTAATAGGAGATCACCTTCAACAGTGTTTAATTCTTCTTCTGTGAAAACAAATGATAAAAAGGTTTTTCAAACTAATGATTACTATAGAAAACCATTACTGAATAACACAGTTTGGAAACCTAAATCAGAAGTTAAGGGTGTTTAAAATTCTGAAGGTCCTTCTGGATCTAAAGGACAATGGGTGGAGTTGCCAGTTGTTGGTGTTGATGGGAAACCCACTGCCATTAGGGCATGGGTGGCCCTTTCTAACTAATCCTCTTACTTTAATGTGCAGGTCGCCTACAATCCACGCTGCAGTACTTGGATTGTTGATAGTGGAGCATCCAGGCACATGACAGAGAACTTGTCCTTGCTTTCTAATGTGAAAACAGTGGATGGAGGACCAGTTTCTTTTGCAGGTAGTGAAGGAGGATTTATTACTGCTCAGGGTGTTATTGCTAATGAGAACGTCAGCTTTGATAAAGTTAATTATGTAGAGCAGATGTCGAACAATCTGCTTTCAGTTTCACAAGTAGCTGACAAAAAGTATACCATTGCTTTTGATGATAAGTTTTGTTATATTTTGAGAAAAGAGTTTGTTATACCGGAAGACATGATTCTGATGACGCCTCCAAGGTGCAAGGACCTCTATATCCTTGATATGCGTAAGGCTCATGTTAAAGCAGCTACAGGCCATCAGGCATTTGTTTCTAAGGCTACTGAACAGGAGTCGATAAACTGGCATAAGCGTATGGGTCATCTGAGTCTAAGGAAGATGAATAATCTTGTCCACAATGAATTAGTTGAAGGTGTGAATGTTAAGAGTTTTCATATTCCTGAAGGTTGTCTTCCGTGTAAGCAAGGGAAACAGACTAAGAAGTCACATACTGCCAAGAAGCATCATTCAGTTAATATTCCTTTGGAATTGCTGCACATGGATCTCTTTGGTCAAGTTAACTGTAAAACTCTCACCGGAGAGTCTTATTGCTTGGTAGTTACAGATGAATATTCCCGTTTCTCGTGGGTTGTGATGTTGAAACACAAGTCAGATACTTTCAATCATATTAAAGTTTTGATTCTGAAGCTCGAAAGTTTGTATAAGTTGAAGGTTAGAAAGATTCGTACTGATAATGGTACGGAATTTAAGAACAATCAGATGCTGCTGTTCTGTAATGAGAAGGGGATACAACAACAGTTCTGTCCTGCTTATACACCTCAATCAAACGGTGTTGCTAAAAGAAAGAATAGGACTCTAATTGAAACCGCAAGAACAATGCTAGCAGATTCATGTCTTCCAATTGTTTTTGGGGTGAAGCCGTGAGTACTGCATGCTACGTGATGAACAGAGTTCTAGTGGCGAAGAGACATGGTAAAACATGTTATGAACTGTTACACAAGAGAAAGCTGAACATTAAACATTTTGAACCCTTTGGTGCACCTTGTACTATTCTGGTACGAGATGCTGGAGGAAAATTTAATTCAAAGGTGATCTCTGGTATCTTTTTGGGATATGGGAATCCGAACAAACGGGTGTATAATACTGAGTCAAAGCGTGTGGAAGAATGTTATGAGGTTGATATTCAACGCAATGCTCCACCTCATGTTAGTAAAGGGTTTGCATGGCAGTTTGAATATAATAAGTTATTTGATTCCTTCAATCTTCCACCGGATGCTACAGATGAAGAAGTTCTGACTCAGATATTGTTTGATTCTCAAAACTCTTCTGAGAACATTTTCACTATTCCAGCACAGGTTCAGAATCCATTTTCTAGCTTGCAACCAAGTCCGCAGAGTGTTAGAGGTGATTTTAATTCAAATGAGGACGGGGTAGTATATACAGATGAAGATAGTGAGCTGGAAGATGACGAGGAAGTTAGTCGAACGCAACTGACTGAGGAACATCTTAATCCTCTATATAATCAACCACCAACTATAACAGTGACTGAACCGCCAACTGAAGCAGGAGGTGTACGTAGATCCAATCATGTTATTCTGCCACCTAAACGTCTTGATGATTATTATGTGGATTCAAGAGGTATTCCTCACATTAGTATTCCGCAATCGAAGTCTAATGAAGCTTCTACGTCTAGAGTTCTGACTACATCATAGGTTCCCGTGACTAGTGTAAGTTCAACAGTAGCAGAAGATGTTCAGACAGAGAGTGCGAATGTGGTAACAGCTTTTTATTCAACGTTGAATAAGACAGAAAGAATATTTGTGCATGCTGACTCATGTTATGTGTGTCAAATTGAACCTAAAGATACTTATGAGACATTGAAGTTTGACGAGTGAGTTAGTGCAATGCAAGAGGAGCTGTTACAATTTAAACATTTAAAGGTTTGGAAGCTAGTCAATCCACCACATGGTTGTGTGCCATATGGTCTTCGATGGGATTTGAAAAATAAGAAGGATGAACAGGGTATTGTTATTAGAAACAAAGCTAGACTGGTGGTAAAGGGATATCAACAGATCCCTGAAATTGACTATGATGAGGTTTTTGCTCCGGTTGCACGACTGGAAGCAATTAGGATTTTCTTGGCCTTTGCATCCTTCATGGGTTTTAAAGTTTTTCAGATGGATGTCAAAAGCGCATTTTTGTACGGCGAGATCAATGAAAGAGTGTTTGTTGAACAACCACCTGGTTTCGAAGACCCGCATTTCCCAGAAAAGGTTTATCGACTTGAAAAGGCACTTTATGGTCTTCACCAAGCTCCTAGAGCATGGTATGCAACGTTGTCCAACTACATGATTGAAAATGGTTTTAGGAGAAGTGTCATTGATCAAACACTTTCAATCAAGAAGAAGGGACAACATCTTATGTTAGTGCAGGTTTATGTGGATGATATTATCTTCGGGTCATCAGATCAGGGAATGGTTGATGAGTTTGAGAAGGTCATGCAGCAGAAGTTCAAAATGAGTTCAATGGGAACGATAAAGTTTTTCTTAGGTTTGCAGGTAGCTCAGACGGATAAAGGCATCTTTTTGCATCAAACCAAGTATGTGGCTGATATTCTGAAGAGGTTTCAAATGGAAGCAGAAAGACCAGCTAAGACTCCGTTTTCTGTGAATCATGGGATATCTCCTGTTTGTGAGGGTGCTTCAGTGGACCAAATGTTATACAGGGCAATCATAGGCTCTCTAATGTATCTTACAGCTTCTCGACCAGATATCATGTTTGCGGTTTGTCTGTGTGCACGTTATCAAGCGAATTCGAATGTTCATCATATGTTGGTGGTTAAGAAGATTCTGAGGTATTTGAAAGATACACCGAGCTTAGGGTTATGGTATTCGTGTGAGGATGGTTTTGATCTCACAGCGTATAGTGATTCTGACTATGGAGGTTGTAAGAAAGATTTTAAGTCAACATCAGGGGGTTGTCAGTTTCTGGGAAGCAAACTTGTTACGTGGCAGTGTAAGAAGCAGACAGCGGTGGCTCAGTCCACTTGTGAAGCAGAATACATTGCCGCGGCCAGCTGTACATCTCAGGTCATCTGGATTCAACAGCAACTACGTGACTACGGTTTGCAAATTTCTAACACTCCTATTTATGTTGATAATACTGCTGCCATAGCTGTCACTAAAAATCCCGTAAATCATTCTAAAACGAAACATATAGGGATTAAATACCATTTCATTAGAGATTTCTATGAGAAAAAGCTGATAGATGTAGTGCAGATAGACACTACAGCCCAAAGGGCTGATCTCTTCACAAAAGCTTTTGATAAACCACGCTTTTATTTTCTGTTAAAGGAAATAGGTATTAAATTGCTTACTGATGTGGTTCCTGAAACTGAGGTTCCTAACACAGAGGAACCTAACCAAGAGACTGAGTTGTGAAGGATTTGCAACTGCTTGTATTATATGTGTAGCTTTGCATGGTAGTTTGTAGATCATCTGCATGTTTACTTTCCATTTGCATGATAGATTAGTTTTTACTGATATTTCTGCATGTTTGCTTATGTTTTAGATAGTTTTATGCTTTTGTACAGAGAAAATCAAAAAGCCATAAAAATCAGAAAAACCAGAAAAATAAATAAAAAAATTGAAAAATGGAAAATCCATAAAAATTGAAAAACCTGAAAATGAGTTGCTTATTCTATGTTATGGGGAAGTGATTGCAATACTGAACTGACATGTAAATTGTGAAAAACAAGTAATACAGAATGATTGTTAATGTGTTAGTGGACTTTATTAGCCTAATTCTAGATTGCGATGATCACACAAACAAAGCGTAAATATCATGATGAGGAAATCATGGAAAGATTTATAGCGATTGAGGGTAGTCACCTACTTATCACTGAATATGTATTGAGAAATGATTGTTCAGAAACTCAACAGACGGTTGAGGTCTCCCCTACTATGATTTATACTCGGTAGCAAAGGATAATTTTGTGAGTCCCCAAGGTGAGCATACTTTGTCTAGGATGCATACTTGTTTCTATTTACCTTTATTACTTGGACCGAAATTCAACAACATACATATCGGGTACCCAAAGGGAGGTATTTTCTCTAAAAGGGTTGAGAGGTGCAATCTTGTATCACATACACAGAATGATTTGCATATCGCAACGTCATCAGGTTCTAGATTTCAGCATCAGAAGATTGGTGTTTGGTGCAGTTACTTCTAAAGTCAAAGACAGTGGTGCATCATCTTCTTGTATAGTTGTAGTTATTTATTTATTTTGTTTATTTTATGGAGAAAAGGCAACATCAGAAAATTAAAAAAAAAAAAATTGCAAGTTATGTTATGTTTATGTTTATTTATTCTACGTTGTAAATAACATGATGCATCACATTACTGCAAGAGAATCATGGATCAAGAATTGAACACAGCTTCAGAGATTCCTATGTTATCTAAGTCTGAGACAATAGATAATACCATCAGAGATTTATTTGGAAGATTTAGTTATCTACATCCGAGGGGGAAAAATTTATCAGATCATCAGATATAGAGAACTTAAATCATTCAGTTCACATCACATTTGGTGGACTTTACATCTTTTGTCTGTGGTATGGGATTGTACCTATTGACCTGGATAGAGGGAATATCTTCTGGAGGATATCTTAGCGTTCCATCACTCAAATATATATATATATATATATATATATATATATATATATATATATATATATATATATATATATATATATATATATATATATATATATATATATATATATATATATATATATATATATATATATATCACTTCCATCCATCCAACATCATACATCATACTATTTTCGTTTAAGTATGGGGTTTATAGCGGCCGGTATGCGTCTTTTCAAAGTATGCAATAAATTTGAGATTAACAATGTTATCTGAAACAAAAAGTGTAAGTTTAAGGTAGAAGCTCATGGATGACAGGGTTGCTAGAAACATCGTGAGATGGTTCTGTTCAATCAGATTGAAAGTACATTGATGTGATAAGAGGACAGCGTCAACATGTTGTGCTCAATTGTTCTACCTGAAATATCATGCGATCTCAAATGAGGACTGACTTCGTGATCTAATTCAAACACTGAAAAATGTTAATATAATTAAATATAACGTGGTCATCGAAATCTAGGGTGAAAGTTGGTAAACGTTCACCGATATATTTGAAAGTTGTTCTGTATATGCTTTATCATGTAAGTTATTGATTGATTTGTGGAAAAACATGTCAATATAGTTCAGTTCTGATCCCCAAATCAAAAAGATTTAATCAATTTGATATGTCAACTCATAAAAAGATGTGTTGTGCTCCCTGTAGTGTGTTTCATGACAAGCTGTATTACTTGTTCCTGTGCTGATAACATCATATACTCTTTTATGCTATTGTTTAATGAAACTGATGTTAGAAGTTGATCTATTGGAGACTTAAAAGGTTAAATGTTATTGAATATGTCTGGTATAATATTGCTAATCATGACACACTGGATCTTTTACTGTAATTTGCTTTGTGTATTTGCATGTGCATGCATTTCTGAGAATGTTTGCTTTCATAAGTTAGTTGCATGTGCAATTCTGTTTCATAATTGTAAGCTTAACAACTCAGTTCTCGGAAAGGTTTAATGTGAAAGGAATCCTCCGTTTTACGTTAAATTAGAGAATAAATTGTTTAGAGCTTAAAAGAACAAAGTGTGTTTGTTTTTATACTGTGGAGATCAGTCCTAGGGGGAGTGGACAAGGAAGGTTTTGTGGAATTGGAATCGAAATTTTCTAAGTTTTCAACCCTAAAGACAGTCAACTGAGTGATTGTACACACACGACCGAGTGTGTATTCCTTCATGGCCGAGTAGGCGACATACTCGACCGAGTGTGTCTGGGGGTATAAAAAGGATTTGAGTCCCAAACGGCTCAGAATACTTGTGTGATTTTGGGGTCATATTTTACCAAGATTTTCAACTTTAAAGAACGAGTTTTTGATCTCTAGTGTTAGATACATCTTTCTCTTGTGATCACAGTGCCACTAACAAGGTATGAAAACTCGTTTTCGTTTGCTCATAATCTTTGATTTTGTATTCGAAATGCAAAACACGAATGGAATGCTTTTTAGACTTAATCTGTTAAAATTAGTTGTTTGATTATGTTAATTGGCATGTTTATAGACTATTGTGACCAGATCTTGAAGCAAAAACAACAGATTTGATTGATTTGAAAAGTTAGGGTTCTCAGATCTGATGAACACGCTCGACCGAGTGTGTGACACACTCGACCGAGTGAGTTCACACACTCGACCGTTCTAAGATACACACGACCGTGTATGTATACACACTCGACCGAGTGTATAGAAACCCTGATTTTTGAATTTTGCTGTTTTTGATTGTTTTGTTGAGTTCGTATTATGTTATACTGAATGTTTTGTATAGTTTTGCTCTAAGAATGTCAGGTCCAAGTAGTAGGTTAAGTGGAACTTGGAAATATGATCTTGAACATAAGAGAGCTTTCGCCAAACACATGCCTATTCGGGTAGAGACCAAAGTTGTTGCAACCCAGTTCACTCAAGATCAGTGGAAAGGTTTAGATTGTATAACATTTCTTCAGATAGGGAATCATTTCTGTCCTAAACTCATCCGAGAGTTCTATTCTAGTGTGGCCATAGAGAAGAAGCATGTTCATGTTAATTTCTTTGGTAATACCTATAAGTGGACCATAGATGACTTCGCAGATCACTTACTATTGAATTAATGGGGAGCCAAGGTTTATTGCCCTAGTAAAGATATTAGAGAGATTTCTAGCAAATTTGATGCTGGTGGGGTGGCTGCTCACATCACCAAGCCAGGGTATGTAATCGGTTCCAATAGAATTGAGATCAGAGATAGTGATGTTAGGGATGACTTGGTGTCTAACTTGAGGATTATCAAAAGAAACGTGGTGTTTAGAGATCCATCAGACGATTTGTTATCTGGTACTGAGGCTGTTCTGTTGTACTGTCTTATGGAAAGTATCAAGGTGAATTTTAGTCAGATTGTCATTAGTATCATGAAGGACTCTTTAGACAATGAGGAAAAAACATTTCCGTATGCCGTCCTTTTAAATCACTTATTTGATGAACTTGATCTTTTTGAGGACACGAATTATAAATTGAAGCCTGTACCAGAGGATGTTATTGAAGCATAATTCTAATGCTTGTGATTTAGTGTGATTATGTTTAATCATGTCTATTATGTAATTTGATAAGGCTAGCTTGTTAGCCTTTGTACTGTGGTGTGTAATTAGGGGTGTTCATCGGTTCGGTTTTCGGTTTATTCGGTTCGATGTATTCGGTTTTGAATTTTTTTAGAGCAAAATCGAAAACCGAACCGAACACCGAATTCAAAACTAAAACCGAACTGAACCGAAAACCGAATTCGAATTCGGTTTCGGTTCGGTTTTCGGTTAAAACCGAATATCATAAATAAATCAAAAGTATAACAAAAATGCTAGATTCATGAGGGTCTGGGCATCTTCTTTGACATTTACTTTAATAAATTAATTAAACTACACAGAAAGTAAAACATACTTGCATTCCAAACATATATGTAAATGACATTTCCAAACAAAACAAACTGATAAATTAATTAGATACATGTTACCTGCAATCAAACAAACACATATGAATATGATATCCTATCCTACTTTTTAATTGAAAATGTAATTCAAATAGATTGTGAGTGTTAATTTAACCATAAAATACAGTATGATATACGGAGTATATATATATATATATATATATATATATATATATATATATATATATATATATATATATATATATATATATATATATATATAGATAAAGCAAACAAATTTAATCATCTGACACTAACCTTAATAAGAAGTTGAAGAAAACTTATTGAAGATGTAGGATTAATCGAATAGAATATGGGTTAGGATTTGGTGAGAAAGAGAAGAAAGACAATAATTTGAGGCAAACAAATCCGTTGAGATTCGTTTTATATTTAATTTATTACTCCGTATTATATTTTTTTTAAGAAAATGATAATAATTGTACTAGCTAATTGAGATATGATCGGGAAATGGAAGTAGACAAAAACATTTTCACATTTTTCACATAATAATAATCTAATATATCTAATATCTAATATATATTAATAATATTATATAATTATTTTGAATTCGGTTTTGAATTCGGTTTTCGGTTTAACCGAATTCAAAATTTTCAAAATCGAAAACCGAACCGAAAACCGAATTCAAATTCGGTTTCGGTTTTACTCGATCCGAAAACCGTTTTTAAAATTCGGTTTTGGTTTTTTTCGGTTTGGTTCCAGTTTGGTTTTCGGGTTAAACGGTTTCAAACCAAATACTGACCACCCCTATGTGTAATAAACAATAACCTCTGAACAATGTAACTGTGTGGGTATTAGTTAATGTGCTTGCTATGTTTGTTTATCCGTTGATTCGTATAATTAACTAGATACCCCATGATACATGGAGGTAAATGCTTATTAGTTATATTGTTTTGAGTGTTTTTCAGATATTCACTATGTCTCAAGAACAACAGCAGATGTCTGATGAAGAAGTGAACCACGAATCCCTTTATCTTCTGAGTTACCAGGTCTGATTGGTCGAGAAGATACAAACGTACTTGCATGTGTTGACGAAAAGGGTCCTGAGGCCCAAAGAGGAGGTTTTGGTCCTATTATTGCATTCTTGAAGCGTTCCAGGATCTTTAAAGCTATTACTGCTGAATGTAATCCATATTATTCTCATCAGAGAACATTCTGGGAGGTTGCTCAAGTTACTAAAGATAACAGAAAGGTGATATTGAGTTCTGTCAATAACACGATTGTTCGTATTTCGGCACAGACTATCAGGGAAGATCTGGGATT
Organism: Rutidosis leptorrhynchoides; assembly: GCF_046630445.1. NCBI lineage: Eukaryota > Viridiplantae > Streptophyta > Magnoliopsida > Asterales > Asteraceae > Rutidosis > Rutidosis leptorrhynchoides. The sequence continues at coordinate 155,456,581 of NC_092334.1, forward strand.
TCTGGATAATGATGATATGCCAAATGATTTGCCGATTCTGAAAGTTAGAAGGTGCTTAAAGAGATGTGGTTATACTGGTGATATAACCAAAGCTATTAAACGTACAAAGCTTCCAAGGCAGTACCGATACTTTACGTACGTTCTTCTTAGGTGTTTGAGCCCGATGCAGGGCGGTTTTGATGAGATGACTGCAAAGTACAGCTCTATGTTTGTTGCGTTGGTTTTGAACGTTAATTTTAACTTCTCTCAAGTGATTTTTGATGGAATGGTTCTGAATGTTAAGAGGAAGATTCATCTGGTGTTCCCGAGGTTTCTTCAGATTATGCTGGAAAAGCAAGTTCAGGGATTAGTGAAAATTCCTAAGGATGAGCTAAAATAGAATCATTTAAATGATCAATCATTTAACAGATTTTTGCAGAGCCGGGTTGAGGTCCCGGAGAAAGGGTTGATCGGTCATCTGATTAATGAGAATTACGTGTGTCCGGAAGGTTTGAGTTGTCGTCATGAGAACAGTACTTCTGGGGATGAGACCGATATTACTATTGAAGGAGGAGAAGAGGTGAATCAACCACCGCCAAGACAAACTGGTCCTCGATTAGTTGATGAGGAGAATGTAACAGCGCTTGATGAGAGTCAGGTGGATTTGGTTAAAAGGAAGTTAGCTGAAGCTCCTAAAGTGTCGACAAGAGGGAGACAAAAGCGTTTGAAGATTTTGGTTAAAGACGGAAGTTCATCTTCCACAACTAAGTCTCAGCCAAAGGTTGCTCCGACTGTTCAAGCTATTGGTGGTTCTACTCAAACTCCACCCACTCAACTACAACAAACAACATCTTCTCAACAAGTTCAAGCTTCTCAACGTCCTGAGGTTGCTTCAGGTGATTTGACAGGAATAGTTAACCGGAAGTTGATTCAGTTGTCTGCTGATTTCGCTAAATTTCAAAAGGCTGCTGACGAAGACAAGAAGAAGACAGAAACTGAAATGTCAGAGTTGAGGAAGTTAGTTGATCAACAACAGTTGAAGATTGATGAACTAGAGAAAAATGTGGGAAGTCAAGCTGGTGAAATTTTGACTCTTCAGACTCAAAATCAAGAATTGACTTAGAGGTTAAATGAATGAGAGAAAAAGGTTGTGGTTGAAGAGGAAGATGGAGAACCTGATCCTTTTGGTACTTTTGGAGAAGCAGAGGAAGACAGGGCTATTGAAGTTGCTAAAGGCTACACGGAGGATAACCCGCTGTATGTAACTCCTCTTCAAGTTATAACAGTTTCTGAATTTTTAGCTATGCAGGATCGTCTTAATTACACTACTGTTTACACTAATTTAGAAGAAGGGGAGATCCCTCCGGATCTCACCGAAACTGAGCAGGAATTGATGGAGCGTCTAGAGCGAGAAGCTAAGGAATCTGCTGACGCTGCATCAAAAGCTTCAACTGAAGCTTCGACTTCAGGAGATCATAATTTTGATGATGATATGAGTGATACTGATATTTTTGATGAAAGTGATAACAGTTTTGATGAAGTTGTTATTGAGGATAAGCCAACCGAGCCTTATCCTCGTTATGAAGGTGTTGGTGATGAGTATCCAACTTTTGCTGATTATTTCCAGATGAATGATGAGCTTTTGAACAGACAGTGTAAAGAAAAGGAACAGAAAGAACAAGAAAGTGTGTTACCAGAAGGTTTCTTGCCAGTGAAGATCAACAAAGAAAAAGTTGAAGTGTTGGAAGAAGAATGGAAGATTATGATGCGGATTAGGCAGTATGTGATGAAGCCTAAGGTGGAGCCGCAATTTTTGAAGTTTATCGAGCACTGTGAGAGATTACGTGCTAAGGGAAAGATAATAGCCTGGGCTTATATTAAAGAATTTGATATATATGCGATCAAGAAAGAACATGGAGTGGATTATATCAAATCTCCATACGAATTCAAAACGTTACCTTATTTTGAGTTTATGCAGGTGGCCAGGCTTAAGATGTTGTATCAGGATTATTGTGGAGTTCCTGATATTTTGGTTCGTAAGATAAGAAGATCATATCAGTCACCTAATTTCATAGGTTTTCGTCCTCAGTTTCCGAAGATCTCTTATCGAACGAACAAGAAAACAGGGGTCAGAAGGAAGATAGTAAAATATCAACCTGTGAGGTATATGCGGAAGGTTCCTTTGAGGAAAATGTCGCAGCACTTCAGTCCTCGTTTTCGTTGGTGGTATTATGATGAACGCTTGGAGGAAGCGGTTATTGTGTTAGACAAAGATGGAGGAGATGAAAATGATACTATAAGGGTTCTAGATCCAGTTTGGTTGAGAAACTGCTGTGAAGAAGATATGTTTACCCTTTACTACAACTGGATGCTGTATCGCCCAGAGAATCGTGTGCAAGCTGAACAGTATTGCAGAGTTGTTAAACTTTGCTATATGAAGAACTGGGTGACAGATCCTTATACGGATTGATAACCGAATGCTTTATTGTAACGGCTAGGTCTTAGGGGGAGTTTCTTGGTGCATGAATCCCCAGCCGTTATTTGCTTTTATGTTTAACACATTTCGGTTATGTAATAATGTTTACTCGAGACTATTGATTATATTTGTGTTTGTGCGTACTTAATTTATTAAATGATCAATATGTTAAACTGCACACAGTCGACCGAGTGTGTATAGACACTCGACCGACTGTGTCAGTCAGACGACCGAGTGTACACAGACACTCGACCGAGTGTGTCTGTGTTCACTATATATACGGGTTTAGACTTCTTTGATGAGGTTACTCGTCCCATTCACCCTAAGTCGTAGGTTTTCGTCTCCAGAGAACCCTAACACCATATACCACCGAAATATATCGTCTAGGTGTCGATTTAATCTAGTTTTAGCTCTAGGTTTGATCTATTCGATCCCAAAAACGACCCGTATCTCGGTTTAACCTTATTCTAGTGTTTTCCGCCTCTAGGATAGATTGCAAGCGACCTAAGATCCTAAGAATAATCGTCTACAAGCCGCAACATATTGAATGCCAACTGTATTATAAAAAGAAATGATTGTCTAAACCATCCATTTGCAATTGTTTTAACCCATCCAATATTCAGATAAATCAATCATTTAGATCAGTTATGCAAACTGAATTTTAAAGTACTTGCAGCGACTCTAGACTGTTTGGACACATAATCTAATTTTTATCGCTTCAGAAATAGCTTGACAAAAACACATGAATTCTTATTTCTGTACCCTCGAACAATCCATACATTATAAACTAAATTCAATAATACATTTTCTCAATCTAATGTTGAAAAATGTTAATAACTAGTTGTGGAGCCCTCGCTTTGCGCCGGGGGCTCCGTTTTGAATGCGAGTTAAAAAAAAAAGTCTTGATCTATTTTGTAAAAAAGAATTTTTTTCGACATCTAACATTGAAGGGTTGTTCCTTTTGTGAAAGTTGCTTCTTTTAGCGTTCCGGTTTTATTTTTTAAAAAAAAAGTTAGTTGATCTATTTTGTAAAAAAGAATGTTTTTGGACATCTTTTGATAGCACTGAAGGATTGTTCCTTTTAACGAAAGTTGCGTCTTTTATCGTTGGAGAAAAAAAATATTGCACAGTAGTGGCCTATGTGGGTCATACTATTTGAGCGCAGTGTACAAGTCGCTAAAGCGTGATGGGTGTTATTATTCAGTATTTTTAGTGTTAGTGATGAGATTAATAATAATTTAGAATATATGTATAAAGTGGGGGTTCGATTTGTATTTTAATAAAAGTAAAGGGGTTAAGTTTGTGGGGTTCGATTTGTATTTTAATAAAAGTAAAGTGGTTAAGTTTGTGAAAATTGGGAAATTGAATAGTATAAAGTGGGGGTTCGATTTGTATTTTAATAAAAGTAAAGGTTAATAAAAGTAAAGGGGTTAAGTTATAAAGTGGGGGTTCGATTTGTATTTTAATAAAAATAAAGGGGTTGAGTTTGTGGGGTTCGATTTGTATTTTAATAAAACTAAAGGGGTTGAGTTTGTGGAAATTGGAAAAACGAATAGCATAAAGTGGGGTTGGATTTGTATTTTAATAAAAGTAAAGGGGTTAAGTTTGTGAAAATCGAAAAAGCGAATAGTACTATTCATAAGCTTTTGTGTAATAGTTATATTGGTAAAGGTTAATAAAAGTAAAGGGGTTAAGTTATAAAGTGGGGGTTCGATTTGTATTTTAATAAAAGTAAAGGGGTTGAGTTTGTGGGGTTCGATTTGTATTTTAATAAAAGTAAAGGGGTTAAGTTTGTGGAAATTGGAAAAACGAAAAGTATAAAGTGGGGGTTGGATTTGTATTTTAATAAAAGTAAAGGGGTTAAGTTATAAAGTGGGGGTTCGATTTGTATTTTAATAAAAGTAAAGGGGTTGAGTTTGTGGGGTTCGATTTGTATTTTAATAAAAGTAAAGGGGTTAAGTTTGTGGAAATTGAAAAAACGAATAGTATAAAGTGGGGGTTGAATTTGTATTTTAATAAAAATAAAGGAGTTAAAGTTTGTGAAAATCGAAAAAGTGAATAGTACTATTTATTCATAAGCTTTTGTCTAATACTTATATTGGTAATTATAAAGTTTCATTGGTTATCTGATGTACTAACCGTTTATGATATCAAATAGACCTTAATCATTTAATAAATCAACACTTCTAAATTTTAAAGTTTGAACTTGTGGGGTTGATGGAGATGTTGAATTGCACCCTGAAAGACTAATTTACCAATATGATATAAGAACACATTCATATCTCTCTTATACTTAAAGTAAACACACAATTGAGTGACAAATCCCATCAACTTTCAATCCTAGCCATCCATTAATTTCTAATCATCTAATCACAGCCATTCATTTCAAAAAAAATTCTCAAATCACGTGATATGGGAAAGATTCACAGCTAAACGGACTAAACTAACCCTGTTAGTAAAAAAAAAAAAAAAAGCGGAAGTCGCCAATAAAAATAGGGGTTTCACCAGAACAGTTCATTTGCAATCCACAAGGGCTGCCACGATTCAAACAAACCTTCTCATACCATCTCCAATCTCCTTCAAACAACACCATCATCAATTCAGATGGATGTCGTTCGAATCTAATACCGGCGATTAGAATCAAATATGTTAAACATGTTAGATCAATCGGCTATTCTACATTCATGTGTATGACAAACGGATCGATCATTTGAATCGATCATGTTTCGGTCAAACAATCAATCGGTCGGTTACTTAACAATAGTCCAATTCAAATAATATGAATGATGTTTATCGATCCATTGTCCATCAATTTTTTTTAATCTTATAGCGAGTGATTTCTGATGATGATTATCAATGTTATCTTTGAAGATCTTACATCTCCCTAAAAACACACATCTACTGCATTCAATAGCCCGATTAGGGTTTATCAATTTAGGGTTTACCATTTATCGGTTTACCAATTTAACGAATTGGTTCATCATTTATCGGTTAATGGCTATGCTCAAATTCATCGTGTGGGTCGTGGGAACCGATCAAAATATCCGGATAAGGGTTTCAAATCGCGTTGAAGTAACCGTCCTCTACCTATTGTCAATTCATCTTCATTTCGTAATCAATCTCGATCAGGTATGTAGTTTATCGTTCGTTAATTTCGTTAATACTCGGTAAATGGATATAAGATTTCAATTTATGTAATAAAGGATTTATTACAGAAAAGTCACACAGTAAATGGATTTATGGTTCCAGTTTCCACTAATAATTTGCTAAATTGGCTTTCAGAATTGTAATTTTGATATAAACTTTAGTGGGTGTTGAAATTTCTAATGTATCATTACCAAAATCAGATTTTCAAGCTGTTTCAGATGGTGAGTTTATTTTTTAATGCACCATTTGTGTTATTTAGTAGCTATTAAGTTTTGTGATTGTCTTTTGTACTAAGCTGATTTTGATTATCTTCTTTTAAATTGCAGCAACTAATATTGGATCCCACTTACAGTCAACTGTTTCTGGCAATCGTATTTAACGATTTCATGTAGATAATTTTCTTGGAGTTTTCAACTCTGAAGGTGTCTTATTTTTCTTACTTTGTTAGTGTGTTGTCTTATAGTTCTGATTATATTTCTTACCTTTCTTTGTTTGTTGCTCAGGTATTTCATCATTTTATGAAGATCTGGGTGACTGTAGGTATAGTGCATACTTGATATATAGTATGTAGTATATATAAATTGTATATATTCTTTATTCTTTCTTTTTTAAAAGAAAAAACACAGATTATATAGAGGCACTCAGGCATGTTGGCGAAATACAACCCCAAAGAGGAGGCACAAACACAAGGAAATGTCGTAAATTGAGGTCAAAGACCTCAGGTAAACATGACTTGCTGGCTTCCTATACGGTATCCGTATCAATTAACAATAATATTTGTGAATTTGCATTCGAAACCATTTTGAATTACTAACAATAACCAATGCAATAAATACAACTAACGGAAACATAGTCAAAGTTACGCTCTGGAATGATCTTGCTACCGGCTTCCCAACAGATATATATATATGAAAATCGTCGCCAAAACTAATCATCATCCCGTTAGCTCCTGCTATGTGACAAACGCAGACGGAAATTAACATCAAAGTACAATTACTAAAATTAGTTTGTTTGTATTCTATTCATTATTTATCCTGATAAGAAACAATGTTTTACTGTCTGATTGTAAATGGTGCCAGGTTTGTTGGCTCGGGTTCTACCTCAAATGTATCATTATAAAATCTTTCGAAGCCCTGAAGGTATGTGGCAGTATAATTGCAACCTTAAATTATTACTGGTTATAAATAGTTTAAAAATGATTAATGGTAACTTAAGGTATAGAGGGTATACTGGGTTGCTAGGGTCCGACGACTGACTAACTGGATCGAGAAAGGGTAATTTAATTACGTGTCCGAATAAGATTTTTTTAGGTCAAAAAGATCACCTTTGAAATATTAGTTTCAAATGCAATTTCGGTCTAAAAGTGTGTATTATGCATAATTGATTAAGCTTTGCTTGAATTGATTACAAATAAATTTCAAAACTTATATATATTTTAAAGCAATTCGATAATTTTGCTAGGCAAACAAATTTATTTTTATTGTATATTCAGCATTAGTTTAACCAAGATAATGGTGGTTTATGTGTTGCAGGTGCTGCGACAAGTGCATTGGCTGCTGCTGTTACTACTCTGAATGTTGTGTAAACTGAGTTGCAATGTCAGGTAGTTTGTGTAAGTGGATTATCTTATTAAAAATCAGATTGTGACATCAACAACCAGTGAGAAGGTTTTTAGCACTTGATGGCCATTGTTCAAGCCGTTTGGACCTGCAGAGGTACTTTCCTAAACATACAATATTATTTATCGCTATATAATTGAATAAACAACTCAAAATGCTGCTGAGTATGCATCAAATTTCCCAAACAGTTTAAATAATTATAGTCAATAGTCAAATATGACCCATCAATATATGCATGAATCAATTAGGTTACGCTCGATTTTTATTGGGTCAAATAAGTAAAACTTGATTCAATTGAGCAGCAAACGTGACAAACGGGTTGAAAGGGACTGAAGTTTATCCCTGGAGCAGAACATGACTATTAAGGTGATCCTTGAATCTTTATGGATGCACACTATGTATTTGATGTAATGCCAATAATAATATACTGAGTAGTACTAAATACCATGTTATATCATGTTCTGGGTGGAAACAAGGTTTTCATTGTGAATTGATGTGGGTAGTAACCTCCTTCCATGTATATACTACCATACTTTAATCAAGTAAAGATTTTTTAGCTGATATTTTGTTGTTAGATTATTTTCTTATGTTGATCAATTTGATGATTATTATTATAATGTGTGTTAATTAATTACCCCTCCAAAATTATTTTTTGATTATGATAATATTTATTTATGCGTGATTGATAATCTAATTGAAAATTTGATTACGGATTAGAAAGAGATGTGAGCAAAATCTTACAAAATTAACATGTGATATAGCTCGGGGAATCGGTAAAGAGGATTGAACAGGAACTTACACAAGCAATATCGTTAGTTAATGAATAGGAAGGTATGTACAATGATCGAGTGACTAAAGTGGAAATTCTTGAAATGCCAATTCATGAGTTGCTATGTGTTTCCAGTTATAACTGGTCAGGTAAAATGAACTCATATCAGTAAACGTGTAATTTAGTAATAGTTAATATTTAAATGATTTGCAGCGTGTTCAATTGATTTGCTATGTTTAAATAATTTGCTATGTATCACTACCTCGGTGATGTGGGTTTATAACGGGTATCTTGATTTTCGGGTTAAATCCTCTTCAACAAGTTTTCTTCTCCAAGTAACACCAATATTTATTTGTGTTATGATCATGATTGTGCATTTGTATTTGTAGGTATGGATGTCTTAGATAATGAAAAAATCCAAATTATAATGTATTTTTTATTGGACTATTTGACTTTGAGGTACCTTTTTAAATTCTCTTTTCATTGGAAACACATTTTGTTTTTAATTTTTCTTATTGCAGATTACCATATTAGTTGAATCGGGATTCTTGATATATGTATAAGCAATTTTTAACTTTACCCATTTTACTGAATTTTATATGCTACATCATATATGCCACATCTCACATTTTTCGTTAGGCTGAAACGACCATGATATTCCAGAGCTTCTTGACCATGATATTCCAGAGCTTCTTTTTTTCAAGCTATAACCAAATATATATTTTATTTTTTTATTTGGCTTATTTTATTGCTTTTCAACGTGTCCATATCCTACTCAAAAAGACAAAAGTTTGTTCACTTTTAGTGATATTATTGTTACTTTGTGTGTTATACTTGAAACTTGCTTATACAAACTAAAATGAAACTTGCTTATAGTTATTGGATGTCTTTTAATGATGCTTAGATTATTTTGGTTTTAATGATGCTTAAATTATTTTAGTTTTGACATGGTTACTTGAGATTTATTTTGAGAATATTTTAGGTCTGCATAATACTTTAGTGAAGCTTATGGTCATGGATTATGGTTAACTGGATCAGAGTTTTTTGAGCTACATAATATGGTACTGATACTTCTATTTTCTCTATTTTTTCTCAACAAAAGTAGCTATTGTTTCTTATGTGTTAAATTTTACTGGAAAATTGACTTTCGAAAGTCATTGGGTTGAGTCTGAAGACTATGTATAGTGATTTTTACTTGGAGGTATGGAATTTGGGTATAGTTTTTTCAGGATGTTCAAGTACTAACAATTTAGATGGTGGCCCCAAACATACCACTTGCACAGTCTCGATTTTCAATGTGGTTTACCCTATTTGTGTAAAGCATAGTGAGTTTTGGTTTTGGTATAGTTTACTTGGTATTTGTAGTTTTTGCTATGCAATATTAAAGTGGGATGTTCATTAATAAGCCCCTTTTTAGGTGTAGTTTTGGTCATTGTGATTTTCGTTTAGCCATTTAGTTGTCATTTTGTACGTGTTTTGGTTATTCACTAAAAACAACCCCTCGGGCATACCCTTGGCAAACCCTGTCTTTACTATCACTAAATGGGTTAGAATTACCACCTATATATAAATCGCCATTGATATGTATAGGAACTTTCATATACATATCGAGGGAGTTTCAAGAAGAGAAATAATAAGGTAATATTGGTGAAAAAGCTGAAAATAGCAAATCTAAGGGGTGCAAATCCTGATGTCACATTTTGTAACAACATGTTGGCATCTTCAGTTTTGCATTATCATTTACAAGGTAGTCTATATGGTTAAATTTTTAATGGGAATTGGTGAAAACTCAACTAATGTAATTTATAGGGTATGTTTTTAGGAGGTTCTTTATATGATGTATTGTTTAGATTTGCTACATTTGTCCTATATCATCAATTACAAAGATAAAAACTGTTGTAATTCTGGGTTGAATATATAACATTTTAAATCTTTGACAGATAGTCCAGAATGTCCTTGTGATTGTGCAAAAATTTACCTACTAATCAATTTTTTTGGCTCTAATCATTGTTCTTTGCAGTTGTTACTTAAAGTGTCTTGGCTTGAAGTTGGGGCGCGTCTGAGTGGTATCGTATATAAGAACACACGGTTGCTTTTAGGGACCAACGATTAGTGAAAAAGCTCTGTCAAGTATTAAGCTGCCAACAACCACCATTGTAATTATACATTTTTTGTTTCAGTATTTCCTCCATTCAATATTATTCTTACACATATAAGTGTGCATATCTTTTTCTTAGGTTGTCAAGCTAAAGAGTCTTTATAGTTTAAATTCGCGGGTCTTCATCATCATCATATATGAGTTTTGTAGTATCATGCTTAATTAAGATTATTTTGTTAAAAACTTGTGAAATATAAGTATGTACCTTTGCAGGACCTTCATCATCCATTTACTGCCCCCGAATGTTTATGAATCTTTTTAGATGTATCCCTTATTTAAAGAAGGCAATGATGATCGGGCGTACGTTGCTTGCAAATTGATGTATTCCTTTTCAAAAACTCATCAAGATCAATTGTGTAAAGGTAAGAATTCAATTTATACTGTACATACACGATACTTCCCAATGATGATTGGGCCTATGTTACTTGCAAAAACTGTTTTCAGCAGGTAACTCCATTGTTGAATTGACCTTGGACATCGATGCCATCCTAGCCCTTGAATATACTTATTCTCATTGTCCAGAAGAGCCGAAGGTGTCTTTTAGGTGACAATATTTACTAATTTTACGTTGTTGCCGAGATACGATTTATTTTAAATGTATATAATATTTAACTCACATATTTTAGATTCAAATTCCCTGGCTGGGTTGTCAATGAGACTGGTCGGGTCTGCCTCATTCATTCTTTTTAAAAGTGCTATCGAGAAGTTTTCTTTTCACAAAAACGGTTATGAACTACGGAAGTCGATGGGAGATGACCGGGATCTACCTGATGAGCTGTATCAATAATTTGTAAAAGTTTGTTGATTAATGTTTATGTGAACACCTTTAAGTATGAAAATATGTACTTTAACTACAAAAGGATTAACTCTCAACCTAAGCCTTTATTTACCCATTACCCAAGTTGACTGATTTGGATAACTATCTATTTTAATGTTTTTTCCCGTTTCTCAAAGTATAGATCTTAAAACTTCTTAATATTTTCTCACCTTTTTATGATGCGTTCAAGGTTTTTCTATGACCATTAAAATTCAATTTGTTTTCATATGAATTTTTGTCATGATGCAGGTATGTTGAGATGGAAGCTGGTTGCAGCCAACTACATTGACTGATTTGAATACATCTTCAACGGTTAAATAGGCTTACTACAACGCAACTTTATGTAATTACCTTTCAATTTAACTGGAAGCCAATTATGATTTATTTTGGTTTTTAAACAAACTAACAAATACTATATAAAATCATATCATTGAGAATTTGATATTTAATTTGTCCCTTACAAAAATCTCGTGAATTCACGAGTTCTAAGTTAACAAGTTAACGCATTTCAATAACTACATTTGCTTCTAGATTTTTTTTAAAAAAAATATGTTTTTAGTATTCATTATCAATTTTTTTTATATGTCTACAATAGCTGTTTAAGTATTTTATACTATGTTCAATTTTAAAATTTTTTACAAGCATATATGGTTGGTTTTTAAATTTTAAGTACATACATTGGATACAGAACAACTAACATAACTACTTACATTAAATACAATAAACATAAACATTATTTCTTTATAAACACTCACATAGCCCCGCGAATTCGCGGGTCCTCCACTAGTTTCCATCTAATACTATCATGTAAATCAGCAACATATCGAAACTCTTCACCATGGTGGTGCTATACAAAGGTATTAAATGACAGTATATGATAATGCGATCAAGACGTGCATAGACATCATGTTACTAACGTTCTTCGATAGTGGGATTTTTATTGAACGCTCGGTGTTTGTGAGCTTTTCACCAGATAACTGCTAAAAAATGCCCACACATACAAACAAGACATTAACGTATTGTATATATAAGTTTTCAATTAGCTTTAACTTGCAACAGTTACAGATAGCTTCTATGTATGGAGCTAGATGTTTAAGAGACTCACAACTAGTTATGGCAAATGTATTTTAAACACATCTATAAAAGTAATACTAATACTAATAAATTTTATAATACCAACGATTTTAAACAATACTACAGAATTAGAGTTACAGAAAATAGATCTACAATCTACAACAGACATGATGCTATAAACTGATATACGCATACATGAAAAAACCATGAGACTTAAATTAATAGTTATACACACATGATATACATTTTAAGAAAGGACGAGAGTATAATCACTAAACAATCCATCCATTATAATGCAACATAATAAATTAAATTTACCTTCTTTTCTATGCAATATACCACTTTTCAAAAGGATCTATACTTTTCAAGTTGAACATCGAAAAATTAATTGAGGTTTGCAGTGGCGATTTTAGAATCATGACTCAATTGGTTCCTGAAATTTTTTCAGGAGCAATTATATTTATATACTATTTTAGTGGTTGTTTACCTTCAAAAAAATACGAATTCGAAAAATATATTGGGTCTGAGTAGTTATATTTAGTTGTGTCCTATACAATTTATAAGAAAAACTATAAAATCGAAAAATATATGGGCTCCTATAGTTAAATTTAGTGGTGTCATATACAAAATAAATATTCCCTCCCCCTTGACAAGTTGGCAGGTTAGGATCGGGTCTTAAACTGAGTTGTTCAAGAGCCGTAATGAAGTCAAATCATTTTCAAAAAGAGTTCAAATACCACTCGTAGGTATTATCGATTTGGTCTATGGGCTTTTCACTCAACTTAGGTGGAATACTCGGTGTATCATTCGAGAATAGTTCTCGTGGTACCAAAGACAATGAAGACTTAGCCATAATCACTGACCGTGGCTTAAACTTGAGTAACTCTTGAAAAGAGTACTTTATCGGTTTTGAAGAATCATGTTTTGTATCAGGGTATGATTTTACATTTATCTTTTGACACTTATTTAGGAAACTTATTCTTTGAGTTTTTAGAAACAAGGTCAATTTGGGTACAAGTGGTTTGTCTCGGACCTATGGATGTCTTCTTGGGTTTGAGTGGAAGCCATCCATATTGATCGCGATAACTCGTAATTTCTCCATTCTCCCCATATGTACTTTCCAAAAACAAACGGTTTATTTTGGTATCATAACTAGAATATATCCGTTTGTGCGGGGAAAATGATTTCTTTGGTTTAGAATTCTTAGGAGGTGTGGATTCTATAATGATAATATTCTTCTCAACCGTTTGAGGAGAATTCCGAATTGAAGTCTTTGTTATAAATGATACCGACTCTTATTTGTGTACATCAGATGAGTCAAAAGAATCGAAAGCATCATGAGATTCATCAATGTCTTCAAAAGATATCGGTTCAGTATTAACACTTACTTACACCATTTTGGGTTTCAAATGATGTTCTGTATTAACCCCAACTGACACCATCTCAGGTTTCAAATGGTGTTCAGTTCTTATGAAATCATTGAGTCTTTGAGACATATGAACACTTTTCATTGATTCCAATTCAATCTCCAAATTATAAATCTTTGTTTTCAATTGACTGGAATTGTAAACATTTAGCATTTAGCTCTTGTTTTTTCTTTTTCGAGAGTGTCAATTGTTTTGAAAATCGTTTACATTGACATCAGAAAAACAATGTTCTTAACATCAGAAGATGTTGTTAAAGCGAGAACATCAGCTTCGAGTTCAGAAATTTTTTTGACTTAAACAGATGTTTTGCGACTTGCCTTTTGATAATCAATTATTCAAAAATGAGAGTTGAGTTAGTAATCGACCGTTTTCATCTTGAAGATTCTGAGTGATTGGAGAAGTACTTGAAGCAGATGACTTGAGCTCGTAGATTTCAGATAAAAGCTTTGGTTGACGTTGTTTGTACGTCTGTGCTATAATCTTTTAGTCTTGTTGAAGTGTAGCAACTTTCTGTTGTAACTTTTCTTCCCGTAAAGAACTCTTAGATGATAACTCCAACTCTGAAAGTTTATCGTTCAACTTTGAAATTTCAGAAAGATATTCTTCTTTTTCTCCTTTGAGTCCTTTGATGATAAGCATGACACACACATTTTGTTCTTTATAAGTTCTTTCTTGTCATTGTAAGTCTTGTTGCAGTGTACACACTTTCACTTTCATCTTTTATTCTCTCAATTTTCTTTGAGAAAGATGTGAAATCAATTCCTCAATTTGACCTTTAACCTTGAAAATCTCCGAATGAACTTCTTCTTTGTTGAGTGATGTTGAAGATTGATCCGTTGATACAATTTTGGATGTTGTCGATGATGATTAATCCGGTGACACAATCTTTGATGTTGTCGACGTTGATTGTTCCAGTGATACAATCTTTGAAGTTGATGATGATTCGGGTGAAAAATGTATATCACAATATTTTGGATCGATGTTTTCAAGAGTAGCCCAAACAACATTGACGGGTGTTGTATCTATGCAATGATGAGGGTGTTCCTTGAGATATGTCTCATATCGTTTTTGAGCACTGTGAATGTTCCTTGAGATACAACAACAAATTCCGGTATTATGTTTGTGTTTTTGTTCCGTTGTTGGTTTAGGCAGAACATAGCTCATCATATCCAGTGTATCTTATCAAATCTGCACAAACAAAAAAAGTACACGAAACGTCGAACAATACAAACAATTATAAAGTAAACGTCAATATCCCCTTTTACTTTATAATTGTTTGATGTTTCGTGTACTTTCTTTGTTTATACACATTTGATAAGATACAATGGATATGATGAGCTATGTTCTGCCAAAACCAACAACGGAACAAAAACGCAAACATAATACCGGAATTTGTAGTCGTATCTCAATGAACATTCACTGTGCTCAAAAACGATATGAGACGTATCTCAAGGAACACCCTCATCGTCGCATAGATACAGCACCAGTCAATGTTGTTTGGGCTACTCCTGAAAACATCAATCCAAAATATTGTGATATACAATTTCCTCCCGAATCATCATCAACTTCAAAGATTGTATCACCGGATCAATCAACGTTGACAGCATTAAAGATGTATCACCGGATCAATCATCATCGACAACATTCAAGATTGTATCAACGGATCAATCTTCAACATCACTCAACAAGAAGAAGTTGATTCCGAGATTTAAAACCTTAAATCTCAAATTGAGTTCACATCTTTCTCAAAGAAAATTGAGAGAATAAAAGAAGAAAGTGAAAGTGTGTACACTGCAACAAGACTTATAACGACAAGAAAGAACTTATAAAGAACAAAATGTGTGTGTCATGCTTATCATCAAAGGACTCAAAGGAGAAAAAGAAGAATATCTTTCTGAAATTTCAAAGTTGAACGATAAACTTTCAGAGTTGGAGTTATCATCTAAGAGTTCTTTACGGGAAGAAAAGTTACAACAGAAAGTTGCTACACTTCAACAGGACTAAAAGATTATAGCATAGACGTACAAACAACGTCAACCAAAGCTTTTATCTGAAATCTACGAGCTCAGGTCATCTGCTGCAAGTGCTTCTCCAATCACTCAAAATCTTCAAGATGAAAATGGTCGATTACTAACTCAACTCTCATTTTTGAATAATCGATTATCAAAAGGCAAGTCGCAAAACATCTGTTTAAGTCAAAAAATTTCTGAACTCGAAGCTGATGTGCTCTCTTTAACAACATCTTCTGATGTTAAGAACACTGTTTTTCTGTGTCAACGAAAACGATTTTCAAAACGAGTTGACACTCTCAAAAAGGAAAAAACAAGAGCTAAATGCTAAATGTTTACAATTTCAGTCAATCGAAAACGATTTGAAAACAAAGATTTATAAATTAGAGATTGAATTGGAATCAATGAAAAGTGTTCATATGTCTCAAAGGCTCAATAATTTCATAAGAACTGAACTGAAAGGACCCGTTCATATACATTATAAACGATTCACAATAGTTGATTACATCGCGAGGTATTTGACCTCTATATGATACATTTTACAAACATTGCATTCGTTTTTAAAAGACAAACTTTCTTTACAACGAAAGTTGACGGCATGCACACCATTTCATAATACATCCAACTATAATTGGCTTAATAATAATCTTGATGAACTCAATGACTCGAATGCAACGTCTTTTAAAATATGCCATGAATGACTCCAAGTAATATCCTTAAAATGAGCTAATGCACAGCGGAAGATTTCTTTAATACCTGAGAATAAACATGCTTTAAAGTGTCAACCAAAAGGTTGGTGAGTTCACAGGTTTATCATAGCAATCATTTCAATATATTAATAGACCACAAGATTTCCGTTTATAAATATATGTACACTCGCAAGTGTATAAAAGTATTCTATAAGTTTTAGGCACCCGGTAACAAGCCTTAACGTTCATGTTTTACCCTCTGAAGTACACCAGATCAGGTGTGTTTAAAATAACCTCGAAGTACTAAAGCATCCCATAGTTAGGATGGGGTTTGTCAGGCCCAATAGATCTATCTTTAGGATTCACGCCTACCGTACATAGACAAGTAGTTTAATGTTACCAAGCTAAGGGTATATTTCTGGTTTAAACCCACGTAGAATTAGTTTTAGTACTTGTGCCTATTTCGTAAAACATTAATAAAAAAAGCGCATGTATTCTCAGTCCCAAAAATATATATAAAAGGGAGCAAATGAAACTCACAATACTGTATTTCGTAGTAAAAATACATATAACGTCATTTAATAAGTGAAAGGTTGGCCTCGGAATCACGAACGTATCAATATTGAGATTCAATATTGCAGGAAAGTACGTAGACGCAACGGAGATGATAAACACTAGATTGACCTTACGAGCATACCCATGAACCATACCCATCACCTCCATAGCTATAACCCATAATTTCCTTAGCTTCGACTCATTCAAAAAAACTATTTTGAAATCACTCGGACAGCACTCCGTCGTAATATTTTATGTATACTAATAATATCTTGAAATAATACAGAGCATATATATATATATATATATATATATATATATATATATATATATATATATATATATATATATATATATATATATATATATATATATATATATATATATATCAATTGAGAGAGTTTAGAGAAATATATTTTCAAGTTTCTATGAAATAATGAAACCTATTGAATTCTATTTATAATAGATTTTTGAATTATAAAAGTGAATTATTAAAGTATGAATTATTAAAGTGAATTATTAAAGTATGAATTATTAAAGTATGAATTATTAAAGTGAATTATTAAAGTATGAATTATTAAAGTGAATTATTAAAGTATGAATTATTAAAGTGAATTATTAAAGTATGAATTATTAAAGTGAATTATTAAAGTATGAATTATTAAAGTTAAAGTAAAGTAAATGTAAAGTTAAAGTATAGTAAAAGTATAAAAAACTATGTATGTATAATACGCGTATAAATATATATAATATTAATTTAAATCGTTATATATATTTAATGAAATAAAATATAAATATCGTTATATTTATTATACTGGTTAAGTAATGAGTTGTCAAAAGTGATTCTAGATATTTATAAAAGTTATATACGTTTTAATAATAAAGTTCTTTTTAAACTGAAAACGTCTTTGTACGTTTGAAAATAGATTAATAGAATATTATGGAAACCAATTCTCCACTAACTTTTGTCTAACTTTCGTAAATGACACTTTTTGTTTTTATTTATAAATAGCTTTACAAATTATTCTGAATATCGTTAAGAGGAATAGATTTTCTCAAATCATAGTGGACCTCTCAACAGAGACTTGTAATCATAATTCAATGTTTCTGATAATTCAATCATTTAATATATTTTTTTTTGTCGAAAATCATATTGAAACAAATACGTTCGTGTAAAGTATTATACGTTTAATACTTTATTAATATTCTCAAGTTATAATATATATATACATATACATATCTATTTATATATAACGGTTCGTGAATCGTCGGAATTTGGTCGAGGTTATAATGAATGTATGAACACAGTTTAAAATTCTTGAGATTTAACTTAACAAACTTTGCTTATCGTGTCTGAATAATATAAAGATTAAAGTTTAAATTTGGTCGGAAATTTTCGGGTCGTCACAGTACCTACCCGTTAAAGAAATTTCGTCCCCGAAATTTGATAGAGGTCGTCATGACTAACAATGAGAATGTTATTATAACGATTATAGAGTTTTATCATGTTCAAGAAGAATGGATAAAATAATTCGATTACTCGAAGCGTATGAGTGAAGTTATCGTAAATGAATGAAATAAGATAATAGTGATTCGTCGTATCTTTTGACGTCATCACGATTGATCTCCGAAAAGAAAATCTTTGTAATCTATATTGGATTTGATTATTCGGCGATTAAGGAAATTATGATCCTCTTCGAATTAATGCGATAATCCATTTTGATTTCTCTGTCGGATATTTCACTATAAATCCACCTCATTTGTTTTCTTACAACTCACACCTTCTCAACTCATATTTTAAAGTATTTGTCAATATGCTTCATCCAGTGCTGATTCTTGATATACTCCTCACTTTCATATCTGTCGCTCTTCTTTTTCATCTGCCTCCGGAAGAATCTATTTACTTCTACTATACTCTTGGTTTTATAGTGTTTTTAGTTCTCCCGTGTCTTTATATTGCTATATGCATTGATATATACGGTTTGTGATTTCTGGGTTGTTGTTGGGTTTTATATCTTCCCTTATATTTCAAAGTCCTTGCTTCTTCTATAATCATTGTCATCCACAGTTAATGCTCTCTTCTATTTGCTATGATTTATACTCCCATTTTTAGTTCGGAGCTTTGTCCTTCCGTTTCTTCTTCTTGCGATTAAGCACCGCTTGTAATGGTCCAGAATTCGCAGATATAAATTTCGGAATGAACATTGGTAATGTTCTAGGAAGAAAATTGTAATGACACGATCTTGACTTGTCAAATTACCAGAATACCTCGGAAAAGGCCGAATCATCAAGAAATATTTTCTTGATATTTAGAGATCAAAGAGAATACAAGAGTCGTGTAACATAGCACATGATGACGTTATGATCTGTGAATCATCATGTTTCATTTAGAAACTCAGCATGAATTACTGTAATATAATCACGTTGATCAAGTGTCATTATATTATACTAACTCATGCTTCAGCTCCCAACACTTCTTCAAGAATATTCCTATTTTAAACTCGAATGTTTCAGAATTTAGAAACTAAAATAGTTTCTTTTATGATATAATACAGATAGCGCGAAGAGGTAAATGATTTCAGATAAGAATAATTATAAAAATATCTTCAGAAGTATGGATGATATTTATAATGAAAGATACGATGATATCTTAGAATGTCTAATATCAGAGGATGATGAAGGATATTGTCCGCAAAGGTTTAGAGTCAGGAGCAAGGTATTCGTTAATGACTTCAGCAAGTACTGAATCATTTGGATTCTTTAAAGGCAGGTTCAGCCTTTGTGATTTGTCCACAGCCTCATTCATACTTTGCTCAATCCGTTTTTCAGTTCCAAAGCTTCTCCTTTTCTGAGCTTTGCCAATATACTATCCTTTATCATCCAACTTTTTACTGTTAAGGTCGTTTACAGTTTTTGCTGCTTCATCAGCATTTTTCAAAATTTCGAGAACTGGTTCGCAGTTTAGGGTGTTTTTCAGAAATTTCTCATTCAAAGAATGTAAGTCTTGGAGGTAGACGTTGTGTGTATATGTAATTGTTGATGTAGACATGCTGTGAGGTTTCAAAATACTGATTGCTGATTCTCAATAATTGGTATGGCAATTCTTTTTATAAGGTACGAATGAGTATATGATAGGGTTTCGATAATTATAATGATTTTTTTTTGGAAAGTCAAAGATCAATGAAGTTGTTGGTAAGTTTATTGCTAATGTGGTGAATATAAACGATTCCCCGGTAATGTTGGCGAAAGGGCAACGTATCTATCGAGGTTATAATAAGACTGTTTTGATTGAGAAGTCAAAGATGACTTGCTGGAGCTGTGACAAAACTGTCTATTTTGAAACGGAATTGAAAAGTTATTTTAGCTAGTAAATGCCAAAGGGTCTAACACGGATACGTGTCGAACTATGACTTGGGTTTTGAGAGTTTTTCAGGTGTATAACTGTGGGTAACATGTGGTTGGATCATCATCTCAATTGTTCCTTAGTTGAAGTGTCTTCAGGAATTTCGAAGGGTTTGAGCACATATTGTAATCGTTAATACATATGATGTTCTAACACAGTTTTGAAGTCAAAGTATAGCTTTGAAAGATATAGGAATCTAAGAGTGATGATACTGGTTATATTTCGAATTGAATTATGCGATTTCAAAATCAGAATATATAATTGAATTTGAATGAGTATGATTGTTTTGATTTATATGAAAGAATGGATATTGTTGTGAAAGTAGGGAGTATAGTTGATGATTGCTGAATCAGTTTCAAAAAATGTAATATATTAATTGTGAATTTATATATCTCTCGGGTATTACCTACCCGTTAAAAAAATTTTCACAATTAATATTTTGTACAAAAGAAGTTTATTACAGTCTTTATGAAAATACACGTGTATATTTTCTTTAGATGTAATATAGATTTAATGAGTTAATATTAAATTAAACTCATTTGTTTTATGGTTGGAACTAGAATTGAGTAATCCCTAAAACTTTATAAATTGCATAAGTATTTCTTCAATAATATTGAAATTATGAATCATTACTTTGTTATTTGTTGGTTTTCGTGAAATTCTTGTGAACTTCGCAAGGTACGAATGATGTTATTTGAAAAGTTTCGAGTACATCGATGATGAAAGCGTAAAATCAAACATATATTCGAATAATACACTTGATTTATTATAAATTGGATTTTTTATTGAATTGAGACAGAGATTGTAATTAACGATGGTTAAGTTGCGGACGAAGGACGTACATCATTGCATATTTGTAATATGAATTAACTGAGTAGTTAAGATTCACACATAATAGCTTAGTACGGGAAGATTTATTATGGTTTAAAAATTTATACATATAAAATATACATATAAATCTTTCGATTGGAAATGAGTTAAGATTTCATAACTCGTTGATACAATATATTTGTTGTTGATTCGTAATGATGTCCACAATGATTCTTGAACTGACAGAGTTTGTGATGTTACAGGTGCTGTTGATTCTGACGATACTGACGGCACTGACTGTGTTGATGATGCTACGGTCCTGTTGATGCTGTTGGTAAAACAATTCTAGCTTGTAAATCGTACACCATTTTCGATCAAAGTTTCTACTCTACCATCTCCGTTCACTCATCCGATTTACGGTTATAATTAAATAATCTCTAAGATTTTGGAGATTACATAACTGCCGCAGAGATATCTCTTCAATGAAGTTTATGAATTAATACTTCATCGTTTATTGTTGTTGATATTCCTGGATATTTACAGGGCGTATGACGTTGATGTTTGAGATACATATTGTGATGTTGCGGTGTGGGATATGGATGTTGTTGTTGGTGGTGGTGATGGTACTGTTGGTGTTGCTGATGGTGGTACTGTTTATGCTGCCGGTGCTGCTGCTGGTGTTTGTAACCTTTGCACCATATTCTCCAAAGCCACTACCCGAGCGCGAAGCTCGTTGACTTCTTCTATTACACCGGGGTGATTGTCGGTTCGGACGAGCGGATAAATAAAATATAGAATTTGGTGTAGTATGTAATCGTGACGAGATACTCTAGAAATAAGAGAGAAAATGGTGTTTCGGATAGGTTCGCCGGTAAGTGCTTCAGGTTCTTCGCCAAGAGGGCAATGTGGTGGATGGAAGGGATCACCTTCTTCTTGTCTCCAATGATTAAGGAGGCTACGAACCCATCCCCAATTCATCCAGAATAGATGATGACTAATTGGTTGATCCATTCCGGTCACACTGCTTTCGAAACTTGAGTGGGATTCCATTTCGAAATCCGAGGGACTTGAACTAATGACGAATTCCATTTCGTACGATTGAATAAAGAATTTTTCGATATGAAATGATTTTCCGGCTATCGGGTGGTATTCTAATTATATAGAGCAAAAGGTTTCGTAGATTACGGAGGAATTTTCGGAATATGTCAGGCAAAGTTTACAGTAACAGATACGCTAAGATATGAATTAGCAGATACGCTAAGATATGAATTTTGTCTATACAATATTCATGCAATCAATGCAATAAGATGTGTCTAGACTAAGAATGATAAGCAGGTAATTTCCGACAAGAATGATGAGCAAAACTTTTGAAATGCAGACACGGTCGAAGTCCAGACTCACTAATGCATCCTAACGACTATCAGTTAGACACACTAATGCAGACCTGGTTCGCTAAGACCACCGCTCTGATACCAACTGAAAGGACCCGTTCATATACATTATAAATGATTCACAATAGTTGATTACATCGCGAGGTATTTGACCTCTATATGATACATTTTACAAATATTGCATTCATTTTTAAAAGACAAACTTTCTTTACAACGAAAGTTGACGGCATGCACACCATTTCATAATACATCCAACTATAATTGGCTTAATAATAATCTTGATGAACTCAATGACTCGAATGCAACATCTTTCAAAATATGCCATGAATGACTCCAAGTAATATCCTTAAAATGAGCTAATGCACAGCGGAAGATTTCTTTAATACCTGAGAATAAACATGCTTTAAAGTGTCAACCAAAAGGTTGGTGAGTTCACAGGTTTATCATAACAATCATTTCAATATATTAATAGACCACAAGATTTCCGTTTATAAATATATGTACACTCGCAAGTGTATAAAAGTATTCTATAAGTTGTAGGCACCCGGTAACAAGCCTTAACGTTAATGTTTTACCCTCTGAAGTACACCAGATCAGGTGTGTTTAAAATAACCTCGAAGTACTAAAGCATCCCATAGTTAGGATGGGGTTTGTCAGGCCCAATAGATCTATCTTTAGGATTCGCGCCTACCGTACATAGACAAGTAGTTTAATGTTACCAAGCTAAGGGTATATTTCTGGTTTAAACTCACGTAGAATTAGTTTTAGTACTTGTGCCTATTTCGTAAAACATTAATAAAAACAGCGCATGTATTCTCAGTCCCAAAAATATATATAAAAGGGAGCAAATGAAACTCACAATACTGTATTTCGTAGTAAAAATACATATAACGTCATTTAATAAGTGCAAGGTTGGCCTCGGATTCACGAACGTATCAATATTGAGATTCAATATTGCAGGAAAGTACGTAGACGCAACGGAGATGATAAACACTAGATTGACCTTACGAGCATACCCATGAACCATACCCATCACCTCCATAGCTATAACCCATAATTTCCTTAGCTTCGACTCATTCAAAAAAACTATTTTGAAATCACTCGGACAGCACTCCGTCGTAATATTTTATGTATACTAATAATATCTTGAAATAATACAGAGCATATATATATATATATATATATATATATATATATATATATATATATATATATATATATATATATATATATATATATATATATATATATATATATATATATATATATATATATATATATATATATATATCAATTGAGAGAGTTTAGAGAAATATATTTTCAAGTTTCTATGAAATAATGAAACCTATTGAATTCTATTTATAATAGATTTTTGAATTATAAAAGTGAATTATTAAAGTATGAATTATTAAAGTGAATTATTAAAGTATGAATTATTAAAGTATGAATTATTAAAGTGAATTATTAAAGTATGAATTATTAAAGTGAATTATTAAAGTATGAATTATTAAAGTGAATTATTAAAGTATGAATTATTAAAGTGAATTATTAAAGTATAAATTATTAAAGTTAAAGTAAAGTAAAAGTAAAGTAAAGGTAAAGTTAAAGTATAGTAAAAGTATAAAAAACTATGTATGTATAATACGCGTATAAATCAATGTTTCTGATAATTCAATCATTTAATATATTTTTTTTCGTCGAAAATCATATTGAAACAAATACGTTCGTGTAAAGTATTATACGTTTAATACTTTATTAATATTCTCAAGTTATAATATATATATACATATACATATCTATTTATATATAACGGTTCGTGAATCGTCGGAAGTTGGTCGAGGTTATAATGAATGTATGAACACAGTTTAAAATTCTTGAGATTTAACTTAACAAACTTTGCTTATCGTGTCTGAATAATATAAAGATTAAAGTTTAAATTTGGTCGGAAATTTCCGGGTCGTCACATGAACACCATTTGAAACCTGAGATGGTGTTAGTTGGGGTTAATACTGAACATCATTTGAAACCCAAAATGGTGTGAGTAGGTGTTAATACTGAACCAATATCTTTTGAAGACATCGATGAATATCATGATGCTTTCGATTCTTTTGACTCATTTGATGTACCTAACCAAGAGTCGGTATCAGTTGATACAAAGACTTTAATTCTGAATTCTCCTCAAGCAATGAATCGAGATGAACAAGTCGTTTGAACAAGTTGTGATGAAAAGGTCGATTCAACCTTTTTCGTGATGTTTTGGATCTAATTGCTTCACAAAAAAATGAAATTCGGAGCATTAGGAATCTGTTCCAAGTCTCAATTTGAAGTAATTTGCGATTTTTTTAAAAAAATTCGTCTGATATTACCTCAATTTTAAAAAATTTGAACACGCAGTCCTTTTTGCGAGCAAAAATTAAAATTGAGTCCTTTTTGGGCTTACTGAAATTGGGGGTTACCTTGATTGTCAAATTTGACAATATAGGTTACCCTTTCGGGCCATTTGCCCTTAAATCATTAACCAACCCAAAACCCGCCAAATATCAAAATAGCAAGTTTCCATAAACTCTCTTCATCAACCAAATGGGTTTTACAACTAACAATCTCAAACCCTAACTTGAATATCAAATCTAACAAATGAAATTCGGAGTTAGAACTTACCAATACTACCAAAACATAGCTAGGAGCGAGATGAACAACTTTAAAACCCGAGCTTTGGTGAGAATTCAACTCCTTCTTCTCCAATTCAAGTTCTCTCACTCTAGAACCCTTCCTCTCTCTCTAGATATGGATGAGAGTGTTTGTGTGGGTGAGAAATGAGCTTCAATGGAGTTCTAGATCAGTTTTGGTGACCCTAAACCGACCCTAAATGAAAAGACCAAAGTACCCCTCATTTAAACCTTTTAAAAAAGCTGAAAATTGCTTCTGACGCATTCAGAGCGCCGCTCCATAAGGTGGAGCGCCGCTCCAACCTTCAGGTCAGTTTTCAGTTTCTTGTTTTGGCCATAACTTTTTGACCGTAGCTCCGTTTTCGATGAATCAAATATCATTGGAAACGTAATAAGATTTTCTTTCCAATGTTAAGGCTTTGAAACATCAACACAAACTTTATTTGGGGTTGAAAAGATACGTACACACCTTGTCACTTCAGACAACGTCCAGTTTCCTTCGACGTTCGAGCAAGCAACACGTACATGCTGCGTACACTTCATACACGCATCGTACACCATAAATACATTATGTACAATAAATATTTGGGTCTTACAACTCTCCCCCACTTAAACTCGATCACGTCCTCGTGATCCTCGTCACTTAACCATCCGGACTATAAGGTCCTCAACATATGTTCCAATTCGACTTTCTTAGGCAATCCTTCCCAATGAATCGCCTTTAACCACTAAATCGTCACCCGCGATTTAACAAAACCACCATCCGAGCACTAAAACCTGCTCTTTTCCCCATATCGGGAAAAACTCAACCAATCTCGTACCGAGATATCAATTCCTTAGCGTACCTTTACCAAGGACAACGCTAAAAGTGACCAAGTCTCAACCTAAAGTCAACAATCCGAACGTTGAAGATCGAACCACATGAATCCTTACGGATTACACTTACCACTAAACATCCTTTGTAGTGCACAATATAACCAATACGCCACTATCCTAACATCATAAGCAACGGATAAAACCAAAAGCGCCCAAAATGACTATGGCAACGCTAAACCCAAGGTGCACAAAAATCGACTATTGTTACACCCGTAACAACATGTGAGCGAAACACGGCTATCGCCTCACTAATCCCACGACATGGTCCCCACGACCCCAACATCGGCATATAAAACCACCGTTAGTTCACACAATGTGGTCCTTACGACCCCACCATTGGCGTATAAAACAACCAATAGATCACACATCCAACAACATGAAGGCTGGCAGAAAACTACACGCGACCCACTTCCCAAATCTCAACACCGGATGAAGTCAGCGAACCCCGTCAACGGTCATGCTTCACCGATATAACACTACACCCATGATGAAGTTAGCAGACCCCGAAGGTCATGCTTCACCAATCAACTATCTCATGATGAAGTCAGCGGACCCCGAAGGTCATGCTTCACCAATCAATGATCTCATGATAAAGTCAGCGGACCCCGAAGGTCATGCTTCATCAATCAACGCCCTTTTGGCCTCGAACGACGAGTAGCGTAACATCGCGCTCTGCTACGCCATAGTGAATCCTAACGGATACCACTAACCATTCACACAATCGAGCAAGAACCGCCTATATCAAACATAGGCACAAAACAATAATTCTCTAAAAGAGGATCCGATACGCACATCCCTTAACCGGGGGATTTCACCTTGCTCACCATACCCGTCCATTATCTCTCAACGAGATTTACCACATTAGTACCTTGGTGATATTTCAAATCCAAAATCATAAGTACAATTTAACCGAAATTGTACCCTACCACAAATCGACCAAATCTAGGTCCCGACACAAATTTCGGATCTACCAAAAGCATTGACCGAAATCTCACACTAAAACCTCCTCGTGCGGGAGTGTAACTCCCCCACTTGGAATTACGTTCCATAACCGCATCTCGTACACCCGTACAATGCTACCAAAGGTAGACTTTACCAATAATTGGGTTCACACGGCCCATCACCATGTCTTGCTTCAACTTTGAGCATACCAAGGATCCTAACCTATCCTTAAACACTTCGAACGAAAAGTGTACCACAAATTACACGAACTATACACTCGCAATCATCCAATTACTTTAGTTTGTCGAATTTCACCTGATCACTCATGAACCTAAGGGTTTCACTTCGGTACCCTAAGTACAATGTAACCGTAACACAATCGGAGTCGAACACCACGCTAGTAGGTATAAAAAGGCACCTAATGTCGCGTCACGTAGACTCCTTTACCAACATGCATCAAGATCAACACTCGATTTCAAGAGTTTCAATCCACCCGACGAACCTCATGGTTCATCAACTTCAACATGAAAGCGAACACGCGCTTAACGACCGAACACCAAAACCCATTTCCATGGTTTGGTAGAAACATTTCCCAAATACTAAGGAATGCTTGGTTGCACCAAGTCTTACGCCCTTCGCCCGACAATCAAACGTCACCATAGGGTACTTCCATTAGGAACGTCACCCATATCAATAACATGCACAACACCATTGAGACTTTAAGGGTCTCACTCAAACGAGCTTAACGACCCGATACCAACCAAAATGCTTAAGCACCCAAGGATTCGCACCATAGGATCAAGGCACAACACACCACTTATACACTCTACTGAGAGCAAACAGGAACCATAAAGGTAAACCGCGCGCTTGCTACGAATTATCCCCAACGAAGAATAAAGTTTAGCTAAGACTTACGCACATACCGCATGTTATTACAAACGAACAACATATAATTTCGTACTAAAGGTACCTGATGTAGCGCTGTTGGGCTTCCGTGCTCCACTACCCATCATGTAATCGCGCTCTAACCTCCTAACCCGATCGTCATGCGATTCGGAACACTCTGACTTCTGGTGTCCCTCCATCCGGTAAATGAAACACCTGATTGAGCCTAAAGGCACCACCGTACAATCTTGTGCCAAATGACCCCATTCCCTACACTTAAAGCACGTGAACTTGTAACCCTTCTTACTCTTCTTCTTCACATTCCCGACGCCTTCAGGCGTACTTCGTGCCCTCTTGCCATGAGCACCATGTAATCCTAACCTTGCAAGTACATCTTCATCATTGCTACCTCGAGGTTTGGGAAACCTCTTTTCAAACTCTTCCTTTACAACTTTAGTCACTTGGTCTCGGACCATTTCCGTCATTTGTCCTTCGACCAACTCCTTGGTTACTTCTCTAACTTTACCGGTGAAAACCGAGACATATTGTTCAAACACGGCCTCAATCTTTAACGTTAACTCATCCTTCCCTTCGTAAATAGGCTCACTCATTCCGCATCCATCTTCCGTTTTCATTCTAAGGGATGCAAACGATTAGATCACGAACGTATAGACCACACGCACAACACCGTCCCATCTTGCTAAACACTCGTCGTACATCACTTGTTAGACATGATTTGCACCCGTAATAAGGTTTGCAAGTCCTTATTACGCATACACGCCGTATCAACTTGTTAGTACAACGACCGCCTCGCTTGATGTCATAAACAAACACAAACAAATTCTACGCGACAACAACACACGCGAGAATTATTATCACAACACAATAATATATTAATAATATCCGCATTACTAATATAAACGTTAGTCCACTTACAAACAATGCACTAACTATAACCCATTCCGACCCGTACTCCTACAAGTCCCGCAACAAATTAAGCACACACAAAAGTCTAAGTCTAGGCACTTATCTCAAGTCACCTAAATCCCTTAGACCATACTCTGATACCACTTGTAACAACCCAACCCATATGCAATCAAAATATGCAAATAAAAAAAAATATTTTTGTACAGCATAGTGGCGCGGCGCGCCACTGACCTGCGCGGCCTGCCAAAACGGCCTGTCCAACTTTTCTTTTTTTGCGAAAAAGATCTCTTGCTTCCCGACACTTTTAGACCAAACGCTTTTCACAACATTTTATATTAGTTAAAACTAACACGTTCCAATAATTAAACTAGTTTTACGAGACCGGGCCCACATCGGCCGTTTTACGACTTTCGTACAAAATTCAAGTTTTCAACCACATGATTTTTAACACAAAATAAAGCCGAGCAAGGCGATTGGGGATACGCTACCCAATCCTAATCAAATCCAAAAGCAAGCCTTCTAAAGCAACTACGCGAGTCCACTAGTTCCTACGTTTACCCGAACCACCGCATCCAAGCAAATCTATAAAAATGTAAACAGCGAGAGGGTAAGCTAACGCTTAGTGAGTGAAAATATACTACATACATATATATGCATTAAATGGACACGCCACACCAATAATCAAATACCGCATACCGGAGCATCTAAGCATAAAGGCAAGCTAAGCTAAGCATACCATATAATCACTAAGCAACAAGCTAGTAACAACAACCATAACGTAAGTCACCAACGACGATGTGAACAACGCCAATAAGCTACACCCGAAGGGTTAGCTACATCACAACAATACATTAATATATATATAACAGAGCGTAAAACCGCCCAAGGTTAACCAATCGTACAAAGGAATGGTACTCGAATGTCACATCGGTGTTCGTAACAACCGTTAGTGCACAACACATATATCACTAACCCTTGGACAACACATATCCGTTTATAAAATCGTTAGTGTACAACATATATAACACTAAATCGGACAACACATATCCATTCATAAATCATTAGTGTACCACACATATAACACTAAATTGGACAACATATATCCGTTCTTAAAACCGTTAGCGTATAACACATATATCACTAACTTGGACAACACATATCCATTCATAAAACCGTTAGCGTACAACACATATATCACTAACTTGGACAAAACATATCCATTCATAAAATTAAACACATCACAATTCAATATCAACCCTTTGCCATTTGAAATGTCCCGTTCTTATTGATTAAAAACGTTCCATATTAATTGATTTCATTGCGAGGTTTTGACCTCTATATGAGACGTTTTTCAAAGACTGCATTCATTTTAAAACAAACCATAACCTTTATTTCATCAATAAAGGTTTAAAAAGCTTTACGTAGATTATCAAATAATGATAATCTAAAATATCTTGTTTACACGCGACCATTACATAATGGTTTACAATACAAATATGTTACAACGAAATAAGTTTCTTGAATGCAGTTTTTTACACAATATCATACAAGCATGGACTCCAAATCTCGTCCTTATTTAAGTATGCGACAGCGGAAGCTCTTAATAATCACATGAGAATAAACATGCTTAAAACGTCAACAAAAATGTTGGTGAGTTATAGGTTTAAGCTATATATTATCAAATCATAATAATAGACCACAAGATTTCATATTTCAATACACATCCCATACATAGAGATAAAAATCATTCATATGGTGAACACCTGGTAACCGACATTAACAAAATGCATATATAAGAATATCCGCATCATTCCGGGACACCCTTCGGATATGATATAATTTTCGAAGTACTAAAGCATTCGGTACTTTGGATGGGGTTTGTTAGGCCAAATAGATCTATCTTTAGGATTCGCGTCAATTATGGTGTCTGTTCCCTAATTCTTAGATTACCAGACTTAATAAAAAGGGGCATATTCGATTTCGATAATTCAACCATAGAATGTAGTTTCACGTACTTGTGTCTATTTTGTAAATCATTTATAAAACCTGCATGTATTCTCATCTCAAAAATATTAGATTTTAAAAGTGGGACTATAACTCACTTTCACAGATTTTTTACTTCGTCGGGAAGTAAGACTTGGCCACTGGTTGATTCACAAACCTATAACAATATATACATATATATCAAAGTATGTTCAAAATATATTTACAAAACTTTTAATACATTTTGATGTTTTAAGTTTATTAAGTCAGCTGTCCTCGTTAGTAACCTACAACTAGTTGTCCACAGTTAGATGTACAGAAATAAATCAATAAATATTATCTTGAATCAATCCACGACCCAGTGTATACGTATCTCAGTATTGATCACAACTCAAACTATATATATTTTGGAATTAACCTCAACCCTGTATAGTTAACTCCAACATTCACATATAGAGTGTCTATGGTTGTTCCGAAATATATATAGATGTGTCGACATGATAGGTCAAAATATTGTATATGTGTCTATGGTATCTCAAGATTACATAATATACAATACAAGTTGATTAAGTTATGGTTGGAATAGATTTGTTACCAATTTTCACGTAGCTAAAATGAGTAGTTTTTACCAATTTTGTTTTGCTCGCCATTTATTCGTTTCTAATCCGTTTTGAGTGATTTAAGTGGCCACGGTTTCGTATTGAACTTGACTTTATGAATCTAAACATAAAAAGTATAAGTTTATAGTCGGAAATACAAGTTACAAGTCATTTTTGAAAGAGGTAGTCATTTTCGTCGAAAGAACGACATCTTGATGACCATTTTGAAAAACATACTTTCACTTTGAGTTTAACCATGATTTTTGGATATAGTTTCATGTTCATAAGAAAAATTATTTTTCCAGAAGTATAGCTTTTAAATCAAAGTTCTTCTTAGCTTTTAATTATCCCAACCAAAACAGCCCCCGGTTTTACTACGACGGCGTATATCCAGTTTTATGGTGTTTATCGTGTTTCTGGTTTTAAATCATTAAGTTAGCATATCATATAGATATAGAACATGTGTTTAGTTGATTTTAAAAGTCTAGTTAGAAGGATTAACTTTATTTGCGAACAAGTTTAGAATTAACTAAACTATGTTCTAGTGATTACAAGTTTATAACGTTGAATAAGACAGCTTTTTATGTATGAATCGAATGATGTTATGAACATCATTACTACCTCAAGTTCCTTGGATAAACCTACTGGAAAAGAAAAAAATGGATCTAGCTTCAACGGATCCTTGGATGGCTCGAAGTTCTTGAAGCAGAATCATGACACGAAAACAAGTTCAAGTAAGATCATCACTTGAAATAAGATTGTTATAGTTATAGAAATTGAACCAAAGTTTGAATATGATTATTACCTTGTATTAGAATGATAACCTACTGTAAGAAACAAAGATTTCTTGAGGTTGGATGATCACCTTACAAGATTGGAAGTGAGCTAGCAAACTTGAAAGTATTCTTGATTTTATGAAACTAGAACTTTTGGAATTTATGAAGAACACTTAGAACTTGAAGATAGAACTTGAGAGAGATCAATTAGATGAAGAAAATTGAAGAATGAAAGTATTTGTAGGTGTTTTTGGTCGTTGGTGTATGGATTAGATATAAAGGATATGTAATTATATTTTCATGTAAATAAGTCATGAATGATTACTCATATTTTTGTAATTTTATGAGATATTTCATGCTAGTTGCCAAATGATGGTTCCCACATGTGTTAGGTGACTCACATGGGCTACTAAGAGCTGATCATTGGAGTGTATATACCAATAGTACATACATCTAAAAGCTGTGTATTGTACAAGTACGAATACAGATGCATACGAGTAGAATTGTTGATGAAACTGAACGAGGATGTAATTGTAAGCATTTTTGTTAAGTAGAAGTATTTTGATAAGTGTCTTGAAGTCTTTCAAAAGTGTATGAATACATATTAAAACACTACATGTATATACATTTTAACTGAGTCGTTAAGTCATCGTTAGTCGTTACATGTAAGTGTTGTTTTGAAACCTTTAGGTTAACGATCTTGTTAAATGTTGTTAACCCAATGTTTATAATATCAAAATAGATTTTAAATTATTATATTATCATGATATTATGATGTACGAATATCTCTTAATATGATATATATACATTAAATGTCGTTACAACGATAATCGTTACATATATGTCTCGTTTCAAAATCATTAAGTTAGTAGTCTTGTTTTTACATATGTAGTTCATTGTTAATATACTTAATGATATGTTTACTTATCATAATATCATGTTAACTATATATATAACCATATATATGTCATCATATAGTTTTTACAAGTTTTAACGTTCGTGAATCACCGGTCAACTTGGGTGGTCAATTGTCTATATGAAACCTATTTCAATTAATCAAGTCTTAACAAGTTTGATTGCTTAACATGTTGGAAACACTTAATCATATAAATAACAATTTCATTTAATATATATAAACATGGAAAAGTTCGGGTCACTACAGTACCTACCCGTTAAATAAATTTCGTCCCGAAATTTTAAGCAGTTGGAGGTGTTGACGTATCTTCTGGAAATAAGTGCGGGTATTTCTTCTTTATCTGATCTTCTCGTTCCCAGGTGAACTCGGGTCCTCTACGAGCATTCCATCGAACCTTAACAATTGGTATCTTGTTTTGCTTAAGTCTTTTAACCTCACGATCCATTATTTCGACGGGTTCTTCGATAAATTGAAGTTTTTCGTTGATTTGGATTTCATCTAATGGAATTGTGAGATCTTCTTTAGCAAAACATTTCTTCAAATTCGAGACGTGGAAAGTGTTATGTACAGCCGCTAGTTGTTGAGGTAACTCAAGTCGGTAAGCTACTGGTCCGACACGATCAATAATCTTGAATGGTCCAATATACCTTGGATTTAATTTCCCTCGTTTACCAAATCGAACAACGCCTTTCCAAGGTGCCACTTTAAGAATGACCATCTCTCCAATTTCAAATTCTATATCTTTTCTTTTAATGTCAGCGTAGCTCTTTTGTCGACTTTGGGCGGTTTTCAATCGTTGTTGAATTTGGATGATCTTCTCGGTAGTTTCTTGTATTATCTTCGGACCCGTAATCTGTCTATCCCCCACTTCACTCCAACAAATTGGAGACCTGCACTTTCTACCATAAAGTACTTCAAACGGCACCATCTCAATGCTTGAATGGTAGCTGTTATTGTAGGAAAATTCTGCTAACGGTAGATGTCGATCCCAACTATTTCCGAAATCAATAACACATGCTCGTAGCATGTCTTCAAGCGTTTGTATCATCCTTTCGCTCTGCCCATCAGTTTGTGGATGATAGGCAGTACTCATGTCTAGATGAGTTCCTAATGCTTGCTGTAATGTCTGCCAGAATCTTGAAATAAATCTGCCATCCCTATCAGAGATAATAGAGATTGGTATTCCATGTCTGGAGACGACTTCCTTCAAATACAGTCGTGCTAACTTCTCCATCTTGTCATCTTCTCTTATTGGTAGGAAGTGTGCTGATTTGGTGAGACGATCAACTATTACCCAAATAGTATCAAAACCACTTGCAGTCCTTTGCAATTTAGTGATGAAATCCATGGTAATGTTTTCCCATTTCCATTCCGGGATTTCGGGTTGTTGAAGTAGACCTGATGGTTTCTGATGCTCAGCTTTGACCTTAGAACACGTCAAACATTCTCCTACGTATTTAGCAACATCGGCTTTCATACCCGGCCACCAAAAATGTTTCTTGAGATCCTTGTACATCTTCCCCGTTCCAGGATGTATTGAGTATCTGGTTTTATGAGCTTCTCTAAGTACCATTTCTCTCATATCTCCAAATTTTGGTACCCAAATCCTTTCAGCCCTATACCGGGTTCTGTCTTCCCGAATATTAAGATGCTTCTCCGATCCTTTGGGTATTTCATCCTTTAAATTTCCCTCTTTTAAAACTCCTTGTTGCGCCTCCTTTATTTGAGTAGTAAGGTTATTGTGAATCATTATATTCATAGATTTTTACTCGAATGGGTTCTCTGTCCTTCCTGCTCAAGGCATCGGCTACCACATTTGCCTTTCCCGGGTGGTAACGAATCTCAAAGTCGTAATCATTCAATAATTCAATCCACCTACGCTGCCTCATATTCAGTTGTTTCTGATTAAATATGTGTTGAAGACTTTTGTGGTCGGTATATATAATACTTTTGACCCCATATAAGTAGTGCCTCCAAGTCTTTAATGCAAAAACAACCGCGCCTAATTCCAAATCATGCGTCGTATAATTTTGTTCGTGAATCTTCAATTGTCTAGACGCATAAGCAATCACCTTTGTTCGTTGCATTAATACACAATCGAGACCTTGCTTTGATGCGTCACAATAAATCACAAAATCATCATTCCCTTCAGGCAATGACAATATAGGTGCCGTAGTTAGCTTTTTCTTCAATAACTGGAACGCTTTCTCTTGTTCATCCTTCCATTCAAATTTCTTCCCTTTATGCGTTAATGCAGTCAAGGGTTTTGCTATTCTGGAAAAGTCTTGGATGAATCTTCTGTAGTAACCAGCTTTTCCTAAAAACTGGCGTATGTGTTTCGGAGTTTTCGGGGTTTCCCACTTTTCAACTATTTCTATCTTTGCCGGATCCACCTTAATACCTTCTTTGTTCACTATGTGACCGAGGAATTGAACTTCTTCCACCAAAATGCACACTTTGAAAACTTAGCGTACAATTCTTCCTTCCTCAATACTTCTAACACCTTTCTCAAATGTTCACCGTGTTCTTGGTCATTCTTTGAGTAAATAAGTATGTCATCAATGAAAACAATGACAAACTTGTCACGGTATGGTCCACACACTCGGTTCATAAGGTCCATGAACATAGCTGGTGCGTTAGTCAATCCAAACGGCATAACCATAAACTCGTAATGACCATAACGCGTCCTAAAAGCAGTCTTTGGAATATCATCTTCTTTTACCCGCATTTGATGATACCCGGAACGTAAGTCAATCTTTGAATAAACAGACGAGCCTTGTAGTTGATCAAATAAGTCGTCGATTCTCAGTAGTGGGTAGCGGTTCTTGATGGTAAGTTTGTTCAACTCTCGATAGTCAATACACAACCTGAATGTACCATCTTTCTTCTTGACAAACAAAACAGGAGCTCCCCACGGTGATGTGCTTGGTCGAATGAAACCACGCTCTAAAAGTTCTTGTAATTGGCTTTGCAGTTCTTTCATCTCGCTGGGTGCGAGTCTGTAAGGAGCACGAGCTATTGGTGCAGCTCCTGGTACAAGATCTATTTGAAATTCAACGGATCGATGTGGGGGTAATCCCGGTAATTCTTTCGGAAATACATCGGGAAATTCTTTTGCGACGGGAACATCATTGATGCTCTTTTCTTCAGTTTGTACTTTCTCGACGTGTGCTAGAACAGCATAGCAACCTTTTCTTATTAGTTTTTGTGCCTTCAAATTACTAATAAGATGTAGCTTCGTGTTGCCCTTTTCTCCGTACACCATTAAGGGTTCTCCTTCTTCTCGTACAATGCGAATTGCATTTTTATAACATACGATCTCTGCTTTCACCTTCTTCAGCCAGTCCATGCCAACTATTACATCAAAACTCCCTAACTCTACTGGTATCAAATCAATCTTAAATATTTCGCTACCCAGTTTAATTTCTCGATTCCGGCATATATAATCTGCTGAAATTAATTTACCGTTTGCTAATTTGAGTAAAAATTTACTATCCAACGGCATCAATGGATAACTTAATTTAGCACAAAAATCTCTACTCATATAGCTTCTATCCACACCCGAATCAAATAAAACGTAAGCAGATTTATTGTCAATAAGAAACGTACCCGTAACAAGCTCCGGGTCTTCCTGTGTCTCTGCCGCATTAATATTGAAAACTCTTCCGCGGCCTTGTCCATTCGTGTTCTTCTGGTTCAGGCAATTTCTAATAATGTGGCCCGATTTTCCACATTTATAACAAACTACATTGGCATAACTTGCTCCGACACTACTTGCTCCGCCATTACTCGTTCCGACACCATTTGTTCCTTTCGTTCTATTAACCCCTGGTCCGTAGACCTCACACTTCACCGCGCTATGACCATTTCTTTTACACTTGTTGCAAAATTTGGTGCAGAACCCCGAGTGATACTTTTCACACCTTTGGCATAGCTGCTTCTGATTGTTGTTGTTGTTGCGGTTATTATTGTTGTTGGGATGATTGTTGTAGTTGCTGTTGTTGTTGTGGTTGTTGTTGTTGGGCCGTTTGTTGTAGTTGCGATTGATGTTGCGATTGTTGGGATAGTTGTTGCGATTATTGTTGTAATTGCTGTTGGTGTTGTATTGGTGATTCTTATCACCGTTTTCCTCCCACTTTCTTTTGACTTGCTTCACATTGGCCTCTTCAGCAGTCTGTTCTTTAATTCTTTCTTCAATCTGGTTCACTAGTTTGTGAGCAATTCTACATGCCTGTTGTATGGAGGCGGGTTCGTGTGAACTTATATCTTCTTGGATTCTTTCCGGTAATCCTTTCACAAACGCGTCGATCTTCTCTTCCTCATCTTCGAACGCTCCCGGACACAATAGGCATAATTCTGTGAATCGTCTTTCGTACGTGGTAATATCAAATCCTTGGGTTCGTAATCCTCTAAGTTCTGTCTTAAGCTTATTGACCTCGGTTCTGGGACGGTACTTCTCGTTCATCAAGTGCTTGAATGCTGACCACGGTAGTGCGTAAGCATCATCTTGTCCCACTTGCTCTAGATAGGTATTCCACCATGTTAACGCAGAACCTGAGAAGGTATGTGTAGCGTACTTCACTTTGTCCTCTTCAGTATACTTACTTATGGCAAACACCGATTCGACCTTCTCGGTCCACCGTTTCAATCCGATCGGTCCTTCTGTTCCATCAAATTCCAAAGGTTTGCAGGCAGTGAATTCTTTATAGGTGCATCCTACACGATTTCCTGTACTGCTAGATCCAAGGTTATTGTTGGTATGTAGCGCGGCCTGTACTGCGGCTATGTTTGAAGCAAGAAAGGCACGAAATTCTTCTTCACTCATATTCAAGGTGTGTCGAGTAGTCGGTGCCATTTCCTTCAAAATAGTCAAATGAAACGAGTTAATCATATAGAATATCAAGAGTAGTCAATAGTATTTCGTAGCGTAATATGAACTTATTTATAAAAGCTTTTTCTTCATATTAGCGTTTTATAAGTTTAAATTCGGGTAGTACCTACCCGTTAAGTTCATACTTAGTAGCTAATATACAATTCAATTACTACAATTCTATATGAAAAACTGATTATAATAATATTTCGCGTTCAAACTTTTACACAATATTTTACAAACTTACAATACCGCTTATTTTACATATAGCATGAAATATAGCACACAATAAATTTGATACAAGATGGTTGTGAAGATAATTCTAGCTAGTACACAAGTCGTTCAGCAAAGGCAATAAAGACACGTAATTCATACGTCCAGAAACAAGTCATGCATTCTGGTTTTACTAGGACTACTTCCCATCCTTAGTCTTGTGGAACATAACCGTTATGGCCATTGATAAGACAGCGTGTTGTAATGTCGTCAAAGGGACGAGGGTTACGTAATGTCCAACAGTCCCGTAACAATCTAAAAACCTCATTTCCTACCCCAATTACCGACTCCGTCACTTGTGGGAACGTTTTGTTTAATAGTTGTAGCCCGATGTTCTTGTTCTCACTTTAGTGAGAAGCGAACATTACTAACCTGTAAGCATAACATGCTTCTTTATGTTGCATGTTAGCCGCTTTTTCTAAATCACGAAGTCCTATATTCGGATATATTGAGTCAAAATAATTTCTTAACCCATTGCGTAAAATAGCATTTGGGTTCCCCGCAATATATGCGTCAAAGTAAACACATCGTAACTTATGGATTTCCCAATGTGATATCCCCCATCTTTTGAACGAAAGCCTTTTATAAATCAAGGTATTCTTGGAACGTTCTTCGAATGTCTTACAAACTGATCTCGCCTTAAATAGTTGTGCCGAGGAATTCTGACCGACTCTAGACAAGATTTCATCAATCATGTCTCCGGGTAGGTCTCTTAAAATATTGGGTTGTCTATTCATTTTGTGTTTTTATACTGTAAAATAGACAAGAGTTAGATTCATAAAAAAAAAAACTTATTAATACAAGCAATTTTTACATATATCATAAAGCATAAGCACACTATATTACATATATTACACCACACGAATACAACTATCTTATTCCGACTCGCTCGTTTCTTTTTCTTCGGTTTTGATTCGTTTTGCCAAGTTTCTAGGGATATATGATGTTCCCCTAATACGAGCCGTCGTTTTCCACATTGGTTTAGAAAAACCTAGTGGTTTAGAGGTTCCCGGGTTATTGTCACAACTTAAGAAATACGGGTGTTGACAATACATATAAAGTTCATCAGGGTTGGAATCAAATTTCTCTATTTTTATGCCCTTTCCCTTATTGTTCTCTTTTGCCTTATTAAATTGTGTTGGGGTAATTTCTATAACATCATCGGAATCCTTGTCGGGATCCGATTCATCGGAGAATTGGTAATCCTCCCAATACTTTGCTTCCTTGGCGGAAACACCATTGACCATAACTAAATTTAGTCGGTTGGTTGAGGATTTTCTTCTACTTAACCATTTTATTATTTTCCCCACTGGTTCTATTTCTTCTTCCGGTTCCGATTCTTCTTCCGGTTCCGACTCTTCTTCCGGTTCCGACTCTTCCTCCGGTTCCTCTTCGGGAACTTGTGAATCAGTCCACGAATCATTCCAATTTACATTTGACTCTTCATTTTTATTAGGTGAGTCAATGGGACTTTTTCTAGAGGTAGACATCTATCACAT
This sequence comes from Rutidosis leptorrhynchoides, assembly GCF_046630445.1. Taxonomy (NCBI): domain Eukaryota; kingdom Viridiplantae; phylum Streptophyta; class Magnoliopsida; order Asterales; family Asteraceae; genus Rutidosis; species Rutidosis leptorrhynchoides. Next base: position 155,496,116 of record NC_092334.1, read on the forward strand.
AATATCAAACACGTTAAGAAATTAATATATCACATAATATTCACATGTTAAAAATATATTGTTTCCAACAAAATTTGTTAAGCAATCATTTTTCAAGTAAACACGGTCGAAGTCCAGACTTACTAATGCATCCTAACAAACTCGATAAGACACACTAATGCAAAATTCTGGTTCTCTAAGACCAACACTCGGATACCAACTGAAATGTCCCGTTCTTATTGATTAAAAACGTTCCATATTAATTGATTACGTTGCGAGGTTTTGACCTCTATATGAGACGTTTTTCAAAGACTGCATTCATTTTAAAACAAACCATAACCTTTATTTCATCAATAAAGGTTTAAAAAGCTTTACGTAGATTATCAAATAATGATAATCTAAAATATCTTGTTTACACGCGACCATTACATAATGGTTTACAATACAAATATGTTACAACGAAATAAGTTTCTTGAATGCAGTTTTTTACACAATATCATATAAGCATGGACTCCAAATCTCGTCCTTATTTAAGTATGCGACAGCGGAAGCTCTTAATAATCACCTGAGAATAAACATGCTTAAAACGTCAACAAAAATGTTGGTGAGTTATAGGTTTAACCTATATATTATCAAATCATAATAATAGACCACAAGATTTCATATTTCAATACACATCCCATACATAGAGATAAAAATCATTCACATGGTGAACACCTGGTAACCGACATTAACAAAATGCATATATAAGAATATCCCCATCATTCCGGGACACCCTTCGGATATGATATAATTTTCGAAGTACTAAAGCATCCGGTACTTTGGATGGGGTTTGTTAGGCCCAATAGATCTATCTTTAGGATTCGCGTCAATTAGGGTGTCTGTTCCCTAATTCTTAGATTACCAGACTTAATAAAAAGGGGCATATTCGATTTCGATAATTCAACCATAGAATGTAGTTTCACGTACTTGTGTCTATTTTGTAAATCATTTATAAAACCTGCATGTATTCTCATCCCAAAAATATTAGATTTTAAAAGTGGGACTATAACTCACTTTCACAGATTTTTTACTTCGTCGGGAAGTAAGACTTGGCCACTGGTTGATTCACAAACCTATTGAAATGTCCCGTTCTTATTGATTAAAAACGTTCCATATTAATTGATTTCGTTGCGAGGTTTTGACCTCTATATGAGACATTTTTCAAAGACTGCATTCATTTTTAAAACAACCATAACCTTTATTTCATAAATAAAGGTTTAAAAAGCTTTACGTAGATTATCAAATAATGATAATCTAAAATATCCTGTTTACACACGACCATTACATAATGATTTACAATACAAATATGTTACATTGAAATCAGTTTCTTGAATGCAGTTTTTACACAATATCATACAAACATGGACTCCAAATCTTGTCCTTATTTTAGTATGCAACAGCGGAAGCTCTTAGTATTCACCTGAGAATAAACATGCTTTAAACGTCAACAAAAATGTTGGTGAATTATAGGTTTAACCTATATATATCAAATCGTAACAATAGATCACAAGATTTCATATTTCAATACACATCCCATACATAGAGATAAAAATTATTCATATGGTGAACACCTGGTAACCGACATTAACAAGATGCATATATAAGAATATCCCCATCATTCCGGGACACCCTTCGGATATGATATAAATTTCAAAGTACTAAAGCATCCTGTACTTTGGATGGGGTTTGTTAGGCCCAATAGATCTATCTTTAGGATTTACGTCAATTAGGGTGTATGTTCCCTAATTCTTAGATTACCAGACTTTATAAAAAGGGGCATATTCGATTTCGATAATTCAACCATAGAATGTAGTTTCACGTACTTGTGTCTATTTTGTAAATCATTTATAAAACCTGCATGTATTCTCATCCCAAAAATATTAGATTTTAAAAGTGGGACTATAACTCACTTTCACAGATTTTTACTTCGTCGGGAAGTAAGACTTGGCCACTGGTTGATTCATGAACCTATAACAATATATACATATATATCAAAGTATGTTCAAAATATATTTACAACACTTTTAATATATTTTGATGTTTTAAGTTTATTAAGTCAGATGTCCTCGTTAGTAACCTACAACTAGTTGTCCACAGTTAGATGTACAGAAATAAATCGATAAATATTATCTTGAATCAATCCACAACCCAGTGTATACGTATCTCAGTATTGATCACAACTCAAACTATATATATTTTGGAATCAACCTCAACCCTGTATAGCTAACTCCAACATTCACATATAGATTGTCTATGGTTGTTCCGAAATATATATAGATGTGTCGACATGATAGGTCGAAACATTGTATACGTGTCTATGGTATCTCAAGATTACATAATATACAATACAAGTTGATTAAGTTATGGTTGGAATAGATTTGTTACCAATTTTCACGTAGCTAAAATGAGAAAAATTATCCAATCTTGTTTTACCCATAACTTCTTCATTTTAAATCCGTTTTGAGTGAATAAAATTGCTATGGTTTCACATTGAACTCTATTTTATGAATCTAAACAGAAAATGTATAGGTTTATAGTCGGAAAAATAAGTTACAAGTCGTTTTTATAAAGGTAGTCATTTCAGTCGAAAGAACGACGTCTAGATGACCATTTTAGAAAACATACTTCCACTTTGAGTTTAACCATAATTTTTGGATATAGTTTCATGTTCATAATAAAAATCATTTTCCCAGAATAACAACTTTTAAATCAAAGCTTATCATAGTTTTTAACTAACTAACCCAAAACAGCCCGCAGTGTTACTAAGACGGCGTAAATCCGGTTTTACGGTGTTTTTCGTGTTTCCAGGTTTTAAATCATTAAGTTAGCATATAATATAGATATAGAACATGTGTTTAGTTGATTTTAAAAGTCAAGTTAGAAGGATTAACTTTTATTTGCGAACAAGTTTAGAATTAACTAAACTATGTTCTAGTGATTACAAGTTTAAACCTTCGAATAAGATAGCTTTATATGTATGAATTGAATGATGTTAAGAACATCATTACTACCTCAAGTTCCTTGGATAAACCTACTAGAAATGAGAAAAATAGATCTAGCTTCAAAGGATCCTTGGATGGCTTGAAAGTTCTTGAAGCAGAATCATGACACGAAAACAATTTCAAGTAAGATTTCCACTCAAAATAAGATTGTTATAGTTATAGAAATTGAATTAAAGTTTAAATATGATTATTACCTTGTATTAGAAAGATAACCTACTGTAAGTAACAAATGTTTCTTGATCTTAGATGATTACTTGGAATGGATTTAGAAAACTTGGAAGTAAACTTGCAATCTTGGAAGTATTCTTGATTTTATGAAACTAGAACTTTTGGAATTTATGAAGAACACATAGAACTTGAAGATAGAACTTTAGAGAGATCAATTAGATGAATAAAATTGAAGAATGAAAGTGTTTGTAGGTGTTTTTGGTCTTTGGTGTATGGATTAGATATAAAGGATATGTAATTTTGTTTTCATGTAAATAAGTCATAAATGATTACTCATATTTTTGTAATTTTATGAGATATTTCATGCCAGTTGCCAAATGATGGTTCCCACATGTGTTAGGTGACTCACATGGGCTGCTAAGAGCTAATCATTGGAGTGTATATACCAATAGTACATACATCTAAAAGTTGTGTATTGTACGAGTACGAATACGGGTGCATACAAGTAGAATTGTTGATGAAACTGAACGAGGATGTAATTGTAAGCATTTTTGTTAAGTAGAAGTATTTTGATAAGTGTCTTGAAGTCTTTCAAAAGTGTATGAATACATATTAAAACACTACATGTATATACATTTTAACTGAGTCGTTAAGTCATCGTTAGTCGTTACATGTAAATGTTGTTTTGAAACCTTTAGGTTAACGATCTTGTTGAATGTTGTTAACCCATTGTTTATTATAACAAATGAGATGTTAAATTTTTATATTATCATGATATTATGATATATAATATATCTTAGTATGATATATATATACAGTTAAATATCGTTACAAAGATAATCGTTACATATATGTCTCGTTTCGAAATCATTAAGTTAGTAGTCTTATTTTTACATATGTATTTCATTGTTAATACACTTAATAATATATTTACTTATCATTTAACATAATTAACCAAGTGTATCAATATCTTAATATGATTCATATGTACCTAGTAAGACGTTGTTATTACGATAATCGTTATATATATCGTTTTCGAGTTTCTTAAATTAATAGTCTCATTTTTATGTATATTACTCATTGTTAGAATACCTAATGAGATACATACTTATAATAAAATTATGTTAACTATATATATAACCATATATATGTCATCGTATAGTTTTTACAAGTTTTAACGTTCGTGAATCACCGGTCAACTTGGGTGGTCAATTGTCTATATGAAACTTATTTCAATTAATCAAGTCTTAACAAGTTTGATTGCTTAACATGTTGAAAACACTTAATCATGTAAATAACAATTTCATTTAATATATATATAAACATGGAAAAGTTCGGGTCACTACAGTACCTACCCGTTAAATAAATTTCGTCCCGAAATTTTAAGCAGTTGGAGGTGTTGACGTATCTTCTGGAAATAAATGCGGGTATTTCTTCTTCATCTGATCTTCACGCTCCCAGGTGAACTTGGGTCCTCTACGAGCATTCCATCAAACCTTAACAATCGGTATCTTATTTTGTTTAAGTCTCTTAACCTCACGATCCATTATTTCGACGGGTTCTTCAATGAATTGAAGTTTTTCATTAATTTGGATTTCGTCCAACGGAATAGTGAGATCTTCTTTAGTAAAACATTTCTTCAAATTTGAGACGTGGAAAGTGTTATGTACAGCCACGAGTTGTTGAGGTAGCTCCAGTTGGTAAGCTACTGGTCCGACACGATCTATAATCTTGAATGGTCCAATGTACCTTGGATTTAGTTTCCCCCGTTTACCAAATCGAACAACGCCTTCCAAGGTGAAACCTTAAGCATGACCATTTCTCCAATTTCAAACTCTATATCTTTTCTTTTACTGTCCGCGTAGCTCTTTTGTCGACCTTGGGCGGTTTTCAATCTTTGTTGAATTTGGATGATTTTCTCGGTAGTTTCTTGTATTATCTCCGGACCCGTAATCTGTCTATCCCCCACTTCACTCCAACAAATCGGAGACCTGCACTTTCTACCATAAAGTGCTTCAAACGGCGCCATCTCAATGCTTGAATGGTAGCTGTTGTTGTAGGAAAATTCTGCTAACGATAGATGTCGATCCCAACTGTTTCCGAAATCAATAACACAAGCTCGTAGCATGTCTTCAAGCGTTTGTATCGTCCTTTCGCTCTGCCCATCAGTTTGTGGATGATAGGCAGTACTCATGTCTAGACGACTTCCCAATGCTTGCTGTAATGTCTGCCAGAATCTTGAAATAAATCTGCCATCCCTATCAAAGATAATAGAGATTGGTATTCCATGTCTGGAGACGACTTCCTTCAAATACAGTCGTGCTAACTTCTCCATCTTGTCATCTTCTCTTATTGGCAGGAAGTGTGCTGACTTGGTGAGACGATCAACTATTACCCAAATAGTATCATAACCAATTGCAGTCCTTGGCAATTTAGTAATGAAATCCATGGTAATGTTTTCCCATTTCCATTCCGGGATTTCAGGTTGTTGTAGTAGACCTGATGGTTTCTGATGTTTAGCTTTGACCTTAGAACACATCAAACATTCTCCTACATATTTAGCAATATCGGCTTTCATACCTGGCCACCAAAAATGTTTCTTAAGATCCTTGTACATCTTCCCCGTTCCAGGATGTATTAAGTATCTGGTTTTATGAGCTTCTCTAAGTACCATTTCTCTCATATCTCCAAATTTTGGTACCCAAATTCTTTCAGCCCTATACCGGGTTCCGTCTTCCTGAATATTAAGATGCTTCTCCGATCCTTTGGGTATTTCATCCTTTAAATTTCCCTCTTTTAAAACTCCTTGTTGCGCCTCCTTTATTTGAGTAGTAAGGTTAGTGTGAATCATTATATTCATAGATTTTACTCGAATGGGTTCTCTGTCCTTTCTGCTCAAGGCATCGGCTACCACATTTGCCTTCCTCGGGTGGTAACGAATCTCAAAGTCGTAATCATTTAACAATTCAATCCACCTACGCTGCCTCATATTCAGTTGTTTCTGATTAAATATGTGTTGAAGACTTTTGTGGTCGGTATATATAATACTTTTGACCCCATATAAGTAGTGCCTCCAAGTCTTTAATGCAAAAACAACCGCGCCTAATTCCAAATCATGCGCCGTATAATTTTTCTCGTGAATCTTCAATTGTCTAGATGCATAAGCAATCACCTTCGTCCATTGCATTAATACACAACCGAGACCTTGCTTTGATGCGTCACAATAAATCACAAAATCATCATTCCCTTCAGGCAATGACAATATAGGTGCCGTAGTTAGCTTTTTATTCAATAACTGAAACGCTTTCTCTTGTTCATCATTCCATTCAAATTTCTTCCCTTTATGCGTTAATGCAGTCAAGGGTTTTGCTATTCTGGAAAAGTCTTGGATGAACCTTCTGTAGTAACCAGCTAGTCCTAAAAACTGGCGTATGTGTTTCGGAGTTTTCGGGGTTTCCCACTTTTCAACAGTTTCTATCTTTGCCGGATCCACCTTAATACCTTCTTTGTTCACTATGTGACCGAGGAATTGAACTTCTTCCAACCAAAATGCACACTTTGAAAACTTAGCGTACAATTCTTCCTTCCTCAATACTTCTAACACCTTTCTCAAATGTTCACCGTGTTCTTGGTCATTCTTTGAGTAAATAAGTATGTCATCAATGAAAACAATGACAAACTTGTCAAGGTATGGTCCACACACTCGGTTCATAAGGTCCATGAACACAGCTGGTGCATTAGTTAAACCAAACGGCATGACCATAAACTCGTAATGACCGTAACGTGTTCTGAAAGCAGTCTTTGGAATATCATCTTCTTTCACCCGCATTTGATGATACCCGGAACGTAAGTCAATCTTTGAATAAACAGACGAGCCTTGTAGTTGATCAAATAAGTCGTCGATTCTCGGTAGTGGGTAGCGGTTCTTGATTGTAAGTTCTCGGTAGTCGATACACAACCTGAATGTACCATCTTTCTTCTTGACAAACAAAACAGGAGCTCCCCACGGTGATGTGCTTGGTCGAATGAAACCACGCTCTAAAAGTTCTTGTAATTGGCTTTGCAGTTCTTTCATCTCGCTGGGTACGAGTCTGTAAGCAGCACGAGCTATTGGTGCAGCTAATGGTACAAGATCTATTTGAAATTCTACGGATCGATGTGGGGGTAATCCCGGTAATTCTTTCGGGAATACATCGGGAAATTCTTTTGCAACGGGAACATCATTGATGCTCTTTTCTCCAGTTTGTACTTTCTCGACCTGTGCTAGAACAGCATAGCAACCTTTTCTTATTAGTTTTTGTGCCTTCAAATTACTAATAAGATGTAGCTTCATGTTGCCCTTTTCTCCGTACACCATTAAGGGTTTTCCTTTTTCTCGTATAATGCGAATTGCATTTTTGTAACAAACGATCTCTGCTTTCACTTCTTTCAACCAGTCCATACCGATTATCACATCAAAACTCCCTAACTCTACTGGTATCAAGTCAATCTTAAATGTTTCGCTAACCAGTTTAATTTCTCGATTCCGACATATATTATCTGCTGAAATTAATTTACCATTTGCTAATTCGAGTAAAAATTTACTATCCAAAGGCGTCAATGGACAACTTAATTTAGCACAAAAATCTCTACTCATATAGCTTCTATCCGCACCCGAATCAAATAAAACGTAAGCAGATTTATTATCAATAAGAAATGTACCCGTAACAAGCTCCGGGTCTTCCTGTGCCTCTGCCGCATTAATATTGAAAACTCTTCCGCGGCCTTGTCCATTCGTGTTCTCCTGGTTCGGGCAATTTCTAATAATGTGGCCCGGTTTTCCACATTTATAACAAACTACATTGGCATAACTTGCTCTGACACTACTTGCTCCGCCATTACTCATTCCGACACCATTTGTTCCTTTCGTTCTATTAACTCCTGGTCCGTAGACCTCACACTTCGCCGCGCTATGACCATTTCTTTTACACTTGTTCCAAAATTTGGTGCAGAACCCCAAGTGATACTTTTCACACCTTTGGCATAGCTGCTTCTGATTGTTGTTGTTGTTGTAGTTGTTATTGTTGTTGGGATGATTATTGTAGTTGCTGTTGTTGTTGTTGTTGTTGTTGTTGTTGGGCTGTTTGTTGTAGTTGCGATTGATGTTGCGATTGTTGGGATAATTGTTGCGATTATTATTGTAATTGCTGTTGTTGTTGTATTGGTGATTCTGATCACCGTTTTCCTCCCACTTTCTTTTGACTTGCTTCACATTGGCCTCTTCAGCCATCTGTTCTTTAATTCTTTCCTCAATCTGGTTCACTAGTTTGTAAGCCATTCTACATGCCTGTTGTATGGAGGCGGGCTCGTTTGAACTTATATCTTCTTGGATTCTTTCCGGTAATCCTTTCACAAACACGTCGATCTTCTCTTCCTCATCTTCGAACGCTCCCGGACACAATAGGCACAATTATGTGAATCGTCTTTCGTACGTGGTAATATCAAATCCTTGGGTTCGTAACCCTCTAAGTTCTGTCTGGAGCTTATTTACCTCGGTTCTGGGACGGTACTTCTCGTTCATCAAGTGTTTGAATGCTGACCACGGTAGTGCGTATGCATCGTCTTGTCCCACTTGCTCTAGATAGGTATTCCACCATGTTAACGCAGAACCTGTGAAGGTATGCGTAGCGTACTTCACTTTGTCCTCTTCAGTACACTTACTTATGGCAAACACCGATTCGACCTTCTCGGTCCACCGTTTAAATCCGATCGGTCCTTCGGTTCCATCAAATTCCAAAGGTTTGCAGGCAGTGAATTCTTTGTAGGTGCATCCTACACGATTTCTTGTACTGCTAGATCCAAGGTTATTGTTGGTATGTAGCGCAGCCTGTACTGCGGCTATGTTTGAAGCTAGAAAAGTACGGAATTTCTCTTCATTCATATTCACGGTGTGTCGAGTAGTCGGTGCCATTTCCTTCAAAATAGTCAAATGGAACAAGTTAATCATAGAGAATATTAAGAGTAGTTAATAATATTTCATAGCATAATATGAACTCATTTATAAAAGCTTTTTCTTCATATTAGCATTTTATAAGTTTAAATTCGGGTAGTACCTACCCGTTAAGTTCATACTTAGTAGCTAATATACAATTCAACTACTACAATTCTATATGAAAAACTGATTATAATAATATTTCGCATTCAAACTTTTACACAATATTTTACAAACTTACAATACCGCTTATTTTACATATAGCATGAAATATAGCACATAATAAATTTGATACAAGATGGTTGTGAAGATAATTCTAGCTAGTACACAAGTCGTTCAGCAAAGGCAATAAAGACACGTAATTCATACATCCAGAAACAAGTCATGCATTCTGGTTTTACTAGGACTACTTCCCATCCTTGGTCTTGTGGAACATAACCATTATGGCCGTTGATAAGACAGCGTGTTGTAACGTCGTCAAAGGGACGAGGGTTACGTAATGACCAACAGTCTCGTAATAACCTAAAAACCTCATTTCTTACCCCAATTACTGACTCCGTCACTTGTGGGAACGTTTTGTTTAATAGTTGTAGCCCGATGTTCTTGTTCTCACTTTGGTGAGAAGCGAACATTACTAATCCGTAAGCATAACATGCTTCTTTATGTTGCATGTTAGCCGCTTTTTCTAAATCACGAAGTCCAATATTCGGATATATTTAGTCAAAATAATTTCTTAACCCATTGTGTAAAATAGCATTTGGGTTCCCCACAATATATGCGTCAAAGTAAATACATCGTAACTTATGTATTTCCCAATGTGATATCCCCCATCTTTCGAACGAAAGCCTTTTATAAACCAAGGCATTCTTGGAACGTTCTTCGAATGTCTTACAAACTGATCTCGCCTTAAATAGTTGTGCAGAAGAATTCTGACCGACTCTAGACAAGATTTCATCAATCATGTCTCCGGGTAGGTCTCTTAAAATATTGGGTTGTCTATCCATTTTGTGTTTTTATACTGTAAAATAGACAAGAGTTAGATTCATAAAAAAAAATACTTATTAATACAAGCAATTTTTACATATATCATAAAGCATAAGCACACTATATTACATATATTACACCACATGAATACAACTATCTTATTCCGACTCGCTCGTTTCTTCTTCTTCGGTTTTGGTTCGTTTTGCCAAGTTTCTAGGGATATATGATGTTCCCCTAATACGAGCCGTCGTTTTCCACATTGGTTTAGAAAAACCTGGTGGTTTAGACGTTCTCGGGTCATTGTTACAACTTAAGGACTTCGGGGTTGACGATACATATAAAGTTCATCGGGGTTGGAATTAGATTTCTCTATTTTTATGCCCTTTCCCTTATTATTTTCTTTTGCCTTTTTAAATTCAGTTGGGGTAATTTCTATAACATCATCGGAATTCTCGTCGGAATCCGATTCATCGGAGAATTGGTAATCCTCCCAATATTTTGCTTCCTTGGCGGAAACACCATTGACCATAATTAACCTTGGTCAGTTGGTTGAGGATTTTCTTTTACTTAACCGTTTTATTATTTCCCCCACCGGTTCTATTTCCTCCTCTGGTTCCACCTCTTCCGGTTCTGATTCTTCTTCCGGTTCTTCTTCGAGAACTTATGAATCAGTCCAATTTATATTCGACTCTTCGTTATTATTAGGTGAGTCAATGGGATTTGTGCTAGAGGTAGACATCTATCACACAATATCAAACATGTTAAGAGATTAATATATCACATAATATATACATGTTAATAATATATAGTTTCCAACAAAAATGTTAAGCAATCATTTTTAAAGAAAACACGGTCGAAGTCCAGACTCACTAATGCATCCTAACAAACTCGATAAGACACACTAATGCAAATTTTCTGGTTCTCTAAGACCAACGCTCGGATACCAACTGAAATGTCCCGTTCTTATTGATTAAAAACGTTCCATATTAATTGATTAAAAAAGTACTAAAGCATCCTGTACTTTGGATGGGGTTTGTTAGGCCCAATAGATCTATCTTTAGGATTCGCGTCAATTAGGGTGTCTGTTCCCTAATTCTTAGATTACCAGACTTAATAAAAAGGGGCATATTCGATTTCGATAATTCAACCATAGAATGTAGTTTCACGTACTTGTGTCTATTTTGTAAATCATTTATAAAACCTGCATGTATTCTCATCCCAAAAATATTAGATTTTAAAAGTGGGACTATAACTCACTTTCACAGATTTTTACTTCGTCGGGAAGTAAGACTTGGCCACTGGTTGATTCATGAACCTATAACAATATATACATATATATCAAAGTATGTTCAAAATATATTTACAACCCTTTTAATATATTTTGATGTTTTAAGTTTATTAAGTCAGATGTCCTCGTTAGTAACCTACAACTAGTTGTCCACAGTTAGATGTATAGAAATAAATCCATAAATATTATCTTGAATCAATCTACGACCCAGTGTATACGTATCTCAGTATTGATCACAACTTAAACTATATATATATTGGAATCAACCTCAACCCTGTATAGCTAACTCTAACATTCACATATAGAGTGTCTATGGTTGTTCCGAAATATATATAGATGTGTCGACATGATAGGTCGAAACATTGTATACGTGTCTATGGTATCTCAAGATTACATAATATACAATACAAGTTGATTAAGTTATGGTTGGAATAGATTTGTTACCAATTTTCACGTAGCTAAAATGAGAAAAATTATCCAATCTTGTTTTACCCATAACTTCTTCATTTTAAATCCGTTTTGAGTGAATAAAATTGCTATGGTTTCATATTGAACTATATTTTATGAATCTAAACAGAAAAAGTATAGGTTTATTGTCGGAAAAATAAGTTACAAGTCGTTTTTGTAAAGGTAGTCATTTCAGTCGAAAGAACGACGTCTAGATGACCATTTTAGAAAACATACTTCCACTTTGAGTTTAACCATAATTTTTGGATATAGTTTCATGTTCATAATAAAAATCATTTTCCCAGAATAACAACTTTTAAATCAAAGTTTATCATAGTTTTTAACTAACTAACCCAAAACAGCCCGCGGTGTTACTAAGACGGCGTAAATCTGGTTTTACGGTGTTTTTGGTGTTTCCAGGTTTTAAATCATTAAGTTAGCATATCATATAGATATAGAACATGTATTTAGTTGATTTTAAAATTAAAGTTAGAAGTATTAACTTTTATTTGCGAACAAGTTTAGAATTAACTAAACTATGTTCTAGTGATTACAAGTTTAAACCTTCGAATAAGATAGCTTTATATGTATGAATTGAATGATGTTATGAACATCATTACTACCTCAAGTTCCTTGGATAAACCTACTGGAAATGAGAAAAATAGATCTAGCTTCAAAGGATCCTTGGATGGCTTGAAAGTTCTTGAAGCAGAATCATGACACGAAAACAATTTCAAGTAAGATTTCCACTCAAAATAAGATTGTTATAGTTATAGAAACTGAATTAAAGTTTGAATATGATTATTACCTTGTATTAGAAAGATAAACTACTGTAAGTAACAAAGGTTTCTTGATCTTGGATGATTACTTGGAATGGATTTAGAAAACTTGGAAGTAAACTTGCAATCTTGGAAGTATTCTTGATTTTATGAAACTAGAACTTTTGGAATTTATGAAGAACACTTAGAACTTGAAGATAGAACTTGAGAGAGATCAATTGTATGAAGAAAATTGAAGAATGAAAGTATTTGTAGGTGTTTTTGGTCGTTGGTGTATGGATTAGATATAGAGGATATGTAATTTTGTTTTCATGTAAATAAGTCATGAATGATTACTCATATTTTTGTAATTTTATGAGATATTTCATGCTAGTTGCCAAATGATGGTTCCCACATATGTTCGGTGACTCACATGGGCTACTAAGAGCTGATCATTGGAGTGTATATACCAATAGTACATACATCTAAAAGCTGTGTATTGTACGAGTACGAATACGGGTGCATACGAGTAGAATTGTTGATGAAACTGAACGAGGATGTAATTGTAAGCATTTTTGTTAAGTAGAAGTATTTTGATAAGTTTCTTGAAGTCTTTCAAAAGTGTATGAATACATATTAAAACACTACATGTATATACATTTTAACTGAGTCGTTAAGTCATCGTTAGTCGTTACATGTAAATGTTGTTTTGAAACCTTTAGGTTAACGATCTTGTTGAATGTTGTTAACCCATTGTTTATTATAACAAATGAGATGTTAAATTGTTATATTATCATGATATTATGATATATAATATATCTTAGTATGATATATATACAGTTAAATGTCGTTACAACGATAATCGTTACATATATGTCTCGTTTCGAAATCATTAAGTTAGTAGTCTTATTTTTACATATGTATTTCATTGTTAATACACTTAATAATATATTTACTTATCATTTAACATAATTAACCAAGTGTATCAATATCTTAATATGATTCATATGTACCTAGTAAGACGTTGTTATAACGATAATCGTTATATATATCGTTTTCGAGTTTCTTAAATTAATAGTCTCATTTTTATGTATATAACTCATTGTTAAAATACCTAATGAGATACATACTTATAATAAAATCATGTTAACTATATATATAACCATATATATGTCATCGTATAGTTTTTACAAGTTTTAACGTTCGTGAATCACCGGTCAACTTGGGTGGTCAATTGTCTATATGAAACTTATTTCAATTAATCAAGTCTTAACAAGTTTGATTGCTTAACATGTTGGAAACACTTAATCATGTAAATAACAATTTCATTTAATATATATATATAAACATGGAAAAGTTTGGGTCACTACACCTATAACAATATATACATATATATCAAAGTATATTCAAAATATATTTACAAAACTTTTAATACATTTTGATGTTTTAAGTTTATTAAGTCAGCTGTCCTCGTTAGTAACCTACAACTAGTTGTCCACAGTTAGATGTACAGAAATAAATCAATAAATATTATCTTGAATCAATCCACGACCCAGTGTATACGTATCTCAGTATTGATCACAACTCAAACTATATATATTTTGGAATTAACCTCAACCCTGTATAGCTAACTCCAACATTCACATATAGAGTGTCTATGGTTGTTCCGAAATATATATAGATGTGTCGACATGATAGGTCGAAACATTGTATACGTGTCTATGGTATCTCAAGATTACATAATATATAATACAAGTTGATTAAGTTATGGTTGGAATAGATTTGTTACCAATTTTCACGTAGCTAAAATGAGTAGTTTTTACCAATTTTGTTTTGCTCGCCATTTATTCGTTTCTAATCCGTTTTGAGTGATTTAAGCGGCCACGGTTTCGTATTGAACTTGAATTTATGAATCTAAACATAAAAAGTATAAGTTTATTGTCAGAAATACAAGTTACAAGTCGTTTTTGAAAGAGGTAGTCATTTTCGTCGAAAGAACGACATCTTGATGACCATTTTGAAAAACATACTTTCACTTTGAGTTTAACCATGATTTTTGGATATAGTTTCATGTTCATATGAAAAATCATTTTTTCAGAAGTATAGCTTTTAAATTAAAGTTCTTCTTAGCTTTTAATTATCCCAACCAAAACAGCCCCCGGTTTTACTACGACGGCGTATATACAGTTTTATGGTGTTTATCGTGTTTCCGGTTTTAAATCATTAAGTTAGCATATCATATAGATATAGAACATGTGTTTAGTTGATTTTAAAAGTCTAGTTAGAAGGATTAACTTTATTTGCTAACAAGTTCAGAATTAACTAAACTATGTTCTAGTGATTACAAGTTTATAATGTTGAATAAGACAGCTTTTTATGTATGAATCGAATGATGTTATGAACATCATTACTACCTCAAGTTCCTTGGATAAACCTACTGGAAAAGAAAAAAATGGATCTAGCTTCAACGGATCCTTGGATGGCTCGAAGTTCTTGAAGCAGAATCATGACACGAAAACAAGTTCAAGTAAGATCATCACTTGAAATAAGATTGTTATAGTTATAGAAATTGAACCAAAGTTTGAATATGATTATTACCTTGTATTAGAATGATAACCTACTGTAATAAACAAAGATTTCTTGAGGTTGGATGATCACCTTACAAGATTGGAAGTGAGCTAGCAAACTTGAAAGTATTCTTGATTTTATGAAACTAGAACTTTTGGAATTTATGAAGAACACTTAGAACTTGAAGATAGAACTTGAGAGAGATCAATTAGATGAAGAAAATTGAAGAATGAAGTGTTTGTAGGTGTTTTTGGTCGTTGGTGTATGGATTAGATATAAAGGATATATAATTTTGTTTTCATGTAAATAAGTCATGAATGATTACTCATATTTTTGTAATTTTATGAGATATTTCATGCTAGTTGCCAAATGATGGTTCCCACATGTGTTAGGTGACTCACATGGGCTGCTAAGAGCTGATAATTGGAGTGTATATACCAATAGTACATACATCTAAAAGCTGTGTATTGTACGAGTACGAATACAGATGCATACGAGTAGAATTGTTGATGAAACTGAACGAGGATGTAATTGTAATCATTTTTGTTAAGTAGAAGTATTTTGATAAGTGTCTTGAAGTCTTTCAAAAGTGTATGAATACATATTAAAACACTACATGTATATACATTTTAACTGAGTCGTTAAGTCATTGTTAGTCGTTACATGTAAGTGTTGTTTTGAAACCTTTAGGTTAACGATCTTGTTAAATGTTGTTTACCCAATGTTTATAATATCAAAAGAGATTTTAAATTATTATATTATCATGATATTATGATGTACGAATATCTCTTAATATGATATATATATATACATTAAATGTCGTTACAACGATAATCGTTACATATATGTCTCGTTTCAAAATCATTAAGTTAGTAGTCTTGTTTTTACATATGTAGTTCATTGTTAATATACTTAATGATATGTTTACTTATCATAATATCATGTTAACTATATATATATAACCATATATATGTCATCATATAGTTTTTACAAGTTTTAACGTTCGTGAATCACAGGTCAACTTGGGTGGTCAATTGTCTATATGAAACCTATTTCAATTAATAAAGTCTTAACAAGTTTGATTGTTTAACATGTTGGAAACACTTAATCGTGTAAATAACAATTTCATTTAATATATATAAACATGGAAAAGTTCGGGTCACTACACCATTGGGGTTATCCAATTCACAACCACGTGTGATAATGTACACACAAAACGTGTACCTCGCCAAAGGTGGTCAACCAAAACACACATCCGTGCTAATTGGGCCTATACACAAGTCCATCAAATCCACCTATATGTGAAGTGAGTTCTATAACCGAGAACCACTTCACCCGACCCGCACCCATACTACACATACATATGCATATAGGATATTAACACTCACCTTGAAGTCTTGATGGATGCCAAAACAAAATCTGAAATCGCCGATGGAATGTACCTATTCCATTTATCACATAACAAGTAACACAATTAGGGTTGACTTACAAACCAACCCAATTGACACTTAGTGCAATTTCGACCCAAATGCACTTCCAAACAAAATTAACCAATAATCACTAACACAAGTGAGAATGGTCCTAACACGCCAATTAAACCCAATCATAGGTGTTAAACACCTATCTTACCTAAAATGACACTTAAACCATAATTTGACCCATAAGAAGTCAATATCACGCCATTAGCAAGTTTTGACATCAAAACATATTTAACTCGGTTCTATGCTTCAACTTAATTCATTTTAAGATTATAAACCTTATTAAATCGGCAATTGAGTCATAATCATCAACAAACCCTAATTTTGACTCTAGTCAAAATTAGTCAACCATAAGAACCCTAATGGTTTCCAAAACATCAATAATCACTAACACTAGTGATTATACACCATTTACAAGTCTTAAACATGGTTAAATCATTAACCAACCCAAAACCCGCCAAATATTAAAATAGAAAGTTTCCATAAACCCTCTTCATCAACCAAATGGGTTTTACAACTAACAATCTCAAACCCTAACTTGAATATCAAATCTAACAAATGAAATTCGGAGTTAGAACTTACCAATACTACCAAAACATAGCTACGAGCGAGATGAACAACTTTAAAACCCGAGCTTTGGTGAGAATCCAACTCCTTCTTCTCCAATTCAAGCTCTCTCACTCTAGAACCCTTCCCCTCTCTCTAGATATGGATGAGAGTGTCTGTGTGGGTGAGAAATGAGCTCCAATGGAGTTCTAGATCAGTTTTGGTGACCCTAAACCGACCCTAAATGAAAAGACCAAAGTACCCCTCATTTAAACCTTTTAAAAAAGTTGAAAATTGCTTCTGACGCATTCGGAGCGCCGCGCCATAAGGTGGAGCGCCGCTCAACCTTCAGGTCAGTTTTCAGTTTCTTGTTTTGGCCATAACTTTTTGACCGTAGCTCCGTTTTCGATGAATCAAATATCGTTAGAAACGTAATAAGATTTTATTTCCAATGGTAAGGCTTTGAAACATCAACACAAATTTATTTGGGGTTGAAAAGATACGTACACACCTTGTCACTTCAGACAACATCCAGTTTCCTTCGACGTTCGAGCAAGCAACACGTACATGCTGCGTACACTTCATACACGCATCGTACACCATAAATACATTATGTACAATAAATATTTGGGTCTTACAAAGAAGAAGATAGTTAGGCTCATCCGCAGTCAACTTCAAAGGATAAAGACTTTCAAAGATCATCAAAGTCCGTTTAGATTCAAGAATTCGAGAAATTCAAGATCGTCAACAATGGCAACATGCATTAAATCAAAGACTAAGGGAGAGATTGTTAGTATAGAAATTTCAATAGTTTAGATTTTCTGTATGTAATTAGAAAGGATGCTACTTTTAGCACACAATCGATGTTAAGGGGGAGATTGTTAGAACCCTGGAATTGCATAGATTGTGTGCCTAGCCTAGAAATGGTGGGATATAGACAAGGGCTATATATATATATATATATATATATATATATATATATATATATATATATATATATATATATATATATATATATATATATATATATATATATATATATATATATATATATATATATATATATATATATATATATCCCACAAGGCATCCTTAGTGAGGTACCATTGATAAGGCTAAAAAGGAACATATATTTCATAGCAATATCCCTCCTAAATAATAGGTTTTCATATGTAATTGTATTATATTTTCATTGTAATTGTTTAAATAAATAAGTGCGAAGACAAAAGGCGAAAACGAAGATTTGAAGACACAAACGTCCAAAAAGCTCAAATGTTCAAGATACAATTCAAAAGGTTCAATTTATTGATGAAAAACGTCTAAAAATGACAAGAGTACAAGTTACAAAAAGAAAAGTACAAGATATTAAATTGTACGCAAGGACGTTCGAAAATTCGGAACCGGGACATGAGTCAACTATCAACGCCCGACGCAATGGACTAAAAATTATGAGTCAACTATGCATAAGAATAAAATATAATATATAAATAATTATATAAATTATTTATATATTATAAATATATATATAATCATGTCGACAAGCTATGAGACAAAGAATCCTGAGCTGGATTTTCAAACTCCACGACTCGCGGAGTTTGAAGGCCAAAAACTCCACGACTCGCGGAGCTGTCAGAAATTAAAACGCCTATAAAAGGCCATGC
This sequence comes from Rutidosis leptorrhynchoides, assembly GCF_046630445.1. NCBI lineage: Eukaryota > Viridiplantae > Streptophyta > Magnoliopsida > Asterales > Asteraceae > Rutidosis > Rutidosis leptorrhynchoides. Next base: position 155,515,008 of record NC_092334.1, read on the forward strand.
ATTCTGCCGAGTTTATATATAATAAATAATAATAATAATACTATGTAATAAATAAATAAATAAATAAATATATATATAATATATATAGTATAGGGTAGTTTTATATTAGATTAGTTCGGGTTATGTAAAAGTTATTTTTACGGGTTTTTGAAGTCGAAATTCTGTCCGTGTAACACTATGCGATAAATACTCAATGTAAGTTATGTTTGTAGTGACCCGGGAATTTCCGACCAAATTTAAACTTAATCTCTATATGATTTCGACATGATAAGCAAAGTTTATTTAATTGAATCTTAAAATCTTTGAACTGTTTACATGGATTCATTTACCCTTCAACTGCTTTCGACGATTCACGAACAGATGTTTGTAAATAGATATATATATATATACATATGTGTATACAAAAAAAAATAACTTGAAACCATAATATACTATTTAGTTATGAGAATTAATGATGTGAAATAATTTATGTCCTAATAAGACATGATACTTAGAATTAGTAATATTTTCATTTCATGTAAATAATTACATGATAATATTATTTGGTTATATTAAAATTATTAGAATTATTGTTATTAGTCTTATTAATATTAATATGATTAATTTTATTATTATTATTAATAACATCATATTATTATTATTACTGATAATATAATTATCACTAATAAAATTATTATTTTTATTATTATTGTTATCATTAATATTTATCATTATTATTATTGAGATTATTATTAATATACTCAATTATTTGTTAATATTAATTATATTATATTATATTAATTATACAAGAATCAGATATATTGAGTGGAATTCGTTTCTTTTCACAATCTCAACATAATGATTTTTGTCATTCTGTCTATAAATCGAATAAAATCTCAGCTAACCAACAATTCTATTAGCAATCAATATCTTCTTTTAATTTTTATATTATTTGTTGTGTACGATTGAATGTAACCTGTCAAATTCATGTGGATTATAAATCGATCACATTATCAATGTTATCAGAAAAATCACTCATATTTCTACAACCGTAACACCAAAATCGTGAATAATTATTTTTTACCACCATCGATCAACAAAACACTATGATTCTATTTCAACAACGATAACCACCCATCATACTCACCTTCCATGCCCGACACCAACCATCGTGAAACCCACTTTCGATCACCAACCATCAAGAACAAACAATCACTATTTTCTTTCTTGTTCTTCTTTATGAACACCCGACATCAACAACAACCTTGAAACAAACCTGCAACACCCTTCTCTTTCTCTCTCACTCCCTTTTCTTCTTCGATAAATCCATCTCAAACCATCAAACAAGAACCACGATCATTACTTATAGCTGCATACTGAAATGTCCCGTTCTTATTGATTAAAAACGTTCCATATTAATTGATTTCGTTGCGAGGTTTTGACCTCTATATGAGACGTTTTTCAAAGACTGCATTCATTTTAAAACAAACCATAACCTTTATTTCATAGATAAAGGTTTTAAAAAGCTTTACGTAGATTATCAAATAATGATAATCTAAAATATCCTGTTTGCACACGACCACTACATAATGGTTTACAATACAAATATGTTACAACAAAATAAGTTTCTTGAATGCAGTTTTTACACAATATCATACAAGCATGGACTCCAAATCTCGTCCTTATTTAAGTATGCGACAGCGGAAGCTCTTAATAATCACCTGAGAATAAACATGCTTAAAACGTCAACAAAAATGTTGGTGAGTTATAGGTTTAACCTATATATATCAAATCATAATAATAGACCACAAGATTTCATATTTCAATACACATCCCATACATAGAGATAAAAATCATTCATATGGTGAACACCTGGTAACCGACATTAACAAGATGCATATATAAGAATATCCCCATCATTCCGGGACACCCTTCGGATATGATATAAATTTCGAAGTACTAAAGCGTCCGGTACTTTGGATGGGGTTTGTTAGGCCCAATAGATCTATCTTTAGGATTCGCGTCAATTAGGGTGTCTGTTCCCTAATTCATAGATTACCAGACTTAATAAAAAGGGGCATATTCGATTTCGATAATTCAACCATAGAATGTAGTTTCACGTACTTGTGTCTATTTTGTAAATCATTTATAAAACCTGCATGTATTCTCATCCCAAAAATATTAGATTTTAAAAGTGGGACTATAACTCACTTTCACAGATTTTTACTTCGTCGGGAAGTAAGACTTGGCCACTTGTTGATTCACGAACCTATAACAATATATACATATATATCAAAGTATGTTCAAAATATATTTACAACACTTTTAATATATTTTGATGTTTTAAGTTTATTAAGTCAGCTGTCCTCGTTAGTAACCTACAACTAGTTGTCCACAGTTAGATGTACAGAAATAAATCGATAAATATTATCTTGAATCAATCCACGACCCAGTGTATACGTATCTCAGTATTGATCACAACTCAAACTATATATATTTTGGAATCAACCTCAACCCTGTATAGCTAACTCCAACATTCACATATAGAGTGTCTATGGTTGTTCCGAAATATATATAGATGTGTCGACATGATAGGTCGAAACATTGTATACGTGTCTATGGTATCTCAAGATTACATAATATACAATACAAGTTGATTAAGTTATGGTTGGAATAGATTTGTTACCAATTTTCACGTAGCTAAAATGAGAAAAATTATCCAATCTTGTTTTACCCATAACTTCTTCATTTTAAATCCGTTTTGAGTGAATCAAATTGCTATGATTTCATATTGAACTCTATTTTATGAATCTAAACAGAAAAAGTATAGGTTTATAGTCGGAAAAATAAGTTACAAGTCGTTTTTGTAAAGGTAGTCATTTCAGTCGAAAGAACGACGTCTAGATGACCATTTTAGAAAACATACTTCCACTTTGAGTTTAACCATAATTTTTGGATATAGTTTCATGTTCATAATAAAAATCATTTTCTCAGAATAACAACTTTTAAATCAAAGTTTATCATAGTTTTTAATTAACTAACCCAAAACAGCCCGCGGTGTTACTACGACGGCGTAAATCCGGTTTTACGGTGTTTTTCGTGTTTCCAGGTTTTAAATCATTAAGTTAGCATATCATATAGATATAGAACATGTGTTTAGTTGATTTTAAAAGTCAAGTTAGAAGGATTAACTTTTGTTTGCGAACAAGTTTAGAAGTAACTAAACTATGTTCTAGTGATTACAAGTTTAAACCTTCGAATAAGATAGCTTTATATGTATGAATCGAATGATGTTATGAACATCATTACTACCTTAAGTTCCTTGGATAAACCTACTGGAAAAGAGAAAAATGGATCTAGCTTCAACGGATCCTTGGATGGCTCGAAGTTCTTAAAGCAGAATCATGACACGAAAACAAGTTCAAGTAAGATCATCACTTGAAATAAGATTGTTATAGTTATAGAAATTGAACCAAAGTTTGAATATGATTATTACCTTGTATTAGAATGATAACCTACAGTAAGAAACAAAGATTTCTTGAGGTTGGATGATCACCTTACAAGATTGGAAGTGAGCTAGCAAACTTGAAAGTATTCTTGATTTTATGTAACTAGAACTTGTAAAATATATGAAGAACACTTAGAACTTGAAGATAGAACTTGAGAGAGATCAATTAGATGAAGAAAATTGAAGAATGAAAGTGTTTGTAGGTGTTTTTGGTCGTTGGTGTATGGATTAGATATAAAGGATATGTAATTTTGTTTTCATGTAAATAAGTCATGAATGATTACTCATATTTTTGTAATTTTATGAGATATTTCATGCTAGTTGCCAAATGATGGTTCCCACATGTGTTAGGTGACTCACATGGGCTGCTAAGAGCTGATCATTGGAGTGTATATACCAATAATACATACATCTAAAAGCTGTGTATTGTACGAGTACGAATACGGGTGCATACGAGTAGAATTGTTGATGAAACTGAACGAGGATGTAATTGTAAGCATTTTTGTTAAGTAGAAGTATTTTGATAAGTGTCTTGAAGTCTTTCAAAAGTGTATGAATACATATTAAAACACTACATGTATATACATTTTAACTGAGTCGTTAAGTCATCGTTAGTCGTTACATGTAAATGTTGTTTTGAAACCTTTAGGTTAACGATCTTGTTAAATGTTGTTAACCCAATGTTTATAATATCAAAAGAGATTTTAAATTATTATATTATCATGATATTATGATGTACGAATATCTCTTAATATGATATATATACATTAAATGTAGTTACAACGATAATCGTTACATATATGTCTCGTTTCAAAATCATTAAGTTAGTAGTCTTGTTTTTACATATGTAGTTCATTGTTAATATACTTAATGATATGTTTACTTATCATAATATCATGTTAACTATATATATAACCATATATATGTCATCATATAGTTTTTACAAGTTTTAACGTTCGTGAATCACCGGTCAACTTGGGTGGTCAATTGTCTATATGAAACCTATTTCAATTAATCAAGTCTTAACAAGTTTGATTTCTTAACATGTTGGAAACATTTAATCTTGTAAATATTAATCTCAATTAATACATATAAACATGGAAAAGTTCGGGTCACTACAGTACCTACCCGTTAAATAAATTTCGTCCCGAAATTTTAAGCTGTTGAAGGTGTTGACGAATCTTCTGGAAATAGATGCGGGTATTTCTTTTTCATCTGATCTTCACGCTCCCAGGTGAACTCGGGTCCTCTACGAGCATTCCATCGAACCTTAACAATTGGTATCTTGTTTTGCTTAAGTCTTTTAACCTCACGATCCATTATTTCGACGGGTTCTTCGATGAATTGAAGTTTTTCGTTGATTTGGATTTCATCTAACGGAATAGTGAGATCTTCTTTAGCAAAACATTTCTTCAAATTCGAGACGTGGAAAGTGTTATGTACAGCCGCGAGTTGTTGAGGTAACTCCAGTCGGTAAGCTACTGGTCCGACACGATCAATAATCTTGAATGGTCCAATATACCTTGGATTTAATTTCCTTCGTTTACCAAATCGAACAACGCCCTTCCAAGGTGCAACTTTAAGCATGACCATCTCTCCAATTTCAAATTCTATATCTTTTCTTTTAATGTCAGCGTAGCTCTTTTGTCGACTTTGGGCGGTTTTCAACCGTTGTTGAATTTGGATGATCTTCTCGGTAGTTTCTTGTATAATCTCCGGACCCGTAATCTGTCTATCCCCCACTTCACTCCAACAAATCGGAGACCTGCACTTTCTACCATAAAGTGCTTCAAACGGCGCCATCTCAATGCTTGAATGGTAGCTGTTGTTGTAGGAAAATTCTGCTAACGGTAGATGTCGATCCCAACTGTTTCCGAAATCAATAACACATGCTCGTAGCATGTCTTCAAGCGTTTGTATCGTCCTTTCGCTCTGCCCATCAGTTTGTGGATGATAGGCAGTACTCATGTCTAGACGAGTTCCTAATGCTTGCTGTAATGTCTGCCAGAATCTTGAAATAAATCTGCCATCCCTATCAGAGATAATAGAGATTGGTATTCCATGTCTGGAGACAACTTCCTTCAAATACAGTCGTGCTAACTTCTCCATCTTGTCATCTTCTCTTATTGGTAGGAAGTGTGCCGATTTGGTGAGACGATCAACTATTACCCAAATAGTATCAAAACCACTTGCAGTCCTTGGCAATTTAGTGATGAAATCCATGGTAATGTTTTCCCATTTCCATTCCGGGATTTCGGGTTGTTGAAGTAGACCTGATGGTTTTTGATGCTCAGCTTTGACCTTAGAACACGTCAAACATTCTCCTACGTATTTAGCAACATCGGCTTTCATACCCGGCCACCAAAAATGTTTCTTGAGATCCTTGTACATCTTCCCCATTCCAGGATGTATTGAGTATCTGGTTTTATGAGCTTCTCTAAGTACCATTTCTCTCATATCTCCAAATTTTGGTACCCAAATCCTTTCAGCCCTATACCGGGTTCCGTCTTCCAGAATATTAAGATGCTTCTCTGATCCTTTGGGTATTTCATCCCTTAAATTTCCCTCTTTTAAAACTCCTTGTTGCGCCTCCTTTATTTGAGTAGTAAGGTTATTATGAATCATTATATTCATAGATTTTACTCGAATGGGTTCTCTGTCCTTCCTGCTCAAGGCATCGGCTACCACATTTGCCTTCCCCGGGTGGTAACGAATCTCAAAGTCGTAATCATTCAATAATTCAATCCACCTACGCTGCCTCATATTCAGTTGTTTCTGATTAAATATGTGTTGAAGACTTTTGTGGTCGGTATATATAATACTTTTGACCCCATATAAGTAGTGCCTCCAAGTCTTTAATGCAAAAACAACCGCGCCTAATTCCAAATCATGCGTCGTATAATTTTGTTCGTGAATCTTCAATTGTCTAGACGCATAAGCAATCACCTTCGTTCGTTGCATTAATACACAACCGAGACCTTGCTTTGATGCATCACAATAAATCACAAAATCATCATTCCCTTCAGGCAATGACAATATAGGTGCCGTAGTTAGCTTTTTCTTCAATAACTGAAACGCTTTCTCTTGTTCATCATTCCATTCAAATTTCTTCCCTTTATGCGTTAATGCAGTCAAGGGTTTTGCTATTCTGGAAAAGTCTTGGATGAACCTTCTGTAGTAACCAGCTAGTCCTAAAAACTGGCGTATGTGTTTCGGAGTTTTCGGGGTTTCCCACTTTTCAACAGTTTCTATCTTTGCCGGATCCACCTTAATACCTTCTTTGTTCACTATGTGACCGAGGAATTGAACTTCTTCCAACCAAAATGCACACTTTGAAAACTTAGCGTACAATTTTTCCTTCCCCAATACTTCTAACACCTTTCTCAAATGTTCACCGTGTTCTTGGTCATTCTTTGAGTAAATAAGTATGTCATCAATGAAAACAATGACAAACTTGTCAAGGTATGGTCCACACACTCGGTTCATAAGGTCCATGAACACAGCTGGTGCATTAGTTAAACCAAACGGCATGACCATAAACTCGTAATGACCGTAACGTGTTCTGAAAGCAGTCTTTGGAATATCATCTTCTTTCACCCGCATTTGATGATACCCGGAACGTAAGTCAATCTTTGAATAAACAGACGAGCCTTGTAGTTGATCAAATAAGTCGTCGATTCTCGGTAGTGGGTAGCGGTTCTTGATGGTAAGTTTGTTCAACTCTCGGTAGTCGATACACAACCTGAATGTACCATCTTTCTTCTTGACAAACAAAACAGGAGCTCCCCACGGTGATGTGCTTGGTCGAATGAAACCACGCTCTAAAAGTTCTTGTAATTGGCTTTGCAGTTCTTTCATCTCGCTGGGTGCGAGTCTGTAAGGAGCACGAGCTATTGGTGCAGCTCCTGGTACAAGATCTATTTGAAATTCAACGGATCGATGTGGGGGTAATCCCGGTAATTCTTTCGGAAATACATCGGGAAATTCTTTTGCAATGGGAACATCATTGATGCTCTTTTCTTCAGTTTGTACTTTCTCGACGTGTGCTAGAACAGCATAGCAACCTTTTCTTATTAGTTTTTGTGGCTTCAAATTACTAATAAGATGTAGCTTCGTGTTGCCCTTTTCTCCGTACACCATTAAGGGTTTTCCTTTTTCTCGTATAATGCGAATTGCATTTTTGTAACAGACGATCTCTGCTTTCACTTCTTTCAACCAGTCCATACCGATTATCACATCAAAACTACCTAACTCTACTGGTATCAAATCAATCTTAAATGTTTCGCTAACCAGTTTAATTTCTCGATTCCGACATATATTATCTGCTGAAATTAATTTACCATTTGCTAATTTGAGTAAAAATTTACTATCCAAAGGCGTCAATGGACAACTTAATTTAGCACAAAAATCTCTACTCATATAGCTTCTATCCGCACCCGAATCAAATAAAACGTAAGCAGATTTATTGTCAATAAGAAACGTACCCGTAACAAGCTCCGGGTCTTCCTGTGCCTCTGCCGCATTAATATTGAAAACTCTTCCGCGGCCTTGTCCATTCGTGTTCTCCTGGTTCGGGCAATTTCTAATAATGTGGCCCGGTTTTCCACATTTATAACTAACTACATTGGCATAACTTGCTCCGACACTACTTGCTCCGCCATTACTCGTTCTGACACCATTTGTTCCTTTCGTTCTATTAACCCCTGGTCCATAGACCTCACACTTCGCCGCGCTATGACCATTTCTTTTACACTTGTTGCAAAATTTGGTGCAGAACCCCGAGTGATTCTTTTCACACCTTTGGCATAGCTGCTTCTGATTGTTGTTGTTGTTGCGGTTATTATTGTTGTTGGGATGATTGTTGTAGTTGCTGTTGTTGTTGTTGTTGTTGTTGTTGTTGGGCCGTTTGTTGTAGTTGCGATTGATGTTGCGATTGTTGGGATAATTGTTGCGATTATTGTTGTAATTGCTGTTGTTGTTGTATTGGTGATTCTTATCACCGTTTTCCTCCCACTTTCTTTTGACTTGCTTCACATTGGCCTCTTCAGCAGTCTGTTCTTTAATTCTTACTTCAATCTGGTTCACTAGTTTGTGAGCCATTCTACATGCCTGTTGTATGGAGGCGGGCTCGTGTGAACTTATATCTTCTTGGATTCTTTCCGGTAATCCTTTCACAAACGCGTCGATCTTCTCTTCCTCATCTTCGAATGCTCCCGGACACAATAGGCACAATTCTGTGAATCGTCTTTCGTACGTGGTAATATCAAATCCTTGGGTTCGTAACCCTCTAAGTTCTGTCTTGAGCTTATTGACCTCGGTTCTGGGACGGTACTTCTCGTTCATCAAGTGCTTGAATGCTGACCACGGTAGTGCGTGCGCATCGTCTTGTCCCACTTGCTCTAGATAGGTATTCCACCATGTTAACGCAGAACCTGTGAAGGTATGCGTAGCGTACTTCACTTTGTCTTCTTCAGTACACTTACTTATGGCAAACACCGATTCGACCTTCTCGGTCCACCGTTTCAATCCGATCGGTCCTTCGGTTCCATCAAATTCCAAAGGTTTGCAGGCAGTGAATTCTTTGTAGGTGCATCCTACACGATTTCCTGTACTGCTAGATCCAAGGTTATTGTTGGTATGTAGCGCAGCCTGTACTGCGGCTATGTTTGAAGCTAGAAAGTTACGGAATTCCTCTTCATTCATATTCACGGTGTGTCGAGTAGTCGGTGCCATTTCCTTCAAAATAGTCAAATGGAACAAGTTAATCATACAGAATATTAAGAGTAGTTAATAGTATTTCGTAGCATAATATGAACTCATTTATAAAAGCTTTTTCTTCATATTAGCGTTTTATAAGTTTAAATTCGGGTAGTACCTACCCGTTAAGTTCATACTTAGTAGCTAATATACAATTTAACTACTACAATTCTATATGAAAAACTGATTATAATAATATTTCGCGTTCAAACTTTTATACAATATTTTACAAACTTACAATACCTCTTATTTTACATAAACCATGAAATATAGCACACAATAACTTTGATACAATATAGTTGTGAAGATAATTCTAGCTAGTACACAAGTCGTTCAGCAAAGGCAATAAAGACACGTAATTCATACGTCCAGAAACAAGTCATGCATTCTGGTTTTACTAGGACTACTTCCCATCCTTGGTCTTGTGCAACATAACCGTTATGGCCGTTGATAAGACAGCGTGTTGTAACGTCGTCAAAGGGACGAGGGTTACGTAATGTCCAACAGTCCCGTAACAATCTAAAAACCTCATTTCTTACTCCAATTACAGACTCCGTCACTTGTGGGAACGTTTTGTTTAATAGTTGTAGCCCGATGTTCTTGTTCTCACTTTGGTGAGAAGCAAACATTACTAATCCGTAAGCATAACATGCTTCTTTATGTTGCATGTTAGCCGCTTTTTCTAAATCACGAAGTCCAATATTCGGATATATTGAGTCAAAATAATTTCTTAACCCGTTGCGTAAAATAGCATTTGGGTTCCCCGCAATATATGCGTCAAAGTAAACACATCGTAACTTATGGGTTTCCCAATGTGATATCCCCCATCTTTCAAACGAAAGTCTCTTATAAACCAAGACATTCTTGGAACGTTCTTCGAATGTCTTACAAACTGATCTCGCCTTAAATAGTTGTGCCGAAGAATTCTGACCGACTCTAGACAAGATTTCATCAATCATGTCTCCGGGTAGGTCTCTTAAAATATTGGGTTGTCTATCCATTTTGTGTTTTTATACTATAAAATAGACAAGAGTTAGATTCATAAAAAAAATACTTATTAATACAAGAAATTTTTACATATATCATAAAGCATAAGCACACTATATTACATATATTACACCACACGAATACAACTATCTTATTCCGACTCGCTTGTTTCTTCTTCTTCGGTTTTGGTTCGTTTTGCCAAGTTTCTAGGGATATATGATGTTCCCCTAATACGAACCGTCGTGATCCACATTGGTTTAGAAAAACCTGGTGGTTTAGAGGTTCCCGGGTCATTGTTACAACTTAAGGACTTCGGGGGTTGACGATACATATAAAGTTCATCGGGGTTGGAATTAGATTTCTCTATTTTTATGCCCTTTCCCTTATTATTTTCTTTTGCCTTTTTAAATTCAGTTGGGGTAATTTCTATAACATCATCGGAATTCTCGTCGGAATCCGATTCATCGGAGAATTGGTAATCCTCCCAATATTTTGCTTCCTTGGCGGAAACACCATTGACCATAATTAACCTTGGTCGGTTGGTTGAGGATTTTCTTTTACTTAACCGTTTTATTATTTCCCCCACCGGTTCTATTTCTTCATCCGGTTCCGATTCTTCTTCCGGTTCCGATTCTTCTTCCGGTTCCGACTCTTCTTCTGGTTCCTCTTCGGGAACTTGTGAATCAGTCCACGAATCAGTCCAATTTACATTTGACTCTTCATTATTATTAGGTGAGTCAATGGGACTTGTTCTAGAGGTAGACATCTATCACATAATATCAAACGCGTTAAGAGATTAATATATCACATAATATTCACATGTTAAAAATATATAGTTTCCAACAAAATTTGTTAAGCAATCATTTTTCAAGTAAACACGGTCGAAGTCCAGACTCACTAATGCATCCCAACAAACTCGATAAGACACACTAATGCAAAATTCTGGTTCTCTAAGACCAACGCTCGGATACCAACTGAAATGTCCCGTTCTTATTGATTAAAAACGTTCCATATTAATTGATTTCGTTGCGAGGTTTTGACCTCTATATGAGACGTTTTTCAAAGACTGCATTCATTTTAAAACAAACCATAACCTTTATTTCATAGATAAAGGTTTTAAAAAGCTTTACGTAGATTATCAAATAATGATAATCTAAAATATCCTGTTTGCACACGACCACTACATAATGGTTTACAATACAAATATGTTACAACAAAATAAGTTTCTTGAATGCAGTTTTTACACAATATCATACAAGCATGGACTCCAAATCTCATCCTTATTTAAGTATGCGACAGCGGAAGCTCTTAATAATCACCTGAGAATAAACATGCTTAAAACGTCAACAAAAATGTTGGTGAGTTATAGGTTTAACCTATATATATCAAATCATAATAATAGACCACAAGATTTCATATTTCAATACACATCCCATACATAGAGATAAAAATCATTCATATGGTGAACACCTGGTAACCGACATTAACAAGATGCATATATAAGAATATCCCCATCATTCCGGGACACCCTTCGGATATGATATAAATTTCGAAGTACTAAAGCATCCGGTACTTTGGATGGGGTTTGTTAGGCCCAATAGATCTATCTTTAGGATTCGCGTCAATTAGGGTGTCTGTTCCCTAATTCATAGATTACCAGACTTAATAAAAAGGGGCATATTCGATTTCGATAATTCAACCATAGAATGTAGTTTCACGTACTTGTGTCTATTTTGTAAATCATTTATAAAACCTGCATGTATTCTCATCCCAAAAATATTAGATTTTAAAAGTGGGACTATAACTCACTTTCACAAATTTTTACTTCGTCGGGAAGTAAGACTTGGCCACTTGTTGATTCACGAACCTATAACAATATATACATATATATCAAAGTATGTTCAAAATATATTTACAACACTTTTAATATATTTTGATGTTTTAAGTTTATTAAGTCAGCTGTCCTCGTTAGTAACCTACAACTAGTTGTCCACAGTTAGATGTACAGAAATAAATCGATAAATATTATCTTGAATCAATCCACGACCCAGTGTATACGTATCTCAGTATTGATCACAACTCAAACTATATATATTTTGGAATCAACCTCAACCCTGTATAGCTAACTCCAACATTCACATATAGAGTGTCTATGGTTGTTCCGAAATATATATAGATGTGTCGACATGATAGGTCGAAACATTGTATACGTGTCTATGGTATCTCAAGATTACATAATATACAATACAAGTTGATTAAGTTATGGTTGGAATAGATTTGTTACCAATTTTCACGTAGCTAAAATGAGAAAAATTATCCAATCTTGTTTTACCCATAACTTCTTCATTTTAAATCCGTTTTGAGTGAATCAAATTGCTATGATTTCATATTGAACTCTATTTTATGAATATAAACAGAAAAAGTATAGGTTTATAGTCAGAAAAATAAGTTACAAGTCGTTTTTGTAAAGGTAGTCATTTCAGTCGAAAGAACGACGTCTAGATGACCATTTTAGAAAACATACTTCCACTTTGAGTTTAACCATAATTTTTGGATATAGTTTCATGTTCATAATAAAAATCATTTTCTCAGAATAACAACTTTTAAATCAAAGTTTATCATAGTTTTTAATTAACTAACCCAAAACAGCCCGCGGTGTTACTACGACGGCGTAAATCCGGTTTTACGGTGTTTTTCGTGTTTCCAGGTTTTAAATCATTAAGTTAGCATATAATATAGATATAGAACATGTGTTTAGTTGATTTTAAAAGTCAAGTTAGAAGGATTAACTTTTGTTTGCGAACAAGTTTAGAAGTAACTAAACTATGTTCTAGTGATTACAAGTTTAAACCTTCGAATAAGATAGCTTTATATGTATGAATCGAATGATGTTATGAACATCATTACTACCTTAAGTTCCTTGGATAAACCTACTGGAAAAGGGAAAAATGGATCTAGCTTCAACGGATCCTTGGATGGCTCGAAGTTCTTAAAGCAGAATCATGACACGAAAACAAGTTCAAGTAAGATCATCACTTGAAATAAGATTGTTATAGTTATAGAAATTGAACCAAAGTTTGAATATGATTATTACCTTGTATTAGAATGATAACCTACTGTAAGAAACAAAGATTTCTTGAGGTTGGATGATCACCTTACAAGATTGGAAGTGAGCTAGCAAACTTGAAAGTATTCTTGATTTTATGTAACTAGAACTTGTAAAATATATGAAGAACACTTAGAACTTGACGATAGAACTTGAGAGAGATCAATTAGATGAAGAAAATTGAAGAATGAAAGTGTTTGTAGGTGTTTTTGGTCGTTGGTGTATGGATTAGATATAAAGGATATGTAATTTTGTTTTCATGTAAATAAGTCATGAATGATTACTCATATTTTTGTAATTTTATGAGATATTTCATGCTAGTTGCCAAATGATGGTTCCCACATGTGTTAGGTGACTCACATGGGCTGCTAAGAGCTGATCATTGGAGTGTATATACCAATAATACATACATCTAAAAGCTGTGTATTGTACGAGTACGAATACGGGTGCATACGAGTAGAATTGTTGATGAAACTGAACGAGGATGTAATTGTAAGCATTTTTGTTAAGTAGAAGTATTTTGATAAGTGTCTTGAAGTCTTTCAAAAGTGTATGAATACATATTAAAACACTACATGTATATACATTTTAACTGAGTCGTTAAGTCATCGTTAGTCGTTACATGTAAATGTTGTTTTGAAACCTTTAGGTTAACGATCTTGTTAAATGTTGTTAACCCAATGTTTATAATATCAAAAGAGATTTTAAATTATTATATTATCATGATATTATGATGTACGAATATCTCTTAATATGATATATATACATTAAATGTAGTTACAACGATAATCGTTACATATATGTCTCGTTTCAAAATCATTAAGTTAGTAGTCTTGTTTTTACATATGTAGTTCATTGTTAATATACTTAATGATATGTTTACTTATCATAATATCATGTTAACTATATATATAACCATATATATGTCATCATATAGTTTTTACAAGTTTTAACGTTCGTGAATCACCGGTCAACTTGGGTGGTCAATTGTCTATATGAAACCTATTTCAATTAATCAAGTCTTAACAAGTTTGATTTCTTAACATGTTGGAAACATTTAATCTTGTAAATATTAATCTCAATTAATACATATAAACATGGAAAAGTTCGGGTCACTACACATACCTCATGCATTATTATATTTTTTTTCCTTTCTCTTCTGCTTAAGGTAAGTAATCAAACCCAAAAGCAACCAACTTCAATCTTCGAAAAACCAATCACCAACGTTACACCGTAACTGCTACAATGTTAACCTCCTGTTTCTCTAGTGCAAACACCAACGCATGCTGCTGCCACACTTGCTTTCTGTTGAAACTGAACCCACGACCACCACAATCATCGACCACTTTCACTATCAGATAACCACCATCATCATCATCATTTCTTTCTTTCTCTTCCTGCTACGGTTCCTTATTGTTTAGCACATACACCACCTTGTCTTTAAGTCACTTTTAAACCATGAACCCTGCGATTTCATTCTGCTACACAATTTCTGTCCGAACCATTTAAAAGGGACAAAATGAATTGAGTATGTTCATAGCCCATAGATATCAAGTATATATTAAAGCCTTGATATAAAATTGGAACATCTTTGTGCATGTGGAGTAGGCATTGTGGCCGACACTTCTTTAATAAAGTGGGGAAGCACTTCCTTTATTTTAGAGTAGGTATACAATAAATAATTTATCATTAATTAAATCATTTCCTAACCGAGAATCTAACTAGGGGCTTCGGTTTTCTTTTAATATTTAGGATACAAGGGCATTACGTGGGCTCATGAATTTTAATATTGATTGGCCGAATCCTTATTTTATTTCGGACTGCGTATTTGTTTCCTTTTGGGCCGAGGAGGTGTGAATTAATAATGATAATGATGGGAGATGATACAAAATGATAAACGAAGCTTGGTAATGTACGTGTTGGCGAATCAGGATGAAAAATGATGATGATTACGGTTATAGATAATAACCGATGATGATGAAGGTATTGAGGTTAGATAACAATGATGATGAGAATGGAATTGATGTTACACGAGATGGTAATGATAGATGATGGTGGTTATAAGTTGATGTTAATGATAGAAGCTTGATGAAAATAAAACTGTTTCATAAATAATAAATATTTAATCAATTGAATTATTAAAAGAAAGAAGAATGGTCCATTGGTTGGGGTGTGGGTGTGATAAACGAGAGGTCGCGGGTTCGAGCTCTGTCTGTGGCATATTTTTTTTTTGAAAGCTTTTGAGGTAGTAATTTTATTTCTATTTATTATTATTAGTATACTAATATTAAAATCAATACTAGTTATTATTATCATTAACGTTAATTTTATTATCATTATTATTATATGGTATTATTATTACTACGAATAAAATGCCTATTTTAATATCAAAATTTTTATTACCATTTTATTATATATTATTATTATCATTATTATTATTACTATAAATAAATAAAATGACTAGTATTATTATCAAAATTAGTATTGTCATTATTAAAATTAATTATTAACAATATTTTAGTATTAGTAAGGTCATTGTTTTAACAAGCCAAAAGTTATTTATATAAAAATATATCAAATACATAGATAATAACTATATAAACATTACAGTACTATTCTAAATAAGTAATATATAATTATTATATACAAACAGATTTGATTATTATTACATGTTAGTTATATGTGTTAATATATATATAAATGATATAGGTTCGTGAATCCGAGGCCAACCCTGCACTGTCCAGTATCGTCGTATGAATATTTTTACTACAAAATATTGAATTGTGAGTTTCATTTACTCCCTTTTTACTCATTACATTTTTGGGCTGAGAATACATGCAAATGTTTTATTAACTGTTTTACAATATTTATATGCGTGAGTTTCATGTGATTCCCTTTTACTCTTTATATTTTTGGGACTGAGAATACATGCGCTGTTTTTACAACTGCTTTATTAAATGCTTTTGAAATATATTTTGGACTGCGAATACATGCAAATGCTTTATTAACTGTTTTACAATATTTATATGCGTGAGTTTCATTATTCCCTTTTTATATATATTTTTGGGCTGAGAATACATGCAATGTTTTAATAATTATTTTACAATATTTATATGCGTGAGTTTCATTATTCCCTTTTTACATATATTTTTGGGCTGAGAATACATGCAATGTTTTAATAATTATTTTACAATATTTATATGCGTGAGTTTCATTTACCTTTTTACCCTTTATATTTTTGGGCTGAGAATACATGCGCAAATTTTAAAAATGTTTTTACAAAATAGACACAAGTAATCAAAACTACATTATATGGTTGAATGATCGAAATCGAATATGCCCCTTTTTATTAAGTCTGGTAATCTAAGAATTAGGGAACAGACACCCTAATTGACGCGAACTCTAAAGATAGATCTATCGGGCCCAACAAGCCCCATCCAAAGTACCGGATGCTTTAGTACTTCGAAATTTATATCATGTTCGAAGGAGGATCCTGAAATGATGGGGATATTCTTATATGCATATTGTGAATGTCGGTTACCAGGTGTTCAATCCATATGAATGATATTTTTTGTCTCTATGCATGGGACATATGTTTATGAGAAATAGAAATATGAAAATCTTGTGGTCTATTAAAATTATGAAATGATTATTTATGATAAACTAATGAACTCACCAACCTTTTGGTTGACACTTGAAAGCATGTTTATTCTCAGGTATGAAAGAAATCTTCCGCTGTGCATTTGCTCATTTTAGAGATATTACTTGGAGTCATTCATGACATATTTCAAAATACGTTGCATTCGAGTCGTTGTATTCATCAAGATTATTATTAAGCCAATTATAGTTGGATATATTATGAAATGGTATGCATGTCTGTCAACTTCAGATGTAAGGAAAGATTGTCTTTTCAAAACGAATGCAATGTTTGTAAAATGTATCATATAGAGGTCAAGTACCTCGCGATGTAATCAACTGTTGGGAATCGTTTATAATCGATATGGACTTCGTCCGGATGGATTAGGACGGGTCCTTTCAGTTGGTATCAGAGCGGTGGTCTTAGCGAACCATGTCTGCATTAGTGTGTCTAACTGATAAGTCGTTAGGATGCATTAGTGAGTCTGGACTTCGACCGTGTCTGCATGTCAAAAGATTTGCTTATCATTTTGTGTCAAAAATTACCTGCTTATCATTCTTATAGAATCACTTGCTTATCATTCTTAGTCTAGACACGTTTTACTGCATTGACTGCATGAATAGTGTATAGACAAAATTCATATCTTAGCGTATCTGCTACTTCATATCTTAGCGTATCTGTTACTGTAACTTTGCCTGAAAACTTCCGTAGATTCCTCCGTAACTTATGGGATTTTAGTATTATATATGCATATGTAAATTATGTATTGCAGGGTACTAATCTACATCCTATAATCTATTCTTATCGAAAATCCTTCATCTGATCGTACGAGATGAATTCTGCAACCAGTTCGAGTCCCTCAGATTCCGATAGCTATTCCGATAGTTATTCCGACAGCTATTCCGACATAGATGTTCACCTAAGCTCCGAAAATAGCGTCATCGGTATGAATCAACCAATCAGCCATTATCACTTCATCTGATGGGTTCGTAGTTGACTTAATTAATGGAAACGCGCAGAAGGTAATCCCTTCCATCAACCGAATTCACCTCTTGACAATAAACCTGAAGCGTTTACCAGCGAACCTGTTCGAGACACCATTTTCAGTCTCATTTCCAGGGTAACTTGACAAGATCATATTCTATCCACAATTCTAAACCTTATTCATCCGCTCGTTCCGACCGACAATCATCCTGGAGTAATAAGTCAACGAACTTCGCGCTCGAATAATCAATTCGGAGAATATGGTGCAAAATGTACCAGCTTCAGCAACATCACCGGCACCAACAGTACAATCAATAACAGCACCAGTACCATCAACAATCCATGCTCCAATATTATCATCTGTACTTTGAGTATGATCTTCGTTCGACATGTCGAATATGTAATCTCTAAAGTTTTAAAGATTATTTATTCTAGTTCCAACCGAAAAGCAAATGAGTTTAATATTATATTAACTCATTAAATCCATGAATACATCTGAAGAAAATATATATGTATATATGTTTTCATAAAGATTGTAATTAAAAATTCTCTTGTACAAACTGTTAATGGTGAAAATATTTTAACGGGTAGGTAATACCCGAGGACTATTTAAATTTCACATTAATAAGTTACATTGTACCTTCTTCAAATCTGATTCAACAGTCATTTTCTATCCTACTTACATCCACAGATATATGAATCTGTTCACCACAGAATAACAATTTCCATTCAAATTTCATATTTGGATTTTGACCTATCAGAATCCAACAAGTGACATAATGAAGAAAACATTTGACGGAATAAAATTTGTTAGAAACAAACAAATTAACTATGAGAAATTTTGTTAAGAAACCACGCTAACAAAATCCTAGCTAACTGTTCCTAGCTAACTGTGGACTATCGACTGTGGACTAATAACATTGAACAATTAAAATGAATTTAAATATTGATTATAACATATGAAACTAAACATTTCTTCAAGTTTGCCACTTGATTTCATCTTAAACCTCATTTGTATCTTGACGATTACAATCTGCGTTCAAAACTTTCATGATTCTTGAAAACACCCCAATCGATAGGATGAATCAACCGCACTTCATCTACGAAAGAAAAGAATTACGCATATAGTTGTGCACCTGAAAAATTCTCGGAACCTGTGTAAATGTTAAACACGCATCTGTGCTAGCTTCTTTGGCATTGTTATTTCCGAAAATCATAACGCAATTTCTTTTCAAATTAGCCAATTTTGTCACAGCTCCAGCAAGTCAACTTCGACTTTTCATTCGAACAACCTTATTATCACCTTGATTTATATGTATGCTCTTTTATTGCTACCGGGGAACCTTTTATATTTCACCATATTACCATCAGCGTTTAATCATCTAAAAACACAATTCTCCTGAAACCACCTCCGATTGATAACCTATGATTCAGATATCATAGCATTAAATGCAGAGGAAACAGAAAAATTGTAGATGGTCTAAACGGCCAAAAGTTTGAGGATAAACAAAGGAGTATTAGGAATGCTCGATAGAAAATTTGGTATTGAAAAAAAAACAGATTGAGCAAACCATTAAGGAGACTAAGGCCAAATACAAGGACCACACCATATATTCAAAGAAACCAGGTAATTCTGGAGCCGGTGAAACCTTCAACGAATATCTAGCTCCGTACTCATGTTATAATCTTGCGGAAAATCTTTCTTCATCAACCATCGAACTTAGAAATTCCAAGATATCATCGTTTTTTTTTTTTTTTTTCATTATAAATATCCTCCATATTTCTGAAGATATTTTTATAACTATTCTTATCTGAAATCATTAATCTCTTCGTGCTATCAGTGTTACATCATATAGAAACTGTTAGTTTCTATATTTTGTAAACTTTCGAGCTTAAAATATGAATGTTATTGAAGTAATGTTGGGAACTGATGCATGGGTTAGTATAATATAATGACACTTGATCAACGTGATTATATTACAGTAGGTCATGCTGAGTTTCTAATGAAACGTGATGATTCACAGATCATACCGTCATCATGTGCCATGTTACGTAACTCTTTCATTCTGTGTAACTTCTGAACATATCAAGAAAATATATTCTTGATAGTTCTATTCTCAGTGATCCTGGTAATTAGACAAATTAAACTGTGTTATCAAGTTCCTTCTTGCTTAGGACATTATAATCATTCGAAACTCTATATCTATAAATTCTGGACCATTACAAGAGATGCCCAATCGCAAGAAGAAGAAATGAAGGGACAAAGCTCCGAAATAGAAATTGGAGTATAAATCGCAGCAAATAGGGGAGAGTATTAACTGGGGATGACAATGATTATAGAAAACAGAAACAAGGACTTCGAAGTATAAGGGAAGATATAAAGCCCGATAACAACACATGAATTACAAACCGTGTATATCAATGTTTATAGCAACATAAAGACACGGAAGAACTAAAAGCACTATAACCCCCTTGAATTCCGGAATTCAACCCTCTATGTCAAAAGTTAAGATGCACCTTATGTTCTAAATTCAATCGCGACTACGTCAAAAGTTATGGAAAATCTCCATTTCTTCATGTCGATATTTTGTGATAACTTCATTCATACGCTTCGATTAATCGAATCATTTTATCCATATTACTCAATGATGATAAAACTCTATTTATTAACTCATATTCGTCATGAAAACATTTTTTATTGTTAACCATGACCACCTCACTCAAATTTCGGGACGAAATTTCTTTAACGGGTAGGTACTGTAGTGACCCGGGAATTTCCGACCAAATTTAAACTTAATCTCTATATGATTTTGACATGATAAGCAAAGTTTATTTAATTGAATCTTAAAATCTTTGAACTGTTCACATGGATTCATTTACCCTTCTACTGCTTCCGACTATTCACGAACAGATGTTTGTAAATAGATATATATATATATATATATACATATGTGTATACAAAAAAAAATAACTTGAAACCATAATATACTATTTAGTTATGAGAATTAACGATGTGAAATAATTTATGTCCTAATAAGACATGATACTTAGAATTAGTAATATTTTCATTTCATGTAAATAATTACATGATAATATTATTTTGTTATATTAAAATTATTAGTATTATTGTTATTAGTCTTATTAATATTAATATGATTAATGTTATTATTATTATTAATAACATCATATTATTATTATTACTGATAATATAATTATCACTAATAAAATTATTATTTTTATTATTATTGTTATCATTTATATTTATCATTATTATTATTGAGATTATTATTAATATACTCAATTATTTGTTAATATTAATTATATTATATTATATTAATTATACAAGAATCAGATATATTGAGTGGAATTCGTTTCTTGTCACAATCTCAACATAATGATTTTTGTCATTCTGTCTATAAATCGAATAAAATCTCAGCTAACCAACAATTCTATTAGCAATCAATATCTTCTTTTAATTTTTATATTATTTGTTGTGTACGATTGAATGTAACCTGTCAAATTCATGTGGATTATAAATCGATCACATTATCAATGTTATCAGAAAAATCACTCATATTTCTACAACCGTAACACCAAAATCATGAATAATTATTTTTTACCACCATCGATCAACAAAACACTATGATTCTATTTCAACAACGATAACCACCCATCATACTCACCTTCCATGCCCGACACCAACCATCGTGAAACCCACTTTCGATCACCAACCATCAAGAACAAACAATCACTATTTTCTTTCTTGTTCTTCTTTATGAACACCCGACATCAACAACAACCTTGAAACAAACCTGCAACACCCTTCTCTTTCTCTCTCACTCCCTTTTCTTCTTCGATAAATCCATCTCAAACCATCAAACAAGAACCACGATCATTACTTATAGCTGCTTACCTCATGCATTATTATTTTTTTTTTCCTTTCTCTTCTGCTTAAGTTAAGTAATCAAACCCAAAAGCAACCAACTTCAATCTTCGAAAAACCAATCACCAACGTTACACCGTAACTGCTACAATGTTATCCTCCTGTTTCTCCAGTGCGAACACCAACGCATGCTGTTGCCACACTTGCTTTCTGTTGAAACTGAACCCACGACCTCCACAATCATCGACCACTTTCACTATCGGATAACCACCATCATCATCATCATTTCTTTCTTTCTCTTCCTGCTACGGTTCCTTATTGTTTAGCACATACACCACCTTGTCTTTAAGTCACTTTTAAACCATGAACCCTGCGATTTCATTCTGCTACACAATTTCTGTCCGAACCATTTAAAAGGGACAAAATGAATTGAGTATGTTCATAGCCCATAGATATCAAGTATATATTAAAGCCTTGATATAAAATTGGAACATCTTTGTGCATGTGGAGTAGGCATTGTGGCCGACACTTCTTTAATAAAGTGGGGAAGCACTTCCTTTATTTTAGAGTAGGTATACAATAAATAATTTATCATTAATTAAATCATTTCCTAACCGAGAATCTAACTAGGGGCTTCGGTTTTCTTTTAATATTTAGGATACAAGGGCATTACGTAGGCTCATGAATTTTAATATTGATTGGCCGAATCCTTATTTTATTTCGGACTGCGTATTTGTTTCCTTTTAGGCCGAGGAGGTGTGAATTAATAATGATAATGATGGGAGATGATACAAAATGATAAACGAAGCTTGGTGATGTACGTGTTGGCGAATCAGGATGAAAAATGATGATGATTACGGTTATAGATAATAACCGATGATGATGAAGGTATTGAGGTTAGATAACAATGATGATGAGAATGGAATTGATGTTACACGAGATGGTAATGATAGATGATGGTGGTTATAAGTTGATGTTAATGATAGAAGCTTGATGAAAATAAAACTGTTTCATAAATAATAAATATTTAATCAATTGAATTATTAAAAGAAAGAAGAATGGTCCATTGGTTGGGGTGTGGGTGTGATAAACGAGAGGTCGCGGGTTCGAGCTCTGTCTGTGGCATATTTTTTTTTTTGAAAGCTTTTGAGGTAGTAATTTTATTTCTATTTATTATTATTAGTATACTAATATTAAAATCAATACTAGTTATTATTATCATTAACATTAATTTTATTATCATTATTATTATATGGTATTATTATTACTACGAATAAAATGCCTATTTTAATATCAAAATTTTTATTACCATTTTATTATATATTATTATTATCATTATTATTATTACTATAAATAAATAAAATGACTAGTATGATTATCAAAATTAGTATTGTCATTATTAAAATTAATTATTAACAATATTTTAGTATTAGTAAGGTCATTGTTTTAACAAGCCAAAAGTTATTTATATAAAAATATATCAAATACATAGATAATAACTATATAAACATTACAGTACTATTTTAAATAAGTAATATATAATTATTATATACAAACAGATTTGATTATTATTACATGTTAGTTATATGTGTTAATATATATATAAATGATATAGGTTCGTGAATCCGAGGCCAACCCTGCACTGTCCAGTATCGTCGTATGAATATTTTTACTACAAAATATTGAATTGTGAGTTTCATTTACTCCCTTTTTACTCATTACATTTTTGGGCTGAGAATACATGCAAATGTTTTATTAACTGTTTTACAATATTTATATGCGTGAGTTTCATGTGATTCCCTTTTACTCTTTATATTTTTGGGACTGAGAATACATGCGCTGTTTTTACAACTGCTTTATTAAATGCTTTTGAAATATATTTTGGACTGCGAATACATGCAAATGCTTTATTAACTGTTTTACAATATTTATATGCGTGAGTTTCATTATTCCCTTTTTATATATATTTTTGGGCTGAGAATACATGCAATGTTTTAATAATTATTTTACAATATTTATATGCGTGAGTTTCATTATTCCCTTTTTACATATATTTTTGGGCTGAGAATACATGCAATGTTTTAATAATTATTTTACAATATTTATATGCGTGAGTTTCATTTACCTTTTTACCCTTTATATTTTTGGGCTGAGAATACATGCGCAAATTTTAAAAATGTTTTTACGAAATAGACACAAGTAATCAAAACTACATTATATGGTTGAATGATCGAAATCGAATATGTCCCTTTTTATTAAGTCTGGTAATCTAAGAATTAGGGAACAGACACCCTAATTGACGAGAACTCTAAAGATAGATCTATCGGGCCCAACAAGCCCCATCCAAAGTACCGGATGCTTTAGTACTTCGAAATTTATATCATGTTCGAAGGAGGATCCCGGAATGATGGGGATATTCTTATATGCATATTGTGAATGTCGGTTACCAGGTGTTCAATCCATATGAATGATATTTTTTGTCTCTATGCATGGGACGTATGTTTATGAGAAATAGAAATATGAAAATCTTGTGGTCTATTAAAATTATGAAATGATTATTTATGATAAACTAATGAACTCACCAACCTTTTGGTTGACACTTGAAAGCATGTTTATTCTCAGGTATGAAAGAAATCTTCCGCTGTACATTTGCTCATTTTAGAGATATTACTTGGAGTCATTCATGACATATTTCAAAAGACGTTGCATTCGAGTCGTTGTATTCATCAAGATTATTATTAAGCCAATTATAGTTGGATATATTATGAAATGGTATGCATGTCTGTCAACTTCAGATGTAAGGAAATATTGTCTTTTCAAAACGAATGCAATGTTTGTAAAATGTATCATATAGAGGTCAAGTACCTCGCGATGTAATCAACTGTTGGGAATCGTTTATAATCGATATGGACTTCGTCCGGATGGATTAGGACGGGTCCTTTCAATGTTCTCCTTTTTAAATTAATGTCTCGTACTTAAGTTATTATTATGCTTATTTGAGCCAAAGTAATTATGATGTTGGACTAAATATTAAAGACGGGGTAATTGGGCTTTGTACCATAATTGGGGTTTGGACAAAAGAACGACACTTGTGGAAATTAGACTATGGGCTATTAATGGGCTTTATATTTGTTTAACTAAATGATAGTTTGTTAATTTTAATATAAAGATTTACAATTGGACGTACCTATAAATAACCACATACACTCGATCGGACACGATGGGCAGGATATTTATATGTACAAATAATCGTTCATTTAACCGGATACGGGAATGGATTAATAGTCTATGGAATTACTAAAACAGGGGTGAAATTATGTACAAGGACACTTGGCATAATTGATAACAAAGTATTAAAACCTTGGGTTACACGCAGTCGATAACCTGGTGTAATTATTAAACAAAGTATTAAAACCTTGTTACAGTTTAAGTCCCCAATTAGTTGGAATATTTGACTTCGGGTATAAGGATAATTTGACGAGGACACTCGCACTTTAAATTTATGACCGATGGACTGTTATGGACAAAAACCAGACGGACATATTAAATAATCCAGGACAAAGGACAATTAACCCATGGGCATAAAACTAAAATCAACACGTCAAACATCATGATTACGGAAGTTTAAATAAGCATAATATATTTTATTTAATTTTTCCTCGTACTATTATTTATTGTCATTTTAATTATTGTTATTTATTTTATATTGTTAGTTAAATATCGTCATTTACTTTACGCTTCGCTTAAAATATAAAATCGACAAACCGGTCATTAAACGGTAAAACCCCTTTTATATATTATTAATATAATATATTTTGTACGAATATAATTGTTTAAAATATAGTGTGAAATAAGCCAGCTCCCTGTGGAACTAACCGGACTTACTAAAAACTATACTACTCTACGATTAGGTACACTGCCTATAGTGTTGTAGCAAGGTTTAGGTATATCCCATTTGTAAATAAATAATTAAAACTTGTATAATTTGTAACGTATTTCGTAGTAAAATATAGTACTATCACGTACCCCTTAGCTTTAACATCAAGTTTTTGGCGCCACTGCAGGGGAACTCGGCGAAATGCTATATTTTTAATTTATTTATGTATAAATATATTTATAAATATTTTTAGAAAAACAATATAAAATAAAAAAAAAAAAAAAACGTTTTTCAAACTCCACGACTCGCGGAGCCACCCTGACAGGCGCACCCATGAACCCTACTTTGCATTTATTACTGAATAATATTAATTATTATTATTTTAAAACCCTAATTAGGTTTAATTAATTTAATATTTAATTTTTAGTTTTAATTAAATTTGTAATAATTACTTTTAATTAGTTTTATTATATATAAAAATTAATACTTTTATAAAATAAAAATATAAAAATAATATTTTTATAAAAATTGTACTTTTTACAACTTTAAGTTTATTTTTATATTTTGTATTTTTTTTAGTGTAATATTTGTATCTTTATTGTTCATTGCTAGTTTTAAGTTCTAGTATTTTGCCGTAGCTTATTTTTATTTTTAGATTTTTAGGCTTTGCCGTTAAATCCCTTAAGTGCTATTTCTTTAGACTAAGATTTAGGTGCTTTAGAATTTTGCGACGATTTTAAAATTTTAGTGCCTTTTAAGTCACGACTCGCTACTTTCTTATTTTTATTTTTTGACGTTTTCGACGCGCATTCTTTTTCTTTCTTATTTCTCGACGCTTTAGTTTTTAGGACTTAGAAATTTTCTCTATTTCTTATCTAATATCTCAAACGGAAAGAAAAATTATTTAAGTGGTTAAATTAATGGACGTTGACAATTTTCTGCTTCGTAGTAATAGTTGGATTTGTTAGTGGTTGAGTTGTGAGCTTCTGATTTAAAGGGTTCTGGCTCCCTGCTGCATCTTTTGACTATTCGAAACGTGAGCAAAAGCAGAAAAGTCTATTAATTGGACAACTTATATAAGTTTTTCTATTTTTATAACTAATAGGATAATTAGTAAATGCACCACATTGTAGCTAAAATTTGGCCATCGCAATAAAATGGAAAATTTTAAAAACAAGGCTATGGAAACTCTTTTTGATATCCAAAATCAATTAAATCAACACTCTCAAACGGGTGTTGATGACAATTCGTTCGGTCAATCTTGGATCACGAATGACGAAACAATAACTGGTTGTGAAATCTGTGGAGATTATCACTCAACATGGGAATGTTATTTTTACGTTCCTATGGAAAATTACGCACCCACGGAACCTGAATGGAATGATTATGAAGAATACAATTCAAATTGGGATTATTCCCAAGAATATTTCCAAACTCAACAACCAGTAGACGAGGAAAATTACGTGTCTGAAAATTTATTAGACAATATGAAAATCAAACTCGAAGAACTCAATGCTCAAAATGAACAAATGAGAGAGTTTGTAAACCGGCAAGCTGAAACTCTATCAGACTACACACCTGTTGATTTGAGGAGTCGTGTGCAAGAAAATCTCATATCATCGAATTTTGATGAATTCGAGAGCTCCGAAATTACCAACTATCCCGATGATACTTTTTATTCAGTCTTACCAATTTCACAACATATTGACACATTAGCCTCTACCGACGAAATCATCGATCCATCAATGGATAAAGAAGAAGTAAGGGTGACAAATTGGTACTCTTGGGAATACGATAACGTTGAAAATTTTACCCCCGAGGCCAAACCGAACTTCACCATTCCACAACCTTCCAACCCAATATTCTCAATAGACGAGTCATCTACCGAAGATGAACTACGAGCTTTAATAGATAATGATACCTCGAATTTCACCCAATTGGGTAATAGAGGTGAAACCTTGGATCCTGAGAATGAATGGAAGGAAATGTTAGGAATTATCCACCCTATAGAAATATGTATGTCGATGTATATCGATCCATTTGACCAAGAACCAGAAAAGAGACATATCCATTAACTAAAAGCTACACTTAAAAAAGAATTAAATAGTGACGATCGGGAGAGTCTAAACTTTAAACCCATTGATATATTATACACCACCCGAGATGTAAATAACTGGCTCACTATTCTAATTCATGGAACTTATTCTACCAACTTCACATATCGTCAGCTAAGTGTGGGGAAGTCTAACCCCAATTAACGTTAAATTAGGGGTTCGGGTTAGTGCATAACTCGTTAATAAACATGTATAATAAATTAGGGTAAAAGACGCATTTTTAAAGATTAGCAAACAGTTCAGAAAAGCAACCGTTTTTGAAGAAAAATATGTGTGATAAAACAAGAAGGAATGAACGATGAGGCGCGCCATCTATCATTCGACGAGCTTTGTAATTACAAACTGGGTATTTTTAATTACTTTTCTACACTAATCACCCTCATGAATTTATAATTATAGTCTGATTTCATGCAAATGAGGGCATTGCATGATCTCAAGTGTGGGGAAGGGTTATAAATTCTCTCGGGTTTGCACTTAGTTTATTTGCCAAATTTTGTGAAAATTTGAAAAATTTTCAACTAAATGAAGTCAAAATCATGTTTATACATATTTATGAATGATGAAAACTAGGTGTTAATACCGAAATTATCGTTACCTCGGAAAGGACATAAATTGAGAAACACCCTAAAATGATTGAATTAATTTAAAATGGAATAAAGGAGAATAAAAAGGCAAAGAAAGAAACTAAGTGTGGGGAGAATGTACCAAGTTATTCAATTAAAAACTATCTATCACATGTTTCTGTAAAGTTAGTGCAGGTACTTTTGTTTTGGACGATTTTAATCAGTTTTACCCGATTTACTGTAATACATTTGAAAGAAAAGATGGATCTACACGATGAATCAATTCCATCATTAAAAGGAAGTAAAGTCTTCCGAAAAAGACATGCGCTTCTTGATTTAGGTCAACAATTTGTCGTCCAGACCAGCTGTAGGTTGACGAAAAATCTAGAAAAGTCATCTCTAAAATCAGCAGGAAATCCACGGACCTCAGCATCAAACAGGGTCGCCAAGTGGTCAGACTTATCCTAACCATGAGAGGATCTGTCTCGTAAAATGGGGAGGGTGCCGTGCAAATTAGCTTGGTAAGACTAATGAATCAGACCCCCGGAAAGGATAATCTCCTTAAAGATCAAAAATCAGCTTTTAAGCCTGATATTACTCAATCCTTGAGATTGACCTTAAAGATTGAGAATTCAAACTCATGGAATTCAATGATATCTAAACTCGAGCTAGAACGAGAAAATAATTTGATCAAAAATAAAACCGATTTATTTTCTGAAAATCCATTTTTAATGCGTTCATTACCATTGAACGTAAAATCTTGAGAATTCATTGGAATTCATTAGGTCACTTGAACCAAATCAGGTGTCAACCGTAAGAACGGTGGTTGCATAGCATGGTCGAAGACAGGACCTTGTGCCAGACCGAAAAAATTATAGGATGATCTTTACTATTGCTCCTACAAAGGATAGTACTAGCATCCGACACGTTTTTGGACCATAATCAAATGCATGTCATTAGACATTGCCTTAACAGTTTCTTGTTCATCGCTTTCCTTTGCAACCGGACGGTAGTTTACTGAAAAGTAATATACGGAGCAAGTATACTAGACATGTTGCTTTCCTAATACAAGGTTAGCAAGTGGGTAACACAAAACCATAAGTTTTGAGCTAAAATTTTCAAATCTGAAACCCACAAAACCCACAAAAATATTTTGCAACACCGGTGAAGGGTTATTTCGGAAAACTTATCTAGGGTAAAAGTTAGATTGAATTTTCAAAGATCAAATGTTTTCATAAAGATCCAATTTCCTTAAGGATCTACATTTTCATATTCATGTGGGACTGTAAACCGCCTTTCAAATGTGCACTTTGCTTTGGAAACCGAAAGTAAATCGGCTATTTGATTGCAAGTGTCGTTGACCTAAACCCGAGGCAACTGTGGATGACACACCCACCTTTAACCATGGTTCTATCGTTACTATCATTGTTTATACCACCATATCAAAATCACTGATGTACAAAGTGTGATGAATAAAAAAGTGATTCATGTATGTTTTTATTTCAAGTTCTATATTGCTTGAGGACAAGCAACGCTCAAGTGTGGGGATATTTGATAAGGCTAAAAAGGAACATATATTTCATAGCAATATCCCTCCTAAATAATAGGTTTTCATATGTAATTGTATTATATTTTCATTGTAATTGTTTAAATAAATAAGTACGAAGACAAAAGGCGAAAACGAAGATTTGAAGACATAAACGTCCAAAAAGCTCAAATGTTCAAGATACAATTCAAAAGGTTCAATTTATTGATGAAAAACATCTAAAAATGACAAGAGTACAAGTTACAAAACGCAAAGTACAAGATATTAAATTGTACGCAAGGACGTTCGAAAATTCGGAACCGGGACATGAGTCAACTATCAACGCCCGACGCAATGGACCAAAAATTATGAGTCAACTATGCATAAGAATAAAATATAATATATAAATAATTATATAAATTATTTATATATTATAAATATATATATAATCATGTCGACAAGCTATGAGACAAAGGATCCTGAGCTGGATTTTCAAACTCCACGACTCGCGGAGTTTGAAGGCCAAAAACTCCACGACTCGCGGAGCTGTCAGAAATCAAAACGCCTATAAAAGGCCATGCATTCTGCCGAGTTTATATATAATAAATAATAATAATAATAATCTGTAATAAATAAATAAATAAATATATATATAATATATATAGTATAGGGTAGTTTTATATTAGATTAGTTCGGGTTATGTAAAAGTTATTTTTACGGGTTTTTGAAGTCGAAATTCTGTCCGTGTAACTGTCATAACCCGTCCTTAACCATAAGAACGTGTTAGATAACGTATGATTTCATTGCGAGGTATTGACCTCTATATGCGACATTTTTAAAAGAGAAACTGCATATATTATACATTACAAACCATAACCATTATTTTTGTTACAAGCTTTAGACAATAAAAAGATGATTATCGTTTAGCGATAATCTTCGACTTACAAACTTTACATATAATGATAACAACACGATTTCGAGCATATTTTACAACACAAATCCTTGGGTATGCAGTTTTATTTTTGACACAAATATGCGTACGCAAGATCCTGCTTAAATTCAACATAATGCAGCGGAAGCTTTAGTAATCACCTGAGAATAGACATGTTTTAAAAGGTCAACATAAAGTTGGTGAGATATAGGTTTAATGCCGGCAGCAATATATATATAGACCACAAGATTTCGTATATAAACAGTTTAATAAAAATATTCTAAGTGGTTGAGCACTTGGTAACCATACTTAACATTTAATCACGTCGCATATTCCCTTTAATATGAAATCTTACTACACCGTACCAAGTGTAGTCACAAAACGAAGTACTGTGCAACCGTTGAATACTGGTCGTCCAGTCCGGTTGGGGTTGTCAGGCCCGATAGATCTATCAACAGGATTCGCGTTTACAATACCGCTGTAAATAACAGTTACCAAGCTACAGGGAAGTATGCCAGTGGTACAACTCAACGTAGAATATATTTTTCAGTTACTTGTGTCCATAACGTAAAACATAAAATACATGTATTCTCATCCCGAAATATTTAGAGTTTAAAAGTAGGACTATATACTCACTTTCGTCTTGAAGATATATATATAATTTGACTTGGTCTCCGGTTGATATCACGAACCTATCCATATATAATATATCAATACCTTTTCTTTTTAAACAAACGTCACATATATATACTTGTTATACTTTTAATACTTTGAATAATTCCTTAGTCCGTAGTTAGCAGTTCGTTGTTAGTAATTCAATTTTAATGGTTCATTTTTAGATGTTTAATATACCCGCAATGAAATAAATAAAACCCCCAACGAAATAAATAAAACCCCATCGTATATGTATTGGTCGAGATTAATCTTGACCCATGGTACCGGTGTTGTCAAATGACGTGTTGCGTACATAAAGTACCGGTGTTGTCAAATGACGTGTTGCGTACAATCATGGGATCTTATGATTAATCTTCTCGTATTGTTTACGGGTGATCCTGAACCATATAAAATTAAATTATGAGTACATATATATAAAATATCATGTTATTTTAAAAAGATGTGATTTATTTAATTTTCTCCAATTATTTTCGTAGCCAAACTAGTCTTAGATATCCGATCTCGTTTTGGTCATAGTTTCTTCGTTACAACTCCGTTTTCGTTGATTCAACTTGCCACTTCCTTGGATCGAGTCCCTCTTTAAGACTATGAACTGTAAATACCTTAGTTTGTATTCAAAATCACAGGTCATAGGTCAAACTTTAGTGAAACTTATGAAGTTAATCATTTTCCATCATGTAAACAACCTTAAATGATTATTTTTCTAAAAATACTTATACTTTGAGTTAAATCATGAAATTTTTATGTGTTATCATATTCATAGTAAAAATCATTTTTCCAGAAAATAAACCTCCAATTCAAAGTTTAAGATGGTTTTTAATTATCCAACCCAAAACAGCCCCCGGTTGCACTCCGACGTCATAAAAACAGTTTTTAAGGTGTTCTTTGAAAAACCAAGTTATACCTTGTTAAATTAGCATATTTTTAAGTTATATTACAGGTCTTGAAGTATTTTAAAAGTTAAGTTACAAGGATCTATTTAGTTTGCGAACAAGTTTGAAATCATTCAAACTATGTTCTAGTTTATAAACTCTTATATATATAGCTATAAATATATGAATTGAAAAAGAGTTGAAGTAGAGTTTTTACCTCAAGTTTAAAATGTAAAGTTGCTGGAAAGAAGTAGTAAAATAAAAGTTGAGAGAGTTCTTGCAAGTGTGTGTGAAAATTGGAAGTAAAATTTGGAAAATGAATGTGTAAAAATGAGTTAGAAATGGTGCTTATTTATAGGCTTGAAAATTTGGTTTTTAGTGAAAATATCTAAGATAAGTTAAAATTTATTATGTCATGAATGACATATTATTCCAATAATTGAAGATTTCTATTGGTATATACCAATAGTAAATACTTCTAGAAGCTGTGTATAGTACCCTAGATATACGTATAGGATTATTGAGGAAACGGAACGAGAATTCAAATATAACTATCTTTTGTAAATATACTTATATTGTTTTATGTATAAAAGCCCTTTAAAAATGATTAAATACATTACTTATACGATATATGTATAAACATTATAAATCATCAGTATTTATGTCAAATAACGTTACGTATGGTTATTGTTTTGAAAACTTAAGTTAGTAGTTTCAAAATATACTTATGACTTTTTGTTATTAATACAAAATGAGATATTAAAATATCCTTAGATCATGTTAAATATGTATGTATAATTATCATATATTGTATAGTTCGTGATATCATCGGTCAAACTAGACGGTCAAACGTTGTGTAAAACTCTTTTCAAAAACATAAATCTTAACAATTTGGATTGCTTATCATGTTGGTAAGGTTTAATTTATATAAATATTAATCTTATAAGTATAGAACGATCGAAAAAGTGCGGGTCGTTACAGTACCTACCCGTTAAATAAATTTCGTCCCGAAATTTTAAAATTGTACCTATTTTGCGTCATCGGAAAACAAGTGTGGATATTTTTGTTTCATTTGATCCTCTCGTTCCCAAGTAAACTCGGGACCCCTTCGAGCATTCCAACGAACCTTAACGATCGGTATGTTGCTCTGCTTGAGCCGTTTAACTTCACGATCCATGATTTCGATTGGTTCTTCGATGAATTGTAGTTTCTCGTCGACATGGATTTCTTCAAGAGGAATGGTGAGGTCTTCCTTTGCAAGACACTTCTTAAGGTTTGAGACGTGAAAGGTATTATGTACTCCGGCGAGTTGTTGCGGTAACTCGAGTCGATAAGCTACCGGTCCAATGCGTTCGATGATCTTGAACGGGCCTACATACCTTGGGTTTAGTTTACCCCTTTTTCCAAAACGTATTACACCTTTCCAAGGTGACACCTTTAGCATAACCATGTCCCCAATCTGAAACTTTAATGGTTTCCTTCGGACATCGGCGTAGCTCTTTTGGCGACTTCGGGCTGTTTTCAATCTCTCCTTGATTTGTACTATCTTCTCAGTCGTTTCGTGTATGATCTCGGGACCAGTTAATTGTCGATCTCCTACTTCATTCCAACAGATAGGAGATCTACACTTCCTTCCATACAATGCTTCGAATGGTGCAGCTTTAATGCTTGCATGATAACTATTATTATACGAAAATTCTGCTAACGGTAGATACTTATCCCATCCGTTTCCAAAATCGATCACACATGCCCTGAGCATGTCTTCAAGAGTCTGAATCGTTCTTTCACTCTGCCCGTCGGTTTGCGGATGATATGCGGTACTCATATCTAAACGAGTTCCTAGTGCCTCCTGCAGTGATTGCCAGAACTTTGAGGTAAATCTACTATCACGATCGGATATAATGGAAATAGGTATTCCATGCCTTGAAACAATTTCCTTTATATACAATCGTAATAGTTTCTCCATTCTATCCGTTTCCTTTATAGGCAAGAAATGGGCAGATTTGGTAAGACGATCAACAATCACCCAAATGGTGTCGTATCCCCAGGCAGTCTTTGGTAACTTCGTGATGAAATCCATGGTAATACCATCCCATTTCCATTCTGGGATTTCTGGTTGTTGAAGTAACCCTGATGGTTTCTGGTGTTCTGCCTTGACCTTGGAACAAGTTAAACACTCCCCAACATATGTTGCAACGTCTGTCTTTAAGTTAGGCCACCAATAATGTGTCTTAAGATCTTGATACATCTTTCCAACTCCAGGATGTATCGAGTATCTTGTCTTATGTGCCTCGTTCAATATCAACTTCCTTAATCCACCCAACTTCGGTACCCAAATACGGTTTGCAAAATATCGAATTCCATCTTCCCGTATAACGAGTTGCTTCTCATACTTCTTCATTATTTCATTTCCTATATTTTCTTTAGTAAGTGCTTCTCGTTGAACTTCTTTGATTTGTGAGTTGAGATTCATGCGAATTTTTATGTTCATCGCTCGTACTCGAATTGGTTCTCGTTCCTTTCTGCTTAGTGCGTCAGCCACCACATTCGCTTTCCCGGGATGATAACGAATTTCACAATCATAGTCGTTTATTAACTCGACCCACCTACGTTGCCTCATGTTCAGCTGTTTCTGATCAAAAATATGTTGAAGACTTTTATGATCAGTAAACACAGTGCATCTAACCCCATATAAGTAGTGTCTCCATATCTTTAACGCAAACACGACTGCTCCCAGTTCTAGATCATGCGTCGTATAATTCCGCTCGTGAATCTTCAATTGTCGAGATGCGTATGCAATAACTTTCTTTCGTTGCATAAGAACACAACCAAAACCTTGTCGCGAAGCGTCACAATATATTTCAAAATCATCGTTCCCTTCAGGTAACGATAAAATAGGCGCCGTAGTTAACTTCTTCTTCAGTAATTGAAATGCGTTCTCCTGCTCCGAGGTCCATTCGTATTTCTTCCCTTTTTGCGTTAATGCTGTCAACGGCTTAGCTATTCGGGAAAAATCTTGAATAAACCTTCTATAATAACCGGCTAAACCCAAAAATTGGCGTATCTGCATTGGTGTTTTAGGAGTCTCCCATTTTTCAATGGCTTCAATTTTTGCTGGATCAACCTGAATTCCTTTGCTACTAACAACGTGGCCAAGAAATTGCACTTCTTTCAACCAGAAAGCACATTTAGAAAATTTAGCATATAGCTGTTCTTTTCTTAACAACTCTAATATCAACCTTACATGCTGCTCATGCTCTTGCTCACTCTTGGAATAGATAAGAATATCATCAATGAAAACAATAACAAACTTATCTAAATATGGACTACAAACTCGATTCATGAGGTCCATGAATACAGCTGGCGCATTCGTCAATCCAAACGGCATAACCAAAAATTCGTAATGACCGTAGCGTGTCCGAAAAGCAGTTTTCGGTATATCTTCTTCTTTGACACGTAATTGATGATAGCCCGATCTTAAGTCAATTTTTGAGTACACACATGATCCTTGGAGTTGATCAAATAAGTCGTCAATTCTCGGTAGTGGATACCGATTCTTGATAGTTAAGTTATTTAATTCACGATAATCTATACACATCCTAAAAGATCCATCTTTCTTTTTAACAAATAGAATCGGAGCTCCCCACGGTGAAGTACTTGGTCGTATGAATCCATGATCCAGTAATTCTTTTAACTGACTCTGAAGTTCTTTTAACTCGGACGGTGCAAGTCTATATGGAGCACGAGCCACTGGTGCAGCTCCTGGTACTAAATCTATTTGAAATTCTACAGATCTAAATGGAGGTAATCCCGGCAACTTTTCCGGAAAGACTTCAGGAAAATCTCTTGCCACAGGCACGTCATTGATGCTCTTCACTTTTTCCTTTGTTTCGACTTTATTAACATGTGCTAAGATAGCATAGCACCCTTTCTTCAAGCACTTTTGAGCTTTCAAATAACTAATGAGTTTTAGCTTTGAGTTACCCTTCTCTCCATAAATCATTACTGGCGTTTTATCCTTACGAGGAATGCGAATTGCCTTCTTGGCGCACACAACTTCAGCTCCTATTTTGGACATCCAGTCCATGCCGACTATTACATCAAAACTTCCTAATTCTACGGGTATCAAGTCAATTTTAAACGTTTCTCCGGCTAAATTTATTTTACAATCACGGCAAATTTTATCGGCTTTAATTAGTTTACCATTAGCTAACTCAATCATGTACTTAGCATCGAGAGGTAATGATGAACAATTCAATTTAGCGTGAAAGTCTCTACACACGTAACTTCTATCAGCACCAGTATCAAATATAATAGATGCGGATAAGTTATTAATGGTAAACGTACCCGTAACAAGCTCCGAGTCTTCACATGCCTCTTTAGCATTAATAACAAATGCTCTTCCACGTGCAGGTCCGATATTCTTCTCTGGATTCGGGCACTGGCTCTTATAGTGGCCTTGTTTTCCACACCCAAAACAAGTAATAGTAGCCAAAGCAGTTCTATTTGCGTTGGTGGCAGGAGTCTTGGCACCATTTGTATTCGTAACGAGAGCCCTACAATCTTCAGCAAGATGACCCTGTCGATTACATTTGTTGCATACCACACTACAGTAACCAAAGTGATGTTTGTGACATCGGTTGCATAAAGGACTTTGTCCTTTGTAACCAAAACCTGAACCACTACCCGCACCTTTCGGGGTTTCTTGTTTCTTAAAAGTTTGTTGTTGATTACCTCGATCATAGCTTCCATTCCACTTTCTCTTGTTACCTGATACCTTCACATCAGTATTGAATGCTTTCTTATCCAAAATGACCTGATCCATTAGCTCATTTGCCATGGTTATAGCTTCATGAATTGTCTTAGGTTTCGATGCTGTAACATTTGCCTTGACCTTTTTGGGCAAACCATCTTTGTACATTTCAATCTTCCGTTCTTCGGTTGGAACCAATTCAGGACATAGCAAAACTAATTCCATGAATCGCTGATTGTAGTTGGTGATTTCAGTACCAATAACCTTCAGACTTCGTAACTCATCTTCCAACTTCCTAACCTCGTTCCTTGGACAATATTCATTGATTAACATTGTTTTGAATTCTTCCCACGGAGTATCATAAGCTACATCTCCTCCTACAGCCTTCACATAATTTTTCCACCACGTGAGTGCACTATCTTGTAAAGTGCACGATGCGTATTTGGTCATGTCCTTTTCAACACAACCACTGATTTTGAACACAGTTTCCATCTTTTCTATCCACCGGGTTAAACCGATCGGTCCTTCTGTTCCACTGAATGATGAGGGCTTGCAAGCTTGAAAAGTTTTGTAAGTGCACCCCACACGAGGATTTGGGTTAACTGCAGCACCTCTTGCAGCCTCGACCCATAACATTCTGTCGTTCACTCGTTGATTGATGAGTTCCTGGATTTCTTGTTCCGTCATTCGGTTCAATCGCGCCATATTCTTCTATAAGAATGAAAAGAAAATAATTATTCACATGGAATATTATAGATGTAGTGTATATTTACAGTACATTATAGCTTATTAATAATATGAACCAGGTATTATTATAAAAGCCTTTTCTTCTTATTAGCGTTTTATAATTATATCTAGGGTAGTACCTACCCGTTAATGTCCATACTTAATAGCTTAGTACAGAATCAATTACTACCATCTAAATAATACTTAACCATGGAAAATTATTGCATTTCACACTTCACTATTTTACATATGCTTATCTTACATCGAACATTAAGCAAACCACACTAATAATATTATACAAAACATTATATGATCCCATGGTTTAATACGGCAGCGCATCGTTTGGTCTATTTTCTAGGACGTTTAGTTCCAATGAATGGCCTAACGCTTATCCTAGCTGTCTGCCTATATTTTGGCGGTGGGGCTGAAGAACTAGATGCCGGGACAGCACGAATAGGAATAGCGGGAATAAGGGTGGTAGTTTTTAGTGGAGTTGGTGCCACATCATCCTCCCTAAACTCGGGATTTGAATTTTCTAATTCATTAGCCTTTCGTTTCTTTCCTAGTTCGAACTCGTCTTTTGTAATTTCCTGTATTTCTTCCTCGGGTTCACTTTCCTCCTCGGGTTCACTTTCCTCCTCGGGTTCACTTTCCTCCTCGGGTTCACTTTCCTCCTCGGGTTCACTTTCCGGGTTCTCTATAGTCGGTTCATCCGGAATTTGTGAGTCTTCCCCAAAGATATTATTTTCGTCATCGGATAGGTTAATGACTGGAACACCATCTGAAGATTCTGGTTCGGAGTCGCTGAATGTGATAACAAGTTTTGAGCCCGACATCTATCATACAACAACTAACCCATTAGTACTACATAATATTTACATATAAATTTTAACCAACAATGATAAGCAATGGTTTTTAAATCAGACCCGGTCAAAGTCCAGACTTACTAATGTATCCTAACGACTTATCGGTTAGACACACTAATGCAAACCTGGTTCGCTAAGACCACCGCTCTGATACCACATGTCATAACCCGTCCTTAACCATAAGAACGTGTTAGATAACGTATGATTTCATTGCGAGGTATTGACCTCTATATGCGACATTTTTAAAAGAGAAACTGCATATATTATACATTACAAACCATAACCATTATTTTTGTTACAAGCTTTAGACAATAAAAAGATGATTATCGTTTAGCGATAATCTTCGACTTACAAACTTTACATATAATGATAACAACACGATTTCGAGCATATTTTACAACACAAATCCTTGGGTATGCAGTTTTATTTTTGACACAAATATGCGTACGCAAGATCCTGCTTAAATTCAACATAATGCAGCGGAAGCTTTAGTAATCACCTGAGAATAGACATGTTTTAAAAGGTCAACATAAAGTTGGTGAGATATAGGTTTAATGCCGGCAGCAATATATATATAGACCACAAGATTTCGTATATAAACAGTTTAATAAAAATATTCTAAGTGGTTGAGCACTTGGTAACCATACTTAACATTTAATCACGTCGCATATTCCCTTTAATATGAAATCTTACTACACCGTACCAAGTGTAGTCACAAAACGAAGTACTGTGCAACCGTTGAATACTGGTCGTCCAGTCCGGTTGGGGTTGTCAGGCCCGATAGATCTATCAACAGGATTCGCGTTTACAATACCGCTGTAAATAACAGTTACCAAGCTACAGGGAAGTATGCCAGTGGTACAACTCAACGTAGAATATATTTTTCAGTTACTTGTGTCCATAACGTAAAACATAAAATACATGTATTCTCATCCCGAAATATTTAGAGTTTAAAAGTGGGACTATATACTCACTTTCGTCTTGAAGATATATATATAATTTGACTTGGTCTCCGGTTGATATCACGAACCTATCCATATATAATATATCAATACCTTTTCTTTTTAAACAAACGTCACATATATATACTTGTTATACTTTTAATACTTTGAATAATTCCTTAGTCCGTAGTTAGCAGTTCGTTGTTAGTAATTCAATTTTAATGGTT
Source organism: Rutidosis leptorrhynchoides (assembly GCF_046630445.1). Taxonomy (NCBI): domain Eukaryota; kingdom Viridiplantae; phylum Streptophyta; class Magnoliopsida; order Asterales; family Asteraceae; genus Rutidosis; species Rutidosis leptorrhynchoides. Next base: position 155,554,919 of record NC_092334.1, read on the forward strand.
CATTTTTAGATGTTTAATATACCCGCAATGAAATAAATAAAACCCCCAACGAAATAAATAAAACCCCATCGTATATGTATTGGTCGAGATTAATCTTGACCCATGGTACCGGTGTTGTCAAATGACGTGTTGCGTACATAAAGTACCGGTGTTGTCAAATGACGTGTTGCGTACAATCATGGGATCTTATGATTAATCTTCTCGTATTGTTTACGGGTGATCCTGAACCATATAAAATTAAATTATGAGTACATATATATAAAATATCATGTTATTTTAAAAAGATGTGATTTATTTAATTTTCTCCAATTATTTTCGTAGCCAAACTAGTCTTAGATATCCGATCTCGTTTTGGTCATAGTTTCTTCGTTACAACTCCGTTTTCGTTGATTCAACTTGCCACTTCCTTGGATCGAGTCCCTCTTTAAGACTATGAACTGTAAATACCTTAGTTTGTATTCGAAATCACAGGTCATAGGTCAAACTTTAGTGAAACTTATGAAGTTAATCATTTTCCATCATGTAAACAACCTTAAATGATTATTTTTCTAAAAATACTTATACTTTGAGTTAAATCATGAAATTTTTATGTGTTATCATATTCATAGTAAAAATCATTTTTCCAGAAAATAAACCTCCAATTCAAAGTTTAAGATGGTTTTTAATTATCCAACCCAAAACAGCCCCCGGTTGCACTCCGACGTCATAAAAACAGTTTTTAAGGTGTTCTTTGAAAAACCAAGTTATACCTTGTTAAATTAGCATATTTTTAAGTTATATTACAGGTCTTGAAGTATTTTAAAAGTTAAGTTACAAGGATCTATTTAGTTTGCGAACAAGTTTGAAATCATTCAAACTATGTTCTAGTTTATAAACTCTTATATATATATAGCTATAAATATATGAATTGAAAAAGAGTTGAAGTAGAGTTTTTACCTCAAGTTTAAAATGTAAAGTTGCTGGAAAGAAGTAGTAAAATAAAAGTTGAGAGAGTTCTTGCAAGTGTGTGTGAAAATTGGAAGTAAAATTTGGAAAATGAATGTGTAAAAATGAGTTAGAAATGGTGCTTATTTATAGGCTTGAAAATTTGGTTTTTAGTGAAAATATCTAAGATAAGTTAAAATTTATTATGTCATGAATGACATATTATTCCAATAATTGAAGATTTCTATTGGTATATACCAATAGTAAATACTTCTAGAAGCTGTGTATAGTACCCTAGATATACGTATAGGATTATTGAGGAAACGGAACGAGAATTCAAATATAACTATCTTTTGTAAATATACTTATATTGTTTTATGTATAAAAGCCCTTTAAAAATGATTAAATACATTACTTATACGATATATGTATAAACATTATAAATCATCAGTATTTATGTCAAATAACGTTACGTATGGTTATTGTTTTGAAAACTTAAGTTAGTAGTTTCAAAATATACTTATGACTTTTTGTTATTAATACAAAATGAGATATTAAAACATCCTTAGATCATGTTAAATATGTATGTATAATTATCATATATTGTATAGTTCGTGATATAATCGGTCAAACTAGACGGTCAAACGTTGTGTAAAACTCTTTTCAAAAACATAAATCTTAACAATTTGGATTGCTTATCATGTTGGTAAGGTTTAATTTATATAAATATTAATCTTATAAGTATAGAACGATCGAAAAAGTGCGGGTCGTTACAGTAACACTACGCGATAAATACTCAATGTAAGTTATGTTCTCCTTTTTAAATTAATGTCTCGTACTTAAATTATTATAATGCTTATTTGAGCCAAAGTAATCATGATGTTGGACTAAATATTAAAGACGGGGTAATTGGGCTTTGTACCATAATTGGGGTTTGGACAAAAGAATGACACTTGTGGAAATTAGACTATGGGCTATTAATGGGCTTTATATTTGTTTAACTAAATGATAGTTTGTTAATTTTAATATAAAGATTTACAATTGGATGTACCTATAAATAACCACATACACTCGATCGGACACGATGGGCGGGATATTTATATGTACGAATAATCGTTCATTTAACCGGATACGGGAATGGATTAATAGTCTATGGAATTACTAAAACAGGGGTGAAATTATGTACAAGGACACTTGGCATAATTGATAACAAAGTATTAAAACCTTGGGTTACACGCAGTCGATAACTTGGTGTAATTATTAAACAAAGTATTAAAATCTTGTTACAGTTTAAGTCCCCAATTAGTTGGAATATTTGACTTCGGGTATAAGGATAATTTGACGAGGACACTCGCACTTTAAATTTATGACCGATGGACTGTTATGGACAAAAACCAGACGGACATATTAAATAATCCAGGACAAAGGACAATTAACCCATGGGCATAAAACTAAAATCAACACGTCAAACATCATGATTACGGAAGTTTAAATAAGCATAATATATTTTATTTCATTTTTCCTCGTACTTTTATTTATTGTCATTTTAATTATTGTTATTTATTTTATATTGTTAGTTAAATATCGTCATTTACTTTACGCTTAGCTTAAAATATAAAATCGACAAACCGGTCATTAAACGGTAAAACCCCTTTTATATATTATTAATATAATATATTTTGTACGAATATAATTGTTTAAAATATAGTGTGAAATAAGCCAGCTCCCTGTGGAACGAACCGGACTTACTAAAAACTATACTACTCTACGATTAGGTACACTGCCTATAGTGTTGTAGCAAGGTTTAGGTATATCCCATTTGTAAATAAATAATTAAAACTTGTGTAATTTGTAACGTATTTCGTAGTAAAATATAGTACTATCACGTACCCCCACGCTACCACATCAACCATTCCTACCCATCACATCCATACCATAGTGTTGTAGAGAATTGAAGAAGTTGTTAAAATAGTAATTTTAACAATTTGACTTTTTCTCTCTAAATCTTCATACATTGTTTATACTCATTCATCACATTCATACGATATTTTATATATTAGGGTCTAACAGGAAGTGAATCAGAAAAAATGGCATTCATTCTCTCAGTTAATTCCACCTTTTTGGGCAATGATGCTTTAAGTTTCCGCTTTTGAAGACACATATCTTTTAAAAATTTAGCATATGCAGGAATTTGTTTGACTAGATCAATATGTGAAAGATTAATTTTTTCTTTTTAATTTCCCACATATCATCCGATTTAGATCCTTTCTTCCTATAAGGGAATTGATTTGGGGACTTCAAAGCCTTGAGAAACAGAATGGTATTAGTCTCCAACTCTGTTTCCCCAACTTTTACAATTTCCGGTTTATCATCCTTTTTCCCAAATCCAAAATCCAATGGATCCTCATTTGAATCATTAACCACATCATCATCATCATCCATATCAAGAAGAATAGAAGACTTACCTGAATCATACCTTGGTTCCACATGCTCGGATGCGTCCACTTGGTTGTTGTAGGTCTTCCGGCTCCTCAATGTGCTTACCATGTCCACACAATGAACCTTGCCATTTTCCTTGTGATTTGGATTTAGCATTTTTAACTTGGGATTGTACCCGGTTCCCGTGCTGCTTTCTCCTCCACCACTTGCCTAATTTTCTTTCTCACGGCCGCTATTGACTTATTTTCATTTCCATAATCTTTTACATCTCCACTATAAATGCCTCCATCTTAGCATCCATACCTGAGGATTGACTTTTCGGTGGGTTCTTTTAGGACGAGTTTTGGTTTTGGTTTTGGAAGCTGCGATTTTGGTTTTGAATTTGGTATTGGTAGTTGTTTTGGTATTGGTTTTGGTATTGTCTTTGGTAGTTTCCTTGATTTTGGAAGTTATTTAAGTTTTGGTATTGTTTTGGGTGTTGGTTTTGATATTGGTTTGGAGCATTCAACGCGTTGTTGTTACTCCATCCAAAATTTGGGTGATTTCTCCAACCTAGGTTATAAGAGTTGGAGAATGGGTCATACTTTCTGCCTTGCACTTCATTAACATTCTCTTCTATCATCGGTGGCATTATCGGAGGGTTACCATTCTTACAAATTGAGCACACATCCTGAACCTACACACAATAAAAACTACCACCCTGGTTTGGGTTGTTAAAGACATGAAGATACATCTTAATTTCATCTAACTCTTGTTCCTCATACCTAGATGACCCTCCCGAATTAGACACTTGGTTAACTCGGGCCGAATTGTGAGTTTTCCGTTCAAATTAAGCTTGGATTTTGGAACCCTTGCTCAATTGCTCAAAAAATGCCCACTCTTCATCACTATTATAGGTTAAGAACACACCACCACTACCCGCTAATAGGAATTGTTGATTTTTTGAGACAAGACCATCAAAGACAACTTTGATAAGTTCTTATTCGGTGTTTCATGGTGGGGACAAGACCTAAGAAATTCATTTAGACGTTCGTATGCTTCATGAAAAAGTTCATCGGATAACTGCCTAAAAGATTTTAGTAGCATACGCATATCCAAAGTCTTACTTATCGGGTAAAACTCCTGAAGGACTTGCTTTTTCATTTCCCCCCAAGTATTGATACTTCGAGTGGGCATAGAGAAAAACCAACCTTCAGCTTTATCTTTCAAAGAATAAGGAAACAATCAAAGACGTACCTCTTCATCGGTGAAACCTTTTACCTTATTTATAGCGCAAATATCGTTGAATTCTGTAACATGCTCATATGGTCCTTAGGATTTTGTGCCTCGGTAGGACGAAAAGATAGAATGAAGTTGAGGTCGCACCTCAAATCTCTGGTTATTACCTGCATTTAGAGCGAAGATAAACAATAGGTAAGTGATCCTCATAATCACCCGGTTAGTAATAAGAATCCACACCTCTCGTGTCACGATCTCCCATTAGTGTGTTTACAAAGGGAATTTCCTGATCCTGAGAGTGTTTACTCAACTTCGGTGAATCTGGTGGTGTTGATGGTGGTGTTGCTGTAATAGGCGTTGCTTGATCTACTGTTGAACTTGCAGATGCTTTAGAAGCTTGTCGGTTTGATTTTGCAGACTTCTCAACTTTCAGATCAAATATCAATAGTGAATTTCTCCCTGATTTTCTAGTCTGCATACACTAACCTGAGAACACAAACAAAAACACCAAGTGTAAAGCCGAAGAAACATAACATGAAAATAAAGTACTCCAATAAATGCAATAAATAAATATATTTTTGGGGTTTTAAAAGTTTTTTTTGTTTTTCAGATATTTAAAATTAAAGAAAAGTAATTTAAATAAAAGCTTGCAATCAAGCGCACACTCCTTGGCAGCGGCGGCAAAATTTTATGGGCGTCGAAGTACCAATAAAAAATGACCCATTTACCTTAAACTAGTTAGGGCAAGTAAGCTTCGCTCCACGAGAATTTGTGGTTAAAAGCAAACAGTTCTTAGTATTGGTTTTGTCATTAAAAATTAAATTATGACTAATTAAAAGACATTAAATTACAAAGACTTAAAGTTTATAAGGTTTATGTAAAAAAACATAAAACATGTAAGTAAAAGAGTAGTTGTGATCAACGGATTAAAACACTTTATCCCTTCCAAATCTCAATTGTGCATTCATCTATTCAAACATATATTATGCTTATCAAGTTTTTGTTTAAATCACGTAGACATGAATTCTTAAATTCGTTAAAGTAATTATCTTGGGCACGATTATGTAACCTAAAAACTTTATCTTTATCCCTATTCTAAATTAAAACTAAGTTGAATGAAGCACAATTGTTAAATCACCATAATACGTCTTGCAATAATCAAAATCAACAAACTTGTATTAAATAATCACATAAACGGTTTACAATATTATAACTCAAAACACATAATCCTTACAAAATCATAAACTCCATAAATATTTAAATGAAAAAAATATACATCAATTGTTCATTGAAAGAAATAAAGAAGAAAATGTTAAAAAGTTGATGAAAATGATGAACACCATGCAAATCTTGAAAAGCTTGAATAAAAGTGTGTTAGGGTTTGATCTCTAGCTCCAAAAGTGGTTAATGAGGTGATAAAATTTGTGGCTCAAGGGGTTAGTATTTATTGATAACAGATAACTTATCCCCTAAGCCAAAACCCATAAAATTCGTCCAACAAATAACTGTCAAAATTACACCACCGTAAGAATACGGTTTAGGCACCGTATTTTTACGGCCTAGCATATTGAAGCATATAACCCAACCGTAAATTTACGATTCAAACTAGTACGTTCTGGATTCAAGTACGTCCACCGTATTTTTAAGGCAAGACCACCGTAATTTTATGATTTTGTCAAATACCGAGACTTTTTTCCAAAATCATTTTATTTTCACCATAAAGCTCTCGTAATCTTCATCTCAAAGATACGAATGTGAGTGTAAAATATGGAACGATCTAGAATAATGTTAAAAACTAAAAACTTTATGTCGGAATGAAGTTTAGCGCCGTATGTGCAAGTGAAGGAGGCTACTGAGCATTAGGGTGAATCTTTTTCATTTTAAACTAACATATATATATATATATATATATATATATATATATATATATATATATATATATATATATATATATAAAATCATGAGCTAAGCATCATTTTTGTTCATAAGGGATAAACATATAGTGTTTCTAAATTAAACCAAATTAGGTTTACGGTTTTGAGGATTACTATTTTATATTTTAGATTCGATAAAAATAACTTTTTAAAAGAAAATTTTGTTTTATATATATATTTTTTAATTATTTTTATTACCCTGACCGTTATCATACATTTGACTTATAATCAAGGTTGAAGAAATCGAAACTCGAGGAGTTCCCGGTGGGACCATGATGTGTGCGAGGTGTACTACGAAATAGATTATATTTTACTACTAATTACTATTAAATATGATACAATTTTACACAAGTTATTTATTTATTTATAGAATGGATATACCTAAACCTTGCTGCAACACTTATAGGCAGTGTACCTAATCGTAGAGTAGTGTAGTTTTTAGTAAGTCCGATTCGTTCCACAGGGAGTCAGCTAAGTTTAACGCTATATTTATTTTAAACTGTATTTGTATCAATATATATATATATATATATATATATATAAGTAATATTATTATTATTATAAAAGGGGGGGTTTTTACCGTTTAGTGACCGGTTTGTCGATTTTGAGTCTTAAGTCACAATTAAAACCTAATGTAAAATATTAAATATAAATACAACTTAATTTAAAGCGTAAAGTGAATGACGATAAATAAAAGTGCGATAAAATAAAAGTGCGATAATTAAAAATGCAATAAATTAAAGTACGATAAATAAAATGACGATAAATAAAGTGCGATGAGATATAAAATAAAGGAATTATGCTTATTTAAACTTCCGTAATCATGATGTTCGACGTGTTGATTTTAATTTATTACCATGGGTTAATTGTCCTTTCTCCTGGATTATTCGATATGTCTATCTAGTTTTTTTCCATAACAGTCCATCGGTCATAAATATAAAGTGCGAGTGTCCTCGTCAAATTACCCTTATACCCGAAGTCAAATATTCCAACTAATTGGGGACTTAAACTGTAACAAGGTCTTAATACTTTGTTAATGATTACACCAGGTTATCGACTGCGTGAAATCCAAGGTTTTAATACTTTATTAACAATTACACCAAGTGTCCTTGTATGTAATCCACCCCTGTTTTAATGAGTCCATTGACTATTAATCCATTCCCGTGTTCGGTTAAATGAACGATTATTAGTATTTAAAAATATCCCGCCCATCGTATCCGATCGAGTGTATGTGGTTATTTATAGATACGTCAAATTGTAAATCTCTATATTAAATTAACGAACTATCATTCAGTTAAACAAATATAAAGACCATTAATAGCCCATAGTCCAATTTCCACAAGTGTCGGTCTTTTGTCCAAACTCCAATTATGGTCCAAAGCCCAATAACCCCGTCTTAATATTTAGTCCAACATCACGATTACTTCGGCTTAAATAAATGTAAAAATAATTTAGCTACGAGACATTAATTTAAAAAGGTTGAACATAACTTACAATGAGTATTAATCGTGTAGTGTTACACGGACAGAATTTCGACTTACATACTTAAAACATTCGCCACTATAACCTTATTATTATTAACTTAATATTAAAATTATAATTATAAAATATATATATATATATATATATATATATATATATATATATATATATATATATATATATATATATATATATATATATATTACGTATGTGATCAGAGAACGGAAAAGAAAAAGGTGTAATGAAATCGGCAGAATGTGCGACCTTTTATAGGCCCACTTTGAACTGTTCAGCTTCGTGAGTGCGGTATTTTTCCTCTTCACAGCTCCGCAGTCGCGGAGCTTTGGATTTCAGCTCACCATAGTGAATTAAACGTGGGCTGCTGATAAATATAATATATAATAACATATATAATTAATTATATATTATATTATATTTTTGTGCATAGTTGACTCGTAATTTCAGCTCCGTTGAGTCGCACGTTGATAGTTGGTTCATGTCTCGGTTCCGAATTTTTGAACGCCTTTTTGTATAATTTAATATCTTGTACTTTGCTTTTTGCGGGTTGTACTCTTGTAATTTCTAGACGTTTCTCATCAATAATTTGAACCACTTTGATTGTACTTTGTACTTTTTAGCTTTTTGGTCGTTTGCGTCTTCAAATCGTCGAATCTGTCTTTTGTCTTCACCATTTATTATTTAAACGAATATCACTTGTAAATAGAACAATTGCAACTAAAAGCTTGTCTTTCTTGAAGGATAATGCTATGAAATATATGTTCGTTTTTAGCATTATCAAATATTCCCACACTTGAGCGTTGCTTGTTCTCAAGCAATATAGAACTTGAATATAACTTTACTAGAATCACTTCTTTATTCTTCACACTTTGTACATCAATGATTTTAATACGGCGGTATGAACAATGGTAGTAACGATGTGGTTTACAGTCCCACATGACTATAAAATTTTAGATCCTTTAGGAAATTGGATCTTTATGTAAACATTTGATCTTTTGAAAATTCAATCAAGCTTTTACCCTAGATAAGTTTTCCGAAATAACCCTTCACCGGTGTTTGCAAAATAATTTTGTGGGTTTTGTGGGTTTCAGATTTGAAAATTTTAGCTCAAAACTTGTGGTTTTATGTCACCCACTTGCTAACCTTGTATTAGAAAAGTAACACGTCCAGTATACTTGCTCCGTATATTACCTTTCGGTAAACTACTGTCCGGTTGTAAAGGAAAGCGTTGAACAAGCAACTGTTAAGGCAATGTCTATTGACATGCAGATGTTCATGCTCTACAACGTGTCGAATGCAATTACTATCCTTTGTAGGAGCAATAGTAAAGATCACCCTATATTTTTTTCGGTCTGGCACAAGGTCCTGTCTTCGACCATGCTATGCAACCACCGTTCTTACGGTTGACACCCGATTTGGTTCAGGTGACCTAATGAATTCCAGGTGATTTCCTAGGATTTTACGTTCAATGGTAATGAACGCATTGAAAATAGAGTTTCAGAAAACAAATCGGTTTGTAATTTGATCAAAATATTTTCTTGTTCAAGCTCGAGTTTAGATATCATCGAATTCCATGAGTTTGTTATTCTCAATCTTTAAAGTCAATCTCAAGGATTGAGAAATATCAGGCTTAAAAGCTGATTTTTGATCTTTAAGGAGATTATCCTTTCTGGGGATCTGATTCATTAGTCTTATAAGCTAATTTGCATGGTGCCCCCCATTGTACGAGACAGATCATCTCATGGTTAAGATAAGTCTGACTATTTGGCGACCCTGTTTGATGCTGAGGTCCGTGGATTTCCAGCTGATTTTTGAGAAAACTTTTCAAGGTTTTTCGTAGACTCTACAACTGGTCTGGACGACAACTTCTTGACCTAAATCAAGAAGCGCTTGTCTTTTTCTCGGAAGACTTTACTTCCTTTTACATTCCATTTATATTACAATAAACTGGGTAAAACTGATTAATATCGTCCAAAACAAAAGTATCTTCAATTATTTTTACAAAAATATGTGATATATGTTTTAAATAACTTGGTAAATTTTTTCCACACTTGGCTTTTATTTTTCTTTCTTTGCCTTTTTATTCTCTTCTATTCCATTTTAAATGAATTCAAGCGTTTTCGGTTGTTTCTCAATTTATGTCCTTTCCGAGGTAACAATAATTTCGGTGTTAACACCTAGTTTTATCGTTCATAAATATGTATAAACATGATTTTGAGTTCATTTAGTTGAAAATTTTTTAAAAATTTTACTAGAAGTGGGTAGTCAGTATATAAGACTAGGGCTGTTCTTTATTATCAGAGAGCACTAGATTCTAATACAACTACTGCGTTACTAGTATTTTAACTTTGGCTATTAAACCAAGTGTATAAGTCAATTTTTTTTAAAATCCGAAAGAATTTAATCCCTTCCCACACTTAAGATCTTGCAATATCCTCATTTACAAGAAATCAGTAACAATTTAAATTATTGAGGGTGATTAGCGTAGAAAAATGATTAAATTTTACCAAAGTTTCCAAACATATTTTTGTTTGTTTGAATGATAAATGGTGCACATCATTTGTTCATTCCTGCAGTTGTTATATCACATTTATTTTGCATCTTGTCGTCAAAATTAGTTGCTTTTGCTGAACTTAATGTCAGTCTTTGAAAGTGCGCTGTTTTACTCTGTTTTGTACATAAGATATGAAATGTCCCGTTCTTATTGATTAAAAACGTTCCATATTAATTGATTTCGTTGCGAGGTTTTGACCTCTATATGAGACATTTTTCAAAGACTGCATTCATTTTAAAACAAACCATAACCTTTATTTCATCAATAAAGGTTTAAAAAGCTTTACGTAGATTATCAAATAATGATAATCTAAAATATCCTGTTTACACACGACCATTACATAATAGTTTACAATACAAATATGTTACAACAAAATAAGTTTCTTGAATGCAGTTTTTACACAATATCATACAAGCATAGACTCCAAATCTCGTCCTTATTTAAGTATGCGACAGCGGAAGCTCTTAATAATCACCTGAGAATAAACATGCTTAAAACGTCAACAAAAATGTTGGTGAGTTATAGGTTTAACCTATATATATCAAATCATAATAATAGACCACAAGATTTCATATTTCAATACACATCCCATACATAGAGATAAAAGTCATTCATATGGTGAACACCTGGTAACCGACATTAACAAGATGCATATATAAGAATATCCCCATCATTCCGGGACACCCTTCGGATATGATATAAATTTCGAAGTACTAAAGCATCCGGTACTTTGGATGGGGTTTGTTAGGCCCAATAGATCTATCTTTAGGATTCGCGTCAATTAGGGTGTCTGTTCCCTAATTCTTAGATTACCAGACTTAATAAAAAGGGGCATATTCGATTTCAATAATTCAACCATAGAATGTAGTTTCACGTACTTGTGTCTATTTTGTAAATTATTTATAAAACCTGCATGTATTCTCATCCCAAAAATATTAGATTTTAAAAGTGAAACTATAACTCACTTTCACAGATTTTTACTTCGTCGGGAAGTAAGACTTGGCCACTGGTTGATTCACGAACCTATAACAATATATACATATATATCAAAGTATGTTCAAAATATATTTACAACACTTTTAATATATTTAGATGTTTTAAGTTTATTAAGTCAGCTGTCCTCGTTAGTAACCTACAACTAGTTGTCCACAGTTAGATGTACAGAAATAAATCAATAAATATTATCTTGAATCAATCCACGACCCAGTGTATACGTATCTCAGTATTGATCATAACTCAAACTATATATATTTTGGAATCAACCTCAACCCTGTATAGCTAACTCCAACATTCACATATAGAGTGTCTATGGTTGTTCCGAAATATATATAGATGTGTCGACATGATAGGTCGAAACATTGTATACGTGTCTATGGTATCTCAAGATTACATAATATACAATACAAGTTGATTAAGTTATGGTTGGAATAGATTTGTTACCAATTTTCACGTAGCTAAAATGAGAAAAATTATCCAATCTTGTTTTACCCATAACTTCTTCATTTTAAACCCGTTTTGAGTGAATCAAATTGCTATGGTTTCATATTGAACTCTATTTTATGAATCTAAACAGAAAAAGTATGGGTTTATAGTCGAAATAATAAGTTACAAGTCGTTTTTGTAAAGGTAGTCATTTCAGTCGAAAGAACGACGTCTAGATGACCATTTTAGAAAACATACTTCCACTTTGAGTTTAACCATAATTTTTAGATATAGTTTCATGTTCATAATAAAAATCATTTTCTCAGAATAACAACTTTTAAATCAAAGTTTATCATAGTTTTTAATTAACTAACCCAAAACAGCCCGCGGTGTTACTACGACGGCGTAAATCCGGTTTTACGGTGTTTTTCGTGTTTCCAGGTTTTAAATCATTAAGTTAGCATATCATATAGATATAGAACATGTGTTTAGTTGATTTTAAAAGTCATGTTAGAAGGATTAACTTTTGTTTGCGAACAAGTTTAGAATTAACTAAACTATGTTCTAGTGATTACAAGTTTAAACCTTCGAATAAGATAGCTTTATATGTATGAATCGAATAATGTTATGAACATCATTACTAACTTAATTTCCTTGGATAAACCTACTGGAAAAGAGAAAAATGGATCTAGCTTCAACGGATCCTTGGATGGCTCGAAGTTCTTGAAGCAGAATCATGACACGAAAACAAGTTCAAGTAAGATCATCACTTGAAATAAGATTGTTATAGTTATAGAAATTGAACCAAAGTTTGAATATGATTATTACCTTGTATTAGAATGATAACCTACTGTAAGAAACAAATATTTCTTGAGGTTGGATGATCACCTTACAAGATTGGAAGTGAGCTAGCAAACTTGAAAGTATTCTTGATTTTATGTAACTAGAACTTGTAGAATTTATGAAGAACACTTAGAACTTGAAGATAGAACTTGAGAGAGATCAATTAGATGAAGAAAATTGAAGAATGAAAGTGTTTGTAGGTGTTTTTGGTCGTTGGTGTATGGATTAGATATAAAGGATATGTAATTTTATTTTCATGTAAATAAGTCATGAATGATTACTCATATTTTTGTAATTTTATGATATATTTCATGCTAGTTGCCAAATGATGGTTCCCACATGTGTTAGATGACTCACATGGGCTGCTAAGAGCTGATCATTGGAGTGTATATACCAATAGTACATACATCTAAAAGCTGTGTATTGTACGAGTACGAATACGGGTGCATACGAGTAGAATTGTTGATGAAACTAAACGAGGATGTAATTGTAAGCATTTTTGTTAAGTAGAAGTATTTTGATAAGTGTATTGAAGTCTTTCAAAAGTGTATAAATACATATTAAAACACTACATGTATATGCATTTTAACTGAGTCGTTAAGTCATCGTTAGTCGTTACATGTAAGTGTTGTTTTGAAACCTTTAGGTTAACGATCTTGTTAAATGTTGTTAACCCAATGTTTATAATATCAAATGAGATTTTAAATTATTATATTATCATGATATTATCATGTATGAATATCTCTTAATATGATATATATACATTAAGTGTCTTTACAACGATAATCGTTACATATATGTCTCGTTTAAAAATCATTAAGTTAGTAGTCTTGTTTTTACATATGTAGTTCATTGTTAATATACTTAATGATATGTTTACTTATCATAGTATCATGTTAACTATATATATATCCATATATATGTCATCATATAGTTTTTACAAGTTTTAATGTTCGTGAATCACCGGTCAACTTGGGTGGTCAATTATCTATATGAAACATATTTCAATTAATCAAGTCTTAACAAGTTTGATTGCTTAACATGTTGGAAACATTTAATCATGTAAATATCAATCTCAATTAATATATATAAACATGGAAAAGTTCGGGTCACTACAGTACCTACCCGTTAAATAAATTTCGTCCCGAAATTTTAAGCTGTTGAAGGTGTTGACGAATCTTCTGGAAATAGATGCGGGTATTTCTTCTTCATCTGATCTTCATGCTCCCAGGTGAACTCGGGTCCTCTACGAGCATTCCATCGAACCTTAACAATTGGTATCTTGTTTTGCTTAAGTCTTTTAACCTCACGATCCATTATTTCGACGGGTTCTTCGATGAATTGAAGTTTTTCGTTGATTTGGATTTCATCTAATGGAATAGTGAGATCTTCTTTAGCAAAACATTTCTTCAAATTCGAGACGTGGAAAGTGTTATGTACAGCCGCGAGTTATTGAGGTAACTCAAGTCGGTAAGCTACTGGTCCGACACGATCAATAATCTTGAATGGTCCAATATACCTTAGTTTTAATTTCCCTCGTTTACCAAATCGAACAACGCCTTTCCAAGGTGCCACTTTAAGCATGACCATCTCTCCAATTTCAAATTCTATATCTTTTCTTTTAATGTCAGCGTAGCTCTTTTGTCGACTTTGGGCGGTTTTCAACCGTTGTTGAATTTGGATGATCTTCTCGGTAGTTTCTTGTATAATCTCCGGACCCGTAATCTGTCTATCCCCCACTTCACTCCAACAAATCGGAGACCTGCACTTTCTACCATAAAGTGCTTCAAACGGCGCCATCTCAATGCTTGAATGGTAGTTGTTGTTGTAGGAAAATTCTACTAACGGTAGATGTCGATCCCAAATGTTTCCGAAATCAATAACACATGCTCGTAGCATGTCTTCAAGCGTTTGTATCGTCCTTTCGCTCTGCCCATCAGTTTGTGGATGATAGGCAGTACTCATGTCTAGACGAGTTCCTAATGCTTGCTGTAATGTCTGCCAGAATCTTGAAATAAATCTGCCATCCCTATCAGAGATAATAGAGATTGGTATTCCATGTCTGGAGACAACTTCCTTCAAATACAGTCGTGCTAACTTCTCCATCTTGTCATCTTCTCTTATTGGAAGGAAGTGTGCTGATTTGGTGAGACGATCAACTATTACCCAAATAGTATCAAAACCACTTGCAGTCCTTGGCAATTTAGTGATGAAATCCATGGTAATGTTTTCCCATTTCCATTCCGGGATTTCAGGTAGTTGAAGTAGACCTGATGGTTTTTGATGCTCAGCTTTGACCTTAGAACACGTCAAACATTCTCCTACGTATTTAGCAACATCGGCTTTCATACCCGGCCACCAAAAATGTTTCTTGAGATCCTTGTACATCTTCCTCGTTCCAGGATGTATTGAGTATCTGGTTTTATGAGCTTCTCAAAGTACCATTTCTCTCATATCTCCAAATTTTGGTACCCAAATCCTTTCAGCCCTATACCGGGTTCCGTCTTCCCGAATATTAAGATGCTTCTCCGATCCTTTGGGTATTTCATCCTTTAAATTCCCCTCTTTTAAAACTCCTTGTTGCGCCTCCTTTATTTGAGTAGTAAGGTTATTATGAATCATTATATTCATAGATTTTACTTAAATGGGTTCTTTGTCCTTCCTGCTCAAGGCATCGGCTACCACATTTGCCTTCCCCGGGTGGTAACGAATCTCAAAGTCGTAATCATTCAATAATTCAATCCACCTACGCTGCCTCATATTCAGTTGTTTCTGATTAAATATGTGTTGAAGACTTTTGTGGTCGGTATATATAATAATTTTGACCCCATATAAGTAGTGCCTCCAAGTCTTTAATGCAAAAACAACCGCTCCTAATTCCAAATCATGCGTCGTATAATTTTGTTCGTGAATCTTCAATTGTCTAGACGCATAAGCAATCACCTTCGTTCGTTGCATTAATACACAACCGAGACCTTGCTTTGATGCGTCACAATAAATCACAAAATCATCATTCCCTTCAGGCAATGACAATATAGGTGCCGTAGTTAGCTTTTTCTTCAATAACTGAAACGATTTCTCTTGTTCATCATTCCATTCAAATTTCTTCCCTTTATGCGTTAATGCAGTCAAGGGTTTTGCTATTCTGGAAAAGTCTTGGATGAACCTTCTGTAGTAACCAGCTAGTCCTAAAAACTGGCGTATGTATTTCAGAGTTTTCGGGGTTTCCCACTTTTCAACAGTTTCTATCTTTGCTGGATCCACCTTAATACCTTCTTTGTTCACTATGTGACCGAGGAATTGAACTTCTTCCAACCAAAATGCACACTTTGAAAACTTAGCGTACAATTCTTCCTTCCTCAATACTTCTAACACCTTTCTCAAATGTTCACCGTGTTCTTGGTCATTCTTTGAGTAAATAAGTATGTCATCAATGAAAACAATGACAAACTTGTCAAGGTATGGTCCACACACTCGGTTCATAAGGTCTATGAACACAGCTGGTGCATTAGTTAAACCAAACGGCATGACCATAAACTCGTAATGACCGTAATGTGTTCTGAAAGCAGTCTTTGGAATATCATCTTCTTTCACCCGCATTTGATGATACCCGGAACGTAAGTCAATCTTTGAATAAACAGACGAGCCTTGTAGTTGATCAAATAAGTCGTCGATTCTCGGTAGTGGGTAGCGGTTCTTGATGGTAAGTTTGTTCAACTCTCGGTAGTCGATACACAACCTGAATGTACCATCTTTCTTCTTGACAAACAAAACAGGAGCTCCCCACGGTGATGTGCTTGGTCGAATGAAACCACGCTCTAAAAGTTCTTGTAATTGGCTTTGCAGTTCTTTCATCTCACTGGGTGCGAGTCTGTAAGGAGCACGAGCTATTGGTGCAGCTCCTGGTACAAGATCTATTTGAAATTCAACGGATCGATGTGGGGGTAATCCCGGTAATTCTTTCGGAAATACATCGGGATATTCTTTTGCAATGGGAGCATCATTGATGCTCTTTTCTTCAGTTTGTACTTTCTCGACGTGTGCTAGAACAGCATAGCAACCTTTTCTTATTAGTTTTTGTGCCTTCAAATTACTAATAAGATGTAGCTTCGTGTTGCCCTTTTCTCCGTACACCATTAAGGGTTTTCCTTTTTATCGTATAATGCGAATTGCATTTTTGTAACAAACGATCTCTGCTTTCACTTCTTTCAACCAGTCCATACCGATTATCTCATCCAAACTCCCTAACTCTACTGGTATCAAATCAATCTTAAATGTTTCGCTAGCCAGTTTAATTTCTCGATTCCGACAAATATTATCTACTGAAATTAATTTACCATTTGCTAATTCGAGTAAAAATTTACTATCCAAAGGCGTCAATGGACAACTTAATTTAGCACAAAAATCTCTACTCATATAGCTTCTATCCGCACCCGAATCAAATAAAACGTAAGCAGATTTATTGTCAATAAGAAACGTACCCGTAACAAGCTCCGGGTCTTCCTGTGCCTCTGCCACATTAATATTGAAAACTCTTCCGCGGCCTTGTCCATTCGTGTTCTCCTGGTTCGGGCAATTTCTAATTTGTGGCCCGGTTTTCCACATTTATAACAAGCTACATTGGCATAACTTGCTCCGACACTACTTGCTCCACCATTACTCGTTCCGACACCATTTATTCCTTTCGTTCTATTAACCCCTGGTCCGTAGACCCCACACTTCACCGCGCTATGACCATTTCTTTTACACTTGTTGCAAAATTTGGTGCAGAACCCCGAGTGATACTTTTCACACCTTTGGCATAGCTGCTTCTGATTGTTGTTGTTGTTGCGGTTATTATTGTTGTTGGGATGATTATTGTAGTTGCTGTTGTTGTTGTTGTTGTTGTTGTTGTTGTTGTTGGGCCGTTTGTTGTAGTTGCGATTGATGTTGCGATTGTTGGGATAATTGTTGCGATTATTGTTGTAATTGCTGTTGTTGTTGTATTGGTGATTCTTATCACCGTTTTCCTCCCACTTTCTTTTGACTTGCTTCACATTGGCCTCTTCAGCAGTCTGTTCTTTAATTCTTTCTTCAATCTGGTTCACTAGTTTGTGAGCCATTCTACATGCCTGTTATATGGAGGCGGGCTCGTGTGAACTTATATCTTCTTGGATTCTTTCCGGTAATCCTTTCACAAACGCGTCGATCTTCTCTTCCTCATCTTCGAATGCGCCCGGACACAATAGGCACAATTCTGTGAATCGTCTTTCGTACGTGGTAATATCTAATCCTTGGGTTCGTAACCCTCTAAGTTTTGTCTTGAGCTTATTGACCTCGGTTCTTGGACGGTACTTCTCGTTCATCAAGTGCTTGAATGCTGACCACGGTAGTGCGTACGCATCGTCTTGTCCCACTTGCTCTAGATAGGTATTCCACCATGTTAACGCAGAACCTGTGAAGGTATACGTAGCGTACTTCACTTTGTCCTCTTCAGTACACTTACTTATGGCAAACACCGATTCGACCTTCTCGGTCCACCGTTTCAATCCGATCGGTCCTTCGGTTCCATCAAATTCCAAAGGTTTGCAGGCAGTGAATTCTTTGTAGGTGCATCCTACACGATTTCCTGTACTGCTAGATCCAAGGTTATTGTTGGTATGTAGCGCAGCCTGTACTGCGGCTATGTTTGAAGCTAGAAAAGTACGGAATTCCTCTTCATTCATATTCACGGTGTGTCGAGTAGTCAGTGCCATTTTCTTCAAAATAATCAAATGGAACAAGTTAATCATACAGAATATTAATAGTAGTTAATAGTATTTCGTAGCATAATATGAACTCATTTATAAAAGCTTTTTCTTCATATTAGCGTTTTATAAGTTTAAATTCGGGTAGTACCTACCCGTTAAGTTCATACTTAGTAGCTAATATACAATTCAACTACTACAATTCTATATGAAAAACTGATTATAATAATATTTCGCGTTCAAACTTTTACACAATATTTTACAAACTTACAATACCGCTTATTTTACATATAGCATGAAATATAGCACACAATAAATTTGATACAAGATGGTTGTGAAGATAATTCTAGCTAGTACACAAGTCGTTCAGCAAAGGCAATAAAGACACGTAATTCATACGTCCAGAAACAAGTCATGCATTCTGGTTTTACTAGGATTACTTCCCATCCTTGGTCTTGTGAAACATAACCGTTATGGCCGTTGATAAGACAGCGTGTTGTAACGTCGTCAAAGGGACGAGGGTTACGTAATGTCCAACAGTCCCGTAACAATCTAAAAACCTCATTTCTTACCCCAATTACCGACTCCGTCACTTATGGGAACGTTTTGTTTAATAGTTGTAGCCCGATGTTCTTGTTCTCACTTTGGTGAGAAGCGAACATTACTAATCCGTAAGCATAACATGCTTCTTTATGTTGCATGTTAGCCGCTTTTTCTAAATCACAAAGTCCAATATTCGGATATATTGAGTCAAAATAATTTCTTAACCCATTGCGTAAAATAGCATTTGGGTTCCCAGCAATATATGCGTCAAAGTAAACACATCGTAACTTATGGATTTCCCAATGTGATATCCCCCATCTTTCGAACGAAAGCCTTTTATAAACCAAGGCATTCTTAGAACGTTCTTCGAATGTCTTACAAACTGATCTAGCCTTAAATAGTTGTGCCGAAGAATTCTGACCGACTCTAGACAAGATTTCATCAATCATGTCTCCGGGTAGGTCTCTTAAAATATTGGGTTGTCTATCCATTTTGTGTTTTTATACTGTAAAATAGACAAGAGTTAGATTCATAAAAAAATACTTATTAATACAAGCAATTTTTACATATATCATAAAGCATAAGCACACTATATTACATATATTACACCACACGAATACAACTATCTTATTCTGACTCGCTTGTTTCTTCTTCTTCGGTTTTGGTTCGTTTTGCCAAGTTTCTAGGGATATATGATGTTCCCCTAATACGAGCCGTCGTTTTCCACATTGGTTTAGAAAAACCTGGTGGTTTAGAGGTTCCCGGGTCATTGTTACAACTTAAGGACTTCGGGGGTTGACGATACATATAAAGTTCATCGGGGTTGGAATTAGATTTCTCTATTTTTATGCCCTTTCCCTTATTATTTTCTTTTGCCTTTTTAAATTCAGTTAGGGTAATTTCTATAACATCATCGGAATTCTCGTCGGAATCCGATTCATCGGAGAATTGGTAATCCTCCCAATATTTTGTTTCCTTGGCGGAAACACCATTGACCATAATTAACCTTGGTCGGTTGGTTGAGGATTTTCTTTTACTTAACCGTTTTTTTATTTCCCCCACCGGTTCTATTTCTTCATCCGGTTCCGATTCTTCTTCCGGTTTCGATTCTTCTTCCGGTTCCGACTCTTCTTCCGGTTCCTCTTCGGGAACTTGTGAATCAGTCCACGAATCATTCCAATTTATATTTGACTCTTCATTATTATTAGGTGAGTCAATGGGACTTGTTCTAGAGGTAGACATCTATCACATAATATCAAACGCGTAAAGAGATTAATATATCACATAATATTCACATGTTAAAAATATATAGTTTCCAACAAAATTTGTTAAGCAATCATTTTTCAAGTAAACACGGTCGAAGTCCAGACTCACTAATGCATCCTAACAAACTCGATAAGACACACTAATGCAAAATTCTGGTTCTCTAAGACCAACGCTCGGATACCAACTGAAGTGTCCCGTTCTTATTGATTAAAAACGTTCCATATTAATTGATTTCGTTGCGAGGTTTTGACCTCTATATGAGACGTTTTTCAAAGACTGCATTCATTTTAAAACAAACCATAACCTTTATTTCATCAATAAAGGTTTAAAAAGCTTTACGTAGATTATCAAATAATGATAATCTAAAATATCCTGTTTACACACGACCATTACATAATGGTTTACAATACAAATATGTTACAACAAAATAAGTTTCTTGAATGCAGTTTTTACACAATATCATACAAGCATGGACTCTAAATCTCGTACTTATTTAAGTATGCGATAGCGGAAGCTCTTAATAATCACCTGAGAATAAACATGCTTAAAACGTCAACAAAAATGTTGGTGAGTTATAGGTTTAACCTATATATATCAAATCATAATAATAGACCACAAGATTTCATATTTCAATACACATCCCATACATAGAGATAAAAGTCATTCATATGGTGAACACCTGGTAACCGACATTAACAAGATGCATATATAAGAATATACCCATCATTTCGGGACACCCTTCGGATATGATATAAATTTTGAAGTACTAAAGCATCCGGTACTTTGGATGGGGTTTGTTAGGCCCAATAGATCTATCTTTAGGATTCGCGTCAATTAGGGTGTCTGTTCCCTAATTCTTAGATTACCAGACTTAATAAAAAGGGGCATATTCGATTTCGATAATTCAACCATAGAATGTAGTTTCATGTACTGGTGTCTATTTTGTAAATCATTTATAAAACCTGCATGTATTCTCATCCCAAAAATATTAGATTTTAAAAGTGGGACTATAACTCACTTTCACAGATTTTTACTTCGTCGGGAAGTAAGACTTGGCCACTGGTTGATTCACGAACCTATAACAATATATACATATATATCAAAGTATGTTCAAAATATATTTACAACACTTTTAATATATTTGATGTTTTAAGTTTATTAAGTCAGCTGTCCTCGTTAGTAACCTACAACTAGTTGTCCACAGTTAGATGTACAGAAATAAATCGATAAATATTATCTTGAATCAATCCACGACCCAGTGTATACGTATCTCAGTATTGATCACAACTCAAACTATATATATTTTGGAATCAACCTCAACCCTGTATAGCTAACTCCAACATTCACATATAGAGTGTCTATGGTTGTTCCGAAATATATATAGATGTGTCGACATGATAGGTCGAAACAATGTATACGTGTCTATGGTATCTCAAGATTACATAATAAACAATACAAGTTGATTAAGTTATGGTTGGAATAGATTTGTTACCAATTTTCACGTAGCTAAAATGAGAAAAATTATCCAATCTTGTTTTACCCATAACTTCTTCATTTTTAATCCGTTTTGAGTGAATCAAATTGCTATGGTTTCATATTGAACTCTATTTTATGAATCTAAACAGAAAAAGTATAGGTTTATAGTCGAAAAAATAAGTTACAAGTCGTTTTTGTAAAGGTAGTCATTTCAGTCGAAAGAACGACGTCTAGATGACCATTTTAGAAAACATACTTCCACTTTGAGTTTAACCATAATTTTTGGATATAGTTTCATGTTCATAATAAAAATCATTTTCTCATAATAACAACTTTTAAATCAAAGTTTATCATAGTTTTTAATTAACTAACCCAAAACAGCTCGCGGTGTTACTACGACGGCGTAAATCCGGTTTTACGGTGTTTTTCGTGTTTCCAGGTTTTAAATCATTAAGTTAGCATATCATATACATATAGAACATGTGTTTAGTTGATTGTAAAAGTCAAGTTAGAAGGATTAACTTTTGTTTGCGAACAAGTTTAGAATTAACTAAACTATGTTCTAGTGATTACAAGTTTAAACCTTCGAATAAGATAGCTTTATATGTATGAATCGAATGATGTTATGAACATCATTACTACCTTAAGTTCCTTGGATAAACCTACTGGAAAAGAGAAAAATGGATCTATCTTCAACGGATCCTTGGATGGCTCGAAGTTCTTGAAGCAGAATCATGACACGAAAACAAGTTCAAGTAAGATCATCACTTGAAATAAGATTGTTATAGTTATAGAAATTGAACCAACGTTTGAATATGATTATTACCTTGTATTAGAATGATAACCTACTGTAAGAAACAAAGATTTCTTGAGGTTGGATGATCTCCTTACAAGATTGGAAGTGAGCTAGCAAACTTGAAAGTATTCTTGATTTTATGTAACTAGAACTTGTAGAATTTATGAAGAACACTTAGAACTTGAAGATAGAACTTGAGAGAGATCAATTATATGAATAAAATTGAAGAATGAAAGTGTTTGTAGGTGTTTTTGGTCGTTGGTGTATGGATTAGATATAAAGGATATGTAATTTTGTTTTCATGTAAATAAGTCATGAATGATTACTCATATTTTTGTAATTTTATGAGATATTTCATGCTAGTTGCCAAATGATGGTTCCCACATGTGTTAAATGACTCACATGGGCTGCTAAGAGCTGATCATTGGAGTGTATATACCAATAGTACATACATCTAAAAGCTGTGTATTGTACGAGTACGAATACGGGTGCATACGAGTAGAATTGTTGATGAAACTGAACGAGGATGTAATTGTAAGCATTTTTGTTAAGTAGAAGTATTTTGATAAGTGTATTGAAGTCTTTCAAAAGTGTATAAATACATATTAAAACACTACATGTATATACATTTTAACTGAGTCGTTAAGTCATCGTTAGTCGTTACATGTAAGTGTTGTTTTGAAACCTTTAGGTTAACGATCTTGTTAAATGTTGTTAACCCAATGTTTATAATATCAAATGAGATTTTAAATTATTATATTATCATGATATTATCATGTATGAATATCTCTTAATATGATATATATACATTAAATGTCTTTACAACGATAATCGTTACATATATGTCTCGTTTAAAAATCATTAAGTTAGTAGTCTTGTTTTTACATATGTAGTTCATTGTTAATATACTTAATGATATTTTTACTTATCATAGTATCATGTTAACTATATATATATCCATATATATGTCATCATATAGTTTTTACAAGTTTTAACGTTCGTGAATCACCGGTCAACTTGGGTGGTCAATTGTCTATATGAAACATATTTCAATTAATCAAGTCTTAACAAGTTTGATTGCTTAACATGTTGGAAACATTTAATCATGTAAATATCAATCTCAATTAATATATATAAACATGGAAAAGTTCGGGTCACTACATACTACAACAACCTGAAATCCCAAAATGGAAATGGGAAAATATTACCATGGATTTCATTACTAAATTGCCAAGGACTGCAAGTGGTTATGATACTATTTGGGTAATAGTTGACCGTCTCACCAAGTCAGCACACTTCCTGCCAATGAGAGAAGATGACAAAATGGAGAAGTTGGCGCGATTGTATTTAAAGGAGGTTGTCTCCAGACATGGAATACCCGTCTCTATTATCTCTGATAGAGATGGTAGATTTGTTTCAAGGTTCTGGCAGACGTTGCAACAAGCATTGGGGACTCGTCTAGACATGAGTACTTCCTATCATCCACAAACTGATGGGCAGAGCGAAAGGACGATACAAACGCTTGAAGACATGCTACGAGCATGTGTTATTGATTTCGGAAACAGTTGGGATCGACACCTACCGTTAACAGAATTTTCCTACAACAACAATTATCATTCTAGTATTGAGATGGCGCCGTTTGAGGCACTTTATGGTAGAAAGTGCAGGTCTCCAATTTGTTGGAATGAAGTGGGGGATAGACAGATTACAGGTCCGGAGATAATACAAGAAACTACCGAGAAAATCATCCAAATTCAACAACGATTGAAAACCGCCCAGAGTCGACAAAAGAGCTACGCGGACAGTAAAAGAAAAGATATAGAGTTTGAAATTGGAGAAATGGTCATGCTTAAGGTTTCACCTTGGAAAGGCGTTGTTCGATTTGGTAAACGGGGGAAACTAAATCCAAGGTACATTGGACCATTCAAGATTATAGATCGTGTCGGACCAGTAGCTTACCAACTGGAGCTACCTCAACAACTCGCGGCTGTACATAACACTTTACACGTCTTGAATTTGAAGAAATGTTTTGCTAAAGAAGATCTCACTATTCCGTTGGATGAAATCCAAATCAATGAAAAACTTCAATTCATTGAAGAACCCGTCGAAATAATGAATCGTGAGGTTAAGAGACTTAAGCAAAACAAGATACCGATTGTTAAGGTTCGATGAAATGCTCATAGAGGACCCGAGTTCAACTGGGAGCGTGAAGATTAGATGAATAAGAAATACCCGCATCTATTTCCAGAAGATTCGTTAACAACTTCAACAGCTTAAAATTTCGGGACGAAATTTATTTAACGGGTAGGTACTGTAGTGACCCGAACTTTTCCATGTTTATATATATTAATTGAGATTGATATTTACTTGACTAAATGTTTCCAACGTGTTAAGCAATCAAACTTGTTAAGACTTGATTAAATGAAATAAGTTTCATATAGACAATTGATCACCCAAGTTGACCGGCGATTCACGAACGTTATAAATTTGTAAAAACTACATGTTGTGGTATATATAGACATATATATATATGGTTGAGATGATATTATGATGAGTAAGTATCTCACTAAGTATATTAACAATGTGTGATATACATAAGAAATGAGATTACTAAGTTAAGAAACTCGAAATGATATATATAACGATTATCATTATGATAACGTCTACTAAATACATATGTATCATATTAAGATATTGATACACTATATTTAACATGATAAAATGATATTTAAATATATCATTAAGTGTGTTAACAATGAACTACATATGTAAAAACAAGACTACTAACTCAAGAATTACGAAACGAGACTTATATGTAACGATTATCGTTGTAACGATATTTTAATGTATATATCATATTAAGAGATATTCATACATCATAATATCATGATAAAATAATAATTTAATATCTCATTTGATATAATAAACATTGGGTTAACAACATTAATTGAGATCGTTAACTTAAAGGTTTCAAAACAACACTTACATGTAACGACTAACAAAGACTTAACGACTCCATTAGAATGTATATACATGTTGTGTTTTGATATGTATTCTTAAACTTTTTAAAGACTTCAAGACACATATCAAATTACTTCTACTTAACAAAAATGCTTACAATTACATCCTCGTTCAGTTTCATCAACAATTCTACTCGTATGCACCCGTATTCGTACTCGTACAATACACAGCTTTTAGATGTATGTAATATTGGTATATACACTCCAATGATCAGCTTTTAGTAGCCCATGTGAGTCACCTAACACATATGGGAACCATCATTTGGCAACTAGCATGAAATATCTCATAAAATTACAAAAATATTAGTAATCATTCATGACTTATTTACATGAAAACAAAATTACATATCCTTTATATCTAATTGATAATGCTAAAAACGAACATATATTTCATAGCATTATTCCTCAAGAAAGACAAGCTTTTAGTTGCAATTGTTCTATTTACAAGTGATATTCGTTTAAATAATAAAAGGTGAAGACAAAAGACAGATTCGACGAATTGAAGACGCAAACGACCAAAAAGCTCAAAAGTACAAAAGACAATCGAAAAGGTTCCAATTATTGATAAGAAATGTCTCGAAATCACAAGAGTACAAGATTCAAAACGCAAAGTACAAGATATTAAATTGTACGCGAGGACATT
This sequence comes from Rutidosis leptorrhynchoides, assembly GCF_046630445.1. Taxonomy (NCBI): domain Eukaryota; kingdom Viridiplantae; phylum Streptophyta; class Magnoliopsida; order Asterales; family Asteraceae; genus Rutidosis; species Rutidosis leptorrhynchoides. The sequence continues at coordinate 155,581,223 of NC_092334.1, forward strand.
CGAAAATCCGGAACCGGGACCAGAGTCAACTCTTAACACTCGACGCAACGGACTAAAAATTACAAGTTAACTATGTATATAAATATAATATAATATATAATTAATTATATTAATTATATATATATTATATATATATATTAAAAACCGTCGGCAGCAAGAAACTCCAAGGGTGTGAGCTGTAAATACATCTCCGCGACTCGCGGAGTTTTAAGGGCATTTTGCCGCGAGTCGCGGAGCCCCAAATTTCAAGTCTGGCTATAAAGCAAACCGAATTCTGATCAAATTTCATATCTTTTTTCTTCCTCTTCATACGTAAAACTTATATATATATATATATAATTTATATTTTAATTTTAATTTTAATTCTAATAATAAGGGTATGTTAGCGAATGTTGTAAGGGTGTAAGTCGAAATTCTGTCCGTGTAACGCTACGCTATTTTTAATCATTGTAAGTTATGTTCAACCTTTTTATATTAATGTCTCGTAGCTAAGTTATTATTATGCTTATTTAAAACGAAGTAATCATGATGTTGGGCTAATTACTAAAATTGGGTAATTGGGCTTTGTACCATAATTGGGGTTTGGATAAAAGAACGACACTTGTGGAAACTAGACTATGGGCTATTAATGGGCTTTATATTTGTTTAACTAAATGAAAGTTTGTTAATGTTAATATAAAGATTTACAATTGGGCGTCCCTATAAATTACCATATACACTCAATCGGACACGATGGGCGGGGTATTTATATGTATGAATAATCGTTCATTTAACCGGACACGGGAATGAATTAATAGCCACTAGAATAATCAAAACAGGGGTGAAATTACATTCAAGGGTAATTGGTGTAATTGTTAACAAAGTAGTAAAACCTTGGTTTACACGCAGTCGATAACCTGGTGTATTCATTAAACAAAGTATTAAAACCTTGTTACAATTCGAATCCCCAATTAGTTGGAATATTTAACTTCGGGTATAATAATAATTTGACAAGGACACTTGCAATTTATATTTATGACTGATGGACTGTTATGGACAAAAACCAGACGGACATATTGAATAATCCAGGACAAAGGACAATTAACCCATGGGCATATAATTAAAATCAACACGTCAAACATCATGATTACGGAAGTTTAAATAAGCATAATTCTTTTATTTCATATTTAATTTCCTTTATTTTATATTTAATTGCACTTCTAATTATCGCACTTTTATTTATTTTATTTTATCGCACTTTTAATTATCGTACTTTTTAATTATCGCAAGTTTATTTTATCGCACTTTTATTATTCGCAATTTCATTATCATTATTTACTTTACGCTTTAATTTAAGTCTTGTATTTATTTTATATTTTACATTATGTTTTAACTGCGACTAAAGTTTTAAAATCGACAAACCGGTCATTAAACGGTAAAAACCCCCCTTTATAATAATAATATTACTTATATATATATTTGTATTTTTATAAAAGTAAACTAATATAGCGTTGAGCTTTGTTTAAAGATTTCCCTGTGGAACGAACCGGACTTACTAAAAACTACACTACTGTACGATTAGGTACACTGCCTATAAGTGTTGTAGCAAGGTTTAAGTATATCCATTCTATAAATAAATAAATATCTTGTGTAAAATTGTATCGTATTTAATAGTGTTTTCCTGCAAAAATTTAATAGTATTTTATACCCCTCTGCTTTGACATCAAGTATTTTTGGCGCCGCTGCCGGGGAACTATCTTAAAAGCCGGAAGCGCAACGCTAATATAAAAAAAAAAAAAAAAAGATTTTTAGTTACTTTTATTAAAAGTCGTTTTTGTAAAAATACGTTTTAATTATTCGAAAAATATAAAAAGAAAAACAAAAATATAAGTATTTTTAAGATTATGTTAAATATTTAAGTTTTATAAGTTTCTTTATTTTTATTTTAGTTTATAAAAATATAAGTTTTAAAATCTTTTATTTATTTAAAAAACAGAAAACATAAAATAAAATAAAAAATAAAGAAAAACGCGTAAAAATTATCAGCTGTCAACTGAATTCCTGAACCCCGCGACTCGCGGGGTTTTCCTCATTAATCACCGCGACTCGCGGAGGCCATCTGACACACGGAAAAAAACCCTAATCAAGCATTGATTACGGGTTATTTTTAATTATTATTATTATTAAAACCTAATTATTATTATTATTATTATTATTAGTTTTAATTTTACTTTTACTTTTTATTTATATATTTTAGTTTAATTAGTTTTATTAAATTGTAAAATTAGTAGTTTTATTAAAAAAATAATATAAAAATAATATTTTTATAAAAATTGTACTTTTTACAACTTTTTGTATATTTTTATATTTTGTCCCTTTTTAATCGTTGTAGCGTAATATTTGTATTTTTTAGCTCATATTTAATTTTAAACTTAGTTTTTGCTATAGTTATTTTTACTCCTAGATTTTTAGGCTTTGCCGTAGAATTCCTTAAGTGCTTTTTCTTTAGACTAAAATTTAGGTGCTTTAGAATTTTGCGACGCCTTTTTAAGTTTTAATTTCTTTTTAAGTTATTTCCATTTGGGATTTAGTTTCTCCTGTAAGCTTTAATATTTTTAGACACCTTTTACTATGTACCAATTATCATTCCAATTAGTAATTTCAATTTGCGATTATAATTTTAAGTTAGTTGTAGTAATAAGGTTAGGTTAGTTAAGTATTTTTAAGTTTTTATAAGTTTCTTTTATTTTTCCGTCACCTTTTATTTTTCAACCAATTTTCTTTTTCGACCTTTTGCGACGAACTCTTTTTCTCTCTTATTTCTCGCTATTCTAGTTTTAGGACATAGATTTTTATTCTACTTCTTATCTAAATTTCTTAAAATTACGAAAATTTATTTTAAGTGGTTAAATTAATAGACATCAAAATTTTCTGGTTCGTAGTAATAGTTGGATTTGTACGTGGACCGGGTTATTGGAGCCAAACAGTCCTCAATTATATTGAGACCAAACGAATCCTGCCCCTCTGCTGCATCTTTTGGCTATTCGAAACGTGGGCAAAATCAGAAAAGTCTATTGATTGGATAGCTTATTATAATTTTTCTTTCCTTTTTAAAACTAATAGGATATTCAGTGAATGCACCGAGCAAGACGTTCACCACCTTTTGTACGTTCACCACCTGTAACTCGATCAAGACATCGTTTAACAAATATAACCGCCGTTGATTTTTCTTTAGAATCGTCATCCAGTCGACCAAGTACTTCAGTTCAAATTTCCGATAATCCAGTTTTTGAAACAAACCTCACAATTGAGAATCCGGAAAATATTCAGGAATGGTTCGTAGATCCTGAACCATTAAACTTTCCTCCGGAACCACCAATCATTCAAACAGAGATTGTTGAGGAACGAACCATTAAATCAGAATCATCTAGTGATACCAAGTCAACAAATTCAATTATGGAGAATCTGGAACCTTTAAGTATGGAAGACCGAATGAGAGCTAAACGCACTGGCCAAGGTCACGCAATTACTCATCCAGACATTAATGCGCCAGATTATGAAATCAAAGGACAAATTCTACACATGGTGACTAATCAATGCCAATTTAGTGGTGCGCCGAAGGAAGATCCAATTGAACATCTACGTACCTTTAATAGGATCTGCACACTATTTAAAATACGAGAAGTGGAGGATGAACAGATATATCTCATGTTATTTCCCTGGACTTTAAAGGGAGAAGCCAAAGATTGGTTGGAATCGTTACCTGAAGGGGCGATCGATACATGGGACGTTTTAATTGACAAATTTCTTAAACAATTCTTTCCTGCATCTAAAGCCGTAAGACTTCAAGCAGAAATTGTTACGTTCACACAGAAGCCAAATGAAACTCTATATGAGGCGTGGACAAGATATGGAAAGTTGTTAAGAGGATGTCCGCAACATGGTTTAGACACCTGTCAAATAGTACAAATATTCTACCAAGGATGCGACATCACTACAAGAAAAGACATAGATATAGCAGCTGGTGGTTCTATTATGAAGAAAACCGAAACTGATGCTTACAAAATTATTGATAACACTGCTTCCCACTCACATGAGTGGCACCAAGAAAAAGACATCATTAGATCATCTAAAGCAGCTAGAGCCGATTCTAGCCATGACTTAGATTCCATTTCGGCAAAGATAGATGCTTTCGAGAGACGAATGGAAAAGATGACTAAAGATATTCATGCTATACGAATTAGTTGTGAGCAGTGTGGAGGACCACATTTGACAAAAGATTGTCTAAGTATTGAATTAACAATGGAACAAAGAGAGAATATTTCATACATAAACCAAAGGCCTGGAAATAATTATCAGAATAATTATCAACCGCCAAGACCGATTTACAATCAAAACCAGAATTATAACCGAAATATTCCATACAACAACCAACAAGGTCCTAGCAATCAACAAGTATCCAATAATACTTACAATCAGCAAAGACCTAATTTTCAAAACAAACCACCACAACAAACCGATGATAAAAAGCCGAATTTAGAAGATATGATGACGAAGCTAGTTGAAACTCAAACGCAGTTTTTTACATCTCAAAAACAAACTAATGAACAAAATGCTCAAGCATTTAGAAATCAACAAGCTTCTATTCAAAATCTGGAACAAGAAGTAAGTAACCTAGCAAGGTTAATAGGTGAAAGAAAACCGGGAAGTCTACCTAGCGATACAAATGCTAACCCCCGGAATGAAACAGCTAAAGCTATTACCACAAGAAGTGGTACAACACTTAAATCACCTGAAATACCTATAACTTCTGATGAAACTATTCCTACTCCACAAGAACCACAACCTGATCAAGATAAGGAAAAAGAACCGGTAGTTGAAAAGGTTAATGAAGATAACACAGTTAAGGATAAACCTTATGTTAAACCATACCAACCACCACTTCCTTACCCGAGTAAAATGAAGAAAGAGAAACTTGAAGCCGAGCAATCCAAATTCTTGGATATGTTTAAACAGATAAATGTAAATCTTCCTTTCATTGATGTGATTTCAGGAATGCCAAGATATGCTAAATTCTTGAAAGATCTAATCACGAATAGAAAGAAAATGGAAGAACTCTCGGCTGTTACTATGAATGCTAATTGTTCAGCAGTACTGTTGAATAAGATACCAGAAAAATTATCTGATCCAGGAAGTTTCACAATTCCATGTTTTCTGGGTAGTCTTAGTTCAATAGAAGCATTGGCAGACTTAGGTGCTAGTATAAATCTAATGCCGTATTCACTATACGCTAAACTAGACCTTGGAGAACTGAAACCAACAAGAATAAGTATACAACTAGCCGATAGATCAATAAAATATCCTAGAGGGATAATGGAGAACATGCTAGTTAAAGTTGGTAATTTAGTATTTCCAGTAGATTTTGTTGTTTTGGACATGGAAGAAGATTCTCAAGTTCCTCTCATATTAGGAAGACCATTCTTAAACACGGCTAAAGCAATGATAGACGTGTTCGGTAAGAAACTGACCCTAAGTATAGAGGATGAGAGTGTTACCTTTTCAGTTGATAGAGCAATGCAACAACCACAATCTGCAGATGATACATGTTATTATATTCAAACTATAGATGCACATGCAGAATTATTAGAAGAATTTCCAGAATTACAAGGAACAGGAGAATGTTCTTTAGGAGAAGGTAATGAACCAATTGATGAAGCTGAAATGTTAGCTACACTTATAGCTAATGGATATGAACCAACAACAGAAGAAATTCAAATGCTAAAAGAAGAAGACAGATATCGATATAAATCATCGATAGAAGAACCTCCGAAATTAGAGTTAAAGCCACTTCCAAACCATTTGGAATACGCTTATTTACATGGTGAATCTGAATTACCTGTAATAATATCATCTTCTCTTACTGAAAATGAGAAATCACAACTCATTTCTGTGTTGAAAGCTCATAAACCAGCCATTGCATGGAAGATTCATGATATTAAAGGAATAAGTCCTTCGTATTGCACACATAAAATCCTTATGGAAGAAGGTCATAAAACGTATGTGCAACGCCAACGAAGACTAAATCCTAATATGCAAGATGTAGTTAAGAAAGAGATTATTAAACTGCTAGATGCAGGTTTGATATATCCAATTTCTGATAGTCCATGGGTAAGCCCAGTTCAATGCGTACCTAAGAAGGGTGGTATGACTGTCATTATAAATGAGAAAAATGAGCTTATTCCTACTAGGACTGTAACAGGATGGCGTGTATGTATTGATTATAGAAAATTAAATGACGCCACCAGAAAAGATCACTTTCCCTTACCTTTCATAGATCAAATGTTGGAAAGATTAGCCGGAAATAGTTACTATTGTTTTCTAGATGGATTTTCCGGATATTTTCAAATTCCAATAGCACCCGAAGATCAAGAGAAAACCACATTCACGTGCCCTTATGGTACTTTTGCTTACAAACGCATGCCATTTGGACTTTGTAATGCCCCTGCAACCTTTCAAAGGTGTATGATGGCGATTTTTCACGATATGATAGAAGAATGCATGGAAGTATTCATGGATGACTTTTCAGTCTTCGGTGATACATTTAAATCATGTCTAGTTAATCTGGAACGAATGCTAATTAGATGCGAAAAATCGAATCTAGTACTTAATTGGGAGAAATGCCATTTCATGGTTAAAGAAGGCATCGTTCTTGGACATAAAATTTCAAAAGAAGGAATTGAAGTGGATAGAGCTAAAGTAGATGTAATTGCTAAACTTCCACATCCCAACAATGTTAGAGGAGTTAGGAGTTTTCTAGGGCATGCCGGTTTTTACCGACGTTTCATAAAAGATTTTTCTAAAATTGCCACTCCTATGAATAAACTCCTAGAAAAGGATGCGCCATTCATCTTTTCAGATGAGTGTATCAAATCTTTTAATATTCTTAAAGAGAAACTCACTAATGCACCGATCATGATAACACCAAATTGGAATCTACCATTTGAACTAATGTGCGATGCAAGTGATTTTGCAATGGGAGCCGTTTTAGGACAAAGGATTGAAAAACGATTTCAACCTATATATTATGCTAGTAAGACATTACAAGGAGCACAAACGAACTATACAACTACTGAAAAAGAACTCCTTGCTATTGTCTTTGCTTTTGACAAATTTCGATCATATCTCGTTCTAGCAAAAACGGTGGTCTATACCGACCATTCTGCTCTTAGATACCTATTTTCAAAACAAGATGCTAAACCAAGATTAATCCGTTGGATCTTACTCTTACAAGAGTTTGATATTGAAATCCGAGATAAAAGAGGAGCAGAAAATCTCACCGCTGATCATCTTTCTCGTCTTGAAAATCCCGAATTAGAAGTTCTAAATGAATCGGCCATACAAGACAACTTTCCTGATGAATATCTATTGAAGATAGATTATAAAGAAATCCCATGGTTTGCAGACTATGCAAACTACTTAGTTTGTGGATTCCTTGAAAAAGGATTATCGTACCAAAGACGAAAGAAATTCTTCAGTGATATAAAACACTATTTCTGGGAAGATCCACATCTGTTTAAAAGTTGTCCCGATGGAATAATACGCCGATGTGTATTTGGAGATGAAGCTAGTAAAATATTAAACCATTGTCACACAGGACCAACAGGAGGGCATTATGGGCCTCAACTAACAGCAAGAAAAGTTTATGAAGCTGGATTCTATTGGCCTACAATTTACAAAGACGCACACCTTCTTTGTAAATCCTGTGATGCATGTCAAAGGGCCGGAAAAATAAGTCAACGTGATGAAATGCCACAAAATGTCATCCAAGTATGTGAAGTATTTGACATTTGGGGTATTGACTTTATGGGTCCATTTCCAAAATCTCATAATAATCTATATATACTCGTAGCCATTGATTATGTATCTAAATGGGCTGAAGCACAAGCTCTCCCAACTAACGATGCACGAGTTGTAGTCAACTTTTTAAAACGTCTTTTTGCAAGGTTTGGAACACCGAAAGCTTTAATAAGTGATCGGGGTACTCATTTCTGTAATAATCAACTTGAGAAAATTCTTAAAAGATATGGAGTAACTCATAAAATCTCCACCGCATATCATCCACAAACAAGTGGACAAGTTGAAAATACCAACCGAGCTTTAAAACGTATTCTAGAGAAAACAGTAGGATCAAATCCGAAGGAATGGTCCATTAAATTGGAGGATGCACTCTGGGCTTTTAGAACAGCCTACAAAACTCCAATTGGAACCACACCTTTTAGACTTGTTTATGGAAAAGCATGTCACCTTCCAGTAGAAATTGAACACAAAGCATTTTGGGCTTTGAATACATGTAATCTTGATTTACATGAAGCCGGACGTCTACGATTAAGTCAACTAAACGAATTAGAAGAATTAAGACATGAAGCATACGAAAATTCGTTAATCTATAAAGAAAGAACGAAGAAATGGCATGATAAAAGAATCAGAAGTTCAAAAGAATTCAAAGAAGGAGACAGAGTTCTTCTTTTCAATTCACGATTCAAGCTATTTCCTGGAAAATTGAAATCAAGATGGTCTGGACCATTCATAGTCAAAAGAGTTTTCCCATACGGAACGATAGAATTAATAAATTCAAATGGGAATGAATTTAAAGTTAATGGTCACAGAGTTAAACATTACATACATGGTCCGATGGAAGTCGACAACGAAGTTAATCACAATTTCGACACCACAGCTAACTAAGTGTGGGGAGAATCAAGTCTTTAAAGGATAATATGTATTTCTGTTAGAGTTAGATTGTCTGTTTTCGTGTAGTTCTCGAAAATGGAACACGTATGGTCTTTCCCTAGCAGACCCTAAAGAACTAGTCTTCTCCCCCCATTCTGAATTTTTAATTTTTTTAGGTTTTTACGAAATGAAGACTGCCTGTGAACTAAACCATGGTCTAATGCTACACGCTTTGATCACTAAACGTAATAATGACATACTACTGAGTGAATTAGTATCAGTAATCAGAGAAAGAATGGACGGAGTTAGAAAAGAATCCAGATGCGAAGATAATAAGTTACAATTTGGTAAAGGAAAATCAAAATCCGCAGCGAAAAGAAGAGCACGACACCTAGAACGATGTCACAAATGCGGAAAATGGTCACATGGAGGTAAATGTTCAAATAATCAAACCTATTCAAATACCGAATTTGTTACTTTATGCAGAGACGGACCGTTCATATGTTTAGAAGAAAAGACAATGAATGCTCGAGGTTACGCCTATGCAGCCATGGAAAACCAATTAAACCGACTATCTTATGAATATAATAGATCATATAACTAAGAAATCTATTTCACAGGTATGTCTGTATAGTTTTTATTTTTATTTTTAACCTTTTGATAATAAACGCTAATTTATTCGCTAAAAAGTATTAAATTGGTATTGAATAAAATTAGGTTTGGCGACCGAAATTATTGATATCATTCAAAAATTTATTACAACACTGCGAAATTTAACGTTTATTCTTAAGGTATAAATATCTTTAATCAATCAACCCAAAATATTTCAAAAATTCGTCATGAGTCAAATTAGGTCTTGGAACCGAAATTACTTTACCGAAAAGAGGGGCGCATATTTTTGATAATATTTGATTGATTAAAGTGGGATAAAAAGACAAAAAGATTTTTAATTTTATTTTTACCATGTTTTTAAAATTAATATTTAAATCTTAAATTAATATTGTAAACTTTGTAAAAACAATATATTTAAAATTGTAAATATTTGAAAAATTAATATAAGTTTGGTATGAATTTATAATATGAATTTTTAAATTAAGTTTGGTGTGAATTTTTAATTTTTAAAATATGAAATTTTAATTTTATGCAATTCAAATTTTAAGTTTGGTGTGAATTTTTAATTTTTAATTTTTAATTTTGAATTTTATATTTAAGTTGTGTGAATTTAAAAACAAAAATTTACTTTATCTCATTAAGTTAAAAATATGATTTTTAAAATTCGTCGTAAGTTGAAGACTAGGTCTTTGAACCGAAATTGCTTTACCCGAGGGAGGGACGAGAACTTTTATTATCATTATTTTTAATCTTATTGATTTAAAGTATGCCAAAAACCTTTTTAAAAAAAAAAAAAAAAAAAAAAAAAAAAAATACCAAACTCCGCGACTCGCGGAGTTTGCAGTGCAAAACCTCCGCGACTCGCGGAGGGACCAAAACCCAGAAAAAAAATAAAAATAGCTGAACGATCAGTATAATCCACAAAACAAAAACACCCGAATTCTGCTGCGAAAACCCACGAAAATACACCCAAAAACACCCCAAAAATCTCAATTTTTAACCGTTAATCACCAAATTTTTTGCTAAAATCATGTTGAGAAGGATGATATCTAAGAATTACTCAAGAAAAACGGTAAATTTCTACACCTAAACACCATTAATTCGAAATTAGGTGTTCTTGAGCTATTTTTCCCCAATTTGATTTTGATGCTTTTTAGTGTAATTAGACTTAAATTGTTTATGTATTATGCTTGTATAACCTAGATTGATGCTGTTTAACATGATTAGAAGCCTTAAACTTCAAATTTTGAATAATCTAGGGTTTGTGTTCTTGAGCAATTTGGGGCTTTTTGATATAAACAGGTTATGGCCGATTTTTGTCATGAATTGTTGCTAAATTAAGTAGTGTAACATGTCTAGGTAGTTAAATGATCCAAACTTTGAGCCTAAACATGATTTTGAGAATTAAAATGGACTTTTTCAAGTCCAAAATTCATGAACTTGATTTTTGAAAGATAATGCCATTTGAGACTTGTTTAATTGCTAGTAATAATTATTTTGACATGTTATTTGAGTTGAATGCTTATGAACTTGGCGAAAATTTTCGTATATGCTTATTTGAAAAAGTGTAGATTTGATAAAAATGTGAAAATAAGCTTAAGTTTGATATAAATTGATAATGTCATTGTAATTATTTTGATTGATGATTTTGCTGACACTAATGCATATTTGGATGCACAAAATTTGTGTTTGATGTGTTTTGCAGAATGAAAGGGGTGAATCTTCATCCCAAGCCCGCCATGCTCCTGCTGAGAATTTGGAACAACAGGAGGTGGATAACTACTACAAGCAGGATGTACCTCATCCAGTCATGACCTTTTCCGATATGCATTTGGAAGAATTGCACCCGAACCTGAGATTTGACAGACTTTGGATAGATTATCCAAAATATCAACGGGGTTTGCATACTCTTCACTCTAAGGTTGTTGAGGTACCGAGGGTCATAGAATGGGGACCCTTAGAAGCTGTAGAATTGGCCGGGCCAATTAGGGAATTACTTGTACAGAGGTATGGTAATTCTTCTTTTAATGACTGGATATGTTTATTCACCATACGCAGACCTGTATATAAAGTATGGTGTGAAGAGTTGTTATGTAGTATAGAGTTGAATGATCGGGTAGCTAGTTTAACCGATCGTTCTTTTATTAGATTTTTGTTAGGCGGTTCGATGCGCCACATGTCTTTACTGGACATGGCTCAGGCTTTACGTATATATACGCCTGAGGAGTTAGCATCTGCCGATTGTAGAGGATTGATACTAAACGGTAGAAAGATAGATGAGAATTTTGATACACACGGTGTGTGGAGTCAAATGACAAGCCATCATCGTTTCAAAGGGGGAAACTACTCTTATTTGGATATAGATAGAGCCGAATTAAGAGTAATACATAGGTTTTTAGCTAATTCGATTACACAAAGGGGTAAAAACAAAGAAAAGGTAAATGAACAAGATTTGTTTTACCATATGTGTATTCGAGACCCACACAGCGCTGTAAGTATACCATATTGTGTGGGTTATTATTTATCAGCTATGGTTCGGGGGATGCGACCACATAGCATAATAGGAGGTGGTATTTTTATTACTTTGATTGGTGAATATCTCGGTGTGGATATAAGTCGGGGGGGATTATTACTAGAAGAGCCGGAATCCCGCGACACTATAGGTTTAAATGTATACCATGGTGCGAAAGTTTTGAAGCGGTGAAATAACGCCGCAGTACGATACCATGGTAGACATCCACAGGTGGAGAGAAACCAGGAACAAGGTAATGTAGGAGGGGGGAATGAGATGCAAGAAATGCATAGGTTTATAGCTTCTCAGGAATACGAAAATGCTAGACAGAGAGCATTTGAAGATTGGCAAGTTCATCAGAACCAGATCATAGCGCATTGCCAACATATAGGTAGAAACTATATTCCTACACCGAAACCCGTCTTCCCTCCTTGGTCGATAGAGATGCAGCCACCATATCCTACGTATGACCCTGCCGAAGCATTCTATAGCACTTATGGTTATGCGTGGAACCCCTATTGGTACCAATATCATCCTTAGTTTACTTATTTTATTTTTTTTTGTAATTTGTAATTATTGATATGTTTAATACTTTTGTTAATATTGTAATCATTTTTATAATTATCTAACTTTTATTCTTAGATTTTAATAATTTTTGAATGTGGGGTAATATACCAAACTTCAAAAATATGTATATATGTTTGCAGTTTATCTTATGTACACAACAGGGTAAAACAACGCATTTTCAAAGACTGGCATTAAGTTCAGCAAAAGCAACTAATTTTGACGACAAGATGCAAAATATATGTGAAATAACAACAAGACGGAATGAACAAATGATGTGCACCATTTATCATTCAGCAAACAAACGCCAATATATTTGGAAACTTTGGTAAAAATTTAATCATTTTCACACAAATCACCCTCAATAATTTAAATTGTTACTGATTTCTTGCAAATGAGGGCATTGCAAGATCTTAAGTGTGGGAAGGGGTTAAATTCTTTCGGATTTTAAAATTTTTTACTTTATACACTTGGTTACCATTAAAAATACTAGTAAAGCAGTAGTTGTATTAGAATCTAGTGCTCTCTGATAAAAAAGAACAGCCCTAGTCTTATATACTGACTACCCAATTCTAGTAAAAAAATTTCAATTAAATGAATTCAAATCATGTTTATACATATTTATGAACGATAAAACTAGGTTTTAACACCGAAATTATTGTTACCTCGGAAAGGACATAAATTGAGAAACAAACTAAAATGTTAAAATTCATTTAAAATGGAATAGAGGACGATAAAAAGGAAAATAAAAGCCAAGTGTGGGAAAATTTACCAAATTATTTTAAACATATGTCACATATATCTGTAACAAATAACTGAAAATACTTTTGCTTTGGACTAAACTAAACTGTTTTACCCAATGAAAGAAAAGAAGAGATGGATCTACACGATGAATCAATTCCATCATTAAAAGGAAGTAAAGTCTTCCGAAAAAGACACGCGCTTCTTGATTTAGGTCATGAAGTTGTCGTCCAGACCAGCTGTAGGTTGACGAAAAATCTAGAAAAGTCATCACTAAAATCAGCAGGAAATCCACGGACCTCAGCATTAAACAGGGTCGCCAAGTGGTCAGATTTATCCTAACCATGAGAAGGATTTATCTCGTACAATGGGGGGGCACCATGCAAATTAGCTGGATAAAACTAATGAATCAGATCCCCAGAAAGGATAATCTCCTTAAAGATTAAAAATCAGCTTTTAAGACTGATATTACTCAATCCTAGAGATTGACCTTAAAGATTGAGAATTACAAACTCATGGAATTCGATGATATCTAAACTCGAGCTTAAACGAGAAAATATTTTGATCAAAATTACAAACCGATTTGTTTTCTGAAAACCCTATTTTCAATGCGTTCATTACCATTGAACGTAAAATCCTAGGAATTCACCTGGAATTCAGTAGGTCACCTGAACTAAATCGGGTGTCAACCGTAAGAACGGTGGTTGCATAGTGGTCAAAGACATGACCTTGTGCCAGACCGAAAAAATTATAAGGGTGAGCTTTACTATTGCTCCTACCAAGGATAGTAATTGCGTCCGACACGTTATAGACCATAATCAAAAGCATGTCACGGGACATTGCCTTAACAGTTGCTTGTTCAACGCTTTCCTTTACAACCGGACGGTAGTTTGCCGAAAGGTAATATACGGAACAAGTAAACTGGACGTGTTGCTTTCCAAATACAAGGTTAGCAAGTGGGTGACACAAAACCGCAAGTTTTGAGCTAAAATTTTCAAATCTGAAACCCACCAAACCCACAAAAATATTTTGCAAACACCGGTAAAGGGTTATTCCGGAAAACTAATCTAGGGTAAAAACTAGATTTCAAAAGATCAAATGTTTTCATAAAGATCCAATTTCCTTAATGGATCTAAATTTTTATAGTCATGTGGGACTGTAAACCATATCGTTACTACCATTGTTTATACCGCCGTATAGAAATCACTGATGTACAAAGTGTGAAGAATAAAGAAGTGATTCTAGTATTTCAAGACGATATTGCTTGAGGACAAGCAACGCTCAAGTGTGGGAATATTTGATAATGCTAAAAACGAACATATATTTCATAGCATTATTCCTCAAGAAAGACAAGCTTTTAGTTGCAATTGTTCTATTTACAAGTGATATTCGTTTAAATAATAAAAGGTGAAGACAAAAGACAGATTCGACGAATTGAAGACGCAAACGACCAAAAAGCTCAAAAGTACAAAAGACAATCGAAAAGGTTCCAATTATTGATAAGAAACGTCTCGAAATCACAAGAGTACAAGATTCAAAACGCAAAGTACAAGATATTAAATTGTACGCGAGGACATTCGAAAATCCGGAACCGGGACCAGAGTCAACTCTTAACGCTCGACGCAACGGACTAAAAATTACAAGTTAACTATGTATATAAATATAATATAATATATAATTAATTATATTAATTATATATATATTATATATATATATTAAAAACCGTCGGCAGCAAGAAACTCCAAGGGTGTGAGCTGTAAATACATCTCCGCGACTCGCGGAGTTTTAAGGGCATTTTGCCGCGAGTCGCGGAGCCCCAAATTTCAAGTCTGGCTATAAAGCAAACCGAATTCTGATCAAATTTCATATCTTTTTTCTTCCTCTTCATACGTAAAACTTATATATATATATATAATTTATATTTTAATTTTAATTTTAATTCTAATAATAAGGGTATGTTAGCGAATGTTGTAAGGGTGTAAGTCGAAATTCTGTCCGTGTAACGCTACGCTATTTTTAATCATTGTAAGTTATGTTCAACCTTTTTATATTAATGTCTCGTAGCTAAGTTATTATTATGCTTATTTAAAACGAAGTAATCATGATGTTGGGCTAATTACTAAAATTGGGTAATTGGGCTTTGTACCATAATTGGGGTTTGGATAAAAGAACGACACTTGTGGAAACTAGACTATGGGCTATTAATGGGCTTTATATTTGTTTAACTAAATGAAAGTTTGTTAATGTTAATATAAAGATTTACAATTGGGCGTCCCTATAAATTACCATATACACTCAATCGGACACGATGGGCGGGGTATTTATATGTATGAATAATCGTTCATTTAACCGGACACGGGAATGAATTAATAGCCACTAGAATAATCAAAACAGGGGTGAAATTACATTCAAGGGTAATTGGTGTAATTGTTAACAAAGTAGTAAAACCTTGGTTTACACGCAGTCGATAACCTGGTGTATTCATTAAACAAAGTATTAAAACCTTGTTACAATTCGAATCCCCAATTAGTTGGAATATTTAACTTCGGGTATAATAATAATTTGACAAGGACACTTGCAATTTATATTTATGACTGATGGACTGTTATGGACAAAAACCAGACGGACATATTGAATAATCCAGGACAAAGGACAATTAACCCATGGGCATATAATTAAAATCAACACGTCAAACATCATGATTACGGAAGTTTAAATAAGCATAATTCTTTTATTTCATATTTAATTTCCTTTATTTTATATTTAATTGCACTTCTAATTATCGCACTTTTATTTATTTTATTTTATCGCACTTTTAATTATCGTACTTTTTAATTATCGCAAGTTTATTTTATCGCACTTTTATTATTCGCAATTTCATTATCATTATTTACTTTACGCTTTAATTTAAGTCTTGTATTTATTTTATATTTTACATTAGGTTTTAACTGCGACTAAAGTTTTAAAATCGACAAACCGGTCATTAAACGGTAAAAACCCCCCTTTATAATAATAATATTACTTATATATATATTTGTATTTTTATAAAAGTAAACTAATATAGCGTTGAGCTTTGTTTAAAGATTTCCCTGTGGAACGAACCGGACTTACTAAAAACTACACTACTGTACGATTAGGTACACTGCCTATAAGTGTTGTAGCAAGGTTTAAGTATATCCATTCTATAAATAAATAAATATCTTGTGTAAAATTGTATCGTATTTAATAGTGTTTTCCTGCAAAAATTTAATAGTATTTTATACCCCTCTGCTTTGACATCACTAATCCATATACCAACGACCAAAAACACCTACAAACACTTTAATTCTTCAATTTTCTTCATCTAATTGATCTCTCTCAAGTTCCATCTTCAAGTTCTAAGTGTTCTTCATAAATTCCATAAGTATAGTTTCATAAAATCAAGAATACTTCCAAGTTTGCAAGTCTACTTCCAAGCTTTCTAATCCATTCCAAGTAATCATCTAAGATCAAGGAACCTTTGTTATTTATAGTAGTTTATCTTTCTAATTCAAGGTAATATTCATATTCAAACTTTGATTCAATTTCTACAACTATAACAATCTTATTTCGAGTGAAAATCTTACTTGAACTGTTTTCGTGTCATGATTCTGCTTCAAGAACTTTCAAGCCATCCAAGGATCCTTTAAAGCTAGATCCATTTTTCTCATTTCTAGTAGTTTTATCCAGAAAACTTGAGGTAGTAATGATGTTCATAACATCATTCGATTCATACATATAAAGCTATCTTATTCGAAGGTTTAAACTTGTAATCACTAGAACATAGTTTAGTTAATTCTAAACTTGTTCGCAAACAAAAGGATTAATCCTTCTAAATTGACTTTTAAAATCAAATAAACACATGTTCTAAATCTATATGATATGCTAACTTAATGATTTAAAACCTGGAAACACGATGAACACCATAAAATCGGATATACGCCGTCGTAGTGAAACCGGGGGCTGTTTTGGTTTGGATAATTAAAAACTATGATAAACTTTGATTTAAAAGTTGTCCTTCTGGGAAAATGATTTTTCATATTAATATGAAACTATATCCAAAAATCTTAGTTAAACTCAAAGTGAAAGCATGTTTTTCAAAATGGTCATCAAGATGTCGTTCTTTCGACGGAAATGACTACCTCTTTAGTAATTGACATGTAACTTAAATTTCCGACTATAAACCTATATTTTTTCTGTTTGGATTCTTAAATTAGAGTTCAATATGAAACCATAGCAATTTGATTCACCCAAAACAGATTTAAAATGAAGAAGTTATAGGCAAAACAAGATTGGATATTTTTGATCTTTTTAGCTACGGAAAATGTTTAACAAATCTATACAAATCGTATCCTAGCTAACTTATATTGTATTATACATGTATTCTAATATATTATGTAATCTTGGGATACCATAGACACGTATTCAAATGTTTTGACATATCATATCGACCCATGTATATATATTATTTGGAACAACCATAGACACTCTATATGCAGTAATGTTGGAGTTAGCTATATAGGGTTGAGGTTAATTCCAAAAATATATATACTTTGAGTTGTGATCTAGCCTGAGATGTGTATACACTGGGTCGTGGATTGATTCAAGATAATATATATCGATTTATTTCTGTACATTTAACTGTGGACAACTAGTTGTAGGTTATTAACGAGGACAGCTGACTTAATACACTCAAATCTTTAAAACATAATAAAAATGGTTGTAATTATATTTTGATCATACTTTGATATATATGTACATATTTGTATAGGTTCGTGAATCGATCCGTGGCCAAGTCTTATTTCCGAGGAAGGAAATATCTGTGAAAGTGAGTTATAGTCCCACTTTTAAAATCTAATATTTTTGGGATGAGAATAGATACAGGTTTTATAAATGATTTACAAAATAGACACAAGTACGTGAAACTACATTCTATGGTTGAATTATCGAAATCGAATATGCCCCTTTTTATTAAGTCTGGTAATCTAAGAATTAGGGAACAGGCACCCTAATTGATGCGAATCTTAAAGATAGATCTATTGGGCCTAACAAACCCCATTCAAAGTACCGGATGCTTTAGTACTTCGAAATTTATATCATATCCGAAGGGTGTCCCGGAATGATGGGGATATTCTTATATATGCATCTTGTTAATGTCGGTTACCAGGTGTTTACCATATGAATGATTTTTATCTCTATGTATGGGATGTGTATTGAGATATGAAATCTTGTGGTCTATTGTTACGATTTGATATATATAGGTTAAGCCTATAACTCACCAACATTTTTGTTGACGTTTAAAGCATGTTTATTCTCAGGTAAATACTAAGAGCTTCCGATGTTGCATACTAAAATAAGGACAAGATTTAGAGTCCATGTTTGTATGATATTGTGTAAAAACTGCATTCAAGAAACATATGTCGATGTAATATATTTCTATTGTAAACCATTATGTAATGGTTGTGTGTAAACAGTATATTTTAGATTATCATTATTTGATAATCTAAGTAATGTTTTAAACCCTTTATTGATAAAATAAAGGTTATGGTTGTTTTAAAAATGAATGCAGTCTTTGAAAAACGTCTCATATAGAGGTCAAAACCTCGCAACGAAATCAATTAATATGGAACGTTTATAATCAATATGAACGGGACATTTCAATATATATCGTTTTCGAGTTTCTTAATTCAATAGGCTCATTTTTATGTATATAACTCATTGTTAAAATACCTAATGAGATACAAACTTATCATGATATCATGTTAACTATATATATATATCCATATATATGTCATCATATAGTTTTTACAAGTGTTAACGTTCGTGAATCACCGGTCAACTTGGGTGGTCAATTGTCTACATGAAACCTATTTCAATTAATCAAGTCTTAACAAGTTTGATTGCTTAACATGTTGGAAACACTTAATCATGTAAATATCAATTTCATTAATATACATAAACATGGAAAAGTTCGGGTGACTACACCGCTCCCCATGATAAATCAAATTTGTACAATCGGGTAGTAGTAATTCACCAGGAGTATAAATCTGTAAAGCCCTGGCCATGTCCAGCATGGACATCCTGTACATCCTACGGCCAAGTTAAAATCTAAGAAAATTTATATCATCTAACCTATCTACATCCGCATTAAGTGAAACAGTACTCATAAGCTCAACACACCATTCCTTATATACAGGCCTACGAATGGTGAATAAACATTCCCAATCGGGAAAAGAAGAGCTGCCATACCTTTGGATCAGATGTTCCCTAACTGAGTTAACTAGTTGGACCCTTTCCAAAGGCTCCCAATCGATTACCCTCGGCACTTCTACATTTTTCGGTATCAGTTTAAATTTGTTACTTTGATACGTCGGGTAATCTCTCCAACTTCGATCAAATCTCAAATTAGGATGCAACTGTTCTTCATGAATCGTTGGGTGTGCTATTATCGGATGAATCAGAAATTGTACGTAGGCATTAACATATTCTTGGTGCGGATCCTAATATGGTACGTGTTGATCAGGTTGTTGTTGTTGTTCCTGTTGTTGCTCCGGTTCATATTGTATTTTATGTTCAGGTTCTGGAGCAGGTTGCCTAGATGATGATAATGCACCATCAGTATCGGTAAATCTCTGCAAAACACATTAAACACAAAATTTTTGCATCCAAATATGCATTAGTGTTAGCAAAATAACAACTTGAAATAATTACAATAACATGTTTAATCAAAATTAAACTTATACACATTTTCACAATTTTAACAATTCTACACTTTTTCAAATAAGCATATATGAAAATGTTTACAAAGTTCATAAGCATTCAACTCAAATAACATGTTAAAATAACCATTACTAGCAATTAAACAAGTTTCAAATGGCATTTACATCAATTTAATGAAGTTCATGAATTTTAGACCTAAAAAAGTCCACTTTAATTCTCAAAAATCATGTTTAGGATCAAAGTTTGGATCATTTAGCTACCTAAACATGTTTCACTACTTAATTTAGCAATAATTCATGACAAAAATCGGCCATAACCTGTTTATATCAAAAAGCCCCAAATTGCTCAAGAACACAAACCCTAGATTTCTAAAAATTTTAAAGTTTTTGGCTTCAAATCATGTTAAATAGCATCAATCTAGGTTATACATGCATAAAATACTAACAATTTAACTCTAATTACACTAGAAATTAACAAAATTAAATTAGGTAAAATATAGCTCAAGAACACTAAATATCAAATTTAAAGAGGTTTAGGGGTGTAATTGTTACCTTTCTTGATAAACTTCTTAACAAATTCATGATTAGAGCGGATTATAGCAAGAAATTTGGTTGATTTTGGTTGAAAATGATGATTTTAGGTGATGTTTGGGAGGTATTTGCGTATTTGTGTGTGTGTTTGTGAAAGAGCAGAACAGCTCGTGGAGTATTTGTTCCTGACCAGTTTTCTCTCTCCATGCGACCGTATGGAAATGAAGGGGAAACCCCTTGCGATCGCATGGAGTCCGTTTTTTTTTTTTACTTCAACTAAGAAAACATAAATTAATAAATTTTAAAAATTTGTTTCTTTTAGAATGAGGGCGTTTCATATCGTTGTCCTAGTCCGCCTCTCGCCAAAAGTTTAAAATTTGTTACTTTTTAAGCGTCGTTTTAAAAGCAAATATTTTTGAATTTTTTAATGTTTTTGGCATACTTTAATTCAATAAGATTAAAAATAATGATAATAAAAGTTCTCGTCCCTCCCTTGGGTAGAGCAATTTCGGTTCAACGACCTAGTTTTCAACTCATGACGAATTTTTAGAAATCACATTTTTTACTTAGTGAAATAAAGTAAATTTTTGTTTTTAAATTCACACCAAACTTAAATTTAAAATGCATAAAATTAAAAATTCATATTATTAAAATTAAAAATTCACACCAAATTTATATTATATTTTTGTTTTTATACATACAAACTTATATTAAAAATATTAATTTTTCAAATATTTACAAACTTAAATATATTGATTTTAAAAAGTTTATAATATTAATTTAATATTTATATATTAATTTTAAAAACATGGTAAAAAAATAAAATTAAATTTTTTTTGGTCTTTTATCCCACTTTAATCAATCAAATATTATCAAAAATATACGCCCCTCTTTTCGGTAAAGTAATTTCGGTTCCATAACCTAGTTTTACTCCTGACGAATTTCTGAAATATTTTAGGTTGATTGATTAAAGATATTTATACCTTAAGAATAAATGGTAAATTTCGCAGTGATGTAATAAATTTTTGTATGATATCAATAATTTCGGTTACGCATACCTAATTTTATTGAATACCAATTTAATACTTTATAGCGAACGATTCAGCATTTATTGTCAAAAGGTTAAAAGCAATAAATAAAAAAAATAAAAACTGTACATACTTACCTGTGAGATAGAATTCTCAGAGACCTGCTTTAGCCGACTCATAGGAGAGTCGTGTGATTTGATTTTTCATAGCTACATAAGCGTAACCTCGATTCTTCAATATCTTTTCTTCTAAACATATGAACGGTCCTTTTCTGCATAGAGTAACAAATTCGGTATTTGAATATGTTTGATTATTTGAACATTTACCTTCGTGTGACCATTTTCCGCATTTATAACATCTTTCAAGGTGTCATACTCTTCTTTTTGTTGCAGATTTTGATTTTCCTTTACCAAAATTTATCTTATGATGATCTTTTCTGAGTTCTTTTCTTACTCCGTCCATTTTTTCTCTTATGAATGATACCAGTTCACTCGGAAGTGTGTCATTATTACGTTTAGTAATCATAGCGTGTAGCATTAGACCATGGTTCAGATCAAAGAAATTCTTCATCTCGTAAAACCTAAAAAAAATAAAAATTCAGAATGGAGGGAGAAGACTAGTTCTTTAGGGTCTGCTAGGGAGAGACAATTCGGATTCCATTCTCAAAAACTACACGAAAACAGAATATCTAACTCTAATAGAAATATATATTATCCTTAAAAGACTTGATTATCCCCACACTTAGTTAGCTGTGGTTTCGAAATTGTGATTAACTTCGTTTTCAATTGGACTATCAACAACTTGTATATCTCTGACTTTTACTTCAAGCCAATTGTTGATTTCCTCTATAACTTTCACAAATTCAACTAACATTGCCCTTTCTTTAGGCGACAAATTGGATACTAATCGGTTACATAACTTAAAGTTCCCCTTAATCCTAGCATCTTGAATCCGTTTATAAAGTTTCTTCGTTGAACTGTTAAAAACGGGTTCATCTAATTTCGTATTAACAACGGGGTTCTTTGTTATCAGGTCATCATTGGTTGTTGCTTCATCTTCCCCACATTTAAGGCGTTTTTATTGGTTCAAAAATTTTGGTTGGTGGAGATCTAAATTTTCGGTTCACAAAGGTGATCGATTTGTCACCATCCCTAAGTGTCATTCTACCTTCTCTTACATCAATGAACGCTTCGGTGGTTGCTAAAAATGGGCGACCTAAAATTAAAGGAATAACAAGGTCTTCCTCCATATTAATAACTATGAAATTTGCAACAAAGGTCAAACTTCCCACTTTAACAAGTAAATTGTTTGCTATTCCAACCGGGTGTTTAATGGTTTGATCAAATAATTGAACACCTATTCTGGTTGGTCTTAATTTACCCACACCTAATATTTTATATAAGGAAAGAGGCATAACATTTGCACGTGATCCTAAATCTGCGAGTCTATTATACATGAAAGGACCCGTTCATATACATTATAAACGATTCACAATAGTTGATTACATTGCGAGGTATTTGACCTCTATATGATACATTTTACAAATATTGCATTTGTTTTTAAAAGACAATCTTTCTTTACATCGAAAATTGACAGGCATGCATACCATTTCATAATATCCACTATCCAACTATAAATTGATTTAATAATAATCTTTGATGAACTCAATGACTCGAATGCAACGTTCTTCGAAATATGCTATGAAAGACTCCAAGTAATATCTTTAAAATGAGCAAATGCACAGCGGAAGATTTCTTTAACACCTGAGAATAAACATGCTTTAAAGTGTCAACTAAAAGGTTGGTGAGTTCATTAGTTTATCATAATCATTTATTTCCATCATTTTAATAGACCACAAGAATTTCATTTCCAGTTCTCATAAATATACGTCCCATGCATAGAGACAAAAATAATCATTCATATGGTGAACACCTGGTAACCGACATTAACAATATGCATATAAGAATATCCCCTATCATTCCGGGATCCTCCTTCGGACATGATATAAATTTCGAAGTACTAAAGCATCTGGTACTTTGGATGGGGTTTGTTAGGCCCGATAGATCTATCTTTAGGATTCGCGTCAATTAGGGTGTCTGTTCCCTAATTCTTAGATTACCAGACTTTAATAAAAAGGGGCATATTCGATCTCGATAATTCAACCATATAATGTAATTTCAATTACTTGTGTCTATTTCGTCAAACATTTATAAAAGTGCATGTATTCTCAGTCCCAAAAATATAAAGGGTAAAAAGGCAAATGAAACTCACCATACTGTATTTTGTAGTAAAAATACATATAACATCATTGAACAAGTGTAAGGTTGGCCTTTGATTCACGAACCTAAATATATTTATATACAATTATGTATTTGTTAATATTTGTCTAATACATTAAGTTAAGTCATAGTGTACCACAATCCTAATGCTCGAGTCTAATATGCAAAGGTCGATAAAAATCTAGTTTGACTCAAAATGAATTCCAAATTCAAATAATTATAATTTTTAAATATCGTCGTTTTATATTTTTAAAATATTTTTAAAAGATTTAATAGAGTAGAATATAATTCATTTATAAATACCATTTTATATCAAAGCATACTTTTATATATCTTAATTAATAAAGTTTGTAAAGTGCAATAATATTAAAAAAAAATATTGTGATAGATTCTATTGAGGTATTTATATAATTTGTATTCCATTTTTATTTGATAAACTAGTATTGATAATAATAATAAGTAACAGTCGTGTTATTTTGTAATAATAAATATTATTATTTTATTAATAAAATTAATATTTATTTTTACTAAAAATGATATTATAAAATGGTAATTCTAATTATTGTATCTTTAATTTTCACAATACTTTTTAATATTAACATTAAAGTAATAATAATAATAAATATTATGATAATGAATATACTAATAACTATTTTATGTGATAATAAAAATAATACTAATTATAACTTTAACGATAATGACTATAAAAATAACAATTCTTAATGATAATACTTTTATTGATAATAATAATAATAATAATAATAATAATAATAATAATAATAATAATGATAATGATAATAATAATAATAATAATGATAATGATAATGATAATGATAATAATAATAATTATAATAATAATAATAATAATATTAACAATTAGATAAAAATTAGAACAACGATGTTAACGACGATAATAATAATCATTTTTACGAAATTTCAATTGGCTATAACTTCTAATCCGTCCATCGGATCCCTTTGGCATCTAAAGGTAAAGTTATTAATTTTTCACTAGCTTTCCAATGACATGCATATCTTATACCTTATTTCATCCCTAGTATAACAACTTTTAAGATTCAACATAACCTATCTAACGGCAATATCAAATATACAAGCATGCACAATCCTATATTCTCGAGCACTAGTCAGGGATACACTATTAGTAAATAAAAGTTAAGTTATGAGTGCTCACGTATCAATATTGAGGTTCAATATTGTAGGAAAGGTACGTAGACGCAACGGAGATGATAATCACTAGATTTGACTTACGAGCATACCCATGAACCATACCCATCACTTCCATAGCCATAACCCATAATTTCCCTAGCCCTATCCTACTCATAAAACTTGTCTCGAAATGACCCGCTCATGACCTCGTCGTAATATTTTATGTACAAAAATACTAATAATACTAATTCCTAATAATAATAACAATAATAATAATGATAATAATAATAATATAATTATGAATATATACGGAGTAATATTGATGTTTAATGAAAAGTGATTTACAAACACAGCGAAAATCGATTTTATAGGCAAAGTTCACCACCTACCCACTTCCATCACTTTTGGGTCCACACGTTTTTTTTACAACCGTAGACACTCATTCTTAATTTCATGGTTAAGATAAATAATATTAATTAATATATAATATATTAAATCTTTTGAATTAATTAAATATTATATTATATTTACGCTCATGGTAAAAATATAATTTTTACAAAAATGACACGGTCGCGGTCTCACGACTCATGTACCACTTTCGGTTTTTCGGGCGCACTTTCGTACGTTTAGAAAACTAGCCTTTTACGTTACGTGACGTGTACCTTTTACAAAAATTAGACTTACTTAACAATAAATTACCTTTATAAAAATATAACTTATAAAATTGAGTGTTGTGGTCATTTCCTTCTATAAATTAAAGTCTCGTTGTTTGTCAAAATATTTTATTTTAAATTAAACATTTTGTGACACGTACCTTTATTAATAACTAGACCTAAATTAATTAAAAACTAACCCACTCAAAGTGTTACTTAATCTTTTGAGTATTTTGGTCATTTCCTTTTATAACTCATAGTCCCATTATTTATCAAAACACTTTTAATAACATTAGTTTAAATCAAAACGTTTTGTGACTAATTTAAATTAACATTTATAATCTTATACATATTTTTGAAATATTTATCTAATAACATACTAGTTATCCTTTCAAAACTAATTATATAATTTAAGATCCTTTACAAAATCGAAAATTCTATAACGTTTATGCTTTAAAACTTAATTTGATTTCATTCTTTTATGCGTAAACGTTTAGTTTAATTTCCTTAACTTTCTAAATAATATAACTTAATATAACATATCAAATGGGTTTATCTAGTCAACGAATCTTATCCCAATTATTCCTTCTATATGATAAATCGAGTATTATGAAATTCGATTCTCCACTAACTTTTGTCTAACTCTCGATAAGTGACACCTTGTTCTTATTCGAAGATCACTTCACCATTATTTCCGAATACCGTTAAAAGTAAGAGTTCTCTAATTCAAAGTGGACCTCATAACCGAGACTCGTAATCCTAATTCAATGTATTTGATAATTCAATCATTTGATATTATCTTTTAATCTCGTCGATGAACTTACGTTGAACAAATACCTTCATGTAACATATTATTCATTCAATACCTTGATAGCATTTCCAAGTTCATAAGATAGATCTCATAGCTTATATTCATAATAACTAATCCGTTCAATGTTTCATTAATATAACTCAATTTAAAATCAGACATATGTATATGTATATATATATATATATATCTATTTACACCTAATTGTTCGTGAATCGTTTGGCATGGTCAAAGGATATTTGATTACAAAAATATAGTTTCAAAACTTTCGAGACTCAACATTACATATTTTTGCTCATCGTGTCAGGAACATATAAAGATTAAAGTTTAAATTTGATCGGAAATTTCCGGGTCATCACAGTACCTACCCGTTAAAAGAAATTTCGTCCCGAAATTTGATAGAGGTCGTCATGGCTAACAGTAAGAATGTTATTATGACGAATGTAAACTGATACATAGAGTTTTATCATCATTGAGTAATATAGATAACCCAATTTGATTATGCGAAGAGTATAAATGAAGCTATCGCAAAAGAGTGAAAAATGAATAAATGTAGGTTTGACTTAACCGGCGGCGTGTTCAAGATTGCTTTCCGGAATTTAAGGAATTTAGAAGAAATCTTCATAATAAGATTTGATTCTTCGGTAATTAAGGAGATTTAGATCTTCTTTGGTTGAACGCGATAATCTGCTTCGATTGTTATGTCGGATATTTCCTTATAAATCCGCCTTCTCCATTTCCTTACGACTCACACCCTCTATTCTTTCTTCCTCAATTCATACTTTAAAACATTCGTTAATATGCTCCATCCCATCCTGATCCTTGATATCCTCTTAACGTTCATATCCGTCATTCTTCTTTTTAATCTGCCACCAGAAGAATCTATTTACTTTTACTATACCCTAGGGTTTATAGTATTTTTAGTTCTCCCATGTCTTTACGTTGCTATATGCATCGATATATACGGTTTGTAATTTTTCGGGTTGTTGCTAGATTTTTATATATTCCCTGATATTTCGATGTCCCTGCTTCTGTCTTCTATAATCATCATCATCCATAGTTAATGCTCTCTTCTATTTGCTGCGGTTTATACCCCACATTTCCATTTCGTAGCTTTGTCCTTTCGTTTCTTCTTCTTGCGATTAAATAGCTCTTGTAATGGTCCGGAATTCATATGTATGGATTTAAGAAGGAATATAGTAATTGTTCTAAGAAGGAAAGGGTAATGGTAAATCCTGATTTTTTTTAAATTACCAGAATACCCTGAAAAAGACCGAATCATCAAGAAATAGTTCCTTGATATGTTTAGAGATTAAGTAGAATGTAAGAGTCGTGTAAATGGTACATGATGACGGTATGTCCTGTGAATCATCACATCCATTAGAAACTCAGCATGAATTACTTTAATATAATGACGTTGATCAAGTGTCATTATATTATACTAACTCATGCATCAGTTCCCAACACTACTTCAAAACATTCATATTTGAATTTTTCAGAATTTAGAAACTAACACAGTTTCTTTTATGTTGCAGATATTACCGAGAGATAAATGATCTCAGATAAGGATAGTGGTGAAGATATCTCCAGAAATATGAAGAATATGTATAATGGGAGATACGAAGATATCTTATAATATTTAAGATATGATGATGATGAAGAATATCTGTCCGTGAAGGTTTAGAATAAGAAGTAAGGTGTTTGCTAACGAGTTCATTAGGCACTGAATCATTTGGATCCTTTGAAGGCAGAATCAGTCTCTGTGATTTGTCCACGGCTTCCTTCATACTTTGCTCAATTCGTTTTTCTGTACCAAATCCTTTCTTTTTCTGAGCTTTACCAACTCACTATCTTTTATCATCAAACTTTTGACCGTTTAAACCATCTACCATTTTTATGTTTCCTCTGCATTTAATGCTATAATATCTGAATCTCTGGTTATCAATCCGAGGTGGGTTCAGAAGAATCGTGTTTTAGATGATTAAACGCTGGTGGTAATATGGTGGAATATGAAAGGTTCCCCAGTAATAATGACGAAAGGGCAACGTATCTATCGGGGTTATAATAAGACTGGTCCGACTGAAAAATCGAAGTTGACTTGCTGGAGCTGTGACAAAATTGGCTACTTTGAAAAGAAATCGAAATGTTGTTTTTGCTAATAAATGATAAAAAATTGGATGCGGGTACGTGTAAAACTACGACCTTGGTTTCGAGAGCTTTTCAGGTACAAGGCTTCGGGTAATGTGTGGTTGGATCATCATCTCGATTGTTCAATGTTTGAAGTGTCTTCCGGAATTTCGAAGGGTTTTAATTGCAGATTGTCATAGTCAATATCCAAATGATGGAATTGTCCTGACTCCCGAATGATTTTCATATTCATCTGAGTGTTACGATTAAAAGTGACGTTCTATCACAGGTTTGAAGTCAAAGTATAGCTTTGAAAAATATAAGGATCTAAGAGCGATGATTTCGGTTGTATCTCGAGTTGAATTCTGAAATTTCCAAAATCAGAATATGTAATTAGATTCGAATGAGTATGGTTGTTTTGATTTCTATAGAGGAATGCATATTGGTATAGTTGATGATTGTTGAATCAGAATTGAAGAACGTAACATATTAATTGTGATTTTATATATCTCTCGGGTATTACCTACCCGTTAAAAAAATTTCACAAATAATATTTTGAACCAGAGTGTTCATTACAATCTTTATAAAAATATATGTGAGTATATTTTCTTCAGATGTAATACAGATTCAATGAGTTGATATCATACTAAGCTCATCTGATTTTCGGCTTGAATTAGAAATGAAAAATCTCTAAAACATTAGAGATTACATAATTCTTGCGGAGTATTTCACTAATGTAATCAATACTTCAATATTTATAAGTATTTCCTTAGTGAATCATGCTGATGTTTATAGAACTTTTGTTAACTTCGCAAGATACGAATGTTGTTTTCCAGTAATTTTCGAGTACATCGAAGATGAAAGTGTAAAATCAAACATGTTATTGAATGATACACTTGATTTATTATGAAACCGAATTCATTTAATTGAAATAGAGGTTGTAGTTAACGATGGTTACGTAGCTAATGAAGGATGTACATCATAGCATATTAGTAATATGAATTAACCAGATAGTTAAGTTTCATACATAATAGCTTAGTACAGAAGGATTTATTATGGTTTAAAATTTATATATATATATATATAGGATATACATATAAATTCTTCGGAGGAACTGAGTTAATACTTCATAACTCATTGATACAATATACTCGTTATTAATTCGTAATGGTTTCCACAGTGATTTGTTTTTTTTTTTTTTTTTTTTTTTTTGAACTGGCAAAGCTTGTGAGGTTAGAGGTGCTGACGATTCTAACGATGTTGACAACACAGACTGTGTTGACGAGGCTATGGGTACCGCTGATGTTGTTTGGTAAAACAAGTCTAGCTTGTAAACGGCGCATCATTCTTGTCAGGGTTTCGATTCTTTTTTCTATCATCTCTGTCCACTCATCTGGTTTATGGTTAAAGCTGAGATAGATAATCTCTAAAACTTTAGAGATTACATAATCACCACAGAATGTTTCTCCGATGAAATTATGAATCAATACTTCATCGTTTGTTGTTGTTGGTACTCCTTAGTATCTTTGGTGCGTGTGACGTTGATATCCGATATACAAATTGGGATATTGAGGTGTGTGGTGCGGATGTGATTGTTGGTGGTGGTAATGATCCTGTTGATATTAATAATGGTGGTTGCTGTTGATGCCGGTGATGCTGCTGGAGCTTATGATATTGAGGCTTGCGATGTTGATGTTACTGGCGGTACTTGTTATGCTGCTGGTGCTGCTGATGGTGTTTGTAACCTTCGTACCGTATTCTCCAAAGCCACTACCCGAGCGCGAAGCTCGTTGACTTCTTCTATCACACCGGGGTGATTATCGGTTCGGACGAGCGGATAAATATAATCTAGAATTTGGTGTAGTATATAGTCGTGACGAGATGCTCTGGAGATGAGAGAGAAAATGGTTTCTCGAACAGGTTCGCCGGTAAGTGCTTCAGGTTCATCGCCAAGAGGGCAATTTGGTGGATGGAAGGGATCACCTTCTTCTTGTCTCCAATGATTGAGGAGGCTACGAACCCATCCCCATTTCATCCAGAATAGATGATGGCTGATTGGTTGATCCATTCCGGTCACACTGTTTTCAGAGCTCGAATGAAACTCCATATCGGAAAAGCTATCATACTCTGAGGAATTCGAACTGGTTGAGGGATCCATCTCGTATGATCAAGGGAATGAAATTTTTGATATGAAATAGATTATAGGAATTAGATTTAGTATTCTTCAATACATAATTTACATATGTATATATATTACCAAAATCCCATAAATTACGGAGGAATCTTTGAAAAATGTTAGTCAAAGTTCACAGTAACAGATATGCCAGGATAAGATTTCGTCTATACACTATTATGCAATAAATGCAAGAAAACGCGTCTAGACTTAAGAATGATAAGCAGGTAATTTTTCTACAGATGATAAGTAGATGATTTTCGACACGAAATGATAAGCAAAAACTTTTGATATGCAGACACGGTCGAAGTCCAGACTCACTAATGTATCCTAACGACTTATCAGTTAGACACACTAATGCAGACCTGGTTCGCTAAGACCACCGCTCTGATACCAACTGAAAGGACCCGTTCATATACATTATAAACGATTCACAATAGTTGATTACATTGCGAGGTATTTGACCTCTATATGATACATTTTACAAATATTGCATTTGTTTTTAAAAGACAATCTTTCTTTACATCGAAAATTGACAGGCATGCATACCATTTCATAATATCCACTATCCAACTATAAATTGATTTAATAATAATCTTTGATGAACTCAATGACTCGAATGCAACGTTCTTCGAAATATGCTATGAAAGACTCCAAGTAATATCTTTAAAATGAGCAAATGCACAGCGGAAGATTTCTTTAACACCTGAGAATAAACATGCTTTAAAGTGTCAACCAAAAGGTTGGTGAGTTCATTAGTTTATCATAATCATTTATTTCCATCATTTTAATAGACCACAAGAATTTCATTTCCAGTTCTCATAAATATACGTCCCATGCATAGAGACAAAAATAATCATTCATATGGTGAACACCTGGTAACCGACATTAACAATATGCATATAAGAATATCCCCTATCATTCCGGGATCCTCCTTCGGACATGATATAAATTTCGAAGTACTAAAGCATCCGGTACTTTGGATGGGGTTTGTTAGGCCCGATAGATCTATCTTTAGGATTCGCGTCAATTAGGTTGTCTGTTCCCTAATTCTTAGATTACCAGACTTTAATAAAAAGGGGCATATTCCATTTCGATAATTCAACCATATAATGTAATTTCAATTACTTGTGTCTATTTCGTCAAACATTTATAAAAGCGCATGTATTCTCAGTCCCAAAAATATAAAGGGTAAAAAGGCAAATGAAACTCACCATACTGTATTTTGTAGTAAAAATACATATAACATCATTGAACAAGTGTAAGGTTGGCCTTTGATTCACGAACCTAAATATATTTATATACAATTATGTATTTGTTAATATTTGTCTAATACATTAAGTTAAGTCATAGTGTACCACAATCCTAATGCTCGAGTCTAATATGCAAAGGTCGATAAAAATCTAGTTTGACTCAAAATGAATTCCAAATTCAAATAATTATAATTTTTAAATATCGTCGTTTTATATTTTTAAAATATTTTTAAAAGATTTAATAGAGTAGAATATAATTCATTTATAAATACCATTTTATATCAAAGCATACTTTTATATATCTTAATTAATAAAGTTTGTAAAGTGCAATAATATTAAAAAAAAAATATTGTGATAGATTCTATTGAGGTATTTATATAATTTGTATTCCATTTTTATTTGATAAACTAGTATTGATAATAATAATAAGTAACAGTCGTGTTATTTTGTAATAATAAATATTATTATTTTATTAATAAAATTAATATTTATTTTTACTAAAAATGATATTATAAAATGGTAATTCTAATTATTGTATCTTTAATTTTCACAATACTTTTTAATATTAACATTAAAGTAATAATAATAATAAATATTATGATAATGAATATACTAATAACTATTTTATGTGATAATAAAAATAATACTAATTATAACTTTAACGATAATGACTATAAAAATAACAATTCTTAATTATAATACTTTTATTGATAATAATAATAATAATAATAATAAAAATAATAATGATAATGATAATAATAATAATAATAATAATGATAATGATAATGATAATGATAATAATAATAATTATAATAATAATAATAATAATATTAACAATTAGATAAAAATTAGAACAACGATGTTAACGACGATAATAATAATCATTTTTACGAAATTTCAATTGGCTATAACTTCTAATCCGTCCATCGGATCCCTTTGGCATCTAAAGGTAAAGTTATTAATTTTTCACTAGCTTTCCAATGACATGCATATCTTATACCTTATTTCATCCCTAGTATAACAACTTTTAAGATTCAACATAACCTATCTAACGGCAATATCAAATATACAAGCATGCACAATCCTATATTCTCGAGCACTAGTCAGGGATACACTATTAGTAAATAAAAGTTAAGTTATGAGTGCTCATGTATCAATATTGAGGTTCAATATTGTAGGAAAGGTATGTAGACGCAACGGAGATGATAATCACTAGATTTGACTTACGAGCATACCCATGAACCATACCCATCACTTCCATAGCCATAACCCATAATTTCCCTAGCCCTATCCTACTCATAAAACTTGTCTCGAAATGACCCGCTCATGACCTCGTCGTAATATTTTATGTACAAAAATACTAATAATACTAATTCCTAATAATAATAACAATAATAATAATGATAATAATAATAATATAATTATGAATATATACGGAGTAATATTGATGTTTAATGAAAAGTGATTTACAAACACAGCGAAAATCGATTTTATAGGCAAAGTTCACCACCTACCCACTTCCATCACTTTTGGGTCCACACGTTTTTTTTACAACCGTAGACACTCATTCTTAATTTCATGGTTAAGATAAATAATATTAATTAATATATAATATATTAAATCTTTTGAATTAATTAAATATTATATTATATTTACGCTCATGGTAAAAATATAATTTTTACAAAAATGACACGGTCGCGGTCTCACGACTCATGTACCACTTTCGGTTTTTCGGGCGCACTTTTGTACGTTTAGAAAACTAGCCTTTTACGTGACGTGTACCTTTTACAAAAATTAGACTTACTTAACAATAAATTACCTTTATAAAAATATAACTTATAAAATTGAGTGTTGTGGTCATTTCCTTCTATAAATTAAAGTCTCGTTGTTTGTCAAAATATTTTATTTTAAATTAAACATTTTGTGACACGTACCTTTATTAATAACTAGACCTAAATTAATTAAAAACTAACCCACTCAAAGTGTTACTTAATCTTTTGAGTATTTTGGTCATTTCCTTTTATAACTCATAGTCCCATTATTTATCAAAACACTTTTAATAACATTAGTTTAAATCAAAACGTTTTGTGACTAATTTAAATTAACATTTATAATCTTATACATATTTTTGAAATATTTATCTAATAACATAGTAGTTATCCTTTCAAAACTAATTATATAATTTAAGATCCTTTAAAAAATCGAAAATTCTATAACGTTTATGCTTTAAAACTTAATTTGATTTCATTCTTTTATGCGTAAACGTTTAGTTTAATTTCCTTAACTTTCTAAATAATATAACTTAATATAACATATCAAATGGGTTTATCTAGTCAACGAATCTTATCCCAATTATTCCTTCTATATGATAAATCGAGTATTATGAAATTCGATTCTCCACTAACTTTTGTCTAACTCTCGATAAGTGACACCTTGTTCTTATTCGAAGATCACTTCACCATTATTTCCGAATACCGTTAAAAGTAAGAGTTCTCTAATTCAAAGTGGACCTCATAATCGAGACTCGTAATCCTAATTCAATGTATTTGATAATTCAATCATTTGATATTATCTTTTAATCTCGTCGATGAACTTACGTTGAACAAATACCTTCATGTAACATATTATTCATTCAATACCTTGATAGCATTTCCAAGTTCATAAGATAGATCTCATAGCTTATATTCATAATAACTAATCCGTTCAATGTTTCATTAATATAACTCAATTTAAAATCAGACATATGTATATGTATATATATATATATATATATCTATTTACACCTAATTGTTCGTGAATCGTTTGGCATGGTCAAAGGATATTTGATTACAAAAATATAGTTTCAAAACTTTCGAGACTCAACATTACATATTTTTGCTCATCGTGTCAGGAACATATAAAGATTAAAGTTTAAATTTGATCGGAAATTTCCGGGTCATCACAATACATAGCACCATCGTTAAGCAAGCAAGAAATGATAAATTCACCTGGGTCTCCTACTTTAGTAAGTAGAGTTGGTTTGTTACCATTTTTCAAGTGGTCTTTTCTTGGTTCTTTCACTTCTACTTGAACTTCTTGTTCACATTTTTCTTCGTTTCTTGGAATGGGAGGTTTGTATAAGAATTCTTCTTCATCACTCCAATTTGAAGCTTCCCCGTCTTCCAATTTTGGTTTTTCATATGTTGTTGATAACATATTTATGTTTTCATTCTGAGGGTTTTCTTGGGTGGTGAAATTATGATTGACTTCATTGTCAACTTCCATCGGACCATGTATGTAATATTTAACTCTGTGACCATTAACTTTAAATTCAATTCCATATGAATTTATTAACTCTATTGTTCTGTATGGGAAAACTCTTTTGACTATGAATGGTCCAGACCATCTTGATTTCAATTTTTCGGGAAATAGCTTGAATCGTGAATTGAAAAGAAGAACTCTGTCTCCTTCTTTAAATTCTTTTGAACTTCTGATTCTTTTATCATGCCATTTCTTCATTCTTTCCTTATAGATTAACCAATTTTCATATGCTTCATGTCTTAATTCTTCTAATTCGTTTAGTTGACTTAACCGTAGACGTCCAACTTCATGCAAATCAAGATTACATGTCTTCAAAGCCCAAAATGCTTTCTGCTCAATTTCTACTGGAAGATGACATGCTTTTCCATAAACGAGTTTAAAAGGTGCGGTGCCAATTGGAGTTTTGTAGGCTGTTTTAAAAGTTCATAGTGCATCCTCCAATTTCATGGACCATTCCTCCGGATTTGATCCTACGGTTTTCTCTAGAATACGTTTTAAAGCTCGGTTGGTATTTTCAACTTGTCCACTTATTTGTGGATGATAAGCGGTTGAGATTTTATGAGTTACTCCATATCTTTTGAGAACTTTCTCAAGTTGATTATTACATAAATGAGTACCCCGATCACTTATTAAAGCTTTCGGTGTTCCAAACCTAGCAAAAAGATGTTTTAAAAAGTTGACTACAACTCGTGCATCATTAGTTGGGAGAGCTTGTGCTTCCGCCCATTTAGATACATAATCAATGGCAACGAGAATGTAGAGATTATTATGAGATTTTGGAAATGGACCCATAAAGTCAATACCCCAAACGTCAAATACTTCACATACTTGAATGACCTTTTGTGGCATTTCATCACGTTGGCTTATTTTTTCGGCCCTTTGACAAGCATCACAGGATTTGCAAAGAAGGTGTGCGTCTTTGAAAATTGTAGGCCAATAGAATCCAATATCGTAGACTTTTCTTGCTGTGAGTTGAGGCCCATAATGCCCTCCTGTTGGTCCTGTGTGACAATGGTTTAAGATTTGACTGGCTTCATCCCCGAATACACATCGGTGTATTATTCCATCGGGACAACTTTTAAACAAATGTGGATCTTTCCAGAAATAGTGTTTTATATCACTAAAGAATTTATTTCGTTTTTGGTACGACAACCCTTTTTCAAGGAATCCACATACTAAGTAGTTTGCATAGTCTGCAAACCATGAAATTTCATTATAATCGATCTTCAAAAGATATTCATCAGGAAAGTTATCTTGTATAGCCGATTCATTTAGAACTTCTAATTCAGAATTTTCAAGACGAGAAAGATGATCAGCTGCGAGATTTTCTGCCCCCTTTTTATCTCGGATTTTAATATCGAACTCTTGTAAGAGTAAGATCCAACGGATTAATCGTGGTTTGGCATCTTGTTTCGAAAATAGGTATCTAAGAGCAGAATGGTCGGTATAGACCACCGTTTTAGCTAGAACTAGATATGAACGAAATTTGTCAAAAGCAAAGACAATAGCAAGGAGTTCTTTTTCAGTAGTTGTGTAATTCGTTTGTGCTCCTTGTAACGTCTTACTAGCGTAATAAATAGGTTGAAATCGTTTTTCAATCCTTTGTCCTAAAACGGCTCCCATTACAAAATTACTTGCATCGCACATTAGTTCAAATGGTAAATTTCAATTTGGAGTTATCATGATCGGCACATTAGTGAGTTTTTCTTTAAGAATATTAAAAGATTTGATGCATTCATCTGAAAAGATGAATGGAGCATCCTTTTCTAGGAGTTTATTCATAATTGTGGCAATTTTAGAAAAATCTTATATGAAACATCGGTAAAAACCAGCATGTCCTAGAAAACTCCTAACTCCTCTAACATTGGTGGGATGTAGAAGTTTAGCAATTACATCTACTTTAGCTCTATCCACTTCAATTCCTTCCTTTGAAATTTTATGACCAAGAACGATACCTTCTTTAACCATGAAATGGCATTTCTCCCAATTAAGAACTAGATTTGATTGTTCGCATCTAATTAGCATTCGTTCAAGATTAACTAGACATGTTTCAAAAGTATCACCGAAGACTGAAAAGTCATCCATGAAAACTTCCATGCATTCTTCTATCATGTCGTGAAAAATCACCATCATGCACCTTTGAAAGGTTGCAGGGGCGTTGCAAAGTCCAAATGGCATGCGTTTGTAAGCAAAAGTACCATAAGGGCACGTGAATGTGGTTTTCTCTTGGTCCTCGGGTGCTATTGGAATTTGAAAATATCCAGAAAAACCATCAAGAAAACAATAGTAACTATTTCCGGCTAATCTTTCCAACATTTGATCAATGAAAGGTAAGGGAAAGTGATGTTTTCTGGTGGCGTCATTTAATTTTCTATAATCAATACAAACACCTCATCCTGTTACAGTCCTAGTAGGGATAAACTCATTTTTCTCATTTGTGATGACAGTCATGCCACCCTTCTTAGGTACACATTGAACTGGGCTTACCCATGGACTATCAAAGATTGGATAAATTAAACCTGCATCTAGCAGTTTAATAATTTCTTTCTTAACAACATCTTGCATATTAGGATTTAGTCTTAATTGGCGTTGCACATACGTTTTATGACCTTCTTCCATTAGGATTTTATGTGTATAATACGAAGGACTTATGCCTTTAATATCATGAATCTTCCATGCAATAGCTGGTTTATGAGCTTTTAGCACAGAAATGAGTTGAGATTTTTCATTTTCCGTAAGAGAAGACGATATTATTACAGGTAATTCAGATTCACCATGTAAATAAGCATATTCTAAATGGTTTGGAAGTGGCTTTAACTCTAATGTCGGTGGCTCTTCTATCGATGATTTGTATCGATATCTGTCTTCTTCTTTTAGCATTTGAATTTCTTCTGTTGTTGGTTCATATCCATTAGCCATAAGTGTAGCTAACATTTCAGTTTCATCAATTGGTTCAGTCCCTTCTCCTAAAGAACATTCTCCTATTCCTTGTAATTCTGGAAATTCTTCTAATAATTCTGCATGTGAATCTATAGTTTGAATATAATAACATGTATCATCTGCAGATTACGGTTGTTGCATGGCTCTATCAATTGAAAAGGTAACACTCTCTTCCTCTATACTTAGGGTCAGTTTCTTACCGAACACGTCTATTATTGCTTTAGCCGTGTTTAAGAATGGTCTTCCTAATATGAGAGGAAATCGAGAATCTTCTTCCGTGTCCAGAATAACAAAATCTACTGGAAATACTAAAGTACCAACTTTAACTAGCATGTTCTCCATTATCCCTCTAGGATATTTTACTGATCGATCTGCTAGTTGTATGCTTATTCGTGTTGGTTTCAATTCTCCAAGGTCTAGTTTAGCGTATAGTGAATACGGCATTAAATTTATACTAGCACCTAAGTCTGCCAATGCTTCTATTGAACTAAGACTACCCAGAAAACATGGAATTGTGAAACTTCCTGGATCTGATAATTTTTCTCATATCTTATTCAACAGCACTGCAGAACAATTAGCATTCATTGTAATAGCCGAGAGTTCTTCCATTTTTTTTCTATTTGTGATTAGATCTTTCAAGAATTCAGCATATCTAGGCATGCCTGAAATCACATCAATGAAAGGAAGATTTACATTTATTTGTTTAAACATATCCAAGAATTTGGATTGCTCGGCTTCAAGTCTTTCTTTTCTCATTTTACTCGGGTAAGGAAGTGGTGGTTGGTATGGTTTAATATAAGGTTTTGCCTTAACTGTGTTATCTTCATTAACCTTTTTAACTATCGGTTATGTTTCCTTATCTTGCTCAGATTGTGGTTCTTGTGGAGTAGGAATAGAGTCATCAGAAATTACAGGCATTTCAGGTGGTTTAAGTGTAATAACACTTCTTGTGGTAATGGCTTTAGCTGTTTCATTCCGGGGGTTAGCATTTGTATCACTAGGTAGACTTCCCAGATTTTTTTCACCTATCAACCTTGCTAGGTTGCTTACTTCTTGTTTTCCAGATTTTGAATAGAAGCTTGTTGATTTCTAAATGCTTGAGCATTTTGTTCATTGGTTTGTTTCTGAGATATGAAAAATTGAGTTTGAGATTCAACTAGCTTCGACATCATATCCTCAAAATTTTGCTTTTTATCATCGGTTTGTGGTGGTTTATTTTGAAAAATAGGTCTTTGCTGATTGTAAGTATTATTAGATACTTGTTGATTGCTAGGACCTTGTAGGTTGTTGTATGGAACATTTCGATTATAATTCTGGTTTTGATTGTAGATTGATCTTAGCGGTTGATAATTATTCTGATAATTATTTCCAGGCGTTTGGTTCATGTATGAAACATTCTCTCTTTGTTCCATTGTTTGTTCAATACTGAGACAATCTTTTGTCAAATGTGGTCCTCCACACTGCTCACAACTAATTCGTATTGAGTGAATATCTTTAGTCATCTTTTCCATTCGTCTCTCGACATCATCTATCTTTGCAGAAATGGAATCAAAGTCATGGCTAGAATCGGCTCTAGCTGCTTTAGATGATCTAACGATATCTTTTTCTTGGTGCCACTCATGTGAGTGGGAAGCAGTGTTATCAATAATTTTGTAAGTGTCAGTTGCGGTTTTCTTCATAATGGAACCACCAGCTGCTATATCGATGTCTTTTCTTGTAGTGATGTCGCATCCTTGGTAGAATATTTGTGCTATTTGATAAGTGTCTAAACCATGTTGCGGACATCCTCTCAATAACTTTCCAAATCTTGTCCATGCCTCAAATAGAGTTTCATTTAGCTTTTGTGTGAATGTAATAATTTCTCCTTGAAGTCTTACGGCTTTAGATGCTGGAAAGAATTGTTTAAGAAAATTTTCAACTAAAACGTCCCATGTATCAATCGCCCCTTCAGGTAATGATTCTAACCAATCTTTGGATTCTCCCTTTAAAGTCCAGGGAAATAACATGAGATATATCTGTTCATCCTCCACTTCTCTTATTTTAAATAGAGTGCAGATCCTATTAAAGGTACGAAGATGTTCATTTGGATCTTCCTTCAGCGCACCACTAAATTGGAATTGATTAGTCACCATGTGTATGATTTGTCCTTTGATTTCATAATCTAGCGCATTAATGTCTGGTTGAGTAATTGCGTGACCTTGGCCAGTGCATTTAGCTCTCATTCGGTCTTCCATACTTAGAGGTTCCAGATTCTCCATGATTGAATTTGTTGAATCTGAATCACTAGAGGATTCTGATTTAATGGTTTGTTCCTCGACAATCTCTGTTTGAATGATTGGTGGTTCAGGAGGAAAGATTAATGGTTCAGGATCTCTGAATTGTCCCTGAATATCCTACGGATTCTCAATTGTGAGGCCGGGTTCAAAAAATGGATTATCAGAAATTTGAATTGGAGTACTTGGTCGACTGGATGACGATTCTAAAGAAAAATCAACGGCGACAATATTGGCTAGATGTCTTGATCGAGTTACAGGTGGTGAACGTATGAAAGGTGGTGAACGTTTTGCTCGGTGCATTCACTGAATATCCTATTAGTTATAAAAGATAAAAATTATATAAGCTATCAAATTAATAGACTTTTCTGATTTTGCCCACGTTTTGAATAGCCAATAGATGCAGCAGGTAGCCAGGACCCTTTAAATCGGAAGCCCACAACTCGCCACTAACAAATCCAACTATTACTACGAACTAGAAAATTTTGGATGTCTATCAATTTAACCACTTAAAATAATTTTTCGTCGAAGTTTAAAGAAATTTTAGAGAAGAAATAGAAAATTCTATATCCTAAAAACTAGAGCGGCGAAAAATAAGAAAGAAAAAGATTGCGTCGAAAAACGTCGAAAAATAAAAGGTCGAAAAATAATAAAAAGAACGTAGCGCGTAGAAACTTAAAAGTCTAAAAACTTAATATTAAAAGTTACGTTTAAAGGTATTAAAGCTTAAAAGTAATTCTATATCCAAAACGGCAATAACTTAAAAAAGACTAAAATCTTAAAATGGCGTCGCAAAATTCTAAAGCACCTATATCTTAGTCTAAAGAAAAAGCACTTAAGGGATTTTACGGCAAAGCCTAAAAATCTATAAATAAAAATAACTACGGCAAAAACTATAACTTAAAACTAATTACGAGCGAAAAATATAAATATTACGAATAAACGATTAAAAAGATATAAATAATAAAAAGAAACTTAAAGTTATAAAAAATACAATTTTTCTAAAAATATTATTTTTATATTATTTATTTTATAAAAGTATCAATTTATAATTGATAAAACTAAATATAACTTAAAATACTAAAATAATAAAACTAAAATTAATTAATTAAAAAAACTAACCCTAATTAGGGTTTATAATAATAATAATTAAAATATACTCCGTAATTAATGCAGTAGGTCAGAGGTATCAAGCGTGTCAGAACTTCTCATGCGGTCGCATGAGTTTTAGCCTTCGGGTTCATGCGATCCCATGAATTAGAAAATCGGGCCAGATTATTTGGGCTGCTACAGTGTAACCCGTTTACAATTTTTTTTTTAATTTTCTATTTTATAAAAAAATAAAGTATTTATATAAAATAAATAAAAACTTATATTTTTTTGTAACTAAAAGAAAATACAAACTTTTTAGTTTTTTTATATTTTGAACAACTCTTAAAAATATATATATTTTGTTTTTCTTTTATATTTTTGTATTTTTAATATTTAAAACGTATTTTTACAAAAGTAAAATTAAAAATCTTTTTTTTTATATAGCGTTTCGCTTCCGGTGTTTAAGCAATCCCCGGCAGCAAAAATACTTGATGTGCGTAGAGGTGTATACGAAATAGTTATATATTTACTACGAAATACTATTAAATATGATACAATTTTACACAAGTTATTTATTTATTTAAAGAGTGGATATACCTAAACCTTTCTACAACACTTATAGGCAGTGTACCTAATCGTACAGTAGTGTAGTTTTTAGTAAGTCCGGTTCATTCCACAGGGATCTAGCCAAGTTTAACGCTATATTTTTAAACTATATTTGTAAAAATATAAAAATATATATAAGTAGTATTATTATTATAAAAGGGGGTTTTTACCGTTTAATGACCGGTTTGTCGATTTTAAAACTTTAGTCGCAGTTAAAACCTAATGTAAAATATTAAAAATAAAAATAACTTAATTTAAAGCGTAAAGTAAATAACAATAATTAAAGTACGATAAATTAAAATGCGATAAATAAAATGATAATAAATAAAATTGCGATAATTAAAAAGTACGATAATTAAAAGTGCAATTAAATATAATAAAAGTGCGATGAAATATGAAATAAAGGAATTATGCTTATTTAAACTTCCATAATCATGATGTTTGATGTATTGATTTTAGTTTATTACCATGGGTTAATTGTCCTTTGTCCTGGATTATTCAATATGTCCATACGGTTTTGTCCATAATAGTCCATCAGTCATAAATATAAAGTGCGACAGTCTTCGTCAAATTATCCTTATACCCGAAGTCAAATATTCCAACTAATTGGGATTTCGAACTGTAACAAGGTCTTAATACTTCGTTTAATGAATACACCAGGTTATCGACTGCGTGTAATCCAAGGTTTTATTACTTTGTTAACAATTACACCAATTACCCTTGTATGTAATTCACCCCTGTTTCAACAAGTCTATTGATTATTAATCCATCCCCGTGTCCGGTCAAATGAATAATTATTGGTATTTATAGATATCCTGCCCACCGTACCCAGTCAAGCGTATGTGGTTATATATAAATACGTCAAATTATAAGTCTATATATTAAATTAACGAGGTATCATTTACTTAATATAAAGCCCATTAATAGCCCATAGTCTAATTTCCACAAGTGTCGTTCTTTTGTCCAAACCCCAATTATGGTACAAAGCCCAATTACCCCGTCTTTAATATTTAGCCCAATATCACGATTACTTCGGCATTAAATAAGCATAATAATAACTTAGCTACGAGACATTAATTTAAAAAAGGTTGAACATAACTTACAATGATTAATAATAGCATAGCGTTACACGGACAGAATTTCGACTTACACACTTACAACATTCGCTAACATACCCTTATTATTAAATTAAAATTAAAATTATAATATATATATATATATATATATATATATATATATATATATATATATTACGTTGAGAGATAGAGAGAAAAAGGTGTAAACATTCGACCGAAAATGCTGAAATTTATAGATGTGGCCAGGCATCTGCTGCCATGCGATCGCATGGATTTTGCACTTCCAGGCCATGCGATCGCATGGCCTGCTTTTCCAGCTCACAAAGATTTGTTTTCTTGTTTGCCGACGGTTTTATTAAAGATTATAATATATATATAATTTTAAGAATTAATTATATATTATATTATATTCATGTGCATAGTTGACTTGTAATTTTTAGTCCGTTGCGTCGGGCGTTGAGAGTTGACTCTGGTCCCGGTTTCGGATTTTTGAACGTCCTTTCGTACAATTTAATATCTTTTCTTTGCATTTCGCGGCTCGTACTCTTGTAATTTCTAGACGTTTCTTATCAACAATTGGAACCACTTTGATTGTACTTTGTACTTTTGAGCTTTTTGGTCGTTTGTGTCTTCAATTCATCGAATTTGTCTTTTGTCTTCACCTTTTATTATTTAAACGACTATCACTTGTAAATAGAACAATTGCAACTGAAAGCTTGTCTTTCTTGAGGGATAATGCTATGAAATATATGTTCGTTTTTAGCATTATCAAATATTCCCACACTTGAGCGTTGCTTGTCCTCAAGCAATATAGTCTTGAAATAAAAATACTAGAATCACTTCTTTATTCTTCACACTT
This sequence comes from Rutidosis leptorrhynchoides, assembly GCF_046630445.1. Taxonomy (NCBI): domain Eukaryota; kingdom Viridiplantae; phylum Streptophyta; class Magnoliopsida; order Asterales; family Asteraceae; genus Rutidosis; species Rutidosis leptorrhynchoides. The sequence goes on from NC_092334.1 coordinate 155,625,257, forward strand.
TGTACATCAGTGATTTCTATACGATGGTATGAACAATGGTAGTAACCTTGTGGTTTAGAGTCCCACATGACTATGAAAATTTAGATCCTTAAGGAAATTGGATCTTTATGAAAACATTTGATCTTTTTGAAAATTCAATCTAGCTTTTACCCTAGATAAGTTTTCCGGAATAACCCTTCACCGGTGTTTGCAAATTGTTTTTGTGGGTATGGTGGGTTTCAGATTTGAAAATTTTAGCTCAAAACTTGCGGTTTTGTGTCACCCACTTGCTAACCTTGTATTGGGAAAGCAACATGTCCAGTATACTTGCTCCGTATATTACCTTTCCATAAACTACCGTCCGGTTGTAAAGGAAAGCGTTGAATAAGCAACGGTTAAGGCAATGTCCCATGACATGCTTTTAATTATGGTCTATATCGTGTCGGATGTAATTACTATCCTTTGTAGGAGCAATAGTAAAGATCACCCTATATTTTTTTCGGTCTGGCACAAGGTCCCGTCTTTGACCATGCTATGCAACCACCATTCTTACGGTTGACACCCGATTTGGTTCAGGTGACCTAATGAATTCCAGGTGAATTCCTAGGATTTTACGTTCAATGGTAATGAACGCATTAAAAATGGGTTTTCAGTAAACAAATCGGTTTGTAATTTGATCAAAATATTTTCTCGTTCAAGCTCGAGTTTAGATATCATCGAATTCCATGAGTTTGTAATTCTCAATCTTTAAGGTCAATCTCAAGGATTGAGTAATATCAGTCTTAAAAGCTGATTTTTGATCTTTAAGGAGATTATCCTTTCTGGGGATCTGATTCATTAGTCTTATAAGCTAATTTGCACGGTGCCCCCCATTGTACGAGACAGATCCTCTCATGGTTAGGATAAGTCTGACCACTTGGCGACCCTGTTTGATGCTGAGGTCCGTAGATTTCCAGCTGATTTTCGAGAAAACGTTTCAAGGTTTTTCGTAGACTCTACAACTGGTCTGGACGACAACTTCCTGACCTAAATCTAGAAGCGCGTGTCTTTTTCGGAAGACTTTACTTCCTTTTAATGATGGAATTGATTCATCGTGTAGATCCATCTTTCTTTCAAATATATTACAATTTACCGGGTAAAACGGTTAATTTTGTCCAAAACAAAAGTATCTTCAATTATTTGTACAAAAATATGTGATATATGTTTTAAATAACTTGGTAAATTTTTCCCACACTTGGCTATTATTTTCCTTTCTTTGCCTTTTTATTGTCCTCTATTTCATTTTAAATGAATTCTAACATTTTGGGTTGTTTCTCAATTTATGTCCTTTCCGAGGTAACAATAATTTCGGTGTTAACACCTAGTTTTATCGTTCATAAATTTGTATAAACATGATTTTGAATTTATTTATTTGAAAATTTTGAAATTTTTTTACTAGAATTGGGTAGTCAGTATATAAGACTAGGGATGTTCTTTATTATCAGAGAGCACTAGATTCTAATACAACTACTGCGTTACTAGTATTTTTAATGGTAACCAAGTGTTTAACTTAAAATTTTAAAAATCCGAAAGAATTTAACCCCTTCCCACACTTAAGATCTTGCAATGCCCTCATTTGCAAGAAATCAGTAATAATTTAAATTATTGAGGGTGATTAGAGTAGAAAAATGATTAAATTTTACCAAAGTTTCCAAACATATTGGCGTTTGTTTGCTGAATGATAAATGGTGCACATCATTTGTTCATTCCGTCTTGTTGTTACATCACATTTGTTTTTCATTTTGTCGTCAAAATTAGTAGCTTTTGCTGAACTTAATGCCAGTCTTTGAAAATGCGTTGTTTTACCCTGTTGTGTACAATTGACAATATACATACATACAAATAATAACATGCATGGTAATTTGAAATGGAACTTAACATCCCACTTTCAAATCAAATATGAAATATTAGTACAACATAATAAAAATATTAAACATTACATTAAAAGTATCATAATATTATATGTTTAAACATAAATAAATAATAATAAAAAAAATACAAATTACCAACGGGAACTATATCAATCTGGATAGGGGTTTCAGCTCATGTCGTCGGGCGGGTTCCATGGTTGGTTATAGGTGTACTGATAGGCGTGGTTAGGGTCGTAGAGAGTAAATGGTGGTCGCATATCGGGCTGGTGTGGAGGATAGTAAGCAGGTCGGGTCGGTACGTAGTTATTTGGTACCTGAGGTGATAGCTGGCTCATGATCTGATGCTGATGATAGTGCCATCTATCATGCTGTCGTTGCCTGGAATGCTCGTACACATTCTCGGCTTGCCATTACTCGTACCGACTATATCTATCCTAGTTTGTCATTTTTACCTCATCTATACGCTGGTAGACGTCAGTCATAGCCTCCCTAATGACATCCCTAATGTCATCCGGTTCTTTCATTTCCTCATCTGAACCTCTCTCTACCTGTGGATGACGGCCATCATATGGTATTGCCTGATTGCGTCTGCTCTTTAATACCTTAGCACCCTGATAGACCTTCAATCCTAAAGGATCAACATGTTCCCTACACACCATCAGTGGACCCCCTTGGTCCCTATCTACACTCAAATACTCTCCAATGAGAGTAACAAAAATATCTCCTCCTATTACTCCCCCATCCTGTATTCCTGCTACTACTTTGGACAGATAAAAACCAACACAGTAGGGGATATTAACAAAGCTTCTAGGGTTTCGAATACACTTAAGGTAAAATAGGTCGTGTAAGGTCATCTTCTCCTTGTTTTTACCTCTTTGTGTAATCGAATTAGCTAAAAATCTATGTATAATACGTAGCTCTGCTTTGTTAATATCTAAATAGGAGTGTCTTCCTCCCAGCGTAAAAACATTATAATCTGACATACGCCTCCAGACGGCGTTTGCGTCAAAATTCCTATCTACCCGCTCCCCATGATAAATCAAATTTGTACAATCGGGTAGTAGTAATTCACTAGGAGTGTAAATATGTAAAGCCCTGGCCATGTCCAGCATGGACATCCTGTACATCCTACGGCCAAGTAAAAATCTAAGAAAACTTCTATCATCTAACCTATCTACATCCGCATTAAGTGAAACAGTACTCATAAGCTCAATACACCATTCCTTATATACAGGCCTACGAATGGTAAATAAACGTTCCCAATCGGGAAAAGAAGAGCTGCCATACCTTTGGATCAGATGTTGCCTAACTGAGTTAACTAGTTGGACCCTTTTCAAAGGCTCCCAATCGATTACCCTCGGCACTTCTACATTTTTCAGTATCAGTTTAAATTTGTTACTTTGATACATCGGGTAATCTCTCCAACTTTGATCAAATCTCAAATTAGGATGCAACTGTTCTTCATGAATCGTTGGGTGTGCTATTATCAGATGAATCGGAAATTGTACGTAGGAATTAACATATTCTTGTTGCGGATCATAATATGATACGTGTTGATCAGGTTGTTGTTGTTGTTCCTGTTGTTGCTCCGTTTCATATTGCATTTCATGTTCAGGTTCTGGAGCAGGTTGCCTAGATGATGATGATGCACCATCAGTATCGGTAAATCTCTGCAAAACACATTAAACACAAAATTTGTGCATCCAAATATGCATTAGTGTTAGCAAAATAACAACTTGAAACAATTACAATAACATGTTTAATCAAAATTAAACTTATACACATTTTCACAATTTTAACAATTCTACACTTTTTCAAATAAGCATATATGAAAATGTTTACAAAGCTCATAAGCATTCAACTCAAATAACATGTTAAAATAACCATTACTAGCAATTAAACAAGTTTCAAATGGCATTTACATCAATTTAATCAAGTTCATGAATTTTAGACCTAAAAAAGTCCACTTTAATTCTCAAAAATCATGTTTAGGATCAAAGTTTAGATCATTTAGCTACCTAAACATGTTTCACTACTTAATTTAGCAATAATTCATGACAAAAATCGGCCATAACCTGTTTATATCAAAAAGCCCCAAATTGCTCAAGAACACAAACCCTAGATTTCTAAAAATTTTGAAGTTTTTGGCTTCAAATCATGTTAAATAGCATCAATCTAGGTTATACATGCATAAAATACTAACAATTTAACTCTAATTACACTAGAAATTAACAAAATTAAATTAGGTAAAATATAGCTCAAGAACACTAAATATCAAATTTAAAGAGGTTTAGGGGTGTAATTGTTACCTTTTTTGATAAACTTCTTAACAAATTCATGATTAGAGCGGATTATAGCAAGAAATTTGGTTGATTTTGGTTGAAAAATGATGATTTTAGGTGATGTTTGGGAGGTATTTGCGTATTTGTGTGTGTGTTTGTGAAAGAGCAGAACAGCTCGTGGAGTATTTGTTCCTGACCAGTTTTCTCTCTCCATGCGACCCATGGAAATGAAGGGAAAACCCCATGCGATCGCATGGAGTCGGGTTTTTTTTTTTTTAACTTCAACTAAGAAAACATAAATTAATAAATTTTAAAAATTTGTTTCTTTTAGAATGAGGGTGTTTCAGATCGTTGTCCTATTCCGCCTCTCGCCAAAAGTTTAAAATTTGTTACTTTTTAAACGTCGTTTTAAAAGCAAAGATTTTTTGATTTTTTAATGTGATGTCGTAGCGTGGGGGTATGAAATAGTTTATATTTTTACTAGGAAAAGCGATACAAATTACACAAATTTTAATTATTTATTTACAAATGGGATATACCTAAACCTTGCTACAACACTATAGGCAGTGTACCTAATCGTAGAGTAGTGCAGTTTTTAGTAAGTCCGGTTCGTTCCACATGGAGCTGGCTTATTTCACACGATATTTTAAACAATTATATTCGTACAAAATATATTATATTAATAATATATAAAAGGGGGTTTTACCGTTTAATGACCGGTTTGTCGATTTTATATTTTAAGCGAAGCGTAAAGTAAATGACGATATTTAACTAACAATATAAAATAAATAACAATAATTAAAATGACAATAAATAAAAGTACGAGGAAATATGAAATAAAATATATTATGCTTATTTAAACTTCCGTAACCATGATGGTTAACGTGTTGATTTTAGTTTTATGCCCATGGGTTAATTGTCCTTTGTCCTGGATTATTTAATATGTCCGTCTGGTTTTTGTCCATAACAGTCCATCGGTCATAAATTTAAAGTGCGAGTGTCCTCGTCAATTTATTCTTATACCCGAAGTCAAATATTCCAACTAATTGGGGACTTAAATTGTAACAAGGTTTTAATACTTTGTTTAATAATTACACCAGGATATCGACTGCGTGTAACCTAAGGTTTTAATACTTTGTTATCAATTATGCCAAGTGTCCTTGTACATAATTTCACCCCTGTTTTAATAATTCCATAGACTATTAATCCATTCCCGTGTCCGGTTAAACGAACGATTATTCGTACATATAAATACCCCGCTCATCGTGTCCGATCGAGTGTATATAGTTATTTATAGGTACATCCAATTGTAAATCTTTATATTAAAATTAACAAACTATCATTTAGTTAAACAAATATAAAGCCCATTAATAGCCCATAGTCTAATTTCCACAAGTGTCGTTCTTTTGTCGAAACCCCAATTATGGTACAAAGTCCAATTACCCAATTTTAATATTTTTAGCCCAACATCATGATTACTTCGTCTTAAATAAGCATAATAATAACTTAAGTACGAGACATTAATTTAAAAAGGAGAACATAGCTTACATTGATTATTTATCGCGTAGTGTTACACGGACAGAGCTCCGACTTTAAAACCCGTAAAATAACCTTTACATAACCCGAACTAATCTAATATAACACTAATCTATATTATATATATATATATATATATATATTTATATTATACTAAGGAGTATTATTATTATTATGTTATTTTTACTCGCAGAATTTGTGACCTTTTATAGGCATTTTGGAATTTGGCAGCTCCGCGAGTCATGGAGTTTTTGGCCTTCAAACTCCGCGAGTCGTGGAGTTTGAAAATTCAGCTCACAAACTTTTGGTTCCTAGCTTGTCGACATAATAAATATATAAATATAAAATATAAATAATTAATATAATTATTTATATATTATATTATATTCTTGTGCATAACTGACTTGTAATTTTTGGTCCGTTGCGTCGGGCGTTGATAGTTGACTCATGTCCCAGTTCCGGATTTTCGAACGTCCTTGCGTACAATTTAATATCTTGTACCTTGCGTTCCACAACTTGTACTTTTTTCATTTTTAGACGTTTGTTATCAATAAATTGAACCACTTGGATTGTATCTTGTACATTTGAGCTTTTTGGTCATTTGCGTCTTCAAATCGTCGTTTTCGCCTTTTGTCTTCGCACTTATTTAATATAAACGATTACAACTTAAAATAGGACAATTACAACTAAATAATTTACATGTTGGGAGGATATTGCTACTAAATATATGTTCATTTGGAGCACTATCAAATATCCCCACACTTGAACGTTGCTTGTCCTCAAGCAATACAGAACTTGAAATATAATACATCACACGAATCACTTCTTTATTCTTCACACTTTATACATTAGTGATTTTGAGATGGCGGTATGAACAATGGTAGTAACGATGTGGTTTACAGTCCCACATGACTATAAAAATTTAGATCCTTTAGGAAATTGGATCTTTATGAAAACATTTGATCTTTTGAAAATTCATTCTAGCTTTTATCCTAGATAAGTTTTCCGGAATAACCCTTCACTGGTGTTTGCAAAATGTTTTTGTGGGTTTTGTGGGTTTCAGATTTGAAAATTTTAGCTCAAAACTTATGGTTTTGTGTCACCCACTTGCTAACCTTGTATTAGGAAAGCAACACGTCCAGTTTACTTGTCCCGTATATTACCTTTTGGTAAACTACCGTCCGGTTGTAAAGGAAAGCGATGAACAAGCAACTGTTAAGGCAATGTCCCGTGACTTGCTTTTGATTATGGTCTATAAACATGTTGGATGCTATTACTATCCTTTGTAGGAGCAATAGTAAAGATCATCCTATGATTTTTTTGGTCTGGCACAAGGTCCTGTCTTCGACCATGCTATGCAACCATCGTTCTTACAGTTGACACCCGATTTGGTTCAGGTGACCTAATGAATTCCAGGTGAATTCCTAGGATTTTACGTTCAATGGTAATGAACGCATTGAAAATGGTTTTTCAGAAAACAAATCGGTTTATAATTTTGATCAAAATATTTTCTCGTTCAAGCTCAAGTTTAGATATCATCGAATTCCATGAGTTTGTAATTCTCAATCTTTAAGGTCAATCTCAAGGATTGAGTAATATCAGTCTTAAAAGCTGATTTTTAATCTTTAAGGAGATTATCCTTTCTGGGGATCTGATTCATTAGTCTTATCAAGCTAATTTGCACGGCGCCCTCCCCATTTTACGAGACAGATCCTCTCATGGTTAGGATAAGTCTGACCACTTGGCGACCCTGTTTTATGCTGAGGTCCGTGGATTTCCTGCTGATTTTAGTGTTGACTTTTCTAGATTTTTCGTCAACCTACAGCTGGTCTGGACGACAACTTCTTGACCTAAATCAAGAAGCGCGTGTCTTTTTCGGAAGACTTTACTTCCTTTTAATGATGGAATTGATTCATCGTGTAGATCCATCTTTTCTTTTCTTTCATCGGGTAAAATAGTTAATTTAGTCCAAAACAAAAGCATCTGCAATAAACTTTACAGAAACATGTGATAGATAGTTTTTAATTGAATAACTTGGTACATTCTCCCCACACTTAGTTTCTTTCTTTGCCTTTTTATTCTCCTTTATTCCATTTTAAATGAATTCAAGCGTTTTAGGGTGTTTCTCAATTTATGTCCTTTCCGAGGTAACGATAATTTCGGTATTAACACCTAGTTTTCACCGTTCATAAATATATATAAACATGATTTTAAATTCATTTAGTTGAACATTTTTCAAATTTTCATAAAATTTGGCAAATAAACCAAGTATAAACCCGAGAGAATTTATAACCCTTCCCCACACTTGAGATCATGCAATGCCCTCATTTGCATGAAATCATACTCTAATTATAAATTCATGAGGGTGATTAGTGTAGAAAAGTGATTGAAAATACCTAGTTTGTAATTAAAAAGCTCGTCGAATGATAGATGGCGCGCCTCATCGTTCATTCCTTCTTGTTTTATCACACATGCTTTTTTTTTTCTTTCAAAAACGGCTGCTTTTCTGAACTGTTCACTAATATTTGAAAAAGCGTCTTTTACCCTAATCATGCATTTTTATTAACGAGTTATGCACTAACCCGAACCCCTAATTTAACGTTAAGTGGGGTTAGACTTCCCCACACTTAGCTGACGACATGTGAAATCGGTAGAATAAGTTCCACGAATTAGAATAGTGAGCCAGTTATTTACATCTCGGGTGGTGTATAATATATCAATGGGTTTAAAGTTTAGACTCACCAGATCGTCACTACTTAATTCTTTTTTAAGTGTAGCTTTTAGTTAATGGATATGTCTCTTTTCTGGTTCTTGGTCAAATGGATCGATATACACCGACATACTTATTTCTATAGGGTGGACAATTCCTAATATTTCCTTCCTTTTATTCTCAGGATCAAAGTTTTCACCTCTATTACACAATTGGGTGAAATTCGAGGTGTCATTATCTATTACAGCTCGTAGTTCATTTCTGGTGGATGACTCGTCTATTGAGAATATTGGGTTGGAAGGTTGTGGAATGGTGAAGTTCGGTTTGGCCTCGGGGGTAAAATTTTCAACGTTATCGTATTCCCAAGAGTACCAATTTGTCACCCTTACTTCTTCTTTATCCATTGATGGATCGATGATTTCATCGGTAGAGGCTAATGTATCGATATGTTGTGAAATTGGTAAGACTGAATAAAAAGTATCATCGGGATAGTTGGTGATTTCTGAGCTCTCGAATTCATCAAAATTCGATGATATGAGATTTTCTTGTACACGACTTCTCAGATCAACAGGTGTGTAGTCTGATAGAGTTTCAGCTTGCCGGTTTACAAACTCTCTCATTTGTTCATTTTGAGCATTGAGTTCTTCGAGTTTGATTTTCATATTGTCTAATAAATTTTCAGACACGTAATTTTCCTAGTCTACTGGTTGTTGAGTTTGGAAATATTCTTGGGAATAATCCCAATTTGAATTGTATTCTTCATAATCATTCCATTCAGGTTCTGTGGGTGCGTAATTTTCCATAGGAACGTAATAATAACATTCCCATGTTGAGTGATAATCTCCACAGATTTCACAACCAGTTATTGTTTCGTCATTCGTGATCCAAGATTGACCGAACGAATTGTCATCAACACCCGTTTGAGAGTATTGATTTAATTGATTTTGGATATCAAAAAGAGTTTCCATAGCCTTGTTTTCAAAATTTTCCATTTTATTGCGATGGCCAAATTTTAGCTACAATGTGGTGCATTTACTAATTATCCTATTAGTTATAAAAATAGAAAAACTTATATAAGTTGTCCAATTAATAGACTTTTCTGCTTTTGCCCACGTTTCGAATAGCCAAAAGATGCAGCAGGGAGCCAGGACCCTTTAAATCGGAAGCTCACAACTCAGCCACTAACAAATCCAACTATTACTACGAAGCAGAAAATTGTCAACGTCCATTAATTTAACCACTTAAATAATTTTTCTTTCCGTTTGAGATAGTAGATAAGAAATAGAGAAAATTTCTAAGTCCTAAAAACTAGCGTGTCGAGAAATAAGAAAGAAAAAGATTGCGCGTCGAAAAATGTCGAAAAATAAAAGGTTGAAAAATAAAAAGAAAGTAGCGCGTCGTAACTTAAAAGGCACTAAAATTTTAAAATCATCGCAAAATTCTAAAGCACCTAAATCTTAGTCTAAAGAAATAGCACTTAAGGAATTTTACGGCAAAGCCTAAGAATCTATACATATAAAATAACTACGGAAAAACTAATTTTAAAACTAATTGCGAACGAAAAATACATAAAATATTACGATTACACTAAATAAAAGGATACAAATTATAAAAAGTGATAAAATTACTTATTTTTATAAAAAATATTATTTTTATATTTTTATTTTAATATTTTATAAAAGTATTAATTTTTTATATATTAAAACTAAATATAATTAATTATAACTAATTAATTTAAAAACTTAAACTAAATAATAATAATAATAATAATAATAATAATAATAAAGTAATTAGGGTTAAATAATAATAATAATTAATAATACCCCGTAATTAATGCGAAATAGGGTTTCTGGTCAGGCTGGTCAGGGCGGCTCCGCGAGTCGTGGAGTTTTAAGCCTGCAAACTCCGCGAGTCGTGGAGTTTGAAAAAAAAGTTTTTTTTTTTTAAATTTTATATTTTTTTTCTAAAAATATATAAAAATATATTTATACAAAAATAAATTAAAAATATAGCGTTTCGCCGAGTCCCCGGCAGCGGCGCCAAAAACTTGATGTCGTAGCGTGGGGGTATGAAATAGTTTATATTTTTACTAGGAAAAGCGATACAAATTACACAAGTTTTAATTATTTATTGACAAATGGGATATACCTAAACCTTGCTACAACACTATAGGCAGTGTACCTAATTGTAGAGTAGTATAGTTTTTAGTAAGTCCGGTTCGTTCCACAGGGAGCTGGCTTATTTCACACTATATTTTAAACAATTATATTCGTACAAAATATATTATATTAATAATATATAAAAGGGGGTTTTACCGTTTAATGACCGGTTTGTCGATTTTATATTTTAAGCGAAGCGTAAAGTAAATGACGATATTTAACTAACAATATAAAATAAATAACAATAATTAAAATGACAATAAATAAAAGTACGAGGAAATATGAAATAAAATATATTATGCTTATTTAAACTTCCGTAACCATGATGGTTGACGTGTTGATTTTAGTTTTATGCCCATGGGTTAATTGTCCTTTGTCCTGGCTTATTTAATATGTCCGTCTGGTTTTTGTCCATAACAGTCCATCGGTCATAAATTTAAAGTGCGAGTGTCCTCGTTAATTTATTCTTATACCCGAAGTCAAATATTCCAACTAATTGGGGACTTAAACTGTAACAAGGTTTTAATACTTTGTTTAATAATTACACCAGGATATCGACTGTGTGTAACCTAAGGTTTTAATACTTTGTTATCAATTATGCCAAGTGTCCTTGTACATAATTTCACCCCTGTTTTAATAATTCCATAGACTATTAATCCATTCCCGTGTCCGGTTAAACGAACGATTATTCGTACATATAAATACCCCGCTCATCGTGTCCGATCGAGTGTATATAGTTATTTATAGGTACATCCAATTGTAAATCTTTATATTAAAATTAACAAACTATCATTTAGTTAAACAAATATAAAGTCCATTAATAGCCCATAGTCTAATTTCCACAAGTGTCGTTCTTTTGTCCAAATCCCAATTATGGTACAAAGTCCAATTACCCAATTTTAATATTTTTAGCCCAACATCATGATTACTTCGTCTTAAATAAGCATAATAATAACTTAAGTACGAGACATTAATTTAAAAAGGAGAACATAGCTTACATTGATTATTTATCGCGTAGTGTTACACGGACAGAGCTCCGACTTTAAAACCCGTAAAATAACCTTTACATAACCCGAACTAATCTAATATAACACTAATCTATATTATATATATATATATATATATATATATATATATATATATATATATATATATATTTTTTTTATATTATACTAAGGAGTATTATTATTATTATGTTATTTTTACTCGCAGAATTTGTGACCTTTTATAGGCATTTTGGAATTTGGCAGCTCCGCGAGTCGTGGAGTTTTTGGCCTTCAAACTCCGCGAGTCGTGGAGTTTGAAAATCCAGCTCACAAACTTTTAGTTCCTAGCTTGTCGACATAATAAATATATAAATATAAAATATAAATAATTAATATAATTATTTATATATTATATTATATTCTTGTGCATAACTGACTTGTAATTTTTGGTCCGTTGCGTCGGGCGTTGATAGTTGACTCATGTCCCAGTTCCGGATTTTCGAACGTCCTTGCGTACAATTTAATATCTTGTACCTTGCGTTCCACAACTTGTACTTTTTTCATTTTTAGACGTTTGTTATCAATAAATTGAACCACTTGGATTGTATCTTGTACATTTGAGCTTTTTGGTCATTTGCGTCTTCAAATCGTCGTTTTCGCCTTTTGTCTTCGCACTTATTTAATATAAACGATTACAACTTAAAATAGGACAATTACAACTAAATAATTTACATGTTGGGAGGATATTGCTACTAAATATATGTTCATTTGGAGCACTATCATAATGTTTTTGCCATACTTTAATTCAATAAGATTAAAAATAATGATAATAAAAGTTCTCGTCCCTCCCTTGGGTAGAGCAATTTCGGTTCAACGACCTAGTTTTCAACTCACGCCGAATTTTTAGAAATCACATTTTTAACTTAGTGAAATAAAGTAAATTTTTTTTTTTAAATTCACACCAAACTTAAATTTAAAATGCATAAAATTAAAAATTCATATTATTAAAATTAAAAATTCACACCAAATATATATTATATTTTTGTTTTTATACATACAAACTTATATTAAAAATATTAATTTTTCAAATATTTACAAACTTAAATATATTGATTTTAAAAAGTTTATAGTATTAATTTAATATTTATATATTAATTTTAAAAACATGGTAAAAAAAAATTAAATTAAATTTTATTGGTCTTTTATCCCACTTTAATCAATCAAATATTATCAAAAATATACGCCCCTCTTTTCGGTAAAGTAATTTCGGTTCCATAACCTAGTTTTACTCCTGACGAATTTCTGAAATATTTTAGGTTGATTGATTAAAGATATTTATACCTTAAGAATAAACGGTAAATTTCGCAGTGATGTAATAAATTTTTGTATGATATCAATAATTTCGGTTACGCATATCTAATTTTATTGAATACCAATTTAATACTTTATAGCGAACGATTCAGCGTTTATTGTCAAAAGGTTAAAAGCAATAAATAAAATAAATAAAAACTGTACATACTTACCTGTGACATAGAATTCTCAGAGACCTGCTTTAGACGACTCATAGGAGAGTCATGTGATTTCATTTTCCATAGCTACATAAGCGTAACCTCGATTCTTCAATATCTTTTCTTCTAAACATATGAACGGTCCTTCTCTGCATAGAGTAACAAATTCGGTATTTGAATATGTTTGATTATTTGAACATTTACCTTCGTGTGACCATTTTCCGCATTTATAACATCTTTCAAGGTGTCGTGCTCTTCTTTTTGTTGCGGATTTTGATTTTCCTTTACCAAAATGTATCTTATGATGATCTTTTCTGAGTTTTTTTCTTACTCCGTCCACTTTTTCTCTTATGAATGATACTAGTTCACTCGGAAGTGTGTCATTATTACGTTTAGTAATCATAGCGTGTAGCATTAGACCATGGTTCAGATCAAAGGAATTCTTCATCTCGTAAAACCTAAAAAAATAAAAATTCAGAATGGAGGGAGAAGACTAGTTCTTTAGGGTCTGGTAGGGAAAGACCATTCGGATTCCATTCTCGGAAACTACACGAAAACAGAATATCTAACTCTAACAGAAATATATATTATCCTTAAAAGACTTGATTATCCCCACACTTAGTTAGCTGTGGTTTCGAAATTGTGATTAACTTCGTTTTCAATTGGACTATCAACAACTTGTATATCTCTGACTTTTACTTCAAGCCAATTGTTGATTTCCTCTGTAACTTTCACAAATTCAACTAACATTGCCTTTTCTTTAGGCGAAAAATTGGATACTAATCGGTTACATAACTTAAAGTTTCCCTTAATCCTAGCATCTTGAATCTGTTTATAAAGTTTCTTCATTGAACTGTTAAAAACGGGTTCATCTAATTTCGTATTAACAACAGGGTTCTTTGTTATCAGGTCATCATTGGTTGTTGCTTCATCTTCCCCACACTTAGGCGTTTTTATTGGTTCAACAATTTTGGTTGGTGGAGATCTAAATTTTCGGTTCACAAAGGTGATCGATTTGTCACCATCCCTAAGTGTCATTCTACCTTCTCTTACATCAATGAACGCTTTGGTGGTTGCTAAAAATGGGTGACCTAAAATTAGTGGAATAACAAGGTCTTCCTCATATTAATAACTATGAAATTTGCAAGAAAGGTTAAACTTCCCACTTTAACAAGTAAATTGTTTGCTATTCCAACCGGGTGTTTATGGTTTGATTAAATAATTGAACACCTATTCTGGTTGGTCTTAATTTACCCACACCTAATCTTTTATATAAGGAAAGAGGCATAACATTTGCACTTGCTCCTAAATCTGCGAGTTCATTATACATAGCACCATCGTTAAGCAAGCAAGAAATGATAAATTCACCTGGGTCTCCTACTTTAGTAAGTAGAGTTGGTTTGTTACCCTTTTTCAAGTGATCTTTTCTTGGTTCTTTCACTTCTACTTGAACTTCTTGTTCACATTTTTCTTCGTTTCTTGGAATGGGAGGTTTGTATAAGAATTCTTCTTCATCACTCCAATTTGAAGCTTCCTTGTCTTCCAATTTTGGTTTTTCATATGTTGTTGATAACATATTTATGTTTTCATTATGAGGGTTTTCTTGGGTGGTGAAATTGTGATTGACTTCATTGTCAACTTCCATCGGACCATGTATGTAATGTTTAACTCTGTGACCATTAATTTTAAATTCAATCCCATTTGAATTTATTAACTCTATTGTTCCGTATGGGAAAACTCTTTTAACTATGAATGGTCCAGACCATCTTGATTTCAATTTTCCAGGAAATAGCTTGAATCGTGAATTGAAAAGAAGAACTCTGTCTCCTTCTTTAAATTCTTTTGAACTTCTGATTCTTTTATCATGCCATTTCTTCGTTCTTTCCTTATAGATTAATGAATTTTCATATGATTCATATCTTAATTCTTCTAAATCGTTTAGTTGACTTAACCGTAGACATCCAGCTTCATGCAAATCAAGATTACATGTCTTCAAAGCCCAAAATGCTTTGTGCTCAATTTCTACTGGAAGATGACATGCTTTTCCATAAACGAGTTTAAAAGGTGTGGTGACAATTGGAGTTTTGTAGGCTGTTCTAAAAGCCCAGAGTGCATCCTCCAATTTCATGGACCATTCCTTCGGATTTGATCCTACTGTTTTCTCTAGAATACGTTTTAAAGCTCGGTTGGTATTTTCAATTTGTCCACTTTTTTGTGGATGATAAGCAGTTGAGATTTTATGAGTTACTCCATATCTTTTGAGAACTTTCTCAAGTTGATTATTACAGAAATGAGTACCCTGATCACTTATTAAAGCTTTCGGTGTTCCAAACCTAGTAAAAAGACGTTTTAAAAAGTTGACTCAACTCGTGCATCATTAGTTGGTAGAGCTTGTGCTTCCGCCCATTTAGATACATAATCAATGGCAACGAGAATGTAGAGATTATTATGAGATTTTGGAAATGGACCCATAAAGTCAATACCCCAAACGTCAAATACTTCACATACTTGAATGACATTTTGTGGAATTTCATCACGTTGACTTATTTTTCCAGCCCTTTGACAAGCATTACAGGATTTGCAAAGAAGGTGTGCGTCTTTGAAAATTGTAGGCCAATAGAATCCAGCATCGTAGACTTTTCTTGCTGTGAGTTGAGGCCCATAATGCCCTCCTGTTGGTCATGTGTGACAATGGTTTAAGATTTGACTGGCTTCATCCCCGAATACACATCGGCGTATTATTCCATCGGGATAACTTTTAAACAAATGTGGATCTTCCCAGAAATAGTGTTTTATATCACTAAAGAATTTATTTCGTTTTTGGTACGACAACCCTTTTTCAAGGAATCCACATACTAAGTAGTTTGCATAGTCTGCAAACCATGGAATTTCATTATAATCGATCTTTAAAAGATATTCATCAGGAAAGTTATCTTGTATAGCCGATTCATTTAGAACTTCTAATTCAGGATTTTCAAGACGAGAAAGATGATCAGCTGCGAGATTTTCTGCCCCCTTTTTATCTCGGATTTCAATATCGAACTCTTGTAAGAGTAAGATCCAACGGATTAATCGTGGTTTGGCATCTTATTTCGAAAATAGGTATCTAAGAGCAGAATGGTCGGTATAGACCACCGTTTTAGCTAGAACGAGATATGAACGAAATTTGTCAAAAGCAAAGACAATAGCAAGGAGTTCTTTTTCAGTAGTTGTGTAATTCGTTTGTGCTCCTTGTAACGTCTTACTAGCGTAATAAATAGGTTGAAATTGTTTTTCAATCCTTTGACCTAAAACGACTCCCATTGTAAAATCACTTGCATCGCACATTAGTTCAAATGGTAAATTCCAATTTGGAGTTATCATGATCGACGCATTAGTGAGTTTTTCTTTAAGAATATTAAAAGATTTGATGCATTCATCTGAAAAGATGAATGGAGCATCCTTTTCTAGGAGTTTATTCATAGGTGTGGCAATTTTAGAAAAATCTTTTATGAAACATCGGTAAAAACCAGCATGTCCTAGAAAACTCCTAACTCCTCTAAAATTGGTGGGATGTGGAAGTTTAGAAATTACATCTACTTTAGCTCTATCCACTTCAATTCCTTCTTTTGAAATTTTATGACCAAGAACGGTGCCTTCTTTAACCATGAAATGGCATTTCTCCCAATTAAGAACTAGATTTGATTGTTCGCATCTAATTAGCATTCGTTCAAGATTAACTAGACATGTTTCAAAAGTATCACCGAAGACTGAAAAGTCATCCATGAAAACTTCCATGCATTCTTCTATCATGTCGTGAAAAATCGCCATCATGCACCTTTGAAAGGTTGCAGGGGCGTTGCAAAGTCCAAATGGCATGCGTTTGTAAGCAAAAGTACCATAAGGGCACGTGAATGTGGTTTTCTCTTGGTCCTCGGGTGCTATTGGAATTTGAAAATATCCGGAAAAACCATCAAGAAAATAATAGTAACTATTTTCGGCTAATCTTTCCAACATTTGATCAATGAAAGGTAAGGGAAAGTGATTTTTTCTGGTGGCGTCATTTAATTTTCTATAATCAATACAAACACGTCATCCTGTTACAGTCCTAGTAGGAATAAGCTCATTTTTCTCATTTGTGATGACAGTCATGCCACCCTTCTTAGGTACACATTGAACTGGGCTTACCCATGGACTATCAGAGATTGGATAAATTAAACCTGCATCTAGCAGTTTAATAATTTTTTTCTTAACAACATCTTGCATATTAGGATTTAGTCTTCGTTGGCGTTACACATACGTTTTATGACCTTCTTCCATTAGGATTTTATGTGTGTAATACGAAGGACTTATGCCTTTAATATCATGAATCTTCCATGCAATAGCTGGTTTACGAGCTTTTAGCACAGAAATGAGTTGAGATTTTTCATTTTCTGTAAGAGAAGACGATATTATTACAGGTAATTCAGATTCACCATGTAAATAAGCATATTCCAAATGGTTTGGAAGTGGCTTTAACTCTAATGTCAGTGGTTCTTCTATCGATGATTTGTATCGATATCTGTCTTCTTCTTTTAGCATTTGAATTTCTTCTGTTGTTGGTTCATATCCATTAGCCATAAGTGTAGCTAACATTTCAGTTTCATCAATTGGTTCAGTCCCTTCTCCTAAAGAACATTCTCCTGTTTCTTGTAATTCTGGAAATTCTTCTAATAATTCTGCATGTGAATCTATAGTTTGAATATAATAACATGTATCATCTGCAGATTGCGGTTGTTGCATGGCTCTATCAACTGAAAAGGTAACACTCTAGTCCTCTATACTTAGGGTCAGTTTCTTACCGAACATGTCTATTATTGCTTTAGCAGTGTTTAAGAATGGTCTTCCTAATATGAGAGGAACTCGAGAATCTTTTTCCATGTCCAGAATAACAAAATCTACTGGAAATACTAAAGTACCAACTTTAACTAGCATGTTCTCCATTATCCCTCTAGGATATTTTACTGATCGATCTGCTAGTTGTATGCTTATTCGTGTTGGTTTCAATTCTCCAAGGTCTAGTTTAGCGTATAGTGAATACGGCATTAAATTTATACTAGCATCTAAGTCTGCCAATGCTTCTATTGAACTAAAACTACCCAGAAAACATGGAATTGTGAAACTTCCTGGATCTGATAATTTTTCTGGTATCTTATTCAACAGCACTGCAGAACAATTAGCATTCATTGTAACAGCCGAGAGTTCTTCCATTTTCTTTCTATTTGTGATTAGATCTTTCAAGAATTTAGCATATCTAAGCATGCCTGAAATCACATCAATGAAAGGAAGATTTACATTTATTTGTTTAAACATATCCAAGAATTTGGATTGCTCGGCTTTAAGTCTTTCTTTTCTCATTTTACTCGGGTAAGGAAGTGGTGGTTGGTATGGTTTAACATAAGGTTTTGCCTTAACTGTCTTATCTTCATTAACCTTTTCAACTATCGGTTCTGTTTCCTTATCTTGCTCAGATTGTGGTTCTTGTGGAGTAGGAATAGAGTCATCAGAAATTACAGGCATTTCAGGTGGTTTAAGTGTAATAACACTTCTTGTGGTAATGGCTTTAGCTGTTTCATTCCGGGGGTTAGCATTTGTATCACTAGGTAGACTTCCTAGATTTTTTTCACCTATCAACCTTGCTAGGTTGCTTACTTCTTGTTTTCCAGATTTTGAATAGAAGCTTGTTGATTTCTAAATGCTTGAGCATTTTGTTCATTGGTTTGTTTCTGAGATATGAAAAATTGAGTTTGAGATTCAACTAGCTTCGACATCATATCTTCAAAATTTGGCTTTTTATCATCGGTTTGTGGTGGTTTATTTTGAAAAATAGGTCTTTGCTGATTGTAAGTATTATTAGATACTTGTTGATTGCTAGGACCTCGTAGGTTGTTGTATGGAACATTTCGATTATAATTCTGGTTTTGATTGTAGATTGATCTTAGCGGTTGATAATTATTCTAATAATTATTTCCAGGCATTTGGTTCATGTATGAAACATTCTCTCTTTGTTCCATTGTTTGTTCAATACTGAGATAATCTTTTGTCAAATGTGGTCCTCCACACTGCTCACAACTAATTCGTATTGAGTGAATATCTTTAATCATCTTTTCCATTCGTCTCTCGACATCATCTATCTTTGCAGAAATGGAATCAAAGTCATGGCTAGAATCGGCTCTAGCTGCTTTAGATGATCTAACGATATCTTTTTCTTGGTGCCACTCATGTGAGTGGGAAGCAGTGTTATCAATAATTTTGTAAGCTTCAGTTGCGGTTTTCTTCATAATGGAACCACCAGCTGCTATATCGATGTCTTTTCTTGTAGTGATGTCGCATCCTTGGTAGAATATTTGTACTATTTGATAAGTGTCTAAACCATGTTGCGGACATCCTCTCAATAAATTTCCAAATCTTGTCCACGCCTTATATAGAGTTTCATTTGGCTTTTGTGTGAATGTAACAATTTCTCCTTGAAGTCTTACGGCTTTAGATGCTGGAAAGAATTGTTTAAGAAATTTTTCAACTAAAACGTCCTATGTATCAATCGCCCCTTCAGGTAATAATTCTAACCAATCTTTGGCTTCTCCCTTTAAAGTCCAGGGAAATAACATGAGATATATCTGTTCATCCTCCACTTCTCTTATTTTAAATAGAGTGCAGATCCTATTAAAGGTACGAAGATTTTCATTTGGATCTTCCTTCGGCGCACCACTAAATTGGCATTGATTAGTCACCATGTGTAGGATTTGTCCTTTGATTTCATAATCTGGCGCATTAATGTCTGGTTGAGTAATTACGTGACCTTGGCCAGTGCGTTTAGCTCTCATTCGGTCTTCCATACTTAGAGGTTCCAGATTCTCCATGATTGAATTTTTTGAATCTGAATCACTAGAGGATTCTGATTTAATGGTTTGTTCCTCGACAATCTCTGTTTGAATGATTGGTGGTTCAGGAGGAAAGATTAATGGTTCAGGATCTCTGAATTGTCCCTGAATATCCTCCGGATTCTCAATTGTGAGGTCGGGTTCAAAAAATGGATTGTCGAAAATTTGAATTGGAGTACTTGGTCGACTGGATGACGATTCTAAAGAAAAATCAACGGCGACAATATTGGCTAGATGTCTTGATCGAGTTACAGGTGGTGAACGTATGAAAGGTGGTAAACGTTTTGCTCGGTGCATTCACTGAATATCCTATTAGTTATAAAAGATAAAAATTATATAAGCTATCAAATTAATAGACTTTTCTGATTTTGCTCACGTTTTGAATAGCCAATAGATGCAGCAGGTAGCCAGGACCCTTTAAATCAGAAGCCCACAACTCGCCACTAACAAATCCAACTATTACTACGAACCAGAAAATTTTGGATGTCTATCAATTTAACCACTTTAAATAATTTTTCGTCGAAGTTTAAAGAAATTTTAGAGAAGAAATAGAAAATTCTATATCCTAAAAACTAGAGCGGCGAAAAATAAGAAAGAAAAAGATTGCGTCGAAAAACGTCGAAAAATAAAAGGTCTAAAAATAATAAAAAGAACGTAGCGCGTAGAAACTTAAAAGTCTAAAAACTTAATATTAAAAGTTACGTCTAAAGGTATTAAAGCTTAAAAGGAATTCTATATCCAAAACGGCAATAACTTAAAAAATACTAAAATCTTAAAATGGCGTCGCAAAATTCTAAAGCACCTATATCTTAGTCTAAAGAAAAAGCACTTAAGGGATGTTACGGCAAAGCCTAAAAATCTAGAAATAAAAATAACTACGGCAAAAACTATAACTTAAAACTAATTACGAGCGAAAAATATAAATATTACGAATAAACGATTAAAAAGATATAAATAATAAAAAGAAACTTAAAGTTATAAAAAAAATACAATTTTTATAAAAATATTATTTTTATATTTTTTATTTTATAAAAGTATCAATTTATAATTAATAAAACTAAATATAACTTAAAATACAAAAATAATAAAACTAAAATTAATTAATTAAAAAAATTAACCCTAATTAGGGTTTATAATAATAATAATTAAAATATACTCCGTAATTAATGAAGTAGGTCAGAGGTATCAGGCTTTTCAGAACTTCTCATGCGGTCGCATGAGTTTTAGCCTTCGGGTTCATGCGATCACTTGAATTAGAAAATCGGGCCAGATTATTTGGGCTGCTACAGTGTAGCTCGTTTACAATTTATTATTTTTTTTAATTTTTTGTTTTATAAATAAATAAAGTATTTATATAAAATAAATAAAAACTTATATTTTTACAAACAAAAAAAAAACTACCTATTAGTTTTTTTTGTAACTAAAAGAAAATACAAACTTTTTAATTTTTTTATATTTTGAACAACTCTTAAAAATATATATATTTTGTTTTTCTTTTTATATTTTTGTATTTTTAATATTTAAAACGTATTTTTACAAAAGTAAATTAAAAATCTTTTTTTTTATATATAGCGTTTCGCTTCCGGCGTTTAAGCAGTCCCTGGCAGCGATGCCAAAAATACTTGATGTGCGTAGAGGTGTATACGAAATAGTTATATATTTACTACGAAATACTATTAAATACGATACAATTTTACACAAGTTATTTATTTATTTAAAGAGTGGATATACCTAAACCTTGCTACAACACTTATAGGCAGTGTACCTAATCGTACAGTAGTGTAGTTTTTAGTAAGTCTGGTTCGTTCCACAGGGATCTAGCCAAGTTTTATGCTATATTTTTAAAACTATATTTGTAAAAATATAAAAATATATATAAGTAGTATTATTATTATAAAAGGGGGTTTTTACCGTTTAATGACCAGTTTGTCGATTTTAAAACTTTAGTCGCAGTTAAAACCTAATGTAAAATATTAAAAATAAAAACAACTTAATTTAAAGCGTAAAGTAAATAACAATAATTAAAGTGCGATAAATTAAAATGCAATAAATAAAATGACAATAAATAAAATTGCGATAATTAAAAAGTACGATAATTAAATGTGCAATTAAATATAATAAAAGTGCGATGAAATATGAAATAAAGGAATTATGCTTATTTAAACTTCCATAATCATGATGTTCGACGTATTGATTTTAGTTTATTACCATGGGTTAATTGTCCTTTGTACAGGATTATTCAATATGTCCATACGGTTTTGTCCATAATAGTCCATCAATCATAAATATAAAGTGCGAGAGTCTTCGTCAAATTATCCTTATACTCGAAGTCAAATATTCCAACTAATTGGGGATTCGAACTGTAACAAGGTCTTAATACTTTGTTTAATGAATACACTAGGTTATCGACTGCGTGTAATCCAAGGTTTTATTACTTTGTTAATAATTACACCAATTATCCTTGTATGTAATTCACCCATGTTTCAACAAGTCTATTGATTATTAATCCATCCCCATGTTCGGTCAAATGAATAATTATTGGTATTTATAGATATCCCGCCCACCGTACCCAGTCAAGCGTATGTGGTTATATATAAATACGTCAAATTATATGTCTATATATTAAATTAACGAGGTATCATTTAGTTAATATAAAGCCCATTAATAGCCCATAGTCTAATTTCCACAAGTGTCGTTCTTTTGTCCAAACCCCAATTATGGTACAAAGCCCAATTACCCCGTCTTTAATATTTAGCCCAACATCACGATTACTTCGGCATTAAATAAGCATAATAATAACTTAGCTACGAGACATTAATTTAAAAAGGTTGAACATAACTTACAATGATTAATAATAGTGTAGCGTTACACGGACAGAATTTCGACTTACACACTTACAACATTCGCTAACATACCATTATTATTAAATTTAAATTAAAATTAAAATTAAAATTAATATATATATATATATATATATATATATTACGTTGAGAGATAGAGAGAAAAAGGTGTAAACATTCGACCGAAAATGCTGAAATTTATAGATGTGGCCAGGCATCTACTGCCATGCGATCGCATGGATTTTGCACTTCCAGGCCATGCGATCGCATGGCCTGCTTTTCCAGCTCACAAAGATTTGTTTTCTTGTTTGCCGACGGTTTTATTAAATAATATAATATATATAATTTTAAGAATTAATTATATATTATATTATATTCATGTGCATAGTTGACTTGTAATTTTTAGTCCGTTGCGTCGAGCATTGAGAGTTGACTCTGGTCCCGGTTTCGGATTTTCGAACGTCCTTTCGTACAATTTAATATCTTGTACTTTGCGTTTCGTGGCTCGTACTCTTGTAATTTCTAGACGTTTCTTATCAACAATTGGAACCACTTTGATTGTACTTTGTACTTTTGAGCTTTTTGGTCGTTTGCGTCTTCAATTCGTCGAATCTGTCTTTGTCTTCACCTTTTATTATTTAAACGAATATCACTTGTAAATAGAACAATTGCAACTAAAAGCTTGTCTTTCTTGAGGGATAATGCTATGAAATATATGTTCGTTTTTAGCATTATCAGGATGCTTACCTTAAACAGAATTGAAAGAATATGAACCACTTTTTGAAAAGTACTTGAAGGTAGGACAAAAGTAAATTTTGAAATCCAGCGGTTGGGGTTTAAATAAGAGATGTGGTTGGTGAAAAGTTGTTTGGATATTAAAGAGAAAGCATAAAAGACAAAGAAAATCATCAGACATCAGGCGGCTGCCAACACGGTCGACCGTCCTTCGACCGTGCGTGATCTGCTGCAGAATTTACGGAGTATGTTCCATCATTCTCAACCCATTCCTAAGCAAGTTAAAGGTCTCCTTTTTAAGGGCTTAGTAAATATGTCAGCTATGTTTCTAGCAGATTCTACCTTGTCTACCACAATATTACCATTTTGGACGTGGTCACGAAGGAAGTGGTGCCTAATGTCACGACCCTACTTTTTCCGTTATCTTTTACCGTTAATTATTTAACGACCGTTAACTGTTATTCGTGCCTCGTCATCTCTATGACCTATATTATTATTTTTGTAATAATATGTATGTTAATTATTATGTGTTATGTGAATATTTGTATTCATATTTTAAGTTATACATTTCTACGTGTCGCAGATTTCTATCCGGCGAATCTTTTCGGTTTTTAAACCAACGGTCGAGCTTTTGGGATTTTTAAGTCCTAAATATTTTAAATATGATATTTTAAGGTCATATGATTATATATAGTATTTATATATATTTTTCGTCGCGTATTTGTTATCTCTCCGAATTTTCAATCGCGTAGCCGTGTTTTCGCATTTCGGGTCTCGATCGGGCATTCGGGCCACAGGGATTTAATCACTTAGCAAGATGGGATAGTGGGGCCCACCCCACACCCCACCAATCGGCCGAAACCAATAGGGGAGGGAGTATACTCCCCATTTTTCCCATTTTGTCATTTCATTCTCACATTTCACAATTTTGTCATTTAACCTAATTTGCTCTCCTCTCCTCCCTTCCTCTTTTTGGGTGACGACAACCACCACAATCATCATCATCATCATCATCATCTTGCATCAACAACTTGCTTGGATCATCATTTAATCAACACCAACGCGTTCCTCTCGATCTCCTCTACGCGATAACATCTTTTGATTCTCGATTAGGGTATAAACTCTAACCCTAGAATTTTAATTTTTCATTATTTTTCTGTTTTTGATGATTATTTTAATAGTATGATGATTACATATTATTGTATTGATAATTGTATGCATAGAATTGCTCAAATACGTATGTTTTCGGTTTGATTTGATTGGGACAGCAACTTTTTCGTTCATTTATGATATTTTAACTAATTTAAAAGTGAAATTAAAGTATCTAGATGAGTTCCTCTCATCAAGACATTAATTTTAGACTCCGGATTCATGTCATTTCGATTCCCGGAGCTCTAGATATGATTGAAATGGTGTTTTGTTAAGATTGAATTATGAAAATGAATTGAACCAGGTTTGGTCTGACTTTGTGACCACTTTTAGAGTCTTTAGGGTGTACTAGTGTGTTAGGATTGATGATGGGATTAACTTTCATGTTCGGGTCATCTAAATCCGAGCCACGGATCACCCGTTATGACTAAATCATGATTTTTAATGAATTGAAGTTCCAAGTGGTGTAATGGCTGATCATCACAACTTGGGTACTATTCTTGGTGTGTTCTTGAGTGAACCAATGTGTCGGGTGGTTTGATTAGGCTGAGATATATATAAGGCTCGCCGAAAACTGACACCCGGGGCTCAAGATATGACCCGAAGAACTTTTGATTTAAAACTTATGGATGATTATTAAAACTTATGACATAAATAATGATTTTCATTATTATTAAATTACTTATGATATAAAAAGTAATTATTATAATTTAAGACTTATGATATATATTTATGATATCATTTAATTGATACTTATGATTTAAGTTACATCTTAATCAAACTTATGATTAATAATACTTTTATTATTAATGAAAAATACTTATGATAAGTATTAAACTTATATTATAAGATTATTATTATAAGACTTATAATAAGGATTAATTAATTATTTAATTATTATAAGGCTTAGTTATTATTTAATTATAATTAATTATTAAATACTTATGATTTAATGATTATAATTAGAAACTTATGATATGATTAATAATTCATTATTAATTAATAATACTTATAATATGATTTAAAATTTATTATTAATTAATAATACTTATATTATGGTTAATATTTAATTAATTAATTAAATACTTATGTTATATTAATTATATCATTTAAACTTATGTTAACTTTAATAATTTAATTTAATTTAATTAAACTTATGTTATGACATAAATATACATATTTAACTTTAATAAACATTATAACTTACATTATTATTATAACTTACATTTTTGAAATAAATGTTGACTATGTTTGACCAAGGTTGACTTTTGAGTTGACTTTCGGTTGACTTTGACTTTCAGTTGACTTTTGTTGACTTTCTAATTAAGGAAACTTTCCTAACTTAAAAACTTTCCAAAAATAGCAACATTCTAAATTTGGAAACTTTCCAAAAATAAAAACTTTCTAAAAATAGAAACTTTCCAAAATAGAAACTTTCCTAAAATAGAAACTTTTCAAAAATGGAAACCTGCTAAAAATAGAAACTTTCTAAAAATAGAAAGTGTGTCCGTACGATGTTCCGATCAAATCAATGCATGCTGAGTATTGTTCTATGTTTACTTGCAACATGTACAATAGCTATCATACGAAGACTTGACCTAAGTTAGTTATTTATATCGACATGCTTTATTTATAGGTCGGCGTTATGATCATTCCTGATCACTGTACTCCATTTGCTGTTCGCTTATTTGTGTGGGTTACTTCGTTACTATTAAGGTGAGTTATATTCCCGTTTTTACATACTTTTCAAAGTATATTTTTGGGATGTGATTACATGCATTTTATTTCACGTTTAGACACAAGTGACAATTAAAATTAAATTATTCATTGTGAGTTGGACAAAAATATTCCCTAGTCTGGTAACTGTAATCACTGGTTTCTACTGGTAAACACGAATACTACGGATAGATCTATCGGGTTTGACAACCCCATTTCGAGCTAGTCGCGCTAGCAATTTATAATCGGAATGTTTAGTACTTCGTATTTTGTTGTAGATACATTGTCCGGTGTATATCATTTATTGTGTTTGGCAAGTGTAAATAAAGGGTTAAGCGGTTACCAGGTGGCTCATTGATAATGGAATAATGTTTAATGTTTTCTAACATTTTTAAATCTTGTGGTCTAAAGTTTATTCAATTTTTTAAACCTATAATTCACTCAACCTTTGTGTTGACAGTTTACTCGCATGTTTTCACAGGTACTTAAGTTTATGTGATGCTTCCGCTGTGTTTAGAAGAGTCTGCATGCATTTGGGTAGATTTTATGAAATAATTATGAAACTTAAGCTTGCATTATGTTTTTGGATAATTTAAATTTGTGGGTTTGTTGGCAATGTTTTGTGTCAACTTTGGTTAATTAATATGTTGGGTTATTTTAAACTACATATTTTGGTATGCTTTCCTTTTTGGAAAACTTTTGAAATAAGAGAATGCAATGTCGTTTATTAAATTCATTTATGTTCGATCAAGCTGTGGGACCAAGTGACGGAGCCGTTAAGTCTTTTGACGGGGCCATCACAGTTGGTATCAGAGCTCTGATTGTAGGGAACTAGGCGGTCTTAATGTGGTCAACCCGTGGTTCTTAGGGTGCTTTAGAGTCTAGTCTACAGCCCGACCTTTTTGCTATAGCATTATTATGCATTTCATTTTGTATGAGATATATCATAAGCTTTTATTTCTATTTGGTATGTGGTTTGTGGTTTTACTGTTTACAGATGTCGACTTCGAGCAACAACTCCGTTCCTGCCCCTGCTCCTTCGGCTGCTGCCATACGCCGTGCTGATCAACCTTTGATCGATGATCCTGTTCACTACTACTTTTCCACCCTCACTCACATGAACAGAGCTTACACCGACAAGACGCGTATTAATGCTCTTAGTGATTGTATGCGTACCTTGCCGCATAACGAGGTGATGGACCAGATTCGTGCCGATATGGATACGTTTGTCAGTTTCAATCATAATGTCGAGTTCGAGAATCGTAAGCGTAAACGTGAGGTGGACGCTAAGTTCGAGGCTCTCGAGAGCACAGTTCGTGGTTTGAAGGCAGAGTTGGAAGAAGTGAAAGGAAAGTTGCGGAAGTATGAGACTCCTGCCGAGACTCATGCCGGCCCAGCTTATCACACCCGCTCTAAGCATATGTGATATGATGATTCATGATTGATTATTTATTTCATAAGGCTTAATGTCCTTTTATACATACATTTTTGGGTTATGTACGGCGTTTTACCGAGGATTTTATTAAGGTTTTGTTATGGGATGTTTTTCATTATGTATGGGTGGTTATTTTTATGACATCTATTATCATTATCACATTTTATTTCTGACGTTGTGACTCTTGGCATGTTATAGTATGCGTAATGTAGATCATGTATGTTAGGTGCTATGTATGTTGTATGATGTTATCAAAAAATATATATGCATGTGGTGGTTATTTCTATAACAATCATAACTGTCATGTCATTACTCATGGTGTTCGTTGACTATTATTAGAATGGTTAATCGTTTTGTGTTTGATCTATTCCTGTATGACACTAGTATTATTCTTAGTACTAACAGTTGTGTTATTTTGTTTTGAAGATCATGCCTCCTAGAGAGTCCAACGAAGCCCGTATGCAACGTCTTATCTCTGAAGGGATAGCTGCTGCTATGGTAGCAAATGCTAATGCTAATGCGAATAACAACAATCAGGTGGGATGCTCCCACAAAACGTTCATGGCAAGTCGTCCACAAGAATTCAGTGGTACTGAAGGACCCATAAGGCTTACTCGCTGGTTCGAGAAGATTGAGTCTATTTTCAGGGTTAGTCGAGTCCGAGAGGAGGACAAGGTTAGTTTTGCTATCTGCACTCTTAAGGATAGTGCATTGACCTGGTGGAACAACTTGGTTAATAGTTTGGGAAATGATGTGGCTTATGGTTTAACTTGGAATAATTTCAAAGAAAGAATGATCACCCGTTATCGTCCCCGGGGTGAGCTTAAGAAGTTAGAAGCTGAACTTAAGAACTTGAAAATGAAGGGCACCGAATTAGATGCCTACGAGCAAAGGTTCTTTGAGTTGACTTTGTTGTGTCCTAATGTTTATGCTGATGAGAATCTTAAGATTGAAGCTTACATTGATGGGTTATCTGAGAAAATTGAGCATGGGGTTGAGTCTAGTGAGCCCCAGACTATCGAAGCTGCTATGTCTTTAGCTCATAAGCTTAATGATAAGATTTTAAGGAGGAGTAAGGCTGCTGTGACCGATATCAGTGAAGAGGTTGTTAAGAAGGCTGATAATGGGAAAAGGAAGTGGGATAATAACCGTAATCAGAACCAAGGTCAGCAAAAGAAACAAGATACTTCCGGTGCTAGTAACCAAAATCAGCGTGTGTGTCCTCGATGTTATAAGGCTCATGATGGATATTGCACGGTTACTTGTAAGAGGTGTTCCAAAAAGGGACACATTGCTAAAGATTGTACGGTGCTTCTACCAGGTTCTGCTACTCCTGATGCAGGTGGTAATAATAGTAATAATGCTGGTAATAGTGGTGGTAATAGTAATGGTAATGGGAAGTCAAGGAATGGCGGTAATCAGAGAGTTTGTTACGAGTGTGGGAAGCCGGGGCACTTCCGTGATGTCTGTCCTAACAAGAAGACTACTGAGAATGCACGTGGAAGAGCGTTCAACATTAACGCCAGGGATGCTGAGGAAGATCCTAAAATTGTTACGGGTACGTTCTCGGTCAACGATTTATCAGCTTATGTACTATTTGATTCAGGGGCTGATTTGAGTTTTGTGTCGAGTAAATTAAGTCCAAAAATCAAAACACCGTTAACTACTTTAGACAATACTTATGTTGTTGAAATATCTAATGGCAAAGTGCTTACTGCTAAGACTGTGTATCGTAAATGTAACATTAATCTGGCTGGTAGAGATTTTGAGATAGATTTGGTACCGATTGACCTAGGCAGTTTTGACATTGTTATTGGCATGGATTGGTTATCTGCGAATCGTGTTGAGATTATGTGTTATGAGAAATCTATTCGTATTACTAATGTGGTTGGAGAGCCACTGATGGTTTTTGGAGATAAGAAATGCAGACAGTTAAACCTTATTAGATGTTTGACAGTTCATAAACATCCTCGCAAAGGCTGTCATGCTATTCTAGCCCATGTTGTTGATCCCGATAAAGAAACGAAGAGCGTTGGCGATTTTCATATTGTTAGAGATTTTCCCGAGGTATTTCCTGAAGATTTACCTGGCCTTCCGCCGCAATGCGCGGTAGAATTTCAAATTGATCTCGTTCCCGGTGCTGCTCCTGTGGCACATGATCCTTACCGACTTGCGCCTTCCGAACTTCAAGAATTGTCGAGTCAACTCCGTGAGTTGTTAGACAAAGGTTTTATTCGTCCTAGTTCTTCCCCTTGGGGAGCTCCTGTTCTGTTTGTTAAGAAGAAGGATGGTTCTTTCCGTTTGTGCATTGATTATCGTGAGTTGAACAAGCTTACTGTTAAAAATCGATACCCTCTTCTGAGAATTGATGATCTGTTCGATCAGCTTCAGGGTTTATCTGTTTATTCTAAAATCGATCTTCGTTCCGACTATCATCAGTTGCGTGTTAAAGAATATGATGTTTTGAAAACTGCTTTTTGCACCCGTTACGGTCACTTTGAGTTTCTTGTTATGTCGTTCGGATTGACAAATGCACCTGCTGTGTTCATGGACCTCATGAACCGTGTGCGTAGACCCTATCTGGACAAATTCGTTATTGTGTTCATCGACGACATCCTTATTTATTCGAAGAGTGATGAAGAGCACAAAGAACATTTGAAGTTAGTACTCGATCTGTTAAGAAAAGAAGAGTTGTACGCTAAGTTCTCTAAGTGTGCTTTCTGGTTACGAGAAGTTCAATTCCTTGGACATATTTTTAGTAAACAAGGAATACAAGTTGATCCTGCTAAGATTGAGGCGATTGAAAAGTGGGAAATTCCAAAAACTCCTACTCGGATTCGTAAGTTTCTAGGGTTGGTAGGTTACTATAGAAGGTTCATTCAAGATTTCTCTCGTATAGCGAAACCTCTGACTGCTTTAACGCATAAGGGGAAAAAGTATGAGTGGAAGGATGAACAAGAGACTGCTTTTCAGATTTTGAAGAAGAAGTTGACTGCCGCTCCGATATTGTCACTACCTGAGGGTAATGATGATTTTGTTGTTTATTGTGATGCTTCGCGTCAAGGCTTTGGTTGTGTTTTGATGCAACGAAAGAAAGTTATTGCGTACGCGTCACGTCAGTTGAAGATTCACGAGCAGAATTATACAACTCATGATTTAGAGTTGGGGGCCGTTGTTTTTGCGCTTAAGATTTGGAGACATTATTTGTATGGGGTTAAGAGTACTGTGTACACATATCACAAAAGTCTTCAACATATCCTAGATCAGAAACAGTTGAACATGAGACAACGAAGATGGATTGAGACGTTGAATGATTATGATTGTGAACTTTTATATAATCCGGGTAAGGCCAATGTTGTGGCTGATGCGTTAAGTCGTAAAGAAAGGGCTGAACCTCGCAGGTTTAGGGCCTTGAATATGACCATTAGAACAAACCTCGCGCAGATTCTTAAGGCACAACAAGAAGCCTTGAAGGAGGAGAACTTTGTGAATGAGAATGTAAGAGGTATGGCTAAGAAGTTTGAGGTACGAGCAGATGGTACTAGATACTTTGCGGGACGTCTTTAGGTTTCGAAGTTTGGTGAACTACGACAACTTGTTTTAGATGAGGCTCATAAGTCTAGGTACTCTATTCATCCTGTTTCAGGAAAGATGTATCATGACCTTAAGGAGCTGTATTGGTGGCCTAATTTGAAAGCTGATGTGGCTACGTATGTGGCTAAGTGTTTGACCTGTGCTAAGGTTAAAGCTGAACATCAAAAACCGTCTGGACTTTTGGTGCAACCTGAAATTCCCGAGTGGAAGTGGGAAGGTATTATGATGGATTTTATTACTAAGTTACCGAGAGTTGCGGGTGGCTGTGACACCATTTGGGTGATTGTAGATCGACTCACTAAGTCGGCTCACTTTTTACCGATTAAGGAAACAGATTCGATGGAGAAGCTTACTCGTTTGTATTTGAAGGAGATTGTTTCTAGACATGGTGTTCCTGTATCTATTATTTCAGACCGAGACAGTCGATTTGTATCGAGGTTTTGGCGATCCTTACAGGAAGCCTTGGGAACTAAGTTAGATATGAGCACCGCTTATCATCCTCAAATGGATGGTCAGAGTGAAAGGACCATTAAGACGTTAGAAGATATGTTACGAGCGTGTGTTATTGATTTTGGTAATGGGTGGGATAAATATTTGCCGCTAGCTGAGTTTTCTTATAACAACAGTTATCATGCAAGTATTAAAACCGCACCGTTTGAAGCTCTGTATGGTAGAAAGTGTAGGTCTCCTGTCTGCTGGAATGAGGTTGGGGATGCTCAACTCACAGGTCCAGAGATTATTCATGAGATAACCGAGAAGATCGTACAGATTAAGGAAAGATTGAGAACCGCCAGAAGTCGGCAAAAGAGTTATGCCAATAAGGGAAGGAAAGATGTAGAATTTCAAGTTGGTGGCCGTGTTATGTTAAAGGTTTCACCTTGGAAAGGTGTGATACGTTTTGGTAAAAGGGGAAAGTTGAGTCCTCGTTTTGTTGGACCGTTTGAGATCATTGAGAGAGTTGGACCGGCGGCTTATCGTTTGAAGTTGTCACAAGAACTCAGTGCTGTTCATGATGTCTTTCATGTATCGAATCTAAAGAAGTGTTTGACCGAGGCCGATAAGACTATTCTGCTGGAGGAACTTCATGTTGATAAGCAACTACATTTTATTGAGGAACCTGTTGAGATTATGGACCGAGAAGTTAAGACTCTTAAGCAGAGTAGGATCCCTATTGTCCGGGTTAGATGCAACGCCATACGCGGTCCCGAGTTCACTTGGGAGCGTGAAGATCAGATGAAGCAGAAGTACCCGCATTTGTTCCAAGATGCTGAGTCAACCCCTGCACCTGCTTAAATTTCGGGACAAAATTTCCGTAACGAGAAGGTACTGTCACGACCCTACTTTTTTCGTTATCTTTTACCGTTAATTATTAAACGACCGTTAACTGTTATTCGTGCCTCGTCATCTCTATGACCTATATTATTATTTTTGTAATAATATGTATATTAATTATTATGTGTTATGTGAATATTTGTATTCATATTTTAAGTTATACGTTTCTACGTGTCGCGAATTTCTATCCGGCGAATCTTTTCGGTTTTTAAACCAACGGTTGAGCTTTTGGGATTTTTAAGTCCTAAATATTTTAAATATGATATTTTAAGGTCATATGATTATATATAGTATTTATATATATTTTTCGTTGCGTATTTGTTATCTCTCCGAATTTTCAATCGCGTAGCCGTGTTTTCGCGTTTCGGGTCTCGATCGGGCATTCGAGCCACAGGGATTTAATCACTTAGAAATATGGGCTATTGGGGCCCACACCACACCCCCACCAATCGGCCGAAACCAAGAGGGGAGGGAGTATACTCCCCATTTTTCCCATTTTGTCATTTCATTCTCACATTTCACAATTTTATCATTTAACCTAATTTTCTCTCCTCTCCTCCCTTCCTCTTTTTGGGCAATGACAACCACCACCATCACCATCATCTTGCATCAACAACTTGCTTGGATCATCATTTAATCAACACCAACGCGTTCCTCTCGATCTCCTCTACGCGATAACATCTTTTGATTCTCGATTAGGGTATAAACCCTAACCCTAGAATTTTAATTTTTCATTATTTTTCTGTTTTTCATGATTATTTTAATAGTATGATGATTACATATTATTGTATTGATGGTTGTATGCATAGAATTGCTCAAATACGTATGTTTTCGGTTTGATTTGATTGGGACAGCAGCTTTTTCGTTCATTTCTGATATTTTAACTAATTTAAAAGTGAAATTAAAGTATCTAGATGAGTTCCTCTCATCAAGACATTAATTTTAGATTCCGGATTCATGTCATTTCGATTCCTGGAGCTCTAGATATGATTGAAATGGTGTTTTTGTTAAGATTGAATTATGAAAACGAATTGAACTAGGTTAGGATTGATGATGGGATGAACTTTCATGTTCGGTTCATCTAAATCCGAGCCACGGATCACCCGTTATGACTAAATCATGATTTTTAATGAATTGAAGTTCCAAGTTGTGTAATGGCTGATCATCACGACTTGGGTACTGTTCTTGGTGTGTTCTTGAGTGCACCAATGTGTCGGGTGGTTTGATTAGGCGGAGATATATATAAGGCTTGCCGAAAACCGACACTCGGGGCTCAAGATATGACCCGAAGAACTTTTGATTTAAAACTTATGGATGATTATTAAAACTTATTACATAAATAATGATTTTCATTATTATTAAATTACTTATGATATAAAAAGTAATTAATATAATTTAAGACTTATGATATATATTTATGATATCATTTAATTAATACTTATGATTTAATTTACATCTTAATCAAACTTATGATTAATAATACTTTTATTATTAATGAAAAATACTTATGATAAGTATTAAACTTATATTATAAGATTATTATTATAAGACTTATAATAAGGATTAATTAATTATTTAATTATTATAAGGTTTAGTTATTATTTAGTTATAATTTAATTATTAAATACTTATGATTTAATGATTATAATTAGAAACTTATGATATGATTAATAATTCATTATTAATTAATAATACTTATGATATGATTTAAAATTTATTATTAATTAATAATACTTATATTATGGTTAATATTTAATTAATTAATTAAATACTTATGTTATATTAATTATATCATTTAAACTTATGTTAACTTTAATAATTTAATTTAATTTAATTAAACTTATGTTATGACATAAATATACATATTTAACTTTAATAAACATTATAACTTACATTATTATTATAACTTACACTTTTGAAATAAATGTTGACTATGTTTGACCAAGGTTGACTTTTGAGTTGACTTTCGGTTGACTTTGACTTTCAGTTGACTTTTTGTTGACTTTCTAATTAAGGAAACTTTCCTAACTTAAAAACTTTCTAAAAATAGCAACATTCTAAATTTGGAAACTTTCCAAAAATAGAAACTTTCCAAAAATAGAAACTTTCCTAAAATAGAAACTTTCCAAAAATGGAAACCTGCTAAAAATAGAAACTTTCTAAAAATAGAAAGTGTGAGTCCGTAAGCTGTTCCGATCAAACTGATGCATGCTAAGTATTGTTCTATGTCTACTTGCAACATGTACAATAGCTATCATACTAAGACTTGACCTAAGTTAGTTATTTATATCGACCTGCTTTATTTATAGGTCGGCGTTGTGATCATTCCTGATCACTGTACTCCATTTGCTGTTCGCTTATTTTTGTGGGTTACTTCGTTACTATTAAGGTGAGTTATATTCCCTTTTTACATACTTTTCAAAGTATATTTTTGGGATGTGATTACATGCATTTTATTTCACGTTTAGACACAAGTGACAATTAAAATTAAATTATTCATTGTGAGTTGGACAAAAATATTCCCTAGTCTGGTAATTGTAATCACTGGTTTCTACAGGTGAATGCGAATCCTACGGATAGATCTATCGGGTTTGACAACCCCATTTTAAGCTAGTCGCGCTAGCAATTTATAATCGGAATGTTTAGTACTTCGTATTTTGTTGTAGATACACTGTCCAGTGTATATCATTTATTGTGTTTGGCAAGTGTAAATAAAGGGTTAAGTGGTTAACAGGTGGCTCATTGATAATGGAATAATGTTTAATGTTTTCTAACATTTTTAAATCTTGTGGTCTAAAGTTTATTCAATTATTTAAACCTATAATTCACTTAACCTTTGTGTTGACAGTTTACTCGCATGTATTCACGGGTACTTGGGTTTATGTGATACTTCCGATGAGTTTATGAAACAATTATGAAACTTAAGCTTGCATTCTATTTTTGGATAATTTAAATTTGTGGGTTTGTTGGCAATGTTTTGTGTCAACTTTGGTTAATTAATATGTTGGGTTATTTTAAACTACATATTTTGGTATGCTTTCCTTTTTGGGAAACTTTTGAAATAAAAGAATGCAATGTCGTTTATTAAATTCATTTAAGTTCGATCAAGCTGTGGGACCAAGTGACGGAGCCGTTAAGTCTTTTGACGGGGCCATCACAGTTGGTATCAGAGCTCTGGTTGTAGGGAACTAGGCGGTCTTAATGTGGTCAACCCGTGGTTCTTAGGGTGCTTTAGAGTCTAGTCTACAGTCTGACCTTTTTGCTATAGCATTATTATGCATTTCATTTTGTATGAGATATATCATAAGCATTTATTTCTATTTGGTATGTGGTTTGTGGTTTTAATGTTTGCAGATGTCGACTTCGAGCAACAACTCCGTTCCTGCCCCTGCTCCTGGCTGCTGCCAGATGCCGTGCTGATCAACCTTTAATCGATGATCCTGTTCACTACTACTTTTCCACCCTCACTCACATGAACAGAGCTTACACCGACAAGACGCGTATTAATGCTCTTAGTGATTGTATGCGTACATTGCCGCAAAACGAGGTGATGGACCAGATTCGTGCCGATATGGATACGTTTTTTAGTTTCAAGCATAATGTCGAGTTCGAGAATCGTAAGCGTAACTGTGAGGTGGACGCTAAGTTCGAGGCTCTCGAGAGCACAGTTCGTGGTTTGAAGGCAGAGTTGGAAGAAGTGAAAGGAAAGTTGCGGAATTATGAGACTCCTGCCGAGACTCATACCGGCCCAGCTTATCACACCCGCTCTAAGCAGATGTGATATGATGATTCATGATTGATTATTTATTTCATAAGGCTTAATATCCTATTTTTGGGTTATGTACGGCGTTTTGCCGAGGATTTTATTAAGGTTTTATTATGGGATGTTTTTCATTATGTATGGATGGTTATTTTTATGACATCTATTATCATTATCAGATTTTATTTCTGATGTTGTGACTCTTGGCATGTTATATTATGCGTAATGTAGATCATGTATGTTAGGTGCTATGTATGTTGTATGATGTTATCATAAAATATGTATGCATGTGGTGGTTATTTCTATAACCATCATAACTGTCATGTCATTATTCATGGTTATTTCTACCCAACTTTCATCTAATAAGGCTTCCTTAATATTCTTGGGTTCTATTTGAGAGATGAAGGCGTAGTTGGCAATTAGATTGAATGCTTGTGACCTAGTGTGTGACAACCCGGAAATTTCTGACTGAATTTAAACTTAATCTTTATATGTTCTGACACGATAATCAAAGTCTGTATTGTTGAAATCTCAAAAACTTTGAACTGTGTTCATGTAATCAATTACCCTTTGACTGTGCTCGACGATTCACGAACATTTATGTGTATAGACATGTATATATATAAGATATAGTTATATTAATTGAAAATGTTAACAAAGTATTAGATGTATAATACTTCACATGAACATATTTGTTTCAATACATATTTAATATAATTATCGACGGAAGTAAAAGATAATATCAAATGATTGAATTATCAGACACATTGTAATTATGATTACGGGTCTCTATTATGAGGTCCACTATGATTTAAGAAATCTGTTCTTTTAACAATATTCAGAAAATGGTAAAGTGATTTACATGAAAGAACTAATGTGTCAATTAACGAAAACTAGACAAAAGTTAGTGGAGATTCCTGCTTAACTTTCAATGCATACTTTACAATGATTGTCTCATGTCTTTGATAAGATAATTATTTAGTTTTCATATTATTGAAAACGTTTATGATATAGGTGGAACCTTTTAAAGAATGAATTCGAATATTGATAGTACTCTAAATGAACATATATTTAGTATCAATATCCTTCCAATATGTAAAGCTTTTAGTTACTATTGTTCTATTTTTATGTAATAATCGTTTAAATAAATAAGTGCGAAGACAAAAGAAGCAAATGAAGATTTGAAGAAGCAAATGACCAAAAAGCTCAAATGTACAAGATACAATCCAAGTGGTTCAATTTATTGATGAGAAACGTCTAAAAATGATAAGAGTACAAGTCGCGGAACGCAAAGTACAAGATATCTAAGCATACGAAAAGACGTTCAAAAATTCGGAACCGAGACATAAACCGAGCATCAACGAGCGAGTCAAAGGACCTAAAATTACAAGTCAACTATGTACAAGAATATAATATAATATATATATAATTATATAAAATTATATATATTATATTATATATTATAAAAATACAGCAGCCCACGTTTTAAAAATGTTGGTGAGCTGGAAGGCGTACCTCCACGATCGCGGAGCTGCAGAGGGTAAAACCTCCATGATCGCGGAGCAGTCAAAATCAGAATTTTCCTATAAAAGGCACGAGCTTCTGCCGAATCCATTACACCATCTACATATCTCTCCCTCTGTTAATATATATATATATATATATATATATATATATATATATATATATATATATATATATATATATATATATATATATATATATATATATATATATATATATATTAGTTTAGTTTTATATTAGTTAGTTTGGGTAATGTAAACGGTTATTTTACGCGTTTTAAAGTCGGAGCTCTTTCCCTGTAACACTACGCGATTAATAATCACTGTAAGCTAAATTCTTCTTTTTAAATTAATGTCTCGTATTTAAGTTATTATTATGCTTATTTGAGCCAAAGTAATCGTGAATGTTGGGCTAAATATTAAGACGGGGTTATTGGGCTTTGGACCATAATTGGGGTTTGAACAAAAGACCGA
The DNA here is from genome assembly GCF_046630445.1 of Rutidosis leptorrhynchoides. Lineage (NCBI taxonomy): Eukaryota > Viridiplantae > Streptophyta > Magnoliopsida > Asterales > Asteraceae > Rutidosis > Rutidosis leptorrhynchoides. Next base: position 155,663,784 of record NC_092334.1, read on the forward strand.
CACTTGTGTAAATTGGACTATGGGCTATTAATGGGCTTTATATTCAATTAACTAAATGATATCTTGTTAATTTAATGTAGAGATTTACAACTTGACGTATTTATATATATCCACATACACTTGATCGGGTACGGTGAGCAGGATATTTATTTATACGAATAATTGTTCATTTGACCAGACACGGGGATGGATTAATAGACAATGGACTCATTAAAACAGGGGTGGATTACATTCAAGGGTAATTGGTGTAATTGTTAGTAAAGTATTAAAACCTTGGATTACACGCAGTCGATAACCTGGTGTAATCATTAACAATGTATTAAGACCTTATTACGGTTTAAATCCCCAATTAGTTGGAATATTTTACTTCGGGTATAAGGTTAATTTGGCTAAGACCCTCGCACTTTATAATTATGACCGATGGACTATTGTGGACAAAACCAGATGGACTTATCAAATAATCCAGGACAAAGGACAATTAACCCAGGATAATAAATTAAAATCAAAACGTCAAACATCATGATTATGGAAGTTTAAATAAGCATAATTATTTTATTTCATTTCTTATCGCAATTTTATATTTCGTCATTTAAATATCGTTATTTATTTTACGCTTTAAATTAAGTTATATATAATATTTTGCATTAGGTTTTAATTGTGACTTAAAATATAAAATCGACAAATCGATCATTAAACGATAAAACCCCTTTTATAATAATAATAATTGTAATATATATATATATATATATATATATATATATATATATATATATTGTACAAATATAGTTATATAAAAATATAGTGTAAAATAAGCCGTCTCCCTGTGGAACGAACCAGAATTACTAAAAACTATACTACTCTACGATTAGGTACACTGCCTATAGTGTTGTAGCAAGGTTTAGGTATATCCCATCTGTAAATAAATTAAATAAAACTTGTGTAATTTTTCGTCATATTTCGTAGTAAACAATAATAGTATTTCGTACACCTCCGCTGCATCATTAAGTTTTTGCCACCGCTGCCGGGGAAACAAAAGCAAACGCAATATAAAAAAATATTAGCTTTTAAGCTATTTTTGTAAAAATATATTTATATAAGTTTTAAATATTATATATATATATATATATATATATATATATATATATATATATATATATATATATATATATATAAATATATTTATATATATATATAAATATGTGTGTGTGTGTGTGTGTTCAAATTAAAAAGTTTAAAAAAAAAGAGTTATAAAAACTAATAAGTAATTTTTTTTTAAAGTTTTAGTTAAACTATATAACATTTTCTATAAAATTAAAATCAGAAAAAAAAAAAGCTGAACCTGCCGAATTTTGGCCTGTATCTATCTGAACCTGCATATCCATGCGACCGCATGGTTTCAACACTTAAACCCCATGCGATTGCATGGGGTGGTCTGACACGCCTGATCCTAGTACATCATTAATTACGGAGTAAGTTTTATTAATTATTATTATTATTATTTAACCTAATTAAGGTTTTAATTATTTAATTAGTTTTTAATTTTAGTTTTAATATATAATTTGGAATATTAAGTTTTAATATTATTATTAATTATATAAATTAATACTTTTATAAAAAAATAATATAAAAATAATATTTTTATAAAAATAAGTAATTTATCATTTTTTGTTTCTTTTTATAAATTGCATCTTTTTAATCGTATAGTTCGTAATTAGTTTAAAACTTAGTTTTTGCCATAGTATTTTATATTTCTAGATTTTAGGCTTTGCCGTAAAATCCCTTAAGTGCTTTTTCTTTAGATTAAGATTTAGGCGCTTTAGAATTTTGCGACGCCGTTTATTTATTTTAGTGCCTAATTAAATTATTGCCGTTTTCGAAATAGAATTCCATTTAAGTTTTAATACCTTTAGACGCAACTTTTTAGATTTAATTTTTAGACATTTAAATTTTGACGCTTTACTTTTTTATTATTATTTTTTTGACTTTTTGTTTTTCGATTCTTATTTTTCGGTGTGCTTTTTCTTTTTCATTTCTACGCTCTAGTTTTCAGGACATAGAATTTTCTTTATTTTCTTTAAATTTCGACGAAAAATTATTTTAAGCAATTAAATTGATAGACATCCAAAATTTTTTGGTTCGTAGTAATAGTTGGATTTGTTAGTGGCGAGTTGTGGGCTTCCGATTTAAAGGGTCCTGGTTACCTGCTGCATCTATTGGCTATTCGAAACGTAGGCAAAATCAGAAAAGTCTATTAATTTGATAACTTATATAATTTTTATTTTTATAACTAATAGGATAATTAGTAAATGCACCACATTGTAGCTAAAATCTGGAAATAAGTGTATTATGGAAAATTTCGAGAATATGTTGGAAACTCTTTCTGACATGCGAAATCAATTAAATCAATACTCTCAAAAGAGTGTTGATGAAAATTCATTCGGTCAATCTTGGATCACGAATGACGAAACAATAACTGGTTGTGAAATCTGTAGAGATTATCACTCAACATGGGAATGTTATTATTACGTTCCTATGGAAAATTATGCACTCATGAAACCTTAATGAAATGATTATGAGGAATACAATTCAAATTGGGATTATTCTCAAGAATATATCTAAACTCAACAACCAGAGGACGAGGAAAATTATGTGTCTGAAAAGTTATTAGATTATATGAAAATCAAACTCGAAGAATTTGACGCTCAAAATGAATAAATGAGAGAGTTTGCAAATTGACAAGCTGAAACTCTATCAGACTACACACCTGTTGATCTGAAGAGTCGTGTGCAAGAAAATCTCATATCATCGAATTTTGATGAATTCGAGAGCTCCGAAATCACCAATTATCCCGATGATACTTTTTATTCAGTTTTACCAATTTCACAACATATCGTCACATTAGCATCTACCGACGAAATCATCGATCCATCAATGGGTGAAGAAGAAGTAAATGTGACAAATTGGTACTCTTGAGAAAACGATAACGTTGAAAATTTTACCCCCGAGACCAAAGTGGTAGGACCGATAAGGACCGCTAATAAAGAAGAATTTGCTTCGATCTCGATATTCACAATTCCACAACCTTCCAACCCAATATTCTCAATAGACGAGTCATCTACTGAAGATGAACTACGAGCTGTAATAGATAATGACACCTCAGATTTCACCCAATTGGGTAATAGAGGTGAAACCTTTGATCCCGAGAATGAACGGAAGGAAATGTTAGGAATTGTCCACCCTATAGAAGTATGTATGTCGGTGTATAAAGATCCATTTGAACAAGAACCAGAAGAGAGACATATCCGTTTGCTAAAAGCTACACTTGGAAAAGAATTAAGTAGTGACGATCGGGTGAGTCTAAACTTTAAACCCATTGATATATTATACACCACCCGAGATGTAAATAACTGGCTCACTATTTTAAATCGTGAAACTTATTCTACCGACTTCACATGTCGTCAACTAAGTGTGGGGAAGTCTAACCCCACTTAACGTTAAATTAGGGGTTCGGGTTAGTGCATAACTCGTTAATGAACATGCACAATGAGTAAGGGTAAAAGACGCATTTTCAAAAATTAGCAAAAAGTTCAAAAAAGCAACCATTTTTAAAGAAAAACATGTGTGATAAAATAACGAAAGTAATTAACGATGAGACGTCATCTATCATTCGACGAGCTTAGTAATTACAAACTGAGTATTTTTAATCACTTTTCTACATTAATTACCCTCATGAATTTATAATTATAGTCTGATTTCATGCAAATGAGGGCATTGCATGATCTCAAGTGTAGGGAAGGGTTATAAATTCTCTCTGGTTTACACTTGGTTTATTTGTCAAATTTTGTGAAAATTTGAAAAAAATTCAACTAAATGAATTCAATATCATGTTTATACATATTTATGAACGATCAAAACTAGGTGTTAATACCGAAATTTTCGTTACCTCGGAAAGGACATAAATTGAGAAACAACCTAAAATGCTTGAATTCATTTAAAATGGAAAAGAGGAGAATAAAAAGGCAAAGAAAGAAATAAATAAAAGCCAAGTGTGGGGAGAATGTACCAAGTTATTCAATTAAAAAACTATCTATCACATGTTTCTGTAAAGTTATTGCAGGTGCTTTTGTTTTGGAATAAATTAACTATTTTACCCAGTAAATTGTAATAAAGATGAAAGAAAAGATGGATTTACACGATGAATTAATTCCATCATTAAAAGGACGTAAAGTCTTCAGAAAAAGAAATGCGCTTCTTGATTTAGGTCAAGAATTGTCGTCCAGACCAGTTGTAGAGTCTACGAAAAACCTTGAAAAATTTCTCGAAAATCAGCTGGAAATCCACGGACCTCAACATCAAACAGGGTCGCCAAGTGGTCAGACTTATCCTAACCATGAGAGGATCTATCTCGTAAAATGGGGAGGGCGCCGTGCAAATTAGCTTGATAAGACTAATGAATCAGACCCCAAGAAAAGGATAATCTCATTAAAGATTAAAAATCAGCTTTTAAGCCTGATATTACTCAATCCTTGAGATTGACTTTAAAAGATTGAGAATTATAAACTCATGGAATTCGATGATATCTAAACTCGAGCTTGAAGGAGAAAATATTTTGATCAAAACTAAAACCGATTTGTTTTCTGAAAACCTATTTTCAGTGCGTTCATTACCATTGAACGTAACATCCTAAGAATTCACTGAAATTTATTAGGTCACCTGAACCAAATCGGGTGTCAATCGTAAGAACGGTGGTTGCATAACATGGTCGAAGATAGGACCTTGTGCCAGACCGAAAAATTATAGGGTGATCTTTACTATTTCTCCTACAAAGATAGTAATTGCATCTGATATGTTGTGGACCATGATTATCTGCATGTCATTAGACATCGCCTTAACAGTTGCTTGTTCAACGCTTTCCTTTACAACCGGACGGTAGTTTACCGAAAGGTAATATACGGAGCAAGTATACTGGACGTGTTGCTTTCCTAATACAAGGTTAGCAAGTGGGTGACACAAAACCGCAAGTTTTAAACTAAAATTTTCAAATCTGAAACCCACAAAATCCACAAAAATATTTTGCAACACCGGTGAAGGATTATTCCGGAAAACTTATCTAGGGTAAAAGCTAGAATGAATTTTCAAAAGATCAAATGTTTTCATAAAGATCCAATTTACTTAATGGATCTAAATTTTTCATAGTCATGTGGGACTGTAAACCACAACGTTACTATCATTGTTTATACCGCAGTATCAAAATCATTGATGTATAAAGTGTGAGAATAAAAAAGTGATTCAAGTGAAGTGTGATTTAATTTCAAGTTATGTATTGCTTGAGGACAAGCAACGTTCAAGTGTGGGAATATTTGATAGTGCTCTAAATGAACATATATTTAGTATCAATATCCTTCCAATATGTAAAGCTTTTAGTTACTATTGTTCTATTTTTATGTAATAATCGTTTAAATAAATAAGTGCGAAGACAAAAGAAGCAAATGAAGATTTGAAGACGCAAATGACCAAAAAGCTCAAATGTACAAGATACAATCCAAGTGGTTCAATTTATTGATGAGAAACGTCTAAAATTGATAAGAGTACAAGTCACGGAACGCAAAGTACAAGATATCTAAGCATACGAAAAGACGTTCAAAAATCCGGAACCGAGACATAAACCGAGCATCAACGAGCTAGTCAACGGACCTAAAATTACAAGTCAACTATGCACAAGAATATAATATAATATATATAATTATATAAAATTATATATATTATATTATATATTATAAAAATACAGTAGCCCACGTTTTAAAAATGTTGGTGAGCTGAAAGGTGTACCTCCACGATCACGAAGCTGCAGAGGGTAAAACCTCCACGATCGCGGAGCAGTCAAAATCAGAATTTGCCTATAAAAGGCACGAGCTTCTGCCGAATCCATTACACCATCTACATATCTCTCCCTCTGTTAATATATATATATATATATATATATATATATATATATATATATATATATATATATATATATATATATATATATATATATATATATATATATATATATATATAATATTAGTTTAGTTATATATTAGTTAGTTTGGGTAATGTAAACAATTATTTTACGGGTTTTAAAGTCGGAGCTCTTTCCCTGTAACACTACGCGATTAATAATCACTGTAAGCTAAATTCTTCTTTTTAAATTAATGTTTCATATTTAAGTTATTATTATGCTTATTTGAGCCGAAGTAATCGTGAATGTTGGGCTAAATATTAAGACGGAGTTATTGGGCTTTGGACCATAATTGGGGTTTGGACAAAAGACCGACACTTGTGGAAATTGGACTATGGGCTATTAATGGGCTTTATATTCAATTAACTAAATGATATCTTGTTAATTTAATGTAGAGATTTACAACTTGACGTATTTATATATAACCACATACGCTTGATCGGGTACGGTGAGCAGGATATTTATAAATACTAATAATTGTTCATTTGACCGGACACGGGGATGGATTAATAGTCAATGGACTCATTAAAATTGGGGTGTATTACATTCAAGGGTAATTGGTGTAATTGTTAATAAAGTATTAAAACCTTGGATTACATGCAGTCGATAACCTGGTGTAATCATTAACAATGTATTAAGACCTTATTACGGTTTAAACCCCCAATTAGTTGGAATATTTGACTTCGGGTATAAGGTTAATTTGGCGAAGACCCTCACACTTTATAATTATGACCGATGAAATATTATGGACAAAACCAGATGGACTTATCAAATAATCCAGGACAAAGGACAATTAACCCAGGATAATAAATTAAAATCAAAACGTCAAACCTCATGATTACGGAAGTTTAAATAAGCATAATTATTTTATTTCATTTCTTATCGCAATTTTATATTTCGTCATTTAAATAACGTTATTTATTTTACGCTTTAAATTAAGTTATATATAATATTTTGCATTAGGTTTTAATTGTGACTTAAAATATAAAATCGACAAACCGGTCACTAAACGGTAAACCCCCTTTTATAATAATAATAATAATAATAATTGTAATATATATATATATATATATATATATATATATATATATATTTTGTACAAATATAGTTATATAAAAATATAGTGTAAAATAAGCCGTCTCCCTGTGGAACGAACCGGACTTACTAAAAACTATACTACTCTACGATTAGGTACGCTGCCTATAGTGTTGTAGCAAGGTTTAGGTATATCCCATCTGTAAATAAATTAAATAAAACTTGTGTAATATTTCGTCATATTTCGTAGTAAACAATAATAGTATTTCGTACACCTTCGCTGCATCATTTAATATATATAATAAGTCGGAATGTTAATTGTTAGAACTGTATATATACATAACTTGCATAGTGTATTTAAAACGTGTTTATGTATATTAAATTAGTTAAGTAAACGATAGTAACAATCGCTTAAGTGATTCGATTAATACGTAGATAGGATAACTAGTACGTTTAAGAAGCTAAAATAAACGCTAGTACATAAATGAACTATACTTAGCTAAGTTTTAAAATGAAAACGTTATATGATATAATAATTTCTATTATGTAAACATTATGTGACATAACCATTGTTAAATATTTAAAAGGTTTTAAATTATATAATGGTCTTTGAAATACATTTAGTTTTGAAAAATTATATATTATATTATTAAATAAATATTTCAAATTTATATTTCGAAATGAAAGTATATATATATATATATATATATATATATATATATATATATATATATATATATATTTTACAACGTAATAAGATTTAATATTAATTTTATTTGTAAAATGTTTTATTTAAAATAATACTATTATATATATATATATATATATATATATATATATATATATATATATATATATATATAATGAGATGTCGATTTATGGAAGCAAATGACCAAAACACTCAAATGAATAAGTTACACTTTGAGTAGGATAGTTTTTCATTGATTTTAGTCTTGTTATGTATAAAGGTACATTACACGAAACATAAAGTACCAGTTTTCTAAGCGTACGAAAATGCGTTCGAGAAACCAGAACCGGAACATAAGTAGAGTGACAATGTACAAGCCATCGGAACTAAATTTACAAGTCAACTATGCACGTGAATATAATATAATATATAATCAATTATATGAATTAAATATATATTTATATATAATATTATTTATTAAGTGTCGGCAAGGTTTTAAGTGCATGTAAGCTGTCAATTTGTAGTGACCCGAACTTTCCATGTTTATATATATTAAATGAAATTGATATTTACATGATTAAGTGTTTCCAACATGTTAAGCAATCAAGCTTATTAAGACTTGATTAATTGGAATAGGTTTCATATAGACAAATGACCACCCAAGTTGACCGGTGATTCACGAACGTTAAAACTTGTAAAAAACTATACGATGACATATATATGATTATATATATAGTTAACATGATTTTATTATAAGTATGTATCTCATTAGGTATTTTAACAATGAGTTATATACATAAAAATGAGACTATTAAATTAAGAAACTCGAAAACGATATATATAACGATTATCATTATAACGTCTTACTAGGTACATATGAATCATATTAAGATATTGATACACTTGGTTAATTATGTTAAATTATAAGTAAATATATCATTAAGTGTATTAACAATGAACTACATATGTAAAAATAAGACTACTAACTTAATGATTTTGAAACGAGACATATATGTAACGATTATCGTTGTAACGACATTTAATATATATAGATCATATTAAGAGATATTCGTACATCATAATATCATGATAATATAATAATTTAAAATCTCATTTGATATTATAAACATTGGGTTAACAACATTTAACAAGATCGTTAACCTAAAGGTTTCAAAACAACATTTACATGTAACGACTAACGATGACTTAACGACTCAGTTAAAATGTATATACATGTAGTGTTTTAATATGTATTCATACACTTTTGAAAGACTTCAAGACAATTATCAAAATACTTCTACTTAACAAAAATGCTTACAATTACATCCTCGTTCAGTTTCATCAACAAATCTACTCGTATGCACCCGTATTCGTACTCGTACAATACACAGCTTTTAGATGTATGTACTATTGGTATATACACTCTAATGATCAGCTCTTAGCAGCCCATGTGAGTCACCTAACACATGTGGGAACCATCATTTGACAACTAGCATGAAATATCGTATAAAATTACAAAAATATGAGTAATCATTCATGACTTATTTACATGAAAACAAAATTACATATCCTTTATATCTAATCCATACACCAACGACCAAAAACACCTACAAACACTTTCATTCTTCAATTTTCTTCATCTAATTGATCTCTCTCAAGTTCTATCTTCAAGTTCTAAGTGTTCTTCATAAATTCCAAAAGTTCTAGTTTCATAAAATCAAGAATACTTCCAAGATTGCAAGTTTACTTCCAAGTTTTCTAAATCCATTCCAAGTAATCATCCAATATCAAGAAACCTTTGTTACTTACAGTAGGTTATCTTTCTAATACAAAGTAATAATCATATTCAAACTTTAATTCAATTTCTATAACTATAACAATCTTATTTCGAGTGGAAATCTTACTTGAAATTGTTTTCGTGTCATGATTCTGCTTCAAGAACTTTCAAGCCATCCAATGATCCTTTGAAGCTAGATCCATTTTTCTCATTTCCAGTAGGTTTATCCAAGGAACTTGAGGTAGTAATGATGTTCATAACATCATTTGATTCATACATAAAAAGCCGTCTTATTCAATGTTATAAACTTGTAATCACTAGAACATAGTTTAGTTAATTCTAAACTTGTTCGAAAATAAAGTTAATCCTTCTAACTAGACTTTTAAAATCAACTAAAAACATGTTCTATATCTATATGATATGCTAACTTAATGATTTAAAACCCGGAAACACGATAAACACCATAAAACTGGATATACGCCGTCGTAGTAAAACCGGGGGCTGTTTTGGTTGGGATAATTAAAAGCTAAGAAGAACTTTGATTTAAAAGCTATACTTCTGGAAAAATGATTTTTCTTATGAACATGAAACTATATCCGAAAATCATGGTTAAACTCAAAGTGAAAGTATGTTTTTCAAAATGGTCATCAAGATGTCGTTCTTTCGACGGAAATGACTACCTCTTTCAAAAATGACTTTTAACTTGTATTTATAACTATAAACTTATACTTTTTCTATTTAGATTCATAAATTTAAGTTCAATACGAAACCGTGGCCACTGGAATCACTCAAAACGGATTAGAAACGAAGAAATGGCGAGTAAAACAAGATTGATAAAAACTACTCATTTTACCTACGTGAAAGTTAGTAACAAATCTATTCCAACCATAACCTAATCAACTTATATTGTATATTATGTAATCTTGAGATACCATAGACACGTATACAATGTTTCGACCTATCATGTCGACCCATCTATATATATATTACGGAACAACCATAGACACTCTATTTGTGAATGTTGGAGTTAGCTATACAGGGTTGAGGTTGATTCCAAAATATATATATAGTTTGAGTTGTGATCAATACTGAGATACGTATACACTGGGTCATGGATTGATTCAAGATAATATTTATCGATTTATTTCTGTACATCTAACTGTGGACAACTAGTTGTAGGTTACTAACGAGGACAGCTGACTTAATAAACTTAAAACATCAAAATGTATTAAAAGTATTGTAAATATATTTTGAACATACTTTGATATATATGTATATATTGTTATATGTTCGTGAATCAACCAGTGGCCAAGTCTTACTTCCCGACGAAGTAAAAATCTGTGAAAGTGAGTTATAGTCCCACTTTTAAAATATAATATTTTTGGGATGAGAATATATGCAGGTTTTATAAATGATTTACAAAATAGACACAAGTACGTGAAACTACATTCTATGGTTGAATTATCGAAATCGAATATGCCCTTTTTTATTAAGTCTGGTAATCTAAGAATTAGGGAACAGACACCCTAATTGACGCGAATCCTAAAGATAGATCTATTGGGCCTAACAAACCCCATCCAAAGTACCGGATGCTTTAGTACTTCAAAATTTATATCATATCCGAAGGGTGTCCCGGAATGATGGGGATATTCTTATATATGCATCTTGTTAATGTCGGTTACCAGGTGTTCACCATATGAATGATTTTTATCTCTATGTATGGGATGTGTATTGAAATATGAAATCTTGTGGTCTATTGTTACGATTTGATATATATAGGTTAAACCTATTACTCACCAACATTTTTGTTGACGTTTAAAGCATGTTTATTCTCAGGTGAATACTAAGAGCTTCCGCTGTTGCATACTAAAGTAAGGACAAGATTTGGAGTCCATATTTGTATGATATTGTGTAAAAACTGCATTCAAGAAACTGATTTCGATGTAACATATTTGTATTGTAAACCATTATGTAATGGTCGTGTGTAAACAGGATATTTTAGATTATCATTATTTGATAATCTACGTAAAGCTTTTTAAACCTTTATTTATGAAATAAAGGTTATGGTTTGTTTTAAAATGAATGCAGTCTTTGAAAAACGTCTCATATAGAGGTCAAAACCTCGCAACGAAATCAATAAATATAGAACGTTTTTAATCAATAAGAACGGGACATTTCAGTTGGTATCCGAGCATTGGTCTTAGAGAACCAGAATTTTGCATTAGTGTGTCTTATCGAGTTTGTTAGGATGCATTAGTGAGTCTGGACTTCGACCGTGTTTACTTGAAAAATGATTGCTTAACAAATTTTGTTGGAAACTATATATTTTTAACATGTGAATATTATGTGATATATTAATCTCTTAACGTGTTTGGTATTATGTGATAGATGTCTACCTCTAATACAAGTCCCATTGACTCACCTAATAATAATGAAGAGTCAAATGTAATTTGGAATGATTCGTGGACTGATTCACAAGTTCCCGAAGAGGAACCGGAAGAAGAATCGGAACCGGAAGAAGAATCGGAACCGGAGGAGGAGGAACCGGAAGAAGAAATAGAACCGGTGGGGGAAATAATAAAACGGTTAAGTAAAAGAAAATCCTTAACCAAGCGACCAAGGTTAATTATGGTCAACGGTGTTTCCGCTAAGGAAGCAAAATATTGGGAGGATTACCAATTCTCCGATGAATCGGATCCCGACGAGGATTCTGATGATGTTATAGAAATTACCCCAACTGAATTTAAAAAGGCAAAAGAGAACAATAAGGGAAAAGGCATAAAAATAGAGAAATCTGATTCCAACCCCGATGAACTTTATATGTATCGTCAACACCCGTATTTCTTAAGTTGTAACAATGTGGAGAACCTCTGAACCACCAGGTTTTTCTAGACCAATGTGGAAAACGACGGCTCGTATTAGGGGAACATCATATATCCCTAAAAACTTAGCAAAAAGAACCAAGTTCGAAAAAGAAGAAACGAGTGAGTCGGAATAAGATAGTTGTATTTGTGCGGTGTAATATATGTAATATAGTGTGCTTATGCTTTACGATATATGTAAAAATTACTTGTATTAATAAGTATCTTTTATGAATCTAACTCTTGTCTATTTTACATTATAAAAATACAAAATGGATAGACAACCCAATATTTTAGAAGACTTACCCGGAGACATGATTGATGAAATCTTGTCTAAAGTCGGTCAGAATTCCTCGGCACAACTATTTATGGCAAAATCAGTTTGTAAGACATTCGAAGAACGTTCCAAGAGTGCCTTGGTTTATAAAAGGCTTTCGTTTGAAAGATGGGGGATATCACATTGGGAAACCCATAAGTTACGATGTGTTTACTTTGACGCATATATTGCGGGGAACCCAAATGCTATTTTACGCAACGGGTTAAGAATTTATTTTGACTCAATGTATCCGAATATAGGACTTCATGATTTAGAAAAAGCGGCTAACATGCAACATAAAGAAGCATGTTATGCTTACGGGTTAGTAATGTTCGCTTCTCACCAAAGTGAGAAAAAGAACATCGGGCTACAACTATTAATCAAAACGTTCCCACAAGTGACGGAGTCGGTAATTGGAGTAAGAAATGAGGTTTTTAGGTTATTTCGAGACTGTTGGTCATTATGTAACCTTCGTCCTTTTGAGGGCGTTACAACATGTTGTTATACTATCGGTCACAACGGTTACGTTCCACAAGATCAAGGATGGGAAGTGGTATTAGTAAAACCAGAATGCATGACTTGTTTCTGGACGTATGAATTACGTGTCTTTGTTGCCTTTGCTGAACGCCTTATTTATTAACTAGAATTATCTTCGCAACTACTTTGTATCAAAGTTTTATGTGCTATATTTCATGCTATATGTAAAATAGCCATATTGTAAGTTTGCAAGTTATTGTATAAAGGTTTGAATATGATATATATTTTTTTGTGATTAGTTTTTCATATAGAATTGTAGTAGTTGAAATGGTATGTTAGCTACTAAGTATGAACTTAACGGGTAGGTACTACCCGAATTAAAGAGTATAAAACGCTAATATGAAGAAAGATCTTTTATAAATAAGTTCATATTACGCTACGAAATACTATTGATTACTCTTGATATTCTATATAATTAACTCGTTTCATTTGACTATTTTGAAGGAAATGGCACCGACTACTCGACACACCTTGAATATGAGTGAAGAGGAATTTCGTGCCTTTCTTGCTTCAAACATAGCCGCAGTACAAGTCGCGCTGCATACCAACAATAACCTTGGATCTAGCAGTACAGGAAATCGTGTAGGATGCACCTACAAAGAATTCACTGCCTGCAAACATTTGGAATTTGATGGAACCGAAGGACCGACTGGATTGAAACGGTGGACCGAGAAGGTCGAATCGGTGTTTGCCATAAGTAAGTGTACTGAAGAGGACAAAGTGAAGTACGCTACGCATACCTTCACAGGTTCTACGTTAACATGGTGGAATACCTATCTAGAGCAAGTGGGATAAGATGATGCTTACGCACTACTGTGGTCAGCATTCAAGCACTTGATGAACGAGAAGTACCGTCCCAGAACCGAGGTCAATAATCTCAAGACAGAACTTAGAGGGTTACGAACCCAAGGATTTGATATTACCACGTACAAAAGACGATTCACGGAATTATGCCTATTGTGTTCGGGAGTGTTCGAAGATGAGGAAGAGAAGATCGACGCATTTGTGAAAGGATTACATGAAAGAATCCAAGAAGATATAAGTTCACACGAGCCCGCCTCCATACAACAGGCATGTAGAATGGTGAAAGGACCCGTCCTAATCCACCTGGACGAAGTCATCAACATTTGGTCCCATTGCGATGATCGGCTCCAAGTAATGTCCTTATATTGAGAAAATGCACAGCGAAAGACTTAATTCGTACCTGAGAATAAACATGCTTTAAAGTGTCAACCAAAAGGTTGGTGAGTTCATAGGTTTATCATAACAATCATTTCAATATGTTAATAGACCACAAGATTTCATAATCATAAACATAATACACTCGCAAGTGTATTTAAAGCATTCTAAGTGGTTGAGCACTTGGTAACCATACTTAACATTTAATCAACGTCGCATATTCCCTTTATTATGAAATCTCACTACACCGTACCAAGTGTAGTCACCAAAACAAAGTACTGTGCAACCGTTGAATACTGGTCATCCAGTCCGGTTGGGGTTGTCAGGCCCGATAGATCTATCAACAGGATTCGCGTTTACAATACCCATGTAAATAGTAGTTACCAAGCTACAGAAAAATATGCCAGTGGTACAACTCAACGTAGAATATATTTTTAAGTACTTGTGTCTATTTTGTAAACATTTATAAAAGCAGCGCATGTATTCTCAGCCCAAAATATATATTGCAAAAGCAATTAAAAAAGGAGCAAATGAAACTCACTTTTGCCTTGAAGGTATTTAATTCGACTTGGTCTCCGATAGATATCACGAACCTAACCATATATATAATATATCAACATATTTTCTTTTTAAGTAATCGTTACATATATATACTTTTAATACTTTTAACATTTTTCTTAGTCCGTAGTTAGCAGTCCGATGTTAGTGGTCCACAATTAGTTGCTTAAATAAAATAAATAAAGACCCCATCGTATTCGTATTGATCAGAATTAATCTTGACCCATGGTACCATGTTGTCAAATGACGTGTTGCGTACATAAAGTACCGTGTTGTCAAATGACGTGTTGCGTACAATCATGAGGTCTTATGATTAATCTTCTCGTGTTGTTTACGGGTGGTCCTGAAATATATAAAATCAAATCATAAGTAATTATATATAAAATATCATATTAATTAGAAAAGATATGATTAATTTACTTTTTCTCCAAATATTTTCGTAGCTAAACTAGCTTCGGATACCCAATCTTGTTTTAGTCGTAGTTTCTTCATTACAACTCTGTTTTTGTTGGTTCAACTTGCCACTTCCTTGGATCGAGTCAAATTTTAAGAATATGAACTGAAAATACTTAGTTTGTATTCGAAATCATAGGTTATAGGTCAAACTTTCGTGAAACTTATGAAAGTGATCATTTTCCATCATAAAAACAACATTTAATGATCATTTTTCTAAAAATACTTACACTTTGAGTTAAACCATGAAATTTTTATGTGTTAACATATTCATAAGAAATATCATTTTTCCAGAACATGAACTTCCAATTTAAAGTTCAAGATGGTTTTTAATTATCCAACCCAAAACAGTCCCCGGTTGCACTCCGACGACGTAGATTCAGTTTTTAAGATGTTCTTTGTAAAACTAAGTTATATCTTGTTAGGTTAGCATATCATTATGATATATTACAGGTCTTGAACTGTTTTAAAATTCAAGTTAGAAGGATCTATTTAGTTTGCGAACAAGTTTGAAATCATTCAAACTATGTTCTTGTTGTTAAAATTTTATACCACAAAATAAGATAGCTATATGAATATGAATTGAATAAGATTATGAACAAGGTTACTACCTCAAGTTACTTGGACAAAGTTACTGCAAAAGATAAGAAATAATCTTGGAATCAAAGAGTGGTGGAGTTAGATCAAAAGGTTGGAAGTAAACTTCTTCAAATGGGTGGTTATTTTGATATGTTCTTGAAAGAGTTTTCTTATGGTGTTTAAGGCTTGTAATTGAAGCTAAATGATGGGGAAAATGCTTGGAGATGATCAAGTATGAAGTTAGGAGTATTTTTAGAGAGAAATGAGGGTGTAGGTATGAGAAAATAGAGTAAAGAAATGGTGTTCATTTATAAAAACGTTTTTAGTTTATAAAGAATGAAAAGGATTCCTAATTTTGTTTTCTTACTAATAATTCATACTACTTGACAAATCCTAGTTACCTCATATCTAGGGCAGTAATAATGTTGATTAGGATGTTGATTTGATGTGTATATGCCAATAGTAAATACATATAGAAGCTGGCTATGATGCGGGTACATATACCCTAGATATACGTATAGAAATCTTGAGGAAACGGAACGAGAATTCAAATATAGCTATCTTTTGTGAATATACTTATATTGTTTTATGTATTTAAGTCCTTAAAAGTGATTAAATACATTATATATACGATACATGTATAAGCATTATAGATTATAAGTATATATATCAAAGAATGTTACGTATAGTTATCGTTTTGAAAACTTAAGTTAGTAGTTTCAAAATATACTTATAACTCATTGTCATTAGTACACAATGAGATGTTAAACCATCCTTAGATCATGTTAAATATATATAAATACATATATATACACAAACGTATAATTATCGTATGTTATATAGTCCGTGATATCATCGGTCATATTGGACGGTCAAACGTTGTGTAAAACTCTTTTCAAAAACACAAGTCTCAACAATTTAGATTGCTTATCATGTTGGTATGGTTTAATTTATGTAAATATTAATCTCATAAGTATAATTTGGTCGGAAAATTTCGGGTCATTACAGTACCTACCCGTTAAAGAAATTTCGTCCCCGAAATTTGATAGAGGTTGTTATGGATAACAATAAGAAGGTTTTCATGACAAATATAAGGTGATAATGGAGTTTTATCATCATTGAGTAATGTACATAAAACGATTCGATTATGCGAAGAATATAAATGAGACTATCGTAAAAGAGTGAGATGAGTAAAATATATTCGTCTTAACCGATGACGTAGTTATGATTGATTTTCGGGATTTAAGGGATTTAAAGAGAATCTTACGTAATAAGATTTGGTTCTTTGGTGATTAAGAAAATCAGAATCTTCTTTGATTATATGCAATAATCGGTTCCGATTGCTCTGTCGGATATTTCACTACAAATTCACCCCTTCGTTTCCTTATTTTCCACGACTCACACCTTCTATTCTTTCTCCCTTGATTCTTACTTTAAAGCATTCATCAATATGCTCCATCCAGTCCTGATTCTTGATATACTCCTAACTTTTATATCTGTCATTCTTCTTTTTCATCTACCACCAGAAGAATCTATTTACTTCTACTATACTCTTGTGTTTATATTGTTTCTAATTCTCCCGGGTCTCTATATTGCTATCTGCATCGATATACATGGTTTGTAATTTCGGGGTTATTATCGGAGTTTATATTCTTCATTATTTTTCGGAGCTTCATGCTTTCGTTTTCTCTTCCCGACTTCGAGTCAAGCGAGTAATGGTCCGGAATTCGTAGATATGAAATTCAGAATGAACATAGCTAATGCTCTAAGAAGAAAATGGTAATAGAACAATTTTGATTTGTTAAATTACCAGAATACCCTGAAGAAGACCGAGTCATCCAGAAAAATATTCTCTTGATATGTTTAGAGATTAGATAGAATGTAAGAGTCGTGTAAATGGCACATGATGACGGTACTGTGAATCATCATGCTTCATTAGAAACTCAGCATGACTTACTGTAATATAATGACATTGATCAAGTGTCATTATATTATACTAATCCATGCTTCAGTTCCCAACACTACTTCAAAACATTCATATTTTAAACTCGAAGGTTTCAGAATTTAGAAACTAACACAGTTTCTTTTATGTTGCAGATATTACGGAGAGATAAATGATCTCAGATAAGAATAATTGTGAAAATATCGCCAGAAATATGGAGGATATTTATAATAGAACATACGAGAATATCTTAGAATTTCAAATATCAATGGATGATGAAGAAGATTTGTCTGTGAAGGTTTAGAATGAGAAATAAGATGTTTGCTAACGATTTCAGCAGGCACAGAATCATTTGGATTCTTTGAAGGCAAACTTATTCTTTGTGATTTGTCCACGGCTTTCTTCATAGTTTCGCATAATCCGCTTTTCGGTACTAAATTTTCTATCGAGCGTTCCTAACACTCCTTTCTTTATCATCAAACTTTTGGCCATTAAGATCATCTAAAACATGCTGCTTCGTCAGCATTTTCAAAGTTAACTGATCTGGGTCATCGGTTATCAAACCGAGGTAGTTTCAGGAGAATTGTGTTTTTAGAATGATTAATCGCTGATGGTAATATTGTGGAATATAAAAGGTTCCCCAGTAACAATAAAGAGTACGCATATATATCGCGGTTATAATAAAGTTGTTTCGGATGAAAAGTCGAAGTTGACTTGGTGGAGCTGTGACAAAATTAGCTACTTTGGAAAGGGATTGCAAAACGATCTTCGGTAATAACAATGTCAAAGGAACTAGAACAGATACGTGTCAAACGTTTACTCAGTTTCTGAGGGTTTTTCAGGTGCATAACTATATGCATCAATCTTTCCTTCCATAGATGAAGTGCGGTTGGTTTATCCTCTCGATTGAGGTATTTTTAAGAATCATGATAGATTTGAACGCTGATTGTAATCGTCGAGATACAATGAGGTTTAAGATGAAATCAAGTGGCAATCTTGAAGAAATGTTTAGTTTCATATGTTATAATCAATATTTTAATTCATTTTAATTGTCTAATGTCATTAGTCGACAGTCGATAGTCCACAGTAACAGTCCAATAATTCATATATAGTTTAATATATAATATACGAATTAATTAATACGTGTCGTGACCCGTATAC
This sequence comes from Rutidosis leptorrhynchoides, assembly GCF_046630445.1. Lineage (NCBI taxonomy): Eukaryota > Viridiplantae > Streptophyta > Magnoliopsida > Asterales > Asteraceae > Rutidosis > Rutidosis leptorrhynchoides. The sequence goes on from NC_092334.1 coordinate 155,682,871, forward strand.
GTCTCAGACTCGATCACAACTCAAACTATATATATTATTGTAGAATCAACCTCAACCCTGTATAGAGAACTCGATCATTACTGTATATAGAGTGTCTATGGTGATTCCAAATAATATATATAGATGCGTCGATATGATATGTCAAAACATTGTATACGTGTCCCGATATTTAAAGTGCGTAAAATAATTACAGAAATTAAATGACGATAAATAAAAGTGCGATAATTAAATTGCGATAAATAAACCGCGATAAATAAAATGTAATCAGTTAGCTAGGAACAGTTAGCTGGAACAGTTAGCGTGGATTCTTAACAAAATTTTTCATAGTTAATTTGTTTGTTTCTAACAGATTTTATTTTGTCATATGTTTTCTTCATATGCCACTTGTTGGATTCAGGGAAGTCAAAATCCAAATATGAAATTGAATGAAAATGGTTATTCTGCGGTGAACAGATACGTATATCGGTGGTTGTAAGTAGGATAGTAAATGACTGTTGAATCAGCTTCGACGAATGTACAATGTAACTTATTAAGATGAAATCTAATTATTCCTCGGGTATTACCTACCCGTTAAAAAAAAAATTCACCATTAATATTTTGTACAAAAGAACTTTTAATTACAATCTTTATGAAAACATATATACATATATATTTTCTTCAGATGAAATCATGAATTTAATGAGTTAATATGATATTAATCTCATTTGCTTTTCGGTTTGAGCTAGAATAAGAAATCTCTAAAACTTTTTGAAACCACATATTCTTCGCAGAATATCAATTAAGTTATGGATCAATACTTCATCGTTCATTATTGTTGGTACTCCTTGGTATCTTTGGTGCGTATGATGTTGATGTTTGTGGGACAGATTATGATGTCGAGACGTGTGATGCGGATGTTGTTTGTTAGTGGTGATGATGGTATTGTTGATGTTATTGATGGTGGTGCTGATTATGCTGCTGGTGCTGCTGCTAGTGTTTGCAACCTTCGCACCATGTTCTCCAAAGCCGTCGCGAGCGCGAAGTTCGTTAACTTCTGCTAGTACACGGGGATGATTGGCAGTTGGAGCAAGTGAATGAACAAGATTTGTAATATGGGATAGTATATAATCGTGACGATATACTCTAGAAATGAGAGAGAAAATGGTGTTTCGAATAGGTTCGCCGGTAAGTGCTTCAGGTTCATCGCCAAGAGGGCAATTTGGTGGATGGAATGGATCACCTTCTTCTTGTCTCCAGTGATTTAGTATATTATGAACCCATCCCCAATTCATCCAGAATAGATGATGGGAAATTGGTTGATCCATTCCGGTGACGCTGCTTTCGGAGCCTGAATGGAAATCCATATCGGCATAACTGTCGGAATCTGAAGAATTCGAACTAGATGCGGAATCCATCTTGTATAATGGAGAAAATGAATTTTTGGTATGGAATAGATTATAGGAGTTAGATTTGGTACTCTTCAATACATAATTTACATATGTATATATAATACCAAAATCCCGTAAATTACGGAGAATCTTTGAAAAGATATCCGTCAAAGTTCGCAATAACAGATATGCTAAGATAAGAATTCGTCTATACACTATCAATGCAGTAAATGCAGTAAAACGTGTCTAGACTTATGAATGATAAGCAGGTAATTTCCTAAGGATGATAAGCAGATGATTTCCGACTAGAAATGATAAGCAAAACTTTTGACATGTAGACACGGTCGAAGTCCAGACTCATTAATGCATCCTAACAACTACTAGTTAGACACACTAATGCAAGACCTGGTTCGCTACGACCACCGCTCTGATACCAACTGAAAGTTGGGGACGCATCCCACTCAGTGCCTTCTCAGCTAACCGCCTGTGACCACTGAGCGTACCTCAGACACTGATTTTACGGCCCGCCTCTCGGCAGTACAGCCAACCCTAATAGGGACCGCGAGGAGTAAGAGCCAATGCTTCGTCACAGGTAACACTGTGAGAACCCCCTCTACGATTAACCCGCTAATAAATGGCATTAAACCAGCTCTGATACTGTCATAACCCGTCCTTAACCATAAGAACGCGTTAGATAACGTATGATTTCATTGCGAGGTATTGACCTCTATATGAGACATTTTTGAAAGAAAACTGCATATATTACACATTACAAACCATAACCATTATTTTTGTTACAAGCTTAAGACAATAAAAAGAAGATTAACGTTTAGCGATAATCTTCGACTTACAAACTTTACAAATGATGACAACAACACGGTTTCTAGCATATTTTACAATACAACATCTCGGATATGCAGTTTTATTTTTGACACAAACATGCGTACGCAAGATCCTGGTTAGATCCAACATGATGCAGCGGAAGCTTTAGAAATCACCTGAGAATAGACATGTTTTAAAAGGTCAACATAAAGTTGGTGAGATATAGGTTTAATGCCGGCAGCAATATATATATATAGACCACAAGATTTCGTATATAAACAGTTTAATAAAAGTATTCTAAGTGGTTGAGCACTTGGTAACCATACTTAACATTTTCACGTCGCATATTCCCTTTAATATGAAATCTTACTACACCGTACCAAGTGTAGTCACAAAACGAAGTACTGTGCAACCGTTGAATACTGGTCGTCCAGTCCGGTTGGGGTTGTCAGGCCCGATAGATCTATCAACAGGATTCGCGTTTACAATACCGCTGTAAATATTAGTTACCAAGCTACAGGGAAGTATGCCAGTGGTACAACTCAACGTAGAACATATTTTTCAGTTACTTGTGTCCATATCGTAAAACATAAAATACATGTATTCTCATCCCGAAATATTTAGAGTTTAAAAGTGGGACTATATACTCACTCTTGTCTTGATGATATAAATAATTTGACTCGGTCTTCCGGTTGATATCACGAACCTATCCATATATAATATATCAATATGTTTTCATTTTTAAACAAACGTTATAAATATATACTTGTTATACTTTTAATACTTTGAATAATTCCTTAGTCCGTAGTTAGCAGTCCGATGTTAGTAATTCAATTTTAATGGTTCATTTTTAGATGTTTAATATACCCGCAATAAACAAAACCCCCAACGAAATAAATAAAATCCCATCGTATATGTATTGGTCGAGATTAATCTTGACCCATGGTACCGGTGTTGTCAAATGACGTGTTGCGTACAATCATGGGATCTTATGATTAATCTTCTCGTGTTGCTTACGGGTGATCCTGAACCATATGAAATTGAATTATGAGTACATATATATAAAATATCATGTTATCTTAGAAATATGTGATTTATATCATTTTTTTCCAATTGATCCCGTAGTTGAAATGATCTAGGATAACCAATTTTGTTTCGGTCATAGTTTCTTCGTTACAAATCCGTTTTCGTTGATTCAAATTGCCATCTTCTTGGATCGAGTTCTTCTTTAAGACTATGAACTGTAAATACCTTGGTTTGTATTCAAAATCATACGGCATAAGTGAAACATTAGTGAAACATATGAAGTTAAACATTTTTGTTACAACAAAATCATTTAATGACCATTTTTCTAAAAATACTTATACTTTGAAAAACCAAGTTTTACCTTGTTAAATTAGCATATACATAAGTTATATTACAGGTCTTGAAGTATTTTAAAAGTTAAGTTAGAAGGATCTATTTAGTTTGCAAACAAGTTTGAAAACATTCAAACTATGTTCTTGTTGTTAAACCTTTGTACCACAAAATAAGATAGCTATATATATATGAATCGAATAAGGTTATGAACATAGATTCTACCTCAAGTTCCTTGGATAAGTTTGCTGTAAAAGAGGAGTAAGAAGCTAGAATCAAAAGGGTGATAGAAGTGGATGAAAGTGTGGAAGTAAGTTGGTGTTCTTGGAGGGTTTTCTTGAAGTGTTTTTGTATGGTTTTCTTATGGTGTTTTAGTATGGTTTTTGAAGCTAGATCTTCTTGATAAGTTGCTGAATGTTTATGGAGTTTAAGAGTAAAGAGAGAGTGTGTGTTTATCTTAGTAAATTTGAAGTTAAAATGAATGAAAGTGAGGATCCATATCCCTCCTTAAAAACGTGGCCAAGGATGGACAAAAACAAAATTCTTACTTGTAATCTTGTGTAATTATTGATGGTAAATGTCAAAAAGGAATTCCCTCTTGATGAGGGCAACAATAGCAGCTGATTAGGTGTGATTTGATGTGTATTTACTATTAGTAAATACGTATAGAAGCTTGGTATGATACGAGTACAAATACTCTAGGTATACGTATGGAAATTTTGTGAAAAATGGAAAGAGGATTCAAATATAGCTATCTTTTGTGAATACACTTACATGGTTTTATGTATTTAAGTCTTTAAAAGTGATTAAATACATTACATATACAATATATGTATAAACATTATATGTCTTAAGTATTTAAGTCAAATAACGTTACGTATAGTTATCGTTTTGAAAACTTAAGTTAGTAGTTTCAAAGTACACATATAACTTGTTGTTATTAATACAAAATGAGATATTAAAACATTTATTAATCATGTTAAATATGTATATATACATTTATATACACAAACGTATAATTATCATATATTGTATAGTTCGTGATATCATCGGTCAAACTAGACGGTCAAACGTTGTGTAAAACTCTTTTCGGAAATATAAGTCTCGACAATTTGGATTGCTTATCATGTTGACAAGGTTTAATTTATGTAAATATTAATCTTATAAGTATAGTATGATCGAAAAAGTGCGGGTCGTTACATTACCTCCCCGTTAAATAAATTTCGTCCCGAAATTTTAGAATTGTACCTATTTTGCGTCATCGAGAAACAAGTGTGGATACTTTCGTTTCATCTGATCCTCTCGTTCCCAAGTAAACTCGGGACCTCTTCTAGCATTCCAACGAACCTTAACAATCGGTATATTGCTCTGTTTGAGCTGTTTAACTTCACGGTCCATGATTTCAATTGGTTCTTCGACGAATTGTAGTTTCTCGTCGACATGGATTTCTTCAAGAGGAATGGTGAGGTCTTCCTTTGCAAGACACTTCTTAAGGTTTGAGACGTGAAAGGTATTATGTACTCCGGCGAGTTGTTGCGGTAACTCGAGTCGATAAGCTACCGGTCCAATGCGTTCGATGATCTTGAACGGGCCTACGTACCTTGGGTTCAGTTTACCCCTTTTGCCGAAACGTATTACACCTTTCCAAGGTGACACCTTTAGCATAACCATGTCCCCGACCTGAAACTCTAATGGTTTCCTTCGGACATCGGCGTAGCTCTTTTGGCGACTACGGGCTGTTTTTAATCTCTCCTTGATTTGCACTATCTTCTCAGTCGTTTCATGTATGATCTCGGGACCAGTTAATTGTCGATCTCCTACTTCATTCCAACAGATAGGAGATCTACACTTCCTTCCATACAATGCTTCGAATGGCGCAGCTCCAATGCTCGCATGATAACTATTATTATACGAGAATTCTGCTAACGGTAGATATTTATCCCATCCGTTTCCAAAATCGATCACACATGCCCTGAGCATGTCTTCGAGAGTCTGAATCGTTCTCTCACTCTGTCCATCGGTTTGTGGATGATATGCGGTACTCATATCCAAACGAGTTCCTAGTGCCTCCTGTAGTGATTGCCAAAACTTTGAGGTAAATCTACTATCACGATCGGATATAATGGAAATAGGTATCCCATGCCTTGAAACAACTTCCTTTATATACAATCGTAATAGTTTCTCCATTCTATCTGTTTCCTTTATAGGCAAGAAATGTGCAGACTTGGTGAGACGATCAACAATCACCCAAATGGTGTCGTATCCCCAGGCAGTCTTTGGTAACTTCGTGATGAAATCCATGGTAATACCATCCCACTTCCATTCTGGGATTTCTGGTTGTTGAAGTAACCCTGACGGCTTCTGGTGTTCTGCTTTGACCTTAGAACAAGTTAAACACTCCCCAACATATGTTGCTACGTCTGTCTTTAAATTAGGCCACCAATAACGTGTCTTAAGATCTTGATACATCTTTCCAACTCCAGGATGTATCGAGTATCTTGTCTTATGTGCCTCATTCAATATCAACTTCCTTAATCCACCCAACTTCGGTACCCAAATACGATTTGCAAAATACCGAATTCCATCTTCCCGTACAACAAGTTGTTTCTCGTACTTTTTCATTATTTCATTCTTTATGTTTTCTTTATTGAGTGCTTCTCGTTGAACTTCTTTGATTTGTGAGTTGAGATTCATACGAATTTTTATGTTCATTGCTCGAACTCGAATTGGTTCTCGTTCTTTTCTGCTTAAAGCATCAGCCACCACGTTTGCCTTCCCGGGATGATAACGAATTTCACAATCATAGTCGTTTATTAACTCGACCCACCTACGCTGCCTCATGTTTAATTGTTTCTGATCAAAAATATGTTGAAGGCTTTTATGATCAGTAAACACAGTGAATTTAACCCCATACAAGTAGTGTCTCCACATCTTCAATGCAAACACGACTGCTCCCAATTCTAGATCATGCGTCGTATAATTTCGCTCGTGAATCTTCAATTGTCGGGATGCGAATGCAATTACTTTCTTTCGTTGCATAAGAACACAACCAAAACCTTGTCGCGAAGCGTCACAATATATTTCAAAATCATCGTTCCCTTCTGGTAACGATAAAATAGGAGCCGTAGTTAACTTCTTCTTCAGTAATTGAAATGCGTTCTCCTGCTCCGAGGTCCATTCGTATTTCTTCCCTTTTTGCGTTAACGCTGTCAACGGCTTAGCTATTCGAGAAAAATCTTGAATAAACCTTCTATAATAACCGGCTAAACCCAAAAATTGGCGTATCTGTGTTGGTGTCTTAGGAGTCTCCCATTTTTCAATAGCTTCAGTTTTTGCTGGATCAACCTGAATTCCTTTGCTATTAACAACATGACCAAGAAATTGCACTTCTTTCAACCAAAAAGCACACTTAGAAAATTTAGCATATAGCTGTTCTTTTCTTAACAACTCCAATATCAACCTTAAATGCTCTTCATGCTCTTGCTCACTCTTGGAATAGATAAGAATATCATCAATGAAAACGATAACAAATTTATCTAAATACGGACTACAAACTCGATTCATGAGGTCCATGAATACAGCTGGCGCATTTGTCAATCCAAACGGCATAACCAAAAATTCGTAATGACCATAACGTGTCCGAAAAGCAGTTTTCGGAATGTCCTCTTCTTTAACGCGTAGTTGATGATAGCCCGATCTTAAGTCGATTTTCGAATAAACACATGATCCTTGCAATTGATCAAATAAGTCATCAATTCTCGGTAGTGGATATCGATTCTTGATAGTTAACTTATTTAATTCACGATAATCTATACACATCCTGAAAGATCCATCTTTCTTCTTAACAAACAAAATTGGAGCTCCCCACGGTGAAGTACTCGGTCGTATGAATCCACGGTCCAGTAATTCTTTTAACTGACTTTGAAGTTCTTTTAACTCGGACGGTGCAAGTCTATATGGAGCACGAGCCACTGGTGCAGCTCCTGGTACTAAATCTATTTGAAATTCTACCGATCTAAATGGAGGTAATCCCGGCAATTCTTCCGGAAAAACTTCAGGAAAATCTCTTGCCACAGGCACGTCGTTGATGCACTTTTCTTTCTTTTCGACTTTATTAACATGTGCTAAAATAGCGTAACATCCCTTTTCTAAACACTTCTTGGCTTTCAAACAGCTAATGAGTTTTAGCTTTGAATTACCCTTCTCTCCATAAATCATCACCGGTATTTTATCCTTACCAGGAATACGAATTGCCTTCTTAGCACAAACAACTTCCGCTCCTATTTTAGACATCCAGTCCATGCCGACTATTACATCAAAACCTCCTAATTCCACGGGTATTAAGTCGATTTTAAACGTTTCTCCGGCTAGATTTATTTCACAATCACGACAAATTTTATCGGCTTTAATTAGTTTACCATTAGCTAACTCAATCAAGTACTTAGCATCTAGAGGTAATGATGAACAATTCAATTTAGTGTAAAAATTTATACACACGTAACTTCTATCGGCGCCAGTATCAAATAAAATAGATGCTGATAAGTTATTAATGGTAAACGTACCCGTAACAAGCTCCGGGTCTTCTCGTGCCTCTCTAGCATTAATAACAAACGCTCTTCCACGTGCAGGTCCGCCATTCTGATTCGGGCACTGGCTCTTATAGTGACCTTGTTTTCCACACCCAAAACAAGTAATGTTAGCCAAAGCAGTTCTATTTGCGTTGGTGGCAGGAGTCTTGTTACCATTTGTAACGAGAGCCTTACAATCTTCAGCAAGATGTCCCTGTCTATTGCATTTAGTGCACAACACACTACAGTAACCAAAATGATGTTTGTGACAACGGTTGCATAAAGGACTTTGTCCTTTGTAACCAAAGCCTGAACCGCTACCCGCACCTTTCGGGGTTTCTGGTTTCTTAAAAGATTGCTGTTGGTAACCTCGATCATAATTTCCGTTCCACTTCCTTTTGTTACTCGATACCTTCACCTCAGTAGTGAATGCTTTCTTATCCAGAATGACCTGATCCATTAACTCGTTCGCCATGGTTATAGCTTCATGAATTGTCTTAGGTTTCGACGCCGTAACGTTTGCCTTGACCTTTTTGGGCAAACCACCTTTGTACATTTCAATCTTCCGTGCTTCGGTTGGAACCAATTCAGGACATAGTAAAACCAATTCCATGAATCGCTGATTGTAGTTGGTGATTTCAGTACCAACCACCTTCAAACTTCGTAACTCATCTTCTAACTTAATAACCTCATTCCTTGGACAATACTCGGTGATTATCATTGCTTTGAATTCTTCCCATGGAGTATCATAAGCTACATCTCCTCCTACCGCCTTCACATAATTCTTCCACCATGTGAGTGCACTATCTTGTAAAGTGCACGATGCAAACTTGGTCATGTCTTTTTCATCACAACCACTGATTTTAAACACCGTCTCCATCTTTTCTATCCATCGGGTTAAACCGATCGGTCCTTCCGTTCCACTGAATGATGAGGGCTTGCAAGCTTGAAACGTCTTGTAGGAGCATCCTACACGAGGATTTGGGTTAACTGCAGCAGCTCTTGCAGCTTCGACCCATAGCATTCTATCGTTCACTCGCTGGTTGATGAGTTCCTCGAGTTCTTGTTCCGTCATTCGATTCAATCGCGCCATTTCCTAATGAAAGAAAATAATTATTCACATGGAATATTATAGATGTAGTGTGTATTTATAGTACATTTATAGCTTGTTAATAATATGAACTAGGTATTATTATAAAAGCCTTTTCTTCTTATTAGCGTTTTATAATTATATCTTGGGTAGTACCTACCCGTTAATGTTCATACTTAATAGCTTAGTACAGAATCAATTACTACAATCTAAATAATACTTAACCATGGAAAATTATTGCATTTCATACTTCGCTATTTTACATATGCTTATCTTACATCAAACTTTAAGCAAACCACACTAATAATATTATACAAAACATTATTTGATTCCATGGTTTAATTCGGCAGCGCATCGTTTGATCTATTTCCCAAAACATTTATGTCCAGGGAATCCCCCAACGCGAATCCTAGCTGTCTCCCTACGTTTTGGCTGAGGAGCCGAAAAACTAGACGCCGGGATAGCACTAATAGGAATAGCGGGAATAGGGGTGGTAGTGTTGAGTGGAATTGGTGCTACGTCATTCTCACTAAGTTCGGGATTTGAATTTTCTAATTCATTCGCTTTTCGTTTCTTTCCTTGATCGAATTTTTCTTTCGTAATTTCTAGTATTTCTTCCTCGGGTTCACTTTCTTCTTCGGGTTCACTTTCCTCCTCGGGTTCACTTTCCGATATTTCTATAGTTGGTTCATCCGGAAATTGTGAGTCTTCTCCAAAAATACCACTTTCGTCATCGGATATGTTAATGACTGAAACACAATCTGAAGGTTCTGATTCGGAGTCGCTGAATGTGATAATAAGTTTCGAGCCCGACATCTATCACATAACAACTAACCCATTAGTACTTACATAATATTTACATATAAATTTTTAACCAACAGTGATAAGCAATGGTTTTTAAAATCAGACCCGGTCAAAGTCCAGACTTTACTAATGTATCCTAACGACTTCTCGGTTAGACACACTAATGCAAACCTGGATCGCTAAGACCAACGCTCTGATACCACATGTCATAACCCGTCCTTAACCATAAGAACGCGTTAGATAACGTATGATTTCATTGCGAGGTATTGACCTCTATATGAGACATTTTTGAAAGAAAACTGCATATATTACACATTACAAACCATAACCATTATTTTTGTTACAAGCTTAAGACAATAAAAAGAAGATTAACGTTTAGCGATAATCTTCGACTTACAAACTTTACAAATGATGACAACAACACGGTTTCTAGCATATTTTACAATACAACATCTCGGATATGCAGTTTTATTTTTGACACAAACATGCGTACGCAAGATCCTGGTTAGATCCAACATGATGCAGCGGAAGCTTTAGAAATCACCTGAGAATAGACATGTTTTAAAAGGTCAACATAAAGTTGGTGAGATATAGGTTTAATGCCGGCAGCAATATATATATATAGACCACAAGATTTCGTATATAAACAGTTTAATAAAAGTATTCTAAGTGGTTGAGCACTTGGTAACCATACTTAACATTTTCACGTCGCATATTCCCTTTAATATGAAATCTTACTACACCGTACCAAGTGTAGTCACAAAACGAAGTACTGTGCAACCGTTGAATACTGGTCGTCCAGTCCGGTTGGGGTTGTCAGGCCCGATAGATCTATCAACAGGATTCGCGTTTACAATACCGCTGTAAATATTAGTTACCAAGCTACAGGGAAGTATGCCAGTGGTACAACTCAACGTAGAACATATTTTTCAGTTACTTGTGTCCATATCGTAAAACATAAAATACATGTATTCTCATCCCGAAATATTTAGAGTTTAAAAGTGGGACTATATACTCACTCTTGTCTTGATGATATAAATAATTTGACTCGGTCTTCCGGTTGATATCACGAACCTATCCATATATAATATATCAATATGTTTTCATTTTTAAACAAACGTTATAAATATATACTTGTTATACTTTTAATACTTTGAATAATTCCTTAGTCCGTAGTTAGCAGTCCGATGTTAGTAATTCAATTTTAATGGTTCATTTTTAGATGTTTAATATACCCGCAATAAACAAAACCCCCAACGAAATAAATAAAATCCCATCGTATATGTATTGGTCGAGATTAATCTTGACCCATGGTACCGGTGTTGTCAAATGACGTGTTGCGTACAATCATGGGATCTTATGATTAATCTTCTCGTGTTGCTTACGGGTGATCCTGAACCATATGAAATTGAATTATGAGTACATATATATAAAATATCATGTTATCTTAGAAATATGTGATTTATATCATTTTTTTCCAATTGATCCCGTAGTTGAAATGATCTAGGATAACCAATTTTGTTTCGGTCATAGTTTCTTCGTTACAAATCCGTTTTCGTTGATTCAAATTGCCATCTTCTTGGATCGAGTTCTTCTTTAAGACTATGAACTGTAAATACCTTGGTTTGTATTCAAAATCATACGGCATAAGTGAAACATTAGTGAAACATATGAAGTTAAACATTTTTGTTACAACAAAATCATTTAATGACCATTTTTCTAAAAATACTTATACTTTGAAAAACCAAGTTTTACCTTGTTAAATTAGCATATACATAAGTTATATTACAGGTCTTGAAGTATTTTAAAAGTTAAGTTAGAAGGATCTATTTAGTTTGCAAACAAGTTTGAAAACATTCAAACTATGTTCTTGTTGTTAAACCTTTGTACCACAAAATAAGATAGCTATATATATATGAATCGAATAAGGTTATGAACATAGATTCTACCTCAAGTTCCTTGGATAAGTTTGCTGTAAAAGAGGAGTAAGAAGCTAGAATCAAAAGGGTGATAGAAGTGGATGAAAGTGTGGAAGTAAGTTGGTGTTCTTGGAGGGTTTTCTTGAAGTGTTTTTGTATGGTTTTCTTATGGTGTTTTAGTATGGTTTTTGAAGCTAGATCTTCTTGATAAGTTGCTGAATGTTTATGGAGTTTAAGAGTAAAGAGAGAGTGTGTGTTTATCTTAGTAAATTTGAAGTTAAAATGAATGAAAGTGAGGATCCATATCCCTCCTTAAAAACGTGGCCAAGGATGGACAAAAACAAAATTCTTACTTGTAATCTTGTGTAATTATTGATGGTAAATGTCAAAAAGGAATTCCCTCTTGATGAGGGCAACAATAGCAGCTGATTAGGTGTGATTTGATGTGTATTTACTATTAGTAAATACGTATAGAAGCTTGGTATGATACGAGTACAAATACTCTAGGTATACGTATGGAAATTTTGTGAAAAATGGAAAGAGGATTCAAATATAGCTATCTTTTGTGAATACACTTACATGGTTTTATGTATTTAAGTCTTTAAAAGTGATTAAATACATTACATATACAATATATGTATAAACATTATATGTCTTAAGTATTTAAGTCAAATAACGTTACGTATAGTTATCGTTTTGAAAACTTAAGTTAGTAGTTTCAAAGTACACATATAACTTGTTGTTATTAATACAAAATGAGATATTAAAACATTTATTAATCATGTTAAATATGTATATATACATTTATATACACAAACGTATAATTATCATATATTGTATAGTTCGTGATATCATCGGTCAAACTAGACGGTCAAACGTTGTGTAAAACTCTTTTCGGAAATATAAGTCTCGACAATTTGGATTGCTTATCATGTTGACAAGGTTTAATTTATGTAAATATTAATCTTATAAGTATAGTATGATCGAAAAAGTGCGGGTCGTTACAGATACCAACTGAAAGGACCCGTCCTAATCCACCTGGACGAAGTCATCAACATTTGGTCCCATTGCGATGATCGGCTCCAAGTAATGTCCTTATATTGAGCAAATGCACAGCAGAAGACTTAATTCGTACCTGAGAATAAACATGCTTTAAAGTGTCAACCAAAAGATTGGTGAGTTCATAGGTTTATCATAACAATCATTTCAATATGTTAATAGACCACAAGATTTCATAATCATAAACATAATACACTCGCAAGTGTATGTAAAGCATTCTAAGTGGTTGAGCACTTGGTAACCATACTTAACATTTAATCAACGTCGCATATTCCCTTTATTATGAAATCTCACTACACCGTACCAAGTGTAGTCACCAAAACGAAGTACTGTGCAACCGTTGAATACTGGTCGTCCAGTCCGGTTGGGGTTGTCAGGCCCGATAGATCTATCAACAGGATTCGCGTTTACAATACCCATGTAAATAGTAGTTACCAAGCTACAGGAAAATATGCCAGTGGTACAACTCAACGTAGAATATATTTTTAAGTACTTGTGTCTATTTTGTAAACATTTATAAAAGCAGCGCATGTATTCTCAGCCCAAAATATATATTGCAAAAGCAATTAAAAAAGGAGCAAATGAAACTCACTTTTGCCTTGAAGGTATTTAATTCGACTTGGTCTCCGATAGATATCACGAACCTAACCATATATATAATATATCAACATATTTTCTTTTTAAGTAATCGTTACATATATATATACTTTTAATACTTTTAATACTTCTCTTAGTCCGTAGTTAGCAGTCCGATGTTAGTGGTCCACAATTAGTTGCTTAAATAAAATAAATAAAGACCCCATCATATTCGTATTGATCAGAATTAATCTCGACCCATGGTACCATGTTGTCAAATGACGTGTTGCGTACATAAAGTACCGTGTTGTCAAATGACGTGTTGCGTACAATCATGAGGTCTTATGATTAATCTTCTCGTGTTGTTTACGGGTGGTCCTGAAATATATAAAATCAAATCATAAGTAATTATATATAAAATATCATATTAATTAGAAAAGATATGATTAATTTGTTTTTTCTCCAAATATTTTCGTAGCTAAACTAGCTTCGGATACCCAATCTTGTTTTAGTCGTAGTTTCTTCATTACAACTCTGTTTTTGTTGGTTCAACTTGCCACTTCCTTGGATCGAGTCAAATTTTAAGAATATGAACTGAAAATACTTAGTTTGTATTCGAAATCATAGGTTATAGGTCAAACTTTGGTGAAACTTATGAAAGTGATCATTTTCCATCATAAAAACAACATTTAATGATCATTTTTCTAAAAATACTTAAACTTTGAGTTAAACCATGAAATTTTTATGTGTTAACATATTCATAAGAAATATCATTTTTCCAGAACATGAACTTCCAATTTAAAGTTCAAGATGGTTTTTAATTATCCAACCCAAAACAGCCCCCGGTTGCACTCCGACGACGTAGATTCAGTTTTTAAGATGTTCTTTGTAAAACCAAGTTATATCTTGTTAGGTTAGCATATCATTATGATATATTACAGGTCTTGAAGTGTTTTAAAAGTCAAGTTAGAGGGATCTATTTAGTTTGCGAACAAGTTTGAAATCATTCAAACTATGTTCTTGTTGTTAAAATTTTATACCACAAAATAAGATAGCTATATGAATATGAATTGAATAAGATTATGAACAAGGTTAATACCTCAAGTTACTTGGACAAAGTTACTGCAAAAGATAAGAAATAATCTTGGAATCAAAGAGTGGTGGAGTTAGATCAAAAGGTTAGAAGTAAACTTCTTCAAATGGGTGGTTATTTTGATATGTTCTTGAAAGAGTTTTCTTATGGTGTTTAAGGCTTGTAATTGAAGCTAAATGATGGGAAAAATGCTTGGAGATGATCAAGTATGAAGTTAGGAGTATTTTGAGAGAGAAATGAGGGTGTAGGTATGAGAAAATGGAGTGAAGAAATGGTGTTCATTTTTAAAAACGTTTTTAGTTTATAACGAAAGAAAAGGATTCCTAATTTTGTTTTCTTACTAATAATTCATACTACTTGACAAATCCTAGTTACCTCATATCTAGGGCAGTAATAATGTTAATTAGGATGTTGATTTGATGTGTATATACCAATAGTAAATACGTATAGAAGCTGGGTATGATGCGGGTACATATACCCTAGATATACGTATAGAAATCTTGAGGAAACGGAACGAGAATTCAAATATAGCTATCTTTTGTGAATATACTTATATTGTTTTATGTATTTAAGTCCTTAAAAGTGATTAAATACATTATATATACGATACATGTATAAGCATTATAGATTATAAGTATATATATCAAAGAATGTTACGTATAGTTATCGTTTTGAAAACTTAAGTTAGTAGTTTCAAAATATACTTATAACTCATTGTCATTAGTACACAATGAGATGTTAAACCATCCTTAGATCATGTTAAATATATAAATACATATATATACACAAACGTATAATTATCGTATGTTATATAGTTCGTGATATCATCGGTCATATTGGACGGTCAAACGTTGTGTAAAACTCTTTTCAAAAACACAAGTCTCAACAATTTGGATTGCTTATCATGTTGGTATGGTTTAATTTATGTAAATATTAATCTCATAAGTATAATTTGGTCGGAAAATTCCGGGTCATTACAAATGGCTCACAAACTAGTGAACCGGATTGAAGAAAGAATTAAAGAACAGACTACTGAAGAGGCCAATGTGAAGCAAGTCAAAAGAAAGTGGGAGGAAAACGGTGATAAGAATCACCAATACAACAACAACAACAATTACAACAATAATCGCAACAACTATTCTAACAATCGCAACATCAATCGCAACTACAACAAACGGCCCAACAACAACAACAACAACAACAGCAACTACAACAATCATCTTAACAACAATAATAACCGCAACAACAACAACAACAACAATCAGAAGCAGCTATGCCAAAGGTGTGAAAAGTATCACTCGGGGTTCTGCACCAAATTTTGCAACAAGTGTAAAAGAAATGGTCATAGCGCGGCGAAGTGTGAGGTCTACGGACCAGGGGTTAATAGAACGAAAGGAACAAATGGTGTCGGAACGAGTAATGGCGGAGCAAGTAGTGTCGGAGCAAGTTATGCCAATGTAGTTTGTTATAAATGTGGAAAACCAGGCCACATTATTAGAAATTGCCCGAACCAGGAGAACACAAATGGACAAGGCCGCGGAAGAGTTTTCAATATTAATGCGGCAGAGGCACAGGAAAACCCGAAGCTTGTTACGGGTACGTTTCTTATTGACAATAAATCTGCTTACGTTTTATTTGATTCGGGTGCGGATAGAAGCTATATGAGTAGAGATTTTTGTGCTAAATTAAGTTGTCCATTGACGCCTTTGGATAGTAAATTTTTACTCGAATTAAAAAATGGTAAATTAATTTCAGCAGATAATATATGTCGGAATCGAGAAATTAAACTGGTTAGTGAAACATTTAAGATTGACTTGATACCAGTAGAGTTAAGGAGTTTTGATGTGATAATCGGTATGGACTGGTTGAAAGAAGTGAAAGTAGAGATCGTTTGTTACAAAAATGCAATTCGCATTATACGAGAAAAAGGAAAACCCTTAATGGTGTACGGAGAAAAGGGCAACACGAAGCTACATCTTATTAGTAATTTGAAGGCACAAAAACTAATAAGAAAAGGTTGCTATGCTGTTCTAGCACACGTCGAGAAAGTACAAACTGAAGAAAAGAGCATCAATGATGTTCCCGTCGCAAAAGAATTTCCCGATGTATTTCCGAAAGAATTACCGGGATTACCCCCACATCGATCCGTTGAATTTCAAATATATCTTGTACCAGGAGCTGCACCAATAGCTCGTGCTCCTTACAGACTCGCACCCAACAAGATGAAAGAACTGCAAAGCCAATTACAAGAACTTTTAAAGCGTGGTTTCATTCGACCAAGCACATCACCGTGGGGAGCTCCTGTTTTGTTTGTCAAGAAGAAGGATGGTACATTCAGGTTGTGTATCGACTACCGAGAGTTGAACAAACTTACCATCAAGAACCGCTACCCACTACCGAGAATCGACAACTTATTTGATCAACTACAAGGCTCGTCTATTTATTCAAAGATTGACTTACGTTCCGGGTATCATCAAATGCGGGTGAAAGAAGATGATATTCCAAAGACTGCTTTCAGAACACGTTACGGTCATTACGAGTTTATGGTCATGCCGTTTGGTTTAACTAATGCACCAGCTGTGTTCATGGACCTTATGAACCGAGTGTGTGGACCATACCTTGACAAGTTTGTCATTGTTTTCATTGATGAGATACTTATTTACTCAAAGAATGACCAAGAACACGGTGAACATTTAAGAAAAGTGCTAGAAGTATTGAGGAAAGAAAAACTGTACGCTAAGTTTTCAAAGTGTGCATTTTGGTTGGAAGAAGTTCAATTCCTCGGTTACATAGTGAACAAAGAAGGTATCCAGGTGGACCCGTCAAAGATCGAAACCGTTGAAAAGTGGGAAACCCCGAAAACTCCGAAACACATATGCCAGTTTTTAGGACTAGCTGGTTACTACAGAAGGTTCATCCAAGACTTTTCCAGAATAGCAAAACCCTTGACTGCATTAACGCATAAAGGGAAGAAATTTGAATGGAAGGATGAACAAGAGAAAGCGTTTCAGTTATTGAAGAAAAAGCTAACTACGGCACCTATATTGTCATTGCCTGAAGGGAATGATGATTTTGTGATTTATTGTGACGCATCAAAGCAAGGTCTCGGTTGTGTATTAATGCAACGAACGAAGGTGATTGCTTATGCGTCTAGACAATTGAAGATTCAAGAACAAAATTATACGACGCATGATTTGGAATTAGGCGCGGTTGTTTTTGCAACGAACGAAGGTGATTGCTTATGCGTCTAGACAATTGAAGATTCAAGAACAAAATTATAAGACGCATGATTTGGAGGCACTACTTATATGGGGTCAAAAGTATTATATATACCAACCATAAAAGTCTTCAACACATATTTAATCAGAAACAACTGAATATGAGGCAGCGTAGGTGGATTGAATTGTTGAATGATTACGACTTTGAGATTCTTTACCACTCGGGGAAGGCAAATGTGGTAGCCGACGCCTTGAGCAGGAAGGACAGAGAACCCATTCGAGTAAAATCTATGAATATAATGATTCACAATAACCTTACTACTCAAATAAAGGAGGCGCAACAAGGAGTTTTAAAAGAGGGAAATTTAAAGGATGAAATACCCAAAGGATCGGAGAAGCATCTTAATATTCGGGAAGACGGAACCCGGTATAGGGCTGAAAGGATTTGGGTACCAAAATTTGGAGATATGAGAGAAATGGTACTTAGAGAAACTCATAAAACCAGATACTCAATACATCCTGGAACGGGAAAGATGTACAAGGATCTCAAGAAACATTTTTGGTGGCCGGGTATGAAAGCCGATGTTGCTAAATACGTAGGAGAATGTTTGACGTTCTAAGGTCAAAGCTGAGCATCAGAAACCATCAGGTCTACTTCAACAACCCGAAATCCCGGAATGGAAATGGGAAAACATTACCATGGATTTCATCACTAAATTGCCAAGGACTGCAAGTGGTTTTGATACTATTTGGGTAATAGTTGATCGTCTCACCAAATCAGCACACTTCCTGCCAATAAGAGAAGATGACAAGATAGAGAAGTTAGCACGACTGTATTTGAAGGAAGTCGTCTCCAGACATGGAATACCAATCTCTATTATCTCTGATAGGGATGGCAGATTTATTTCAAGATTCTGGCAGACATTACAGCAAGCATTAGGAACTCGTCTAGACATGAGTACTGCCTATCATCCACAAACTGATGGGCAGAGCGAAAGGACGATACAAACGCTTGAAGACATGCTACGAGCATGTGTTATTGATTTTAGAAACAGTTGGGATCGACATCTACCGTTAGCAGAATTTTCCTACAACAACAGCTACCATTCAAGCATTGAGATGGCGCCGTTTGAAGCACTTTATGGTAGAAAGTGCAGGTCTCCGATTTGTTGGAGTGAAGTGGGGGATAGATAGATTACGGGTCCGGAGATAATACAAGAAACTGAGAAGATCATCCAAATTCAACAAAGATTGAAAACTGCCCAGAGTCGACAAAAGAGCTACGCGAACAGTAAAAGAAAAGATATAGAGTTTGAAATTGGAGAAATGGTCATGCTTAAGGTTTCACCTTGGAAAGGCGTTGTTCGATTTGGTAAATGGGGGAAACTAAATCCAAGGTACATTGGACCATTCAAGATTATAGATCGTGTCGGACCAGTAGCTTACCAACTGGAGCTACCTCAATAACTCGCGGCTGTACATAACATTTTCCACGTCTCAAATTTGAAGAAATTTTTTGCTAAAGAAGATCTCACTATTCCGTTGGATGAAATCCAAATCAATGAAAAACTTCAATTCATTGAAGAACCCGTCGAAATAATGGATCGTGAGGTTAAGAGACTTAAACAAAATAAGATACCGATTGTTAAGGTTCGATGGAATGCTCGTAGAGGACCCGAGTTCACCTGGGAGCATGAAGATCAGATGAAGAAGAAATACCCGCATCTATTTCTAGAAGATTCTTCAACACTTTCAACAGCTAAAAATTTCGGGACGAAATTTATTTAACGGGTAGGTACTGTAGTGACTCGAACTTTTCCATGTTTATATATATTAAATGAAATTGATATTTACATGATTAAGTGTTTCCAACATGTTAAGCAATCAAACTTATTAAGACTAGATTAATTGGAATAGGTTTCATATAGACAAATGACCACCCAAGTTGACCGGTGATTCACGAACGTTAACACTTGTAAAAAACTATACGATGACATATATATGGTTATATATATAGTTAACATGATTTTATTATAAGTATGTATCTCATTAGGTATTTTAACAATGAGTTATATACATAAAAATGAGACTATTAAATTAAGAAACTCGAAAACGATATATATAACGATTATCGTTATAACGTCTTACTAGGTACATATGAATCATATTAAGATATTGATACACTTGGTTAATTATGTTAAATGATAAGTAAATATATCATTAAGTGTATTAACAATGAACTACATATGTAAAAATAAGACTACTAACTTAATGATTTTGAAACGAGACATATATGTAACGAGACATTTAATGTATATAGATCATATTAAGAGATATTCGTACATCATAATATCATGATAATATAATAATTTAAAATCTCATTTGATATTATAAACATTGGGTTAACAACATTTAACAAAATCGTTAACCTAAAGGTTTCAAAACAACATTTACATGTAACGACTAACGATGACTTAACGACTCAGTTAAAATGTATATACATGTAGTGTTTTAATATGTATTCATACACTTTTGAAAGACTTCAATACACTTATCAAAATACTTCTACTTAACAAAAATGCTTACAATTACATCCTCGTTCAGTTTCATCAAAAAATCTACTCGTATGCACCCGTATTCGTACTCGTACAATACACAGCTTTTAGATGTATGTACTATTGGTATATACACTCCAATGATCAGCTCTTAGCAGCCCATGTGAGTCACCTAACACATGTGGGAACCATCGTTTGGCAACTAGCATGAAATATCGCATAAAATTACAAAAATATGAGTAATCATTCATGACTTATTTACATGAAAACAAAATTACATATCCTTTATATCTAATCCATACACCAACGACCAAAAACACCTACAAACACTTTCATTCTTCAATTTTCTTCATCTAATTGATCTCTCTCAAGTTCTATCTTCAAGTTCTAAGTGTTCTTCATAAATTCCAAAAGTTCTAGTTTCATAAAATCAAGAATACTTCCAAGATTGCAAGTTTACTTCCAAGTTTTCTAAATCCATTACAAGTAATCATCCAATATCAAGAAACCTTTGTTACTTACAGTAGGTTATCTTTCTAATACAAGGTAATAATCATATTCAAACTTTAATTCAATTTCTATAACTATAACAATCTTATTTCGAGTGAAAATCTTACTTGAAATTGTTTTCGTGTCATGATTCTGCTTCAAGAACTTTCAAGCCATCCAAGGATCCTTTGAAGCTAGATCCATTTTTCTCATTTCCAGTAGGTTTATCCAAGGAACTTGAGGTAGTAATGATGTTCATAACATCATTCAATTCATACATAAGAACCTGTCTTTTCAATGTTATAAACTTGTAATCACTAGAACATAGTTTAGTTAATTCTAAACTTGTTGCAAATAAAGTTAATTATTCTAACTACACTTTTAAAATCAACTAAACACATGTTCTATATCTATATGATATGCTAACTTAATGATTTAAAACCCGGAAACACGATAAACACCATAAAACTGGATATACGCCGTCGTAGTAAAACCAGGGGCTGTTTTGGTTGGGATAATTAAAAGCTAAGAAGAACTTTGATTTAAAAGCTATACTTCTGGAAAAACGATTTTTCTTATGAACATGAAACTATATCCAAAAATCATGGTTAAACTCAAAGTGAAAGTATGTTTTTCAAAATGGTCATCAAGATGTCGTTCTTTCGACGGAAATGACTACCCCTTTCAAAAACAACTTTTAACTTGTATTTCCAACTATAAACTTATAATTTTTCTATTTATATTCATAAAGTTAAGTTCAATACGAAACCGTGGCCACTGGAATCACTCAAAACGGATTAGAAACGAAGAAATGGCGAGTAAAACAAGATTGATAAAAACTACTCATTTTACCTACGTGAAAGTTAGTAATAAATCTATTCCAACCATAACCTAATCAACTTATATTGTATATTATGTAATCTTGAGATACCATAGACACGTGTACAATGTTTCGACCTATCATGTCGACCCATCTATATATATATTGCGGAACAACCATAGACACTCTATATGTGAATGTTGGAGTTAGCTATACAGGGTTGAGGTTGATTCCAAAATATATATATAGTTTGAGTTGTGATCAATACTAAGATACGTATACACTGGGTCGTGGATTGATTCAAGATAATATTTATCGATTTATTTCTGTACATCTAACTGTGGATAACTAGTTGTAGGTTACTAACGAGGACAGCTGACTTAATAAACTTAAAACATCAAAATGTATTAAAAGTGTTGTAAATATATTTTGAACATACTTTGATATATATGTATATATTGTTATAGGTTCGTGAATCAACCAGTGGTCAAGTCTTACTTTCCGACGAAGTAAAAATCTGTGAAAGTGAGTTATAGTCCCACTTTTAAAATCTAATATTTTTGGGATGAGAATACATGCAGGTTTTATAAATGATTTACAAAATAGACACAAGTAAGTGAAACTACATTCTATGGTTGAATTATCGAAATCGAATATGCCCCTTTTTATTAAGTCTGGTAATCTAAGAATTAGGGAACAGACACCCTAATTAACGCGAATCCTAAAGATAGATCTATTGGGCCTAACAAACCCCATCCAAAGTACCGGATGCTTTAGTACTTCGAAATTTATATCATATCCGAAGGGTGTCCCGGAATGATGGGGATATTCTTATATATGCATCTTGTTAATGTCGGTTACCAGGTGTTCACCATATGAATGATTTTTATCTCTATGTATGGGATGTGTATTGAAATATGAAATCTTGTGGTCTATTGTTACGACTTGATATATATAGGTTAAACCTATAACTCACCAACATTTTTGTTGACGTTTAAAGCATGTTTATTCTCAGGTGAATACTAAGAGCTTCCGCTGTTGCATACTAAAATAAGGACAAGATTTGGAGTCCATGTTTGTATGATATTGTGTAAAAACTGCGTTCAAGAAACTGATTTCGATGTAACATATTTGTATTGTAAACCATTATGTAATGGTCGTGTGTAAACAGGATATTTTAGATTATCATTATTTGATAATCTACGTAAAGCTTTTTAAACCTTTATTTATGAAATAAAGGTTATGGTTTGTTTTAAAATGAATGCAGTCTTTGAAAAACGTCTCATATAGAGGTCAAAACCTCACAACGAAATCAATAAATATGGAACGTTTTTAATCAATAAGAACGGGACATTTCACAATTGAGCTCATGCAATCGCATGAGCATCACTCTCATAACTCATGCGAGTGCATGAGGATGGAATTCAGGTCACATTTTATAAATCTTGCTCGCTCGAATTCAGTGCACACACATTCTATCTATCTCACGTAACACTCTCTATATTTATAAATTATAAATATTATTATTATTATTATTATTATTATTATTATTAATATTAATCATATTATTATTATTTTAGTAGTATTAGGAGTATTATTAGTAGTATTGCACATAAAATACTACGACGAGGTCATGAGTGTGTTATTTCAAAATGGGTTTTACGAGCGGGGCAGAGCTAAGGAAATTATGGGTTATAGCTATGGAGGTTATGGGTATGGTTCGGGGGTTTGCTCGTAAGGTGAATCTAGTGTTTATCGTCTCCGTTGCGTCTACGTACTTTCCTGCAATATTGAATCACAATATTGATACGTGAGCATTCATATCTTATCTTTTATATATTAATAGTGTATCCCTGACTAGTGCTCGAGTAGATATGATTATGCATGCATGTATGTTTAATTTAGTCATTAGATAGTTTTGATGAATCACGAGTTTGATACATATGCTACTAAGATAAGATATATATGATATGCATGTCGTTGGAAAGCTGGCAAAAAATTAATAACTTTTCATTTAGAAAGTTTATGGTTTCGATGAACGGATTAAATGATATAGTCAATTGAATTATGTATAATTTTAAGTATTATTGCTAAAATGATTATTGTTATTACTATCGTCGCCATTATCGTCGTTATTATTATTATCTAATAATTATTATTATTATTATTATCATTATCGTTATAAGTATTATCATTGAAAATTGTCATTTTTATTAGTATTACTATCGTTATTGTTATTAAGATTATTATTAACATTATCATTATTATTATTATTATTTTTAATATTATTATCATTAAAATAGTTATTAGTATTATCATTAATGTTATTATAATATTTATTATTATTAGTATCATTATCATTAAAATTAATATTAGTTTCATCTAAATATTATGACTAATATTATTATCATTATTATGAATGCGATATAAAAAAAGACTAAAAGCTATTAAACAAGTCGAGTAAGAAATAATGAGTATAAGTATCATGATTCAGTTAAAATAATGTTAAGATTATGATTTAGATAAAAATATCATTTTTATTATTATCATTATTATTATTATTAAAAGTATCGTTAAAGTCAAAACTATCATTTTATAAAAATTATAGTTTTAATAGAAATATCATTGTTATTATAAAATATCATTATTATTATCATTTTAGTATTATTATTATTAAAAATTATCATTTTGAATAGAATTATTATTTTATATAAAATATTAATATTGTTATAGTTAATATTAAAAAAATATCATTATTATTAAAAATTATTATGATTAAAATTATCATTTTAGAATTAATAACATCATTAGTAAATAAATATTGTAATTACTATTACTAGTAGAATAATAATAATTATTATTATTTCAAAATAATACAACTTTTATTCATTATTATTATTATCAATAGTATTTAAATATGTGATACAAAGATATTTTCATCACACGTAATATAATTACATTAATAATACATACTACTATATTTTTATGATATTAAGAGAACTTTAAAAATTTTATTACTTAAGATATATAAAAGTATATTTTTATTATATATAAATTTTAATATAAATTTTTATTAATAAATGACTTGTATTATTTACTCTAATAAAATCTAATAAATATATTTAAATATATAAAACGACTATATTTAAGTTATATAGTAAACATATATAGATTTTGGAAGTCATTTTGGAGTAGATGACTTTTGTTGACTTTTGCATGATAATCTCGAGCATTAGGATTGTGATACAGTATGACCTAACCTAAATTGTTAGACAGATATTGACCAACATATGAATATATATACTTAATATAGGTTCGTGATGACTACGAAATACAGTATTGTGAGTGTCATCATAATGACTACGAAATACAATATTGTGAGTGTCATCATATGCGTAATGACTGCGAAATACAGTATTGTGAGTTTCATTTGCTCCCTTTTTAAATGCTTTTGCAATATATATTTTTGGGACGGAGAATACATGCGCTTTTATAAATGTTTGAAGAAATAGACACAAGTAATCGAAACTACATTCTATGGTTAGATTAACGAATCGAATATGCCCCTTTTAGTCTGGTAATCTAAGAATTAGGGAACAGACACCCTAATTGACGCGAATCCTAAAGATAGATCTATTGGGCCCAACAAGCCTCATCCAAAGTACCGGATGCTTTAGTACTTCGAATTTATCATGTCCGAAGGGAGTCCCGAAATGATGGGGATATTCTATATGCATCTTGTTAAGGTCGGTTACCAGGTGTTCAATCCATATGAATGATTTTCATCTCTATGCAGTGCGAAATGCCTGATATGAGTTGATGTTTATGAGAAATGGAAATGAAAATCTTGTGGTCTATTAAATTAATGGAAATGATTGATTATGATAAACTAATGAACTCACCAACCTTTTGGTTGACACTTGAAAGCATGTTTATTCTCAGGTATTAAAGAAATCTTTCACTGTGCATTTGCTCATTTTAATGATATTACTTGGAGTCATTCATAGCATATTTCAAAAGACATTGCATTCAAGTCGTTGAGTTCAATAAAGATTATTATTAAGTAAATGATAGATTAGGTCATTTATAGTTGGATATTATGAGATGGTATGCATGCCTGTCAACTTTCATTGTAATGTAAGTTTGTCTTTTAAAAACGAATGCAATGTTTGTAAAATGTATCATATAGAGGTCAAATACCTCGCAATGTAACCATATGTTATTGTATTCGTCCTTATGGATTAGGACGGGTCGTCTCATAGTGGTTCTAGTATTGATATCTCCTATGACTTGATCTATGGGATGATCCTTAACATGTTTAAGATCGATCGAGGATGCTAAGTTATCCTTACTTGGTTTTAAATGAGATCCATCCTCATTTGTGTCATTGGACTCGATTTGAGTTGGCATTATTTCTATAGCATCTTGTTCTATCACATCATCATCCTCTAAAGGTTTAGTTTTAGGTAGAGGATGAGTTTCATTGAATATGACGTCTAGGGATTCTTCTATGACATTGGTGTATTTATTTAGAACTCTATATGCCTTACTTTCTAACGAATATCCTAAGAACACTCCCTCGTAAGCTTTAGGTTCAAACTTTGTAAGATATTCCTTTTTGTTTAAGATAAAACATTTGCACTCGAATACTCTAAGATGACTTACGGTTGGTTTTCTACCATTCAAGAGTTCATAGGATGTTTTATCCATTGATGGTCTAATTAAGACTCTATTTTGAATATAGGTGGAGGTGGCAACGGCTTCACTCCAAAAATTTTGAGGTATTGATTGTTCGTTAAGAATTGTTCGACTCATTTCTTGAAGAGTTCGGTTTTTCCTTTCAACAACCCCATTGGATTGAGGTGTGCGATGAAAGGACCCGTTCATATACATTATAAATGATTCACAATAGTTGATTACATCGCGAGGTATTTGACCTCTATATGATACATTTTACAAACATTGCATTCGTTTTTAAAAGACAAACTTTCTTTTCATCTAAAGTTGACGGCATGCATACCATTTCATAATACATCCAACTATAATTGACTTAATAATAATCTTGATGAACTCAATGACTCGAATGCAACGTCTTTCGAAATATACCATGAATGACTCCAAGTAATATCCTTAAAATGAGCTAATGCACAGCGGAAGATTTCTTTAATACCTGAGAATAAACATGCTTTAAAGTGTCAACCAAAAGGTTGGTGAGTTCATTAATTTATCATAATCCATCAATTCCATAATTTTAATAGACCACAAGATTTCCTTTATTCAATAATCATACACTCGCAAGTGTTTAAAAATCATTCATATGGATTGAACACCTGGTAACCGACATTAACATCATGCATATAGAATATCCCCAAAACAGAAATCCATCTGTATAATATAAACTCGAAGTACTAAAGCATACCATTTTCCAGTATGGGGGGAGTTAGTGCCCGTAGATCTACCTTTAGGATTAGCGTCAATTAGGGTGTCTGTTCCCTAATTATTAGGTTACCAAGCTAAAAGGGGTGATATTCGATTCGATAATTCAACCATAGAATGTAGTTTCAATTACTTGTGTCTATTTCGTAAAGCATTTATAAAAAATAGCGCATGTATTCTCAGTCTCAAAAATATATATTGCAAAAGCATTTAAAAAGGGAGCAAATGAAACTCACTATACTGTATTTTGTAGTAAAAATACATATAACGTCATTGAACAAGTGCAAGGTTGGCCTTGGATTCACGAACCTATATTAATTTTATATATATATATATATATATATATATATATATATATATATATATATATATATATATATATATATATATATATATATATATATATATATATATATATATATATATATATGTTTGATCAATATCTGTCTAACAATTTAGGTCAAGTCGTAGTGTATCACAATCTTAATACTCGAGACTAAATATGCAAAAGTCAACAAAAGTCATATTGACCAAAATGTCTTCCAAAATTTATACATGATTATTATATAGTTTAAATATAGTCGTTTTATATATTTAAATATTTTTAACAGATTTTATTAAAGTAAATAATATAGTTCTTTTATTAATAAATAAAATTTTATATTAAAATTTATATAATAAAAATATACTTTTATATATCTTAAGTAATAAAATTTATAAAGTTTATTTAATATCATAAAAATAATATGATAGGTATTATTAATGTAATTATATTATACGTAGTAAAATATCTTTGTATCACATATTTATTTGATAAAATAATATTGATAATAATAATAATAAGTAAAAGTTGTATTATTTTGTAATAATTATTATTATTCTACTAATAAAAATAACAATAATTATATTTTCTAAAAATGATAAAATGATAATTTTTATTAATAATAGTACTAAAATGATAATAATAATAATGATGTTTCATATTAACAATGATATTTTTATTAAAATAATAATTTTAGTAAAAATGATAGTTTTAATATTAATAATACTTTTAATAACAATAATAGTAAAATAATGAAAATGATATTTTTCCTTTAAATCAATATCTTACAATATCTTAATTTCATCATGATACTCGTACTCATTATTTCCTAATCGTTTCGCTTAATAGCTTTTAGTCGTCTTTTATATCGCGTTCATATTAATAATAATAATAGTAATCATAATAATTAGATGTTACTAATATTAATTTTAATTATAATAATACTAATAATAATAATATTAATGATAATACTAATAACTATTTGAATGATAATAATAATAATAATAATAATAATAATAATAATAATAATAATAATAATAATAATAATAATAATAATAATAATAATAATAATAATAATACTAATTATAACCTTAACGATAATAACGATAATAATAATAATAAAAATAACAATAATATCTTTTATTAATAACGACAATGATAATAATAATAATAATAATAATAATAATAATAATAATAATAATAATAATAATAATAATAATAATAATAATAATAATAATAATAATAATAATAGTAATAATAATAATAATAATAATTAGATTATAATGATGATAATAACGACGATAAAAACGACGATAATAATAATCATTTTTACAAAAATTCAATTGACTATAACTTCTAAACCGTTCATCGAAACCATTTGATATCTAAATGAAAAGTTCTCAATTTTTCGCTAGCTTTCCAACGACATGCATATCATATACCTTATCTTAATAGCATATGTATTTAATTCAAGATTCGACATAACCTATCTAACGACAATAACGAACGTATAAGCATGCATAATCCTATATACTCGAGCACTAGTCATGGATACACTAATAATATATAAAAGTTAAGTTATGAGGGCTCACGTATCAATATTGAGATTCAATATTGCAGGAAAAGTACGTAGACACAACGGGGATGATAAATACTAGTTTGACTCACGAGCAATACTCCCGAACCATACCCATAACCTCCATAGCTATAACACATAATTTCCTTAGCTCTATCCCGCTCGAAAAACAATTTCAAAATCACTCGGACAGCACTCCATCGTAATATTTTATGTATACTAATAATATCTTGAAATAATACAGAGTAAATATATATATTTAAATCGATTGAGAGAGTTTAGAGAAAATATTTTCAAGTTTCTATGAAATAATGAAACCTATTGAATTCTATTTATAATAGATTTTTGAATTATTAAAGTGAATTATTAAAGTATGAATTATTAAAGTGAATTAGTAAAGTATGAATTATTAAAGTGATTTATTAAAGTATGAATTATTAAAGTGAATTATTAATGTATGAATTATTAAAGTATAAATTATTAAAGTTGAAGTAAAGTAAAAATAAAGTAAAGGTAAAGTTTAAGTATAGTATAATTATAAAACTATGTACGTATAATACGCGTATAAATATATATAATATTAGTTTAAATCATTATATATATTTAATAAAATAAAATATAAATATCGTTATCTTTATAATACTGGTTAAGTAATGAGTTGTCAAAAGTGGTTCTAGATATTTATAAAAGTTATATACGTTTTAATAATAAATTTCTTTTTAAACTGAAAACGTTTTTGTACATTTGAAACTAAATCAAATAAATATGATAATTTTGTTTTCCGAAACTAAATATATTTAAGAATCAATTTGTTTAAAGGTTAAAGTAATGGAAATCGTTATATCATAAAACGTTTTAGAAAAGTAGAATCATATATATTCATAATAGGTTTCAAGTTTTTAAATTACAGTCTGTAGGTGAAGTATGGGATAAAGTCCAAAGGTTAAATAAACGTATGAAATCATCTTAATGAAAAATGTCGAGTTACTTAACTTGTCGATATCCAACATCTAAGTTATTTATACTCCACGTTCTTACTTATAAATCACTTTACCATTTTCCGAATGTTGTCAAAAAGAATAGATTTCTTAAATCACAGTGGACCTCATAACATGGACCCGTAATCATATCACAATGTATCTGATAAATCAATCATTTGATATTATCTTCTAATTCCATCGATAAACATATTGAAACAAATACGTTCGTGTAAAGTATTATATGTTTAATACTTTATTAATATTCTCAAGTTATAATAATATATATATACCTATATATAAATATCTATTTATATATAACGGTTCGTCAATCGTCAGAATTTGGTCGAGGTTATAATGAATGTACGAACACAGTTTAAAATTCTTGAGATTTAACTTAACAAACTTTGCTTATCGTGTCGGAATAATATAAAGATAAAGTTTAAATTTGGTTGAAATTTCCGGATTGTCACAGTACCTACCCGTTAAAGAAATTTCATCCCGAAATTTGAATGGGATGGTCATGGCTGACAATAAGTATGTTTTCATGACGTATACGAGTTGGAAATTAGAGTTTTATTATCATCAAGTAATATAGATAAAGCAATTTGATTTTTGTGAAGAGTACGAGTGAAATTATCACAAAAGAATGAAATGAGTAAATGCACGTTCTTTTTAACCAATGACATAGTCACGGTTGATCTCCGGAATTTAAGGAATTTAGAGAAAATCTTCGTAATAAGATTTGGTTCTTCGATAATTAAAGAAACTAGGATCTTGTTTGGTTAAATGCGATGATTTGTTTCGATTCCTCTGTCTGCTATTTCACTATAAATCTACTCCCTTCGTTTCCTTATTTCCACAACTCATACCTTCTATTCTTTCTCCCTCAACTCATATTTTAAAGTATTCGTCAATATGCTCCATCCCGTTCTGATCCTTGATATACTCCGAACTTTCATATCTGTCATTCTTCTTTTTCATCTACCACCGGAGGATTTTATTTACTTTTACTATTACCTTGGAGTTATAGTATTTTTAATTCTCCCGTGCCTTTACGTTGCAATACGTATTGATATGCTCGGTTTGTAATTTACGTGTTGTTGTCGAGCTTTATATTTTCTTTTATATTCAAAGGTTCCATACTTTTGTCTCCTCTTCCCGACTTCATGTCAAGCAAATAACGGTCCAGAATTCGTAGGTATGGATTTCGAAATGAACATAGTTAATGTTCTAAGAAAGGAACGGTAATAGCACGATCTTGATTTGTCAAATTACCAGAATACCTCGGAAAATACCGAATCACCAAGAAAAATATTTGTTTGATATGTTTAGAGGTTAAGTAGAATACAAGAGTCGTGTAATATGTCACATGATGATGTTATGATCTGTGAATCATCACGTTCCATTTATTATTACTAGCCTATTTATCAACAATATTATTAATATTAGTAATATTATTGCATTATTATTAGTATTAATATATCTATACATGCAATTATCATGACTTACGAAATTTTACATTTAAACAGATAAATATAAATTCAAATTTATATAAATACTTGTACAGGTATATATATATATATATATATATATATATATATATATATATATATATATATATATATATATATATATATATATATATATATATATATATATATATATATATATATATATATATATATAAGTAAATATTAATACAGTTATATATGAAAAACTGTTTTGTAATGCGTGATGACTAATTCCTATCACTATCTGAATTATATTTCCTGCTGGGATTCGATATATCTGTATCCAATTCGTACAAAGCAGTTAAACTTCACTATCTGTTTATTATTTTCTTTTTCTCTGATTGATTCTTCCTGTTTGCTCGTGATATCAATGTCGACTAAATTTTTGCTACAAAACAATTGTGAATTCAACCAACTCTGCATTCTCCTAACACTTATCAATAATCAATTATCAATTTATCAATCAAATTAAAAACAGGAACAAAGGATGTAGCTCGTTAAATCTGTTTCGTCACATTCAAATCAAAAAGTTGATTTAAGATCTAGTTTCAAAATCTGTAAGTGAGGTGCTGTTAGTAATCCTCTAGTCAAACTGTTTGGAAAGTTTTAGCTCCAAATTCCTTTTAACGATTACGAATTTTAAGATTCAAGATTTTGATATTAAAATTCAACAGGTTGTTTCTCGATTAAATTTAGATTTTCTGTTACAAATTAGGTTTAATTGATGATATCAAATATTTATATGAACGATTTCAAACATATTTCGTGTTGTAAACGTGGTCTAAATCATACTAAAAAGTCGATTTTGATTTTGGAGTTCATGAGTTCCATACGTGAATCAGACTTTTCTTTTATGTATTTAATCCAGATTCTAAAGAGTCAAACGATATCTGTTTCATTTGAATGTATAAAAACCAAACAATTAAATTTAATTGTATTGATGGAAATCTGGTTTGGTCGATTACTGGGTCTGCGTAATTGTGAGAGGAAGAAGAAGGGACAGTCAGAATAAATAGATTAAAGAGAATTAAGGTTGATATATAATCAGAAAAACAAAAGATGGAGTAATGGTTAGGAGTTTGCTCGGTGTTCAAGAGGTCATGGGTTCAAGTCTCGTATGGGACAAATTCTTTTTAGGATGGCTTTTGAAAGGGTATACATTTCTGTTATTATTATTATTATTATTATTATTATTATTATTATTATTATTATTATTATTATTATTATTATTATTATTATTAATGTTATTATTTTTATTATTATTATCATTATTATTATTGTTATTACTATGATTATTATTATTATTGTTATTATTAGCATTATTGTAATTATTATTATTAATATCATAGTTATAAGAATTATAAGTATTACTAATGTTATTATTATTATCATTAAAGGTTATGAATATTATGATTATTATTAACAAAAGTATTTTATTAAGATTACTATCAATAATAAGATTGTTATAAATATTATTATCAAAATAAGTATTATTTTGAAGTAATAGGATTATTAATATCATCACTATTAATACCCAAAAAAAAAAAAAATTTAAAACAGATAAATATTTTATACATAAAATATACTTATTGTATATACTAAAATTATATTATAATTACACATAAATATATATATCAAACCTATTAATATTAGTTACATGAATACATACAAATAACAAAAAACTATCGATTTTTAAATA
Organism: Rutidosis leptorrhynchoides; assembly: GCF_046630445.1. Classification (NCBI taxonomy): domain Eukaryota; kingdom Viridiplantae; phylum Streptophyta; class Magnoliopsida; order Asterales; family Asteraceae; genus Rutidosis; species Rutidosis leptorrhynchoides. Next base: position 155,716,131 of record NC_092334.1, read on the forward strand.
TAACATTCAAACAAGTACGTATATAAATATAGATATATTAATATAACTATATGAAGATTAACCATTTTAAATATATATACATAAATTAAATATACAAATTAAAGATATAATAAATAAATTCGTTTAGTTACGATTGTATGTTTTAATATATATATATATATACGAATGGTATAGGTTCGTGAATCCGAGGCCAACCCAGCATTGTTCAATTGTTCAATATAGTCATATGTATTTTTACTACAAAATACATTAGGTGAGTTTCATTTGCTCCCTTTTTAAATGCTTCTGCAATATATATTTTTGGGACTGAGAATACATGCACTGTTTTTATAACTGTTTTACGAAATAGACATAAGTAATCGAAACAACATTCTATGGTTGGATTATCGAAATCGAATATGCCCCTTTTTAGCTTGGTAGCCTAAGAATTAGGAAAATGGCCCCTAATTGACGCGAATCCTAAAGATAGATCTATGGACCTTGATACGTCCCATTCGGGTTACGAATGCTTTAGTACTTCGATTATCATGTCCGATGAGAGTCCCGGAATGATGGGGATATTCTATATGCATCCTGTTAGTTCGGTTATCAAGCGTTCACCATATGAATGATTTTTATCTCTATGCAGTTTGCAAAATGCCTGATATGAGATGATATTTATGAGAAATGAAATGAAAATCTTGTGGTCTATTAAATTAATGGAAATGATTGTTATGATAAACTAATGAACTCACCAACCTTTTGGTTGACACTTGAAAGCATGTTTATTCTCAGGTATGAAAGAAATCTTCCGCTGTGCATTTGCTCATTTTAGAGATATTACTTGGAGTCATTCATGGCATATTTCAAAAGACGTTGCATTCGAGTCGTCGAGTTCATCAAGAATATTATTAAGTCATTTATAGTTGGATATATTATGAAATGGTATGCATGCCGTCAACTTTCGATGTAATGAAAGTTTGTCTTTTAAAAAACGAATGCAATGTTTGTAGAATGTATCATATAGAGGTCAAGTACCTCGCGATGTAACCAAATGTAATGTATTCGTCCAGATGGATTAGGACGGGTCATCTCATGTGGTATCAGAGCGGTGGTCTTAGCGAACCAAGTCTTACATTAGTGTGTCTAACTGATAGTTGTTTAGATGCATTAGTGGGTCTGGACTTCGACCGTGTCAGCATGTCAAAAGTTTTGCTTATTATTTAGTGTCGAAAATTATTTGCTTATCATCCTTAAAGTCTAGACACGTCTTACTACCTCTATTTCATAGACAGTGTATAGATAAATTCATATCTTAGCGTATCTGTTATTGTTACCTTTGCCTGACAGCTTCCGTAGATTCCTCCGTAACTTATAGGATTTTAGTATTATTTATGCATATGTAAATTATGTATTGCAGGGTACTAATCTACATCCTATAATCCATTTCTTATCGAAAATCCTTCATCTGATCGTACAAGATGAATCCCTCAACCAGTTCGAATTCCTCGGATTCCGACAGCTATTCCGATATGGAGTTTCACCTAGGCTCCGAAAGCAGTGTCATCAGAATGAATCAACCAATCATCCATCCCCAATTCATCTGATGAGTTCGTAGTCGACTTAATCAATGGAGACGCGAAGAAGGCAATCCTTTTCACCAACCGAATTTACCTCTTGGCGATGAACCTGAAGCACTTATCAGCAAACCAGTCCGAAACACCACATTTACCCTCATTTCCAAGATATCTCGCAATGATTATATGATATCCAAAATCCCCAACCTTATTCATCCGCTTGTTCTAACCGACAATCATCCCGGTGTAATAGAAGAAGTCAATGAGTTTCGCACTTGAGTAATCAATCTAGAAAATATGGGGCAAAACGTACCAGCTTTAGCAACATCACCGGCACCAACAGTACCACCAACATCAATACCAGTATCACCAATAACCCAAGTTTCAACATCACACACCTCAACATCTCATTATGTACCTCGAGTATAATCAACGTTCTACATATCATTCTACATCATTTATCTTCGTTCTACCTAGCGATTATTTAATCTCTAATATTTTAGAGATTATGTATTCTAGTTCTAACGATAAATCAGATGATATTAATATCATATAAATTCATCAAATCCAAGATTACATCTGAAGAAAATATATATGTATATATATTTTCATAAAGATTGTAATTAAAAATTCTTTTGTACAAACTGTTAATGGTGAAAATATTTTAACGGGTAGGTAATACCCGAGGAATATTTAGATTTCACATTAATAAGTTACACTGTACATTCTTCGAATCTGATTCAACGGTCATTTACTATCCTACTTACACCCACAGATATACGTACCCGTTCACCGCAGAATAACCATTTTCATTCAATTTCATATTTGGATTTTGACCTATCAGAATCCAACAAGTGGCATAATGAAGAAAACATTGGACAAAATAAAATTTGTTAGAAACAAACAAATTAACTATGAGAAATTTTGTTAAGAATCCACGCTAACTGTTCCTAGCTAACTGATTACATTTTATTTATCGCAATTTAATTATCGCAATTTTAATTCTCGCAATTTTATTTATCGTCATTTAATTTCTATTATTTATTTTACGCACTTTATTTATCGTCATTTAAATACTGTTATTTACGCATTTAAATATCGGGACACGTATACAAGGTTTTGACATATCATATCGACGCATCTATATATATTATTTGGAATAACCATAGACATTCTATATGCAGTAATGCTGGAGTTAGCTATACAGGGTTGAGGTTGATTCTACAATAATATATATACTTTGAGTTGTGATCGAGTCTGAGACGTGTACACGGGTCACAATACGTATTAATTAATTCAAATATTATATATTAAACTATATATGAATTATTGGACTATTAACTGTGGACTATCGACTGTGGACTAATAACTTTGGACAATTAAAATGAATTAAAATATTGATTATAACATATGAAACTAAACATTTCTTCAAGTTTGCCACTTGATTTCATCTTAAACCTCATTTGTATCTTGACAATTACAATCCGCGTTCAAACCTTTCATGATTCTTGAAAACACCTCAAACGAGAGGATGAACCAACCGCACTTTATCCACGGAAGAGAAGATTGATGCATATAGTTATGCACCTGAAAACACTTGGAACCTAAGTAAACGTTTAACACGTATCTGTGCTAATTCCTTTAGTGTTATTATTACCCAAAATAACTTGGTGATTCCTTTCAAAGTAGCAAATTATGTCACAGCTCCAGCATGTCAACTTCGACTTTTCGTTCGAAACAACCTTATTAATACCTTGATATATATGTGTACTCTTTTATTGTTACCAGGGAACCTTTTATATTCCACCATATTATCATCAGCGTTTAATCATCTAAAAACACAACTCTCTTGAAACCACCTCGGATTGATAACCGATGATTCAGGTATGGTAGCATTAAATGCAGAGGAAACAGAAAAATTGTAGATGGTCTAAACGGCCAAAAGTTTGATGATAAAGAAGGGAGTGTTAGGAACGCTCGATAGAAAATTTGGTACTGAAAAACAGATTGAGCAAACCATAAAGGAGACCAAGGCCAAATACAAGGACCATACCATATATTCAAAGAATCCAGGTAATTCTGGATCCGATGAAACCTTCAACGAATATCTTGCTCCGTACTCGTGTAAAAATCTTGCGGAAAATCTTTCTTCATCAACCATCGAACTTAGAAATTCCAAAATATCGTCATAAATATCTTCGATATTTCTGAAGATATTTTCATAAATATTCTCGTCCGAAATTATATACCTCTTCGTGCTATCTGTAGTACATTATATTGGAAATTTATGTAAAATCTAAGTATAAACTATGAATGAATTCTGAAGTAGTGTTGGGAACTGAAGCATGAGTTAGTATAATATAATGACACTTGAACAACTACTACAAGAAATATGATTATATAAGACCCCCATAAGTGTCCTAAAATGTGCTGTTTAAGGACCTTTCACTTGAAAGGACGCACCGAAATGGCGTCTCCTATAAGACGGTTGTATAAAGTGAAAAGGGTCCTAAAACGAAAATCATATTTTGAAACCTATGTAAGAGTCTCATTAGCAACATTGATAGGGTCCTTAAAGATGTACATATTATGACACTTTATTTGTGGTTTAATTATCTTTTAGTATTTTGAGACACACAAAATGGTATTTAAAAAGTACTTTATAGGACACTCACTACAAGAGAAGTGTTATCTTAGGACACCCATAAGGGTCCTAAAATGTGCTTTCTTGAGACCTTTCACTTGAAAGAACCCTCTAATGGGTGGCCCTATCTAAGGTCGTCATATTAACGGAAAAGGGTCCTAACACTCATATATGATTATAAGACATATGTTTGAGTCATATATGAAATAAAACATAATTATATGTCAATAAAGTAATCTCGAAACATAACATCATTAAACAAAAAAATTCATAAATAATCCAACATATAGAGACTTCTAATAACATTTAACAAGATTGTAAAATCAACGACAAGCAACGCATAACGTCTTGGGTCAGCTTTTATCATTATCAATCATTCGAATCTTAGTCTTCGGAATCAATAATGTTGGTTAAATCCTGAAACATAAATAACATACATACAGATTATATACGTAAACATAAATTAACAGCAAGAAATCCTATATGGTAAAACTAAGAAATCCTATATGGGTCATGGTTAATCATGAGTCAATCTGGGTCATGGTTTATCATAATCAATATAAACCTATTGGAACACCATTTAATCACATCTATTTGACCCACATCAACAACGTTTTCACATTTGTATTACTATATACTAGTAAAATTCATACCATAACATATTAACATTAACATAACAAGGCAATGGGCTGACCGAATGATCTTCCCAGTCCATTTACCCGGATGTACATTTAATATTTTATGTATCATTGAGAAACAAAACACATAGTGTATTGAATAAGAAGACATTAGAAGTTGATGCACCTAAAAGCTTATAATATAAGGAGAATATATAAATTAGACATTAAACTTGAATGCTTACTTGAAGTTCTAAAGAGGAACCAGCGAAAAGGACCTCTGATCCTTATTTGCAGATTTAAGTCTTGCTTACTCTGCAATAAATACGTGTACTATAAAATGTAAAGTTATAGATACATAAAATGCTCATGCTTTTTTACCACATACATTATTTCTGATAGTCTTCTCCTAAACGTTCTTAATGTCATCAGTCATTTTATTCTCATTTTTTACTTTTTTTCTTGTTCATATATTTTCATGAAACAAAGTAGGTTCCACTCTAACCTGTTAACCACAGCGAAACACACTGACCATATAACCTTCACAACAACAATCACTATAATAAAGCATGTAGTAGCTAAGTAGGATGAGATGCCATTAAACCTATAAAAATATATTTATTAACAAATTACTCTTAAAACAAATCAAATATTAAGAACCCTAATATAAAAAATAAGAACAGAAGTTTTGTTGATGATTTTATACACAAAATATATGGATGAAGAATCTGATTAGAAAACAGGCGGATGTCGCATCCCTTAATCTGGGAAGATTCAAAACAAAATCGATTATAGTCATCAATAATATATTGATTGGAATTAAGGGTCAGAACAAACAGTACTACATCAAAGAAATCTTCAAAACGTGTTAATCTGAAATAAAAACCTAATATTTTAAATTGACACAAACACAAAAATTGAATGAAACAATAGATTAGTAATGACCGAAGTATACTATTCAATTAGAAACTGTTTCATCAAACACAAAATTAGATACAAAATAAAATAATAAAAGATCGAATACCTCTTATTGACTCCAAGAGTTTCAATGCTCTAACTATCAAGGGGCATCGTTGAGGTCGGCAGAATTCGTAATGAGAATAAAAGACGAAGAACGTACATCCATCTTATCCTCCTAAACATATCAAATAGTATACAACAAGATAAGTTTCAGCACTAAAGTTGCTAACAAATCATTATTATTCTAACTGAAATTCCACAAATGAAATAAATGCTAGTGTTATAATGTGCGTGACTACGATAACACAACCAAAATACCTCGGGCCGTGAGCGTAGCAAATTGTAGACGTCGTAAACTAAAAACAGGCGAAACATCACCTACACATCAGGTATGTGAAACCATAGTTACTAAAAAAGAAGAATATCGCAAAACGAACAAACGAACATCAAACAACAACACAAACATACCTATAAGAGTAGAAGGTCCAATCAACGGCAAACCATTGTCATCACAAATAACACACATTTGAAGTAGAAGACTTCGCTGCGGGCGAAGGAGCATGATATATAAAAAGTAGAAGGTTTTCTCTATTTACGATAGCAAGTGCCAGTGTATTGTTTATCATACCGGTAAGTCGTTGAATAGTATGTACACACATGACTATTATAACCATACTAACTGCACCTTCAAAAACTTTTTTATAAATTCAATTGTAATTTACAATTCCTACTGCCTCATTTATAGTTCTTATTTGAAGTAGGCATTTGAATTTTGTTGGTCCTTCTAAGATATGTTTACTTAAAATTGTATCCAAGTTCTTACCTCAACTTCGTACTTCAACTTTTTGTTTCAGACAGTATCTGAGTATGTTAGATAAAGTTGCAGTTTTATTAGTTTATTTAGTTTGTCAAATATTACGAATTCTGATGCACCTGTTTACTTCTGTTTATTATCCTTATACTATCAAATATTCTGCACTTGTTCTCTAACTACCTTCGTATTTGTATATGCTAATTGGCCTTAACACTTAAGTATATGATTGTTAACGAAGACAACACTAAATTAGTTACTTAAGAAACTAAAAAGGATAGTCAATGTGAAATATTAAACAACTATTCAAAGCAAATGGGTCAACAATTCAAAGTATGATAATCAACAAATGGGTGTGCCTAATTCCGTCACTTCTTATCAGTGTGTTGTACATAGCATAACTTTGACTTGAAGGTTTACAATTAAAAGAGCAACAAAACAATACAACTAAAAGAGCAATAAAATAATATACCTGTAATATTGACAGCTTCAGAAATCACAGTTGTCGAAATTCCAACATCCACAACAGTTCACGAACCCATACCTGTTCACGAACATAAGTCACGAACCCAAATCTTAAACATAAATTGAAATGAAATCGATAAAGCATACCTGATGCCGTTTTTAGATTCTGAAATCAATTCGATGACCCAACTATGAATCAAACCTACAAAAATAAATAGTTTTTGAAGAAAAATTAGGGTTTTAATTTTAAATCTGATAAAGTAACGAAACAAAAACAAAATTTAGGGTTTTTAGTCATGTAAATGGTACCTTCAAAAATAGCTTGAAATATGGATACATCAATCTTCAATCAATAGTTTTCAATTTAGTTGTAATGACAAAAATACCTATTCATCCATCCACGACCAGAATGAATCGTTTTTAGCGAGGCGAATGGAATGGAGGGCTGGCAGGCTCGATTTTGTTTTTGATGGTTTTGGGGATACAATAGACTGCAGCGTGTTTTTTCTTAGGGGAATTAGTGGAACTGATTATTCCATTGATTTTTGAAGATTTGATGCGGTTTAGAAGGCGATTGAAGGAGGCAATTGAAGGATGAGCAACTGAAATGTACAGTTATTATTGTTTAAAAAAGTTCCAATTTCGTTGCGAGGTTTTGACCTCGTATACGTTTTTCAAAGACTGCATTCATTTTTAAAACAAACCATAACCGATTGAAAATTGAAATGATTCAAGAGGGGTATGGAAGAGAGAAATAGCCTGATTGTGGAGGGAAGGTGAATTTTTTTGAAGAAATTACAAAGGGAATGGAAGAGGGAAGTAGGCAATTGTTGAAAATTTTAGAAGAAATAAGAGGGAATTTCACCCCCATTTTATACAATTTTTATTTTGGGCTCTAGTTGGCATACTTACTTATAGAGTATATAATTTTATATTATATTAATATTATTTGCCATTGCAAAAAATATATATATATATATATATATATATATATATATATATATATATATATATATATATATATATATATATATATATATATATATATCAAATAAGAATTTAGGACACAACTGTTTAAGTGTATTTCATAATGGGGCTTAATTTTTAAGTGTCCTATTAAAACCTAGGATAATATCACCATAAAAACTCATGTGTCACATTAAATAGCTTTTTAGGACACTAATGTTAAACCGTATAGTTCTTTAGGACACCATTGAAAAAGCGTAAAGCTTTTTAGGACATTTTATAGCTTATTAGGACACCTCATTATAAGTGTATCTCATACTGGGACCTCAAATATTTAACCGTCCCAATAAATGGCTCGTTAGGACCCTAATTTATGAGGGTCCTAGGGAAAGGGTCCTATAAACTCATTTTTCTTGTAGTGAACGTGATTATATTACAATAAGTCATGCTGAGTTTTTAATGGAACATGATGATTCACAGGTTATAACATCATCATGTACCATGTTACACGACTCTTACATTCTATCTGATCTATAAACATATCAAGAACATATTTCCTTGATAGTTCTATCTTTTCCGTGATGTCTGGTAATTTAACCAATCAAGATCGTGCTATTACATTCTTTCTTTTAGAACATTGGTCATGTTCATTCGAAACTTCATACCTACGAATTCTGGACCATTATTCGCTTGACTTAAAGTCGGAAAGAGGAAACAAAAGGATGGAACTTCAAAATATAAAGGAAATGAAGGGAGTAAATTTATAGTGAAATATCAGACAAAGCAATCAAGACAGATCATCACATTTAATTAAAGAGGATTTTTAATTTCTGTAATTACCACATAATCAAATCTTATATAGATTTCGATGATTTATTTCAAATCCCTTGAAATCCGGAATTCAATCATGACTACGTCAAAAGATAAATCTCTATCTCAATCTTTTGTGATAGCTTCACTCATACTTTTCGAATAATCAAATTATTTTATCCTTATTACTCAGTGGTGATAAAATTCTAATTTCTAACTCGTATGGGTCATGAAAATATATTTATTGTTAACAATGACCATCCCAATTAAATTTCGGGACGAAATTTCTTTAACTGGTAGGTACTGTGACGACCCGGAAATTTCCGAACAAATTTAAACCTTACTCTTTATATGATTTTGACACGATCAGCAAAGTGTATTAGATTGAATCTTAGAATGTTTGAACTACTTTTCATAAATGCATTTGACCTTTGACTATTCCCGATGATTCACGAACATCTGTGTATAAATAAATATGTAAATATATATATACTTATATAAATATAAGAGTACATATTAAGTTGAATTAATAAAATGTAAAATAATCATTTGAATTGAAAATGTAAAGTAATGTGCAAAGTAATTAAGCTGTTATTTAAATGAAACTATATATATATATATATATATATATATATATATATATATATATATATATATATATATATATATATATATATATATATATATATATATATATATATATATATGAATTCTATAAATAATTGGTATTATATGTATATTGTAATATATATAAAACATATAAATATTCAAATAGGTTATTATATAAAATAAATAATAAATAATTAAAGAAATGAAAGGATAACATATTAAATCTTATTTCAAGTTAAAATATAGTTATTATATTAACCAAGTTATTATTACTTTTATTAAAATAAATATTAATATTAATATTAGTAATAATAATAGTATTATATATAATATATAGATATGAAATTGATACAATGAGTTTTGTTATAATGTTATTACTACTAATATTATTGTTATTATTATTAATATCAATATTAATAAGTAAATTTATTAAAATTAGCATTTTGATTAGTATTAATATTATCATTTATTTATCATTTATTATTACTAGCCTATTTATCAACAATATTATTAATATTAGTAATATTATTGCATTATTATTAGTATTAATATATCTATACATGCAATTATCACGACTTACGAAATTTTACATTTAAACAGATAAATATAAATTCAAATTTATATAAATACTTGTACAGGTATATAGATATGTAAAAAAAATTGATATATATATATATATATATATATATATATATATATATATATATATATATATATATATATATATATATATATATATATAAGTATGACACCCCCAAATAGGGCCTGGGGTATTTGTGTCTAATTATATCAAATCACAGTTGTATAAACGAGAACGACTCTACATGAGACATTTTGTTGAGTTTTGCAGCGGAAGATAAATATGTCTTTAATTGATATGATATGTGATGAAGACTCCAAGCATAGCAAGAAATCATCATCAAAGCAGTAGATATACAGCGGAAGCAATATTTAAGTACCTGAGAATAAACATGCTTAAAAAGTCAACACGAGGTTGAGTGAGTTCATAGGTTTGTAATAAATAATGATTTCAGTAATAGTGTTAGACCACAAGATTTAGTTTGTAAAGTTGATCTCCCGCAGGATCAAAAGTTATGCCAATGCGTGATATTTAGACTAAACGTTGTTTGCCCCGTGACAAGTTGTTCTGTCCTTGTCGTTTAATTTCATTATCAAGTAATACAAAGACTTAGTAAAATGTATCGGGGACGTTACTCCCGATAGGCCTATCCTCAATAATTAAGAATGCCGTGTAGCGACCCCGACAAATCGTCAAGTGACGGCGTCGACTACGTGGGTCCCATTACCTGGTCATAAGTCTTTATGACAATGTTTGACCAAAATATGTCACCCTCATTTCAAAATAAAGATTGTTTTCAAAGTTTACAAGAATTGTTCAACCAAAAGTTAAGTTACAAGGTTATAAGTACATTTGAAATCTAGGCGACACGGTTTAAAGTAAAGTCAAAAGACGCTCCAAGTAATGCATGTATACTCGACATCCAATGCAAGTATCAAATAGTGAGCGAAAGCATGTATCACATATCGTGCAAGACCTGAGAAAAACATAGAAATCTGTCAACGAAAAACGTTGGTGAAATCATAGGTTTAGTAAGTATTAAACGTTGTTTTTGAACCACAAGATTTTGTATGTCCATAACGTAGATTATCCAAATCATTTGCATTCCAAAAGTGTTGTTATACGCGAGCACTCAATTATCAAAACTTAACCAACGTTACCCCATCACACAGTGCTAGAACCCGCACTAAAACACAAAAATATATTTCATCCGCATAACGGTAGCGAACCGTCCGAATGAGGGTTTGTTAAACCCGTATGGCCACACAATATAAGTTCTCGCTTACACCCTGCAAGTGTAACTAATGATAATCGAATTGAGGCATTTTTGTTCTAACTCGCACGTGGAATGTTTGTTTTCACACTTGTGTTCAAAACATAAAAGTAAGTAGTACAAGATGTAACAAAGTATATGTTTTCTCAGCCCACGATTTAAAAGTATAAAAGTTGTTGAAAAGGTGGGACTATGATCTCACCTCGAGTGCACGAGTATAAAGGTACTTCAACAAGTAAACGTGTGCATGAAAGTTGCTTAGCCTTGACCTAAACAAGTAAGTTATATCAATTAACCGGTTTCGACACAAGGTCGGGTGAAATGTGTTCAATTAGTCCTATGGCTCGTTACGACTCGATTAAGTATAGCATGTGAATCACGTTGTCAAGTTTCATACAAGAAACAAGTATAAAAGCATGTTAGAATGATTGTATAAAAGTTTGGTTAAGTTTGACTAAAAGTCAAACTTGGTCAAAGTCAACGAAAAAGTCAACATGTTCGGGTCGGGTCCCGAACTATTTTTCTATGCTAAATATTCATATACAAGTATATTAAAACAAGTTTCATGTGAATCGGAGGTCGATAGCTAGTCAAACATTTCGCGTGAAATGCGCCAAACAAAGCAGAATCTGGCCAGGCCAATCCGCGCGCCGCGCGGGGATGGGGCGCGCCGCGCCACCATCTGGGCAGAGATTTCTGGTCAGTTTTTCAAAGTATGCACGAACCAAACATCAAACATTCACCATTTATGATCCGCAAACAACCAAAACATGTATCTTATATCCTCGGAAAGGTATTTTGACGAGCAATACAACTAACCACATATCATCAAACAAAAACATCATTTACAATAACCGAAAACTCGTCAATTGATCAAGAAAGGTTTATTTTCAAAGTTTCAAGTTCGTAAAACGTATTTTATGATTCGGGAATCCAATTTACACATACGATATGCCGTTTCGAAGGTAATTAAGTATACATTGCATCTAAACACTTACTAACAACATTAACAAGCATTCAACGCATCAAAAGATCATTTCAAAGTCTATCAAACCCTAGTCAAACATCACAAAATCCTTAATCGGGTTTTTGAAGTTTTCTTAATCAACCTACACATCAAAATGTAGCTAATGATACTAGTAACACAATTAAAACATGAACTTTAACAATTAAACAACTTTAACTCATCCAAAATCAAGGATTTAGCACACTCATTTCAAATGTTCAAACTAGTTACTCAAAACAACGAATCGAGCAAACAAAACATATATTCATGTTATACACGAGCCATAGACACTAACTAACACCATTTCAAGTCAAAAACACGAATTTAGAGAAATCTAGAGTTTTAGAATTGTTACCCAAAATCGATGAAGTTAGTATCAAATCGTAGAGAATGAAGAGAGGATCACGAAAATGTAATTTGTTTTGTTGTAAGCCTCCTAGATCGAATTTAGATGATGATTTTATGAAGTTGGGGTTTGTGTGTGTGTTCTTGCTAGAGAGAAAGAGAGAGAGAGGGAGATGGTTGAATGGTGGTGATTGGGGTGGACTAGTTGACCTAGTCAACTAGTTTGCCCCGTGTCAATTTTAGTCCCTCGAGTTTAGAAGCGGGTGCGGGATTTAACCGATCGTATATTTTTAAAACGCAAGTTAACGAGAGATGTTATAATTAAATAACGAGAATATTATGAACGTTCGTCAACGGAGTCGACGAATTTAAATACGAAAGATATTATTTTAAAAAAAAAAAGACGGTGTTAAAATAAGTTTAACGGAAAAACGCGGGATGTTACATTATCCACACCTCAAAAGAAATTTCGTCCCGAAATTTAGTTGGAAGTAGTAGTCGATATCTCTTACTCGAGACTTTACGTTGTTCATAATATGAATAAGTGTAGGTACGTCCTTGAGTGTTCTCATGAATTTGGATAGTCAGGGTTTTACGTTGTATTAAGGTTTGGTTTTACGATCCCCGATTTCAACTGGTTTTCCTATGAAGAGAAGTTTGTCATCGATAGTTGATGTACATAGCAGGATTGCACGTTCTTGTTCCACAGAACACGTTTCTAAGTTTGTTACACGAAATGTAGGGTAAACGGAAACTTAATTGAGTCTGAAGTTTTAAACGATAGGAAGCGGTTCCAATACGCCCCAAGGTTTCAAAAGGTTCGATATTGCGGATATAGCCTTTCTCGATTTCCCAAATTGGATTACACCTTTCCAAGGTGCGGTTTCTCAATATTACGCGGTTACACACTGGGATTTGTGAGGTTTTCATCTAAGTTTGGTATGACTCTTTTGGGCGACTACGGGTCGTCTCGAGCCCTTCTCGGACTTGGATTATCTCAATTGTTGTTTCTTGGATGAGTTAAGATTCGGTGTTTTGTTTGCCACATGCTTTGGTCCAACGAATAGGGGTATGACATTAGCGGTCATATAGGGTTTCGGAAGGTGCGTGTGAACACACGAGTGGTAACTACTGTTGTAAGAGGGATCTACTAAAAGCGACCATGCAAGTTTGAAACATGTCTTTTGAAGACGTAAATCGTTCGTTTGTTCGGTTCGTCTGTTTGTGGGTGGTACGCGGTACTCATGTCTAAGCGGGTCTCCAAGGTTTCTTGTAAAACTAGAGGCGAAACGAGTATTTCGATACGGGATATTTGACAAAGATACTCCGTGTTGGAATAGAATCTCTTAAGATACGTTTGAACAAGTTAGTTAGGGTTCGAAAAATGTTCGTTAGGACTATTCACCCTCGTGGCGAATACTAATGTAATATGAGGAATTTCTCTATCCATGGAGAAATGTTACAAGGAGTTTCTTTAAACGGAAATGCGGGCGATAAAGATAGGAGTGAAATGAGGACTTAGAATAGGATGAGCTTACATCTCGAGGTTGCCATAACGCGCCTCTAGTTGTCAAAAATTGAAGTCTGGAAGAGAAACAAGATAGTACACGTAGTTGTATAGTTCGGGGTTGAATAATAGTTGGCCGATTGTCAGAAACACAAGGACGTTAAGTCAAAGAAGAGTGAAGTATCGTTGGATTGTGTGTTATCTTAAATTCCAGTAATATCAGACAGTAACGGTGAAATAACAGAGGTATGTGTGTGGTACGTGATGACGAGAAAGTTGATCGGATCTACAGTTTAATATTCGAATTCTTCGTGCAAAATAACGAATTTTAGTTACGTTAATTTTGAGTCGAGAGAGTATGCCTTTCGGCGTTCATGTAGAAATATTTCCATGTTTGAGTTCCATCTGTTGCTATACGATTTTAACTAGAAATGTTGGTGTGAAGAATCACGCTCAAGGTTCGAACACGGAGAGGTTTAAAGTTTTCCCTTAGTGAGTTAACGAGTGTAAAAGTCGGGTAACACGAGAAAAGTCAGAAATGAATCTTCGGTGATAACAGGCGAGATCTAAGATTTTACGAATACAAGTCTGAGTTGGGAGAGTTTCCTGATTACATGTGGCTTGATTTCGAGATTGATTGTAATGCCTTGACCATTAACATCATGGTCTAGAAAATTGGACTTCGTTCAACAGAAATTCTCACTCGGAGAATTTGGTATAAAGTTGCTCTTTTCTCAAAAGTTCGAGCGTAAGATGGTGATGTTGTTCGTTTTCCTTCTTTACTTAAATAAGTTAAGATGTCATCTATAAATACGATAACAGATTAGTCTATATGAATTTGCATACGCGGTTCAAGAGGTTTATGGATACGGGCGAGCCCTAAATAAATCAAACGGTACTAAGAGAGTTTTACAACTAACGTTGCGAGTTCGGAAAGTGGCTTAGGAGACATCGTCTCACTTAACCCCCAATTGATGATAACCGGAACGGAGGTCGATTTGAAACATACGGGATTCGTGCAAATAATCATGAGGTCATGGATGCGAGGGAGAGGGTATCGGTTTCCAACCGAAAATTACTCAGTTCACAATAATCTATACAAGATGATGGGGAAACATTTTTTTTTTTTTTTTTTTTTTTTTTTTTTTACGAATAGGTTCCGAGCTCCCTAGTTCTATAGGTGTCAAGTCAAAAGTCTTAACGTATATCATCCAATAAAATTTATAGGCACACAATATTTTCCGTCGGTCACTTAAATCGTCTAAGTAGTATCTGGGGGAAAGAGGTGGAATATAAAGAGCACGAGTCAAATCCTTGGTTATAAAACGTCTAACGGTACTCGAATCGAATAAGTATGAAATATACGGTTTGTTGTGAGGAAACATACCCGTGACTAGTCCATCATCGTCTCGGGCATCCTAGGTGTCGATGTTGTAAGTTCAACGGCGCGCGTTGGTTGTTGCTTTATTCTTTGGGCATTCATTCCTAAAATGACCCGATTGGCCACATTTGTAGCAAATACTCGGCTTTGGTGCGTCGGGCCCCTTTTGAGTGACGGGGGCGGTACTTCCACAATACTTGGCAATATGACCACTACCTTGGCACCGATGGCAAATTAGCTTGCCACATTCACCAAAATGATGCTTGTGGCATTTGTTGCAAAAAGGTCGTGTCCCGGCATAACTTTTCTTGCCGACGGGGGTGAGAGGTTCCTTGGAAAAGTTGTTGTTGTAGTTACTCGATTGGGGGGCTTCCCATTTTCTTTTGTTGTCACCCGACTCATCCTCGGCTTTAGGTGCCGGCACTTCAATCTCGTCTAACGTTTCGATCAATTGACGGGCCATATTCAGGGCCTCTTGATGATTACTGGGTTTGGATGACATTACTCCTTGTTTGATGCTCTTGGGAAGACCATCCATGTAAAGTTCAACCCTTAGAGGTTCGGGGGTCACGAGGTTTGGGCACATCGAGGATAGCTCAGAAAATCGTTGATTATATGCCTTTAGGTCATTCCCGACCGCTTTTAAAGTTCTTAGTTCGTGTTCGAGCTTACGGGTCTCTTCGCGCGGGAAGTATTCGGTGATCATCTTTTTCTTTAAGTCGGCCCATGAGAGTGTGTGGGCTTCATCGATACCCACCGACAGCACATACGTATTCCACCATGTGAGGGCGATACCGGCAAAAGTGTGGGTGGAATATTTGACTTTGTCTTGGTCCCGACAACCGCTTATGCTAAAAACGGCTTCTGTTTGCTCAAACCATCGGGTGAGCACAACCGGTCCTCCGGTCCCATCGAAGGTGTGAGGTTTGCACCCCATGAAAGTTTTGTAGGAGCAACCCTCGTTTGTATTTCCGGTTCCATGGTTGTTGTGGTTGTGGTTGTTATTGATGTCGGAGGAGATACTAGCCATAGCCGCACCTATGGCGGCGGCTATCATGCGTTGAAAAGCTTGTTCGGAAGTTTCATTACGTGGCCCGCGACGGGGAGGCATTGTTCCTTCAAGACACAAGAATATCGTTGATTAGTATTCTCAATAATACTAATCATGATATGGAATGATGATGTAGAGAAAATTTTCCTTGACTCGCCTTAAATTCTTTATGTCATAATGTCGGAATGTCCATATGAATCACCGTAATATAATCCCGGAAATTATATTACCCTGATTCTCATGTGCATTTAACATTACTTCATAAAGTCAAGGTGGCGCGTCAACAAAATTTATCAACGTAAGATCAAGATCGAATACGAGTTAGATATGATAGAAGAGTTCGAGTATAGATGCACAAATAGTCAAGTAATTCCTACTTCAGTCTATATGCCGGTTGTAGTCTAGATTCACCTATGTACCCTATGACTCGGGGTGGACACAAATGAACTCTAAATCCCTACAACCAAGGCTCTGATACCACTTGTAGCGACCCCGACAAATCGTCAAGTGACGGCGTCGACTACGTGGGTCCCATTACCTGGTCATAAGTCTTTATGACAATGTTTGACCAAAATATGTCACCCTCATTTCAAAATAAAGATTGTTTTCAAAGTTTACAAGAATTGTTCAACCAAAAGTTAAGTTACAAGGTTATAAGTACATTTGAAATCTAGGCGACACGGTTTAAAGTAAAGTCAAAAGACGCTCCAAGTAATGCATGTATACTCGACATCCAATGCAAGTATCAAATAGTGAGCGAAAGCATGTATCACATATCGTGCAAGACCTGAGAAAAACATAGAAATCTGTCAACGAAAAACGTTGGTGAAATCATAGGTTTAGTAAGTATTAAACGTTGTTTTTGAACCACAAGATTTTGTATGTCCATAACGTAGATTATCCAAATCATTTGCATTCCAAAAGTGTTGTTATACGCGAGCACTCAATTATCAAAACTTAACCAACGTTACCCCATCACACAGTGCTAGAACCCGCACTAAAACACAAAAATATATTTCATCCGCATAACGGTAGCGAACCGTCCGAATGAGGGTTTGTTAAACCCGTATGGCCACACAATATAAGTTCTCGCTTACACCCTGCAAGTGTAACTAATGATAATCGAATTGAGGCATTTTTGTTCTAACTCGCACGTGGAATGTTTGTTTTCACACTTGTGTTCAAAACATAAAAGTAAGTAGTACAAGATGTAACAAAGTATATGTTTTCTCAGCCCACGATTTAAAAGTATAAAAGTTGTTGAAAAGGTGGGACTATGATCTCACCTCGAGTGCACGAGTATAAAGGTACTTCAACAAGTAAACGTGTGCATGAAAGTTGCTTAGCCTTGACCTAAACAAGTAAGTTATATCAATTAACCGGTTTCGACACAAGGTCGGGTGAAATGTGTTCAATTAGTCCTATGGCTCGTTACGACTCGATTAAGTATAGCATGTGAATCACGTTGTCAAGTTTCATACAAGAAACAAGTATAAAAGCATGTTAGAATGATTGTATAAAAGTTTGGTTAAGTTTGACTAAAAGTCAAACTTGGTCAAAGTCAACGAAAAAGTCAACATGTTCGGGTCGGGTCCCGAACTATTTTTCTATGCTAAATATTCATATACAAGTATATTAAAACAAGTTTCATGTGAATCGGAGGTCGATAGCTAGTCAAACATTTCGCGTGAAATGCGCCAAACAAAGCAGAATCTGGCCAGGCCAATCCGCGCGCCGCGCGGGGATGGGGCGCGCCGCGCCACCATCTGGGCAGAGATTTCTGGTCAGTTTTTCAAAGTATGCACGAACCAAACATCAAACATTCACCATTTATGATCCGCAAACAACCAAAACATGTATCTTATATCCTCGGAAAGGTATTTTGACGAGCAATACAACTAACCACATATCATCAAACAAAAACATCATTTACAATAACCGAAAACTCGTCAATTGATCAAGAAAGGTTTATTTTCAAAGTTTCAAGTTCGTAAAACGTATTTTATGATTCGGGAATCCAATTTACACATACGATATGCCGTTTCGAAGGTAATTAAGTATACATTGCATCTAAACACTTACTAACAACATTAACAAGCATTCAACGTATCAAAAGATCATTTCAAAGTCTATCAAACCCTAGTCAAACATCACAAAATCCTTAATCGGGTTTTTGAAGTTTTCTTAATCAACCTACACATCAAAATGTAGCTAATGATACTAGTAACACAATTAAAACATGAACTTTAACAATTAAACAACTTTAACTCATCCAAAATCAAGGATTTAGCACACTCATTTCAAATGTTCAAACTAGTTACTCAAAACAACGAATCGAGCAAACAAAACATATATTCATGTTATACACGAGCCATAGACACTAACTAACACCATTTCAAGTCAAAAACACGAATTTAGAGAAATCTAGAGTTTTAGAATTGTTACCCAAAATCGATGAAGTTAGTATCAAATCGTAGAGAATGAAGAGAGGATCACGAAAATGTAATTTGTTTTGTTGTAAGCCTCCTAGATCGAATTTAGATGATGATTTTATGAAGTTGGGGTTTGTGTGTGTGTTCTTGCTAGAGAGAAAGAGAGAGAGAGGGAGATGGTTGAATGGTGGTGATTGGGGTGGACTAGTTGACCTAGTCAACTAGTTTGCCCCGTGTCAATTTTAGTCCCTCGAGTTTAGAAGCGGGTGCGGGATTTAACCGATCGTATATTTTTAAAACGCAAGTTAACGAGAGATGTTATAATTAAATAACGAGAATATTATGAACGTTCGTCAACGGAGTCGACGAATTTAAATACGAAAGATATTATTTTAAAAAAAAAAAGACGGTGTTAAAATAAGTTTAACGGAAAAACGCGGGATGTTACATGCCGCAGCAATTAAAAATATCACTGTAGGGACTTAGTCGGACCTAGCCGGGTATAGCATAGTTTTAACAGTTGGTACTGATATTTAGACTAGACTTTCAAGTTTGCCCCGTAACAAGTTATCGTTTATACTTGTCGGTTGGGGACATGCTGGTCATAGCCCAACATATCACAGTTTAATAGTTGGTACTTGTATTTAGACTAGACTTTCAAGTTTGCCCCGTAACAAGTTATCGTTTATACTTGTCGGTTGGGGACTTGCTGGTCATAGCCCAACATATCACAGTTTAATAGTTGATACGTGTAAAACAGTTATAAAAGTTGCGCATGTATTCTCAGCCCAAAAATATAGATAAAAAGGGAGCAGATGAAACTCACGAAAAATCAGTTTTAGTATTTGTATTCATTTCATAAAAACGATTATAAAAGTAGCGCATGTATTCTCAGCCCAAAAATGTAAAGAGTAAAAGGGAGCATATGAAAACTCACGATACGATACGATAGTTTGTAGTAATTATGTGTATGATGGCATTGAACAAGTGCGGAGTTGTCCTCGGATTCACGAACCTATATCAAGTATATATATTAACACATATACTTGTAATCGAATAAGTTTATATGTATTATTTCAATTATTATATATTTCTATATACATATACGTTTATGTATTTTTTATATATAAAAATGATTTTAATAATGATAATGAATAAAGAGTTGTATCATTTTGTAATAACAATAATGATAATGTTTCTGGTAATTAAATGTTAATAATAATAATGATATAGTTTTAATGATAGTAAAAATGGTAAATTTACTAAAATGATGTTTTCAATAAAAATGATAGTTTTGATCATAATGATTTACTAATAATAGTAATAATAATTTTATTAATATAATAATACTAATAACAAAGATAATAATGATAACAGTTTTTAATAAAAATGAAAAGTTTAATAATAATAATAAAATTTATAATTTTTGATAACAATACTTAATATAAACATAATCTTAATCATAACAATTAAAGATATCAATAACAATACAATAATAATAGTAATAATGTTAATACTAATAATTTTCGTAATATTTACAATAATAATAGTAATAATGATATTAGTAGTTTTTAAATAAAATGAAGGGTTTAATAATAATGATAATGAAAATAATAATTTTTGATAATAATAATAATAATAATAATCATAATCGTAATAATGATAATAATAATAATAATAATAATAATAATAATAATAATAATAATAATAATAATAATAATAATAATAATAATAATAATAATAACAAATTAAGAAAATAGACTACCTTAAAAGAAGTCCCAAAAAAAATGTAATGTCACAGCAGGGTCTCGAACCCGTGACCTCTCGTAACCCGAAAACAGCCTATACCATTGCTGATTTATTTGGTATTCTACATCTATTTATCCTAATCTATCTGTCTGAACTGTTTCCTTCGTTCTTCTTCAAATATAAATCGATCACTCTTAACTCAGCTATTTTAGTGTATGGAATTTATATTATGAATTTTGAAACAGAAACGATCTATGGTGGTGAGTGGATTTAACAGAAAACAAAAATAATAAAAAAAATTAAAAAAAAACTGGAGCAGTCGCTGCTACTGTCGCACCACTTTTAAAAAAAATTGTGATTATCGAATTCGAGCTCGTTTTAGATAAAGGTTACTACATGAAATAAGTTCAAAATCGGTCCTATAAACTTTCTGGACCATTGATTTGACTTGAAACATAACATAAAACTTGAATTTGATTGATGAACAAATGTTGACCTTTTCAATTCAAAACTTTGACTCGCGAATTAAAGCTCGATACTAGGAATTGAGACTTAAGATTTTGCAGATAGTTTACATAGGAGATTCCTAACATCTCTGCATTTATAGTTTTTAAAATGGGTTTCGAATTTGGGTGTTTGGAAAAATGAACAAGAACCGAGATACAGGAAAGAAAAAAAATGTTTTTCTGTTTTGATTAATAGCTTGCAGTGGCGGATTCATTTTTGTATCCTTCATGATATTGCACCAACTGATTCTTATAACAAAAATAACAGCTCAATCACTAGAGGTTAAAAGCTAAACCAGTAGGGATTAAAAATATTCAGGAGATTAAATAAATAAAAGCTAATCTT
This sequence comes from Rutidosis leptorrhynchoides, assembly GCF_046630445.1. Classification (NCBI taxonomy): domain Eukaryota; kingdom Viridiplantae; phylum Streptophyta; class Magnoliopsida; order Asterales; family Asteraceae; genus Rutidosis; species Rutidosis leptorrhynchoides. The sequence goes on from NC_092334.1 coordinate 155,737,745, forward strand.
CTTTTTATAAAATAACAGCTCATGATAATAATACAGATATAAAGTAGATCGTGGTTTTTTTTTTAAATATAAATAATTAAAAGTTGAAAACCTAATTTAGGTATTTGTTGTCATTTTCTCTTATCTTTAATTAATATTGGTATTTAATAAATATATTAATAATAACAATAATAATAATTATATTAATAATAATAAGTATTAATTATAATTATATAAATAATAATACTGATAATAATAATAAAAAAATCTCAATAATAAGAATAATGATAATGCTTAAAAATAATAATAATTATGGTAATAATAATAAAAATAATAATTATTAATACTAGTCAATAATACAAATAATAATAATAACTCTAATGATATTGAGATTGATATTGATATCAAAAGTAATAATAACTGTAAATGATAATGATGATATTTGTTAAATATAACAATAAAGTAATAATATAACAACATTATCATTTTGTATAAAGTTTTACATTTTTAGTTATAATTAAGTCGTATTATATTTCAAGTTTATATATTTATTTATTTGTTCGTGAATCATTGGAATTTGTTGAAGTTTAATTTAATCCATGTAAAAAAATTTTGTCTAAATTTTGTCTGAAATTTTCGGGTTGTTATAGTACCTACCCGTTAAAAGAAATTTCGTCCCGAAATTTTAGTTGTTGCCATCCATCGGCGTTGTTTGTAAACAGGTGAGGATATTTTCGTTTTATTTGGTTTCCACATTCCCTGGTATACTCGGGACCTTGCGTGAATTTCAACAGATGGAATATTGTTTTGTTTTAAGCGTTTAAGTCATACGAACCATAATTTCTACAGGTTCTTCTACGAAGTACATTTTATCATTAATGCAGAGATCATTCAAAATGATGATGTTATGCATGTCATTTCAGTAAATTGGATACATGAAATGTGTTATGAATAATATTGAGCTCATTTAAAACCTTGAGCGTTTATGCTGTAATATTAGGGCAGACAAAAGAGAGAGGAGTCCATGAAAATTATAGTCATGAAATTTGATAGAGATCGTCATTTTTTACAACAAGAATGATGAATATGAGTTGAAAAATAGAGTTTTATCAACATTGGGTAATATGGATAAAATATTTCGATTATAGGAAGAGTATAAACGAAGCTATCATAAAAGAGTAAATGAGAAAATTAAATGTTCGCTTAACTTTTAACTAGTTACGATTGATTTCCGGATTTCAAGGAATTAAAGAAATCTTTGAAATCTTTATAAGATTTGATTTTCCGGTAATTACGGAAATTAGGATTTTCTTTAATTAAATATGGTGAATTGCCTCGATTGCTGTGTTTGGAATTTTGCTATAAATTAGCTTCTTCCGTTTCATTATCTTCACCACTTCTATACTTTCTTTCTCAATTCATACTTCCAAAAGTTTTGTTAATATGCTCAATCCAGTTCTTGTTCTTGACCTTATATTGGTTATAGCCACAATCTTCCTTCTTTTCCAACTCCCACCAGAGGAGTCTATTTACTTCTATTATGCTCTAGGATTTATTGTGTTTTTAGTTCTCCCGTGTCTTTATATTGCTATACGCATTGATATACATGGTTTGTAATATCGGTGTCGTTATCGGGCTTTATATTTTCCCTTATATGTCGAAGTTCTTTGCTTTTGTAAAGCAAGTAACGGTCCAGAATTCATAGGTATAAAGTTTCGAATGATCATGATATTCAAAGCAGAAGGAAAGGTAATAGCATGATTTGATTTGTCATATTACCAGAATATCCGAAAAAGACCGAATCATCAAGAAAAATATTTTTCTTGATATGTTTAGAGTTTAAATAGAATGTAAAAGTCGTGTAACATGGCAAATGATGATTATAAAGTCTATGAATCATCATCTTCCATTAAAAATTTAGCATGACTTACTGTAATATAATCACGTTGGCCTGACGTCATTATATTATACTAACTCATGCTTCAATTCCCAACACTACTTCAAATCATTCATAATTTAAACTTGAATTTTACAGAATATAGAAACTAAAACAGTTTCATTTATGATAAAGATATCGCAAAGAGATAATTAATTGATGACAAGAATCGTTATAAAGATATCTTCAGAAATATAGAGGATATTTATAACGAAAGATACGGTGATATCTTAGAATTTCTAAGATCCAATGACGAGGAAAAATTCTTTTGTTTCCTCTGCATTTAATGCTACCATATCTGAATCATTGGTTATCAATCCGAGATGGTTTCAAGAAATTTTATTTTTTTTTAGATGATTAAACGCTGATTGTAATTGTCAACGGATCTAATGGTTAATGAATAGGCGTTCTTGATTTCAAAAGTAATGAATGATAATTTCGGTGGTTTGATGTGATAATTCATTGCAGAATACGAATGAATATAATTCATGAATGTAGTAATCTTTAGAAAGATAACAACTGCTAAAGCTTTACTTGAATTCCGATATGTTAATTTCAGAAAGTGTAATTTATTTTGTATGAAGATGATTGTGTATCATTGTGAAGGTAGTGCGTATAATTAATGATTTATGAATCGAAATTGAAGAATGTACAGTGTATTAATGTGAGATGTAAATATTTCTCGGGTATTACCTACCCGTTAAAATATTTTCACAATTAACGGTTTGTACAACAGAATTTTACAATCTTTATGAAGATATACGTTCATATATGTATTCTTCAGATATAATCATGGATTAAATGAGTTAATATAATATTAAACTCATCTGATTTGCGGTTTGGAATGAGAGTAAATAATCTCCAAAACCTTAGAGATTTCATAATTGTCGCAAAATATTTCGCTAATGAAGTTATGAATCAATACATTCATCGTTACACTTGATTTATTATGAAATGGAGCTTATTGTGTTGAAGCAGTGATTAACAATTGTTAAGTCATTAACGAAGGGTGTACATCATAGCATATTAGTGATATGAATTAACCAAGTAGTACATACTAGTTGAGATTCACACGTAATTGCTTAGTACGACAAGATTTATTATTGTTCCAAATCATATATATATATAAGGTATACATATATAATTCTTCGCGAAGAATGAGTCAATACATCTTAACTCATTATTATTAATATTCCTTTGTATCTATGGGCGTATGATGTTGATGTTGGAGGTACTGAGTGTGATGTTGAGGCGTGGGATGCGGATGTTGTTGTTGGTGAAGCTGATGCTGTTGGTGGTGATGTTGATGGTATTGGTGGTACTGGATATGCTGCTGGTGCTGCTGCTGGTGTTCGTAGGTTTTGCACCATATTCTCCAGAGCCACCACTCGAGCGCGAAGCTCGTTGACTTCTTCTACTATTCCGGGATGATTTGCGGTTGGAACAAGGGGGTGAATAAGATCTAAAATCTTTGATATTATATATTCGTGACGGGATACCCTGGAAAGAAGAGAGAAAATAGTGTTTCGGACTGGTTCGCCGGTAAGTGCTTCAGGTTCTTCGCCAAGAGGTGAATTCGGTTGGTGGAAGGGATCACCTTCTTCTTGCCTCCATTGATTGAGTCGGCTACGAACCCATCCCCAATTCATCCAGAATAGATGATGGCTGATTGGTTCGTTTGTTCCGGTTACGCTGCTGTGGGAGCTTGAGGAGTTCGAGAAATTCATATTATGTGTTTGGAATAGGGTTTGATATGAAATGGGTATTGAATACTGAATGATATATTCGTCTCCTTGAATACGTATTTATAGCAAAAAGGTTTCCGTAATTTACGGAGGAAATTTAGGAAAAGTGGTAGACAAAGTTTACTGGGATAGATATGATGATAAGATATGATGTGTCATCCATTTATGTAATAATGGTGGTATGACGTGTTGAGATTTGTAACCAGATATTGATTAAAGAATTTCAATTCGTATACTGTGATAACCTAGTGACATTTTTTGGTTCGCAAACCGATGCATAAAGGCATAAGACATATAGGTACGTGATATAACAGGGAGTTATATATGTTTGAGTATGAATAGTAACAATTATAGGAGTTTCAAAAATCATGGATAATATTTCATGTAATACATATGTAATACACAAAACCATGATAGATGACATAGGAATGTCAAGAATTTCAGAAATCATGGTGTCGCATTTAAATGCGGTGGCGTAATTGGATAATACTTAGGAAAGTGAGCAGAGTTCTTAGGTTGGCTCGGCATTCTAAGATAAGTAAAGTTTCTAAAGCATAGTGTAGCATTTAACAGTTAAAGGCAACAAGTAAAGGCACTACGGTCAAGGAAAGTTGTAGTCCTACATTGCTAAGGTACCTAATTGTATAAGGCACATATAAAATGCAATCCTGGTTCTCTACAACAACCTGCTCTGATACCAATCTATGACACCCCCAAATAGGGCCTGGGGTATTTGTGTCTAATTATATCAAATCACAGTTGTATAAATGAGAACGACTCTACATGAGACATTTTGTTGAGTTTTGCAGCGGAAGATAAATATGTCTTTAATTGATATGATATGTGATGAAGACTCCAAGCATAGCAAGCAATCATCATCAAAGCAGTAGATATACAGCGGAAGCAATATTTAAGTACCTGAGAATAAACATGCTTAAAAAGTCAACACGAGGTTGAGTGAATTCATAGGTTTTTAATAATAATAATAATAATAATAATAATAATAATAATAATAATAATAATAATAATAATAATAATAATAATAATAATAATAATAATAATAATAATAACAATAATAATAATAATAATAATAATAACAAATTAAGAAAATAGACTACCTTAAAAGAAGTCCCAAAAAAAATGTAATGTCACAGCAGGGTCTCGAACCCGTGACCTCTCGTAACCCGAAAACAGCCTATACCATTGCTGATTTATTTGGTATTCTACATCTATTTATCCTAATCTATCTGTCTGAACTGTTTCCTTCTTTCTTCTTCAAATATAAATCGATCACTCTTAACTCAGCTATTTTAGTGTATGGAATTTATATTATGAATTTTGAAACAGAAACGATCTATGGTGGTGAGTGGATTTAACAAAAACAAAAATAATAAAAAAAAATTAAAAAAAACTGGAGCAGTCGCTGCTGCTGTCGCACCACTTTTAAAAAAAAAATTGTGATTATCGAATTCGAGCTCGTTTTAGATAAAGGTTACTACATGAAATAAGTTCAAAATCGATCCTATAAACTTTCTGGACCATTAATTTGACTTGAAACATAACATAAAACTTGAATTTGATTGATGAACAAATGTTGACCTTTTCAATTCAAAACTTTGACTCGCGAATTAAAGCTCGATACTAGGAATTGAGACTTAAGATTTTGCAGATAGTTTACATAGGAGATTCCTAACATCTCTGCATTTACAGTTTTTAAAATGGGTTTCGAATTTGGGTGTTTGGAAAAATGAACAAGAACCGAGATACAGGAAAGAAAAAAAATGTATTTCTGTTTTGATTAATAGCTTGCAGTGGTGGATTCGTTTTTGTATCCTTCGTGATATTGCACCAACTGATTCTTATAATAAAAATAACAGCTCGATCACTAGAGGTTAAAAGCTAAACCAGTAGGGATTAAAAATATTCAGGAGATTAAATAAATAAAAGCTAATCTTCTTTTTATAAAATAACAGCTCATGATAATAATACAGATATAAAGTAGATCGTGGTTTTTTTTTTTTTTTACAAATTAAAGAATTAAAAGTTGAAAACCTAATTTAGGTATTTGTTGTCATTTTCTCTTATCTTTAATTAATATTGGTATTTAATAAATATATTAATAATAACAATAATAATAATTATATTAATAATAATAAGTATTAATTATAATTATATAAATAATAATACTGATAATAATAATAAAAAAAATCTCAATAATAAGAATAATGATAATGCTTAAAAATAATAATAATTATGGTAATAATAATAAAAATAATAATTATTAATACTAGTCAATAATACAAATAATAATAATAATAACACTAATGATATTGATATTGATATTGATATCAAAAGTAATAATAACTGTAAATGATAATGATGATATTTGTTAAATATAACAATAAAGTAATAATATAACAACATTATCATTTTGTATAAAGTTTTACATTTTTAGTTATAATTAAGTCGTATTATATTTCAAGTTTATATATTTATTTATTTGTTCGTAAATCGTTGGAATTTGTCGAAGTTTAATTTAATCCATGTAAAAAAAAATTTGTCTAAATTTTGTCTGAAATTTCCGGGTTGTTATAATAAGTAAATATTAATACAGTTATATATGAAAAACTGTTTTGTAATGCGTGATGACTAATTCCTATCACTATCTGAATTATATTTCCTGCTTGGATTCGATATATCTGTATCCAATTCGTACAAAGCAGTTAAACTTCACTATCTGTTTATTATTTTCTTTTTCTCTGATTGATTCTTCCTGTTTGCTCGTGATATCAATGTCGACTAAATTTTTGCTACAAAAAAATTGTGAATTCAACCAACTCTGCATTCTCCTAACACTTATCAATAATCAATTATCAATTTATCAATCAAATTAAAAACAGGAACAAAGGATGCAGCTCGTTAAATCTGTTTCGTCACATTCAAATCAAAAACTTGATTTAAGATCAAGTTTCAAAATCTGAAGTGAGGTGCTGTTAGTAATCCTCTAGTCAAACTGTTTGGAAAGTTTCAACTCCAAATTCCTTTTAACGATTACGAATTTTAAGAGTCAAGATTTTGATAAATTTAGATTTTCTGTTACAAATTAGGTTTAATTGATGATATCAAATATTTATATGAACGATTTCAAACATATTTCGTGTTGTAAACGTGGTCTAAATCATACTAAAAAGTTGATTTTGATTTTGGAGTTCATGAGTTCCATACGTGAATCAGAATTTTCTTTTATGTATTTAATCCAGATTCTAAACAGTCAAACGATATCTGTTTCATTTGAATGTATAAAAACCAAACAATTTAATTTAATTGTAGTGATGGAAATCTGGTTTGGTCGATTATTGGGCCTGCGTAATTGTGAGAGGAAGAAGAAGGGACAGTTAGAATAAATAGATTAAAGAGAATTAAGGTTGATATATAATCAGAAAAACAAAAGATGGAGTAATGGTTAGGAGTTTGCTCGGTGTTCAAGAGGTCATGTGTTCAAGTCTTGTATGGGACAAATTCTTTTTAGGATGGCTTTTGAAAGGGTATACATTTCTGTTATTATTATTATTATTATTATTATTATTATTATTATTATTATTATTATTAATGTTATTATTTTTATTATTATTATCATTATTATTATTGTTATTACTATGATTATTACTATTATTGTTATTGTTATTATTAGTATTATTGTAATTATTATTATTAATATCATAGTTATAAGAATTATAAGTATTACTAATGTTATTATTATTATCATTAAAGGTTATGAATATTATGATTATTATTAACAAAAGTATTTTATTAAGATTACTATCAATAATAAGATTGTTATAAATATTATTATTAAAATAAGTATTATTTTGAAGTAATAGGATTATTAATATCATCACTATTAATACCAAAAACTTTTTTTTTTAAAAACAGATAAATATTTTATACATAAAATATACTTATTGTATACACTAAAATTATATTATAATTTCACATAAATATATATATCAAGCCTATTAATATTAGTTACATGAATACATACAAATAACAAAAACTATCGATTTTTAAATATAACATTTAAACAAGTACGTATATAAATATAGATATATTAATATAACTATATGAAGATTAACCATTTTAAATATATACATAAATTAAATATACAAATTAAAGATATAATAAATAAATTCGTTCAGTTACGATTGTATGTTTTATAATATATATACGAATGGTATAGGTTCGTGAATCCGAGACCAACCCTGCATTGTTCAATTGTTCAATATAGTCATATGTATTTTTACTACAAAATACATTAGGTGAGTTTCATTTGCTCCCTTTTTAAATGCTTCTGCAATATATATTTTTGGGACTGAGAATACATGCACTGTTTTTATAACTGTTTTACGAAATAGACACAAGTAATCGAAACTACATTCTATGGTTGGATTATCGAAATCGAATATGTCCCTTTTTCACTTGGTAGCCTAAGAATTAGGGAAATGGCCCCTAATTGACGCGAATACTAAAGATAGATCTATGGACCTTGACACGTCCCATTCGGGTTATGAATGCTTTAGTACTTTGATTATCATGTCCGATGAGAGTCCCGGAATGATGGGGATATTCTATATGCATCCTGTTAGTTCGGTTATCAAGCGTTCACCATATGAATGATTTTTATCTCTATGCAGTTTGCGAAATGCCTGATATGAGATGATATTTATGAGAAATGAATTGAAAATCTTGTGGTCTATTAAATTAATGGAAATGATTGTTATGATAAACTAATGAACTCACCAATATGAAAGAAATCTTCCGCTGTGCATTTGCTCATTTTAGAGATATTACTTGGAGTCATTCATGGCATATTTCAAAAGACGTTGCATTCGAGTTGTCGAGTTCATCAAGAATATTATTAAATCATTTATAGTTGGATATATTATGAAATGGTATGCATGCCGTCAACTTTCAATGTAATGAAAGTTTGTCTTTTAAAAAATGAATGCAATGTTTGTAAAATGTATCATATAGAGGTCAAGTACCTCGCGATGTAACCAAATGTAATGTATTCGTCCAGATGGATTAGGACGGGTCGTCTCACAAACCTTCTCTTTTTCTGAGTTTTGCCAACCCACTATTCTTTATCATCAAACTTTTTACTGTTAAGGTCATTTACAGTTCTTGCTGCTTCATCAGCATTTTTCAAAATTTCGAGAACTAGTTCGCAGTTTAGGGTGTTTTTCAGAAACTTCACATTCGCAGTATGTAAGTCCAGGAGATAGACGTTATATGTATAACTGTTGGCGTCGACATGCTGTGAGATTTAAAAATACTGATTGCTAATTCCGAATTATTCGTATGGCAATTCTCGTTACAAGATGGAGATAGGTAAATGATGGGGTTTTGATAATTATAATGTTTTTTCAGAAAATCAAAAATCAGTGAAGTTGTTGGTAAGTTTATTGCTAATGTGATGGAACATAAATGGTTCTCCGGTAACGATGGCGAAAGGGCAACGTATATATCAAGGTTGTAATAAGGTTGTTTCGACTGAAAAGTCAAAGTTGACTTGCTGGAGCTGTAACAAAACTGACTACTTTGGAAAGGAATTGAAAAGTCATTTTAGCTAATAAATGCCAGAGGGTCTGACACGGATACGTGTTAAACTATGACTTTGGTTTTATAAGTTTTTCAGGTACATAACTGTGGGTAACATGTGGTTGGATCATCATCTCGATTGTTCATTATTTGAAGTGTCTTCAGGAATTTCGGAGGGTTTGAACACAGATTGTAATTGTTAATATACATATGATGTTCTAGCACAGTTTTGGAGTCAAAGTATAACTTGGAAAGATATAGGAATCTAAGAGTGATGATACTGGTTATATTTCGAATTGAATTCTGCGATTTCAAGATCAGCATATGTAATTGAATTTGAATGAGTATGGTTATTTTGATTTTTATAAAAGAATGTGTATTGTTGAGAAAATAGTGTATATAGTTGTTGATTGCTGAATCAGATTCGAAGAATGTACCATATTAATTGTGAATTTATATATCTCTCGGTTATTACCTACCCGTTAAAAAAAATTCACAATTAATATTTTGTACAAAAGAATTTTATTACAGTCTTTACGAAAATATATATGTGTATATTTTCTTTAGATGTAACATAGATTTAATGAGTTAATATAAAATTAAACTCATCTGATTTATGGTTGAAACTAGAATTGAGTAATCTCTAAAACTTTAGAAATTACATAAGTATTTCTTCAATAATATTATGAATCAATACTTCGTTATTTGTTGATACATGATGCTGGTTTTTGTGAAATTCTTGTGAACTTCGTTAGGTACGAATGATGTTATTTGGAAAGTTTCAAGTATATCGATGATGAAAGTGTAAAATCAAACATATATTTAAATAATACACTTGGTTTATTATGAGTTGGAATTTATTGAATTGAGACAGAAATTGTAGCTAACGATGGTTAAGTTGCGGACGAAGGACGTACCTCATTGCATATTAGTAATATGATTTAACCGAGTAGTTAAGATTTACACATAATATCTTAGTATGGAAAGATTTATTTTGATCACAAAATTTATATATATATAAAATATACATATAATTTCTTCAGAGGGAGTGAGTTAATACTTCATAATTCGTTGATACAATATACGCGTTATTGATTCGTAATGATGTCCACAGTGATTCTTGAACTAACGGAGTTTGTGATGTTATAGGTACTGCTGATTCTGATGACACTGACGGCACTGACTGTGATGGTGATGCTACGGTACTGTTGATGCTGTTGGTAAAACAAGTCTAGCTTATAAATCACGCATCATTCTTGTTAGGGTTTCTACTCTTCCTTCTATCATTTCGATTCACTCATCTGATTTATGGTTAGGGTTAGAATAGATAATCTTTAAGACTTTAGAGATTACATAATCGCCGCGAAGTGTTTCTCCAATGAAGTTATGAATCAACACTTCATCATTTGTTGTTGTTGGTATTCCTTGGTATCTACAGGGTGTATGACATTATGTAACGACCCGCATTTTTTCGATCATACTATACTTATAAGATTAATATTTACATAAATTAAACCTTGCCAACATGATAAGCAATCCAAATTGTCGAGATTTATATTTCCGAAAAGAGTTTTACGCAACGTTTGACCGTCTAGTTTGACCAATGATATCACGAACTATACAATATATAATAATTATACGTTTGTGTATATATATGTATATATACATATTTAACATGATTAATAAATGTTTTAATATCTCATTTTGTATTAATAACAATAAGTTACAAGTATATTTTGAAACTACTAACTTAAGTTTTCAAAACGATAACTATACGTAACGTTATTTGACATAAATACTTAAGACTTATAATGTTTATACATATATCGTATAAGTAATGTATTTAATCACTTTTAAGAACTTAAATACATAAAATCATATAAGTGTATTCACAAAAGATAGCTATATTTAAATCCTCATTCCATTTTTCACAAAATTTCTATACGTATACCTAGAGTATTTGTACTCGTATCATACCAAGCTTCTATACGTATTTACTATTGGTATATACACATCAAATCACCACCTAACCAGCCCTTATTCATGCCTTATGTATAAGGTAATTACTTTTGAATCATTGCAAGACTAATTACAAAAATACAAACTAAAATTTTGTCATGTTATCCTTAAAGATCACATTTTTAGGAGTATATATGTATCATCATTTTGATCCATTTTTACTACCATTTTCTTATCAAAAACACACACTCTTTCTTACTCTCTAAACTCCATAACAATCCAGCAAATAACCAAGAAGATCTAGCCATAAAAACCATACTAAAACACCATAAGAAAACTCTTACAAAAACACTTCAAGAAAACCTTCCAAGAACACCAACTTACTTCCAATCTTTCATCCACTTCTATCACCCTTTTGATTCTAGCTTCTTACTCCTCTTTTACAGCAAACTTATCCAAGGAACTTGAGGTAGAATCTATGTTCATAATCTTATTCAATTCATATATATATAGCTATCTTATTTTGTGGTACAAAAGTTTAACAACAAGAACATAGTTTGAATGTTTTCAAACTTGTTTGCAAACTAAATAGATCCTTCTAATTTAACTTTTAAAATACTTCAAGACATGTAACATAACTTATTTATATGTTAATTTAACAAGGTAAAACTTGGTTTTTCAAAGTATAAGTATTTTTGGAAAAATGGTCATTAAATGATTTTGTTGTAACAAAAATGTTTAACTTCATATGTTTCACTAAACTTTCACCTATGCCGTATGATTTTGAATACAAACCAAGGTATTTACAGTTCATAGTCTTAAAGAAGAACTCGATCCAAGAAGATGGCAATTTGAATCAACGAAAACGGACTTGTAACGAAGAAACTATGACCGAAACAAAATTGGTTATCCAAGACATAATTGACTTCGGGATTCATTGGAAAAATTTACATAAAATCACATCTTTATAAAATAACATGATATTTTATATATATGTACTCATAATTCAATTTCATATGGTTCAGGATCACCCGTAAGTAACACGAGAAGATTAATCATAAGATCCCATGATTGTACGCAACACGTCATTTGACAACACCGGTACTTTATGTACGCAACACGTCATTTGACAACACCGGTACCATGGGTCAAGATTAATCTCGACCAACACATATACGATGGGGTTTTATTGATTTCGTTGGGGGTTTTATTTATTTCATTGCGGGTATATTAAACATCTAAAAATGAACCATTAAAATTGAATTACTAACATCGGACTGCTAACTACGGACTAAGGAATTATTCAAAGTATTAAAAGTATAACAAGTATATATTTATAACGTTTGTTTAAAAATGAAAACATATTGATATATTATATATGGATAGGTTCGTGATATCAACCGGAAGACCGAGTCAAATTATTTATATCATCAAGACAAGAGTGAGTATATAGTCCCACTTTTTAAACTCTAAATATTTCGGGATGAGAATACATGTATTTTATGTTTTACGTTATGGACACAAGTAACTGAAAAATATATTCTACGTTGAGTTGTACCACTGGCATACTTCCCTGTAGCTTGGTAACTAATATTTACAGCGGTATTGTAAACGCGAATCCTGTTGATAGATCTATCGGGCCTGACAACCCCAACCGGACTGGACGACCAGTATTCAACGGTTGCACAGTACTTCGTTTTGTGACTACACTTGGTACGGTGTAGTAAGATTTCATATTAAAGGGAATATGCGACGTGAAAATGTTAAGTATGGTTATCAAGTGCTCAACCACTTAGAATACTTTTATTAAACTGTTTATATACGAAATCTTGTGGTCTATATATATATTGCTGCCGGCATTAAACCTATATCTCACCAACTTTATGTTGACCTTTTAAAACATGTCTATTCTCAGGTGATTTCTAAAGCTTCCGTTGCATCATGTTGGATCTAACCAGGATCTTGCGTACGCATGTTTGTGTCAAAAATAAAACTGCATATCCGAGATGTTGTATTGTAAAATATGCTAGAAACCGTGTTGTTGTCATCATTTGTAAAGTTTGTAAGTCGAAGATTATCGCTAAACGTTAATTTTTTTTTTATTGTCTTAAGCTTGTAACAAAAATAATGGTTATGGTTTGTAATGTATAATATATGCAGTTTTCTTTCAAAAATGTCTCATATAGAGGTCAATACCTCGCAATGAAATCATACGTTATCTAACGCGTTCTTATGGTTAAGGACGGGTTATGACATGTGGTATCAGAGCGTTGGTCTTAGCGAACCAGGTTTGCATTAGTGTGTCTAACCGAGAAGTCGTTAGGATACATTAGTAAAGTCTGGACTTTGACCGGGTCTGATTTTAAAAAAAAAAACCATTGCTTATCACTGTTGGTTAAAATTTATGTGTAAATATTATGTAAGTACTAATGGGTTAGTTGTTGTGTGATAGATGTCGGGCCCGAAACTTATTATCACATTCAGCGACTCCGAATCAGAATCTTCAGATTGTGTTTCAGTCATTAACATATCCGATGACGAAAATGGTATTTTTGGGGAAGACTCACAATTTCCAGATGAACCAACTATAGAAATATCGGAAAGTGAACCCGAGGAGGAAAGTGAACCCGAAGAGGAAAGTGAACCCGAAGAAGAAAGTGAACCCGAGGAAGAAATACTAGAAATTACGAAAGAAAAATTCGATCAAGGAAAGAAACGAAAAGCGAATGAATTAGAAAATTCAAATCCCGAACTTAGTGAGAATGACGTAGCACCAATTCCACTCAACACTACCACCCCTATTCCCGCTATTCCTATTAGTGCTATCCCCGCATCTAGTTCTTCGGCTCCTCAGCCAAAACGTAGGCAGACAGCTAGGATAAGCGTTAGGCCATTCATTGGAACTAAACGCCCTAGAAAATAGACCGAACGATGCACTGCCGTATTAAACCATGGAATCAAATAATGTTTTGTATAATATTATTAGTGTGGTTTGCTTAAAGTTTGATGTAAGATAAGCATATGTAAAATAGCGAAGTATGAAATGCAATAATTTTCCATGGTTAAGTATTATTTAGATTGTAGTAATTGGTTCTGTACTAAGCTATTAAGTATGAACATTAACGGGTAGGTACTACCCAAGATATAATTATAAAACGCTAATAAGAAGAAAAGGCTTTTATAATAATACCTGGTTCATATTATTAACAAGCTATAATGTACTATAAATACACACTACATCTATAATAATCCATGTGAATAATTATTTTCTTTCATTAGGAAATGGCGCGATTGAATCGAATGACGGAACAAGAACTCGAGGAACTCATCAACCAGCGAGTGAACGACAGAATGTTATGGGTTGAGGCTGCAAGAGCTGCTGCAGTTAATCCAAATCCTCGTGTAGGATGTACTTACAAGACTTTCCAAGCTTGCAAACCTTCATCATTCAGTGGAACGGAAGGACCGATCGGTTTAACCCGATGGATAGAAAAGATGGAGACGGTGTTTAAAATCAGTGGTTGTGATGAAAAAGACATGACCAAGTTTGCATCGTGCACTTTACAAGATAGTGCACTCACATGGTGGAAGAATTATGTGAAGGCGGTAGGAGGAGATGTAGCTTATGATACTCCATGGGAAGAATTCAAAACAATGATAATCACCGAGTATTGTCCAAGGAATGAGGTTATTAAGTTAGAAGATGAGTTACGAAGTTTGAAGGTGGTTGGTACTGAAATCACCAACTACAATCAGCGATTCATGGAATTGGTTTTACTATGTCCTGAATTGGTTCCAACTGAAGCACGGAAGATTGAAATGTACAAAGGTGGTTTGCCCAAAAAGGTCAAGGCAAACGTTACAGCATCGAAACCTAAGACAATTCATGAAGCTATAACCATGGCAAACGAGCTAATGGATCAGGTCATTTTGGACAAGAAAGCATTCAATACTGAGGTGAAGGTATTGGGGAACAAGAAAAAGTGGAATGGAGGTTATGATCGAGGTAACCAACAACAACCTTATAAGAAACAAGAAACCACGAAAGGTGCGGGTAGCGGTTCAGGCTTTGGTTACAAAGGACAAAGTCCTTTATGCAACCGTTGTCACAAACATCATTTTGGTTACTGCAGTGTGTTGTGCACCAAATGCAATAGACAGGGACATCTTGCTGAAGATTGTAAGGCTCTCGTTACAAATGCAAATGGTAACAAGACTCCTGCCACCAACGCAAATAGAACTGCTTTGGCTAACATTACTTGTTTTGGGTGTGGAAAACAAGGTCACTATAAGAGTCAGTGCCCGAATCCAGAAAAGAATGGCGGACCTGCACGTGGAAGAGCGTTTGTTATTAATGCTAGAGAGGCACGAGAAGACCCGGAACTTGTTATGGGTACGTTTACCATTAATAACTTATCAGCATCTATTTTATTTGATACTGGCGCCGATAGAAGTTATGTGTGTATAAATTTTTACACTAAATTGAATTGTTCATCATTACCTCTAGATGCTAAGTACTTGATTGAGTTAGCTAATGGTAAGCTAATTAAAGCCGATAAAATTTGTCGTGATTGTGAAATAAATCTAGCCGGAGAAACGTTTAAAATCGACTTAATACCCGTAGAATTAGGAGGTTTTGATGTAATAGTCGGCATGGACTGGATGTCCAAAATAGGAGCGGAAGTTGTTTGTGCCAAGAAGGCAATTCGTATTCCTGGTAAGGATAAAATACCGGTGATGATTTATGGAGAGAAGGGTAATTCAAAGCTAAAACTCATTAGCTGTTTGAAAGCCAAGAAGTGTTTAGAAAAGGGATGTTACGCTATTTTAGCACATGTTAATAAAGTCGAAAAGAAAGAAAAGTGCATCAACGACGTGCCTGTGGCAAGAGATTTTCCTGAAGTTTTTCCGGAAGAATTGCCGGGATTACCTCCATTTAGATCGGTAGAATTTCAAATAGATTTAGTACCAGGAGCTGCACCAGTGGCTCGTGCTCCATATAGACTTGCACCGTCCGAATTAAAAGAACTTCAAAGTCAGTTAAAAGAATTATTGGACCGTGGATTCATACGACCAAGTACATCACCGTGGGGAGCTCCAATTTTGTTTGTCAAGAAGAAAGACGGATCTTTCCGAATGTGTATAGATTATCGTGAATTAAATAAGTTAACTATCAAGAATCGGTATCCACTACCGAGAATTGATGACTTATTTGATCAATTGCAAGGATCATGTGTTTATTCGAAAATCGACTTAAGATCGGGCTATCATCAACTACGCGTCAAAGAAGAGGATATTCCGAAAACTGCTTTTCGGACACGTTATGGTCATTACGAATTTTTGGTTATGCCGTTTGGATTGACGAATGCGCCAGCTGTATTCATGGACCTCATGAATCGAGTTTGTAGTCCGTATTTAGATAAGTTTGTTATCGTTTTCATTGATGATATTCTTATCTATTCCAAGAGTGAGCAAGAGCATGAAGAGCATTTAAGGTTGATACTGGAGTTGTTGAGAAAAGAACAACTTTATGCTAAATTTTCTAAGTGTGCTTTCTGGTTGAAAGAAGTGCAATTTCTTGGTCACGTTGTTAATAGCGAAGGAATTCAGGTTGATCCAGCAAAAACTGAAGCTATTGAAAAATGGGAGACTCCTAAGACACCAACACAGATACGCCAATTTTTGGGTTTAGCCGGTTATTATAGAAGGTTTATTCAAGATTTTTCCCGAATAGCTAAACCGTTGACAGCGTTAACGCAAAAAGGGAAGAAATATGAATGGACCTCGGAGCAGGAGAACGCATTTCAAATACTGAAGAAGAAGTTAACTACGGCGCCTATTTTATCGTTACCAGAAGGGAACGATGATTTTGAAATATATTGTGACGCTTCGCGACAAGGTTTTGGTTGTGTTCTTATGCAACGAAAGAAAGTAATTGCATTTGCATCCCGACAATTGAAGATTCACGAGCGGAATTATACGACGCATGATCTAGAATTGGGAGCAGTCGTGTTTGCATTGAAGATGTGGAGACACTACTTGTATGGGGTTAAATTCACTGTGTTTACTGATCATAAAAGCCTTCAACATATTTTTGATCAGAAACAATTGAACATGAGGCAACGTAGGTGGGTCGAGTTAATAAACGACTATGATTGTGAAATTCGTTATCATCCCGGGAAAGCGAATGTGGTGGCTGACGCATTAAGCAGAAAGGAACGAGAACCAATTCGAGTACGAGCGATGAACATAAAAATTCGCATGAATCTCAACTCACAAATCAAAGAAGTTCAACGAGAAGCACTTACTAAAGAAAATATAGGAAATGAAATAATGAAGAAGTATGAGAAGCAACTCGTTATGCGGGAAGATGGAATTCGATATTTTGCAAATCGTATTTGGGTACCGAAGTTGGGTGGATTAAGGAAGTTGATATTGAACGAGGCACATAAGACAAGATATTCGATACATCCTGGAGTTGGAAAGATGTACCAAGATCTTAAGACGCATTATTGGTGGCCTAACTTAAAGACCGACGTTGCAACATATGTTGGGGAATGTTTGACTTGTTCCAAAGTCAAAGCAGAACATCAAAAGCCGTCAGGGTTACTTCAACAACCAGAAATCCCAGAATGGAAATGGGATGGTATTACCATGGATTTCATCACGAAGTTACCAAAGACTGCCTGGGGATACGACACCATTTGGGTAATTGTTGATCGTCTTACCAAATCTGCACATTTCTTGCCTATAAAGGAAACAGATAGAATGGAGAAATTATTACGATTATATATAAAGGAAATAGTTTCAAGGCATGGAATACCTATTTCCATTATATCCGATCGTGATAGTAGATTTACTTCAAAATTTTGGCAATCACTACAGGAGGCACTAGGAACTCGGTTGGATATGAGTACCGCATATCATCCACAAACCGATGGACAGAGTGAGAGAACGATTCAGACTCTCGAAGACATGCTCAGGGCATGTGTGATCGATTTTGGAAACGGATGGGATAAATATCTACCGTTAGCAGAATTCTCGTATAATAATAGTTATCATGCGAGCATTGGAGCTGCGCCATTCGAAGCATTGTATGGAAGGAAGTGTAGATCTCCTATCTGTTGGAATGAAGTAGGAGATCGACAATTAACTGGTCCCGAGATCATACATGAAACGACTGAGAAGATAGTGCAAATCAAGGAGAGATTAAAAACAGCCCGCAGTCGCCAAAAGAGCTACGCCGATGTCCGAAGGAAAACATTAGAGTTTCAGGTCGGGGACATGGTTATGCTAAAGGTGTCACCTTGGAAAGGTGTGATACGTTTTGGAAAAAGGGGTAAACTGAACCCAAGGTACGTAGGCCCGTTTAAGATCATCGAACGCATTGGACCGGTAGCTTATCGACTCGAGTTACCGCAACAACTCGCCGGAGTACATAATACCTTTCACGTCTCAAACCTTAAGAAGTGTCTTGCAAAGGAAGACCTCACCATTCCTCTTGAAGAAATCCATGTCGACGAGAAACTACAATTCGTCGAAGAACCAATCGAAATCATGGACCGTGAAGTTAAACAGCTCAAACAGAGTAATATACCGATTGTTAAGGTTCGTTGGAATGCTAGAAGAGGTCCCGAGTTTACTTGGGAACGAGAGGATCAGATGAAGCAAAAGTATCCACACTTGTTTCTTGATGACGCAAAATAGGTACAATTTTAAAATTTCGGGACGAAATTTATTTAACGGGGAGGTAATGTAACGACCCGCATTTTTTCGATCATACTATACTTATAAGATTAATATTTACATAAATTAAACCTTGCCAACATGATAAGCAATCCAAATTGTCGAGATTTATATTTCCGAAAAGAGTTTTACGCAACGTTTGACCGTCTAGTTTGACCAATGATATCACGAACTATACAATATATAATAATTATACGTTTGTGTATATATATGTATATATACATATTTAACATGATTAATAAATGTTTTAATATCTCATTTTGTATTAATAACAATAAGTTACAAGTATATTTTGAAACTACTAACTTAAGTTTTCAAAACGATAACTATACGTAACGTTATTTGACATAAATACTTAAGACTTATAATGTTTATACATATATCGTATAAGTAATGTATTTAATCACTTTTAAGAACTTAAATACATAAAATCATATAAGTGTATTCACAAAAGATAGCTATATTTAAATCCTCATTCCATTTTTCACAAAATTTCTATACGTATACCTAGAGTATTTGTACTCGTATCATACCAAGCTTCTATACGTATTTACTATTGGTATATACACATCAAATCACCACCTAACCAGCCCTTATTCATGCCTTATGTATAAGGTAATTACTTTTGAATCATTGCAAGACTAATTACAAAAATACAAACTAAAATTTTGTCATGTTATCCTTAAAGATCACATTTTTAGGAGTATATATGTATCATCATTTTGATCCATTTTTACTACCATTTTCTTATCAAAAACACACACTCTTTCTTACTCTCTAAACTCCATAACAATCCAGCAAATAACCAAGAAGATCTAGCCATAAAAACCATACTAAAACACCATAAGAAAACTCTTACAAAAACACTTCAAGAAAACCTTCCAAGAACACCAACTTACTTCCAATCTTTCATCCACTTCTATCACCCTTTTGATTCTAGCTTCTTACTCCTCTTTTACAGCAAACTTATCCAAGGAACTTGAGGTAGAATCTATGTTCATAATCTTATTCAATTCATATATATATAGCTATCTTATTTTGTGGTACAAAAGTTTAACAACAAGAACATAGTTTGAATGTTTTCAAACTTGTTTGCAAACTAAATAGATCCTTCTAATTTAACTTTTAAAATACTTCAATACATGTAACATAACTTATTTATATGTTAATTTAACAAGGTAAAACTTGGTTTTTCAAAGTATAAGTATTTTTGGAAAAATGGTCATTAAATGATTTTGTTGTAACAAAAATGTTTAACTTCATATGTTTCACTAAACTTTCACCTATGCCGTATGATTTTGAATACAAACCAAGGTATTTACAGTTCATAGTCTTAAAGAAGAACTCGATCCAAGAAGATGGCAATTTGAATCAACGAAAACAGACTTGTAACGAAGAAACTATGACCGAAACAAAATTGGTTATCCAAGACATAATTGACTTCGGGATTCATTGGAAAAATTTACATAAAATCACATCTTTATAAAATAACATGATATTTTATATATATGTACTCATAATTCAATTTCATATGGTTCAGGATCACCCGTAAGTAACACGAGAAGATTAATCATAAGATCCCATGATTGTACGCAACACGTCATTTGACAACACCGGTACTTTATGTACGCAACACGTCATTTGACAACACCGGTACCATGGGTCAAGATTAATCTCGACCAACACATATACGATGGGGTTTTATTGATTTCGTTGGGGGTTTTATTTATTTCATTGCGGGTATATTAAACATCTAAAAATGAACCATTAAAATTGAATTACTAACATCGGACTGCTAACTACGGACTAAGGAATTATTCAAAGTATTAAAAGTATAACAAGTATATATTTATAACGTTTGTTTAAAAATGAAAACATATTGATATATTATATATGGATAGGTTCGTGATATCAACCGGAAGACCGAGTCAAATTATTTATATCATCAAGACAAGAGTGAGTATATAGTCCCACTTTTTAAACTCTAAATATTTCGGGATGAGAATACATGTATTTTATGTTTTACGTTATGGACACAAGTAACTGAAAAATATATTCTACGTTGAGTTGTACCACTGGCATACTTCCCTGTAGCTTGGTAACTAATATTTACAGCGGTATTGTAAACGCGAATCCTGTTGATAGATCTATCGGGCCTGACAACCCCAACCGGACTGGACGACCAGTATTCAACGGTTGCACAGTACTTCATTTTGTGACTACACTTGGTACGGTGTAGTAAGATTTCATATTAAAGGGAATATGCGACGTGAAAATGTTAAGTATGGTTATCAAGTGCTCAACCACTTAGAATACTTTTATTAAACTGTTTATATACGAAATCTTGTGGTCTATATATATATTGCTGCCGGCATTAAACCTATATCTCACCAACTTTATGTTGACCTTTTAAAACATGTCTATTCTCAGGTGATTTCTAAAGCTTCCGTTGCATCATGTTGGATCTAACCAGGATCTTGCGTACGCATGTTTGTGTCAAAAATAAAACTGCATATCCGAGATGTTGTATTGTAAAATATGCTAGAAACCGTGTTGTTGTCATCATTTGTAAAGTTTGTAAGTCGAAGATTATCGCTAAACGTTAATTTTTTTTTATTGTCTTAAGCTTGTAACAAAAATAATGGTTATGGTTTGTAATGTATAATATATGCAGTTTTCTTTCAAAAATGTCTCATATAGAGGTCAATACCTCGCAATGAAATCATACGTTATCTAACGCGTTCTTATGGTTAAGGACGGGTTATGACACATTAGTGCTCGTGGGACAGATTGTAAAGTTGAGGTTTACGACGCTGTAGTGGTTGGGGTGGTAATGGTACTGTTGGCGTTGATGATGGTCGTACTGGTTATACTGCTGGTGCTGCTGCTGGTGTTTGTAACCTTTGCACCATATTCTCCAAAGCCACTACCAGAGCACGAAGCTCGTTGACTTCTTCTATTACACCGGGGTGATTGTCGGTTCGGACAAGCGGATAAATAAAATCTAGAATTTGATGTAGTATATAATCGTGACGAGATACTCTGGAAATGAGAGAGAAAATGGTGTTTCGGACAGGTTCGCCGGTAAGTGCTTCAGGTTCTTCACCAAGAGGGCAATGTGGTCGATGGAAAGGATCACCTTCTTCTTGTCCCCAATGATTGAGGAGGCTACGAACCCATCCCCAATTCATCCAAAATAGATGATGGCTGATTGGTTGATCTATTCCAGTCACACTGCTTTCGGAGCTTAAGTGGGATTCGATATCGGAATTCGAGGGACTTGAACTAATGACGAATTCCATTTCATTCGATTGAATAAAGGATTTTTCGATATGAAATGATTTTTCGGCTATCGGGTGGTATTCTAATTACATAGAATATTTATATATATATATATATATATATATATATATATATATATATATATATATATATATATATATATATATATATATATATATATATATATATATATATATATATATATATATATATATATAGCGCAAAAGATTTCGTAGATTATGGAGGAATTTACGGGATATGTCAGACAAAGTTTACAGTAACAGATACGCTAAGATATGAATTTTGTCTATACACTATTCATTCACTCAATGCAGTAAGATGTGTCTAGACTAAGAATGATAAGCATGCAATTTCTGACAAAAATGATAAGCAAATCTTTTGACATGCAAACACGGTCGAAGTCCAGACTCACTAATGCATCCTAACGACTATCAGTTAGACACACTAATGTAGACCTGGTTCGCTAAGACCACCGCTCTGATACCAACTGAAAGGACCCGTTCATATACATTATAAACGATTCACAATAGTTGATTACATCGCGAGGTATTTGACCTCTATATGATACATTTTACAAACATTGCATTCGTTTTTAAAAGACAAACTTTCTTTTCATCTAAAGTTGACGGCATGCATACCATTTCATAATACATCCAACTATAATTGACTTAATAATAATCTTGATGAACTCAATGACTCGAATGCAACGTCTTTCGAAATATACCATGAATGACTCCAAGTAATATCCTTAAAATGAGGTAATGCACAGCAGAAGATTTCTTTAATACATGAGAATAAACATACTTTAAAGTGTCAACCAAAAGGTTGGTGAGTTCATTAGTTTATCATAATCTATCAATTCCATAATTTTAATAGACCACAAGATTTCCTTTATTCAATAATCATACACTCGCAAGTGTTTAAAAATCATTCATATGGATTGAACACCTGGTAACCGACATTAACATCATGCATATAGAATATCCCCAAAACAGAAATCCATCTGTATAATATAAACTCGAAGTACTAAAGCATACCATTTTCCAATATAGGGGGAGTTAGTGCCCGTAGATCTACGTTTAGGATTCGCGTCAATTAGGGTGTCTGTTCCCTAATTCTTAGGTTACCAAGCTAAAAGGGGTGATATTCGATTCGATAATCCAACCATAGAATGTAGTTTCGATTACTTGTGTCTATTTCGTAAAGCATTTATAAAAAACAGCGCATGTATTCTCAGTCCCAAAAATATATATTACAAAAGCATTTAAAAAGAGAGCAAATGAAACTCACTATACTGTATTTTGTAGTAAAAATACATATGATGTCATTGAACAAGTGCAAGGTTGGCCTTGGATTCACGAACCTATATTAATTATATATATTTATATGTTAGATCAATATCTGTCTAATAATTTAGGTCAAGTCGTAGTGTAACACAATCCTAATGCTCGAGACTAAATATGCAAAAGTCAACAAAAGTCATATTGACCAAAATGTCTTCCAAAATTTATACATGATTATTATATAGTTTAAATATAGTCATTTTATATATTTAAATATTTATAACATATTTTATTACAGTAAATAATATAGTTCTTTTATTAATAAATAAAATTTTATATTAAAATTTATATAATAAAAATATACTTTTATATATCTTAAGTAATAAAATTTATAAAGTTCATTTAATATCATAAAAATAATATGATAGGTATTATTAATGTAATTATATTATACGTAGTAAAATATCTTTGTATCACATATTTATTTGATAAAATAATATTGATAATAATAATAATAAGTAAAAATTGTATTATTTTTTAATAATTATTATTATTCTACTAATAAAAATAACAATAATTATATTTTCTAAAAATGATAAAATGATAATTTTTATTAATAATAGTACTAAAATGATAATAATAATAATAATGATGTTTCATATTAACAATGATATTTTTATTAAAAATAATAATTTTAGTAAAAATGATAGTTTTAATATTAATAATACTTTTAATAACAATAATAGTAAAATAATGAAAACGATATTTTTCCTTTAAATCAATATCTTACAATATCTTAATTTCATCATGATACTTATACTCATTATTTCCTAATCGTTTCGTTTAATAGCTTTTAGTCGTCTTTTATATCGCGTTCATATTAATAATAATAATAATAATAGTAATCATAATAATTAGATGTTACTAATATTAGTTTTAATTATAATAATACTAATAATAATAATATTAATGATAATACTAATAACTATTTGAATGATAATAATAATAATAATAATAATAATAATAATAATAATAACCTTAACGATAATAACGATAATAATAATAATAAAAATAACAATAATATCTTTTATTAATAACGACAATGATAATAATAATAATAATAGTAATAATAATAATAATAATAATAATAATAATAATAATAATAATAATAATAATAATAAGATTATAACGACGATAATAATAATCATTTTTACAAAAATTCAATTGACTATAACTTCTAAACCGTTCATCGAAACCATTCGATATCTAAATGAAAAGTTCTCAATTTTTCGCTAGCTTTCCAACGACATGCATATCATATATCTTATCTTAATAGCATATGTATTTAATTCAAGATTTGACATAACCTATCTAACGACAATAATGAACGTATAAACTTGCATAATCCTATATACTCGAGCACTAGTCATGGATACACTAATAATATATAAAAGTTAAGTTATGAGGGCTCACGTATCAATATTGAGATTCAATATTGCAGGAAAAGTACGTAGACACAACGGAGATGATAAATACTAGTTTGACTCACGAGCAATACTCCCGAACCGTACCCATAATCTCCATAGCTATAACACATAATTTCTTTAGCTCTATCTCGATCGAAAAACAATTTCGAAATCACTCGGACAGCACTCCGTCGTAATATTTTAGGTATACTAATAATATCTTGAAATAATACAGAGTAAATATATATAGTTAAATCGATTGAGAGAGTTTAGATAAAATATTTTCAAGTTTCTATGAAATAATGAAACCTATTGAATTCTATTTATAATAGATTTTTGAATTATTAAAGTGAATTATTAAAGTATGAATTATTAAAGTGAATTATTAAAGTATGAATTATTAAAGTGAATTATTAAAGTTAAAGTAAAGTAAAAATAAAGCAAAGATAAAGTTTAAGTATAGTAAAAGTATAAAACTATGTACGTATAATACGCGTATAAATATATATAATATTAGTTTAAATCGTTATATATATTTAATAAAATAAAATATAAATATTGTTATCTTTATCATACTGGTTAAGTATTGAGTTGTCAAAAGTAGTTCTAGATATTTATAAAAGTTATATATATTTTAATAATAAAGTTCTTTTTAAACTGAAAACGTTTTGTACGTTTGAAACTAAATCAAATAAATATGATAATTTTGTTTTTCAAAACTAAATATATTTAAGAATCATTTTGTTTAAAGGTTAAACTAATGGAAATCGTTATATCATAAAACGTTTTAGAAAAGTAGAATCATATATATTCATAATAGGTTTCAAGTTTTTAAATTACAGTCTGTTGGTGAAGTATGGGATAAAGTCCAAAGGTTAAATAAACGTATGAAATCATCTTAATGAAAAATGTCGAGTTACTTAACTTGTCGATATCCAACATCTAAGTTATTTACACTCCACGTTCTTACTTATAAATCACTTTACCATTTTCCGAATGTTGTCAAAAAGAATAGATTTCTTAAATCACAGTGGACCTCATAACATGGACCCGTAATCATATCACAATGTATCTGATAAATCAATCATTTGATATTATCTTCCAATTCCATCGATAAACATATTGAAACAAATATGTTCGTGAAAAGTATTATACGTTTAATACTTTATTAATATTCTCAAGTTATAATATATATACATATATATACATATCTATTTATATATAACGGCTCGTGAATCGTCGGAATTTGGTCGAGGTTATAATGAATGTATGAACACAGTTTAAAATTCTTGAGATTTAACTTAATAAACTTTGCTTATCATGTCGGAATAATATAAAGATAAAGTTTAAATTTGGTTGGAAATTTCCGGGTTGTCACATGCGAGGAGCCGAGAAATTATGGGAAATACCATTGAAATCACAAAAGACTCCAAATTAAGCATCATTATCAGATTCTCTACCATGATTCGTTCTTATTGTTACTATAGTACAACCAAGCAAATTTTGTATCTTAGTAGCAAAAATTATAAATCTTTCACACGCTTCATTCTTATGTTTTAGAAATAGTGTCCATGTATATCTTAAGAAATCATCTACTATTACTAAAGTATAAAAATTTCCTCCATAACTTTGAACGGTCGATGGCCCAAATAAATCCATGTGTAAAAGTTCTAGACATATTTTAGTAGAGATAAAGTTTTTAGGTTTATGACTTGCATGAACTTGTTTTCCTACTTTTCATGCATCAGAAAAGGGACTTTCATATTTCAATTTAGGCAAGTCTCTAATTATGTCTTTTGAGGATATGTTATGAATTAGTTTCATGTTAGCATGCCCTAGTCTCCTATGCCATAATATAGTAGTATCATGTATAGATGTGAGACAAATATCTACATGTTTGAAATCATCTAATTTACATGCATAAAGGCCTTTCTTTCTAATTCCATTTATGATACTTTTACCATCTTTTATTATGTGCGAGGAATTTTTAGTAAATGTCATGTTATATCCTTTATCACATATTCTTCCTACACTTAGCAAGTTAAAACTTATATTTTTAATGTGTAACACATTATTAAGTGTAATCTTTTGATTAGTAATGTTACCTTTACCGACGATTTTTCCTTTCACATCGCCACCAAAGGTTACATCACCTCCATTGTGCTCTGTATACTTTGTGAAGAACTCTTTGTTGCCCGTCATGTGTGTTGTACATCCACTATCAATTATCCATTCTTCATTTTGTACAACACCATTGAGACAAACCTATATTTAATCAATCAATAACTTTGGTACCCAATGTTTTTGGGTCCGGGATGATTAGCACTAAAGACTCCTAATCTAACCCACTTTTTCACAATATTAGCATTGTTGTTCTTTTTAAGTAGTGTTTTAGTTTCGACCTTTCTTTTTCCAAGGTTTTGATTGTTTATTCCTCTTGAAGAATTTTTCACAAATGACTTAACTTCTTTTCTATTTGTTTTAACTTGATTAATTGTGGAAGTCTTAGGTTGTGGTATTTCCACTACTTTGGGTTTAACAAACACTATAGGCTTATGTTTGGTTGATTTTACCTCAAGTGTATTTTCCTTGTATCCTAGCCCTTGTTTGTTGTTTGTTGGTTTTTGAACACTCAAATTTTTTTTTAACACTTTACTACTTCCATCATATTTTGAAAACTTAGTTTTGTTTTCAAGTAGTTTGTTAGTTTTGTTTAAAACAAAGTTTTCATGTTTTAAGTCATCACATGTAAGACAATCTTGTGAGTTAGATATCTTTTCTTTTAGTCGTAAGATTTCTAACTTAAGCAAGCTATTTTCTTCCTTCAAACTTGTGTTTTTGTTACTTACTTTACTACTTAAGATACATAATTTAGTAAAGTTGTCAAAACAAAACTCAAAAGAATTTGAAAGTACCTCATTGTTGGTTTGTCCGACTTGTGATTCCTTGTCGTCATCACTTGGAATATCAATGGCCATGAGACACGTTTTGTAAGACCCGAATAATCACTGTACAGAAGTGTAAATAGGGTGCATATAGTGTGGGGGGCTGTATATAATTAAACTGAGGTCAGAGGCTGCCCAGGCCCTTGTGCGCGCCGCGCAAGGGTAATTGTGTGCGCCGCGTACTTGCACTGTTGGCAGATTCCAGCTTTTAAATAAAAGTTTAATGAGGGGCATTATGGTCCTTTCACATGGGGCCGGTTTTAGGGCACTTATGGCCAGATTTGTGGTAGTTGAAGCACATTCAACACAATCACCAACATCATCTTCAATTCCACTTTAATCTTAGAGAGAGAAACCCTTTAAGTGAGAGAAAGCTTGAATCAAGGAGGAAGAAGCTTGATCCGGGTTAAAGCTCAAGCAATAAAGTTGTTCATCTAGCCGTTAGCTACGTTTTGGTTGTGGTGGTATGTTCTAACTTTGATTTCCTTACTTTAATTTGTTTAAGGGTTAGGGTTTAGGTTAGTGATGAACATAAAACCCATATTTTGGTGAATTTGGGTGTTCGTGGGTAAGATTGGGTCATGAGGACCTAAGGGTAACTAACCTAGGGTTTCAAAAGGTTAATTGGTGATTATGAGTCTTAAATGGATAGTTAATCACTCGTACACTTTGTTGTTATTGTAATTGGGTGTATTTGGGTTGTGGATGACCCAAATGGGTGTGTTGACCTCGGAATGGGTCAAAAGAGTTTTGAATGACCTAGTGATGTATAGTTGGGTGATTTAATGCCATGGTCACTAGTTTTAGTGATTGTTGGTAGGTTTGGGCCTATAATTGGTATTATGAGAACAAAGGATGAACACTTACACTAAGCGGTCTATTTGGACGGGTTAAGAGTCCCATTTAGATAAGTGTTGATTGTATGTTAATATCATAGGTAATTTCGTTGACGGTTGAAGATCTTGTGGGCTTACCTTCGTTTTGGATAAGAGGTGAGTGGAATGATTAAATGCGTATGTATATAATGTATTTATTTGTATGCTATGGTTTAAACCAAATAGCCGGTAGTGCCATAGTATGTGCGATTGTAATGTCGTGCGAGGTGTACGTGAAATACTATATATTTTTATACGAAAAGCGATACAAATTACACAAGTTTTAATTATTTACAGATGGGATATACCTAAACCTTGCTACAACACTATAGGCAGTGTACCTAATCGTAGAGTAGTATAGTTTTTAGTAAGTCCGGTTCGTTCCACAGGGAGACGACTTATTTTACACTATATTTTAAACAACTATATTTGTACAAAATATATATTTTTATATATAATAATAATATAAAAGGGGGTTTACCATTTAATGACCGGTTTGTCGATTTTATATTTTAAGTCACAATTAAAACCTAATGAAAAATATAAATGACGATAATTTAAGTGCGATAATTAAAAGTCCAATAAATAAAATGTTAGTAAATAAAAATGCGATAATTAAAAGTGCAATTAAATATGAAATAAAGGAATTATGCTTATTTAAACTTCCGTAATCATGATGTTTGACGTGTTGATTTTTAGTTTATTCCCATGGGTTAATTATCCTTTGTCCTGGATTATTTAATATGTCCGCCTGGTTTTTTTCCATAACAATCCATCAGTCATAAATATAAAATGCGAGTGTCCTCGTCAAATTATCCTTATACCCGAAGTCAAATATTCCAACTAATTGGGGACTTAAACTGTAACAAGGTCTTAATACTTTGTTTAATAATTACACCAGGATATCGACTGCGTGTAACCCAAGGTTTTAATACTTTGTTATCAATTATGCCAAGTGTCCTTGTACATAATTTCACCCCTGTTTTAATAATTCTAGTGACTATTAATTCATTCCCGTGTCCGGTTAAATGAACGATTATTCATACATATAAATATCCCGCCCATCGTGTCCGATTGAGTGTATATGGTTATTTATAGGTACGTCCAATTGTAATTCTTTATATTAAAATTAACAAACTATCATTTAGTTAAACAAATATAAAGCCCATTAATAGCCCATAGTCTAATTTCCACAAGTGTCGTTCTTTTGTCCAAACCCCAATTATGGTACAAAGCCCAATTACCCAATTTTAGTATTTTAGCCCAACATCATGATTACTTCATCTTAAATAAGCATAATAATAACTTAAGTACGAGACATTAATTTAAAAAGGAGAACATAGCTTACATTGATTATTTATCGCGTAGTGTTACACGGACAGAGCTCCGACTTTAAAACCCGTAAAATAACCTTTGCATAACCCAAAACTAATCTAATATAAAACTATACTATACTATATATATATATATATATATATATATATATATATATATATATATATATATATATATATATTATTACAGAGGAGTATTATTTATTTTTTATTGTGTAAAACTCGGCAGAAGCTAGTTGAATTTATAAGAAATTTTGATCCTGGTGTGCTCCGCGATCGTGGAGGTTTAAGCCTTCAGAGCTCCGCGAGTGCGGAGGTCTGAAATCCAGCTCACAAATTTTTAGCCATTTGCTTGTCGACGTTTTATTTAAATATATATAATATATAAATAATTTATATAATTATTTAAATATTATATTATATTCTTGTGCATAGTTGACTCATAATTTTTAGTCCGTTGCGTCGGGCGTTGATAGTTGGCTCAGGTCCCGGTTCCGGATTTCCGAACGTCCTTTCGTATAATTTAATATCTTGTACTTTGCGTTCCGCAACTTGTACTCTTGTCATTTTTAGACGTTTCTCATCAATAATTTGAACCACTTGAATTGTATCTTGTACAGTTGAGCTTTTTGGATGTTTGCGTCTTCAAATCGTTGTTTTCGCCTTTTGTCTTCGCACTTATTTAATATAAACGATTACAACTTAAAATAGGACAATTACGACTAAATAATTTACATATTGGGAGGATATTGCTACTAAATATATGTTCATTTGGAGCACTATCAAATATCCCCACACTTGAGCGTTGCTTGTCCTCAAGCAATACAGAACTTGAAATTAAATTACACGAATCACTTTTTTATTCTTCACACTTTATACATCAGTGATTTTGATACGGCGGTATGAACAATGATAGTAACGATGTGGTTTACAGTCCCACATAACTATGAAAATTTAGATCCTTTAAGGAAATTGGATCTTTATGAAAACATTTGATCTTTTGAAAATTCAATCTAGCTTTTACCCTAGATAAGTTTTCCGGAATAACCCTTCACCGGTGTTTGCAAAATATTTTTGTGGGTTTTGTGGGTATCAGATTTTAAAATTTTAGCTCAGAACTTGCGGTTTTGTGTCACCCACTTGCTAACCTTGTATTAGGAAAGCAACACATCCAGTTTACTTGTCCCGTATATTACCTTTCGGTAAACTACCGTCCAGTTGTAAAGGAAAGCGTTGAACAAGCAACTATTAAGGCAATGTCTAATGACATGCAGATGTTCATGGTCTACAACGTGTTGGATGCAATTACTATCCTTTGTAGGAGCAATAGTAAAGATCACCCTTATAATTTTTCGGTCTGGCACAAGGTCCTGTCTTCGACCATGCTATGCAACCACCGTTCTTACAGTTGACACCCGATTTGGTTCAGATGACCTAATGAATTCTAGGTGAATTTCTAGGATTTTACGTTCAATGGTAATGAACGCATGAAAATAGGTTTTCAGAAAACAAATCGGTTTTAATTTTGATCAAAATATTTTCTCGTTCAGGCTCGAGTTTAGATATCATCGAATTCCATGAGTTTGTAATTCTCAATCTTTAAGGTCAATCTCAAGGATTGAGTAATATCAGGCTTAAAAGCTGATTTTTGATCTTTAAGGAGATTATCCTTTCTGGAGGTCTGATTCATTAGTCTTATCAAGCTAATTTGCACGACACCCTCCCCATTTTACGAGACAGATCCTCTCATGGTTAGGATAAGTCTGACCACATGGCGACCCTGTTTGATGCTGAGGTCCGTGGATTTCCTGCTGATTTTAGAGATGACTTTTCTAGATTTTTCGTCAACCTACAGCTGGTCTGGACGACAACTTCTTGACCTAAATCAAGAAGCGCGTGTCTTTTTCGGAAGACTTTACTTCCTTTTAATGATGAAATTGATTCATCGTGTAGATCCATCTATTCTTTCAAAAGTATTACAATAAATCGGGTAAAACAGTTAGTTTAGTCCAAAACAAAAGCACCTGCAATAACTTTACAGAAACATGTGATAGATAGTTTTTAATTGAATAACTTGGTACATTCTCCCCACACTTGGCTTTTTTCATGCGTCTTTTTATATCTTAATAAATAAATTCAAGCGTTTTAGTTGTTTATCAATTTATGTCCTTTCCGAGGTAACGATAATTTTGGTATTAACACCTAGTTTTCATCGTTCATAAATATGTATAAACATGATTTTGAATTCATTTATTTGATTTTTTTTTTAAATTTTCACAAAATTTGGCAAATAAACCAAGTGCAAACCCGAGAGAATTTATAACCTTTCCCCACACTTGAGATCATACAATGCCCTCATTTGCATGAAATCAGACTATAATTATAAATTCACGAGGGTGATAAGTGTAGAAAAGTGATTAAAAATACCCTGTTTGTAATTACAAAGCTCGTCGAATGATAGATGGCACGCCTCATCGTTCATTCCTTCTTGTTTTATCACACATGTTTTTCTTCAAAAACGGTTGCTTTTCTGAACTGTTTACTATTATTTGAAAATGCGTCTTTTACCCTAACTCATCATGCATTTTTATTAACGAGTTATGCACTAACCCGAACCCCTAATTTAACGTTAAGTGGGGTTAGACTTCCCCACACTTAGCTGACGACATGTGAAGTCGGTAGAATAAGTTCCACGAATTAAAATAGTGAGCCAGTTATTTACATCTCGGGTGGTATAAAATATATCAATGGGATTAAAGTTTAGACCCACCCTATCATCACTACTTAATTCTTTTTTAAGTGTAGCTTTTAGTAAATGGATATGTCTCTTTTCTGGTTCTTGGTCAAATGGATCGTTATATACCGACATACATACTATAGGGTGGACAATTCCTAACATTTCCTCCCGTTCATTCTCGGGATCAAAGGTTTCACCTCTATTACCCAATTGGGTGAAATCCGAGGTGTCATTATCTATTACAGCTCGTAGTTCATCTTCAGTAGATGACTCGTCTATTGAGAATATTGGGTTGGAAGGTTGTGGCTGGATTGAAGCAAATTCTTCTTCATTAACGGTCCTTATTGGTTCCTCCACTTTGGTCTCGGAGGTAAAATTTTCAACGTTATCGTTTTCCCAAGAGTACCAATTTGTCACCCTTACTTCTTCTTCATCCATTGATGGATTTATGATTTTGTCGGTAGAGGCTAATGTGTCGATATGTTGTGAAATTGGTAAAACTGAATAAAAAGTATCATCGGGATAATTGGTGATTTCGGAGCTCTCGAATTCATCAAAATTCGATGATATGAAATTTTCTTGCACAATACTCCTCAGATCAACAGGTGTGTAATCTGATAGGGTTTCGGCTTGCCGATTTACAAACTCTCTCATTTGTTCATTTTGAGCATCGAGTTCTTCGAGTTTGATTTTCATATTGTCTAAAAGATTTTCAGACACATAATGTTCCTCATCTTCTGGTTGTTGAGTTTGGATATATTCTTGGGAATAATCCCAATTTGAATTGTATTCTTCATAATTATTCCATTCAGGTTTCATGGGTGCGTAATTTTCTATAGGAACATAATAATAACATTCCCATGTTGAATGATAATCTCCACAGATTTCACAACCAGTTATTGTTTCATCATTCGTGATCCAAGATTGACCGAACGAATTGTCATCAACACCCGTTTGAGAGTATTGATTAAATTGATTTCGGATGTCATAAAGAATTTCCAAAATATTCTCGAGATTTTCCATAATGCGCTTATTACTAAATTTTAGCTACAATGTGGTGCATTTACTTAATTATCCTATTAGTTATAAAAATAAAAATTATATAAGTTATCAAATTAATAGACTTTTCTGCTTTTGCCCACGTTTCGAATAGCCAATAGATGCAGCAGGGAGCCAGAACCCTTTAAATCGAAAGCTCACAACTCAGCCACTAACAAATCCAACTATTACTACGAACCAGAAAATTTCATGTCTATCAATTTAACCGCTTAAAATAATTTTTCGTTTGGAATTTTAGAGAAGAAATAGAAAATCTATGTCCTAAAAACTAGTGTGTCGAGAAATAAGAAAGAAAAAGATTACGCGTCGAAAAACGTCGAAAAATAAAAATAAGAAAGAAAACGTCGAAACTTAAAAATCTAAAAATTAAATCTAAAAATTTGCGCCTAAAGGTATTAAAGCTTAAAGGAATTCTATATCTAAAACGGCAATAACTTAATTAGGCACTAAAATCTAAAAACAGTGTCGCAAAATTTTAAAGCGCCTAAATCTTAATCTTAAAGAAAAAGCACTTAAGGGATTTTACGGCAAAGCCTAAAAATCTAGAAATATAAAATAACTACGACAAGAACTAAGTTTAAAACTAATTACGAATGATAAATATACAAATTTCGATTAAACGATTAAAAAAACAAAAAGTAAAAATAAAACTTAAGGTTACAATTTTTATAAAAATATTATTTTTATATTATTTATTAAAAAGTATTAATTTATATAATTAAAATTAATAATAAAACTTAATATAACAAATTAATTAAAAACTTAAACTATATAATATTATATATAAAACCTAATTAGGTTTAATAATAATAATAATAATTAATTAAAACCTAAATCGTATTAATTGCTGGACCAGGCTCGTGTCAGACGGCTCCGCGAATGTGGTGCCACGTGCCAGGCGAACTCCGCGAGTCGTGGAGGGTGAAAATTCAAATGAGGTGCTGGTTTCATTCGACAGGTTCTGAAATTTTTTTTTTTTAAAAATTTTATATTATTTTTCTAAAAATTATATATAAAAATATTTACACAAATATATATTAAAAATAAAAAATATAGCATTTCGACGATTCCCTGGCAGCGGCGCCAAAAACTTGATGTCGTGCGAGGTGTACGTGAAATACTATATATTTTTTATACGAAAAGCGATACAAATTACACAAGTTTTAATTATTTACAGATGAGATATACCTAAACCTTGCTACAACACTATAGGCAGTGTACCTAATCGTAGAGTAGTATAGTTTGTAGTAAGTCCAGTTCGTTCCACAGGGAGACGACTTATTTTACACTATATTTTAAACAACTATATTTGTACAAAATATATATTTTTATATATAATAATAATATAAAATGGGGTTTACCGTTTAATGACCGGTTTGTCGATTTTATATTTTAAGTCACAATTAAAACCTAATAAAAAATATAAATGACGATAATTTAAGTGCGATAATTAAAAGTGCAATAAATAAAATGATAGTAAATAAAAATGCGATAATTAAAAGTGCAATTAAATATGAAATAAAGGAATTATGTTTATTTAAACTTCCGTAATCATGATGTTTGACGTGTTGATTTTTAGTTTATTCCCATGGGTTAATTATCCTTTGTCCTGGATTATTTAATATGTCCGTCTGATTTTTGTCCATAACAATCCATCAGTCATAAATATAAAATGCGAGTGTCCTCGTCAAATTATCCTTATACCCGAAGTCAAATATTCCAACTAATTGGGGACTTAAACTGTAACAAGGTCTTAATACTTTGTTTAATAATTACACCAGGATATCGACTGCGTGTAACCCAAGGTTTTAATACTTTGTTATCATTTATGCCAAGTGTCCTTGTACATAATTTCACCCCTGTTTTAATAATTCTAGTGACTGTTAATTCATTCCCGTGTCCGGTTAAATGAACGATTATTCGTACATATAAATATCCCGCCCATCGTGTCCGATTGAGTGTATATGGTTATTTATAGGTACATCCAATTGTAATTCTTTATATTAAAATTAACAAACTATCATTTAGTTAAACAAATATAAAGCCCATTAATAGCCCATAGTCTAATTTCCACAAGTGTCGTTCTTTTGTCCAAACCCCAATTATGGTACAAAGCCCAATTACCCAATTTTAGTATTTTAGCCCAACATCATGATTACTTCATCTTAAATAAGCATAATAATAACTTAAGTACGAGACATTAATTTAAAAAGGAGAACATAGCTTACATTGATTATTTATCTCGTAGTGTTACAAGGGACAGAGCTCCGACTTTAAAACCCGTAAAATAACCTTTGCATAACCCAAAACTAATCTAATATAAAACTATACTATACTATATATATAATATATAATATATATATATATATATATATATATATATATATATATATATATATATATATATATATATATTATTACAGAGGATTATTATTTATTTTTTATTGTGTAAAACTCGGCAGAAGCTCGTTGAATTTATAAGAAATTTTGATCCTGGTGTGCTCCGCGATCGTGGAGGTTTAAGCCTTCAGAGCTCCGCGAGTGCGGAGGTCTGAAATCCAGCTCAGAAATTTTTGGCCATTTGCTTGTTGACGTTTTATTTAAATATATATAATATATAAATAATTTATATAATTATTTAAATATTAAATTTTATTCTTGTGCATAGTTGACTCATAATTTTTAGTCCGTTGCATCGGGCGTTGATAGTTGGCTCAGGTCCCGGTTCCGGATTTCCGAACGTCCTTTCGTATAATTTAATATCTTGTACTTTGCGTTCCGCAACTTGTACTCTTGTCATTTTTAGACGTTTCTCATCAATAATTTGAACCACTTGAATTGTATCTTGTACAATTGAGCTTTTTGGATGTTTGCGTCTTCAAATCGTTGTTTTCGCCTTTTGTCTTCGCACTTATTTAATATAAACGATTAAAACTTAAAATAGGACAATTACAACTAAATAATTTACATATTGGGAGGATATTGCTACTAAATATATGTTCATTTGGAGCACTATCAGATTGTGCTATGATGTGAACCAAAGAGCCGGTAGAGTCATAGTATGTGTGTTGTAGTGTGCACCAAAGAGCCGGTAGCACTACGGCACGAGTTGTTAGAGTGTGAACCAAAGAGCCGGTAGCACTTTAGCGCGAGTATTACTCGGGTTATGATGTCAACTAAAGAGCCGGTAGCATCATTACCGGTGAGTATGGTGTGAACCAAAGAGCCGGTAGCACCATGACGCGTGAATGGTTATCCATGGTTGTGTATTGTATTGTAGCATATTGTATTATGTCGATTATTTGTTATTGATTATGCTAGTTGCGGTTTTAGAGATTATTAGCTTTGTACTTGAGATGGTATGCTAATTGTATTGCTAGCATGTATGCGGTATGTGTGTAAGTGATT
Organism: Rutidosis leptorrhynchoides; assembly: GCF_046630445.1. Classification (NCBI taxonomy): domain Eukaryota; kingdom Viridiplantae; phylum Streptophyta; class Magnoliopsida; order Asterales; family Asteraceae; genus Rutidosis; species Rutidosis leptorrhynchoides. Next base: position 155,775,118 of record NC_092334.1, read on the forward strand.
GCAAGTAGGTATATTATATATGTATGTGTATAATTATTGCACTCACTAAGCTTTGCTTGCCCTTTCGTTGTTTACCTTTTTATAGGCTTCGACGTGGATAAGGATAAGGGCATTCGTTTGGATTAGAGATCCCGCTTTGTTTTGATAGAGGACGCTTTTTGGATGTGTTAGCTTTTAAAGTTTGACCGAGATTTGGGTAGTTTAACCCCCAAACATCATGCTCTAGTGTCGTTTGGAATTTAAACTAGTGTGGTCGAAACTTACATTTTTTATTATTGAAACGTGTTAGTTTTACATATTAGAACATGTTGTGAAAAGCGTTTCGTCTAAATATGTCGGGAAGTGGGAGATCTTTATTTGAAAATTGACAAAACCGGATAGAAGCTGAATTGGCCTCTGCGCGCCGCGCACTACACTGTATAAAAAAAAAATTTAAGTTCGCATGTTTGATTGTATAACGGGTTGGGTCGTTACACGTTTCTTTTTCTTCTTCTTGTGTGTCGTTTTCTTCATCATCCCATGCACCTCCAAGAAACGCTTTTTCATTCTTTCTCTTAGGATATTCACTTATCAAGTGGTTTGGGTCACAGCACCCAAAGCATTTTTGTACAAACTTTTTCTTGGAATCGAATGACGTTTTCTTTTGTTCCATTAGGGGACGAACATGATTACCCGGCCTTCGATAAAATTTCTTAAATGAACGAACAATGAATGCAAGTTATTCATCATCATTTAGAATATCATCATCGTCATCATCGATGTCATATTCATCATGAATCTTAGCCTTTAGAGTGATTGACTTGTTCTTCTCTCTTTTGGCTTTTTCTACCTCATCATCTTTATCTAGTATGACTTCATGTACTTTGAGATTTCCAATGAGTTCATCTAGAGTTAACTTCTCCGCATTCTTTGATTCGTTAATTGCCGTCACCTTTGGTCTCCATCTTGATGGTAGGGCTCTTAAGAATTTTTGAACATATTGCTTATCCGTGTAGATTGTACCTAGAGCTTTTAAACTTGAACAAATATTGTTAAATTTAGTATAGGCACTATATATTTTTTCATAATCTTCAATAACAAGATTTTCATATTTAGTTATAAGCAATTCTACTTTATTTTCTATGACTTGCGGGTTTCCATGATGGGTAACCATGATACTATCCCAAATTTCTTTAGCACTACCCATCATAAAAACTCTTTCAAATTCTTTCCTAGGCAAAGCATTAAAAATGGTCATTTTAGCCTCATAGTTTTTACCTACATCAACTTTGTGTTCCTTAGTCCATTCATCCTCGGGTATGTATATTTTAGTTTTCTTATCATCACTAAACTTAAATGGAACATAATCACCCTTAGTAATAATGTTCCAATAATCTATATATTTGGAGCGGACATACGTTTCAAATCGATGCTTCCAATAACAAAATCCTTCATTTTCAAGAAGTGGAGGCCTTTGCATGGAGCATCCTTCACTATAGTTCAAGTTCTCAAATTTTTGTTCCATGATCTTAAACTCTAAGATTTGCAAAAATTAGTTTTAATTTCAAATTAGTAATTTTTGACAAAACGGTTAGAGTAACCGCTCTGATACCAATTATAAGTAACTAGAGGGGGGGTGAATAGTTACTTAGTCAATTTTTAAAAAATTTCTTTGAGTTTTGCTCGAACTTGAACTTAATATAGTGTTACTTGAAATGTTTGTTCTCAAATAGTACTAACAAGATACATGCATATATAAATGTAATCAAAGAGATAAGGGAAGAGAGAACAAACACAAAGATTTATAGTGGTTCGGGAAGATGTTAACTAATCTTCCTTAATCCACTCCTCAATTCTACGAATTGAGATTTTTCTTCACTATGATACTCCAAACTCGGTGGAGTGTCCGGATACAACACTAGTACTTCGATAAGCCACAACTTGTGAACCCTTACGTCCCTTTGAAGACTTCACAAACACTTATAGCTCTTACCACAAGATCCTAATGCACTATTAGCTCTTACCACAAGATCCTAATGCACTATCCTAGTGAAAAACACAACTACCTTCTAGATCCCTTTATAGTTTACAAGTAAACTTACAACTTAAGCTTACAAGTACTCTTGCTAGAATCACTCAAAAAGATTATAATTAAATTGTGAGAATGATAACAGTAAGTATGTGAAAATATAAGTGCAAAAGGTGAGTCTTCAAATGCTTCAAGGCTTGGCTTTTATAGGAAAGAGAAATCTGCCTGGAAGCTACACGGCTCGCTGCACGGTCGACCATGGTTCGACCGTGTACCTCTGACATCTGATTCTTATGGCCGTTTTTGTCCTTTGAAAATTGTCATTTTCCCCTGTTGAATAGCTGCAACTAAAGGCCAATCATCTCTGAAATTATTCCCATTACCCCTTTTGTTTTGGACATAAGCATGGATGTTGACATGTCCATTAAAGTAGAAAGTCTTCAATCTTTGACCATTTGTCATTGATTACCTAAAGAGGTGATTGCAGAATTTTGTCTCTTGACAAACCATTATCTTCCAAAATCTTCATCACCCTTTCTGTAACGACCCGTCAAAATCGCTATTGACACGGTACGTTATTCATTTATTACATAGTGAGGTTTTGACCTCTACGTGATACGTTTTGTAAACATTGCATTCTTTTGAAAAGGCACACCATAAATGAATATCTAATTCCAAGGTTTTTAACATCTGATGATTTCTACATATAGACAATCACCGTAAATAATAGTTTACAATAATACATCTGTTGACAATGCAGTCAAAATAAGATACATGGTGATGATTTTGTGAACGCAAAGTTTTCTCGAATAAAGCATGTATGACTCCATGCACATAGCTTGTATAACGTATAAGCAAACAGCGGAAGACTTCTAGGAACCTGAGAATAAACATGCTTGAAAGTGTCAACACAAAGGTTGGCGAGTTCATAGTTTTAATATTGCGCATACTCTGTATATAAAGGTGGATCACAAGATTTCAGTTGTTTTATCCAAAACGTTTATCAAAATATTCTACGAAACTGAGCACCCTGGTAACTAAACTTAACGTATATATAAAAAGTACCCTGTTTTAACATACCCCTGTTTTAACGATTTTTGAAGACGATATCGGTATGTTCTTGATTCTATTACTATTGAAGATTTGTTCAAGTTTGTTTATCTTTGTTCAAGTTAATATTATTTGAAGATAGACTTACTTGAGGACAAGCAAGGTTCAAGTGTGGGAGAATTTGATATTGCTCAATTCATACATACTTTATATCACAATATCGGTTTGGCTTCGGTTATTTTCGAGTTGTTTTTGAAGATATATTGCTTATATTCATGGAGTTTAACGCCTTTATGTCGAGAGGTGTTTTAGAGATATTGTTGGTGATTTATAAGATTTTTGACGAGAAAATGTCAAGAAAAGTGATCGCATTTAAAAATAAAATGAGTTGTCGTCCTGTCATGAGCTATCAATTTAATATATGAAGCGAAGTTTAAATGCTCAATATTTTTGTCATTTATTTGAAGAAATCCCGTAATGTGAGATCGAGTAAAGATATGCAAACATTAGTTTCATGGATGTTCGGTGATAAAGTTTGCGAATGAAATAATTTTTTTTTACGAAAGACAAGTTTATTTGAGTTGGGCCGTTTCTTTTCTCTTGGGCCTGTATAAAGTTGAGAGATGCCACACCTTAATTTGCTAGCCGAGACATATCACAAGAAGTAGGGACCAAGCAATTGTATTTATTTATTTATATCCCGTCTCATATTTTTTGGACTGAGTATGAAACTTACAATTTTTAGATTAGGTTTCTTTTTTATTATTATTCTATCCTTTATCAACTCATGAGGAGGCTGAGTATTATTCATCTTTGGTATTGTTGCTGTACGAAGAAAAAGAGGACACAAACAATTGGAACAATTATTCTTCAAGTTTGGTTTTAATCAATTGGATCTATGTTTCGACATTCAAATGAGTTGGTATTCTCTTTTTAATTTTTATTGTTGATTACAATGATTAATAATTTATGTCATAATTGTTTGTTTGTTGATTCAAGTCTAATTATGTGTAGCTAAATTTTTAGTATTCACTTAGATGATTGAACCTAGGTGAAGGATTGCTTGATCTTTAATATGTACTGATAATTACTTTTGATTGTGATTCTTAATTACTCCCATTAATTGATCCCATTGATTACTAGTTTGTTGGTTTATGTAACGAGAGTTACTAGATCAATTAATTTATCTAGGTTATTGAGAAATAAATAGATAAGTTGAATTACATACGGGACACCGGTGTAATTAGATTAGTAATTAATCCCATCAATTGAGTAGGTAATTGTGAAGCCTAAAGAGGGACACCGATTTACCCTTCAACTGAATCATAATCTTGAGTAATTACAAATGATTGATTGTGTTCTTCAGAAGCGTATGGGAGACCAACGTGAAAAACCGACACTTTCATGATAGAATTAGTATCTAAGTTAGGGACACCAGCTTATCTTACTAATTGATTAATGAACTTGGTTAACGAGAGTTATACTTAGGGATTTAATTACATTGTTCTTAATAAAAGAAATCCGGAACCTAGGGAATTGAATCTAAGTGAATACCCCTTATCTATTTGAACTCGTTTTTAGTTTCTTTGTTTTAATTACTTTTTAATCAAAACCCCCATTTTACAACTAAAATCTCTAGAATAATTATTAGTCTTTTTAATCCTAAACTCTGCTCCCTGTGAACGAATTCGTAAGTATATTACAATAAGATTAGTTATTCGATCCTTTTGTGAGAAGCAATTTTTGGAGCCGCTGCCGGGGACCGGTGTGTCTTAGGATTTTAAAAGCTTTTAGTTATTCGATCCTTTTGTGAGAAGCAATTCTTGCAAAAGTTACTTCTCTGTTATTTTTATTTTCAGTTTTACACTTTGGTTTTGTGGTGGTGTGATCGCAGGTTAGGTACTAATAACTCTGGAACCGTCTAGAGTTTATTATACACGCAGCAAAGCTAAAGTTGAGCAAGAAATCGCCGAAGGTTTCTAAGAGTTATCTTTTTATATTCCGGACTTTGAATATATTAAGAAGGAGGAAGATACAATGGGTGATCCAGCGCGAGGTCAATCCATGGAAGCTTTAATAAAGGCCACGAGGGCTGGCAATGGACATGCCATTAGATAACCGACAGTCAACATAGATTTTGAGGTCAAGGGGCAGATTCTTAACATGATAACTCATCAATGTCAATTCGTACCGAAAGAGGATGCATTTGAGCATCTTCGGAATTTTAAGAGTATTTGTAAATTGTTCAAGATTGCGAATGTCGAAGATACAGTTATCTACTTGAGGGTTTTTCCTTGGTCATTGAAAGATGACGCCAAGGATTGGTTAGAATCATTGCCTGAAGGTGATATTGATAATTGGACTACGATGGAAGATAAGTTTCTGTTGCGTTTCTTTCCAGCTTCTAAGGCTGCTCAATTGCAAAGTGACATTAATCACTTCACTCAAAAGCCACATGAGACACTTTATGATGCATGGACACGGTTTGGTAAGATGTTATGTAATTGTCCTCAACACGGGTTGAACAACTTCAATAAGGTCCAGATCTTCTATAAAGGTGTTAATGTGCCGATGAGGAAAGAAATAGATATTGCTACAAGTGGTTCTTTGATGAAAAAGACTCCGGATGAATCTTACAACATCATCTCCGAAACGGATACACACTCATATGATTGGCATCAAGAGATGGATATTTCTCGCTCTTCTCATGTCGCTAGTACCGAAACTAGTGATGAGCTCGCATCGGTTAGAGCACAACTAGCAACTGTTAAAAGACAAATGGAATCGATGACTAAAGAGATGCATGCTATGAAAGTTGGTTGTGAGTTATGTCAAGGGCCACATCTCATAAAGGATTGTAATCAGGCATCTATGGAAGAGCAGGTGAACTACTTGGGTAATCAATACAATAATCAGTACCAAAGAGGTAGTTCGGGTTATCAAATGAACGGACCACCGGGGTTCGTTAATCGAAATCAAAATCAGTCATATGTGGATAAGGATCCTTCATTAGAGGAGTTGTTGCGGGGTTTTATAATAAAGACGGATGAAAGCATCACGACATTGAGGCAAGATAGTGAATGAACAAAACAGCAAGTGAGAAGTCAACATGCCTCGATTCAGAAATTGGAACGGGATGTGGGGCGTATAGCTCAATCGCTAACGGAGAGACCACCCGGTACTCTCCCTTCAAATACGCAAACTAATCCGAACAACAATGGGCTGCCTCGAACAATCTTGACTAATAACCACCGAAATGATGTGAAGAATAAAGAGCCTCAAGTTTCTAATTATTCGCAAGTTAATGCTATTTCTGGTGTTGAGGGCTATGGTTCCGATGAGGTTATACCGACTTATACATTTCATGGTGAAGATGGTTGGATTCGAGTTAGTGATATAACTCCCGTGTATGGTAATTACTTAATGAGTTTGATGATGGGGAGTTCTTCTAGTTCGGGTAATCAAGAGTCGGAAGTGAAGAGTCTTGAGACTACCGAGTCTCCTGAGTTCAATGTTGATGAGATTAAAGTGGAAGAAGAGGTGAAACCTTCACCTGAATTGAAAGTTTACAAGCCACCCATTCCATATCCAAGAGCTATTCAATTCAAGCAACCAAAGGACACTATTTGTAAGTCTATTAATTCTAATGAAAATTTTTGTGTGCATGTACCTTTGGTTGATGTTCTTGCAGGTATGCCCAATTATGGGAAATTTTTGAAAGATTTAATGGCAAAGAAGGGTGAGCATGAGCAGGCATCCTCCGCGTTTCTTGAAGCGGAATGTGCTGCTATTTTGGAAAAGAGTGATATGCCACCAAAGTTAGGTGATCCCGGGCCGTTCATAGTGCCCTGTAGGATTGACGACTCTGAAATTTTTAAGTGTTTAACTGATTCAGGTGCGAGTATCAATGTGATGATCGCTCCAAATCCATATGGACGAACACATCATTCATCGATTTCATTGTGAGGTATTTGACCTCTATATGATACGTTTTGTAAACATTGCATTCTTTTGAAAAGGCACACCATAAATGAATATTTAAATCAAAGGTTTTCGACATCTGATGATTTCTGCATATAGACAATCACCGTAAATAACAGTTTACAATAGTAATTCCGTTGACAATGCGGTCAAAATAAGATAATGGTGATGATTTGGTGAATGCAACGTTTCCTTGATAAATATGCCATGTAAGACTCCATGCACATAGCTTGTCTAACATATAAGCAAACAGCGGAAGACTTCTAAGGAACCTGCGAATAAACATGCTAACAAGTGTCAACACAAAGGTTGGTGAGTTCATAGTTTTAGTGTTTCGAATAATCTGTATATAAAGGTGGATCACAAGATTTCAGTTGTTTCATCCAGAAATGTTTATCAAAATATTCTACAAGATTGAGCACCCTGGTAACTAAGCTTTAACATTATAATAAGTACCCCTGTTTTAACATACATGCAACCAACGTGTACTAAACTCAAACAGCATACGTCTATTTTATAGTTCAGGCTAGGGTTTCTATACCTGGAACAGACGGGGATGTCAAGCCCTATGGATCCATATACTACTACTCGCGCCCACCAGTTCTTATAACCGGCAGTTACTAGTTACCAAAGCTAAGGGATTTTCGGTTCAAACTCGGTATAGAATTTAGTATGTACTTTTGTTTTTAAAATAAAGTGCATGTATTCTCAGCCCAAAAATATAGTTTGCAAAAGCTATTAAAAAGGAAGCATATGAAACTCACATTAGCAGTACATAAAGTCGTTCACCGAAATGTGATCGAAAGTTGGAATACCAAATAACCGTAGATTTCAACCTAGAGAACATATGTTGGTCAATAATTGTCTATCAAGCTAGGTCAGGTCATAGTGTATCACAATCCTAATGCTCGAGATCGACATACAAAAGTTATCCAAAGTCGTTTCAAAAAGTCAATTTTGACAATAGTTCAACAAAACGAGACGTACCTTATATAAGGATTCATTTACTCGGTTGGTAATATTCAAAAATCCAATTTATCAATCTCGTAAACAAGTTTTTTAAATCTTATTTGCAGATTCAAAAGCAATTTCAATTAACGTCAATCATAATTCAGTTGATCATATCTTTTAATCCGTTCATCGAAACTATTCGATATCTAAATGAAAAGTTATTGATTTTTCGCCAGTTTTCCAAAAACATGCATATCATATACCTTTTATCAGTAATATATGTATTTAATTCGTGATTTATCATAAACTGTTTAACGACGAAATTTAGCATACAAGCATGCATAAACATATATACTCGAGCACTAGACATGGATACACTATTAATATATAAAAGATAAGATATGAATGCTCACGTATCAATATTGAGATTCAATATTGCAGGAAAGTACGTAGACGCAACAGAGATGATAAACACTAGGTTGACTCACGAGCAAAAACCCCGAACCATACCTATAACCTCCATAGCAATAACCCATAATTTCCTTAGCTCTATTTCTCTCGAAAAATCCATTTGAAAACATGCGAGCAGAACCTCGTCGTAGTATTTTATGTATATCATTAATAATAATACAACTAATAATAATAATACGATTAATAATAATAATAATATTAATCTTAATAATAATAATAATAATTATATAATAAATATAAATATATATATATATATATATATTTCTGTGAGAGAGTGCGAGAAAAAAACAGATGACAAAATGAACCAGAAATCGACTTGCTTTATAGATGTTTTCTGGATCCAGCCTCCATGCGATCGCATGGAGTTTCTTTAGTATGCTCATGCGATCGCATGAGCTTAAATGACAGCTCACATTTGATTTGTTTTGTAGTTCGTCGACATATTTAAATATATTATATATAATATATATAATTTAAATTAATTAATTATATATTATATTATATTCTCGTGTATAGGTGACTTGTAATTTTTATTCCAATAAGTCGTACGTCGTCACTCGACTTATGTCCCGGTTTCGGTTTTTCGAATGTCCCTTCGTACACTTAGAAAACTTGCATTTTACGTTTCGTGTCACGTACCTTTGTCAAAATATAGCCTTAAATTATCCCTAAACTATACCACTCAAAGTATATCTTAAACTTTCGAGTGTTTTGGAAATTTACTTCTATAAATCATCATCTCGTAGTATATACATATACATATATACATTTTCATTTTGAAATAGTGTTTTACTGCAGCAAATTTACTGTAGCAAATAGTGATTTTCGAAAACACTGTAGCTTTTCGGGTACTGTAGCAATTCAAAAATACTGTAGCAATTTAGTGTTTTACTGGTTCATCTTAAACTTTTTAGTTAACTTATCTAAATATCAATCGAATCAATAATCGAATGTTACTATCGTTTACTAAATAACTTGAAATCATATATATATATATATATATATATATATATATATATATATATATATATATATATATATATATATATATATATATATGCACATTAAGTTATATATATATTGTTCGTGAATCTTCGAGAACAGTCAAAGAATAATTGATTACATGAATATAGTTCCAAAACTTTGAGACTCAATATTACAAACTTTACTTATCGTGTCGAAAACATTAAATCATTTAAAGATAAAGTTTAAATTTGGTCAGAAATTTCCGGGTCATCACAATACCTACCCGTTAAAGAAATTTCGTCCCTAAATTTGAGTGAGGTCGTCATGGCTAACAATAAAAATGTTTTCATGACGAATATGAGTTGATAAATAGAATTTTATCACCGTTGAATAATATGGATAAAACAATCCGATTTCTCGAAGCGTATGAGAGAAGTTATCGTAAAGAGTGAAATGAAAGAATAGAGATTCGTCTTAACTTTTGACGTAGTTACGATTGATTTCCGGAATTTAAGGAATAGAAAATCTTCATAATCTAAATAAGATTTGATTCTTCGAAATTTAAGGAAATTATGATTTCCTTTAAATGCGTAATCTGCCTCGATTGTTATGTCTGATATTTTACTATAAATTAACCACTTCCGTTTCATTATTTTCACCACTCCTACATCTTCTTCCTTATTTCATACTTCCAAAAGATTGTGAAATGCTTAATCCAGTTCTGATTCTTGATATTTTCTTGGCTATCGTATCCTTCATTCTTCTTTTTCATCTGTCACCAGAGGAAGTTATTTTCTTCCACTATTACCTTGGGGTTATAGTATTTCTCATTCTCCCGTGTCTTTATATTTCTATACGCATTGATATACATGGTTTGTAATATATGTGTTGTTGTCAGGCTTTATATTTTCCCCTATATTTAGGAGCTCCATGCTTTCGTTTTTCCTTCCCGACTTCATGTCAAGCGAATAATGGTCCAGAATTCGTAGCTATACATTTCGGAATGAACATAGTTAATATTCTAAGAAAGAAATTGTAATGGCACGATCTTGACTTGTCAAATTACCAGAATATCTGGAAAAGACCGAATCATCAAGAAAAGTATTTTCTTGATATATTTAGAGATTAAATAGAATGAAAGAGTTATGTAACATGGTTCATGATGAGGGTGTGATCTGTGAACCTTTATCACGTTCCATTAGAAACTCAGCATGACTTAGTATAATATAATCACGTTGATCAAGTGTCATTATATTATACTAACTCATGCTTCAATTCCCAACATTACTTCAAAACATCTATTTTTCGAATTTTTTTTTCAGATTTTAGAAACTAAAATAGTTTCTTTTATGATGTAACACAGATAGCGCGAATAGATGAATGATTTCAGATAAGAATGGTTATAAAAAATATCTTCAGAAATTTGGAGGATATTTATAATGGAAGATACGATGATATCTTAGAATATTTAAGATAAGATGATGATGAACAATATTGTACGCAAAGGTTTTAGAGTAAGGAGCAAGGTATTTGCTAAAGATTTTAGCAGACACTGAATCATTTGTATTCTTTGAAGGTAGATTTCGTTTTTGTGATTTGTCCACAGCCTCCTTCATAGTCTGCTCAATCCGTTTTCCAGTTCCAAACCTTCTCTTTTTCTCAGCTTTACCACCATACTATTCTTTATCATCAAACTTTTGATTGTTAAGGTCGTTTACAGTTTTTGCTGCTTCATCAGCATTTTTCTAAAATTCGGAGAACTAGTTTCGTAGTTTGGAGTGTTTTTCGGAAACTTCACATTCGAAGTATGTAAGTCTAGAAGATAGATGTTATCTATATATAACTGTTGTCGTAGAAAATGCTGCGAGATTCAAAATACTGATTGCTAATTCCTGGTGATTGGTATGGTAATTATTGTTACAAGATGTGGATGAGTACATGATAGGGTTTCAATGAGTATAAGGATTTTTCGAAAGGTCAAGGATTAATAAAGTTGTTGGTAAATTTACTGCTAATGTGGTGGAGCATGAAAGGTTCCCCGGTAACAAGAACGTATATGTCAAAGTTACAATAAGGCTAATCTGAAAAGTCGAAGTTGACTGGTTGAAAGTGTGATAAAGCTGGATACTTTGAAAAGGATTGCAAGATTATTTTCGGTAATAACAATGCTAAAGGATCTTTCACAGTTTTAAAGTCAAAGTATAGCTTTGAAAGATGTAGAGATCTAAGAATGATGTCACTTATTAAATCTTGACTTGGATTCCGTTCTGTCAGAATATATAATTGAATTTGTATGAAAACGATTGTATATCGCTGTGAGTATAGTTAATAATTTTTGAATCAAAGTTGAAGAATGTACAATGTAACATATTAATTGAAAACTTATATACTTCCCGAGTATTACCTACCCGTTAAAGATTTCACAAGTAATATTTTGTACAAAAAAATTTTCATTACAATCTTTATGAAAATATATGTATGTATATTTTCTTCAGATGTAATACAGATTTAATAAGTTAATATCATATTAAGCTCATTTGATTTTTGGCTTGAATTAGAAATGAAAAATCTCTAAAACATTAGAGATCATATAATCTTCGCGGAATATTTCACTAATGAAATCAATACTTCATTATTTATTCTTATTGATATTCCTTGGTGAAGGATGTTGTTGCTCGTGGAATTTTTTGTGAACCTTACAAGGCACAGATGATGTTTTCTGGAAAGTTTCAAGTACATCGAAAATTAAAGTGTAAAATCAATCATGTATTTGAATAATACACTTGATTTATTATGAAATCGAATCTATTAAGTCGAAGCAGAGATTATAGTTAATGATTGTTAAGTCAATAACGAAGGAAGTATAGCATATTAGTAAAATGAACTAATCGAGTAGTACCTACTGTAGTGACCCGAACTTTTCCATGTTTATATATATTAATTTAGATTGATATTTACATGATTAAATGTTTCTAACATGTTAAGCAATCAAACTTGTTAAGACTTGATTAATTGAAATATGTTTCATATAGACAATTGACCACCCAAGTTGACCGGTGATTCACGAACGTTAAAACTTGTAAAAACTATATGATGACATATATATGGATATATATATAGTTAACATGATACTATGATAAGTAAACATATCATTAAGTATATTAACAATGAACTACATATGTAAAAACAAGACTACTAACATAATGATTTTTAAACGAGACATATATGTAACGATTATCGTTGTAAAGACATTTAATGTATATATATCATATTAAGAGATATTCATACATGATAATATCATGATAATATAATAATTTAAAATCTCATTTGATATTATAAACATTGGGTTAACAACATTTAACAAGATCGTTAACCTAAAGGTTTCAAAACAACACTTACATGTAACGACTAACGATGACTTAACGACTCAGTTAAAATATATATACATGTAGTGTTTTAATATGTATTTATACACTTTTGAAAGACTTCAATACACTTATCAAAATACTTCTACTTAACAAAAATGCTTACAATTACATCCTCGTTCAGTTTCATCAACAATTCTACTCGTATGCACCCGTATTCGTACTCGTACAATACACAGCTTTTAGATGTATGTACTATTGGTATATACACTCCAATGATCAGCTCTTAGCAGCCCATGTGAGTCACCTAACACATGTGGGAACCATCATTTGGCAACTAGCATGAAATATCTCATAAAATTACAAAAATATGAGTAATCATTCATGACTTATTTACATGAAAACAAAATTACATATCCTTTATATCTAATCCATACACCAACGACCAAAAACACCTACAAACACTTTCATTCTTCAATTTTCTTCATCTAATTGATCTCTCTCAAGTTCTATCTTCAAGTTCTAAGTGTTCTTCATAAATTCCAAAAGTTCTAGTTTCATAAAATCAAGAATACTTTCAAGTTTGCTAGCTCACTTCCAATCTTGTAAGGTGATCATCCAACCTCAAGAAATCTTTGTTTCTTACAGTAGGTTATCATTCTAATACAAGGTAATAATCATATTCAAACTTTGGTTCAATTTCTATAACTATAACAATCTTATTTCAAGTGATGATCTTACTTGAACTTGTTTTCGTGTCATGATTCTGCTTCAAGAACTTCGAGCCATCCAAGGATCCATTGAAGCTAGATCCATTTTTCTCTTTTCCAGTAGGTTTATCCAAGGAACTTAAGGTAGTAATGATGTTCATAACATCATTCGATTCATACATATAAAGCTATCTTATTCGAAGGTTTAAACTTGTAATCACTAGAACATAGTTTAGTTAATTCTAAACTTGTTCGCAAACAAAAGTTAATCCTTCTAACTTGACTTTTAAAATCAACTAAACACATGTTATATATCTATATGATATGCTAACTTAATGATTTAAAACCTGGAAACACGAAAAACACCGTAAAACCGGATTTACGCCGTCGTAGTAACACCGCGGGCTGTTTTGGGTTAGTTAATTAAAAACTATGATAAAATTTGATTTTAAAGTTGTTATTCTGAGAAAATGATTTTTATTATGAACATGAAACTATATCCAAAAATTATGATTAAACTCAAAGTGGAAGTATGTTTTCTAAAATGGTCATCTAGACGTCGTTCTTTCGACTGAAATGACTACCTTTACAAAAACGACTTGTAACTTATTTTTCCGACTATAAACCTATACTTTTCTGTTTAGATTCATAAAATAGAGTTCAATATGAAATCATAGCAATTTGATTCACTCAAAACGGATTTAAAATGAAGAAGTTATGGGTAAAACAAGATTGGATAATTTTTCTCATTTTAGCTACGTGAAAATTGGTAACAAATCTATTCCAACCATAACTTAATCAACTTGTATTGTATATTATGTAATCTTGAGATACCATAGACACGTATACAATGTTTCGACCTATCATGTCGACACATCTATATATATTTCGGAACAACCATAGACACTCTATATGTGAATGTTGGAGTTAGCTATACAGGGTTGAGGTTGATTCCAAAATATATATAGTTTGAGTTGTGATCAATACTGAGATACGTATACACTGGGTCGTGGATTGATTCAAGATAATATTTATCGATTTATTTCTGTACATCTAACTGTGGACAACTAGTTGTAGGTTACTAACGAGGACAGCTGACTTAATAAACTTAAAACATCATAATATATTAAAAGTGTTGTAAATATATTTTGAACATACTTTGATATATATGTATATATTGTTATAGGTTCGTGAATCAACCAGTGGCCAAGTCTTACTTCCCGACGAAGTAAAAATCTGTGAAAGTGAGTTATAGTCCCACTTTTAAAATCTAATATTTTTGGGATGAGAATACATGCAGGTTTTATAAATGATTTACAAAATAGACACCAGTACGTGAAACTACATTCTATGGTTGAATTATCGAAATCGAATATGCCCCTTTTTATTAAGTCTGGTAATCTAAGAATTAGGGAACAGACACCCTAATTGACGCGAATCCTAAAGATAGATCTATTGGGTCTAACAAACCCCATCCAAAGTACCGGATGCTTTAGTACTTCGAAATTTATATCATATCCGAAGGGTGTCCCGGAATGATGGGGATATTCTTATATATGCATCTTGTTAATGTCGGTTATCAGGTGTTCACCATATGAATGATTTTTATCTCTATGTATGGGATGTGTATTGAAATATGAAATCTTGTGGTCTATTGTTACGATTTGATATATATAGGTTAAACCTATAACTCACCAACATTTTTGTTGACGTTTAAAGCATGTTTATTCTCAGGTGAATATTAAGAGCTTCCGCTGTTGCATACTAAAATAAGGACAAGATTTGGAGTCCATGTTTGTATGATATTGTGTAAAAACTGCATTCAAGAAACTGATTTCGATGTAACATATTTGTATTGTAAACCATTATGTAATGGTCGTGTGTAAACAGGATATTTTAGATTATCATTATTTGATAATCTACGTAAAGCTTTTTAAACCTTTATTTATGAAATAAAGGTTATGGTTTGTTTTAAAAATGAATGCAGTCTTTGAAAAACGTCTCATATAGAGGTCAAAACCTCGCAACGAAATCAATTAATATGGAACGTTTTTAATCAATAAGAACGGGACATTTCAGTTGGTATCCGAGCGTTGGTCTTAGAGAACCAGAATTTTTCATTAGTGTGTCTTATCGAGTTTGTTAGGATGCATTAGTGAGTCTGGACTTCGACCGTGTTTACTTGAAAAATGATTGCTTAACAAATTTTGTTGGAAACTATATATTTTTAACATGTGAATATTATGTGATATATTAATCTCTTAACGCGTTTGATATTATGTGATAGATGTCTACCTCTAGAACAAGTCCCATTGACTCACCTAATAATAATGAAGAGTCAAATGTAAATTGGAATGATTCGTGGACTGATTCACAAGTTCCCGAAGAGGAACCGGAAGAAGAGTCGGAACCGGAAGAAGAGTCGGAACCGGAAGAAGAATCGGAACCGGAAGAAGAATCGGAACCGGATGAAGAAATAGAACCGGTGGGGGAAATAATAAAACGGTTAAGTAAAAGAAAATCCTCAACCAACCGACCAAGGTTAATTATGGTCAATGGTGTTTCCGCCAAGGAAGCAAAATATTGGGAGGATTACCAATTCTCCGATGAATCGGATTCCGACGAGAATTCCGATGATGTTATAGAAATTACCCCAACTGAATTTAAAAAGGCAAAAGAAAATAATAAGGGAAAGGGCATAAAAATAGAGAAATCTAATTCCAACCCCGATGAACTTTATATGTATCGTCAACGCCCGAAGTCCTTAAGTTGTAACAATGACCCGGGAACCTCTAAACCACCAGGTTTTTCTAAACCAATGTGGACAACGACGGCTCGTATTAGGGGAACATCATATATCCCTAGAAACTTGGCAAAACGAACCAAAACCGAAGAAGAAGAAACGAGCGAGTCGGAATAAGATAGTTGTATTCGTGTGGTGTAATATATGTAATATAGTGTTCTTATGCTTTATGATATATGTAAAAATTGCTTGTATTAATAAGTATTTTTTTATGAATCTAACTCTTGTCTATTTTACAGTTTAAAAACACAAAATGGATAGACAACCCAATATTTTAAGAGACCTACCCGGAGACATGATTGATGAAATCTTGTCTAGAGTCGGCCAGAATTCCTCGGCACAACTATTTAAGGCGAGATCAGTTTGTAAGACATTCGAAGAACGTTCCAAGAATGTCTTGGTTTATAAGAGACTTTCGTTTGAAAGATGGGGGATATCACATTGGGAAACCCATAAGTTACGATGTGTTTACTTTGACGCATATATTGCGGGGAACCCAAATGCTATTTTACGCAACGGGTTAAGAAATTATTTTGACTCAATATATCCGAATATTGGACTTCGTGATTTAGAAAAAGCGGCTAACATGCAACATAAAGAAGCATGTTATGCTTACGGATTAGTAATGTTCGCTTCTCACCAAAGTGAGAACAAGAACATCGGGCTACAACTATTAAACAAAACGTTTCCACAAGTGACGGAGTCGGTAATTGGGGTAAGAAATGAGGTTTTTAGATTATTACGGGACTGTTGGACATTACGTAACCCTCGTCCCTTTGACGACGTTACAACACGCTGTCTTATCAACGGCCATAACGGTTATGTTGCACAAGACCAAGGATGGGAAGTAGTCCTAGTAAAACCAGAATGCATGACTTGTTTCTGGACGTATGAATTACGTGTCTTTATTGCCTTTGCTGAACAACTTGTGTACTAGCTAGAATTATCTTCACAACTATCTTGTATCAAAGTTATTGTGTGCTATATTTCATGCTTTATGTAAAATAAGCGGTATTGTAAGTTTGTAAAATATTGTATAAAAGTTTGAACGCGAAATATTATTATAATCAGTTTTTCATATAGAATTGTAGTAGTTGAATTGTATATTAGCTACTAAGTATGAACTTAACGGGTAGGTACTACCCGAATTTAAACTTATAAAACGCTAATATGAAGAAAAAGCTTTTATAAATGAGTTCATATTATGCTACGAAATACTATTAACTACTCTTAATATTCTGTATGATTAACTTGTTCCATTTAACTATTTTGAAGGAAATGGCACCGACTACTCGACACACCGTGAATATGAATGAAGAGGAATTCCGTACTTTTCTAGCTTCAAACATAGCCGCAGTACAGGCTGCGCTACATACCAACAATAACCTTGGATCTAGCAGTACAAGAAATCGTGTAGGATGCACCTACAAAGAATTCACTGCCTGCAAACCTTTGGAATTTGATGGAACCGAAGGACCGATCGGATTGAAACGGTGGACCGAGAAGGTCGAATCGGTGTTTGCCATAAGTAAGTGTACTGAAGAGGACAAAGTAAAGTACGCTACGCATACCTTCACAGGTTCTGCGTTAACATGGTGGAATACCTATCTAGAGCAAGTGGGACAAGACGATGCGTACGCACTACCGTGGTCAGCATTCAAGCACTTGATGAACGAGAAGTACCGTCCCAGAACCGAGGTCAATAAGCTCAAGACAGAACTTAGAGGGTTACGAACCCAAGGATTTGATATTACCACGTACGAAAGACGATTCACAGAATTGTGCCTATTGTGTCCGGGAGCATTCGAAGATGAGGAAGAGAAGATCGACGCGTTTGTGAAAGGATTACCGGAAAGAATCCAAGAAGATATAAGTTCACACGAGCCCGCCTCCATACAACAGGCATGTAGAATGGCTCACAAACTCGTGAACCAAATTGAAGAAAGAATTAAAGAACAGACTGCTGAAGAGGCCAATGTGAAGCAAGTCAAAAGAAAGTGGGAGGAAAACGGTGATAAGAATCACCAATACAACAACAACAGCAATTACAACAATAATCGCAACAATTATCCCAACAATCGCAACATCAATCGCAACTACAACAAACGGCCCAACAACAACAACAACAACAACAACAGCAACTACAACAATCATCCCAACAACAATAATAACCGCAACAACAACAACAATCAGAAGCAGCTATGCCAAAGGTGTGAAAAGAATCACTCGGGGTTCTGCACCAAATTTTGCAACAAGTGTAAAAGAAATGGTCATAGCGCGGCGAAGTGTGAGGTCTACGGACCAGGGGTTAATAGAACGAAAGGAACAAATGGTGTCGGAACGAGTAATGGCGGAGCAAGTAGTGTCGGAGCAAGTTATGCCAATGTAGTTTGTTATAAATGTGGAAAACCGGGCCACATTATTAGAAATTGCCCGAACCAGGAGAACACGAATGGACAAGGCCGTGGAAGAGTTTTCAATATTAATGCGGCAGAGGCACAGGAAGACCCAGAGCTTGTTACGGGTACGTTTCTTATTGACAATAAATCTGCTTACGTTTTATTTGATTCGGGTGCGGATAGAAGCTATATGAGTAGAGATTTTTGTGCTAAATTAAGTTGTCCATTGACGCCTTTGGATAGTAAATTTTTACTCGAATTAGCAAATGGTAAATTAATTTCAGCAGATAATATATGTCGGAATCGAGAAATTAAACTGGTTAGCAAAACATTTAAGATTGATTTGATACCAGTAGAGTTAGGGAGTTTTGATGTGATAATCGGTATGGACTGGTTGAAAGAAGTGAAAGCGGAGATCGTTTGTTACAAAAATGCAATTCGCATTATACGAGAAAAAGGAAAACCCTTAATGGTGTACGGAGAAAAGGGTAACACGAAGCTACATCTTATTAGTAATTTGAAGGCACAAAAACTAATAAGAAAAGGTTGCTATGCTGTTCTAGCACACGTCGAGAAAGTACAAACTGAAGAAAAGAGCATCAATGATGTTCCCGTCGCAAAAGAATTTCCTGATGTATTTCCGAAAGAATTACCGGGATTACCCCCACATCGATCCGTTGAATTTCAAATAGATCTTGTACCAGGAGCTGCACCAATAGCTCGTGCTCCTTACAGACTCGCACCCAGCGAGATGAAAGAACTACAAAGCCAATTACAAGAACTTTTAGAGCGTGGTTTCATTCGACCAAGCACATCACCGTGGGGAGCTCCTGTTTTGTTTGTCAAGAAGAAAGATGGTACATTCAGGTTGTGTATCGACTACCGAGAGTTGAACAAACTTACCATCAAGAACCGCTACCCACTACCGAGAATCGATGACTTATTTGATCAACTACAAGGCTCGTCTGTTTATTCAAAGATTGACTTACGTTCCGGGTATCATCAAATGCGGGTGAAAGAAGATGATATTCCAAAGACTGCTTTCAGAACACGTTACGGTCATTACGAGTTTATGGTCATGCCGTTTGGTTTAACTAATGCACCAGCTGTGTTCATGGACCTTATGAACCGAGTGTGTGGACCATACCTTGACAAGTTTGTCATTGTTTTCATTGATGACATACTTATTTACTCAAAGAATGACCAAGAACACGGTGAACATTTGAGAAAGGTGTTAGAAGTATTGAGGAAGGAAGAATTGTACGCTAAGTTTTCAAAGTGTGCATTTTGGTTGGAAGAAGTTCAATTCCTCGGTCACATAGTGAACAAAGAAGGTATTAAGGTGGATCCGGCAAAGATAGAAACTGTTGAAAAGTGGGAAACCCCGAAAACTCCGAAACACATACGCCAGTTTTTAGGACTAGCTGGTTACTACAGAAGGTTCATCCAAGACTTTTCCAGAATAGCAAAACCCTTGACTGCATTAACGCATAAAGGGAAGAAATTTGAATGGAATGATGAACAAGAGAAAGCGTTTCAGTTATTGAAGAAAAAGCTAACTACGGCACCTATATTGTCATTGCCTGAAGGGAATGATGATTTTGTGATTTATTGTGATGCATCAAAGCAAGGTCTCGGTTGTGTATTAATGCAACGAACGAAGGTGATTGCTTATGCGTCTAGACAATTGAAGATTCACGAACAAAATTATACGACGCATGATTTGGAATTAGGCGCGGTTGTTTTTGCATTAAAGACTTGGAGGCACTACTTATATGGGGTCAAAAGTATTATATATACCGACCACAAAAGTCTTCAACACATATTTAATCAGAAACAACTGAATATGAGGCAGCGTAGGTGGATTGAATTATTGAATGATTACGACTTTGAGATTCGTTACCACCCGGAGAAGGCAAATGTGGTAGCCGATGCCTTGAGCAGGAAGGACAGAGAACCCATTCGAGTAAAATCTATGAATATAATGATTCATAATAACATTACTACTCAAATAAAGGAGGCGCAACAAGGAGTTTTAAAAGAGAGAAATTTAAAGGATGAAATACCCAAAGGATCGGAGAAGCATCTTAATATTCGGGAAGACGGAACCCGGTATAGGGCTGAAAGGATTTGGGTACCAAAATTTGGAGATATGAGAGAAATGGTACTTAGAGAAGCTCATAAAACCAGATACTCAATACATCCTGGAACGGGGAAGATGTACAAGGATCTCAAGAAACATTTTTGGTGGCCGGGTATGAAAGCCGATGTTGCTAAATACGTAGGAGAATGTTTGACGTGTTCTAAGGTCAAAGCTGAGCATCAGAAACCATCAGGTCTACTTCAACAACCCGAAATCCCGGAATGGAAATGGGAAAACATTACCATGGATTTCATCACTAAATTGCCAAGGACTGCAAGTGGTTTTGATACTATTTGGGTAATAGTTGATCGTCTCACCAAATCAGCACACTTCCTGCCAATAAGAGAAGATGACAAGATGGAGAAGTTAGCACGACTGTATTTGAAGGAAGTCGTCTCCAGACATGGAATACCAATCTCTATTATCTCTGATAGGGATGGCAGATTTATTTCAAGATTCTGGCAGACATTACAGCAAGCATTAGGAACTCGTCTAGACATGAGTACTGCCTATCATCCACAAACTGATGGGTAGAGCGAAAGGATGATACAAACGCTTGAAGACATGCTACGAGCGTGTGTTATTGATTTCGGAAACAGTTGGGATCGACATCTACCGTTAGCAGAATTTTCCTACAACAACAGCTACCATTCAAGCATTGAGATGGCGCCGTTTGAAGCACTTTATGGTAGAAAGTGCAGGTCTCCGATTTGTTGGAGTGAAGTGGGGGATAGACAGATTACGGGTCCGGAGATTATACAAGAAACTACCGAGAAGATCATCCAAATTCAACAACGGTTGAAAACCGCCCAAAGTCGACAAAAGAGCTACGCTGACATTAAAAGAAAAGATATAGAATTTGAAATTGGAGAGATGGTCATGCTTAAAGTTGCACCTTGGAAAGGCGTTGTTCGATTTGGTAAACGAGGGAAATTAAATCCAAGGTATATTGGACCATTCAAGATTATTGATCGTATCGGACCAGTAGCTTACCGACTAGAGTTACCTCAACAACTCGCAGCTGTACATAACACTTTCCACGTCTCGAATTTAAAGAAATGTTTTGCTAAAGAAGATCTCACTATTCCGTTAGATGAAATCCAAATCAACGAAAAACTTCAATTCATCGAAGAACCCGTCGAAATAATGGATCGTGAGGTTAAAAGACTTAAGCAAAACAAGATACCAATTGTTAAGGTTCGATGGAATGCTCGTAGAGGACCCGAGTTCACCTGGGAGCATGAAGATCAGATGAAGAAGAAATACCCGCATCTATTTCCAGAAGATTCGTCAACACCTTCAACAGCTTAAAATTTCGGGACGAAATTTATTTAACGGGTAGGTAC
The DNA here is from genome assembly GCF_046630445.1 of Rutidosis leptorrhynchoides. Taxonomy (NCBI): domain Eukaryota; kingdom Viridiplantae; phylum Streptophyta; class Magnoliopsida; order Asterales; family Asteraceae; genus Rutidosis; species Rutidosis leptorrhynchoides. The sequence goes on from NC_092334.1 coordinate 155,797,311, forward strand.
TGTAGTGACCCGAACTTTTCCATGTTTATATATATTAATTTAGATTGATATTTACATGATTAAATGTTTCTAACATGTTAAGCAATCAAACTTGTTAAGACTTGATTAATTGAAATATGTTTCATATAGACAATTGACCACCCAAGTTGACCGGTGATTCACGAACGTTAAAACTTGTAAAAACTATATGATGACATATATATGGATATATATATAGTTAACATGATACTATGATAAGTAAACATATCATTAAGTATATTAACAATGAACTACATATGTAAAAACAAGACTACTAACATAATGATTTTTAAACGAGACATATATGTAACGATTATCGTTGTAAAGACATTTAATGTATATATATCATATTAAGAGATATTCATACATGATAATATCATGATAATATAATAATTTAAAATCTCATTTGATATTATAAACATTGGGTTAACAACATTTAACAAGATCGTTAACCTAAAGGTTTCAAAACAACACTTACATGTAACGACTAACGATGACTTAACGACTCAGTTAAAATATATATACATGTAGTGTTTTAATATGTATTTATACACTTTTGAAAGACTTCAATACACTTATCAAAATACTTCTACTTAACAAAAATGCTTACAATTACATCCTCGTTCAGTTTCATCAACAATTCTACTCGTATGCACCCGTATTCGTACTCGTACAATACACAGCTTTTAGATGTATGTACTATTGGTATATACACTCCAATGATCAGCTCTTAGCAGCCCATGTGAGTCACCTAACACATGTGGGAACCATCATTTGGCAACTAGCATGAAATATCTCATAAAATTACAAAAATATGAGTAATCATTCATGACTTATTTACATGAAAACAAAATTACATATCCTTTATATCTAATCCATACACCAACGACCAAAAACACCTACAAACACTTTCATTCTTCAATTTTCTTCATCTAATTGATCTCTCTCAAGTTCTATCTTCAAGTTCTAAGTATTCTTCATAAATTCCAAAAGTTCTAGTTTCATAAAATCAAGAATACTTTCAAGTTTGCTAGCTCACTTCCAATCTTGTAAGGTGATCATCCAACCTCAAGAAATCTTTGTTTCTTACAGTAGGTTATCATTCTAATACAAGGTAATAATCATATTCAAACTTTGGTTCAATTTCTATAACTATAACAATCTTATTTCAAGTGATGATCTTACTTGAACTTGTTTTCGTGTCATGATTCTGCTTCAAGAACTTCCAGCCATCCAAGGATCCATTGAAGCTAGATCCATTTTTCTCTTTTACAGTAGGTTTATCCAAGGAACTTAAGGTAGTAATGATGTTCATAACATCATTCGATTCATACATATAAAGCTATCTTATTCGAAGGTTTAAACTTGTAATCACTAGAACATAGTTTAGTTAATTCTAAACTTGTTCGCAAACAAAAGTTAATCCTTCTAACTTGACTTTTAAAATCAACTAAACACATGTTCTATATCTATATGATATGCTAACTTAATGATTTAAAACCTGGAAACACGAAAAACACCGTAAAACCGGATTTACGCCGTCGTAGTAACACCGCGGGCTGTTTTGGGTTAGTTAATTAAAAACTATGATAAAATTTGATTTTAAAGTTGTTATTCTGAGAAAATGATTTTTATTATGAACATGAAACTATATCCAAAAATTATGATTAAACTCAAAGTGGAAGTATGTTTTCTAAAATGGTCATCTAGACGTCGTTCTTTCGACTGAAATGACTACCTTTACAAAAACGACTTGTAACTTATTTTTCCGACTATAAACCTATACTTTTCTGTTTAGATTCATAAAATAGAGTTCAATATGAAATCATAGCAATTTGATTCACTCAAAACGGATTTAAAATGAAGAAGTTATGGGTAAAACAAGATTGGATAATTTTTCTCATTTTAGCTACGTGAAAATTGGTAACAAATCTATTCCAACCATAACTTAATCAACTTGTATTGTATATTATGTAATCTTGAGATACCATAGACACGTATACAATGTTTCGACCTATCATGTCAACACATCTATATATATTTCGGAACAACCATAGACACTCTATATGTGAATGTTGGAGTTAGCTATACAGGGTTGAGGTTGATTCCAAAATATATATAGTTTGAGTTGTGATCAATACTGAGATACGTATACACTGGGTCGTGGATTGATTCAAGATAATATTTATCGATTTATTTCTGTACATCTAACTGTGGACAACTAGTTGTAGGTTACTAACGAGGACAGCTGACTTAATAAACTTAAAACATCATAATATATTAAAAGTGTTGTAAATATATTTTGAACATACTTTGATATATATGTATATATTGTTATAGGTTCGTGAATCAACCAGTGGCCAAGTCTTACTTCCCGACGAAGTAAAAATCTGTGAAAGTGAGTTATAGTCCCACTTTTAAAATCTAATATTTTTGGGATGAGAATACATGCAGGTTTTATAAATGATTTACAAAATAGACACCAGTACGTGAAACTACATTCTATGGTTGAATTATCGAAATCGAATATGCCCCTTTTTATTAAGTCTGGTAATCTAAGAATTAGGGAACAGACACCCTAATTGACGCGAATCCTAAAGATAGATCTATTGGGTCTAACAAACCCCATCCAAAGTACCGGATGCTTTAGTACTTCGAAATTTATATCATATCCGAAGGGTGTCCCGGAATGATGGGGATATTCTTATATATGCATCTTGTTAATGTCGGTTATCAGGTGTTCACCATATGAATGATTTTTATCTCTATGTATGGGATGTGTATTGAAATATGAAATCTTGTGGTCTATTGTTACGATTTGATATATATAGGTTAAACCTATAACTCACCAACATTTTTGTTGACGTTTAAAGCATGTTTATTCTCAGGTGAATATTAAGAGCTTCCGCTGTTGCATACTAAAATAAGGACAAGATTTGGAGTCCATGTTTGTATGATATTGTGTAAAAACTGCATTCAAGAAATTGATTTCGATGTAACATATTTGTATTGTAAACCATTATGTAATGGTCGTGTGTAAACAGGATATTTTAGATTATCATTATTTGATAATCTACGTAAAGCTTTTTAAACCTTTATTTATGAAATAAAGGTTATGGTTTGTTTTAAAAATGAATGCATTCTTTGAAAAACGTCTCATATAGAGGTCAAAACCTCGCAACGAAATCAATTAATATGGAACGTTTTTAATCAATAAGAACGGGACATTTCACCTACCAGTTATGATTCACATGTAATAGCTTAGTACGAAAAGATTTATTTTGATTTCAAATTTCACATATATATATAAAATATACATATAATTTCTTCAGGGAAAATGAGTTAATACTTCATAACTCGTTGATACAATATATGCGTTGTTGATTTGTGATGATGTTGGTGATTATGGAACTGGTGGAAATCGTGATGTTATAGGTGCTGCTAGTGCTGACGATGCTGATAGTACTTACGTGCTGGTGATGCTGACGGTACTGTTGATGCTGCTTGTATAACAAGTCTAGCTTGTAAATCGCGCACTATTCCTGTCAAGGTTTCACTTTATTATTTCTATCTGCCCACTACTAATTTACAATATATAATCTCTAAAACTTTTAGAAACTACATATTCTCTGCAGAATATTTCTTCGATGAAGTTATGAATCAATACTTCATCGTTTGTTGTTGTTGATATTCCTTGGTATCTATAGGGTGTATGACGTTGATGCTCGTGGGACAGATTGTGAAGTTGTGGTTTGCGGTGCGGTTGGTGGTGGTAATGGTACTGTTGGTGTTGTTGTCAGTGGTACTGTTGATGCCGGTGATGCTGCTGGTGCTTGTAACCTTTGCACCATATTCTCCAAAGCCACTACCCGAGCACGAAGCTCGTTGACTTCTTCTATTATACCGGGATGATTGTTGGTTCGGATGAGCGGATGAATAAGATTCAGAATTTGAGATAGTATATTATCGTGACAAGATACTCTGGAAATGAGAGAGAAAATGGTGTCTCGAACAGGTTCGCCGGTAAGTGCTTCAGGTTCTTTGCCAAGAGGGGAATGTGGTGGATGGAAGGGATCACCTTCTTCTTGTCTCCAATGATTAAGTAGGCTACGAACCCATCCCCAATTCATCCAGAATAGGTGATGGCTGATTGGTTGATCCATTCCGGTTACACTGTCTTCGGAATTCAGGTGAATATCCATATCGGAATAGCTATCGGAGTTTAAGGAATTTGAACTAGATACGGGATCCATCTTGTATAATTAGGGAGATGATTTTTGATATGAATTAGATTATAGAATTTAGTTTGGTATTCTTCAATACATAATTTACATATGTATATATAATACCAAATTCCATAAATCACGGAGAAATTTTCGAAAGATGTCAGGAAAAGTTTACAGTTCAGATACGTTAAGATAAGAATTTTTGTCTATACACTATTTATGAAATAAATGCAGGAAAACGTGTCTTGACTTATGAATGATAAGCATGTAATTTTCGACAAGAAATGATAAGCAAAAATTTTAACATGCAGACACGGTTGAAGTCCAGACTTACTAATGCATCTTAACAACTATCAATTAGACACACTCATGCAAGACCTGGTTTGCTAGGACCAACGCTCTGATACCAACTGTGACAATCGCTCCAAATCCATATGGATGAACACGTCATTCATCGATTTCATTACGAGGTATTTGACCTCTATATGATACGTTTTGTAAACATTGCATTCTTTTGAAAAGGCACACCATAAATGAATATTTAAATCAAAGGTTTTTGACATCTGATGATTTCTGCATATAGACAATCACCGTAAATAACAGTTTACAATAGTAATTCCGTTGACAATGCAGTCAAAATAAGATAATGGTGATGATTTGGTGAATGCAACGTTTCCTTGATAAATATGCCATGTAAGACTCCATGCACATAGCTTGTCTAACATATAAGCAAACAGCGGAAGACTTCTAGGGAACCTGAGAATAAACATGCTAACAAGTGTCAACACAAAGGTTGGTGAGTTCATAGTTTTAGTATTTCGCATAATCTGTATATAAAGGTGGATCACAAGATTTCAGTTGTTTCATCCAGAAATGTTTATCAAAATATTCTACAAGATTGAGCACCCTGGTAACTAAGATTTAACGTTATAATAAGTACTCCTGTTTTAACATACATGCAACCAACATGTACAATACACGCAAACCAACGTGTACTAAACTCAAATAGCATACGTCTGTTTTATAGTTCAGGCTAGGGTTTCTATACCTGGAACAGACGGGGATGTCAAGCCCTATGGATCCATATACTACTACTCGCGCCCACCAGTTCTTATAACTGGCAGTTACTAGTTACCAAAGCTAAGGGATTTTCGGTTCAAACTCAGTATAGAATTTAGTATGTACTTGTGTCCATTGTTTTTAAAATAAAGTGCATGTATTCTCAGCCCAAAAATATAGATTGCAAAAGCTATTAAAAAGGAAGCATGTGAAACTCACATTAGCAGCACATAAAGTCGTTCACCGAAATGTGACCGAAACTTGGAATACCAAATAACCGTAGATCTCAACCTAGAGAACATATGTCGGTCAATAATTGTCTATCAAGCTAGGTCAGGTCATAGTGTATCACAATCCTAATGCTCGAGATCGACATACAAAAGTTATCCAAAGTCGTTTCAAAAAGTCAATTTTGACAATAGTTCAACAAAACGAGACGTACCTTATATAAGGATTCATTTACTCGGTTGGTAATATTAAAAATCCAATTTATCAATCTTGTAAACAAGTTTTTTAAATCTTATTTGCAGATTCAAAAGCAATTTCAATTAACATCAATCATAATTCAGTTGATCATATCTTTTAATCCGTTCATCGAAACTATTCGATATCTAAATGAAAAGTTATTGATTTTTCGCCAGCTTTCCAAAAACATGCATATCATATACCTTTTATCAGTAATATATGTATTTAATTCGTGATTCATCATAAACTGTTTAACGGCGAAATTTAGCATACAAGCATGCATAAACATATATACTCGAGCACTAGACATGGATACGCTATTAATATATAAAATATAAGATATGAATGCTCACGTATCAATATTGAGATTCAATATTGCAGAAAAGTACGTAGACGCAACAGAGATGATAAACACTAGGTTGACTTACGAGCAAAAACCCCGAACCATACCTATAACCTCCATAGCTATAACCCATAATTTCCTTAGCTCTATTTCTCTCGAAAAATCCATTTGAAAACATGCGAGCAGAACCTCGTCGTAGTATTTTATGTATATTATTAATAATAATACAACTAATAATAATAATAATACGATTAATAATAATAATATTAATCTTAATAATAATAATAATAATTATATAATAAATATAAATATATATATATATATATATATATATATATATATATATATATATATATATATATATATATATATATATATATATATATATATATATTTCTGTGAGAGAGTGCGAGAAAAAAACAGATGAAAAAATGAACCAGAAATCGACTTGCTTTATAGATGTTTTCTGGATCCAGCCTCCATGCGATCGCATGGAGTTTCTTTGGTATGCTCATGCGATCGCATGGGCTTAAATGACAGCTCACATTTGATTTGTTTTGTAGTTCGTCGACATATTTAAATATATTATATATAATATATATAATTAAAATTAATTAATTATATATTATATTATATTCTCGTGTATAGGTGACTTGTAATTTTTATTCCAATAAGTCGTACGTCGTCACTCGACTTATGTCTCGGTTTCAGTTTTTCGAATGTCCCTTCGTACACTTAGAAAACTTGCATTTTACGTTTCGTGTCACGTACCTTTGTCAAAATATAGCCTTAAATTATCCCTAAACTATACCACTCAAAGTATATCTTAAACTTTCCAGTGTTTTGGTAATTTACTTCTATAAATCATCATCTCGTAGTATATACATATACATATATACATTTTCATTTTGAAATAGTGTTTTACTGTAGCAAATTTACTGTAGCAAATAGTGATTTTCGAAAACACTCTAGCTTTTCGGGTACTGTAGCAATTCGAAAATACTGTAGCAATTTAGTGTTTTACTGGTTCATCTTAAACGTTTTAGTTAACTTATCTAAATATCAATCGAATCAATAATCGAATGTTACTATCGTTTACTAAATAACTTGAAATCATATATATATATATATATATATATATATATATATATATATATATATATATATATATATATATATATATATATATATATAAGCACATTAAGTTATATATATATTGTTCGTGAATCTTCGAGAACAGTCAAAGAATAATTGATTACAAGAATATAGTTCCAAAACTTTGAGACTCAACATTACAGACTTTGCTTATCGTGTCGAAAACATTAAATCATTTAAAGATAAAGTTTAAATTTGGTCAGAAATTTCCGGGTCATCACAATCAATCTTATGCCATTATCTGTTTATTCACGTTTGGGTTTAGATGAACTTAAGTCGACAAATACTGGAGTTAGATTGATTAATCAGTCAATTAGTAAACCCATAGGGATTACTGAAAATTTGGTGATTAAAATAGGTGAATTAGAGTTCCCAGCAGACTTTGTGGTTGTTGATATGCCGGAGGATAAGGTTGTACCCATTGTTTTAGGTAGACCATTTTTAGCAACTGCAGGTGCATTAACTGGCTGGAGGACTTGTAAGTTGATTTTGAGGGATAGAGGTAAGACTTTGAGTTTTCAAACAAAGTTTAGTGTTAAACCACCACCCACACCCATTGATTCTGTGAATGTGCTGACTAGTGAAACTAATAATGTTAAAACGGAGACTAGTAAAAAGCCTAAGTGTGGGGGTGGAGTTGTTAAAGAAAAACCCGAGGTTAAACCTCTCGATGATAGTGTTGTTGATAGGTCTATGAGAAGGTTCTTCGGGCGGGTTAAGAAAGCGATGAATGAGAAAGATGAGCAGTTAAGACTCCGATTAGTTTCTAATTTATCTAAAAAGAGAAAGAAAAGTTGAGAGAACTGACTAGGGTGTCAAGGGTCGCGGATGATTGGTTGATAAGTGTGATCGGTAATGGTATTGAAAGTGGTGGTTCCCATGGTTTGAAGAAGGAGGGAACCCACCATCCGGGCATCAGTTGAGAGGAAGGTGGAGTCTAGTGCAAGACTCGTTAATAAACTTGCACATGTAAAATTTGTATATTGTGTGAGTTTTAAAACTTAAAAACCCTAAAAAATTGAAAAAAGCCAAAAAAAAAAGTTCAAAAAAAAAAGTTCAAAAAAAAATTATTTTTCTTTTTGTGTTTTGTTCTTGTGTAATCATTGCAGGTACTATAATGTGATGACAATCGAGGAATGGCCGTCAGTGCAGAGCCGTCTGTCACTCCGTTTCGCGATTATATTGCTCTACATCCGGTTATATTTTCTCATTCACTCTATTGTCCTCTCGAATTTATACTTTATATTTCCGATTTCATGTAAATGGGGGCACTACATGATCTTAAGTGTGGGGGGAGAGATATAAATTCTCGCGGATGTAATACACTTGGCTTGAGTCTTATTTTTGATTGAATTGTTGAAAAATTTGGGAAATTTTAAATTTTTTGACTCATTCAAAAAGCCAAGTGTAGTTATTTTATGAAGCAAATGTTATCACTTTTGTAAGTTAAATTGTACAGGTACCTCTATGATTTTGGTGAATTTGGTGTTTTGTATTGTCTTTTGCGTGAGTTATGTGTAATAAGGAAGCAAAGTCTTCCAGGGTTTTAAAAACCAAAATTGTAGGATGATTCAAGTGCATCCATGAATGAAGTTAAGTCTTCCGAAAGCCCGTCTTACTTGGTGTAGGAGACTTCCTAACCTACATCATTTCATACTGACATTAGTTAATACTTCATTTTACGATGTATTACACCGATGTATCATACTGTGGGAAGAGGAGCCTTGAGCTTAAACCGTGCCGTCTTTTTATGTAAGAGCAATGGCTTCGTGCTATCGTTTACTTAGACAACGCACGCCATGGCCAAAAGCCATGGTAACCTTTAAAATACAGGAATGTAGTATCTGCTTCCTACATTTTCTTAAAATTAGCATAAAAGCTAAGATGCGTGGGAAATGGGGTCTAAGGACCTTAAATAAAACCTTAAACAAGTGTTTAAACACTTCCGGGAGAATCGAGTCCTCCCATGTTGTTCTTAGGAAGTAAAGTCTTCCAAACTTGTAAGTAAAGTCTTACAAGTAATGTTTATTTCAAAAGACCATTGCTTGAAAGTAAAGTCTTTCAGGTTTCGTGTAATAGACCCCCCAAAAAATTTACACCCAAGGTAGGTCGCTTAAGTGCAACTACCCGTGCGGCTGTACCATAATCAGAAAGGCTTGTATGCACACTGGCTTTTGAGCCAAATCATGGAATTGATGGACCTCTTAATTAGCCACGTGGGGCACTAATTCCACGAACCTCCGTCAATGCTTTCGCCCTACTATGAGAGAAACCATAGAGTTGTGATAGAAAGCTTGATGAGTGCTGGTCATCCTATGCCCGGATTGACCATAAAGATAGGGGTAACCAGTCCCCTACGCTTTGGCGCACCCACCTTAACCCAATTTTTGGAATTGACGATTATATTTGGAATTGACGAATCATTGGTGTTTCGGGTGCATGGAGGTGAAAGAGGTATAGCTAACATGGGTTGATTAGAGGAGCATATTTTTGGAAGCATACACTTATTGCATAACTGACTCCTTGGTGAATGGTAATTTTTATAATGTTTGAAGTTTTGATCATTTTGGTTATACTTTATGATTTTCAAGGTGACTATAATTCATGATACATATTGATTGACACCTTGAGCTTATTTTGGCGAAAGTGAGTAAATTGTTAACGATATTGAGGATGATTTTGATTGATATTTTGTTAAGTCAATGGCTATCCCGTGAATCTTACGTAATTGGTCAAAGTCAAGGGGGTCAACTTTTGAGTGGTGGAAAGTTTGTGCTTGATGATTGATGTTTTGACGATCTTTTTAGAAGATGGAGTTGACTTTGACCGGGGAATGATTGTTTTGGGTAGACTTAGGCTTGAATTAATGTTGAATGTTGATGGTATTTGATTGAAGACTTGAGCCTTGTACTAATTTTGTTGAAGACTACACGATATTGAGTTAACGATTTTTGAAGACGATATCAGTATGTTCTTGATTCTATTACTATTGAAGATTTGTTCAAGTTTGTTTATCTTTGTTCAAGTTAATATTATTTGAAGATAGACTTACTTGAGGACAAGCAAGGTTCAAGTGTGGGAGAATTTGATATTGCTCAATTCATACATACTTTATATCGCAATATCGGTTTGGCTTCGGTTATTTTCGAGTTGTTTTTGAAGATATATTGCTTATATTCATGGAGTTTAACGCCTTTATGTCGAGAGGTGTTTTAGAGATATTGTTGATGATTTATAAGATTTTTGATGAGAAGATGTCAAGAAAAGTGATCGCATTTAAAAATAAAATGAGTTGTCGTCCTGTTACGAGCTATCAATTTAATATATGAAGCGAAGTTTAAATGCTCAATATTTTTGTCATGTATTTGAAGAAATCCCGTAACGTGAGATAGAGTCAAGATATGCAAACATTGGTTTCATGGATGTTCGGTGATAAAGTTTGCGAATGAAATAATTTTTTTTTACGAAAGACAAGTTTATTTGAGTTGGGCCGTTTCTTTTCTCTTGGGCCTGTACAAAGTTGAGTGATGCCACACCTTAATTTGCTAGCCGAGACATATCACAAGAAGTAGGGACCAAGCAATTGTATTTATTTATTTATATCCCGTCTCATATTTTTTGGACTGAGTATGAAACTTACAATTTTTAGATTAGGTTTCTTTTTTATTATTATTCTATCCTTTATCAACTCATGAGGAGGCTGAGTATTATTTATCTTTGGTATTGTTGCTGTACGAAGAAAAAGAGGCCACAAACAATTGGAACAATTATTCTTCAAGTTTGGTTTTACTCAATTGGATCTATGTTTCGACATTCAAACGAGTTGGTATTCTCTTTTTAATTTTTATTGTTGATTACAATGATTAATAATTTATATCATAGTTGTTTGTTTGTTGATTCAAGTCTAATTATGTGTAGCTAAATTTTTAGTATTCACTTAGATGATTGAACCTAGATGAAGAATTGATTAATCTTTTATATGTATTGATAATTACTTTTGATTGTGATTCTTAATTACCCCCATTAATTGATCCCATTGATTACTAGTTTGTTGGTTGATGTAACGAGAGTTACTAGATCAATTAATTTATCTAGGTTATTGAGAAATAAATACATAAGTTGAATCACATAGACACCGGTGTAATTAGATTAGTAATTAATCCCATCAATTGAGTAGGTAATTGTGAAGCCTAAAGAGGGACACCGATTTACCCTTCAACTGAATCATAATCTTGAGTAATTACAAATGATTGATTGTGTTCTTCAGAAGCGTATGGGAGACCAACGTGAAAAACCGACACTTTCATGATAGAATTAGTATCTAAGTTAGGGACACCAGCTTATCTTACTAATTGATTAATGAACTTGGTTAACGAGAGTTATACTTAGGGATTTAATTACATTGTTCTTAATAAAAGAAATCCGGAACCTAGGGAATTGAATCTAAGTGAATACCCCTTATCTATTTGAACTCGTTTTTAATTTCTTTGTTTTAATTACTTTTTAATCAAAACCCCCATTTTACAACTAAAATCTCTAGAATAATTATTAGTCTTTTTAATCCTAAACTCTGCTCCCCGCTCCCCAGCAGCGGCGCCAGGTCTCTATACCTGGAACGGACGGGGATGTCAAGCCCTATGGATCCATATATAACTACTCGCGCCCACCAGTTCTTATAACCGGCAGTTACTAGTTACCAAAGCTAAGGGATTTTCGGTTCAAACTCGGTGTAGAATTTAGTATGTACTTGTATCCATTGCGTTTAAAATAAAGTGCATGTATTCTCAGCCCAAAAATGAAAATTGCAAAGCAATTAAAAAGGGAGCATATGAAACTCACGTATCAATATTGTAGGAAAAGTATGCAGACGCAACAGAGATGACAAATGAAAGGTTAGCCTTTGATTCACGATCAAAACCCCCGAGCAATTCCCATAACCTCCTTAGCTATAACCCTTAATTTCATTAGCTTTAACCCGTTTGAAACCCGTTTTGAAATCACTCGAACATAACCCCGTCGTAGTATTTTATGTATACATAACTAATATCATATAAGATTAATAATAATAATAATCTTAATAATAATAATAATAATAATAATAATAATAATAATAATAATAATAATAATAATAATAATAATAATAATAATAATAACAATAATAATAATAATAATAATAATAATAATAATAATAATAATAATAAGGATGATGATAAATATGATACTGAGTAATATCAATTCCTTTCGCAGAAACTGATCGAACATATCACACATATATATATAGATATTAACTATAATATTATAATATAATAATATAATAATATAATAATAATAATAATAATAATAATAATAATAATAATAATAATAATAATAATAATAATAATAATAATAATAATAATAATAATATAATATAATATAATAATTCAATTAAAAAAAACGTGTGTAATCTTAGCCGCCTCATTTTTGTTAGTTTATGCCGACAGTTTTTCACAGACCAGTATTTTGTGCTATGTTGCTAATAATTGACGAGTAAAAATATAAATAAAAATAATTCCACTTTTTATAATTGAATACATATATTTATTTTGGTCTTAAGCTTTATAAAACTAGTTGTAAAAAGGTCTATTTATTTATAAAATTACTATATACGTTCGATGTAGAGTGTACGTACTAGTCTGCTGATCATTCCGTGCCACCGTAAATCACGGAATTCATTTAATTCAATCGAATGAATGAATTTTAATATTTTAAAAAGTCATATATATTAAATACTTCAGGGGTATTTTATGTAACTTATAATTAATAATTTCTATCATGTCGCTTTCATGTGAATACTAAATTAATTAATTTCGTTTCATTTATTATTCACATGAATAGTAAATGAATTAATTTCAGTTCAACTATTTAAGTTACGCTGTTGTATGTTGTGCTTTACAACTTGTACATCTTTGATTTAACTTCGTGGCTTCTTAAAAATTAAAAGAAATACATCATAAAAATAAAACGATTTAATATGTAAAATTTTTAATTTGAAATTGCATCATTCAATAGTAAATTTTTATCATATCGTATATAAATATTATTCGCATGTTACCGTATATATTGGAAACTCTTATGTTTATTAAAATATGTATAATACTTTGTTAAAATGATTAATAAGATATTAAATTCTTATACATGTTATGACGTTCGTGAATCGTTGGACAAACAGGGTGGTCAACCGTTATATAAAAATTCATTTTCAAAAGTTTTAAAACTTGTCAAAATACATTGCTTATCATGTCGAAAATATTAAATCGTATAGAGATTTGGTTTAAAATAAGTCAAAATTTTCCGGGTCATCACACTTTCTTAATTACTTGTCATTTTGCTTATGGGAGTATCTTGACCTTTGGAATATTGTTGCATCTCAAATGAACTAGTTTGAGTCTAGTTGAAACTTAATGATCTTTGTTACAACCTTGACTAGCTTGGACTAATTACATTTACAATCATACAATGGTACATAAAACTAATGGGAGATCAACTCTTTAATTGGGACTTTAATGACCATTATTAGTATGTTTAAATGACATTGTGTACTAGAATGAAAAGATATAACACTTGTGTGTTTAATCTAAATTTGGCTTAAAATGTCATTAAGATGTCATTAGTAAAACTTAACCTCTTTTGGTTCAAAACTCTTTTGAGATAAAAAAGGAGAACTATTATAAGTATGTTAAAAAGGTTTTGCAAATTATAGATGCCTCAAAGTGGTCTAACTTAAAGTGAATGATTTTGGTAACAGAGAAAACTGCGGTCGAGCTGCGGTAGTCCGTGAGGTTAGCTGTAGATTGACAGTTTTAGAAAACCTTGAATTCGTTGGTACAGGACATACACGGTCAGTTTCATGATCGACCGTAGTGCAGCCGCGTAACATTTTTACCAAGATAATTACTTATGTTTTGGTCTTTTGCTAGAGATAGTTTAGGCTTATGAACCCATGTCGTCTTACATATGACTAATCACTTATCTAATCACTTATCTCTTGTGTGTCATCATCAAAACAAAGTGATTAACCTTTGAATATTATGATTGGAATCTTAACCAACATATTGGTTATATGCTATTGGTTATGCTAGCTTGCGGTATATCGGAGACTTTTAGGCTTATACTTTGTGAGTCCCTTGAGGTATTAGTAACCTAGTAACCTCAATTAATATCTTTATGACTTTTTATTGTCTCTTGAGTCTAAGTTTGATGTTTTCTATCATAAGGCGTTGCTTAAGGGTTATGAGTGATCCGACTTGGCGGGACATTCTTAGAAAGCAAGTCAGGTTAAGGCCAAAGGATTCTAAAAGAAAGAAAGTTCATTGAAGTTCACATTAATTTGTATTCACTCACCGGCCAATTATCTTGTCTAAGTGACAAGTCTTAGTGATAAATGGTAGTTGGGAATACAATATGGTTTTATAAGCAAAACTTAGATCATGTGAGTTAGAAATGCGATTAATGATCTAAGATATTGCATACTAAATCTATTCTTATTATTTGTAATGAGACACTATATATTCTTAACAAATGTATAGCACGTGTGCTCTCGACGTATGCCGATCGCACGACCTATTTTTTCAGTATGAACTGTTTGCCAGTTACACGATTATTCTCTCGAGACATAATGAGTATGTCAAGTCAGTTTGTGCGCGAGTGGGAGATGTTTGAACTTTGATCCGGTTCGACTCGTATCCAACCCGCCCACTAGCTTCCTTGTTATTTGTTATAGAACAGTTTATCATATGTTGGTAATTGTTTATTACTAAATCCATTTATACTATTGATTAATTAGAATTAACCATCCATTAATATGATGTTAATGGAGATGTTTCATTAGTGGTTAATGTATTATCCATCCATAACATAGTGGTTAATGGAGATTAATGTAGGCTTTTCACTAGTCTTAGTAGTTACGAAATGACTAGTATAAAATGGGGATAAGAGGTGCTTGCAAAGAGGCATCAACAAGTAACACATCTCATAACTAATATATACATTGCTTAAGATCAAGAGAGACAATATATTATTCTTAGTCGGGTTCGTGTATGTTCAAGACAATAAAACAAGGGAATCTTAAAGTGAAATTGCTTGAAGTTTAAAAATCCATCCATAGCTTTTACTCCGTATTAGGTAAAAATAAAATTGAGTAAATCATCACCCACTCAATCGATCATCGATCACAATTCACACTACTTCATTAACACACGTGAACATCCAGATTAGATAGTCAATACACAAACACCACACATGCATAGACCGGATTAAGAATCTAACATAATTAAGTACATTAAAATCTGAGTAATTACTTGACCTACTTTTGCCTCTTATATATCTTTCCCAAGAATGATTTCAATGCTTTTTGTATGGCTAAGCTTGGATTAGCCTCTATTAATCTGATCAACTCCTCATATGTCTTGTTCTCATAGTCTTCGTACACACCCTATCAATCAAGTGTATATATATATTTCATAAACAAATTAACAGCGCTAACAACATTAAAATTTATAGTCCACAAATACTTAGGTACGGAGTACTTATGAAAGTAATAGTAAGAAACCTGAATGTTGAGAATATCATATAGTTCCTTCACTTTTGCTATCTTTACTGGATTCTTTATCCCATAGTTTTCCTATAGTTGGTTCAGTTATGTGTAAGCAAAATATATATAGATAACAAGGTTGTAAAACTCGCGACTCGGGGAGTACTCGGCAGGAGGTTTTTGAGGAGTACTCGGCGACTCGGGGAGTACTCGGGGGAGAACTCGGATGTTGACTAACGTTGACTTTTCTAATATAAATAAATATCTTTAATATATTATAGATATATGATATATATATTGGCTATAAACAAACATTTTATAAATAAATATGTTAAATATATAAAATTTATTTACATCTAAATATTTGTTTTAATTGGAGGGATTAAATTGTATCTATTTGATAATGAAGTTGAAAGAAAAACTGAACCTCAGGTTTTAAAATCTATAACAATTAAACTTTAGGGGTTTAAATGTAAATTAAAAATAATAAATCGAGTAGTTTCTACATTTGAAGAGAGAGAAGTACAACTTTCCATTTCTCTTTTTCTGAATCTACCTCTTCTCTCTCTTCAATTTAAAATAAAGTAAAAAAAACACGAGTCTCAATTCAGATCGACAAGCGTTTTGTTTCAAATTATTCAGATCGACGAGAGCTACTGGAATCGTTCAGATCGACGTGATCAACAACGCTCATTTCCGACAAGTTTTGAGTTTTCCGACGCCGTTGACCGCCGTTGACCGACGGTTGACCGAGTAATGAGCGAGTTAGTTGCCGATTACTCGCTGAGACAGTTTTGACGAGTAATCGCCGATAAATCGGCCGATTTAACCGAGTTTTGCAACCATGATAGATAATATCCAAAAACACAGAATTAAGTTGTAATGTTTCGTATGTACGTTTAGAATTTTCTCCTGTTCCTCGTTAGCAAGTTCCAGCGCTTTTGCAATCAACCACGAATACTTGAAGTTTTCAATATCTACTCCAGTCTGTTATATGCATAAATAATGGTTCCTTGAACATATGCTGGGATCGATAGTTAAGTAGTATATTTGGACTAACCTTGCCAGTCACCTTAGGATCACCATAAGCGTCAAGATAATCATCCTGAATTGATGAAGTCATATGTTTCAATTTTCATGGAAAAATATTGTAAAGCATTATGCAAATCTAGCAGTAGTACGTATAGGGCGTGACCAATACGAAAGATCTATATATTACTATGCCTGCACTGAAAAATAGATACCCATTTTAACAAGGACATCTTTTACATGAATATGGTCGGTCAAATTCTCTCCGGCCATAAGGAGAGCACATGCAACCTTAAAGCGTAGAATAACTCGTGTAAGTCTCAAATTAAGGTCAATAAATAAAATAGCAAACTTTCAAGGTAATGAAGCACATATATAAAAGCTACTCACCGGAAGGTAAAATGACAAATAAGAGGTTTTGTATTGCAAAATTCGGAGATTACTACATGACAACATAAAATTATGTAGTTCAGAAAGTAGAGTAGATTATAAATTGAATCTTGTCTATAAAAGGTTGACGATTTAGTTGTTCGCGTACTTACGTTGACAAAGAAAATTTAGAGAGATTTTTCTCTCCAATTGTAGTGATCATATCAATCATCTGTCCAGAATAACATTGATATTCTATCTGTTCAAATCGATACAAAGTGATGAATAATCCCTTTTCAAAACTTATGATTATTTAGATTGAACCCTTGAAACATTGATTGAAATGACGAACAAAAGAAATACCTCACTGAAAAGTTCCAGCAAATCTACATAATAAGCCTTGCCTTTGAAATATTTCTTTAGAATTATGGCGACATGGTTGCGAAGAATAATAGCATCATTTACAGCAACCAGACCAACCTTCATCCAAATTGTCAAGTCAGAAAATTCAATTTATATATCGACTACGAATAATACATAATGATGAAGTATATATATAAGTATCTTCGTCAAAAGGGAACAAGAGAAACCCCTCAAATTATACCAATTGCTCGTCAACAAAAATTTACTTTATCTAAATATATTCATAAACGAATAAACATCTTTCAAACCCATTAAAAATTGTATTTGTTTCAAAAAACTGTTTAGATGCATTACAAGTACAACTAGGAAGTTTAACTAGTGCATCAAATTGCTTCATATATGAGATTAGCTATTGTGATAATATTCACAAATCAAGAGAAGATCCAGATTGATGAAAGATTATAATAGATATAAACAATTAAGACATATACCTCAGGTAGTCTGTACCAACAAGGTTGATCTCTGCGTAAATCGGAGTTGTCCACTATGTCATCAGTTACAAGTACAGAGGCATGAAGCTGCAAGCATACATACATGATCATCGCTAGGATATATAATAGCTATTAATTAAAAGCTAAACTTGTAAATTAGTTTGAGTCATTATGTTTTGTATGTATATTACCCATTCAGCACACCAACCAAGAGCACAGGCAAGAAACATTTCATCATCTGTTAGTTCCTCTCCTTTTAGCAACTTGTAGGTGTCTACTAAAGATAGGATTCTGTTACCCTTACCTGCATACCTCACCATTTTATTTATTAGTAAAAGAAAACAATCAAATAATTGGCAAAGGGTATTTATTGAGTTATGATATTAAGAATGTAGACGATTGTTCTAAGGATCTTAGGTCACTTGGACTCTAAACTAGAGGCGGAATACACTAGAAAAGGGTTAAACCGAGATATGGGTCGTTTTAGGATCGAATTGGTCAAACCTAGAGCAAAACCTAGATTAGATCGACTCCTAGACGATATATTTCGGTGGTATATGGTGTTAGAGTTATCTGGAGACGAAAACCTACGACTTAGGGTAAATGGGACGAGTAACCTCATCAAAGAAGTCTAAACCCGTATATATAGTGAACACAGACACATTCGGTCGAGTGTCTGTGTACACTCGGTCGACTGACTGACTCAGTCGGTCGGTCGAGTGTCTATACACACTCGGTCGACTGTGTGCAGTTTAACATATTGATCACTTAATAAATTAAGTACGCACAAACACAAATATAATCAATAGTCTCGAGTAAACATTATTACATAACCGAAACGTGTTAAACATAAAAATGAATAACGGCTGGGGATTCATGCACCAACAAACTCCCCCTAAGACCTAGCCGTTACAATAAAGCATTCGGTTATCAATCCGTATAAGGATCTGTCACCCAGTTCTTCAGATAGCAAAGTTTAACAACTCTGCAATACTGTTCAGCTTGCACACGATTCTCTGGGCGATACATCATCCTGTTGTAGTAAAGGGTAAACATATCTTCTTCACAACAGTTTCTCAACCAAACTGGATCTAGAACCCTTATACTATCATTTTCATCTCCTCCATCTTTGTCTAACACAATTACCGCTTCCTCCGAGCGTTCATCATAATACCACCAACGAAAATGAGGACTGAAGTGCTGCGGCATCTTCCTCAGAGGAACCTTCCGCATATACCTCACAGGTTGATATTTTACTATCTTCCTTCTAACCCCCGTTTTCTTGTTCGTTCGATAAGAGATCTTCAGAAACTGAGGACGAAAACCTATGAAATTAGGTGACTGATATGATCTTCTTATCTTACGAAGCAAAATATCAGGAACTCCACAATAATCCTGATACAACATCTTAAGCCTGGCCACCTGCATAAACTCAAAATAAGGTAACGTTTTGAATTCATATGGAGATTTGATATAATCCACTCCATGTTCTCTCTTGATCGCATATATATCAAATTCTTTAATATAAGCCCAGACAATTATCTTTCCCTTAGCACGTAAACTCTCACAGTGCTTGATAAACTTCAAAAATTGCGGCTCCACCTTAGGCTTCATCACATACTGCCTAATCCGCATCATAATCTTCCATTCTTCTTCCAATACTTCAACTTTTTCTTTGTTGATCTTCACTGGCAAGAAACCTTCTGGTAACACACTTTCTTGTTCTTTCTGTTCCTTTTCTTTACACTGTCTGTTCAAAAGCTCATCATTCATCTGAAAATAATCAGCAAAAGTTGGATACTTATCACCAACACCTTCATAACGAGGATAAGGCTCAGTTGGCTCATCCTCAATAGCAACTTCATCAAAACTGTTATCACTTTCATCAAAAACATCAGTATCACTCATATCATCATCAAAATTACGAGCCCCTGAAGTCGAAGCTTCAGTTGAAGCTTTTGATGCAGCGTCAGCATATTCCTTAGCTTCTCGCTCTAGAAGCTCCATCAATTCCTGCTCAGTTTCGGTGAGATCCGGAGGGATCTCCCCTTCTTCTAAATCAGTGTAAACAGTAGTGTGATTAAGACGATCCTGCATAGCTAAAAATTCAGAAACTGTTATAACTTGAAGAGGAGTTACATACAGCGGGTTATCATCCGTGTAGCCTTTTGCAACTTCAACAGCCCTGTCTTCCTCAGCTTCACCAAAAGTACCAAAAGGATCAGGTTCTCCATCTTCCTCTTCAACCACAACCTTTTTCTCCCATTCATTTAACCTCTTAGTCAATTCTTGATTTTGAGTCTGAAGAGTTAAAATTTCACCAGCTTAACTTCCCACATTTTTCTCTAGTTCATCAATCTTCAACTATTGTCGATCAACTAACTTCCTCAACTCAGACATTTCAATTTCTGTCTTCCTTTTGTCTTCGTCAGCAGCCTTTTGAAATTTAGCAAAATCAGCAGACAACTGAATCAATCTCCGTTTAACTATTCCTGACAAATCACCTGATGCAACCTCAGGACGTTGAGAAGCTTGAACTTGCTGAGAAGATGTAGTTTGTTGTAGTTGAGTGGGTGGAGTTTGAGTAGAAGCACCAGTAGCTTGAATAGTCGGAGCAACCTTTGGATGAGATTTAGTTGTGGAAGATGAACTTCCGTCTTTAACCAAAATCTTCAAACGTTTTTGTCTCCCTCTTGTCGATACCTTGGGAGTTTCAGCTAGCTTCCTTTTAACCAAATCCACCTGACTCTCATCAAGCGCTGTTACATTCTCCTCATCAACTAATCGAGGACCAGTATGTCTTGGCGGTGGCTGATTCACCTTTTCTCCTCCTTCAATAGTAATATCGGTCTCATCCCCAGAAGTACTGTTCTCATGACGACAGCTCAAACTTTTCGGACACACGTAATTTTCATTAATCAGATGACCAATTAATCCTTTCTCCGAAACCTCAACCCGGCTCTGCAAAAACCTGTTGAATGATTGATCATTTAAGTGGTTCTGTTTTAGCTCATCCTCGGGAATTTTCACTAACCCCTGAACTTGCTTCTCCAGCATAATTTGAAGAAACCTTGGGAACACCAGATGAATCTTCCTCTTAACATTCAGAACCATTCCATCAAAAATCACTTGAGAAAAGTTAAAATCAGCGTTCAAAACCAACGCAACAAACATAGAGCTGTACTTAGCTGTCATCTCGTCAAAACCGCCCTGCATCGGGCTCAAACATCTAAGAAGAACGTACGTAAAGTATCGGTATTGCCTTGGAAGCTTCGTACATTTAACAGCTTTGGTTATATCACCAGTATAACCACATCTCTTTAAGCACCTTCTAACTTTCAAAATCGGAAAATCAGTTGGCATATCATCATTATCCGGGAACCCCAGATCTTCCCTGATAGTCTGTGCCGAAATACGAACAATCGTGTTATTGACAGAACTCAATATCACCTTTCTGTTATCTTCAGTAATGAAATGTCCCGTTCTTATTGATTAAAAACGTTCCATATTAATTGATTTCGTTGCGAGGTTTTGACCTCTATATGAGACGTTTTTCAAAGACTGCATTCATTTTAAAACAAATCATAACCTTTATTTCATCAATAAAGGTTTAAAAAGCTTTACGTAGATTATCAAATAATGATAATCTAAAATATCCTGTTTACACACGACTATTACATAATGGTTTACAATACAAATATGTTACAACAAAATAAGTTTCTTGAATGCAGTTTTTACACAATATCATACAAGCATGGACTCCAAATCTTGTCCTTATTTAAGTATGCGACAGCGGAAGCTCTTAATAATCACCTGAGAATAAACATGCTTAAAACGTCAACAAAAATGTTGGTGAGTTATAGGTTTAACCTATATATATCAAATCGTAACAATAGACCACAAGATTTCATATTTCATATGGTGAACACCTGGTAACTGACATTAACAAGATGCATATATAAGAATATCCCCATCATTCCGGGACACCCTTCGGATATGATATAAATTTCGAAGTACTAAAGCATCCGGTACTTTGGATGGGGTTTGTTAGGCCCAATAGATCTATCTTTAGGATTCGCGTCAATTAGGGTGTCTGTTCCCTAATTCTTAGATTACCAGACTTAATAAAAAGGGGCATATTCGATTTCGATAATTCAACCATAGAATGTAGTTTCACGTACTTGTGTCTATTTTGTAAATTATTTATAAAACCTGCATGTATTCTCATCCCAAAAATATTAGATTTTAAAAGTGGGACTATAACTCACTTTCACAGATTTTTACTTCGTCGGGAAGTAAGACTTGGCCACTGGTCGATTCACGAACCTATAACAAATATGTACATATATATCAAAGTATGTTCAAAATATATTTACAACACTTTTAATACATTTTGATTTCTTAAGTTCATTAAGTCAGCTGTCCTCGTTAGTAACCTACAACTAGTTGTCTAACGTTAGATGTACAGAAAAAAATTGATATATATTATCTTGAATCAATCCACGACCCAGTGTATACACGTCTCAGGCTAGATCACAACTCAAAGTATATATATTTTTGGAATCAACCTCAACCCTGTATAGCTAACTCCAACATTACTGCATATAGAGTGTCTATGGTTGTTTCAAATAATATATACACATGGGTCGATATGATATGTCAAAACATTTGCATACGTGTCTATGGTATCCCAAGATTACATAATATATTAGAATACATGTATAATACAATATAAGTTAGCTAGGATATGATTAATATAGATTTGTTACCAATTTTCACGTTGCTACAACAAGAAAAATTATCCAATCTTGTTTTACCCATAACTTCTTCATTTTAAATCCGTTTTGAGTGAATAAAATTGCTATGGTTTCATATTGAACTCTATTTTATGAATCTAAACAGAAAAAGTATAGGTTTATAGTCGGAAATATAAGTTACAAGTAATTTTTGTAAAGGTAGTCATTTCAGTCGAAAGAACAACGTCTAGATGACCATTTTGGAAAACATACTTCCACTTTGAGTTTAACCATGATTTTTGGATATAGTTTCATGTTCATAAGAAAAATAATTTTCCTAGAAGAACAACTTTTAAATCAAAGTTTATCATAGTTTTTAATTATCCAAACTAAAACAGCCCCCGGTTTCACTATGACGGCGTATATCTGATTTTATGGTGTTCATCGTGTTTCTAGGTTTTAAATCATTAAGTTAGCATATCATATAGATATAGAACATGTGTTTAGTTGATTTTAAAAGTCAAGTTAGAAGGATTAAATTTTGTTTGCGAACAAGTTTAGAATTAAGTAAACTATGTTCTAGTGATTACAAGTTTAAACCTTCGAATAAGATAGCTTTATATGTATGAATCGAATGATGTTATGAACATCATTACTACCTCAAGTTTTCTGGATAAAACCACTGAAAATGAGAAAAATGGATCTAGCTTCAAAGGATCCTTGGATGGCTTGAAAGTTCTTGAAGCAGAATCATGACACGAAAATAGTTCAAGTAAGATTTTCACTCGAAATAAGATTGTTATAGTTATAGAAATTGAATTAAAGTTTGAATATGATTATTACCTTGTATTAGAAATATAACCTACTGTAAGTAACAAAGGTTTCTTGATCTTGGATGATTACTTGGAATGGATTTAGAAAACTTGGAAGTAAACTTGCAATCTTAGAAGTATTCTTGATTTTATGAAACTAGAACTTGTAGAATTTATGAAGAACACTTAGAACTTGAAGATAGAACTTGAGAGAGATCAATTAGATGAAGAAAATTGAAGAATGAAAGTGTTTGTAGGTGTTTTTGGTCATTGGTGTATGGATTAGATATAAAGGATATGTAATTTTGTTTTCATGTAAATAAGTCATGAATGATTACTCATATTTTTGTAATTTTATGAGATATTTCATGCTAGTTGCCAAATGATGGTTCCCACATGTGTTAGGTGACTCACATGGGCTGCTAAGAGCTGATCATTAGAGTGTATATACCAATAGTACATACATCTAAAAGCTGTGTATTGTACGAGTACGAATACGGGTACATACGAGTAGAATTGTTGATGAAACTGAACGAGGATGTAATTGTAAGCATTTTTGTTAAGTAGAAGTATTTTGATAAGTGTCTTTAAGTCTTTCAAAAGTGTATGAATACATATTAAAACACTACATGTATATACATTTTAACTGAGTCGTTAAGTCATCGTTAGTCGTTACATGTAAATGTTGTTTTGAAACCTTTAGGTTAACGATCTTGTTGAATGTTGTTAACCCATTGTTTATTATAACAAATGAGATGTTAAATTGTTATATTATCATGATATTATGATATATAATATATATTAGTATGATATATATACAGTTAAATGTCGTTACAACGATAATCGTTACATATATGTCTCGTTTCGAAATCATTAAGTTAGTAGTCTTATTTTTACATATGTATTTCATTGTTAATATACTTAATAATATATTTACTTATCATTTAACATAATTAACCAAGTGTATCAATATCTTAATATGATTCATATGTACCTAGTAAGACGTTGTTATAACGATAATAGTTATATATATCGTTTTCGAGTTTCTTAAATTAATAGTCTCATTTTTATGTATATAACTCATTGTTAAAATACCTAATGAGATACATACTTATAATAAAATCATGTTAATTATATATATAACCATATACATGTCATCGTATAGTTTTTACAAGTTTTAACGTTCGTGAATCACCGGTCAACTTGGGTGGTCAATTGTCTATATGAAACCTATTTCAATTAATCAAGTCTTAACAAGTTTGATTGCTTAACATGTTGGAAACACTTAATCATGTAAATAACAATTTCATTTAATATATATATAAACATGGAAAAGTTCGGGTCACTACAGTACCTACCCGTTAAATAAATTTCGTCCCGAAATTTTAAGCAGTTGGAGGTGTTGACGTATCTTCTGGAAATAAATGCGGGTATTTCTTCTTCATCTGATCTTCACGCTCCCAGGTGAACTCGGGTCCTCTACGAGCATTCCATCGAACCTTAACAATCAGTATCTTGTTTTGTTTAAGTCTCTTAACCTCACGATCCATTATTTCGACGGGTTCTTCAATGAATTGAAGTTTTTCATTGATTTGGATTTCGTCCAACGAAATAGTGAGATCTTCTTTAGCAAAACATTTCTTCAAATTCAAGACGTGGAAAGTGTTATGTACAGCCGCGAGTTGTTGAGGTAACTCAAGTCGGTAAGCTACTGGTCCGACACGATCTATAATCTTGAATGGTCCAATGTACCTTGGATTTAGTTTCCCCCGTTTACCAAATCGAACAACGCCTTTCCAAGGTGAAACCTTAAGCATGACCATTTCTCCAATTTCAAACTCTATATCTTTTCTTTTACTGTCCGCGTAGCTCTTTTGTCAACTCTGGGCGGTTTTCAATCTTTGTTGAATTTGGATGATTTTCTCGGTAGTTTATTGTATTATCTCCGGACTCGTAATCTGTCTATCCCCCACTTCACTCCAACAAATCGGAGACCTGCACTTTCTACCATAAAGTGCTTCAAACGGTGCCATCTCAATGCTTGAATGGTAGCTATTGTTGTAGGAAAATTCTGCTAACGGTAGATGTCGATCCCAACTGTTTCCGAAATCAATAACACATGCTCGTAGCATGTATTCAAGCGTTTGTATCGTCCTTTCGCTCTGCCCATCAGTTTGTGGATGATAGGCAGTACTCATGTCTAGACGAGTTCCCAATGCTTGCTGTAATGTCTGCCAGAATCTTGAAATAAATCTGCCATCCCTATCAGAGATAATAGAGATTGGTATTCCATGTATGGAGACGACGTCCTTCAAATACAGTCGTGCTAACTTCTCCATCTTGTCATCTTCTCTTATTGGCAGGAAGTGTGCTGACTTGGTGAGACGATCAACTATTACCCAAATAGTATCATAACCACTTGCAGTCCTTGGCAATTTAGTAATGAAATCCATGGTAATGTTTTCCCATTTCCATTCTGGGATTTCAGGTTGTTGTAGTAGACCTGATGGTTTCTGATGTTCAGCTTTGACCTTAGAACACGTCAAACATTCTCCTACATATTTAGCAATATTGGCTTTCATACCTGGCCACCAAAAATGTTTCTTAAGATCCTTGTACATCTTCCCCGTTCCAGGATGTATTGAGTATCTGGTTTTATGAGCTTCTCTAAGTACCATTTCTCTCATATCTCCAAATTTTGGTACCCAAATTCTTTCAGCCCTATACCGGGTTCCGTCTTTCCGAATATTAAGATGCTTCTCCGATCCTTTGGGTATTTCATTCTTTAAATTTCCCTCTTTTAAAACTCCTTGTTGCGCCTCCTTTATTTGAGTAGTAAGGTTAGTGTGAATCATTATATTCATAGATTTTACTCGAATGGGTTCTCTGTCCTTTCTGCTCAATGCGTCGGCTACCACATTTGCCTTCCCCAGGTGGTAACGAATCTCAAAGTCGTAATCATTCAACAATTCACTCCACCTACGCTGCCTCATATTCAGTTGTTTCTGATTAAATATGTGTTGAAGACTTTTGTGGTCGGTATATATAATACTTTTGACCCCATATAAGTAGTGCCTCCAAGTCTTTAATGCAAAAACAACCGCGCCTAATTCCAAATCATGCGTCGTATAATTTTGCTCGTGAATCTTCAATTGTCTAGACGCATAAGCAATCACCTTCGTCCGTTGCATTAATACACAACCGAGACCTTGCTTCGATGCGTCACAATAAATCACAAAATCATCATTCCCTTCAGGCAATGACAATATAGGTGCCGTAGTTAGCTTTTTCTTCAATAATTGAAACGCCTTCTCTTGTTCATCCTTCCATTCAAATTTCTTCCCTTTATGCGTTAATGCAGCCAAGGGTTTTGCTATTTTGGAGAAATCTTGGATGAATCTTCTGTAGTAACCAGCCAATCCTAAAAATTGACGTATATGCTTCGGAGTTTTTGGGGTTTCCCACTTTCTTTTGACTTGCTTCACATTGGCCTCTTCAGCCGTCTATTCTTTAATTCTTTCCTCAATCTGGTTCACTAGTTTGTGAGCCATTCTACATGCCTGTTGTATGGAGGCAGGCTCTTGTGAACTTATATCTTCTTGGATTATTTCCGGTAATCCTTTCACAAACGCGTCGATCTTCTCTTCCTCATCTTCGAACGCTCCCGGACACAATAGGCACAATTCTGTGAATCGTCTTTCTTACGTGGTAATATCAAATCCTTGGGTTCGTAACCCTCTAAGTTCTGTCTTGAGCTTATTGACCTCGGTTCTGGGACGGTACTTCTCGTTCATCAAGTGCTTGAATGCTGACCACGGTAGTGCGTACGCATCATCTTGTCCCACTTGCTCTAGATAGCTATTCCACCATGTTAACGCAGAACCTGTGAAGGTATGCGTAGCGTACTTCACTTTGTCCTCTTCAGTACACTTACTTATGGCAAACACCGATTCGACCTTCTCGGTCCACCGTTTCAATCCGATCGGTCCTTCGGTTCCATCAAATTCCAAAGGTTTGCAGGCAGTGAATTCTTTGTAGGTGCATCCTACACGATTTCCTGTACTGCTAGATCCAAGGTTATTGTTGGTATGTAGTGCAGCCTGTACTAGGGCTATGTTTGAAGCTAGAAAAGTACGGAATTCCTCTTCATTCATATTCACGGTGTGTCGAGTAGTCGGTGCCATTTCCTTCAAAATAGTCAAATGGAACAAGTTAATCATACAGAATATTAAGAGTAGTTAATAGTATTTTGTAGCATAATATGAACTCATTTATAAAAGCTTTTTCTTCATATTAGCGTTTTATAAGTTTAAATTCGGGTAGTACCTACCCGTTAAGTTCATACTTAGTAGCTAATATACAATTCAACTACTACAATTCTATATGAAAAACTGATTATAATAATATTTCGCGTTCAAACTTTTATACAATATTTTACAAACTTACAATACCGCTTATTTTACATAAAGCATGAAATATAGCACACAATAACTTTGATACAAGATAGTTGTGAAGATAATTCTAGCTAGTACACAAGTCGTTCAGCAAAGGCAATAAAGACACGTAATTCATACGTCAGAAACAAGTCATGCATTCTGGTTTTACTAGGACTACTTCCCATCCTTGGTCTTGTGGAACATAACCGTTATGGCCATTGATAAGACAGCGTGTTGTAACGTCGTCAAAGGGACGAGGGTTACGTAATGACCAACAGTCTCGTAATAACCTAAAAACCTCATTTCTTACCCCAATTACCGACTCCGTCACTTGTGGGAACGTTTTGTTTAATAGTTGTAGCCCGATGTTCTTTTTCTCACTTTGGTGAGAAGCGAACATTACTAACCCATAAGCATAGCATGCTTCTTTATGTTGCATGTTAGCCGCTTTTTCTAAATCATGAAGTCCTATATTCGGATACATTGAGTCAAAATAATTTCTTAACCCGTTGCGTAAAATAGCATTTGGGTTCCCCGCAATATATGCGTCAAAGTAAACACATCGTAACTTATGGGTTTCCCAATGTGATATCCCCCATCTTTCAAACGAAAGTCTCTTATAAACCAAGACATTCTTGGAACATTCTTCGAATGTCTTACAAACTGATTTCGCCATAAATAGTTGTGCCGAAGAATTCTGACTGACTCTAGACAAGATTTCATCAATCATGTCTCCGGGTAGGTCTCTTAAAATTTTGGGTTGTCTATCCATTTTGTGTTTTTATACTGTAAAATATACAAGAGTTAGATTCATGAAAAAATACTTATTAATACAAGCAATTTTTACATATATCATAAAGCATAAGCACACTATATTACATATATTACACCACACGAATACAACTATCTTATTCCGACTCGCTCGTTTCTTCTTCTTCTTCGGTTTTGGTTCGTTTTGCCAAGTTTCTAGGGATATATGATGTTCCCCTAATACGAGCTGTCGTTTTCCACAACAGTTTAGAAAAACCTGGTGGTTTAGAGGTTCCTGGGTCATTGTTACAACTTAAGGGCTTCGGGGGTTGACGATACATATAAAGTTCATCGGGGTTGGAATTAGATTTCTCTATTTTTATGCCCTTTCCCTTATTATTTTCTTTTGCCTTTTTAAATTCAGTTGGGGTAATTTCTATAACATCATCGGAATTCTCGTCGGAATCCGATTCATCGGAGAATTGGTAATCCTCCCAATATTTTGCTTCCTTGGCGGAAACACCATTGACCATAATTAACCTTGGTCGGTTGGTTGAGGATTTTCTTTTACTTAACCGTTTTATTATTTCCCCCACCGGTTCTATTTCCTCCTCCGGTTCCTCCTCTTCCGGTTCTGATTCTTCTTCCGGTTCTGATTCTTCTTCCGGTTCTTCTTCGGGAACTTGTGAATCAGTCCAATATATATTCGACTCTTCGTTATTATTATGTGAGTCAATGGAATTTGTGCTAGAGGTAGACATCTATCACACAATATCAAACATGTTAAGAGATTAATATATCACATAATATATACATGTTAATAATATATAGTTTCCAACAAAAATGTTAAGCAATCATGTTTAAAGAAAACACGGTCGAAGTCCAGACTCACTAATGCATCCTAACAAACTCGATAAGACACGCTAATGCAAATTTTTCTGGTTCTCTAAGACCAATGTTCGGATACCAACTGAAATGTCCCATTCTTATTGATTAAAAACGTTCCATATTAATTGATTTCGTTGCGAGGTTTTGACCTCTATATGAGACGTTTTTCAAAGACTGCATTCATTTTAAAACAAATCATAACCTTTATTTCATCAATAAAGGTTTAAAAAGCTTTACGTAGATTATCAAATAATGATAATCTAAAATATCCTGTTTACACACGACTATTACATAATGGTTTACAATACAAATATGTTACAACAAAATAAGTTTCTTGAATGCAGTTTTTACACAATATCATACAAGCATGGACTCCAAATCTTGTCCTTATTTAAGTATGCGACAGCGGAAGCTCTTAATAATCACCTGAGAATAAACATGCTTAAAACGTCAACAAAAATGTTGGTGAGTTATAGGTTTAACCTATATATATCAAATCGTAACAATAGACTACAAGATTTCATATTTCAATATACATCCCATACATAGAGATAAAAATCATTCATATGGTGAACACCTGGTAACAGACATTAACAAGATGCATATATAAGAATATCCCCATCATTCCGGGACACCCTTCGGATATGATATAAATTTCGAAGTACTAAAGCATCCGGTACTTTGGATGGGGTTTGTTAGGCCCAATAGATCTATCTTTAGGATTCGCGTCAATTAGGGTGTCTGTTCCCTAATTCTTAGATTACCAGACTTAATAAAAAGGGGCATATTCGATTTCGATAATTCAACCATAGAATGTAGTTTCACGTACTTGTGTCTATTTTGTAAATTATTTATAAAACCTGCATGTATTCTCATCCCAAAAATATTAGATTTTAAAAGTGGGACTATAACTCACTTTCACAGATTTTTACTTCGTCGGGAAGTAAGACTTGGCCACTGGTCGATTCACGAACCTATAACAAATATGTACATATATATCAAAGTATGTTCAAAATATATTTACAACACTTTTAATACATTTTGATGTCTTAAGTTCATTAAGTCAGCTGTCCTCGTTAGTAACCTACAACTAGTTGTCTAACGTTAGATGTACAGAAAAAAATTGATATATATTATCTTGAATCAATCCACGACCCAGTGTATACACGTCTCAGGCTAGATCACAACTCAAAGTATATATATTTTTGGAATCAACCTCAACCCTGTATAGCTAACTCCCACATTACTGCATATAGAGTGTCTATGGTTGTTTCAAATAATATATACACATAGGTCGATATGATATGTCAAAACATTTACATACGTGTCTATGGTATCCCAAGATTACATAATATATTAGAATACATGTATAATACAATATAAGTTAGCTAGGATATGATTAATATAGATTTGTTACCAATTTTCACGTTGCTACAACAAGAAAAATTATCCAATCTTGTTTTACCTATAACTTCTTCATTTTAAATCCGTTTTGAGTGAATCAAATTGCTATGGTTTCATATTGAACTCTATTTTATGAATCTAAACAGAAAAAGTATAGGTTTATAGTCAGAAATATAAGTTACAAGTCATTTTTGTAAAGGTAGTCATTTCAGTCGAAAGAACGACGTCTAGATGACCATTTTAGAAAACATACTTCCACTTTGAGTTTAACCATGATTTTTGGATATAGTTTTATGTTCATAAGAAAAATCATTTTCCTAGAAGAACAAATTTTAAATCAAAGTTTATCATAGTATTTAATTATCCAAACCAAAACAGCCCCCGGTTTCACTATGACGGCGTATATCCGATTTTATGGTGTTCATCGTGTTTCTAGGTTTTAAATCATTAAGTTAGCATATCATATAGATATAGAACATGTGTTTAGTTGATTTTAAAAGTCAAGTTAGAAGGATTAAATTTTGTTTGCGAACAAGTTTAGAATTAAGTAAACTATGTTCTAGTGATTACAAGTTTAAACCTTCGAATAAGATAGCTTTATATGTATGAATCGAATGATGTTATGAACATCATTACTACCTCAAGTTTTCTGGATAAAACCACTGAAAATGAGAAAAATGGATCTAGCTTCAAAGGATCCTTGGATGGCTTGAAAGTTCTTGAAGCAGAATCATGACACGAAAATAGTTCAAGTAAGATTTTCACTCGAAATAAGATTGTTATAGTTATAGAATTGAATTAAAGTTTGAATATGATTATTACCTTGTATTAGAAATATAACCTACTGTAAGTAACAAAGGTTTCTTGATCTTGGATGATTACTTGGAATGGATTTAGAAAACTTGGAAGTAAACTTGCAATCTTAGAAGTATTCTTGATTTTATGAAACTAGAACTTGTAGAATTTATGAAGAACACTTAGAACTTGAAGATAGAACTTGAGAGAGATCAATTAGATGAAGAAAATTGAAGAATGAAAGTGTTTGTAGGTGTTTTTGGTCGTTGGTGTATGGATTAGATATAAAGGATATGTAATTTTGTTTTCATTTAAATAAGTCATGAATGATTACTCATATTTTTGTAATTTTATGAGATATTTCATGCTAGTTGCCAAATGATGGTTCCCACATGTGTTAGGTGACTCACATGGGCTGCTAAGAGCTGATCATTGGAGTGTATATACCAATAGTACATACATCTAAAAGCTGTGTATTGTACGAGTACGAATACGGGTACATACGAGTAGAATTGTTGATGAAACTGAACGAGGATGTAATTGTAAGCATTTTTGTTAAGTAGAAGTATTTTGATAAGTGTCTTGAAGTCTTTCAAAAGTGTATGAATACATATTAAAACACTACATGTATATACATTTTAACTGAGTCGTTAAGTCATCGTTAGTCGTTACATGTAAATGTTGTTTTGAAACCTTTAGGTTAACGATCTTGTTGAATGTTGTTAACCCATTGTTTATTATAAAAAATGAGATGTTAAATTTTTATATTATCATGATATTATGATATATAATATATCTTAGTATGATATATATACAGGTAAATGTCGTTACAACGATAATCGTTACATATATGTCTCGTTTCGAAATCATTAAGTTAGTAGTCTTATTTTTACATATGTATTTCATTGTTAATACACTTAATAATATATTTACTTATCATTTAACATAATTAACCAAGTGTATCAATATCTTAATATGATTCATATGTACCTAGTAAGACGTTGTTATAACGATAATCGTTATATATATCGTTTTCGAGTTTCTTAAATTAATAGTCTCATTTTTATGTATATAACTCATTGTTAAAATACCTAATGAGATACATACTTATAATAAAATCATGTTAATTATATATATAACCATATATATGTCATCGTATAGTTTTTACAAGTTTTAACGTTCGTGAATCACCGGTCAACTTGGGTGGTCAATTGTCTATATGAAACCTATTTCAATTAATCAAGTATTAACAAGTTTGATTGCTTAACATGTTGGAAACA
Organism: Rutidosis leptorrhynchoides; assembly: GCF_046630445.1. Taxonomy (NCBI): domain Eukaryota; kingdom Viridiplantae; phylum Streptophyta; class Magnoliopsida; order Asterales; family Asteraceae; genus Rutidosis; species Rutidosis leptorrhynchoides. The sequence continues at coordinate 155,830,499 of NC_092334.1, forward strand.
CTTAATCATGTAAATAACAATTTCATTTAATATATATATAAACATGGAAAAGTTCGGGTCACTACAAGTAACAACTTGAGCAACCTCCCAGAATGTTCTCTGATGAGAATAATATGGAGTACACTCGGCAGTAATAGCTTTAAAGATCCTGGAACGCTTCAAAAATGCAATAATAGGACCAAATCCTCCTCTTTGGGCCTCAGGACCCTTTTCGTCAACACATGCAAGTACGTTTGTATCTTCTCGACCAATCAGACCTAGTAACTCAGAAGATAAAGGGATTCGTGGTTCACGTTCTTCATCAGACATCTGCTGTTGTTCTTGAGACATCGTGAATATCTGAAAAACACTCAAAACAATATAACTAATAAACATTTACCTCCATGTATCATGGGGTATCTAGTTAATCATACGAATCAACAGATAAATAAACATAACAAGCACATTAACTAATACCCTCACATTTATATCGTTCAGAGGTTATGTTTATTACACACCATAGTACAAAGGCTAACATGCTAGCCCTATCAAATTACAAAATAACCGTAGTTAAACATAATCACACTAAATCACAAACATAAGGATTATGCTTCAATAACATCCTCTGGTACTGGCTTCAATTTGTAACTCGTGTCCTCAAATAGATCAAGCTCATCAAACAAATGATTTAAAAGGACGGCATAGGGAAATGGTTTTTCCTCATTATCCAAAGCATCCTTCATGATATTAATGACAATCTGACTAAAATTCACCTTGATACGTTCCATAAGACAGTACAACAGAACAGCCTCAGTACCAGATAACAATTCGTCAGATGGATCTCTAAACACCACATTTCTTTTGATAATCCTCAAGTTAGACACCAAATCATCCCTAACATCACTATCTCTGATCTCAATTCTATTGGAACCAATTACATACCCTGGCTTGGTGATGTGAGCAGCCACCCCACCCGCATCAAATTTGCTAGAAATCTTTCTAATATCTTTACTAGGGCAATATACCTTGTCTCCCTAGTAATTCAATAGTAAGTGATCTGCGAAGTCATCTATGGTCCACTTATAGGCATTACCAAAGAAATTAGCATGAACATGTTTCTTCTCTATGGCCAGACTAGAATAGAACTCTCAGATGAGCTTAGGACAGAAATGATTCCCTATTTGAAGAAATGTTATACAATCTAAACCTTTCCACTGATCTTGAGTGAACTGGGTTGCAGCAACTTTGGTCTCTACACGGATATGCCTGTGTTTGGCCAAAGCTCTCTTCCAGATCATATTCCCAAGTTCCACTTATCCTACTACTTGGTCCCGACATTCTTAGAGCAAAACTACACAAAACATTCAGTATAACATGATACGAACTCAACAAAACAATCAAAAACAGCAAAATTCAAAAATTAGGGTTTCTATACACTCGGTCGAGTGTGTATACACACACGGTCGTGTGTATCTTAGAACGGTCGAGTGTGTGAACTCACTCGGTCGAGTGCGTCACACACTCGGTCGAGCGTGTTCATCAGATCTGAAAACCCTAACTTTGCAAATCAATCAAATCTGTTGTTTTTGCTTCAAGATCTGACCACAATAATCTCTAAACATGCCGATTAACATAATCAAACAACTAATTTTAACAGATTAAATCTAAAAAGCATTCAATTCGTGTTTTGCATTTCAAATACAAAATCAAAGATTATAGGCAAATGAAAACGAACTATGATACCTTGTTAGTGGCACTGTGATCACAAGAGAAAGATGTATCTAAAACTAGCGATCAAAAACTCGTTCTTTAAATTTGAAAAACTTGGTAAAATTCGATCCCTAAATCACACAAGTATTCTGAGCCGTTTGAGACTCAGACCCTTTTTATACCCCCAGACACACTCGGTCGAATGTGTCGTCCACACGGCCGTGACTGAATACTCACTCGGTCGAGTGTGTTTTAAACACATCACATAATTTTCACCTAGTCAGTCGGTCGTGCGAGTCGCTTACACGGTCGAGTGTGTTTACTCACTCGGTCGACTGTCGTTAGGGTTGAAAACATAGAAAATTTCGATTTCAAAATCACAACACCTTCCTTGTCCACTCCCCCTGGGACTGATCTCCACAGTATAAAAACAAAACCCACTTTGTTCCTTTAATCTCTAAACATTTATTCTCTAATTTAACAAAACACATAGAATCCTTTCACAGTAAACCTTTCCGAGAACTGAGTTGTTTGGCTTAATACATAAACAGAAATGCACATGCAACTAATCTTATGAATGCAAACAATCTCAGATATGCATGCACATGCAAATACACAAAACAAATTACTGTACTAGATCCAGTGTGTCATGATTATCAACATTATAACAGCAATAGTTAATCTTTTAGATCTGCAATAAATCAACTTCTAACATTAGTTTCATTAAACAATAGCATAAGAAGAATATATGATGTTATCAGCCTAGGAACAGATAAAACTGCATATCATGAATCACACCACAAGGAGAATAACACATCTTTTGTGAGTTGACATATTAAATTGATTAAATCTTTTGATTCGGGGATCAGAACTGAACTATATTGACATGTTTTTCCACAGTTCATTCATTAACTTATTTGATAAAGCATATACAGAACAACTTTCAAATATATCGGTGAACGTTTACCAACTTTCACCCTCGATTTCGATGACCACGTTATATTAATTACATTAACATTTTTCAATGTTTGAATTAGATCATGAAGTCAGTCCTCATTTGAGATCGCACGATGTTTCAGGTAGAACAATTGAGCACAACATGTTGACGCTGTCCTCTTATCACATCAATGTACTTTCAATCTGATTGGACAGAACCATCTCACGATGTTTCTAGCAACCCTGTCAGCCATGAGCTTCTACCTTAAACTTACACCTTTCGTTTCAGATAATCTTGTGACTCTCAAATTTATTGCATACTTTGTTAAGACGCATACCGGCCGCTATAAACCCCATACTTAAACGGAAATAGTATGATGTATGATGTTGGATGGATGGAAGTGATATATATATTTGAGTGATGGAACGCTAAGATATCCTCCATAATATATTCCCTCTATCCAGGTCAATAGGTACAATCCTATACCACAGACAAAAGATGTAAAGTCCACCAAATGAGATGTGAACTGAATGATTTAAGTTCTCTATATCTGATGATCTGATAAATTTCTCCCCCTCGGATGTAGATAACTAAATCTTCCAAATAAATCTCCGATGATATTACCAATTGTCTTAGACTTAGATAACATAGGAATCTCTGAAGCTGTGTTCAATCCTTGATCCATGATTCTCTTACAGTAATGTGATGCATCATTTTCTTTACAACGCTGAATAAATAAACATAAACATAACACTTTTTTATGTTACTTTTTCTCCATAAAATAAACAAAATAAATAAGTAAATACAACTATACATGATGATGATGCACTACTGTCTTTGACTTTAGTAGAAACTGCACGGAAAACCAATCTTCTGATGTTGAAATCTAGAAACCGATGACATTGCAAAATACAAATCATTCTGTGTCTGTGATACAAGACTGCACTTCTAAACCCTTTTAGAGAAAGCACCTCCCTTCGGGTACCCGATATGTATGTTGTTGAATTTCGGTCCAAGTAATAAAGGTAAATAGAAACAAGTATGCATCCTAAACAAAGTATGCTCACCTTGGGGGCTCACAAAATTATCCTGTTGCTACCAAGTATAAATCGTAGTAGGGGAGACCTCAACCGTCTGTTGAGTTTCTGAACAACCATTTCTCAGTACATATTCAGTGATAAGTAGGTGACTACCCTCAACCGCTGTAAATCTTTCCATGATTTTCTCATCATGACATTTACACTTTGTTAATGTTATCATCTCTATCTAGAATGATGCCAATAAAGTCCACTAACACATTATCAGTCATCCTGTATTACTTGTTTTTCACAACTTACATGTCAGTTCAGCATTGCAATCACTTCCCCATAACATAGAATAAGCAACTCATTTTCAGGTTTTTTTATTTATTTATGGATTTTCCATTTTTCAATTTTTATTTGTTTTTCTGGTTTTTCTGATTTTTATGGCTTTTTGATTTTCTCTATACAAAAGCATAAAACTATCTAAAAACATAAGCAAACATGCAGAAAAATCATCAAAAACTAATCTATCATGCAAATGGAAAGTAAACATGCAGATGATCTACAAACTACCATGCAAAACTACACATATTATACAAGCAGTTGCAAAACCTTCACAACTCAGTCTCTTGGTTAGGTTCCCCTGTGTCAGGAACCTCAGTTTCAGGAACTACATCAGTAAGCAATTTAATACCTATTTCCTTTAATAGAAAATCAAAGCGTGGTTTATCAAAAGCTTTTGTGAAGAGATCAGCCCTTTGGGCTGTAGTGTCTATCTGCACTACATCTATCAGCTTTTTCTCATAGCAATCTCTAATGAAATGGTACTTAATCCCTATATGTTTCGTTTTAGAATGATTTACGGGATTTTTAGTGACAGCTATGGCAGCGGTATTATCAACATAAATAGGAGTGTTAGAAATTTGCAAACCGTAGTCACGTAGTTGCTGTTGTATCCAGATGACCTGTGATGTACAGCTGGCCGAGGTAATGTATTCTGCTTCACAAGTGGACTGAGCCACCGATGTCTGCTTCTTACACTGCCAGGTAACAAGCTTGCTTCCCAGAAACTGACAACCCCCCGATGTTGACTTAAAATCTTTCTTACAACCTCCATAGTCCGAATCACTATACGATGTGAGATCAAAACCATCCTCACACGGATACCATAACCCTAAGCTCGGTGTATCTTTCAAATACCTCAGAATCTTCTTAACCACTAACATATGATGAACATTAGGATTTGCCTGATAACGAGTACACAGACAAACCACAAACATGATATCTGGTTGAGAAGCTGTAAGATACATTAGAGAACCTATGATTGCCCTGTATAACGTTTGGTCCACTTAAGCACCCTCAGAATCAGGAGATATCCCATGATTTACAGACAACGGAGTCTTAGCGGGTCTTTCTGCTTCCATTTGAAACCTCTTCAGAATATCAGCTACATACTTGGTTTGATGTAAAAATATGCCTTTATCCGTCTGAGCTACCTGTAGACCTAAGAAAAACTTTACCGTTCCCATTGAACTCATCTTGAACTTATGCTGCATGACTTTCTCAAACTCGTCAACCATTCCCTGATCTGTTGAACCGAAGATAATATCATCCACATAAACCTGCACTAACATAAGATGTTGTCCCTTTTTCTTGATGAAAAGTGTCTGATCAATGACACCTCTCCTGAAACCATTTTCAATCATGTAGTTGGACAATGTTGCATACCATGCTCTAGGAGCTTAATGAAGACCATAAAGTGCCTTTTCAAGTCGATAAACCTTTTCTGGGAAATGCGGGTCTTCGAAACCAGGTGGTTGTTCAACAAATACTCTTTCATTGATCTCGTCGTACAAGAATGCACTTTTAACATCCATCTGAAAAACTTTAAAACCCATGAAGGATGCAAAAGCCAAGAAAATCCTAATTGCTTCCAGTCGTGCAACCGGAGCAAAAACCTCATCATAGTCAATTTCAGGGATCTGTTGATATCCCTTTACCACCAGTCTAGCTTTGTTTCTGATAACAATACCCTGTTCATCCTTCTTATTTTTCAAAACCCATCGAAGACCATAGGGCACACAACCATGCGGTGGATTGACTAGCTTCCAAACCTTTAAATGTTTGAATTGTAACAGCTCCTCTTGCATTGCACTAACCCACTCATCAAACTTCAATTCCTCATAAGCATCTTTAGGTTCAATTTGACACACATAACATGAGTGAGCATGCACAAATATTCTTCCTGTCTTATTCAACGTTGAATAAAAAGCTGTTACCACATTCGCACTCTCTGTTTGAACATCTTCTGCTACTGTTGAACTTACACTAGTCACAGGAACCTCTGATGTAGTCGGAACTTCAGATGTAGAGGTTTCATTAGACTTTGCTTGTGGAATACTAATGTGAGGAATGCCTCTTGAATCTACATAATAATCATCAAGGCGTTTAGGTGGCAAAATCACACGATTGGATCTACGTACACCTCCTGCTTCAGTTGGCGGTTCAGTCACTGTCACAGTTGGTGGTTGATTATATAGAGGATTAAGATGTTCCTCAGTCAGTTGCGTTCGACTAACTTCCTCGTCATCTTCAAGTTCACTATCTTCATCTGTATACACTGCCCCGTCTTCATTAGAATCAAAATCACTTCTAACACTCTGCGGACTTGGTTGCAAGCTAGAAACTGGATTCTGAACCTGCGCTGGAATAGTGAAAACATTCTCAGAAGAGTTTTGAGAATCAAACAATATCTGAGTCAGAACTTCTTCATCTGTAGCATTGATGATGTAGCGTGAGGGTAGGAAATATACTATTATTTTTAATACAAAATACGTTACAAATTACACAAGATATTTATTTATTTAGAGAATGGATATACTTAAACCTTGCTACAACACTTATAGGCAGTGTACCTAATCGTACAGTAGTGTAGTTTTTAGTAAGTCCGGTTCGTTCCACAGGGAAATCTTTAAACAAAGCTTAACGCTATATTAGTTTACTTTTATAAAAATACAAATACATATATATAAGTAATATTATTATTATAAAGGGGGGTTTTTACCGTTTAATGACCGGTTTGTCGATTTTAAAACTTTAGTCGCAGTTAAAACCAAATGTAAAATAATAAATAAATACAAGACTTAATTTTAAGCGTAAAGTAAATAACGATAATGAAATTGCGAATAATAAAAGTGCGATAAAATAAACTTGCGATAATTAAAAAGTACGATAATTAAAAGTGCAATTAAATACAATAACAATAAAAATGCGATAATTAGAAGTGCAATTAAATATAAAATAAAGGAAATTAAATATGAAATAAAAGAATTATGCTTATTTAAACTTCCGTAATCATGATGTTTGACGTGTTGATTTTAGTTTTATGCCCATGGGTTAATTGTCCTTTGTCCTGGATTATTTAATATGTCCGTCTGGTTTTTGTCCATAACAGTCCATCAGTCATAAATATAAAGTGCGAGTGTCCTCGTCAAATTATCCTTATACCCGAAGTTAAATATTTCAACTAATTGGGGATTTAAACTGTAACAAGATTTTAATACTTTGTTTAATAATTACACCAGGATGTCGACTGAGTGTAACCCAAGGTTTTAATATTTTGTTATCAATTATACCAAATGTCCTTGTACATAATTTCACCCCTGTTTTAATTATTCTAGTGGCTATTAATCCATTCCCGTGTCCGGTTAAATGAACGATTATTCGTATATATAAATACCCCGCCCATCGTGTCCGATTGAGTGTATATGGTAATTTATAGGGACGCCCAATTGTAAATCTTTATATTAACATTAACAAACTATCATTTAGTTAAACAAATATAAAGCCCATTAATTAGCCCATAGTCTAATTTCCACAAGTGTCGTTCTTTTGTCCAAACCCCAATTATGGTACAAAGTCCAATTACCAAATTTTAGTAATTAGCCCAACATCATGATTACTTCGTTTTAAATAAGCATAATAATAACTTAGCTACGAGACATTAATGTAAAAAGGTTGAACATAACTTACAATGATTAAAAATAGCGTAGCGTTACACGGACAGAATTTCGACTTACACCCTTACAACATTCGCTAACATACCCTTATTATTAGAATTATAATTAAAATTAAAATATAAATTATAAATATATATTTTACGTATATATGAGAGAAGAAGAAAAAGATGGATGAAAATGATCAGAATTCGGTTTGCTTTATAGGGAGTTTCAAAACTGGGGGCTCCGCGACTCGCGGCCATTTTGGCCTTCAAACTCCGCGAGTCGCGGAGAATGAAATTACAGCTCAGTCCCTTGGAGTCTTTCTCTGCCGACGGTTTTTATTTATAAATATAATATATATATAATTAATATAATTAATTATATATTATATTATATTTATATACATAGTTAACTTGTAATTTTTAGTCCGTTGCGTCGAGCGTTAAGAGTTGACTCTGGTCCCGGTTCCGGATTTTCGAACGTCCTTGCGTACAATTTAATATCTTGTACTTTGCGTTTTGAATCTTGTACTCTTGTAATTTCGAGACATTTCTTATCAATAATTGGAACCTTTTTGATTGTCTTTTGTACTTTTGAGCTTTTTGGTCGTTTGCGGCTTCAATTCGTCGAATCTGTCTTTTGTCTTCACCTTTTATTATTTAAATGAATATCACTTGTAAATAGAACAATTGCAACTAAAAGCTTGTCTTTCTTGAGGAATAATGCTATGAAATATATGTTCGTTTTTAGCATTATCAAATATTCCCACACTTGAGCGTTGCTTGTCCTCAAGCAATATCGTCTTGAAATACTAGAATCACTTCTTTATTCTTCACACTTTGTACATCAGTGATTTCTATACGGTGGTATGAACAATGGTAGTAACGATATGGTTTACAGTCCCATATGACTATAAAAATTTAGATCCATTAAGGAAATTGGATCTTTATGAAAACATTTGATCTTTTGAAAATCTAGTTTTTACCCTAGATAAGTTTTCCGGAATAACCCTTTACCGGTGTTTGCAAAATATTTTTGTGGGTTTGGTGGGTTTTAGATTTGAAAATTTTAGCTCAAAACTTGCGGTTTTGTGTCACCCACTTGCTAACCTTGTATTTGGAAAGCAACACGTCCAGTTTACTTGTTCCGTATATTACCTTTCGGTAAACTACCGTTCGGTTGTAAAGGAAAGCGTTGAACAAGCAACTGTTAAGGCAATGTCCCCTGACATGCTTTTAATTATGGTCTGTAACGTGTCGGACGCAATTACTATCCTTGGTAGGAGCAATAGTAAAGCTCACCCTTATAATTTTTCGGTATGGCACAAGGTCCTGTCTTTGACCATGCTATGCAACCACCGTTCTTACGGTTGACACCCGATTTAGTTCAGGTGACCTAATGAATTCCAGGTGAATTCCTAGGTTTTTACGTTCAATGGTAATGAACGCATTGAAAATGGGTTTTCAGAAAACAAATCGGTTTATAATTTTGATCAAAATATTTTCTCGTTCAAGCTCGAGTTTAGATATCATTGAATTCCATGAGTTTGAATTCTCAATCTTTAAGGTCAATCTCTAGGATTGAGTAATATCAGTCTTAAAAGCTGATTTTTAATCTTTAAGGAGATTATCCTTTCTGGGGATCTGATTCATTAGTCTTATCCAGCTAATTTGCATGGTGCCCCCCCATTGTACGAGATAAATCCTTCTCATGGTTAGGATAAATCTGACCACTTGGCGACCCTGTTTAATGCTGAGGTCCGTGGATTTCCTGCTAATTTTAGTGATGACTTTTCTAGATTTTTCGTCAACCTACAGCTGGTCTGGACGACAACTTCATGACCTAAATCAAGAAGCGCGTTTCTTTTTCGGAAGACTTTACTTCCTTTTAATGATGGAATTGATTCATCGTGTAGATCCATCTCTTCTTTTCTTTCATCGGGTAAAAACAGTTTAGTTTAGTCCAAAGCAAAAGTATTTTCAGTTATTTGTTACAGATATATGTGACATATGTTTAAGATAACTTGGTAAATTTTCCCACACTTGGCTTTTATTTTCCTTTTTATCGTCCTCTATTCCATTTTAAATGAATTTTAACATTTTGGTTTGTTTCTCAATTTATGTCCTTTTTGAGGTAACAATAATTTCGGTGTTAAAACCTAGTTTTATCGTTCATAAATATGTATAAACATGATTTTTAGTTCATTTAATTGAAAATTTTGAAAAATTTTACTAGAATTGGGTAGTCAGTATATAAGACCAGGGCTGTTCTTTATTATCAGAGAGCACTAGATTCTAATACAACTACTGCTTTACTAGTATTTTTAATGGTAACCAAGTGTATAAAGTAAAAATTTTTAAAATCCGAAAGAATTTAACCCCTTCCCACACTTAAGATCTTGCAATGCCCTCATTTGCAAGAAATCAGTAACAATTTAAATTATTGAGGGTGATTTGTGTGAAAATGATTAAATTTTACCAAAGTTTCCAAATATATTGGCGTTTATTTGCTGAATGATAAATGGTGCACATCATTTGTTCATTCCGTCTTGTTGTTATTTCACATATATTTTGCATCTTGTCGTCAAAATTAGTTGCTTTTGCTGAACTTAATGCCAGTCTTTGAAAATGCGTTGTTTTACCCTGTTGTGTACATAAGATAAACTGCAAATATATATACATATTTTTGAAGTTTGGTATATTACCCCACATTCAAAAATTATTAAAATCTAAGAATAAAAGTTAGACAATTATAAAAATGATTACAATATTAACAAAAGTATTAAACGTATCAATCATTACAAATTACAAAATAAAAAAAAATAATAAGTATACTAGGGATGATACTGGTACCAATAGGGGTTCCAGGCATAACCATAGGTGCTATAGAATGCTTCGGCAGGGTCATACGTAGGATACGGTGGCTGCATCTCTATAGACCAGGGAGGGAAGATGGGTTTCGGTGTAGGAATATAGTTTCTACCTATATGTTGGCAATGAGCTATGATTTGGTTCTGATGAACTTGCCAATCTTCAAATGCTCTCTGTCTAGCATTTTCGTATTCCTGAGAAGCTATAAACCTTTGCATTTCTTGCATCTCATTCCCCCCTCCTACATTACCTTGCTGTTGGTTTCTCTCCACCTGTGGATGTCTACCATGGTATCGTACTGCGGCGTTATTTCGCCTCTTCAAAACTTTCGCACCATGGTATACATTTAAACCTATAGTATCACGGGGTTCTGGTTCTTCTACTAATAATCCCCCCCGACTTATATCCACACCGAGATATTCACCAATCAAAGTAATAAAAATACCACCTCCTATTATGCTATGCGGTCGCATCCCCCGAACCATAGCTGATAAATAATAACCCACACAATATGGTATACTTACAGCGCTTTGTGGGTCTCGAATACACATATGGTAAAACAAATCCTGTTCATTTACTTTTTCCTTGTTCTTACCCCTTTGTGTAATCGAATTAGCTAAAAACCTATGTATCACTCTTAATTCTGCTCTATCTATATCCAAATAAGAGTAATTTCCCCCTTTGAAACGGTGATGGTTTGTCATTTGACTCCACACACCGTGTGTATCAAAATTTTCATCTATCTTTCTACCGTTTAGTATCAATCCTCTACAATCGGCAGACGCTAACTCCTCAGGCGTATATATACGTAAAGCCTGAGCCATGTCCATTAAAGACATGTGGCGCATCGAACCGCCTAACAAAAATCTAATAAAAGAACGATCGGTTAAACTAGCTACCCGATCATTCAACTCTATACTACATAACAATTCTTCACACCATACTTTATATACAGGTCTACGCATGGTGAATAAACGTACCCAGTCATTAAAAGAAGAATTACCATACCTCTGTACAAGTAATTCCCTAATTGGCCCGGCCAATTCTACAGCTTCTAAGGGTCACCATTCTATGACCCTCGGTACCTCAACAACCTTAGAATGAAGAGTATGCAAACCCCTTTGGTATTTTGGATAATCTATCCAAAGTCTGTCAAATCTCAGGTTCGGGTGTAACTCTTCCAAGTGCATATCAGAAAAGGTCATGACTGAATGAGGTATATCCTGCTTGTAGTAGTTATCCACCTCCTGTTGTTCCATATTCTCAGCAGGAGCATTGCGGGCTTGGGATGAAGATTCACCCCTTTCAGTCTGCAAAACACATCAAACACAATTTTTGTGCATCCAAATATGCATTAGTGTCAGCAAAATCATCAATCAAAATAATTACAATGACATGATCAATTTATATCAAACTTAAGCTCATTTTCACATTTTTATCAAATCTACACTTTTGCATATAAGCATATACGAAAATGTTCGCCAAGTTCATAAGCATTCAACTCAAATAACATGTCAAAATAATCATTACTAGCAATTAAACAAGTCTCAAATGGCATTATCTTTCAAAAATCAAGTTCATGAATTTTAGACTTGAAAAAGTCCACTTTAATTCTCAAAAATCATATTTAGGCTCAAAGTTTAGATCATTTAACTACCTAAACATGTTACATTACTTATTTTAGCAACAATTCATGACAAAAATCGGCCATAACCTGTTTATATCAAAAAGCCCCAAATTTGCTCAAGAACACAAACCCTAGATTATTCAAAATTTGAAGTTTAAGGCTTCTAATCATGTTAAACAGCATCAATCTAGGTTATACAAGCATAATACATAAACAATTTAAGCCTAATTACACTAAAAAGCATCAAAATCAAATTGGGAAAAAAATGACTCAAGAACAACAAATTTCGGATTAAATGATGTTTATGTGTAGAAATTTACCGTTTTTCTTGAGTAATTCTTAGATAGCATCCTTCTCAACATGATTTTAGCAAAAGATTTGGTGATTAACGGTTAAAAATTGTGATTTTGGGGGTTTTTTCTCGGGTATTTTCGTGGGTTTTCGGAGTTTATTTTCTGTTGTGGGGAGTGAAACTGAGCTGTTGCAGCTCCTTATTTTTTTTCTGTAATCCGACTCCTCCGCGAGTCGCGGTGAATTGCACTTCAAACTCCACGAGTCGCGGAGTTTGCTAATTTTTTTTTTTTTTATAATCATTAACTTATGAAACAATTAAGTACTTAATTTTAAAATTTTGTTTCCTTTGTTATTTAGGACGAGGTCGTTTCGGATCGATGTCCTAGTCCGTCCCTCGACAAAATTTTAAAATTTGTCTTTTTGTAGCGATTGTTTTAAAAGCTAAGATTTTTGGGTTTTTTCAATGTTTTTGGCATACTTTAATTCAATAAGATTAAAAATAATGATAATAAAAGTTCTCGTCCCTCCCTCGGGTAAAGTAATTTCGGTTTAAAGACCTAGTCTTCAACTTACGACGAATTTTAAAAATCATATTTTTAACTTAATGAGATAAAGTAAATTTTTGTTTTTAAATTCACACAACTTAAATATAAAAAAAATTCACACCAAACTTAAAATTGAAATGCATAAAATTAAAAATTTATATTTTAAAAATTAAAAATTCACACCAAACTTAATTTAAAAATTTATAAATTCATACCAAACTTATATTAATTTTTCAAATATTTACAATTTTAAATATATTGTTTTTACAAAGTTTAAAATATTAATTTAAGATTTAAATATTAATATTAAAAACATGGTAAGAATAAAATTAAAAATCTTTTTGTCTTTTTATCCCACTTTAATCAATCAAATATTATCAAAAATATGCGCCCCTCTTTTCGGTAAAGTAATTTCGGTTCCAAGACCTAATTTAACTCATGACGAATTTTTGAAATATTTTGTGTTGATTGATTAAAGATATTTATACCTTAAGAATAAACGTTAAATTTCGCAGTGATGTAATAAATTTTTGAATGATATCAATAATTTCGGTCGCCAAACCTAATTTTATTCAATACCAATTTAATACTTTTTAGCGAACAAATTAGCGTTTATTATCAAAAGGTTAAAAATAAAAATAAAAATAAAAACTGTACAGACATACCTGTGAAATAGATTTCTTAGTTATATGATCTATCCCATTCATAAGATAGTCGGTTTAATTGGTTTTCCATGGCTACATAGGCGTAACCTCGCGCATTCAGTGTCTTTTCTTCTAAACATATGAGCGGTCCGTCTCTGCATAAAGTAACAAATTCGGTATTTGAATAGGTTTGATTATTTGAACATTTACCTCCATGTGACCATTTTCCGCATTTGTGACATCTTTCTAGGTGTCGTGCTCTTCTTTTCGCTGCGGATTTTGATTTTCCTTTACCAAATTGTAACTTATTATCTTCGCATCTGGATTCTTTTCTAACTCCGTCCATTCTTTCTCTGATTACTGATACTATTTCACTCGGTAGTATGTCATTATTACGTTTAGTGATCAAAGCGTGTAGCATTAGACCATGGTTTAGCTCACAGGCAGTCTTCATTTTGTAAAAACCAAAAAAAAATAAAAATTCAGAATGGGGGGAGAAGACTAGTTCTTTAGGGTCTGCTAGGGAAAGACCATTCGGGTTCCATTTTCGAGATTTACACGAAAACAGACAATCTAACTCTAACAGAAATACATATTATCCTTTAAAGACATGATTCTCCCCACACTTAGTTAGCTGTGGTGTCGAAATTATGATTAACTTCGTTGTCGACTTCCATCGGACCATGTATGTAATGTTTAACTCTGTGACCATTAACTTTAAATTCAATCCCATTTGAATTTATCAATTCTATCGTTCCGTATGGGAAAACTCTTTTGACTATGAATGGTCCAGACCATCTTGATTTCAATTTTCCAGGAAATAGCTTGAATCGTGAATTGAAAAGAAGAACTCTGTCTCCTTCTTTAAATTCTTTTGAACTTCTGATTCTTTTATCATGCCATTTCTTCGTTCTTTCTTTATAGATTAACGAATTTTCGTATGCTTCATGTCTTAATTCTTCTAATTCGTTTAGTTGACTTAATCGTAGACGTCCGGCTTCATGTAAATCAAGATTACATGTCTTCAAAGCCCAAAATGCTTTGTGTTCAATTTCTACTGGAAGATGACATGCTTTTCCATAAACAAGTCTAAAAGGTGTGGTTCCAATTGGAGTTTTGTAGGCTGTTCTAAAAGCCCAGAGTGCATCCTCCAATTTAATGGACCATTCCTTCGGATTTGATCCTACGGTTTTCTCTAAAATACGTTTTAAAGCTCGGTTGGTATTTTCAACTTGTCCACTTGTTTGTGGATGATATGCGGTGGAGATTTTATGAGTTACTCCATATCTTTTAAGAACTTTCTCAAGTTGATTATTACAGAAATGAGTACCCCGATCACTTATTAAAGCTTTCGGTGTTCCAAACCTTGCAAAAAGACGTTTTAAAAAGTTGACTACAACTCGTGCCTCGTTAGTTGGGAGAGCTTGTGCTTCCGCCCATTTAGATACATAATCAATGGCTACGAGTATATATAGATTATTATGAGATTTTGGAAATGGACCCATAAAGTCAATACCCCAAATGTCAAATACTTCACATACTTGGATGACATTTTGTGGCATTTCATCACGTTGACTTATTTTTCCGGCCCTTTGACATGCATCACAGGATTTGCAAAGAAGGTGTGCGTCTTTGTAAATTGTAGGCCAATAGAATCCAGCTTCATAAACTTTTCTTGCTGTTAGTTGAGGCCCATAATGCCCTCCTGTTGGTCCTGTGTGACAATGGTTTAATATTTTACTAGCTTCATCTCCAAATACACATCGGCGTATTATTCCATCGGGACAACTTTTAAACAGATGTGGATCTTCTCAAAAATAGTGTTTTATATCACTGAAGAATTTCTTTCGTCTTTGGTACGATAATCCTTTTTCAAGGAATCCACAAACTAAGTAGTTTGCATAGTCTGCAAACCATGGTATTTCTTTATAATCTATCTTCAATAGATATTCATCAGGAAAGTTGTCTTGTATGGCCGATTCATTTAGAACTTCTAACTCAGGATTTTCAAGACGAGAAAGATGATCAGCGGCGAGATTTTCTCCTCCTCTTTTATCTCGGATTTCAATATCAAACTCTTGTAAGAGTAAGATCCAACGGATTAATCTTGGTTTAGCATCTTGTTTTGAAAATAGGTATCTAAGAGCAGAATGGTCGGTATAGACCACCGTTTTTGCTAGAACGAGATATGATCGAAATTTGTCAAAAGCAAAGACAATAGCAAGGAGTTCTTTTTCAGTAGTTGTATAGTTCGTTTGTGCTCCTTGTAACGTCTTACTAGCATAATATATAGGTTGAAATCGTTTTTCAATCCTTTGTCCTAAAACGGCTCCCATTGCAAAATCACTTGCATCGCACATTAGTTCAAATGGTAGATTCCAATTTGGTGTTATCATGATCGGCGCATTAGTGAGTTTCTCTTTAAGAATATTAAAAGATTTGATACACTCATCTGAAAAGATGAATGGAGCATCCTTTTCTATGAGTTTATTCATAGGAGTGGCAATTTTAGAAAAATCTTTTATGAAACGTCGGTAAAAACCGGCATGCCCTAGAAAACTCCTAACTCCTCTAACATTGGTGGGATGTGGAAGTTTAGCAATTACATCTACTTTAGCTCTATCCACTTCAATTCCTTCTTTTGAAATTTTATGTCCAAGAACGATGCCTTCTTTAACCATGAAATGGCATTTCTCCCAATTAAGTACTAGATTTGATTTTTCGCATCTAATTAGCATTCGTTCCAGATTAACTAGACATGATTTAAATGTATCACCGAAGACTGAAAAGTCATCCATGAATACTTCCATGCATTCTTCTATCATGTCGTGAAAAATCGCCATCATACACCTTTGAAAGGTTGCAGGGGCGTTGCAAAGTCCAAATGGCATGCGTTTGTAAGCAAAAGTACCATAAGGGCACGTGAATGTGGTTTTCTCTTGGTCCTCGGGTGCTATTGGAATTTGAAAATATCCGGAAAATTCATCTAGAAAACAATAGTAACTATTTCCGGCTAATCTTTCCAACATTTGATCTATGAAAGGTAAGGGAAAGTGATCTTTTCTGGTGGCGTCATTTAATTTTCTATAATCAATACATACACGCCATCCTGTTACAGTCCTAGTAGGAATAAGCTCATTTTTCTCATTTGTAATGACAGTCATGCCACCCTTCTTAGGTACACATTGAACTGGGCTTACCCATGGACTATCGGAAATTGGATAAATTAAACCTGCATCTAGCAGTTTAATAATCTCTTTCTTAACTACATCTTGCATATTAGGATTTAGTCTTCGTTGGCGTTGCACATACGTTTTATGACCTTCTTCCATAAAGATTTTATGTGTGCAATACGAAGGACTTATTCCTTTAATATCATGAATCTTCCATGCAATGGCTGGTTTATGAGCTTTCAACACAGAAATGAGTTGTGATTTCTCATTTTCAGTAAGAGAAGACGATATTATTACAGGTAATTCAGATTCACCATGTAAATAAGCGTATTCCAAATGGTTTGGAAGTGGCTTTAACTCTAATTTCGGAGGTTCTTCTATCGATGATTTGTATCGATATCTGTCTTCTTCTTTTAGCATTTGAATTTCTTCTGTTGTTGGTTCATATCCATTAGCTATAAGTGTAGCTAACATTTCAGCTTCATCAATTGGTTCATTACCTTCTCCTAAAGAACATTCTCCTGTTCCTTGTAATTCTGGAAATTCTTCTAATAATTCTGCATGTGCATCTATAGTTTGAATATAATAACATGTATCATCTGCAGATTGTGGTTGTTGCATTGCTCTATCAACTGAAAAGGTAACACTCTCATCCTCTATACTTAGGGTCAGTTTCTTACCGAACACGTCTATCATTGCTTTAGCCGTGTTTAAGAATGGTCTTCCTAATATGAGAGGAACTTGAGAATCTTCTTCCATGTCCAGAACAACAAAATCTACTGGAAATACTAAAGTACCAACTTTAACTAGCATGTTCTCCATTATCCCTCTAGGATATTTTATTGATCTATCGGCTAGTTGTATGCTTATTCTGGTTGGTTTTAATTCTCCAAGGTCTAGTTTAGCGTATAGTGAATACGGCATTAGATTTATACTAGCACCTAAGTCTGCCAATGCTTCTATTGAACTAAGACTACCCAGAAAACATGGAATTGTGAAACTTCCTGGATCAGATAGTTTTTCTGGTATCTTATTCAACAGCACTGCTGAACAATTAGCATTCATAGTAACAGCCGAGAGTTCTTCCATTTTCTTTCTATTTGAGATTAGATCTTTCAAGAATTTAGCATATCTAGGCATTCCTGAAATCACATCAATGAAAGGAAGATTTACATTTATCTGTTTAAACATATCCAAAAATTTGGATTGCTCGGCTTCAAGTTTCTCTTTCTTCATTTTACTCGGGTAAGGAAGTGGTGGTTGGTATGGTTTAACATAAGGTTTATCCTTAACTGTGTTATCTTCATTAACCTTTTCAACTACCGGTTCTTTTTCCTTATCTTGATCAGGTTGTGGTTTTTGTGGAGTAGGAATGGTTTCATCAGAAGTTACAGGTATTTCAGGTGGTTTAAGTGTTGTGCCACTTCTTGTGGTAATGGCTTTAGCTGTTTCACTCCGGGGGTTAGCATTTGTATCACTAGGTAGACTTCCCGGTTTTCTTTCACCTATTAACCTTGCTAGGTTACTCAATTCTTGTTCCAGATTTTGAATAGAAGCTTGTTGATTTCTAAATGCTTGAGCATTTTGTTCATTGGTTTGTTTTTGAGATGTGAAAAACTGCGTTTGAGTTTCAACTAGCTTCGTCATCATATCTTCTAAATTCGGCTTTTTATCATCGGTTTGTTGTGGTGGTTTGTTTTGAAAATTAGGTCTTTGCTGGTTGTAAGTATTATTGGATATTTGTTGATTGCTAGGACCTTGTTGGTTGTTGTATGGAATATTTCGGTTATAATTCTGGTTTTGATTGTAAATCGGTCTTGGCGGTTGATAATTATTCTGATAATTATTTCCAGGCCTTTGGTTTATGTATGAAATATTCTCTCTTTGTTCCATTGTTAATTCAATACTGAGACAATCTTTTGTCAAATGTGGTCCTCCACACTGCTCACAACTAATTCGTATTGAGTGAATATCTTTAGTCATCTTTTCCATTCGTCTCTCCACAGCATCTATCTTTGTAGAAATGGAATCTAAGTCATGGCTAGAATCGGCTCTAGCTGCTTTAGATGATCTAACGATATCTTTTTCTTGGTGCCACTCATGTGAGTGGGAAGCAGTATTATCAATAATTTTGTAAGCATCAGTTTCGGTTTTCTTCATAATAGAACCACCAGCTGCTATATCTATGTCTTTTCTTGTAGTGATGTCGCATCCTTGGTAGAATATTTGTACTATTTGACAGGTGTCTAAACCATGTTGCGGACATCCTCTTAACAACTTTCCATATCTAGTCCACGCCTCATATAGAGTTTCATTTGGTTTCTGTGTAAACGTAACAATTTCTGCTTGAAGTCTTACGGCTTTAGATGCAGGAAAGAATTGTTTAAGAAATTTTTCAACTAAAACGTCCCATGTATCAATCGCCCCTTCAGGTAACGATTCTAACCAATCTTTGGCTTCTCCCTTTAAAGTCCAGGGAAATAACATGAGATATATCTGTTCATCCTCCACTTCTCGGATTTTAAATAGTGTGCAGATCCTATTAAAGGTACGTAGATGTTCATTTGGATCTTCCTTCGGCGCACCACTAAATTGGCATTGATTAGTCACCATGTGTAGAATTTGTCCTTTGATTTCATAATCTGGCGCATTAATGTCTGGATGAGTAATTGCGTGACCTTGGCCAGTGCGTTTAGCTCTCATTCGGTCTTCCATACTTAAAGGTTCCAGATTCTCCATAATTGAATTTGTTGAATCGGTATCACTAGATGATTCTGATTTAATGGTTCGTTCCTCAACAATCTCTGTTTGAATGATTGGTGGTTCCGGAGGAAAGTTTAGTGGTTCAGGATCTACGAACCGTTCCTGAATATTTTTCGGATTCTCAATTGTGAGGTCGGGTTCAAAAAATGGATTATCGAAAATTTGAACTGAAGTACTTGGTCGACTGGATGACGATTCTAAAGAAAAATCAACGGCGGTTATATTTGCTAAATGTCTTCATCTAGTTACAGGTGGTGAACGTACAAAAGGTGATGAACGTCTTGCTCGGTGCATTCACTGAATATCCTATTAGTTTTAAAAAGGAAAGAAAAATTATAATAAGTTATCCAACCAATAGACTTTTCTGATTTTGCCCACGTTTTGAATAGCCAAAAGATGCAGCAGAGGGGCAGGATTCGTTTGGTCTCAATATAATTGAGGACTGTTTGGCTCCAATAACCCGGTCCACGTACAAATACAACTATTACTACGAACCAGAAAATTTTGATGTCTATCAATTTAACCACTCAAAATAAATTTTCGTAATTTTAAGAAATTTAGATAAGAAGTAGAATAAAAATCTATGTCCTAAAACTAGAATAGCGAGAAATAAGAAAGAAAAAGAGTTCGTCGGAAAAAAAAAATTGAAAAAGAAAAATGGTTGAAAAAAAATAAAAGGTGACGGAAAAATAAAAGAAACTTATAAAAAATTAAAAATACTTGACTAACCTAACCTTATTACTACAACTAACTTAAAATTATAATCGCAAATTGATATTACTAATTGGAATGATAATTGATACATAGTAAAAAGTGTCTAAAAATATTAAAGCTTACAGGAAAAACTAAATCCCAAATGGAAATAACTTAAAAAGAAACTAAAACTTAAAAAGGCGTCGCAAAATTCTAGAGTACCTAAATCTTAGTCTAAAGAAAAAGCACTTAAGGAATTCTACGGCAAAGCCTAAAAATCTAGGAGTAAAAATGACTATGGCAAAAACTAAGTTTAAAATTAAATATGAGCGAAAAATACAAATATTACGCTACAACGATTAAAAAGGGACAAAATATAAAAATATACAAAAAGTTGTAAAAATTACAATTTTTATAAAAATATTATTTTTATATTATTTATTTATTAAAACTATTAATTTTACAATTTAATAAAACTAATTAATACTAAATACATAAATTAAATAAAAAGTAAAAGTTAAAATAAAATTAATTATAATAATAATAATAATTAGGGTTAATAATAATAATAATTATTAAATACCCCATAATTAATGCTGAATTAGGGTTCTGTCTCGTGTCAGAGTCACTCCGCGAGTTGCGGTATTTAAAACATCAAACCCCGCGAGTCGCGGGGTTCAGAATTTCAACTGACAGGTTTAATTTCAACGCGTTTTTCTTTATTTATATTTTTTTTTTCTGTTTTTATATAAATAAAAGATATTTAAATAAAACTTATATTTTTTATAAACTAAAATAAAAATAAAGAAACTTAATCAACTTAAATATTTAACAAAATCTTAAAAATACTTATATTTTTGTTTTTCTTTTTATATTTTCGAATATTTAAAACGTATTTTTACAAAAGCGACTTTTAATAGAAAAAATCTCTTTTTTTTTTATTTATTAGCGTTGCGCTTCCGGCGTTTAGAAAGTTCCCCGGCAGCGGCGCCAAAAATACTTGATGATGTAGCGTGAGGGTACGAAATATACTATTATTTTTAATACAAAATACGTTACAAATTACACAAGATATTTATTTATTTAGAGAATGGATATACTTAAACCTTGCTACAACACTTATAGGCAGTGTACCTAATCGTACAGTAGTGTAGTTTTTAGTAAGTCCGGTTCGTTCCACAGGGAAATCTTTAAACAAAGCTTAACGCTATATTAGTTTACTTTTATAAAAATACAAATACATATATATAAGTAATATTATTATTATAAAGGGGGGTTTTTACCGTTTAATGACCGGTTTGTCGATTTTAAAACTTTAGTCGCAGTTAAAACCAAATGTAAAATAATAAATAAATACAAGACTTAATTTTAAGCTTAAAGTAAATAACGATAATGAAATTGCGAATAATAAAAGTGCGATAAAATAAACTTGCGATAATTAAAAAGTACGATAATTAAAAGTGCAATTAAATACAATAACAATAAAAATGCGATAATTAGAAGTGCAATTAAATATAAAATAAAGGAAATTAAATATGAAATAAAAGAATTATGCTTATTTAAACTTCCGTAATCATGATGTTTGACGTGTTGATTTTAGTTTTATGCCCATGGGTTAATTGTCCTTTGTCCTGGATTATTTAATATGTCCGTCTGGTTTTTGTCCATAACAGTCCATCAGTCATAAATATAAAGTGCGAGTGTCCTCGTCAAATTATCCTTATACCCGAAGTTAAATATTCCAACTAATTGGGGATTTAAACTGTAACAAGATTTTAATACTTTGTTTAATAATTACACCAGGATGTCGACTGAGTGTAACCCAAGGTTTTAATATTTTGTTATCAATTATACCAAATGTCCTTGTACATAATTTCACCCCTGTTTTAATTATTCTAGTGGCTATTAATCCATTCCCGTGTCCGGTTAAATGAACGATTATTCGTACATATAAATACCCCGCCCATCGTGTCCGATTGAGTGTATATGGTAATTTATAGGGACACCCAATTGTAAATCTTTATATTAACATTAACAAACTATCATTTAGTTAAACAAATATAAAGCCCATTAATTAGCCCATAGTCTAATTTCCACAAGTGTCGTTCTTTTGTCCAAACCCCAATTATGGTACAAAGTCCAATTACCCAATTTTAGTAATTAGCTCAACATCATGATTACTTCGTTTTAAATAAGCATAATAATAACTTAGCTACGAGACATTAATGTAAAAAGGTTGAACATAACTTACAATGATTAAAAATAGCGTAGCGTTACACGGACAGAATTTCGACTTACACCCTTACAACATTCGCTAACATACCCTTATTATTAGAATTATAATTAAAATTAAAATATAAATTATAAATATATATATTACGTATATATGAGAGAAGAAGAAAAAGATGGATGAAAATGATCAGAATTCGGTTTGCTTTATAGGGAGTTTCAAAACTGGGGGCTCCGCGACTCGCGGCCATTTTGGCCTTCAAACTCCGCGAGTCGCGGAGAATGAAATTACAGCTCAGTCCCTTGGAGTCTTTCTCTGCCGACGGTTTTTATTTATAAATATAATATATATATAATTAATATAATTAATTATATATTATATTATATTTATATACATAGTTAACTTGTAATTTTTAGTCCGTTGCGTCGAGCGTTAAGAGTTGACTCTGGTCCCGGTTCCGGATTTTCGAACGTCCTTGCGTACAATTTAATATCTTGTACTTTGCGTTTTGAATCTTGTACTCTTGTAATTTCGAGACGTTTCTTATCAATAATTGGAACCTTTTTGATTGTCTTTTGTACTTTTGAGCTTTTTGGTCGTTTGCGTCTTCAATTCGTCGAATCTGTCTTTTGTCTTCACCTTTTATTATTTAAACGAATATCACTTGTAAATAGAACAATTGCAACTAAAAGCTTATCTTTCTTGAGGAATAATGCTATGAAATATATGTTCGTTTTTAGCATTATCAAGCATCTGGTGGAAGATTGAAGGAATCAAATAACTTATCATATTCAAACTGCCATGCGAATCCTTTACTGACACGAGGTAGAGCATTGCGTTGAATATCAACCTCATAACGTTCTTCCACACACTTGGACTCAGTATTATACACCCGTTTATTCGGATTCCCATATCCCAAGAAGATACCAGAGATCACCTTTGAATTAAATTTTCCTCCAGCGTCTCGTACCAGAATAGTACAAGGTACACCAAAGGGTTCAAAATGTTTAATGTTCGGCTTTCTCTTGTGTAACAGTTCATAACATGTTTTACCATGTCTCTTCACCACCAGAACTCTGTTCATCACGTAGCATGCAGTACTCACAGCTTCACCCTAGAAAACAATTGGAAGACATGAATCTGCTAGCATTGTTCTTGCGGTTTCAATTAGAGTCCTATTCTTTCTTTCAGCAACACTGTTTGATTGTGGTGTATAAGCAGGACTGAACTGTTGTTGTATCCCCTTCTCATTACAGAACAGCAGCATCTGATTGTTCTTAAATTCCGTACCATTATCAGTACGAATCTTTCTAACCTTCAGCTTATACAAACTTTCGAGTTTCAGTATCAAAACTTTAATATGATTGAAAGTATCTGACTTGTGTTTCAACATCACAACCCACGAGAAACGGGAATATTCATCTGTAACTACCAAGCAATAAGACTCTCCGGTGAGAGTTTTACAGTTAACTGGACCAAAGAGATCCATGTGCAGTAATTCCAAAGGAATATTAACTGAATGATTCTTCTTGGTAGTATGTGACTTCTTAGTCTGTTTCCCTTGCTTACACGGAAGACAACCTTCGGGAATATGAAAACTCTTAACATTCACACCTTCAACTAATTCATTGTGGACTAGATTATTCATCTTCCTTAGACTTATATGACCCATACGCTTATGCCAGATAATCGACTCCTGTTCAGTAGCCTTAGAAACAAATGCCTGATGGCCTGTAGCTGCTTTAACATGAGCCTTACGCATATCAAGGATATAGAGATCCTTGCACCTTGGAGCCGTCATCAGAATCATGTCTTCTAGAATTACAAACTCTTTTCTCAAAATATAACACAACTTATCATCAAATGCAATGGTATACTCTTTGTCAGCAACTTGTGAAACTGAAAGCAGATTGTTCGACATCTGCTCTACATAATTAACTTTATCAAATCTGACATTCTCATTAGCAATAACACCCTGAGCAGTAATAAATCCTCCTTCACTACCTGCAAAAGAAACTGGTCCTCCATTCACTGTTTTCACATTAGACAGCAAAGACAAGTTCCCTGTCATGTGCCTGGACGCCCCACTATCAACAATCCAAGTACTGCAGCGTGAATTGTAGGCGACCTGCACATTAAAGTAAGAGGATTAGTTAGAAAGGGCCACCCATGCCCTAATGGCAGTGGGTTTCCCATCAACACCAACAACTGGCAACTCCACCCATTGTCCTTTAGATCCAGAGGGACCTTCAGGATTTTGAACACCCTTAACTTCTGATTTAGGTTTCCAAACTGTGTTAATCAGTAATGGTTTTCTATAGTAATCATTAGTATGAAAAACCCTTTTATCATCTGTTTTCACAGAAAAAGAATTAAACACTGGTGAAGGCGATCTCCTATTAAAGGAACGATTTGGACTAAGATCAACCTTCCTTCTTGGTGTCTGTCGAATGGGTTTACAATTCATAGCCCTGTGTCCCAACCTCCCACAATTGAAGCAGTTAACATTATCAAAATCATGAGAATTAAACAATTTGTGTCTAATTGGTGAAAACTGTCTCCTAGGTGATTCAGTATGTTGTCTAGTCGTAGGGGTTGACGAGACTTGTTGCTTAACAGTCTGTCGACGATCAGGCGAAACATACTTGGACACACTACCAGATTTAGAACTTGCACCTGTTGGTGGTTGTTCTACCTTAGGACCTGTAACGTCTATCCTTCCTTTACTGAAAAACTTAGGTGACACTCCTTGAGTGTTCTTCTTCTTATTATGTTTGGGAGTCACAGTGCTCTTACACTGAGCCTTTTGACTTTCAGTCATCTTACTAGCATTAGCAGGATTTTTCAGAATGGTAACAGGTTTAGTGACAAGCTTAAAAGGTTTGCTGTCTTTCTCAGTGTCGATATCAGTATCTGACTCTGTTTCATAGACAACATCTAAAGGTTTCTTTGACTCAACAATCTTAACAGAACTCTCAACAGGTGTTTCTCTAGGCTTACCATATTCTTGTTCTACAACTGGGCCCTTACATTTCTCAACCGGTTTGTTAATATACTCACCTAAAAGTGTCGGGGCAACCTGGTTATAACCTAAACCCTGCTGTTTAGGAGGATTCAAAGTCTGTTTCACATAAGACATCCTCTGCCAATTGTCATTCCTAGCTTTCTCAGACTCGTATTTCAACTTAAATGAATCCCTTTCTGCCATAAGAGTCTCTGTTTGTCCCAAATACATAGTAATCACTTTTCCATCATCTATAACAGTTGATTTTAAGTGACCTACCTGATTTTCTAAAGACTTAATCACATCAACATAGTCTTTCTATTTATTAAGGTAGAAAAGTGCATCATCATAGTTCTTTTTATTAGTCTGATTCTCCAAACTTAGATTCTTAAGGTCAATTCTAAGCTTAGGACAAGTCTTACATGTAACAGATATCTCATTAAGCTTAGTGATAACACATTCAAGCCTATCAATTTCCTGTTCATAACCAATGCATTTAGAACAATTAGAAACTGAGTCAATACATACCTTATCATTACCGGACGTGTTGGCCATGAATGCATAGTCATTTCTTCCAACTTGAGAATCTGCATCTGATTCTGATTCTGACTCTGAGCTAGTAGTATCTGAGTAATCAGCCTCATAACCTCTTTTACCCTCACCTTGATCTGCACAAACTGGACTCTGAACAGTAACAATCTTCTCATCACCACTCTTAAGATCACAGTTGAGCAAATGTTCCAGCTCTTTTCTGAACCAAGTACCAACATGACAACTTATCCCTTCTTCTTCATCAGACGAGTCAGTAGTAAACTCAAGATCTAATAAGTCCTTAGCTTTGCGAAACTTATCATACAACCTATCTTTAATCCTCTTCCTGAAGCAAAATTTCAACAGCTCTTCTGCTCTCTTCAACCTAGCATCACATTTGCACACATAGCATGTGCAACTCGGATTATCCTTACCAGTACAACCTGTATTTTTCCGAACAATTCTTTCCTCTTCAATTTCTGCTTCGCTTTTACCTATAAACACAACGTTAGCTTTCTGTATATCTACCGAGATAGACCAGTCACATACTTCATCCGCATACGTTGTAGTCAAAACCTTAGATTGAACAGAACCCGAAGATTCTTTTTTGACAATTACATGTTGTGGTGTAACTGAGATGGTTGTCTGGTGAAAAGGATCATGAAAACCAGGCTTGGGTGGTCTCGTGCAAGTCTTTTTAAAATGACCATATTCATCACAATTGTAGCACCTAACCTTTGACATATCAAAACCGAATTTCGAATCTCGATTCAAACTCAATGATCTTTGTCCTGTTCTCTTCATGTACTTTCTAGCACGTCTCACAATGCTACCCATACAGTAGAGTATATCCATTCTCTCAAGCTCGTCCTCATCAATCTGATCATAGTCTTCATTTTCAAGATGACTATTAAGCACTTATCCACCAATCATATCGTTGTATGAGTTAACAACAATAGCTGCCAATGCCATATCTTCCTGAATAGATTCGCGAGATCTCTTCTTGATATTCTCAGTTTGAAACACAGGAGTGTGAGTCTGAGTCTGGGTCTGTTGAATCGGAGAATCTTCAATCATCTTAATTGTAGAATTTTGAGCTTGTAATTTAGCATTAAAGTATCCTGACTGAGATGATGGTGCAGACATTTGTGAAGCATTGGCTGATATGTATGCTGTCTGTAGTGGAGCATGAGTACTAGATGATGAAGCTAAAGGTGATGCAGCAGCAGCTACAGAACCAAGTCTCTTTCTCTTTGCTTCATCTTGAATGTCCTTCTCCATCAACTTCGAAGTAAAACCTGTTAGTGTCAACGGACGACCTGATTGAAATGTCCCGTTCATATTGATTATAAACATTCCATATTAATTGATTTCGTCGCGAGGTTTTGACCTCTATATGAGACGTTTTTCAAAGACTGTATTCATTTTTAAAACAACCATAACCTTTATTTTATCAATAAAGGTTTAAAAGCATTACGTAGATTATCAAATAATGATAATCTAAAATATACCGTTTACACACGACCATTACATAATGGTTTACAATAAGAATATATTACATCAAAAATAAGTTTCTTGAATGCAGTTTTTACATAATATCATACAAGCATGGACTCCAAATCTTGTCCTTATTTTAGTATGCAACAGCGGAAGCTCTTAATAATCACCTGAGAATAAACATGCTTAAAACGTCAACAAAAATATTGGTGAGTTATAGGTTTAACCTATATATTATCAAATCATAATAATAGACCACAAGATTTCATATTTCAATATACATCCCATACATAGAGACAAAAATCATTCATATGGTGAACACCTGGTAACCGACATTAACCAGATGCATATATAAGAATATCCCCATCATTCCGGGACACCCTTCGGATATGATATAAATTTCGAAGTACTAAAGCATCCGGTACTTTGGATGGGGTTTGTTAGGCCCAATAGATCTATCTTTAGGATTCGCGTCAATTAGGGTGTCTGTTCCCTAATTCTTAGATTACCAGACTTAATAAAAAGGGGCATATTCGATTTCGATAATTCAACCATAGAATGTAGTTTCACGTACTTGTGTCTATTTTGTAAATCATTTATAAAACCTGCATGTATTCTCATCCCAAAAATATTAGATTTTAAAAGTGGGACTATAACTCACTTTCACAGATTTTTACTTCGTCGGGAAGTAAGACTTGGCCACTGGTCGATTCACGAACCTATAACAAATATGTACATATATATCAAAGTATGTTCAAAATATATTTACAACATTTTTAATACGTTTTACTATTTTAAGTTTATTAAGTCAGCTGTCCTTGTTAGTAACCTACAACTAGTTGTCCATAATTAGATGTACAGAAATAAATCGATATATATTATCTTGAATCAATCCATAACCCAGTGTATACACGTCTCAGGCTAGATCACAACTCAAACTATATATATATTTTTGGAATCAACCTCAACCCTGTATAGCTAACTCCAACATTACTGCATATAGAGTGTCTATGGTTGTTCCAAATAATATATATAGATGGGTCGATATGATATGTCAAAATATTTGCATACGTGTCTATGGTACCCCAAGATTACATTATATATTAGAATACATGTATAATACAATATAAGTTAGCTAGGATATGATTAATATAGATTTGTTACCAATTTTCACGTAGCTACAACAAGCAAAAATAACCAATCTTGTTTTACCCATAACTTCTTCATTTTAAATCCGTTTTGAGTGAATCAAATTGCTATGGTTTCATATTGAACTTAACTTTATGAATCTATACAGAAAAAGTATAAGTTTATAGTTGGAATTATAGGTTACAAGTTGTTTTTGCAAAGGTAGTCATTTCAGTCGAAAGAACAACGTCTAGATGACCATTTTGGAAAACATACTTCCACTTTGAGTTTAACCATGATTTTTGGATATAGTTTCATGTTCATAAGAAAAATCATTTTCCTAGAAGAACAACTTTTAAATCAAAGTTTATCATAGTTTTTAATTATCCAAACCAAAACAGCCCCCGGTTTCACTATGACGGCGTATATCCGATTTTATGGTGTTCATCGTGTTTCTAGGTTTTAAATCATTAAGTTAGCATATCATATAGATATAGAACATGTGTTTAGTTGATTTTAAAAGTCAAGTTATAAGGATTAACTTTTGTTTGCGAACAAGTTTAACTTTTGTTTGCGAACAAGTTTAGAATTAACTAAACTTTGTTCTAGTGATTACAAGTTTAAACCTTCGAATAAGATAGCTTTATATGTATGAATCGAATGATGTTATGAACATCATTACTACCTCAAGTTTTTTGGATAAAACCACTGAAAATGAGAAAAATGGATCTAGCTTCAAAGGATCCTTGGATGGCTTGAAAGTTCTTGAAACAGAATCATGACACGAAAACAGTTCAAGTAAGATTTTCACTCGAAATAAGATTGTTATAGTTGTAGAAATTGAATCAAAGTTTGAATATGAATATAACCTTGAATTAGAAAGATAACCTATTGTAAATAATAAAGGTTCCTTGATCTTAGATGATTACTTGGAATGGATTAGAAAGCTTGGAAGTAGACTTGCAAACTTGGAAGTATTCTTGATTTTTATGAAACTATACTTATGGAATTTATGAAGAACACTTAGAACTTGAAGATAGAACTTGAGAGAGATCACTTAGATGAAGAAAATTGAAGAATGAAAGTGTTTGTAGGTGTTTTTGGTCGTTGGTATATGGATTAGATATAAAGGATGTGTAATTTTGTTTTCATGTAAATAAGTCATGAATGATTACTCATATTTTTGAAATTTTATGAGATATTTCATGCTTGTTGCCAAATAATGGTTCCCACATATGTTAGGTGACTCACATGGGCTGCTAAGAGCTGATCATTGGAGTGTATATACTAATAGTACATACATCTAAAAGCTGTGTATTGTACGAGTACGAATACGGGTGCATACGAGTAGAATTGTTGATGAAACTGAACGAGGATGTAATTGTAAGCATTTTTGTTAAGTAGAAGTATTTAGATAAGTGTCTTAAAGTATTTCAAAAGTGTAAGAATACACATCAAAACACAACATGTATATACATTCTAATGGAGTCGTTAAGTCTTCGTTAGTCGTTACATGTAAGTGTTGTTTTGAAACCTTTAAGCTAACGATCTCAATTAATGTTGTTAACCCAATGTTTATTATATCAAATGAGATGTTAAATTATTATATTATCATGATATTATGATGTATGAATATCTCTTAATATGATATATACATTAAAATATCGTTACAACGATAATCGTTACATATAAGTCTCGTTTCGTAATTCTTGGGTTAGTAGTCTTGTTTTTACATATGTAGTTCATTGTTAACACACTTAATGATATATTTAAATATCATTTTATCATGTTAAATATAGTGTATCAATATCTTAATATAATACATATGTATTTAGTAGACGTTATCATAACGATAATCGTTATATATATCATTTCTAGTTTCTTAACTTAGTAATCTCATTTCTTATGTATATCACACATGTTTAATATACTTAGTGCGATACTTACTCATCATAATCTTATGTCAACCATATATATATGTCTATATATATACCATAACATGTAATTTTTACAATTTTGTAACGTTCGTGAATCGCCGGTCAACATGGGTGATCAATTGTCTATATGAAACTTATTTCATTTAATCAAGTCTTAACAAGTTTGATTGCTTAACACGTTGGAAACATTTAGTCATGTAAATATCAATCTCAATTAATATATATAAACATGGAAAAGTTCGGGTCACTACAGTATCTACCCGTTAAATAAATTTTGTCCCGAAATTTTAAGTTGTTCAAGGTGTTGACGAATCTTCTGGAAATAGATGCGGGTATTTCTTCTTCATCTGATCTTCACGCTCCCATGTGAACTCAGGTCCTCTACGAGCATTCCATCGAATCTTAACAATCGGTATCTTGTTTTGCTTAAGTCTCTTAACCTCACGATCCATTATTTCGACGGGTTCTTCAATGAATTAAAGTTTTTCATTGATTTGGATTTCGTCCAACGGAATAGTGAGATCTTCTTTAGCAAAACATTTCTTCAAATTCGAGACGTGGAAAGTGTTATGTACAGCCGCGAGTTGTTGAGGTAGCTCCAGTTGGTAAGCTATTGGTCCGACACGATCTATAATCTTGAATGGTCCAATGTACCTTGGATTTAGTTTCCCCTGTTTACCAAATCGAACAAAGCCTTTCCAAGGTGAAACCTTAAGCATGACCATTTCTCCAATTTCAAACTCTATATCTTTTCTTTTACTGTTCGCGTAGCTCTTTCGTCGACTCTGGGCGGTTTTCAATCGTTGTTGAATTTGGATGATTTTCTCGATAGTTTCTTGTATTATCTCCGGACCCGTAATCTGTCTATCCCAGACTTCATTCCAACAAATCGGAGACCTGCACTTTCTACCATAAAGTGCCTCAAACGGCGCCATCTCAATACTAAAATGATAACTGTTGTTGTAGGAAAATTCTGCTAACGGTAGGTGTCGATCCCAACTATTTCCGAAATCAATAACACATGCTCGTAGCATGTCTTCAAGTGTTTGTAACGTCCTTTCGCTCTGCCCATCAGTTTGTGGATGATAGGCAGTACTCATGTCTAGACGAGTTCCTAATGCTTGCTGTAATGTCTGCCAGAATCTTGAAATAAATCTGCCATCCCTATCAGAGATAATAGAGATTGGTATTCCATGTCTGGAGACGACTTCCTTCAAATACAGTCATGCTAACTTCTCCATCTTGTCATCTTCTCTTATTGGCAGGAAGTGTGCTGATTTGGTGAGACGATCAACTATTACCCAAATAGTATCAAAACCACTTGCAGTCCTTGGCAATTTAGTGATGAAATCTATGGTAATGTTTTCCCATTTCCATTCCGGGATTTTGAGTTGTTCAAGTAGACCTGATGGTTTCTGATGCTCCGCTTTGACCTTAGAACACATCAAACATTCTCCTACGTATTTAGCAACATCGACTTTCATACCTGGCCACCAAAAATGTTTCTTGAGATCCTTGTACATCTTCCCCGTTCCAGGATGTATTGAGTATCTGGTTTTATGAGCTTCTCTAAGTACCATTTCTCTCATATCTCCAAATTTTGGTACCCAAATTCTTTCAGCCCTATACCGGGTTCCATCTTCCCGAATATTAAGATGCTTCTCCGATCATTTGGGTATTTCATCCTTTAAATTTCCCTCTTTTAAAACTCCTTGTTGCGCCTCCTTTATTTGAGTAGTAAGGTTAGTGTGAATCATTATATTCATAGCTTTTACTCGAATGGGTTCTCTGTCCTTTCTGCTCAAGGCGTCGGCTACCACATTTGCCTTTCCCGGGTGGTAATGGATCTCAAAGTCATAATCATTCAACAATTCAATCCACCTACGCTGCCTCATATTCAGTTGTTTCTGATTAAATATGTGTTGAAGACTTTTGTGGTCGGTATATATAATACTTTTGACCCCATATAAGTAGTGCCTCCAAGTCTTTAATGCAAAAACAACCGCGCCTAATTCCAAATCATGCATCGTATAATTCTGTTCGTGAATCTTTAATTGTCTAGACGCATAAGCAATTACTTTCGTTCGTTGCATTAATACACAACCGAGACCTTGCTTTGAGGCGTCGCAATATATCACAAAATCATCATTCCCTTCAGGTAATGACAATATAGGTGCCGTAGTTAACTTTTTCTTTAACAATTGAAACGCTTTCTCCTGCTCATCTTTCCATTCAAATTTCTTCCCTTTATGCGTTAATGCAGTTAAGGGTTTTGCTATTCTGGAAAAGTCTTGGATGAACCTTCTGTAGTAACCAGCTAGTCCTAAAAACTGGCGTATGTGTTTCGGAGTTTTTGGGGTTTCCCACTTTTCAACGGTTTCGATCTTTGCCGGGTCCACCTAGATACCTTCTTTGTTCACTATGTGACCGAGAAATTGAACTTCTTCTAACCAAAATGAACACTTTGAAAACTTAGCGTACAGTTTTTATTTCCTCAATACTTCTAGCACTTTTCTCAAATGTTCTTCGTGCTCTTGATCATTCTTTGAGTAAATAAGTATGTCATCGATGAAAACAATGACAAACTTGTCAAGATATGGCCCACACACTCAGTTCATAAGGTCCATGAACACAGCTGGTGCGTTAGTCAATCCAAATGGCATAACCATAAACTCGTAATGACCATAACGCGTCCTAAAAGCAGTTTTTGGAATATCATCCTCCTTTACTCGCATTTGATGATATCCAGAACGTAAATCGATCTTCGAATAAACAGACAAGCCTTGTAGTTGATCAAATAAGTCATCGATTCTTGGTAGTGGGTAGCGGTTCTTGATGGTAAGTTTGTTCAACTCTCGGTAGTCGATACACAACCTGAATGTACCATCTTTCTTCTTCACAAACAGAACAGGAGCTCCCCATGGTGATGTACTTGGTCGAATGAAACCACGCTCTAAAAGTTCCTGTAACTGACTTTGTAATTCTTTCATTTCGCTGGGTGCGAGTCTGTATGGAGCACGAGCTATTGGTGCAGCTTCTGTGTGACGACCCGGAAATTTCCGACTAAATTTAAACTTTATCTTTATATTATTCTGACACGATAAGAAATGTTTGTTAAGTTAAATCTTAAGGATTTTAAACTATGTTTATACATTCATTTAAACCTCGACCAAATTTCAATGATTCACGAACCATTAAATGAACATATATGAATATGTATGTATATGTGTATATGTTATAAATTGAAAATGTCAACAAAGTATTTAAACGTATAATGCTTTATATGAACGTATTTGTTTCAATATGATTATCGACGAAATTAAAAAAAAATATATTAAATGATTGAATTATCAGAAACATTGAATTATGATTACAAGTCTCTGTTGAGAGGTCCACTATGATTTGAGAAAATCTATTCCTCTTAATGATATTCGGAATAATTTGTAAAGCTATTTATAAATAAAAATAAAAAGTGTCATTTACGAAAGTTAGACAAAAGCTAGTGGAGAATTGGTTTCCATAATATTCTATTAATCTATTTTCAAACGTACAAAAAACGTTTTCAGTTTAAAAAGAACTTTATTATTAAAACGTATATAACTTTTATAAATATCTAGAATCACTTTTGACAACTCATTACTTAACCAGTATAATAAATATAACGATATTTATATTTTATTTCATTAAATATATATAACGATTTAAATTAATATTATATATATTTATACACGTATTATACATACATAGTTTTTATACTTTTACTATACTTTAACTTTACCTTTACTTTACTTTTACTTTACTTTAACTTTAATAATTCACTTTAATAATTCATACTTTAATAATTCACTTTAATAATTCATACTTTAATAATTCACTTTAATAATTCATACTTTAATAATTCACTTTAATAATTCATACTTTAATAATTCACTTTAATAATTCATACTTTAATAATTCACTTTAATAATTCATACTTTAATAATTTACTTTAATAATTCAAAAATCTATTATAAATAGAATTCAGTAGATTTCATTATTTCATATAAACTTAAAAATATATTTCTCTAAACTCTCTAATCGATTTACATATATATATATATTTGCTCTGTATTATTTCAAGATATTATTAGTATACATAAAATATTACGACGGAATGATGTCCGAGTGATTTCAAAATAGTTTTTTTTGAATGAGTCGAAGCTAAGGAAATTATGAGTTATAGCTATGGAGGTGATGGGTATGGTTCATGGGTATGCTCGTGAGGTCAATCTAGTGTTTATCATCTCCGTTGCGTCTACGTACTTTTCTGCAATATTGAATCTCAATATTGATACGTGAGCACTCATAACTTAACTTTTATATATCAATAGTGTATCCCTGACTAGTGCTCGAGTATATAGGATTATGCATGCTTGTACATTCGATATTGTCATTAGATAGGTTTGTTGAATCCTGAATTAGATACATATACTACTGAGATAGGGTATATGATATGCATGTCATTGGAAAGCTAGCGAAAAATTAAGAACTTTTTATTTAGATATCGAATGGTTTCGATGAACGGATTAGAAGTTATAGTCAACTGAATTTTAGTATTATTGTTAAAATGATTATTATTACTATCGTCGTTATTATTTTAATAGAAATATCATTGTTATTATAAAATATCATTATTACTATTATGTTAGTATTATCATTTTATCATAATACCATTTTTAGTAAATATAGATATTGTTATTTTTTATAGAATAATAATAATTATTATTACAAAATAATACAACTTTTACTTATTATTATGATCAATATTATTTTATCAAATAAATAGGGGATACAAAGATATTTTTCACCACGCGTAATATAATTACATTAATAATACTTACCACTATAGTTTTACGATATTAAGTGAACTTTATAAATTTTACTACTTAAGATATATAAAAGTATATTTTATCATATATAAACGTTAATATAAATTTTTATTAATAAATGACTTTTATTATTATAAAATCTAATAAATATATTTAAATATATAAAACGACTATAGTTAAGTTATATAATAAACACGTATAAATTTTAGAAGTCATTTTGGGTCAAGTTGACTTTTGTTGACTTTTGCATATTAGTCTCGAGCATTAGGATTGTGGTACACTATGACTTGACCAAAAATTGTTAGACAAATATTGACCAACATATAAATATATATAATTAATATAGGTTCGTGAATCCGAGGCCAACCTTGCACTTGTTAAATGACGTTATATGTATTTTTACTACGAAATATAGTATGGTGAGTTTCATTTGCTCCCTTTTATATATATTTTTGGGACTGAGAATACATGTGCTGTTTTTATTAATGTTTTACGAAATAGGCACAAGTACTAAAACTAATTCTACGTGAGTTTAAACCAGAAATATACCCTTAGCTTGGTAACATTAAACTACTTGTCTATGTACGGTAGGCGCGAATCCTAAAGATAGATCTATTGGGCCTGACAAACCCCATCCTGACTATGGGATGCTTTAGTACTTCGAGGTTATTTTAAACACACCTGATCTGGTGTACTTCAGAGGGTAAAACATGAACGTTAAGGCTTGTTACCGGGTGCCTACAACTTATAGAATACTTTTATACACTTGCGAGTGTACATATATTTATAAACGGAAATCTTGTGGTCTATTAATATATTGAAATGATTGTTATGATAAACCTATGAACTCACCAACCTTTTGGTTGACACTTTAAAGCATGTTTATTCTCAGGTATTAAAGAAATCTTCCGCTGTGCATTAGCTCATTTTAAGGATATTACTTGGAGTCATTCATGGCATATTTTGAAAGACGTTGCATTCGAGTCATTGAGTTCATCAAGATTATTATTATGTCAATTATAGTTGGATGTATTATGAAATGGTGTGCATGCCGTCAACTTTCATTGTAAATAAAGTTTGTCTTTTAAAAACGAATGCAATGTTTGTAAAATGTATCATATAGAAGTCAAATACCTCGCGATGTAATCAACTATTGTGAATCGTTTATAATGTATATGAACGGGTCCTTTCAGTTGGTATCAGAGCGGTGGTCTTAGCGAACCAGGTTTGCATTAGTGTGTCTAACTGATAGTGCTTAGGATGCATTAGTGAGTCTGGACTTCGACCGTGTCTGCATTTCAAAAGTTTTGCTCATCATTCTTGTCAGAAATTACCTGCTTATCATTTTTAGTCTAGACACATCTTATTGCATTGATTGCATGAATAGTGTATAGACAAAATTCATATCTTAGCGTATCTGCTAATTCATATCTTAGCGTATCTGTTACTGTAAACTTTGTCTGACATATTACGTAAATTCCTCCGTAATCTACGAAACCTTTTGCTCTATATAATTAGAATACCACCCGATAGCTGGAAAATCATTTCATATCGAAAAATTCTTTA
Source organism: Rutidosis leptorrhynchoides (assembly GCF_046630445.1). Classification (NCBI taxonomy): domain Eukaryota; kingdom Viridiplantae; phylum Streptophyta; class Magnoliopsida; order Asterales; family Asteraceae; genus Rutidosis; species Rutidosis leptorrhynchoides. The sequence continues at coordinate 155,867,518 of NC_092334.1, forward strand.
TTCAATCGTACGAAATGGAATTCATCATTAGTTCAAGTCCCTCGGATTCCGAAATGGAATCCCATTCAAGTTTCGAAAGCAGTGTGACCGGAATGGATCAACCAATTAGTCATCATCTATTTTGGATGAATTGGAGATGGGTTCGTAGCCTCCTCAATCATTGGAGACAAGAAGAAGGCGATCATTTCCATCCACCACATTGCCCTCTTGGCGAAGAACCTGAAGCACTTACCGGCGAACCTATTCGAAACACCATTTTCTCTCTTATTTCTAGAGTATCTCGTCACGATTACATACTACACCAAATTCTAGATTTTATTTATCCGCTCGTCCGAACCGACAATCACCCCGGTGTAATAGAAGAAGTCAACGAGCTTCGCGCTCGGGTAGTGGCTTTGGAGAATATGGTGCAAAGGTTACAAACACCAGCAGCAGCACCAACAGCATAAACAGTACCACCATCAGCAACACCAACAGTACCATCACCACCACCAACAACAACATCCACATCCCACACCGCAACATCACAATCTGTATCTCAAACATCAACGTCTTACACCCTGTAAATATCCAGGAATATCAACAACAACAAACGATGAAGTATTAATTCATAAACTTCATTGAAGAGATATCTCTGCGGTAGTGTTATGTAATCTCCAAAATCTTAGAGATTATTTAATTCTGACTGGAAATCGGATGAGTGAACGGAGATGGTAGAGTAGAAACTTTGATCGAAAATGGTGTACGATTTACAAGCTAGAATTGTTTTACCAACAGCATCAACAGGACCGTAGCATCATCAACACAGTCAGTGCCGTCAGTATCGTCAAAATCAACAGCACCTGTAACATCACAAACTCTGTCAGTTCAAGAATCATTGTGGACATCATTACGAATCAACAATAAATATATTGTATCAACGAGTTATGAAGTATTAACTCATTTCCAATCGAAAGATTTATATGTATAAATTTTTAAACCATAATAAATCTTCCCGTACTAAGCTATTATGTGTGAATCTTAACTACTCAGTTAATTCATATTACAAATATGCAATGATGTACGTCCTTCGTCCGCAACTTAACCATCGTTAATTACAATCTCTGTCTCAATTCAATAAAAATCCAATTCATAATAAATCAAGTGTATTATTCGAATATATGTTTGATTTTACACTTTCATCATCGATGTACTCGAAACTTTTCAAATAACATCATTCGTACCTTGCGAAGTTCACAAGAATTTCACAAAAACCAACAAATAACAAAGTAATGATTCATAATTTCAATATTATTGAAGAAATACTTATGCAATTTATAAAGTTTTAGGGATTACTCAATTCTAGTTCCAACCATAAAACAAATGAGTTTAATTTAATATTAACTCATTAAATCTATATTACATCTAAAGAAAATATACACATATATTTTCATAAAGACTGTAATAAACTTCTTTTGTACAAAATATTAATTGTGAAAATTTTTTTAACGGGTAGGTAATACCCGAGAGATATATAAATTCACAATTAATATATTACATTTTTCGAAACTGATTTAGCAATCATCAACTATACTCCCTACTTTCACAACAATATCCATTCTTTCATATAAATCAAAACAATCATACTCATTTAAATTCAATTACATATTCTGATTTTGAAATCGCATAATTCAATTCGAAATATAACCAGTATCATCACTCTTAGATTCCTATATCTTTCAAAGCTATACTTTGACTTCAAAACTGTGTTAGAACATTATATGTATTAACGATTATAATATGTGCTCAAACCCTTCGAAATTCCTGAAGACACTTCAACTAAGGAACAATCGAGATGATGATCCAACCACATGTTACCCACAGTTATACACCTGAAAAACTCTAAAAACCCAAGTCATAGTTTGACGCATATCCGTGTCAGACCCTTTGGTATTTATTAGCTAAAATGACTTTTCAATTCCTTTTCAAAGTAGACAGTTTTGTCACAGCTCCAGCAAGTCAACTTCGACTTTTCAGTCGGACTAGTCTTATTATAACCTCGATAGATACGTTGCCCTTTCGTCATCGTTACTGGGGACCTTTCATATCTCGCCACCTTAGCAATAAACTTACCAACAACTTCAATTATCTTTGACTTTTCGAAAAATCATTATATTTATTGAAATCACATCATTTACTCATTCGCATCTTGTAACGAGAATTGTCATACGAATCGTCGGAAAACAGTAACCAATAATTTGAAATCTCGCAGCATGTCTACGCCAACAGTTATATGTGTACGTAAAATGTCTATCTCCTGGACTTACATACTTTGAATGTGAAGTTCTAAAAAATATTTTGAACTGCAAACTAGTTCTTGAAATGCTGACAAAGCATCAAAAACTGTAAACGATCTTAACAGTAAAAAGTTTGATGACAAAGAATAGTAAGGTGGTAAAGCTGAGAAAAAGAGAAGGTTTGGAACTGGAAAACGGATTGAACAGACTATGAAGGAGGCTGTGGACAAATCACAAAGACTAAATCTGCCTTCAAAGAATCCAAATGATTCAGTGCCTGCTAAAGTCATTAACGAATACCTTACTCTTTATTCTAAACCTTTACAGACAAATCTTCATCATCATCCATCAATATTAGAAATTCTAAGATATTATCATATCTTTCATTATAAATATCCGCGATATTTCTGAAGATATTTTCACAACTAATCTTATCTAAAGTCATTTATCTCTTTGCGCTATCAGTGTTACATCATATAAGAAACTATTAGTTTCTATATTCTATAAACTTTCGAGTTAAATTATGAATGTTTTGAAGTAGTGTTGGGAACTGAAGCATGAGTTAGTATAATATAATGACACTTGATCAACGTGATTATATTACAGTAAGTCATGCTGAGTTTCTAATGGGACATGACGATTCACAGACCATGTCGTCATCATGTTCAATGTTACACGACTCTTGTATTCTATTTAATCTCTAAAAATATCAAGAATATATTTTCTTGATGATTCGGTCTTTTTAGGGTATTCTGGTAAATTAACAAATCAAGATCGTGCCATTACCATTTCCTTCTTAGAACATTAACTATGTTCATTCTGAAATTCATATCTGCGAATACTGGACCATTACAAACGTTGCTTAATCGCAAGAAGAAGAAACGAAAGGACAAAACTCCAAAATAGAAATTGGAGTATAAATCGCAACAAATAGAAGGGAGCATTAACTATGGATGTCAATGATTATAGAAGACAAAAGCAGGGGCTTTGAAATATAAGGGAAGATATAAAACCCAACAACCACCCAAAAATTATAAACCGTATATATCGATGCATATAGCAATATAAAGACACGGAAGAACTAAAAACACTATAAAACCGAGGGTATAGTAGAAGTAAATAGATTCTTCCGGAGGCAGACGAAAAAGAAGAATGACAGATATGAAAGTGAGGAGTATATCGAGAATCAGTACTGGATGAAGCATATTGACAAATACTTTAAAATATGAGTTGAGGGAGAAAGAATAGAAGGTGTGAGTTGTAAGGAAACGAAGGAGGTGGATTTATAGTGAAATACCCGACAGAGAAATCAAGATGAATTATCGTATTAATTCGAAGAGAATCATAATCTCCTTAATCACCGAAGCATCAAATTCAACATAGATTACAAAGATTTTCTTTAAATTCGGAGATCAATTGTGATGACGTCAAAAGATATGACGAATCACTATAATCTTATTTCCTTCATTTACAATAACTTCCCTCATACGCTTCGAGTAATCGAATTATTTTATCCATACTTCTTAGACATGATAAAACTTCATAATCGTTACGTCATAATAACATTCTCATTGTTAGCCATAACGACCTCTATCAAATTTCGGGGACGAAATTTCTTTAACGGGTAGGTACTGTGACGACCCGGAAATTTCCGACTAAATTTAAACTTTATCTTTATATTATTCTGACACGATAAGTAATGTTTGTTAAGTTAAATCTTAAGGATTTTAAACTATGTTTATACATTCATTTAAACCTCGACCAAATTCCAATGATTCACGAACCATTAAATGAACATATATGAATATGTATGTATATGTGTATATGTTATAAATTGAAAATGTCAACAAAGTATTTAAACGTATAATGCTTTATATGAACGTATTTGTTTCAATATGATTATCGACGAAATTAAAAAAATATATATTAAATGATTGAATTATCAGAAACATTGAATTATGATTACAAGTCTCTGTTGAGAGGTCCACTATGATTTGAGAAAATCTATTCCTCTTAACGATATTCGGAATAATTTGTAAAGCTATTTATAAATAAAAATAAAAAGTGTCATTTACGAAAGTTAGACAAAAGCTAGTGGAGAATTGGTTTCCATAATATTCTATTAATCTATTTTCAAACGTACAAAAAACGTTTTCAGTTTAAAAAGAACTTTATTATTAAAACGTATATAACTTTTATAAATATCTAGAATCACTTTTGACAACTCATTACTTAACCAGTATAATAAATATAACGATATTTATATTTTATTTCATTAAATATATATAACGATTTAAATTAATATTATATATATTTATACACGTATTATACATACATAGTTTTTATACTTTTACTATACTTTAACTTTACCTTTACTTTACTTTTACTTTACTTTAACTTTAATAATTCACTTTAATAATTCATACTTTAATAATTCACTTTAATAATTCATACTTTAATAATTCACTTTAATAATTCATACTTTAATAATTCACTTTAATAATTCATACTTTAATATTTCACTTTAATAATTCATACTTTAATAATTCACTTTAATAATTCATACTTTAATAATTCACTTTAATAATTCAAAAATCTATTATAAATAGAATTCAATAGGTTTCATTATTTCATATAAACTTAAAAATATATTTCTCTAAACTCTCTCAATCGATTTACATATATATATATTTGCTCTGTATTATTTCAAGATATTATTAGTATACATAAAATATTACGACGGAATGATGTCCGAGTGATTTCAAAATAGTTTTTTTTGAATGAGTCGAAGCTAAGGAAATTATGGATTATAGCTATGGAGGTGATGGGTATGGTTCATGGGTATGCTCGTGAGGTCAATCTAGTGTTTATCATCTCCGTTGCGTCTACGTACTTTTCTGCAATATTGAATCTCAATATTGATACGTGAGCACTCATAACTTAACTTTTATATATCAATAGTGTATCCCTGACTAGTGCTCGAGTATATAGGATTATGCATGCTTGTACATTCGATATTGTCATTAGATAGGTTTGTTGAATCCTGAATTAGATACATATGCTACTGAGATAGGGTATATGATATGCATGTCATTGGAAAGCTAGCGAAAAATTAAGAACTTTTTATTTAGATATCGAATGGTTTCGATGAACGGATTAGAAGTTATAGTCAACTGAATTTTAGTATTATTGTTAAAATGATTATTATTACTATCGTCGTTATTATTTTAATAGAAATATCATTGTTATTATAAAATATCATTATTACTATTATGTTAGTATTATCATTTTATCATAATACCATTTTTAGTAAATATAGATATTGTTATTTTTTATAGAATAATAATAATTATTATTACAAAATAATACAACTTTTACTTATTATTATGATCAATATTATTTTATCAAATAAATAGGGGATACAAAGATATTTTTCACCACGCGTAATATAATTACATTAATAATACTTACCACTATAGTTTTACAATATTAAGTGAACTTTATAAATTTTACTACTTAAGATATATAAAAGTATATTTTATCATATATAAACGTTAATATAAATTTTTATAAATAAATGACTTTTATTATTATAAAATCTAATAAATATATTTAAATATATAAAACGACTATAGTTAAGTTATATAATAAACACGTATAAATTTTAGAAGTCATTTTGGGTCAAGTTGACTTTTGTTGACTTTTGCATATTAGTCTCGAGCATTAGGATTGTGGTACACTATGACTTGACCAAAAATTGTTAGACAAATATTGACCAACATATAAATATATATAATTAATATAGGTTCGTGAATCTGAGGCCAACCTTGCACTTGTTAAATGACGTTATATGTATTTTTACTACGAAATACAGTATGGTGAGTTTCATTTGCTCCCTTTTATATATATTTTTGGGACTGAGAATACATGTGCTGTTTTTATTAATGTTTTACGAAATAGGCACAAGTACTAAAACTAATTCTACGTGAGTTTAAACCAAAAATATACCCTTAGCTTGGTAACATTAAACTACTTGTCTATGTACGGTAGGCGCGAATCCTAAAGATAGATCTATTGGGCCTGACAAACCCCATCATGACTATGGGATGCTTTAGTACTTCGAGGTTATTTTAAACACACCTGATCTGGTGTACTTCAGAGGGTAAAACATGAACGTTAAGGCTTGTTACCGGGTGCCTACAACTTATAGAATACTTTTATACACTTGCGAGTGTACATATATTTATAAACGGAAATCTTGTGGTCTATTAATATATTGAAATGATTGTTATGATAAACCTATGAACTCACCAACCTTTTGGTTGACACTTTAAAGCATGTTTATTCTCAGGTATTAAAGAAATCTTCCGCTGTGCATTAGCTCATTTTAAGGATATTACTTGGAGTCATTCATGGCATATTTTGAAAGACGTTGCATTCGAGTCATTGAGTTCATCAAGATTATTATTATGTCAATTATAGTTGGATGTATTATGAAATGGTGTGCATGCCGTCAACTTTCGTTGTAAAGAAAGTTTGTCTTTTAAAAACGAATGCAATGTTTGTAAAATGTATCATATAGAGGTCAAATACCTCGCGATGTAATCAACTATTGTGAATCGTTTATAATGTATATGAACGGGTCCTTTCATTCTGGTACAAGGTCTATTTGAAATTCAACGGATCGATGTGGGGGTAATCCCGGTAATTCTTTCGGAAATACATCGGGAAATTCTTTTGCGACGGGAACATCACTGATGCTCTTTTCTTCAGTTTGTACTTTCTCGACGTGTGCTAGAACAGCATAGCAACCTTTTCTTATTAGTTTTTGTGCCTTCAAATTACTAATAAGATGTAGCTTCATGTTGCCCTTTTCTCCGTACACCATTAAGGGTTCTCATTCTTCTCGTACAATGCGAATTGCATTTTTGTAACATACGATCTCTGCTTTCATCTCCTTCAGCCAGCCCATGCCAATAATTACATCAAAACTCCCTAACTCTACTGGTATCAAATCAATCTTAAATATTTCGCTACCCAGTTTAATTTCTCGATTTCGGCATATATAATCTGCTGAAATTAATTTACCGTTTGCTAATTCGAGTAAAAATTTACTATCCAACGGCGTCAATGGATAATTTAATTTAGCACAAAAATCTCTACTCATATAGCTTCTATCCGCACCCGAATCAAATAAAACGTAAGCAGATTTATTGTCAATAAGAAACGTACCCGTAACAAGCTCCGGGTCTTCCTGTGCCTCTGCCGCATTAATATTGAAAACTCTTCCACAACCTTTCGTGTTCTCCTGGTTCGGGAAATTTCTAATAATGTGGCCCGGTCTTCCACATTTATAACAAACTACATTGGCATAACTTGCTCCGACACTACTTGCTCCGCCATTACTCGTTCTGACACCATTTGTTCCTGTCGTTCTGTTAACCCCTGGTCCGTAGACCTCACACTTCGTCGCGCTATGACCATTTCTTTTACACTTGTTGCAAAATTTGGTGCAAAACCCCGAGTGATACTTTTCACACCTTTGGCATAGCTGCTTCTGATCGTTGTTGTTGTTGTTGTTGCGGTTATTGTTGCGGTTGTTATTGTTGTTGGGATGATTGTTGTAGTTGTTGTTGTTGTTGTTGTTGTTGTTGTTGTTGTTGTTGTGCCGTTTGTTGTAGTTGCGATTGATGTTGCGATTGTTGGGATAGTTGTTGTTGTTTTGGTGACTCTTATCACCATTTTCCTCCCACTTTCTTTTGACTAACTTCACGTTGGCCTCTTCAGCCGCCTGTTCTTTAATTCTTCCCTCAATCTGGTTCACTAGTTTGTGAGCCATTCTACATGCCTTTTGTATGGAGGCAGGCTCGTGTGAACTTATATCTTCTTGGATTCTCTCAGGTAACCCTTTCACAAACGCGTCGATCTTCTCTTCCTCATCTTCGAACGCTCTCGGACACAATAGGCACAATTCTGTGAATCGTCTTTCGTACTAAGTAATATCGAATCCCTGTGTTCGTAACCCTCTAAGTTCTGACTTGAGCTTATTGACCTCGGTTCTGGGACGGTACTTCTCGTTCATCAAGTGCTTGAATGCTGACCACGGTAGCGCGTAAGCAGCATCTTGTCCCACTTGCTCTAGATAGGTATTCCACCATGTTAACGCAATACCTGTGAAGGTATGCGTAGCATACTTCACTTTGTCTCCTTCAGTACATTTACTTATGGCAAACACCGATTCGAATTTCTCGGTCCACCGTTTCAATCCAATTGGTCATTCGGTTCCATCAAATTCTAAAGGTTTGCAGGCAGTGAATTCTTTGTAGGAGCATCCTACACGATTTCTTGCGCCGTTAACTGCATTGCTAGATTCAGAGTTATTGTTGGTATGTAGCGCGGCCTGTACTGCAGCTATGTTTGAAGCAAGAAAGGCACGAAATTCCTCTTCGCTCATATTCAAGGTGTATCGAGTAGTCGGTTCCATTTCCCGTTAAGTTCATACTTAGTAGCTAATATACAATTCAACTACTACAATTCCATATGAAAAACTGATTATAATAATATATCACATACAAATATTCTTCAAACTTACAACTTCGCTATATTACATATTGAAAGGACCCGTTCATATACATTATAAACGATTCACAATGGTTGATTACATTGCGAGGTATTTGACCTCTATATGATACATTTTACAAACATTGCATTCGTTTTTAAAAGACAAACTTTCTTTACATCGAAAATTGACAGGCATGCATACCATTTCATAATATCCACTATCCAACTATAAATTGATTTAATAATAATCTTTGATGAACTCAATGACTCGAATGCAACGTTCTTCGAAATATGCTATGAAAGACTCCAAGTAATATCTTTAAAATGAGCAAATGCACAGCGGAAGATTTCTTTAACACCTGAGAATAAACATGCTTTAAAGTGTCAACCAAAAGGTTGGTGAGTTCATTAGTTTATCATAATCATTTATTTCCATCATTTTAATAGACCACAAGAATTTCATTTCCAGTTCTCATAAATATACGTCCCATGCATAGAGACAAAAATAATCATTCATATGGTGAACACCTGGTAACCGACATTAACTAGATACATATAAGAATATCCCCTATCATTCCGGGATCCTCCTTCAGACATGATATAAATTTCGAAGTACTAAAGCATCCGGTACTTTGGATGGGGTTTGTTAGGCCCAATAGATCTATCTTTAGGATTCGCGTCAATTAGGGTGTCTGTTCCCTAATTCTTAGATTACCAGACTTTAATAAAAAGGGACATATTCGATTTCGATAATTCAACCATAGAATGTAGTTTCAATTACTTGTGTCTATTTCGTCAAACATTTATAAAAGCGCATGTATTCTCAGTCCTAAAAAATATAAAGGGTAAAAAGGAAAATGAAACGCACGCATATAAATATTGTAAAACAGTTATTAAAGCATTGCATGTATTCTCAGCCCAAAAATGTAATGAGTAAAAGGGAGCAAATGAAACTCACCATACTGTATTTCATAGTAAAAATACATATAACATCATTGAACAAGTGCAAGGTTGGCCTCGGATTCATGAACCTAAATTAAATATATATATTTATGTGTTGGTCAATATTTGTCTAACAAATTAGGTCAAGTCATAGTGTACCACAATCCTAATGCTCGAGACTAATATGCAAAAGTCAACAAAAGTAAATTTGACTCAAAATAATTTCCAAAAATCTATACATGATTAATATATAGTTTAAATATCATCGTTTTATATTTTTAAATATTTTTAAAAGATTTATTAGAGTAAATAATATAATTTATTTATTAATAAATAAAATTTTATATTAAATTTATATAATAAAATATACTTTTATATATATTAAGTAATAAAATTTATAGGGTTCATTTAATATCATAAAGATAATATGATAGGTATTATTAAAGTAAGTTATTACACGTAGTAAAATATGTTTGTATCACATATTTATTTGATAAAATAATACCTATAATGATAGTAAGTAAAAGTTGTATTATTTTGTAATAATAATTATTATTATAAAAATATCAATATTTATAATTACTAAGATGACATTATGATAAACGAAAATTCTAATTATGATAACTTTAATATTTACGATAATTTTTAATATTATCTTTAAAATAATAATTCTATTTAAAATAATAATAATAATGATATTTTATAGTAACAATGACATTTCTATTAAAATGATAATTTTTGTTAAAATGATAGTTTTAATACTAACGATACTTTTAATAATAATAGTAATGATAAAAATAATAAGAACGATAATTTTATCTAAATCAATATCTTATAATATTTTAATTTCATCATGATACTCTTACTCATTATTTCCTAATCATTTCGTTTAATAGCTTTTAATCGTCTTTTATATCGTGTTCATAATAATGATAATAATAGTAATCAAAATAATTAGGTGTTACAAATATTTGTTTTAATTACACTAATATTAATAATGATAGTTACTATAACATTATTAACGATAATACTAATAATTATCTTAATGATAATATAGTAATAATAATAATAACAATAACAATAACCATTTTTAAATAATGATATATATATATATATATATTAATAATGATAATAATAATAATAATAATAATAATACTAATAATAATAATAATAACAATAATAATAATAATAATAATAATAATAATAATAATAATAATAATAATAATTGGATAATAATAATAATACTAATTATAACTTTAACGATAATAACGATAGTAATAATAAAAAAAAATAACAATTTTTAATGATAAATCCATTTTATTGATAAAGATAATAATAATGATAATAATAAGATAAAACTAGAACGACGATAAAAAACGACGATAATAATAATCATTTTTAATAAAAATATTTTAATTCAATTGATTATAACTTCTAATCCGTTCATCGAAACCATTCGATATCTAAAGGAAAAGTTCTTAATTTTTCGCTAGCTTTCCAAGTACATGCATATCTTATACCTTATCTCAACCGCAAGTGTAACTAATTCAAGATTCAACCTAACCTGTCTAAGGGCAATATCAAAAGTACAAGCATACATAATCCTAAATACTCGAGCACTAGTCAGGGATACACTATTAGTATGTAAAAGTTAAATTATGAGTACTCACGTATCAATATTGAGATTCAATATTGCAGGAAAGGTACGTAGACGCAACGGAAATGATAAACACTATATTGACCTCACGAGCATACCCATGAACCATACTCAATCACCTCTATAGCTATAACCCATAATTTCCTTAATCCTATCCTACTCGAAAAACAATTTTGAAATCACTCGGACAGCACTCCGTCGTAATATTTTATGTATACTAATAATATCTTGAAATAATACGGAGTAAATATATATATGTAAATCGATTGAGAGAGTTTATAGAAAAATATTTTCAAGTTTCTATGAAATAATGAAACCTATTGAATTCTATTTATAATAGATTTTTGAATTATTAAAGTGAATTATTAAAGTATGAATTATTAAAGTATGAATTATTAAAGTGAATTATTAAAGTATGAATTATTAAAGTGAATTATTAAAGTATGAATTATTAAAGTTAAAGTAAATTAAAAATAAAGTAAAGGTAAAGTTTAAGTATATTAAAAGTATAAAACTATGTACGTATAATACGCGTATAAATATATATAATATTAATTTAAATCGTTATATATATTTAATAAAATAAAATATAAATATCGTTATCTTTATCATACTAGTTAAGTAATGAGTTGTCAAAAGTGATTCTAGATATTTATAAAAGTTATATACGTTTTAATAATAAAGTTCTTTTTAAACTGAAAACGTTTTTGTACGTTTGAAACTAAATAGATCAATCGAGTCTTTATGAGATTCAATCTTCCACTATCCTTTGTCTAGTTCTCAATGATTGACAATTTGTTCTTATTTATAAATCACTTTACCATTTTCTGAATATTGTTAAAATGGAAAGATTTCTCAAATCAACGCGGGCCTTTCAACAGAGACTTGTAATCATAATTCAATATATCCGATAATTCAATCATTTGATCTTATCTTCTAATTCCATTGATAAATATTTTGAAACAGATACAATCATATAAAGTATTTAATCTAATATTTTGTTTACGTTTCAAGTTATAATATATATACACATATACATATATAATCATATTCGTTTAATGGTTCGTGAATCGTTGGAACTTGGTCGAGGTTGAATGAATGTATGAACATAGTTTAAAATTCTTGAAATTTAACTTAACAAATATTGCTTATCGTGTCGGAAACATATAAAGATTAAAGTTTAAATTTGGTTGGAAATTTCCGGGTTGTCACAGTACCTACCCGTTAAAGAAATTTCGTCCCGAAATTTGAGTGGAAAGGTCGTGAATGATAATAAGTATGTTTTCATGATGCATACGGGCTGAAAATTAGAGTTTTATCATCAGCGAATAATTTGGATAAACAATCTATTTATATGAAGAGTACGAATGAAGCTAACATAGAAGAGTGAAATGAGTAAGTGTAGATTCATCTTATCATTTGACGTAGATATGATTGATTCCCAGATTTCAAGGGATTTGAAGAAAATCTTCTTAATAAGATTTGACTCTCCGGTAAACAAGGGAATTAGGATCCGCTTTAAATGCGATCGTCCATTTTAATTGTTCTGTCAGAGATTTTCTTATAAATTCACCTCATTCATTTCCTTACAACTCACACCTTCTGTTGATGCATTTTATGCAAGTCCTTAGACATCTACCCACGTCCATTGCAGGTACATCAGTTTACAGGCCACCATGATTGCTCGTTATTATCCTATCCGTGTTTGTATGTGGTTACAGGAACTGCAGGAACGAGATTTAGATGTTTGACTATGTTAGACTTAGTCAGACGTATGAGTGAAGCCTCACTAGTACGGATGACAGGCTCATACGCACGGTTGATGCTGAGCTAAGTCACAATTACAACCTAAATGAGAAGACACGAGTGAGTGATCACCCGTACGGCTGATGAAGCCAATTCGTACGTGTGATGAATGAATCGTATGGGTGAGTCAACAGCAGCGGTATATAAAGTCTTATGTTCTTCATTTTAGGTTAAGCCTCTCATTTGTTACACACACTCAGATCTAGTGAGCTCCTCCGATTCTCTCTCAGTCCAAATCACCCAGGTGGTGAATAATAGCTCTAGGTGTTGATCTAATCACACTTGATTTAGTTGTGGTTTGACTAAATTAATCAAAAAAAAAAAACTTAACCTACTCACTAGAGGGTTTGATTCATTGTTCCGCCATTGTGTGAGTTAACTCTGTTGATTTCTAAGTTCCTAGTCATGTTTCATCACCTTCTATTCTTTCCCCCTCAACTCATATTTTAAAGTATTCATCAATATGCTCCATCCAGTTCTGATTCTCGATATACTTCTAACTTTCATATCGTTCATTCTTCTTTTTCATCTACCGCCGGGAGAATCTATTTACTTCTACTATACTCTTGGGTTTATAGTGTTTCTAGTTCTCCCGTGTTTTTATATGCATCGATATATATGGTTTATAATTTCTGGTTTGTCGTTGGGCTTTATATGTTCCCTTATATTTCAAAGTCTCTGCTTCTGTCTTCTATAATCATTATCATTCACAGTTAATGCTCTCTTTTATTTACTGCAATTTATACCCCACTTTCTATTTCGGAGTTTTGTCCTTACGTTTCTTCTTCTTGCGATTAAGCACCGCTTGTAATGGTCCAGAATTCACAGATATGAATTTCGGAATGAACATTGTTAATGTTCTAGGAAGGAAATTGTGATAACACGATCTTAACTTGTCAAATTACTAGAATACCTTGGAAAAGGCCGAATCATCAAGAAATATTTTCTTGATATTTTAGAGGTTAAATAGAATACAAGAGTCGTATAACATGGCACATGATGATGTTATGATCTGTGAATCATCACGTTCCATTTAGAAACTCAGCATGACTTACTGTAATATAATCACATTGATCAAGTGTCATTATATTATACTAATTCATGCTTCAGTTCCCAACACTACTTCAAAATATTCCTATTTTAAACTTGAATGTTTCAGAATTTAGAAACTAAAATAGTTTCTTTTATGATGTAATACAGATAGCACGAAGAGGTAACTGATTTCAAATAAGAAAAATTAAAAAAATATCTTCAGAAATATGGAGGATATTTATAATGAAAGATATGATGATATTTTAGAATTTCTAATATCAGAGGATGATGAAGAATATTGTCCGCAGGGGTTTAGAGTCAGGAGCAAGGTATTCGTTAATGACTTCAGCAGGTACTGAATCATTTGGATCCTTTGAAGTCAGGTTCAATCTTTGTAATTTGTCCACAGCCTCCTTCCTACTTTGCTCAATCCGTTTTCCAGTTCCAAAACTTCTCTTTTTCTGCGCTTTGCCAGCACACTTCATCATTATCATCCAGCTTTTATCGTTTAAAGTCGTTTATAGTTTTTGCTACTTTATCAGCATTTTTTTTTTCCATTTACGGAGAACCAATTCGTAGTTCGGAGTGTTTTTCAGAAACTTCATATTCAAATTAAGTCCAGAGATAGACGTTATATATACACATATAACTGTTGGCGTAGACATGCTGTGAGATTTCAAAATATTGATTGCTAATTCTCAATGATTCGTATGGCAATTCTCATTACAAGATGCGAATGAGTAAATGATGGGGTTTCAATGAATAATTATAATGACTTTTTGGAGAGGCTAAAGTCAAAGGGTAATGAAGTTGTTGGTACATCTGCTAATAATGTGGTAGAATGTAAAAGGTTCCCTGGTAATGATGGTGTATATCTCAAGGTTATAATAAGGTTAGTCTGACTGAAAAGTCAAAGTTGACTTGCTGGAGC
Organism: Rutidosis leptorrhynchoides; assembly: GCF_046630445.1. Classification (NCBI taxonomy): domain Eukaryota; kingdom Viridiplantae; phylum Streptophyta; class Magnoliopsida; order Asterales; family Asteraceae; genus Rutidosis; species Rutidosis leptorrhynchoides. The sequence goes on from NC_092334.1 coordinate 155,882,723, forward strand.
TGTGACAAAACTGGCAACTTTGAATAGGAGTCGCAAAGTTATTTTTGCTAATAAATGCCAAAGAATCTGACGCGGATACGTTGTTTAAACTTTTACTTTGGTTTCAAGAGTTTTTCGGGTACATAACTGTGGGTAACATGTGGTTGGATCATCTCGATTGCTCATCATTCGAAGTGTCTTCAGAAATTTTTGAAGGGTTCGAACACAGATTGTAATCGTTAACATACATTTGATGTTCTAACACAGTTTTGAAGTCAAAATATAGCTTGTGAAAGATGTAAGGATCTAAGAGTGATGATTTTGGTCATATCTCAAGTTGAATTTTGAGATTTCAAAATCAGAATATGTAATTAAATTTTGAATGAGTATGGTTGTTTTGATTTCTATATAAGAATATATATTGTTGTGAAAGTAGGGAGTATAATGGATGATTTGCTGAATCAGATTCGAAGAATGTAACATATTACTTGTGAATTTATATATCTCTCGGGTATTACCTACCCGTTAAAAAAAATTTCACAATTAATATTTTGTACAAAAGAATTTTATTACAGTCTTTATGAAAATATATATATGTATATTTTCTTCATATGTAACATAGATTTAATGAGTTAATGTTAAATTAAACTCATTTGATTTACGGTTGAAACTAGAATTGAATAATCCCTAAAGGCTTTAAAAAGTACATAACTTTTACGCAGTATTTCTTTAATAACATTGAAATTATGAATCAATACTTCGTTATTTGTTGATGTATGATGTTCGGTTCGTGGAATTCTTGTGAATTTCGCAAAGTACGAATGATGTTATCTGAAAAGTTTCGGGTACATCGATGATGAAAGTGTAAAATGAAATATATACTTGATTTATTATGAATTGGAATTTGTTGAATTGCGACAGAGATTGTAGTTAACACTGGTTAAGTTGCGGCCGAAGGACGTACATTATTGCATATTTGTAATATGAATTAACCGAGTAGTTAAGATTCACACACAATAGCTTAGCACAGAAAGATTTATTTCAAAATATATATATATATATATATATATATATATATATATATATATATATATATATATATATATATATATATATATATATATATAATATACATATAATTTCTTCAGAGGGAATGAGTTAATTCTTCATAACTCGTTGATACAATATACACGTTATTGATTCGTAATGATGTCCACAGTGATTCTTGAACTGACGGAGTTTGTGATGTTATCGGTGTTATTGATTCGGATGTTAACTGTACTGACGATGCTGGTAACGCTGACGGTACTGTTGATGCTGTTGGTAAAGCAAGTTTAGCTTGTTAATCACACACCATTTTTGTCAGGGTTTCTACTCTTCCTTCTATCATTTTGGTTCGCTTAACTGATTTATGGTTAGGGCTAGATTAGATAATCTCTAAGACTTTAGAGATTACATAATCGCCGCGGAATGTTTCTCCAATGAAGTTATGAATTAATACTTCGTTAGTTATTGTTGTTGGTACTCCTTGGTATCTATGGTGCGTATGACGTTGATGCTCGTGGGACAAATTGTGAAGTTGAGGTTTACGACGTGGTTGTGGTTGGAGGTGGTAATGGTACTCTTGGCATTGTGATGGTGGTAATGGTTATGCTGCTGATGCTGCTGCTGGTGTTTGTAATCTCTGCACCATATTCTCCAAAGCCACTACCCGAGCGCGAAGCTCGTTGACTTCTTCTATTACACCGGGGTGATTGTCGGTTCGGACGAGCGGATAAATAAAATCTAAAATTTGATGTAATATATAATCGTGACGAGATACTATGGAAATGAGTGAAAAAATGGTGTTTCGGACAGGTTCGTCGGTAAGTGCTTCAGGTTCTTCGTCAAGAGGGCAATGTGGTGGATGGAAGGGATCACCTTCTTCTTGTCTCCAATGATTGAGGAGGCTACGAACCCATCCCCAATTCATCTAGAATAGGTGATGACTGATTGGTTGATCTATTCCGGTCACACTGCTTTCGGAGCTTGAATAGGATTCCATTTCGGAATCTGAGTGACTTGAACTGATGACGAATTCCATTTCGTATGATTGGATAAAGGATTTTTTTTTTCGATATGAAATGATTTTGGCTAACGGATGGTATTCTAATTACATAGAAAATATATATATATATATATATATATATATATATATATATATATATATATATATATATATATATATATATATATATATATATATATATATATATATATATATCAAAAGATTTCGTAGATTACGGAGGACTTTGCGGGATATGTCAGGCAAAGTTTAAAGTAACAGATACGATAAGATATGATTTAGCAGATATGCTAAGATATGAATTTTTGTCTATACACTATTCATGCAATCAGTGCAGCAAGACGTGTCTTAGACTAAAAATGATAAGCAGGTAATTTCCTGAGGATGATAAGTAGTTAATTTTCGACACAAAATGATAAGCAAAACTTTTGACATGCAGACACGGTCGAAGTCCAGACTCACTAATGCATCCTATCGACTTATCAGTTAGACACACTAATGCAGACCTGGTTCGCTAAGACCACCGCTCTGATACCAACTGAAAGGACCCGTTCATATACATTATAAACGATTCACAATGGTTGATTACATTGCGAGGTATTTGACCTCTATATGATACATTTTACAAACATTGCATTCGTTTTTAAAAGACAAACTTTCTTTACATCGAAAATTGACAGGCATGCATACCATTTCATAATATCCACTATCCAACTATAAATTGATTTAATAATAATCTTTGATGAACTCAATGACTCGAATGCAACGTTCTTCGAAATATGCTATGAAAGACTCCAAGTAATATCTTTAAAATGAGCAAATGCACAGCGGAAGATTTCTTTAACACCTGAGAATAAACATGCTTTAAAGTGTCAACCAAAAGGTTGGTGAGTTCATTAGTTTATCATAATCATTTATTTCCATCATTTTAATAGACCACAAGAATTTCATTTCCAGTTCTCATAAATATACGTCCCATGCATAGAGACAAAAATAATCATTCATATGGTGAACACCTGGTAACCGACATTAACTAGATACATATAAGAATATCCCCTATCATTCCGGGATCCTCCTTCAGACATGATATAAATTTCGAAGTACTAAAGCATCCGGTACTTTGGATGGGGTTTGTTAGGCCCAATAGATCTATCTTTAGGATTCGCGTCAATTAGGGTGTCTGTTCCCTAATTCTTAGATTACCAGACTTTAATAAAAAGGGGCATATTCGATTTCGATAATTCAACCATAGAATGTAGTTTCAATTACTTGTGTCTATTTCGTCAAACATTTATAAAAGCGCATGTATTCTCAGTCCTAAAAAATATAAAGGGTAAAAAGGAAAATGAAACGCACGCATATAAATATTGTAAAACAGTTATTAAAGCATTGCATGTATTCTCAGCCCAAAAATGTAATGAGTAAAAGGGAGCAAATGAAACTCACCATACTGTATTTCATAGTAAAAATACATATAACATCATTGAACAAGTGCAAGGTTGGCCTCGGATTCATGAACCTAAATTAAATATATATATTTATGTGTTGGTCAATATTTGTCTAACAAATTAGGTCAAGTCATAGTGTACCACAATCCTAATGCTCGAGACTAATATGCAAAAGTCAACAAAAGTAAATTTGACTCAAAATAATTTCCAAAAATCTATACATGATTAATATATAGTTTAAATATCATCGTTTTATATTTTTAAATATTTTTAAAAGATTTATTAGAGTAAATAATATAATTTATTTATTAATAAATAAAATTTTATATTAAATTTATATAATAAAATATACTTTTATATATATTAAGTAATAAAATTTATAGGGTTCATTTAATATCATAAAGATAATATGATAGGTATTATTAAAGTAAGTTATTACACGTAGTAAAATATGTTTGTATCACATATTTATTTGATAAAATAATACCTATAATGATAGTAAGTAAAAGTTGTATTATTTTGTAATAATAATTATTATTATAAAAATATCAATATTTATAATTACTAAGATGACATTATGATAAACGAAAATTCTAATTATGATAACTTTAATATTTACGATAATTTTTAATATTATCTTTAAAATAATAATTCTATTTAAAATAATAATAATAATGATATTTTATAGTAACAATGACATTTCTATTAAAATGATAATTTTTGTTAAAATGATAGTTTTAATACTAACGATACTTTTAATAATAATAGTAATGATAAAAATAATAAGAACGATAATTTTATCTAAATCAATATCTTATAATATTTTAATTTCATCATGATACTCTTACTCATTATTTCCTAATCATTTCGTTTAATAGCTTTTAATCGTCTTTTATATCGTGTTCATAATAATGATAATAATAGTAATCAAAATAATTAGGTGTTACAAATATTTGTTTTAATTACACTAATATTAATAATGATAGTTACTATAACATTATTAACGATAATACTAATAATTATCTTAATGATAATATAGTAATAATAATAATAACAATAACAATAACCATTTTTAAATAATGATATATATATATATATATATATTAATAATGATAATAATAATAATAATAATAATAATACTAATAATAATAATAATAACAATAATAATAATAATAATAATAATAATAATAATAATAATAATTGGATAATAATAATAATACTAATTATAACTTTAACGATAATAACGATAGTAATAATAAAAAAAAATAACAATTTTTAATGATAAATCCATTTTATTGATAAAGATAATAATAATGATAATAATAAGATAAAACTAGAACGACGATAAAAAACGACGATAATAATAATCATTTTTAATAAAAATATTTTAATTCAATTGATTATAACTTCTAATCCGTTCATCGAAACCATTCGATATCTAAAGGAAAAGTTCTTAATTTTTCGCTAGCTTTCCAAGTACATGCATATCTTATACCTTATCTCAACCGCAAGTGTAACTAATTCAAGATTCAACCTAACCTGTCTAAGGGCAATATCAAAAGTACAAGCATACATAATCCTAAATACTCGAGCACTAGTCAGGGATACACTATTAGTATGTAAAAGTTAAATTATGAGTACTCACGTATCAATATTGAGATTCAATATTGCAGGAAAGGTACGTAGACGCAACGGAAATGATAAACACTATATTGACCTCACGAGCATACCCATGAACCATACTCAATCACCTCTATAGCTATAACCCATAATTTCCTTAATCCTATCCTACTCGAAAAACAATTTTGAAATCACTCGGACAGCACTCCGTCGTAATATTTTATGTATACTAATAATATCTTGAAATAATACGGAGTAAATATATATATGTAAATCGATTGAGAGAGTTTATAGAAAAATATTTTCAAGTTTCTATGAAATAATGAAACCTATTGAATTCTATTTATAATAGATTTTTGAATTATTAAAGTGAATTATTAAAGTATGAATTATTAAAGTATGAATTATTAAAGTGAATTATTAAAGTATGAATTATTAAAGTGAATTATTAAAGTATGAATTATTAAAGTTAAAGTAAATTAAAAATAAAGTAAAGGTAAAGTTTAAGTATATTAAAAGTATAAAACTATGTACGTATAATACGCGTATAAATATATATAATATTAATTTAAATCGTTATATATATTTAATAAAATAAAATATAAATATCGTTATCTTTATCATACTAGTTAAGTAATGAGTTGTCAAAAGTGATTCTAGATATTTATAAAAGTTATATACGTTTTAATAATAAAGTTCTTTTTAAACTGAAAACGTTTTTGTACGTTTGAAACTAAATAGATCAATCGAGTCTTTATGAGATTCAATCTTCCACTATCCTTTGTCTAGTTCTCAATGATTGACAATTTGTTCTTATTTATAAATCACTTTACCATTTTCTGAATATTGTTAAAATGGAAAGATTTCTCAAATCAACGCGGGCCTTTCAACAGAGACTTGTAATCATAATTCAATATATCCGATAATTCAATCATTTGATCTTATCTTCTAATTCCATTGATAAATATTTTGAAACAGATACAATCATATAAAGTATTTAATCTAATATTTTGTTTACGTTTCAAGTTATAATATATATACACATATACATATATAATCATATTCGTTTAATGGTTCGTGAATCGTTGGAACTTGGTCGAGGTTGAATGAATGTATGAACATAGTTTAAAATTCTTGAAATTTAACTTAACAAATATTGCTTATCGTGTCGGAAACATATAAAGATTAAAGTTTAAATTTGGTTGGAAATTTCCGGGTTGTCACACATATAACATGAAATATAGTACACTATGATGCAGGACAGTTTTGAAGATAAATCTAGTTAATACGCAAGTTGTTCAGCAAAGGAAATAAAGACATGTAATTCATAAGTCCAGAAACAAGTCATGCATTCTGGTTTTACTAAGACGACTTCCCATCCTTGGTCTTGTGGAAAATAACCATTATGACCATTAGCTAGGCAGCATGTTGTAATGTCGTCAAAAGGACGAGGGTTTCGTAATGTCCAACAGTCCCGTAATAATCTAAAAACCTTGTTTCTCACCCCAACTATTGAATCCGTCACTTGTGGGAAGGTTTTATTTAAAAGTTGCAATCCGATGTTCTTTTTCTCACTTTGGTAAGAAGTGAACATCACTAACCCGTAAGCATAACATGCTTCTTTATGTTGCATGTTAGAAGCTCTTTCTAATTCACGAAATCCTATGTTGGAATATGTTGAGTCAAAATAGGTTCTTAACCCGTAGCGTAAAATTGCATTTGGGTTCCCCGCATTTAACGCTTTAAAGAAAGCACGGCGTAACTTACGGTCTCCCCAATGTGATATACCCCACATATCAAAGGAAAACCTTTTATAAACTAAGACATTTCTGAAAAGTCTTTCAAATGTTTGACAAGTTAATTTCGCCATAACTAAATGTGCTGATGAATTCTGACCGACTCTAGACAAGATTTTCTCAATCATATCCTCTGGTAGGTCTTCTAAAATATTCGGTTGTCTACCCTTAACGTCCATTTTGTTTTTATACTGTAAAATAGACAACGATTAGATTCGTAAAAGATAATTAACAAATAATACAAGCAATTTTTACATAGAACATAAAAGTACAAGCACACTACAATACATATAATACACAACATGATTACAACCTTCAAATCTGAATCATTGGTTTCTTCTTCTTCGGACTTGGTTCGTTTTCCTAATTTTCTAGTAATATATGGTGTTCCTCTAATACGAGCTGTCGTTTTCCATAATAGTTTAGAAAAATCTAGTGGTTTAGAGGTTTTCGGGTCATTGTTACATTTTAGGAAATACGGATGTTGTCGATACATATAAAGTTCATCGGGGTTGGAATCGGGTTTCTCTATTTTTATACATTTTCCCTTATTATTTTCTTTCGCTTTATTAAATTGGGTCGAGGTAATTTCTATAACATCATCGGAATCCTCATCGGGATCCGATTCATCGGAAAATTGGTAATCTTCCCAATATTTTGCTTCCTCGGCGGAAACACCATTGACCATTATTAACTTTGGTCCGTTGGTTGAGGATTTTCTTTTATTTAATCGATTTACTATAGGTATCGATATTTCTTCCTCCGGAACCTCTTCTTCTTCTGGTTCCTCCTCTTCCGATTCATCCTCTTCCGGTTCCTCCTCTTCCGGTTCCTCCTCTTCCGGTTCCTCTTCGGGAATTCGTGAATCTTCCCAAAATATATTCGACTCTTCATTATTATTAGGTGAATCAATGGGATTTGTACTAGAGGTAGACATCTATCACACAATATCAAACACGTTAAGAGATTAATATATCACATAATATTTACATGTTAATAATATATAGTTTCCAACAAAAAAAATGTTAAGCAATCGTTTTTGAAGAAAAACACGGTCGAAGTCCAGACTCACTAATGCATCCTAACAAACTCGGTAAGACATACTAATGCAATTTTCTGGTTCTCTAAGACCAACGCTCGGATACCAACTGAATTGTCCCGTTCATATTGATTATAAACGTTCCATATTAATTGATTTCGTCGCGAGGTTTTGACCTCTATATGAGACGTTTTTCAAAGACTGCATTAATTTTTAAAACAACCATAACCTTTATTTTATCGATAAAGGTTTAAAAGCATTACGTAGATTATCAAATAATGATAATCTAAAATATACCGTTTACACACGACCATTACATAATGGTTTACAATAAGAATATATTACATCAAAAATAAGTTTCTTGAATGCAGTTTTTACAAAATATCGTACAAGCATGGACTCCAAATCTTGTCTTTATTTTAGTATGCAACAGCGGAAGCTCTTAATAATCACCTGAGAATAAACATGCTTAAAACGTCAACAAAAATGTTGGTGAGTTATAGGTTTAACCTATATATTATCAAATCATAATAATAGACCACAAGATTTCATATTTCAATATACATCCCATACATAGAGATAAAAATCATTCATATGGTGAACACCTGGTAACCGACATTAACAAGATGCATATATAAGAATATCCCCATCATTCCGGGACACCCTTCGGATATGATATAAATTTCGAAGTACTAAAGCATCCGGTACTTTGGATGGGGTTTGTTAGGCCCAATAGATCTATCTTTAGGATTCGCGTCAATTAGGATGTTTGTTCCCTAATTCTTAGATTACCATACTTAATAAAAAGGGGCATATTCGATTTCAATAATTCAACCATAGAATGTAGTTTCACGTACTTGTGTCTATTTTGTAAATCATTTATAAAACCTGCATGTATTCTCATCCCAAAAATATTAGATTTTAAAAGTGGGACTATAACTCACTTTCACAGATTTTTACTTCGTCGGGAAGTAAGACTTGGCCACTGGTCGATTCACGAACCTATAACAAATATGTACATATATATCAAAGTATGTTCAAAATATATTTACAACATTTTTAATACGTTTTACTGTTTTAAGTTTATTAAGTCAGCTGTCCTTGTTAGTAACCTACAACTAGTTGTCCATAATTAGATGTACAGAAATAAATAAATATATATTATCTTGAATCAATCCACGACCCAGTGTATACACGTCTCAGGCTAGATCACAACTCAAACTATATATATTTTTGGAATCAACCTCAACCCTGTATAGCTAACTCCAACATTACTGCATATAGAGTGTCTATGGTTGTTCCAAATAATATATATAGATGTGTCGATATGATATGTCAAAACATTTGCATACGTGTCTATGGAACCCCAAGATTACATTATATATTAGAATACATGTATAATACAATATAAGTTAGCTAGGATATGATTAATATAGATTTGTTACCAATTTTCACGTAGCTACAACAAGCAAAAATAACCAATCTTGTTTTACCCATAACTTCTTCATTTTAAATCCGTTTTGAGTGAATCAAATTGCTATGGTTTCATATTGAACTTAACTTTATGAATCTATACAGAAAAAGTATAAGTTTATAGTCGGAATTATAGGTTACAAGTTGTTTTTGCAAAGGTAGTCATTTCAGTCGAAAGAACAACGTCTAGATGACCATTTTGGAAAACATACTTCCACTTTGAGTTTAACCATGATTTTTGGATATAGTTTCATGTTCATAAGAAAAATCAATTTCCAAGAAGACCAACTTTTAAATCAAAGTTTATCATAGTTTTTAATTATCCAAACCAAAACAGCCCCCGGTTTCACTATGACGGCGTATATCCGATTTTATGGTGTTCATCGTGTTTCTAGGTTTTAAATCATTAAGTTAGCATATCATATAGATATAGAACATGTGTTTAGTTGATTATAAAAGTCAAGTTAGAAGGATTAACTTTTGTTTGCGAACAAGTTTAGAATTAACTAAACTATGTTCTAGTGATTACAAGTTTAAACCTTCGAATAAGATAGCTTTATATGTATGAATCGAATGATGTTATGAACATCATTACTACCTCAAGTTTTCTGGATAAAACCACTGGAAATGAGAAAAATGGATCTAGCTTCAAAGGATCCTTGGATGGCTTGAAAGTTCTTGAAATAGAATCATGACACGAAAACAGTTCAAGTAAGATTTTCACTCGAAATAAGATTGTTATAGTTGTAGAAATTGAATCAAAGTTTGAATATGAATATTACCTTGAATTAGAAAGATAACCTACTGTAAATGACAAAGGTTCCTTGATCTTAGATGATTACTTGGAATGGATTAGAAAGCTTGGAAGTAGACTTGCAAACTTGGAAGTATTCTTGATTTTTATGAAACTATACTTATGGAATTTATGAAGAACACTTAGAACTTGAAGATAGAACTTGAGAGAGATCACTTAGATGAAGAAAATTGAAGAATGAAAGTGTTTGTAGGTGTTTTTGGTCGTTGGTATATGGATTAGATATAAAGGATGTGTAATTTTGTTTTCATGTAAATAAGTCATGAATGATTACTCATATTTTTGTAATTTTATGAGATATTTCATGCTAGTTACCAAATGATGGTTCCCACATGTGTTAGGTGACTCACATGGGCTGCTAAGAGCTGATCATTGGAGTGTATATACCAATAGTACATACATCTAAAAGCTGTGTATTGTACGAGTACGAATACGGGTGCATACGAGTAAAATTGTTGATGAAACTGAACGAGGATGTAATTGTAAGCATTTTTGTTAAGTAGAAGTATTTTGATATGTGTCTTGAAGTCTTTCAAAAGTGTAAGAATACATATCAAAGCACAACATGTATATACATTCTAATGGAGTCGTTAAGTCTTCGTTAGTCGTTACATGTAAGTGTTGTTTTGAAACCTTTAAGTTAACGATCTCAATTAATGTTGTTAACCCAATGTTTATTATATCAAATGAGATGTTAAATTATTATATTATCATGATATTATGATGTATGAATATCTCTTAATATGATATATACATTAAAATATCGTTACAACGATAATCGTTACATATAAGTCTCGTTTCGTAATTCTTGGGTTAGTAGTCTTGTTTTTACATATGTAGTTCATTGTTAACACACTTAATGATATATTTAAATATCATTTTATCATGTTAAATATAGTGTATCAATATCTTAATATGATACATATGTATTTAGTAGACGTTATAATAACGATAATCGTTATATATATCATTTCTAGTTTCTTAACTTAGTAATCTCATTTCTTATGTATATCACACATGTTTAATATACTTAGTGCGATACTTACTCATCATAATCTTATGTCAAATATATATATATATATATATATATATATATATATATATATATATATATATATATATATATATATATACCACAACATGTAATTTTTACAATTTTGTAACATTCGTGAATCGCCGGTCAACATGGGTGATCAATTGTCTATATGAAACTTATTTCATTTAATCAAGTCTTAACAAGTTTGATTGCTTAACACGTTGGAAACATTTAGTCATGTAAATATCAATCTCAATTAATATATATAAACATGGAAAAGTTCGGGTCACTACATTGATGAGCTGTACCTGTTCTGAATCTTTTCAATCTCATGATCCCACTTTTCTGGAAGACCATCTTTCAACACTCTTACTGCCTTTTCATCAGGCACCTCAATCCCATAATCTGCCATCTCTGCAACCAATAATCGATATCTCTCCAAAGTCTGTCCTAGAGATTCTGAAGGAAGAGCTGCAAACACCCTCCATTCATCTTTCAAAACCTTACCCTTAGTCGCACGATAGGTAGCAGTACCTTCTGTTGCAGATTGAAGAGCTAACCAGATAGTATACAAGGTTTTGTTTCGGTTCTTAAATTGCTGAAAGATTTCCTTTGACAAAGCTTGAGTTAGTTGAGCATAACATCTACACTCAAGATTGTACTCTTCACGCTCTGTAGGACTGAACTGTGAAGTTTCTTTGGGTTCACCATCTGCTCCACATGGCCATACATACGGATTCTCAATACATTCCCAAAGTCTAGAATCGACACCATTTAAGTAAATAACAAACCTAACTTTCCAGTCCAAGAAGTTCTTAAGATTGTCAAGTCTAGGTACTTTATTCGAAGAACCAGATTCACTTTCATTCAGTAATAGTTTTTGTAGTCCAGGTGCGATAACTAATGCACTGTATTCATTCATCACTTGTTCGTTTGTGTCAGACATTTCAATTGATTAAGTGTTAAATTTAAAGTTAATTATGAGCTGTTTTAAAGTCACACGGTCGATTGTCCTTGACACACGGTCGATTGATTGAGACACACGGTCGAGTGTATGACTTACACGGTCGATTGTCTGACCAAATTTTTTCAGCACTTCGTTACAAAATGAGCCTTGGGTATTACAAACTCACACGGACGATTGTCTATCTCACACGGTTGGTTCACTATCTCACACGGTCGAGTGACAAACTAACACGACCGACTGACCTTTTGAAACTAACACGGCTCTGGTAAAACTCACACGGTTGGTTGAAATACTCACCCGGTCGATCTAATGACTCACTCGGTCGGTTGTCAGTACACAAACGGCCGAGTGTGTTCTTGACAGTAGCAGGACGACAATTAGGGTTTTCTAGACAAAAATCGATTTTGCAATCGATTATGGATGAAAAACACAAAACCAACACGTAGAAAACAATAGTGATGACTCCAGAAACACCTTTTGACAATAAAACTACCAACAATAACGTAGAAAAACCAATTAATTGACTAAAAACCCAAAAATACCAAAAACACCAATTTTGACCCACAAACGATTTGATCAAGCAAAACCAGAGACTCCAGCTCTGATACCACTTTGTAGACGATTGTTCTAAGGATCTAGGTCGCTTGGACTCTAAACTAGAGGCGGAATACACTAGAAAAGGGTTAAACCGAGATATGGGTCGTTTTGGGATCGAATTGGTCAAACCTAGAGCAAAATCTAGATTAGATCGACTCCTAGACGATATATTTCGATGGTATATGGTGTTAGGGTTCTCTGGAGACGAAAACCTACGACTTAGGGTAAATGGGACGAGTAACCTCATCAAAGAAGTCTAAACCCGTATATATAGTGAACACAGACACATTCGGTCGAGTGTCTGTGTACACTCGGTCGACTGACTGACTCAGTCGGTCGAGTGTCTATACACACTCGGTCGACTGTGTGCAGTTTAACATATTGATCACTTAATAAATTAAGTACGCACAAACACAAATATAATCAATAGTCTCGAGTAAACAATATTACATAACCGAAACGTGTTAAACATAAAAATGAATAACGGCTGGGGATTCATGCACCAACAAAGAATGCAAAGTAAATTCTTGAAAATGACTAGACCATACCTCCTGGAACATTGTAGTCAATCATCTGGATAAAACAAGTAAAAGATTCAAAATTAGAGTTGATTCTTGAAGACAATTAAGATGATTAAAATATAGCATACATATAAGTAAATCACAAACGCGACTACTTGGATCAAACTCGGACAAGCAATTAGTTTTAAGGGGGCGCTTTGAGATATTAAACGATAAATGTATTGGTATAAGACCATTCCCAATGCTTTGTCCTTGAGGGAACTGTAACGCCTCGTGCTCAGCTTGCCCTCGCTTTGTCCTTGAGGGCACCATCGGCAGTGCCTTGTGCTCAGCCTTGCTCTTGGCTTGTGCTCCAACTTCGATGTGGTTTTTTCCCTCACAAAGCATTTTGCATCACAGGACACTTTCTTTTTCTTAATTTATTTGTGCTATATATGTTTGTACACATAGCTAACACGCTTGTAAACAAATTTATTTAATTAATTTGGTGGGTTATGTGATGAGAAAGAAGTATGTTATGGTTGGTAGTGGTGTGTGATAGGTATGTGATGGGGAGAAAATGGAGAGAGAAAGCTGATGTGGTGCTGATGTTGCGGTGTGTGCTGGAAAGGACGGACGTTATGGTTGAGAGTGATCTAATGCATGCAATCAGAAAATAATGTTGAGTAAAAAAAATTGGTAAAATGCATTCATAATATGATGTTTTGGTAGAAAAAAAAATTATATATGTAACGGCCTAAGACCATTTTTAATGGTGAGGGGATGATGGGGGTGTGATAGGTGTTTTTGTAAGGTATAGTGCTGATTTGGCAAATGTGATGGAGTTTGTAGTGGTATGGAGTGATGGTTGTGTGATGGGTTATTTTATTAGTTTAATTTATTTTAAATTATAAAAGTATTAATCTAATTTTCGATTGGTTAAAAATCCTTCACGCCACAATTCTTCTATGTGATGCTATGATCACGCCAAAGGTTTTTGGGGACCATCACGCCCCATTGTGGGGTGATGGTGGCGTGATGTTGATGTTTTTGAGGCAATTACTCTGCACTAGGAATGGTCTAACAGGTAGAAAACATAGTTATGAAAAACCGAGGTGAGACATTCTTTTTCATAACTTTTTTGAAATGTAAAAATTAAAGTTATTTTAAAAAACAAACTCCTTCCGAATATAAATTTGAAGACACAAACAACCGAACTTGCATAAGCACAACATTAGACGCATATATACCAACACAAAGCAAAAATGAAAATAGCTTTACCCGGTCAACCCACTGCCGAGAAACGTCATCAAACTCAAATGATGGATCATGGAAAATATCTGATTTAAGAGAATCATAAACTTGTTTGAATTTGGATTTTGGAATGTTGCTTGTTGACGTAGAGAGTGTACAATTGTTAGAATGTGATTCACTGGGAACTAGATTACGTGCCCCATACTTTCCACATTGCGATCCAACTGATGAACACAACTGATAAGAAACATCCCATTTGAATGAAATAGCACCGACTATCATCCTGAAACAACAATCATTTGTACATGTATTTTGCCCAAAAACCTTCAACTTTTGCCCAAAAACATTCATAATTTGCCTAAAAACTTCAATTTTTTGTCCAAAAAATTGCTACGGTTTTAAATTTGTTTTGCCTCCGGTGAAAAAAATCCTAGATCCGTCACTGCACGTACATTCTCAATATATTGCTAATAAAGTTTGAATATAGAGAAAATTGCGCGGATAGTCCATGTGGTTTGTAGCTCCGAACGTGGATAGACAAAGTTGGTGATTTGAGTGTGGATAGTCCCTGTGACTTAAAAGTGGAGCAAGGATAGCATGTGAGGGTATTTATGTCATTTACAGGGATTTCATCAACTCAATTTATTATGTTTATATTTAATAAATAAATAAATATAAATATAGATATAGAATATAATTTAAATTAATAAATCTACAAATTTTCATCTTCCTCCTCCCCTTTAATCTTTATCATCCCAATTTATACAACCACCTCTGGTCAATTAACTCACCCACCCTTTATTTATACCTTCATCTTACATAAATCATATCATGTTGATCAATCTCATAAACACCCATGTTCGTGACCTTCAAGTTCATCATCATTTTAATAACTTTACTTCATGATTCATGTTGATCAATCAAATTCTACATCAGATTCGTGTATCATAATCAAAACATCAACAAAATAGTCCCATATCTGGAGCTTTTCGTCCGGTCAACAAAAGTCAACGAATTAATTGAAATGATTTAGTGATTGTTAGATGATTAAAACTGTTGTCGAGTGTTCGTGGCATGATTTTCAAACGCGTTTTACCATTAAAAGTGAAAAAAGAAAAAGTTGAATTAAATGCTAAAAACAAAAAGCAAATTTACAAATGCGTTTTCTCAATGAACTCTCATCTTCACTGTTCAACAACCATCTCTCTCCATGTTCTTCTCTTTCCCCAAAACTCAATTTCTAGGGTTAGGGTTTTAAACTAAACCCAACTTCAAATCTGCAAAATACCACTCTTTTTGCACTAAGTTTCAATTTTTACGAACCCTAATTAGGGTTCCAGTAATGGGTTGTCCTCAATTCCCCTTAATTTTATTTTTAATCATATCTTTCATTTTAACCATTTCCGGCGATGATTCCGATAAATCGACACTTTTGGAGTTCAAATCTTCCATTTCGGATCCTACCGGGTTACTAACGGGCTGGAGTATGAGTAGTTCGGATCACTGCTCATGGATCGGAGTCACATGTAGGTTAGATTCTCAGGTTGTTGCTGTTAACATCAGGTGACTTTACTTGCTTAAAGTATAATCAGTTTCCTTTATATGGATTCGGAATTAGGAAAATTTGTTTGGAATCTAGTGTTAAGTTAGTTGGTAAGTTATCGAAATCGATATCGAAGCTTTCAGAGCTTAGAATCTTGTCACTTCCATTTAATGATTTAAGTGGTGAAATACCTGTTGAAATTTGGGGGATGCAGAAATTAGAAGTGATTGATCTTGAAGGGAATTTAATTAGTGCCCTCATGTGCACTCCATGTGAGAGAAAATGACAGAAATGCCCTCACATGCTTGTCACATGACTAATTTTAACGGAAAAAGTTAACAGTGTTAATGAACTGGGCTATCCTTCCTCCACTTTTAAGTCACAAGGAGTATCCACACTCAAATCACCAACTTTGTCTATCCACGTTGGGTGCTACAAACCACATGGACTATCTGCGCAATTTTCTCTTGAATATAAGATCTCTAATCTCTTGTAAAGATATGGGGACGTCAACTAATAAGTGGGTGGTAACTAAAAGATGAAGATGGATACAGGTGAATTTAAAGTACTACGTAGTATTTTCTAAGAGATGATGGATACTACAGGAGAGAAATACTAATGAAATATCTCGACGATACAGCACTATCTAATGAGTATGTCGAGGAAGATATAGTTCGAGCATATAGATTACACGAATCAACATAAGATGTCCATTATTCATAGTTTTATGGTGTACAAATAAAACAACGTAGGATAAAAAACAACTTTAATTACTGTCAAATCGTTAATGAAATTAAGCATTTTCGCAGCGTGTTAGGGGGTATATGTTGGCCAACACTTGCCCAACACGCCATAACAAGGCGTGTTGGAGGGCTTTTCTTGTGGCGTGCGTGCAACTAGCACATAGAAGCATGAAAGCGTGCTGCATTTTTCCCCATTTTTTATTTAGTTTTTATCCTCTTTTCTACCCAACTTTCAATCAGATTTTAACCACCCAACTTTCAATCAGATTTTAACACAACACCCAATACGCCACTTAACACTCCATCCCATTATTTATCAGTTTACTAGCACGCTCATCAAGCACTTCACCTTACCCAGCAACACGCCAACACGCCAACACGCCCCTTTAGAGATAAAGATGGTCTTAGCTAAACAGAGAGAATTTTTAGTTTTATAATAAATGCAATAAAAAAACATGAAACTTCGTACCTAGTAGACAATGCCATTTGCCGCCAGGTACACTACGTCGACAGGGATCGTCAAAGTGTGTGTAGGTGTGAAGAGTGTACTTATTTATAGCCACATATGATGATGATGACGATGATAGTGGTGATGGTGGTGGTAATGATGATGGTGATGAATATTATAAAATAAGCATATGATAATGCTTGGTAATTAAATATATATAAATTGTTAATAAACGTGTCCCGAGTAACTTAGAAAATCATTCTATCATTGCTAAAAAATTATACTAACCTAAACAATTATAACTAACTCAAAACTAAATATCACCTATCATAGTTAAACAAACAACGTGAAAGTATCAAAGGACAAAGTATAACCAATTTAAAGCATATTATTAGGGTATATTTATAAGTTCCATAGTTCATATTGCGTTTTTACCGTTTATTTTAGTCATTTGATTTTGAACAATTAACGTAAATGGATACTGGACTCGGGGGAGGATGATAGCTAGGGTAGGGAGGGGCACCCGTCTCAGCTGAATTTAAAAAAAAAAAAAATTACACTAAAGATAAATTTACTAAAAAAATAAGTTTTTTTTTTTTTTTTTTTTTTTTTTGTGTTTGCCCCGACTGTCAATGAAAAATTTAATAAGTTTTTACACCCGTCTCATCTGTTGTCGGGTTCAAGCTCTACCACTGACTGAACTTTTGCATACATTTTGTGTATGTTACTTGAATGATTATGTATGTTTGCATGTTAATATTAATATTGATTGTTTAAGTAACGAGTTCGTTAAAGTTAAATTCAAAGTTAAACTGACTGGTCATTCGCACGAAAGTCATAGACTTTCACACGAATGAAAGACTCCCTCGCCCGAGTGAGTTAAGTCGGTGGAATATTATTAGTAAACTGTCATTCGCATGTAGGTGTGAGACCTTCGTTTCGCACGAAGAAGAGGTGACAGTACATAAATAGGGGCTATGGGTTTCATTTACATGATTCCTTTTAACCCTAGCAGTCGGTTTCTCTAAGGTTTTCGTTTCTAATCATCTCAATACAAATAACAACTCTAGAAATCATTCTAATCCATTCATCTTTGAGTAGGTTTTCATTCATACGAATCTAAAAGTCAGGTTTATTCCATCAACAACTTGTTCTAGTGAAATTCGCACATTAGATTGAATGCATAGTTAGTAAATCTAAGATCATATAAGTATAACACTCTTCTTAATGACAATCGTCATACATGAAGAAGGTCTGATGTGCAAAAGCGTGCAGTGCTTAATTTACCTTTTCAAACTTTTAAATTTATATACCTTTTAATTCACTTTTATCACCCTAACGAGCAACAAGACCCGATCCGATGTAGTATTTTAGGTTATCGTCCCAAGAGAGCGTGAAGACGGTTTAAGTTGGTTTATTATGTAGTCTAATTCTTAATAAAGAACTAGAAATATATTTTTGTGTTTTTGGTTGTTGTTTAAGTTTTGAAATACTATCTCTTAGGAAAGAGATAATAAAAGGTGCGTTATTAGTAACTTTTAATAAACTATTAAGGAAAGATAGAATAAAGATTTAAATGAGATAAACAATATAAAATAGAAGCGATTACATGAAAAACTAACTTATACGGTAAACATATTAGGTAAGTTTCATAACTCATATTAACACAAAACAAGATAATAATCATACACCAACTATTATCCTCAGAAAGCTAAGCTAAGTGTCACATATCTTTCATAAGGTAGGACTTAAAATATATATTAACTAAGTGATGTTTAAAACTAATATCTTAATTCTTAGTGTTCAATTTAATCACATGGCACATATCAATTTAATCTTATGATGATGATTAATTAACATGCAAATAGATTAACAAATAGATATACTATTAAACTCAACTGGATCAACTCAAGTTACTAGCTGAAAGCTAATCTTCACCAAGTTATTATGCAATCATTAACTAAACACATCCAAACAAAGGATCTTCGATTAAGCCAAATGATGGGCGTCGAATTACCCGTAAAAAATGAACTAAATACTCTAGACTAGCTAGGGTAAGTAAGATTCGTTTCACGGGAGATTGTGGTCAAAAGCAAACAATTTTCAGGAATTTGTGTTGATTAAACTAAGTACTTTTACTAATTAAAATGAAACAATACTTAAGCTTTAATGGTTTCAAGCAAAGAACATAAACAAAAGATTAAAAACACAAAGTGGTTATCAATGGTTTAAAAACCCTTATTCCTTCTAAATCTCAACTAAGTATCATTCATTCACAAGTTAGTATCTAAATCACATAGACATGAACTCTTAAATTAGTCAAAGTAATTATCTTGGGCACGATTATGTAACCTAAACACTTCTCTTTATCCCTAATCTAAATTAACACTAAGTGGATCAAGCACAATTGTTAAATCACAATAATAAGTCTTGCAATAATCAAAATCAACCAACTTGCATTAAACAATCTCTTAAACGGTTTACAAAATCATAAATCAAAAGAGTTTTTCATTGTAATATCACAAACCACACACATAATTGAATGAATCAACAATACATTAAAAGTTCATTGGAAGGAATAAAGTAAGGGGATTAGCCTTGCATATTGATGATGATGAACACGATGATAGAAGGATGAATCATGATGAACGCGCCTTTGATCTTGACTTAAATATTTGAAGAGTGATGAACTTTTATGTTAGGGTGTGTGTTTTAGGGCTCTAATACTGATGGAAAAGGTGTTCAATTCGTATTCTAGGGTTCCCTTTATATAGGGGATGAGAAACTTGTTCCCAAAGCAAAAATATCTCAAAATCCGGGTGTAGTAAAATTGCACTGGCGTAATTTACGCCTGATCTTGCGTAAATTACGCCACCATGTGTCAAAAGGTGACATCATAAGAACCTTTTGCCAACCTCCCATCAACCACATCTCTGTTCACAATGAGGTTCTTCAAGCTTACCATCTTGCCCCCAAATATGACTTCTGGTTACAAGTCATAAGCAAGAATGTGTACTTTAAAGCTGAAAGTCTCTTCCCTCAAATACATGCCAGTGAAGCTGCTCTCCTATGGTGTCTCAAGTACCATATTTCAGTCAACATGGCATTCTTCATGGCAAGTAGGATGAATGGACTCGTGCATGATGATTCTCTTCCTCTTCTGTACGGAGCTCATCTCACCAAGCTCTTCAGGTACTTGAAAGTTCAAGCACTACACTTTGATGATCTAACCACCTCTCCAATCAATTATGATTCAGTTAGAGTATTTAATGAAGCAACGGAGGACGAAAACACACTGGCATGGAGCACAACCGGGTCTGAAGAAAGCATGGAAGAAGATCAATTCATCTCCCTACGATCACCCATCCAGAGGGCCATGCTTCATCGTCAGAATCGACGAACCCACAAACTACTAAGAAAGTTCTTAGTAAAATTCACATGTGGGGAAGCACTTCGCATCCTTATGATCGTCCCTAAAACCACTATTATGTACTCCGGTGAAGGGTTATTCCGGAAAACTTATCTAGGGTAAAAGCTAGATTTAATTTTCAAAAGATCAAATGTTTTCATAAAGATCCAATTTCCTTAAGGATCTAAATTTTTATAGTCATGTGGGACTGTAAACCACATCGTTATTACCATTGTTTATACCGCCGTATAGAAATCACTGATGTATAAAGTGTGAAGAATAAAGAAGTGATTCTAGTATTTTTATTTCAAGACTATATTGCTTGAGGACAAGCAACGCTCAAGTGTGGGAATACTTGATAATGCTAAAAACGAACATATATTTCATAGCATTATCCCTCAAGAAAGACAAGATTTTAGTTGCAATTGTTCTATTTAAAAGTGATATTCGTTTAAATAATAAAAGGTGAAGACAAAAGACAGATTCGACGAATTGAAGACGCAAACGACCAAAAAGCTCAAAAGTACAAAATACAATCAAAGTGGTTCCAATTATTGATAAGAAACGTCTCAAAATTACAAGAGTACAAGAAGCTAAACGCAAAATACAAGATATTAAATTGTACGCAAGGACGTTCGAAAATCCGGAACCGGGACCAAAGTCAACTCTCAACGCTCGACGCAACGGACTAAAAATTACAAGTCAACTATGCACATGAATATAATATAATATATAATTAATTCTTAAAATTAATATATATATATATTATATTATATAATAAAAACCGTCGGCAGAAGAAACAAAGACATGTGAGCTGAATTCCAGGGCCATGCGATCGCATGGCCTGGAAGGCAAAAAGCCATACGATCGCATGGCAGTAGGTAGCAGCTGACATGCCTATAAAATTCGAGTTTTTTCTCATCATATAACACATCTTTTTCTTTCTCTCTATCATACGATATATATATATATATATATATATATATATATATATATATATATATATATATATATATATATATATATATATATATATATATATATATATATATATATTATATTTTAATTCTAGTTTTTGTGATAATTACCAATATTTTACCTAATGAAATTTTGTCAATTTCTGGTGTAATTAGAGTTAAATTGTTAGTATTTTATGCATGTATAACCTAGATTGATGCTATTTAACATGATTTAAAGCCAAAAACTTCAAAATTTTTAGAAATCTAGGGTTCGTGTTCTTGAGCAATTTGGGGCTTTTTGATATAAACAGGTTATGGCCGATTTTTGTCATGGATTATTGCTAAATTGAGTAGTGTAACATGTTTAGGTAGTTAAATGATCCAAACTTTGATCCTAAACATGATTTTTGGAGATTAAAGTGGACTTTTTAGGTGCAAAATTCATGAACTTGATTAATTTGATATAATTGCCATTTGAGACTTGTTTAATTGTTAGTAATGACTATTTTGACATGTTATTTGAGTTAAATGCTTATGAACTTTGTATATATTTTCATATGTGTTTATTTGAAAAAGTGTAGAATTGTAAAAAATTGTGAAAATGTGTATAAGTTTAATTTTGATTTAACATGTTATTGTGATTGTTTTAAGTTGTTATTTTGCTAACACTAATGCATATTTGGATGCACAAATTTTGTATTTAATGTGTTTTGCAGAGAACCGATACTGGAGGTTCATCATCATCATCATCTAGACGACCTGCTCCAGCTTCAGAACCAGAACCAGAAATGCAATATGAACATGAACCAGAACAACAACAGGAACAATAACATCAGCCTGATCAACATGTTCCTTATTATGATCCGCTACAGTTTGTTAATGAATTCATAGTATTTCCGATGCATCCACCTGTAGAATACCCAACGATTCATGAACACACGTTGCATCCTAATCTGAGATTCGATAGACGATGGAGAGATTACCCGGCATATCAAAGTAATAAATTCAAATTAATAACGAAAGATGTAGAGGTGCCTAGGGTAATTGATTGGGATCCTTTGGAAAGGGTCCAACTTGCTGACCGTGTTAGGGAGCATTTGATCCAAAGGTATGGCAGTTCTTCTTTTACTGATTGGGAACGCTTATTCACCATTTGTAGACCTGTATATAAGGAATGGTGTGTTGATCTGATGAGTACTATAGCGTTAAATGTAGATGTAGATAGATTAGATGATAGACGTTTTCTTAGGTTTATACTTGCCGGTAGAATGTACAGGATGTCCATGCTGGACATGGCTAGGGCATTACAGATATATACACCCGCTGAATTACTACTACCCGATTGTATGAATTTGATTTATCGTGGTGAAAGGGTAGATAGGAATTTTGACGCGAACGCCGTTTGGAGGCGTATGTCAGATTATAATGTTTTTGGGCGGGGAGGAACACATACTTACTTACATATTAACAAAGCCGAGCTTCGTATAATTCATAGATTTTTGGCTAACTCGATTACACAGAGAGGTCACAACAAGGAAAAATTGACCTTACATGATTTATTTTACTTAAAGTGTATTCGAGACCCAAGAGGCTTTGTTAATATCCCCTACTGTGTTGGTTTTTATTTATCTAAGATGGTTGAAGGAATACAGGAAGGGGGGATAATTGGAGGAGGTATTTTTGTTACTCTCATTGGAGAGTATTTAGGTGTAGATAAGGACCAAGGGGGTCTACTTTTGGAATGTAGGGAACAGGTTGAGCTTTTAGGATTGAGGGTTTATGCGGGTGCTAAGGTATTAAAGAGCAGACGCAACCAGGCAATACCCTATGTAGGTAGTCATCCGCAGGTAGAAAGAGGATCAGACGAGGAGATGGAGGAAGCGGATGACATTAGGGATGTCATTCGGGAGGCTATGACTGATGTCTACCAGCGTGTAGATGAGGTAGACATGACAAACGCGGAGAGATTTCGTCGGATGGAGCAGTGGCAAGCCCGGAATGATTACGAGCATTCCAGACAACGACAGCATGATAGATGGGACTATCATCAGCGTCAGATTATGAGCCGGCTATCACCTCAGGATCACTACGTTCCGACCCGACCAGCTTACTATCCTCCACACCAGCCCGAGATGAGACCGCCTTATACTCTCTACGACCCTAACCAGGCATACCAGTACACCTATCACCAACCATGGAACCCGGACGATGACATGAACTGGAACCCCTATCCATGATTGATATAGTTCATGTTGGTAATTTATATGATTTTTAATTTTTATTATTTCTGTTTATTTATGTTTAAACACATTATATTATGATACTTTTATTGTAATGTTTAATATTTTTATTATGTTGTACTAATATTTCATATTTAATTTGAAAGTGGGATTTTAAGTCCCATTTCAAATTACCATGCATGTTTATATTTGTATGTATGTATACTGTCAATTGTACAAAACAGGGTAAAACAGCGCATTTTCAAAGACTGGCATTAAGTTCAGCAAAAGCTAGTACTTTTGACGACAAAACGAAAAACAAATGTGATGTAACAACAAGACGGAATGAACAAATGATATGCACCATTTATCATTCAGCAAACAAACGCCAATATGTTTGGAAACTTTGGTAAAATTTAATCATTTTTCTACGCTAATCACCCTCAATAATTTAAATTGTTACTGATTTCTTGCAAATGAGGGCATTGCAAGATCTTAAGTGTGGGAAGGGGTTAAATTCTTTCGGATTTTAAAATTTTTTAATTTAAACACTTGGTTACCATTAAAAATACTAGTAACGCAGTAGTTGTATTAGAATCTAGTGCTCTCTGATAAAAAAAAAACAGCCCTAGTCTTATATACTGACTACCCAATTTTAGTAAAATTTTTCAAAATTTTCAATTAAATGAACTCAAAATCATGTTTATGCATATTTATGAACGATAAAACTAGGTGTTAACACCGAAATTATTGTTACCTCGGAAAGGACATAAATTTAGAAACAACCCAAAATGTTAGAATTCATTTAAAATGGAATAGAGGACAATAAAAAGGAAAATAAAAACCAAGTGTGGGAAAATTTACCAAGATATTTTAAACATATATCACATAATTCTGTAACAAATAATTGAAGATACTTTTGCTTTGGACTAAACTAAACAGTTTTACCCGATTTACTGTAAGAAAGATGGATCTACACGATGAATGAATTCCATCATTAAAAGGAAGTAAAGTCTTCCGAAAAAGACACGCGCTTCTTGATTTAGGTCATGAAGTTGTCGTCCAGACCAGCTGTAGGTTGACGAAAAATCTAGAAAAGTCATCTCTAAAATCAGCAGGAAATCCACGGACCTCAGCATCAAACAGGGTCGCCAAGTGGTCAGACTTATCCTAACCATGAGAGGATCTGTCTCGTAAAATGGGGAGGATGCCGTGCAAATTAGCTGGATAAGACTAATGAATCAGATCCCCAGAAAGGATAATCTCCTTAAAGATCAAAAATCAGCTTTTAAGCCTGACATTACTCAATCCTAGAGATTGACCTTAAAGATTGAGAATTACAAACCCATGGAATTCAATGATATCTAAACTCGAGCTTGAACGAGAAAATATTTTGATCAAAATTACAAACCGATTTATTTTCTGAAAACCTATTTTTAATGCGTTCATTACCATTGAACGTACAATCCTAGGAATTCACCTGGAATTCATTAGGTCACCTGAACCAAATCGGGTTTCAACCGTAAGAACGGTGGTTGCATAGCATGGTCAAAGACAGGACCTTGTGCCAGACCAGAAAATTATAAGGGTGAGCTTTACTATTGCTCCTACCAAGGATAGTAATTGCATCCGACACGTTATAGACCATAATTAAAAGCATGTCAGCGGACATTGCCTTAACAGTTGCTTGTTCAACACTTTCCTTTACAACCGGACGGTAGTTTATCGAAAGGTAATATACGGAGCAAGTATACTGGACGTGTTGCTTTCCCAATACAAGGTTAGCAAGTGGGTGACACAAAATCGCAAGTTTTAAGCTAAAGTTTTCAAATCTGAAACCCACCAAACCCACAAAAACAATTTGCAAACACCGGTGAAGGGTTATTCCGAAAAACTTATCTAGGGTAAAAGCTAGATTTAATTTTCAAAAGATCAAATGTTTTAATAAAGATCCAATTTTCTTAATGGATCTAAATTTTCATAGTCATGTATGACTGTAAACCACAACGTTACTACTATTGTTTATACCGCCGTATAGAAATCACTGATGTACAAAGTGTGAAGAATAAAGAAGTGATTCTAGTATTTTTATTTCAAGACTATATTGCTTGAGGACAAGCAACGCTCAAGTGTGGGAATATTTGATAATGCTAAAAACGAACATATATTTCATAGCATTATCCCTCAAGAAAGACAAGCTTTTAGTTGCAATTGTTCTATTTACAAGTGATATTCGTTTAAATAATAAAAGGTGAAGACAAAAGACAGATTCGATGAATTGAAGACGCAAACGACCGAAAAGCTCAAAAGTACAAAATACAATCAAAGTGGTTCAAATTATTGGTGAGAAACGTCTCAAAATTACAAGAGTACAAGAAGCGAAACGCAAAATACAAGATATTAAATTGTACGTAAGGACGTTCGAAAATCCGGAACCGGGACCAAAGTCAACTCTCAACGCTCAACGTAACGGACTAAAAATTACAAGTCAACTATGCACATGAATATAATATAATATATAATTAATTCTTAAAATTAATATATATATTATATTATATAAAAACCGTCGGCATACAAAGAAACAAACTCATGTGAGCTGGAAAAAGGGGCCATGCGATCGCATGGCCTGGAAGCTTTAATTCCATGCGATCGCATGGTGGTAGGTGACAGACCACATTGCTATAAATTCGCGTGTTTTGGTTCAATATATATCCATCTCTCTATCTATACGTAAATATATTTATATTTTTATTATAATTTTAATTTTAATTTTAAATTCTAATAATAAGGGTATGTTAGCGAATGTTGTAAGGGTGAAAGTAGAAATTCTGTCCGTGTAACGCTACGCTATTTTTAATCACTGTAAGTTATGGTTAATGTTACTTTTAATTTAATGTCTCATAGCTAAGTTATTATTATGCTTATTTAATGCCGAAGTAATCATGATGTTAGACTAAATATTAAAATTGGGTAATTGGGCTTTGTACCATAATTGGAGTTTGGACAAAAGAACGACACTTGTGGAAATTAGACTATGGGCTATTAATGGGTTTTTATATTAACTAAACTATACCTCATTAATTTAATATATAGACTTATAATTTGACGTATTTATATATAACCACATACGCTTGACTGGGTACGGTGGGCGGGATATCTATAAATACCAATAATTGTTCATTTTACTGGACACGAAACTGGATTAATAGTTAATAGACTTGTTGAAACAGGGGTGGCTTACATTCAAGGGTAATTGGTCTAATTGTTAACAAAGTAATAAAACCTTGGTTTACACGCAGTCGATAACCTGGTGTATTCATTAAACAAAGTATTAAGACCTTGTTACAATTCGAATCCCCAATTAGTTGGAATATTTGACTTCAGAAATAAGAATAATTTGATGAATACTTTCGCACTTTATATTTATGACTGATGGACTATTATGGACAAATCCGTATGGACATATCGAATAATCCAGGACAAAGGATAATTAACCCATGGGAATAAACTAAAAATCAACACGTCAAACATCATGATTATGGAAGTTTAAATAAGCATAATTCCTTTATTTCATATTTAATTTCCTTTATTTTATATTTAATTGCACTTTTAATTATCGCACTTTTATTTATTGTCATTGTATTTAATCGCACTTTTTAATTATCGTAATTTTATTTCATCGCACTTTTATTTATTGCAATTTCATTATCGTTATTTATTTTACGCTTTAAATTAAGTCTTTTATTTATTTAATATTTTACATTAGGTTTTAACTGCGACTAAAGTTTTAAAATCGACAAACCGGTCATTAAATGGTAAAAACCCCCATTTTATAATAATAATATTACTTATATATATATATATATATATATATATATATATATATATATATATATATATATATATATTTGTATTTTTATAAATTAAAACTAATATAGCGTTAAGCTTGTTTAAAATTTTCCCTGTGGAACGAACCGAACTTACTAAAAACTACACTACTGTACGATTAGGTACACTGCCTATAAGTGTTGTAGCAAGGTTTAGGTATATCCATTCTATAAATAAATAAATATCTTGTGTAAAATTGTATCATTTTTAATAGTTTTTCCTAGTAAAATATAATCTATTTCATATACACCTCGCATAACATCAAAAATACTTGATGTGTGCGAGGTGTACTAGGAAATAGTATTATTTTTATAACGAAATACTATTAAATATGATACAATTTTACACAAGATATTTATTTATTTATAGAATGGATATACCTAAACCTTGCTACAACACTTATAGGCAGTGTACCTAATCGTACAGTAGTGTAGTTTTTAGTAAGTCCGGTTCGTTCCACAGGGAATCTTTTAAACAAGCTTAACGCTATATAAGTTTTAAATTTATAAAAATACAAATATATATATAAGTAATATTATTATTATAAAAGGGGATTTTTTACCGTTTAATGACCAGTTTGTCGATTTTAAAACTTTAGTCGCAGTTAAAATCTAATGTAAAATATTAAAAATAAATACAACTTAATTTAAAACGTAAAGTAAATAACGATAATGAAATTGCGATAAATAAAAGTGCGATAATGAAAAAGTACGATAATTTAAAGTGCAATTAAATACAATGACAATTAATAAAAGTGCGATAATTAAAAGTGCAATTAAATATGAAAATAAAAGAATTATGCTTATTTAAACTTTCATAATCATGATGTTTGTGTAACACACCGTTTTTCCCCGTACATGATTTATAGGTGAATTGGGTATGTACGATAGGCGCATGAAGGGTTCGGGACATTTTCTAGTATTAAAGCTTTGAGTGCGAAAGGTTATGTCAGATCACGCCTTGGGTCGCGGCGCGACACAGAAGGTCGCGGCGCGGCATTACACTAGAATCAGGATCAGAAAGCTTGTAAACAAAGCCACCAGTTCGAGGCAATCGTCGCGGCGCGACGAATAGGGTCGCGGCGCGACCATGCTGGCAAACTGATTCCGGATTTTGTAATTTTAAGAGAATAATAAGGGCATTTTGGTCTTTTCGCGTTTGAACCAGATTGAGATCTTAAATCTCATCCACTCCTTTCATTTCCTAATTTCTTTTCCCTTTTCATTTCATTTTCCTCTCAAAAACTCAAACACCCAATTGGATTCAAACGGATCTTTGGAAAGGAAGAATCGGGAATTGATCTTTGGCGTAGTTGACAAGTGTGTTCTCCTCGTTCTTAGCTACACGGTGATACTAGTGGTAAGCTCTAACTCCGAAATTCATTTTCGTGTTCATCATTCAAATTTGGGGCTTTTGATTGTATGATTCATAGGTGAAACCCATTTAGTTGCTAATTGGAGATTAACACCAAGATTCGGGTATATAAGTGTTAAAGGCGGGTTTTGGGTTGGTTAATGATTTAACCATGTTTAAGACTTGAGAATGGTGTATAATCATTAGCATTAGTGATTATTGGTGTTTTGAAGACTTTTAGGGTTTTCATGGTTGACTAATTTTGACTAGAGTCAAAATTAGGGTTTGTTGAGGATTATGACCCGATTGTTGATTTATTAAGGTTTATAAACTTAAAATGGATTAAGTTAAAGTATAAAACCGAGTTAAACATGTTTTGGTGTCAAAACTTGTAAATGGTGAGATTTTGACCTTATGGGTCAAAATTAGGGTTTGTGGGCGATTTTGAGAACGATAAGTGTTTAACACTTGTATTCGGGTTTAATTGGCATATTAGGACCATTATCACTTGTGTTAGTCATTATTGGTTAGTTTGGACGCGGTTTGTACTTGGAATTACATTTGGGTCGAATTTGCACTAAGTGTCAAATTGGGTTGGTTTGTAAATCCAATCTAAGTGTGTTGTTGAATTTATGATAATGGAATAGGTACTTTCCATTGACGAGTTGCGGATTACTTGGTTGCATTCATCAAGGCTTAAGGTGAGTGTTAATATCCTATATGCATATGTATGTGTAGGATGGGTGCGGGTCGGGTGAAGTGGTTCTCGGTTATAGAGCTCACTTCACATATAGGTGGATTGATGGACTTGTGTGTAGGTCCGATTGGCACGGTTGTGCGTTTTGGTTGACCATCTTTGACGAGGTGCACACCTTGCGTGTACTCTATCACATGGGCGTGTGATGTGGATTATATAACCCCAATG
Source organism: Rutidosis leptorrhynchoides (assembly GCF_046630445.1). Taxonomy (NCBI): domain Eukaryota; kingdom Viridiplantae; phylum Streptophyta; class Magnoliopsida; order Asterales; family Asteraceae; genus Rutidosis; species Rutidosis leptorrhynchoides. The sequence continues at coordinate 155,912,798 of NC_092334.1, forward strand.
GCGAAGGGTTAATATTGTGAGTGGAATAATTATGCGTGAACGTATATAATGTATTTATTTATGTGGTATGAATGTGGAAGTGTCGCGGTGTTCAAGACACCACATTCTAGGTAACGAGTAGTATTATCGCGGTGCTTAAGACACTACTCCTTGTGTAATTGACTTGTGGGATTGTCGCGGTGTTTAAGACACCACAATGTCGTGAGAGTGGAAGTGTCGTGGTGTTCAAGACACCACTCATTGTATTGAATGAAGTGTGGATTCGTCGCGGTGTTTAAGACGCTACATTGTTGTAAGGGTGAGTTAGTCGCGGTGTTTAAGACATCACCCGGGGGACTAGTGATTACGCGGTGTATAAGTAACACTAGTGGATGTTATGAACTCCAACGGACTTACATGTATCGTTCCCTTGTACGATTGGTTAACCATGGTTATTGTGTTGTAAGCGTAAGCAAATTATGTTATTCGAGAGATATATACATATATATACATATATATTGTATACATATAATGTTGTATTGTCGTGTTGTAGCTAACCCTCCGGGTGTAGCTTATTGGCATTGTTCACATCGTTGTTGGCGAACTTATATTTTGTTGATGTATCTTTAGCTCATTGCTTAGTGATCTTACGGTATGCTTAGACTAGCTTGCCTTTATGTTTGGATGCTCCGGTATGCGGTATTTGCTATTTTGTGGCGTGTCCATTTTATGCATATATATGTATGTAGTATATTCTCACTCACTAAGCGTTAGCTTACCCTCTCGTTGTTGATATTTTTATAGGTTCGCATGCTTGGCGGCTCGGGTAAGCTTGGGAATTAGAGATCTCGGCTAGGTTGCTTTAGAAGATCTTGCTTTTGGACTCGATTAGGATTTGGGTAGCGTAGTCCCAAATCACCATGCTCGGTTTTGTGTAAACGTAACTAGTCGGGTCATAATGATTATAACCGGTTTACGATTTAATTAATGAACCATTGTATTAAGGAGTTTAAATCATTAATGTATGTTTTAAGTTCGATGAACTTACTTTGATAACAAATACGTTTTGGAATATGTGTAACGGGACCTAAAGTATTATTTAACGCGTATTAAAAGGAAAAATTTTTATGGGCCGGTTTTAATACGGGTTGGGTTGTTTCAAGTGGTATCAGAGCATGGTCTAAGGGATTTAGGTGACTTGAGATAGGTGCCTAGACTTAGACTTTTGTGTGTGCTTAATTTGTTGCGGGACTTGTAGGAGTACGGGTCGGAATGGGTTCTAGCTAGTGCCTTGGTTATAGGTTGACTAACGTTTATATTAGTAATGCGAATATTATTAATATGCTATTGTGATGTGATAATAATTCTCGCGTGTGTTTATATCGTGAAGGAATTTTGTTGTGTTGGTTATTATCATCGAGCGAGGCGGTCGTTGTACTAACGAGTCGATACGGCGTGTGTGCGTAATAAGAACTTGCAAACCTTATTACGGGTGCAAATCGTGTCTAACAAGTGATGTACGACGAGTGTTTAGCAAGATGGGGTGGTGTTGTGCGTGTCATTTTATACGTGCGTGGACTAATCGTTTTGCATTCCTTAGAATGACGACGCGAAACGAGATCGAGACGAACGACGCGGAGTTTAACGCTAGAATTTTGGCCTCCGTTGCGGAGCAAGTGGGTGCGTTACGAGAAGAAATGGATAGGAAGTATTCCGAATTCCAAAATAGGGGTGAAATGGAGCGTTGTCTTAAGAGCTTCATGAGGACTAGACCCCGATGTATGATGGGAAACCGGATCCTTTGGTAAGCACAACTTGGATCTCGGATGTCGAAGGGTGTTTTCGTACTATGGAATGCCCTCCCGAGAAAAATACGAGACTCGCTACTAGTTTGTTGCGGGGTAGGGCGAAGGATTGGTTGGATGGCAAGATTGATCTTGTCGGTGGTGAGACGTTTATGGCGTTACCATGGGACGAATTTAAGGAGGAATTCTTCGAGGAGTTCCGGACTTCGGCCGATTTATCGAAAATGCGTAATGAGTTGCGAAATTTGCAACAGGGTTCTATGGATTTGAATACTCTCAAGACGACCTTTATGGCGAAGGCTCGTTTTTGCCCGGAGTATTTGGGGAATGATAAGTTGTTGATGCAAGATTTCTATCGAACCTTGAATGATGACTTGAAGAATAAGATTAGCCGGGGTCACGCGAAATCGTTTGCGGAATTATTCGCCGTGGCTAGAGGTTTCGAGTCGTATTCACGATCAAAGAAGGGTGAACCTTCGAGCGAGAGAAGGGTTGTTTCGCATGGTGCTCCGAGTAAGAGGACTTAGGGTCCGAGTGTGAGCACGGGTGGTACACAGACGGGTATATTGGATTCTAGTGCGTCTAGATGTTACAATTGTGGCATAAGGGGTCACAAGTCGTGGGAATGTTCGGTACCAAAAGGCGATGGCATGGTGTGCTTCAATTGCCAAGAAGAAGGACATCGTAAGTCGGAATGTCCCAAGTTAGCGGGGACGGGGCCGGCAAGGAGACGTTAAGGTACGTTTCGTTTTAATAAATATGTCTTTTGATTATTTATTAAGTGCCGTTTGAAGTTGAGTTTATTAAATGCATTGTGTTGTGCATGTTATTGATATGGGTGACGTTCCTAATGGAAGTACCCTATGACGACGTTTTGATTGACGGGCGAAGGGCGTAAGACTTGGTGTAACCAAGCATTCCTTGATATTTGTAAAATGTTGCTACCAAGCCATGGAAATGGGTTGGTGTTCGGTTGTTAAGCGCGTGTTCGCTTTTGTGTTGAGGTCGATGAACCGTGAGGTTCGACGGGTGGGCTGAAACCCTTGAGATCGAGTGTTTTGAATCTCGATGTATGTTGGTAATGGAGTCTTTATGACGCGACATTAGGTGCCTCTTTTATACCTACTAGCGTGGTATTCGACTCCGATTATGTTGCGGTTACATTGTACTTAGGGTACCGAAGTGAAATCCTTAGGTACATGAGTGACTAGGTGTAATTTGACAAACTAAAGCAATTGGATGATTGCGAAGGTATGGTTTGTGTAATCGTGGTACACTTTTTGCTCGAAGTGTTTAAGGATTGATTGAAATCCTTTGTGTGCTCAAGGCTGGAGCAAGATATGGTGACGGGTCGTGTGAGCCCAATCTTTGTAAAGTCTACCTTAGGTAGCATTGTACGGTTGTACGAGTTGTGGATATGGGACGTAGTTCCAAATGGGGGAGTTACACTCCCGCACGAGGAAGTTTTAGTGTGAGATTTCGGATGATGCTTTTGGTAGATCCGGAAAATGTTGTCGAGACCTGATTTTGGTCGATTTGTGGTAGATTACAATTTCGGATAAATTGTACTTATGGGTTGGATTTGAATTATCACCGAGGTGGTAATGGGGTAAATCTCGATTGAGAGATAATGGACGTGTTTGGCGAGCAAGGTGAAATCCTTCGGTTAAGGGAGGTGTGTGTCGGATTCTCTTCTAGAGAATAATTGTTTTGTGCCTATGTTTGATATAGGTGGTTCTTGCTCGTGTATGTGAATGGTTAGTGGTATCCGTTAGGATTCACTATGGGGTAGCAGAGCGCGATGTTACGCTACTCGTCGTTCGAGGCCAAAAGGGCGTTGATTGATGAAGCATGACTTTCGGGTCCGCTGACTTCATCATGGTATTGGTGATTGATGAAGCATGACCTTTAGGGTCCGCTGACTTCATCATGGGAGTATGCGATTGGTGGAGCATGACCTTCGGGGTCTGCTGATTTCATCATGAGCGAGGTGTTATATCGGTGAAGCATGACTTTCGGAGTCCGCTGACTTCATCCGGTGTTGAGATTGGTGAAGCATGACCTTCGGGGTCCGCTGACTTCATCATGGGATTATTGATTGGTGAAGCATGATATTCGGGTTCGCTGACTTCATCATGGTAGTGAATCGCGTGTAGTTCGGATTCACTAAGGCGCGTGTGTTTTCGGCCAGCCTTCGTGTTGTGTGATCTGTCGGTTGTTTTATACACCGATGGTGGGGTCGTAAGGACCGTGATGTTGATCTGTTGGTTGTTTTATACACCAATGGTGGGGTCGTAAGGACCGTGTTGTGTGATCGATCGGGTGTTTTTATACGCCGATGGTGGGGTCGCGAGGACCATGTGGTATGATTAGTGATGCGATAGCCGTGTTTCGCTCACGTGTTGTTACGGGTGTGACGATAGTCGATTTTGTACACCTTTGGATTAGCGTTGCCATAGTCGTTTTGGGCGCTATCGGTTCTAGCCGTTTGTTTATGATGGTGCGGTAGTTGAGTATTGGTCGTATTGCGCACTACAAGGGATGTTAAGTGGTAAGTGTTATCCATAAGGATTCGTTTGGTTCGGTCTTCATTGTTTCAGGTTGTTGACCTTAGGTTGAGACTTGGTTGCTTTTAGCATTGTACTCGGTAAGGGTACGCTAAGGGATTGATATCTTTGTACGAGATTGATTGAGTTTTCCCGATGTCAGGGAATGAGCATGGTTTTAGTGCTCGGATTGTGGATTTGATAAATCGCGGGTGACGATTTAGTTGTTAAAGGCAATTCGGTGGGAAAAATTGCTTAGGAAAGTCGGTTTGGACTTAAGTTTGAGGACCGTGAAGTGTGGGTCCGTTTGGGTTCGTGACTAGGATCACGAGGACGTGATCGAATTTAAGTGGGGGAGAGTTGTAACACCCCGTTTTTCCCCGTACATGATTTATAGGTGAATTGGGTATGTACGATAGGCGTATGAAGGGTTCGGGACATTTTCTAGTATTAAAGCTTTGAGTGCGAAAGGTTATGTCAGATCACGCCTTGGGTCGCGGCGCGACACAGAAGGTCGCGGCGCGGCATTACACTAGAATCAGGATCAGAAAGCTTGTAAATAAAGCCACCAGTTCGAGGCAATCGTCGCGGCGCGACGAATAGGGTCGCGGCGCGACCATGCTGGCAAACTGATTCCGGATTTTGTAATTTTAAGAGAATAATAAGGGCATTTTGGTCTTTTCGCGTTTGAACCAGATTGAGATCTTAAATCTCATCCACTCCTTTCATTTCCTAATTTCTTTTCCCTTTTCATTTCATTTTCCTCTCAAAAACTCAAACACCCAATTGGATTCAAACGGATCTTTGGAAAGGAGGAATCGGGAATTGATCTTTGGCGTAGTTGACAAGTGTGTTATCCTCGTTCTTAGCTACACGGTGATACTAGTGGTAAGCTCTAACTCCGAAATTCATTTTCGTGTTCATCATTCAAATTTGGGGCTTTTGATTGTATGATTCATAGGTGAAACCCATTTAGTTGCTAATTGGAGATTAACACCAAGATTCGGGTATATAAGTGTTAAAGGCGGGTTTTGGGTTGGTTAATGATTTAACCATGTTTAAGACTTGAGAATGGTGTATAATCATTAGCATTAGTGATTATTGGTGTTTTGAAGACTTTTAGGGTTTTCATGGTTGACTAATTTTGACTAGAGTCAAAATTAGGGTTTGTTGAGGATTATGACCCGATTGTTGATTTATTAAGGTTTATAAACTTAAAATGGATTAAGTTGAAGTATAAAACCGAGTTAAACATGTTTTGGTGTCAAAACTTGTAAATGGTGAGATTTTGACCTTATGGGTCAAAATTAGGGTTTGTGGGCGATTTTGAGAACGATAAGTGTTTAACACTTGTATTCGGGTTTAATTGGCATATTAGGACCATTATCACTTGTGTTAGTCATTATTGGTTAGTTTGGACGCGGTTTGTACTTGGAATTACATTTGGGTCGAATTTGCACTAAGTGTCAAATTGGGTTGGTTTGTAAATCCAATCTAAGTGTGTTGTTGAATTTGTGATAATGGAATAGGTACTTTCCATTGACGAGTTGCGGATTACTTGGTTGCATTCATCAAGGCTTAAGGTGAGTGTTAATATCCTATATGCATATGTATGTGTAGGATGGGTGCGGGTCGGGTGAAGTGGTTCTCGGTTATAGAGCTCACTTCACATATAGGTGGATTGATGGACTTGTGTGTAGGTTCGATTGGCACGGTTGTGCGTTTTGGTTGACCATCTTTGACGAGGTGCACACCTTGCGTGTACTCTATCACATGGGCGTGTGATGTGGATTATATAACCCCAATGGCGAAGGGTTAATATTGTGAGTGGAATAATTATGCGTGAACGTATATAATGTATTTATTTGTGTGGTATGAATGTGGAAGTGTCGCGGTGTTCAAGACACCACATTCTAGGTAACGAGTAGTATTGTCGCGGTGCTTAAGACACTACTCCTTGTGTAATTGACTTGTGGGATTGTCGCGGTGTTTAAGACACCACAATGTCGTGAGAGTGGAAGTGTCGTGGTGTTCAAGACACCACTCATTGTATTGAATGAAGTGTGGATTCGTCGCGGTGTTTAAGACGCTACATTGTTGTAAGGGTGAGTTAGTCGCGGTGTTTAAGACATCACCCGGGGGACTAGTGATTACGCGGTGTATAAGTAACACTAGTGGATGTTATGAACTCCAACGGACTTACATGTATCGTTCCCTTGTACGATTGGTTAACCATGGTTATTGTGTTGTAAGCGTAAGCAAATTATGTTATTCGAGAGATATATACATATATATACATATATATTGTATACATATAATGTTGTATTGTCGTGTTGTAGCTAACCCTCCGGGTGTAGCTTATTGGCATTGTTCACATCGTTGTTGGCGAACTTATATTTTGTTGATGTATCTTTAGCTCATTGCTTAGTGATCTTACGGTATGCTTAGACTAGCTTGCCTTTATGTTTGGATGCTCCGGTATGCGGTATTTGCTATTTTGTGGCGTGTCCATTTTATGCATATATATGTATGTAGTATATTCTCACTCACTAAGCGTTAGCTTACCCTCTCGTTGTTGATTTTTTTATAGGTTCGCATGCTTGGCGGCTCGGGTAAGCTTGGGAATTAGAGATCTCGGCTAGGTTGCTTTAGAAGATCTTGCTTTTGGACTCGATTAGGATTTGGGTAGCGTAGTCCCAAATCACCATGCTCGGTTTTGTGTAAACGTAACTAGTCGGGTCATAATGACTATAACCGGTTTACGATTTAATTAATGAACCATTGTATTAAGGAGTTTAAATCATTAATGTATGTTTTAAGTTCGATGAACTTACTTTGATAACAAATACGTTTTGGAATATGTGTAACGGGACCTAAAGTATTATTTAACGCGTATTAAAAGGAAAAATTTTTATGGGCCGGTTTTAATACGGGTTGGGTTGTTTCAGTTTGACGTGTTGATTTTTAGTTTATTCCCATGGGTTAATTGTTCTTTGTCCTGGATTATTTGATATGTCCATACGGATTTGTCCATAATAGTCCATCAGTCATAATCATAAAATGCGGAAGTCTTCGCCAAATTATTCTTATTCCCGAAGTCAAATATTCCAACTAATTGGGGATTCGAATTGTAACAAGGTTTTAATACTTTGTTTAATGAATACACCAGGTTATCGACTGCGTGTAAACCAAGGTTTTACTACTTTGTTAACAATTACACCAATTACCCTTGAATGTAATCCACCCCCGTTTTAACAAGTCTACTAACTATTAATCCAGTTCCGTGTCCAGTAAAATGAACAATTATTGGTATTTATAGATATCCCGCCCATCGTGTCCGATTGAGTGTATATAGTTATTTATAGGTACGTCCAATTGTAAATCTTTATATTAAAATTAACAAACTATCATTTAGTTAAACAAATATAAAGCCCATTAATAGCCCATAGTCTAATTTCCACAAGTGTCGTTCTTTTGTCCAAACCCCAATTATGGTACAAAGCCCAATTACCCAATTTTAATATTTTTAGCCCAACATCATGATTACTTCGGTATTAAATAAGCATAATAATAACTTAGCTACAAGACATTAAATTAAAAAGGTTGAACATAACTTACAATGATTAAAAATAGCGTAGCGTTACACGGACAGAATTTCGACTTACACTCTTACAACATTCGCTAACATACCCTTATTATTAGAAATTAAAATTAAAATTAAAATATAATATATATATATATAAATATATATATATATATATATATATATATATATATATATATATATATATATATATATATATATATATATATATATATATATATATATATATATATATATCGTATGATAGAGAGAAAGAAAAAGATGTGTTATATGATGAGCAAAAACTCGAATTTTATAGGCATGTCAGCTGCTACCTACTGCCATGCGATCGCATGGCTTTTTGCCTTCCAGGCCATGCGATCGCATGGCCCTGGAATTCAGCTCACATGTCTTTGTTTCTTCTGCCGACGGTTTTTATTATATAATATAATATATATATTAATTTTAAGAATTAATTATATATTATATTATATTCATGTGCATAGTTGATTTGTAATTTTTAGTCCGTTGCGTCGAGCGTTGAGAGTTAACTTTGGTCCCAGTTCCGGATTTTAGAACGTCCTTGCGTACAATTTAATATCTTGTATTTTGCGTTTCGCTTCTTGTACTCTTGTAATTTTGAGACGTTTCTTATCAATAATTGGAACCACTTTGATTGTATTTTGTACTTTTGAGATTTTTGGTCATTTGCGTCTTCAATTCGTCGAATCTGTCTTTTGTCTTCACCTTTTATTATTTAAACGAATATCACTTGTAAATAGAACAATTGCAACTAAAAGATTGTCTTTCTTGAGGGATAATGCTATGAAATATATGTTCATTTTTAGCATTATCAAATATTCCCACACTTGAGCGTTGCTTGTCCTCAAGCAATATAGTCTTGAAATAAAAATACTAGAATCACTTCTTTATTCTTCACACTTTGTACATCAGTGATTTCTATACGGCGGTATAAACAATGGTAATAACGATGTGGTTTACAGTCCCACATGACTATAAAAATTTAGATCCTTAAGGAAATTGGATCTTTATGAAAACATTTGATCTTTTGAAAATTAAATCTAGCTTTTACCCTAGATAAGTTTTCCAGAATAACCCTTCACCGGTGTTTGCAAATTATTTTTGTGGGTTTGGTGGGTTTCATATTTGAAAATTTTAGCTCAAAACTTGTGGTTTTGTGTCACCCACTTGCTAACCTTGTATTAGGAAAGCAACACGTCCAGTATACTTGCTCCATATATTACCTTTCGGTAAACTACCGTCCGGTTGTAAAGGAAAGCGTTGAACAAGCGACTGTTAAGGCAATGTCCCCTGACATGCTTTTAATTATGGTCTATAACGTGTCGGATGCAATTACTATCCTTGGTAGGAGCAATAGTAAAGCTCACCCTTATAATTTTCTGGTCTGGCACAAGGTCCTGTCTTTGACCATGCTATGCAACCACCGTTCTTACAGTTGACACCCGATTTGGTTCAGGTGACCTAATGAATTCCAGGTGAATTCCTAGGATTTTACGTTCAATGGTAATGAACGCATTGAAAATGGATTTTCAGAAAACAAATCGGTTTGTAATTTTGATCAAAATATTTTCTCGTTCAAGCTCGAGTTTTGATATCATTGAATTCCATGAGTTTGTAATTCTCAATCTTTAAGGTCAATCTTAAGGATTGAGTAATATCAGTCTTAAAAGCTGATTTTTGATCTTTAAGGAGATTATCCTTTCTAGGGATCTGATTCATTAGTCTTATCCAGCTAATTTGCACGGCGTCCTCCCCATTTTACAAGACAGATCCTCTCATGGTTAGGATAAGTCTGACCACTTGGCGACCCTGTTTGATGCTGAGGTCTGTGGATTTTCTGCTGATTTTAGAGATGACTTTTCTAGATTTTTCGTCAACCTACAGCTGGTCTGGACGACAACTTCATGTCCTAAATCAAGAAGCGCGTTTCTTTTTCGGAGGACTTTACTTCCTTTTAATGATGGAATTGATTCATCGTGTAGATCCATCTTTCTTTCAAATATATTACAGTAAATTGGGTAAAACTGTTTAGATTAGTCTAAAGCAAAAGTATCTTCAATTATTTGTACAAAAATATGTGATATATGTTTTAAATAACTTGGTAAATTTTCCCCCACTTGGCTTTTATTTTCTTTTATTTGCCTTTTTATTGTCCTCTATTCCATTTTAAATGAATTCTTAACATTTTAGTTTATTTCTCAATTTATGTCCTTTCCAAGGTAACAATAATTTCGGTGTTAACACCTAGTTTTATCGTTCAAAAATATGTATAAACATTATTTTGAGTTCATTTAATTGAAAATTTTGAAAAATTTTACTAGAATTGGGTAGTCAATATATAAGACTAGGGCTGTTCTTTATTATCAGAGAGCACTAGATTCTAATACAACTACTGCTTTACTAGTATTTTTAATGGTAACCAAGTGTTTAAATTAAAAAAATTTTAAAAATCCGAAAGAATTTAACCTCTTCCCACACTTAAGATCTTGCAATGCCCTCATTTGCAAGAAATTAGTAACAATTTAAATTATTGAGGGTGATTAGCGTAGAAAAATGATTAAATTTTACCAAAGTTTCCAAACATATTGGCGTTTGTTTGCTGAATGATAAATGGTGCATATCATTTGTTCATTCCATCTTGTTGTTACATCACATTTGTTTTTCGTTTTGTCGTCAAAAGTTCTAGCTTTTGCTGAACTTAATGCCAGTCTTTTAAAATGCGCTGTTTTACCCTGTTTTGTACAATTGATAATATACATACATACAAATATCAACATGCATGGTAATTTGAAATGGGACTTAAAATCCCACTTTCAAATCAAATATTAAACATTAGTACAACAATTAAAAATATTAAATATTACAATAAAAGTATCACGATATCATAAGTTTAAACATAAATAAACAGAAAAATAATTTTTCGTTTAAATTTTAGGAAATTTTAGAGAAGAAATAGAAAATTATATGTCCTAAAACTAGAGCGTTGAGAAATAAGAAAGAAAAAGAGTGCGTCGAAAAACGTCGAAAAATAATAGGCGTCGAAAAATAAAAATAAGAAAGTAGCGCGTCATAACTTAAAAGGCACTAAAAACTAAGAATTAAAAGTTGCGTCTAAAAATATTAAAGCTTAAAAGAAATATTATATCCCAAATGGCAATGACTTAAAAAGGGTACTAAAATCTTAAAAAGGCGTCGCAAAATTCTAAAGCACCTAAATCCTAGTCTAAAGAAAAAGCACTTAAGGGATTTTACGGCAAAGCCTAAAAATCCAGAAGTAAAAATAACTATGGCAAAAACTATGACTTGAAACTAAAAACGAGCGAAAAATACAAATATTACGCTAAAACGAATAAAAAGGAACAAAATATAAAAATATACTTAAAGTTGTAAAAAGTACAATTTTTATAAAAATATTATTTTTATATTATTTATTTTATAAAAGTATTAATTTTATAATTTAATTAAACTAATTAAACTTAAAATAATACAAATTAAATAATAAAACTAAAACTTAAATAATAAAATAAGTAAAACCTAATTAGGGTTTTAAATTAATTATAATTAATAATAATACTCCGTAATGATTGCAGTTTTAGGGTTAACTGTAGCGTGTCAGACACTCTAATGCGATCACATGAGAATTTGCCTTCGCGCTCATGCGATCGCATGAGCTAAGGTTACGGGCCAGGTTACGGGCTGCTACAGTACTGGGCCATTTGGTTTTTAATATTTTTTTTTCTGTTTTATGTTTTAATAAATAAATATATAAATAAATAAAAACTTGTATTTAAAAAAAAATAAAATAAAAATAAAGAAACTTTATAATTTTATAAATATTTAACAAACTCTTAAAAATATTTATATTTTAGTTTTTCTTTTTATATTTTCGGTTTTTAAAATTTAAAACGTATTTTTACTAAAACGTATTTTTACAAAAGGAAACTAAAAATTAATAAAAATCTTTTTTTTATAGCGTTGCGCTTCCGGCGTTTTAGTGTTCCCCGGCAGCGGCGCCAAAAATACTTGATGTGTGCGAGGTGTACTAGGAAATAGTATTATTTTTATAACGAAATACTATTAAATATGATACAATTTTACACAAGATATTTATTTATTTATAGAATGGATATACCTAAACCTTGCTACAACACTTATAGGCAGTGTACCTAATCGTACAGTAGTGTAGTTTTTAGTTAGTCCGGTTCGTTCCACAGGGAATCTTTTAAACAAGCTTAACGCTATATTAGTTTTAAATTTATAAAAATACAAATATATATATGAGTAATATTATTATTATAAAAGGGGGGGGGGGTTTACCGTTTAATGACCGGTTTGTCGATTTTAAAACTCTAGTCGCAGTTAAAATCTAATGTAAAATATTAAAAATAAATACAACTTAATTTAAAACGTAAAGTAAATAACGATAATGAAATTGCGATAAATAAAAGTGCGATAATTAAAAAGTACGATAATTAAAAGTGCAATTAAATACAATGACAATAAATAAAAGTGCGATAATTAAAAGTGCAATTAAATATGAAAATAAAAGAATTATGCTTATTTAAACTTCCATAATCATGATGTTTGACGTGTTGATTTTTAGTTTATTCCCATGGGTTAATTGTTCTTTGTCCCGGATTATTTGATATGTCCATACGGATTTGTCCATAATAGTCCATCAGTCATAATCATAAAATGAAAAGTCTTCGCCAAATTATTCTTATTCTCGAAGTCAAATATTCTAACTAATTGGGGATTCGAATTGTAACAAAGTTTTAATACTTTGTTTAATGAATACACCAGGTTATCGACTGCGTGTAAACCAAGGTTTTACTACTTTGTTAACAATTACACTAATTACCCTTGAATGTAATCCACTCCCATTTTAACAAGTCTACTAACTATTAATCCAGTTCCGTGTCCGGTAAAATGAACAATTATTGGTATTTATAGATATCCTGCCTATCGTGTCCGATTGAGTGTATATAGTTATTTCTAGGTACGTCCAATTATAAATCTTTATATTAAAATTAACAAACTATCATTTAGTTAAACAAATATAAAGCCCATTAATAGCCCATAGTCTAATTTCCACAAGTGTCATTCTTTTGTCCAAACCCCAATTATGGTACAAAGCCCAATTACCCAATTTTAATATTTTTAGCCCAACATCATGATTACTTCGATATTAAATAAGCATAATAATAACTTAGCTACGAGACATTAAATTAAAAAGGTTGAACATAACTTACAATGATTAAAAATAGCGTAGCGTTACACGGACATAATTTCGACTTACACTCTTACAACATTCGCTAACATACCCTTATTATTAGAAATTAAAATTAAAATTAAAATTAAAATTAAATATATATATATATATATATATATATATATATATATATATATATATATATATATATATATATCGTATGATAGAGAGAAAGAAAAAGATGTGTTATATAATGAGCTAAAACTCAAATTTTATAGGCATGTCAGCTGCTACCTACTGCCATACGATCGCATGGCTTTTTGCCTTCCAGGCCATGTGATCGCATGGCCCTGGAATTCAGCTCACATGTCTTTGTTTCTTCTGCCGAAGGTTTTATTATATAATATAATATAATATATATATATATATATATATATATATATATATATATATATATATATATATATATATATATATATTAATTTTAAGAATTAATTATATATTATATTATATTCATGTGCATAGTTGACTTGTAATTTTCAGTCCGTTGCGTCGATCGTTGAGAGTTGACTTTGGTCCCGGTTCCGGATTTTCGAACGTCCTTGCGTACAATTTAATATCTTGTATTTTGCGTTTCGCTTCTTATACTCTTGTAATTTTGAGACGTTTCTTATCAATAATTGGAACCACTTTGATTGTATTTTATACTTTTGAGTTTTTTGGTCGTTTGCGTCTTCAATTCGTTGAATCTGTCTTTTGTCTTCACCTTTTATTATTTAAACGAATATCACTTGTAAATAGAACAATTGCATCTAAAAGCTTGTCTTTCTTGAGAGATAATGCTATGAAATATATGTTTGTTTTTAGCATTATCAAATAGTGTCCTTGTACATAATTTCACCTCTGTTTTAATAATTCCATAGACTATTAATCCATTCCCGTGTCCGGTTAAATGAACGATTATTCGTACATATAAATATCCCGCCCATCGTATCCGATCGAGTGTATGTGGTTATTTATAGGTACGTCCAATTGTAAATCTTCATATTAAATTAACAAACTATTATTTAATTAAACAAATATAAAGCCCATTAATAGCCCATTGTCTAATTTCCACAAGTGTCGTTCTTTTGTCCAAACCCCAATTATGGTACAAAGCCCAATTACCCAATCTTAATATTTTTAGCCCAACATCATGATTACTTCGGTATTAAATAAGCATAATAATAGAGACATTAAATTAAAAATAACATTAACCATAACTTACAGTGATTAAAAATAGCGTAGCGTTACACGGACAGAATTTTGACTTACACCCTTACAACATTCGCTAACATACCCTTATTATTAGAAATTAAAATTAAAATTAAAATAATATATATATATATATATATATATATATATATATATATATATATATATATATATATATATATATATATATATATATATATATATATATATATATATATATATATTTACGTATGAATGAAGAGAAGAAAAATGGGGTCAATGGTAAGTATAGTGGTAAGTATTCCCGCCTGTCACGCGGGTGACCCGGATTCGTTCCCCGGCAGCGGCGCCAAAAATACTTGATGTGTGCGAGGTGTACTAGGAAATAGTATTATTTTTATAACGAAATACTATTAAATATGATACAATTTTACACAAGATATTTAATTATTTATAGAATGGATATACCTAAACCTTGCTACAACACTTATAGGCAGTGTACCTAATCGTACAGTAGTGTAGTTTTTAGTAAGTCCGGTTCGTTCCACAGGGAATCTTTTAAACAAGCTTAACGCTATATTAGTTTTAAATTTATAAAAATACAAATATATATATATAAGTAATATTGTTATTATAAAAGGGGGGTTTTTACCGTTTAATGACCGGTTTGTCGATTTTAAAACTTTAGTCGCAGTAAAAATCTAATGTAAAATATTAAAAATAAATACAACTTAATTTAAAACGTAAAGTAAATAACGATAATGAAATTGCGATAAATAAAAGTGCGATAATTAAAAAGTACGATAATTAATGAAATTGCGATAAATAAAAGTGCGATAATTAAAAAGTACGATAATTAAAAGTGCAATTAAATACAATGACAATAAATAAAAGTGCGATAATTAAAAGTGCAATTAAATATGAAAATAAAAGAATTATGCTTATTTAAACTTCCATAATCATGATGTTTGACGTGTTGATTTTTAGTTTATTCCCATGGGTTAATTGTTCTTTGTCTTGAATTATTTGATATGTCCATACGGATTTGTCCATAATAGTCCATCAGTCATAATCATAAAATGCGGAAGTCTTCGCCAAATTATTCTTATTCCTGAAGTCAAATATTCCAACTAATTGGGGATTCGAATTGTAACAAGGTTTTAATACTTTATTTAATGAATACACCAGGTTATCGACTGCGTGTAAACCAAGGTTTTACTACTTTGTTAACAATTATACCAATTACCCTTGAATGTAATCCATCCCCATTTTAACAAGTCTACTAACTATTAATCCAGTTCCGTGTCCGGTAAAATGAACAATTATTGGTATTTATAGATCTCCCGCCCACCGTGCCCAGTCAAGCGTATGTAGTTATATATAAATACGTCAAATTATAAGTGTATATATTAAATTAACGAGGTATCGTTTAGTTAATATAAAGCCCATTAATAGCCCATAGTCTAATTTCCACAAGTGTCGTTCTTTTATCCAAACCCCAATTATGGTACAAATCCTAATTACCCAATTTTAATATTTTTAGCCTAACATCATGATTACTTCGTCTTAAATAAGCATAATAATAACTTAGCTACGAGACATTAATTTAAAAATAACATTAACCATAACTTACAGTGATTAAAAATAGCGTAGCGTTACACGGACAGAATTTCGACTTACACCCAAACAACATTCGCTAACATACCCTTATTATTAGAATTTAAAATTAAAATTAAAATTATAATATAAATATAAATATATTTACGTATAGATAGAGAGATAGATATATGATATTTAAACTGAGCCAAACACGCGAATTTATAGGCCTGTAGGCTGAAAAAGGCCTCCATGCGATCGCATGAAGATTACTCTTCAAGGCCATGCGATCACATGGCCAGCTGGGAGAGCTCAAAAGTCTTTAAAACGTGGGCTACTTATTTTTTTATTATATAATATAATATATATAATTAAATATAATTATATATATATATATATATATTATATTATATTCTTGTACTCCGTTGACTTGTAATTTTAGCTCCGTTGCGTCGCGGGTTGAGAGTTGACTTTGGTCCCGGTTCCAGATTTTCGAACGTCCTTGCGTATAATTTAATATCTTGTAATTTGCGTTTTGCATCTTGTACTCTTGTAATTTTGAGACGTTTCTTATCAATAATTGGAACCACTTTGATTGTATTTTGTACTTTTGAGCTTTTTGGTCGTTTGCGTCTTCAATTCGTCGAATCTGTCTTTTGTCTTCACCTTTTATTATTTAAACGAATATCACTTGTAAATAGAACAATTGCAACTAAAAGATTGTCTTTCTTGAGGGATAATGCTATGAAATATATGTTCATTTTTAGCATTATCAAATATTCCCACACTTAAGCGTTGCTTGTCCTCAAGCAATATAGTCTTGACTATAAAATTTAGATCCCTTAAGGAAATTGGATCTTTATGAAAACATTTGATCTTTTGAAAATTTAATCTAGCTTTTACCCTAGATAAGTTTTTAGGAATAACCCTTCACCGGTGTTTGCAAATTGTTTTTGTGGGTTTGGTGGGTTTCATATTTGTAAATTTTAGCTCAAAACTTGTGGTTTTGTGTCACCCACTTACTAACCTTTTATTAGGAAAGCAACATGTCCAGTATACTTGCTCCGTATATTACCTTTCGGTAAACTACCATTCGGTTGTAAAGGAAAGCGTTGAACAAGCGACTGTTAAGGCAATGTCCCCTGACATGCTTTTAATTATGGTCTATAACGTGTCGGATGCAATTACTATCCTTGGTAGGAGCAATAGTAAAGCTCACCCTTATAATTTTCTGGTCTGGCACAAGGTCGTGTCTTTGACCATGCTATGCAACCACCGTTCTTACAGTTGACACCCGATTTGGTTCAGGTGACCTAATGAATTCCAGGTGAATTCCTAGAATTTTACGTTCAATGGTAATGAACGCATTGAAAATGGGTTTTCAGAAAACAAATCGGTTTGTAATTTTGTTCAAAATATTTTCTCGTTCAAGCTCGAGTTTAGATATCATTGAATTCCATGAGTTTGTAATTCTCAATCTTTAAGGTCAATCTCAAGGATTGAGTAATGCCAGTCTTAAAATTATAATATAAATATAAATATATTTACGTATAGATAGAGAGATGGATATATGATATTTAAACTGAGCCAAACACGCGAATTTATAGGCCTGTGGGCTGAAAAAGGCCTCCATCCGATCGCATGAAGATTACTCTTGATGTTATGCGAGGTGTATATAAAATAGTATTATTTTTGCAACGAAATACTATTAAATACGATACAATTTTACACAAGATATTTATTTATTTATAGAATGGATATGCCTAAACCTTGCTACAACACTTATAGGCAGTGTACCTAATCGTACAGTAGTGTAGTTTTTAGTAAGTCCGGTTCGTTCCACAGGGAATCTTTTAAACAAAGCTTAACGCTATATTAGTTTAACTTATAAAAATACAAATATATATATATATAAGTAATATTATTATTATAAAAATGGGGTTTTTACCGTTTAATGACCGGTCTGTCGATTTTAAAACTTTAGTCACAGTTAAAACCTAATGTAAAATATTAAAAATAAATATAACTTAATTTAAAGCATAAAGTAAATAACGATAATGAAATTGCGATAAATAAAAGTGCGATAAAATTAAATTGCGATAATTAAAGAGTACGATAATTAAAAGTGCAATTAAATACAAAGACAATAAATAAAAGTGCGATAATTAGAAGTGCAATTAAATATGAAAATAAAGGAATTATGCTTATTTAAACTTCCGTAATCATGATGTTTGACGTGTTGTTTTTAGTTTATTCCCATGGGTTAATTGTCCTTTGTCCTGGATTATTTAATATGTCCGTCTGGTTTTTGTCCATAACAGTCCATCAATCATAAATATAAAGTGCGAGTGTCCTCGTCAAATTATCCTTATATCCGAAGTCAAATATTCCAACTAATTGGGGACTTAAACTGTAACAAGGTTTTAATACTTTGTTTAATAATTACACCAGGTTATTGACTGCGTGTAACCCAAGGTTTTAATACTTTGTTATCAATTATGCCAAGTGTCCTTGTACATAATTCCACCCCTGTTTTAATAAGTCTATTAACTATTAATCCATTCCCGTGTCCGGTTAAATGAACGATTATTCGTACATATAAATATCCCGCCCATCGTGTCCGATTGAGTGTATATAGTTATTTCTAGGTGCGTCCAATTATAAATCTTTATATTAAAATTAACAAACTATCATTTAGTTAAACAAATATAAAGCCCATTAATAGCCCATAGTCTAATTTCCACAAGTGTCATTCTTTTGTCCAAACCCCAATTATGGTACAAAGCCCAATTACCCAATTTTAATATTTTTAGCCCAACATCATGATTACTTCGGTATTAAATAAGCATAATAATAACTTAGCTACGAGACATTAAATTAAAAAGGTTGAACATAACTTACAATGATTAAAAATAGCGTAGCGTTACACGGACAGAATTTCGACTTACACTCTTACAACATTCGCTAACATACCCTTATTATTAGAATTTAAAATTAAAATTAAAATTATAATATAAATATAAATATATTTACGTATAGATAGAGAGATGGATATATGATGTTTAATTTCATCCAAAACTCGCGAACTTTATAGGACCAGAGCTGAAAAAGTAAGCCATGTGATCGCATGGCTTTTGTGCCTCCAGGCCATGCGATCGCATGGGGGTAGGTACCAGCTCACATATTTTTGTTTCTTTGTTTGTCGACGTTTAATATATAATATAATATATATATATTAATTTTAAGAATTAATTATATATTATATTATATTCATGTGCATAATTAACTTGTAATTTTTAGTCCGTTGCATCGAGCGTTGAGAGTTGACTTTGGTCCCGGTTCCGGATTTTCGAACGTCCTTGCGTACAATTTTATATCTTGTATTTTGCGTTTCGCGTCTTGTACTCTTGTAATTTTAAGACGTTTCTTATCAATAATTGGAACCACTTTGATTGTATTTTGTAATTTTGAGCTTTTTGGTCGTTTGCGTCTTCAATTTGTCGAATCTGTCTTTTGTCTTCACCTTTTATTATTTAAACGAATATCACTTGTAAATAGAACAATTGCAACTAAAAGCTTGTCTTTCTTGAGGGATAATGCTATGAAATATATGTTCGTTTTTAGCCTTATCAAATATTCCCACACTTGAGCGTTGCTTGTCCTCAAGCAATATAGTCTTGAAATAAAAATACTAGAATCACTTCTTTATTCTTCACACTTTGTACATCAGTGATTTCTATACGGCGGTATGAACAATGGTAGTAACGATGTGGTTTACAGTCCCACATGACTATAAAAATTTAGATCCTTAAGGAAATTGGATCTTTATGAAAACATTTGATCTTTTAAAAATTAAATCTAGCTTTTACCCTAGATAAGTTTTCCGGAATAACCCTTCGCCGGTGTTTGCAAATTGTTTTTGTGGGTTTGGTGGGTTTCAGATTTGAAAATTTTAGCTCAAAACTTGTGGTTTTGTGTCACCCACTTGCTAACCTTGTATTGTGGTTTTGTGTCCCCTGACATGCTTTTAATTATGGTCTATAACGTGTCGGATGCAATTACTATCCTTGGTAGGAGCAATAGTAAAGCTCACCCTTATAATTTTTCGGTCTAGCACAAGGTCCTGTCTCTGACCATGCTATGCAACCACCGTTCTTCCGGTTGACACCCGATTTGGTTCAGGTGACCTTAATGAATTCCAGGTGAATTTCTAGGATTTTACGTTCAATGGTAATGAACGCATTGAAAATGGGTTTTCAGAAAACAAATCGGTTTGTAATTTTGATCAAAATATTTTTTCGTTCAAGCTCGAGTTTAGATATCATCGAATTCCATGAATTTGTAATTCTCAATCTTTAAAAGTCAATCTCTAGGATTGAGTAATATCAGTCTTAAAAGCTGATTTTTGATCTTTTAAGGAGATTATCCTTTCTGGGGGTCTGATTCATTAGTCTTATCTAGCTAATTTGCACGGTGTCCTCCCCATTTTACAAGACAAATCCTCTCATGGTTAGGATAAGTCTGACCACTTGGCGACCCTGTTTGATGCTGAGGTCCGTGGATTTCCTGCTGATTTTAGTGATGACTTTTCTAGATTTTTCGTCAACCTACAGCTGGTCTGGACGACAACTTCATGACCTAAATCAAGAAGCGCGTTTCTTTTTCGGAAGACTTTACTTCCTTTTAATGATGGAATTGATTCATCGTGTAGATCCATCTTTTCTTTCAAATATATTACAGTAAATTGGGTAAAACTGTTTAGATTAGTCCAAAGCAAAAGTATCTTCAGTTATTTGTACAAAAATATGTGATATATGTTTTAAATAACTTGGTAAATTTTCTCACACTTGGATTTTATTTTCCTTTTTATTGTCCTCTATTCCATTTTAAATGAATTCTAACATTTTGGTTTGTTTCTCAATTTATGTCCTTTCCGAGGTAACAATAATTTTGGTGTTAACACCTAGTTTTATCGTTCATAAATATGTATAAACATGATTTTGAGTTCATTTATTTGAAAATTTTGAAAATTTTTACTAGAATTGGGTAGTCAGTATATAAGACTAGGGCTGTTCTTTATTATCAGAGAGCACTAGATTCTAATACAACTACTGCGTTACTAGTATTACTAATGGTAACCAAGTGTATAAGTTTAAAATTTTTAAAAATCCGAAAGAATTTAACCCCTTCCCACACTTAAGATCTTGCAATGCCCTCATTTGCAAGAAATCAGTAACAATTTAAATTATTGAGGGTGATTAGCGTAGAAAAATGATTAAATTTTACCAAAGTTTTCAAACATATTGGCGTTTGTTTGTTGAATGATAAATGGTGCACATCATTTGTTCATTCCGTCTTGTTGTTACATCACATTTGTTTTTCATTTTGTCGTCAAAAGTACTAGCTTTTGCTGAACTTAATGCCAGTCTTTGAAAATGCGCTGTTTTACCCTGTTTTGTACAATCGACAATATACATACAATACAAATATAAACATACATGGTAATTTGAAATGAGACTTAAAATCCCACTTTCAAATCAAATATGAAACATTAGTATAATAAAAATATTAAACATTACAATAAAAGTATCATAATATAATGTGTTTAAACATAAATAAACAGAAATAATAAAAATTAAAAATTATATAAATTACCAACCGGAACTAAATCAATCTGGATAGGGTTCCAGTTCATGTCATCGTCCGGGTTCCATGGTTGGTGATAGGTGTACTGGTATGCCTGGTTAGGGTCGTAGAGAGTATAAGGCGGTCTCATCTCGGGCTGGTCTGGAGGATAGTAAGCGGGTCGGGTCGGAACGTAGTGATCCTGAGGTGACAGCCGGCTCATAATCTGACGCTGATGATAGTCCCATCTATCATGCTGTCGTTTCATGGAATGATCGTAATCATTTCGAGCTTGCCACTGCTCCATCCGACGAAATCTCTCCGCGTTTGTCATGTCTACCTCATCTACACGCTGGTAGACATCAGTCATGGCCTCCCGAATGACATCCCTAATGTCATCCGCTTCCTCCATCTCCTCGTCTGATCCTCTTTCTACCTGCGGATGACTACCTACATAGGGTATTGCCTGGTTGCGTCTACTCTTCAATACATTAGCACCCGCATAAACCCTCAATCCTAAAAGCTCAACCTGTTCCCTACATTCCAAAAGTGGACCCCCTTGGTTCTTATCTACACCTAAATACTCTCCAATGAGAGTAACAAAAATACCTCCTCCAATTATCCCCCCTTCATGTATTCCTTCAACGATCTTAGATAAATAAAAACCAACACAGTAAGGGATATTAACAAAGCCTCTTGGGTCTCGAATACACTTTAGGTAAAATAAATCATGTAAGGTCAATTTTTCCTTGTTGTGACCTCTCTGTGTAATCGAGTTAGCCAAAAATCTATGAATTATATGAAGCTCGGCTCTGTTAATATGTAAGTAGGTATGTGTTCCTCCCCGCCCAAAAACATTATAATCAAACATACGCCTCCAAACGGCGTCCGCGTCAAAATTCCTATCTACCCTTTCACCACGATAAATCAAATTCATACAATCGGGTAGTAGTAATTCAGCGGGCGTATATATCTGTAATGTAGTGACCCGAACTTTTACATGTTTATATATATTAATTGAGATTGATATTTACATGATTAAATGTTTCCAACATGTTAAGCGATCAAACTTGTTAAGACTTGATTAATTGAAATATGTTTCATATAGACAATTGACCACCCAAGTTGATCGGTGATTCACGAACGTTAAAACTTGTAAAAACTATATGATGACATATAAATGGATATATATATAGTTAACATGATACTATGATAAGAAAACATATCATAAAGTATATTAACAATGAACTACATATGTAAAAACAAGACTACTAACATAATGATTTTTAAACGAGACATATATGTAACGATTATCGTTGTAAAGACATTTAATGTATATATATCATATTAAGAGATATTCATACATGATAATATCATGATAATATAGTAATTTAAAATCTCATTTGATATTATAAACATTGGGTTAACAACATTTAACAAGATCGTTAACCTAAAGGTTTCAAAACAACACTTACATGTAACGACTAACGATGACTTAACGACTCAGTTAAAATGTATATACATGTTGTTTTAATATGTATTTATACACTTTTGAAAGACTTCAATACACTTATCAAAATACTTCTACTTAACAAAAATGCTTACAATTACATCCTCGTTCAGTTTCATCAACAATTCTACTCGTATGCACCCGTATTCGTACTCGTACAATACACAGCTTTTAGATGTATGTACTATTGGTATATACACTCCAATGATCAGCTCTTAGCAGCCCATGTGAGTCACCTAACACATGTGGGAACCATCATTTGGCAACTAGCATGAAATATCTCATAAAATTACAAAAATATGAGTAATCATTCATGACTTATTTACATGAAAACAAAATTACATATCCTTTATATCTAATCCATACACCAACGACCAAAAACACCTACAAACACTTTCATTCTTCAATTTTCTTCATCTAATTGATCTCTCTCAAGTTCTATCTTCAAGTTCTAAGTGTTCTTCATAAATTCCAAAAGTTCTAGTTTCATAAAATCAAGAATACTTTCAAGTTTGCTAGCTCACTTCCAATCTTGTAAGGTGATCATCCAACCTCAAGAAATCTTTGTTTCTTACAGTAGGTTATCATTCTAATACAAGGTAATAATCATATTCAAACTTTGGTTCAATTTCTATAACTATAACAATCTTATTTCAAGTGATGATCTTACTTGAACTTGTTTTCGTGTCATGATTCTGCTTCAAGAACTTCGAGCCATCCAAGGATCCATTGAAGCTAGATCCATTTTTCTCTTTTCCAGTAGGTTTATCCAAGGAAATTAAGGTAGTAATGATGTTCATAACATCATTCGATTCATACATATAAAGCTATCTTATTCGAAGGTTTAAACTTGTAATCACTAGAACATAGTTTAGTTAATTCTAAACTTGTTCGCAAACAAAAGTTAATCCTTCTAACTTGACTTTTAAAATCAACTAAACATATGTTCTATATCTATATGATATGCTAACTTAATGATTTAAAACCTGGAAACACGAAAAACACCGTAAAATCGGATTTACGCCGCCGTAGTAACACCGCGGGCTGTTTTGGGTTAGTTAATTAAAAACTATGATAAACTTTGATTTAAAAGTTGTTATTCTGAGAAAATGATTTTTATTATGAACATGAAACTATATCCAAAAATTATGGTTAAACTCAAAGTGGAAGTATGTTTTCTAAAATGGTCATCTAGACGTCGTTCTTTCGACTGAAATGACTACCTTTACAAAAACGACTTGTAACTTATTTTTCCGACTATAAAACTATACTTTTTCTGTTTAGATTCATAAAATAGAGTTCAATATGAAACCATAGCAATTTGATTCACTCAAAACGGATTTAAAATGAAGAAGTTATGGGTAAAACAAGATTGGATAATTTTTCTCATTTTAGCTACGTGAAAATTGGTAACAAATATATTCCAACCATAACTTAATCAACTTGTATTGTATATTATGTAATCTTGAGATACCATAGACACGTATACAATGTTTCGACCTATCATGTCGACACATCTATATATATTTCGGAACAACCATAGACACTCTATATGTGAATGTTGGAGTTAGCTATACAGGGTTGAGGTTGATTCCAAAATATATATAGTTTGAGTTGTGATCAATACTGAGATACGTATACACTGGGTCGTGGATTGATTCAAGATAATATTTATCGATTTATTTCTGTACATCTAACTGTGGACAACTAGTTGTAGGTTACTAACGAGGACAGCTGACTTAATAAACGTAAAACATCAAAATATATTAAAAGTGTTGTAAATATATTTTGAACATACTTTGATATATATGTATATATTGTTATAGGTTCGTGAATCAACCAGTGGCCAAGTCTTACTTCCCGACGAAGTAAAAAAATCTGTGAAAGTGAGTTATAGTCCCACTTTTAAAATCTAATATTTTTGGGATGAGAATACATGCAGGTTTTATTAATGATTTACAAAATAGACACAAGTACGTGAAACTACATTCTATGGTTGAATTATCGAAATCGAATATGCCCCTTTTTATTAAGTCTGGTAATCTAAGAATTAGGGAACAGACACCCTAATTGACGCGAATCCTAAAGATAGATCTATTGGGCCTAACAAACCCCATCCAAAGTACCGGATGTTTTAGTACTTCGAAATTTATATCATATCCGAAGGGTGTCCCGGAATGATGGGGATATTCTTATATATGCATCTTGTTAATGTCGGTTACCAGGTGTTCACCATATGAATGATTTTTATCTCTATGTATGGGATGTGTATTGAAATATGAAATCTTGTGGTCTATTATTATGATTTGATATATATAGGTTAAACCTATAACTCACCAACATTTTTGTTGACGTTTTAAGCATGTTTATTCTCAGGTGATTATTAAGAGCTTCCGCTGTCGCATACTTAAATAAGGACGAGATTTGGAGTCCATGCTTGTATGATATTGTGTAAAAACTGCATTCAAGAAACTTATTTTGTTGTAACATATTTGTATTGTAAACCATTATGTAATGGTTGTGTGTAAACAGGATATTTTAGATTATCATTATTTGATAATCTACGTAAAGCTTTTTAAAACCTTTATCTATGAAATAAAGGTTATGGTTTGTTTTAAAAATGAATGCAGTCTTTGAAAAATGTCTCATATAGAGGTCAAAACCTCGCAACGAAATCAATTAATATGGAACGTTTTTAATCAATAAGAACGGGACATTTCAGTTGGTATCCGAGCGTTGGTCTTAGAGAACCAGAATTTTGCATTAGTGTGTCTTATCGAGTTTGTTAGGATGCATTAGTGAGTCTGGACTTCGACCGTGTTTACTTGAAAAATGATTGCTTAACAAATTTTGTTGGAAACTATATATTTTTAACATGTGAATATTATGTGATATATTAATCTCTTAACGCGTTTGATATTATGTGATAGATGTCTACCTCTAGAACAAGTCCCATTGACTCACCTAATAATAATGAAGAGTCAAATGTAAATTGGAATGATTCGTGGACTGATTCACAAGTTCCCGAAGAGGAACCGGAAGAAGAGTCGGAATCGGAAGAAGAATCGGAACCGGAAGAAGAACCGGAACCGGATGAAGAAATAGAACCGGTGGGGGAAATAATAAAACGGTTAAGTAAAAGAAAATCCTCAACCAACCGACCAAAGTTAATTATGGTCAATGGTGTTTCCGCCAAGGAAGCAAAATATTGGGAGGATTACCAATTCTCCGATGAATCGGATTCCGACGAGAATTCCGATGATGTTATAGAAATTACCCCAACTGAATTTAAAAAGGCAAAAGAAAATAATAAGGGAAAGGGCATAAAAATAGAGAAATCTAATTCCAACCCCGATGAACTTTATATGTATCGTCAACCCCCGAAGTCCTTAAGTTGTAACAATGACCCGGGAACCTCTAAACCACCAGGTTTTTCTAAACCGTTGTGGAAAACGACAGTTAGTATTAGGGGAACATCATATATCCCTAGAAACTTGGCAAAACGAACCAAAACTGAAGAAGAAGAAAATAGCGAGTCGGAATAAGATAGTTGTATTCGTGTGGTGTAATATATGTAATATAGTGTGCTTATGCTCTATGATATATGTAAAAATTGCTTGTATTAATAAGTATTTTTTTATGAATCTAACTCTTGTCTATTTTACAGTTTAAAAACACAAAATGGATAGACAACCCAATATTTTAAGAGACCTACCCGGAGACATGATTGATGAAATCTTGTCTAGAGTCGGTCAGAATTCCTCGGCACAACTATTTAAGGCGAGATCAGTTTGTAAGACATTCGAAGAACGTTCCAAGAATGTCTTGATTTATAAGAGACTTTCGTTTGAAAGATGGGGGATATCACATTGGGAAACCCATAAGTTACGATGTGTTTACTTTGACGCATATATTGCGGGGAACCCAAATGCTATTTTACGCAACGGGTTAAGAAACTATTTTGACTCAATATATCCGAATATTGGACTTCGTGATTTAGAAAAAGCGGCTAGCATGCAACATAAAGAAGCATGTTATGCTTACGGATTAGTAATGTTCGCTTCTCACCAAAGTGAGAACAAGAACATCGGGCTACAACTACTAAACAAAACGTTTCCACAAGTGACGGAGTCGGTAATTGGGGTAAGAAATGAGGTTTTTAGATTATTACGGGACTGTTGGACATTACGTAACCCTCGTCCCTTTGACGACGTTACAACACGCTGTCTTATCAACGGCCATAACGGTTATGTTCCACAAGACCAAGGATGGGAAGTAGTCCTAGTAAAACCAGAATGCATGACTTGTTTCTGGACGTATGAATTACGTGTCTTTATTGCCTTTGCTGAACGACTTGTGTACTAGCTAGAATTATCTTCACAACTATCTTGTATCAAAGTTATTGTGTGCTATATTTCATGCTTTATGTAAAATAAGCGGTATTGTAAGTTTGTAAAATATTGTATAAAAGTTTGAACGCGAAATATTATTATAATCAGTTTTTCATATAGAATTGTAGTAGTTGAATTGTATATTAGCTACTAAGTATGAACTTAACGGGTAGGTACTACCCGAATTTAAACTTATAAAACGCTAATATGAAGAAAAAGCTTTTATAAATGAGTTCATATTATGCTACGAAATACTATTAACTACTCTTAATATTCTGTATGATTAACTTGTTCCATTTAACTATTTTGAAGGAAATGGCACCGACTACTCGACACACCGTGAATATGAATGAAGAGGAATTTCGTACTTTTCTAGCTTCAAACATAGCCGCAGTACAGGCTGCGCTACATACCAACAATAACCTTGGATCTAGCAGTACAGGAAATCGTGTAGGATGCACCTACAAAGAATTCACTGCCTGCAAACCTTTGGAATTTGATGGAACCGAAGGACCGATCGGATTGAAACGGTGGACCGAGAAGGTCGAATCGGTGTTTGCCATAAGTAAGTGTACTGAAGAGGACAAAGTAAAGTACGCTACGCATACCTTTACAGGTTCTGCGTTAACATGGTGGAATACCTATCTAGAGCAAGTGGGACAAGACGATGCGTACGCACTACCGTGGTCAGCATTCAAGCACTTGATGAACGAGAAGTACCGTCCCAGAACCGAGGTCAATAAGCTCAAGACAGAACTTAGAGGGTTACGAACCCAAGGATTTGATATTACCACGTACGAAAGACGATTCACAGAATTGTGCCTATTGTGTCCGGGAGCATTCGAAGATGAGGAAGAGAAGATCGACGCGTTTGTGAAAGGATTACCGGAAAGAATCCAAGAAGATATAAGTTCACACGAGCCCGCCTCCATACAACAGGCATGTAGAATGGCTCACAAACTAGTGAACCAGATTGAAGAAAGAATTAAAGAACAGACTGCTGAAGAGGCCAATGTGAAGCAAGTCAAAAGAAAGTGGGAGGAAAACGGTGATAAGAATCACCAATACAACAACAACAGCAATTACAACAATAATCGCAACAATTATCCCAACAATCGCAACATCAATCGCAACTACAACAAACGGCCCAACAACAACAACAACAACAACAGCAACTACAACAATCATCCCAACAACAATAATAACCGCAACAACAACAATCAGAAGCAGCTATGCCAAAGGTGTGAAAAGAATCACTCGGGGTTCTGCACCAAATTTTGCAACAAGTGTAAAAGAAATGGTCATAGCGCGGCGAAGTGTGAGGTCTACGGACCAGGGGTTAATAGAACGAAAGGAACAAATGGTGTCGGAACGAGTAATGGCGGAGCAAGTAGTGTCGGAGCAAGTTATGCCAATGTAGTTTGTTATAAATGTGGAAAACCAGGCCACATTATTAGAAATTGCCCGAACCAGGAGAACACGAATGGACAAGGCCGTGGAAGAGTTTTCAATATTAATGCGGTAGAGGCACAGGAAGACCCGGAGCTTGTTACGGGTACGTTTCTTATTGACAATAAATCTGCTTACGTTTTATTTGATTCGGGTGCGGATAGAAGCTATATGAGTAGAGATTTTTGTGCTAAATTAAGTTGTCCATTGACGCCTTTGGATAGTAAATTTTTACTCGAATTAGCAAATGGTAAATTAATTTCAGCAGATAATATATGTCAGAATCGAGAAATTAAACTGGTTAGCGAAACATTTAAGATTGATTTGATACCAGTAGAGTTAGGGAGTTTTGATGTGATAATCGGTATGGACTGGTTGAAAGAAGTGAAAGCGGAGATCGTTTGTTACAAAAATGCAATTCGCATTATACGAGAAAAAGGAAAACCCTTAATGGTGTACGGAGAAAAGGGCAACACGAAGCTACATCTTATTAGTAATTTGAAGGCACAAAAACTAATAAGAAAAGGTTGCTATGCTGTTCTAGCACACGTCGAGAAAAGAGCATCAATGATGTTCCCATTGCAAAAGAATTTCCCGATGTATTTCCGAAAGAATTACCGGGATTACCCCCACATCGATCCGTTGAATTTCAAATAGATCTTGTACCAGGAGCTGCACCAATAGCTCGTGCTCCTTACAGACTCGCACCCAGCGAGATGAAAGAACTGCAAAGCCAATTACAAGAACTTTTAGAGCGTGGTTTCATTCGACCAAGCACATCACCGTGGGGAGCTCCTGTTTTGTTTGTCAAGAAGAAAGATGGTACATTCAGGTTGTGTATCGACTACCGAGAGTTGAACAAACTTACCATCAAGAACCGCTACCCACTACCGAGAATCGACGACTTATTTGATCAACTACAAGGCTCGTCTGTTTATTCAAAGATTGACTTACGTTCCGGGTATCATCAAATGCGGGTGAAAGAAGATGATATTCCAAAGACTGCTTTCAGAACACGTTACGGTCATTACGAGTTTATGGTCATGCCGTTTGGTTTAACTAATGCACCAGCTGTGTTCATGGACCTTATGAACCGAGTGTGTGGACCATACCTTGACAAGTTTGTCATTGTTTTCATTGATGACATACTTATTTACTCAAAGAATGACCAAGAACACGGTGAACATTTGAGAAAGGTGTTAGAAGTATTGAGGAAGGAAGAATTGTACGCTAAGTTTTCAAAGTGTGCATTTTGGTTGGAAGAAGTTCAATTCCTCGGTCACATAGTGAACAAAGAAGGTATTAAGGTGGATCCGGCAAAGATAGAAACTGTTGAAAAGTGGGAAACCCCGAAAACTCCGAAACACATACGCCAGTTTTTAGGACTAGCTGGTTACTACAGAAGGTTCATCCAAGACTTTTCCAGAATAGCAAAACCCTTGACTGCATTAGCGCATAAAGGGAAGAAATTTGAATGGAATGATGAACAAGAGAAAGCGTTTCAATTATTGAAGAAAAAGCTAACTACGGCACCTATATTGTCATTGCCTAAAGGGAATGATGATTTTGTGATTTATTGTGATGCATCAAAGCAAGGTCTCGGTTGTGTATTAATGCAACGAACGAAGGTGATTGCTTATGCGTCTAGACAATTGAAGATTCACGAACAAAATTATACGACGCATGATTTGGAATTAGGCGCGGTTGTTTTTGCATTAAAGACTTGGAGGCACTACTTATATGGGGTCAAAAGTATTATATATACCGACCACAAAAGTCTTCAACACATATTCAATCAGAAACAACTGAATATGAGGCAGCGTAGGTGGATTGAATTATTGAATGATTACGACTTTGAGATTCGTTACCACCCGGGGAAGGCAAATGTGGTAGCTGATGCCTTGAGCAGGAAGGACAGAGAACCCATTCGAGTAAAATCTATGAATATAATGATTCATAATAACATTACTACTCAAATAAAGGAGGCGCAACAAGGAGTTTTAAAAGAGAGAAATTTAAAGGATGAAATACCCAAAGGATCGGAGAAGCATCTTAATATTCGGGAAGACGGAACCCGGTATAGGGCTGAAAGGATTTGGGTACCAAAATTTGGAGATATGAGAGAAATGGTACTTAGAGAAGCTCATAAAACCAGATACTCAATACATCCTGGAACGGGGAAGATGTACAAGGATCTCAAGAAACATTTTTGGTGGCTGGGTATGAAAGCCGATGTTGCTAAATACGTAGGAGAATGTTTGACGTGTTCTAAGGTCAAAGCTGAGCATCAGAAACCATCAGGTCTAGTTCAACAACCCGAAATCCCGGAATGGAAATGGGAAAACATTACCATGGATTTCATCACTAAATTGCCAAGGACTGCAAGTGGTTTTGATACTATTTGGGTAATAGTTGACCGTCTCACCAAATCAGCACACTTCTTGCCAATAAGAGAAGATGACAAGATGGAGAAGTTAGCACGACTGTATTTGAAGGAAGTCATCTCCAGACATGGAATACCAATCTCTATTATCTCTGATAGGGATGGCAGATTTATTTCAAGATTCTGGCAGACATTACAGCAAGCATTAGGAACTCGTCTAGACATGAGTACTGCCTATCATCCACAAACTGATGGGCAGAGCGAAAGGACGATACAAATGCTTGAAGACATGCTACGAGCATGTGTTATTGATTTCGGAAACAGTTGGGATCGACATCTACCGTTAGCAGAATTTTCCTACAACAACAGCTACCATTCAAGCATTGAGATGGCGCCGTTTGAAGCACTTTATGGTAGAAAGTGCAGGTCTCCGATTTGTTGGAGTGAAGTGGGGGATAGACAGATTACGGGTCCGGAGATTATACAAGAAACTACCGAGAAGATCATCCAAATTCAACAACGGTTGAAAACCGCCCAAAGTCGACAAAAGAGCTACGCTGACATTAAAAGAAAAGATATAGAATTTGAAATTGGAGAGATGGTCATGCTTAAAGTTGCACCTTGGAAAGGCTTGTTCGATTTGGTAAACGAGGAAAATTAAATCCAAGGTATATTGGACCATTCAAGATTATTGATCGTGTCGGACCAGTAGCTTACCGACTAGAGTTACCTCAACAACTCGCGGCTGTACATAACACTTTCCACGTCTCGAATTTAAAGAAATGTTTTGCTAAAGAAGATCTCACTATTCCGTTAGATGAAATTCAAATCAACGAAAAACTTCAATTCATCGAAGAACCCGTCGAAATAATGGATCGTGAGGTTAAAAGACTTAAGAAAAACAAGATACCAATTGTTAAGGTTCGATGGAATGCTCGTAGAGGACCCGAGTTCACCTGGGAGCGTGAAGATCAGATGAAGAAGAAATACCCGCATCTATTTCCAGAAGATTCGTCAACACCTTCAACAGCTTAAAATTTCGGGACGAAATTTATTTAACGGGTAGGTACTGTAGTGACCCGAACTTTTACATGTTTATATATATTAATTGAGATTGATATTTACATGATTAAATGTTTCCAACATGTTAAGCGATCAAACTTGTTAAGACTTGATTAATTGAAATATGTTTCATATAGACAATTGACCACCCAAGTTGATCGGTGATTCACGAACGTTAAAACTTGTAAAAACTATATGATGACATATAAATGGATATATATATAGTTAACATGATACTATGATAAGAAAACATATCATAAAGTATATTAACAATGAACTACATATGTAAAAACAAGAGTACTAACATAATGATTTTTAAACGAGACATATATGTAACGATTATCGTTGTAAAGACATTTAATGTATATATATCATATTAAGAGATATTCATACATGATAATATCATGATAATATAATAATTTAAAATCTCATTTGATATTATAAACATTGGGTTAACAACATTTAACAAGATCGTTAACCTAAAGGTTTCAAAACAACACTTACATGTAACGACTAACAATGACTTAACGACTCAGTTAAAATGTATATACATGTTGTTTTAATATGTATTTATACACTTTTGAAAGACTTCAATACACTTATCAAAATACTTCTACTTAACAAAAATGCTTACAATTACATCCTCGTTCAGTTTCATCAACAATTCTACTCGTATGCACCCGTATTCGTACTCGTACAATACACAGCTTTTAGATGTATGTACTATTGGTATATACACTCCAATGATCAGCTCTTAGCAGCCCATGTGAGTCACCTAACACATGTGGGAACCATCATTTGGCAACTAGCATGAAATATCTCATAAAATTACAAAAATATGAGTAATCATTCATGACTTATTTACATGAAAACAAAATTACATATCCTTTATATCTAATCCATACACCAACGACCAAAAACACCTACAAACACTTTCATTCTTCAATTTTCTTCATCTAATTGATCTCTCTCAAGTTCTATCTTCAAGTTCTAAGTGTTCTTCATAAATTCCAAAAGTTCTAGTTTCATAAAATCAAGAATACTTTCAAGTTTGCTAGCTCACTTCCAATCTTGTAAGGTGATCATCCAACCTCAAGAAATCTTTGTTTCTTACAGTAGGTTATCATTCTAATACAAGGTAATAATCATATTCAAACTTTGGTTCAATTTCTATAACTATAACAATCTTATTTCAAGTGATGATCTTACTTGAACTTGTTTTCGTGTCATGATTCTGCTTCAAGAACTTCGAGCCATCCAAGGATCCATTGAAGCTAGATCCATTTTTCTCTTTTCCAGTAGGTTTATCCAAGGAAATTAAGGTAGTAATTATGTTCATAACATCATTCGATTCATACATATAAAGCTATCTTATTCGAAGGTTTAAACTTGTAATCACTAGAACATAGTTTAGTTAATTCTAAACTTGTTCGCAAACAAAAGTTAATCCTTCTAACTTGACTTTTAAAATCAACTAAACATATTTTCTATATCTATATGATATGCTAACTTAATGATTTAAAACCTGGAAACACGAAAAACACCGTAAAACCGGATTTACGCCGCCGTAGTAACACCGCGGGCTGTTTTGGGTTAGTTAATTAAAAACTATGATAAACTTTGATTTAAAAGTTGTTATTCTGAGAAAATGATTTTTATTATGAACATGAAACTATATCCAAAAATTATGGTTAAACTCAAAGTGGAAGTATGTTTTCTAAAATGGTCATCTAGACGTCGTTCTTTCGACTGAAATGACTACCTTTACAAAAACGACTTGTAACTTATTTTTCCGACTATAAAACTATACTTTTTCTGTTTAGATTCATAAAATAGAGTTCAATATGAATCCATAGCAATTTGATTCACTCAAAACGGATTTAAAATGAAGAAGTTATGGGTAAAACAAGATTGGATAATTTTTCTCATTTTAGCTACGTGAAAATTGGTAACAAATATATTCCAACCATAACTTAATCAACTTGTATTGTATATTATGTAATCTTGAGATACCATAGACACGTATACAATGTTTCGACCTATCATGTCGACACATCTATATATATTTCGGAACAACCATAGACACTCTATATGTGAATGTTGGAGTTAGCTATACAGGGTTGAGGTTGATTCCAAAATATATATAGTTTGAGTTGTGATCAATACTGAGATACGTATACACTGGGTCGTGGATTGATTCAAGATAATATTTATCGATTTATTTCTGTACATCTAACTGTGGACAACTAGTTGTAGGTTACTAACGAGGACAGCTGACTTAATAAACGTAAAACATCAAAATATATTAAAAGTGTTGTAAATATATTTTGAACATACTTTGATATATATGTATATATTGTTATAGGTTCGTGAATCAACCAGTGGCCAAGTCTTACTTCCCGACGAAGTAAAAAAATCTGTGAAAGTGAGTTATAGTCCCACTTTTAAAATCTAATATTTTTGGGATGAGAATACATGCAGGTTTTATTAATGATTTACAAAATAGACACAAGTACGTGAAACTACATTCTATGGTTGAATTATCGAAATCGAATATGCCCCTTTTTATTAAGTCTGGTAATCTAAGAATTAGGGAACAGACACCCTAATTGACGCGAATCCTAAAGATAGATCTATTGGGCCTAACAAACCCCATCCAAAGTACCGGATGTTTTAGTACTTCGAAATTTATATCATATCCGAAGGGTGTCCCGGAATGATGGGGATATTCTTATATATGCATCTTGTTAATGTCGGTTACCAGGTGTTCACCATATGAATGATTTTTATCTCTATGTATGGGATGTGTATTGAAATATGAAATCTTGTGGTCTATTATTATGATTTGATATATATAGGTTAAACCTATAACTCACCAACATTTTTGTTGATGTTTTAAGCATGTTTATTCTCAGGTGATTATTAAGAGCTTCTGCTGTCGCATACTTAAATAAGGACGAGATTTGGAGTCCATGCTTGTATGATATTGTGTAAAAACTGCATTCAAGAAACTTATTTTGTTGTAACATATTTGTATTGTAAACCATTATGTAATGGTTGTGTGTAAACAGGATATTTTAGATTATCATTATTTGATAATCTACGTAAAGCTTTTTAAAACCTTTATCTATGAAATAAAGGTTATGGTTTGTTTTAAAAATGAATGCAGTCTTTGAAAAATGTCTCATATAGAGGTCAAAACCTCGCAACGAAATCAATTAATATGGAACGTTTTTAATCAATAAGAACGGGACATTTCATGTAATGCCCTGGCCATGTCCAGCATGGACATCCTGTACATCCTACCGCCTAGTATAAACCTAAGAAAACTTTTATCAACTAATCTATCTACATCTACATTTAATGCTATAGTACTCATCAGCTCAACACACCATTCCTTATATACAGGTCTACGAATGGTGAATAAGCGTTCCCAATCAGTAAAAGAAGAACTGCCATACCTTTGGATCAAATGCTCCCTAACACGATCAGCAAGTTGGACCCTTTCCAAAGGATCCCAATCAGTTACCCTAGGCACCTCTACATCTTTTGTTATTAATTTGAATTTATTACTTTGATATGCCGGGTAATCTCTCCATCGTCTATCGAATCTCAGATTAGGATGCAACGTGTGTTCAGGAATCGTTGGGTATTCTACAGGCGGATGCATCTGAAATACTATGAATTCATTAGGTAACTGTAGCGGGTCATAATAAGGTACGTGTTGATCAGGCTGATGTTGTTGTTCCTGTTGTGGTTCTTGTTCGGGTTCATATTGCATTTCTGGTTCTGGTTCTGGAGCTGGAGCAGGTCATCTAGATGATGATGATGATGATGAACCTCCAGTATCGGCTCTCTGCAAAACACATTAAACACAAAATTTGTGCATCCAAATATGCATTAGTGTTAGAAAAATAACAACTTAAAACAATCATAATAACATGTTAAATCAAAATTAAACTTATACACATTTTCACATTTTTTTACAATTCTACACTTTTTCAAATAAGCACATATGAAAATGTATACAATGTTCATAAGCATTTAACTCAAATAACATGTCAAAATAGTCATTACTAACAATTAAACAAGTCTCAAATGGCAATTATATCAAATTAATCAAGTTCATGAATTTTACACCTAAAAAGTCCACTTTAATCTCCAAAAATCATGTTTAGGATCAAAGTTTGGATCATTTAACTACCTAAACATGTTACACTACTCAATTTAGCAATAATCCATGACAAAAATCGGCCATAAACCGTTTATATCAAAAAGCCCCAAATTGCTCAAGAACACAAACCCTAGATTTCTAAAAATTTTGAAGTTTTTGGCTTAAAATCATGTTAAATAGCATCAATCTCGGTTATACATGCATAAAATATACTAACAATTTAACACTAATTACACTAGAAATTAACAAAATTGCATTAGGTAAAATATTGGTAATTATCACAAAAACTAGAGAATTTAAGAGTTTAGGGGTGTAATTTTTACCTTTTTTGATAAACTTCTGAACAATTTCATGATTAGAGAGAAATTTGATGAATTACGGTGAATTTTGGCGAATTTTAGAGGTGATTTGGGAGTATTTTCGTGTATATGTGTGTGTTTTGTGGTGTGAAGAACAGCTCGCTGGTTTACTTGTATCTGGCCTGTTTTCCAGGGCCATGCGATCGCATGGCTGCAAAGGCCAAACTCCATGCGATCGCATGGAGTCCGGGTACAGTGAATTTTTGGTTTTTTTTTTTTTTTTATAAAAACCTTAAAACTTATAAAACATATAATTAATAAAATTTTAAAAATTTGTTTCTTTTTAGGATGAGGGCGTTTCGAATCGATGTCCTAGTCCGTCCCTTGACAAAATTTTAAAGTTTGTCAATTCAAAGCGCTGTTTTAAAAGTAAAGTTTTTTGGATTTTTTAAATGTTTTTGGCATACTTTAGTTCAATAAGATTAAAAATAATGATAATAAAAGTTCTCGTCCCTCCCCTGGGTAGAGCAATTTCGGTTCAATTACCTAGTCTTCAACTCACGACGAATTTTTAGAAATCAATTTTTAACTTAGCGAAATAAAGTAAATTTTTGTTTTTAAATTCACACCAAACTTAAATTTAAAATGCATAAAATTAAAAATTCATATTAAAAATTCACACCAA
Organism: Rutidosis leptorrhynchoides; assembly: GCF_046630445.1. Lineage (NCBI taxonomy): Eukaryota > Viridiplantae > Streptophyta > Magnoliopsida > Asterales > Asteraceae > Rutidosis > Rutidosis leptorrhynchoides. The sequence continues at coordinate 155,950,372 of NC_092334.1, forward strand.
ACTTAAATTTAAAATGCATAAAATTAAAAATTCATATTAAAAATTCACACCAAAATTAAATTTATATTTTTTTTATACATACAAACTTATATTAAAAATATTAATTTTTCAAATATTTATAATTTTAAATATATTAATAATTTTTTTAAAAAGAAGTTTACAATATTAATTTAATTTTTAAATATTAATTTTAAAATCATGGTAAAAATAAAATTAAAAATCTTTTTGGTCTTTTATTCCACTTTAATCAATCAAATATTATCAAAAATATACGCCCCTCTTTTCGGTAAAGTAATTTCGGTTTCATAACCTAGTTTAACTCATGATGAATTTTTGAAATATTTTGGGTTGATTGATTAAAGATATTTATACCTTAAGAATAAACAGTAAATTTCGCAGTGATGTAATAAATTTTTGTATGATATCAATAATTTCGGTTACGCATACATAATTTTATTGAATACCAATTTAATACTTTATAGCGAACAATTTAGTGTGTATTATCAAAAGGTTAAAAATAAAAATAAAAATGAAAACTGTACATACTTACCTGTGAGATAGATTTCTTAGTGATATGCTCTAGCCCACTCATAAGATAGTCGGACTAATTGGTTTTCCATAGCTACAAAGGCGTAACCTCGAGCATTTAACGTTTTTTCTTCTAAACATATGAATGGTCCATCTCTGCATAGCGTAATAAATTCGGTATTTGAATAGGTCTGATTTGTCGAACATTTTCCTTCGTGTGACCATTTTCCGCATTTGTGACATCTTTCAAGGTGTCGTGCTCTTCTTTTCGGTGTGGATTTTGATTTTATTTACCAAATTGTAACTTATTATTTTCGTTCCTGGATTCTTTTCTTACTCCGTCCAATTTACCTCTGATTAATGATACTATTTCACTTAGAAGGGTGTCATTATTACGTTTAGTGATCAAAGCGTGTAGCATTAGACCATGGTTTAGTTCACAGGAAGTCTTCATCTCGTAAAACCTAAAAAAAATAAAAATTCAGAATGGGGGGAGAAGACTAGTTCTTTAGGGTCTGCTAGGGAAAGACCATTCGGGTTTCATTTTTGAGAACTACACGAAAACAGAAAATCTAACTCTAACAGAAATACATATTACCCTAAAAAGATTCGATTCTCCCCACACTTAGTTAGATGTGGTGTTGATATTGTGATTAACGTTATTTTTAATTGGATCATCAACAATTTGTATATCTCTGATTTTTTCTTCAATCCATTTTTTCTTCACAAATTCAACTAACATCGCCTTTTTTTTTGGTGATAAATTGGATATTAATCGGTTACATAACTTAAAGTTTCCCTTAATCTTAGCATCGTGAATCCGTTTATAAAGTTTCTTCGTTGAACTATTAAAAACGGGTTCATCTAATTTCTTATCATCAACGGGGTTCTTTGTGATCGGATCATCATTAAGTGTTTCTTCATCTTCCCCACACTTATGCGTTTTTATTGGTTTAACATTTTTGGTTGGTGGAGATCTAAACTTTCAGTTCACAAAGGCGATCGATGTATCACCATCCCTAAGTGTCATTCTACCTTCTCTTACATCAATGAATGCCTCGGTGGTTGCTAAAAATGGGCGACCTAAAATTAGAGGAATATCAAGGTTTTCCTCCATATTAGTCACTATGAAGTTTCAAACAAAGGTCAAACTTTCCACGTTAACAAGTAAATTATTTGCTATTCCAACCGGGTGTTTAATGGTTAGGTCAAATGATTGAACACCTATTTTGGTTGGTTTTAATTTACCCATACCTAATCTTTTGTATAAGGAAAAAGGCATAATATTTGCACTTGCTCCTAAATCTGCGAGTCCATTATATACAGCACCATCATTAAGCAAGCAAGAAATGATAAATTCACCCAGGTCTCCTGCTTTAGTAAGTCGAGTTGGTTTGTAAACCTTTTTCGGGTGTTCTTTTCTTGGTTCTTTCACTTCTATTTGAACTTCTTGTTCACATTTTTCTTCGTTTCTTGGAATGGGAGGTTTGTATAAGAATTCTTCTTCATCACTCCAATTTGAATCCTCCCTATTTTCCAATTTTGATTTTTCATATGTTGTTGATAACATATTTATGTTTTCATTTTGAAGGTTTTCTTGGGTGGTGAAATTATGATTGACTTCATTGTCAACTTCCATCGGACCATGTATGTAATGTTTAACTCTGTGACCATTAACTTTAAATTCAATCCCATTTGAATTTATTAACTCTATTGTTCCGTATGGGAAAACTCTTTTGACTATGAATGGTCCAGACCATCTTGATTTCAATATTCCAGGAAATAGCTTGAATCGTGAATTGAAAAGAAGAACTCTGTCTCCTTCTTTAAATTCTTTTGAACTTCTGATTCTTTTATCATGCCATTTCTTCGTTCTTTCTTTATAGATTAACGAATTTTCGTATGCTTCATGTTTTAATTCTTCTAATTCGTTTAGTTGACTTAATCGTAGACGTCCGGCTTCATGTAAATCAAGATTACATGTCTTCTAAGCCCAAAATGCTTTGTGTTCAATTTCTACTGGAAGATGACATGCTTTTTCGTAAACGAGTCTAAAAGGTGTGGTTCCAATTGGAGTTTTGTAGGCTGTTCTAAAAGCCCAGAGTGCATCTTCCAATTTAATGGACCATTCCTTCGGATTTGATCCTACGGTTTTCTCTAGAATACGTTTTAAAGTTCGGTTGGTATTTTCAACTTGTCCACTTGTTTGTGGATGATAAGCAGTGGAGATTTTATGAGTTACTCCATATCTTTTGAGAACTTTCTCAAGTTGATTGTTACAAAAATGAGTACCCCGATCACTTATTAAAGCTTTCGGTGTTCCAAATCTAGCAAAAAGACGTTTTAAAAAGTTGACTACAACTCGTGCATCGTTAGTTGGGAGAGCTTGTGCTTCCGCCCATTTAGATACATAATCAATGGCAACGAGAATGTAGAGATTATTATGATATTTTGGAAATGGACCCATAAAGTCAATACCCCAAATGTCAAATACTTCACATACTTGAATGATATTTTGTGGCATTTCATCACGTTGACTTATTTTTCCGGCCCTTTGACAAGCATCACAGGATTTGCAAAGAAGGTGTGCGTCTTTGAAAATTGTAGGCCAATAGAATCCAGCATCATAAACTTTTCTTGCTGTAAGTTGAGGCCCATAATGCCCTCCTGTTAGTCCTGTGTGACAATGATTTAAAATTTGACTAGCTTCATCTCCAAATACACATCGGTGTATTATTCCGTCGGGACAACTTTTAAACAAATGTGGATCTTCCCAGAAATAGTGTTTTATATCACTAAAGAATTTCTTTCGTTTTTGGTACGATAATCCTTTTTCAAGGAATTCACATACTAAGTAGTTTGCATAGTCTGCAAACCATGGAATTTCATTATAATCTATCTTCAATAGATATTCATCAGGAAAGTTGTCTTGTATGGCCGATTCATTTAGAACTTCTAATTCAGGATTTTCAAGACGAGAAAAATGATCAGCGGCGAGATTTTCTGCTCCCTTTTTATCTCGGATTTCAATATCGAACTCTTGTAAGAGTAAGATCCAATGGATTAATCGTGGTTTAGCATCTTGTTTCGAAAATAGGTATCTAAGAGCAGAATGGTCGGTATAGACCACCGTTTTAGCTAGAACTAGATATGAACGAAATTTGTCAAAAGCAAAGACAATAGCAAGGAGTTCTTTTTCAGTAGTTGTGTAATTTGTTTGTGCTCCTTGTAACATCTTACTAGCATAATATATAGGTTGAAATCGTTTTTCAATCCTTTGTCCTAAAACGGCTCCCATTGCAAAATCACTTGCATCGCACATAAGTTCAAACGGTACATTCCAATTTGGAGTTATTATAATCGGCACATTAGTGAGTTTTTCTTTAAGTATATTAAAAGATTTGATGCATTCATCTGAAAAGATGAATGGAGCATCCTTTTCTAGGAGTTTATTCATAGGAGTGGCAATTTTAGAAAAATCTTTTATGAAACGTCGGTAAAAACCGGCATGCCCTAGAAAACTCCTAACTCCTCTAACATTGGTGGGATGTGGAAGTTTAGCAATTACATCTACTTTAGCTCTATCTACTTCAATTCCTTCCTTTGAGATTTTATGTCCAAGAACGATGCCTTCTTTAACCATGAAATGGCATTTCTCCCAATTAAGTACTAAATTTGATTATTCGCATCAAATAAGCATTCGTTCAAGATTAACTAGACATGATTCAAATGTATCACCGAAAACTGAAAAGTCATCCATGAAAACTTCCATGCATTCTTCTATCATGTCGTGAAAAATCGCCATCATGCACCTTTGAAAGGTTTCAGGGGCGTTGCAAAGTCCAAATGACATGCGTTTATAAGCAAAAGTACCATAAGGGCACATGAATGTGGTTTTCTCTTGGTCCTCGGGTGCTATTGGAATTTGAAAATATCCGGAAAAACCATCAAGAAAACAATAGTAACTATTTCTGGCTAATCTTTCCAACATTTGATCAATAAAAGGTAAGGGAAAGTGATCTTTTCTGGTGGCGTCATTCAATTTTCTATAATCAATACAAACACGCCATCCTGTTACAGTCCTAGTAGGAATAAGCTCATTTTTCTCATTTGTAATGACAGTCATGCCACCCTTTTTAGGTACGCATTGAACTGGGCTTACCCATGGACTATCAGAAATTGAATAAATTAAACCTGCATCTAGCAGTTTAATAATTTCTTTCTTAACAACACCTTGCATATTAGGATTTAGTCTTCGTTAGCGTTGCACATATGTTTTATGACCTTCTTCCATAAGGATTTTATGTGTGCAATACGAAGGACTTATTCCTTTAATATCATGAATTTTCCATGCAATAGCTGGTTTATGAGCTTTTATCACAGAAATGAGTTGAGATTTTTCATTTTCAGTAAGAGAAGACGATATTATTACAGGTAATTCAGATTCACCATGTAAATAAGCGTATTCCAAATGGTTTGGAAGTGTCTTTAACTCTAATGTCGGTGGTTCTTCTATCGATGATTTATATCGATATCTGTCTTCTTCTTTTAGCATTTGAATTTTTTCTGTTGTTGGTTCATATCCATTAGCCATAAGTGTAGCTAACATTTCAGTTTCATCAATTGGTCCAGTTCCTTCTCCTAAAGAACATTCTCCCGTTCCTTGTAATTCTGAAAATTCTTCTAACAATTCTGCATGTGAATCTATAGTTTAAATATAATAACATGTATCATCTGCAGATTGTGGTTGTTGCATTGCTCTATCAACAGAAAAGGTAACACTCTCGTCCTCTATACTTAGGGTCAGTTTCTTACAGAACACGTCTATTATTGCTTTAGCCGTGTTTAAGAATGGTCTTCCTAATATGAGAGGAACTCGAGAATCTTCTTCCATGTCCAGAATAACAAAATCTATTGGAAATACTAAAGTACCAACTTTAACTAACATGTTCTCCATTATCCCTCTAGGATATTTTACTGATCGATCGGCTAGTTGTATGCTTATTCGTGTTGGTTTCAATTCTCCAAGGTCTAGTTTAACGTATAGTGAATACGGCATTAAATTTATACTAGCACCTAAGTCTGCCAATGCTTCTATTGAACTAAGACTACCCAGAAAATATGGAATTGTGAAACTTCCTGGATCAGATAATTTTTCTGGTATCTTATTCAACAGCACTGCAGAACAATTAGCATTCATAGTAACAGCCGAGAGTTCTTCCATTTTCTTTCTATTTGTGATTAGATCTTTCAGAAATTTAGCATATCTAGGCATTCCTGAAATTACATCAATGAAAGGAAGATTTACATTTATCTGTTTAAACATATCCAAAAATTTGGATTGCTCGGCTTCAAGTCTCTCTTTTCTCATTTTACTTGGGTAAGGAAGTGGTGGTTGGTATGGTTTAACATAAGGTTTAGCCTTAACTGTGTTATCTTCAATAACCTTTTCAACTACCGGTTCTTTTTCCTTATCTTGTTCAGATTGTGGTTCTTGTGGAGTAGGAAGAGCTTCATCAGAAATTACAGGTATTTCAGGTGATTTAAGTGTAATACCACTTCTTGTGGTAATGGCTTTAGCTGTTTTATTCCGGGGGTTAGCATTTGTATCACTAGGTAGACTTCTCGGTTTTCTTTCACCTATCAACCTTGCTAGGTTGCTTACTTCTTGTTCCAAATTTTGAATAAAGCTTGTTGATTTCTAAATGCTTGAGCATTTTGTTCATTCGTTTGTTTCTGAGATGTGAAAAACTGAGTTTGAGAATCAACTAGCTTCGACATCATGTCTTCTAAATTTGGCTTTTTATCATCGGTTTGTGGTGGTTTGTTTTGAAAATTAGGTCTTTGCTGATTGTAGGTATTATTGGATACTTGTTGATTACTTGGACCTTGTTGGTTGTTGTATGGAACATTTCGGTTATAGTTCTAGTTTTGATTGTAGATCGGTCTTGGCGGTTGATAATTATTCTGATAATTATTTCCAGGCCTTTGGTTTATGTATGAAACATTCTCTCTTTGTTCCATTATTAGTTCAATACTGAGACAATCTTTTGTCAAATGTGGTCCTCCACACTGCTCACAACTAATTCGTATTGTGTGTATATCTTTAGTCATCTTTTCCATTCGTCTCTCGACAGCATCTATCTTTGCAGAAATGGAATCTAAGTCATGGCTAGAATCGGTTCTAGCTGCTTTAGATGATCTAACGATATCTTTTTCTTGGTGCCACTCATGTGAGTGGGAAGTAGTGTTATCAATAATTTTATAAGCATCAGTTGCGGTTTTCTTCATAATAGAACCACCAGCTGCTATATCGATGTCTTTTCTTGTAGTGATGTTGCATCCTTGGTAGAATATTTGTACTATTTGACAGGTGTCTAAACCATGTTGCGGACAACCTCTTAATAACTTTCCAAATCTTGTCCACGCCTCATATAGAGTTTCATTTGGTTTCTGTGTGAATGTAACAATTTTTTCCTTGAAGTCTTACTTTTTTAGATGCCGGAAAGAATTGTTTAAGAAATTTTTCAACTAAAACGTCCCATGTATCAATCGCCCCTTCAGGTAACGATTCCAACCAATCTTTGGCTTCTCCTTTTAAAGTCCAGGGAAATAACATGAGATATATCTGTTCATCCTCCACTTCTCTTATTTTAAATAGTGTGCAGATCCTATTAAAGGTACGAAGATGTTCATTTGGATCTTCCTTCGGTGCACCACTAAATTGGCATTGATTAGTTATCATGTGTAGGATTTGTCCCTTGATTTCATAATCTGGCGCATTAATGTCAGGTTGAGTAATTGCGTAACCTTGGCCAGTGTGTTTAGCTCTCATTCGGTCTTCCATACTTAGAGGTTCCAGATTCTCCATAATTGAATTTGTTGAATCTGAATCACTAGAGGATTCTGATTTAATGGTTCGTTCCTCGACAATCTTCGTTTGAATGATTGGTGGTTCCGGAGGAAAGATTAGTGGTTCAGGATCTATGAATCGTCCCTGAATATTCTCCGGATTCTCATGTGTGAGGCCGGGTTCAAAAAATGGATTATCAGAAATTTGAATTGGAGTAATTGGTCAACTGGATGACGATTCTAAAGAAAAATCAACGGCGACAATATTTGCTAGATGTCTTGATCGAGTTACAGGTGGTGAACGTACAAAAGGTGGTGAACGTTTTGCTCGGTGCATTCACTGAATATCCTATTAGTTTTTAAAAAGGAAGAAAAATTATATAAGTTATCAAATTAATAGACTTTTCTGATTTTGTCCACGTTTCGAATAGCCAAAAGATGCAGCAGAGGGGCAGGATTCGTTTGGTCTCAATATAATTGAGTACTGTTTGGCTCCAATAACCCGGTCCACGTACAAATCCAACTATTACTACGAACCAGAAAATTTTGATGTCTATCAATTTAACCGCTTAAAATAATTTTTCGTAATTTAAAGAAATTTTAGAGAAGAAATAGAAAAAATCTAAGTCCTAAAAACTAGAGTGTCGAGAAATAAGAAAGAAAAAGAGCGCGTTGAAAAAGGTCGAAAAATAAAAGGCGTAGAAAAATTCTAAAGCACCTAAATCTTAGTCTAAAGAAAAAGCACTTGAGGGATTTTACGGCAAAGCCTAAAAATCTAGAAATAAAAATAACTATGGCAAAAACTATGACTTGAAACTAAAAACGAGCGAAAAATACAAATATTACGCTAAAACGAATAAAAAGGTACAAAATATAAAAATATACTTAAAGTTGTAAAAAGTACAATTTTTATATAAAAAAATATTATTTTTATATTATTTATTTTATAAAACTATTAATTTTATAATTTATTAAAACTAATTAAACTAATTAAAACAAATTAATTAAAAACTAAACTAAATTAAAAACTAAAAACCTAATTAGGGTTTAAATAATAATAATAATAAACTCCGTAATTAATGCTGTTTTAGGGCAACAGTTGGCGTGTCAGACAGCTTCATGCGATCGCATGAAGTTTTGCCTTCTGGCTCATGCGATCGCATGGGCTAGGGTTTCGGGTCAGGTTACGGGCTGCTACAGTACTGGGCCGAGAGTTTTTTTTTTCTGTTTTAAATATATATATAATATTTATATAACTTAAATAAAAATTTAATTTTAAAAACTAAAATAAAAATAAAGAAACTTTATAATTATAATTATATATATATATATATATATATATATATATATATATATATATATATATATATATATATATGTAACAAACTCTTAAATATATTTATTTTGTTTTTCTTTTATATTTTTGTATATTTAAAACATATTTTTACAAAAACTTATTTTTATAAAAGTAAACTAAAAATAAAAATCTTTTTTTATATATATAGCGTTGCGCTTCCGACGTTTAAGCAGAATTGTTCCCCGGCAGCGGCGCCAAAAATACTTGATGTTATGCGAGGTGTATTTAAAATAGTATTATTTTTGCAACGAAATACTATTAAATACGATACAATTTTACACAAGATATTTATTTATTTATAGAATGGATATACCTAAACCTTGCTACAACACTTATAGGCAGTGTACCTAATCGTACAGTAGTGTAGTTTTTAGTAAGTCCGGTTCGTTCCACAGAGAATCTTTTAAACAAAGCTTAACGCTATATTAGTTTAACTTATAAAAATACAAATATATATATAAGTAATATTATTATTATAAAAAGGGGGTTTTTACCGTTTAATAACCGGTCTGTCGATTTTAAAACTTTAGTCGCAGTTAAAACCTAATGTAAAATATTAAAAATAAATATAACTTAATTTAAAGCGTAAAGTAAATAACGATAATGAAATTGCGATAAATAAAAGTGCGATAAAATAAAATTGCGATAATTAAAGAGTACGATAATTAAAAGTGCAATTAAATACAAATACAATAAATAAAAGTGCGATAATTAGAAGTGCAATTAAATATGAAAATAAAGGAATTATGCTTATTTAAACTTCCGTAATCATGATGTTTGACATGTTGTTTTTAGTTTATTCCCATGGGTTAATTTTCCTTTGTCCTGAATTATTTAATATGTCCGTCTAGTTTTTGTCCATAACAGTCCATCAGTCATAAATATAAAGTGCGAGTGTCCTCGTCAAATTATCCTTATATCCGAAGTCAAATATTCCAACTAATTGGGGACTTAAACTGTAACAAGGTTTTAATACTTTGTTTAATAATTACACCAGGTTATCGACTGCGTGTAACCCAGGGTTTTAATACTTTGTTATCAATTATGCCAAGTGTCCTTGTACATAATTTCACCCCCTGTTTTAATAAGTCTATTAACTATTAATCCATTCCCGTGTCCGGTTAAATGAACGATTATTCGTACATACAAATATCCCACCCATCGTGTCCGATTGAGTGTATATAGTTATTTCTAGGTACGTCCAATTGTAAATCTTTATATTAAAATTAACAAACTATCATTTAGTTAAACAAATATAAAGCCCATTAATAGCCCATGTCTAATTTCCACAAGTGTCGTTCTTTTGTCCAAACCCCAATTATGGTACAAAGCCCAATTACCCAATTTTAATATTTTTAGCCCAACATCATGATTACTTCGGTATTAAATAAGCATAATAATAACTTAGCTACAAGACATTAAATTAAAAAGGTTAAACATAACTTACGATGATTAAAAATAGCGTAGCGTTACACGGACAGAATTTCGACTTACACTCTTACAACATTCGCTAACATACCCTTATTATTAGAATTTAAAATTAAAATTAAAATTAAAATTATAATATAAATATAAATATATTTACGTATAGATAGAGAGATGGATATATGATGTTTAATTTCGTCCAAAACTCGCGAACTTTATAGGACCAGAGCTGAAAAAGGAAGCCATGCGATCGCATGGCTTTTGTGCCTCCAGGCCATGCGATCGCATGGGGGTAGGTACCAGCTCACATATTTTTGTTTCTTTGTTTGTCGACGTTTAATATATAATATAATATATATTAATTTTAAGAATTAATTATATATTATATTATATTCATGTGCATAGTTGACTTGTAATTTTTAGTCCGTTGCATCGAGCGTTGAGAGTTGACTTTGGTCCCGGTTCCGGATTTTTGAACGTCCTTGCGTACAATTTTATATCTTGTATTTTGCGTTTCGCGTCTTGTACTCTTGTAATTTTGAGACGTTTCTTATCAATAATTGGAACCACTTTGATTGTATTTTGTACTTTTGAGCTTTTTGGTCGTTTGCGTCTTCAATTTGTCGAATCTGTCTTTTGTCTTCACCTTTTATTATTTAAACGAATATCACTTGTAAATAGAACAATTGCAACTAAAAGCTTGTCTTTCTTGAGGGATAATGCTATGAAATATATGTTCGTTTTTAGCATTATCAACTCCTCATGCATATCTCATGTGAGATATTACGCATGTTGATAGTGCTCCAAATAAACATATATTTAGTATCAATATCCTTCCGATATGTAAAGATTTTAGTTACTATTGTTCTATTTTTATGTTGTAATCGTTTAAATAAATAAGTGCAAAGACAAAAGAAGAAAACGACGATTTGAAAACGCAAATGACCAAAAAGCTCAAATGTACAAGTTACAATCCAAGTGATTCCATTTATTGATAAGAAACATCTAAAAATTACAAGAGTACAAGTCGCGGAATGCAAAGTACAAGATATCTAAGCGTACAAAAAGACGTTCGAAAATTCGGAAACGAGACATAAACCGAGTATCAACGTACGACTCAACGGAGCTAAAATTACAAGTCAACTATGCACAAGAATATAAAATAATATATATATAATTAATATAAATTATATATATTATATATATAATTAATATAAATTATATAAATTATATATATATATATATATATATTTAAATAAAACGTCAGCAAACTAGAAAACAAAGAGATGTGAGCTGTCCACGGCGGCCATCCGATCACATGGCCTGGCTGCCTTATTATCATGCGATCGCATGGCTGAGAAAAGCTGGTCAGGTCCTATAAATTGGAACGATTTCAGTCGAAGTAACACACACATATATAATATTTCTCTCCCTCTGTATAATTAATATATATATATATATATATATATATATATATATATATATATATATATATATATATATATATATATATATAATATAGTTTAGTTTTATATTAGTTAGTTTGGATAACGTAAAGGTTATTTTACGGGTTTTAAAGTCGGAACTCTGTCCCTGTAACACTACGTGATTAATAATCACTGTAAGCTAAATTCTCCCTTTTTAATTATGTATCATACTTAAGTTATTATTATGCTTATTTGAGCCAAAGTAATCGTGATGTTGGACTAAATATTAAGACGGGGTTATTGGGCTTTGGAACATAATTTGGGTTTGGACAAAAGACCGACACTTGTGGAAATTGGACTATGAGTTATTAATGGGCTTTATATTTGTTTAACTGAATGATAGTTCGTTAGTTTAATATAGAGATTTACAATTTGACGTATCTATAAATAACCACATACAATCGATCAGATATGATGGGCGGGATATTTATAAATACTAATAATCGTTCATTTGACCGAACACGGGAATGGATTAATAGTCAATGGACTCATTAAAACAGGAGTGGATTACATACAACGATACTTGGTGTAATTGTTAACAACGCATTAAATCCTTGGATTACACACAGTCGATAACCTGGTGTAATCATTAACAAAGTATTAAGACCTTTTTACAGTTTAAGTCCCCAATTAGTTAGAATATTTGACTTCGGGTATAAAGGTAATTTGACGAGGACACTCGTACTTTATATTTATGACCGATGGACTATTATGGACAAAAACCAGATGGACGTATCAAATAAACCAGGACAAAGGACAATTAACCCTTGGTAATAAACTAAAATCAACACGTTAAACATCATGATTACGGAAGTTTAAATAAGCATAATTCTTTTATTTTATATCTCATCGTACTTTTATTTACTGTCATTTTATTTATCGTACTTTTATTTATCGCACTTTTAATTATCGCACTTTTATTTATCGTCATTTACTTTACGTTTTAAATTAAGTCATATTTATATTTAATATTTTGCATTAGGTTTTAACTGTGATATAAGACTTAAATTCGACAAACCGGTCATTAAACGGTAAAACCCCCTCTTTTATAATATATATATATATATATATATATACAAATATAATTGTTTAAAAATATAGTGTACGCAATAAGTGGATCCCTGTGGAACGAACCGGACTTACTAAAAACTATACTACTCTATGATTAGGTACACTGCCTATAGTGTTGTAGCAAGGTTTAGGTATATCCCATCTGTAAATAAATTATATAAAACTTGTGTAATATTTCATCGTATTTCGTAGTAAAATATAATAGTATTTCGTACACCACCGCTGCACACATCACATGTTTCTTAAGGGTGTTGTCTTGAATAAGAGCATTTGCTCTCTATGTGCTTCTTTATTTGTTCCCACCATATTTGGTGCTTGTGTGTGCAATTTTATTTAGGAATGAATAAAATTTGTGTGTTCTGTGTTTTGATATGGTGTGGTTGTTATTTTCACCGTATATGTACGGTTCAAGGGGGAGCATTTGTCTTAGGGCGAGCTTAGTTCCAGGGGAGCTAACCTTTTTGCTTCGACAAAAGGGGGAGAAAGTTGGATAAGTGATGTTAACACTTGAGTATATTTATAGATAAATGTTCGCCATCACTTATGTGTTTGTTATCATCAAAAAGGGGGAAAATGTTGGGGGAGAATTTGTAAAAATATAAGTTTAAAAAAAAAACGCTAAATTATTAATCTATATTTGTAAAAATATAAGTTAAAAAAAAAAAACTGAACCTGCAATTTTGAGCCTGCATGAAAACTGAACCTGCAAGCCCATGCGATCGCATGAGCATGAGGCTTTAAAATCATGCGGTCGCATGATCTGTCTGGACTGACACAACTTCGGGCATTAATTACGAATTAGGGTTTATAATTTAATTAATATTATTTAATCATTAGGTTAAGTTAATTATTATTATTTCATTAGGGTTTAATTTATTAACAATTTTTTTTTTAGTTTTATAATTTGTAATATTAAGTTTAAGTATTATTATTAATTATATAGATTAATACTTTTATAAAAATAATATAAAAATAATATTTTTATTTAAAATTTTATTTTTATCATTTTTAGATTATATCCTTTCATAATTTGTATCTTTTTATTATTTAGTACGTAGTCTTTATAATTATCGTTTGTAATATTTAGTTTTAAGTATAGATTTACCGTAGATTTTTAGCTTTTAAGTTTTGCCGTAAAATCCCTTAAGTGCTTTTTCTTTAGATTAAGATTTAGTCGCTTTAGAATTTTGCGACGCAGTTTTTAGATTTTAGTGCCTAATTACGTTATTTCCGTTTTGGATATAGATTTCCTTTTAAGCTTTAATACCTTTAGGCGCAACTTTTTAGATTTAATTTTTAGACTTTTAAGTTTCAACGTTTTTCTTTCTTATTTTTATTTTTCGACGTTTTTCGACGCGCGCTTTTTCTTTCTCTTTTCTACGCTCTAGTTTTTAGGACATAGAATTTTTAAAATTTTTAAATTTCGACGAAAAATTATTGTAAGCGATTGAATTGATAGACGCCAAATTTTCTGGTTCGTAGTAATAGTTGGATTTGTTTGTGGCGAGTTGTTGATTTTCTGATTTAAAGGATCCTGGCTACCTGCTGCATCTATTGACTATTCGAAACGTGGGCAAAAGTAGAAAAGTCTATTAATTTGATAACTTATATAATTTTTAGTTTTATAACTAATAGGATAATTAGTAAATGCACCATATTGTAGCTGAAATTTGGTAATAAGCGTATTATGGAAAATCTCGAAAATATTTTGGAAACTCTTTCTGACATGCAAAATCAATTAAATCAATACTCTCAAACGGGTGTTGATGACAATTCGTTCGGTCAATCTTGGATCACGAATAACTAAACAATAACTGGTTGTGAAATCTGTGGAGATTATCACTCAACATGGGAATGTTATTATTACGTTCCTACGAAAAATTATGCACACATGGAACCTGAATGGAATGATTATGAGGAATACAATTCAAATTGGGATTATTCTCAAGAATATATCCAAAGTCAACAACCAGAGGATGAGGAAAATTATGTGTCTGAAAATTTATTAGATTATATGAAAATCAAACTCGAAGAATTTGATGCTCAAAATGAACAGATAAGAGAGTTTGCAAATAGGCAAGCTGAAACTCTCTCAGACTACACACCTGTTGATCTGAGGAGTATTGTGCAAGAAAATCCATATCATCGAATTTTGATGAATTCGAGAGCTCCGAAATCACCAATTATCCCGATGATACTTTTTATTCAGTCTTACCAATTTCACAACATATCGACACATTAGCCTCTACCGAAGAAATCATCGATCCATCAATGGATGAAGAAGAAGTAAGGGTGATAAATTGGTACTCTTGGGAAAACGATAACGTTGAAAACTTTACCCTAGAGACCAAAATAGTGGGACCGATATGGACCGTTAAAGAAGAAGAATTTGCTTCGATCTCGAAATTCACCATCCCACAAACTTCCAACCCAATATTCTCAATAGACGAGTCATCTACCGAAGATGAACTACGAGCTGTAATAGATAATGACACCTCGGATTTCACCCAATTGGGTAATAGAGGTGAAAACTTTGATCCCGAGAATGAATGGAAGGAAATGTTAGAAATTGTCCACCCTAAAGAAATATGTATGTCGGTGTATAACGATTCATTTGACCAAGAACCAGAAAAGAGACATATCCATTTACTAAAAGCTACACTTAAAAAAGAATTAAGTAGTGACGATCGGGTGGGTCTAAACTTTAAACCCATTGATATATTATATACCACCCGAGATGTAAATAACTGGCTCACTATTTTAATTCGTGGAACTTATTCTATCGACTTCACATGTCTTCAGCTAAGTGTGGGGAAGTCTAACCCCACTTAACGTTAAATTCGTGGTTCCGGTTAGTGCATAACTCGTTAATAAACATGCATGATGAGTAAGGGTAAAAGACACATTTTCAAAGATTAGCAAACAGTTCAGAAAAGCAACCGTTTTTGAAGAAAAAAAATGTGTGATAAAACAACAAAAAGAATGAACGATGAGGCGCGCCATCTATAATTCTACGAGCTTTGTAATTAGAAACTAGGTATCTTTAACTACTTTTCTACACTAATCACCCTCATGAATCTACAATTATAGTCTTATTTTATGAAAATGAGGGCATTGCATGATCTCAAGTGTGGGGAAGGGTTATAAATTCTCTCGGGTTTGCACTTGGTTAAATTGCCAAATTTTGTGAAAATTTGAAAAATTTTCAACTAAATGAATTCAAAATCATGTTTATACATATTTATGAACGATAAAACTAGGTGTTAATACCGAAATTATTGTTACCTTGGAAAGGACATAAATTGAGAAACAACCTAAAACGCTAGAATTCATTTAAAATGAAATAAAGGAGAATAAAAAGGCAAATAAAAGAATAAATAAAAACTAAGTGTGAGGAAATATAGCAAGTTATTCAATAAAACTATCTATCACATGTTTCTGTAAAGTTTATTGCAGGTGCTTTTGTTTTAGACTAAATTAACTGTTTTACCCGTAATATTATAATAAAGATAAAAGAAAAGATGGATCTACACGATGAATCAATTCCATCATTAAAAGGAAGTAAAGTCTTCCGAAAAAGAAATGCGCTTCTTGATTTAGGTCAGGAAGTTGTCATCTAGACCAGTTGTAGAGTCTACGAAAAATCTTGAAAAGTTTTCTCGAAAATCAGCTGGAAATCCACGGACCTCAGCATCAAACAGGGTCGCCATGTGGTCAGACTTATCTTAACCATGAGAGGATCTGTCTCGCAAAATGGGGAGGGAACCGTGCAAATTAGCTTGATAAGACGAATGAATCAGACCCCCAGAAAGGATAATCTCCTTAAAGATCAAAAATCAGCTTTTAAGACTGATATTACTCAATCCTTGAGATTGACCTTAAAGATTGAGAATTACAAACTCATGGAATTCGATGATATCTAAACTCGAGCTTGAACGAGAAAATATTTTGATCAAAATTACAAACCGATTTGTTTTATAAAAACCCATTTTCAATGCGTTCATTACCATTGAACGTAAAATCCTAGGAATTCACCTGGAATTCATTAGGTCACCTGAACCAAATTGGGTGTCAACCGTAAGAACGGTGGTTGCATAGCATGGTCGAAGACAGGACCTTGTGCCAGACCGAAAAATCATAGGATGATCTTTACTATTGCTCCTACAAAGGATAGTAATAGCATCCGACATGTTTTAGACCATGAACAAATGCATGTCATTAGACATTGCCTTAACAGTTTCTTGTTCATCGCTTTCCTTTACAACCAGACGGTAGTTTGCCGAAAGGTAATATACGGGACAAGTAAAC
Source organism: Rutidosis leptorrhynchoides (assembly GCF_046630445.1). Classification (NCBI taxonomy): domain Eukaryota; kingdom Viridiplantae; phylum Streptophyta; class Magnoliopsida; order Asterales; family Asteraceae; genus Rutidosis; species Rutidosis leptorrhynchoides. The sequence continues at coordinate 155,967,400 of NC_092334.1, forward strand.
TGGACGTGTTGCTTTCCTAATACAAGGTTAGTAAGTGGGTGACACAAAACCGCAAATGTTGAGCTAAAATTTTCAAATATGAAACTCACAAAATCCACAAAAATATTTTGCAACACCGGTGAAGGGTTATTCCGGAAAACTTGTCTAGGGTAAAATCTTGCTTGAATTTTCAAAAGATCAAATGTTTTCATAAAGATCCAATTTCCTTAAAGGATCTAAATTTTCATAGTCATGTGGGACTGTAAACCACAATGTTACTATCATTGTCTATACCACCGTATCAAAATCACTGATGTATAAAGTGTGAAGAATAAAGAAGTGATTCGTGTGATTTAATTTCAAGTTATGTATTGCTTGAGGACAAGCAACGTTCAAGTGTGGGGATATTTGATAGTGCTCCAAATGAACATATATTTAGTAGCAATATCCTTCCAATACGTAAAGTTTTCAGTTGTAATTGTTCTATTTTCAAGTAATATCCGTTTATAATAAATAAGTGCGAAGACAAAAGGCGAAAACGAAGATTCAAAGACAAAACCGTCCAAAAAGCTCAAATGTACAAGATACAATCCAAGTGGTTCAATTTATTGATGAGAAACGTCTAAAAATGACAAGAGTACAAGTTGTGAAACACAAAGTACAAGATATTAAATTGTACGAAAGGACGTTTGAAAATCCGAAACCGGGACTTGAGCCAACTATCAACGCTCAACGCAATGGACCAAAAATTATGAGTCAACTATGCACAAGAATAAAATATAATATATAAATAATTATATAAATTATTTATATATTATATATATTTAATAAATATGTTGACAAATAAAAATCCAAAAATGGTGAGCTGGATCTGCGAAACTCCGCAATCTCGGAGCTGGAAGGCATATTTGCTAAGCGATAGCGGAGCAGTCAAATTCAAAATCTGCCTATAAAAGGCACAAGTTTCAGCCGAGTACCATGCACCATATCTATCTATCTCTCTCAATTTATATTTATATTTATTATAATTATAATTTTAATTTAAGATTAATAATAAATTATGGTTTAGTAAGGTTATTGTAAGAAATGTTTTACGGGTTTTAAGTCGAAACTCTGTCCGTGTAACGCTACGCGATAAATAATCACTGTAAGCTATGTTTAAATTATTTAAATTAATGTCTCGTAACTAAGTTATTATTATGCTTATTTGAGCCGAAGTAATCGTGATGTTAGACTAAAAATTAAGATTGGGTTATTAAATTTTGTACCATAATTAGGGTATGGACAAAAGACCGACACTTGTCGACATTGGACCATGGACCATTAATAGATGGGGGGTATTGTCTAATCGAATGACAATTCTTTAGAGCCTGTCGAACCTATCTTCAAATTAATTAATCTAATAATTATTAAATGATTATGCATGTCCTATTTATGACGTTTATACGACATCTTTAACAATCATTTAATTAATCAATTGGGTTGGGTAATTGATTATTCGTTCTGATCAAGTGGGTAAATTAATAATCATGGACTAATTAAAACAAGGGTGGATTACATTCAAGGGTAATTGGTGTAATTATTAACAAAGTATTAAGACCTTGGATTATACACAGTCGATAACCTGGTGTAATTATTAAACAAAGTATTAAAACCTTGTTACAGTTCGAATCCCTAATTAGTTGGAATATTTGACTTCGGGAATAAGGTTAATTTGACGAGCATTTTATAATTATGACCGATAACTATTATGGACGAAAACCAGATAGGTTTCAAATAAGTCCATGACAAAGGACAATTAACCCAAAGTAATAAATTAAAATCAAAACGTCAAACATCATGATTACGAAAGTTTAAGTAAGCATAATTGTTTTATTGTATTTCTCATCGTACTTTCATTTACTCGCAATTTTATTTACTGTCATTTTATTTATTGCAATTTATTTTATACACTTTAATTATTGTCATTTATCTTTACGCTTTATTTAAAATCGATAAACCGGTCATTAAACGGTAAAATCTCCCTTTTTATAATAATAATAATACTACTTATATATATATATATATATATATATATATATATATATATATATATATATATATACACACACACACACACACACAAATATAGTTCTATAAAAATATAGTGTTAAACTTTACCAGCTCCCTGTGGAACGAACCGGACTTACTAAAAACTACACTACTGTACGATTAGGTACACTGCCTATAAGTGTTGTAGCAAGGTTTAGGTATATCCACTCTATAAATAAATAAAACTTGTGTAAAATTTTGTCGCATTTCGTATTAAAAATATAATACTATTTCGTACCCCTTTGCTTTAACATCAATAGACATAATTAGGATGGTCACCAAGTCCCAACCAGGAGTTTCTCCTTCCTTGTACATGTGTTGGATATTAATGTATACTTGTAAATTAATCTTGCAAATGTCATTTTGCAAGTAAAACTTACATAGTCTTGGTTAAATGCTATCTAATCACTATGTGTTTAATTCTAGATTAATTACTGATCTCTTGCTAGTCATTACATGATTACTACTTGACTACTTGATACTAATACATGTGTATTATTTGACTATGTGATAAGTGCTAAATTCTAAGAAGTTATTTAATATGTATATGTATGAACCTTGTCTTGCTATGTGTTACAAGTTAGATTCCACCAACTAGTATTTGGACTACTTCAATATATGCTACTTGAATAATGTTTAATATGTCATAATCTAGTGATCTTAAAAGATAATGAATCATTAACACACACATTGGTTTGCTTATGTCTAAAATTAAGTTTATGAATGGTTTAAACATGATTTAACTTGATGTCTTGCAACATGCTTAATTGATATTACTTGCTTAATTTGTCAAGGCATTATTAACACACTTAATTAATTACAAACAAGTTCAAATTTGAATACTAGCATGCTTTGTGATTAAAGTGGGTTGTTGTCATCAATGACATGTTGACCAACCAATAGGAATTTAGCAAATGTGTTAATTACAAATAAAAGATTATAACAAAACTGAGATTGACTCAGATGATTATCATGACTTGTATCTAAGAATGTTAGACTTTCTACTTTGAGCATGACAAGTCACTATCAAGACAATACATCTAAGGTAAATGGACATTTAATGCATATAGTACTTGTATAGGATGTTGGGTATCTTTTGCAGGTGTTAAATGAAGTAAAGTGTCCAAAGAGTGATGTCCAAAACTGATTCAAACGGCTATACAATGGATAGGTATTTTGGACTAGACCACGTGCGGTCGACCCACGATCGACCGTAGTCTAAGCCGCAGAGACGGCTGACTTGTTTATCTCTACATATAAATAACAAGGCTTGGAGAACTTTGAAGACTTGGACCTCTTACATGCTACAACTCAATATCATCAGAGAATCACAAGAACATAACACTCATACACATGTTTGTGATTAGCAAGAGAAGTTCTATAATCTCATAGATTAAAGAAGGGCTGTTTGTAAACTTACTTTCAAACTCTTATCTTTGTAAGTTTGCATAGTGTTGTAATAATCCTTAGAATTGTCTTAGGATTGTCATCAGTAGAAAAGGGTGAGTCTTTGTACTTTGTAATTAGAAGCATATGCTAGCTTAGCTATCATCTTCCTTAAAGGGAATTAGGGAGTTGATTAATCTCATTGGAGATTAATACTTGTCCAAGGTGAAGACAAGTTGATCTAAGTTGGAGGTAATCTTTCAAAGGGATAGAAGGATTAGGTTTGTTATCTAAGGAGAAGTACAACGCTTGTAAATCGGATCTCTATCGGATTTAGAGAAAGGTGCTTAGTGAACCAAAAATCTCGATTAGTGAATCGGGAAGTGTATTAAGGTGGATTAGTTAACATCCACCTGAACCACTATAAATCCTTGTGTTTATGTTCTTTACTTTACATTCCGCATTATTACAAACATAAACACACCACACAATTGTTTGAGTTGATAGAAGTGATCAAGGATTGTTTAAATTGTTTCTAATCATTGAAAAAGTTTTATAAATCGTATTAAGTAACTATTCACCCCCCTCTAGTTACTTAAAGTGTTAATTAACCCAAAAATCATGTTATCTAATCATTAAGCATGCAAATAAGTGTATTAAAACATGGCACTTTTAAAACAGTTTAAACAATCATCACAGAAACTTAATTATACAGATCTGGGAAAACCAAAAATTGTGCGGACAGAAGCAAGAAGCCGGTGGCTAGGCTCAGCTAAGCCGGAGGCTTGGACTGAGGAAGCCGGCGGCTTCATCTGTTTCCCAGACAAAATTTAGTTTTTGTCCACGTAACCACTATGAACATTTAGTTCATGATGGTAGACAAAAAGTACGATAAAATAGTAAATAAAATAAAATGGACAAGTACCTTAAAGTAATACGAAGATAAAAATTGAATAAAACTTGATTATAACTTGAATGGAACTTGATTACAATGTTGAAACTTGAATAAAACCCTAAAACCTAAGAGTTTTCGTACTTAGGTGAAAACCCTAGAAAAGTAGTAAATTGAAAACTTAAGAATACAACATCTATTTATAGTGTTCACATTCGGGGGTCAAGACGGCGGCTTCCGTAGGTCGGTTACTCCTTTTACAAGTTAAACGTAATCTTCAAGCCAAGAAAACGCGTATCTGTTTTGCCCAAGCCAGCGGCTTCAGTGATAAGCCGACGGCTTCACTCATTCGTGATCTTTCTGATTTAGTTGCCTTTTCTTTAGCTATTTCTTGGGCTTTAAGTGTACGAAACTGGCCTAAGCCGGTGATGTGACAACCCAGAAATTTCCAATCAAATTTAAACTTTATCTTTATATTATTCCGACACGATAAGCAAAGTTTGTTAAGTTAAATCTCAAGAATTTTAAATTGTGTTCATACATTCATTATAACCTCGACCAAATTCAGACGATTTACGAACCGTTATATATAAATAAATATGTATATATATGTATATATATATATTATAACTTGAGAATATTAATAAAGTATTAAACGTATAATACTTTACATGATCGTATTTGTTTCAATATGTTTATCGATGGAATTAGAAGATAATATCAAATTGTTGATTTATCAGATACATTATGATATGATTACGGGTCTATGTTATGAGGTCCACTGTGATTTAAGAAATCTATTCTTTTTGACAACATTCGGAAAATGGTAAAGTGATTTATAAGTAAGAACGTGAAGTGTAAATAACTTAGATGTTGGATATCGACAAGTTAAGTAACTCGACATTTTTCATTAAGATGATTTCATACGTTTATTTAACCTTTGAACTGTATCCCAAGCTTCACCAACAAACTGTAATTTAAAAACTTGAAACCTATTATGAATATATATGATTCTACTTTTTTAAAACATTTTATGATATAACGATTTCCATTATTTTAACCTTTAAACAAAATGATTCTTAAAAATATATTTGGTTTTGGAAAACAAAATTATTATATTTATTTAATTTAGTTTCAAACGTACAAAAACGTTTTCAGTTTAAAAAAGAACTTTATTATTAAAACGTATATAACTTTTATAAATATCTAGAACCACTTTTGACAACTCATTACTTAACCAGTATGATAAAGATAACGATATTTATATTTTATTTTATTAAAAATATATAACGATTTAAATTAATATTATATATATTTATACGCGTATTATACGTACATAGTTTTATACCTTTACTATACTTAAACTTTATCTTTACTTTATTTTTACTTTACTTTAACTTTAATAATTCACTTTAATAATTCATACTTTAATAATTTACTTTAATAATTCATACTTTAATAATTCACTTTAATAATTCATACTTTAATAATTCACTTTAATAATTCATACTTTAATAATTCACTTTAATAATTCATACTTTAATAATTCACTTTAATAATTCAAAAATCTATTATAAATAGAATTAATAGGTTTCATTATTTCATAGAAACTTGAAAATATTTTTCTCTAAACTCTCTCAATCGATTTACATATATATATTTACTCCGTATTATTTCAAGATATTATTAGTATACATAAAATATTACGTCAGAGTGCTGTCCGAGTGATTTCGAAATTGTTTTTCGAGTGGGATTGGATTAAGGAAATTACGGATTATAGCTATGGAGGTGATTGGTATGGTTCATGGGTATGCTCGTGAGGTCAATATAGTGTTTATCATCTCCGTTGCGTCTACGTACCTTTCCTGCAATATTGAATCTCAATATTGATACGTGAGTACTCATAATTTAACTTTTACATACTAATAGTGTATCCCTGACTAGTGCTCGAGTATATAGGATTATGCATGTTTGTACTTTTGATATTGCCTTTATTTAGGTTATCTTGAATCCTGAATTAGTTATATATGCGACTGATTTAATGTATAAGATATGCATGTCGTTGGAAAGCTAGCGAAAAATTAAGAACTTTTCATTTAGATATCAAATGATTTCGATGAACGGATTTGAAGTTATAGTCCATCGAATTTTTGTATTATTATTAAAAATGATTATTATTATCGTCGTTATTATCGTCGTTCTAGTTTTATCTTATTATTATTATTATTATTATCTTTATCAATAAAAGGATTTATCATTAAAAATTGTTATTTTTTTATTATTACTATCGTTATTATCGTTAAAGTTATAATTAGTATTATTATTATTATCCAATTATTATTATTATTATTACTATTATTATTATTATTATTATTATTATTATTATTATTATTATTATTATTATTATTATTATTATTATTATTATTATTATTATTATTATTATTGGTATTATTATTATTATTATCATTATTAATATATATATCATTATTTAAAAATGGTTATTGTTATTGTTATTATTATTATTACTATATTATCATTAAGATAATTATTAGTATTATCGTTAATAATGTTATAGTAACTATCATTATTAATATTAGTGTAATTAAAACAAATATTTGTAACACCTAATTATTTTGATTACTATTATTATCATTATTATGAACACGATATAAAAGACGATTAAAAGCTATTAAACGAAACGATTAGGAAATAATGGGTAAGAGTATCATGATGAAATTAAAATATTATAAGATATTGATTTAGATAAAATTATCGTTCTTACTATTTTTATCATTACTATTATTATTAAAATTATCGTTAGTATTAAAACTATCATTTTAACAAAAATTATCATTTTAATAGAAATGTCATTGTTACTATAAAATATCATTATTATTATTATTTTAAATAGAATTATTATTTTAAAGATAATATTAAAAATTATCGTAAATATTAAAGTTATCATAATTAGAATTATCGTTTTATCATAATGTCATCTTAGTAATTATAAATATTGATATTTTTATAATAATAATTATTATTACAAAATAATACAACTTTTACTTACTATCATTATAGATATTATTTTATCAAATAAATATTTGATACAAACATATTTTACTACGTGTAATAACTTACTTTAATAATACGTATCATATTATCTTTATAATATTAAATGAACCCTATAAATTTTATTACTTAATATATATAAAAGTATATTTTATTATATAAATATAATATAAAATTTTATTTATTAATAAATAAATTATATTATTTACTCTAATAAATCTTTTAAAAATATTTAAAAATATAAAATGATGATATTTAAACTATATATTAATCATGTATAAACTTTTAGAAATTATTTTGAGTCAAATTTACTTTTGTTGACTTTTGCATATTAGTCTCGAGCATTAGGATTGTGGTACACTATGACTTGACCTAATTTGTTAGACAAATATTGACCAACACATAAATATATATAATTAATTTAGGTTCGTGAATCCGAGGCCAACCTTGCACTTGTTCAATGACGTTATATGTATTTTTACTACGAAATACAGTATGGTGAGTTTCATTTTCCCTTTTTACTTATTACATTTTTGGGCTGAGAATACATGCAATGTTTTAATAACTGTTTTGCAATATTTATATGTGTGAGTTTCATTATTCCCTTTTTATATATATTTTTGGGACTGAGAATACATGCGCTATTTTTATAACTGTTTTACGAAATAGACACAAGTAATTGAAACTACATTATTTGGTTGAATGATCGAAATCGAATATGCCCCTTTTTATTAAGTCTGGTAATCTAAGAATTAGGGAACAGACACCCTAATTGACGCGAACTCTAAAGATAGATCTATTGGGCCTAACAAACCCCATCCAAAGTACCGGATGCTTTAGTACTTCGAAATTATATCATGTCCGAAGGAGGATCCCGGAATGATAGGGGATATTCTTATATGTATCTAGTTAATGTCGGTTACCAGGTGTTCACCATATGAATGATTATTTTTTGTCTCTATGCATGGGACGTATATTTATGAGAACTGGAAATGAAATTCTTGTGGTCTATTAAAATGATGGAAATAAATGATTATGATAAACTAATGAACTCACCAACCTTTTGGTTGACACTTTAAAGCATGTTTATTCTCAGGTGTTAAAGAAATCTTCCGCTGTGCATTTGCTCATTTTAAAGATATTACTTGGAGTCTTTCATAGCATATTTCGAAGAACCTTGCATTCGAGTCATTGAGTTCATCAAAGATTATTATTAAATTAATTTATAGTTGGATAGTGGATATTATGAAATGGTATGCATGCCTATACATTTTTGATGTAAAGAAAGATTGTCTTTTAAAAACGAATGCAATGTTTGCAAAATGTATCATATAGAGGTCAAATACCTCGCAATGTAATCAACTATTGTGAATCGTTTATAATGTATATGAACGGGTCCTTTCAGTTGGTATCAAAGCGGTGGTCTTAGCGAACCAGGTCTGCATTAGTGTGTCTAACTGATAAGTCGTTAGAATGCATTAGTGAGTCTGGACTTCGACCGTGTCTGCATGTCAAAAGTTTTGCTTATCATTTCTAGTCGGAAATCATCTGCTTATCATCCATAGGAAATTACCTGCTTATCATTATTAGTCTAGACACGTCTTGCTACATTAATTGCATGAGTAGTGTATAGACAAACATTATATCTTAGCGTATTTGCTAAATCATATCTTATCGTATCTGTTACTTTAAACTTTACCTGACATACCCCGTAAATTCCTCCGTAATCTATGAAATCTTTTGATCTCTATATATAGATATCCTATGTAAATAGAATACCACCCGATAGCCGAAAATCATTTTTATATCGAAAATCCTTTATCCAATCGTACGAAATGGAATTTGTCATCAGTTCAAGTCACTAAGATTCCGAAATGGAATCTCACTCAAGCTCCGAAAGCAGTGTGACCGGAATGGATCAACCAATCAGTCATCACCTATTCTGGATGAATTGGGGATGGGTTCGTAGACTCCTCAATCATTGGAAACAAGAAGAAGGCGATCCTTTCCATCCACCACATTGCCCTCTTGTCGAAGAACCTGAAGCACTTACCGGCGAACCTGTTCAAGACACCATTTTCTCTCTCATTTCTAGGGTATCTCGTCACGATTATATACTACATCAAATTCTAGATTTTATTTATCTGCTCGTTCCGACCGACAATCATCCTAGAATAATAGAAGAAGTCAACGAACTTCGCGCTCGGGTAGTGGCTTTGGAGAATATGGTGCAGAGATTACAAACACCAGCACCAGCACCAGCAGCATAACCAGTACCACCATCATCAACGCCAACAGTACCATTACCACCTCCAACCACAACCACGTTGTAAACCTCAACTTCACAATCTGCCCCACGAGCATCAACGTCATACGCACCATAGATACCAAGGAGTACCAACAACAATAACTGACGAAGTATTAATTCATAACTTCATTGGAGAAACATTCCGCGGCGATTATATAATCTCTAAAGTCTTAGAGATTATCTAATCTAGCCCTAACCATAAATCAGTTAAGCGAACCAAAATGATAGAAGGAAGAGTAGAAACCCTGACAAAAATGGTGTGTGATTAACAAGTTAAACTTGTTTTACCAACAGCATCAACAGTACCGTCAACGTCACCAGCATCGTCAGTACAGTCAACATCAGAATCAACAACACCTATAACATCACAAACTCTGTCAGTTCAAGAATCACTGTGGACATCATTACGAATCAATAACGTGTATATTGTATCAACAAGTTATGAATAATTAACTCATTCCCTCTGAAGAAATTATATATATATTTTATATATATATATATATATATTTTTTGAAATAAAAAAATAAATATTTCCGTGCTAAGCTATTGTGTGTGAATCTTAACTACTCAGTTAATTCATATTACAAATATGCAATAATGTACGTCCCTCACCCGCGACTTAACCATCGTTAACTACAATCTCTGTCTCAATTCAACAAATTCCAATTCCTAATAAATCAAGTATATATTTGATTTTACACTTCATCATTGATGTAACCGAAACTTTTCAGATAACATCATTCGTACTTTGCGAAGTTCACAAGAATTTAACGAAAACCAACATCACATCTCAACAAATAACGAAGTATTGATTCATAATTTCAATATTATTGAAGAAATACTTATGTAACCTCTAAACCTTCAAGGAATTATTCAATTCTAGTTCCAACCGTAAATCGAATGAGTTTAATTTAGTATTAACTCATTAAAATCTATGTTACATCTGAGGAGAATATATACATATATATTTTCATAAAGACTGTAATAAAATTCTTATGTACAAAATATTAATCGTGAAAAATTTTTAACGGGTAGGTAATACCCGAGAGATATATATAAATTCACAATTAATATGTTACATTCTTCGAATCAGATTAAGCAAATTATCAATTATACTTCCTACTTTCACAATAATATACATTCTTTCATAGAAATCAAAACAACCATACTCATTCAAACCCAATTACGTATTCTGATTTTAAAATCTCATAATTCAATTCGAGATATAACCGGTACCATTACTTTTAGATTCCTACATCTTTCAAAGCTATACTTTGACTTCAAAAGTGTGTTAGAAGATCAAATGTATACAAACGATTACAATCTATGTTCAAACCCTTCGAAAATCTCTGAAGACACTTCAAATAATGAGCAATCGAGATGATGATCCAACCACATATTACCCACAGTTATGTACTTAAAAAGCTCTCGAAACTAAAGTCATAATTCAACACATATCTGTGTCAGATCTTTTGGCATTTATTAGCAAAAAAAAAAAAAAAAACCTTGCAATTCCTTTGCAAAGTAGCAAATTATATCACAGCTCCAGCAAGACAACTTCGATTTTTTCATTCGGAGTAGCCTTATCATAATTTTGATATATGTGATTACCCTTTCGTTACCGAAGAACCTTTCATATTCCACCACATTAGCAATAAACTTACCAACAACTTCACTGATCTTGGGCATTCGGAAGAATCTTTATATTTATCGAAACCTCATCATTTACTCATCTGCCTCTTGTAACGAGAATTGTCATACGAATCATTGGGAGTTAGCAATCAGTATTTTGAAATCTCACAGCATGTTGACGCCAACAGTTATACATAACGTCTATTTCCAAGGCTTACATACTTCGAATGTGAAGTTTCTGAAAAACACTCTGAACCGCGAACTAGTTCTCGAAATGCTGATGAAGCAACAAAAACTATAAACGACCTTAGCAGTAAAAAGTTTGATGATAAAGATTAGTGTATTAACAAAGCTCAGAAATAGAGAAGTTTTGGAACTGGAAAATGGATTGAGCAAAGTTTGAAGGAGGCTGTGGACAAATCACAAAGACTGAACCTGCCTTCAAAGAATCCAAATGATTCAGTGTCTGCTGAAGTCATTAACGAATACCTTGCTCCTGACACTAAACCCTTACAGACAATATTCTTCATCATCCTCTGATATTAGAAATTCTAAGACATCATCGTATCTTTCATTATAAATATCCTCCATATTTCTGAAGATATTTCCATAACGATTCTTATCTGGAATCATTTATCTCTTTGCGCTATCTGTATTACATCAAAAAGGAAACTGTTTAGTTCCTATACTCTGTAAACCTTTGAGTTTAAAATATGAATGTTTTTGAAGTAGTGTTGGAAACTGAAGCATGAGTTAGTATAATATAATGACACTTGATCAACGTGATTATATTACAGTAATTCATGCTGAGTTTCTAAATGGAACATGATGATTCACAGATCATAACATCATCATGTGCCATGTTATACGACTCTTGTATTCTATTTAATCTCTAAAATATCAAGAAAATATTTCTTGATGATTCGGCCTTTTCCAAGGTATTCTAGTAATTTGACAAGTCAAGATCGTGCCATCACAATTTCCTTCCTAGAACATTAACAATGTTCATTCCGAAAATCATATTTGTGAATTCTGGACCATTACAAGTGGTGCTTAATCGCAAGAAGAAGAAACGAAAGGACAAAACTCCGAAATAGAAATTGGGGTATAAATTGCAGCAAATAAAAGAGAGCATTAACTGTGGATGACAATGATTATAGAAGATAGAAACAGAGACTTTGAAATATAAGGGAAGATATAAAGCCCAACGACAAACCAAAAATTATAAACCATATATATCGATGCATATAGCAATATAAAGACACGGGAGAACTAGAAACACTATAAACCCAAGAGTATAGTAGAAGTAAATAGATTCTTCCGGCGGTAGATGAAAAAGAAGAATGACCGATATGAAAGTTATAAGTATATCGAGAATCAGAACTGGATGGAGCATATTGATGAATACTTTAAAATATGAGTTGAGGGGGAAAGAATAGAAGGTGATGAAACATGACTAGGAACTTAGAAATCAACAGATTTAACTCACACAATGACGGAATAAGTGAATCAAACCCTCTAGTGAATAGGTTAAGCTTTTTGTGATTAATTTAGTCATACCACAACTAAATCAAGTGTGATTAGATCAACACCTAGAGCTATTATTCACCACCTGGGTGATTTGGGTTGAGAGAGAATCGGAGGAACTCACCAGATCTGAGTGTGTGTAACAAATGAGAGGCTTAACCTAAAAATGAAGAACATAAGACTTTATATACCCCTGCTGTTGACTCACCTGTACGATTCATCCATCACACATACGAGTTGGCTTCATCAGCCATACGGGTGATCACTCACTCGTGTCTTCTCATTTAGGTTGTAATTGTGACTTAGCTCAGCATCAACTGTGCGTATGAGCCTGTCAGCCGTACGAGTGAGGCTTCACTCGGACGTCTGACTAAGTCTAACATAGTCAAACATCCACATCTCGTTCATGCGGTTGCTGTAACCACATACAAACACGGATAGGATAATAACGAACGATCATGGTGGCCTGTAAACTGTTGTACCTGCAATGGACGTGGGTAGATGTCTAGGGACTTGCATAAAATGCATTAACAGAAGGTGTGAGTTGTAAGAAAAGGAAGGAGGTGAATTTATAAGAAAATCTCCGACAGAACAATTAAAATGGACGATCGCATTTAAAGCGGATCCTAATTCCTTTTGTTACCGGAGAATCAAATCTTATTACAAAGATTTTCTTCAAATCCCTTGAAATCTGGAAATCAATCATATCTACGTCAAATGATAAGATGAATCTACACTTACTCATTTTACTCTTCTATGTTAGCTTCATTCGTACTCTTCACATAAATGGATTGTTTATCCAAATTATTCGCTGATGATAAAACTCTAATTTTCAGCCTGTATGCATCATGAAAACATACTTATTATCATTCACGACCTTTCCACTCAAATTTCGGGACGAAATTTCTTTAACGGGTAGGTACTGTGACAACCCAGAAATTTCCAATCAAATTTAAACTTTATCTTTATATTATTCCGACACGATAAGCAAAGTTTGTTAAGTTAAATCTCAAGAATTTTAAATTGTGTTCATACATTCATTATAACCTCGACCAAATTCAGACGATTTACGAACCGTTATATATAAATAAATATGTATATATATGTATATATATATATATATTATAACTTGAGAATATTAATAAAGTATTAAACGTATAATACTTTACATGATTGTATTTGTTTCAATATGTTTATCGATGGAATTAGAAGATAATATCAAATTGTTGATTTATCAGATACATTATGATATGATTACGGGTCTATGTTATGAGGTCCACTGTGATTTAAGAAATCTATTCTTTTTGACAACATTCGGAAAATGGTAAAGTGATTTATAAGTAAGAACGTGAAGTGTAAATAACTTAGATGTTGGATATCGACAAGTTAAGTAACTCGACATTTTTCATTAAGATGATTTCATACGTTTATTTAACCTTTGTGTTGAGTCCCCAAAATAATTAAGGATTTAATTATGACAAAACAATATTTATTTGCACTAAAGTGTTATGTGCAGCCAGCACAAGTTTGTTTATGTATAGTCAGCTAATATAGCTGTGTCGAGTGTTTAGTATGCTGCCTAGTCTATCAGCACAAGGTAGAAATGTATTCTTCGAAACAGCACAGGATGTGCACCCAGCAAATCAAGAATATCAAGTGACTCAGCATATGAAGGACCAGTAAGTCTGGATATCAGCATACAACACAAGACAGCCATGCTCCATTACAAGCATGGTAGTTTCCCAGAGTGGTCTACATCAACGCACTATTCAACAGAAGTCGAAGACAAAGTTGAACAGAAAAGAACAGGAGTCGGCGGCTGACAAGTGACCTTACAAGACCACGTGGGAATGCAGAAGTGGAACGCATGTGCAGACATGTGTTATACTTTATTCATACCTAGGGAACACAACATTCCATTTGTTTAAATCAAATGGTAGTGCCAAACCGAATTGGTGTGTTCCTGCAAATATCTACCTAAGAGGAAAGAAGGAGAGCACGCCTTCTGACACAATTGTCCCCACAAGTACAAGGCATCCAATGTACTAGTGGACAATAGATTAATTACACGATTAATAGAACTACTATATATATTGTTGTGTCCACTATTGTAAAAACTAGTGGTGTGGGTTTATCTGTTAGAGTCGAAACCGTGTAATAGCTTTAGTTTATCTCTTAGCTATAATCTAGGTAATCTGTATCAACCAACTATCATTTCCGCCAAGGATAGTTGTGATTCTTTCTGATTTAATCAATAAAGAATAACCGTTGAAAATTACCTGTGACTCTATCTTATTTACTACAGAATACTAAACGTGTTTAACTGACTAGTTAATTAAGAAAAGAATTGTATTCACCCCCCCTCTACAATACTCCTGTTGTTATTAAGGGACCAACAACTGGTATCAGAGCTTCAGTCTTGATAATTAATATCTTGGATCTGAATTCTCTTATGGCTTCGTATTCAAACTCAGCTTACCTTGAGAATGGCTCGTCTAACAGACCACCTAAGTTTGATGAAGATGAGTATGAAACCTGGAAGGCAAGGTTCATGCTCCATCTTGAGTCTGTGGATTCACTCATGCCTGGAATTGCCAAAGATGGCCCTTTTGTTCCCACTGAGACAGTTGGTAGTGCACCAGCAACAGCTGACACTCCTGCCATCCCTGGCAGAGAGGTTATTCTCACTCCCTCTAGATGGGATGATGAGGATAAACGTCGAGTTGGTCTTGACCCTAAAATCAGAACCCTGTTAGCCATAACTTTGCCTAACCCACTGTTCAAACTGATCAAAGGAAAAGAAAATGCTAAGCTTATGCTTAACTACCTAGATGTCACCTATGAGGGTATGGGAGAAGTTAGGCAGAACAGGATGATTGCTCTTAAAAGAGAATATGAAATGTTCTTTGCCTATAAGAATGAAACCCTTAAGCAAACCTTCATTAGGTTTAACTCTTTGATAGCAGACGTGACCACTTTAAATGTGACCTACACTGAATTTGAACAAGTGAACAAATTCATTGATGCACTGCCATGTAAATGGAAACTTGTTACTGACCCATTAAGAACCACACAGACCCTAAAGAACTTTAACCTGTCTTCTCTCTACAGTTCCCTTTGGAATCATGAGAAGGCAGAAGCCAAGTTTGAACTTAACATGAAAGAAAACTTTAGGTCTGCCCCCACCACTTCAAAATCATCTAAAAATGATGATGCTGCACTTATTGCTGCTGCTAAATGGAAGAAAGCTCAAAAAGCTTTACTGGTTCAAAAGTTACTGGCAGAACAAGAGTCAGCTGATAGTGTTGAGGAAAGTGGTACTGGGTCTGAAGAAAGCAGTACAGATGAAAGTGATGTAGAAGGGTTTGCTGAAGGTATGGCTCTGCTGGCTAGGCAGTTCAAAAGGTTCAATCGTAGTAGAACCAGCAAGTCATACAAAGGGAGCAAAAAGCCAAGTGCTAGGTACAACAGCAAGTCAGTCAAGGGTCCTAAATCTGAGTGCTTTAATTGTGGGAAGGTTGGACATTTTGCTGCTGAATGCATGTCCAAGAAACCTTCCACGTCACATGCTAACTCTTTCTCAAAAGCAGATAAGTACAAAAACAAGTACAAAGCTATGAAAGCTCAGATGAAGGAAAGTGCAAAGATCGACAAGAAGGGTAAACAGCCAGAAAAGGTTCTAGTTGCTGAACATCATGACTGGGATGAAGCCAGCACGTCTTCATCTTCTGATAGTGATACTGATGATGATGGTGCTGGTTACGCTACTGGTAAAAAGCTGTGTTTGATGGCCAAAGAGGTCGAGAAGTCTGATGAGGATGATGGTGGTAGTACGTTTTTGGCTGATATGAGGGAAGCTGATCAAAACAGAGATTCTCCTCAATGGAAAACTGAAATGATGTATAAGGTTGATAATTTTCGAACTTATACTGATGATGAAAAAGCTAAAATGTTTGACTACCTAAGAATTGACTTATGCAGAAGCTGCAAACGTGAAGAGAGCTTGAAATCTAATAACAAATCTTTAAATGAAAAACTCAAAGGCAAAAATGATGAAATTAAGATCTTAAAAGATACAATTTCCAAACTTGAAAAACAAAACTTTGCTTTAGAAACTCTTCACGTTGAGGCAGCAGAAGTCAAGACTCAGCTGGACAATCTCAAAAGAGTTGTTGCTTCATGGTGCACATCTGCTCAACGCACAGCTAAATGTGTTAACGAGCAGGTGCCTGCCCAAGTTCAAGCCTTCTTTGCTGGTGACTATGCTGCTGCTGCTGCTATTGCAGAAGTTACTTTCATGGACCCGATTCTTGAAACTGATCCTGAAGCTGTCTTGCCAAATACTTTTGCCAAGATAGTTGAAGGTAAAAAGGTTGTGACAAACAAATTTGTTAGACCTACTGTGTCCCCACCACCTGCCATGAAATAAATTTTGGAGGATGAAGTTAGAGCAAGAGAAGCCAGTAACTCAATTGATGAGACTACTGACCCCTCAAGCATCTACTACATGACTCCGAAAGAAAGACGTATTAAAAGGGAAATCACTAAAAAAAATTTGAGAAAAGTTAAACCAACTGATTCCCCTTCGTGTTCGAGTTCTACCAGTGCTAAGCCAGCTGATGACCAATCTACTTGTCACCCAGTAGCTGCAGACAAGCCAGTGAAACGAAATACTGGCAAATCTAAGGCAGCAGTTAAGATACCTACTGGTTCATCAGCATCAGAAGACAAGCCAGCAACTTCCCACGCTAACTTGTCAAATGATAAAGGAAAGACAGTTCGCCATGGTCATGGCACTGGTTCCAAAAGGAAAGCTGCCCATAAGGGAAAAGCAAAAATTGACTCGACTGATGAGCTGTCTATCACTGAGATAATGACAGCCAAGCTTGACCAGCTAATTGAGGCAGTAACCAAAAGTCGACCCGATCCTACTGCCCCTATTAGATCTGTGCATGACCAGCCACAAAAGCCAAAAGTGAGAAAATGCTACAAATGTGGCAGCAAAGCTCACTTGGCTAACCAGTGTACTTAAACCCAAACCCCATCTGCTGCTTCTTCTAGCAAGCCAGTAGAAAAGAAGAAGTCATCAAAGGTGACTCCTTCAGAACCCATCCTTGGATGGGTTCCCAAAAAGAACTAATCTCTAAGTTATTGTGCAGGGCATTCAAAACAAGCAAATCTGGTATCTCGACAGTGGTTGTTCGAGACATATGACCGGAAGTAAGTCCCTGCTGATGGACTATCAAGCAAAGGATGGTCCAGTTGTTTCGTATGGAGATAATTCGTTGGGTTACACAAAGGGTTTTGGTACTTTGACAAATGGGAATGTCACGTTCTCAAATGTTGCATATGTAGTTGGGCTTAAACATAACTTACTCAGCATAAGCCAACTGACAAGCAAGAATAAGATAGTCCAATTCAGAAAGAAAATTGGTACTATTTTTGATAAGACAGGGAAGCCACTGCTGACTGCAAAACGTCATGAAAACATGTATCAAATTGACATGAACACAGCAGTCACAACAACTGATACTTGTTTCTATTCGAAGGCAGCAGACAACCTGAAGTGGTTATGGCACAAGAGACTCTCACATCTCAACTTCAAAGATATTCACAAATTATCCAGTAGAAGTTTGGTGTCTGGGCTACCCACAATGTCTTATGTGAAGGACAGATTGTGTCCTGGTTGTGAAAAGGGGAAACATCACCATGCCTCGTTCAAATCAAAGCAAATCTCATCTGTTGAGAAACCATTTCACTTACTTCATATGGATCTATTTGGTCCAGTGAATGTGGCCAGCTGTAGTGGGAAGAAGTATACACTGGTTATTGTTGATGAATACTCGAGATACACTTGGGTGTTCTTTTTGAGGCAAAAGAGTGAAGCTACTGATGAAATCATCAATTTTATCAAAAGAATGGAGCTTTTGAATGGGCAACTGGTGAAGCAACTAAGAAGTGATCATGGTACAGAATTCAGAAATGCTACATTGGAAGAATTTTGTGCTGACAAAGGTATTTCCCAAAATTTCTCTGCTGTGAGAACACCTCAGCAAAATGGTGTTGCAGAAAGAAGAAACAGAACTCTCATTGAAGCAGCAAGATCTATGTTGGCTGAGTCTGGGTTGAAGAATTCCTACTGGGCAGAAGCTGTGAATACTGCCTGTTTTACCCAGAATAGATCTCTTATTGTGAAAAGACATCAGAAAACTGCTTATGAAGTTCTCAAAGGAAGAAGACCCTCAATTTCATTTCTCCATGTATTTGGCACTCCCTGTTACATTCTAAATAATAGGGATCAGCTGGGCAAATTCGATGCTAAAGCTGATGAAGGTATATTCCTTGGATATTCCAACATGTCAAAGGCATATAGGGTCTACAACAAAAGAAGGGGTTGTTTTGAAGAATCCATTAATGTTACATTCGATGAAACTGCCTCTGCTTCATCTACTGATCGTGAAGATGAAGTGTTACTGTTTGAAGAGCCTACTCAGCAAGCTCTTGATGATGAAGAGCCAGCAGCACAACCCTCACCAATCCATGCTGCTGGGTTCTCTGATGATGAAATGGAACATTCTGTTCCATCTGTGTCTAAACCAAGTGGACCTACTGGCTCTACTGAAGTGCTGCAACTTGAGCCTAGGTCTGCTGGTTCTGAGAGATCACTAGCTGGTACTGATTCTACTGATATTGATCAGCAACCTTCTGTTGCTGCTCACTCATCTGAACCAGCTGATGTTCAAGATGCTGTTTGTTCTACAACCAGCTCACCTGTTCATAACACCAAATGGACAAGGGAGCATCCGATTGAGCAGATTATTGGTAATCTTGCGAGTGGTGTTAAAACACGGAGGCATGCAACCAGCAACTTTTGTATGCATGTTAATTTTATGTCTACCATTGAGCCCACGTGTCCTGAGGAAGCACTTCAAGATCCTAGCTGGGTTGGTTCAATGCAAGAAGAAATTACTCAGTTTGATAGGAACAAAGTGTGGACATTGGTACCTGAACCTGAGGATAAGACAAAGAAGATCATTGGTACTAAGTGGGTGTTTAAAAACAAGATGGATGAAGATGGTGTCGTTATCAGAAATAAAGCAAGATTGGTTGCTCAAGGGTTTAGACAGGAAGAAGGATTGGATTATGGGGAAACTTATGCACCAGTGGCTAGGATGGAAGCTATCAGATTGTTCTTAGCATATGCTGCTAGGATGAACTTTAGGGTATTTCAGATGGATGTTAAATCTGCATTTCTGAATGGGAAGCTGCAAGAAGAAGTTTATGTCAAACAGCCTCCTGGTTTTGTAAGCAGTAAATATCCAGACCATGTCTACAAGTTAGACAAAGCTCTTTATGGCCTTAAACAGGCTCCAAGAGCATGGTATGAGACACTTCATGTGTATCTCACTGGTATAGGTTTTAAAGTTGGAACAATTGATACCACTCTATTCTCAAAAGAGATAGATGGTGATCTCTTGTTGGTACAAATATATGTGGATGATATTATTTATGGTTCTAAAAATGAAAAACATTGTCAAGATTTTTCAAAACGTATGTCAACGGCATATGAAATGAGTTTACAAAGAGATCTGCAATACTTTTTAGGATTGCAGATCAAACAACTTGATGATGGAATATTCATAAGTCAAGATAAATATATCAAAGATATGTTAAAGAAATTTGGTCTGACCTGTTTAAAAGACATAGGGACTCCAATGGCAGCATCCATTAAAATAGATGCTGATCCAAATGGTGAACCAGTCAATATCACTGAATATAGAGGTATGATTGGATCCCTACTTTATCTCACAGCCAGCAGACCAGATATTATGTTCGCCACATGTCTCTGTGCCAGATATCAAGCTGATCCTAAAGAGTCACACTTGCTGGCAGTAAAAAGAATATTCAGATACCTAAAAGGTACTGCTAAACGTGGTCTTTGGTATCCCAAAGACCAGGATTTTGAACTAATTGGGTATTCAGATGCTGACTTTGCAGGGTGTAAAATAGACAGGAAAAGTACTACTGGTGGGTGCCAGCTACTGGGTAGTAGGCTAGTCAGCTGGACAAGCAAAAAGCAAAATACTGTGTCCACATCTACTGCTGAGGCAGAATATGTCTCTGCTGGTAGTTGTACTGCTCAAGTACTGTGGATGCAAAGCCAGCTAAAGGACTATGGTGTTCATGTTACAAAAACTCCAATCTACTGTGACAACACCAGTGCAATTGCTATCACCAACAATCCTGTGATGCACTCAAGGACTAAGCACATCGATGTTCGGTATCATTTCATAAGGGATCATGTTCAAAAGGGTGATGTTGAGTTACATTTTATTTCTACAGACCAGCAATTAGAAGACCTATTTACAAAGCCATTAGATGAGAAACGTTTTAACTATCTCATCTCTGAGCTGGGTATGCTTGAGCTTTAAATAAAAGACAACTTTTGTTGGTGTGCTGGCTCTACAACGTGTAGGGCAAACCAGTAAGTCACATTTATTTACTTACTGCCTACATGTCAAACAACCAGCACAGCAAGGTCTTTTATATTTTGGTTACTTAAATGTTTTAAATGAAATAATAAATAGCTCTCCAAATTTAATGATTCCTTAAAACTGGAAACTCATTTACTTCCAATGATTTAAATTAAATTCATGACATATTAAATGTAACAAAAGTATTTTGTATTTAATACAAAAAAATTATTTTTGAGGTTTTAAATCAATTTGTTTGAAATGAAATCTGATGCATTTAATGCTGTATGGGAGTAATGAGTGTTTAAGCCGTATAAATGTCATGTCAACAGTCTGTCTCCCCTTGAAAACGTGCCAGTCTATCACATCTGCCCACGAGCCTGCAGATGACAGTAATTTTCTCTCTCCTGCACTTTTTCACCCAATCACAACGGATAAAAGTGTGTTTCATTTTACATAATAACCTTTGGTTATTCATTTTTCAAAACACACACTTTTTTACTCTCAAAACTTTTTCAATCTTCAAATCTTCATCCTACACTCATCAATGGCAGAACAACAACAGCAATCACCACGTGCTGCAAGCCAGCAAGAGGAACAACAGCAACAACCACAACAGCAACCACAACCTGCCCCACAACCGGCACCGGCACCGGAGGAACCGGTGGTTCAAAAACACATCGTTCAAGGACCACTGTTCAATCTCCACCCCAACCTGATTAGGGCTCCCAATGCATATGATCACTCACTGATTCGCCTATCTAGAGGCAATGCTGCACATGCCCTCTCTATCCCCAAATCGAAGGTTAAAAAAGGGTTTGAGGCCCTCATCGATTACATCCATCAATCACCTCTGGCAAGAGCCATCACCGGTGTACCTTCCCGATTCTATGCTGCCTGTTTGGCACGATTTTGGTATACTGCCACTGTTGCCACCACTCCCGGCAACGTTCCATGTATTCGTGGCATGGTGACTGAAACCCTAAATTGCTCTGTCACCGTCGAAGCTATTAGACGTGCTCTTCAATTGCCCGGTGGACCATTTGTTGCTTCACCTACTAGTGACGAATTAAGAAGGGAGGTGTTGGAGACCATTGGGTTTGCTGGACCAGTGGCACATACACCGTTGAGAAAGCATATGCCACCTCTGTGGTACTACTTCTTTGGGTTGATGACTCAGTGCATGAGTCAAAAGTCAGGAAGCTTTGACCAATGCTCAGATTTTGAGCTCAAGCTTGGTCATGGGTTGTTGTTCAACAGGAACATCGATTACGCCCTTGAAATTTATTTGAGGCTAAGGGAAATGGTGACTGCTAGAGTAAGAACCAACTTGATTCCATTTCCACGATTCTTAAGCCTGGTATTTGAAAGTGAACTGGGTGAAGCTTATCAGCAAATTGCTGATCAATCATTTGAGGTCCCAGTAAAACAAGGGGGCATGCCAAAGGATGTACCTGCTGCTCCATATGCTGAGTTGACACCAGCAATGAACGAGTATCTTGCTGCTCGTCGTGGAGCCACCCAATCGACTGCCTCTGGTTCTGCACCAGCTGAGGGGGAGGGTCCTCAGCGAAAGCCAGCAACGCGAAGGAAGCAGCCAGCTACCTCAACTAGTACAGCCACCATCTCATATACTGGTAAAGCAGTAGTTGTATTAGAATCTAGTGCTCTCTGATCATAAAGAATAGCCCTAGTCTTATATACTGACTACCCAATTCTAGTGTTGGAATCTGTTGCTCATCTATTTCTTGGTAACAGGAAAACCTAAGCGTGCTAAAACTGGCTCCAAGCGAACCACAGGGGAGATTGCACCAGTCTCAGCTGCTGCTCCTGCAAAGGATGTAGCTATGGAACCTGGTGCGTTTCTAGACCAAACAGCAGAACAATCTAACTTAATTGAAAATTTTTTAACTGCTGAATTGAAAAATGTTGAGGGAGTTAAAGGTATAACCCTGGCTCCCAAGCTGACTGGTTTTAAAATAGGTGTCAAGAAGAGTAGCAACCCATACTCTTCTAACCAGGCACTTCCACATTTTTCTGAAATAAACTTAATGCAATACTCTCTGCTGACAGTACAACCAGCAGAGAATAAACTGACCCCCAAAGCAGGCTTGAGCTGGGTCTTCATCGTGTTGAACCAGCTCAGGTGACTGCACAGCCAGTATGTTACTCGGATACTGATAAGAGTCACACTCCTACATCATTACCAGCCAGATCTCTTACACTATCTGGGTCAACATGTGTTGCCAATGAGTCAGCAGAGTCACCGCTGTACTTACAGACACCTTCTTCTGTCTCATTCGAAGGGCTGACCAAATCACAAGTCTGTCCCCAGAGACCAAAACAGATGCAATTGTTGAGTCAAATTTATTTGGTTCTACAGTTGCTAACATAACTTGTTCTATTGTTTCAGTTCTTAGCAGGGTAGATGAACAGGCAGAGGGGGAGCAAAATAAAGATGTTGTTATTCCTACTGGTGATATTGCTGCCTCTGCTACTGGTGTTGGTGCCACTGATTCTGTTACTGGTGGTGCTGATGCTGGTACTGTTGATTCTGCTGCTGCTGGTGTGGAAGATGTTATCATGGAAGAACCTCCTGTTCTTGAGAAGGTTATTGACAATATTGTCAAGGATGTTCTTCTTGATGAACCTGTCACCCAGCCAAGAGTGGACTCTGCATTAATGTCTGATGAGCCTGCTGATTCTTCTGATTCTTCTACTATGGAACGTCAAGTTCTTACAGAATCTGCAGTTCGTCATCCTATTGGTCCAATTTTGGTTGCTACTGAACCAACTGCTGAGATGGATGCTGGTACTAGTGCTACTTTTCCTTCTGATACTGGTGCACAGGTTGCTGATGTTAAGGATGCTGGTACCTCTGCTGACACAACTACTGATTCGACTAAGGCTTCTGTTACTGAGGAAACAAAGCCATATGTTGTGCAGGTACCAGATCCAGATGAAGTTGTTCCTAACTTCATTTTCAAGGGAGCTTCAATCTCTCCCAAGATTGCTATGCTGGTCGATCAGCTGACCATTAATCCCGAATCTGCAATAGTCTCAGCCAGCAGATTACCTCGTGAAGAGATGGTTGAGCTATTATCTCAGCTTGATAGACCAGCTAGAGAAGAAATTTATGAGAGGATAGCCCTGCTGGAGCAAATCAATGAACAGCCTTACTATCATGTTTTTGGTATGGCTCCAGCTGCTTCGCCATTTCCTGGTACATGGAGGCCTCTCAAGTTTGTCATCGATCCTACTACTGGTAAGTGTGTTATGCAAAATGTCCCTGATTCGCCAGTACCTTCTTCTTACTCAGCTTCTTCCTCCTCTTCTTCTTCTGATGAGGATGCTGATGAAGGTACTGGTAAGGGCGAACCAGTCATTCATGATAACGTGACTGGTTCCAAAGACAAACCAGTGGATCTTACTGATGACAATGCTGATAATAATGCTGACAAGGATATCAGTGGTTCTAAGCCTTCGGGCGAAGGTAAAAACGATGGTGATCATGGTGATGAGTCAGCTCCTGACCTTCCATCTCCACCACCCCACGGTGATACTCCTCTGTTAGCTTGTGCTGACCAACCTTCAACCTCTGCATACTTAAAGTTCAATGCAGATGAGGTTGCTGATATTTCCACCTTTGCTGTCTATAAGACACTGCAAGGGATCACACCAAATTTGGAGGAAACTATTCGCAGAGCTATTGTTGATAGTGTCTCTGCTGCTGTCAGATCTGCTGGAGAGGCTGTTACAACTCCTATTGATCTTAAACTCCAGCAGGTGTGTGCTTTTGCTGATGTGGCAGTCGAAGCAATCACAAAGCACCACGAAGATGAAGAGGAGCTTCAAAGGCGAATTATCTCTCACAATGAGTACTGTGAAAATATCACCCGACTCCAAGCTGATTTGGATGCTGCTAACCGCAGAAATACTTTCTTAAATGAGGAGAACAGGGTGTTACACGAGAGATTGGAATCGCAGGAAGCTCAAATGGCTAACATGATTCCTGCTGCTGCCTATGTTCAGATGGTTGAAAACATGCAACGAATGGCTGCTTTACAAGGTGATGTTCGGGCCATCGTTGAACAAATGGCTATGGGTGTAGCCAGGAATGAAGTTAGATCCTCCAATCTTCTGCTAAGACAATTTGGTGTGGATCCTGGTGCCCATCTTACTCTAGAGGTTGCTGAGTGGAACAATTTTGCCTTCTCTGCTCCTCAGTCAGACAGTGATCTTGATGCTACTGTCTCCCCTTCTATTCACCCTACTGCCCGTGCTGATGACAAAAAGGGGGAGAAAAAGTCCAAAAAGAAATCTAAAAAGAGAAAACAGTCTGAGGGGGAGCATGAACATGAAAAGGCTCCTAAACAACCCAGGAGAGATGGAGATGGTGATGGTGATGGTCAAGACACTGGCCCTAAGTCCAGCAACGCTCATACTGAAGCTGGTGGTGCACAGGCAACTGGTGGTACTCAACCCAGTGTATCTGCCACACCAGTGGATGATATTGGTTCTGGCAGTAAGCCCAGTGATGTTTCTGATATGGCTGTAGCTGAAGCTTTTGTGATGTCTCAATCTATTGAACGTAAAATGAAGAGGAAGTTAGAGAGACATCAAAAGCGACAGCAGGAACTAGATGATGCCTTTAATGCCAAGTTTGAGGCCTTTGCTGAACTTAAACGTCGTAAGATTATGCACAGAAGATGGCTGAGTCCAAAAGCAATGGAAATCGATGATGACCTGACTGCCTTTGATAAACACCGAAAAGAGGCAAGAAAAAGAAATGCCAAGTTCATGGTCAAATACGACAAACAGAGGGCAAAGCTGTATGCACAGAGAGCAGAAAGAATCAGGAACATGACTCCTGCTGAGATGAAGGATTACCTTGATTCTACTGAGTCAACTGGTGGAGTTAGAGCTGATATTTTCATGAAATGAGTTGATGCTATGTTAGAAGCCAGCTCTACTCCTCAACCAGCATCTGCTGCTCAGCCAGCTACACAACAAACACAGCCAACAGAAACAATCATCCTTAATGATGATGATGTTATTAGTCAGGGGGAGCATCTTGCTATTGTTCCTTACCTGCCTCCTATTCAACCAGTATCGACACAAGAACCATCAGCTGAACCCAGGCCTATTGACAAATACAGGGTGAAATATGCTCCTAGGGACAATCAGCCCCTGAGGAAAGGACCCCTATTCGAGGCAGTTGATGAAGGTACTAAAGTGGTTGAGCCAGCTGATACTAATCAGTCAGCTGGCATTGAAGACACAGCAAGGAGTGCTGTGATAGAAGACCCAGCCAGAAGTGTGCTGCTGGGTAGTACAAGTGTTGAAGACCCAGCAAAGTTGGTTGAGCTGGGTGCTAAACAAGTAGATGATGAAACGGTTGATCCTGCTGACTTCACAGTCTGGGGAAGAGACGGCCAAACATTTGTTCTATCTCCTCTTCCTCCCCAGATTCAAGTTTACTTTGACAGAACACAGGATAACCGGGTCAATCAGCATCCAGTTAGTTCATCTGACAGCTATGAATCATCTATGTATCCTCCATCTTCCCCAAGGGTTCATGACAAACATATCACTTGGGAAGATGACTCAGTAACCCATGGTGAGCCGAACATCAGAAAAATGAACCCAGATGAAAGAGATGCCTACAGACTTCAGATCACTGTTCCAGAGCTGCTTGAACAAAGACAAATTGAACTTAATGAAAGAATTCGTCAAGTCAGGCTGCTGCATCATCCTCTTGATCAGCCACGCTATATTGCTGCACTAACCTTTGGCATTGACATTAGGGTGTACTTGAATAACAGTGGTCTCAGGCTCTCCACTACTGATGAAAGAATTCATTTTGAAGATGCTCTCCAGCTGGGTATGGATATAAGGGAGTATTGTGCTGCCCTTAGTACTGAAGAGGGTAGAAAGATGGTTGAAGCAGTAAGATCCCTGAACATTTCTTATGATGATTATCTGATGGGTTTAGCTGCTGAAAGGGAAGCCAGAGAAGCTGCTGATGCTGAACTTGCTGAACGATCAAGGCTTCAGGATATTGAAGACAGATTGGCTGCTGACAGAAAGCAACAGGCTGAGTCCCTCAAACTAGTCAGAGCCATTGTCAAAGAACAGGATAAGGTTTTTGATAAGATAGAAGCTGCTGAGAAAGTACCTACCACTGCTCCTGTAGTACCTGATCACAATATTGAGTTTCCTGATACTTATTATAAGAGCAGGTATGGTAATGTGATGAATAGAAGATCTAATCCCTGCAGAATTATCAAGGTAAACAGAGGGACAAAAAGGGCTTTCAATGTTGTCAGGGATAACAATGTTCAAGAAAGGATTAGTTTTGATGACTTAAGAACTCTTGGATTCAGTGAATGGATAGAAATCTTGGAGTATTTCATTGGTAAACGTGAGAGTGCTATCAAGAGTGCTCTTACGACTGAACTCCAACAGCTGTTCAAGAAGGCAACTAAGTTTGGGAATGCACCAGTATTTGATGTTGATGAATTTCTTGCTCAAAAGCCTAAAGGGAAGCAACCTACTGGTGAAGGACCAACTGGGAGAAGCCGAATTGTTCTACCTCCTTTCATCCCTGTTTTTGACCCTGCTGAATTACCTCTCCTGTTCCCTGAAGCCTGGAAGATTAAACAAGAGGAGCTATCTGATGAAGAAAGAGAAAGAGAAAGGGATAAAGATAGATAGTCTCCTATGTGCTTAACTTGTATCTTTTGTAATTTACTTTTTATTAC
Source organism: Rutidosis leptorrhynchoides (assembly GCF_046630445.1). NCBI lineage: Eukaryota > Viridiplantae > Streptophyta > Magnoliopsida > Asterales > Asteraceae > Rutidosis > Rutidosis leptorrhynchoides. The sequence goes on from NC_092334.1 coordinate 155,995,522, forward strand.
AAATTATCTTGTAATTATTGTATATATCTGATGTAATGTAAGTAAAGTGAGTTTATCTTCAAAATCATATCAAATTATAAGATATAGATAACTCATCAAAAGATCCCAAAACAAACTTAAAGGGACGAATTTACTGTCTACTCTCACTAGGTCCCTAAGTGCTGGCTTTAGTGTTTTCTCTTCAAGTCATAGGTTTTGTCATCATCAAATAGGGGGAGATTGTTGAGTCCCCAAAATAATTAAGGATTTAATTATGACAAAACAATATTTATTTGCACTAAAGTGTTATGTGCAGCCAACACAAGTTTGTTTATGTATAGTCAGCTAATATAGCTGTGTCGAGTGTTTAGTATGCTGCCTAGTCTATCAGTACAAGGTAGAAATGTATTCTTCGAAACACCACAGGATGTGCACCCAGCAAATCAAGAATATCAAGTGACTCAGCATATGAAGGACCAGTAAGTCTGGATATCAGCATACAACACAAGACAGCCATGCTCCATTACAAGCATGGTAGTTTCCCAGAGTGGTCTACATCAACGCACTATTCAACAGAAGTCGAAGACAAAGTTGAATAGAAAAGGACAGGAGTCGGCGGCTGACAAGTGACCTTACAAGACCACGTGGGAATGCAGAAGTGGAACGCATGTGCAGACATGTGTTATACTTTATTCATACCTAGGGAACACAACATTCCATTTGTTTAAATCAAATGGTAGTGCCAAACCGAATTGGTGTGTTCCTGCAAATATCTACCTAAGAGGAAAGAAGGAGAGCACGCCTTCTGACACAATTGTCCCCACAAGTACAAGGCATCCAATGTACTAGTGGACAATAGATTAATTACACGGTTAATAGAACTACTATATATATTGTTGTGTCCACTATTGTAAAAACTAGTGATGTGGGTTTATCTGTTAGAGTCCAAACCGTGTAATAGCTTTAGTTTATCTCTTAGCTATAATCTAGGTAATCTGTATCAACCAACTATCATTTCCGCCAAGGATAGTTGTGATTCTTTCTGATTTAATCAATAAAGAATAACCGTTGAAAATTACCTGTGACTCTATCTTATTTACTACAGAATACTAAACGTGTTTAACTGACTAGTTAATTAAGAAAAGAATTGTATTCACCCCCCCTCTACAATACTCCTGTTGTTATTAAGGGACCAACACTTTGAACTGTATCCCATGCTTCACCAACAAACTGTAATTTAAAAACTTGAAACCTATTATGAATATATATGATTCTACTTTTTTAAAACATTTTATGATATAACGATTTCCATTATTTTAACCTTTAAACAAAATGATTCTTAAAAATATATTTGGTTTTGGAAAACAAAATTATTATATTTATTTAATTTAGTTTCAAACGTACAAAAACGTTTTCAGTTTAAAAAAGAACTTTATTATTAAAACGTATATAACTTTTATAAATATCTAGAACCACTTTTGACAACTCATTACTTAACCAGTATGATAAAGATAACGATATTTATATTTTATTTTATTAAATATATATAACGATTTAAATTAATATTATATATATTTATACGCGTATTATACGTACATAGTTTTATACCTTTACTATACTTAAACTTCATCTTTACTTTATTTTTACTTTACTTTAACTTTAATAATTCACTTTAATAATTCATACTTTAATAATTTACTTTAATAATTCATACTTTAATAATTCACTTTAATAATTCATACTTTAATAATTCACTTTAATAATTCATACTTTAATAATTCACTTTAATAATTCATACTTTAATAATTCACTTTAATAATTCAAAAATCTATTATAAATAGAATTAATAGGTTTCATTATTTCATAGAAACTTGAAAATATTTTTCTCTAAACTCTCTCAATCGATTTACATATATATATTTACTCCGTATTATTTCAAGATATTATTAGTATACATAAAATATTACGTCAGAGTGCTGTCCGAGTGATTTCGAAATTGTTTTTCGAGTGGGATTGGATTAAGGAAATTATGGGTTATAGCTATGGAGGTGATTGGTATGGTTCATGGGTATGCTCGTGAGGTCAATATAGTGTTTATCATCTCCGTTGCGTCTACGTACCTTTCCTGCAATATTGAATCTCAATATTGATACGTGAGTACTCATAATTTAACTTTTACATACTAATAGTGTATCCCTGACTAGTGCTCGAGTATATAGGATTATGCATGTTTGTACTTTTGATATTGCCTTTAGTTAGGTTATGTTGAATCCTGAATTAGTTATATATGCGACTGATTTAATGTATAAGATATGCATGTCGTTGGAAAGCTAGCGAAAAATTAAGAACTTTTCATTTAGATATCAAATGATTTCGATGAACGGATTTGAAGTTATAGTCCATCGAATTTTTGTATTATTATTAAAAATGATTATTATTATCGTCGTTATTATCGTCGTTCTAGTTTTATCTTATTATTATTATTATTATCTTTATCAATAAAAGGATTTATCATTAAAAATTGTTATTTTTTTATTATTACTATCGTTATTATCGTTAAAGTTATAATTAGTATTATTATTATTATCCAATTATTATTATTATTATTATTACTATTATTATTATTATTATTATTATTATTATTATTATTATTATTATTATTATTATTATTATTATTGGTATTATTATTATTATTACCATTATTAATATATATATCATTATTTAAAAATGGTTATTTTTATTGTTATTATTATTATTACTATATTATCGTTAAGATAATTATTAGTATTATCGTTAATAATGTTATAGTAACTATCATTATTAATATTAGTGTAATTAAAACAAATATTTGTAACACCTAATTATTTTGATTACTATTATTATCATTATTATGAACACGATATAAAAGACGATTAAAAGCTATTAAACGAAACGATTAGGAAATAATGGGTAAGAGTATCATGATGAAATTAAAATATTATAAGATATTGATTTAGATAAAATTATCGTTCTTACTATTTTTATCATTACTATTATTATTAAAATTATCGTTAGTATTAAAACTATCATTTTAACAAAAATTATCATTTTAATAGAAATGTCATTGTTACTATAAAATATCATTATTATTATTATTTTAAATAGAATTATTATTTTAAAGATAATATTAAAAATTATCGTAAATATTAAAGTTATCATAATTAGAATTATCGTTTTATCATAATGTCATCTTAGTAATTATAAATATTGATATTTTTATAATAATTATTATTATTACAAAATAATACAACTTTTACTTACTATCATTATAGATATTATTTTATCAAATAAATATTTGATACAAACATATTTTACTACGTGTAATAACTTACTTTAATAATACGTATCATATTATCTTTATAATATTAAATGAACCCTATAAATTTTATTACTTAATATATATAAAAGTATATTTTATTATATAAATATAATATAAAATTTTATTTATTAATAAATAAATTATATTATTTACTCTAATAAATCTTTTAAAAATATTTAAAAATATAAAATGACGATATTTAAACTATATATTAATCATGTATAAACTTTTGGAAATTATTTTGAGTCAAATTTACTTTTGTTGACTTTTGCATATTAGTCTCGAGCATTAGGATTGTGGTACACTATGACTTGACCTAATTTGTTAGACAAATATTGACCAACACATAAATATATATAATTAATTTAGGTTCGTGAATCCGAGGCCAACCTTGCACTTGTTCAATGACGTTATATGTATTTTTACTACGAAATACAGTATGGTGAGTTTCATTTTCCCTTTTTACTTATTACATTTTTGGGCTGAGAATACATGCAATGTTTTAATAACTGTTTTGCAATATTTATATGTGTGAGTTTCATTATTCTCTTTTTATATATATTTTTGGGACTGAGAATACATGCGCTATTTTTATAACTGTTTTACGAAATAGACACAAGTAATTGAAACTACATTATTTGGTTGAATGATCGAAATCGAATATGCCCCTTTTTATTAAGTCTGGTAATCTAAGAATTAGGGAACAGACACCCTAATTGACGCGAACTCTAAAGATAGATCTATTGGGCCTAACAAACCCCATCCAAAGTACCGGATGCTTTAGTACTTCGAAATTATATCATGTCCGAAGGAGGATCCCGGAATGATAGGGGATATTCTTATATGTATCTAGTTAATGTCGGTTACCAGGTGTTCACCATATGAATGATTATTTTTTGTCTCTATGCATGGGACGTATATTTATGAGAACTGGAAATGAAATTCTTGTGGTCTATTAAAATGATGGAAATAAATGATTATGATAAACTAATGAACTCACCAACCTTTTGGTTGACACTTTAAAGCATGTTTATTCTCAGGTGTTAAAGAAATCTTTCGCTGTGCATTTGCTCATTTTAAAGATATTACTAGGAGTCTTTCATAGCATATTTCGAAGAACGTTGCATTCGAGTCATTGAGTTCATCAAAGATTATTATTAAATCAATTTATAGTTGGATAGTGGATATTATGAAATGGTATGCATGCCTGTAAATTTTTGATGTAAAGAAAGATTGTCTTTTAAAAACGAATGCAATGTTTGCAAAATGTATCATATAGAGGTCAAATACCTCGCAATGTAATCAACTATTGTGAATCGTTTATAATGTATATGAACGGGTCCTTTCAGGTGGCTTTGATGACAAGCCAGCGGCTTGAGTGCTTGATCCCCAAGTCATCAAATTTTTGCATTTTCTCTGGATTTTTTTGGAAGTTTCTGGAATTCATCCCCCAATCTGGTGACTTCCTTTGATCCTAGCCGGCGGCTTCCTTGCCTTTTCTGCAATTTTCTTTGTTTTTGATCCTGTTTAACATATTTCTCAAACAAAATATTAAAAATACATTTGTCCCATTTTTACCCATTTTTGTGTGTTTAAGTATTCAATATATTTCAAAATATCAAGATAACTCCTTAAAATGTTATGAAAAACTTGTATAATTTAGGAGTTATCAAGGTCTCCTACGATGAGTTATGGTTAGCACCATCATTATAACGAAAAGAAGACCTATTATAAACGCTTTTATGGCCTAGTGGTAAGTCATTTTTTGTTAGTTTATACTGATTTTTGGATATTAGTGAAATAATAAATTATGGGCTTATAAATTATTAAATGCATTGTTGAATTCTTTTGTGACAACGGTCACAGAACATGTTCGTTTGACTGATTTGAGCCTCAGTAGGACTGTCTAACGAGTGCGTTGTGTTTTAGATAAACAGGTAAAATACCCGCTATCTAAAAGTTAGTGTATGATTTCGTGTTTGTGTTTCAACAGGAAAATAAGGTTAATATGTGTTTGATTCATGTTAATTTGTTAAAAAAGTTTTGATGATTTTTGTTATAAAAGTGTTCGTGCTCAAATCTTTACATATGTTGTGTGTTTGTAGAAATTAATGTTTGCTACAATTTATGTATGATTTGTATAAGGTTCCCGAGTGGTTTTTGTGTCCAAAATATGTCAATAATGAGATTTGAGGGTTAAAAGCACGAACAACCTTGCCGCCTCTAATAAACTTGATCCATACAGATCAGTAAGATATCTATATGTTTATGTGGATACAACCATACGTTCATGTAGACACATCCGTATGTTCATGTTTTTGAAGATACGTAGGTTTGTGTGGACATATCTGTGCATTTTAGAACACATCCGTACATTTGTGTTTTGACAGCATGTGGGTCTAGTACAATTCTGACCCAAGTGCCGAAATGATTGTTTTTGACCCGTTTACCGTTATAGTTGATATAATATGATCTAGAAATGTGTACTGACTCAGAATATGACATTCTCAGGATATAAGGGTAAGGAGAAGGCTCAGTAAAATTAAAATAAATCTTTGAGTTCTTACTTCCTTCAAGTGAGTGAGATTATCCTCACAGGTCTTATTTTATAGTAGCAACTGTAGTTTCTATATGTTATCATGTTGATTATGATTGATTAGTAGTTAATTGATTGTGACTATATGTATACATGTTCACTTTATGAACTGTCTTGGTGTTGTAAGACGGAAGGGGTCAACCTTCGACTGGGTAGGTTAGGCTCCTCTGCTACTATATTGATAGTACAGTATAAGTGACACATATATTATGCCAGGAGGACTATACTAAGTGACATTAGCATGGGCTATCGGTAAACTCTAGCTCCATTAGCTAGAGTTGCATGCCAGACCAGGCCGCCAGTTCTCTTATTATGTTTTCGAGATATGTTATGCTTTAGATTAACGTTGGGCTTGAACAGTACATTATTATTTGTTCAGAGACCTCAATTAATTAGTTTTCTACTAATCCACCACACCTTCTCCCCTGCAGGTTAGTTAGCGGTGTGTTTTGGATGGGAGAAGCGATGCTTTGGCTCTGTTATGTTTGACACGATTGTAGTAACTCTGATATCATTAATAACAATACTTTAATATATATATATATATATATATATATATATATATATATATATATATATATATATATATATATATATATATATTTGAATGTAACACCCTGTTGTAGTTGTGGATGTTTAATATAATATGTCATATTATATTATGTTAATCAAAATCAAATAATTTCACTATGTTTTTTTAAGTATGTTATATATCAGAGAGAGTAACGGATAAACACTTATTTGAGGATAAGAGGATAAACAAATATTGTTTTTTATATTAAACGGAATGTAGGACTTAAAATTGTTTATATTTTTTTTAAATTTCATTTTTACTCATATAGTTATTATACATTTGATGTATGACAACCAAAATGATGTTAATTTTCTAAATTTAGCCCGAAGTAGAGTTAGAGTTTAGATAACTAAACCTTCAATTGTAATCCGTTCGTGTAAAATGCTAAATTTAAAGTCTAAATCTAAACCCTAAATCAAAACGATAAATCTTATTTTCTAATTCTCAAACATTGTTGTTAGTCCATTACCATTAGTCGTAAGTCTTTTATGTTATTATAACTCAAGGTTGCAAAAATCAAAAAAATCGGTCGAGTTCTCGCCGAGAAAATGATTTGGAGTTGCTGCCGAGTTCTCGTTTTTAAATCGGCCAAAAAATCGATCAACGACCAGTTTAATCGGTGAACGACCGATAATTGAGATTCTCGGCCAAAAATCGGTCAAATCTCGACCAAATCGGTCAAATCTCAGTCAAATCTCAGGTATCATATAAATTATCCCAAAATTCAACAAAAGTCAATCGCTGAGAATTCCCTGAGGTCTCCGAGAAACACCAAGAAATGGTCTGATAATGCTAAAAATGAACGTATATTTCATAGCATTATCCTTCAAGAAAGACAAGCTTTTAGTTGCAATTGTTCTATTTACAAGTGATATTCATTTAAATAATAAAAGGTGAAGACAAAAGACAGATTCGATGATTTGAAGACGCAAACGACCAAAAAGCTAAAAAGTACAAAGTACAATCCAAGTGGTTCAAATTATTGATGAGAAGCGTCTAGAAATCACAAGAGTACAAGCCGCAAAAAGCAAAGTACAAGATATTAAATTATACAAAAAGGCGTTCGAAAATCCGGAACCAAGACATGAACCAACTATCAACGTGCGACTCAACCGAGCTGAAATTACGAGTCAACTATGCACAAGAATATAATATAATGTATAATTAATTATATATATTATTATATATTATATTTATCAGCAGCCCACGTTTAATTCACTATGGTGAGCTGGAATCCAAAGCTCCACGACTGCGGAGCTGTGAAGAGGAAAAATACCGCACTCGCGGAGCTGAATAGTTCAAAGTAGGCCTATAAAAGGTCGCGCATTCTGCCGATTTCATTACACCTTTTTCGTTTCCTTTCTCTGATCACATACGTAATATATATATATATATATATATATATATATATATATATATATATATATATATATATATATATATATATATATATATATATATATTATAATTATAATTTTAATATTAAGTTAATAATAATAAGGTTGTAGAGGCGAATGTTTTAAGTTTGTAAGTCGAAATTCTGTCCGTGTAACACTACGCGATTAATACTCAATGTAATATATGTTAAACCTTTTTAAATTAATGTCTCGTAGCTAAATTATTATTATGTTTATTTAAGCCGAAGTAATCGTGATGTTGGACTAAATATTAAGACGGGGTTATTGGGCTTTGGACCATAATTGGGGTTTGGACAAAAGACCGACACTTGTGAAAATTGGACTATGGGCTATTAATGGTCTTTATATTTGTTTAACTGAATGATAGTTCGTTAATTTAATATAGAGATTTACAATTTTACTTATCTATAAATAACCACATATACTCGATCGGATACGATGGGCGAGATATTTATAAATACTAATAATCATTCATTTAACCGGACACGGGAATGGATTAATAGTCAATGGACTCATTAAAACAGGGGTGGATTACATACAAGGACACTTGGTGTAATTGTTAATAAAGTATTAAAACCTTGGATTGTACGCAGTCGATAACCAGGTGTAATCATTAACAAAGTATTAAGACCTTGTTAAAGTTTAAGTCCCCAATTAGTTGGAATATTTGACTTAGGGTATAAGGGTAATTTGACGAGGACACTCGCACTTTATATTTATGACCGATGGAATATTATGGAAAAAACCAGATGGACATATCGAATAATCCAGGACAAAGGATAATTAACCCATGGTAATAAATTAAAATCAACACGTCAAACATTATGATTACGGAAGTTTAAATAAGCATAATTCCTTTATTTTATATCTCATCGCACTTTATTTATCATTATTTTATTTATCGTACTTTAATTTATTGCATTTTTAATTATTGCACTTTTATTTTATCGCACTTTTATTTATCGTCATTCACTTTACGCTTTAAATTAAGTTGTATTTATATTTAATATTTTACATTAGGTTTTAATTGTGACTTAAGACTCAAAATCGACAAACTGGTCACTAAACGGTAAACACCCCCCTCTTATAATAATAATAATAATACTACTTATATATATTGATACAAATATAGTTTAAAATAAATATAGCGTTAAACTTACCTGAATCCCTGTGGAACGAACCGAACTTACTAAAAACTACACTACACTACGGTTAGGTACACTGTCTATAAGTGTTGTAGCAAGGTTTAGGTATACCCATTCTATAAATAAATAAATAACTTGTGTAAAATTGTATCGTATTTAATAGTATTTAGTAGTAAAATATAATCTATTTCGTACTACACCTCGCACACATCAAGTATTTTTGGCCCCGCTGCCGGGGACTTCATCAACCCCGAAGCGAAACGCTATAAGTAAAAAATTAGTTTTAAGCCATTTTTGTAAAAATATAATTTTATATAAGTTTCAAAATATAAAAACATAAAAAAATATATATATTTCTATATTTTTAAGTGTTTAAATTAATTTTTTTTTATTTTTTTAGTTAAAAAACTAATAAGTAATTTATTTTTTAGTTAAGTAATATTTTTTTAAATTAAAAATAGAAATACAAAAAAAAAGAAGGGAAAACTGAACCTGCACGAAATCTGAATCTGCAACCTCTGCACTCGCTGAGTTTTTTGGGTAGAAACCATTCGCACTCGCGGAGCCGCCTGACAGGCTGAACCTCAGAATGCATTAATTACGGGATTAGAGTTATTTATTTAATTATTGTTATTAATTAGGGTTTAATTAAATTAATAATTAGTTTTAATTTTAATTTAATTATGTATTTCAAGTTTTAAGTAGTTTTATTAATTAATACCTTTATAAAAAAAAATATATATTTTTATAAAAATAAGTAATTTTATCATTTTTGTATCTTTTTATTATTTAGTACGTAGTTTATAATTTTCGTTCGTAATTAAGTTTAAACTTAGTATTTTGCCGTAGTTATTTTATATTTCTAGATTTTTAGGCTTTGCCGTAAAATCCCTTAAGTGCTTTTTCTTTAGATTAAGATTTAGGCGCTTTAGAATTTCACGACGTCGCTTATCGCCTTAGTATTTAATAGATTTTAGTGCCTATTAAGTTATTGCCGTTTTAGATATAGAATTTATTTAAGCTTTAATACCTTTAGATGCAAGTTTTAAGTATTTAGTTTTTAGACTTTTAAGTTTCGACGCTCTACTTTCTTATTATTGTTTTTCGACTTTTTATTTTTCGACGTTTTTCGACGCACTCTTTTTCTTTCTCATTTCTACGCTCTAGTTTTTAGGACATAGATTTTATCTTCAAAAATTTCGACGAAAAATTATTTTAAGCGGTTAAATTGATAGTCATCCAAAATTTTCTGGTTCGTAGTAATAGTTGGATTTGTTAGTGGCGAGTTGTGGGCTTCCGATTTAAAGGGTCCTGGCTACCTGCGGCATCTATTGGCTATTTGAAACGTGGGCAAAATCAGAAAAGTCTATTAATTTGATAACTTATATAATTTTTTTTATTATTTTTATAACTAATAGGATATTCAGTGAATGCACCGAGCAAAACGTTCACCACCTTTCATACGTTCACCACCTGTAACTCGATCAAGACATCTTGCCAATATTGTCGCCGTTGATTTTTCTTTAGAATCGTCATCTAGTAGACCGAATACTCCAATTCAAATTTTCGATAATCCATTTTTTGAACCCGACCTCACAATCGATAATCCAAAAATTGGTTAGAATCGTTACCTGAAGGGGCGATTGATACATGGGATGTCTTAGTTGAGAAATTTCTTAAAAGATTCTTTCTGGCATCTAAAGCCGTGAGACTTCAAGGAGAAATTGTTACGTTCACACAGAAGCCAAATGAAACTCTATATGAGGTGTGGACAAGATTTGGAAAGTTGTTGGGAGGATGTCCTCAACATGGTTTATACACTTATCAAATAGTACAAATATTCTATCAAGGATGCGACATTACCACACGAAAAGACATCGACATAGCAGCTGGTGGTTCCATTATGAAGAAAACCGCAACTGAAGCTTACAAAATTATTAATAACATAGCCTCCCACTCACATGAGTGGCACCAGGAAAAAGATATTCCTCGTTCATCTAAAGCGGCTAGAGCCGATTCTAGCCATGACTTTGATTCCATTTCCGCAAAGATAGATGCTTTCGAGAGACGAATAGAAAAGATGACTAAAGATATTCACGCTCTACGAATTAGTTGTGAGCATTGTGGAGGACCACATTTGATAAAAGAATGTCTCAGTATTGAACAAACAATGGAACAAAGAGAGAATGTTTCATACATGAACCAAAGGCCTGAAAATAATTATCAAAATAACTATCAACCGCCAAGACCGAACTACAATCAAAATCAGAATTATAACCGAAATGTTCCATACAACAACCAACAAGGTCCTAGCAATCAACAAGTATCTAATAATAATTACAATCAACAAAGACCTATTTTTTCAAATAAACCACCACAAACCGATGATAAAAAGCCAAATTTAGAAGATATGATGTCGAAGATAGTTGAATCTCAAACACAATTTTTCACATCTCAGAAACAAACCAATGAACAAAATGCTCAAGCATTTAGAAATCAACAAGCTTCAATCCAAAATCTGAAACAAGAAGTGAGTAACCTAGCAAGGTTGATAGGTGAAAGAAAACCAGGGAGTCTACCTAGCGATACAAATGCTAACCCCCGAAATGAAACAGCTAAAGCCATTACCACGAGAAGTAGTATTACACTTAAACCACCTGAAATACCTGTAAATTCTAATGACTCTATTCCCACTACACAGACACCACAGCCTGAGCAAGAGAAGGAAACAGAACCGGTGGTTGAAAAGGTTAATGAAGATAACACAGTTAAGGCTAAACCTTATTTTAAACCATACCAACCACCACTTCCTTACCCCAGTAAAATGAGAAAAGAAAGACTTGAAGCCGAGCAATCTAAATTCTTGGATATGTTTAAACAAATAAATGTCAATCTTCCTTTCATTGATGTGATTTCAGGAATGCCAAGATATGCTAAATTTCTGAAAGATCTAATCACAAATATAAAGAAAATGGAAGAACTCTCAGCTGTTACAATGAATGCTAATTCTTCTGCAGTGCTATTGAATAAGCTACCAGAAAAACTCTCTGATCCAGGAAGTTTCACAATTCCATGTTTTCTGGGTAGTCTTAGTTCAATAGCAGCATTGGCAGACTTAGGTGCTAGTATAAATTTAATGCCGTATTCATTATACGCTAAACTAGACCTTGGAGAATTGAAACCAACAAGAATAAGCATACAATTAGCCGATCAATCAGTAAAATATCCTAGAGGGATAATGGAGAACATGCTAGTTAAAGTTGGTACTTTAGTATTTCTAGTAGATTTTGTTATTCTGGATATGGAAGAAGATTCTCGAGTTCCTCTCATATTAGGTAGACCATTTTTAAACACGGCTAAAGCAATAATAGACGTGTTTGGTAAGAAACTGACCCTAAGTATAGAGGACGAGAGTGTTACCTTTTCTGTTGATAGAGCCATGTAACAACCGCAATCTGCAGATGATACATGTTATTATATTCAAACTATAGATTCACATGCAGAATTGTTAGAAGAATTTCCAGAATTACAAGGAACAGGAGAATGTTCTTTAGAAGAAGGAACTGAACCAATTGATGAAGTTGAAATGTTAGCCGCACTTATGGCTAATGGATATGAACCAACAACAGAAGAAATTCAAATGCTGAAAGAGGAAGACAGATATCGATACAAATCATCGATAGAAGAACCACCGACATTAGAGTTAAAGCCACTTCCAACCCATTTGGAATATGCTTATTTACATGGTGAATCTGAATTACCTATAATAATATCGTCTTCTCTTACAGAAAATGAAAAATCTCAACTCATTTCTATGCTGAAAGCTCATAAACCAGCTATTGCATGGAAGATTCATGACATTAAAGGCATAAGTCCTTCGTATTGCACACACAAAATCCTTATGGAAGAAGGTCATAAAACATATGTGCAACGCTAACGAAGACTAAATTCTAATATGTAAGATGTTGTTAAGAAAGAAATTATTGAACTGCTCGATGCAGGTTTAATTTATCCAATCTCTGATAGTCCATGGGTAAGCCCAGTTCAATGTGTGCCTAAGAAGGGTGGCATGACTGTCATCACAAATGAAAAAGATGAGCTTATTCCTACTAGAACTGTAATGAAATGTCCCGTTCATATTGATTATAAACGTTCCATATTAATTGATTTTGTCGTGAGGTTTTGACCTCTATATGAGACGTTTTTCAAAGACTGCATTTATTTTTTAAAACAAGCATAACCTTTATTTTATCGAGAAAGGTTTAAAAAACATTACGTAGATTATCAAATAATGATAATCTAAGATATACTGTTTACACACGACCATTACATAATGGTTTACAATAAGAATATATTACATCAAAAATAAGTTTCTTGAATGCAGTTTTTACACAATATCCTACAAGCATGAACTTCAAATCTTATCCTTATTTTAGTATGCAACAGCGGAAGCTCTTAATAATCACCTGAGAATAAACATGCTTTAAACGTCAACAAAAATATTGGTGAGTTATAGGTTTAACCTATATATTATCAAATCATAATAATAGACCACAAGATTTCATATTTCAATACATCCCATACATAGAGATAAAAATCATTCATATGGTGAACACCTGGTAACCGACATTAATAAGATGCATATAGAATATCCCCATCATTCCAGGACACCCATCGGACATGATAATTTCGAAGTACTAAAGCATTCCAAATTCCAGAATGGGGCTTGTTGGGCCCGATAGATCTATCTTTAGGATTCGCGTCAATTTGGGGGTCTGTTCCCAAATTCTTAGGCTACCAAGCTAAAAGGGGCATATTCGGCTTCGATCATTCACCCATATAATGTAGTTTCATTTACTTGTGTCTATTTTGTAAAACATTTATAAAGTTGCATGTATTCTCATCCCAAAATATTAGATTTTAAAAGTGGGACTATAACTCACTTTCACAGATTTTTACTTCGTCAGGAAGTAAGACTTGGCCACTGGTCGATTCACGAACCTATAACAAATATGTACATATATATCAAAGTATGTTTAAAATATATTTACAACATTTTTTAATACGTTTTAATGTTTTAAGCTTATTAAGTCAGTTGTCCTTGTTAATAACCTACAACTAGTTGTCCATAGTTAGATGTAGAGAAATAAATTGATATATATTATCTTGGATCAATCCACGACCCAGTGTATACACGTCTCAGGCTAGTTCACAACTTAAAGCATATATATTTTTGGAATCAACCTCAACCCTGTATAGCTAACTCCAACATTACTGCATATAGAGTGTCTATGGTTGTTTCAAATAATATATATACATGGGTCGATATGATATGTCAAAACATTTGCATACGTGTCTATGGTATCCCAAGATTACATAATATATTAGAATACATGTATAATAGAATATAAGTTAGCTAGTATATGATTTGTATAGAATTGTTACAATATTTCCCGTAGCTACAACAATAAAAAAATATTCAATCTTGTTTTACCCATAACTTCTTCGTTTTAAATCCGTTTTAAGTGAATCAAATTGCTATGGTTTAATATTGAACTCTATTTTATCAATCTAAACAGAAAAAGTATAGGTTTATAGTCGGAAATATAAGTTACAAGTCATTTTTGTAAGAGGTAGTCATTTCAATCGAAAGAACGACGTCTTGATGACCATTTTGAAAAACATACTTCCACTTTGAGTTTAACCATGATTTTTGGATATAGTTTCATGTTCATAAGAAAAATCATTTTCCCAGAAGAACAACTTTTAAATCAAAGTTTATCATAGTTTTTAATTATCAAACCCAAAACAGCCCGCGGTGTTACTACGACGGCGTATGTCCGGTTTTATGGTGTTTTTCGTGTTTTCTGGTTTTAAATCATTAAGTTAGCATATCAGATAGATATAGAACATGTGTTTAGTTGATTTTAAATGTCAAGTTAGAAGGATTAACTTTGTTTGCGAACAAGTTTAGAATTAACTAAACTATGTTCTAGTGATTACGTTTTCAAATCTTCGAATAAGATAGTTATTTATATATGAATCGAATGATGTTACAAACATCATTACTACCTCATGTATAGTAGGTAAACCTACTGGAAATGACAAAAATAATCTTGAGCTTGAATGGATCTTTGATGGCTTGAAAGTTCTTGAAGCAGAATCATGACATGAAAACAATTTCAAGTAAGATTATTACTCGAATCAAGATAGTTTATAGTCATAGAAATCAAATCAAAGTTTGGATATGAGTATTACCTTGAATAAGAAAGATAACCTACTGTAATTAACAAATTTTTTTTGATCTTAGATGATTACTTGGAATGGATTTGCAAGATTAAAAGTAAACTAGCAAACTTGAATGGATTTTCAAAGTGTTCTTGAAGTGTTCTTCCTATGATGATTATAGCTTGATTCTTGAAGTAATTTTTGATGAAGATGATGATTAGTTTACTGGAAATTTTGTTGCTAAGTGTGTGCGTGTGTTTAGAGAGAATTAGAAAGAGAGTTAGAAGTGAAATGGATTGATTGGTGAGTGGTGAATGATGAGTGGTGAGTGGGGTTAAAAGGAGCTCTAGTTAGTTGACTAGTTCATGGTAGAAGTTATATTTGATTAGTCATGCATGACATAATCAAGAGTGGAATCCCATGCTAGTTCCTATTGGTATATACTCATAGTAAGTACGTCTAGCAGCTGTGTATAATACGGGTACGAATACTGAATGACTACGAGTAGAATTGTTGATGAAAAATGAATGGAAATATAATTGTAAGTATTTTTGCTAAGTAGAAGTACTTTGATATGTGTCTTAGTTAACGATCTTATTTAATGTTGTTGAAATCTGCCCCTTGGACCCCGCCAGGGGTTGCCACCCCTTGGACCCCGCTATCAGGGGCGCTGCCCCCGAACCCCCGTCATAATCAAGATAAGTTCAAACAATTGTGCACTCTACACTTTCCCCAAACTTGTTCGATATTTAACAAGGTTATTTTGGTTAACAAATTAATCCCATTACAATTAAATCATATTGGTGACACAAATCACCAACAATGAATATATCTTGATATGATATATATATACTTTAAAATGTCGTTACAACGATAATCGTTACATATATGTCCATATATATATCAACATATAGTTTTTACAAGTTTTAACGTTCGTGAATCGCCGGTCAACTTGGGTGGTCAATTGTCTACATGAAACTCATTTCAAATAATCAAGTCTTAACAAGTTTGATTGCTTAACATGTTGGAAACATTTAATCATGCAAATATAGTTTTCATTTAATATATAATCATGGAATAATCATGGAAAAGTTCGGGTCACTACAGTACCTACCCGTTAAATAAATTTCGTCCCGAAATTTCTAGCAGTTGGAAGTGTTGACGCATCTTCTGGAAATAAGTGCGGGTATTTCTTCTTCATCTGATCTTCTCGTTCCTAGGTGAACTCAGGTCCTCTACGAGCATTCCATCGAACCTTAACAATTGGTATCTTGTTTTGCTTAAGTCTTTTAACCTCACGATCCATTATTTCGACTGGTTCTTCGATAAATTGGAGTTTTTCGTTGATTTGGATTTCGTCTAATGGAATAGTGAGATCTTCTTTAGCAAAACATATCTGCTCTTAGATACCTATTTTCAAAACAAGATGCCAAACCACGATTAATCCGTTGGATCTTACTCTTACAAGAGTTCGATATTGAGATCTGAGAAAAAAAAGGGAGCAGAAAATCTCGCAGCTGATCATCTTTCTCGTCTTGAATATCCCGAATTAGAAGTTCTAAATGAATCTGCCATACAAGATAACTTTCCTGATGAATATCTTTTAAAGATCGATTATAGTGAAATTCCATGGTTTGCAGACTATGCAAACTATTTAGTATGTGGATTCCTTGAAAAAGGGTTGTCGTACCAAAAATGAAAGAAATTCTTTAGTGATATAAATCACTATTTTTGGGAAGATCCACATTTATTCAAAAGTTGTCCCGATGGAATAATACGCCGATGTGTATTCGGAGACGAAGCGAGTCAAATCGTAAACCATTGTCACACAGGATCAACAGGAGGGCATTATGGGCCTCAGCTTACCGCAAGAAAAGTTTATGACGCTGGATACTATTGGCCTACAATTTTCAAAGACGCACACCTTCTTTATAAATCCTGTGATGCATGTCAAAGGGCCGGAAAAATAAGTCAACGTGATGAAATGCCATAAAATGTCATTCATGTATGTGAAGTATTTGATGTTTGGGGTATTGACTTTATGAGTCCATTTCCAAAATCTCATAATAATCTCTACATTCTCCTTGCCATTGATTATGTATCTAAATGGGCAGAAGCACAAGCTCTCCCAACTAACGATGCACGAGTTGTAGTCAATTTCTTAAAACGTCTTTTTGCGAGGTTCGGAACACCGAAAGCTTTAATAAGTGATGGGGGTACTCATTTATGTAATAATCAACTTGAGAAAGTTCTCAAAAGATATGGAGTAACTAATAAAATCTCAACCGCTTATCATCCACAAACAAGTGGACAAGTTGAAAATACCAACCGAGCATTAAAACATATTCTAGAGAAAACTGTAGGATCAAATCTAAAGGAATGGTCCATGAAATTAGAGGATGCACTCTGGGCTTTTAGAACAGCCTACAAAACTACAATTGGAACCACACCTTTTAAACTCGTTTACGGATAAGCATGTCACCTTCCAGTAGAAATTGAGCATAAAGAATTCTGGGCTTTGAAGACATGTAATCTTGATTTACATGAAGCTGGTCGTCTACGATTAAGTCAACTAAATGAATTAGAAGAATTAAGACATGATGCATATGAGAATTCGTTAATCTATAAGGAAAGAACGAAGAAATGGCATGATAAAAGAATCAAAAGTTCAAAAGAATTTAAGGAAGGAGACAGAGTTCTTCTTTTCAATTCAAGATTCAAGCTATTTCCTGGAAAATTGAAATCAAGATGGTCTGGACCATTCATAGTCAAAAGATTTTTCCCATACAGAACTATAGAGTTAATAAATTCAAACGAGATTGAATTTAAGGTTAATGGTCACAGAGTTAAACATTACATAGATAATCCAATGGAAGTTGAAGATGAAGTTAATCACAATTTCGACACCACAGCTAACTAAGTGTGGGAAGATTCGAATCTTTTAAGGGTAATATGAATTTCTTTTAGAGTTAGATGTTCTGTTTTCGTGTAGTTCTCGAGAATGGAATCCGATTGGTCTTTTCCTAGCAGACCTTAAAGAACTAGTCTTCTCCCTCCATTCTGAATTTTTATTTCTTTTAGGTTTTACGAGATGAAGAATTCCTTTGATTTGAACCATGGTCTACTATTACACGCTATGATTACTAAACGTAATAATAACACCTTCCCGAGTGAACTGGTATCATTCATAAGAGGAAAAATGGATGAAGTGAGGAAAGAACTCAGGAAAGATCATCATAAGACACATTTTGGTAAAGAAAAATCAAAATCCGCAACAAAAAGAAGAGCACGAAACCTTGAAAGATGTCATAAATGCGAAAAATGGTCACACGAAGGGAAATGTTCGAACAATCAAACACATTCCAATACCGAGTTCGTTACTCTATACAGAGAAGGACCGTTCATATATTTAGAAGAAGAGGAAAAGTTATTGAAAATTTGAGGTTACGCTTATGTAGCTATGGAGAACCAAATCGAACGACTCTCCTATGAGTCGGCTAAAGTAGGTATCTGAGAATTCTTTCTCACATGTAAGTATGTACAGTTTTTATTTGTTTTTTTTATTACTTTTAACCTTTTGATAATAAACGTTGAATCGTTCACTATAAAGTATTAAATTGATATTCAATAAAATATGGTATGCGAAACCGAAATTATTGATATCATATAAAAATTTAATGCATCACTACAAAATTTACCGTTTATTCATAAGGTATAAATATCTTTAATCAATCAATTCAAAATATTTCAGAAATTCGTCAGGAGTAAAACTAGGTAAAATAGCCGAAATTACTTTACCCAAAAGAGGGACGTATATTTTTGATAATATTTGATTGATTAAAGTGGGATAAAAGACCAAAAAGATTTTAATTTTATTTTTACCTTGTTTTTAAAATTAATAAATATTAATTTAAAATTATTGTAAATTTTAAAAAAAACCAATATATAATTATAATATTTTAAATGTAAGTTTGAAAATTAATGTATATAAATATTATTAATATTTATATGAAATTTTAATATACATTTTAAATTTAAGTTTGGTGTTAATTTAAAAACAAAATTTACCTTACTTCATTAAGTTAAAAATTTGATTTTTAAAATTCGTCGTGAGTTGAAGACTAGGTCGTTGAACCGAAATTGCTTTACCTAAGGGCGGGACGAGAAATTCTATTGTCATTATTTTTAATTTTAATGATCTAAAGTATGCCAAAAACATTGAAAAATCCTAAAATCTTTGCTTTTAAAACAATAGCTTTAAAATGACAAATTTTAAATTTTGTCGAGGGACGGACTAGGTAAACGTACCGAAACAACCTCTGCCTATATAAAAAGGAAACAAAATTTTAAAAATTAATTAATTAATTGTTTTAGTAGTTAAAAGGTTTTATATAATAAAAAAAAAATCCGCACTCGCGGAGGTTTTTGGGGTAACCACATCCGCACTCGCGGAGCATCAAAAATCCAGAACAAATAAACTGGTCGACAGACCAGTTCCAAACACACACACACACACACACACACACACACATATTTTCTGCGAAAAAACCCACAAAAACACTCCCAAATTCGCGATTTTTCACCGTTAATTATCAAATTTTTTGCTAAAATCATGTTGAGAAGAATCCTAGTAAGACGTTTTTCAAGGAGATCGGTAATTTCTACATCTAAACACTCTTTAATCCAGATTTTTAGTGTTCTTGAGCATATTTTAACCTAATTTGATTTTGATGATTTCTAGTCTAATTGTGCTTAAATTGTCTGTATATTATGCTTGTATAACCTAGATTGATGCTATTTAACATGATTAGAAGCCTTAAACTTCAAATTTTGAGTAATCTAGGGTTTGTGTTCTTGATCAAAATTGGGGCTTTTTGATATAAACGGGTTATGGCCGAATTTTGTTGTTAGTTCATGCTTAATTAAATAGTGTAACATGCTTATGTTGCTAAATGATCAAAACTTTGATCCTAAACATGATTTTTGAGCATTAAAGTGGACTTTTTGAGTTAAAAATGCATGAACTTGATTAATTTGATATGAATGCCATTTGAAACTTGTTTAATTGCTATAATGATTATTTTTGACATGTTTTAGAAGATGAATGCTTAGAAACATTGTATACATTTTCATATATGTTTATTTGTAAAAGTGTAGAATTGTTAATTTTATGAAATTGTGTATAAGTTTAATATTGTTTAAACATGTCATTATGATTGTTTTGATTTATAATTTTGATAACACTAATGCATATTTGGATGCACAAAAAAAATTGTGTTTAATGTGTTTTGCAGACTGAAAGGGGTGAATCTTCATCCACTTCCCAGGCTCACAATGCTCCTCCTGAGAATGCAGACGAACAGGAGATTAACAACCAATACAGACAAAATGTACCGCATCAATTCATTTCATATTCAAATATACAATTGGCAGATTTACACCATAATTTAAGATTTGATAGACATTGGATAGATTATCCAAAATATCAGAGGAACTTACACATTCTTCAGTCAAAGAATGTTGAAGTACCCAGGGTGATAGATTGGGAACCGTTAGAAATAGTGGGGGTTAGCCGAGCCAATCAGAGAATTACTTACACAAAGGTATGGTAATTCTACTTTTAATGATTGGGAATGATTATTCAATATACGTAGGCCTGTATATAGAGAATGGTGTGTGAAATTATTATGTAGTGTTGAAATAAATGATCGGGTAGCTACCTTAACCGGTCAGACCTTTATTAGATTTTTGTTAGGAGGTGTGATGCGCCATATGTCTCTATTAGATATGGCTCAGGCTTTGTGTATATATACGCCTGAGGAACTAGCATCTACTGATTGTCAAAGGTTGATAATTAATGGTAGGAGGGTTGATGAAAATTTTGATATGAATGGAATATGGAGTAGAATGACTAGCCATAACCGATTTCGTGGGGGATAGTACTCTTATACTGATATTAATAGAGATGACCTAAGAGTGATCCATGGGTTTTTAGCAAACTCGATTACACAGTGAGGTAGGAACAAAGAGAAGGTAAATGAAAATGATTTATTTTACGTATTCGAGACCCACAGAGCATTGTAAGTATACCTTATTGTGTGGGTTATTATTTATCTGTAATGGTTAGGGGTATGCGGCCTAATAGTATAATAGGAGGTGGTATCTTCATTACTTTAATTGCTGAGTATCTCGGTATGGATAGAATTCAGGGGGGATTATTAATTGCAGAACTAGAACCCCGTGATAGAATTAGTTTGCAAGTATATCATGGTGCAAAGGTTTTAAAGAAACGACATAACGCTGCAGCACCATATGATGGCGCGCATCCACAGGTAGAAAGAGATCAGGAGCAAGGTAATGCGGGAGGAGGGAATCAGATGACAGAAATGCAAATTTTTATGGCTCAACATGAGTATGAAATGGCTAGAAAACGAGCATTTCAAGATTGGCAGTATCATCAAAGCCAAATCATAAGTCATTGTGCACACATAAATACAAACTACATTCCTACTCAAATGCCCATATTTCCTCCCTGGACTAGACAGACCCGACCACCGTTCCCTACATATAACCCAGCTCAAGCATTCTACAGCACTTACGGCTATGAATGGGATCCTTACTGGAACTATCCTCATCAACCGTAGTTTTCTTTTATTCCTATTTTTATTTATTTTGTAACTTGTAATTTTATACTTTTAATACTTCTTTTGATACTGTAATAGTTTTTATAATTTTCTAACTTTTATTATTAGATTTTAATAATTTTTGAATGTGGGGCGATATACCCAACTTCAAAAATATATATATATATATGTTTGTAGTTTATCTTGTAGTGACCCGAACTTTTCCATGTTTTTATATATTAATTGAGATTGATATTTACATGATTAAATGTTTCCAACATGTTAAGCAATCAAACTTGTTAAGACTTGATTAATTGAAATATGTTTCATATAGACAATTGACCACCCAAGTTGACCGGTGATTCACGAACGTTAAAACTTGTAAAAACTATATGATGACATATATATGGATATATATATAGTTAACATGATACTATGATAAGTAAACATATCATTAAGTATATTAACAATGAACTACATATGTAAAAACAAGACTACTAACTTAATGATTTTTAAACGAGACATATATGTAACGATTATCGTTGTAAAGACATTTAATATATATATATATATCATATTAAGAGATATTCATACATGATAATATCATGATAATATAATAATTTAAAATCTCATTTGATATTATAAACATTGGGTTAACAACATTTAACAGGATCGTTAACCTAAAGGTTTCAAAACAACACTTACATGTAACGACTAACGATGACTTAACGACTCAGTTAAAATGTATATACATGTAGTGTTTTAATATGTATTTATACACTTTTGAAAGACTTCAATACACTTATCAAAATACTTCTACTTAACAAAAATGCTTACAATTACATCCTCGTTCAGTTTCATCAACAATTCTACTCGTATGCACCCGTATTCGTACTCGTACAATACACAGCTTTTAGATGTATGTACTATTGGTATATACACTCAAATGATCAGCTCTTAGCAGCCCATGTGAGTCACCTAACACATGTGGGAACCATCATTTGGCAACTAGCATGAAATATCTCATAAAATTACAAAAATATGAGTAATCATTCATGACTTATTTACATGAAAACAAAATTACATATCCTTTATATCTAATCCATACACCAACGACCAAAAACACCTAAAACACTTTCATTCTTCAATTTTCTTCATCTAATTGATCTCTCTCAAGTTCTATCTTCAAGTTCTAAGTGTTCTTCATAAATTCTACAAGTTCTAGTTACATAAAATCAAGAATACTTTCAAGTTTGCTAGCTCACTTTCAAACTTGTAAGGTGATCATCCAACCTCAAGAAATCTTTTTTCTTACAGTAGGTTATCATTCTAATACAAGGTAATAATCATATTCAAACTTTGGTTCAATTTCTATAACTATAACAATCTTATTTCAAGTGATGATCTTACTTGAACTTGTTTTCGTGTCATGATTCTGCTTCAAGAACTTCGAGCCATCCAAGGATCCGTTGAAGCTAGATCCATTTTTCTCTTTTCCAGTAGGTTTATCCAAGGAACTTAAGGTAGTAATGATGTTCATAACATCATTCGATTCATACATATAAAGCTATCTTATTCGAAGGTTTAAACTTGTAATCACTAGAAAATAGTTTAGTTAATTCTAAACTTGTTCGCAAACAAAAGTTAATCCTTCTAACTTGACTTTTAAAATCAACTAAACACATGTTCTATATCTATATTATATGCTAACTTAATGATTTTAAACCTGGAAACACGAAAAACACCGTAAAACCAGATTTACGCCGTCGTAGTAACACCGCGGGCTGTTTTGGGTTAGTTAATTAAAAACTATGATAAACTTTGATTTAAAAGTTGTTATTCTGAGAAAATGATTTTTATTATGAACATGAAACTATACCCAAAAATTATGGTTAAACTCAAAGTGGAAGTATGTTTTCTAAAATGGTCATCTAGACGTCGTTCTTTCGACTGAAATTACTACCTTTACAAAAATGACTTGTAACTTATTTTTTCGACTAAAAACCTATACTTTTTCTATTTAGATTCATAAAATAGAGTTCAATATGAAACCATAGCAATTTGATTCACTCAAAACGGATTTAAAATGAAGAAGTTATGGGTAAAACCAGATTGGATAATTTTTCTCATTTTAGCTACGTGAAAATTGGTAACAAATCTATTCCAACCATAACTTAATCAACTTGTATTGTATATTATGTAATCTTGAGATACCATAGACACGTATACAATATTTCGACCTATCATGTCGACACATCTATATATATTTTGGAACAACCATAGACACTCTATATGTGAATGTTGGAGTTAGCTATACAGGGTTGAGGTTGATTCTAAAATATATATAGTTTGAGTTGTGATCAATACTGAGATACGTATACACTGGGTCGTGGATTGATTCAAGATAATATTTATCGATTTATTTCTGTACATCTAACTGTGGACAACTAGTTGTAGGTTACTAACGAGGACAGCTGACTTAATAAACTTAAAACATTAAAATATATTAAAAGTGTTGTAAATATATTTTGAACATACTTTGATATATATGTATATATTGTTATAGGTTCGTGAATCAACCAGTGGCCAAGTCTTACTTCCCGACGAAGTAAAAATCTGTGAAAGTGAGTTATAGTCCCACTTTTAAAATCTAATATTTTTGGGATGAGAATACATGCAGGTTTTATAAATGATTTACAAAATAGACACAAGTACGTGAAACTACATTCTATGGTTGAATTATCGAAATCGAATATGCCCCTTTTTATTAAGTCTGGTAATCTAAGAATTAGGGAACAGACACCCTAATTGACGAGAATCCTAAAGATAGATCTATTGAGCCTAACAAACCCCATCCAAAGTACCAGATGCTTTACTACTTCGAAATTTATATCATATCCGAAGGGTGTCCCGGAATGATGGGGATATTCTTATATATGCATCTTGTTAATGTCGGTTACCAGGTGTTCACCATATGAATGACTTTTATCTCTATGTATGGGATGTGTATTGAAATATGAAATCTTGTGGTCTATTATTATGATTTGATATATATAGGTTAAACCTATAACTCACCAACATTTTTGTTGACGTTTTAAGCATGTTTATTCTCAGGTGATTATGAAGAGCTTCCGCTGTCGCATACTTAAATAAGGACGAGATTTGGAGTCCATGCTTGTATGATATTGTGTAAAAACTGCATTCAAGAAACTTATTTTGTTGTAACATATTTGTATTGTAAACCATTATGTAATGGTCGTGTGTAAACAGGATATTTTAGATTATCATTATTTGATAATCTACGTAAAGCTTTTTAAACCTTTATTGATGAAATAAAGGTTATGGTTTGTTTTAAAATGAATGCAGTCTTTGAAAAACGTCTCATATAGAGGTCAAAACCTCGCAACGAAATCAATTAATATGGAACATTTTTAATCAATAAGAACGGGACATTTCAGTTGGTATCCGAGCGTTGGTCTTAGAGAACCAGAATTTTGCATTAGTGTGTCTTATCGAGTTTGTTAAGATGCATTAGTGAGTCTGGACTTTGACCGTGTTTACTTGAAAAATGATTGCTTAACAAATTTTGTTGAAAACTATATATTTTTAACATGTGAATATTATGTGATATATTAATCTCTTAACGCGTTTGATATTATGTGATAGATGTCTACCTCTAGAACAAGTCCCATTGACTCACCTAATAATAATGAAGAGTCAAATGTAAATTGGAATGATTCGTGGACTGATTCACAAGTTCCCGAAGAGGAACCGGAAGAAGAGTCGGAACCGGAAGAAGAGTCGGAACTGGAAGAAGAATCGGAACCGGATGAAGAAATAGAACCGGTGGGGGAAATAATAAAACGGTTAAGTAAAAGAAAATCCTCAACCAACCGACCAAGGTTAATTATGGTCAATGGTGTTTCCGCCAAGGAAGCAAAATATTGGGAGGATTACCAATTCTCCGATGAATCGGATTCCGACGAGAATTCCGATGATGTTATAGAAATTACCCCAACTGAATTTAAAAAGGCAAAAGAAAATAATAAGGGAAAGGGCATAAAAATAGAGAAATCTAATTCCAACCCCGATGAACTTTATATGTATCGTCAACCCCCGAAGTCCTTAAGTTGTAACAATGACCCGGGAACCTCTAAACCACCAGGTTTTTCTAAACCAATGTGGAAAACGACGGCTCGTATTAGGGGAACATCATATATCCCTAGAAACTTGGCAAAACGAACCAAAACCGAAGAAGAAGAAACAAGCGAGTCGGAATAAGATTGTTGTATTCGTGTGGTGTAATATATGTAATATAGTGTGCTTATGCTTTATGATATATGTAAAAATTGTTTGTATTAATAAGTATTTTTTTTTTATAAATCTAACTCTTGTCTATTTTACAGTATAAAAACACAAAATGGATAGACAACCCAATATTTTAAGAGACCTACCCGGAGACATGATTGATGAAATCTTGTCTAGAGTCGGTCAGAATTCTTCGGCACAACTATTTAAGGCGAGATCAGTTTGTAAGACATTCGAAGAACGTTCTAAGAATGCCTTGGTTTATAAAAGGCTTTCGTTCGAAAGATGGGGGATATCACATTGGGAAATCCATAAGTTACGATGTGTTTACTTTGACGCATATATTGCTGGGAACCCAAATGCTATTTTACGCAATGGGTTAAGAAATTATTTTTACTCAATATATCCGAATAGTGGACTTCGTGATTTAGAAAAAGCGGCTAACATGCAACATAAAGAAGCATGTTATGCTTAGGGATTAGTAATGTTCGCTTCTCACCAAAGTGAGAACAAGAACATCGGGCTACAACTATTAAACAAAACGTTCCCACAAGTGACGGAGTCGGTAATTGGGGTAAGAAATGAGGTTTTTAGATTGTTACGGGACTGTTGGACATTACGTAACCCTCGTCCCTTTGACGACGTTACAACACGCTGTCTTATCAACGGCCATAACGGTTATGTTCCACAAGACCAAGGATGGGAAGTAATCCTAGTAAAACCAGAATGCATGACTTGTTTCTGGACGTATGAATTACGTGTCTTTATTGCCTTTGCTGAACGACTTGTGTACTAGCTAGAATTATCTTCACAACCATCTTGTATCAAATTTATTGTGTGCTATATTTCATGCTATATGTAAAATAAGCGGTATTGTAAGTTTGTAAAATATTGTGTAAAAGTTTGAACGCGAAATATTATTATAATCAGTTTTTCATATAGAATTGTAGTAGTTGAATTGTATATTAGCTACTAAGTATGAACTTAACGGGTAGGTATTACCCGAATTTAAACTTATAAAACGCTAATATGAAGAAAAAGCTTTTATAAATGAGTTCATATTATGCTACGAAATACTATTAACTACTCTTAATATTCTGTATGATTAACTTGTTCCATTTGATTATTTTGAAGGAAATGGCACCGACTACTCGACACACCGTGAATATGAATGAAGAGGAATTCCGTACTTTTCTAGCTTCAAACATAGCCGCAGTACAGGCTGTGCTACATACCAACAATAACCTTGGATCTAGCAGTACAGGAAATCGTGTAGGATGCACCTACAAAGAATTCACTGCCTGCAAACCTTTGGAATTTGATGGAACCGAAGGACCGATCGGATTGAAATGGTGGACCGAGAAGGTCGAATCGGTGTTTGCCATAAGTAAGTGTACTGAAGAGGACAAAGTGAAGTACGCTACGCATACCTTCACAGGTTCTGCGTTAACATGGTGGAATACCTATCTAGAGCAAGTGGGACAAGACGATGCGTACGCATGATGTGGTAGCGGAGTGTACGTGAAATACTATATATTTTTGATACGAAAAGTGATACAAACTACACAAGTTTTAATTATTTATTTACAAAATGGATATACCTAAACCTTGCTACAACACTATAGGCAGTGTACCTAATCGTAGAGTAGTATAGTTTTTAGTAAGTCCGGTTCGTTCCACAGGGAGCGGGCTTATTGCACACTATATTTTTAAACAACTATATTTGTACAAAATATATAAATATATATATATATATATATAATAATATATAAAAGGGGTTTTACCGTTTAATGACCGGTTTGTCGATTTATATTTTAAGCGAAGCGTAAAGTAAATGACGATATTTAACTAACAATATAAAATAAATAACAATAATTAAAATGACAATAAATAAAAGTACGAGGAAATATGAAATAAAATATATTATGCTTATTTAAGCTTCCTTAACCATGATGTTTGACGTGTTGATTTTAAGTTTTATGCCCATGGGTTAATTGTCCTTTGTCCTGGATTATTTAATATGTCCGTCTGGTTTTTGTCCATAACAGTCCATCGGTCATAAATTTAAAGTGCGAGTGTCCTCGTCAAATTATCCTTATACCAGAAGTCAAATATTCCAACTAATTGGGGACTTAAACTGTAACAAGGTTTTATTACTTTGTTTAATAATTACACCAGGATATCGACTGCGTGTAACCCAAGGTTTTAATACTTTGTTATCAATTATGCCAAGTGTCCTTGTACATAATTTCACCCCTGTTTTAATAATTCTAGTGACTATTAATCCATTCCCGTGTCCGGTTAAATGAATGATTATTCGTATATATAAATACCCCGCCCATCGTGTCTGATCGAGTGTATGTGGTTATTTATAGGTACGTCCAATTGTAAATCTTTATATTAAAATTAACAAACTATCATTTAGTTAAACAAATATAAAGCCCATTAATAGCCCATAGTCTAATTTCCACAAGTGTCGTTCTTTTGTCCAAACCCCAATTATGGTACAAAGCCCAATTACCCCGTCTTTAATATTTAGTCCAACATCATGATTACTTTGGCTTAAATAAGCATAATAATAACTTAAGTACGAGACATTAATTTAAAAAGGAGAACATAACTTACATTGAGTATTTATCGCGTAGTGTTACACGGACAGAATTTCGACTTCAAAAACCCTTAAAATAACCTTTACATAACCCGAACTAATCTAATATAAAACTACCCTATACTATATATATATTATATATATATATATATATATATATATATATTTATTTATTTATTTATTACAGAGTATTATTATTATTTATTATTTTTACTCGCAGAATTCGTGACCTTTTATAGGCATTTTGGAATTTGGCAGCTCCGCGAGTCGTGGAGTTTTTGGCCTTCAAACTCCGCGAGTCGTGGAGTTTGAAAATCCAGCTCACAAACTTTTGGCTCCTAGCTTGTCGACATAATAAATATATAAATATAAAATATAAATAATAAATATAATTATTTATATATTATATTATATTCTTGTGCATAACTGACTTGTAATTTTTGGTCCGTTGAGTCGGGCGTTGATAGTTGACTCATGTCCCGGTTCCGGATTTTCGAACGTCCTTGCGTACAATTTAATATCTTGTACTTTTCGTTCTGCAACTTGTACTTTTGTCATTTTTAGACGTTTCTTATCAATAAATTGAACCACTTGGATTGTATCTTGTACATTTGAGCTTTTTGGTCATTTGCGTCTTCAAATCGTCGTTTTCGCCTTTTGTCTTCGCACTTATTTATTTAAACAATTACAATGAAAATATAATACAATTACATATGAAAACCTATTATTTAGGAGGGATATTGCTATGAAATATATGTTCCTTTTTAGCCTTATCAACGCACTACCGTGGTCAGCATTCAAGCACTTGATGAACGAGAAGTACCGTCCAAGAACCGAGGTCAATAAGCTCAAGACAGAACTTAGAGGGTTACGAACCCAAGGATTTGATATTACCACGTACGAAAGACGATTCACAGAATTGTGCCTATTGTGTCCGGGAGCATTCGAAGATGAGGAAGAGAAGATCGACACGTTTGTGAAAGGATTACCGGAAAGAATCCAAGAAGATATAAGTTCACACGAGCCCGCCTCCATACAACAGGCATGTAGAATGGCTCACAAACTAGTGAACCAGATTGAAGAAAGAATTAAAGAACAGACTGCTGAAGAGGCCAATGTGAAGCAAGTCAAAAGAAAGTGGGAGGAAAACGGTGATAAGAATCACCAATATAACAACAGCAGCAATTACAACAATAATCGCAATAATTATCCCAACAATCGCAACATCAATCGCAACTACAACAAACGGCCCAACAACAACAACAACAACAACAACAACAACAACAACAACAACAACAACAACAACAACAACAACAACAACAACAGTAACTACAACAATCATCCCAACAACAATAATAACCGCAACAACAACAACAATCAGAAGCAGCTATGCCAAAGGTGTGAAAAGTATCACTCGGGGTTCTGAACCAAATTTTGCAACAAGTGTAAAAGAAATGGTCATAGCGCAGCGAAGTGTGAGGTCTACGGACCAGGGGTTAATAGAATGAAAGGAACAAATGGTGTCGGAACGAGTAATGGCGGAGCAAGTAGTGTCGGAGCAAGTTATGCCAATGTAGTTTGTTATAAATGTGGAAAATCGGGCCACATTATTAGAAATTGCCCGAACCAGGAGAACACGAATGGACAAGGCCGCGGAAGAGTTTTCAATATTAATGCGACAGAGGCACAGGAAGACCCGGAGCTTGTTACGGGTACGTTTCTTATTTACAATAAATCTGCTTACGTTTTATTTGATTCGGGTGCGGATAGAAGCTATATGAGTAGAGATTTTTGTGCTAAATTAAGTTGTCCATTGACGCCTTTGGATAGTAAATTTTTACTCGAATTAGCAAATGGTAAATTAATTTCAGCAGATAATATATGTCGGAATCGAGAAATTAAACTGGTTAGCGAAACATTTAAGATTGATTTGATACCAGTAGAGTTAGGGAGTTTTGATGTGATAATCGGTATGGACTGGTTGAAAGAAGTGAAAGCAGAGATCGTTTGTTACAAAAATGCAATTCGCATTATACGAGAAAAAGGAAAACCCTTAATGGTGTACGGAGAAAAGGGCAACACGAAGCTACATCTTATTAGTAATTTGAAGGCACAAAAACTAATAAGAAAAGGTTGCTATGCTGTTCTAGCACACGTCGAGAAAGTACAAACTGAAGAAAAGAGCATCAATGATTTTCCCATTGCAAAAGAATTTCCCGATGTATTTCCGAAAGAATTACCGGGATTACCCCCACATCGATCCGTTGAATTTCAAATAGATCTTGTACCAGGAGCTGCACCAATAGCTCGTGCTCCTTACAGACTCGCACCCAGCGAGATGAAAGAACTGCAAAGCCAATTACAAGAACTTTTAGAGCGTGGTTTCATTCGACCAAGCACATCACCGTGGGGAGCTCCTGTTTTGTTTGTCAAGAAGAAAGATGGTACATTCAAGTTGTGTATCGACTACCGAGAGTTGAACAAACTTACCATCAAGAACCGCTACCCACTACCGAGAATCAACGACTTATTTGTTCAACTACAAGGCTCGTCTGTTTATTCAAAGATTGACTTACGTTCCGGGTATCATCAAATGCGGGTGAAAGAAGATGATATTCCAAAGACTGCTTTCAGAACATGTTACGGTCATTACGAGTTTATGGTCATGCCGTTTGGTTTAACTAATGCACCAGCTGTGTTCATGGACCTTATGAACCGAGTGTGTGGACCATACCTTGACAAGTTTGTCATTGTTTTCATTGATGACATACTTATTTACTCAAAGAATGACCAAGAACACGGTGAACATTTGAGAAAGGTGTTAGAAGTATTGAGGAAGAAAGAATTGTACGCTAAGTTTTCAAAGTGTGCATTTTGGTTGGAAGAAGTTCAATTCCTCGGTCACATAGTGAACAAAGAAGGTATTAAGGTGGATCCGGCAAAGATAGAAACTGTTGAAAAGTGGAAAACCCCGAAAACTCCGAAACACATACGCCAGTTTTTAGGACTAGCTGGTTACTACAGAAGGTTCATCCAAGACTTTTCCAGAATAGCAAAACCCTTGACTGCATTAACGCATAAAGGGAAGAAATTTGAATGAAATGATGAACATGAGAAAGCGTTTCAGTTATTGAAGAAAAAGCTAACTACGGCACCTATATTGTCATTGCCTGAAGGGAATGATGATTTTGTGATTTATTGTGACGCATCAAAGCAAGGTCTCGGTTGTGTATTAATGCAACGAACGAAGGTGATTTCTTATGCGTCTAGACAATTGAAGATTCACGAACAAAATTATACGACGCATGATTTGGAATTAGGAGCGGTTGTTTTTGCATTAAAGACTTGGAGGCACTACTTATATGGGGTCAAAAGTATTATATATACCGACCACAAAAGTCTTCAACACATATTTAATCAGAAACAACTGAATATGAGGCAGCGTAGGTGGATTGAATTATTGAATGATTACGACTTTGAGATTCGTTACCACCCGGGGAAGGCAAATGTGGTAGCCGATGCCTTGAGCAGGAAGGACAAAGAACCCATTCGAGTAAAATCTATGAATATAATGATTCATAATAACCTTACTACTCAAATAAAGGAGGCGCAACAAGGAGTTTTAAAAGAGGGAAATTTAAAGGATGAAATACCCAAAGGATCGGAGAAGCATCTTAATATTCGGGAAGACGGAACCCGGTATAGGGCTGAAAGGATTTGGGTACCAAAATTTGGAGATATGAGAGAAATGGTACTTAGAGAAGCTCATAAAACCAGATACTCAATACATCCTGGAACGGGGAAGATGTACAAGGATCTCAAGAAACATTTTTGGTGGCCGGGTATGAAATCCGATGTTGCTAAATACGTAGGAGAATGTTTGACGTGTTCTAAGGTCAAAGCTGAGCATCAAAAACCATCAGGTCTACTTCAACAACCCGAAATCCCGGAATGAAAATGGGAAAACATTACCATGGATTTCATCACTAAATTGCCAAGGACTGCATGTGGTTTTGATACTATTTGGGTAATAGTTGATCGTCTCACCAAATCAGCACACTTCCTGCCAATAAGAGAAGATGACAAGATGGAGAAGTTAGCACGACTGTATTTGAAGGAAGTTGTCTCCAGACATGGAATACCAATCTCTATTATCTCTGATAGGGATGGCAGATTTATTTCAAGATTCTGGCAGACATTACAGCAAGCATTAGGAACTCGTCTAGACATGAGTACTGCCTATCATCCACAAACTGATGGGCAGAGTGAAAGGACGATACAAACGCTTGAAGACATGCTACGAGCATGTGTTATTGATTTCGGAAACAGTTGGGATCGACATCTACCGTTAGCAGAATTTTCCTACAACAACAGCTACCATTCAAGCATTGAGATGGCGAAGTTTGAAGCACTTTATGGTAGAAAGTGCAGGTCTCCGATTTGTTGGAGTGAAGTGGGGGATAGACAGATTACGGGTCCAGAGATTATACAAGAAACTACCGAGAAGATCATCCAAATTCAACAACGGTTGAAAACCGCCCAAAGTCGACAAAAGAGCTACGCTGACATTAAAAGAAAAGATATAGAATTTGAAATTGGAGAGATGGTCATGCTTAAAGTTGAACCATGGAAAGGCGTTGTTCGATTTGGTAAACGAGGGAAATTAAATCCAAGGTATATCGGACCATTCAAGATTATTGATCGTGTCGGACCAGTAGCTTACCGACTTCAGTTACCTCAACAACTCGCGGCTGTACATAACACTTTCCACGTCTCGAATTTGAAGAAATGTTTTGCTAAAGAAGATCTCACTATTCCGTTAGATGAAATCTAAATCAACGAAAAACTTCAATTCATCGAAGAACCCGTCGAAATAATAGATCGTGAGGTTAAAAGACTTAAGCAAAACAAGATACCAATTGTTAAGGTTTGATGGAATGCTCGTAGAGGACCCGAGTTCACCTGGGAGCGTGAAGATCAGATGAAGAAGAAATACCCGCATCTATTTCCAGAAGATTCGTTAACACCTTCAACAGCTTAAAATTTTGGGACAAAATTTATTTAACGGGTAGGTACTGTAGTGACCCGAACTTTTCCATGTTTATATATATTAATTGAGATTGATATTTACATGATTAAATGTTTCCAACATGTTAAGTAATCAAACTTGTTAAGACTTGATTAATTGAAATATGTTTCATATAGACAATTGACCACCCAAGTTGACCGGTGATTCACGAACTTTAAAACTTGTAAAAACTATATGATGACATATATATGGATATATATATATAGTTAACATGATACTATGATAAGTAAACATATCATTAAGTATATTAACAATGAACTACATATGTAAAAACAAGACTACTAACTTAATGATTTTTAAACGAAACATATATGTAACGATTATCGTTGTAAAGACATTTAATGTATATATATCATATTAAGAGATATTCATACATGATAATATCATGATAATATAATAATTTAAAATCTCATTTGATATTATAAACATTGGGTTAACAACATTTAACAAGATCGTTAACCTAAAGATTTCAAAACAACACTTACATGTAACGACTAACGATGACTTAACGACTCAGTTAAAATGTATATACATGTAGTGTTTTAATATGTATTTATACACTTTTGAAAGACTTCAATATACTTATCAAAATACTTCTACTTAACAAAAATGCTTACAATTACATCCTCGTTCAGTTTCATCAACAATTCTACTCGTATGCACCCGTATTCGTACTCGTACAATACACAGCTTTTAGATGTATGTACTATTGGTATATACAATCCAATGATCAGCTCTTAGTAGCCCATGTGAGTCACCTAACACATGTGGGAACCATCATTTGGCAACTAGCATTAAATATCTCATAAAATTACAAAAATATGAGTAATCATTCATGACTTATTTACATGAAAACAAAATTACATATCCTTTATATCTAATCCATACACCAATGACCAAAAACACCTACAAACACTTTCATTCTTCAATTTTCTTCATCTAATTGATCTCTCTCAAGTTCTATCTTCAAGTTCTAAGTGTTCTTCATAAATTCTACAAGTTCTAGTTACATAAAATCAAGAATACTTTCAAGTTTGCTAGCTCACTTCCAATCTTGTAAGGTGATCATCCAACCTCAAGAAATCTTTGTTTCTTATAGTAGGTTATCATTCTAATACAAGGTAATAATCATATTCAAACTTTGGTTCAATTTCTATAACTATAACAATCTT
The DNA here is from genome assembly GCF_046630445.1 of Rutidosis leptorrhynchoides. Classification (NCBI taxonomy): domain Eukaryota; kingdom Viridiplantae; phylum Streptophyta; class Magnoliopsida; order Asterales; family Asteraceae; genus Rutidosis; species Rutidosis leptorrhynchoides. The sequence goes on from NC_092334.1 coordinate 156,030,620, forward strand.
ATATCAAGTGATGATCTTACTTGAACTTGTTTTCGTGTAATGATTCTGCTTCAAGAACTTCGAGCCATCCAAGGATCCGTTGAAGCTAGATATATTTTTCTCTTTTTCAGTAGGTTTATCCAAGGAACTTAAGGTAGTAATGATGTTCATAACATCATTCGATTCATACATATAAAGCTATCTTATTCGAAGGTTTAAACTTGTAATCACTAGAAAATAGTTTAGTTAATTCTAAACTTGTTCGCAAACAAAAGTTAATCTTTCTAACTTGACTTTTAAAATCAACTAAACACATGTTCTATATCTATATGATATGCTAACTTAATGATTTAAAACCTGGAAACACGAAAAACACCGTAAAACCGGATTTACGCCGTCGTAGTAACACCGCGGGCTGTTTTGGGTTAGTTAATTAAAAACTATGATAAACTTTGATTTAAAAGTTGTTATTCTGAGAAAATGATTTTTATTATGAACATGAAACTATATCCAAAAATTATGGTTAAACTCAAAGTGAAAGTATGTTTTCTAAAATGGTCATCTAGACGTCGTTCTTTCGACTGAAATTACTACCTTTACAAAAATGACTTGTAACTTATTTTTTTGACGATAAACCTATACTTTTTCTGTTTAGATTCATAAAATAGAGTTCAATATGAAACCATAGCAATTTGATTCACTCAAAACGGATTTAAAATGAAGAAGTTATGGGTAAAACAAGATTGGATAATTTTTCTCATTTTAGCTACGTGAAAATTGGTAACAAATCTATTCCAACCATAACTTAATCAACTTGTATTGTATATTATGTAATCTTGAGATACCATAGACACGTATACAATGTTTTGACCTATCATGTCGACACATCTATATATATTTCGGAACAACCATAGACACTCTATATGTGAATGTTGGAGTTAGCTATACAGGGTTGAGGTTGATTCCAAAATATATATAGTTTGAGTTGTGATCAATACTGAGATACGTATACACTGGGTCGTGGATTGATTCAAGATAATATTTATCGATTTATTTCTGTACATCTAACTGTGGACAACTAGTTGTAGGTTACTAACGAGGACAGCTGACTTAATAAACTTAAAACATCAAAATATATTAAAAGTGTTGTAAATATATTTTGAACATACTTTGATATATATGTATATATTGTTATAGGTTCGTGAATCAACCAGTGGCCAAGTCTTACTTCCCGACGAAGTAAAAATCTGTGAAAGTGAGTTATAGTCCCACTTTTAAAATCTAATATTTTTGGGATGATAATACATGCAGGTTTTATAAATGATTTACAAAATAGACACAAGTACGTGAAACTACATTCTATGGTTGAATTATCGAAATCGAATATGCCCCTTTTTATTAAGTCTGGTAATCTAAGAATTAGGGAACAGACACCCTAATTGACGCGAATCCTAAAGATAGATCTATTGGGCCTAACAAACCCCATCCAAAGTACCGGATGCTTTAGTACTTCGAAATTTATATCATATCCGAAGGGTGTCCCGGAATGATGGGGATATTCTTATATATGCATCTTGTTAATGTCGGTTACCAGGTGTTCACCATATGAATGACTTTTATCTCTATGTATGGGATGTGTATTGAAATATGAAATCTTGTGGTCTATTATTATGATTTGATATATATAGGTTAAACCTATAACTCACCAACATTTTTGTTGACGTTTTAAGCATGTTTATTCTCAGGTGATTATTAAGAGCTTCCGCTGTTGCATACTTAAATAAGGACGAGATTTGGAGTCCATGCTTGTATGATATTGTGTAAAAACTGCATTCAAGAAACTTATTTTGTTGTAACATATTTGTATTGTAAACCATTATGTAATGGTCGTGTGTAAACAGGATATTTTAGATTATCATTATTTGATAATCTACGTAAAGCTTTTTAAACCTTTATTGATGAAATAAAGGTTATGGTTTGTTTTAAAATGAATGCAGTCTTTGAAAAACGTCTCATATAGAGGTCAAAACCTCGCAACGAAATCAATTAATATGGAACGTTTTTAATCAATAAGAACGGGACATTTCATAGTAGACCTAACGGTTTCTGATGTTCAGCTTTGACCTTAGAACACGTCAAATATTCTCCTACATATTTAGCAATATTGGTTTTCATACCTGGCCACCAAAAGTGTTTCTTGAGATCTTTATACATCTTCCCCGCTCCGGGATGTATTGAATATCTGGTTTTATGTGCTTCCTTAAGTACCATTTCTCTCACATCTCCAAACCTTGGTACCCAAATTCTATCAGCCCTATATCGGGTTCCGTCTTCCCGAATATTAAGATGTTTCTCTGATCCTCTGGGTATCTCATTCTTCAACTTTCCTTCTTTTACAACCCCCTGTTGCGCCTCCTTTATTTGAGTAGTAAGGTTAGTACGAATAATTATATTCATAGCTTTTACCCGTATAGGTTCTCTGTCCTTTCTACTCAAAGCGTCAGCTACCACATTGGCCTTCCCCGGGTGGTATCGAATCTCAAAATCATAATCATTCAACAGTTCAATCCACCTGCATTGTCTCATATTCAGTTGCTTCTGATTTAATATATGTTGGAGACTTTGTGGTCGGTATATATAATACTTTTGACCCCATATAAATAATGCCTCCAAGTCTTTAATGTAAAAATAACATCACCCAATTCCAAATCGTGAGTCGTATAATTTTGCTCGTGAATCTTCAATTGTCTAGACGCATAAGCAATCACCTTCGTTCGTTGCATTAATACACAACCGAGACCTTGCTTTGATGCGTCACAATAAATCACAAAATCATCATTCCCTTCAGGCAATGACAATATAGGTGCTGTAGTTAGCTTTTTCTTCAATAACTGAAACGCCTTCTCTTGTTCATCCTTCCATTCAAATTTCTTCCCTTTATGCGTTAATACAGTCAAGGGTTTTGCTATTTTGGAGAAATCTTGGATGAATCTTCTGTAGTAACCAGCCAATCCTAAAAATTGACGTATATGCTTCGGAGTTTTTGGGGTTTTCCACTTTTCAACGGTTTCGATCTTTGCCGAGTCCACCTGGATACCTTCTTTGTTCACTATGTGACCGAGGAATTGAACTTCTTCCAACCAAAATGCACACTTTGAAAACTTAGCGTACAGTTTTTCTTTTCTCAATACTTCTAGCACTTTTCTCAAATGTTCTTCGTGCTCTTGATCATTCTTTGAGTAAATAAGTATGTCATTGATGAAAACAATGACAAACTTGTCAAAATATGGCCCACACACTCGGTTCATAAGGTCCATGAACACAGATGGTGCGTTAGTCAAACCAAACGGCATAACCATAAACTCATAAAGACCATAACGCGTCCTAAAAGCAGTTTTTGGAATATCATCCTCCTTTACTCGCATTTGATGATATCCAGAACGTAAATCGATTTTCGAATAAACCGACGAGCCTTGTAGTTGATCAAATAAGTTGTCAATTCTCAGCAGTGGATAACGGTTTTTGATGGTAAGTTTATTCAACTCTCTGTAGTCAATACACAACCTAAATGTACCATCCTTCTTCTTGATAAACAAAACAGGAGCTCCCCATGGTGATGTGCTTGGTCGAATGAAACCACGTCCAAATAGTTCTTGCAGTTGGCTTTGCAGTTCTTTCATCTCGCTAGGTGCAAGTCTGTAAGGAGCACGAGCTATTGGTGCAGCTCCTAGTACAAGATCTATTTGAAATTCAACAGATCGATGTGGAGGTAGTCCCGGTAATTCTTTCGAAAATACATCGGGAAATTCTTTTGCGACGGGAACATCATTGATGCTCTTTTCTTCAGTTTGTACTTTCTCGACATGTGCTAGAACAGCATAGCAACCTTTTCTTATTAGTTTTTGTGCCTTCAAATTACTAATAAGATGTAGCTTCGTGTTGCCATTTTCTATGTACACCATTAAGGGTTCTCCTTCTTCTCGTACAATGCGAATTGCATTTTTGTAACATACGATCTCTGCTTTCATCTCCTTCAGCCAGTCCATGCCAACTATTACATCAAAACTCCCTAACTCTACTGGTATCAAATCAATCTTAAATATTTAGCTACCCAGTTTAATTTCTCGATTCCGGCATATATAATCTGCTGAAATTAATTTACCGTTTGCTAATTCGAGTAAAAATTTACTATCCAACGGCGTCAATGGACAACTTAATTTTGCACAAAAATCTCTACTCATATAGCTTCTATCCGCACCCGAATCAAATAAAACGTAAGCAGATTTATTGTCAATAAGAAACGTACCCGTAACAAGCTCCGAGTCTTCCTGTGCCTCTGCCGCATTAATATTGAAAACTCTTCCGTGGCCTTGTCCATTCGTGTTCTCCTGGTTCGGGAAATTTCTAATAATGTGGCCCGGTTTTCCACATTTATAACAAACTACATTGGCATAACTTGCTCCGGCACTACTTGCTCCGCCATTACTTGTTCCGACACCATTTGTTCCTTTCGTTCTGTTAACCCCTGGTCCGTAGACCTCACACTTCGCCGCGCTATGACCATTTCTTTTACACTTGTTGCAAAATTTGGTGCAGAACCCCGAGTGATACTTTTCACATTATTGGCATAGCTACTTCTGATTGTTGTTGTTGTTGTTGTGGTTGTTATTGTTGTTGGGATGATTGTTGAAGTTGTTGTTGTTGTTGTTGTGCCGTTTGTTGTAGTTGCGATTGATGTTGCGATTGTTGGGATAGTTGCTGTTGTTTTGGTGACTCTTATTACCATTTTCCTCCCACTTTCTTTTGACTAGCTTCACGTTGGCCTCTTCGGCCGCCTGTTCTTTAATTCTTCACTCAATCTGGTTCACTAGTTTATGAGCCATTATACATGCCTTTTATATGGAGGCAGGCTCGTGTGAACTTATATCTTCTTGGATTCTCTCCGGTAACCCTTTCACAAACGCGTCGATCTTCTCTTTCTCATCTTCGAACGCTCTCAGACACAATAGGCACAATTCTGTGAATCATCTTTCGTACGAAGTAATATCGAATCCCTGTGTTAGTAACCCTCTAAGTTCTGACTTGAGCTTATTGACCTCTGTTCTGGGACGGTACTTCTTGTTCATCAAGTGCTTGAATGTTGACCACGGTAGCGCGTAAGCAGCATCTTGTCCCACTTGCTCTAGATAGGTATTCCACCATGTTAACGCAATACATGTGAAGGTAAGCGTAGCGTACTTCACTTTGTCTCCTTCAGCACACTTACTTATGGCAAGCACCAATTCAACTTTCTCGGTCCACCGTTTCAATCTGATTGGTCCTTCGGTCCCATCAAATTCTGAAGGTTTGCAGGCAGTGAATTCCTTGTAGGAGCATCCTACACGATTTCTTGCGCCGTTAGCTGTATTGCTAGATTCAGAGTTATTGTTGGTATGTAGCGCGGCCTGTACTGCAGCTATGTTTGAAGCAAGAAAGGCACGAAATTCCTCTTCGCTCATATTTAAGGTGTGTCGAGTAGTCGGTGCCAATTCCTTCAAAATAGTCAAATGAAACAAGTTAATCATACAGAATATTAAGAGTAGTCAATAGTATCTCGTAGCATAATATGAACTCATTTATAAAAGCTTTTTCTTCATATTAGCGTTTTATAAGTTTAAATTCGGGTACTACCTACCGGTTAAGTTCATACTTAGTAGCTAATATACAATTCAACTACTACAATTCCATATGAAAAACTGATTATAATAATATATCACATACAAATATTCTTCAAACTTACAACTTCGCTATATTACATATAACATGAAATATAGTACACTATGATACATGACAGTTTTGAAGATAAATCTAGTTAATACGCAAGTTGTTCAGCAAAGGAAATAAAGACACGTAATTCATAAGTCCAGAAACAAGTCATGCATTCTGGTTTTACTAAGACGACTTCCCATCCTTGGTCTTGTAGAAAATAACCGTTATGACCATTGGCTAGGCAGCATGTTGTAATGTCGTCAAAAGGATGAGGGTTTCGTAATGTCCAACAGCCCCGTAATAATCTAAAAACCTTGTTTCTCACCCCAACTACTGAATCCGTCACTTGTGGGAAAGTTTTATTTAAAAGCTGCAATCCGATGTTTTTTTTCTCACTTTGGTAAGAAGCGAACATCACTAACCCGTAAGCATAACATGCTTCTTTATGTTGCATATTAGAAGCTCTTTCTAATTCACGAAATCCTATGTTGGAATATGTTGAGTCAAAATAGGTTCTTAACCCGTAGCGTAAAATTGCATTTGGGTTCTCCGCATTTAACGCTTTAAAGAAAACACGGCATAACTTAAAGTCTCCCCAATGTGATATACCCCACCTATCAAATGAAAGCCTTTTATAAACTAAGGCATTTCTGGAAAGTCTTTCAAATGTTTGACAAGTTAATTTCGCCATAACTAAATGTGTTGATGAATTCTGACCGACTCTAAACAAGATTTCCTCAATCATATCCTCTGGTAGGTCTTCTAAAATATTCGGTTGTCTACCCTTAACGTCCATTTTATTTTTATACTGTAAAATAGACAAGGATTAGATTCGTAATAACAAACAATACAAGTAATTTTTACATAGAACATAAAAGTACAAGCACACTACAATACATTTATTACACAACATGCTCACACCCCTCTAATATTAATCACTGGTTTCTTCTTCTTCGGACTTGGTTCTTTTTCCTAATCTTCTAGGGATATATGATGTTCCTCTAATATGAGCCGTCGTTTTCCACATTGGTTTAGAAAAACCTGGCTTTTTTAGAGGTTTCCGGGTTGTTGTCACGATATTAAAAATACGAGTGTTGACGGTACATATAAAGTTCATCGGGGTCGGAATCAGATTTCTCTATTTTGATGCCTTTTCCCTTATTATTTTCTTTTGCCTCATTAAATTGGGTCGGGGTAATTTCTATAACATCATCGGAAATCTCATCAGGATCCAATTCATTCGAAAATTGGTAATTTTCCCAATATTTTGCTTCCTTAGCGGAAACACCATTGACCATTATTAACTTTGGTCCATTGGTTGAGGATTTTCTTTTATTTAACCGGTTTTCTGTGGTTCCTACTATTCCCCCTCCGGAACCTCTTCTTCTTCTTCCGGTTCCTCTTCTTCTGGTTCCTCTTCTTCTGGTTCCTCTTCTTCCGGTTCCGTTTCCTCTTCTTCCAGTTCTTCGGGAACTTGTGAATCTTGCCAATATATATTCGACCCTTCGTTATTATTAGGTTAGTCAATGGGATTTGTGCTAGAGGTAGACATCTATCACATAATATCAAACATGTTAAGAGATTAATATATCACATAATATTTACATGTTAATAATATATAGTTTCCAACAAAAATGTTAAGCAATATTTTTTAAAGAAAACACGGTCGAAGTCCAGACTCACTAATGCATCCTAACAAACTCGATAAGACACACTAATGTAAATTTTCTGTTTCTCTAAGACCAATGCTCGGATACCAATTGAAATGTCCCATTCATATTGATTATAAACGTTCCATATTAATTGATTTCGTTACGAGGTTTTGACCTCTATATGAGACGTTTTTCAAAGACTGCATTCATTTTTAAAACAACCATAACCTTTATTTTATCAATAAAGGTTTTTAAAACATTACGTAGATTATCAAATAATGATAATCTAAAATATAATGTTTACACACGACCATTACATAATGGTTTACAATAGAAATATATTACATCGACATATGTTTCTTGAATGCAGTTTTTACACAATATCATACAAATATGGACTCCAAATCTTGTCCTTATTTTAGTATGCAACGGCGGAAGCTCTTAGTATTCACCTGAGAATAAACATGCTTTAAACGTCAACAAAAATGTTGGTGAGTTATAGGCTTAACCTATATATATCAAATCGTAACAATAGACCACAAGATTTCATATCTCAATACACATCCCATACATAGAGATAAAAATCATTCATATGGTGAACATCTGGTAACCGACATTAACAAGATGAATATATAAGAATATCCCCATCATTCTGGGACACCCTTCGGATATGATATAACTTTCGAAGTACTAAAGCATCCGGTACTTTGGATGGGGTTTGTTAGGCCCAATAGATCTATCTTTAAGATTCACGTCAATTATGGTGTCTGTTCCCTAATTCTTAGATTACCAGACTTAATAAAAAGGGGCATATTCGATTTCGATAATTCAACCATAGAATGTAGTTTCACGTACTTGTGTCTATTTTGTAAATCATTTATAAAACCTGTATGTATTTTCATTCCAAAAATATTAGATTTTAAAAGTGGGACTATAACTCACTTTCACAGATATTTCCTTCCTCGGAAATAAGACTTGGCCACGGATCGATTCACGAACCTATACAAATATGTACATGTATATCAAAGTATGATCAAAATATAATTACAACCATTTTTATTATGTTTTAAAGATTTGAGTGTATTAAGTCAGATATCCTCGTTAATAACCTACAACTAGTTGTCCACAGTTAGATGTACAGAAATAAATCGATATATATTATCTTGAATCAGTCCAAGACCCAGTGTATACATATCTCAGGCTAGATCACAACTCAAAGTATATATATTTTTGGAATCAACCTCAACCCTGTATAGCTAACTCCAACATTACTGCATATAGAGTGTCTATGGTTGTTCCAAATAATATATATACATGGGTCAATATGATATGTCAAAACATTTTCATATGTATCTATGGTATCCCAAGATTACATAATATATTAGAATACATGTATAATACAATATAAGTTAGCTAGGATATGATTTATATAGATTTGTTAAACATTTCCCGTAGCTAAAAAGATCAAAAATATCCAATCTTATTTTACCCATAACTTCTTCATTTTAAATCCGTTTTGGGTGAATCAAATTGATATGGTTTCATATTGAACTCTAATTTAAGAATCCAAACAGAAAAAAATATAGGTTTATAGTCAGAAATTTAAGTTACATGTCAATTACTAAAGAGGTAGTCATTTCCGTCGAAAGAACGACATCTTGATGACCATTTTGAAAAACATACTTTCACTTTGAGTTTAACCAAGATTTTTGGATATAGTTTCATGTTCATATGAAAAATCATTTTCCCAGAAGAACAACTTTGAAATCAAAGTTTATCATAGTTTTTAATTATCCAAACCAAAACAGCCCCCGGTTTCACTACGACGGCGTATATCCGATTTTATGGTGTTCATCGTGTTTCCAGGTTTTAAATCATTAAGTTAGCATATCATATAGATATAAAACATGTGTTTAGTTGATTTTAAAAGTCAAGTTAGAAGGATTAACTTTTGTTTGCGAACAAGTTTAGAATTAACTAAACTATGTTCTAGTGATTACAAGTTTAAACCTTCGAATAAGATAGCTTTAAATGTATGAATCGAATGATGTTATGAACATCATTACTACCTCAAGTATTCTGGATAAAACTACTGAAAATGAGAAAAATGGATCTAGCTTCAAAAGATCCTTGGATGGCTTGAAAGTTCTTGAAGTAGAATCATGACACGAAAACAGTTCAAGTAAGATTTTCACTCGAAATAAGATTGTTATAGTTGTAGAAATTGAATCAAAGTTTGAATATGAATATTACCTTGAATTAGAAAGATAACCTACTATAAATAATAAAGGTTCCTTGATCTTAGATGATTACTTGGATTGGATTAGAAAGCTTGGAAGTAGACTTGCAAACTTGGAAGTATTCTTGATTTTTATGAAACTATACTTATGGAATTTATGAAGAACACTTAGAACTTGAAGATGGAACTTGAGGGAGATCAATTAGATGAAGAAAATTAAAGAATGAAAGTATTTGTTGGTGTTTTTGGTCGTTGATATATGGATTAGATATAAAGGATATGTAATTTTGTTTTCATGTAAATAAGTCATGAATGATTACTAATATTTTTGTAATTTTATGAGATATTTCATGCTAGTTGCCAAATAATGGTTCCCACATGTGTTAGGTGACTCACATAGGCTTCTAAGAGCTGATCATTGGAGTGTATATACCAATAGTACATACATCTAAAAGCTGTGTATTGTACTAGTACGAATACGAGTGCATACGAGTAGAATTGTTGATGAAACTGAACGAGGATGTAATTGTAAGCATTTTTATTAAGTAGAAGTAATTTGATATGTGTCTTGAAGTCTTTCCAAAGTGTAAGAATACATATCAAAACACAACATGTATATACATTCTAATGGAGTCGTTAAGTCTTCGTTAGTCGTTACATGTAAGTGTTGTTTTGAAACCTTTAAGTTAACGATCTCAATTAATGTTGTTAACCCAATGTTTATTATATCAAATGAGATGTTAAATTATTATGTTATCATGATATTATGATGTATGAATATCTCTTAATATGATATATACATTAAAATATCGTTACAACGATAATCGTTACATATAAGTCTCGTTTCGTAATTCTTGAGTTAGTAGTCTTGTTTTTACATATGTAGTTCATTGTTAACACACTTAATGATATATTTAAATATCATTTTATCATGGTAAATATAGTGTATCAATATCTTAATATGATACATATGTATTTAGTAGACGTTATCATAACGATAATCGTTATATATATCATTTCGAGTTTCTTAACTTAGTAATCTCATTTCTTATGTATATCACACATTGTTAATATACTTAGTGAGATACTTACTCAATATAATCTCATGTCAACCATATATATATATATGTCTATATATACCACAACATGTAGTTTTTACAAATTTATAACGTTCGTGAATCGCCGGTTAACTTGGGTGATCAATTGTCTATATGAAACTTATTTCATTTAATCAAGTATTAACAAGTTTAATTGCTTAACATGTTGGAAACATTTAGTCATGTAAATATCAATCTAAATTAATATATATAAACATGGAAAAGTTCGGGTCACTACATATATAAGTATAAACTCGAAAACGATATATATAACGACTATCGTTATATCAACGTCTTACTAATTACATATGAATCATATTAAGATATTGATACACTATGTTTAACATGATAAAATGATAATTAAGTATATCATTAAGTATGTAAACAATGAACTACATATGTAAAACAAGACTACTAACTTAATGTTTTCGAAACGAGGCATATATGTAACGATTATCGTTGTAACGACATTTAATTGTATATATATCATATTAAGATATATTAATATATTATAATATCATGATAATGTAATAATTTAACATCTCTTTAGATATAATAAACAATGGGTTAACAACATTTAACATGATCGTTAACCTAAAGGTTTCAAAACAACACTTACATGTAACGACTAACGATGACTTAACGACTCAGTTAAAATGTATATACATGTAGTATTTTAATATGTATTTATACAATTTTGAAAGACTTAAAGACACTTATCAAAATACTTCTACTTAACAAAATTGCTTACAATTACATCCTCGTTCAGTTTCATCAACAATTCTACTCGTATGCACCCGTATTCGTACTCGTACAATACACAGCTTTTAGATGTATGTATTATTGGTATATACACTCCAATGATCAGCTCTTAGCAGCCCATGTGAGTCACCTAACACATGTTGGAACCATCATTTGAAAACCAGCATGAAATATCTCATAAAATTACAAAAATATTAGTAATCATTCATGACTTACTTACATGAAAACAAAATTACATATCCTTTATATCTAATCCATATACCAACGACCAAAAACACCTACAAACACTTTCATTCTTCAATTTTATTCATCTAATTGATCTCTCTCAAGTTCCATCTTCAAGTTCTAAGTGTTCTTCATAAATTCTATAAGTTCTAGTTTCATAAAATCAAGAATACTTCCAAGTTTGCTAGCTTACTTCCAATCTTGTAAAGTGATCATCCAACCTCAAGAAATCTTTCTTATTTACAGTAAGATATCTTTCTAATACAAGGTAATACTCATATTCAAACTTTGGTTCAATTTCTATAACTATAACAATCTTATTTCGAGTGATGATCTTACTTGAACTTGTTTTCGTGTCATGATTCTGCTTCAAGAACTTTCAAGCCATCCAAGGATCCTTTGAAGCTAGATCCATTTGTCTCTTTTCCAGTAGGTTTATCCACAAAATTTGAGGTAGTAATGATGATCATAACATCATTCAATTCATACATATAAAGCTATCTTATTCGAAGGTTTAAACTTGAAATCACTAGAACATAGTTTAGTTAATTCTAAACTTGTTCGCAAAAAAAAGTTAATCCTTCTAACTTGACTTTTAAAATCAACTAAACACATGTTCTATATCTATATTATATGCTAACTTAATGATTTAAAACCTAAAAACACGAAAAACACCGTAAAACCGGACATACGCCGTCTTAGTAACACCGCGGGCAGTTTTGGGTTTGATAATTAAAAACTATGATAAACTTTGATTTAAAAGTTGTTCTTCTAGGAAAATTATTTTTCTTATGAACATGAAACTATATCCAAAAATCATGGTTAAACTCAAAGTGGAAGTATGTTTTCCAAAATGGTCATCTAGACGTCGTTCTTTCGACTGAAATGACTACCTTTATAAAAATGACTTGTAACCTGTATATCTGACTATAAACTTATACTTTTTCTACTTAGATTCATAAACTTAAGTTCAATATGAAACCATAGCAACTTGAAACACTCAAAACGGATTTAAAACGAATAAGTTATGGGTAAAACAAGATTGGATATTTTTGCTTGTTGTAGCTACGTGAAAATTGGTAACAAATCTATATTAATCATATCATAGCTAACGTATAATGTATTATACATGTATTCTAATATATTATGTAATCTTGGGATACCATAGACACGTATGCAAATGTTTTGACATATCATATCGACCCATATATATATATATATATATATATATATATATATATATATATATATATATATATATATATATATATATTATTTGGAACAACCATAGACACTCTATATGAAGTAATGTTGGAGTTAGCTATACAGTGTTGAGGTTGATTCCAAAAATATATATTCTTTGAGTTGTGATCTAGCCTGAGACGTGTATACACTGGGTCGTGGATTGATTCAAGATAATATATATCAATTTATTTCTGTATATCTAACTTTGGACAACTAGTTGTAGGTTACTAACGAGGACAGCTGACTTAATAAACTTAAAACATCAAAATGTATTAAAAGTGTTGTAAATATATTTTGAACATACTTTGATATATATGTACATATTTGTTATAGGTTCTTGAATCGACCAGTGGCCAAGTCTTACTTCCCGGCGAAGTAAAAATCTGTGAAAGTGAGTTATAGTCTCACTTTTAAAATCTAATATTTTGGGATGAGAATACATGCAGTTTTATAAATGTTTTACAAAATAGACACAAGTAAATGAAACTACATTATATGGGTGAATGATCGAAGCCAAATATGCCCTAAAGATAGATCTATTGGGCCTAACGAACCCCATCCAAAGTACCGGATGCTTTAGTACTTCGAATTCGTTGTTATCATGTCCGAAGGATTTCCCGGAATGATAGGGAATATTCTTATATGCATCTTGTTAATGTCGGTTACCAGGTGTTCACCATATGAATGAATTTTATCTCTATGTATGGGATGTATATTGAAATATGAAATCTTGTGGTCTATTATTATGATTTGATAATATATAGGTTAAACCTATAACTCACCAACATTTTTGTTAACGTTTTAAGCTTGTTTATTCTCAGGTGATTATTAAGAGCTTACATTGTTGCATACTAAAATAAGGACAAGATTTGAAGTCCATGCTTGTATGATATTATGTAAAAACTGCATTCAAGAAACTTATTTTTGATGTAATATATTCTTATTATAAACCATTATGTAATGGTCGTGTGTAAACGGTATATTTTAAATTATCATTATTTGATAATCTACGTAATGTTTTTTAAACCTTTATCGATAAAATAAAGGTTATGGTTGTTTTAAAAATGAATGCAGTCTTTGAAAAACGTCTCATATAGAGGTCAAAATCTCGCGACGAAATCAATTAATATGGAACGTTTATAATCAATATGAACGGGACATTTCAGTTGGTATCAGAGCGTTGGTCTTAGAGAACCAGAAAATTGAATTAGTGTGTCTTAACAAGTTTGTTAGGATGCATTAGTGAGTTTGGACTTCGACCGTGTTTTTCTTCAAAAACGATTGCTTAACATTTTTTTGTTGGAAACTATATATTATTAACATGTAAATATTATGTGATATATTAATCTCTTAACGTGTTTGATATTGTGTGATAGATGTCTACCTCTACTACAAATCTCATTGATTCACCTAATAATAATAAAGAGTCTAATATATTTTGGGAAGATTCACAAATTCTCGAAGAGGAACCGGAAGAGGAGGAACCGGAAGAAGAGGAACCAGAAGAGGAGGAATCAGAAGAGGAGGAACCAGAAGAAGAAGAGGTTCCGGAGGAAGAAATATTGATACCTATAGTAAATCGATTAAATAAAAGAAAATCATCAACCAACGGACCAAAGTTAATAATGGTCAATGGTGTTTCCTCCGAGGAAGCAAAATATTGGGAAGATTATCAATTTTTTGATGAATCGGATCCCGATGAGGATTCCGATGATGTTATAGAAATTACCTCAACCCAATTTAATAAAGCGAAAGAAAATAATAAGGGAAAAGGTATAAAAATAGAGAAACCCGATTCCAACCCCGATGAACTTTATATGTATCGACAACATCCGTATTTCTTAAAATGTAACAATGACCCGGGAACCTCTAAACCACCAGGTTTCTCTAAACCATTGTGGAAAACGACGGCTCATATTAGAGGAACACCATATATTCCTAGAAAATTAGGAAAACGAACCAAGTCCGAAGAAGAAGAAACCAGTGATTCAGATTAGAGGGTTGTAATCATGTTGTATATTATATGTATTGTAGTGTGCTTATACTTTTATGTTCTATGTAAAAATTGCTTGTATTGTTTGTTAATTATCTTTTACGAATCTAATCCTTGTCTATTTTACAGTATAAAAACAAAATGGACGTTAAGGGTAGACAACCGAATATTTTAGAAGATCTACTAGAGGATATGATTGAGGAAATCTTGTCTAGAGTCGGTCAGAATTCATCAGCACAATTAATTATGGTAAAATTAACTTGTCAAACATTTGAAAGACTTTCTAGAAATGCCTTAGTTTATAAAAGGCTTTCCTTTGATAGGTGGGGTATATCACATTGGGGAGACCGTAAGTTACGCCATGTTTTCTTTAAAGCGTTAAATGCGGAGAACCCAAATGCAATTTTACGCTACGGGTTAAGAACCTATTTTGACTCAACATATCCCAACATAGGATTTCGTGAATTAGAAAGAGCTTCTAACATGCAACATAAAGAAGCATGTTATGCTTACGGGTTAGTGATGTTCGCTTCTTACCAAAGTGAGAAAAAGAACACCGGACTGCAGCTTTTAAATAAGACCTTCCCACAAGTGACAGATTCAGTAGTTGGGGTGAGAAACAAGGTTTTTAGATTATTACGGGGCTGTTGGACATTACGAAACCCTCGTCCTTTTGAAGACATTACAACATGCTGCCTAGTCAATGGTCATAACGGTTATTTTCCACAAGACCAAGGATGGGAAGTCGTCTTAGTAAAACTAGAATGCATGACTTGTTTCTGGACTTATGAATTACGTGTCTTTATTTCCTTTGCTGAACAACTTGCGTATTAACTAGATTTATCTTCAAAACTGTCATGTATCATAGTGTACTATATTTCATGTTATATGTAATATAGCGAAGTTGTAAGTTTGAAGAATATTTGTATGTGATATATTATTATAATCAGTTTTTCATATGGAATTGTAGTAGTTGAATTGTATATTAGCTACTAAGTATGAACTTAACGGGTAGGTAGTACCCGAATTTAAAATTATAAAACGCTAATATGAAGAAAAAGCTTTTATAAATGAGTTCATATTATGCTACGAAATACTATTGACTACTCTTAATATTCTGTATGATTAACTCGATTCAGTTGGCTATTTTGAAGAAAATGGCACCGACTACTCGACACACCATGAATATGAGCGAAGAGGAATTCCGTACCTTTCTTGCTGCAAACATAGCCGCAGTACAGGTTGCGCTACATACCAACAATAACTCTGAATCTAGCAATGCAGCTAACGGCGCAAGAAATCGTGTAGGATGCTCCTACAAAGAATTCACTGCCTGCAAACCTTTGGAATTTGATGGAACCGAAGGACCAATTGGATTGAAACGGTGGACCGAGAAAGTCGAATCGGTGTTTGCCATAAGTAAGTGTACTGAAGAAGACAAAGTTAAGTACGCTACGCATGCCTTCATAGGTACTGTGTTAACGTGGTGGAACACCTATCTTGAACAGGTAGGACAAAATGCTACTTACGCACTACCGTGGTCGGCATTCAAAAAATTGATGAACGAGCAGTACCGTCCTAGAAACGAAGTCAATAAACTCAAGGCAGAACATAGAGAGTTACGAACACAAGGGTTTGACGTTACCACATATGAATGACAATTCACAGAGTTGTGCCTATTGTGTCCGGGAGCATTCGATGATGAAGAAGAGAAGATCGACGCATTTGTAAAAGGGTTACCAGTAAGAATTCAAGAAGATGTGAGTTCACACGAGCTCGCTTCTATACAGAAGGCAAGTCGAATGGCTCATCAACTCATAAATCAGATTGAGGGAAGAATTAAAGAGCAGACGGCCGAAAAAGCCAACACAAAACAACTCAAGAGGAAGTGGGAGGAAAACGGTGACAAGAGTCACCAGTACAACAACAACAACAACAATTACAACCACAATCGCAACAACTATCCCAACAACCGCAAAAACAATCGCAACAATAACCGCAATCCTAACAATAACTACAACAAACATCCCAACAACAACAATTACAATAATCGTCCCAACAGCAATAACAACCGCAACAACAACAATAATCAGAAACAGCAATGCCAAAGGTGTGAAGAGAATCACCCGGGCTTCTGCACAACATTTTGCAATAGGTGTAAAAGAAATGGTCATAGCGCGACAAAGTGTGAGGTCTATGGACCAATCTATAACAGAACTAAAGGAACAAATAATGCCGGAACGAGTAATGTCGGAACAAGTAGTGTCGGAGCAAGTACTGCCAACGTAGTCTGTTATAAATGTGGAAAACTGGGCCACATTATTAGAAATTGCCTGAATCAGGGGAATACTAATGGGCAGGGCTGTGGAAGAGTTTTCAATATTAATGCGGCAGAAGCACAGGAAGACCCGGAGCTTGTTACGGGTACGTTTCTTATTGAAGATAAATCTGCTTATGTTTTATTTGATTCGGGTGCAGATAGAAGCTATATGAGTAGAGAATTTTGTGCTAAATTAAGTTTCCCATTGACGCATTTGGATAATAAATTTTTACTCGAATTAGCAAATGGTAAACTAATTTCAGCAGATAATATATGTCGGGATAGAGAAATTAAACTGGGTGATGAAACGTTTAAAATTGATTTAATACCAGTCGAGTTAGGGAGTTTTGATGTAATAATCGGCATGGACTGGTTGAAGAAGGTAAGAGCAGAGGTCGTTTGTTACAAAAATGCGATTCGCATTATGCGTGAAAAAGGAAAACCTTTAATGGTGTACGGAGAAAAGAACAACGAGAAATTAAATCTTATTAGTAGTTTGAAGGTGCAAAAACTAATAAGAAAAGGTTGTTACGTCATTCTAGCACACATCGAGGAAGTTAAACTTGAAGAAAAGAACATCAGTGATGTTCCCGTCACAAAAGAATTTCCCGATGTATTTCCGAAAGAATTACCGGGATTACCCCCACATCGATCCGTTGAATTTCAAATAGACCTTGTACCAGGAGCTGCACCAATAGCTCGTGCTCCATACAGACTCGCACCCAGTGAAATGAAAGAATTACAAAGTCAGTTACAAGAACTTTTAGAGCGTGGTTTCATTCGACCAAGCACATCACCATGGGGAGCTCCTGTTTTGTTTGTCAAGAAGAAAGATGGTATATTCAGGTTGTGTATCGACTACCGAGAGTTGAACAAACTTACCATCAAGAACCGCTACCCACTACCGAGAATCGATGACTTATTTGATCAACTACAAGGCTCGTCTGTTTATTCGAAGATCGATTTACATTCTGGATATCATCAAATGCGGGTGAAGGAGGATGATATTCCAAAGACTACTTTTAGGACGCGTTACGGTTATTACGAGTTTATGGTTATGCCGTTTGGATTGACTAGCGCACCAGCTGTGTTCATGGACCTCATAAACCAAGTGTGTGGGCCATATCTTGACAAGTTTGTTATTGTTTTCATCGATGACATACTTATTTACTCGAAGAATGATCAAGAGCACGAAGAACATTTGAGAAAAGTGCTAGAGTTGCTGAGAAAAGAAAAACTGTACGCTAAGTTTTCAAAGTGTGCATTTTGGTTGGAAGAAGTTCAATTCCTCGGTCATATAGTGAACATAGAAGGTATTCAGGTGGATCCAGCAAAGATTGAAACCGTTGAAAAGTGGAAAACCCCGAAAACTCCGAAACACATACGCCAATTTTTAGGGCTAGCTGGTTATTACAGGAGATTCATCCAAGATTTTTCTAAAATAGCAAAACCCTTGACTGCATTAACGCATAAAGGGAGGAAATTTGAATGGAAGGATGAACAAGAAAAAGTGTTTCAATTGTTGAGTAAAAAGTTAACTACGACACCTATATTGTCATTACCTGAAGGGAATGATGATTTTGTGATATATTGTGACGCCTTAAAGCAAGGTCTCGGTTGTGTATTAATGCAACAAACAAAAGTAATTGCTTATGCGTCTAGACAATTGAAGATTCACGAACAGAATTATACGACGCATGATTTGGAATTAGGCGCGGTTGTTTTTGCATTAAAGACTTGGAGGAAATACTTATATGGGGTCAAAAGTATTATATATACAGACCACAAAAGTCTTCAACCCATATTTAATCAGAAACAACCGAATATGAGGCAGCGTAGGTGGATTGAATTGTTGAATGATTAAGACTTTGAGATTCGTTACCACCCAGGGAAGGAAAATGTGGTAGCCGACGCCTTGAGCAGAAAGGACAGAGAACCCATTCGAGTAAAAGCTATGAATATAACGATTCACACTAACCTTACTACTCAAATAAAGGAGGTGCAACAAGGAGTTTTAAAAGAGGAAAATTTAAAGGATGAAATACCCAAAGGATCGGAGAAGCATCTTAATATTCGGGAAGACGGAACCCGGTATAGGGCTGAAAGAATTTGGGTACCAAAATTTGGAGATATGAGAGAAATGGTACTTAGAGAAGCTCATAAAACCAGATACTCAATACATCCTGGAACGGGAAAGATGTACAAGGATCTTAAGAAACATTTTTAGTGGCCAGGTATGAAAGCCGATGTTGCTAAATATGTAGGAGAATATTTGACGTGTTCTAAGGTCAAAGCTGAGCATCAGAAACCATCAAGTCTACTTCAACAACCCGAAATCCCGGAATGGAAATGGGAAAATATTACCATGGATTTCATCATTAAATTGCCAAGGACTGCAAGTGGTTTTGATACTATTTGGGTAATAGTTGATCGTCTCACCAAATCAGCACACTTCCTACCAATAAGAGAAGATGACAAGATGGAGAAGTTAGCACGACTGTATTTGAAGGAAGTCGTCTCCAGACATGGAATACCAATATCTATTATCTCTGATAGGGATGGCAGATTTATTTCAAGATTCTGGCAGACATTACAGCAAGCATTAGGAACTCGTCTAGACATGAGTACTGCCTATCATCCACAAACTGATGGGCAGAGTGAAAGGACAATACAAACACTTGAAGACATGCTACGAGCATATGTTATTGATTTCAGAAACAGTTGGGATCGACATCTACCGTTAGCAGAATTTTCCTACAACAACAGCTACCATTCAAGCATTGAGATGGCACCGTTTGAAGCACTTTATGGTAGAAAGTGCATGTCTCTGATTTGTTGGAGTAAAGTGGGGGATAAACATATTACGGGTCCGGAGATAATACAAGAAACTACCGAGAAGATCATCCAAATTCAACAACGATTGAAAACCGCCCAAAGTCGACAAAAGAGCTACGCTGACATTAAAAGAAAAGATATAGAATTTGAAATTGGAGAGATGGTCATGCTTAAAGTTGCACCTTGGAAAGGCGTTGTTCGATTTGGTAAACGAGGGAAATTAAATCCAAGGTATATTGGACCATTCAAGATTATTAATCGTGTCGGACCAGTAGCTTACCGACTTGAGTTACCTCAACAACTCGCAGCTGTACATAACACTTTCCACGTCTCAAATTTGAAGAAATGTTTTACTAAAGTAGATCTCACTATTCCATTAGACGAAATTCAAATCAACGAAAAACTTCAATTCATCGAAGAGGCCATCGAAATAATGGATCGTGAGGTTAAAAGACTTAAACAAAATAAGATACCAATTGTTAAGGTTCGATGGAATGCTCGTAGAGGACCCGTGTTCACCTGGGAACGAGAAGATCAGATGAAGAAGAAATACCCACACTTATTTCCAGAAGATACGTCAACACCTCCAACTGCTTAAAATTTCGGGACGAAATTTATTTAACGGGTAGGTACTGTACTGACCCGAACTTTTCCATGTTTATGTATATTAATGAAATTGATATTTACATGATTAAGTGTTTCCAACATGTTAAGCAATCAAACTTGTTAAGACTTGATTAATTGAAATAGGTTTCATGTAGACAATTGACCACCCAAGTTGACCGGTGATTCACAAACGCTAACACTTGTAAAAACTATATGATGACATATATATGGATATATATATATATATATATATATATATATATATATATATATATATATATATATATATATATATATATATATATATATATATATATATATATATATATATATATATATATATATAGTTAACATGATATCATGATAAGTATGTATCTCATTAGGTATTTTAACAATGAGTTATATACATAAAAATGAGCCTATTGAATTAAGAAACTCGAAAACGATATATATAACGACTATCGTTATATCAACGTCTTACTAATTACATATGAATCATATTAAGATATTGATACACTATGTTTAACATGATAAAATGATAATTAAGTATATCATTAAGTATGTTAATAATGAACTACATATGTAAAACAAGACTACTAACTTAATGATTTCGAAACGAGGCATATATGTAACGATTATCGTTGTAAAGACATTTAATTGTATATATATATATCATATTAAGATATATTAATACATCATAATATCATGATAATGTAATAATTTAACATCTCTTTAGATATAATAAACAATGGGTTAAAAACATTTAACATGATCGTTAACCTAAAGGTTTCAAACAACACTTACATGTAACGACTAACGATGACTTAACGACTCAGTTAAAATGTATATACATGTAGTGTTTTAATATGTATTTATACACTTTTTAAAGACTTCAAGACACTTATCAAAATACTTATACTTAACAAAAATGCTTACAATTACATCCTCGTTCAGTTTCATCAACAATTCTACTCGTATGCACCCGTATTCGTACTCGTACAATACACAGCTTTTAGATGTATGTACTATTGGTATATACACTCCAATAATCAGCTCTTAGCAGCCCATGTGAGTTACCTAATACATGTGGGAACCATCATTTGGTAACTAGCATGAAATATCTCATAAAATTACAAAAATATTAGTAATCATTCATGACTTATTTACATGAAAACAACATTACATATCCTTTATATCTAATCCATATACCAATGATCAAAAACACCTACAAACACTTTCATTCTTCAATTTTCTTCATCTAATTGATCTCTGTCAAGTTCCATCTTCAAGTTCTAAGTGTTCTTCATAAATTCTATAAGTTCTAGTTTCATAAAATCAAGAATACTTCCAAGTTTGCTAGCTTACTTCCAATCTTGTAAAGTGATCATCCAACCTCAAGAAATCTTTCTTATTTACAGTAAGATATCTTTCTAATACAAGGTAATACTCATATTCAAACTTTGGTTCAATTTCTATAACTATAACAATCTTATTTCAAGTGATGATCATACTTGAACTTGTTTTCGTGTCATGATTCTGCTTCAAGAACTTTCAAGCTATCTAAGGATCCTTTTTATCCACAAAATTTGAGGTAGTAATGATGTTCATAACATCATTCGATTCATACATATAAAGCTATCTTATTCGAAGGTTTAAACTTGAAATCACTAGAACATAGTTTAGTTAATTCTAAACTTGTTCGCAAACAAAAGTTAATCCTTCTAACTTGACTTTTAAAATCAACTAAAAACATGTTCTATATCTATATGATATGCTAACTTAATGATTTAAAACCTGGAAACACGAAAAACACCGTAAAACCGGACATACGCCGTCGTAGTAACACCGCGGGCTGTTTTGGGTTTGATAATTAAAAACTATGATAAACTTTGATTTAAAAGTTGTTCTTCTGGGAAAATGATTTTTCTTATGAACATGAAACTATATCCAAAAATCATGGTTAAACTCAAAGTGGAAGTATGTTTTCCAAAATGGTCATCTAGACGTCGTTCTTTCGACTGAAATGACTACCTTTACAAAAATGACTTGTAACCTGTATTTCTGACTATAAACTTATACTTTTTCTGCTTAGATTCATAAACTTAAGTTCAATATGAAACCATAGCAACTTGAAACACTCAAAATGGATTTAAAACGAATAAGTTATGGGTAAAACAAGATTGGATATTTTTGCTTGTTGTAGCTACGTGAAAATTGGTAACAAATCTATATTAATCATATCCTAGCTAACTTATAATGTATTATACATGTATTCTAATATATTATGTAATCTTGGGATACCATAGACATGTATGCAAATGTTTTGACATATCATATCGACTCATGTATATATATTATTTGGAACAACTGTAACGACCCTAGATTTTCCAATGTTTATTTATTAATAATTATTATTATTAATACGTGTGATTAAACGAATGTATGTTATTACATTTACATGTTGCCATGATTAACCGTACATGACTTTTAAGTACCCGAAACGTCTTTGTGACACACGAAACTTCAAGAATAATATTTTCAAGTATTATTTACATTCATGATTAGTTTTATTAATCATTTTAATTAACTAATGTTGTTGGTTAATTACTTAGGCTTTTGTTGAACTTTATTTGTTAATTATTGAACTTGGGCTTTGATTAGTGTAATGGACTCTTGAATATGGGCTTGTAAACCCACCCTACACCTTAATGGATTAACTAGCCCATTGTTACTACATGTAAGTATCATTTTAGATGTAACTAGTTAGTCTAAGAACAATTGGAATCTAATTAGACATCTTTCCCGTGAACAACCATCTAATATCCAACTTTTGTAAGGCTTTACAAGCAAGTAACCATTGAACTTTCTTCTCCTCCCGTCCCACACTCCAACCGTCGGCATTAGGAGGTAATAAGGGAGAGTTTTTCATTTTTTTGACTACTTGTTAACTTGTATCTTTCATTTATTTCTCATTCTCAAAACACACACTTCAAACTCACTTTCAAATTTCTCTCATTTCTCTCTAACATTGTAAGCAACAAGACTTCTTCTTCTCTTCTTTTTTTTCTTACAAAAACCAAAATCTTAAGGCATCTATCATCATCAATTGTTGTGTGATACTTGTTCATGTTTGTTACTAGATTACTTGTTGTTGTTTACTTAATATTTACTAAGAATCAAACTCTATAGTTTGATCCTTCATAACAACTTGTTCTTACAAGACATACAAGAACTAAACTTACTAGTTTATGTTCTTCATTTATTGTTTCAAAAGATTTAGAGTTCATGTGTTACAAATCATACTTGTGAATCATGTTTGTAAGCTTTAAAGTTTACATTCTTAAAGATCAAATTTTGGTTTGAATCTTTAAAGTATGAAACTCATGAACTTATTTACTTGTTTATTTAGTTTTACTTGCACTTTAATTTTATGATTTTGGTTGTTGTTGGTCAAGTACTACAAGTTAGTCTTGATCTCATATCTCTTGGAACTTAAAGTTAACTTAAAAGTTCAAGAACATGTAAATAAGTTTTCTTTAAATATAACTTTGTATACTTATGCTTGATCTAGAATTTTAAGTCTTGGATCTTCAAGATCTAACTAAGAACTATGTTCTACATTACTTTTACATTTCATGTATGTGTTAAATCTAAGACTTTGATGTAACTTTGGTGTGATGACCCGGGAATTTCCGACCAAATTTAAACATAATCTTATATGATTCGACTCGATAAGCAAAGTCTATTAAACCGAGTCTCATTATGTTTGAACTATTTCATGATATCATTTGACCTTTAACTATTTCCGACGATTCACGAACCTTTAATTGTAACTAAGAATGTAAATATAAATAATTATATATAAAACTAATTATATTAGTATTAATGAACTATTAAGTAATTTTGTTATTATAAAAGATAACATTTAATAACTAAAGATTTTCATTTTGAATATATATAGTATATTGTATATAAATGATTCAAACATATTTTACCAACGTTATCAAAATATTAAATGTACAATGTTATACTTTGTAGTTAATTGTAAAAATATACATAATTAATCATCTACTCAACATTTAAAACATGATTTTATATATATGGTAGTATACATATATACATAAATATAACTATATATATATGATTTTATACATAATTATTATATTATGTATATGTAGAAATTTATAATATATCTATGATGAAATAATGTACTATTTTAATAAATATATATAATACTTACATATATAAAACATTTATATTTTTCATAATTACATACATAAGTATAATATAATTAGTATGTAAATAAATATTATAATATATTTATATTAAAATGCATAAATATATAATATTCAGTATATGTTACAATACATATTACATAATTATTAAATATTACATAATAATAGATGATATTAATAAATTAAATTTAAATACAAATATAGTTATTGTAGTAATGTTATTTGTATCGTCAAATATCAATATTTGTATTCATAATATCACTTTATATCATATAAAGATGAAATTGGATGTATATATTAGATTATTATTACTAATATTATTATTATCGATAAAATATTAATATTATCATAATTAGTATGGTATTATTATTATTATTATCATTTTTACAATTATTATTATCATTAATATTATATTTATCATTATTATTAATTTTATTAATATTATTAGATATTAATAGTATTGTTATTATATATTATTATTATTAATTAAAAAAAAACAGTAGGGATCTATATTATACGCGTGACCTCTGTATCCTTTATCTCTATTATTATTATTTTTTTGTTTCTTTCCTGCTCCCAACTCGTGAACCTGTGTTGACATTTTCTCCATTTTTTATCAACCGATCTCTATTATTACAACATGATTATGTATAATTGCAAATCAAATAAAAAGGAAATCCAATGGGATTAAAGAGCACAGCGATATTTTTTTTTCTTCTTCTCTGCACGCTCCAATTTTTTTTTCTCTTAATTCAATTTCGAATAAAGTTTCAAAATCTAAAAATGCAGAAAGGTTAGAAATCTTTCTTTGAATCTATCTGCAAAATCTCAACTCTCAAATCTTTATATCGATCTTGAATTTTGAAGTCAAAGTTTAGTTTAAAAAAAGTCAACAATTGTTCTTGAGACAAATTCGCGTTCGTGTATATGTTTCTGATCAAATTGACGATTCCAGTAGTTTTTATACATGTTTAGAAAACTATTTCGTGTTATAAACATTATCTATAATGTTATCTATTACGAAATCAATTTTTTTTTTGTTCCAAGAACCGACGCTGCAGTAGTCCTTTAGTATTTTTTTTTTATTTTAGAACCCAAATTATTTTTTTTCTGTAATGTTTTGAAGCTTTAAAGGGAACCCCGATTTTGTTTTTTTTTTGGTTATTGATGTTTTGTTGAATCCATGAGACTTGTGGAGAAGAAGAGGAATAGAAGAAAAACAGTTTATATATAAAATTTAAATTCGATATTAGTACAGAGAATCAGAATTGGTGGGATGGTCGAGAGTGTTTGCGTGTGAGCATGTGGTCACGAGATCGATTCCAGAGGACGGTAGTTTCTTTTTTTTTTTGAAACTCTTTTCATGTGAGGTAGTTTTCTTTTCTAATTTTATTATTGTTATTATATATTAATTATTATTAGTATTATTATTATTATTGTGATTGTTTTGATTGTTATTGTTATTGTTATTATTAGTATCATACTTGTTATCATATTTGAAAGTATTATAGACATTACTATTATTATTATGATAGGTATTAATAATATCATTATTAGTAATAAACTTATCATTTTAGTATTTTATCATCATTAGGATTATGATTATGATTATGATTATCATTATTATTATTATGAAGGAAATAAAAATATATTATTATCATCAATATTAGAATTTGTACCGGTTTATAAATAATTGTATCATCAGTACATTTACAATTAATAATATCATATTTATCAGTATCATCATTAATATTTACTAGTATTATTATGATTATCATTTATCATTTTATAAATATTAGAACCCTTATTATTAACATAAGTATGGTATTAGTATTAATATTATTTTAGAGTTATTATTATTAGTATCATTAACAGTTATCATTTTCATTTTTTTTGCTATTAGTATTATCATTATTAATAAAATTATTATTATTATTAGTAAATCATTATTATCTAAATTATTATTTTAACAAATAAATCTTTTGTACACTATATATATACTTATGGTATATACTAGGATTGTATTAATAATTCACATAACAAACTAATAAAATTTCATAAATACAATACTAACCACAAATATATGTATATAAATATATTAATGTCACTATTTATATAAACGTAAATCATTATAGATATATATACATAAAATCGATATATATATAAAATATAATATAAGTATACGTTTTAAAATAAAGGTTAGAATAAATTCTACAAAACTATAATATATAAATAATACATATTAATAAATGAAATTTTGTAACTTACATTATACGTATTAATATATACACAATTGATATAGGTTCGTAAATCCGAGGCCAACCCTGCATTGTTCAATGACGTCATATGTATTTTTACTACAAAATACAGTATCGTGAGTTTCATTTGCCTTTTTACCCTTTATATTTTTGGGCTGAGAATACATGCGCAACTTTTATAACTGTTTTACGAAATTGACACAAGTACGTGAAACTACATTCTATGGTTGGATTATCGAAGTCGAATATGCCCCTTTTTATTAAGTCTGGTAATCTAAGAATTAGGGAACAGACACCCTAATTGACGCGAATCCTAAAGATAGATCTATCGGGCCCAACAAGCCCCATCCAAAGTACCGGATGTT
The DNA here is from genome assembly GCF_046630445.1 of Rutidosis leptorrhynchoides. Lineage (NCBI taxonomy): Eukaryota > Viridiplantae > Streptophyta > Magnoliopsida > Asterales > Asteraceae > Rutidosis > Rutidosis leptorrhynchoides. The sequence continues at coordinate 156,058,179 of NC_092334.1, forward strand.
TTAGTACTTCGAAATTTATATCATGTCCGAAGGAGGATCCCGGAATGATGGATATATTCTTATATATGCATATTGTTAATGTCGGTTACCAGGTGTTCAATCCATATGAATGATATTTTTGTCTCTATACATGGGACGTATGTTTATGAGAAATGGAAATCTGAAATCTTGTGGTCTATTAAAATGATGGAAACGATTGTTTAAGTTAAACTAATGAACTCACCAACCTTTTGGTTGACACTTTAAAGCATGTTTATTCTCAGGTACGAAAGAAATCTTCCGCTGTGTATTTGCTCATTTTATAGATATTACTTGGAGTCATTCATGGCATATTTCAAAAGACGTTGCATTCGAGTCGTCGAGTTCATCAAGATTATTATCAAGTCAATTATAGTTGGATATATTATGAAATGGTATGCATGCCTGTCAACTTTCGATGTAATGAAAGTTTGTCTTTTCAAAAATGAATGCAATGTTTGTAAAATGTATCATATAGAGGTCAAGTACCTCGCGATGTAATCAACTGTTGTGAATCGTTTATAATCGATATGGACTTCGTCCGGATGGATTAGGACGGGTCTTCACAGTTGGTATCAGAGCGGTGGTCTTAGCGAACCAGGTCTTGCATTAGTGAGTCTAACTGATAGTCGTTAGAATGCATTAATGAGTCTGGACTTCGACCGTGTCTGCATGTCAAAAGTTTTGCTTATCATTTAGTGTCGAAAAATTATTTGCTTATCATCCTTAAAGTCTAAGACACGTCTTACTGCCTTTATTGCATAGACAGTGTATAGTTAAATTCATATCTTAGCGTATCTGTTATTGTTACCTTTGCCTGACAGCTTCCGTAGATTCCTCCGTAGCTTATGGGATTTTAGTATTATATATGCATATGTAAATTATGTATTGCAGGGTACTAATCTACATCCTATAATCTATTTCTTATCGAAAATCCTTCATCTGATCGTACGAGATGAATCCCTCAACCAGTTCGAGTCCATCAGATTTCGATAGCTATTTCGATAGTTATTCCGACAGCTATTTCGATATGGATTTCCACTCGAGCTCCGAAAGCAGAGTAACCGGAATGAATCGATCAATTAGCCATCATCTATTCAGAATGAATTGGAGATGGGTTCGTAGTCGACTTAATCAATGGAAACGCGAAGAAGGCGATCATTTCCACTAACCAAATTCACCTCTTGACAATGAACCTAAAACGTTTACCGGCGAACCTGTTCGAGACACCATTTTCTCTCTCATTTCCAAAGTATCTCATCACGATCATATACTATCTCAGATTCTAAACCTCATTCATCCGCTCGTCCGAACCGACAATCATCCCGGTGTAATAGAAGAAGTTAACGAACTTCGCGCATAAGTTGTAGTCTTGGAAAATATGGTGCAAAACGTACCAGCTTCATCCAAATCACCGGCACCAACAGTACCACCAACAACCCAAATTTCAATATCACATGCCTCAACATCTCAATCTATACCTCGAGTATAATCATCATTCTACATGACATTCTACATCAGTTATCTTCGTTCGACATGGTGATTATGTAATCTCTAATGTTTTAGAGATTATTTATTCTAGTTCCAACTGAAAACTAAATGAGTTTAATATCATGTTAACTCATTAAATTCATAATTACATCTGAAGAAAATATATATGTATATATGTTTTCATAAAGATTGTAATTAAAAATTCTTTTGTACAAACTGTTAATAATAAAAATATTTTAACGGGTAGGTAATACCCGAGGAATATTTAAATTTCACATTAATAAGTTACACTGTATATTCTTCGAATCTGATTCAACAGTTATTCACTATCCTATTTAAAACCACCGGGATACTTATCCGTTCACCAAAGAATAACTATTTTCATTCAAATTCAATTTCATATTTGAATTTTGACCTATCAGAATCCAACAAGTGGCATAATGAAGAAATAATGGACACAATAAAAATTGATTAGAAACAGACTAATTAACAATATTAAATTTTATTAAGAAACCACGCTAACAAAATCCTAGCTAACTGTTAATTCCGTATTACATTTTATTTATCGCAATTTATTTATCGCAATTTATTTTATCGCAATTTATATTCTCGCAATTTTATTTTTTGTCATTTAATTTCTGTTATTTACTTTACGCACTTTATTTATCGTCATTTAATTTCTGTTATTTATTTTACGCACTTTAAATATCGGGACACGTATACAAGGTTTTGACATATCATATCGACACATCTATATATATTATTTGGAATCACCATAGACACTCTATATGCAGTAATGATCGAGTTCTCTATACAGGGTTGAGGTTGATTCTATAATAATATATATACTTTGAGTTGTGATCGAGTCTGAGACATGTACACGGGTCACGATACGTATTAATTAATTCAAATATTATATATTAAACTATATATGAATGATTGCACTGTCAACTGTGGACTATCGACTGTGGACTAATAACATTGGACAATTAAAATGAATTAAAATATTGAATATAACATATGAAACTAAACAATTCTTCAAGTTTGCCACTTGATTTCGTCTTAAACCTCATTTGTATCTTCACGATTACATTCTGCGTTCAAACCTTTCATGATTCTTGAAAACACCTCAATCGATAGGATGAATCAACCGCACTTCATCTACGGAAGGAAAGATTTATGCATATAGTTATGCACCTGAGAAACTCTCGGCAATTGAGTAAAAGTTCAACACGTAGCCGCGTCAGATCCTTTGGCATTTATTAACAAAAACAACTTTGCGATCCCTTTTCAAAATTAGCCAATTTTGTCACAGCTCCAACAAGTCAACTTCGACTTTTCGTACGAAACAACCTTATTATAACGTTTATATATACGCGTGCTCTTTTATTGTTACCAGGTAACCTTTCATATTCCATCATATTACCATCAGCGTTTAATCATCTAAAAACACAATTCTCCTGAAACCACCTCGGATTAATAACCGATGATTCAGATATCATAGCATTAAATGCAGAGGAAACAGAAAAATGGTAGATGGTCTAAACGGACCAAAGTTTGATGATAAAGAAAGGAGTGTTAGGAACGCTCGATAGAAAATTGGGTATTGAAAAACAGATTGAGTTACCCATGAAGGAGACCAAGGACAAATACAAGGACCAAATCCTATATTCAAAGGATTCAGGTAATTCTGGATCCGTTGAAATCTTTAGAGAATATCTTGCTCCGAAGTCATGTTAAAATCTTGCGGAAAATCTTTCTCCATCAACCGTCGAACTTAGAAATTCCAAAATATCATCATCAATATCTTTGATATTTCTGAGGATATTTTCATAAATATTCTCGTCCGAAATTATATACCTCTTCGTGCTTCCTGCATATAAATATATTGGAAACATTCAATAGAAAATATAGTACCGAAAAGCAGATTATGCGAAACTATGAAGAAAGCCGTGGATAAATCACAAAGAATAAGTTTGACTTCAAAGAATCCAAATAATTCAATGTCTGCTAAAGTCTATAGTGAATAACTTGCTCCTTACTCTAAACCCTTGCAGACAATAGTTTCTATCATCCTCTGATCTTAGATATTCTGAGATATTATCGTACCTTTCATTATAAATATCCTCCATATTTCTGGAGATATTTTTATAACTATTCTTATCTGAAATCATTAATCTTTTCGTGCTATCAGTATTACATCATATAGAAACTGTTAGTTTCTATATTCTGTAAATTTTCAAGCTTAAAATATGAATGTTATTGAAGTAATGATGGGAACTGATGCATGAGTTAGTATAATATAATGACACTTGATCAACGTGATTATATTACAGTAAGTCATGTTGAGTTTCTAAATGAAACGTGATGATTCACAGATCATAACGTCATCATGTGCCATGTTACATAACTCTTTCATCCTACTTAACTCCGTAACAAATCAAGAAAATGTATTCTTGATGGTTCTATCTTCCGTGATGTTGATAAATTTGAAAATCAAATCGTGCTATCACGTTCCTTCATGCTTAGAACATTATAATCATTCGAAACTCTATATCTATAAATTCTGGACCATTATTCGCTTGACTTGAAGTCGGGAAGAGAAAACAAAAGCATAGAGCTTTGAAATATAAGGGAGAATATAAAGTCCGATAACAACACATAAATTACAAACCGTGTATATCAATGTTTATCGCAACATAAAGACACGGGAGAATTAAAAACATTATAATCCCGAGGGCGAAGTAGAAGAAAGCAGATTCCTCTGGTGGAAGTTGAAAAAGGAGAATGATTGTTGCGATAGTAAGGATGAGGACAAGGATCAGAACTGGATTAATCATTTTCAGAATCTTTTGGATGTATGAACTAAGAAAGAAAGTATAAGAATGGTGAGAATAATGGAAAGGAAGAGCTTAATTTATACTGGAAATATCAGACGTAGTAATCGGGGCAGATCACCGTATTTAATTAAAGAGATCTTAATTTCCATAAATCCCGAAGAATCAGATTTTATAGATCTTCAAGATTTTCTTTAAATCCCTTAAATTTCGGAATTCAACCAAGGCAATGTCAAAAGTTAAGACGCGCCTTATTTTCTAAATTCAAACCTGACTACATCAAAAGTTAAAAACAAATCTTTGTTTCTCATTTCATCCTTTTGTGAATAGCTTCATTCGCACTCTTCGAATAATCGAATTATTTTTATCCATATTACTCAATGATGATAAAACTCAAGTTATCAACTCATATTCGTCAGGAAAACATATTTATTGTTAGCTATGACGACCTCACTCAAATTTCGGGACGAAATTTCTTTAACGGGTAGGTACTGTGATGACCCGGGAATTTCCGACCAAATTTAAACATAATCTTATATGATTCGACTCGATAAGCAAAGTCTATTAAACCGAGTCTCATTATGTTTGAACTATTTCATGATAACATTTGACCTTTAACTATTTCCGACGATTCACGAACCTTTAATTGTAACTAAGAATGTAAATATAAATAATTATATATAAAACTAATTATATTAGTATTAATGAACTATTAAGTAATTTTGTTATTATAAAAGATAACATTTAATAACTAAAGATTTTCATTTTGAATATATATAGTATATTGTATATAAATGATTCAAACATATTTTACCAACGTTATCAAAATATTAAATGTACAATGTTATACTTTGTAGTTAATTGTAAAAATATACATAATTAATCATCTACTCAACATTTAAAACATGATTTTATATATATGGTAGTATACATATATACATAAATATAACTATATATATATGATTTTATACATAATTATTATATTATGTATATGTAGAAATTTATAATATATCTATGATGAAATAATGTACTATTTTAATAAATATATATAATACTTACATATATAAAACATTTATATTTTTCATAATTACATACATAAGTATAATATAATTAGTATGTAAATAAATATTATAATATATTTATATTAAAATGCATAAATATATAATATTCAGTATATGTTACAATACATATTACATAATTATTAAATATTACATAATAATAGATGATATTAATAAATTAAATTTAAATACAAATATAGTTATTGTAGTAATGTTATTTGTATCGTCAAATATCAATATTTGTATTCATAATATCACTTTATATCATATAAAGATGAAATTGGATGTATATATTAGATTATTATTACTAATATTATTATTATCGATAAAATATTAATATTATCATAATTAGTATGGTATTATTATTATTATTATCATTTTTACAATTATTATTATCATTAATATTATATTTATCATTATTATTAATTTTATTAATATTATTAGATATTAATAGTATTGTTATTATATATTATTATTATTAATTAAAAAAAAAACAGTAGGGATCTATATTATACGCGTGACCTCTGTATCCTTTATCTCTATTATTATTATTTTTTTGTTTCTTTCCTGCTCCCAACTCGTGAACCTGTGTTGACATTTTCTCCATTTTTTATCAACCGATCTCTATTATTACAACATGATTATGTATAATTGCAAATCAAATAAAAAGGAAATCCAATGGGATTAAAGAGCACAGCGATATTTTTTTTTCTTCTTCTCTGCACGCTCCAATTTTTTTTTCTCTTAATTCAATTTCGAATAAAGTTTCAAAATCTAAAAATGCAGAAAGGTTAGAAATCTTTCTTTGAATCTATCTGCAAAATCTCAACTCTCAAATCTTTATATCGATCTTGAATTTTGAAGTCAAAGTTTAGTTTAAAAAAAGTCAACAATTGTTCTTGAGACAAATTCGCGTTCGTGTATATGTTTCTGATCAAATTGACGATTCCAGTAGTTTTTATACATGTTTAGAAAACTATTTCGTGTTATAAACATTATCTATAATGTTATCTATTACGAAATCAATTTTTTTTTTGTTCCAAGAACCGACGCTGCAGTAGTCCTTTAGTATTTTTTTTTTATTTTAGAACCCAAATTATTTTTTTTCTGTAATGTTTTGAAGCTTTAAAGGGAACCCCGATTTTGTTTTTTTTTTGGTTATTGATGTTTTGTTGAATCCATGAGACTTGTGGAGAAGAAGAGGAATAGAAGAAAAACAGTTTATATATAAAATTTAAATTCGATATTAGTACAGAGAATCAGAATTGGTGGGATGGTCGAGAGTGTTTGCGTGTGAGCATGTGGTCACGAGATCGATTCCAGAGGACGGTAGTTTCTTTTTTTTTTTGAAACTCTTTTCATGTGAGGTAGTTTTCTTTTCTAATTTTATTATTGTTATTATATATTAATTATTATTAGTATTATTATTATTATTGTGATTGTTTTGATTGTTATTGTTATTGTTATTATTAGTATCATACTTGTTATCATATTTGAAAGTATTATAGACATTACTATTATTATTATGATAGGTATTAATAATATCATTATTAGTAATAAACTTATCATTTTAGTATTTTATCATCATTAGGATTATGATTATGATTATGATTATCATTATTATTATTATGAAGGAAATAAAAATATATTATTATCATCAATATTAGAATTTGTACCGGTTTATAAATAATTGTATCATCAGTACATTTACAATTAATAATATCATATTTATCAGTATCATCATTAATATTTACTAGTATTATTATGATTATCATTTATCATTTTATAAATATTAGAACCCTTATTATTAACATAAGTATGGTATTAGTATTAATATTATTTTAGAGTTATTATTATTAGTATCATTAACAGTTATCATTTTCATTTTTTTTGCTATTAGTATTATCATTATTAATAAAATTATTATTATTATTAGTAAATCATTATTATCTAAATTATTATTTTAACAAATAAATCTTTTGTACACTATATATATACTTATGGTATATACTAGGATTGTATTAATAATTCACATAACAAACTAATAAAATTTCATAAATACAATACTAACCACAAATATATGTATATAAATATATTAATGTCACTATTTATATAAACGTAAATCATTATAGATATATATACATAAAATCGATATATATATAAAATATAATATAAGTATACGTTTTAAAATAAAGGTTAGAATAAATTCTACAAAACTATAATATATAAATAATACATATTAATAAATGAAATTTTGTAACTTACATTATACGTATTAATATATACACAATTGATATAGGTTCGTAAATCCGAGGCCAACCCTGCATTGTTCAATGACGTCATATGTATTTTTACTACAAAATACAGTATCGTGAGTTTCATTTGCCTTTTTACCCTTTATATTTTTGGGCTGAGAATACATGCGCAACTTTTATAACTGTTTTACGAAATTGACACAAGTACGTGAAACTACATTCTATGGTTGGATTATCGAAGTCGAATATGCCCCTTTTTATTAAGTCTGGTAATCTAAGAATTAGGGAACAGACACCCTAATTGACGCGAATCCTAAAGATAGATCTATCGGGCCCAACAAGCCCCATCCAAAGTACCGGATGTTTTAGTACTTCGAAATTTATATCATGTCCGAAGGAGGATCCCGGAATGATGGAGATATTCTTATATATGCATATTGTTAATGTCGGTTACCAGGTGTTCAATCCATATGAATGATATTTTTGTCTCTATACATGGGACGTATGTTTATGAGAAATGGAAATCTGAAATCTTGTGGTCTATTAAAATGATGGAAACGATTGTTTAAGTTAAACTAATGAACTCACCAACCTTTTGGTTGACACTTTAAAGCATGTTTATTCTCAGGTACGAAAGAAATCTTCCGCTGTGTATTTGCTCATTTTATAGATATTACTTGGAGTCATTCATGGCATATTTCAAAAGATGTTGCATTCGAGTCGTCGAGTTCATCAAGATTATTATCAAGTCAATTATAGTTGGATATATTATGAAATGGTATGCATGCCTGTCAACTTTCGATGTAATGAAAGTTTGTCTTTTCAAAAACGAATGCAATGTTTGTAAAATGTATCATATATAGGTCAAGTACCTCGCGATGTAATCAACTGTTGTGAATCGTTTATAATCGATATGGACTTCGTCCGGATGGATTAGGACGGGTCTTCACATTTGGTTCATCAAAACACTTACAACTCTTAACTGAAGTTGTGCTACATGTCTTAGACTTGCACAAGGGTTATGATGGTCCAACCTTGGTAAAGATGATGTAAACACATCAATGAGTTGTACACTTGAAGCTATATGCATCAAGGATGAGAACCATGATGAACATCAAGCACCAAGACCACCGGAACTCACTTTTAACTTCCTGCATTCTGTTTACAGCCCTCTGTCCTACTGTTTCTGTAACATACCAGTAGACCTGGGCTACTGAGACCTTTATTTTCAAATATATCGTTTTGATTAGATAACTTTTCATATAGGACTCGTCTTAATCCGAGTTACGGTTTAGGATTTATGGCCCTCCGATCGTCACTATGTCCTTTAACGTTGTGCAGAAATTTCTGACCTACTCGCACTTAGACCGTCGCCACGGTCAAACGAAGATGATTTTGCTTCTGTAAATTTTACCACACTTAAGGGACTCATATATGGAGCCATGGCCACTAGTCTCACCTTAATTCAGTAAGGGTAGAGGCCGTGGTGGCTGATCGAAGTCAGCCTTTGTTTTAAACTACTTTCATAAACGAAACCTACTTTACGCCTTTTGTTTGATGATGAATGATGATGACCTTTATGACCTTAAATACATACTTTTAAACCTATTAAGATGATTTACTGACTTGGTACTATTTGACTTAGGTTGAGGACCCGTTTGGACAACCTTCATTACTTGCTTACTTTCCGAGTCATACTTTACCGCTACTTTATCATTGTGAGTTATAGCATTCCCTTTTTACTTTAACTATTTTGGGAACTGAGAATACATGCGCGTTTTATGTTTTACATACTAGGCACGAGTACTTAAACTTATATATGTGTGGGTTATATAACGGCAGAAACATTCCCTTTAGCTCGGTAACGTTTAGTCATTGGTTTTTGAACCGGTGAACGCGAATCTTAGATATGGATCCATAGGGTTTGACATCCCCACTCGGGCTAGTAGCGCTAGCATTTAACGAGTGTTTAATACTTCGTATACATACGCACTTTCCAAGTGTACTTTCAGGGGTATAAACGTTAAGTTAGTTACCAAGTGCCCACGGTTAACATATACTTTATCATACTGTTTTGAAACGCTCTTTGTAGCACTGAAATCTCGTGGCCTACCTTACATACTGTTATACTTAAACTATAGCTCACCAACCTTTGTGTTGACATTTTTAAGCATGTTTTTCTCAGGTGCTTAAGGTTATTTGCTTCCGCTGTCATGCTAGTCTTGCCGTAGACACCTGCTGATCTAGTGTTATCACCGCATGAACTGTTTATCATGCATTCAAACTTTAATACATTTGAAACTATGTTTTGTAACGACCTAAGGGTCACATACATTTATTCATGCTTGCTATTCGTAGAAGCATACTGTTGGTGTAAAACAATTGACGTCGGTTATGATGTCATCTTTTTATCGTGAATGCAACTTCTTTTATTACAGCATGTAGTACTTAACCTTGTAATGATCCTGTTGTTGATGATTCGTACACGATGGTTTTGTACGGGGCATCACATTTGGTATCAGAGCATTGGTTGTAGGGAATTAGGTTGCATTAGTGAGTCTAAGACCGACCCGAGTAGGATTCACTAATAGGACTAATCTACAACTTGCTAGTTTACGTGTTTCCGCTGAACTTACTGCATGCTGCTGCTTACTGTTACTGCTATATGCCGTATGCTACTACATGATTTCACTACTGCATGCTATTACTTGCTTTTGATTGCATGCTACCTTCGTACGATTTGCTGTTATTGCCATGCTACTTATTGTTATACATGCTTTAAACTGTTGGCCTAATACGTGCTTGCTTTATGACTTACTGACACGGAAAATTTATTTTTTCCTTGTTCAGATGTCAGATGTACCACCTGCTAGCGTTTTGGGCAGTTTAGACTCTTCATCTACTCCACCTACCACCGTTGCCAATCCACCGATCCCGATATGCACAAGTGACCCCGGCGCTTCATCTTCCGGGACTAGCAGCCAGCCGCCTGCACCAGTGGCTACTTCTGATGGACACGTGAGCCCTACGGAGATTCCAGCTCCGTCTGCTCCCGGACCCTCGGATTCACAGCCCCGCATCGGTGGTGTTGTAATCCCCGAGTTCGGGGAAGGGCCATTCCGTAACCATATGCGCATGCCGTGCCGACGCACTCCAGATGGACGTTTAGTGCCGATTCCGCCATTCAGACACAGAGAGATGTTGGCCGCCTTCAGACTGCCAGTTCAGCCACCCGTGTCACCACCACATGATTCGGATGACTCATCATCCGCCGATTCTTCATCAGATGATTCTTCATCAGACTCCAGTGACAACGAGGACCCTGCTGATATACCTATTCAGCCACCCTCTACCCCACCAAAGAAGCGGTACCGTCCTGATGGTACCGTCATTCCAGGGGTGAATGGAAGTCGTGCTTTCACTGACGCTTTTGGTCGGCATCGGAGGGTTACTGCCCGTAAGCGGCTTGTGCCGTACCCTGCCGACCCACTCATACGTAAGGCACCTCGTTACGTGCTGACTATTTCTGGAGCCAGGACATCTGCACCCCGCTTCGTGCGGTCTGCACCACCCGCTCCACCAGCATCACCCGCTCCACCTGCACCATCCGCTCCACCGGCCCCACCTGCACCACCAGCACCACCTGCCCCACCATCTCCCACTGTCGAGGAACTGACAAGGGAGGTGGGAACCCTCCGAGCTCGGGTTGCTGAGCTCGAGGAGCAGTTGGCTCAGGTTTTAGACATCCTACACCCACCTTCACCGTAGGACCTTTTATATTAGATTTCATGATGTAATCTAGTTGTAGTTTCATATTTCACTTATGTATTGTATGAACCTATCATGATGTATGAAACTTATTATTAATGAATGGAAACTTTGTGACGTTATTTTTGCACAAGTGTTCTATTTACGTTACTGTATGGTGTTTTTGCGGTACTTGTATCAACTTGCGTTACTTAATTTACATGTGTTGTGCTGTTTACATGTTGGTTGTTATATACTATATTATTATATAACGAATGCTGGATTTTGACTTGAGTCAAAATGTTTGTATAGAACACCATGGCTAACAGTCGATCTACACCTACTGCTGCTCAAATTGAAGAGATGATCTAAGAACGTGTAGCCGCAGCCCTAGCAGAAAGAAACCTCCAAGCTCCACCCCCACCACCACCGGTTATCCCACCCATTCGAAATGGGTGTACTTACAAGGAATTTCAGAGCTGCAAACCACATAACTTCAGTGGAACCGAGGGACCGGTTGGTCTCACCAGATGGTTCGAGAAACTTGAATCAGTATTCCGAGTTAGCAACTGTTCGGAGGACAGCAAAACCAAATTTGCTTCTTGCACGCTATCTGACGGTGCGCTCACGTGGTGGAACACAATGGCTCAGGCACAAGGCATTGATGAGGCGTATGCTACGCCATGGGAGGAATTCAAAGTGGCTATGATTGATGAGTATTGTCCAAGAACTGAAATCCAAAAGATGGAGATGGAATTCATGCAGTTAAAGGCCGTTGGGAACGACCTTGATGGGTACAACAGGAGATTTTTGGAACTAGCCCTGATGTGTCCGACCATGGTCACCTCGGAATTCAAACGAATGGAAAGGTACTTCTGGGGACTCTCTAAGAGCATCAAAGGAAACGTCACATCGTCCAAACCACCGAATGTTCCCGAAGTAATGCGCATGGCGCATACCCTCATGAATCAGATTCTTATTGATGAGCCAGAGAAGGCTAAGTCTGAAGCTGGTAGTAGCGAAAAGCGAAAGTGGGATAACAACAACAACAACAACAACAACAACAACAATAACAACAACAACAACAACAACAACAACAACAACAACAACAACAACAACAACAACAACAACAACAACAACAACAACAACAACAACAACAACAACAACAACAACAACAACAACAACCACCACCACAACAACAGGGGGAGAACCTATGACCAGACCCCCGCCAAGAGGCACAATAATGGTGGAAACCCCAACCCCAACAACAACACCAACTCCAACCCGAACTACAAGGGAACCTTACCACAATGCAAGAGGTGTTACAAACACCACACTGGGTATTGCAATGTTGTCTGCGAGAAGTGTCAACGGGCTGGGCATATCGGGAAAGACTGCAAGGTCACCACTTTGAACGGGAAGCCGAATACCAATGGACCTAAAAGTGCTATGAATGCGGGCAGACGGGCCATTTCAGAAATGCGTGCCCAAACAAGCGAAAAGACGGCGGACCACCCAGTGCTAGAGCTTTCAATGTTAATGCAAGGGACGCCCGAGAAAACCCCGACTTGGTGACAGGTATATTCAAAATTAACAATCTTTTAGCTCCTGTCTTGATACTGGTGCAGATAGAAGTTATGTATGTAGACATTTTTGCGATAAGATTAATTGGTCATTAGTCCCGTTAAAAGAGAGTATGCTTGTCGAGGTCACCAACGGTAAACTTGAAAAAGTTGACCGCATTAGTCGAGGAGCTATTATCAACATAGCTGGTGCAGATTTCGAAATTGACTTGATACCTATCAAACTGGGAAGTTTTGACGTGATTGTCGGTATGGATTGGTTGAGCAAGATAAAGGCCGATATTATCTGTGGAGATAAAGCACTTCGTATACCACAAGGAGATGGCGAACCACTACTTATCTATGGAGAGAGATGTACCTCGAAGTTGAACCTCATTAATTGCGTGAAAGCGCAAAAGATTATGAAGAAGGGACGTTTTGCTATCATAGCACATGTGAAAGCGGTAGAAACTGAGGTGAAGAGCGTGAACGACGTTTGAATTGTGAACGAATTTTCCGATGTCTTCCCAGAGGAATTGCCTGGATTGCAAAGAGCAGTAGAGTTTCAGATTGATTTAGTTCCAGGAGCTGCACCTGTAGCTCGCGCACCTTATAGACTCGCACCTTCCGAGATGCAAGAATTACAGAGCCAACTACAAGAACTCTTAGATCGAGGGTTTATCCAACCAAGTTTCTCGCCTTGGGGTGCACCTGTATTGTTTGTAAAGATGAAGGATGGATCCTTCCGTATGTGTATCGACTACCGCGAACTCAACAAATTGACTATCAAGAATCGGTATCCTCTTCCACGAATTGACGATCTTTTTGACCAACTACAAGGATCGAGCATTTACTCAAAAATCGATTTGCGATCCGGATATCACTAGCTGAGGGTGAAGGAAAGTGATGTAAAGAAAACTACATTCAGGACCCGTTATGGTCATTATGAGTTTCTCGTGATGCCGTTCGGTTTGACAAATGCACCTGCTGTGTTCATGGACCTCATGAATCGTGTCTGCAAGCCGTACTTGGATAAGTTTGTTATCGTCTTCATAGATGATATCCTCATCTACTATAAGAGCGAAGAAGAACATGAGCAACACCTCCGATTAGTGCTTGAACTCTTAAGACAAGAACAACTTTACGCCAAATTCTCCAAGTGTGAATTTTGGTTGAAGGAAGTCCAGTTTCTGGGTCATGTTGTGAGCGACCAGGGTATCAAAGTTGATCCCGCCAAGATTGAAGCCATCAGCAAGTGGGAGACCCCCTGTGATACCCCGTACTAATTCATCATGTACGGACCATCAACAACAGGATCATTACAAGGTTAAGTACTATATGCTATTTTAAAAAGAGTTTGCATTCATAATAAAAGTGACGTCATAACCAACGTCGAATGTTTTACATCAAAAGTATGCTCCTACGAATAGCAAGCATGAATAATAGTACGTGACCCCATAGGTCATTACAAATCATTGTTTCAAAAGTAATAATGTTTGAATGCAAACAAACGTTCATGCAGTGACATCTCTAAAGCAGCGGGTGTCTACAGCAAGACTAGTACAACAACGGAAGCAAGTATCCTTAAGCACCTGAGAAAAACATGCTTAAAAACGTCAACACGAATATTGGTGAGCTATAGTTTAAGTATAACAGTAATGTAAGGTAGGCCACGAGATTTTAGTGCTACAAAGAGCGTTTCAAAACAGTAATCCAAATCAGTATGTTTAAGTATATGCTCAACCGTGGGCACTCGGTAACTAACTTAACGTTTAATAAAATATCACCCCCTGAAAGTACACTTGGCAAGTGCGTATGTCTACGAAGTATTAAACACTCGTTAAATGCTAGCGCGACTAGCCCGAGTGGGGATGTCAAACCCTATGGATCCATATCTAAGATTCGCGTTCACCGGTTCAAAAACCAATGACTAAACGTTACCGAGCTAAAGGGAATGTTTCTGCCGTTGTATAACCCACACATATATAAAGTTTAAGTACTCATGCCTAGTATGTAAATCATAAAATCCTCATGTATTCTCATTTCCCAAAATAAGTTAAAGTAAAAAAGGGAATGCTATAACTCACAATGATAAGGTAGCGGTAAAGTATGACTCGGAAAGTAAGCAAGTAATGAAGGTCGTCCAAACGGGTCCTCAACCTAAGTCAAATAGTACTAAGTCAGTAAATCGTCCGAATAGGTTTAAATGTATGTAAATAAGGTCTTAAGGGTCATCATCATTCATCATCAAACAAAAGGCGTAAAGTAAGTTTCGTTCATGAAGAGAGTTTTAAACGAAAGCTGAGTTTGGTCAGTCACCACGGCCTCAATACCTACTGAAATAAGGTGAGACCAGTGGCCATGGCTCCGTATATGAGTCCTTTAGTTGTGGTAAAAATTACGGAAGCAAACTCGTCTTTGTTTGACCGTGGCGACGGTCTAAGTGCGAGTAGGTCAGAATTTTCAGCACAACGTTAAATGGACATAGTGACGATCGGAGGGCCATAAATCCTAAACCGTTAATCGGATCAAGACGAGTCCTATATGAAAAGTTATCTACTCGAACAGAGCTATCTGAAAATCATAATTACAATAGCCCAGGTTGTACGGGTCAGACACAGAAAGAGTAAAACAGTAGGGTCAGTAGGTTCCGGTGGTTCTTGGTGCTCGATGCTTATCATGGTTCTCATCCTTGATGCATATGGCTTCAAGTGTACAACTCATTGATGTGTTTGCATTATTTTCACCAAGATTTTACCATCATAAACCAAGTGTAATTCTAAGACATGAAGCACAACTCACTTAAGTGTTGCAAGTGTTTTGATGAACCAAAGTTACATCAAGGTCTTAGATTCAACACATACATGAAATGTAAAAGTAATATTAACCAAGTTTTAACAATTATGACACAAGTGTAGGTCTAAGACATGTAGAACAACTCACTTAAGAGTTGTATGAAGTTTGATGAACCAAAGTTACATCAAGGTCTTAGATCTAACACATACATGAACTTTAAAACTAATAATAAGTTACAAACTTGTAAGTAAACTAACTAATCAAGATCTTAAGATGTAGAACATAGTTCTTAGTTAGATCTTGAAGATCCAAGACCCAAAAGTCTAGATCTAAAGTTATTAAGTTAAATCTAACACAAGTGTATGAAGTTATAACTAAAGAGTTACACTTCTATGTTCTTGAACTTTTAAAGTTAACTTTTAGTTCAAGATTTATGAGATCAAAGTTAACTAGTAACACTTGACCAATCTTAACCATCAAACATGAATTTAAAGTGCATAAAATAAAGAAACAAGTTAAGTAAACAAGTAACTAGTTCATGGATTGTTCATACTTTAAAGATTCAAACCAAAGTTTGATCTTTAAGAGAGTAAACTTTAAAGTTTACTAACATGACTTACAAGTATTATTTGCAACACATGAACTCTAAATCTTTTAAAACAAGTAAGGTAGAATCATAAACTAGTAAGTTTATGTTCTTGAGTGTTCTTGTAATTACAAGATAAAAGAAGAATGAAACTAGTAAGTTTGATTCTTGAAACCAAGTAAGTAAGTAACAAACAACTACTATTAATCAACACAAGTAACAAAAGA
Organism: Rutidosis leptorrhynchoides; assembly: GCF_046630445.1. Classification (NCBI taxonomy): domain Eukaryota; kingdom Viridiplantae; phylum Streptophyta; class Magnoliopsida; order Asterales; family Asteraceae; genus Rutidosis; species Rutidosis leptorrhynchoides. The sequence continues at coordinate 156,074,756 of NC_092334.1, forward strand.
TTGAAACAAACAAAGAATGTTAATGATTATGTGGGTGATATGCTACGGTTTTGGATGAAGAAAAGAGAGAAAAAGAAGTCTCATAACACTTAGAAGAATGTAAAGAAAGAGAGAAAAGAATGTTGCAAGTTTGAAGTGTTTTGTGTGTGTGAGAAGTGAGGATGTAATGCTAATAACAAGTAGTCAAAAAAAATGAAATACTCCTCCCTTATTCCCCTTAAATGCTGCGATTTTAGAAATGGACAAGGGAAGGGAAAGATCCACAAGATTTACACATGTAAAGCCTTAAAAAAGTTGGATAAATGGGGGGTTTCATGGGGACTATGGTGGAACTAGATTCCTTACTAACTTAAACCAACTAGTTAAATTCTAATGTGATACTTACATGTAAGAATGGGCTAGTTAGTCCATTAAGATGTAGGGTGGGCTTATAAGTCCAAGTTCAAGAGTCCATTAACATTAATCAAGCCCAAGTTCCATTAGTTAACAAGTAAATCCAATAAAAACCCAAGTAATTAACTACTAACCATAGTTAATTAAAATGATTAATAAAACTTAATCATGAATGTAAATAATATTTAAAAATATTATTTGTGTAAGTTTCGTGTGTCACAAAGACGTTTCGGGCAATTAAAGTCAAGTACGGGCAATCATGGCAACATGTAAATGTAATAACATACATTCGTTTAATCACAAGTATTAATAATAAACCATTGTTAATTAAGGATGGAAAAACCAGGGTCGTTACATTACCCACCTGTTAAAGAAAATTTCGTCCCGAAATTTTAAGGAGTGACCAACAATGGTACCGCATTTAAATAAGAAGGAGCGTATCAAAGTTCCGTGAGACTCGTGACTCAGAAGTGAGTTATTTACCTTGAAAGGTGCTTCAATGTATGAAAGTAAGAATAGGTATATGCCATTAATTAAGTCTCTTGTCCTAAGAGATCAACAAATTGATTTCGTTTCTGATTAACGTGAGTATGTCATCTGGATGTATATTCACAAAAGGAAAGATGGTGTGTTTAGCCTTTCAGGCATCTTTAGTAAGCTGGGTGCGTGAAATGCATCATGAATGTTTCTAAGCTCCTCTAAAACATCGAGCGCTTAGGTCGTAATACAAAGCTAACAGGTAAGATGGAAAACATGGTGATCACAACCATGCGATTTGATGTCTGGATAGTGTTAGCCACGAATTTTACAAATCCCCTTGATTTTGGAAGGAGGCCATAGGCATAAGGAACCCGATATTTATGAACGTTTCATTTGAATAAGTGATTTGAAATTTTAGCTAAAAGTGATCAATCGGACTAGCAAGCCATAATTATTCATAGTGTCTTCAGAACGGTCTGAACGAACAATGAGGAATATCGCCTAGTTTACCATACTGCAGGTGAACCTACCCTTAGATGAAATGAAAACACAGTTCCGTAATGTAACTTCATCCTTTCAGTTACATGTTGAAGTAGGGTTAACGTTAACTAGAGCAACATACAGTTGCAACCAATGGAGGAAGGGACATATAGAGTATCCACATCAGTGTCATAAATGTTTTAAGCAGTCCCCTCCCAAAGGATAACAAGATTCATAGGTTCTCAAGGTATCTTATATTACATTTTCGAAAGAAAGTCGCACGAAGGGTGTGGTCTTTGAACGAGAGTGAACTCTTCGAGTGGTTCATTCTGAATTTATCCGTGCACTTAAGGGGATGTGCGGATGAGAAGATACGTGAATCCTTGGTCCTAACGAATGGTTTACTTCGAGTGAAAAGAATCTCCAAAAAGTAATTTCTTGTACCATAATATACTGATTCGTAGAGATGATGTTTACGAGGGTGTTGCGTTTAGCCGCGAAGTTTGGAGAGTAGAAACTCACCTAGCGCTTTTCCTACAATGGGGTGGCCACTGAGTGTACTCTGGGAAACTGATTTATCGGCCCGCATTTTTGTCATGTCTAGCTTTAAAAAGAACATTTTATAGGTGCAAAGATTTTCTAACAAATTTTATAAAACCGCCATCCAAAGTGGCTCAAGAGTTTTTTTTTTTTTTTTTTCTTTCAAAGATCTTAATAGTAGGTCTCATCCCTAACAGAGGGCGAGAGAAAGTGTGATCCTTACATGGTGTAGTCTAATACGAAAGCCTTTAATAAAGTCAACCGAGAGAGTTTTAAAAAGCAAAACCTTTAAACGTTTGTTGTGACAACATAAACGGAACGAAGTTCCTAGTAAATTTAGAAGTAGGTACAACGTGTACCATTGTGCACAAAACTATTTGACTCAAGTTGAATAACTCGGTACAGGAGCGGCTTTTAAATAATTTGAAGATATAACTTAGTGTCAAAATAAGTAAGTATAATTTATGCATATACGATTTTATAAATCGTATATGTGGCAGAAAAGTTTTTAGTACTTTCATTGTCTGTAAATCTTGTGAGGACCACACAAATAAACGACGTGTAAAAATTTTGATAAACATAGTTTTTCGTATTTCAAAGGTTACAAGTTGAAAAAGGTTGAGTGGAAAGTCTTTGAATCATCGGGTGACCGGTTACTAGGTAATGAAAACTAATGACATAAATGTTGTTTTGGTAATTATCAGGACACAAGTCTTTGGGCCAAAATATTCACGTGTGAGGCCGTTGCTAAAAAGTGAGGTACGAAGGATAGAGCACGAGGATGAGAAGTTAATCGCTTCTTGAATTTGTAAAATGCCAAACAGGTCGTGACTAATAATGAAGTCAAAATACCGATGGTGTTAATGTTACTAAATGAGAGTTTCTTGGGATGAGTTAGGACTTAGAGTTATGTAAGAAAGAGCATTCTAACTGGTGTGGTGAAATAAATCCATGGGGTAACGCAATAGTTTTGAATGGTTTATGTGAATGTCCGAAGGCCTTGCATGACGTGGTAGTCAGTGACTTTATCACATATACATGAATCTCTCGATTTCGAAGGTTATAAAGCCTTTATGATGACTTGGATACGGATAAGCAACAAAAATTTTATATAATAAGCAACGAAGGTTTTATAAAAATCGTTTATGGTGACAATGTAAGAGAAAGAACGAAGTTCTTAGTAAATTAGGGTTATGTATAACACGTACCGTTCAGAGTATGATATCTTTTGAATAAAAGGTTTGATTTGTAAAAGTGAAGGTGAAGTTTCATATGTACTTGTCGAAAATAAGTACTCATTTACTTTATTTTATATAACGGGTACGATTTCAAAAAAATTTGCATGAATGGCAAACAAAACAAATTTATTTTTATAAAGCTTTGAGAGGATAGCACAGTAAAAATAATGTGTGTAAAGTTTTGGCAAACAAAATTTCATATTTCGGAGGTTACAAGTTGGAAAAGATTGATGAGAATCGAGTAAGAGACTTTTAAAAATTTCGAGTGATATTTGAGGTAATAAAAACCATTGAATTTATATGTGTTTGACGACTATTAGTAAGACATGAGTCCTTTGACCAAAAATGCTTAAGTGTGAAGTTGTTGCTTATAAGTGAGATACGAATGGGAGAGTATGAGGATGAGAGTTAACCACTTATTGATTTTAGGAAAAATTTCGAACTGGTATGACTAATATCGAAGTAAGAAGGATGATGTTGTGGTTATCATCGAATAAGAAGTTTCTCGTAATAAGTTAGGATTTAGAGTTGCGTAAGAATGAGTATCAAATGAGATTCTTGGGAAATCTTCAATATAGAATTTGAATTGTTGAAGGGACGGAATACAATTCCTTTAAGTATCGTTGTGCAAGTTTGTCCATTGTATCGGTTTCTTTCATGGCTAGAAGGTGAGCAGTTTTGGCGAGATGGTTAATAATAATCTAGATGATGTCCTAACCGCCTTACCATCTCTGGTAGCTTAGTGATGAATTCCTTCCCATTTCCATTGTGGGATTTCGGGTTGTTGTCATGTAACTAATAAGGTTCAGTTTTCGGGTTACATCTCTTCCCATAACAGTTTCACCATTCCTGCGAGGTATACGAATAAATTTTCCTCATTATAAATAAATTCCGCTTTCATCCTTGAAAGTCAGTTCGTCCCAACTATTTCATCAAAGCTTCCTAACTTGATGAGTATTAGATTAATCTTAAAGTTCATCCCAACTATTGCATCCAATTTCTCAAATTGATAGGTTAGGTTAATCTTAGGGTTCATTCCAACCAATCTTATTATACTGATGTGAAAATTTTATCAATCTTCTCAAATAACATATGCCTGTACGTAGATAACTAATCCTTCTCAACTACTACATTACAACTTCCAAGTTTGGTTAATATGAGGTCATCTCCAAATGACCCACCTATTAATCTTAAAGTACTACCTTAAATTATTCCTCTATCTCTGCCAGTTTACCATTTGCTTGTCCTCTAGAATACTTAACCCTCATGGTTGTTAATGGCTTATTAGTCATGACACTAAAGTTCTTAGATATAAGGTTTCTATCACTCCAGTATTAAACAGCCTTGTGACAATAAAACATTGTGATGAAATGTACCCTAACTAAAATCAGGATCCATGCAAAACTCCATAACGATTGCTTTACCGCAGGTAATTTTAAAGTTTTTCCTATATGAGAATTTTTTTCCCTTAAATGACCAGGGTGTCGATATCTATAGCAAATTTTCGGGTTAACAATTCTGCAATCAAGGCCCCTCTTGTACAGTATCTTGGCTACGTGGTTATTCTTTCCCTACCTTTAACAGGCTACAATGTGTATGCTCAAGTAATTCCTGACAAAATTCTCCCTGGATCACCCCATATTCCTCATGTAGTAACATTGGAACATCTGCATGATTTACTTCAATATAATCACGCTGACCTGGCGTCATTATATTGTACTAAATCGTACGTTCATTCTAATATCATTTCATATGGTCAATGTAATGTGATCACTTCCAATTATACACAATTTCATCTAACGGTGCTTTATCTATGCCATCTCAAAATGGAATCGACATAACTGATCTCACAGTTTCTCAATGTGGTTGCGTAGGTTCCGTAGGTCATGTATTAATGCCTAAGTGTCCCGAAGTTTCTTCAAAGGTTTGGATTCAGGTAACGTTGTTAGGTTCCTTCTAGATATTCATTCCGGGTCTCGCGTCGGGTTGTACGTGTAGCAAGTAGTGATACGATATGTCTTGAGGTGACTCGCAAGTCTTTGGGTATGGCTGAACATCAGTGGAAGACAATATGAGTTTATGAAAAGGAGGTGCCTTTCCGACTTCTCCAATGCCTAAGTATAGAAGTGTCGTTAGGTCGTCGAGTAGTGGTGAAGGATGAAAGAGATGAGTGACAGTCATGAAAGCGTACAGGGTATGTGTCAACTGAACAATCTTCTAGATTGCGTGAAGTAATGTTTCGATCTCTGGAACGGTGAAGCAGTAGTAACAGGTGGATAACACTACTAGTTCTTAGGGTCAGACGAGTGGAAAAGTAGTTCAGGAAAACATCTGAACCGAGAAAGATAAGTTCTCCAAGTCGGTATAGCGGATAGTAGGCAGGTAGCAAGAGTGTAATCAGGCATAACAACTACAGCAGCCTAGTTCGTTTATAGCAGTACGTAGCATGGCAAGTAACAGTATCATACCGAGGTAACATGCTAAAGGAAGATAGTGGCATGCAGTAATATAACATAGTAGCATGAAATCGAAGGCGAATAATAGCATGCAGTAGTGAAACATGTAGTAGCATACGGCATATAGCAGTAAAAAGTAAGCAGCAGCATGCAGTAAGTTCAACGGAAACAAGTAAACTAGCAAGTTGTAGATTAGTCCTATTAGTGGATCCTACTCGGGTCGGTCTTAGACTCACTAATGCAACCTAATTCCCTACAACCTGGCTCTGATACCAAATGTGATACCCCGTACTAATTCATCATGTACGGACCATCAACAACAGGATCATTACAAGGTTAAGTACTATATGCGATTTTAAAAAGAGTTTGCATTCATAATAAAAGTGACGTCATAACCAACGTCGAATGTTTTACATCAAAAGTATGCTCCTACGAATAGCAAGCATGAATAATAGTACGTGACCCCATAGGTCGTTACAAATCATTGTTTCAAAAGTAATAATATTTGAATGCAAACAAACGTTCATGCAGTGACATCTCTAAAGCAGCGGGTGTCTACAGCAAGACTAGTACAACAACGGAAGCAAGTAACCTTAAGCACCTAAGAAAAATATGCTTAAAAACGTCAACACGAATGTTGGTGAGCTATAGTTTAAGTATAACAGTAATGTAAGGTAGGCCACGAGATTTCAGTGCTAGAAAGAGCGTTTCAAAACAGTAATCCAAATTAGTATGTTTAAGTATATGCTCAACCGTAGGCACTCGGTAACTAACTTAACGTTTAATAAAATATCACCCCCTGAAAGTACACTTGGCAAGTGCGTATGTCTACGAAGTTTTAAACACTCATTAAATGCTAGCGCGACTAGCCCGAGTGGGGATGTCAAACCCTATGGATCCATATCTAAGATTCGCGTTCACCGGTTCAAAAACCAATGACTAAACGTTACCGAGCTAAAGGGAATGTTTCTGCCATTGTATAACCCACACATATATAAAGTTTAAGTACTCGTTCCTAGTATGTAAAACATAAAATCTGCATGTATTCTCAGTTCCCAAAATAAGTTAAAGTAAAAAAGGGAATGCTATAACTCACAATGATAAGGTAGCGGTAAAGTATGACTCGGAAAGTAAGCAAGTAATGAAGGTCGTCCAAACGGGTCCTCAACCTAAGTTAAATAGTACTAAGTCAGTAAATCGTCCGAATAGGTTTAAATGTATGTAAATAAGGTCTTAAGGGTCATCATCATTCATCATCAAACAAAAGGCGTAAAGTAAGTTTCGTTCATGAAGAGAGTTTTAAACGAAAGCTGAGTTTGGTCAGTCACCACGGCCTCAATACCTACTGAAATAAGGTGAGACCAGTGGCCATGGCTCCGTATATGAGTCCTTTAGTTGTGGTAAAAATTACAGAAGCAAACTCGTCTTTGTTTGACCGTGGCGACGGTCTAAGTGCGAGTAGGTCAGAATTTTCAGCACAACGTTAAATGGACATAGTGACGATCGGAGGGCCATAAATCCTAAACCGTTACTCGGATTAAGACGAGTCCTATATGAAAAGTTATCTACTCGAACAGAGATATCTGAAAATCATAATTACAGTAGCCCAGGTCATACGCGTCAGACACAGAAACAGTAAAACAGTAGGTTCCGGTGGTTCTTGGTGCTCGATGCTTATCATGGTTCTCATCCTTGATGCATATGGCTTCAAGTGTAGAACTCGTTGATGTGTTTGCATCATTTTCACCAAGGTTTTACCATCATAAACCAAGTGTAAGTCTAAGACATGAAGCACAACTCACTTAAGTGTTGCAAGTGTTTTGATGAACCAAAGTTACATCAAGGTCTTAGATTCAACACATACATGAAATGTAAAAGTAATATTAACCAAGTTTTGACTATTATGACACAAGTGTAGGTCTAAGACATGTAGCACAACTCACTTAAGAGTTGTATGAAGTTTGATGAACCAAAGTTACATCAAGGTCTTAGATCTAACACATACATGAACTTTAAAACTAATAATAAGTTACAAACTTGTAAGTAAACTAACTAATCAAGATCTTAAGATGTAGAACATAGTTCTTAGTTAGATCTTGAAGATCCAAGACCCAAAATTCTAGATCTAAAGTTATTAAGTTAAATCTAACAGCAGTGTATGAAGTTATAACTAAAGAGTTACACTTCTATGTTCTTGAACTTTTAAAGTTAACTTTTAGTTCAAGATTTATGAGATCAAAGTTAACTAGTAACACTTGACCAATCTTAACCATCAAACATGAATTTAAAGTGAACAAAATAAAGAAACAAGTTAAGTAAACAAGTAACTAGTTTATGGATTGTTCATACTTTAAAGATTCAAACCAAAGTTTGATCTTTAAGAGAGTAAACTTTAAAGTTTACTAACATGACTTACAAGTATTATTTGCAACACATGAACTCTAAATCTTTTAAAACAAGTAAGGTAGAATCATAAACTAGTAAGTTTATGTTCTTGAGTGTTCTTGTAATTACAAGATAAAAGAAGAATGAAACTAGTAAGTTTGATTCTTGAAACCAAGTAAGTAAGTAACAAACAACTACTATTAATCAACACAAGTAACAAAAGATTGAAACAAACAAAGAATGATGATGATTATGTGGGTGATATGCTACGGTTTTGGATGAAGAAAAGAGAGAAAAAGAAGTCTCATAACACTTACAAGAATGTAAAGAAAGAGAGAAAAGAATGTTGCAAGTTTGAAGTGTTTTGTATGTGTGAGAAGTGAGGATGTAATGCTAGTAACAAGTAGTCAAAAAAAATGAAATACTCCTCCCTTATTCCCCTCAAATGCTACGGTTTTAGCAAAGGACAAGGGAAGGGAAAGATCCACAAGATTTACACATGTAAAGCCTTAAAAAAGTTGGATAAATGGGGGGTTTCGTGGGGACTATGGTGGAACTAGATTCCTTACTAACTTAAACCAACTAGTTAAATTCTAATGTGATACTTACATGTAAGAATGGGCTAGTTAGTCCATTAAGATGTAGGGTGGGCTTATAAGTCCAAGTTCAAGAGTCCATTAACATTAATCAAGCCCAAGTTCCATTAGTTAACAAGTAAATCCAATAAAAATCCAAGTAATTAACTACTAACCATAGTTAATTAAAATGATTAATAAAACTTAATCATGAATGTAAATAATATCTAAAAATATTATTCGTGTAAGTTTCGTGTGTCACAAAGACGTTTCGGGCAATTAAAGTCAAGTACGGGCAATCATGGCAACATGTAAATGTAATAACATACATTCGTTTAATCACAAGTATTAATAATAAACCATTATTTATTAAGGATGGAAAAACCAGGGTCGTTACACCCCCACTACTCCAACTCACATTCACCAATTCCTAGGTCTCGCCGGTTATTACCGAAGGTTCATTGAAGGATTTTCTCTGATTGCGCGTCCTTTGACCGCGCTGACTCACAAGGGCAAGAAGTTCATTTGGGAACCCGCACACGAATCAGCATTTCAAACTTTGAAGAAAAAGTTAACCTCCGTACCTATTCTATCACTTCCTGAGGGCAGTGACGACTTTGTTGTTTATTGCGATGCTTCAAAAAGTGGTTTTGGTTGTGTACTGATGCAACGATCAAAAGTTATTGCCTATGCCTCCCGCCAACTGAAGATTCACGAGTGGAACTACACTACTCACGATCTTGAACTTGGAGCCGTTATCTTTGAGCTTAAATTATGGAGACATTATTTGTATGGAACTAAGAGCACTATCTTCACCGATCATAAAAGTCTCCAGCACATCTTTGATCAGAAGCAACTGAATATGAGATAGCGTCGATGGATCGAGACGCTCAACGACTACGATTGTGAACTCCGTTATCACCCTGGCAAGACCAATGTTGTAGCTGATGCTTTAATCCGAAAGGAGAGGGCGACACCTCTTCGTGTTAGGGCTCTGAACATCACCATTCATTCGAACCTCAACAGCCAGATCAGAGTAGCCCAGGATGAGGCTCTCAAGGAGGAGCACATATCTCATGAACATTTGAACATACTTGTCTCTCGATTCGAGGTTAGGGAGTCTGGACTCCGATGTTATGCCGGAAGAATTTGGGTACCTTATTATGGAGATCTACGAAACCTGATACTTGATGAAGCACACAAATCGAGATATTCGATTCATCCTGGAGCGCGCAAAATGTACCACGACCTTAAAGAACAGTATTGGTGGCTGAATCTTAAGAAGGACATTGCGACTTATGTTGGTAAGTGTTTGACTTGCTCGAAAGTTAAATTCGAGCATCAGAGAGCTTCTGGGTTACTTCAACAGTCGGAGATCCCACAATGGAAGTGGGAAAGGATCACAATGGATTTTATCACCAAGCAGCCGAAGACGGTGGGCGAATACGATACCATTTGGGTTATTGTTGACCGCCTTACGAAATCTACACACTTCCTGGCGATGAAGGAAACTGATACAATGGAAAGACTTGCCCAATTATACATCAAAGAGGTTGTATCTCGTCATGGTGTACCTTTATCGATCATCTCAGATCGCGATCCCCGTTTTGCTTCCAGATTTTGGCGTTCTTTGCAAGAAGCCATGGGAACTCGTCTCGATATGAGTACTGCTTATCACCCTCAGACTGATGGACAAAGTGAACGAACGATTCAGACGTTGGAAGATATGTTACGTGCATGTGTCATTGATTTTGGAAAGGCTTGGGAAAGACATTTGCCACTAGCCGAATTCTCGTACATCAACAGTTATCACTCTAGCATTAATGCTGCACCTTTTGAAGCATTGTATGGCCGTAAGTGCCGATCTCGTATTTGTTGGGCCGAAGTAGGCGAAAAGCAAATCACCGGACCCGAGGTAGTCCATGAAACAACGGAGAAGATTGCTCAGATCCAAGCGAGACTTAAGACTGCCCGCGATCGTCAAAAGAGTTATGCCGATCTTCAATGTAAAGACTTTGAATTCAACGTTGGTGATCTTGTAATGTTGAAGGTTGCACCTTGGAAAGGTGTGATTCGCTTTAGAAAACGTGGAAAGTTAAACCCACGATACATTGGTCCTTTTGAAATTTTGGAACGTGTTGGACCCGTTGCTTACCGTTTGGATTTACCAGCACAATTGAGTTCAGTTCATCCTACCTTCCACGTGTCAAACTTGAAGAAGTGCCTTGCTGCACCCGAACTTATCATACCACTGGAAGAACTTACAATTGATGACAAACTCCACTTCGTGGAGGAACCTGTCGAGATTATGGATCGTGACGTCAAAACTTTGAAACACAACAAGATTCCGATTGTACGAGTATGATGGAATGCCAAACGAGGACTTGAGTTTACTTGGGAGCGAGAGGATTAAATGATGTGGAAGTATCCCCACATTTTCCCGACTCCTCCATCTACCTCAGCTTAAAATTTCGGGACAAAATTTTCTTTAACAGGTGGGTAATGTAACGACCCAGGATTTTCCAACGTTTATTTATTAATAATTATTATTATTAATACGTGTGATTAAACGAATGTATGTTATTACATTTACATGTTGCCATGATTAACCGTACATGACTTTTAAGTGCCCGTAACGTCTTTGTGACACACGAAACTTCACGAATAATATTTTCAAGTATTATTTACATTCATGATTAGTTTTATTAATCATTTTAATTAACTAAGGTTGTTGGTTAATTACTTGGGCTTTTATTTAACTTTATTTGTTAATTATTGAACTTGGGCTTTGATTAGTGTAATGGACTCTTGAATATGGGCTTGTAAACCCACCCTACACCTTAATGGATTAACTAGCCCATTGTTACTACATGTAAGTATCATTTTAGATGTAACTAGTTAGTCTAAGAACAATTGGAATCTAATTAGACATCTTTCCCATGAACAACCATCTAATATCCAACTTTTGTAAGGCTTTACAAGCAAGTAACCATTGAACTTTCTTCTCCTCCCTTCCCACACTCCAACCGTCGGCATTAGGAGGTAATAAGGGAGAGTTTTTCATTTTTTTGACTACTTGTTAACTTGTATCTTTCATTTATTTCTCATTCTCAAAACACACACTTCAAACTCACTTTCAAATTTCTCTCATTTCTCTCTAACATTGTAAGCAACAAGACTTCTTCTTCTCTTCTTTTTTTTCTTACAAAAACCGAAATCTTAAGGCATCTATCATCATCAATTGTTGTGTGATACTTGTTCATGTTTGTTACTAGATTACTTGTTGTTGTTTACTTAATATTTACTAAGAATCAAACTCTATAGTTTGATCCTTCATAACAACTTGTTCTTACAAGACATACAAGAACTAAACTTACTAGTTTATGTTCTTCATTTATTGTTTCAAAAGATTTAGAGTTCATGTGTTACAAATCATACTTGTGAATCATGTTTGTAAGCTTTAAAGTTTACATTCTTAAAGATCAAATTTTGGTTTGAATCTTTAAAGTATGAAACTCATGAACTTATTTACTTGTTTATTTAGTTCTATTTGCACTTTAATTTTATGATTTTGGTTGTTGTTGGTCAAGTACTACAAGTTAGTCTTGATCTCATATCTCTTGGAACTTAAAGTTAACTTAAAAGTTCAAGAACATGTAAATAAGTTTTCTTTAAATATAACTTTGTATACTTATGCTTGATCTAGACTTTTGAGTCTTGGATCTTCAAGATCTAACTAAGAACTATGTTCTACATTACTTTTACATTTCATGTATGTGTTAAATCTAAGACTTTGATGTAACTTTGGTTCATCAAAACACTTACAACTCTTAAGTGAAGTTGTGCTACATGTCTTAGACTTGCACAAGGGTTATGATGGTCCAACCTTGGTAAAGATGATGTAAATACATCAATGAGTTGTACACTTGAAGCTATATGCATCAAGGATGAGAACCATGATGAACATCAAGCACCAAGACCACCGGAACTCACTTTTAACTTCCTGCATTCTGTTTACAGCCCTCTGTCCTACTGTTTCTGTAACAGACCAGCAGACCTGGGCTACTGAGACATTGATTTTCAAATATATCGTTTCGAGTAGATAACTTTTCATATAGGACTCGTCTTAATCCGAGTTACGGTTTAGGATTTATGGCCCTCCGATCGTCACTATGTCCTTTAACGTTGTGCAGAAATTTCTGACCTACTCGCACTTAGACCGTCGCCACGGTCAAACGAAGATGATTTTGCTTCTGTAAATTTTACCACACTTAAGGGACTCATATATGGAGCCATGGCCACTGGTCTCACCTTAATTCAGTAAGGGTAGAGGCCGTGGTGGCTGATCGAAGTCAGCCTTTGTTTTAAACTACTTTCATAAACGAAACCTACTTTACGCCTTTTGTTTGATGATGAATGATGGTGACCTTTATGACCTTAAATACATACTTTCAAACCTATTAAGACGATTTACTGACTTAGTACTATTTGACTTAGGTTGAGGACCCGTTTGGACAACCTTCATTACTTGCTTACTTTCCGAGTCATACTTTACCGCTACTTTATCATTGTGAGTTATAGCATTCCCTTTTTACTTTAACTATTTTGGGAACTGAGAATACATGCGCGTTTTATGTTTTACATACTAGGCACGAGTACTTAAACTTATATATGTGTGGGTTATATAACTGCAGAAACATTCCCTTTAGCTCGGTAACGTTTAGTCATTGGTTTTTGAACCGGTGAATGCGAATCTTAGATATGGATCCATAGGGTTTGACATCCCCACTCGGGCTAGTAGTGCTAGCATTTAATGAGTGTTTAATACTTCGTATACATACGCACTTGCCAAGTGTACTTTCAGGGGGTATAAACGTTAAGTTAGTTACCAAGTGCCCACGGTTAACATATACTTTATCATACTGTTTTGAAACGCTCTTTGTAGCACTGAAATCTCGTGGCCTACCTTACATACTGTTATACTTAAACTATAGCTCACCAACCTTTGTGTTGACGTTTTTAAGCATGTTTTTCTCAGGTGCTTAAGGTTATTTGCTTCCGCTGTCGTGCTAGTCTTGCCGTAGACACCCGCTGCTCTAGTGTTATCACCGCATGAACTGTTTATCTTGCATTCAAACTTTAATACATTTGAAACTATGTTTTGTAACGACCTAAGGGTCACATACATTTATTCATGATTGCTATTCGTAGAAGCATACTGTTGGTGTAAAACAATTGACGTCGGTTATGATGTCATCTTTTTATCGTGAATGCAACTTCTTTTATTACAGCATGTAGTACTTAACCTTGTAATGATCCTGTTGTTGATGATTCGTACACGATGGTTTTGTACGGGGCATCACAACAACCATAGACACTCTATATGCAGTAATGTTGGAGTTAGCTATACAGGGTTGAGGTTGATTCCAAAAATATATATGCTTTGAGTTGTGATCTAGCCTGAGACGTGTATACACTGGGTCGTGGATTGATTCAAGATAATATATATCAATTTATTTCTGTACATCTAACTTTGGACAACTAGTTGTAGGTTACTAACGAGGATAGCTGACTTAATAAACTTAAAACATCAAAATGTATTAAAAGTGTTGTAAATATATTTTGAACATACTTTGATATATATGTACATATTTGTTATAGGTTCGTGAATCGACCAGTGGCCAAGTCTTACTTCCCGACGAAGTAAAAATCTGTGAATGTGAGTTATAGTCCCACTTTTAAAATCTAATATTTTGGGATGAGAATACATGCAGTTTTATAAATGTTTTACGAAATAGACACAAGTAAATAAAACTACATTATATGGGTGAATGATCGAAGCCGAATATGCCCCTTTTGCTTGGTAGCCTAAGAATTAGTAAACCGATCTACTAATTGACGCGAATCCTAAAGATAGATCTATTGGGCCTAACGAACCCCATCCAAAGTATCGGATGCTTTAGTACTTCGAATTCGTTGTTATCATGTCCGAAGGATTTCCCAGAATGATAGGGGATATTCTTATATGCATCTTGTTAATGTCGGTTACCAGGTGTTCACCATATGAATGAATTTTATCTCTATGTATGGGATGTATATTAAAATATGAAATCTTGTGGTCTATTATTATTATGATTTGATAATATATAGGTTAAACCTATAACTCACCAACATTTTTGTTGACATTTTAAGCATGTTTATTCTTAGGTGATTATTAAGAGCTTCCGCTATTGCATACTAAAATAAGAACAAGATTTGGAGTCCATGCTTGTATGATATTATGTAAAAACTGCATTCAAGAAACTTATTTTTGATGTAATATATTCTTATTGTAAACCATTATGTAATGGTCATGTGTAAATGGTATATTTTAAATTATCATTATTTGATAATATACATAATGCTTTTTAAACCTTTGTCGATAAAATAAAGGTTATGGTTGTTTTAAAAATGAATGCAGTCTTTGAAAAACGTCTCATATAGAGGTCAAAACCTCGAGACAAAATCAATTAATATGGAACGTTTATAATCAATATGAACGGGACATTTCAAGCGGGTAGATAGGAATTTTGACGCAAACGCTGTCTAGAGGCGTATGTCAGATTATAATGTTTATACGCTGGGAGGAAGACACTCCTATTTAGATATTAACAAAGCAGAGCTACGTATTATACATAGATTTTTAGCTAATTTGATTACACAAAGAGGTAAAAACAAGGAGAAGATGACCTTACACGACTTATTTTACCTCAAGTGTATTCGAAACCCTAGAAGCTTTGTTAATATCCCCTACTGTGTTGGTTTTTATCTGTCCAAAGTAGTAGCAGGAATACAGGACAGGGGAGTAATAGGAGGAGGTATTTTTGTTACTCTCATTGGAGAGTATTTGGGTGTAGATAGGGACCAAGGGGGTCCACTGATGGTGTGTAGGGAACAGGTTGATCCTTTAGGATTGAAGATCTATCAGGGTGCTAAGGTATTAAAGAGCAGACGCAATCAGGCAATACCATATGATGGCCGTCATTCACAGGTAGAGAGAGGTTCAGATGAGGAAATGGAGGAACCGGATGACATTAGGGATGTCATTAGGGAGGCTATGACTGACGTCTACCAGCTTATAGATGAGGTAGAAATGACAAACCAGGATAGACATAGTCGGTACGAGTAATGGCAAGCCGAGAATGTGTACGAGCATTCCAGGCAACGACAGCATGATAGATGGCACTATCATCAGCATCAGATCATGAGCCAGCTATCACCTCAGGTACCAAATAACTACGTACCAACCCGACCTGCTTACTATCCTCCACACCAGCCCGATATGCGACCACCATTTACTCTCTACAACCCTAACCAGGCCTATCAGTACACCTATAACCAACCATGGAACCCGCCCGACGACATGAACTGGAACCCCTATCCAGATTGATATATTTCTCGTTGGTAATTTGTATTTTTTTATTATTATTTATTTATGTTTAAACATATAATATTATGATACTTTTAATGTAATGTTTAATATTTTTATTATGTTGTACTAATATTTCATATTTGATTTGAAAGTTGGATGTTAAGTTCCATTTCAAATTACCATGCATGTTATTATTTGTATGTATGTATATTGTCAATTGTACACAACAGGGTAAAACAGTGCATTTTCAAAGACTGGCATTAAGTTCAGCAAATGCTACTAATTTTGACGACAAAATGAAAAACAAATGTGATGTAACAACAAGACGGAATGAACAAATGATGTGCACCATTTATCATTCAGCAAACAAACGCCAATATGTTTGGAAACTTTGGTAAAATTTAATCATTTTTCTACGCTAATCACCTTCAATAATTTAAATTGTTACTGATTTCTTGCAAATGAGGGCATTGCAAGATCTTAAGTGTGGGAAGGGGTTAAATTCTTTCGAATTTTTAAAATTTTAATTTAAACACTTGGTTACCATTAAAAATACTAGTAACGCAGTAGTTGTATTAGAATCTAGTGCTCTCTGATAATAAAGAACAGCCCTAGTCTTATATACTGACTACCCAATTCTAGTAAAAAAATTTCAAAATTTTTAAATAAATGAATTCAAAATCATGTTTATACAAATTTATGAACGATAAAACTAGGTGTTAACACCGAAATTATTGTTACCTCAGAAAGGACATAAATTGATAAACAACCCAAAATGTTAGAATTCATTTAAAATGGAATAGAGGACAATAAAAAGGCAAAGAAAGGAAAATAAAAGCCAAGTGTGGGAAAAATTTACCAAGTTATTTAAAACATATATCACATATTTTTGTACAAATAATTGAAGATACTTTTGTTTTGGACAAAATTAACCGTTTTACCCGGTAAATTGTAATATATTTGAAAGAAAGATGGATCTACACGATGAATCAATTCTATCATTAAAAGGAAGTAAAGTCTTCTGAAAAAGACACGCGCTTCTTGATTTAGGTCAGGAAGTTGTCGTCCAGACCAGTTGTAGATTCTACGAAAAACCTTGAAAAGTTTTCTCGAAAATCAGCTGGAAATCCACGGACCTCGGCATCAAATAGGGTCGCCAAGTAGTCAGACTTATCCTAACCATGAGAGGATCTGTCTCGTACAATGGGGGGCACCGTGCAAATTAGCTTATAAGACTAATGAATCAGATCCCCAGAAAGGATAATCACCTTAAAGATCAAAAATCAGCTTTTAAGACTGATATTACTCAATCCTTGAGATTGACCTTAAAGATTGAGAATTACAAACTCATGGAATTCGATGATATCTAAACTCGAGCTTGAACGAGAAAATATTTTGATCAAATTACAAACCGATTTGTTTTCTGAAAACCCATTTTTAATGCGTTCATTACCATTGAACGTAAAATCCTAGGAATTCACCTGGAATTAATTAGGTCACCTGAACCAAATCAGGTGT
The DNA here is from genome assembly GCF_046630445.1 of Rutidosis leptorrhynchoides. NCBI lineage: Eukaryota > Viridiplantae > Streptophyta > Magnoliopsida > Asterales > Asteraceae > Rutidosis > Rutidosis leptorrhynchoides. The sequence continues at coordinate 156,092,232 of NC_092334.1, forward strand.
CAACCGTAAGAACGGTGGTTGCATATCATGGTCAAAGACAGGACCTTGTGCCAGACCGAAAAAAATATAGGGTGATCTTTACTATTGCTCCTACAAAGGATAGTAATTGCATCCGACACGATATAGACCATAATTAAAAGCATGTCACGGGACATTGCCTTAACAGTTGCTTGTTCAACGCTTTCCTTTGCAAGCGGACGGTAGTTTATCGAAAGGTAATATACGGAGCAAGTATACTGGACGTGTTGCTTTCCCAATACAAGGTTAGCAAGTGGGTGACACAAAACCACAAGTTTTGAGCTAAAATTTTCAAATCTGAAACCCACCAAACCCACAAAAACAATTTGCAAACACCGGTAAAGGGTTATTTCGGAAAACTTATCTAGGGTAAAAGCTAGATTGAATTTTCAAAAAGATCAAATGTTTTCATAAAGATCTAATTTCCTTAAGGATCTAAATTTTCATAGTCATGTGGGACTGTAAACGACAACGTTACTACCATTGTTCATACCGCCGTATAGAAATCACTGATGTACAAAGTGTGAAGAATAAAGAAGTGATTCTAGTATTTTTATTTCAAGACTATATTGCTTGAGGACAAGCAACGCTCAAGTGTGGGAATATTTAATAATGCTAAAAACGAACATATATTTCATAGCATTATCCCTCAAGAAAGACAAACTTTTAGTTGCAATTTTTCTATTTACAAGTGATATTCGTTTAAATAATAAAAGGTGAAGACAAAAGACAGATTCGATGAATTGAAGACGCAAACGACCAAAAAGCTCAAAAGTACAAAGTACAATCAAAGTGGTTCCAATTGTTGATAAGAAACGTCTAGAAATTACAAGAGTACGAACCGCGAAACGCAAAGTACAAGATATTAAATTGTACGAAAGGACGTTCGAGAATCCGGAACCGGGACCAGAGTCAACTCTCAACGCTCGACGCAACGGACTAAAAATTACAAGTCAACTATGCACATGAATATAATATAATATATAATTAATTCTTAAAATTATATATATATATTATATTATTTAATAAAACCGTCGGCAAACAAGAAAACAAATCTTTGTGAGCTGGAAAAGCAGGCCATGCGATCGCATGGCCTAGAAGTGCAAAATCCATGCGATCGCATGGCAGCAGATGCCTGGCCACATCTATAAATTTCAGCATTTTCGGTCGAATGTTTACACCTTTTTCTCTCTATCTCTCAACGTAATATATATATATATATATATATATATATATATATATATATATATATATATATATGTATGTATGTATGTATATATATATATGTATATATATATATATTATAATTTTAATTTTAATTTTAATTTTAATTTAATAATAAGGGTATGTTAGCGAATGTTGTAAGTGTGTAAGTCGAAATTCTGTCCGTGTAACGCTACGCTATTATTAATCATTGTAAGTTATGTTCAACCTTTTTAAATTAATGTCTCGTAGCTAAGTTATTATTATGCTTATTTAATGCCGAAGTAATCGTGATGTTGGGCTAAATATTAAAGACGGGGTAATTGGGCTTTGTACCATAATTGAGGTTTGGACAAAAGAACGACACTTGTGGAAATTAGACTATGGGCTATTAATGGGCTTTATATTAACTAAATGATACCTCGTTAATTTAATATATAAACTTATAATTTGACGTATTTATATATAACCACATAAGCTTGACTGGGTACGGTGGGCGGGATATCTATAAATACCAATAATTATTTGTAACATCCCGCATTTTTCCGTTAACTTTATTTTAACGCCGTCTTTTTTTTTAGATAATATCTTTCGTTATCTAAATTCGTATCTTTCGTTAACTAACGTTCTTAATATTTCGTTATTCGATTATAACATCTCCCATTTACTCTCGCGTATTTAAATTAATTCGTTTGGTAAATTCACGCACCTGCTTTTAAACTTGAGGGACTATTGGCATCAAGTGGGCAAACTAGTTGACTAGGTCAACTAGTCAACCCACCATCTCATCCATTCATTTCCATCCATCTCCTACCTCCCTTTTTCTCTTTTCTCTCTAGTTGCAAGAACACCCATAACACCCAAATCATTCATTCATCATCTAAATTCGATCTAGGAGGCTTACAACAAAACAAATTACATATTCGTGATCCTCTCATCATCCTCTACATTTTGGTACCAATTTCATCTCATTTGGGTAACATTTCTAAAACTCTAGATTTCATGTTCTTAGTGTTTTTGACTTGAAATGGTGTTAATTAGTGTCTATGGCTCAAGTCTATCATGAATATGTGTTTGGTTTGCTCGATTTGTTGTTTTGAGTAACTAGCTTGAATATGAAAAATGGGTGTGCTTAATCTTGATTTTTGGATGATTAAATGTTGTTTAAATGTTAAAGTTCATGTATTAAATGTGTTACTAGCATCATTAGCTTCATTTTGATGTGTAGGTTGATTTAGAAAAGCTTCATTTACAAAATGATTGAATTCATGATTTTGGTTAGGGTTTGATGAACATTAAAATGAACTTTTGATGCATTGAATACTTGTTAATGTTGTTAGTAAGTGATTATTTATATTGTATGTTTAACTACCTTCGAAATGGCATATCACATGTGTAAATTGGATTCCCGAATCTTGAAATGCATTTTATGAACTTGAAACTTTGATTTTGAACATTTAACGATCATTCGACGAGGTTTTTGTTTTTTTAAATGATGTTTTTGTTTGATTAAATATGTTTAGTTGTATTCCTCATCAAAATACCTTTCCAAAGATATAAGATACATGTTTTGAATGTTTACGGTTCATAAGTTATGGTTGTTTGAAGTTGGATTCGTTTAAGTGTTCAAAAACTGCCAGACTTGCTGAACAGACATACTGAGCGCCGCTCAGGTTCTTGAAGTGCCGCTTCGGGCCCTGGCTGTCCAAAAATGCCCGTTTTCGTTTAATTCTAACTATGTTGCGCACCCCCGATCAACATGAAACTTGGCCAACATTCTTATATATGATTAAAAACATCAAAAAAATTGTCGGATACCCGACCCGACCCCGTTGAATTTTTCGTTGACTTTGACCAAGTTTGACATTTAGTCAAACTTAACAAAACACTTATGCAATCCTTCTAATCTTATTTTATACTTGATTCTTGCATGAAACTTGACAACGTGATTCACATGCTATATAATCGAGTCGTAACGAGCCATAGGACTAATTGAACACATTTTGCCCGACCTTGTGTCATAACTGGTAATTGATACTACTTACTTGTTTAGGTCAAGACTAAGCAACTTTCATGCACACGTTTACTTTGTGAAGTACATTTATAATCGTGCACCCGAGGTGAGATCACAGTTCCATCTTTTCAACAACTTTTATACTTTTAAATTATGGGATGAGAAACATATACAGTTTTATACTACATACTTTTATGCTTTGAACACAAGTACGAAAATAAACATTCCACAGGGAGTTAGAACAAAAAGCCTCAATTCAATTATCATTAGTTACACTTGCAGAGTGTAAGCGAGAACTTATATTATGTGATCACATGGGCTTGACGAGCCTCATTCGGACGGTTCGCTACCGTTAGCGGATGAAATATATTTTAGGATTTAGTGTATGTTCTAACACTACGTAACAGGGTACAAAACTGTTAAGTCTTGATAATTGGGTGCTCGCGAACATACTTTTGGAATGCAAACGATTTGGATAATCAACGTTATGGAAATACAAAATCTTGTGGTTCAAAAACAACGTTTACAATTACACCTATGATTTCACCAACGTTTTTCGTTGACAGTTTTCTATATGTTTCTCAGGTTCATACTTGGCTACTTGATACATGCTTCCACGTACACTCATACTTGCTTGGGGTCAAGCATACAAGCATACACTCTGATTACTTGCTTGGAGTCAAGCATGCATACATACTTACGCTATTTATAGCAAACCGTGATTTTCAACTTATATTATGTCGCAAGTTGTTTCATTTATACTTTACTACTTTTGTAAACTTAACTTGTTGTCGAACCGTTTAGTAAACTAAACTTTGTAAGTCTTGTACGTTTCAAATGAACACGACATAATTTTGGTCAAACGCGTCTCATATAGGGATTATGACCACGTAACGGGACCTAAGGTAACGGCGCCGTCAATGACGATTTTTTCGGGTCGTTACAGATGGTATCAGAGCATTGGTTGTAGGGAACTAGGATATGCATTAGTGTGTCTGACAGAGTCGTTAGGATGCATTAGTGAATCTAGACTACAACCGGATAGTTAATCATTGCATTCTGACTTGCATTTGCTATAGATAGCACTTACTTGACTACTTGTGCATTTATACTTGAATCATTCTTAGGCAAACTTCTTAATGGTACCAAGCTTTCATCATACGAATCTGTATTCTGCCACTTTCTAGTAACACACGTAAATTCATGATTCATACACGTAAGGATGACGATGACTTCATTAGTCACACTAGTTCGGGAACTCTGTCTCCTCGGTTGTTATTCGTCACCGTCCCGGCTTACTATCCACAAGTGTTGTAAAGTTACCACCACTACTTTAGATGAGTATCGTCATCACTACTTATCACTACGGTTGCGTACTACTCGTTATCATAATTCGTTACTCATTTCGTGCCTAAAGACGTTATTGTTTGACTTGAACCGCATTGACGTAAACAATTATTTATACACTTTCCTCGGGAAACGCATCTTCAGAGTTGCACTAATTCTTTCTATCCAATACGAGTCACGTTTGAGACATCATTACACTTTGTTCATTTTAGATCTTCACGATTACACGAACTTGATGTTATCGAGTGATGTGGGAATGGAGGTATGAGTTAGCATAATATAACGACACTCGATCAACGTGGTTATATTATGGTAAGTCATACCAAAGTTCTAATGACACGTGATGGTGATTGGACTCGATCAACCTAATCACCACCATGTGCCATGTACATGACTTCATTTTTCTTGTTGGACATCCGAAAACTCCGAGAATATTGATAACAACCATACTAGGGATACATCTTCGGTTATTGTCGAACCATATTTATACTCCCGAATGAATGACAAATTCTTTCAACTTCAAACATGTGTTACACGCGTATACTATCTCGTTTTCGCACAGTTTTATTGACGAACTACAAAATGTTTGGTATGCTCACATCGAGGCGGAAACTTCTCTCGCATTACACTCGTACTTCCGTTTAAGGAAATCTTTTATCTAAATCCTCAATGGAGAGAGAGAGACTCTTCACGTTATACTAGTATTCGCCACGAGGGTGAATAGTCCTAACGAACGTTTTTCAGAAACCGATAAGAAACTTGTCCTAACAAACGTCTTCAAGTCCTAACAAACTTGTTCAAATATACCTTACAGAAATGTACTTCGTTTCGAATCGAGATGCTCATTTCACTTCTAAATTTCGGGGTGCCTTACAAAAAGCCTCGGGACCACGTTTAGACATGAGTATAACACAACAACCACAACCCGAAGGACCAAACAAACATACGATTCAAACCTTGGAAACCGTAATACGAATTTGGGTTATCAACTTCAAATTTACTTGAGAAAAGTATTTGCATTTAGCCGAATTCTAGTACTACAATAATTTTCATTCGAGCATTAATGCCACACCTTTCGAGAACTCATATAGCCGCAATTGACGTTTTCTAAATTGTTGAACCGAAGTAGGTAACATGCTAACCACCGGACTCGAACTCATTCATGAAATAACCGTTAAGACCGTTCAAACCCAAGAGAGGCTCAAGACAGCCCGTAGTCGCCAAAGGAGCTATGCCGATGTTAGACGTAAACCTCTCAAATTCCAAGCGGGTGACCGCATAACGTTAGAAGTCGCACCTTAGAAAGGTGTAATCCGTTTCGGGAAACGTAGAAAGCTAAATCCGCGATATTTTGATCCTTTTAAAATTTTGGGGCGTATTGTACCCGTTGCTTACCGTTTCGATCTTCCGACTCAATTGAGCTCCGTTCATCCTACATTCCGTGTATCAAACTTGAAGATGTGTCTTGCGAAACAAGAACTTGTTATCCTCTTCGACGAGCTTACTATCGATGATAAACTTCACTTCCTAGGAGAACCGGTCGAAACTATGAATCATGAAACTAAACTCTGAAACAACGTAAAACCCCGACTGTCAAAGTTCGTTGAAATGCCCAAGGGAGTACCTTCACTTATTCGTAGAATTTGCAACGCAAAGGTATCAAAGAAGAAACAACGACTACTACTTCCAACAACATTTCGGGACGAATTTTTTTTTAAGGTGTGGGTAATGTAACATCCCGCATTTTTCCGTTAACTTTATTTTAACGTCGTCTTTTTTTTTTTAGATAATATCTTTCGTTATCTAAATTCGTATCTTTCGTTAACTAACGTTCTTAATATTTCGTTATTCGATTATAACATCTCCCGTTTACTCTCGCGTATTTAAATTAATTCGTTTGATAAATTCACGCACCTGCTTTTAAACTCGAGGGACTATTAGCATCAAGTGGGCAAACTAGTTGACTAGGTCAACTAGTCAACCCACCATCTCATCCATTCATTTCCATCCATCTCCTACCTCCCTTTTTCTCTTTTCTCTCTAGTTGCAAGAACACCCATAACACCCAAATCATTCATTCATCATCTAAATTCGATCTAGGAGGCTTACAACAAAACAAATTACATATTCGTGATCCTCTCATCATCCTCTACATTTTGGTACCAATTTCATCTCGTTTGGGTAACATTTCTAAAACTCTATATTTCATGTTCTTAGTGTTTTTGACTTGAAATGGTGTTAATTAGTGTCTATGGCTCAAGTCTATCATGAATATGTGTTTGGTTTGCTCGATTTGTTGTTTTGAGTAACTAGCTTGAATATGAAAAATGGGTGTGCTTAATCTTGAATTTTGGATGATTAAATGTTGTTTAAATGTTAAAGTTCATGTATTAAATGTGTTACTAGCATCATTAGCTTCATTTTGATGTGTAGGTTGATTTAGAAAAGCTTCATTTACAAAATGATTGAATTCATGATTTTGGTTAGGGTTTGATGAACGTTAAAATGAACTTTTGATGCATTGAATGCTTTTTAATGTTGTTAGTAAGTGATTATTTGTATTGTATGTTTAACTACCTTCGAAATGGCATATCACATGTGTAAATTGGATTCCTGAATCTTGAAATGCATTTTATGAACTTGAAACTTTGATTTTGAACATTTAACGATCATTCGACGAGGTTTTTATTTTTGTAAATGATGTTTTTGTTTGATTAAATGTGTTTAGTTGTATTCCTCATCAAAATACCTTTCCAACGATATAAGATACATGTTTTGAATGTTTACGGTTCATAAGTTATGGTTGTTTGAAGTTGGATTCGTTTAAGTGTTCAAAAACTGCCAGACTTGCTGAACAGACATACTGAGCGCCGCTCAGGGTCTTGAAGTGCCGCTTCGGGCCCCGGCTGTCCAAAAATACCCGTTTTCGTTTAATTCTAACTATGCTGCGCACCCCCGATCAACATGAAACTTGGCCAACATTCTTATATATGATTAAAAACATCAAAAAAATTGTCGGTTACCCGACCCGATCCCGTTGAATTTTTCGTTGACTTTGACCAAGTTTGACATTTAGTCAAACTTAACAAAACACTTATGCAATCGTTCTAATCTTATTTTATACTTGATTCTTGCATGAAACTTGACAACGTGATTCACATGCTATATAATCGAGTCGTAACGAGCCATAGGACTAATTGAACACATTTCGCCCGACCTTGTGTCATAACCGGTAATTGATACTACTTACTTGTTTAGGTCAAGACTAAGCAACTTTCATGCACACGTTTACTTTGTGAAGTACATTTATAATCGTGCACCCGAGGTGAGATCACAGTTCCATCTTTTCAACAACTTTTATACTTTTAAATCATGGGATGAGAAACATATACAGTTTTATACTACATACTTTTATGCTTTGAACACAAGTACAAAAATAAACATTCCACAGAGAGTTAGAACAAAAAGCCTCAATTCAATTATCATTAGTTACACTTGCAGGGTGTAAGCGAGAACTTATATTATGTGATCACATGGGCTTGACGAGCCTCATTCGCACGGTTCGCTACCGTTAGCGGATGAAATATATTTTCGGATTTAGTGTATGTTCTAACACTACGTAACAGGGTACAAAACTGTTAAGTCTTGATAATTGGGTGCTCGCGAACATACTTTTGGAATGCAAACGATTTGGATAATCAACGTTATGGAAATACAAAATCTTGTTGTTCAAAAACAACGTTACAATTACACCTATGATTTCACCAACGTTTTTCGTTGACAGTTTTCTATATGTTTCTCAGGTTCATACTTGGCTACTTGATACATGCTTTCGCGTACACTCATACTTGCTTGGGGTCAAGCATACATGCATACACTCTGATTACTTGCTTGGAGTCAAGCATGCATACATACTTACGCTATTTATAGCAAACCGTGATTTTCAACTTATATTATGTCGCAAGTTGTTTCATTTATACTTTACTACTTTTGTAAACTTAACTTGTTGTCGAACCGTTTAGTAAACTAAACTTTGTAAGTCTTGTACGTTTCAAATGAACACGACATAATTTTGGTCAAACGCGTCTCATATAGGGACTATGACCACGTAAAGGGACCTAAGGTAACGGCACCGTCAATGACGATTTTTTCGGGTCGTTACATTATTCATTTGACCGGACACGGGGATGGATTAATAATCAATAGACTTATTGAAACGGAGGTGAATTACATACAAGGGTAATTGATGTAATTGTTAACAAAGTAATAAAACCTTGGATTACACGCAGTCGTATTAAGACCTTATTACAGTTCGAATCCCCAATTAGTTGGAATATTTGACTTCGGGTATAAGGATAATTTGACGAAGACTCTCGCACTTTATATTTATGACTGATGGACTATTATGGACAAAACCGTATGGACATATTGAATAATCCAGGACAAAGGACAATTAACCCATGGTAATAAACTAAAATCAATACGTCGAACATCATGATTATGGAAGTTTAAATAAGCATAATTCCTTTATTTCATATTTCATCGCACTTTTATTATATTTAATTGCACTTTAATTATCGTACTTTTTAATTATCGCAATTTTATTTATTGTCATTTTATTTATTGCATTTTAATTTATCGCACAATAATTATTGTTATTTACTTTACGCTTTAAATTAAGTTATTTTTATTTTTAATATTTTACATTAGGTTTTAACTGCGACTAAAGTTTTAAAATCGACAAACCGGTCATTAAACGGTAAAAACCCCCTTTTATAATAATAATACTACTTATATATATTTTTATATTTTTACAAATATAGTTTTAAAAATATAGCGTTAAACTTGGCTAGATCCCTGTGGAACGAACCGGACTTACTAAAAACTACACTACTGTACGATTAGGTACACTGCTTATAAGTGTTGTAGCAAGGTTTAGGTGTATCCACTCTTTAAATAAATAAATAACTTGTGTAAAATTGTATCGTATTTAATAGTATTTCGTAGTAAATATATAACTATTTCGTATACACCTCTACGCACATCACATCCAAAATCTTACTTTCAATTTTACTAGATTGATTATATTTTAGTCTTTCCAAACTAATAGGAACACTTGTTTCTTGCATGATTTTTTTAAAATATATGAGTAAAATTGTTCTAAAAGGCTTTTCTTATCAAATGTGTCATAATTGTGATTTCTTGCATAAAAACTCATATATGTTTTAAGCCTTAAAACTCACTCATGCACACACATATGTTTGAACAAATCATTATGATACTTGTTAATCTCATGACTAGTATCCATTCTTGACAAACATAAAGTAAAATGATGAAACTTGTCTAAATTTTCAAAAATAAAATAGCACAATCTAATTTTAAAATTATGTTTTCAAAATGAGTCTAGACAAGAACTAATCCACACATGTTTAGCATATAGTTTTTCAAAATTATATAAACTTGATTATTTTGCTAAAATTGTGGCTTTTCTAGGAAATGTCTAACACGAGAAATCAATGTATCACGAACAATAGGCAACACATGGAGACTAGAACACTTCATGAAGAGCGTGTTGTTTATCATACCGAATTTCCCAAACTAACTCAACTTTTCACCCAAAAAAATTGCTTCTCATTTCTTGAGCTTGATGAAGTCATTTACCCAAAGTTAATTAGGGAATTTTATGCTAATCTTGATGTCTCAAATCCCGACCAAGTTGCATTCCGGCTTTTCCATACACCTTACACTTGGTCTTTTGAACAATTTGCAACCGTTATGGGCATTCCTTCCAATGGACGTTCCTTCTATACTCCTTCAACCGATCTAAGATTACTCAATCCCACATTTCCATTACAACCCATTTTAGATCTCATTACCATTCCCGGAGTACAACGGAACCTCAACCAACGACTTCGCATTCAAGATGACGAAATACGCCATGATCTCCAACTTCATTTAAACGTCATCCGAAACAATTTCTATTGTAGGGAACCTACCGCCACTCACATTTCAGGAACCGAAGTTGTTGTCATGTGGTCTCTAATTACTCATGAACCCATAAATCTTGCTTTTCTCACCACTCAAAGAATGGGTTACCTTCTAGAACTAGGAACTCGCCCACTTCCATACTCAAACCATCTTAATCGACTTTTCTGATTTGTTGGTGCCGTCAACTCCTCTCAAATTCCTTAACCCGTGTCCACAATTCCGCTAACTTATTGGGAAGCTCATTCGGTGATCATTCTCTCTTCCGACAATGAAAGCTCAATGATCTCCGATGCGTTTAGCACCAACGGCATTTATCCTTGAACAATCAATGTTGGTTAAGAATAACTTTAAGGGAGGGTAGATACAACACTTGTCCTAAGAATGAAACTTGTTATGTATTATAATGTGCTTGTTATGCTTATTATGTTTGTTACTCTTTATGTTTAATATTGGTTCGAGGGGGATCCATTCTATTGATAAACAGGAACAATTGATAAGTGTATACGATTTAAGGGGGAGCATCACTCTAGTGTGCGCTTAGTTCTAAGTGGAACTAACCTTTTTGCTTCGACAAAAGGGGGAGAAAGTGTATGGTAAGTGATGTTAACACTTATGTCGGCTTACATAGTTAACACTTACTCATATGTTTGTCATCATCAAAAAGGGGGAGAATGTTGGTTAAGATTCCAATCATAATATTCAAAGGTTAATCACTTTGTTTTAATGATGAAACACAAGAGATAAGTGATTAGTCATATGTAGGACGACATCGGTTCATAAGCCTAAACTATCTCTAGCAAAAGACCAATACATAAGTAATTATCTTGGTAAAAATGTTACGCGACTGCACTACGGTCGACTGTGAAACTGACCGTGTATGTCCTGTACCAACGAATTCAAGTTTTTCTAAAACTGTCAATCTACGGCTAACCTCACGGACGACCGCAGCTCGACCGCAGTTTTCTCTGTTACCAAAATCATCCACTTTAAGTTAGACCACTTTGAGGCATCTATAATTTGCAAAACCTTTTTAAACATACTTATAATAGTTGTCCTTTTTGATCTCAAAAGAGTTTTGAACCAAAAGCGGTTAAGTTTTACTAATCACACCTAATGACATCTTAATGACATTTTAAGCCAAATTTAGATTAAACACACAAGCGTTATATCTTTTCATTCTAGTACACAATGTCATTTAAACATACTAATAATGGTCAATAAAGTCTCAATTAAAGAGTTGCTCTCCCATTAGTTTTATGTACCATTATATGTTTGTAAATGTAATTAGTCCAAGCTAGTCAAGGTTGTAACAAAGATCATTAAGTTTCAACTAGGCTCAAACTAGTTCATTTGAGATGCAACAATATTCCAAAGGACAAGATACTCCCATAAGCAAAATGACAAGTAATTAAGAAAGGGTGATGAAGATTTTAGAAGATAATGGTTTGTCAAGAGACAAAATTTTGCAATTACCTCTTTAGGTAATCAATGACAAATGATCAAAGATTGAAGACTTTCTTCTTTAATGGACATGTCAACTTCCATGCTTATGTCCAAAGCAAAAGGGGTAATGGGAATAATTTCAGAGATGATTGGCCTTTAGTTACAGCTATTCAACAAGGGAAAATGACAATTTTCAAAAGACAAAAACGGCCATAAGAATCAGATGTTAGAGGTACACATTCGAATCACGGTCGACCGTGCAGCGAGCCGTGTAGCTTCCAGGCAGATTTCTCTTTCCTATAAAAGCCAAGCCTTGAAGCATTTGAAGACTCACCTCTTGCACTTATATTTTCACATACTTACTGATATCATTCTCACAATTTAATTGTAATCTTTTAGAGTGATTCTAGCAAGAGTACTTGTAAGCTTAAGTTGTAAGTTTATTTGTAAACTATCTTCTTAAAGGGATCTTGAAGGTAGTTGTATTTTTCACTAGGATAGTGCATTAGGATCTTGTGGTAAGAGCTATAAGTATTTGTGAAGTCTTCAAAGGGACGTAAGGGTTCACAAGTTGCAGCTTATCGAAGTACTAGTGTTGTTCCGGACACTCCACCGAGTTTGGAGTATCATAGTGAAGAAAAAACTCAATTCGTAGAATTGAGGAGTGGATTAAGGAAGATTAGTTAACATCTTCCCGAACCACTATAAATCGTTGTGTTTGTTCTCTCTTCTCTTATCTCTTTTATTACATTTATATATGCATGTATCTTGTTAGTACTATTTGAGAACAAACATTTCAAGTAACACTATATTAAGTTCAAGTTCGAGCAAAACTCAAAGAAATCTTTTAAAAATCGACTAAGTAACTATTCACCCCCCCCCCTCTAGTTACTTACACAATACAATACAATATGCTAATACGACTAACACATAACCTTGGTTAACCATCAACACACACAAGGGAACGGTACTCGCACAATGACCGTTAGTGTACACTAACCCCCAAGGTGGACGTCCGCACTTACCGAACCACCATTCACGCACATGTGAAGAGTAGTGAATCCTCATGCACGGATAACACTATAGTGTATCCTCACACCCAGATAACACTAACTACAAGCCCGCAAGAAAATAAACTATATTGCTAGGTACCCGAGAATGAGTCAATCATACTCCCAAGAGATCCTTTAGATGAGGGCTATATAAAGGATCTAGGAACTCCATAGAAGTTAACAATAGCCAATGTTATGTAATGAGATCAAGGAAGCGGTGGAATAGAAATTCTCATTTTCTCTCAACTTCCTTTATTACTTTGTGGCTATTCGTTCCATTCATCGTGTTCATGTTGATCTTAGGATCCAACATTTGGTATCAGAGCGGGATCTTCAACGAAACGAAGATGATCTGCATGAATATCGATGAATGTTCATATCCGACACCTTACACCTTCATATCTTCAACTTGAAGATATTCATATCTTCGAACCTTCATCATGAAGATCTTCATATCTTCATGAAGATCTTCATACCTTCAACCAAAAATTTTCGAAAACACAAAATTACTCCAAACACTTTACCGAATCTAATCCAAACACAAACACATCCAAAATGAGATTTACCGAAACCGAATCTCATTTTACCGAATCTAAACCGAAAATTATCCAAATCAAATTCACAACACCAAATTTCAAAACACAATTGTCATAACCCGTCCTTAATCATAAGAACGTGTTAGATAACGTATGATTTCATTGCGAGGTATTGACCTCTATATACGACATTTTTAAAAGAAAGCTGCATATATTATACATTACAAACCATGATCCTTATTTTTGATACAAGCTTTGGACAAAATAAAGATGATTATCGTTTAGCGATAATCTTCGACTTACAAACTTTACAAATGATAATAACAACCCGATTTCTAGCATATTTTACAACACAAGTTCTTGGATATGCAGTTTTGTTTTTGACACATATATGCGTACGCAAGATCTTGCTCAAATTCAACATAATGCAGCGGAAGCTTTAGTAATCACCCGAGAATAGACATGTTTTAAAAGGTCAACATAAAGTTGGTGAGATATAGGTTTAATGCCGGCAGCAATATATATATAGACCACAAGATTTCATATATAAACGTTTTAATAAAAATATTCTAAGTGGTTGAGCACTTGGTAACCATACTTAACATTTAATCACGTCGCATATTCCCTTTATTATGAAATCTTACTACACCGTACCAAGTGTAGTCACGAAATGAAGTACTGTGCAACCGTTGAATACTGGTCGTCCAGTCCGGTTGGGGTTGTCAGGCCCGATAGATCTATCAACAGGATTCGCGTTTACAATACCGCTGTAAATATTAGTTACCAAGCTACAGGGAAGTATGCCAGTGGTACAACTCAACGTAGAATATATTTTTCAGTTACTTGTGTCCATAACGTAAAACATAAAATACATGTATTCTCATCCCGAAATATTTAGAGTTTAAAAGTGGGACTATATACTCACTTTCGTCTTGAAGATATATATAATTTGACTTGGTCTCCGGTTGATATTACGAACCTATCCATATATAATATATCAATACCTTTTATTTTTAAACAAACATCTCATATATATATACTTGTTATACTTTTAATACTTTGAATAATTCCTTAGTCCATAGTTAGCAGTTCGTTGTTAGTAATTCAATTTTAATGGTTCATTTTTAGATGTTTAATATACCCGCAATGAAATAAATAAAACCCCCAACGAAATAAATAAAACCCCATCGTATATGTATTGGTCGAGATTAATCTTGACCCACGGTACCGGTGTTGTCAAATGACGTGTTGCGTACATAAAGTACCGGTGTTGTCAAATGACGTGTTGCGTACAAACATGGGATCTTATGATTAACCTTCTCGTGTTGTTTACGGGTGATCCTGAACCATATAAAATTGAATTATAAGTACATATATATAAAATATCATGTTATCTTAGAAAGATGTGATTTTATTTAATTTTTCCCAATTAATCCCGAAGTTAAACAAGTCTTGGATAACCAATTTTGTTTCGGTCATAGTTTCTTCGTTACAAATCCGTTTTCGTTGATTCAACTTGCCATCTCCTTGGATCGAGTCCCTCTTTAAGACTATGAACTGAAAATACCTTGGTTTGTATTCAAAATCACACGGCATAGGTGAAACTTTAGTGAAACTTATGAAGTTAAACATTTTTGTTACAAAAATATCATTTAATGACCATTTTTCTAAAAATACTTATACTTTGAATTAAATCATGAAATTTTTATGTGTTATCATATTCATAGTAAAAATCATTTTTCCAGAACATAAACCTTCAATTCAAAGTTTAAGATGGTTTTTAATTATCCAACCCAAAACAGTCCCCGGTTGCACTCCGACGTCGTAAAAACGGTTTTTAAGATATTCTTTGAAAAACCAAGTTATACCTTGTTAAATTAGCATATACATAAGTTATATTACAGGTCTTGAAGTATTTTAAAAGTTAAGTTAGAAGGATCTATTTAGTTTGCAAACAAGTTTGAAAACATTCAAACTATGTTCTTGTTGTTAAACTTTTATACCACAAAATAAGATAGCTATATATATATGAATCGAATAAGGTTATGAACATAGATTCTACCTCAAGTTCCTTGGACTAGGTTGCTGTAAAATAGAAGTAAAAAGCTAGAACCAAAAGGGTGATGGAAGTGGATGAAAGATTGGAAGTAAGTTTGTGTTCTTGGAAAGGATTCTTGAAGTGTTTTTGTATGGTTTTCTTATGGTGTTTAAGTAAGGTTTTTGAAGCTAGATATTTATGGAACTTTGCTGGATTGTTGAAGGTGTTTAAGGGTTATAAGAGTGTGTGTTTTAGCTAGGAGATTGAAGTAGTAAATGAATCAAAAATGATGATACATATATACTCCTAAAAACGTGATTCTTAAGGGTATATGGACAAAATTTTAGTTTGTATTTTTGTAATTAGTCTTGCAATGATTCAAAAGTAATTACCTTATACATAAGGCATGAATAAGGGCTGGTTAGGTGGTGATTTGATGTGTATATACCAATAGTAAATACGTATAGAAGTTAGGTATGATACGAGTACAAATACCCTAGATATACGTATAGAAATTTTGTGAAAAATGGAATGAGGATTCAAATATAGCTATCTTTTGTGAATACACTTATATGGTTTTATGTATTTAAGTCTTTAAAAGTGATTAAATACATTACCTATACAATATATGTATAAACATTATAGGTTATAAGTATTTAAGTCAAATAACGTTACGTATGATTATCGTTTTGAAAACTTAAGTTAGTAGTTTCAAAATATACTTATAACTTATTGTTATTAATACAAAATGAGATATTACAACATTCTTAGATCATGTTAAATATGTATATATACATATATATACACAAACGTATAATTATCATATATTGTATAGTTCGTGATATCATCGGTCAAACTAGACGGTCAAACGTTGTGTAAAACTCTTTTCGAAAACATAAGTCTCAACAATTTGGATTGCTTATCATGTTGGTAAGGTTTAATTTATGTAAATATTAATCTTATAAGTATAGAACGATCGAAAAAGTGCGGGTCGTTACAACAATACAATTACACCAACACTTTTCTGATTCATATTCGTTTTCATATTTATATTCAGATTCAGAAAATTATAAAATGAAAACATTCAGAATTATTTACATCAGCTACAGTACTTATTCATATGTATCATCTTCAACCTCAAATTCATATTCATCATATGATGATTACTTCAACAAATTGACACCAGAAAATCGATCCACAGCCAAAACCGAAGCTTCGTGATTCCTCAAATTAGATTAACATCAAAAGATTCTTAGTAATCGATCTCGTGTTCTTCATTTAACCAAATACGTATCTGATTTGGCGTCCGGAATAATCTGAGGTGATATATTGAAATCTACAAATACAGATCTAATCTAAATCATATCGTGATACTGTCTATAAATTTTGAAGATCTAATTCTCAGTATCAATCTCGAATTCGACGGTCAAACATTCGGATGAAAATGTCAACTACTATGTTCATGCTCGAATTCATCACCTTATGTATTGATTCAGGTTCTGTTATCGATTTTTGAGCATTCTAGAGATAAATTCGAACAACTTTGATGAAGTAAACATGATGAAACAGTGTCCAATTTTGAAATTTAATTTTTCATCTTCATCATCAAAGTTGAGCATGTTCTTCATCAATTCTACAAGTTAGATTATGTTTTGGCAGTGGATTCACATCATAATCTGTTAAACGCTGCTTGAGAAGTTCAGATTAAATCAAGTTTGAGGCTCAAATTGATCAATCGCGGAGTTTGAAAAATTTTTGATGAACAAATTCGGTATTGCTTCTGTGCTTCGGTATTGATTCTTCATTCGATATCTGTTTCACAATCTGACTCAGTATGATGTGGCATTAGGTATCTGGTTGAACATTCGGTATTGATGTGATGAAGATGATAACAATCAAATTCAGTATGGATGTTTGAATATGATTCGGTATGTGACTCGGTATTGACTCTGTAAGATAGGATGATACTCACTCGGTTACCGACTCGGTAGATCTATTGATGATGATTCATACGGTACCTAGAATTGGGACTCCTGCTTATTTTAGATACATGGTTAATTAGGCCTACCGAATTTTAAGTGGATTACCTAATCTGATATGTTATTGGGCCACCCGAATCTACAAGGCCCAACAACTCTAATCTGTACCCCTTTTTGGCCTGGTTTCAGGAAAATTACAAGATTGGTCCCTGACAGCTTTACTGATTTTGCAAGGGCAGTCCCTATACCGAATCTGAGAGCTTATTTGACAGTATTGGCCCCTGCAGTTTATCAGATTTTTCAGAGATGGTCCTTTACCGAATCTGAACCTCCGAAACATATTTTTCCGATATTTTTGAGGCTCAGATTCACATGGCTTTTCTCATACGCGTTATTTATAATATTTTTAGGATTTGCCGAGCACGTCAACCAATTTAAACAATGAAGATCTTATTTCAAGCGAGCATCATTGTGGGGGAGATATGTATATGGTTGATGCGCGTGTGACTTCAATACACGAACAGTATTGGACTCGTACTTCAAAGAGACAAAGTTAAAGCGTTACCTCTTTGACGAGTGAGCACGTGAAACCGAAAGAGACTTCCATATCTTTGGAGGAGTACATGAGACGTTCGGAACTTCGAAGGAGCCAACGATCTATATGCTTTAATTTGTGCCCCATATACTTTGAAGGGGGAGTTTCTTAAAGTTTTTTGAGCTTACTAACCAAGGCAAGTGTCGGAGGGGAGTTATATTCTTCAACAACATGAAGTGATGCTACGATGAATGTCATGTGGTTGCGCATTTCTGCTGTGCAAACCCAAAGACCATTGAAGGTAGAAGAATTCAAACTTCAAAGATCTATTTCAACGGCCATGCAAGATTCGTGAGGGGAGCTAGTTAGCAATAGCGTGTTTCTTTCATTGTAATTTTGTATGTATATCCTATGGAGTGCTCGTTTGGAAGTATGATTACCTCATGAGGGGAGATTGTTAGGTACCCGAGAATGAGTCAATCATACTCCCAAGAGATCCTTTAAATGAGGACTATATAAAGGATCTAGGAACTCCATAGAAGTTAACAATAGCCAATGTTATGTAATGAGATCAAGGAAGTCGTGGAATAGAAAATCTCATTTTCTCTCAACTTTCTTGATTACTTTGTGGCTATTCGTTCCATTCATCGTGTTCATGTTGATCTTAGGATCCAACATACACACACACACACACAATATATATATATATATATATATATAATCATTTCACTCACCTTATCGCTTTGGTTAAAGTCAAAATCAAATCCCGCAACCTTCAATGCAATGTACTTATTACATTAATTACACAATTAACACATAAACAAGTTGGACAACCTACCAACTCATAAACCTAGTTCATTTATGACCCATAGTGCAACTATGACCCATTTGCACTACTAACACCCACACTAGGTCAAGACTATCACAAATCACTAATAACTAGTGATTATAGTCTAAACACACTACCTAACACAAGTTTTGAGTGATTAAATCCTCATCTTGCTAGTTTGGTCACACTACACCCATTTGACTCATTTCAAGGTCAATACTTGCATTTCGGGTCAACCATGAACCCTAGTAACACCCATTTCACTAACACCTAAGTGTGCTAGTGATTCAACAACACTTTAAAGCTCACAAACCCCAAATTACAACATAAAACCCGAGATTATGAATCTTTAGGTTTATGTACATGAATCTTACCCAAAATTCCCAATTTAACATGGAAATGGGGCTTACACCCAACACATGAATAAAACCCTAGCCATAACCCAAATTAAACACTAAGACTTGGAATTGGAACTTACCACAACACCAAAAGATGGCTAGCAAGTGGATCCAACAAAAACCCAACTCCAAATGGTGAGAAATAGCTTCTTCTTCACTTGAATCAAGCTCTCTCTCTCTCTAGGTTTATAACTCTCTATCTAAAAATGAAAATGTTGGAAATGATAAGAAATGAGCTCTAGGTGAGCCTTGGATCAGATTTGCGGTCAAAAACCCAGCCTCAAAGTGAAAGGACCAAAACACCCCTTAAAACCCCCTCAGTTCAATATGCTGTTTCGTGGCTCAAACGTCGCGACCGCGAGGTCATATGTCGCGACCGCGACCCTTTAAAGACAAAACATGTTGTTGTACTGCTTATTTTTCGCGACCGCGACTCTGTTTGCTCAGCTTCTTCTTTGTTTTGTGAACGATTTCAGTCTAGTGCGGTTTAGGTTTTGCATTCTAAAGATCAAGTACATACCTTGGATTCTCATACGACGTCCAAAGCAATATGTTATGAGAAACGGGGTGTTACATGACCAACATAGGATGTATGCAGAACCAGCACAAGGATATAATGAAGAACCAATAACCGAAGAACCAGCAGAGGTTGAAGCGGCACACAACACTTAGACAAATCATGCTCCATTAAAAGCATGATGGTTTCGTGTGTTGTCTACATCAATTGGCACTATTCAACTGACATCGAAGACGAAGTTGAACAGAGAAGGACACGAATCAGCGGTTGACAAGTGACCTTACAAGACAACAATGGAATGCAGAAGCTTAACTCATGCGCAATTCATGGTTAATGCTTTGTCAACGCCTAAGGAACCCAACATTCTATTTGTTTAATCAATTCGAATGTCCAAAGGGGTGTTCCTGCAATTAGCTACCGAAGAAGGAAAGGGAGTCACGTGCTTCCTGCCACTGTTGTTGGCTGAGTACAAACATCCTTTGTACCAGTGAAAAATAGATCAATTAAACGGTTATTAGGGCTACTATAAATAGTTGAAACCAAAATTGTATAAATTAGTGGTGTGGGTATTAAAGCGATAGAGTCCAAACCTTGTATAAGCTTCATTCGTTCGAAAGCTATCTGGGTGTAATCTATATCAACCGGTTATCTATTTCGCCAAAGAATAACCGTGATTCTTTGAGATTTTATCAATAAAAGAATATCATTGAAAATTATATATGACTCTGATTTAATTGTTTGGTAATTATAAGCTTAAACTGATTAATTAATTAATTAACAAAAAGAATTGTATTCACCCCACTACAAACTTTATGTTGTTAAATCAGGACCAACAAGGCGATTGGCAAATATTTATCTTTACACAATTGATAAACTGAAAGAATATAGCGACTCATCATAGGGGCATAGAGAATGTTGGATAAAGTTAGAGTTTATGTGTAGTTTTAAAATTGGAGAAACCCATGTGAGAGAGAGGCAACCCTTACCGTCACGAAGAATAAATTCATTTGTGCCCCAATATGGATCGTGAAGGGATAGATTGTGAAGGTCTTAAGTGACATGGTGTAAGGTGTCCGTGTCTAGTAACCATGAGTTATTCGCAGGAGCAGGTAGTGGCATTTGCTTGTGGTGGTGGTTATTAATGGACGATATCCTACGTGATTGTATTACTATAGATAGTTTTTCTTGTTCCTTAAGAATAGGGATATTTGCTGTAATTATCTTTCATTGTAAATTTGTTCTATAAATATTAATCAAAGTCAATCCCACAATTGTGGTGAATTATTCTAAATCCTCTCACATGGTATCAGACTAAATCGTTCCTATATCCCTTTTCTTTTTTTTTTTTTTCGATCGGCATCTGCTTCTCAACCTTCATCCTCATCGAACATGGCCGATGCCTCTTCTTCAATCCCCAAAGATGGAACCCTACCCCTTAACACCATCTTACACATGATTACCATTAAATTATCTTCTACCAACTATCTTTTATGGAGGCATCAATTGCTTCCACTTCTTACCTTTCAAAAATTGGATGATTATATTCATGGCAAGAAAGTCGAACCCCCTCCAACCCTTACTGTCGATGGTGTTTCATCCCCAAATCCAGAATTTTTGTCTTGGAAGGATGGTGATCAACGTGCTTTGATCATCATACAATCTTCCTTAACCGAAGAATCTATGTCCGTCATCCTCGGTTTAACATCTTCTCGTGCTGTATGGTTTGCTCTTGAAGACTTTTATAGCCATGATTCTACTGACCGTATGCAAACTTTACGTGATAATCTTCGGCAATTAACAAAAGGGACGAGCACAGTTTCCGAATATGGCCAGAAGTTTAAACTTCTTTATGACCAACTTGCGGCTATCGGGCATTCTGTTGATGAAGTTGATAAGCATCATTGGTTTCTTTATGGCTTGGGGAGTACCTTTGAAACTTTTTCTACTGCTCAACGGCTTATCAAACCAAGACCTTCTTTTCGTGATCTTCTCTCTCAAGCTGAGAGTCATGAATTATTTTCGGCTTCGGTTAACAACCCACCACCGCCAGCAGCTTTTGTAACCCAATCGGGTCGTGGACAATCTTCGATGATTCGGGGTAGAGGCAATACTTCAGGTCGTTCTTATGGTTCTCGTGGTCGTGGTCGTGGTCGTTCCTTTCAGAGAAAACCACCTCACTGCCAACTATGTCGACATGATGGTCATTATGCGAATCAGTGTCCTAATCTCGCCACCTATGCTACACGATCCTCTCCTACTCTTGATGCAAATCTTGCACAAGCCTTCCATGCCAATTGTCATGTAACGAACAACTCGCCGGACTGGTATGTTGATTCTGGTGCCTCCGCACATATTACTAAGTCTTCATCTAATCTTGATGCCTCTATGCCATACACAGGTAACGAACGGGTCATAGTTGGTAATGGTAATTCTTTACCTATTACTCATATTGGTTCATCAAACATAAATAAAGATCTTCAACTTTATGACGTTCTAGTAGTTCCATATATCACAAAAAATCTTTTATCTATTAGTAAATTAACGAATGATAATCCCGTTGACATTTTGCTTTCTGATAAACTGTTTACAATTCAGAATCGCCACACAAAGGAGGTTCTAGCAACGGGTAGACGTCATGATGATCTTTATGTACTTGAACGAGGACAAAAGGCTTTCTTATCTACTTTGCATTCACGCAAGTCTCAAGCATCGTTCGAGCTATGGCATAATAGGCTAGGGCATATTTCTTTTGATGTTATTAATTATTTAAATAAAGCAGGCAAGCTTTCGGTCACTTCTTTGTTACCAAAGCCGCACCTTTGCACCTCTTGTCAACTTGCGAAAAGCAAGCATTTACCTTTTATTAATAATGAAAAACGTTCGTTACATGTGTTAGATCTTGTGCATTGTGATTTATGGGGTCCTTCCCCTATTGTTTCTACTAGTGGTTATCGGTATTATGCGATTTTTGTAGATGATTATTCACGTTTTACATGGTTTTATCCGCTCAAAACTAAATCTGGTTTTTTTGATGTGTTCGAAGCTTTTATTACTCTTGTGCAGACTCAGTTTTCTCGCAAGTTAAAGGTGTTCCAAAGCGATGGCGGTACGGAATTTCTTAATACTCGTGTGCGTACGCTTCTTACTAATAATGGTACATACCATCGTACGTCTTGTCCGTACACACCTCAACAAAATGGTCGTGTTGAGAGAAAACATAGACACATTACAGAAACCGGGCTTGCAATGTTATTTAATTCTCATGCTCCAGCATCTCTTTGGACCGATGCTTTTAGCTCGGCCACTTATATTATTAATCGCACGCCATCGTCTGTGCTGGAATTCAAGTCTCCTTTTGAGCTACTATTTGATACAACTCCGAATTATGACAATTTTCGGGTTTTTGGTTGTCGAGTTTTTCCTTATCTTCGGGATTACTCGCCCCATAAGTTGGCACCACGCAGCCTTCCGTGTGCATTTATTGGTTATAGTCCTCAACACAAGGGTTACAAGTGTCTTGATATCTCAACCGGTCGCGTCTACATCACACGACATGCAACATTTGATGAATTTCATTTTCCATTCTCTGGAAAATTACCACAAGTTGATTCTGCCAAACTATTGTTTTCTCAATTCTATGAGCCATCATGTGCTACTCCTAATAAACCTACTGTTGTGAAATATGCTCCATCTATACCTAGTGTTTCGACTACTACACCATTGGATTGTTCTTTGTGTAGTGATGAACCCACTACAACTTTAAATGCATCTATTAATGATCCTCCTATTATTCCGTCCCCAGTACAGCATGTTGCACCATCTTCTACGGTCCCGTCTTCACTTGGGCATCACATGACTACTCGTGCTAAGGCGGGTATATTTAAGCCTCGATATATTGTTGATGTTGCCTCCTTGTCTCAGTCTACCCTACTTCATGCACTTCTTACCTCTAAAGAACCAAAAGGGTACAAATCTGCACTTAAAGATCCCGTATGGCGTCAAGCCATGCACGATGAGATGCATGCCCTATCCCTTAACAATACCTGGACGCTTGTACCACGTCCAAAGTGCTCGAATGTTGTGGGATCTAAAGGGGTATTTCGCACTAAATATCACTCTGATGGCTCAGTTGATCGGTTTAAAGCACGGTTAGTTGCTCAAGGTTTTACTCAAATACCAGGCCTGGATTACTCTGTTACTTTTAGCCCGGTTGTTAAAGCATCTACTGTTCGCATTGTTTTGTCTCTTGCCACTTTACACAGTTGGTCCTTGCATCAACTTGATGTGAAAAACGCTTTTTTAAATGGACATCTCACCGAAACCGTTTTCATGGAACAACCTCCTGGCTTCTCTGATTCTCGATTTCCAGATCATGTTTGCAAACTTACAAAGGCGCTATATGGGCTTAAACAAGCACCTCGAGCTTGGTTTCAACGGTTGCATGATTTTCTCATTCGTCTTGGTTTTATTTGTAGTAAAGCGGATCCTTCATTATTTGTGTTCAAGAAAGGCTCATGTCTTCTTTATCTACTTGTTTATGTTGATGACATCATTCTTACTGGGAATGACAAAGCTACTATTCGAAGGTTTATCTCTCGGTTACACACAGAATTTGCGATTAAGGATCTCGGGAATCTCAACTATTTTCTTGGGCTTGAAGTTACGTATACACAAACAGGTCTTTTCCTTAGTCAAACCAAATATGCTAAGGACATTCTTGAACGAGTAGATCTCTTGGATGTAAAACCTGTTTCCACGCCACTTTCGACAGGTGCAAGCTTTACGTCTCATGGTAAGCCTTACTCTGATCCGACTCATTATCGTTCATTAGTTGGTGCTCTTCAATACTTAACGATTACTCGTCCTGATCTCTCTTATGCTGTAAATCAGGTAAGTCAGTTTTTACAAGCTCCCACTGATGAGCATTTTCTTGCGGTTAAACGCATTTTACGGTATGTCAAAAGTACATTATCCTATGGCTTATCGTTTACTCGCACCACTAAATGTTCCATCCTTGGTTATTCTGATGCGGATTGGGCTCGGTGTATTGAAACTCGACGTTCCACCTATGGCTATTCTATTTTTCTTGGGGGTAATTTGGTCTCATGGAGTGCAAAGAAACAACCTACGGTTGCACGTTCGAGTTGTGAATCGGAATATCGGGCTCTCGCTAACACTGCGGCGGAAATAGTTTGGATTACTCATTTATTACGCGAATTGCATGTTGTTCAAAATGAAAGGCCAACTGTTTTATGTGACAATAAAAGTGCAATTTTTATGAGTCAAAATCCGGTTTCTCTCAAACGCTCTAAGCATATCGATATTGATTATCATTTCATACGGGAACTCGTGGCTTCTGGACTTTTATATACTCGGTTTATTTCTACTACTGAGCAGCTCGCTGATATCTTCACCAAAAGCCTACCTCGCCCGTTGTTCGAGTCTTTTCGGAGCAAGCTACGTGTTGGACCGCCACCCCTTCGCTTGACGGGGGGTATTAATGGACGATATCCTACGTGATTGTATTACTATAGATAGTTTTTCTTGTTCCTTAAGAATAGGGATATTTGCTGTAATTATCTTTCATTGTAAATTTGTTCTATAAATATTAATCAAAGTCAATCCCACAATTGTGGTGAATTATTCTAAATCCTCTCACAGTGGTGGACGGTATGATGGATGTTGAATGTCCGGGTGATGTCAGCAAAAACTGGGCACCTTTGTAACGTAACGAGTGGACTTTAGCATGAACCATTGACACTTACCAAAGAATGGCTGAGACATGTGAAGGTGGAGATCGACTTAGATGAACTCGTGGTAGTTTGGTACGCCTTGTTAGGTGTAAAATTTTGTTTCATGGTGGGGTTGTAATGTCCAAAAGTGTGTCGATTAAAGGTTGGGTTTTGATGTCTAGTTCTCGTTTGCTTTTCATGAAGTTCCGCGAACGTTATCGGGGTGTCGCTTGAATTGACCACACATCAGTGACACCTTGATACGCATCATCTAACACTTTAAGAACACGATCAGTAATGTTCTCGGGTGAAACAGGAGAGCCGAGTAGAGCAAGTTGTTCCGTATAGGCTTTTAATGGAGTGCATGAATTCAGTGATTGTTTGTGGTCCCTTCGTAATTGTTTTGAGGCGCTGTTTTAGCTTTCGAATGTGTCTCACAAATCCTTGGTCATAGTAGTTAACGATGCTATGAGTATGATGCTCTAATCGAGAATGCCAATTAGTGCCTCAAATAGTATATGATCATGGTGAACCCATGTGGTGTAAGTTGGATTTACGACGGTGGAAATGTCTTTGGTGATAGTTGTATTAGAGCCACACATGATGCATCAACAAATTTGAACAACTTGTAGCCGTCTAGGGTTGTTTGGATTTGAAATTTTCACGATGTATAATCAGAATATTTGTGAGTGAAACAAAGATTATCGGAGTTATAAAAACTGTGGATTTATAAATATGTTGAGTGGATATATCCATACTTGAATTAATTTATATCATATTCGATTCGGTTGGAGGAAGGTAACCAAAAAGTGTAGATAGAGATGAAAGGAGTATAATCAAGTTGTTGATTTGTGGGGGGAAAAAAATCAAAAGATAGAAGATAACTAATTTGATGATTTGTGTTTTCTTAAATTAAGTAGTCCGTGCTATGTAAGGATAGAAAAATCTCATTTAAAGTAACATTGTATATTGTATAGAATTAACTAGCGTTCGAGCCCTCGCTTCGCGGCGGGGGTTCGGTTTTCAATGTATTTTATTGCGTTTAGTTTGTAAAATCATTTTGTGGTTAACGATGATGTCGTTGAAGCGCAACTTGAGTCGAACTGAAAGGTATAACCCGTGAAAGATTTAAATGTTATTTTAAATTAACAATATATGCGCATCTCCGCGTTTCGCTATGGAATTGTCGACTTTTAAAAATTTAACGGAGAATTAACGTGTATAAAAAGTACCTCAAATATTTAGCGTTTTTTAAAAAGCGTCCGTATTGCGTATAACTAGTGACATTGTGTTCCTAAAATTATTTCGAGTTTAATGATGGTGGCGAAAAAATTTAACTCGTTGCGATCGCAAAGATATGGCCCGTTGAATATTTGGGTGGAGTTTGTCTAAGATTTTTTATGAGAATGAGTATTTGACACTTTATCCCCCTGTTTGGGGGGTGGGTTTGATTTTTTGTATAAAGTGCGAGGTTTTTGTTGTTCAATTTGCAAAGAAAGAAAAAAAAACGCGAAAAGTTGAAAGTACCCCTGGGTACTATTCATTTACTCTATGTCTTTTAGATATAGGTGTAATGTAATATAATATAATATAATATAATATAATATAATATAATAATCGGTGGTTTAGGATAAGATCCCCGTTTATACTAACATTGCAAATTAAGTGTGGTTGATAATAATTACATTCCATTCCATTCCAATCGGTATATTAGGCATAAGAATGCACAGTAACTTATGGATGACATCATGCTAACATGGGCGTGACTTCATCTATTTGGTCTTTTCCCGTTTTCCCGTTTTTCTAACTTTCTTTTTTAAGCCCAACGTAATGGGCCCTCCGGCCCACTTTCGACTTAATTAATAACATGTAAATACAATTAGCTACTGTTAATTTCCTTTTCACACACAAACAAGGATAACCACAAATTTTATTCCAAAAAAAACACACAATATCTATTTTACTACTCCGTAGTTACAAAGTCACAAATATCTATATAAAAAAATGAAAAATTATTTTGTAAAACCAAGATTTGTTTTTGATGATTAACAAAGTCAAAAAGAAGTACACAAGATTCAAAATGCCGACGAAATTTGTAAGCAGATTTGACCATGATCACAACACCCAGGTGTCAAAAACCCTCTACACACTTTACAACCCAACTTGTATCTACTACATTCATGTAATCACTCATATACATACATACACACATTTTTATATATATACGGTGCCATCAAAATCATACATTTTTAACCCTAATTTCTTTCTTTTACTTTTCTTCATTCAAATCCATAAATCACAATTCCCAAATTCCCCAACTTTTATTTCAAAAGATCCACCTACATTTCAAGATCAACATAAATGGATTCACGTGAATCTTTAGCACAACCACCACAACCACCACCGCAACGCCACCAAGCACACCATTTACATCAACACCCGATGCTGTCGCCGGCGATGATGATGCCACCGAACTCATACCCCACACACCACCAGCAGCAACACCGTCACTTACAACCCAACAATGCAAACACAGCTCCGGGGAACAATAACAATATCTTAAGTCAAGAATCGATGCAGCAAAGGTTTAATTTTGATGGGTCTGATCAGTACGGCGGCGCCGGAGATGTATCGTCGCCGCCCGGTGGGTTTAGGGCTAGTGGGTTTAGCATTGAGCCGGCGAGGAAGAAAAGAGGCCGGCCGAGAAAGTATTCGCCGTCGCCGGATGGTAGCATTGCTCTTGGTTTAGCTCCGGCGCCGGTGACTACAGGTTCCGGTGGTGGGCATTTGGAGTCGAGTAATGATGGTGGTGGTACACCGAATACCGATTCGACTGCTAAGAAACATAGAGGAAGACCACCTGGTTCAGGAAAGAAACAATTGGATGCTTTAGGTAAAAATTTGTTTTTTTTAAAGAATAAAAAATTGTAGATCAAGTAATTATAAATGCATTTGTGTGAATAATCTAAATTTTGTAATTAGTGGTAAGAGTTAGAGGTGTTTGGGAATGTTCATTTGTTAAACTAAGTACTAGTAGGTACCAATTTTCTTATTTTTAAGTACCAATTTTATCTAGTGTTCATTTGTTAAACAAAGTAGTAGGTACCAATTTTCTTATTTTTTAAGTACTGATTTCATCCAAATACGGTTCTACAAAAGTGTTTGAGATTGGTTATTGGCTGTATAAATTAAGCCAAACATATATAAGCATAATAAGCAGAAACAATCCCCAATACCCCGCTAAAAAGCCGATAACAAAATCCTGCAGTTCTTTTTTTGATTATTGGATTATAACATTTAAGTAGCTCTGTGATTACATTTGACTATCTAGTTGACTCTTAGATATAGATTCAGTTAAAATTTACAGATATAAAAACGCAATCTTGAAGAGGTCGACTATGGATTGATGGGTTTGTTTCTATAGGAGAGTAGTGATTAAATGTTGTACTGAGTATTTCATTTAGTTGATAAAATCTGCTTTAGATGTGGTCTATCTTCATATTTAAACATCTTTGTTTTTAACAGGCTCGCCCGGAGTCGGATTTACGCCTCATGTCATTACGGTTAAGGCAGGAGAGGTAATCATCCTGACTTTAACATATTATTTGTAAAATTGGAGATACACTATATGTTTAATCTTTTCTTCAATTGTTTTCGGTTTAAAATTGTTTTAGACATCTTTAAAGCAGGGAGATTTAATTAACACTTTATAAGTAGTGATTTGACTAGCCCCTTTACAAATTTATAAGATGAATGTTTTTATACAAGTAATGGCATTATTCATGTTACCATATCAAAGTTCAAATGTTAGCATACACATAAGAATACATCGCTGTTGACGTCCAAAATGTTAAAGATGGTTTAGTTTGATGATTTCAGAAACTTATGTGGTGTAGAAATCGGATAAAGTAGGATTTAATTTGAACTAGCTTGAAATAATAAGGCCACTAATATGTCTACTTACGGCAGTTTTAGAAGTTTTACCCTAATTATTTGAAGATTGACTTGGTTTGTCCTTGTGCGCTAAGCTATGACCTTTAAGTTTTTGAAGTAAATTAAATAAATGATAAA
Source organism: Rutidosis leptorrhynchoides (assembly GCF_046630445.1). Lineage (NCBI taxonomy): Eukaryota > Viridiplantae > Streptophyta > Magnoliopsida > Asterales > Asteraceae > Rutidosis > Rutidosis leptorrhynchoides. The sequence goes on from NC_092334.1 coordinate 156,121,932, forward strand.
TGATGTCCTTAAGACTCGATAATTGAAGCCCTGATTGTGCATGTTCGTATACATGCCCACATGTATACAATCATGAAACCGTTTGACTACAGAACCAATACAATTGTCGAACTGTATTTACAACGCGTATGAAAATTTACTAAATTTCGTCATGTTGTTGTTCACACCGATAAACATGTAAACAACGCTTGCATTTATTGAGCCCCGCAGACTTTAAAAGTTTGTAAGAATATTTGGACTTTGAATTAATCTGTAATGAAAAGATTCTAGTTTGGAAAAGTATATATATTGTATGCACTTTGCAATCAATTTGGCTACACTTAAGATCATCTACAATATGTACTTATTTAGTTGTTATGGCCTACATTTTTTGGAATACAGGATATAGCCTCGAAGATAACGGCGTTCTCACATCAAGGACCACGTACTGTTTGTATTCTATCAGCCAACGGTGCCATCAGCAATGTATCTCTTCGTCAGCCAGCTATGTCCGGCGGCACTGTAACATATGAGGTTTCATTTTTCGATCTTATTTTAATATTATTTTATAACAACTTTGTTCAGTTTTCTATTTGTACATATGACTCGGGTTTTTTACACTCGTATGATAATCTGTTGTACTGTGCTTTTGATAAATTCTGATAATTGCCGGATAGAGAGAGGGATGACTTTCTCTACTTATGAGTGTTTCACTCTCGGTGGAGAAATGACTTGTTTTTATTCTTGGATAGGGGAAGGATTGTCTACATCACACCTCCCCCATACACCACTCATGTGGTATTGGGTTTTGTTGTTGTTGTTGTTGTTGTTGTTGTTGTTGTTGCTGTATGGTAATAGACTACTAATTATAGTATTTGTTTATTAAGTGATATATAATACTATTATTAATTATTAATAAAATAAAATAAAAGTTCTCACATTTCTGTCCAACACTGATCTTTTCTCATACTAATAAATTTTATCAACATGAGGTGTGTGGTTCTCTGTTTATAATAAGGGTGAATGTAAGATATAGTAGTAATCTGATACATTCACTTTAAATCTGATTATCCAAAATTATCTATTTGACTTAACCAATTGTATTCTAGATAATTTTACCTAAACACAAGAAACTGATTATTAGGTACCATGTGTGGTGCAGATCTTGTTTTTTGTATTTTTCACATGTACATAATCACATCACAATCATAATCATAATACAGTTAATAAAAAAGCTAACAAGCATTTGGGTGACTATATGTGTACCGGTTTGTACTTTCACTTGACTTGAGATATCTCATTGGGTCAATGATGTCGGTTTTCAGGGGCGGTTCGAGTTAATATCTTTATCGGGCTCGTTCATGGTGGCAGACATTGATGGTAACCACAGCAGTAGATCAAGTGGATTGAGTGTTTCTCTTGCAGGCTCTGACGGTCGAGTTTTGGGCGGTGGAGTTGCTGGTTCACTCGTTGCAGCTTCCCCTGTTCAGGTGGGTCCATCTCTATTATTCACCTTAATTGTGGTTAACAAGTTTTTTTTTTTTTAATTAAGACAAACAAGTTAAAATATTGATTATTGATTATAATTCCCCTCTACCAGGTTATTGTTGGTAGTTTCATTGTAGATAGCAAAAAACCGAAATCGAGTAGCGCTGCAGCACAACCATCAAGCATGTTGACTTTTGGTGGTGGTTCAGTGCCGGGTGCGAGTCCGCCATCTGACGGACCAACAAGTGAGTCATCTGACGATAGTGGTGGTAGTCCTGTTCATCGGCCCTCAGGTTCCTACAACAATGCTAACCAGCAACAACAACAACCACCACCACCACAACCACAGATGCCAATGTATTCTAATATGGGCTGGCCGAACTCCACCATGAACATGCTACGCAACTGAAAATGGCTAATAATAATTAACTGGCATTTTATCCTTTTTATTGTAGGATCTTAATATTTGTATGATGGTATGTTAAGTTGATGTGTAGATGTAATTTAGGAGTCTGATTTAATGTACTTGTAGTCAGTAACAGTATTAATTTGATCTAGGATAATTAATCTTAATGCATGTTATCTTGATTGATTTTTATCCTTGAGTTGTGTTTTCTTTTTCGGTATTGAAACCACCACCAGGTGTTTTTGGTTTAAATTAGCTTAAGCTTGGTTCATGAAAGGACATGTCGGTTATCTTAAGTTTGGTGACTAGCTCATCTGGTCCCACAAAAACCACAAGTTCAACTTTAACTGAAGTAGCCTGAACGTGTAAAGTTGTCCAGATTTTTGGTTTGAATGTAACAAAGTAAAAAAGAACTTGAATGAGAACCGGATAATGTATACGCTTATAACAAGTAAAAAAGATTGGTACTCCTTGACATATGGCCTGTATCATACACCAACACTTAAAATAGTGTAATAATAAAAGAAATTGATGATTGATGAGTAATTAATTAATTACGTGTTTTTTTTATATAGCAAATATTTAGTAAGTTTGAAAATGGGGAATTTTAATTTGGTGCAAATCATGCTTCACATGTTTTACGTATGTTGTTTAAGGAACCATTTCTTAAAGTATAAAACATTCCTTTTTAAGCAATTTTAGTTGCTTAAATAAATAAAATCCCTATCTTACAAAATACTCTTAATTAATAAGAAAACACATATTATTACAGAGAGGTGATCTTCACATGTCACTTTTCGATCCATGTACATTTTTGTCTCATAAATTTACAGTTATATCCCTAGATTAATCAAGGAGTTAAACTTATATTATTATTGTAAGTATAATTAAGGGTAAAATAGGTAATTAAGTTTAATGAATCAAAAAGTGGTGTGTGAGGATCACCTCCCATTATTAAATGATCATAATCATTAATTTTTTTTTTTTTTTACATCAGTTTGGGATCACTCACGGGGAACTAAACCACCCACGCATTCATATCCCGTAGTTGCATAGCTCACCCCCAACTACTGCCTTGGAGGAAACCCGGACCAATCTGAGGGCATGACCGGTAAAACCCCATCCCCGCTGCCCTCCACTAAGCAAAAAGCGACCTTGGTGGATAATTCAGGTCAGGGATAACATTGATTACAATGTTGCAGCCCAGCGAAGTCGAACTCTTGACCTCTCGCTAAGATAGACAGACCACTACCAGTTGAGCTACAACTCAATGTTTAATTAGATTACTAGCTATTAAAATCGTGGACTACCAAGTTCACAAGAAATGCAAGATACAAAAATGATGAAAATAACTGGGATTAACAAGTTAATTAATTCTGACAAAACTTAACTTCGTGTTGTAGCAAAACAATATTTTAAACTTACGCGTAGTGACATACTGACATGTATGTATTTTTGCAATGAAACAATCTACGAGTCTAACCATCTTCAATGAACACGTTTTAATACAAGAAAAGAGTCGTACTTTTGCCGTTAGAAACAAATATAATTTCTTACTTTGATCAGAGATAGTGACATTAATAAAAAAAAAAAAATCAAAGGTTATTATAAATTTTTGAAGTGTTTAAGTTAAACGTAGATAAGAGCATAATTTTAAAAACTTTTAATCATCAAAAGTTTCTTTAAATAATACGCCGTATGATTATACTTAATTTTTTTTTTTTTTTTTTTTTTTTTTTTTGAAAAGCAACCAAATATTATAAACCCGAACGGAAGTACATGTACAAAAGGCTCACCAAATAATGAGGTGAGACAACACACGAACAAGATGCCAAGGTAGCATCTAGATACAAGCAACGCACAATTACAAATCACACACTATTACATTACATTAAAAAACATGACGGATTATGAAACCAACTATGTCAATCGATTTTCTTCACTTTATATCTTTTCGCGATTCACTCGGAGCTTTTGGATTGAATTTCACTTAACGCACATGGAGTAGTCCAACCTTTATTTTTGAAAACCATTTGATTCCTATTCTTCCATAATAAGTAACACGACACCCAAATAATCCCTTGCCAAATATGTTTGCCCGAATCCGTTAGAGAAAGACCTGGCATACCCAACAAGAGATCATCAAGGCTATTGATAGTCGTATTACCGAAACCGCACCACTTGAATATTTTTTGCCAAACATCACTAACTTTTTTGCACCCGAGGAGGGAGTGATCCACCGACTCAATAGCATCATCACAAAGTGGACAAAGTATTGAGTGGAGATCCATCACTCGTTTGTCCAGCTCTTCACGAACCGGTAGACGTTTTCTTCTTGCTTTCCAAATAAAAACTTCAACTTTTTTTTGGTACCAAATTGTTTCTAAGTGTTTCTTTTGGATTGTTGCCCGCATCTAGAGTCTTCGCATTGAGTAATTTTGAAACGCATTTAGTCGTGTATTGCCCGTTGTTATTTTGAAGCCATTTCCATCCGTCACTCTCGCTCGGATTCATTGTTGCTGTGTTGAGAAGGTCGGACAGCAGCTGCAGCTGATCAGCAGCCCGACCAGTCGGGTTTCGCGTCCAGCACCCTGTCATTGAAGCTTTCGAACCATCCGAAGCAACCTATCACGAACTGTTGAATTCTGGTCCGCATCTAGATGCCATAGCCGGGTAAATTTGTCCTTTAACTTCGAATCCCCAAGCCACATGTCATCCCAAAATGATGTCGAAGCCCCATCTCCGATCCTCCTATAAATGAATTGCAAAATTGTACGCCAAAAGAATCAATGATGTGCCCTGTGTCAATAATGTTAGTCCAAACAGTTTTTCGTGGTCGACCAAGGTAATTTACATCACCAAGTAAGCCACCCGAAGAACCATAAATGCTCGAAATGACCTTAACCCATAAGGAGTTAGTTTCGGTTTTAAACCTCCACCACCACTTACCGATTAAGGCCAAATTATTACAATAAAGTGACCCTAAATTTAAACCCCCCAGCCCGTAAGGAATAAGTGTTTGTTCCCATTTTACCCATTAAATTGACTTTTTACCCGACCTGCCCCAAAAAAATGAACGTCTCACACTCTCAAGTTTTTTGATCACACATGGCGGGGCGCGAAAGAGCGAGAAATAGTACACCGGTAGACTATTCAAGACCGATTTAACAAGCGTCACACGTCCACCATAAGACATCGTTCTTGTTTTCCAATCCGAAAGACGTTTCTCAATTTTACATATAACCGGTTTCCACCCTTCCATATTGTTCATTTTTCCACCAACAGGTAACCCAAGATAAGTAAACGGAAACGACTCAACCTTACATTGAAACATACTAGCCATAGAGTCAACAATATTCTTTTCAACACCAATCCCGTAAAGAATACTTTTGTGGTAATTCACTTTTAAGCCCGAAGTAAGTTCAAAACACTTAAGTATCATCATGAGGTTCCTAATGTTATCCACGCTCCAATTACCAAAGAAGATAGTGTCATCCGCGTATTGGAGATGCGATATCGGGATATGATCTTGACCCACTTTAACCCCCTCAAATAAGTTATTATTCACGGCCATTTTTGTTAGCACATTTAAACCTTCCGCCGCGAGTATGAAAAGAAAAGGATAAATGAAAGGACCCATTCATATACATTATAAACGATTCACAATAGTTGATTACATCGCGAGGTATTTGACCTCTAAATGATACATTTTACAAACATTGCATTCGTTTTTAAAAGACAAACTTTCATTATAACGAAAGTTGACAGGCATGCACACTATCCCATACTATATCCAAACTATGAATTACTTATTATCAATCTTGATGAACTCAACGACTCGAATGCAACGTCTTTTGAAATATGCCATGAATGACTCCAGGTAATATCTCTAAAATGAGCAAATGCACAGCGGAAGATTTCTTTAATACCTGAGAATAAATATGCTTTAAAGTGTCAACCAAAAGGTTGGTGAGTTCATTAGTTTATCATAACAAATCATTTCCAATAATGTAATAGACCACAAGATACTCATATTTAGAAAACAATCTGTGCAGGTCTACTCCTACTATAAAATCATTCATATGAAGAACACCGAAACCTTTCAAAACAACTCACCAACGGTAGCTAATGCGTCGTGCAATGCAAAATCATCTCACCGTGGTAGTTAATACAATATAATTTCAATAACAGTAGCTAATGCATCGTGCAATGCAAAAATTTCTCACCGTAAATAATTTTACAACGGTAGCTAATGGGTCGTGCAATGCAAAATCATCTCACCGAAGGTAGCTAAAACGGTAGCTAATGCGTCGTGCAATGCAAAATCATCTCACCGTTACTAACTACTAAACAATATTACAACGGTAGCTAATGCGTCGTGCAATGCAAAATCATCTCACCGTTACTAACTACTAAATCGAACCATTTTGGTAGCTAATGCGTCGTGCAATGCAAAATCATCTCACCGATGGTCGATAATACAATCTTATAGAAATCGAACCTCTGAATCCAAATAATTCTATCATAGAATGTAGTTTTGAATACTTGTGTCTATTTCGTCAATCATTTATAAAAACAGTTCATGTATTCTCAGTTCAAAATATATCTCAAAAGCATTTAATAACACATTTATAAAAACAGCGCATGTATTCTCAGTCCCAAAGATGTAAAGAGAAAAAGGGAATCAAATGAACTCACAATACTGTATTTCGTAGTAATTATGCATATGATGGCATTGAACAAGTGCAAGGTTGGCCTTGGATTCACGAACCTATATCATTTATATATTTATTAACATATATAATGGTAATCGAATAAATCTATATATTATTATTAATGATGTATCTATTATATTTAATAATTTATAAGTTTCTTTATTAAGTTATATGTTTTCATTTTATATATAGAACTATTAATATAGTTAAATTTTGTAATTTAAATAAATATATATATATATATATATATATATATATATATATATATATATATATATATATATATATATATATATATATTATATAATCTTTATTTATCTACTTATAATCTTAACAACGTTATTAAAACTTTTATTTTCATAATCAATATTATTTTTATAATAATGATATAGATAATACTTGTTAATATTAATAATGATAGTTTTTAATTATAAAGCCAATCTTGTTATAATATGAAATTTTTAGTACAAATATTAATCTTGATGCTAATAATAATAAGAATGATAATAATGATAATACTAATAATAATACCTATGTTAATAATAATAATAATATTAATAATAACAATGATAATTATAACTTGATACTAATATTATCATTAATGATAATAAATATAGTTTGTGTTATTTTTGTAATAACAATAATAATAATAATAATAATAATCATATTCATAATAATAATAATAATAATCATACTTATATCAATAATAATAATACTACTAATACTTGATGATATTACTTAATAATATCTAAAATGATAATAATAGAAATCATATTATTAATATTAACATAACAATAATAATAATTACCAAGATCATAATATCAATAATAATACTAATAATGGTTATGATACTTATATTCATGATGATATTAATAATAATTATAATACTAGTTGTAATATTGATAACTAATGATAATAACAATAATAATCATAATAATAATAATAAATGATAAATAATAATAATAATAATAATAATAATAATAATAATAATAATAATAATAATAATAATAATAATAATAATAAATACGTGTATACCCTTAAGAGCTTTTTCTAAAAAAAATTGCCACGAACCGGACTCGAACCCGTGACCGCTCGTTAACACAAACAACACTTCCAACCATTGGACCGATCATTCGTTCTAGTTTTAACATGCCCGATTAATTAATTAACATAGGAAACTGTTTCATCTTCATCATCATGTATATCATTGAAGTCATCATCTTCTCTTTTATGCTTCATCATTATACATCATATATCATGATCTTAATCATAATCATAATTAACAGTCACTATCACATCATCCACCATCATCAACATCGATCATGTTCTTCATCGTACCCCATCATCGTCGTTGTCACATTCAAACTGTTCATCATAAATATCACATCGTGCGTATCATCACTATTACGATTCTCACACCATATCATCATCCTCCATGAACATCATCACCTTAATATTATCATCATCATAATCGTCATGTATACATGATCATCATCATCTTTCATTTATCGATCATCATCATCATCATCAGAATAATCCTCCTCGCCATCACGATCATCATCATCCTTTGTTACTCATCATCATCGCGTAATCCTATCATCACCATTATCACTATTCATCTTCTTCAAGATCAAGAAAAGAAAGAAAAGAAAAGAAAAGAAAGATAAGAAGGAAAGCAATAACAGTAGCGGTAGTGGTGACTAAGAAGAAACAGAATCAGAAATATGATGAGGGTGGATTGAGGTGAACCGAAAACATAACCAAAAAAAAATATCACGGTTTCAATGGTTTTGGGTTTTTCAGCGAATGATGGTGGTTTACGGAGGTGGGGGTGAAGGATATGATGGTTTAAGGTGGTGGTGCTCCAGTGGTGGCTATAGTGGCGGCGAGTCTGGTAGTCGATGGTTTCTCCTTTCCCTCCCTTCGATACACATACGTATATATATAGATATATATATTATGTAATATATTTAATATTAATAATAATTATAATAATTAATTATTAATCAAGTGAATGATTGAAAACAGTAACCAGTAATGTACATGGAGTTTCTTCTGCCGACACTTCTTCACGGACCGTGTATCGTGCACTATTTGAAATCAGGGGCGGATAAAAGTCTTCGAAAAAATCCCAAAATTTTAAATTAAGTACCTTTATTTATTTAGGTCATTATGGTATAAAGTTTGGTCATTAACTATTACATTAATTATTCACTCCCAACCCCCAAGTAAAATATAAAAAGTTTTAAAATTTGACAAACAACTTCTAAATATATTATTAATAAGCCTAAAATTTATAAAACTCATTTTTGAATCACCGTTTATTTAAAAATTACATAAGTTTCTTTTTAACTCGTTTATTATCAATCAATATGAAAATTAAGCGTTACCGCTGTTTACTTCGAAATCACAAAATATATATTTAATATACTTTTTATGTATATATAGATAATAAATTTTATTATCTCTTATATCATTTTATAATTTAAATCATATATTATATCAAACTATATTTCAAAGTATTATATATATATATATATATATATATATATATATATATATATATATATATATATATATATATATATATATATATATATATATATATATATATATATATATATATATATATATATATATATATATGTATTTATTTTATTTATATGTGATAGTTCGTGAATCGTCGGAAATGGTCGAAGTTAAATGATTGTATGAAAATAGTTCAAATTTTTTGAGACTCAACATTACAGACTTTGCTTATCGTGTCGAAATCATATAAAGTTTAAGTTTAAATTTGGTCGAAAATTTCTGGGTCGTCACAGTACCTAGCCGTTAAAGAAATTTCGTCCCGAAATTTGATTGGAATCGTCATGGCTGACAATAAGACTGTTTTTCTGATGAATATGAGCCGATAAATAGAGTTTTATTACTGTTGAGTAATATTAATACGATAATTCGATTACTCGAAGAGTATAAGCGAAGCTTTCGCAAAATTTTGAAATAAAGAAATAGAGATTCGTCTTAACTTTTGACATAGTCACGGTTGATTTCCGAAATTCAAAGGATTTAGAGAAAATCTTCGTAGTAAGATTTGGTTCTTCAGTAATTAAGGAAATAGGATCTTCTTTGGTTAAATAAGATAATATGTTTTGATTGCTCTATCGGATATTTCACTATAAATTCATCCCCTTTATTTGTGACGACCCAGAAATTTTTGACAAAATTTAAACTTAATCTTTATATGATTTCGACACGATAAGCAAAGTCTGTAAGGTTGAGTCTCAAAAAGTTTGAACTGTTTCATATATTTAATTGACCTTCGACTGCTCTCGACGATTCACGAACAATTAATTGTAAATAGATATGTGTGTATGTATATATAAATAATAATTCGAAATATAATTTGAAGTATTATATGTTGTTGTTATTAAAAATTAATAAAATAAAAATAGGATATTATAATAATTATTATTTAAAATATATCTCTATATATAAATAAATTATATTAAAAATAAATATTAAATGATTGTAATACTCGTTTGATGTTTCAATTGATATTAAGCAAGTTAAATTCGAACTTATGTAATTTTAAAATAGACGGTGATACGAAAATGAGTTTTATAAATTTTAGGCTTATTAAAAATGTATTTAGGAACTATTTGTTGAATTTTAAAATTTTTTATATTTTACTTGGGATTGGGGGTGAATAATTAATGTAATTTTTATTTAATATTTAATGATCGAATTTTATACCATAATGACCAAAATAAATAAATAAATGGACTTAATTTCAAAATTTGGGATTTTTAAGAACACTTTTATATATTAACTGTTTAGCAGTGAACACGATATAATATTCCTATTTATTAATGTCGGTAGCTAAATAACAAGATCAATGGCTGCTTACTATTCTTTTCAAGACTTTCCACTCACAGTATTATTATATCGATTATTATATCACACATTATTACATAATTGTACCTATATATGTATAATATTGCAATTAATCAAACCCACATGGAATATCTTTCTATTCTTTTTTTGTCAAACATCACTAGACCAAGTGACTAGAAGTATTGCTGCTAAACTAATACACAACACACTAACACACACCCTACAACCATCATTCATCACTTGTAATGGCTGCTATTTGATATTCGATCTACGACAACCATAACCACCGTAACTTGCTAGAAATACCATCATCAAACCACCATTGATAACCACCAAGAACCGCCACATTCTCCATCGCCACCCAAACACCACGACCATCATTGGAAACCATCTGACCCATTTCACTTATTTTTTTTATTGGTCGTCTTCTACAATCATCCAACACCACGGCTACCACCAGAGACCACCCATCACAACCCTCGGTCCTCCTCCCTCCTCACCACAAAAATCGCCACTTCCACCAACGTGAACAACCACATCCCACCACCCCTGATCTTCCTAGTCAAACACCAACATCATTACAACACCCATTTGCAACTACTAACTACTCGAACAAATACAAATTTTGTATTCATTGTTTGATGTCTATTCCGCTACCCAAAAACCATCCGAAACCCGCCACCATCTCCTTTAAACCCTTGCGTGATATTTTTGTTTCTTTCTATTAATGAGCTACTCACCATCGACCACCACATCAAACCGTATTATCCACCTTCAACTTGAGCTACTCGTTTTCTTTCCTTGAGACTGTTTTGTTGCTTATTGTTCAACCCACCACAACCGTCACCAAGAACAACCCTACACCTCCCTCTCTCTCCCTAAATCTCTCTCTGTCTCTCTCTTTTCTTTTTATGTAATTCACGACTATCCACCACCCACCATCGATCACTTCTCTGCTTCTCTAACCTTTCTGTTGTTCGAACAACTCAGCCATCACCATCTGTTAATATTCTTGCTGCAGTAAGTTGATTTTCTTTGTTTCTGTTCCTATTATAATGATAAAAAGGAAATCGAGCAGGTTTAAAGTTGATGGTTACATAAAGCAAGTGTGACCACGATGAAGAGGAATATTGATGACGATATATTGATATAAAGATGATGATGGATGATAGTGTGATGATGTTATTATGTTTATGATAATGAACCGATGACCCACATGTTGTTTTCATGTCCCAGTTTCTAACTTAATTCGTAAATCAAGTATTGGAAATTAAATCAACCTAATTAGGCTTTAAGACTTATACATGGGTTTAATTTGTTGATGGGCTACAAATTATTTGGGCTCAAGAACCCTAATCGATTTGTTTTTAGAATAAGACTTAAATGATGATGAGTAGGATGGTGATGAGGATGAATGGCGTATAGTGATGGTGCATAAGCAAAAATGATAATGATGCTTATGTTTATTTGATGATGATTTTATGTTGATAATGATGACGTGACGATGGGTTAAAGTCATAAAGGTCAATTTAAAACAGAAAAGTAAGGGGTAGAGGAGTGGTTTGGAGTGTTTGTGTTTAACGGAGAGGTCTCGGGTTCGAGCCCGGGCAGTGGCGTTTTATTTTTAAAGCTCTTTTCTTCAAAGGTTGTACTCTTTTATTATTATTATTAGTATTATTATTATTATTATTATTATTATTATTATTATTATTATTATTATTATTATTACTATTATCATATCAATATTATTATTAAGATAAGTATTATTATTACCATTAACATTATTATCATTATGAATATAAATATTACTATTATCATGACTATTAAAATTATTATTTTTAAAAAAAAAACTATCATTAGCATTATTATTAGAATTATCATTATTTTTATCATTATTATCTTTATTATTATTTTCTTATGAATATTATTATTATTATTATTAATTTCATGAATATTAAAATTATTATTATTATCAATATCATTATTAAATTTAATTATTATTATTATCATCATTATAAAAATATATCTATTACATACATCATAAGTATACTAATATTATATAAAATTATGTTTTTAATATATTAACTAATATAAAATATAATACAACATTAATTAAATTATATATCAAATATGTATTATAACATATTATAAGCATTAATATTATTGTATATAAGGATATTAACATTAATACATTACAAAATATAAATATATATATAATTTATTTAATTGTTATTATATGTATTAATGTATATAACTGATATAGGTTCGTGAATCCGAGACCAACCCTACTTTTGTTCAATGTCGTCATATGTATTTTTACTACAAAATACAGTATGGTGAGTTTCATTACTCCCTTTTTAAATGCTTTTGCAATATATATTTTTGGGACTGAGAATACATGCGCTTTTATAAATGTTTGACGAAATAGACACAAGTAATCGAAACTACATTATATGGTTAGATTATCTAAATCGAATATCGCCCTTCAAGTCTGGTAACCTAAGAATTTAGGGAAATGGCCCCTAGTTAACGCGAATCCTAAAGATAGATCTATGGACCTTGACAAGTCCCATTCGGGGTACGAATGCTTTAGTACTTCGAGATTATTATTATACAGACGAGATGTCTGTGGGGATATTCTATGCATTAAAGTTAACGTCGGTTACCAGGTGTTCAATCCATATGAATGATTTTTATCTCTATGCAGTTTGCGAAATGCCTGATATGAGATGTATATTTATGAGAAATGAAAATGAAAATCTTATGATCTATTAAAATGATTGAAATGATTGATTACGATAAACTAATGAACTCACCAACCTTTTGGTTGACACTTGAAAGCATGTTTATTCTCAGGTTTGAAAGAAATCTTCCGCTGTGCATTTGCTCATTATAGAGATATTACTTGGAGTCATTCATGGCATATTTCAAAAGACGTTGCATTCGAGTCGTTGAGTTCATCAATAATATTATTAAGTCATTTATAGTTGAATATATTATGAAATGGTATGCATGCTGTCAACTTTCGATGTGATGAAAGTTTGTCTTTTAAAAACGAATGCAATGTTTGTAAAATGTATCATATAGAGGTCAAGTACCTCGCGATGTAACCAAATGTGATGTATTCGTCCAGATGGATTAGGACGGGTCGTTATAGGTGGTATCAGAGCGGTGGTCTTAGCGAACCAGGTCTTGCATTAGTGTGTCTAACTAGTAGTTGTTAGGATGCATTAATGAGTCTAGACTTCGACCGTGTCTGCATGTCAAAAGTTTTGCTTATCATTTCTTGTCGGAAATTATCTGTTTATCATTCTTAGTCTAAACACATCTTACTGCATTGATTGCATGAACAGTGTATAGACAAAAATTCATATCTTAGCATATCTGTTACTGTAGACTTTTCTTGATAGCTTCCGTAGATTCCTCCGTAACTTATGGGATTTTAGTATTATATATGCATATGTAAATTATGTATTGCAGGGTACTAATCTACATCCTATAATCTATTTCTTATCGAAAATCCTTCATCTGATCGTACGAGATGAATCCCTCAACCAGTTCGATTCCTCAGATTCCGATAGCCATTCCGATAGTTATTCCGACAGATATCCGACATGGATGTTCACCTAAGCTCCGGAAACAGCGTCACCAGAATGAATCAACCAATCAGCCATCATCAATTCTGGATGAATTAGGGATGAGTTCGTAGTCGACTTAACCAATGGAGACGAGAAGAAGGCGATCATTTCCACCCACCAACCTGCACTCTTGGCAAAGAACCTGAAGCACTTACCGGCGAACCTATTCGAAACACCATTCTCACATTCATTTCCAGAGTATCTCGCCACGATTATATTCTATCTAAAATTCTAAACCTTATTCATCCGCTTGTTCCAACCGCCAATCATCCCGGAGTAATCGAAGAAGTCAACGAATTTCGCGCTCGAGTAATCAATTTGGAGAATGTGGTGCAAAATTTACCAGTTTCAGCAACATCACTGGCACCAACAGTACCATCAGTAACAACACCAGTACCATCAACAATCCATGCCTCAACATCTCATTCTGTACCTCGAGTATAATCATCGTTCTACGTATCGTTCTACATCAATTATTTTCGTTCTTCATGGCGATTATGTAATCTCTAATGTTTTAGAGATTATGTATTCTAGTTCTAACGGTAAATCAAATGAGATTAATATTATATTAACTCTTTAAATCCATGATTACATCTGAAGAAAATATATATGTAAGTATATTTTCATAAAGATTGTGAATGAAAAATTCTTTCGTACAAACTATTAATGGTGAAAATATTTTAACGGGTAGGTAATACCCGAGAAATATTTAGATTTCACATTAATAAGTTACACTGTACATTCTTCAAATCTGATTCAACAGTCATTAATATCCTACTTACAGCCACGGATATACGTATCTGTTCACCACAGAATAATCATTATCATTCAATTTCATATTTGGATTTTGACCTATCAGAATCCGACAAGTGGCATAATGAAGAAAACATTGGACACAATAAAATTTGTTAGAAACAAACAAATTAACTATGAGAAATTTTGTTAAGAATCCACGCTAACTGTTCCTAGCTAACTGTTCCTAGCTAACTGTTAATTCCTTATTGTACATTTATTTATCGCAATTTATTTATCGCAATTTTAATTCTCGCAATTTTATTTATTGTCATTTAATTTCTGTTATTTATTTTACGCACTTTATCGAGACACGTATACAATGTTTTGACATATCATATCGACGTCATCTATATATATTATTTGGAATAACCATAGACACTCTATATGCTGTAATGATCTAGTTCGCTATACAGGGTTGAGGTTGATTCTCAAATAATATATATACTTTGAGTTGTGATCGAGTCTGAGACATGTATATAACGGGTCACGACACGTATTAATATTATATATTAAACTATATATGAATTGTTGAACTATTAATTGTGGACTACTAACTATGGACTATTAACATTGGACAATTAAAATGAATTAAAATATTGATTATAATATATGAAACTAAACATTTCTTCAAGTTTGCCACTTGATTTCATCTTAAACCTCATTTGTATCTTGACGATTACAATCTGCGATTCAAACCTTTCATAATTCTTGAAAACACTTCAATCGATAGGATGAACCAACTGCACTTCATCTACGAAATAAGAGATTAATGCATATAGTTATGCACCTGAAAACACTCGGAACCTGTGTAAACTTTTAACACGTGTCTGTACTAGCTCCTTTAGCATTGTTATTACCGAAAATAACATTTCAACTCCTTTTCAAATTAGCCAATTTTGTCATAGCTTCAGCAAATCAACTTTGACTTCCATTCGAATTAGCCTTATTATAACCTCGATATATAAGTTTGCATGTCGTCATCGTTACCGGAGAACCGTTTATATTCCACCACATTAGCAGTAAACTTACCAGCAACTTCATTACTCATTGTCTTAGGTCTCTCCGAAGAACCATTATATTTGTTCATTAAAACCTATTCATATACTCATCCACATCTTATAACGAGAATTACCACATCAATTACAGGAAATTGGCAATCAGTATTTTGAAATCTCGCAGCACGTCTACACCAACAGTTATATGTATACATATAATATTTATCTCTTAGAATTATGACCTTTCATTTTGAAATTTTGAAAAGCACCCAGCCTACGAATCAATACATTGAACTTTGAAAAAGCTGAATGAAGCAGCAGAAAACTGTAGGCAACCGTAAACGAAAGTTTAATGATAAAGAATAGTATGTTGGAAAAGCTCAGAGAAGTTAGAACTGGAAAATGGATTGAGCTAACCACGAAGGAGACCAAGGACAAATACAAGCACCATACCCTATATTCAAAGAATCCAGGTAATTCTAGATCCGTTGAAATCTTTAGATAATATCTTGCTCCGAAGTCATGTTAAAATCTTGCGGAAAATTTTTCTTCATCAACCTTCGAACTTGGAAATTCCAAAATATCATCATAAATATCTTCAATATTTCTGAGGATATTTTTATAAATATTCTCATCCGAAATTATATACCTCTTCGTGCTTCATGTGTTTCATTATATTGGAAACTTCTGTAAAATTTAAGTTTAATTTATGAATGAATTCTGGAGAAATGTAAAGAAATTGATGCATGAATTAGTATAATATAATGACACTTGATCAACGTGATTATATTACAGTAAGTCATTCTGAGTTTCTAATGGAACGTGATGATTCACAGATCATAACATCATCATATACCATGTTACATAACTCTTTCATTCTGCTTAACTTCTGAACATATCAAGAAAGTATATTCTTAATAGTTCCATTCTCAGTAATTCTGGTAATTTAATAAATCAAATCGTGCTATTACGTTCTTTTTTATTTAGAACATGAGGTTCATTCGAAGCTCCATACTTAAGAATTCTGGACCATTACTTGTTGTACTTAGAGTCGAGAAGAGAATAAAAAGGCAAAGAGCTCTGAAATATAAGGGAGAATGTAAAGCCCGATAACAACACATAACTTACAAACCGTGTATATCTGATGTTATGCGAGGGGTATATGAAATAGCATTAATTTTTACTACGAAATACGTTACAAATTACACAAGTTTTAATTATTTATTTACAAATGGGATATAACTAAACCTTGCTACAACACTATAGGCAGTGTACCTAATCGTAGAGTAGTATAGTTTTTAGTAAGTCTGGTTCGTTCCACAGGGAGCGAGCTTATTGCACACTATATTTCTAAACAACTATATTTGTACAAAATATATATAATTATATATAATAATATATAAAAGGGGGTTTACCGTTTAATGACCGGTTTGTCGATTTATATTTTAAGTGAAGCGTATAGTAAATGACGATATTTAAATAACAATATAAAATAAATAACAATAATTAAAATGACAATAAATAAAAGTACGAGGAAAAATGAAATAAAATATATTATGCTTATTTAAACTTCCGTAACCATGATGTTTGACGTGTTGATTTTAGTTTTATGCCCATGGGTTAATTGTCCTTTGTCCTGGATTATTTAATATGTCCGTCTGGTTTTTGTCCATAACAGTCCATCGGTCATAAATTTAAAGTGCGAGTGTCCTCGTCAAATTATCCTTATACCCGAAGTCAAATATTCCAACTAATTGGGGACTTTAAACTGTAACAAGGTTTTAATACTTTGTTTAATAATTACACCAGAATATCGACTGCGTGTAACCCAAGGTTTGAATACTTTGTTATCAATTATGCTAAGTGTCCTTGTACATAATTTCACCCCTGTTTTAATAATTCCATAGACTATTAATCCATTCCCGTATCCGGTTAAATGAACGATTATTCGTACATATAAATATCCCGCTCATCGTGTCCGATCGAGTGTATATGGTTATTTATAGGTACGTTCAATTGTAAATCTTTATATTAAAATTAACAAACTATCATTTAGTTAAATAAATATAAAGCCCATTAATAGCCCATAGTCTAATTTCCACAAGTGTCGTTCTTTTGTCCAAACCCCAATTATGGTACAAAGTCCAATTACCCAATTTTAATATTTTTAGCCCAACATCATGTTTACTTCGTCTTAAATAAGCATAATAATAACTTAAGTACGAGACATTAATTTAAAAAGGAGAATATAGCTTACATTGATTATTTATCGCGTAGTGTTACACGGACAGAGCTCCAACTTTAAAACCCGTAAAATAACCTTTACATTAACCCAAACTAATCTAATATAAAACTAACCTATACTATATATATATATATATATATATATATATATATATATATATATATTTATTTATTTATTATTAATTACAGAGTATTATTATTATTTATATATTTAAACTCGGCAGAATGCATGGCCTTTTATAGGCATTTCTGATTTTTGCAGCTCCGCGAGTCGTGGAGTTTTAAGCCTGCAAACTCCGTGAGTCGTGGAGTTTGAAAATTCAGCTCACACAATTTTGGAACCTTGCTTGTCGACATAATTTATATATAAATATAAAATATAAATAATTAATATAATTATTTATATATTATATTATATTCTTGTGCATAGTAGACTTGTAATTTTTGGTCCATTGCGTCGGGCGTTGATAGTTGGCTCGGGTACCGGTTCTGGATTTTCGAACGCCTTTTCGTATAATTTAATATCTTATACTTTGTGTTCCGCAACTTGTACTTTTGTCATTTTTAGATTTTCTCATCAATAAATTGAACCTTTTGAATTGTATCTTGTACATTTGAGCTTTTTGGACGTTTGTGTCTTCAAATCTTCGTTTTCGCCTTTTGTCTTCGCACTTATTTATTTAAACAATTACAATGAAAATATAATACAATTACATATGAAAACCTATTATTTAGGAGGGATATTGCTATGAAATATATGTTCCTTTTTAGCCTTATCAAATATCCCCACACTTAAACGTTGCTTGTCCTCAAGCAATACATAACTTGAAATAAAAACATACATGAATCACTTTTTTATTCATCACACTTTGTACATTAGTGATTTTGATATGGTGGTATAAACAATGATAGTAACTATAGAACCATGGTTAAAGGTGGGTGTGTCATCCACAGTTACCTCGGGTTTAGGTCAACGACACTTGCAATCAAATAGCCGATTTACTTTCGGTTTCCAAAGCAAAGTGCACATTTGAAAGGCGGTTTACAGTCCCACATGACTATGAAAATGTAGATCCTTAAGGAAATTGGATCTTTATGAAAACATTTGATCTTTTGAAAATTCAATCTAGCTTTTACCCTAGATAAGTTTTCCGGAATAACCCTTCACCGGTGTTGCAAAATATTTTTGTGGGTTTCAGATTTGAAAATTTTAGCTCAAAACTTATGGTTTTGTGTCATCCACTTGCTAACCTTGTATTAGGAAAGCAACACGTCCAGTATACTTGCTCCGTATATTACCTTTCGATAAACTACCGTCCGGTTGTAAAGGAAAGCGATGAACAAGAAACTGTTAAGGCAATGTCTAATGACATGCATTTGATTATGGTCCACAAACGTGTCGGATGCTAGTACTATCCTTTGTAGGAGCAATAGTAAAGATCATCCTATAATTTTTTCGGTCTGGCACAAGGTCCTGTCTCCGACCATGCTATGCAACCACCGTTCTTACGGTTGACACCCGATTTGGTCAGGTGACCTAATGAATTCCAGGTGAATTCCTAGGATTTTACGTTCAATGGTAATGAACGCATTGAAAATAGGTTTTCAGAAAACAAATCGGTTTGTAATTTTTGATCAAAATATTTTCTCGTTCAAGCTCGAGTTTAGATATCATTGAATTCCATGAGTTTGAATTCTCAATCTTTAAGGTCAATCTCAAAGATTGAGTAATATCAGTCTTAAAAGCTGATTTTTGATCTTTTAAGGAGATTATCCTTTCCGGGGATCTGATTCATTAGTCTTATCAAGCTAATTTGCATGGTGCCCCCATTGTACGAGATAAATCCTTCTCATGGTGAGGATAAATTTGACCACTTGGCGACCCTGTTTGATGCTGAGGTCCGTGGATTTCCTGCTGATTTTAGTGATGACTTTTCTAGATTTTTCGTCAACCTACAGCTGGTCTGGACGACAACTTCTTGACCTAAATCAAGAAGCGCGTGTCTTTTTCGGAAGACTTTACTTCCTTTTAATGATAGAATTGATTCATCGTGTAGATCCATCTTTTCTTTCAAATATATTACAGTAAATCGGGTAAAACTGATTAAAATCGTCCAAAACAAAAGTACCTGCAATAACTTTACAGAAACATGTGATAGATAGTTTTTAATTGAATAACTTGGTACATTCTCCCCACACTTAGTTTCTTTCTTTGCCTTTTTATTCTCCTTTATTCCATTTTAAATGAATTCAATCGTTTTAGGGTGTTTCTCAATTTATGTCCTTTCCGAGGTAACGATAATTTCGGTATTAACACCTAATTTTCATCGTTCATAAATATGTATAAACATGATTTTGAATTCATTTATTTGAAAAATTTTAAAATTTTCACAAAATTTGGCAAATAAACTAAGTGCAAACCCGAGAGAATTTATAACCCTTCCCCACACTTGAGATCATGCAATGCCCTCATTTGCATGAAATCAGACTATAATTATAAATTCATGAGGGTGATTAGTGTAGAAAAGCGATTGAAAATACCCAGTTTGTAATTACAAAGCTCGTCGAATGATAGATGGCGCGCCTCATCGTTCATTCCTTCTTGTTTTATCACCCATGTTTTTCTTCAAAAACGGTTGCTTTTCTGAACTGTTTGCTAATCTTTAAAAATGCATCTTTTACCCTTATCGTGCATTTTTATTAACGAGTTATGCACTAACCCGAACCCCTAATTTAACGTTAAGTGGGGTTAGACTTCCCCACACTTCGCTGACGACATGTGAAGTCGGTAGAATAAGTTTCACGAATTAGAATAGTGAGCCAGTTATTTACATCTCGGGTGGTGTATAATATATCAATGGGTTTAAAGTTTAGACCCACCGGATCGTCACTACCTAATTCTTTTTTAAGTGTAGCTTTTAGTAAATGGATATGTCTCTTTTCTGGTTCTTGGTCAAATGGATCGATATACATCGACATACATATTATAGGGCGGACAATTCCTAACATTTCCTTCCATTCATTCTCGAGATCAAAGGTTTCACCTCTATTACCCAATTGGGTGAAATTCGAGGTGTCATTATCTATTACAGCTCGTAGTTCATTTCCGGTAGATGACTCGTCTATTGAGAATATTGGTTTGGAAGGTTGTGGAATGGTGAATTTCGGGATTGGAGTAGATTCTTCTTCATTAACGGTACTTATCGGTCCCACCACTTTGGTCTCGGGGGTAAAATTTTCAACGTTATCTTTTTCCCAAGAGTACCAATTTGTCACCCTTACTTCTTCTTCATCCATAGATGGATCGATGATTTCGTCGGTAGAGGCTAATGTGTCAATATGTTGTGAAATTGGTAAGACTGAATAAAAAGTATCATCGGGATAGTTGGTGATTTCGGAGCTCTCGAATTCATCAAAATTCGATGATATGAGATTTTCTTACACAATACTCCTCAGATTAATAGGTGTGTAATCTGATAGAGTTTCAGCTTGCCGATTTACAAACTCTCTCATTTGTTCATTTTGAGCATCTAGTTATTCGAGTTTGATTTTCATATTGTATAAAAGATTTTCAAACACATAATTTTCATCGTCTACTGGTTGTTGAGTTTGGAAATATTCTTGGGAATAATCCCAATTTGAATTGTATTCTTCATAATCATTCCATTCAGGTTCCGTGGGTGCGTAATTTTCTATAGGAACGTAATAATAACATTCCCATGTTGAGTGATAATCTTCACAGATTTCATAACCAGTTATTGTTTCGTCATTCGTGATCCAAGATTGACCGAATGAATTGTCATCAACACCTGTTTGAGAGTATTAATGAAATTGATTTTGGATGTCATAAAGAGTTTCTAAGATATTTTCGAGATTTTCCATAATGCGTTTATTACCAAATTTTAGCTACAATGTGGTGCATTTACTAATTATCCTATTAGTTATAAAATAAAAAAAATTATATAAGTTATCAAATTAATAGACTTTTCTTCTTTTGCCCACGTTTCGAATAGCCAATAGATGCAGCAGGGAGCCAGAACCCTTTAAATCGGAAGCTCACAACTCAGCCACTAACAAATCCAACTATTACTACGAAGCAGAAAATTTGGATGTCTATCAATTTAACCGCTTAAAATAATTTTTCGTTGAAATTTTAAAGAAATTATAGAGAAGAAATAGAGAAAATTCTAAGTCCTAAAAACTAGATCGTTGAGAAATAAGAAAGAAAAAGAATACGCGTCGAAAAACGTCGAAAAATAAAAATAAGAAATAAAAACGTCGAAACTTAAAAGTCTAAAAATTATATCTAAAAAGTTGCGCCTAAAGGTCTAAAGGTAAATGCAATTTTATTCAGAAAACGGCAATTACTTAAAGGCACTAAAATCTATTTAAAACTAAAGCGAAAAACGGCGTCGCAAAATTCCAAAGCGCCTAAATCTTAATCTAAATAAAAAGCACTTAAGGGATTTTACGGCAAAGCCTAAGAATCTATACATATAAAATAACTACGGAAAAACTAATTTTAAAACTAATTGCGAACGAAAAATATACAAAATATTACGATTACACTAAATAAAAGGATACAAATTATAAAAAGTGATAAAATTACTTATTTTTATAAAAAATATTATTTTTTTATTTTTATTTTTATATTTTATAAAAGTATTAATTTTTTATATATTAAAACTAAATATAATTAATTATAACTAATTAATTTAAAAACTTAAACTAAATAATAATAATAATAATAAAGTAATTAGGGTTAAATAATAATAATAATTAATAATACCCCGTAATTAATGCTTTTTAGGGTTTCTTTGTGGCCTGACAGGGCGGCACCACGAGTCGCGATGTCCCGTTCCAGAAAATCTCCGCGAGTCGCGGAGGTTGAAAAAACTTTTTTTTTTAAATTTTATATTGTTTTTCTAAAAATATATATAAATATATTTATACAAAAATAAATTAAAAATATAGCGTTTCCCCGATTTCCCCGGCAGCGGCGCCAAAAACTTGATGTTATGCGAGGGGTATATGAAATAGCATTAATTTTTACTACGAAATACGTTACAAATTACACAAGTTTTAATTATTTATTTACAAATGGGATATACCTAAACCTTGCTACAACACTATAGGCAGTGTACCTAATCGTAGAGTAGTATAGTTTTTAGTAAGTCCGGTTCGTTCCACAGGGAGCGGGCTTATTGCACACTATATTTTTAAACAACTATATTTGTACAAAATATATATAATTATATATAATAATATATAAAAGGGGGTTTACCGTTTAATGACCAGTTTGTCGATTTATATTTTAAGCGAAGCGTATAGTAAATGACGATATTTAAATAACAATATAAAATAAATAACAATAATTAAAATGACAATAAATAAAAGTACGAGGAAAAATGAAATAAAATATATTATGCTTATTTAAACTTCTGTAACCATGATGTTTGACGTGTTGATTTTAGTTTTATGCCCATGAGTTAATTGTCCTTTGTCCTGGATTATTTAATATGTCCGTCTGGTTTTTGTCCATAATAGTCCATCGGTCATAAATTTAAAGTGCGAGTGTTCTCGTCAAATTATCCTTATACCCGAAGTCAAATATTCCAACTAATTGGGGACTTTAAACTGTAACAAGGTTTTATTACTTTGTTTAATAATTACACCAGGATATCAACTGCGTGTAACCCAAGGTTTGAATACTTTGTTATCAATTATGCCAAGTGTCCTTGTACATAATTTCACCCCTGTTTTAATAATTCCATAGACTATTAATCCATTCCCGTGTCCGGTTAAATGAACGATTATGCGTACATATAAATATCTCGCCCATCGTGTCCGATCGAGTGTATATGGTTATTTATAGGTACGTTCAATTGTAAATCTTTATATTAAAATTAACAAACTATCATTTAGTTAAGCAAATATAAAGCCCATTAATAGCCCATAGTCTAATTTCCACAAGTGTCGTTCTTTTGTCCAAACCCCAATTATGGTACAAAGTCCAATTACCCAATTTTAATATTTTTAGCCCAACATCATGATTACTTCGTCTTAAATAAGCATAATAATAACTTAAGTACGAGACATTAATTTAAAAAGGAGAACATAGCTTACATTGATTATTTATCGCGTAGTGTTACACGGACAGAGCTCCAACTTTAAAACCCGTAAAATAACCTTTACATTAACCCAAACTAATCTAATATAAAACTAACCTATACTATATATATATATATATATATATATATATATATATATATATATATATATATATATATATATATATATATATATATATATATATATATTATTAATTACAGAGTATTATTATTATTATTTATATATTTAAACTCGGCAGAATGCATGGCCTTTTATAGGAATTTCTGATTTTTGCAGCTCCGCGAGTCGTGGAGTTTTAAGCCTGCAAACTCCGCGAGTCGTGGAGTTTGAAAATCCAGCTCACACAATTTTGGAACCTTACTTGTCGACATAATTTATATATAAATATAAAATATAATTATTTAATATAATTATTTATATATTATATTATATTCTTGTGCATAGTAGACTTGTAATTTTTGGTCCATTGCGTCGGGCGTTGATAGTTGGCTCGGGTACCGGTTCTGGATTTTCGAACGCCTTTTCGTATAATTTAATATCTTATACTTTGTGTTCCTCAACTTGTACTTTTGTCATTTTTAGACGTTTCTCATCAATAAATTGAACCTTTTGAATTGTATCTTGTACATTTGAGCTTTTTGGACGTTTGTGTCTTCAAATCTTCGTTTTCGCCTTTTGTCTTCGCACTTATTTATTTAAACAATTACAATGAAAATATAATACAATTACATATGAAAACCTATTATTTAAGAGGGATATTGCTATGAAATATATGTTCCTTTTTAGCCTTATCAAATATCCCCACACTTAAACGTTGCTTGTCCTCAAGCAATACATAACTTGAAATAAAAACATACCTGAATCACTTTTTTATTCATCACACTTTGTACATTAGTGATTTTGATATGGTGGTATAAACAATGATAGTAACGATAGAACCATGGTTAAAGGTGGGTGTGTCATCCACAGTTGCCTCGGGTTTAGGTCAACGACACTTGCAATCAAATAGCCGATTTACTTTCGGTTTCCAAAGCAAAGTGCACATTTGAAAGGCGGTTTACAGTCCCACATGACTATGAAAATGTAGATCCTTAAGGAAATTGGATCTTTATGAAAACATTTGATCTTTTGAAAATTCAATCTAGCTTTTACCCTAGATAAGTTTTCCGGAATAACCCTTCACCGGTGTTGCAAAATATTTTTGTGGGTTTTGTGGGTTTCAGATTTGAAAATTTTAGCTCAAAACTTATGGTTTTGTGTCACCCACTTGCTAACCTTGTATTAGGAAAGCAACACGTCCAGTATACTTGCTCCGTATATTACCTTTCGATAAACTACCATCCGGTTGTAAAGGAAAGCGATGAACAAGAAACTGTTAAGGCAATGTCTAATGACATGCATTTGATTATGGTCCACAAACGTGTCGGATGCTAGTACTATCCTTTGTAGGAGCAATAGTAAAGATCATCCTATAATTTTTTCGGTCTGGCACAAGGTCCTGTCTCCGACCATGCTATGCAACCACCGTTCTTACGGTTGACACCCGATTTGGTCAGGTGACCTAATGAATTCCAGGTGAATTCCTAGGATTTTACGTTCAATGGTAATGAACGCATTGAAAATAGGTTTTCAGAAAACAAATCGGTTTGTAATTTTTGATCAAAATATTTTCTCGTTCAAGCTCGAGTTTAGATATCATTGAATTCCATGAGTTTGAATTCTCAATCTTTAAGGTCAATCTCAAAGATTGAGTAATATCAGTCTTAAAAGCTGATTTTTGATCTTTTAAGGAGATTATCCTTTCTGGGGATCTGATTCATTAGTCTTATCAAGCTAATTTGCATGGTGCCCCCCATTGTACGAGATAAATCCTTCTCATGGTGAGGATAAATTTGACCACTTGGCGACCCTGTTTGATGCTGAGGTCCGTGGATTTCCTGCTGATTTTAGTGATGACTTTTCTAGATTTTTCGTCAACCTACAGCTGGTCTGGACGACAACTTCTTAACCTAAATCAAGAAGCGCGTGTCTTTTTCGGAAGACTTTACTTCCTTTTAATGATAGAATTGATTTATCGTGTAGATCCATCTTTTCTTTCAAATATATTACAGTAAATCGGGTAAAACTGATTAAATTTTCTTATGAATATTATTATTATTATTAATTTCATGAATATTTAAATTATTATTATTATCAATATCATTATTAAATTTAATTATTATTATTATCATCATTATAAAAATATATCTATTACATACATCATAAGTATACTCATATTATATAAAATTATGTTTTTAATATATTAACTAATATAAAATATAATACAACATTAATTAAATTATATATCAAATATGTATTATAACATATTATAAGCATTAATATTATTGTATATAAGGATATTAACCTTAATACATTACAAAATATATATATATATAACTTATTTAATTGTTATTATATGTATTAATATATATAACTGATATAGGTTCGTGAATCCGAGGCCAACCCTACTTTTGTTCAATGTCGTCATATGTATTTTTACTACAAAATACAGTATGGTGATTTTCATTACTCCCTTTTTAAATGCTTTTGCAATATATATTTTTGGGACTGAGAATACATGCACTTTTATAAATGTTTGACGAAATAGACACAAGTAATCGAAACTAAATTATATGGTTGGATTATCTAAATCGAATATCGCCCTTCAAGTCTGGTAACCTAAGAATTTAGGGAAATGACCCCTAGTTGACGCGAATCCTAAAGATAGATCTATGGACCTTGACAAGTCCCATTCGAGGTACGAATGCTTTAGTACTTCGAGATTATTATTATACAGACGAGATGTCTGTGGGGATATTCTATGCATTAAAGTTAACGTCGGTTACCAGGTGTTCAATCCATATGAATAATTTTTATCTCTATGCAGTTTGCGAAATGCCTGATATGAGATGTATATTTATGAGAAATGAAAATGAAAAATCTTGTGATCTATTAAAATGATTGATTACGATAAACTAATAAACTCACCAACCTTTTGGTTGACACTTGAAAGCATGTTTATTCTCAGGTTTGAAAGAAATCTTCCGCTGTGCATTTTCTCATTATAGAGATATTACTTGGAGTCATTCATGGCATATTTCAAAAGACGTTGCATTCGAGTCGTTGAGTTCATCAAGAATATTATTAAGTCATTTATAGTTGAATATATTATGAAATGGTATGCATGCTGTCAACTTTCGATGTGATGAAAGTTTGTCTTTTAAAAACGAATGCAATGTTTGTAAAATGTATCATATAGAAGTCAAGTACCTCGCGATGTAACCAAATGTGATGTATTCGTCCAGATGGATTAGGACGGGTCGTTATATTATTTCCTTGTTTCCACACTCCCATTTCTATTTCGGAGTTTCATTCTTTTGTTTTTTTTTGTGTGCCATTAAGCACAGCAAATAATGATCCAGAATTCGTAGGTATGGAGTTTCGAATGAACATGACTAATGTTCTAAGAGAGAGATTATAATAGCACGATCTTGATTTGTTAAATTATTAGAATTCACGAGAAAAGATAGGGCTATCAAAAAGATATGTTCTTGATATGCTTGGAGATTAGGTAGAATGTATGAGTCGTGTACATGGCACATGATGACGTTATAGTCTGTGAATCATCACGTTCCATTAGGAACTCAGCATGACTTACTGTAATATAATCACGTTGATCAAGTGTCATTATATTATACTAACTCATGCTTCAGTTCCCAACATTACTTCAAAAATATTCATAATTTAAACTCGAAAGTTTACAGAATATAGAAACTAAACAGTTTCCCTTTATGATGTAATACAGATAGCGCGAAGAGATAAATGATTTCAGGTAAGAATAGTTATGAAAATATCTTCAGAAATATCGAGGATATTTATAATGAAAGATACTATGATATCTTAGAATTTCTAATATCGATGGATGATGAAGAAGATTTGTCCGTAAAAGTCTGGAATCGGGAGCAAGGTATTCGTTAAAGATTTCATCAGAACAGAATCATCAGGATTCTTTATGTACAAGTTTAGTCCTTGTGATATGTTCAGAGTCTCCTTCATGGTTTGCTCAATTCATTTTTCAGTATCAAAATCTTTGAGCTTACTCCATTCTTTATCATCAACTTTTGACTGTTAAGGCAGTCTTTAGTTTTCACTGCTTCATCAGCTTTTTCAAAACTCAGGAAACTGATTTACAGGCTAAAGCGCTTTTCAGAAATTCTGAATTGAAGTTCGTAAATCCAGGAGATAGAAGTTATATATATATATATATATATATATATATATATATATATATATATATATATATATATATATATATATATATATATATATATATATATATATATATATATATATACATACATACATATATATATATATACATACATATATATATATACATACATATATATATACATACATACATATATATATATATACATACATATATATATATATATATATATACATACATATATATATATATATACATACATATATATATATATACATACATATATATATATATATACATATATATATATATATATACATATATATATATATATAGTTATTGTCGTAGAATCGCTGAGAAATTCGAGATTATCGATTAATGCCTCTCGGTATTTGGTATGGTAATTATCGTTACAAGATGTCGATGAGTTCATGATAAGACTTCAATAGATAAATATAGTGATTTGTCGGAGAGATTTAAGCCAAAGAGCAACGAGGTTGCTGGTACGTCTGCTGGTAATATGGTGGAATATAAAAGGTTCACCGGTAACAATAAAAGAGCATGCATATATATCAAGGTTATAGTAAGGCTAGTTCGACTGAAAAGTCGAAGTTGACTTGCTGGAGCTGTGACAAAATTGGCTAATTTGGAAAGAGATTGCAAAGTTATTTTTTGTAATAACAACGCCAAGGAATTATAAATTCATTTTAAACTTCTACTTAGGTTCCAAGAGTTTTCCAGGTGCATGCCCATATGCATAAGTTCTTCCTTTTGTAGATAACGTGTGGTTGGATCATCCTCTCGATTGAGGTGTTTTCAAGAATCATGAAAGGTTTGAGCGCAGATTGTAAGCGTCAAGATACAAATGAGGTTAAAGATGAAATCAAGTGTCAAACTTGAAGAAATGTTTAGTTTCATATGTTATAATAAATATTTTAATTCATTTTAATTGTCCAATATTAGTAGTCCACAGTTAGTAGTTCACAGTTAGCAGTTCAATAATTCATATATAGTTTAATATATTATGTTTGAAATAATTTAATACGTGTCGTAACCCATTGTATACAAGTCTCAGACTCGATCACAACTCAAAGTATATATATTATTTGAGAATCAACCTCAACCCCGTATAGCTAACTCGAGCATTACCACATATAGAGTGTCTATGGTTATTCCAAATAATATATATAGATGACGTCAATATGATATGTCAAAACATTGCATACGTGTCCCGATATTTAAAGTGCGTAAAATAAATAACAGAAATTAAATGACGATAAATAAAATTGGGAGAATTAAAATTGCGATAAATAAATTGTGATAAATAAATAAAATGTAATAATAAATTAACAGTTAGTTAGGAACAGTTAGCTAAGATTTTGTTAGCGTGGATTCTTAACAAAATTTCTCATAGTTAATTCATTTGTTTCTAACAAATTTTATTTTGTCAAATGTTTTCTTCATTATGCCTCTTGTTGGATTCTGATAGGTCAAAATTCAAATATGAAATCTAATGAAAATGGTTATTCTGTCGTGAACGGATACGTATATCTGTGGGTGTAAGTAGGATAGTAAATGACTGTTGAATCGGATTGGAAGAATGTACAGTGTATCTTATTAATGTGAAATCTAAATATTCCTCGGGTATTACCTACCCGTTAAAATATTTTTACCTTTAACAGTTTGTATAAAAGAATTTTTAATTACAATCTTTATGAAAATATATATACATATATATTTTCTTCAGATGTAATTATGGATTTAATGAGTTAATATGATATTAAACTCATTTAGTTTTCGGTTGGAACTAGAACGAATAATCTCTAAAACTTTAGAGATTACATAATCGCCATGTCGAACGAAGATAAATAAGGTAGAATGATTCGTAGAACGATGATTAAGTTCGAGGTATGGATTGTGATGTTGAGACGTGTGATGTTGAAACTTGGGTTGTTGGTGTACTGGTGTTGATGTTGTTGAAGCTGGTAAATTTTTCACCATATTCTCCAAATTTATTACTCGAGCGCGAAGCTCGTTGACTTCTTCCATTACTCCAGGATGATTGTCGGTCGGAACGAGCGGATGAACAAGGTTTAGAATTTTAGATAGAATATAATCGTGGCAAGATACTCTGGAAATGAGAGTGAAAATGGTATTACGAACAGGTTCGCCGGTGAGTGCTTCAGGTTCATCGCCAAGAAGGAAAATGTGGTTGATGGAAGGGATCGCCTTCTTCTTGTCTCCAATGATCAAGTAGGCTACGAACCCATCCCCAATTCATCCAGAATTGATGATGGCTAATTGGTTGATTCATTCCGGTCACACTGCGTTCGGAGTTCGAGTGGAAATCCATATCGGAATAGCTGTCGGAATCCGAGGGACTTGAACTAGTGGCGAATTCCATTTCGTACGATTAGATAAAGGATTTTTCGATATGAAATGATTTCCGGCTATCGGATGGTATTCTAATTACATAGAATACTTATGTATAGTACAGAAGATTTCATAGATTACGGAGGGATTTACGGAATATGCCAGGCAAAGTTTACAGTAACAGATACGCTAAGATATGAATTACCAGATACGCTAAGATATGAATTTTTGTCTATACACTATTCATGCAATCAATGCAGTAAGATGTGTCTAGACTTTAAGAATGATAAGCAAGTAATTTTCGACACGAAATGATAAGCAAAACTTTTGACATGCAGACACGGTCGAAGTCCAGACTCACTAATGCATCCTAACAACTATCAGTTAGACACACTAATGCAAGATCTGGTTCGCTAAGACCACCGCTCTGATACCAACTGAAAGGACCCGTTCATATACATTATAAACGATTCACAATAGTTGATTACATCGTGAGGTATTTGACCTCTAAATGATACATTTTACAAACATTGCATTCGTTTTTAAAAGACAAACTTTCATTATAACGAAAGTTGACACGCATGCACACTATCCCATACTATATCCAAACTATGAATTACTTATTATCAATCTTGATGAACTCAACGACTCGAATGCAACGTCTTTTGAAATATGCCATTAATGACTCCAAGTAATATCTCTAAAATGAGCAAATGCACAGCGGAAGATTTCTTTAATACCTGAGTATAAACATGCTTTAAAGTGTCAACCAAAAGGTTGATGAGTTCGTTAGTTTATCATAACAAATCATTTCCAATAATGTAATAGACCACAAGATACTCATATTTAGAAAACAATCTGTGCAGGACTACTCCTACTATAAAATCATTCATATGAAGAACACCGAAATCTTTCAAAACAACTCACCAACGGTAGCTAATGCGTCGTGCAATGCAAAATCATCTCACCGTGGTAGTTAATACAATATAATTACAATAACGGTAGCTAATGCATCGTTCAATGCAAAAATTTCTCATCGTAAATAAATTTACAACGGTAGCTAATGTGTCGTGCAATGCAAAATCATCTCACCGAGGGTAGCTAATGCGTCGTGCAATGCAAAATCATCTCACCGTTACTAACTACTAAACAATATTACAACGGTAGCTAATGCGTCGTGCAATGCAAAATCATCTCACCAAGGGTAGCTAAAACGGTAGCTAATGCGTCGTGCAATGCAAAATCATCTCACCGTTACTAACTACTATATCGAACCATTTCGGTAGCTAATGCGTCGTGCATTGCAAAATCATCTCACCGATGGTCGATAATACAATCTTATAGAAATTAAAACTCTGAATCGAAATAATTCTATCATAGAATGTAGTTTTGAATACTTGTGTCTATTTCATCAATCATTTATAAAGACAGTTCATGTATTCTCAGTTCAAAATATATCTCAAAAGCATTTAATAACACATTTATAAAAACAGCGCATGTATTCTCAGTCCCAAAAATGTAAAGAGAAAAAGGGAATCAAATGAACTCACAATACTGTATTTCGTAGTAATTATGCATATGATGGCATTGAACAAGTGCAAGGTTGGCCTCGGATTCACGAACCTATATCATTTATATATATATATTAACATATATACATGTAATCGAATAAATCTATATATTATTATTAATGATGTATCTATTATATTTAATAATTTATAAGTTTCTTTATTTAGTTATATATTTTCATTTTATATATAGAACTATTAATATAGTTAAATTTTGTAATTTAAATATATATATATTTTTTATATATATAATCTTTATTTATGTACTTATAATCTTAACAACGTTATTAAAACTTTTATTTTCATAATCAATATTATTTTTATAATAATGATATATATAATACTTGTTAATAATAATAATGATAGTTTTTAATTATAAAGGCAATCTTGTTATAATATGAAATTTTTAGTACGAATGTTAATCTTGATGCTAATAATAATAAGAAAGATAATAATGATAATACTAATAATAATACCTATGTTAATAATAATAATATTAATAATAACAATAATAATTATAACTTGATACTAATATTATCATTAATGATAATAAATATAGTTTGTGTTATTTTTGTAATAGCAATAATAATAATAATAATCATATTCATAATAATAATAATAATCATACTTATATCAATAATAATAATAATAATAATACTAATACTTGATGATATTACTTAATAATATCTAAAATGATAATAATAGAAATCATATTATTAATATTAACATAACAATAATAATAATTACCAAGATCATAATATCAATAATAATACTAGTTGTAATATTGATAACTAAAGATAATAACAATAATAACAATAATCATAATAATAATAATAATAAATGATAAATAATAGTAATAATAATAATAATAATAATAATAATAATAATAATAATAATAATAATAATAATAAGTGTATACCCTTAAGAGCTTTTTCTAAAAAAAATTGCCACGAACCGGACTCGAACCCGTGACCTCTCGTTAACACAAACAACACTTCCAACCATTGGACCGATCGTTCGTTCTAGTTTTAACATGCCCGATTAATTAATTAACATAGGAAACTGTTTCATCTTCATCATCATGTATATCATCGAAGTCATCATCTTCTCTTTTCTGCTTCATCATTATACATCATATATTATGATCTTAATCATAATCATAATTAACATTCACTATCACATCGTCCACCATCATCAACATCGATCATGTTCTTCATCGTACCCCATCATCGTCGTTGTCACATTCAAACTGTTCATCATAAATATCACATCGTGCGTATCATCACTATCACGATTTTCACACCATATCATCATCCTCCATGAACATCATCACCTTAACATCATCATCATCATAATCGTCATGTATACATGATCATCATCATCTTCCATTTATCGATCATCATCATCAGAATAATCCTCCTCGCCATCACGATCATCATCATCCTTTGTTACTCATCATCATCGCGTAATCCTATCATCACCATTATCACTATTCATCTTCTTCAAGATCAAGAAAAGAAAAGAAAAGAAAGATAAGAAGGAAAGAAATAACAGTAGCGGTAGTGGTGACTAAGAAGAAACATAATCGGAAATATGATGAGGGTGGATTGAGGTGAACCAAAAACATAACCAAAAAAAAATATCACGGTTTCAATGGTTTTGGGGTTTTCGGCGAATGATGGTGGTTTACGGAGGTGGGGGTGACGGATATGATGGTTTAAGGTGGTGGTGCTCTGGTGGTGGCTATAGTGGCGGCGAGTCTGGTAGTCGATGGTTTCTCCTCTCCCTCCCTTCGATACACATACGTATATATATAGATATATATTATGTAATATATTTAATATTAATAATAATTATAATAATTAATTATTAATCAAGTGAATGATTGAAAACAGTAACCAGTAATGTACATGGAGCTTTCTTCTGCCGACACTTCTTCACGGACCGTGTATCGTACACTATTTTAAATCAGGGGCGGATAAAAGTCTTTGAAAAATCCCAAAATTTTAAATTAAGTACCTTTATTTATTTAGGTCATTATGGTATAAAGTTTGGTCATTAACTATTACATTAATTATTCACTCCCAACCCCCAAGTAAAATATAAAAAGTTTTAAAATTTGACAAACAACTTCTAAATATATTATTAATAAGCCTAAGATTTATAAAACTCATTTTTGAATCACCGTTTATTTAAAAATTACATAAGTTTCTTTTTAACTCGTTTATTATCAATCAATATGAAAATTAAGCATTACCGTTGTTTACTAAATAACTTCGAAATCACAAAATATATATTTAATATACTTTTTATGTATATATAGATAATAAATTTTATTATCTCTTATATCATTTTATAATTTAAATCATATATTATATCAAACTATATTTCAAAGTATTATATATTTATATATATATACATATTTAAATATATATGTATTTATTTATTTATATGTAATAGTTCGTGAATCGTCGGAAATGGTCGAAGTTAAATGATTGTATGAAAATAGTTCAAATTTTTTGAGACTCAACATTACAGACTTTGCTTATCATGTCGAAATCATATAAAGTTTAAGTTTAAATTTGGTAGGAAATTTCCGGGTCGTCACAATAAAGGGGGTCCCCTTGGCGAACCCCACACTCGAGTTTAAATTCATTAGTTGGTGACCCATTGACGAGAACCGATACGGTAGCCGAGCTAAGACATGCACGAACCCATTTTTTCCATCTATCCCCGAATCCTATAATCATCATTATTTCAATCAAGAAATCCCAACTAAGACTGTCGAATGCTTTTTCAAAGTCTACCTTAAATATTAAACTTTTACTACGTTTTTGTTTTAAAAAATCAATTGTCTCATTTGCAATAAGCGCCCCGTCTAAAATGTTTCTACCCTTTATAAATGCGCTTTGCTCAAAGCCCACAAGATTAGGAATAACTATTCTTAAATGGTTCGATAGTAGTTTTGTAATAATCTTATATAAACTACAAATGAGACTAATAGGCCGATAATCATTAAAGTTAATTGGATCAATCTTTTTTGGAACAAGGGTGATAAATGACTCATTACACCCTAATGTAATTGAGCCCGAGACCCAAAACTCGTGAATGGCTGCAATAAGTTCATCTTTAATGATGCTCCAAAATTTTTTATGGAACCCGAGATTGAAACCGTCCGGACCTGGTGCTTTTGAACTCCCACAATCATTTATCGCCTCAAATAACTCCTTCTCTGTAAATTCAGTTTCAAGTTCATGGGCCTGGACATCATTAAGGGTGGACAGTTTTGGCCTAACAGCATCGTCTGATCCAGAATCATGAGCAGGCCCAAGTAGGCTGCTGAGAATGGGTCTGTTGGCCCGACCTGCTTGAAATAACTTTTTGTAGTGATCGAAAATGTTATTTTTGACTATCGAAGGTTCTTGAATCCATACCCCATTAATATTTAATCCCCGTATGTTGCACTTGTTATACTTTCGACGTATGGAAGAATGAAAGAACTTTGTATTTTCATCCCCCTCTAACCCCCACCGGATACGTGCCTTTTGCTTCAACATATTTGATTTCGATTTTTTTTTTACTAACCATTTCCTACGAGTATCTAACCATTCTTCCCTATCTCTATCATTTAAACCACCATTTTCCGCACGGCTTACCCATTTATCAACTTCCTCCTTAAGATCTCTAATTTCATTATCAATATTTCCGAATTCACCCCTACTCCAATTTCTAAGATCATTCTTGACGTTTTTGAGCTAGTCCCTAAACACACAATCCTTTTTACATCCCCGAACACTTTTATCCCACGCATCTTTGATAACATTATCCACCCCTTCTTTGTTTAGCCATTCATCGAAGATCTTAAAAGGTTTCAGACAATGATTTTGTCTCTAATAATAATTGGGCAATGGTCCGATTCTCTTCTATCTAAAGCCAAAACTGACAAATCATCCCATATACTGTAGAATTTATCATTAACAAGAAAGCGGTCCAACTTTCTAAACTTAATACCGTCATCACTTACTCGATTAGATCTTTTACCATTAATCGGAATTTCAATAAGTTCATTGGACGCAATAAATTCATTAAAACGAGCGGCCCGAGCATGATTAAAAACACAATTAAGACGATCCGATTGATTCTTTGTGACAACCCGGAAATTTCCAATCAAATTTAAACTTTATCTTTATATTATTCCGACACGATAAGCAAAGTTTGTTAAGTTAAATCTCAAGAATTTTAAACTGTGTTCATACATTCATTATAACCTTGACCAAATTCCGACGATTCATGAACCGTTATATATAAATAGATATGTATATATATGTATATATATATATATATATATATATATATATATATATATTATAACTTGAGAATATTAATAAAGTATTAAACGTATATTACTTTACACGAATGTATTTGTTTCAATATGTTTATCGATGGAATTAGAAGATAATATCAAATGATTGATTTATCAGATACATTGTGATATGATTACGGGTCTATGTTATGAGGTCCACTGTGATTTAAGAAATCTATTCTTTTTGATAACATTCGGAAAATGGTAAAGTGATTTATAAGTAAGAACGTGGAGTGTAAATAACTTAGATGTTGGATATCGACAAGTTAAGTAACTCGACATTTTTCATACGTTTATTTAACCTTTGGACTTTATCCCATGCTTCACCAACAGACCGTAATTTAAAAACTTGAAACCTATTATGAATATATATGATTCTACTTTTCTAAAACGTTTTATGATATAACGATTTCCATTATTTTAACCTTTTAACAAAATGATTCTTAAATATATTTAGTTTTGGAAAACAAAATTATCATATTTATTTGATTTATTTTCAAACGTACAAAAACGTTTTTAGTTTAAAAAGAACTTTATTATTAAAACGTATATAACTTTTATAAATATCTAGAACCACTTTTGACAACTCATTACTTAACCAGTATGATAAAGATAACGATATTTATATTTTATTTTATTAAATATAAATAATGATTTAAATTAATTTTATATATTTATACGCGTATTATACGTACATAGTTTTATACTTTTACTATACTTTAACTTTACCTTTACTTTACTTTTACTTTACTTTAACTTTAATAATTTACTTCAATAATTCATACTTTAATAATTCACTTTAATAATTCATACTTTAATAATTCACTTTAATAATTCATACTTTAATAATTCACTTTAATAATTCATACTTTAATAATACACTTTAATAATTCATACTTTAATAATTTACTTTAATAATTCAAAAATCTATTATAAATAGAATTCAATAGGTTTCATTATTTCATAGAAACTTGAAATATATTTCTCTAAACTCTTTCAATCGACTTACATATATATATTTACTCAGTATTATTTCAAGATATTATTAGTATACATAAAATACTACGATGAGGTCATGAGCGTATTATTTCAAAATGGATTTTTTTGAGCGGGATAGAGCTAAGGAAAACATGGGTTATAGCTATAGAGGTGATGGGTATGGTTCATGGGTATGCTTGTGAGGTCAATCTAGTGTTTATCGTCTCCGTTGCGTCTACGTACCTTTCCTGCAATATTGAATCTCAATATTGATACGTGAGTACTCGTAAATTATTTTTACATATTAATAGTGTATCCCTGACTAGTGCTCGAGAATATAGGATTATGCATGCTTGTACTTTTGATATTACCCTTAGATAGGTTATGTTGAATCCTGAATTAGTTACACTTGCGGTTGAGATAAGGTATAAGATATGCATGTCCTTGGAAGGCTAGCGAAAAATTGAGAACTTTTTATTTAGATATCGAATGGGTTCGATGAACGGATTAGAAGTTATAGTCAATTGAATTTTTATAAAAATGATTATTATTATCGTCGTTATTATCGTCGTTCTAGTTTTATCTTATTATTATCATTATTAATAAAAGGAATTATCATTAAAAATTGTTATTTTTATTATTATTACTATTGTTATCATCGTTAAAGTTATAATTAGTATTATTATTATTATTATTATTATTATCTTATTATTATTATTATTATTATTATTATTATTATTATTATTATTATTATTATTATTATTATCATTATTAATATATATATCACTATTTAAAAATAGTTATTGTTATTGTTATTATTATTATTATTATCATTAAAATAGTTATTAGTATTATTAATAATATCATAGTAATTATCATTATTAGTATTATTGTAATTAAAACTAATATTAGTAACACCTAATTCTTTTTAGTACTATTATTATTAGTATTATAAACACAATATAAAAGACGATTAAAAGCTATTAAACGAAACGATTAGAAAATAATGAGTATGAGTATCATGATGAAATTAAAATATTATAAGATATTGATCTAGATAAAATTATCATTCTTATTATTTTTATCATTACTATTATTATTAAAAGTATCGTTAGCATTAAAACTATCATTTTAACAAAAAATATCATTTTAATAGAAATGTCATTGTTATTATAAAATATCATTATTATTATCATTTTAAATAGAATTATTATTTTAAAGTTAATATTAAAAAGTATTGTAAATATTAAATTTATCATAATTAGAATTATCGTTTTATTATAATATCATTATTAGTAAATATAAATATTGATATTTTTAAAAGAATAATAATTATTATTATTGCAAAATAATACAACTTTTACTTATTATTATTATCAATGTTATTTTATCAAATAAATATGTAATACAAATAATATAATTACCTTAATAAAACCTATCATAATATTTTTTTTAAATTAACTTTATAAATTTTATTACTTAAGATATATAAAAGTATATTTTTATATAAAATTTTATTTATTAATAAATGAATTATATTATTTACTCTATTAAATCTTTTAAAAATATTTAAAAATATAAAACGACGATATTTAAACTATATAATAATCATGTATAAATTTTGAAAATCATTTTGAGTCAAATTAACTTTTGTTGATCTTTGCATATTAGTCTCGAGCATTAGGATTGTGGTACACTATGCGAGACCTAATTTGTTAGACAAATATTGACCAGCACATATATATACATAATTAATTTAGGTTCGTGAATCTGAGGCCAACCTTGCACTTGTTCAATGACGTTATATGTATTTTTACTACGAAATACAGTATGGTGAGTTTCATTTACCTTTTTACCCTTTATATTATTGGGCTGAGAATACATGCGCAATTTTTATAAATGATTTACAAAATAGACACAAGTACGTGAAACTACATTCTATGGTTGAATTATCGAAATCGAATATGCCCCTTTTTATTAAGTCTGGTAATCTAAGAATTAGGGAACAGACACCCTAATTGACGCGAATCCTAAAGATAGATCTATTGGGCCTAACAAACCCCATCCAAAGTACCGGATGCTTTAGTACTTCGAAATTTATATCATGTCCGAAGGAGGATCCCGGAATGATGGGGATATTCTTATATGCATATTGTTAATATCGGTTACCAGGTGTTCAATCCATATGAATGATTATTTTTGTCTCTATGCATGGGACGTATATTTATGAGAACTGGAAATGAAATTCTTGTGGTCTATTAAAATGATGGAAATGAATGATTATGATAAACTAATGAACTCACCAACCTTTTGGTTGATACTTTAAAGCATGTTTATTCTCAGGTATAAAAGAAATCTTCCGATGTGCATTTGCTTGTTTTAAAGATATTACTTGGAGTATTTCATGGCATATTTCGAAGAACATTGCATTTGAGTCATTGAGTTCATCAAAGATTACTATTAAGTTAATTTATAGTTGGATAGTGGATATTATGAAATGGTATGCATGCCTGTCAATTTTCGATGTAAAGAAAGTTTGTGTTTTAAAAACGAATGCAATGTTTGTAATATATATCATATAGAGGTCAAATACCTCGTGATGTAATCAACTATTGTGAATCATTTATAATGTATATGAAAGGGTCCTTTCAGTTGGTATCAGAGCGGTGGTCTTAGCGAACCAGGTCTCCATTAGTGTGTCTAACTGATAAGTCGTTAGGATGCATTAGTGAGTCTGGACTTCGACCGTGTCTGCATGTCAAAAGTTTTGCTTATCATTTCTAGTCGAAAATCATCTGCTTATCATCCTTAGGAAATTACCTACTTATCATTATTAGTCTAGACACATCTTGCTACATTAATTGCATGAGTAGTGTATAGACAAAATTCATATCTTAGCGTATCTGCTAAATCATATCTTATCGTATCTATTACTGTAAACTTTACCTGACATATTCCGTAAATTCCTCCATAATCTACGAAATCTTTTGATATATATGGATATCCTATGTAAATAGAATACCACCCGATAGCCGGAAAATCATTTTATATCGAAAAATCCTTTATCCAATCGTACGAAATGGAAGTTGTCATCAGTTCAAGTCACTCGGATTCTGAAATGGAATCTCACTCAAGCTCCGAAAGCAGTGTGACCGGAATGGATCAACCAATCAGTCATCATCTATTCTGGATGAATTGGGGATGGGTTCGTAGTCTCCTCAATCATTGGAGACAAGAAGAAGGCGATCCTTTCCATCCACCACATTGCCCTCTTGACGAAGAACCTGAAGCACTTACCGGCAAACCTGTCCGAAACACCATTTTCTCTCTCATTTCCAGAGTATCTCGTCACGATTATATACTCCATCAAATTGTAGATTTTATTTATCCGCTCGTCCGAACCGACAATCACCCCGGTGTAATAGAAGAAGTCAACGAGCTTCACGCTCGGGTAGTGGCTTTGGAGAATATGGTGCATAAATTACAAACACCAGTAGCAGCACCAGCAGCAACACCAGCAGCATAACCAGTACCACCATCATCAACGCCAACAGTACCATTACCACCTCCAACCACAACCGCGTCATAAACCTCAACTTCACAATCTGTCCCACGAGCATCAACGTCATACGCACCATAGATATCAAGGAATACCAGCAACAATAACTGACGATGTATTAATTCATAACTTCATTGGAGAAACATTCCACGGAGATTATGTAATCTCTAAAGTCTTAGAGATTATCTAATCTAGCCCTAACCATAAATCAGTTAAGCGAACCAAAATGATAGAAGGAAGAGTAGAAACCCTGACAAAAATGGTGTGTGATTAACAAGCTAAACTTGTTTTACCAACATCATCAACAGTACCGTCAGCGTCACCAGCATCGTCAGTACAGTCAACATCAGAATCAACAACACCTATAACATCACAAACTCCGTCAGTTCAAGAATCACTGTGGACATCATTACGAATCAATAACGCGTATATTGTATCAAGGAGTTATGAAGAGTTAACTCATTCCCTCTGAAGAAATTATATGTATATTTTATATATACATATTTTGAAATAAAAATAAATCTTTCCGTGCTAAGCTATTGTGTGTGAATCTTAACTACTCGGTTAACTCATCTTACAAATATGCAATAATGTAAGTCCTTCACCCGCAACTTAACCATCGTTAACTACAATCTCTGTCTCAATTCAACAAATTCCAATTCATAATAAATCAAGTATATATTTGATTTTACACTTTCATCATCGATATAACCGAAACTTCTCAGATACCATCACTCGTACTTTGCGAAGTTCACAAGAATTTAACAAAAATCAACATCACGCCTCAACAAATAACGAAGTATTGATTCGTAATTTCAATATTATTGAAGAAATACTTATGTAATCTCTAAAGCCTTCAAGGGATTATTCAATTCTAGGTTTCAACCGTAAATCGAATGAGTTTAATTTAGTATTAACTCATTAAAATTTATGTTATATCTGAGGAGAATATATACATATATATTTTCACAAAGACTGTAATAAAATTCTTATGTACAAAATATTAATTGTGAAATTCTTTAACGGGTAGGTAATACCCGAGAGATATATATATTCACAATTAATATGTTACATTCTTCGAATCTGATCAAGCAAATTATCAACTATACTTCCTACTTTCACAATAATATACATTCTTTCATAGAGATCAAAACAACCATACTCATTCAAACCCAATTACAAATTTTGATTTTGAAACCTCAGAATTCAATTCGAGATATAACCGGTATCATCACTTTTAGATTCCTACATCTTTCAAAGCTATACTTTGACTTCAAAACTGTGTTAGAACATCAAATGTATATTAACGATTACAATCTGTGTTCAAACCCTTCGAAAATATCTGAAGACACTTCAAATAATGAGCAATCGAGATGATGATCCAACCACATATTACCCACAGTTAGGTACTTAAAAAGCACTCGAAACCAAAGTCATAATTCCACACATATCTGTGTCAGATTCTTTGGCATTTATTAGCAAAAATAACTTTGCAATTCCTTTTCAAAGTAGCCAATTTTGTCACAGCTCCAGCAAGTCAACTTCGAATTTTCAGTTAGACTAACCTTATTATAACCTTGAGATATACACCATCGTTACCAGGGAACCTTTTACATCCCACCACATTATTAGCAGATGTACCAACAACTTCAATACCCTTTGACTTTAACCTCTCCAAAAAGTCATTATAGTTATTCATTGAAACCCCACCATTTACTCATTCGCATCTTGTAACAAGAATTGCCATACGAATCATTAGGAATTAGCAATCATTAATTTGAAATCTCGCACCATGTCTACGCCAACAGTTATATGTGTACGTACAA
Source organism: Rutidosis leptorrhynchoides (assembly GCF_046630445.1). NCBI lineage: Eukaryota > Viridiplantae > Streptophyta > Magnoliopsida > Asterales > Asteraceae > Rutidosis > Rutidosis leptorrhynchoides. The sequence goes on from NC_092334.1 coordinate 156,165,155, forward strand.
CGTCTATCTCCTGGACTTACATACTTTGAATGTGAAGTTTCTGAAAAACACCTTGAACTGTGAACTAGTTCTTGAAATGCTGACGAAGCAGCAACAACTGTAAACTATCTTAACAGTAAAAAGTTTGATGATAAAGAATAGTGTATTGGCAAAGCTCAGAAAAAGAGAAGTTTTGGAACTGGAAAACGGATTGAACAAAGTATGAAAGAGGCTGTGGATAAATCACAAGGGCAAAACATGCCTTCAAAGAATCTAAATGATTCAGTACCTGCTGAAGTCATTAAAGGAATACCTTGCTCTTGACTCTAAACCCCTGCGGACAATATTCTTCATCATCCTCTGATATTAGAAATTCTAAGATATCATCATATCTTTCATTATAAATATCCTCCATATTTCTGAAGATATTTTCTTAATTATTCTTATCCGAAATCATTTACCTCTTCGCGTTATCTGTATTACATCATAAAAGAAACTATTTTAGTTTCTAAATTTTGAAACATTCGAGTTTAAAATAGGAATATTTTTTTTTGAAGTAGTGTTGGGAGCTGAAGCATGAGTTAGTATAATATAATGACACTTGATCAACGTGATTATATTACAGTAATTCATGCTGAGTTTCTAAATGGAACGTGATGATTCACAGATCATAACGTCATCATGTGCCATGTTACACGACTCCTATATTCTATTTAATCTCTAAAATATCAAGAAAATATTTCTTGATGATTCGGTCTTTTCTAGGATATTCTGGTAATTTAACAAATCAAGATCGTGCCATTACAATTTCCTTCTTAGAACATTAACTATGTTCATTCAGAAATTCATATCTACGAATTCTGGACCATTACATACGGTGCTTAATCTCAAGAAGAGGAAACGAAAGAATGAAGCTCCGAAATAGAAATAGGAGTATAAATCGCAGCAAATAGAAGGGAGCATTAACTGTGGATGACAATAATTATAGAAGACAGAAGCAGGGACTTCGAAATATAAAGGAGGATATAAAGCCCAACGACGACCCAGAAATTATAAACCATATATATCGATGCATATAGCAGTATAAAGACATGGGAGAACTAAAAACACTATAAAACTAAGAGTATAGTAAAAGTAAATAGATTCTTCCGGTGGCAGATGAAAGAAAAGAATGACAGATATGAAAGTTAGGAGTATATCAAGAATCAGAACTGGATGGAGCATATTAGTGAATAAAAGGTGTGAGTTGTGGAAATAAGGAAACGAAGGGGGTGGATATATAGTAAAATATCCGACAGAGCAATCAAAACATATTATCGCATTTAATCAAAGCTGATCTTAACTTCCTTAATTTTCGAAGAACCAAATCTTATTACGAAGATTTTCTCTAAATTCCTTGAATTTTGAAAATCAACCGTGACTATGTCATTGGTTAAAAAGAACGTGCATTTACTCATTTCATTCTTTTGTGATAACTTCACTCGTACCCTTTACAAAAATCAAATTGCTTTATCTATATTACTTGATGATAATAAAACTCTAATTTTCAACTCGTATACGTCATGAAAACATACTTATTGTCAGCCATGACCATTCCATTCAAATTTCAGGACGAAATTTCTTTAACGGGTAGGTACTGTGACAACCCGGAAATTTTCAATCAAATTTAAACTTTATCTTTATATTATTCCGACACGATAAGCAAAGTTTGTTAAGTTAAATCTCAAGAATTTTAAACTGTGTTCATACATTCATTATAACCTCGACCAAATTTCGACGATTCATGAACCGTTATATATAAATAGATATGTATATATATGTATATATATATATATATATATTATAACTTGAGAATATTAATAAAGTATTAAACGTATATTACTTTACACGAACGTATTTGTTTCAATATGTTTATCGATGGAATTAGAAGATAATATCAAATGATTGATTTATCAGATACATTGTGATATGATTACGGGTCTATATTATGAGGTCCACTGTGATTTAAGAAATCTATTCTTTTTGACAACATTCGGAAAATGGTAAAGTGATTTATAAGTAAGAACGTGGAGTGTAAATAACTTAGATGTTGGATATCGACAAGTTAAGTAACTCGACATTTTTCATACGTTTATTTAACCTTTGGACTTTATCCCATGCTTCACCAACAGACCGTAATTTAAAAACTTGAAACCTATTATGAATATATATGATTCTACTTTTCGAAAACGTTTTATGATATAATGATTTCCATTATTTTAACCTTTTAACAAAATGATTCTTAAATATATTTAGTTTTGGAAAACAAAATTATCATATTTATTTGATTTATTTTCAAACGTACAAAAACGTTTTTAGTTTAAAAAGAACTTTATTATTAAAACGTATATAACTTTTATAAATATCTAGAACCACTTTTGACAACTCATTACTTAACCAGTATGATAAAGATAACGATATTTATATTTTATTTTATTAAATATAAATAATGATTTAAATTAATTTTATATATATTTATACGCGTATTATACGTACATAGTTTTATACTTTTACTATACTTTAACTTTACCTTTACTTTACTTTTACTTTACTTTAACTTTAATAATTTACTTTAATAATTCATACTTTAATAATTCACTTTAATAATTCATATTTTAATAATTTACTTTAATAATTCATACTTTAATAATTCACTTTAATAATTCATACTTTAATAATTCACTTTAATAATTCATACTTTAATAATTTACTTTAATAATTCAAAAATCTATTATAAATAGAATTCAATAGGTTTCATTATTTTATAGAAACTTGAAATATATTTCTCTAAACTCTCTCAATCGACTTACATATATATATTTACTCAGTATTATTTCAAGATATTATTAGTAGACATAAAATACTACGACGAGGTCATGAGCGTATTATTTCAAAATGGATTTTTCGAGCGGGATAGAGCTAAGGAAAACATGGGTTATAGCTATGGAGGTGATGGGTATGGTTCATGGGTATGCTTGTGAGGTCAATCTAGTGTTTATCGTCTCCGTTGCGTCTACGTACCTTTCCTGCAATATTGAATCTCAATATTGATACGTGAGTACTCGTAAATTATTTTTACATATTAATAGTGTATCCCTGACTAGTGCTCGAGAATATAGGATTATGCATGCTTGTACTTTTGATATTGCCCTTAGATAGGTTATGTTGAATCCTGAATTAGTTACACTTGCGGTTGAGATAAGGTATAAGATATGCATGTCCTTGGAAGGCTAGCGAAAAATTGAGAACTTTTCATTTAGATATCGAATGGGTTCGATGAACGGATTAGAAGTTATATGTAGTGACCCGAACTTTTCCATGTTTATATATATTAATTGAGATTGATATTTACATGATTAAATATTTCCAACATGTTAAGCAATCAAACTTGTTAAGACTTGATTAATTGAAATTTGTTTCATATAGACAATTGACCACCCAAGTTGACCGGTGATTCACGAACGTTAAAACTTGTAAAAACTATATGATGACATATATATGGATATATATATATATAGTTCACATGATACTATGATAAGTAAACATATCATTAAGTATATTAACAATGAACTACATATGTAAAAACAAGACTACTAACTTAATGATTTTTAAACGAGACATATATGTAACGATTATCGTTGTAAAGACATTTAATGTATATATATCATATTAAGAGATATTCATACATGATAATATCATGATAATATAATAATTTAAAATCTCATTTGATATTATAAACATTGGGTTAACAACATTTAACAAGATCGTTAACCTAAAGGTTTCAAAACAACACTTACATGTAACGACTAACGATGACTTAACGACTCAGTTAAAATGTATATACATGTAGTGTTTTAATATGTATTTATACACTTTTGAAAGACTTCAATACACTTATCAAAATACTTCTACTTAACAAAAATGCTTACAATTACATCCTCGTTCAGTTTCATCAACAATTCTACTCGTATGCACCCGTATTCGTACTCGTACAATACACAGCTTTTAGATGTATGTACTATTGGTATATACACTCCAATGATCAGCTCTTAGCAGCCCATGTGAGTCACCTAACACATGTGGGAACCATCATTTGGCAACTAGCATGAAATATCTCATAAAATTATAAAAATATGAGTAATCATTCATGACTTATTTACATGAAAACAAAATTACATATCCTTTATATCTAATCCATACACCAACGACCAAAAACACCTACAAATACTTTCATTCTTCAATTTTCTTCATCTAATTGATATCTCTCAAGTTCTATCTTCAAGTTCTAAGTGTTCTTCATAAATTCTACAAGTTCTAGTTACATAAAATCAAGAATACTTTCAAGTTTGCTAGCTCACTTCCAATCTTGTAAGGTGATCATCCAACCTCAAGAAATCTTTATTTCTTACAGTAGGTTATCATTCTATTACAAGGTAATAATCATATTCAAACTTTGGTTCAATTTCTATAACTATAACAATCTTATTTCAAGTGATGATCTTACTTGAACTTGTTTTCGTGTCATGATTCTGCTTCAAGAACTTCGAGCCATCCAAGGATCCGTTGAAGCTAGATCCATTTTTCTATTTTCCAGTAAGTTTATCCAAGGAACTTAAGGTAGTAATGATGTTCATAACATCATTCGATTCATACATATAAAGCTATCTTATTCGAAGGTTTAAACTTGTAATCACTAGAACATAGTTTAGTTAATTCTAAACTTGTTCGCAAACAAAAGTTAATCCTTCTAACTTGACTTTTAAAATCAACTAAACACATGTTCTATATCTATATGATATGCTAACTTAATGATTTAAAACCTGGAAACACGAAAAACACCGTAAAACCGGATTTACGCCGTCGTAGTAACACCGCGGGCTGTTTTGGGTTAGTTAATTAAAAACTATGATAAACTTTGGTTTAAAAGTTGTTATTCTGAGAAAATGATTTTTATTATGAACATGAAACTATATCCAAAAATTATGGTTAAACTCAAAGTGGAAGTATGTTTTCTAAAATGGTCATCTAGACGTCGTTCTTTCGACTGAAATGACTACCTTTACAAAAATGACTTGTAACTTATTTTTCTGACTATAAACCTATACTTTTTCTGTTTATATTCATAAAATAGAGTTCAATATGAAACCATAGCAATTTGATTCACTCAAAACGGATTTAAAATGAAGAAGTTATGGGTAAAACAAGATTGGATAATTTTTCTCATTTTAGCTACGTGAAAATTGGTAACAAATCTATTCTAACCATAACTTAATCAACTTGTATTGTATATTATATAATCTTGAGATACCATAGACACGTATACAATGTTTCAACCTATCATGTCGACACATCTATATATATTTCGGAACAACCATAGACACTCTATATGTGAATGTTGGAGTTAGCTATACAGGGTTGAGGTTGATTCCAAAATATATATAGTTTGAGTTGTGATCAATATTGAGATACATATACACTGGGTCGTGGATTGATTCAAGATAATATTTATCGATTTATTTCTGTACATCTAACTGTGGACAACTAGTTGTAGGTTACTAACGAGGACAACTGACTTAATAAACTTAAAACATCAAAATATATTAAAAGTGTTGTAAATATATTTTGAACATACTTTGATATATATGTATATATTGTTATAGGTTCGTGAATCAACCAGTGGCCAAGTCTTACTTCCCGACGAAGTAAAAATATGTGAAAGTGAGTTATAGTCCCACTTTTAAAATCTAATATTTTTGGGATGAGAATACATGCAGGTTTTATAAATGATTTACAAAATAGACACAAGTACGTGAAACTACATTCTATGGTTGAATTATTGAAATCATATATGCCCCTTTTTATTAAGTCTGGTAATCTAAGAATTAGGGAACAGACACCCTAATTGACGCGAATCCTAAAGATAGATCTATTGGGCCTAACAAACCCCATCCAAAGTACCGGATGCTTTAGTACTTCGAAATTTATATCATATCCGAAAGGTGTCCCGGAATGATGGGGATATTCTTATATATGCATCTTGTTAATGTCGGTTACCAGGTGTTCACCATATGAATGATTTTTATCTCTATGTATGGGATGTGTATTGAAATATGAAATCTTGTGGTCTATTATTATGATTTGATATATATAGGTTAAACCTATAACTCACCAACATTTTTGTTGACGTTTTAAGCATGTTTATTCTCAGGTGATTATTAAGAGCTTCCACTATCGCATACTTAAATAAGGACGAGATTTGAAGTCCATGCTTTTATGATATTGTGTAAAAACTGCATTCAAGAAACTTATTTTGTTGTAACATTATTGTATTGTAAACCATTATGTAATGGTCGTGTGTAAACAGGATATTTTAGATTATCATTATTTGATAATCTACGTAAAGCTTTTTAAACCTTTATTGATGAAATAAAGGTTATGGTTTGTTTTAAAATGAATGCAGTTTTTGAAAAACGTCTCATATAGAGGTCAAAACCTCGCAACGAAATCAATTAATATGGAACGTTTTTGATCAATAAGAACGGGACATTTCAGTTGGTATCCGAGCGTTGGTCTTAGAAAACCAGAATTTTGCATTAGTGTGTCTTATCGAGTTTGTTAGGATGCATTAGTGAGTCTGGACTTCGACCGTGTTTACTTGAAAAATGATTGCTTAACAAATTTTGTTGGAAACTATATATTTTTAACATGTGAATATTATGTGATATATTAATCTCTTAACGCGTTTGATATTATGTGATAGATGTCTACCTCTAGAACAAGTCCCATTGACTCACCTAATAATAATGAAGGGTCAAATGTAAATTGGAATGATTCGTGGACTGATTCACAAGTTCCCGAAGAGGAACCGGAAGAAGAGTCGGAACCGGAAGAAGAGTCGGAACCGGAAGAAGAATCGGAACCGGAAGAAGAATCGGAACCGGATGAGGAAATAGAACCGGTGGGGGAAATAATAAAATGGTTAAGTAAAAGAAAATCCTCAACCAACCGACCAAGGTTAATTATGGTCAATGGTGTTTCCGCCAAGGAAGCAAAATATTGGGAGGATTACCAATTCTCCGATTAATCGGATTCCGACGAGAATTCCGATGATGTTATAGAAATTACCCCAACTGAATTTAAAAAGGCAAAAGAAAATAATAAGGGAAAGGGCATAAAAATAGAGAAATCTAATTCCAACCCCGATGAACTTTATATGTATCGTCAACCCCCGAAGTCCTTAAGTTGTAACAATGACCCGGGAACCTCTAAACCACCAGGTTTTTCTAAACCAATGTGGAAAACGACGGCTCGTATTAGGGGAACATCATATATCCCTAGAAACTTGGCAAAACGAACCAAAACCGAAGAAGAAGAAACAAGCGAGTCGGAATAAGATAGTTGTATTCGTGTGGTGTAATATATGTAATATAGTGTGCTTATGCTTTACGATATATGTAAAAATTGCTTGTATTAATAAGTATTTTTTTTATGAATCTAACTCTTGTCTATTTTACAGTATAAAAACACAAAATGGATAGACAACCCAATATTTTAAGAGACCTACCCGGAGACATGATTGATAAAATCTTGTCTAGAGTCAGTCAGAATTCTTCAGCACAACTATTTAAGGCGAGATCAGTTTGTAAGACATTCGAAGAACGTTCCAAGAATGCCTTGGTTTATAAAAGGCTTTCGTTCGAAAGATGGGGGATATCACATTGGGAAATCCATAAGTTACGATGTGTTTACTTTGACGCATATATTGCGGGGAACCCAAATTCTATTTTACGCAATGGGTTAAGAAATTATTTTGACTCAATATATCCGAATATTGGACTTCGTGATTTAAAATAAGCGGCTAACATGCAACATAAAGAAGCATGTTATGCTTACGGATTAGTAATGTTCGCTTCTCACCAAAGTGAGAACAAGAACATCGGGCTACAACTATTAAACAAAACGTTCCCACAAGTGACGGAGTCGGTAATTGGGGTAAGAAATGAGGTTTTTAGATTGTTACGGGACTATTGGACATTACGTAACCCTCGTCCCTTTGACGACGTTACAACACGCTGTCTTATCAACGGCCATAACGGTTATGTTCCACAAGACCAAGGATGGGAAGTAATCCTAGTAAAACCAGAATGCATGACTTGTTTCTGGACGTATGAATTACGTGTCTTTATTGCCTTTGTTGAACGACTTGTGTACTAGCTAGAATTATCTTCACAACCATCTTGTATCAAATTTATTGTGTGCTATATTTCATGCTATATGTAAAATAAGCGGTATTGTAAGTTTGTAAAATATTGTGTAAAAGTTTGAACGCGAAATATTATTATAATCAGTTTTTCATATAGAATTGTAGTAGTTGAATTGTATATTAGCTACTAAGTATGAACTTAACGGGTAGGTACTACCCGAATTTAAACTTATAAAATGCTAATATGAAGAAAAAGCTTTTATAAATGAGTTCATATTATGCTACGAAATACTATTAACTACTCTTAATATTCTGTATGATTAACTTGTTCCATTTGACTATTTTGAAGGAAATGGCACCGACTACTCGACACACCGTGAATATGAATGAAGAGGAATTCCGTACTTTTCTAGCTTCAAACATAGCCGCAGTACAGGCTACGCTACATACCAACAATAACCTTGGATCTAGCAGTACAGGAAATTGTGTTGGATGCACCTACAAAGAATTCACTGCCTGCAAACCTTTGGAATTTGATGGAACCGAAGGACCGATCGGATTGAAACGGTGGACCGAGAAGGTCGAATCGGTGTTTTCCATAAGTAAGTGTACTGAAGAGGACAAAGTGAAGTACGCTACGCATACCTTCACAGGTTCTGCGTTAACATGGTGGAATACCTATCTAGAGCAAGTGGGACAAGACAATGCGTACGCACTACCGTGGTCAGCATTCAAGCACTTGATGAACGAGAAGTACCATCCCAGAACCGAGGTCAATAAGCTCAAGACAGAACTTAGAGGGTTACGAACCCAAGGATTTGATATTACCAAGTACGAAAGACGATTCACAGAATTATGCCTATTGTGTCCGGGAGCATTCGAAGATGAGGAAGAGAATATCGACGCATTTGTGAAAGGATTACCGGAAAGAATCCAAGAAGATATAAGTTCACACGAGCCCGCCTCCATACAACAGGCATGTAGAATGGCTCACAAACTAGTGAACCAGATTGAAGAAAGAATTAAAGAACAGACTGCTGAAGAGGCCAATGTGAAGCAAGTCAAAAGAAAGTGGGAGGAAAACGGTGATAAGAATCACCAATACAACAACAACAGCAATTACAACAATAATCGCAACAATTATCCCAACAATCGCAACATCAATCGCAACTACAACAAACAGCCCAACAACAACAACAACAACAACAACAATAGCAGCAACTACAACAATCATCCCAACAACAATAATAACCGCAACAACAACAACAATCAGAAGCAGCTATGCCAAAGGTGTGAAAAGTATCACTCGGGGTTCTGCACCAATTTTTGCAACAAGTGTAAAAGAAATGGTCATAGCGCGGCGAAGTGTGAGGTCTACAGACCAGGGGTTAATAGAACGAAAGGAACAAATGGTGTCGGAATGAGTAATGGCAGAGCAAGTAGTGTCGGAGCAAGTTATGCCAATGTAGTTTGTTATAAATGTGGAAAACCAGGCCACATTATTAGAAATTGCCCGAACCAGGAGAACACGAATGGACAAGGCCGCGGAAGAGTTTTCAATATTAATGCGGCAGAGGCACAGGAAGACCCAGAGCTTGTTACGGGTACGTTTCTTATTGACAATAAATCTGCTTACGTTTTATTTGATTCGGGTGCGGATAGAAGCTATATGAGTAGAGATTTTTGTGCTAAATTAAGTTGTCTATTGACGCCTTTGGATAGTAAATTTTTACTCGAATTAGCAAATGGTAAATTAATTTCAGCAGATAATATATGTCGGAATCGAGAAATTAAACTGGTTAGCGAAACATTTAAGATTGATTTGATACCAGTAGAGTTAGGGAGTTTTGATGTGATAATCAGTATGGACTGGTTGAAAGAAGTGAAAGCAGAGATCGTTTGTTACAAAAATGCAATTCGCATTATACGAGAAAAAGGAAAACCCTTAATGGTGTACGGGGAAAAGGGGAACACGAAGCTACATCTTATTAGTAATTTGAAGGCACAAAAACTAATAAGAAAAGGTTGCTATGCTGTTCTAGCACACGTCGAGAAAGTACAAACTGAAGAAAAGAGCATCAATGATGTTCCCATTGCAAAAGAATTTCCCGATGTATTTCCGAAAGAATTACCGGGATTACCCCCACATCGATCCGTTGAATTTCAAATAGATCTTGTACCAGGAGCTGCACCAATAGCTCGTGCTCCTTACAGACTCACACCCAGCGAGATGAAAGAACTGCAAAGCCAATTACAAGAACTTTTAGAGTGTGGTTTCATTCGACCAAGCACATCACCGTGGGGATCTCCTGTTTTGTTTGTCAAGAAGAAAGATGGTACATTCAGGTTGTTTATCGACTACCGAGAGTTGAACAAACTTACCATCAAGAACCGCTACCCACTACCGAGAATCGACGACTTATTTGATCAACTACAAGGCTCGTCTGTTTATTCAAAGATTGACTTACGTTCCGGGTATCATCAAATGCGGGTGAAAGAAGATGATATTCCAAAGACTGCTTTCAGAACACGTTACGGTCATTACGAGTTTATGGTCATGCCGTTTGGTTTAACTAATGCACCAGCTGTGTTCATGGACCTTATGAACCGAGTGTGTGGACCATACCTTGACAAGTTTGTCATTGTTTTCATTGATGACATACTTATTTACTCAAAGAATGACCAAGAACACGGTGAACATTTGAGAAAGGTGTTAGAAGTATTGAGGAAGGAAGAATTGTACGCTAAGTTTTCAAAGTGTGCATTTTGGTTGGAAGAAGTTCAATTCCTCGGTCACATAGTGAACAAAGAAGGTATTAAGGTGGATCCGACAAAGATAGAAACTGTTGAAAAGTGGGAAACCCCGAAAACTCCGAAACACATACGCCAGTTTTTAGGACTAGCTGGTTACTACAGAAGGTTCATCCAAGACTTTTCCAGAATAGCAAAACCCTTGACTGCATTAACGCATAAAGGGAAAAATTTGAATGGAATGATGAACAAGAGAAAGCGTTTCAATTATTGAAGAAAAAGCTAACTACGGCACCTATATTGTCATTGCCTGAAGGGAATGATGATTTTGTGATTTATTGTGACGCATCAAAGCAAGGTCTCGGTTGTGTATTAATGCAACGAAAGAAGGTGATTGCTTATGCGTCTAGACAATTGAAGATTCACGAACAAAATTATACGACGCATGATTTGGAATTAGGCGCGGTTGTTTTTGCATTAAAGACTTGGAGGCACTACTTATATGGGGTCAAAAGTATTATATATACCGACCACAAAAGTCTTCAACACATATTTAATCAGAAACAACTGAATATGAGGCAGCGTAGGTGGATTGAATTATTGAATGATTACGACTTTGAGATTCGTTACCACCCGGGGAAGGCAAATGTGGTAGCCGATGCCTTGAGCAGGAAGGACAGAGAACCCATTCGAGTAAAATCTATGAATATAATGATTCATAATAACCTTACTACTCAAATAAAGGAGGCGCAACAAGGAGTTTTAAAAGAGGGAAATTTAAAGGATGAAATACCCAAAGGATCGGAGAAGCATCTTAATATTCGGGAAGACGGAACCCGGTATAGGGCTGAAAGGATTTTGGTACCAAAATTTGGAGATATGAGAGAAATGGTACTTAGAGAAGCTCATAAAACCAGATACTCAATACATCCTGGAACGGGGAAGATGTACAAGGATCTCAAGAAACATTTTTAGTGGCCGGGTATGAAAGCCGATGTTGCTAAATACGTAGGAGAATGTTTGACGTGTTCTAAGGTCAAAGCTGAGCATCAGAAACCATCAGGTCTACTTCAACAACCCGAAATCCCGGAATGGAAATGGGAAAACATTACCATGGATTTCATTACTAAATTGTCAAGGACTGCAGGTGGTTTTGATACTATTTGGGTAATAGTTGATCGTCTCACCAAATCAGCACACTTCCTGCCAATAAGAGAAGATGACAAGATGGAGAAGTTAGCACGACTGTATTTGAAGGAAGTCATCTCCAGACATGGAATACCAATCTCTATTATCTCTGATAGGGATGGCAGATTTATTTCAAGATTCTGGCAGACATTACAGCAAGCATTAGGAACTCGTCTAGACATGAGTACTGCCTATCATCTACAAACTGATGGGCAGAGTGAAAGGACGATACAAACGCTTGAAGACATGCTACGAGCATGTGTTATTGATTTCGGAAACAGTTGGGATCGACATCTACCGTTAGCAGAATTTTTCTACAACAACAGCTACCATTCAAGCATTGAGATGGCGCCGTTTGAAGCACTTTATGGTAGAAAGTGCAGGTCTCCGATTTGTTGGAGTGAAGTGGGGGATAGACAGATTACGGGTCCGGAGATTATACAAGAAACTACCGAGAAGATCATCCAAATTCAACAACGGTTGAAAACCGCCCAAAGTCGACAAAAGAGCTACGCTGACATTAAAAGAAAAGATATAGAATTTGAAATTGGAGAGATGGTCATGCTTAAAGTTGCACCTTGGAAAGGCGTTGTTCGATTTGGTAAACGAGGGAAATTAAATCCAAGGTATATTGGACCATTCAAGATTATTGATCGTGTCGGACCAGTAGCTTACCGACTTGAGTTACCTTAACAAATCGCGGCTGTACATAACACTTTCCACGTCTCGAATTTGAAGAAATGTTTTGCTAAAGAAGATCTCACTATTCTGTTAGATGAAATCCAAATCAACGAAAAACTTCAATTCATCGAAGAACCCGTCGAAATAATGGATCGTGAGGTTAAAAGACTTAAGCAAAACAAGATACCAATTGTTAAGGTTCGATGGAATGCTCGTAGAGGACCCGAGTTCACCTGGGAGCGTGAAGATCAGATGAAGAAGAGATACCCGCATCTATTTCCAGAAGATTCGTCAACACCTTCAACAGCTTAAAATTTCGGGACGAAATTTATTTAACGGGTAGGTACTGTAGTGACCCGAACTTTTCCATGTTTATATATATTAATTGAGATTGATATTTACATGATTAAATGTTTCCAACATGTTAAGCAATCAAACTTGTTAAGACTTGATTAATTGAAATATGTTTCATATAGACAATTGACCACCCAAGTTGACCGGTGATTCACGAACGTTAAAACTTGTAAAAACTATATGAAGACATATATATGGATATATATATATATAGTTAACATGATACTATGATAAGTAAACATATCATTAAGTATATTAACAATGAACTACATATGTAAAAACAAGACTACTAACTTAATGATTTTTAAACGAGACATATATGTAACGATTATCGTTGTAAAGACATTTAATGTATATATATCATATTAAGAGATATTCATACATGATAATATCATGATAATATAATAATTTAAAATCTCATTTGATATTATAAACATTGGGTTAACAACATTTAACAAGATCGTTAACCTAAAGGTTTCAAAACAACACTTACATGTAACGACTAACGATGACTTAACGACTCAGTTAAAATGTATATACATGTAGTGTTTTAATATGTATTTATACACTTTTGAAAGACTTCAATACACTTATCAAAATACTTCTACTTAACAAAAATGCTTACAATTATATCCTCGTTCAGTTTCATCAACAATTCTACTCGTATGCACCCGTATTCGTACTCGTACAATACACAGCTTTTAGATGTATGTACTATTGGTATATACACTCCAATGATCAGATCTTAGCAGCCCATGTGAGTCACCTAACACATGTGGGAATAATCATTTGGCAACTAGCATGAAATATCTCATAAAATTACAAAAATATGAGTAATCATTCATGACTTATTTACATGAAAACAAAATTACATATCCTTTATATCTAATCCATACACCAACGACCAAAAACACCTACAAACACTTTAATTCTTCAATTTTCTTCATCTAATTGATCTCTCTCAAGTTCTATCTTCAAGTTCTAAGTGTTCTTCATAAATTCTACAAGTTCTAGTTACATAAAATCAAGAATACTTTCAAGTTTGCTAGCTCACTTCCAATCTTGTAAGGTGATCATCCAACCTCAAGAAATCTTTGTTTCTTACAGTATGTTATCATTCTAATACAAGGTAATAATCATATTCAAACTTTGGTTCAATTTCTATAACTATAACAATCTTATTTTAAGTGATGATCTTACTTGAACTTGTTTTCGTGTCATGATTCTGCTTCAAGAACTTCGAGCCATCCAAGGATCCGTTGAAGCTAGATCCATTTTTCTCTTTTCCAGTAGGTTTATCCAAGGAACTTAAGGTAGTAATGATGTTCATAACATCATTCGATTCATACATATAAAGCTATCTTATTCGAAGGTTTAAACTTGTAATCACTAGAACATAGTTTAGTTCATTCTAAACTTGTTCGCAAACAAAAGTTAATCCTTCTAACTTGACTTTTAAAATCAACTAAACACATGTTCTATATCTATATGATATGCTAACTTAATGATTTAAAACCTGGAAACATAAAAAACACCGTAAAACCGGATTTACGCCGTCGTAGTAACACCGCGGGCTGTTTTGGGTTAGTTAATTAAAAACCATGATAAACTTTGATTTAAAAGTTGTTATTCTGAGAAAATGATTTTTATTATGAACATGAAACTATATCCAAAAATTATGGTTAAACTCAAAGTGGAAGTATGTTTTCTAAAATGGTCATCTAGACGTCGTTCTTTCGACTGAAATGACTACCTTTACAAAAATGACTTGTAACTTATTTTTCCGACTATAAACCTATACTTTTTCTGTTTAGATTCATAAAATAGAGTTCAATATGAAACCATAGCAATTTGATTCACTCAAAACGGATTTAAATTGAAGAAGTTATGGGTAAAACAAGATTGGATAATTTTTCTCATTTTAGCTACGTGAAAATTGGTAACAAATCTATTCCAACCATAACTTAATCAACTTGTATTGTATATTATGTAATCTTGAGATACCATAGACACGTATACAATGTTTCGACCTATCATGTCGACACATCTATATATATTTCGGAACAACCATAGACACTCTATATGTGAATGTTGGAGTTAGCTATACAGGGTTGAGGTTGATTCCAAAATATATATAGTTTGAGTTGTGATCAATACTGAGATACGTATACACTGGGTCGTGAATTGATTCAAGATAATATTTATCGATTTATTTCTGTACATCTAACTGTGGACAACTAGTTGTAGGTTATTAACGAGGACAGCTGACTTAATAAACTTAAAACATCAAAATATATTAAAAGTGTTGTAAATATATTTTGAACATACTTTGATATATATGTATATATTGTTATAGGTTCGTGAATCAACCAGTGGCCAAGTCTTACTTCCCGACGAAGTAAAAATCTGTGAAAGTGAGTTATAGTCCCACTTTTAAAATCTAATATTTTTGGGATGAGAATACATGCAGGTTTTATAAATGATTTACAAAATAGACACAAGTACGTGAAACTACATTCTATGGTTGAATTATCGAAATCGAATATGCCCCTTTTTATTAAGTCTGGTAATCTAAGAATTGGGGAACAGACACCCTAATTGACGCGAATCCTAAAGATAGATCTATTGGGCCTAACAAACCCCATCCAAAGTACCGGATGCTTTAGTACTTCAAAATTTATATCATATCCGAAAGGTGTCCCGGAATGATGGGGATATTCTTATATATGCATCTTGTTAATGTCGGTTACCAGATGTTCACCATATGAATGATTTTTATCTCTATGTATGGGATGTGTATTGAAATATGAAATCTTGTGGTCTATTATTATGATTTGATATATATAGGTTAAACCTATAACTCACCAACATTTTTGTTGACGTTTTAAGCATGTTTATTCTCAGGTGATTATTAAGAGCTTCCGCTGTCGCATACTTAAATAAGGACGAGATTTGGAGTCCATGCTTGTATGATATTGTGTAAAAACTGCATTCAAGAAACTTATTTTGTTGTAACATATTTGTATTGTAAACCATTATGTAATGGTCGTGTGTAAACAGGATATTTTAGATTATCATTATTTGATAATCTACGTAAAGCTTTTTAAACCTTTATTGATGAAATAAAGGTTATGGTTTGTTTTAAAATGAATGCAGTTTTTGAAAACGTCTCATATAGAGGTCAAAACCTCGCAACGAAATCAATTAATATGGAACGTTTTTAATCAATAAGAACGGGACATTTCATTATAGTCAATTGAATTTTTATAAAAATGATTATTATTATCGTCGTTATTATCGTCGTTCTAGTTTTATCTTATTATTATCATTATTAATAAAAGGAATTATCATTAAAAATTGTTATTTTTATTATTATTACTATTGTTATCATCGTTAAAGTTATAATTAGTATTATTATTATTATTATTATTATTATTATCTTATTATTATTATTATTATTATTATTATTATTATTATTATTATTATTATTATTATTATTATCATTATTAATATATATATCACTATTTAAAAATGGTTATTGTTATTGTTATTATTATTATTATTATCATTAAAATAGTTATTAGTATTATTAATAATATCATAGTAATTATCATTATTAGTATTATTGTAATTAAAACTAATATTAGTAACACCTAATTCTTTTTAGTACTATTATTATTAGTATTATAAACACAATATAAAAGACGATTAAAAGCTATTAAACGAAACGATTAGGAAATAATGAGTATGAGTATCATGATGAAATTAAAATATTATAAGATATTGATCTAGATAAAATTATCATTCTTATTATTTTTATCATTACTATTATTATTAAAAGTATCGTTAGTATTAAAACTATCATTTTAACAAAAAATATCATTTTAATAGAAATGTCATTGTTATTATAAAATATCATTATTATTATCATTTTAAATAGAATTATTATTTTAAAGTTAATATTAAAAAGTATCGTAAATATTAAAGTTATCATAATTAGAATTATCGTTTTATTATAATATCATTATTAGTAAATATAAATATTGATATTTTTAAAAAAAATAATAATTATTATTATTGCAAAATAATACAACTTTTACTTATTATTATTATCAATGTTATTTTATCAAATAAATATGTAATACAAATAATATAATTACCTTAATAAAACCTATCATAATATTTTTTTTAAATTAACTTTATAAATTTTATTACTTAAGATATATAAAAGTATATTTTTATATAAAATTTTATTTATTAATAAATGAATTATATTATTTACTCTATTAAATCTTTTAAAAATATTTAAAAATATAAAACGACGATATTTAAACTATATAATAATCATGTATAAATTTTGGAAATCATTTTGAGTCAAATTAACTTTTGTTGATCTTTGCATATTAGTCTCGAGCATTAGGATTGTGGTACACTATGACTTGACCTAATTTGTTAGACAAATATTGACCAGCACATATATATACATAATTAATTTAGGTTCGTGAATCCAAGGCCAACCTTGCACTTGTTCAATGACGTTATATGTATTTTTACTACGAAATACAGTATGGTGAGTTTCATTTGCCTTTTTACCCTTTATATTTTTGGGCTGAGAATACATGCGCAATTTTTATAAATGATTTACAAAATAGACACAAGTACGTGAAAATACATTCTATGGTTGAATTATCGAAATCGAATATGCCCCTTTTTATTAGGTCTGGTAATCTAAGAATTAGGGAACAGACACCCTAATTGACGCGAATCCTAAAGATAGATCTATTGGGCCTAACAAACCCCATCCAAAGTACCGGATGCTTTAGTACTTCGAAATTTATATCATGTCCGAAGGAGGATCTCGGAATGATGGGGATATTCTTATATGCATATTGTTAATGTCGGTTACCAGGTGTTCAATCCATATGAATGATTATTTTTGTCTCTATGCATGGGACGTATATTTATGAGAACTGGAAATGAAATTCTTGTGGTCTATTAAAATGATGGAAATGAATGATTATGATAAACTAATGAACTCACCAACCTTTTGGTTGATACTTTAAAGCATGTTTATTCTCAGTTATAAAAGAAATCTTCCGCTGTGCATTTGCTTGTTTTAAAGATATTACTTGGAGTATTTCATGGCATATTTCGAAGAACGTTGCATTCGAGTCATTGAGTTCATCAAAGATTACTATTAAGTTAATTTATAATTGGATAGTGGATATTATGAAATGGTATGCATGCCTGTCAATTTTCGATGTAAAGAAAGTTTGTGTTTTAAAAACGAATGCAATGTTTGTAATATGTATCATATAGAGGTCAAATACCTCGCGATGTAATCAACTATTGTGAATCGTTTATAATGTATATGAACGGGTCCTTTCATTCTTACCTCATTGAAGTCACCGCACAAAACCCACGCCGAATCAATCTCATTTAATAGCCTATCAAGACTACACCACAATTATTTTTTACCTACATTATTGTGTGGGCCATAAATGTTAGCAATAACCGTATCGTGACCCGACCCAATCCATTTACCCCGAACAGCACAAAAGTATTTGTTCCCACCCGCACTATAAGCAGCGAATTTTGTTGAGTCCCAAACTGTTAACAGACCACCCGAATTACCTTCTCCCTCAATTTGAAAAAATTCACAATTACTATTCCCCCATAAAGATTGGACCCAACCCAACGTTAACTGATGACATTTTGTTTCTTGGAAAACCGCGATGTCGGGTTTCTCACTAAGGCAAATTCCTTTAACCCACCCAAATTTACCCTCAACACCAAACCCACGTACATTTATTGAAAGGATCTTCATAATTAAACAAAAATAAACGAAACAAGGAGCGGGTTAACTTACTGGGGATTGAGGTTGGGCCACCTCAATCCGAGTTGCTCGCCAAAATTCTTCAATTCAACATTGTTGAAATATGACTGCATATCCGAATGATCTACCCCACATGAGTTACCCTTTGAATCTTTCTTCTTTCCAGTAGTTTTCGATCCACAATTTTTACATCGCTTTTTACTTCCCACCCCCTTAGTTTTAGATCCCCTAGCCATATAACGAAGTTTCATGATTCTGTAGGATGCTTTCCATTTACTGATTATTTCCCAATAGCACCCTTGACAAAAAGACACACCTCCTTCAGATTTTTGAGTCGAATGGGGACATGAGGCTGAATTACATCTCGGAACTGACTTGGATCCCCTACTGTTTTCTGGTCCATGGTTGCCCCTAGTTTTTTTTTTAGCCCACACAATCATAATTCGGCACACAACCTTCAGAAGAGGAATTATGAATATTTGGGCTGTTTTGAATATTCTCCTTCTGAGGCCCAATCTCCTTCTCAGGCCCGCATCTAATTTCATTATGGTTATGGATATGGGGCCCGTGAATGTTACAAGCTGCGTCATTAATCCCCCCGTTTTTATTTTTACCTCGAGACGACTTAGTTCCTTGGAACTAGGAGTGGAATGATTGCTTTTTTGGGTCTCTGTCACATATTCCTAGTCATTCATAAAAAGATTACGAATCCCATAACACCCCGATTGTTGATCTTCATCTCTTTCCGCATTGTTACTACCGGTTTCTTTGAGCTCATCGGAAAAGTTTCCGGCAACCTTTTGTCCTGTACCCCCAAGTGGCGAATCACAATTACGCTCTTCACCTTCATCTTCACTTATAATGTACTCATTCTCAGTTTCATAACCAGAAAACTCGTCAGAATCAATGTTATCCGAGTTGTACTCAGATCACTAAGGATAATTTCTCCATCCTCCACGTCTTCAAACACTTTAATGTTAGGATAATGACCCACCTTTTCTTCCTCAATGACATTAATAAAATAAGACCTTGATTTAGACTGTAGTTTTAGGAAATCATTAACCTTGCCCGAACTTGAAAGTTTAACATAAACCCTACCAAAGCAAAGCTTTTGATTGCCATTAAACTTGCAATTTTCAAGCTCGTATACGGCGCCCCACCATTCGGCAATGGACATGAACATGATGTCATTCCAACAATGTGGTGGTACCCCAGTAATTCTTAACCATGCCATTCTACCTTCCGGCCAACATGACTCATCCCACATAGTTTTACAAAACTCAACGCTTGAGTGGGTGGTTTTCCTGCTTCACAAGATCTTTTGCAGCCTCAAGGTCTTTAAAGATAAGAAGAAGGCCAAGTCCACCCAGATACTTGATTTGAATATCTTGTTATCCCTCAGCACATAAAATCACCTCCAAATGTTGTAAAACCCGTTGATTAATAGCGTCACATGAGACTGCGTTTTGCAATAAATCAAGGTTACAGTTGTCGTCTTTAACCACCACAGTTTTGTCGTTACCAGAAGGTTGTTGATGAGCCCCACAGGTCTTCTTATTGTTAATTACTTGTCTCAGATCCACCGGACCCTTCTTGTTACCCACAATATCTGAGAATTTTCTACCGTCTTGGAATCTGTCAATGCTCGGCCATTATCCCTATCATACCCATTCTCAGATCTTAGCCCGCCTCTATGTCCGGTGTTAGGCATGGCTTTCGGGTTTCTAGCTGTAGCCATGAACACCTTTATTGAAGAACCGTTGAATCGAATACTCTCCAGGGAGGTGAGCTGTAACATCCCGCCTTTTTCCATCAACTTTTCCGTTTACCTATTTTAAACTCCGTTATATGTTTATAACATCTCCCGTTAATACGCGTTTTAAATTATCTTGTTTAGGTAATTTAACGCACCCGATTGGAAGTAGAGGGACTTGTTTTGCCAATATGCCAAAATG
Source organism: Rutidosis leptorrhynchoides (assembly GCF_046630445.1). Lineage (NCBI taxonomy): Eukaryota > Viridiplantae > Streptophyta > Magnoliopsida > Asterales > Asteraceae > Rutidosis > Rutidosis leptorrhynchoides. Next base: position 156,186,141 of record NC_092334.1, read on the forward strand.
GTGACTAGCACTTGACTAGTCAACCATCTTCCACCTCTTTCCTCATTTACTTTTTTTTCTTTTCTTTCAACACTTTCATATTTTTCTCTAATTCATCAAAAAGCAATTCATCATCCATATTCAATCGATCAAGCTTCGGGCCAAACAAATTACATATTTGAACTCCTCGTGATCTCCTCTTCGATTCCATACCGGCTTCATCAAATTTGGGTAACTTTCTAAAATCACTAATTTTATGTGTTCTTGAGTTTTTGAGTTAAAAAGGTTGTTAATTAGTGTCTATGGCTCAAGTCTAGTATGATTATGTGTTTTGTATGCTTGTTCTTGCTATTTTGGTGTAACTAGCTCATATTGAAAGAATGCTTGTTTAATCTTGAGTTTTAGGTGTACATATGTTGGTTGATGATGAAAGTTCATGTTTTAATTGTGTTCCTAACATCACTAGCTTCAAATTGGTATGTAGGTTGACATGGATTAGTTTCATAAGCAAGATTGTTGATTTTATGATTTTGGGTTAGGGTTTGATAAAAGTAAATTGAATATTTGATGCATTAAATGCTTAGCAATGTTAATTGTAAGTGTCTAGTTGTGTTTTATGCTTGATTATCTTCAAAACGGCGTATTACACATGTGCATTAATTTACCGAATCATAATATGGCATTTATGAACTTGGAGTAATAAATGATGAGCATTAATGGTGATTTTGATATAAGTTGTTTGGTTTTGATTGAGTAAATGCGTTTAGTTATTCTCCTTGTCAAATTACCTTTCTCATGATATATGATATGCGTTTTAAGTGTTTTCGGTGCATGAAATATGTTAAAATGAGTTTTGGTTCGTTACTTAAGTTATTTTTCTGCAATCAGCAATTCCCCAGGTTATGCGCGCCGCGCGTGCACCTGCGCACCGCGCAAATCAGAAAAACCAAATAAATGGTTCCCTTGGTCGAGTTCTGACCTGGTATTGCACATGGGTGCGCGCCGCGCAACCCATTGCGCACCGCGCAAATGGCCCAGGCCAACTTTCTTGTCTTTAAACGCTCCCAAAATGTTTCCCGCTTAACCGTAACTCCGATTAACATGAAACTTGACTATTATGCTCGTATATGACTTCTCATCATGAGAAAATTGTCGGACACCCGACCCGACCCGACCCCGTTGACTTTGACTTTGACCAAGTTTGACTTTTAGTCAAACTTAACCAAACGATTATACAATCGTTCTAACATGCTTAACTACTTGTATCGTGCATGAAACTTGACAAATTGATTCACATGATATATTAATCGAGTCGTAACGAGCCATAGGACTAATTGAACATCTTTGACCCTTCGTGACTATCGTTATTGATACAACCTATTTGTTTAGGTCGAGACTAGCATTGTTCCTTGCACGTTTACTTGTTGAAGTACTTTTACACTCTTGCAATCAAAGGTGAGATCATAGTCCCACTTTTACTCTTTTTGAACTTACTTTTGGGATGAGAAAACATAAACGTTCTTTTAAACTACGTGAACACAAGTACAGGGAAAACAAACATTCTACATACGAGTTTGAACACAAATCCTCAATTCGATTATCATTAGTTACATCAGATGGTGTAAGCGAGAACTTATGTTATATGGCCATATGGGTTTGACAAACCCTCACTTCGGACGGTTCGCTACCGTCTACGGGTGAAATATATTTTCGGGAAACAGTGTATGTTCTAACACTATTATTACGGGGTTCAACGGACGGAATGTTAAGCTTTGATAATTGAGTGCTCGTGAATATTAACTTTTAGAATGTACTATGACTTTATCGATGTTGCAAATCTTGTGGTTCAACTTACTTTTACTCACTTACTTATTTAAACCTATGATTTCACCAACGTTTTCGTTGACAGATTCTCTATGTTTTTCTCAGGTCCTTGAACTTAGGTGATACATGCTTCCGCTCATACTTTTTGATACTTGCATTGGATGTCGAGTATACTTGCATATGTGGAGCGTCTTTTTGACTACTTTTAATCGTGTCGCACGTGTTTCATACAAACTTTAAACATTGTTATGTACTTGTTATGGAAACTACGTTTGTAAACTTTGAAACATCTTTATTTTGAAATGAAGGCGACATATTTTGGTCAAACTTTGTCTTAAAGACTTATGACCATGCAATGGGACCTACGTAGACGACGCCGTCACTTGACGATTTGTCGGGGTCGCTACAAGTGGTATCAGAGCCTTGGTTGTAGGGATTTAGAGTTCATTGGTGTCGACCCCGAGTCATAGGGTACATTGGTGAGTCTAGACTACAACCGGCATATAGACTTGACATAGGAATTACTTGGCAAATTGTGCATTTATACTCTAACTCTTCTACTCATATCTACTCTTATTCTATCTAAATCTTGTGTTGTATAATTTAATTGACACGCCACCTTGACTATATGATGTAATGTCGAATGCACATATGAATTAGGGTAATATAATTTCCGGAAATTATATTACGGTGACTCATATGAACATACCGACATTATGCCATAAAGAATTTAAGGCGAGTCAAGGATAATTTTCTCTCTATCTTTATTCCATATCACGGTTAGTATTATTTAGAATACTAACCAACGGTATTCTTTTGTTTTGAAGGAACAATGCCTCCTCGCCGTGTACGACGCAATGAAACTCCCGAACAAGCCTTACAACGCATGATAGCCACCGCCGTGGATGCGGCCATGGCCGGTCACTCGTCTAACAACAACAATAACACCAACCACAACAACAATAACCAAGGAGCCGGTAACTCTAGCGAAGGGTGCTCCTACAAAGCTTTCATGGGGTGCAAACCTCACACCTATGATGGAACCGGGGGACCGGTTGTGCTTACTCGTTGGTTCGAACAAACCGAGGCCGTCTTTAGCATAAGCGGTTGTCGGGATCAAGACAAGGTCAAATACTCCACCCACACTTTCTCCGGAATTGCTCTAACATGGTGGAACACCTATGTTCAATCGGTGGGTACCGATGAAGCTCATGCCCTCTCTTGGGCCGATCTAAGGGAAAAGATGATTGTTGAATATTTTCCGCGCGAAGAAACCCGAAAGCTTGAGGAAGAACTAAGAGCTTTGAAAGCGGTCGGAAACGATCTTAAAGCTTATAATCAACGCTTCGCCGAACTATCCTTGATGTGTCCTAATCTTGTTAACCCCGAATCTCAAAGGATTGAGCTCTACATGCTCGGTCTTCCTAAGAGCATTAAACAAGGGGTGATGTCATCCAAACCCACTACTCATCAAGCCGCTATGAACATGGCTCACCAACTAATTGAAACGGTTGACGAAATCGTAGTGCCGGCTCCTAAGGCTGAGGACAAGTCGGGTGGCAACAAAAGGAAATGGGAAGCCACTCCATCAACCAACTACAACAACAACACCTTCACCAAAAAGCCTTTCAACAACGACGGCAAGAAGGGTTATGTCGGAAACTTACCTTTTTGCAACAAATGCCACAAGCATCATCACGGCGAATGTAACAAACTAGTTTGTCACCGTTGCCAAGGTGTTGGTCATAGGGCCAACAATTGCACAAGCGCCGCCCCCGTTGCTCGAAAGGGGCCCAATCCTCCAAAAACGGTCACTTGTTACGAATGTGGCCAAACGGGCCATTATAAGAACGAATGCCCGAAAAAGAAAGCCAACCCCAACAACCGAGGTCGAGCCTTTAACATCAACACCGAGGAAGCCCGAGATGACAATGAACTAGTCACGGGTACGTTTCTTCTCAACAACTCTTATGTTACTTGCTTATTCGATTCGGGTGCCGATAAATGTTTTGTGTCTAAGACTTTGGCTCCTACCCTTTGCACTCCACCACACCCTTTAGATACTACTTATTCCATCGAAGTGGCCGACGGAAAACTCTTAAGTGCCGACACATATTACCGGGGGTGTACTTTGAACATTTTGGGTAAGGAATTTGAAATTGACTTGATACCCATGGAATTAGGGAGTTTTGATGTAATAATCGGTATGAATTGGATGGTCAAAAATAAATCTCACATTCTTTGCGATCTTCATGCAATCCGAATTCCTATCGAGAATGGTGAACCATTGATTGTCTATGGCGACAAAAATTGCACCGGACTCAATCTCGTTTCGTGCCTTAAAGTTCGAAAGCTACTTCGCAAGGGTTGTTTCGCGATTCTTGCTCACGTTAAGAAAGTCGAGGCCGACGAAAAGCGCATCGAAGATGTGCCAATTGTTAGTGACTTTTCCGATGTATTTCCCGACGAATTACCAGGTCTTCCACCTCATCGACCGGTTGAATTTCAAATCGATCTTATTCCAGGAGCCGCACCCGTAGCGCGTGCACCGTATAGACTCGCTCCATCCGAATTACAAGAATTGCAAAGTCAAATCCAAAAGCTACTTGACCGTGGTTTCATTCAACCTAGCCATTCACCATGGGGCGCTCTGATTTTGTTCGTCAAGAAGAAAGACGGATCCCTACGAATGTGCATTGATTATCGTGAACTAAACAAATTGACGGTTAAGAACCGATATCCCCTTCCTCGCATCGATGATCTCTTTGATCAACTACAAGGTTCTCGTGTATATTCAAAAATCGATCTCCGTTCGGGTTATCATCAACTAAGGGTTAAGGGGGAAGACGTCTCCAAAACCGCTTTCCGGACTCGTTATGGTAGTTATGAATTCCTTGTCATGCCTTTTGGTCTCACAAATGCACCGGCGGTGTTCATGGATCTTATGAACCGCGTGTGCAAACCGTATCTCGATAAATTCGTTATTGTGTTCATCGATGACATATTGATCTATTCTAAAAATGAAGAAGAGCACGAACAACATCTCCGACTTGTGCTTGAACTCTTGAGACAAGAACGACTTTATGCCAAATTCTCCAAGTGTGAATTTTGGTTAAAGGAAGTTCAATTTCTTGGTCATGTTGTAAGTGATCAAGGTATTAAAGTCGATCCCGCGAAAATCGAAGCCATTAGTAAATGGGAGACTCCTACTACTCCTACTCAAATTCGTCAATTCTTGGGTCTCGCCGGATACTATCGTAAATTCATCAAGGACTTTTCCTTAATCGCTCGCCCTTTAACCGCGTTAACTCACAAGGACCGAAAATTCGTTTGGACATCCGAACAAGAAACCGCTTTCCAAATCTTGAAAACTAAACTAACCACCGCTCCTATCTTGTCACTTCCCGAAGGCAATGATGATTTTGTTGTATATTGTGATGCCTCGAAAAACGGTTATGGGTGTGTACTAATGCAACGAAAGAAAGTCATTGCTTATGCCTCTCGACAACTCAAGGTTCACGAACGAAACTACACGACACATGATCTTGAACTCGGTGCCGTCATCTTTGCACTTAAGCTATGGAGACATCATCTTCTTGGTACCAAGAGTACTATCTTTACCGATCACAAAAGTCTCCAACATATCTTCGATCAAAAGCAACTAAACATGAGACAACGAAGGTGGATTGAGACCTTGAACGATTACAATTGTGAACTTCGTTACCACCCCGGAAAGGCTAATGTAGTGGCCGATGCCTTAAGTCGAAAGGAAAGAGCGGTGCCTCTTCGTGTCCGAGCTTTGAATATCACCATCCACTCCAACCTTAATAGCCAAATTCGGGTAGCCCAAGATGAAGCTCTTAAGGACAACAACATCGCACGCGAACTTTTAAACATTCTCGTCTCCCGATTCGAAGTTAAGGAGACCGGACTTCGATATTACGCCGGAAAAATTTGGGTGCCTAGATATGGCGATCTACGAAACCTCATCCTAGACGAAGCCCACAAATCGCGATACTCGATTCATCCCGGCGCCAATAAGATGTACCATGACCTTAAAGAACAATATTGGTGGCCGAACATCAAAAAGGAGGTTGCTAGATACGTCGCCAATTGTTTGACTTGCGCTAAAGTCAAAGCCGAACACCAAAGACCGTCCGGGTTACTTCAACAACCCGAGATCCCGCAATGGAAGTGGGAAAGGATCACGATGGATTTTATCACCAAACTACCGAAAACGTCGGGCGGTTATGATACAATTTGGGTCATTGTTGACCGTCTCACCAAATCCGCGCACTTTCTCGCCATGAAAGAAACCGACAAAATGGAGAAACTTGCACGACTTTACATTAAAGAGATTGTAGCCCGACACGGAGTACCGTTATCGATTATCTCCGACCGAGATGGTCGTTTCGTTTCTAGATTTTGGCGTACGTTACAAGAAGCGTTGGGAACGCGTTTGGACATGAGCACCGCATATCATCCCCAAACCGATGGGCAAAGTGAACGTACAATACAAACCTTAGAGGATATGTTACGAGCCTGCGTTGTTGATTTTGGAAAAGCTTGGGACAATCACTTACCTCTCGCCGAATTCTCTTACAACAATAGTTATCACGCGAGTATTAAGGCCGCACCTTTTGAAGCGTTATATGGTCGAAAATGTCGCTCTCCTCTTTGTTGGGCCGAAGTGGGTGACGTGCAAATTTCCGGGCCCGAACTCATTCACGAAACAACCGAAAAGATTCTTCAAATCCGAGATAGACTTCGGACGGCCCGGAGTCGTCAAAAATGCTATACCGACAAAAGACGCAAAGACCTCGAATTTCAAGTCGGTGACCGCGTCATGTTAAAAGTCGCACCTTGGAAAGGTGTCATCCGTTTTGGGAAACGTGGGAAACTAAATCCGCGGTACGTTGGTCCTTTCGAAATCTTAGAGCGTGTTGGAACCGTTGCGTATCGTTTGGATCTTCCGCCTCAACTAAGCTCCGTCCATCCTACTTTTCATGTATCTAACTTGAAGAAATGTCTTGCCGAGCCCGATATCGTCGTCCCTCTCGAGGAACTTACTATTAATGACAAACTCCATTTTGTGGAGGAACCGGTTGAAATTGTGGACTACGTCGAGAAGGAATTGAAACAAAGCCGGATCCCGATTGTTAAGGTCCGTTGGAACGCCAAAAGGGGACCCGAGTTTACGTGGGAAAGAGAAGATCAAATGCGAAAGAAACACCCTCATCTATTCCCGGTTCCGGAAACGTCAGATTCCGAGGAAGAAACAACGACCACTACGCCTACCTAAATTTCGGGACGAAATTTCTTTTAAGGTGTAGGTAATGTAACATCCCACCTTTTTCCGTCAACTTTTCCGTTTACCTATTTTAAACTCCGTTATATGTTTATAACATCTCCCGTTAATACGCGTTTTAAATTATCTTGTTTAGGTAATTTAACGCACCCGATTGGAAGTAGAGGGACTTGTTTTGCCAACATGCCAAAATGGTGACTAGCACTTGACTAGTCAACCATCTTCCACCTCTTTCCTCATTTACTTTTTTTTCTTTTCTTTCAACACTTTCATATTTTTCTCTAATTCATCAAAAAGCAATTCATCATCCATATTCAATCGATCAAGCTTCGGGCCAAACAAATTACATATTTGAACTCCTCGTGATCTCCTCTTCGATTCCATACCGGCTTCATCAAATTTGGGTAACTTTCTAAAATCACTAATTTTATGTGTTCTTGAGTTTTTGAGTTAAAAAGGTTGTTAATTAGTGTCTATGGCTCAAGTCTAGTATGATTATGTGTTTTGTATGCTTGTTCTTGCTATTTTGGTGTAACTAGCTCATATTGAAAGAATGCTTGTTTAATCTTGAGTTTTAGGTGTACATATGTTGGTTGATGATGAAAGTTCATGTTTTAATTGTGTTCCTAACATCACTAGCTTCAAATTGGTATGTAGGTTGACATGGATTAGTTTCATAAGCAAGATTGTTGATTTTATGATTTTGGGTTAGGGTTTGATAAAAGTAAATTGAATATTTGATGCATTAAATGCTTAGCAATGTTAATTGTAAGTGTCTAGTTGTGTTGTATGCTTGATTATCTTCAAAACGGCGTATTACACATGTGCATTAATTTACCGAATCATAATATGGCATTTATGAACTTGGAGTAATAAATGATGAGCATTAATGGTGATTTTGATATAAGTTGTTTGGTTTTGATTGAGTAAATGCGTTTAGTTATTCTCCTTGTCAAATTACCTTTCTCATGATATATGATATGCGTTTTAAGTGTTTTCGGTGCATGAAATATGTTAAAATGAGTTTTGGTTCGTTACTTAAGTTATTTTTCTGCAATCAGCAATTCCCCAGGTTATGCGCGCCGCGCGTGCACCTGCGCACCGCGCAAATCAGAAAAACCAAATAAATGGTTCCCTTGGTCGAGTTCTGACCTGGTATTGCACATGGGTGCGCGCCGCGCAACCCATTGCGCACCGCGCAAATGGCCCAGGCCAACTTTCTTGTCTTTAAACGCTCCCAAAATGTTTCCCGCTTAACCGTAACTCCGATTAACATGAAACTTGACTATTATGCTCGTATATGACTTCTCATCATGAGAAAATTGTCGGACACCCGACCCGACCCGACCCCGTTGACTTTGACTTTGACCAAGTTTGACTTTTAGTCAAACTTAACCAAACGATTATACAATCGTTCTAACATGCTTAACTACTTGTATCGTGCATGAAACTTGACAAATTGATTCACATGATATATTAATCGAGTCGTAACGAGCCATAGGACTAATTGAACATCTTTGACCCTTCGTGACTATCGTTATTGATACAACCTATTTGTTTAGGTCGAGACTAGCATTGTTCCTTGCACGTTTACTTGTTGAAGTACTTTTACACTCTTGCAATCAAAGGTGAGATCATAGTCCCACTTTTACTCTTTTTGAACTTACTTTTGGGATGAGAAAACATAAACGTTCTTTTAAACTACGTGAACACAAGTACAGGGAAAACAAACATTCTACATACGAGTTTGAACACAAATCCTCAATTCGATTATCATTAGTTACATCAGATGGTGTAAGCGAGAACTTATGTTATATGGCCATATGGGTTTGACAAACCCTCACTTCGGACGGTTCGCTACCGTCTACGGGTGAAATATATTTTCGGGAAACAGTGTATGTTCTAACACTATTATTACGGGGTTCAACGGACGGAATGTTAAGCTTTGATAATTGAGTGCTCGTGAATATTAACTTTTAGAATGTACTATGACTTTATCGATGTTGCAAATCTTGTGGTTCAACTTACTTTTACTCACTTACTTATTTAAACCTATGATTTCACCAACGTTTTCGTTGACAGATTCTCTATGTTTTTCTCAGGTCCTTGAACTTAGGTGATACATGCTTCCGCTCATACTTTTTGATACTTGCATTGGATGTCGAGTATACTTGCATATGTGGAGCGTCTTTTTGACTACTTTTAATCGTGTCGCACGTGTTTCATACAAACTTTAAACATTGTTATGTACTTGTTATGGAAACTACGTTTGTAAACTTTGAAACATCTTTATTTTGAAATGAAGGCGACATATTTTGGTCAAACTTTGTCTTAAAGACTTATGACCATGCAATGGGACCTACGTAGACGACGCCGTCACTTGACGATTTGTCGGGGTCGCTACATGAGCAATTTATTAGAATCAGTTACATTGGCTAATCTCACAAAGGCAAACCTACCACCGCTTCGCAATCTCTTGATGGCAATGTAAACGTCGCGAACCGATCCGAATGGTTTGAAGGTTTTCCAAAGATCCACAACCTTCCAATCCGCCGGAAAATTGAAAAACATAATAGATGTAAGATGGTTTCGATCTGACCACCTGTTTTGTCGCTGATGATAGTCCCCGTTGTACCTTTCTTGAACCCTAGTCGTGCCGGCCCTCTCATCTCTCTCGCTCTTGTTTTGTTTCTCTCTCCAGATCTCTCTCATTTCTATGGAAGGCCTCAAGGTCTTTTTTTCTCTAATCCTATGATAGAATTTATAACTGCAGGGTTGTTCTAATTATACTTATAATTTATAACTATAATTATACATACGCGTGAATAACTGCAACTAATACGTGCATTCTAAATTTAACGATAAATAATTCGAAACGGATCATATTTGATGAAGTGTTTCACAACTCAAAAGAGTGGCTCTATTGAGTCGACATCAATCGTCGATTTATTGGCGACTTGACTGACTCTTAGAGCCTAAATTAAATTTCAGGCAGGATTTCAAACCCATGGAAATTTGATTATACCATTTTCATGGCGTCTATTATTATTTTTATTTTAGTATTATTTTTTTTTTTTAACTTTTTCCTACTTAAAGGTCGGAGGTCCTCTCGGAAGCAATCTCTTTATCCGTCGAATAAAGAGAGGGATGACTTTCTCTACTCTTGAGAGTGTTTCACTCTGGGTGGAGAAATGACTTGTCTTTATTCTCGGATAGGGGAATGATTGTCTACATCTCACCTCCCCCATACACCACTCATGTGGTATTGAGTTTTGTTGTTGTTGTTGTTGTTGTTGTTTCACAACTCAAAAAACATGTCTCGTGAAGAAAAGAAAAGAAATAAATAAATAAATAATCAAGGCCCACACGCTCCCAACGCATTTTCCCACATCCACAACTTCAGTGAAGTAATTTTTCTATTTTGAAAAATAAGATTAATAATTACTAATAGTGTACTACTTACAAATTGATTTCTCTATTAAAAAAAAAAGAAGCTCTAGTCTCTTGGTCTCACAATTAATTACTCCCTCCGTCCCATATTAATAGTCCTCAGACAAAAAACACACAGTTTAAGAAAATGTCATAAAAGTACTGTATTTTCTGTTTACTTTTCAGTTTTACCGTTACCTTTTTTTTCTCCTTTAATCTTGTCCACATACATTAAGGGCATAATAGTACTTAAGCTTCTTATTCTTTTCTATTTATGGAAGTGGACTATTAATTTGGAACATCCTAAAATGGAATACTGGACTATTAAAATGGGACGGAGGGAGTATCTCATTTGATTTTTTTAGTCTTTTTACATATTTGATTTTATTATTTCGGTGTGTGATGTACAAAATTGATGAAATTTATATGGATGAATTCGATTTTTAATTGTCTTTTTATTGATATAACTTTCATCAAGTATTATATAAAACAAACCGAAATAATTATATTCAAATTTGTAGACAAAAGTCTCAAAAAGTCAAATAGAATAATTATTTTGAGACGGATGGAATGTATTTTATGTTTGAATTTCAATTAATCAAAAGTAATTTGAATGAAAATAGTTTTCTTTTTGTAGTAGAATAGCGTTAATTGAATTTTTTATAATGCTGTGCATTTTTAAAGAGAATAGTAAGAATGCATTTGATTACCTATTAATTGAATAATTCAACGCTGAATGTTGAATCATTTAGGATTCAATGTATTTGTTTCTGACCTCTAAATAACATATGTTGCTGAATAAATCAGAATTAAGTGTTGAACCATTTGGAGCCTGCATTTTAGATAGTCATGTTTTACGAGCTAATGCATCTCTCAACTCGTGTGTGTGGATCTCATCTACTCCAAAAAAAAAAGTAAACATATTCATCTGGAAAGCAAACTTAAATGGGTTACCTACTTTAACAAATTTAGCGGCGAGAGGTGTTGACACGGGGTCAGTATTGTGCTCACTCTGGAAAGCTCACCCGGAAGACACTAATCACATCCTAACTACTTGCATATTTGTAATGCCTTTACGGAGATCCTTTTTAAGTTGATGGAACAATTCAAGTCAGATTCTGGTTGACTTCACAAACGCGATTAGTGCGGGTAATTATATAGAAGGCTCGGAGAAAGGAAACAATGTTAGTTTATCCGCGAGGTATGTATTGCTTTGGCAAATATGGCAATGGAGGAACAAGGTGGCAAATTGCACTCCGGAGTCGAGATTCTCAAATCTAAAGGAAGATATTATGACAAGTTCAAAAATGCTAGCACACTTATTGTTGTCAAGAAGGTGCAAATGGTTTAACGCCTGCTTGGAAGATTGGTGTACAAACCTGAAAGGTGTAGTGGCGTCTTATTGATAGTAACCTTGTATGTTTGGAGTCTTTTTTAGCAATTATATTGTGATGTTTCGGTGGTAGAATCATGTGTAGTTGGAGTTTTGGTGTTACTCTCGATATGGTGTGTTGTTGGTGCGCCTCTCATGTAATTGACTCTTTGCTTTTGGAGTTGATAAAATATCTAGCCTTAAAAAAAAGGATAATAAGGTATTTACATCATTAACAGTGTTCATTTAAATGTTATCAAACAATTTATTTTATGTAGTATCAATTTTATTCTGAACATTTGAATCATTCAAGTTATGAATCTCTCGGCGTTAAATCACATAGTGTTATCAAAGGCATCAGTTAAGTTAAGCTAGCTAGGTTTACTAAAACTTTGTTAATTTTAAAATTGTACGTTAATGAAAAATCAATAAGTATTGATTAGAACATAATTTAAATTTATCATCATATCTTGTCACAATCTATTCGCACATAAGAGTGGTAGTATATCAAATACGCCGTTACTAGCATTCCGCCGTTGCGACGTCTTCATTGTCCCGTACTCCATTTCGTGGTTGCTAAGCAAAATTGAAGACGGAATGGTTGCATATATTTCTTGTACATTTTGTATTTTTACTTGTACTTATAAATATTTAATTAATTTAGTGGGTGTAAGTAAGTGTGTGATGGGTATGTTATGGATATTAGCAAAATGTCTTGAGTTAGTGATGAAAATGAAGTGCTGATGTGGCGCTGATGTGACATTCAGTCTTGGAACAGAAGTGCGTCATGGTTAAGAGTGATCTAAAAGAAATTTTAAATTCAGAATGTATTATTTATATTAAGTTTTTAAACACAAACCTACAAATCAACAATACAACACATTATGACAAAATATAACACACGCATGACAACACATATATATATATATATATATATATATATATATATATATATATATATATATATATATATATATATATATATATAGGGTCATAATCAAGAGAGAAACACTTTTTTCGGGGGAAAGGAAGTAAAATTAATTTTTTTATTTTTCGTTTTTTCGAAATTGTTTTTTTCCACCATTAAGAGTACACGAAAATATGAACATACAAAAAACACTTTGTAATAAATGTTATTATTTTGGCGAGAAAACGCTCGAAGAAAAAACTGATAACACGCAGCATGTGTAATGTTATTCCTGAATGTTATTCTTCGAGCGTTTTTTTTTCCCATCATATGTGAAGTTTTTTTTCAAGATCTAGCCCGATTTAGAGTTATAGTTTAGGGTTTACGGAGTAAACCCAAAACCCAAAACCCTAAACTCTAAACTCTAAATCGGGCTAAATAAAAAAAATGATTTTGATGTAGAACACGTGAAATTCGAAAAAAAATATGGTGAAATTCAAACAAATTTGAATAAACTCGAACTTATTTATGTTCTTCAAAATCATAATTAGAACAAAATCAATTTAAATTTGAAAATTCGAAAATGTTCTACATTTTTCTGTTCTACCAGTTATGTTCTACAACCTTGTTCTACATTTTCTGCATTTCAAATTTTTGCTCAAATTTAAACATTTTCGCTCGAATTTCCCTTTTTTTGTTCGCCCGCCATTTTTTTTGCTCGAATTTCTTGTTTTTTGTTCAAATTCCTTGTTTTTTCTTCTCGATTTTCTTGTTTTTTGCTCACCCGACAATTTTTATTGCTCGAATTTCCTTGCTATTTGCTCTTCCGTCACTTTTTTTTGGTTCTAATTGGAGTCCTCAGGTTACCACACATGTTGAGTTCTTACTGGATCCTCTCCATATATATATATATATATATATATATATATATATATATATATATATATATATATATATATATATATATATATATATATATATATATATATATATATATATATATATATATATATATATATATATATATATAAAATTCAGATGGAGTTTGATCTCTAACTTGTAGTTTGAACAGTGGCGATTCCAGGATTAAAATGCAATGGGATCTCGAAAATTTTTTTCACTACTAATTATATTTGAGTAATATTTTTGTGGTAGTTTACTTTAAAAAAAAACTACAAACTCAAAAAATATACAGTGTCCGAATGGTTAAATATAGTGGTGTCCTAAATAATTTAAAAGAAAAACTATAAATTAAAAAAATATATGGGGTCCTGCGGTTTAATTTACTGGTGTCCTATACAATTTAAAGAGTACTTTCTATTAAAAAATTTCAAACTAGTGGCGTCCCGTGATCCCACGGATATGTACTTAGAGTCGCCACTCAGTTTGAAAGACTAATATTCTCATTACCATATTAACTATTAGACAAAAATGATAAATAGTATCATGGGCAGTTTCGTCTTTTTACCTATTTTACTGTGGCAACGGAATCACTGCAGTCCGTTAGCACTGTAAGAACGGAATTACTGTAGCAACGGAATCACTGTAGCAATGGTACTGTAGCAATTTTTTTTTTGGTTCGTTTAGTGTAGTTTTATATATATATATATATATATATATATATATATATATATATATATATATATATATATATATATATATATATATATATATATTATTTTTTCTTTCTCTACCCGTTATAACAATTTTTTTTATTTTTTGGTTTCCTTTATATTTTCCTCCACAAATAACGACTTAATTGCGTTAAATTTTTAAAAGTCAACAATTCCATAGCGAAACGCGGAGATGCACGTATATTATTAATTTAAAATAACATTTAAATCTTTGATGGATTATAACTTTTAGTTCGACTCAAGTTGTGTTTCAACGACATCATCATTAGCCACAAAATAGATTTACAAACTAAACGTAATAAAATACATTCAAAACCGAACTCCCGGCGCGAGGCGAGGGTTCCACCGTTACACAACTAGTTCAGGTAATAGTTCTATGACGATATTATATTGAGTATCATATCGTATGTCGATTTTATCAGACAAAATGTTAATTACCGACAATCACAACCCAACGGCTATTAAGCTTTTAATTACCAGGAAACTAACATCGACAGCTGCATATTGTCTATACCTATGTTTATATCGTAACACGTCATTATTATTAGCCGTTTCGTTGACACTTTCAATTTCAACCACTACGTACCATACAAATACCACTTTTCTTTTTCAACATCTCTTTTACAATAATTTATATTTATAATTATAAATTATAATATAATAAATAATAATAATATAATAATTTCAAAATTTTAAATTCAAAAATTGACCTCCTCCACTACTAATTCATAACATTATGAACACGCCTATATATTCGTGCATAATGCATCACTCATTCCATTTACAAACACAAACTAGCTCATATATATATTTTACTTTCAAATGGACTGCTTGGTGCTACCGGTTTCGATCTTTTGTCGCGGTTGTACCGGTCAGCGGTCAGGTTATCAACAGCTAACGGATGACTACTTTGTCGGTTCAAATGATCCGATTACGGTTGTTGTAGGGAAGGAAAAGAAGGAGTTTTTAGTAGACCCTTTCGTGTTAGATGAAAATCCTTTTAGAGTTTTGATTGATTTGGTGAAAAACAATAAGGAAGATTCATCAAGAAGAATGGTGGTTGATTTACAAAAGAAGAAAAGAGTGTTGTATGTAGATGTGGATGCTATCTTGTTTGAGCACATGTTATGGTTGATGAATAATGATTCATCTTCATTGTTCAAGCTCAACCTCAAGGAAATTATTGATTTCTATTCTCAAGATTACTAATTACTTCATATTTGTTTTTTCTTTATTTTTATATAGTAACATCTTAATTATAATTATATATAGTTATAGTTATAATAGTTATAACTACGTACACACTAAGAAAAGATTGGATGAATCTTTTATATCTGTCTTGTCTTTATATATTTTCTCTTGTACTTTGAAATTTTCATTCAATGATAAAGGATATACGAAGGATTAATAATAACACAAAATCTATAATTTGATAACTTATTGTCATTTGATTTTCATTCTGGGTTATTTAATTATGTTTTTTTTTTTTTTTTTTTTGAAAGATTAATTATGTTGTTTTTGATAACCAGCTCTACATAAAAAACTGATATGTCATTGTACAATTTGCAGGGCCGTCTCGCTAATTTCGGAGGCTCTATTCGAAACTTAACAAGGGCCCCTATAAATGTTAATTTTTTCATTACGTATAATATATAATACTATGCTAGCGTAATCAATAGAATTAAAAAATTTCAAAACAACTGTTGCAAAGTATTCTCAAATAGTTGTCAACTCGTTATAGTTACAATATTGTTTATATAAAACCGTAATCCTAACATTTTTTGTAACGAAGTAATTAGTCAACTCTTTATATTCAATACTCCCATTATATTATTTTTAATACCTATAAACGTCAATCTATTAAGTCTTTCTTGTTAGATAATAGACCGCAAGTAAAATATTTCATTAAGATATGCGAATAAATGAATTATTACATAGGTTTTTCAAAATTTTGGACCCCTTAAAAATTTGGGGCCCTGCAGCTGCACACTTCGCACATACACCGAAGACACCCCTGACAGTTTGGATGATTGTAATTATTATTACCGTATACTCGTTCCTATTAACGGTGCACTTGACTCAAAGTGACTAATGTGAATAGGAATGGAAATGAATATTAAGCAATATAATGTACTAGTCTATACTATTAAACGGTTCTTATTTTTCGGGTATTTTTAAGGTTTGGGCTACATCCGATTTAATGTCTTCAGAAAAAGTAGGTGTTTCGTCCATTTTGTGTACAGGTGTTCGGTGGTTTTTGGCTACTGGTATTATGTGCTTCTTGCGGGTAAAGGGTTACTTTCCGTCTTCATCAAAATGTCACAATATCTCGCTATCAAATAAATGCAACTCAACGATTTACTTTTTGATTATTCTCTTGGATTGTACCATGCCAAGACATAGTTTTTGTTGTCTTTGAATTGTGCGTTAGGTACTTGATTTTGTGTTTGTTGTATTGTAGTTAGGGTCTAGTTCAACTGAGTTATTCAAATGCATTGTTGCATCTAACTAATCAGATGTATTTGAACCTAAATCAGTTAAGTTGTAACTTAATTAGATCATTGAATCTATTTTAATTCATATTCTTTCTATTAAGCACCATTATTTTGTTAACACCCAGTCACCCTCATCCATGCAGCGCCTGAATATCAGTTACCATTCTAATATTTGGACTTTATCATTTATAAAAGACTGCAAATCCTACTTGTATTTGAATTTATTTAACTTTTTCCTATCTATAGTTTTCTTGAAAATGAAACGGATTGATTTCCACTATAAATGGAAGAAATTTAGGAAAATGTCACTCTCATGTTACATGTGAATTTCCACTATAAAACCTGGTTTTTTATATTAAGTGATTATCAAACACCTTTTCTGATTTCAAAACAGTGAAAGATTGCAAGATGACTTGTGCAAATTTAACTAAATTAAAACAAACAGAAACGGTTAGTTCATATTAGACCACTTGTATCGGTATCAAGTGACGGCGTCACTTGGTGATGTGGCGGAGAAGAAACGCCGGAATCCAACGTAACAGGGCGTTACTTGGTGGTGTTTTTTTGACGTCAGTTGAAAAGAGACGGGAGAAGAAACATATGTTTTTTGTTTTTTTTTGTTTTTTTATTGATTTAAAAATATTACTTTTATCTCCTTTTAATACTTAACCCAATTATATTTTAACATGTTGTAGTGACCCGAACTTTTCCATGTTTATATATATTAATTGAGATTGATATTTACATGATTAAATGTTTCCAACATGTTAAGCAATCAAACTTGTTAAGACTTGATTAATTGAAATATGTTTCATATAGACAATTGACCACCCAAGTTGATCGGTGATTCACGAACGTTAAAACTTGTAAAAACTATATGATGACATATATATGGATATATATATATATAGTTAACATGATACTATGATAAGAAAACATATCATAAAGTATATTAACAATGAACTACATATGTAAAAACAAGACTACTAACTTAATGATTTTTAAACGAGACATATATGTAACGATTATCGTTGTAAAGACATTTAATGTATATATATCATATTAAGAGATATTCATACATGATAATATCATGATAATATAATAATTTAAAATCTCATTTGATATTATAAACATTGGGTTAACAACATTTAACAAGATCGTTAACCTAAAGGTTTCAAAACAACACTTACATGTAACGACTAACGATGACTTAACGACTCAGTTAAAATGTATATACATGTAGTGTTTTAATATGTATTTATACACTTTTGAAAGACTTCAATACACTTATCAAAATACTTCTACTTAACAAAAATGCTTACAATTACATCCTCGTTCAGTTTCATCAACAATTCTACTCGTATGCACCCGTATTCGTACTCGTACAATACACAGCTTTTAGATGTATGTACTATTGGTATATACACTCCAATGATCAGCTCTTAGCAGCCCATGTGAGTCACCTAACACATGTGGGAACCATCATTTGGCAACTAGCATGAAATATCTCATAAAATTACAAAAATATGAGTAATCATTCATGACTTATTTACATGAAAACAAAATTACATATCCTTTATATCTAATCCATACACCAACGACCAAAAACACCTACAAACACTTTCATTCTTCAATTTTCTTCATCTAATTGATCTCTCTCAAGTTCTATCTTCAAGTTCTAAGTGTTCTTCATAAATTCTACAAGTTCTAGTTACATAAAATCAAGAATACTTTCAAGTTTGCTAGCTCACTTCCAATCTTGTAAGGTGATCATCCAACCTCAAGAAATCTTTGTTTCTTACAGTAGGTTATTATTCTAATACAAGGTAATAATCATATTCAAACTTTGGTTCAATTTCTATAACTAAAACAATCTTATTTCAAGTGATGATCTTACTTGAACTTGTTTTCGTGTCATGATTCTGCTTCAAGAACTTCGAGCCATCCAAGGATCCGTTGAAGCTAGATCCATTTTTCTCTTTTCCAGTAGGTTTATCCAAGGAACTTAAGGTAGTAATGATGTTCATAACATCATTCGATTCATACATATAAAGCTATCTTATTCGAAGGTTTAAACTTGTAATCACTAGAACATAGTTTAGTTAATTCTAAACTTGTTCGCAAACAAAAGTTAATCCTTCTAACTTGACTTTTAAAATCAACTAAACACATGTTCTATATCTATATGATATGCTAACTTAATGATTTAAAACCTGGAAACACGAAAAACACCGTAAAACCGGATTTACGCCGTCGTAGTAACACCGCGGGCTGTTTTGGGTTAGTTAATTAAAAACTATGATAAACTTTGATTTAAAAGTTGTTATTCTGAGAAAATGATTTTTATTATGAACATGAAACTATATCCAAAAATTATGGTTAAACTCAAAGTGGAAGTATGTTTTCTAAAATGGTCATCTAGACGTCGTTCTTTCGACTGAAATGACTACCTTTACAAAAACGACTTGTAACTTATTTTTCCGACTATAAACCTATACTTTTTCTGTTTAGATTCATAAAATAGAGTTCAATATGAAACCATAGCAATTTGATTCACTCAAAACGGATTTAAAATGAAGAAGTTATGGGTAAAACAAGATTGGATAATTTTTCTCATTTTAGCTACGTGAAAATTGGTAACAAATCTATTCCAACCATAACTTAATCAACTTGTATTGTATATTATGTAATCTTGAGATACCATAGACACGTATACAATGTTTCGACCTATCATGTCGACACATCTATATATATTTCGGAACAACCATAGACACTCTATATGTGAATGTTGGAGTTAGCTATACAGGGTTGAGGTTGATTCCAAAATATATATAGTTTGAGTTGTGATCAATACTGAGATACGTATACACTGGGTCGTGGATTGATTCAAGATAATATTTATCGATTTATTTTTGTACATCTAACTGTGGACAACTAGTTATAGGTTACTAACGAGGACAGCTGACTTAATAAACTTAAAACATCAAAATATATTAAAAGTGTTGTAAATATATTTTGAACATACTTTAATATATATGTATATATTGTTATAGGTTCGTGAATCAACAGTGGCCAAGTCTTACTTCCCGACGAAGTAAAAATCTGTGAAAGTGTAAGACCCGATTATTTATAGTGTACATATGTGTATATAAGTGTAATGTACGGTACTTGAAACGGGGTTCTGTTGCGTGTATTTAAAATACAAAAGGAGCTGAACTGGCAGGGTTGCGCGCCGCGCGGCCTTGTGGCGCGCCGCGCCAACTGTCTGTGACAGATCCCTTTCTCTTTTTAAATTAGATATTTTGGGGGTATTTTGGTAAATTCACATCAAGGCCGAGTTTAATGCTTGGTTCAGTAGTTTGGGAGCTCATTTACTCCCTTGTTCACCAACCTTATCACCTCCCAATTTATTTTAGTGAGAGAGTGAGTTTTAGTGAGGGAAAGCTCACTTTGAAGAGGAAGAAGAGGGTTTCTTGCTAAAGCCCAAGTTCTAAAGTTGTTCATCTCGTCAATTGCTACATTTTGATAGTTGTGGTATGCCTTAACTTGCAATTCTTGTTTTGTTTTCGTGTATGGGTTAGGGTTTGTGTTGAAGATGAACACTAAGACCCATTTGTAGGTAAATTGGGTGTTCTTGGGTAAATTGGGTTATGTAGGCTCAATAATGGGTTAGCTAGGGTTTTAAAAGTATTAATTGTTGTTATGAAACCCTAATTGGCTAATAATTTGCTAGAATACCTTAAGGAAGTGAAAATGGGTGTGATTTGGGTATAAATGACCCAAAGTGGGTGTATTGACTTTTATTGAGTCAAACGGGTCAAAATGGACCAAGATTTGGTTAACGTTAGTGTTTTGTGTTAAAACCTAGTGATTTAAAGTGTATGAAGGCCTTGAGTGCCAAGAGTTAGGGTTTTTGGTAAGAGTGACCCAAATTAGGGTTAAGTGTCAAAATGGGTCAAGATGACCTAGGATGGTGTGTGTTATGAGATTAGGCCAAGTTGATTGATTAATTATATGCTTGTGAAATAGGTACGTTACCTTGGAATTCAAGCTTGGTTTAATAATCACCGAAGGTTTAAGGTGAGTGGAATAATTATGCGTATGTGTATATAATGTACTTATTTGTGTTGTATGAATGTGGCATTGTCGCGTTGCTTAAGACACCACATGGTAAAGAAGTGGATGTCGCGTTGTTTAAGACACCACAATGTAATGGAGGGGATGTCGCGTTGTTTAAGACACCATCCATCGTATTGAATGGCATGTGGAATCGTCGCGTTGTTTAAGACGCCACATTGTAATGGGTGAGTGAGTCGCGTTGTTTAAGACATCACCCGGGGGATTAGTGACTACGCGTTGATTAAGTAGCACTAACGGATGTTACGAACTCCAACGGTCTTGTATGTACCGTTTCCCTTGTTCGAATTGGTTAACCAAGGTTGCGTGGATTATGTATTGAAAGTATTTAATTATGAATCGTATGCTATTGTATTATTAGCTACTTGTGGAAATGCGGTTATTGGTATATGCATATTATTGTTGCATGATTGTCGAATTGTTGATCCCGCGTATGATGTTGTGTAAGTGATGCAAGTAGGTAGATTATATATGTATATGTATAATTATTTTGCTCACTAAGCTTTGCTTACCCTCTCGTTGTTTACCTTTTTATAGGTTCGTGTGTGGACAAGGGTAAGGGCATTACCTTGGATTGAGTTTCCCGCTTCGATGATTAGGAAGCACTTTTGGGTTATGGCTTGGAGTTTGACCGAGACTTGGGTAGTTTAACCCCAAACACCATGCTCGTTGTGTCGTTTGGCAATTAAACTTTTTGTGGTCGAAACTCTAATTTGTATTAAACATTGTATTTTAAACTTAGTGGCGTTTTGGGCACGTGTGGGCCCCACTTTGTAAAACTCGCTCAAACCTTAGTTATGTGCTAGTTTTACATATATGAATGTATGGTTAAAAGCGTTTTGGCTAAAAATGTCGGGAACTAGTCAAACATTTTCGTTAAATAGACTTCCGGGGACAGCGGGCTGTCCAGGTGATTTGGCGCGCCGCGCGGCCACCTGGCGCGCCGCGCAGATGGCCTGCACCAGAAAATTTTTTTTTGTTTGAAATTTCGTCGTGTTTGGTCGGTTACGGTTTGGGTTGTTACAAGTGGTATCAGAGCATGGTCTAAGGGATTTAGGTGACTTGAGATAGGCGCCTAGACTTAGACTTTTGTGTGCGTATTGTGCGGGACTTGTAGGACTTTGGGTCGGACCGGGTCTTGGTTAGTACATAGGTTTATGTGAACTAATCATGCATTATTGGTTGTGTTGTATAGTAATCATCGAGCGAAATGGACATTGTACTAGCGCGTTAGCGCGACGTGCTCGCGTAGTAATGATTAGCTACCCTTACTACGGGTGCAAATCGTGTCAAACAAGCGATGTACGATGATCGTCGAGCGAGATGAGTATTGTCATGTCTTTCGTTTCGTTATTTAATCTATTCCGTTTTATAGAATGAGGACGCGAAACGGACACGACACCGAACTTGATAACGGGGGCACGAGCGAGGACCCCGAGTTCACGGCCAAGGTTGAGGCCATCTTTGAACGCCAAAAGGCGGAGTTTCGCGAAGATGTTAAGAAGATGTTTCTCGAGACGATTGACGAACAAGTCGTCACTTTGGTTAAGGAGCAAATTAAGATTGCTCTTCAAGAAGAAAATGGGGAAGGCGTGACTTTTTCTTCAAGAACTTTAGGGATGCTCAACCTCCTACTTTTGAGGGCGATCGGGACCCACTCAAGAGTGCCCGATTCATCTCCGATATGGAGGGGGCCTTCCGTACTTGTGAGTGTCCACCCGATAAGAAGACTAGGTACGGTTGTAGCATGTTAAGGGGTGACGCGAAACTGTGGTGGGATGCTAAGATCCAACTTTATGGTGAAGAACAATGTATGGACTTCACTTGGGATGAATTTAAAGCGGAGTTCTTCGATGAGTACCGAACTTCGGCCGATCTTACCAGGCTTAAGGACGAGTTACGCACCTTAAGGCAAGGGTCGATGGACTTGAACACTCTCAAATCCGTGTTCTTGTCCAAGACGCAATTTTGCCCGGAGTATGTCGGGAATGATAAAATGTTGAAAGAAGCTTTCTATCGAACCTTGAATGACAGTTATCAAGAAAAGATTAGCGTAAATGTGGTGAAGAGCTTCGATGAGTTGTTTAATATGGCGAAAGGGTTTGAAGCGATTGTGTTGAGGAAGAGAAAGTATGAAGGTTCGAGTCACTCAAATTTTTCAAGCAAGAAGTCAAACTTTTCAAAGAAGGGTGCAACCGAGAGTGTCGGAAGTGTCAAGAAGAGTGCGCCGGGAGAGTTTCGTTATACTTGCCATAATTGTGGGCGAAAGGGACATATGGCCCGTGATTGCACCAATCCCTCTACTACACCCAAGTTTACTTGTTTCAATTGCGGTAAAGAAGGGCACAAACGGCCCGAGTGTCCCGAGTTGCGTAATGATAATGCTAAGCGGATAGAGAAGGCGGCGGGTACGGCTAGGGGTCGTAACTACTTGATGTCTAATGAAGAAGCTAAACAATCCAATGAAGTCGTTTCAGGTACTTTCATGGTTAATTCTAATCCGGCTCGGATACTTTTTGATAGTGGTGCTAATTTGTCTTTCGTATCTCCAAGATTTGTGCCTAAGTTAAATAAACCGCTAGTAAAGTTGAGTCGTCCGGTAGAAGTTGAAATAGCGGATGGCAAGACGGCGCTAGTGGTTGATGTGTGTAAAAATTGCAATGTTGTGTTTGACACCGAAAGTTTCGAAATTGATCTTATTCCGATGACTTTGGGTGATTTTGATGTTGTCGTTGGTATGGATTGGCTCGATCGTTATAGAGCCGATATTGCATGCCACGACAAGTTTATTCGTGTAAAGACACCAAGTGGGGGAGAGATGATTATTCATGGTGACAAACGAATGAGATCGGTGCCGATATGCACTTTTGCTCGGGCACGACGTCACGTTGTTACCGGTGGTATGGCTTTCCTTGCTCATGTTGTCGACACTCGTATTGAGCCACCACCAATTCGTGAAATTCCGGTAGTTAATGAGTTTGAAGATGTCTTTCCGGATGAGTTACCGGGTGTCCCGGCGGAAAGACAAGTCGAATTTCGCATCGAGTTGGTTCCGGGGGCTACCCCCATTGCTAAAACTCCTTATCGTTTAGCACCAACGGAGATGCAAGAGTTATTGAATCAAATTCAAGAATTGCTCGAGAAGGGTTTTATCCGACCGAGTGCTTCGCCATGGGGCGCTCCGGTCTTATTTGTGAAGAAGAAAGACGGTAGTATGCGTATGTGCATTGATTACCGTGAGTTGAATAAAGTGACGATCAAGAATCGTTATCCACTACCTAGGATCGACGATTTGTTTGATCAACTTCAAGGCGCAACGTATTTCTCTAAGATCGACCTACGGTCCGGCTATCACCAAATGCGGGTCCGTGAGGAAGATATTGAGAAAATGGCTTTCCGAACGCGTTACGGGCATTATGAATTTGTAGTTATGCCCTTCGGTCTTACGAATGCACCGGCGGCATTCATGGATCTTATGAACCGGGTGTGCCAACCTATGTTGGACAAGTCGGTTATTGTATTCATTGACGACATACTAGTCTACTCGAAAAGTATGCACGAACATGAACGTCACTTACGTGAAGTTTTGAAGACGCTAAGAAAAGAGAAGTTGTATGCAAAGTTCTCTAAATGTGAATTTTGGCTAAGGGAGGTTCAATTCCTTGGTCACATTGTGAACGAAAGCGGTATCCAAGTGGATCCGGGGAAGATTGAGACGGTGAAGAGTTGGGGACGACCGACTACGCCCACGGAGATCCGAAGTTTTCTCGGATTGGCCGGGTATTATCGTCGGTTTATCCAAGACTTTTCTAAGATTGCTTCCCCATTAACAAAGTTGACGAGGAAGAGTGCTAAGTTCAATTGGGAAAACGAGCAAGAAATTGCTTTTCAATTATTGAAAGAGAAGTTGTGTCAAGCTCCGGTGTTAGTGTTACCGGAAGGTGTCGAAGACATGGTGGTTTATTGTGATGCTTCCTTAAATGGGCTCGGGTGCGTTCTTATGCAAAGGGGTAAAGTCATTGCTTATGCCTCTCGACAATTAAAGGAACACGAAACGAGGTACCCGACTCATGATCTTGAAATGGCGGCGGTTGTGCATGCGTTGAAAATTTGGCGCCACTACTTGTATGGTGTCAAGTGTACGATATATTCGGATCATAAGAATTTGAAACACCTTTTTACTCAAAGGGATTTGAATTATCGTCAACGTAGATGGATGGATGTGGTGAAAGATTATGATTGTGAGATACTTTACCATCCGGGTAAGGCGAATGTGGTCGCGGATGCGTTAAGTCGAAAGACTCAACATCCGGCGATACGTATAACATCGTTACGTTTGATTATCACTAACGACTTTCTTGAAAAGATGGGTGAAGACCAAATAGAGGCTTATGTTCACGATAAGCACACGGAACGAATTGTGGGCCAATCGGAGTTTATTACTATGGGTCCGCGGGGTTTGTTGTCCTTTCAAGGAAGGGTGTGGGTGCCTAAGACGGGTGATTACCGACGGGTGCTACTCGATGAAGCACATAAGTCGAAATATTCCATTCATCCGGGCGCGACGAAAATGTATCATGACTTGAAGAAAGATTATTGGTGGCCGGGCATGAAACGCGATGTTGTAAAATACGTCGAACGATGTGTTACTTGTTTGCAAGTTAAAGCCGAGCATCAAAAGCCGTATGGTAAGTTGCAACCGTTAGAAATCCCGAAGTGGAAATGGGAGCACATTACCATGGATTTCATCACTAAGTTACCTAAGACGGCGAGAACTCAATATGATTCGATTTGGGTGATCGTGGACCGGTTGACGAAAAGTGCCTTGTTTCTTCCCATTAAAGAAGCAATATCGTCGGAGGCCTTGGCTAAGTTGTTTATCAAGGAAGTGGTCTCGCGACATGGCGTTCCTATATCTATTATTTCGGATCGAGATACCCGTTTTACATCTCGATTTTGGGAAAAGTTTCATGAAGATATGGGTACACAATTAAAGTTGAGCACGGCGTATCATCCTCAAACGGACGGTCAAACCGAGCGTACGAATCAAACTTTGGAAGATATGCTACGGGCGTGCATCATTGATTTTGGTGGTAGTTGGGATGAGCATTTACCCTTGGTGGAATTCTCATACAATAATAGTTTTCATACTAGTATCGGGATGCCACCTTACGAGATGCTTTATGGCCGAAGGTGTCGAACTCCCATTTGTTGGGGAGAAGTGGGTCAAAGAGAAATCGGAAGTACCGATTTGGTTTTAGAGACGAATAACAAGATTGATATTATTCGCGAACATTTGAAAAAGGCTCAAGATAGACAAAAGTCGTATGCCGATAAACGTAGACGAACGATCGAATTCCAAGAGGGCGACATGGTAATGCTTAAGGTTTCGCCATGGAAGGGTATTATTCGATTTCGAAAACGGGGAAAGTTAGGTCCTCGGTTTATTGGGCCGTTTAAAGTCTTAGCTCGTGTTGGTGAAGTTGCATATCGATTGGAATTGCCCGAAGAGCTTGCGGGGATCCATAACACGTTTCATGTTTCTCACCTCCGTAAGTGCCTTGCGGATGATTCTTCATGGATGCCTTTAGATGAAATTGAGCTAAACAATAAGTTGGAGTATGTTGAAGAGCCAATTGCAATACTTGATGAAAAGGTCAAGAGGTTGAGGCATAAGGAGGTTAGGACTTTTAAAGTTCAATGGCGGCGGAATAAGGGTTCCGAGTTCACTTGGGAACCTGAAGAGTTTGTGTTGGTTTATCTTCCCGCTTGTCATGCGGCATGGATTGCGAGGTCGCAATCCGAATAAGTGGGGAAGAGTTGTAAGACCCGATTATTTATAGTGTACATATGTGTATATAAGTGTAATGTACGGTACTTGAAACGGGGTTCTATTGCGTGTATTTAAAATACAAAAGGAGCTGAACTGGCAGGGTTGCGCGTCGCGCGGCCTTGTGGCGCGCCGCGCCAACTGTCTGTGACAGATCCCTTTCTCTTTTTAAATTAGATATTTTGGGGGTATTTTGGTAAATTCACATCAAGGCCGAGTTTAATGCTTGGTTCAGTAGTTTGGGAGCTCATTTACTCCCTTGTTCACCAACCTTATCACCTCCCAATTTATTTTAGTGAGAGAGTGAGTTTTAGTGAGGGAAAGCTCACTTTGAAGAGGAAGAAGAGGGTTTCTTGCTAAAGCCCAAGTTCTAAAGTTGTTCATCTCGTCAATTGCTACATTTTGATAGTTGTGGTATGCCTTAACTTGCAATTCTTGTTTTGTTTTCGTGTATGGGTTAGGGTTTGTGTTGAAGATGAACACTAAGACCCATTTGTAGGTAAATTGGGTGTTCTTGGGTAAATTGGGTTATGTAGGCTCAATAATGGGTTAGCTAGGGTTTTAAAAGTATTAATTGTTGTTATGAAACCCTAATTGGCTAATAATTTGCTAGAATACCTTAAGGAAGTGAAAATGGGTGTGATTTGGGTATAAATGACCCAAAGTGGGTGTATTGACTTTTATTGAGTCAAACGGGTCAAAATGGACCAAGATTTGGTTAACGTTAGTGTTTTGTGTTAAAACCTAGTGATTTAAAGTGTATGAAGGCCTTGAGTGCCAAGAGTTAGGGTTTTTGGTAAGAGTGACCCAAATTAGGGTTAAGTGTCAAAATGGGTCAAGATGACCTAGGATGGTGTGTGTTATGAGATTAGGCCAAGTTGATTGATTAATTATATGCTTGTGAAATAGGTACGTTACCTTGGAATTCAAGCTTGGTTTAATAATCACCGAAGGTTTAAGGTGAGTGGAATAATTATGCGTATGTGTATATAATGTACTTATTTGTGTTGTATGAATGTGGCATTGTCGCGTTGCTTAAGACACCACATGGTAAAGAAGTGGATGTCGCGTTGTTTAAGACACCACAATGTAATGGAGGGGATGTCGCGTTGTTTAAGACACCATCCATCGTATTGAATGGCATGTGGAATCGTCGCGTTGTTTAAGACGCCACATTGTAATGGGTGAGTGAGTCGCGTTGTTTAAGACATCACCCGGGGGATTAGTGACTACGCGTTGATTAAGTAGCACTAACGGATGTTACGAACTCCAACGGTCTTGTATGTACCGTTTCCCTTGTTCGAATTGGTTAACCAAGGTTGCGTGGATTATGTATTGAAAGTATTTAATTATGAATCGTATGCTATTGTATTATTAGCTACTTGTGGAAATGCGGTTATTGGTATATGCATATTATTGTTGCATGATTGTCGAATTGTTGATCCCGCGTATGATGTTGTGTAAGTGATGCAAGTAGGTAGATTATATATGTATATGTATAATTATTTTGCTCACTAAGCTTTGCTTACCCTCTCGTTGTTTACCTTTTTATAGGTTCGTGTGTGGACAAGGGTAAGGGCATTACCTTGGATTGAGTTTCCCGCTTCGATGATTAGGAAGCACTTTTGGGTTATGGCTTGGAGTTTGACCGAGACTTGGGTAGTTTAACCCCAAACACCATGCTCGTTGTGTCGTTTGGCAATTAAACTTTTTGTGGTCGAAACTCTAATTTGTATTAAACATTGTATTTTAAACTTAGTGGCGTTTTGGGCACGTGTGGGCCCCACTTTGTAAAACTCGCTCAAACCTTAGTTATGTGCTAGTTTTACATATATGAATGTATGGTTAAAAGCGTTTTGGCTAAAAATGTCGGGAACTAGTCAAACATTTTCGTTAAATAGACTTCCGGGGACAGCGGGCTGTCCAGGTGATTTGGCGCGCCGCGCGGCCACCTGGCGCGCCGCGCAGATGGCCTGCACCAGAAATTTTTTTTTTGTTTGAAATTTCGTCGTGTTTGGTCGGTTACGGTTTGGGTTGTTACAGAAAGTGAGTTATAGTCCCACTTTTAAAATCTAATATTTTTGGGATGAGAATACATGCAGGTTTTATAAATGATTTACAAAATAGACACAAGTACGCGAAACTACATTCTATGGTTGAATTATCGAAATCGAATATGCCCCTTTTTATTAAGTCTGGTAATCTAAGAATTAGGGAACAGACACCCTAATTGACGCGAATCCTAAAGATAGATCTATTGGGCCTAACAAACCCCATCCAAAGTACCGGATGCTTTAGTACTTCGAAATTTATATCATATCCGAAGGGTGTCCCGGAATGATGGGGATATTCTTATATATGCATCTTGTTATTGTCGGTTACCAGGTGTTCACCATATGAATGATTTTTATCTCTATGTATGGGATGTGTATTGAAATATGAAATCTTGTGGTCTATTGTTACGATTTGATATATATAGGTTAAACCTATAACTCACCAACATTTTTGTTGACGTTTAAAGCATGTTTATTCTCAGGTGAATATTAAGAGCTTCCGCTGTTGCATACTAAAATAAGGACAAGATTTGGAGTCCATGTTTGTATGATATTGTGTAAAAACTGCATTCAAGAAACTGATTTCGATGTAACATATTTGTATTGTAAACCATTATGTAATGGTCGTGTGTAAACAGGATATTTTAGATTATCATTATTTGATAATCTACGTAAAGCTTTTTAAACCTTTATTTATGAAATAAAGGTTATGGTTTGTTTTAAAAATGAATGCAGTCTTTGAAAAACGTCTCATATAGAGGTCAAACCCTCGCAACGAAATCAATTAATATGGAACGTTTTTAATCAATAAGAACGGGACATTTCAGTTGGTATCCGAGCGTTGGTCTTAGAGAACCAGAATTTTGCATTAGTGTGTCTTATCGAGTTTGTTAGGATGCATTAGTGAGTCTGGACTTCGACCGTGTTTACTTGAAAAATGATTGCTTAACAAATTTTGTTGGAAACTATATATTTTTAACATGTGAATATTATGTGATATATTAATCTCTTAACGCGTTTGATATTATGTGATAGATGTCTACCTCTAGAACAAGTCCCATTGACTCACCTAATAATAATGAAGAGTCAAATGTAAATTGGAATGATTCGTGGACTGATTCACAAGTTCCCGAAGAGGAACCGGAAGAAGAGTCGGAACCAGAAGAAGAATCGGAACCGGAAGAAGAATCGGAACCGGATGAAGAAATAGAACCGGTGGGGGAAATAATAAAACGGTTAAGTAAAAGAAAATCCTCAACCAACCGACCAAGGTTAATTATGGTCAATGGTGTTTCCGCTAAGGAAGCAAAATATTGGGAGGATTACCAATTCTCCGATGAATCGGATTCTGACGAGAATTCCGATGATGTTATAGAAATTACCCCAACTGAATTTAAAAAGACAAAAGAAAATAATAAGGGAAAGGGCATAAAAATAGAGAAATCTAATTCCAACCCCGATGAACTTTATATGTATCGTCAACCCCCGAAGTCCTTAAGTTGTAACAATGACCCGGGAACCTCTAAACCACCAGGTTTTTCTAAACCAATGTGGACAACGACGGCTCGTATTAGGGGAACATCATATATCCCTAGAAACTTGGCAAAACGAACCAAAACCGAAGAAGAAGAAACAAGCGAGTCGGAATAAGATAGTTGTATTCGTGTGGTGTAATATATGTAATATAGTGTGCTTATGCTTTATGATATATGTAAAAATTGCTTGTATTAATAAGTGTTTTTTTTTATGAATCTAACTCTTGTCTATTTTACAGTATAAAAACACAAAATGGATAGACAACCCAATATTTTAAGAGACCTACCCGGAGACATGATTGATGAAATCTTGTCTAGAGTCGGTCAGAATTCTTCGGCACAACTATTTAAGGCGAGATCAGTTTGTAAGACATTCGAAGAACGTTCCAAGAATGCCTTGGTTTATAAAAGGCTTTCGTTCGAAAGATGGGGGATATCACATTGGGAAATCCATAAGTTACGATGTGTTTACTTTGACGCATATATTGCGGGGAACCCAAATGCTATTTTACGCAATGGGTTAAGAAATTATTTTGACTCAATATATCCGAATATTGGACTTCGTGATTTAGAAAAAGCGGCTAACATGCAACATAAAGAAGCATGTTATGCTTACGGATTAGTAATGTTCGCTTCTCACCAAAGTGAGAACAAGAACATCGGGCTACAACTATTAAACAAAACGTTTCCACAAGTGACGGAGTCGGTAATTGGGGTAAGAAATGAGGTTTTTAGATTATTACGGGACTGTTGGACATTACGTAACCCTCATCCCTTTGATGACGTTACAACACGCTGTCTTATCAACGGCCATAACGGTTATGTTGCACAAGACCAAGGATGGGAAGTAGTCCTAGTAAAACCAGAATGCATGACTTGTTTCTGGACGTATGAATTACGTGTCTTTATTGCCTTTGCTGAACGACTTGTGTACTAGCTAGAATTGTCTTCACAACTAACTTGTATCAAAGTTATTGTGTGCTATATTTCATGCTTTATGTAAAATAAGCGGTATTGTAAGTTTGTAAAATATTGTATAAAAGTTTGAACGCGAAATATTATTATAATCAGTTTTTCATATAGAATTGTAGTAGTTGAATTGTATATTAGCTACTAAGTATGAACTTAACGGGTAGGTACTACCCGAATTTAAACTTATAAAACGCTAATATGAAGAAAAAGCTTTTATAAATGAGTTCATATTATGCTACGAAATACTATTAACTACTCTTAATATTCTGTATGATTAACTTGTTCCATTTAACTATTTTGAAGGAAATGGCACCGACTACTCGACACACCGTGAATATGAATGAAGAGGAATTCCGTACTTTTCTAGCTTCAAACATAGCCGCAGTACAGGCTGCGCTACATACCAACAATAACCTTGGATCTAGAAGTACAGGAAATCGTGTAGGATGCACCTACAAAGAATTCACTGCCTGCAAACCTTTGGAATTTGATGGAACCGAAGGACCGATCGGATTGAAACGGTGGACCGAGAAGGTTGAATCGGTGTTTGCCATAAGTAAGTGTACTGAAGAGGACAAAGTGAAGTACGCTACGCATACCTTCACAGGTTCTGCGTTAACATGGTGGAATACCTATCTAGAGCAAGTGGGACAAGATGATGCGTACGCACTACCGTGGTCAGCATTCAAGCACTTGATGAACGAGAAGTACCGTCCCAGAACCGAGGTCAATAAGCTCAAGACAGAACTTAGAGGGTTACGAACCCAAGAATTTGATATTACCACGTACGAAAGACGATTCACAGAATTGTGCCTATTGTGTCCGGGAGCATTCGAAGATGAGGAAGAGAAGATCGACGCGTTTGTGAAAGGATTACCGGAAAGAATCCAAGAAGATATAAGTTCACACGAGCCCGCCTCCATACAACAGGCATGTAGAATGGCTCACAAACTAGTGAACCAGATTGAAGAAAGAATTAAAGAACAGACTGCTGAAGAGGCCAATGTGAAGCAAGTCAAAAGAAAGTGGGAGGAAAACGGTGATAAGAATCACCAATACAACAACAGCAATTACAACAATAATCGCAACAATTATCCCAACAATCGCAACATCAATCGCAACTACAACAAACGGCCCAACAACAACAACAACAGCAACTACAACAATCATCCCAACAACAATAATATCTGCAACAACAACAACAATCAGAAGCAGCTATGCCAAAGGTGTGAAAAGAATCACTCGGGGTTCTGCACCAAATTTTGCAACAAGTGTAAAAGAAATGGTCATAGCGCGGCGAAGTGTGAGGTCTACGGACCAGGGGTTAATAGAACGAAAGGAACAAATGGTGTCGGAACGAGTAATGGCGGAGCAAGTAGTGTCGGAGCAAGTTATGCCAATGTAGTTTGTTATAAATGTGGAAAACCAGGCCACATTATTAGAAATTGCCCGAACCAGGAGAACACGAATGGACAAGGCCGTGGAAGAGTTTTCAATATTAATGCGATAGAGGCACAGGAAGACCCGGAGCTTGTTACGGGTACGTTTCTTATTGACAATAAATCTGCTTACGTTTTATTTGATTCGGGTGCGGATAGAAGCTATATGAGTAGAGATTTTTGTGCTAAATTAAGTTGTCCATTGACGCCTTTGGATAGTAAATTTTTACTCGAATTAGCAAATGGTAAATTAATTTCAGCAGATAATATATGTCGGAATCGAGAAATTAAACTGGTTAGCGAAACATTTAAGATTGATTTGATACCAGTAGAGTTAGGGAGTTTTGATGTGATAATCGGTATGGACTGGTTGAAAGAAGTGAAAGCGGAGATCGTTTGTTACAAAAATGCAATTCGCATTATACGAGAAAAAGGAAAACCCTTAATGGTGTACGGAGAAAAGGGCAACACGAAGCTACATCTTATTAGTAATTTGAAGGCACAAAAACTAATAAGAAAAGGTTGCTATGCTGTTCTAGCACACGTCGAGAAAGTACAAACTGAAGAAAAGAGCATCAATGATGTTCCCATTGCAAAAGAATTTCCTGATGTATTTCCGAAAGAATTACCGGGATTACCCCCACATCGATCCGTTGAATTTCAAATAGATCTTGTACCAGGAGCTGCACCAATAGCTCGTGCTCCTTACAGACTCGCACCCAGCGAGATGAAAGAACTGCAAAGCCAATTACAAGAACTTTTAGAGCGTGGTTTCATTCGACCAAGCACATCACCGTGGGGAGCTCCTGTTTTGTTTGTCAAGAAGAAAGATGGTACATTCAGGTTGTGTATCGACTACCGAGAGTTGAACAAACTTACCATCAAGAACCGCTACCCACTATCGAGAATCGACGACTTATTTGATCAACTACAAGGCTCGTCTGTTTATTCAAAGATTGACTTACGTTCCGGGTATCATCAAATGCGGGTGAAAGAAGATGATATTCCAAAGACTGCTTTCAGAACACGTTACGGTCATTACGAGTTTATGATCATGCCGTTTGGTTTAACTAATGCACCAGCTGTGTTCATGGACCTTATGAACCGAGTGTGTGGACCATACCTTGACAAGTTTGTCATTGTTTTCATTGATGACATACTTATTTACTCAAAGAATGACCAAGAACACGGTGAACATTTGAGAAAGGTGTTAGAAGTATTGAGGAAGGAAGAATTGTACGCTAAGTTTTCAAAGTGTGCATTTTGGTTGGAAGAAGTTCAATTCCTCGGTCACATAGTGAACAAAGAAGGTATTAAGGTGGATCCGGCAAAGATAGAAACTGTTGAAAAGTGGGAAACCCCGAAAACTCCTAAACACATACGCCAGTTTTTAGGACTAGCTGGTTACTACAGAAGGTTCATCCAAGACTTTTCCAGAATAGCAAAACCCTTGACTGCATTAACGCATAAAGGGAAGAAATTTGAATGGAATGATGAACAAGAGAAAGCGTTTCAGTTATTGAAGAAAAAGCTAACTACGGCACCTATATCGTCATTGCCTGAAGGGAATGATGATTTTGTGATTTATTGTGATGCATCAAAGCAAGGTCTCGGTTGTGTATTAATGCAACGAACGAAGGTGATTGCTTATGCGTCTAGACAATTGAAGATTCACGAACAAAATTATACGACGCATGATTTGGAATTAGGCGCGGTTGTTTTTGCATTAAAGACTTGGAGGCACTACTTATATGGGGTCAAAAGTATTATATATACCGACCACAAAAGTCTTCAACACATATTTAATCAGAAACAACTGAATATGAGGCAGCGTAGGTGGATTGAATTATTGAATGATTACGACTTTGAGATTCGTTACCACCCGGGGAAGGCAAATGTGGTAGCCGATGCCTTGAGCAGGAAGGACAGAGAACCCATTCGAGTAAAATCTATGAATATAATGATTCATAATAACATTACTACTCAAATAAAGGAGGCGCAACAAGGAGTTTTAAAAGAGGGAAATTTAAAGGATGAAATACCCAAAGGATCGGAGAAGCATCTTAATATTCGGGAAGACGGAACCCGGTATAGGGCTGAAAGGATTTGGGTACCAAAATTTGGAGATATGAGAGAAATGGTACTTAGAGAAGCTCATAAAACCAGATACTCAATACATCCTGGAACGGGGAAGATGTACAAGGATCTCAAGAAACATTTTTGGTGGCCGGGTATGAAAGCCGATGTTGCTAAATACGTAGGAGAATGTTTGACGTGTTCTAAGGTCAAAGCTGAGCATCAGAAACCATCAGGTCTACTTCAACAACCCGAAATCCCGGAATGGAAATGGGAAAACATTACCATGGATTTCATCACTAAATTGCCAAGGACTGCAAGTGGTTTTGATACTATTTGGGTAATAGTTGATCGTCTCACCAAATCAGCACACTTCCTACCAATAAGAGAAGATGACAAGATGGAGAAGTTAGCACGACTGTATTTGAAGGAAGTCGTCTCCAGACATGGAATACCAATCTCTATTATCTCTGATAGGGATGGCAGATTTATTTCAAGATTCTGGCAGACATTACAGCAAGCATTAGGAACTCGTCTAGACATGAGTACTGCCTATCATCCACAAACTGATGGGCAGAGCGAAAGGACGATACAAATGCTTGAAGACATGCTACGAGCATGTGTTATTGATTTCGGAAACAGTTGGGATCGACATCTACCGTTAGCAGAATTTTCCTACAACAACAGCTACCATTCAAGCATTGAGATGGCGCCGTTTGAAGCACTTTATGGTAGAAAGTGCAGGTCTCCGATTTGTTGGAGTGAAGTGGGGGATAGACAGATTACGGGTCCGGAGATTATACAAGAAACTACCGAGAAGATCATCCAAATTCAACAACGGTTGAAAACCGCCCAAAGTCGACAAAAGAGCTACGCTGACATTAAAAGAAAAGATATAGAATTTGAAATTGGAGAGATGGTCATGCTTAAAGTTGCACCTTGGAAAGGCGTTGTTCGATTTGGTAAACGAGGGAAATTAAATCCAAGGTATATTGGACCATTCAAGATTATTGATCGTGTCGGACCAGTAGCTTACCGACTAGAGTTACCTCAACAACTCGCGGCTGTACATAACACTTTCCACGTCTCGAATTTAAAGAAATGTTTTGCTAAAGAAGATCTCACTATTCCGTTAGATGAAATCCAAATCAACGAAAAACTTCAATTCATCGAAGAACCCGTCGAAATAATGGATCGTGAGGTTAAAAGACTTAAGCAAAACAAGATACCAATTGTTAAGGTTCGATGGAATGCTCGTAGAGGACCCGAGTTCACCTGGGAGCGTGAAGATCAGATGAAGAAGAAATACCCGCATCTATTTCCAGAAGATTCGTCAACACCTTCAACAGCTTAAAATTTCGGGACGAAATTTATTTAACGGGTAGGTACTGTAGTGACCCGAACTTTTCCATGTTTATATATATTAATTGAGATTGATATTTACATGATTAAATGTTTCCAACATGTTAAGCAATCAAACTTGTTAAGACTTGATTAATTGAAATATGTTTCATATAGACAATTGACCACCCAAGTTGATCGGTGATTCACGAACGTTAAAACTTGTAAAAACTATATGATGACATATATATGGATATATATATATATATAGTTAACATGATACTATGATAAGAAAACATATCATAAAGTATATTAACAATGAACTACATATGTAAAAACAAGACTACTAACTTAATGATTTTTAAACGAGACATATATGTAACGATTATCGTTGTAAAGACATTTAATGTATATATATCATATTAAGAGATATTCATACATGATAATATCATGATAATATAATAATTTAAAATCTCATTTGATATTATAAACATTGGGTTAACAACATTTAACAAGATCGTTAACCTAAAGGTTTCAAAACAACACTTACATGTAACGACTAACGATGACTTAACGACTCAGTTAAAATGTATATACATGTAGTGTTTTAATATGTATTTATACACTTTTGAAAGACTTCAATACACTTATCAAAATACTTCTACTTAACAAAAATGCTTACAATTACATCCTCGTTCAGTTTCATCAACAATTCTACTCGTATGCACCCGTATTCGTACTCGTACAATACACAGCTTTTAGATGTATGTACTATTGGTATATACACTCCAATGATCAGCTCTTAGCAGCCCATGTGAGTCACCTAACACATGTGGGAACCATCATTTGGCAACTAGCATGAAATATCTCATAAAATTACAAAAATATGAGTAATCATTCATGACTTATTTACATGAAAACAAAATTACATATCCTTTATATCTAATCCATACACCAACGACCAAAAACACCTACAAACACTTTCATTCTTCAATTTTCTTCATCTAATTGATCTCTCTCAAGTTCTATCTTCAAGTTCTAAGTGTTCTTCATAAATTCTACAAGTTCTAGTTACATAAAATCAAGAATACTTTCAAGTTTGCTAGCTCACTTCCAATCTTGTAAGGTGATCATCCAACCTCAAGAAATCTTTGTTTCTTACAGTAGGTTATTATTCTAATACAAGGTAATAATCATATTCAAACTTTGGTTCAATTTCTATAACTAAAACAATCTTATTTCAAGTGATGATCTTACTTGAACTTGTTTTCGTGTCATGATTCTGCTTCAAGAACTTCGAGCCATCCAAGGATCCGTTGAAGCTAGATCCATTTTTCTCTTTTCCAGTAGGTTTATCCAAGGAACTTAAGGTAGTAATGATGTTCATAACATCATTCGATTCATACATATAAAGCTATCTTATTCGAAGGTTTAAACTTGTAATCACTAGAACATAGTTTAGTTAATTCTAAACTTGTTCGCAAACAAAAGTTAATCCTTCTAACTTGACTTTTAAAATCAACTAAACACATGTTCTATATCTATATGATATGCTAACTTAATGATTTAAAACCTGGAAACACGAAAAACACCGTAAAACCGGATTTACGCCGTCGTAGTAACACCGCGGGCTGTTTTGGGTTAGTTAATTAAAAACTATGATAAACTTTGATTTAAAAGTTGTTATTCTGAGAAAATGATTTTTATTATGAACATGAAACTATATCCAAAAATTATGGTTAAACTCAAAGTGGAAGTATGTTTTCTAAAATGGTCATCTAGACGTCGTTCTTTCGACTGAAATGACTACCTTTACAAAAACGACTTGTAACTTATTTTTCCGACTATAAACCTATACTTTTTCTGTTTAGATTCATAAAATAGAGTTCAATATGAAACCATAGCAATTTGATTCACTCAAAACGGATTTAAAATGAAGAAGTTATGGGTAAAACAAGATTGGATAATTTTTCTCATTTTAGCTACGTGAAAATTGGTAACAAATCTATTCCAACCATAACTTAATCAACTTGTATTGTATATTATGTAATCTTGAGATACCATAGACACGTATACAATGTTTCGACCTATCATGTCGACACATCTATATATATTTCGGAACAACCATAGACACTCTATATGTGAATGTTGGAGTTAGCTATACAGGGTTGAGGTTGATTCCAAAATATATATAGTTTGAGTTGTGATCAATACTGAGATACGTATACACTGGGTCGTGGATTGATTCAAGATAATATTTATCGATTTATTTTTGAACATCTAACTGTGGACAACTAGTTATAGGTTACTAACGAGGACAGCTGACTTAATAAACTTAAAACATCAAAATATATTAAAAGTGTTGTAAATATATTTTGAACATACTTTAATATATATGTATATATTGTTATAGGTTCGTGAATCAACAGTGGCCAAGTCTTACTTCCCGACGAAGTAAAAATCTGTGAAAGTGAGTTATAGTCCCACTTTTAAAATCTAATATTTTTGGGATGAGAATACATGCAGGTTTTATAAATGATTTACAAAATAGACACAAGTACGTGAAACTACATTCTATGGTTGAATTATCGAAATCGAATATGCCCCTTTTTATTAAGTCTGGTAATCTAAGAATTAGGGAACAGACACCCTAATTGACGCGAATCCTAAAGATAGATCTATTGGGCCTAACAAACCCCATCCAAAGTACCGGATGCTTTAGTACTTCGAAATTTATATCATATCCGAAGGGTGTCCCGGAATGATGGGGATATTCTTATATATGCATCTTGTTATTGTCGGTTACCAGGTGTTCACCATATGAATGATTTTTATCTCTATGTATGGGATGTGTATTGAAATATGAAATCTTGTGGTCTATTGTTACGATTTGATATATATAGGTTAAACCTATAACTCACCAACATTTTTGTTGACGTTTAAAGCATGTTTATTCTCAGGTGAATATTAAGAGCTTCCGCTGTTGCATACTAAAATAAGGACAAGATTTGGAGTCCATGTTTGTATGATATTGTGTAAAAACTGCATTCAAGAAACTGATTTCGATGTAACATATTTGTATTGTAAACCATTATGTAATGGTCGTGTGTAAACGGGATATTTTAGATTATCATTATTTGATAATCTACGTAAAGCTTTTTAAACCTTTATTTATGAAATAAAGGTTATGGTTTGTTTTAAAAATGAATGCAGTCTTTGAAAAACGTCTCATATAGAGGTCAAACCCTCGCAACTAAATCAATTAATATGGAACGTTTTTAATCAATAAGAACGGGACATTTCACATGTCAGCACAATACTCATAACTAACACCAAAAAGAAACACCACCAATACTCCGCTCAAAAAGGAAACATGTCCTACTCATCAAAAAAGTGAAAAAAGGCAAGAAACACGAGCAAGAAACGCCTTAACCGTTACAAATGGTCTTATCATCAGATTTGAACTTTCTGGGTCAAAGTTGTCGTTGGCACAGACTCATGAAATCTGTTTCAACTCTCTGTATAGTAGTATTTATATATAAGATATAGCAATGTTTAGTTATTTACTAATATTAATATATTTACAGTCTCCATCCCAAAAGAATATAGTAATTATTAATTAACTCTGATTCTAGGCCTATTATATCAGAAATTTCTTGAGTTATTTTCTTCAAGATTTAGCTGCTGGACTCGTTGGCGTAACCTTCTTCGATGATCATGAATCTTCCAAAGCCCATGTCCTAGAATCGTTGCAGAATAAATCCCGTGTGTGATGATGGGTGCTAAAATGTTGTTCGTCTGCCAATTTGTATTATAAGGACATAATCGTCATTTCAAGTAATGGTATCGACGTAAATGGAGAACTAAATTTTAATTTTAGAAGTTTATGTTACCTGGTTCCATTCGAATCCAAGGTAAAGAGCTAGAAGTCCTTCAAGTAATGGAGAATATATCTTCTTCATTTGCCTTCTTTCATACCATGCTGTAAAATGTAAAACATATGTTACTTGAATTTATGATCTAATCACAATTAAGTAATCATCGGTTTAAAGTTCATGTTGTCGTTCGTACCTGCAAAAAGCTTCTTCATTTCTTGACGGCCAGAACGTGAACTCAAAACTGGTGCTACAACATATGTAGGATCTGAAGCAAATCCGTAACACGTGTTAATGTGTTGTAAGATACAAATAAAAATAATAATGATAAAATAAAATAAAATAAACTTGAAGAACAGCAGAAACAAACCTTTTGGAGACGCAGCTACATAATAAAGCGAACCCGTAAGTGAAGCTGTGATAACTGCTGCAAACGCTTCGGCAAACGGCACGAAAGGAGGCAGCACTCCAGTCTAAAAGTAAAAAAAGAAAGACTAGTCTACTTGGCTTTCAGTACCAAATTAATTTGAAACTGAAAAACATAGAGGTGGCAATTACAACCCATTTACTTATAAACAGATCGATTGGTGTTATCTTTTTCTGGGTATACCTGAATTTCCAATCCACTTTACGAACCCGACTTATCCGAGGGCGACCACCTAGGGTTATTTTAGAAAAGAACCTGCTCAAACCGGTTGAAAGTAATCCCAGATGTAGTTTAACCAAAAGTTTTTTTTTTTTTTTTTTTTTTTGAACGGCGAATTTGCATCAGCGGATCATTTATTTCAACGACCCTCATCATTTGCACCCACACACGCTAGAAGGAAACTCCTACCCGGGTTGTTTGGCAACTAATCGCGGGACCTGGGTTGCTTGGCAACTAATCGCAGGAAATTGGAGAGAAAAAATCCCACCCCCAGGAATTGAACCCGGGTTGCTTGGCAACTAATCGCGGGCCCTTCCACACTGAGCCTTGATACCGTTGAAGCAAACGTTCGTTGGTACCAAAAGAAGTTTACTATTATTATTTTTTTAAAGCTGTGTTTGAAATCACCGACGGGGATAAAAACCACCAACCCGATCATTTTACACGCATCAGGCCGAAACCCGAACCGCATAACAGGACCCGATCCATCAATCCATACGGGCATGTGGATTGGGTCGGTAAAACCTCCCTCACGGACTTTTTACAGAGCCAGCGATAGAACCCTACCTCAAAAGTATTGGGGTTGAACCATTGGGCCACGAAAGCGGAAGTCCGTTAGGGAGGTTTTACCAACGTGTACGCAGGAATTCGACCTGATACACATGCCCGTATGGATTGATGGATCGGGTATCTGTTATGCGGTTCGGTTTTCCGCCCAGAAACGCGTGTGTGCGTTATTATTACTAAAAATACAATTTTTATATTTTCGGAAAAAACGAACGCAAGGTGTTTCAGGTCAACCCGCACCAAAAAAATACCTGTTTTGACCCTTAACCAACCACCCGCCCCCTACTTTTTCCACCCCTAACAATGTAAGGAGAAAAATAGTAGTCATTGTACCAGTGCAGCCATTCCGCGTGCATTTGCTACAAAATCATTCCCCCTTAAAAACACGTCGGCTAATGCACCCTGCATAGTTGCATATAAAGATCAGAAAACGAGTAAAAATATTCTAAAATTCAACGAGTTTGTTAAGAAAAATCACCTGAACAGCAGCTCGATAAAATAGTTCCTCACCAACTGAGCTTGCAGCAACAATCATTATAAACTGTAATAAGTTAACAAAATTATTAACATGATCAAAACCACATGAAAACCTAGAGATTATTCGGATATATAATTTCAGACTGATCATGTGATATTGAATATTTACCATCATATATCAGTAGTATAGAACATGTTACAGAAGGTGTGTTGATGTAATTAGCTTTTATTTATTTATTGAATTATCAACTATATCGAAAAATTAATACTCCCTCCGTCCCATTTAATAGTCCACAGACAAAAAAAACACGGTTTAAGAAATCTCATCATTACACTGTACTTTTTCTTTACTTTACAGTTTTACTCCTTACTTTTTACCTATCTTTTTTGTCTTGTATGCAAAAGTTAAGGGCATAAAAGAAATATACATTATTATTCTTATATATTTATGGAAATGGACTACTTATTAATTTGGGACAGCCCAAAAAAGGAATATTGGACTATCAAGATGGGACGGAGGATCACATGTTAACCATCTTGAGAAAACTATTGTATGTAACCTTAATTGTGGTACAATTTTATTTGTATTGATAGCAATTATAATACGTAAGGAAGTTATTATTCGATCACTCAAGAATTTCTTGATAAAAACATAAAACAACATCAATTTATCCAAACACTAAAAACTAATTCATGTAGCAATAATCATATAATCAACCTGCCATGGTGACATGCCATAGAAAAAGCTTCGTAACTCCTCATCTTCTACATCGCGTATTGCACGAGCATGAGGTGAAACTTTAACAACTTCATCCTGCACTAGACAAATCACATTTGCATTAGACATCTCTAATACACTAAAATCAACCAAGTTTGGAAATTTAGTGAATAAATGAGCAGAAGATAGACTATTGAAAGATGATCGTACGTCTAGTATAAATAGAAGAGCCATAATGGGAGGAGATGCATAACCGAGTCCTTGTACAATTGCGTCTAACGTTGGCGCGTACCCTCCGCTGCTATCGATTCCTGTTGTTGTGCAGATGAAGTTTCCTGCCAACGCCATTGCGCCATAGATTCCTGTGTTTTAAAGAGATTAGACAAAAGATGGTAATATTAATGCTCTGGAATGCGATAGTAATTTTTTTTTTTTTAACGACGGTTAGGAGTCACTGACGACGGGGTCCGAACACAATGTTGGAACCCCATACCCAATCATTTCCCGGGACGAACATTACAGTCCTACCGCCCCTTAGGAGGAAACCCCACGACGAATTCATACGGGCACGGGGCATCGCGTGTGGTAAACCCCTCGGGTGAGATTCAAACGCAGAACTCGGAACTCGGCGAGTTCTCGGTTTTTGCAACTCGAGGAGTACTTGACCAAACTTGGCCAAACTTGTCCAAAACTCGGAACTACTGGGAAATAAATTCGGTTCGGCAAAAACTCGGAATTACTCAGAAAATTGGTCAAAATTAGTGAAAATCAAACTTGGTCAACATCCGATTACTACCCTTGTACTCCCCGAGTAGCAATATTTGCAGCCTCGTGTGTCTATGAATTTATGGATTATAAGTTTATAAGAATGTTAAAATGATAATAACAATTTAACAATTACCTTTTGATACAAAGAAAACATATATTTCAAGGGGTTGTATACCAACAATCTAAAAACTTAAATTCAGCTTATAATCTTAAATAGTCATATACCAACAATCTAAAAACTTAAATTCAGCTTATAATCTTAAATAAGGCATAAATTGAAGCTTATAATAATAAACTCCTAAAATAGTCAAAAATTAAGTTTATCAACTTTTCCAAAATATCAAAAGAAAATGAAGATAAAAACTAACCAATTCCATAACTAAGTCTAACAACAGCACCAATTTTATCCCAAACAGGAAACTCAGCTTCTGATGCAAACCCTTGATTAAATGTAGTCACTTCCATACTAGTACTACTACTATACCCAGCGCCGGCGCCGGCGCCGGCAGTCTTTCTTTCACCGGCATCAATCCCATCACCGCCGTTTCTTTCCACCGTTGCTCTTACACTCACCACCAACCTTTTTCCGGCCACGTTTCTCCGTTTCTTCAAACTTTCCGGCAACCCCACAAAACCTGTAGTGCAACTATAACATGAAGTTGTCGGAGTGGGGTTTGTTGCAGGTGGTCGGAACATCATCGAAACGTCCATAAAACGGTGTAGTTTTAACTAGTTGGAATCAAACGTAAGAGAGATTATCGATCTGGACATAATATAAATTTTAGTTGGTTTTTTATTTTTTGTATGTGTGGGTGTTTTGAGTTGATAAAACACTTGTTGTATGGATGGTGGTGAATGGATGTCAGGATGTATATGTATGTTGGGACTTTTGTGGGTCCCATTACTTTGTATCTACATATCATCAGAAAATCGAAATGGCCTATAGCAACTTGTTTTCGGAGATAACGTTATTCGCTAAATCGCTACGTAAAATTACAACAGTGCACTTTGAAAATTCAAAAAAAAAAATTAAAACTTTTTTTTTTTGAAAGATCAAACTTTATTATAACTTAAAATTGTTACAATTGGGCCGACGGCCAAAAACTCGAGAAAAAACATATAACACGAAACTATTACAGTTACATATATTGCTAAAGTCTACCAATCTATGAAGAAAACTCGAGTGATATGAACAGGGA
The DNA here is from genome assembly GCF_046630445.1 of Rutidosis leptorrhynchoides. Taxonomy (NCBI): domain Eukaryota; kingdom Viridiplantae; phylum Streptophyta; class Magnoliopsida; order Asterales; family Asteraceae; genus Rutidosis; species Rutidosis leptorrhynchoides. Next base: position 156,230,723 of record NC_092334.1, read on the forward strand.
AAAACCCTCAACTCACAAAATCATCCTAGGTTTTCCCTCACTTGAAAAACAAGCTGGACCGAATTATCAATACAGTGCTAATCAATTTTAGCGACAAAGTAATGAAAAACCTGTTCATTTAGGTAATTACCAAAGGATTCAATTGCGAGAGAGGATGAAAAAACCCTGTTAGTTAACCGATTCCTTCTTTCCTTGGTAGGTTCACATCGTATATCAAGGGGATTGTTAACCAATTTAACCAATCTAAATTACCATTAGATAATCTCGAGGAGATCCATTCGAAAGATTTGGATTGTATCTCGGAAACAATTTTTGCAATGCAGGATCTTGACTTATTAAAAACGTGATCGTTTCTATTTTTCCAAATGAAGTAGGTTGTAGTCCAGACAACCGCTTGCCAAATTTGGTAGCCGGTGCTAGTTTTTATCTTCGCATTACTTCCACTTGCTAACTCACGGGTATCGCTGAAAATTACCATATCAAGGTTCCACCACTTAAAGATTCTTTCCCAAATGGAGAATGAGGATTTGCAAAGGATAAGCGTATGGTTAAGGGATTCAATTGCATCATCGCATACCGGACATCTAGTTGAATGCAAGTCAATGCCCCGACGATCAAGTTCGGTTCTCACCGGGAGTTTATTTTGAATTGCTCTCCAAATTAGGATCTCTATTTTTTGCGGGATTAGTTTATTTCTAATAGTTGGATCGAAACCTGAAGGTGAATTGAGATGGTTTTCCAGGTGCAGCAACATCAAACGAGTAAAAAAAAATCCATTGGAATTCGGTACCCATTTCCATTTATCATCATTACTGTTCGAATGGTTGTAAGCAGCGACCAGCGATTCTAACTGTTGCAATTCAGCAGCAACTCGCCATCTCGGCACGGCAGTCCAGTCCCACATGAAATGCGTTTGTCCATCTCTCCATTCCACTCTATTTGCGATTGAAGCAGACTTTTGAGCTTCAAGCCGGTAGAGTCTTGGGAAACTCGACATCAATTCAGCTTCTCCAATCCATTTTTCTGTCCAAAATTTTGTTTCCAAACCTGAACCTACACACTTAACAAATTGGTTAGAGATGTCACACCCTAACTTGGTTAGGGTGTGTTTGATATTAATAATATTAAACCACGTTCTTCCCGTGAATTTTTTAAGATTAGGCACATCAGAAGATATGCAATCAAGCCCGCCATTACATCCATATATGCTTTTTATCACATTTACCCAAAGTGATCCTTTGTTGGTTAGGAATTTCCACCACCATTTAGCAAGTAAGGACAAATTTTTGTGTTTTAAGGAACCGACATTTAAACCACCTAGCTCATAAGACAATAGGATTTGGTTCCAACTAACCCATGCCATCTTTCTTTGCTCACATGACCCACCCCAAAAAAAATCCCTTCTAATTCCCTCGAGATCATTTAGCACCCCTTCCGGGGCTTTGAAAAGAGAGAAAAAATATAGGGGTAGACTAGTGAGGACCGCTTTAATTAAAGTGAGTCTACCCCCGAAGGAAATGGTTTTACTTTTCCAATCCGCAAGACGATTTTTAAATTTATCGAAAATGGGCGACCAATTTTTATAAAGCTTGAGATTTGCCCCGATAGGTAGACCTACACTACATTTTTTTCACCGAGACCATTTTTACCCCCAGCATGTGATATAACACAAATGACGCCGGCTAACGCTGCTAACACAGTGTCACTGGATATGACAATAGAAGGAATATGGATTGGATGATGTCATATTCACATCAATTTAATTTTTATTCATTCATATAATACCCGTTTAATTTCAGTTCATTCATCTATATCCATATCCGTTTGATTAAGCGGGTTAATAGATATAAGTTGTGATAACTTCCAGCCGTAATCTAATATCTTCTAGATGCCGCTAGATGTCTCTATTCTAACCGTAATCTAGAATCTTCTAGACATTCAAAGTAGACAACTTTGAACACCAAAATGGAAGAAGCAAAATTCATCAAAACCACTCAATTTCACCTCCGGTTGCCACCTCTTCTCCTGCCACACTACTGTCCAAATCAAAATGTAAAGATATTACCAAAAAAAGCTTTCACCATGTTCACTGATAACGGCTCTATTTCACCGGTAACGACTATATTTCCTTTCTTTTTCCGGTGAGATCTTCACCTCTCTTCTTGTTATTAACTTCATCTCTTTTCTTTTCATCCAATCTGCATTTGTTAACTGGTAGTCACCCTTTTGATCCTCATCTATTTTCTTCTTTTTTGTTATTGCACACAACCTGTTTGTTCATTTGCCTCAGAGAAAAACATCTTCAAAAAAAAAAAAAAAAAAAAAATTAGCGGCGATCTACAAGGTCTAATTCCGGCAATCCGATCTCTGTCTACTAATTAGTCTTTTACGTTCTCTTGTTCAAGATCTAGATTCAATCTATATTGGTACTTTGCCTTCTCTTTTCTTATCCTATTAAGATGTTCCCCATTACATGTTCTCCTTTCACACCCTTATCTAGCCGTTTGAACAAACAACCAAACATATCTCATCAGAACCGGCATTCGAACAATTCTCGCATCATCAACAACATAAAATATCAACCCGATAATGTTGGCGTATAGATTAAGGTTGACCGTAACTGCAAGAACCTCTCAGACCCTAATTCGGCCAACTTTACACCATCTTCCAGTGCCTTTCCTCCTCTTTATCGGCAACCAACAAACCCTAACACACAATTTCTCAACCGTATGAACGCAGCAAACAATCTACTATATCAACGATTCAAACATCAAGAACACAACAAAAACCTAATTAAGAAGTTTGGAAACCATAACCATTCATCCGATAAGCCTACCCCTCCAAACCACCCAACCGAAAACCATAAACACCCTAACCATACAACCGAAAACCCTAAACCTACCCCATCACAATCCAAACACGTAAACAATGGCATCACCTCCTTTTTATTCTTCAACTTTCCAGACTCTTGGAACTCCGTTAAACTTTGGTCCCTTTTCAAAAAACATGGCGAAATAACGGAAGTGTATATAAAAAAAAAAAGGCTAAAGAATGGAAAAAGATTCGGATTTGTGAGATATAAGAATATACCTCCTCATCAAGTCGACAATATGGAAAGGAAACTGAATAGGATTGAAGCTGATGGTATGTTGTTGGTTGTCTACAAAGCTCACGATCAAAATAAAGGTACAAAAGGGACTGCCGAAAACCATACTAATCAGAATTCTCAGGGTACTAATCAGAAGGTAAACCCTAATATTAATCTTGATAATACCGTTAATGATCGTACCTTCTGTGATGTTCTGAACAATAAGATACATGTTAATAAACACAATGATGCATATTTCTCCAAAGAATTTTCCATCAAGGTGCCAACCGATTCAAAGCTAGTCGATCTCCTCGGGCACGCTCTCATCGGTGAGATCAAGAATATTGAGCATCTCGATTATTTTAATGAAATATGTAAGTCCGAGAACTTTAATGGTTTTGAATCTAAATATCTTGGTGGTAAAGATGTATTGCTCCTGTTTGATGATATTAGATGTGCATTTGATGTTATTAATCCTATGAGCTTCGGTAAAAAACATCCTCTATGGAATTGGTTAGATAACATACGCCCTTGGGATCCGGAAGAATACACATCATCCGGACGTTTGGTTTGGTTAGACATTAGGGGTGTCCCTTTAACATGTTGGAACGAGTCTACTTTTCATAAGATAGCCAAGTGTTGGGGTGATGTTTTGGAACTAAAAAATTGCTCACTAGAAGAGAAGGGATCGCAGGACATCTCCCTCGGCAAAGCACTCATCAACGCAAGTTCACTCGCCCCAATTTTCGGTCAGGTCTTTATTCATCACGATTTAAAGATCTCTAATGCATTTGTATCCGAAAATCTTAATACAGATGTAGATTTTAACTCGACGGACAATGATTCATCGGTTTGGGAGGATGATATACATTCAGATGAATATCCCTCGGACAACGAATCCCACATGGATGACGATCACGATAATAGATCACAAAATTCTGAAAATCAAAACCCACCGCCACCACGTGATAAACATGACGACCGCAATGTTAACCATAACTACACAAATCAAAACCAGACCTCATCTTCCACATCATCGAAAAGGGTCGAAACAACCAAATTCTCAACTCACAACCGTGTTAACTCATACCATGACAACGAAACCCCAACAGGACCTTCTCATATCTCGGACACAAACGTAGAAACCAACTCAGCAAACCGACATCATTTACATAGCAACACCTCCCATACAAGCAATAATTCAAACATCCCCGAGTGTCACCCATGCCAACCTATACATATAAGCCCAATCGACATCATGCATAACCTAACATCTTCCAAGCCCACTAGCCCAACCAAATCCCCTATCAACAATCCATGGGCCTCACAAATAGAACCCAGTATACTTAACACGGATTCTCCTGCAATACAAACAAATCACCCCACCATTCCTTGTAATGCCGAGCCCACCGGGCCCACCGAACCCACCGAATCCTTAAACATCACACCCACGCAAACTTCACCCATGTCAAACACTACACCCACTGAACCTACACATGCTGACATTACCCTTGAACAAACCATTCCAATCAATTCACCTAGTCATTTACCTACGGTCCCCATTGATGAAACACCCAACGATGATAATCACAGCAAATATCCTATCCACGACTTTTCGATGAGTAAAACAAAGGAGAAATCTAAGAATAAACAACACGATGTGACACGAGCCATAAAGAAACCAATGTACTCATCCAATACCATCGACTTCAAAAAAGTTGCACGCCCACTCCGGTTACTAAACCACCCACGATACACCAAACCAAACCACCATCTGAGAAACCTAAGAATAGCACGCGATCAAAATTCTTATACATAAAGCATTGCGCGAGAAGCGGACAAAAACTAAAGTTTTCCCAACTCAACCGCAAAACAAACTCCACTTCCAAACTGTCCGGGAACGCCTCAAAAGCAGTAACAAAGCCTAAAGAAGACAACACGAACCACAATTCCAACAAGATAACGAGTAGCACCAAAGACACAACCGAATTCGGGCTTGGCATCGGCATCCGATGGGAACCCGAAATTTGATCTTCCACCATCTCCATTCGTTGGTTAGTTTTTTATAATGTGTTGCATTTCATTAAATATTCGCGGGTTGGGTCAAACGGATAAAATCAATTGGCTCAAACAAATTTGTCAAAAAGAATATCCGGTCATCCTCGGGCTACAAGAAACAAAATGTGGTTAATCCGATGACTCTTTAATCGAATCCTTTTGGTATAACACAAATTTTAAATTCATACAAAAAGACTCACTTGGGGCTTCGGGGGGTTTATTATTAATTTGGGATTCGTCTTCTTTCATATTTGACTCCGCCATTGAAGGGGAATTTTTTATCGCAATTAAAGGGAAATGGGCAGGGTCAGACACCGATATGATTATGATAAACGTACATGGCCCACATTCACACGTAAAAAAATTAAGATTTTGGTCCGAACTTTCAAAATTAATTGATTCCATTGATATTCCCCACATTATCTTCGGTGACTTTAATGAAGTTAGATCTATCTCTGAACGCTTAAATTGCTACTTCAAACAAACTTGGGCCGATAAATTTAACAACTTCATAAATAGCGCTAACTTAATCGATCTTCCACTAGGCGGAAAGAAATTCACACGCATGTGCCTCAACACACAAAAATTCAGCAAACTCGACAGATTCCTTATCTCCGAAACTATCCTTAACATTTGGCCAGATATCTCCTCAAAAACCCTCGAACGTGACCTTTCCGATCATTGCCCGATCTTATTAAAAAACTCCTTCACTGACTTTGGACCGAAACTGTCATAACCCGTCCTTAACCATAAGAACATGTTAGATAACGTATGATTTCATTGCGAGGTATTGACCTCTATATGCGACATTTTTAAAAAGGAAAACTGCATATATTATACATTACAAACCAAACCATTATTTTTGTTACAAGCTTTAGACAATAAAAAGATGATTATCGTTTAACGATAATCTTCGACTTACAAACTTTACAAATGATAATAACAACACGATTTCTAGCATATTTTACAACACACGTCCTCGGATATGCAGTTTTATTTTTGACACAAATATGAGTACGCATGATCCTGCTTAGATTCAACATAATGCAGCGGAAGCTTTAATTATCACCTGAGAATAAACATGTTTAAAAACGTCAACATAAAGTTGGTGAGATATAGGTTTAGTGCGCAGCAATATATATATAGACCACAAGATTTCGTATATAAACATTTCAATAAAAATATTCTAAGTGGTTGAGCACTTGGTAACCATACTTAACATTTTCACGTCGCATATTCCCTTTAATATGAAATCTTACTACACCGTACCAAGTGTAGTCACAAAACGAAGTACTGTGCAACCGTTGAATACTGGTCGTCCAGTCTGATTGGGGTTGTCAGGCCCGATAGATCTATCAACAGGATTCGCGTTTACATTACCGCTGTAAATATTAGTTACCAAGCTACAGGGAAGTATGCCAGTGGTACAACTCAACGTAGAATATATTTTTCAGTTACTTGTGTCCATAATGTAAAACATAAAATACATGTATTCTCATCCCGAAATATTTAGAGTTTAAAAGTGGGACTATATACTCACTCTTGTCTTGATGATATATATATTTTGACTCGGTCTTCCGGTTGATATCACGAACCTATCCATATATAATATATCAATATGTTTTCATTTTAAAACAAACGTTATATATATATATACTTGTTATACTTTTAATATTTTGAATATTTCCTTAGTCCGTAGTTAGCATTCCGATGTTAGTAATTCAATTTTTAATGGTTCATTTTTAGATGTTTAATATACCCGCAATAAACAAAACCCCCAACGAAATAAATAAAACCCCATCGTATATGTATTGGTCGAGATTAATCTTGACCCATGGTACCGGTGTTGTCAAATGACGTGTTGCGTACATAAAGTACCGGTGTTGTCAAATGACGTGTTGCGTACAATCATGGGATCTTATGATTAATCTTCTCGTGTTGTTTACGGGTGATCCTGAACCATATAAAATTGAATTATAAGTACATATATATAAAATATCATGTTATCTTAGAAATATGTGATTTATATCATTTTTTTCCAATTGATCCCGTAGTTGAAATGATCTAGGATAACCAATTTTGTTTCGGTCATAGTTTCTTCGTTACAAATCCGTTTTCGTTGATTCAAATTGCCATCTTCTTGGATCGAGTTCTTCTTTAAGACTATGAACTGTAAATACCTTGGTTTGTATTCAAAATCATACGGCATAAGTGAAACATTAGTGAAACATATGAAGTTAAACATTTTTGTTACAACAAAATCATTTAATGACCATTTTTCTAAAAATACTTATACTTTGAAAAACCAAGTTTTACCTTGTTAAATTAGCATATACATAAGTTATATTACAGGTCTTGAAGTATTTTAAAAGTTAAGTTAGAAGGATCTATTTAGTTTGCAAACAAGTTTGAAAACATTCAAACTATGTTCTTGTTGTTAAACTTTTGTACCACAAAATAAGATAGCTATATATATATGAATCGAATAAGGTTATGAACATAGATTCTACCTCAAGTTCCTTGGATAAGTTTGCTGTAAAAGAGGAGTAAGAAGCTAGAATCAAAAGGGTGATAGAAGTGGATGAAAGTTTGGAAGTAAGTTGGTGTTCTTGGAGGGTTTTCTTGAAGTGTTTTTGTATGGTTTTCTTATGGTGTTTTAGTATGGTTTTTGAAGCTAGATCTTCTTGGAAACTTTGCTGAATTGATTAAGGGTTTTAAGGGTTGTGAAAGAGTGTGTGTTTAACTAAAAATGAGGTTAGAAAATGAACTAGAAATGGTGATACTTATAACCTAAAAAAAACATGTATCATGTAATACATGATAAGATTTTTAGTTTGTAATTTTGTTAATTAGTCAAGTAATCATCCAAAAGTAATTACCTAGCTCTAAGGGCATGAATAATGGCTGGTTAGGTGGTGATTTTGATGTGTATTTACTATTAGTAAATACGTATAGGAGCTAGGTATGATACGAGTACAAATACTCTAGGTATACGTATAGAAATTTTGTGAAAAATGAAATGAGGATTCAAATATAGCTATCTTTTGTGAATACACTTATATGGTTTTATGTATTTAAGTTCTTTAAAAGTAATTAAATACATTACTTATACAATATATGTATAACATTATAAGTCTTAAGTATATATGTCAAATAACGTTACGTATTGTTATCGTTTTGAAAACTGAAGTTAGTAGTTTCAAAATACACATATAACTTGTTGTTATTAATATAAAATGAGGTATTAAAACATTCTTTAATCATGTTAAATATGTATATATACATATATATACACAAACGTATAATTATCATATATTGTATAGTTCGTGATATCATCGATCAAACTAGACGGTCAAACGTTGTGTAAAACTCTTTTCGGAAATATAAGTCTCGACAATTTGGATTGCTTATCATGTTGGCAAGGTTTAATTTATGTAAATATTAATCTTATAAGTATAGTATGATCGGAAAAGTGCGGGTCGTTACATTACCTCCCCGTTAAATAAATTTCGTCCCGAAATTTTAAAATTGTACCTATTTTGCGTCATCGAGAAACAAGTGTGGATACTTTTGCTTCATCTGATCCTCTCGTTCCCAAGTAAACTCGGGACCTCTTCTAGCATTCCAACGAACCTTAACAATCGGTATATTACTCTGTTTGAGCTGTTTAACTTCACGGTCCATGATTTCAATTGGTTCTTCGACGAATTGTAGTTTCTCGTCGACATGAATTTCTTCAAGAGGAATGGTGAGGTCTTCCTTTGCAAGACACTTCTTAAGGTTTGAGACGTGAAAGGTATTATGTACTCCGGCGAGTTGTTGTGGTAACTCGAGTCGATAAGCTACCGGTCCAATGCGTTCGATGATCTTAAACGGGCCTACGTATCTTGGGTTCAGTTTACCCCTTTTGCCGAAACGTATTACACCTTTCCAAGGTGACACCTTTAGCATAACCATGTCCCCGACCTGAAACTCTAATGGTTTCCTTCGAACATCGGCGTAGCTCTTTTGGCGACTACGGGCTGTTTTCAATCTCTCCTTGATTTGCACTATCTTCTCAGTCGTTTCATGTATGATCTCGGGACCAGTTAAATGTCGATCTCCTACTTCATTCCAACAGATAGGAGATCTACACTTCCTTCCGTACAATGCTTCGAATGGCGCAGCTCCAATGCTCGCATGATAACTATTATTATACGAGAATTCTGCTAACGGTAGATATTTATCCCATCCGTTTCCAAAATCGATCACACATGCCCTGAGCATGTCTTCGAGAGTCTGAATCGTTCTTTCACTCTGTCCATCGGTTTGTGGATGATATGCGGTACTCATATCCAACCGAGTTCCTAGTGCCTCCTGTAGTGATTGCCAGAATTTTGAGGTAAATCTACTATCACGATCGGATATAATGGAAATAGGTATTCCATGCCTTGAAACAACTTCCTTTATATACAATCGTAATAGTTTCTCCATTCTATCCGTTTCCTTTATAGGCAAGAAATGTGCAGACTTGGTGAGACGATCAACAATCACCCAAATGGTGTCGTATCCCCAGGCAGTCTTTGGTAACTTCGTGATGAAATCCATGGTAATACTGTCCCATTTCCATTCTGGAATTTCTGGTTGTTGAAGTAACCCTGACGGCTTCTGGTGTTCTGCTTTAACCTTGGAACAAGTTAAACACTCCCCAACATATGTTGCAACGTCTGTTTTTAAATTAGGCCACCAATAATGCGTCTTAAGATCTTGGTACATCTTTCCAACTCCAGGATGTATCAAATATCTTGTCTTATGTGCCTCGTTCAATATCAACTTCCTTAATCCACCCAACTTCGGTACCCAAATACGATTTACAAAATATCGAATTCCATCTTCCCGCATAACGAGTTGCTTCTCATACTTCTTCATTATTTCATTTCCTATATTTTCTTTAGTAAGTGCTTCTCGTTGAACTTCTTTGATTTGTGAGTTGAGATTCATGCGAATTTTTATGTTCATCGCTCGTACTCGAATTGGTTCTCGTTCCTTTCTGCTTAGAGCGTCGGCCACCACGTTCGCTTTCCCGGGATGATAACGAATTTCACAATCATAGTCATTTATTAACTCAACCCACCTACGTTGCCTCATGTTCAGCTGTTTTTGATCGAAAATATGTTGAAGGCTTTTATGATCAGTAAACACAGTGAATTTAACCCCATACAAGTAATGTCTCCACATCTTCAATGCAAACACGACTGCTCCCAGTTCTAGATCATGCGTCGTATAATTCCGCTCGTGAATCTTCAATTGTCGGGATGCAAATGCAATTACTTTCTTTCGTTGCATAAGAACACAACCAAAACCTTGTCGCGAAGCGTCACAATATATTGCAAAATCATCGTTCCCTTCAGGTAACGATAAAATAGGCGCCGTAGTTAACTTCTTCTTCAATAATTGAAATGCGTTCTCCTGCTCCGAGGTCCATTCGTATTTCTTCCCTTTTTGCGTTAATGCTGTCAACGGCTTAGCTATTCGAGAAAAATCTTGAATAAACCTTCTATAATAACCGGCTAAACCCAAAAATTGGCGTATCTGCATTGGTGTCTTAGGAGTCTCCCATTTTTCAATGGCTTCAATTTTTGCTGGATCAACCTGAATTCCTTTGCTACTAACAACGTGGCCAAGAAATTGTACTTCTTTCAACCAGAAAGCACACTTAGAAAATTTAGCATAAAGTTGTTCTTTTCTCAACAACTCCAGTATCAACCTTAAATGCTCTTCATGCTCTTGCTCACTCTTGAAATAGATAAGAATATCATCAATGAAAACGATAACAAACTTATCTAAATACGGACTACAAACTCGATTCATGAGGTCCATGAATACAGCTGGCGCATTCGTCAATCCAAACGGCATAACCAAAAATTCGTAATGACCATAACGTGTCCGAAAAGCAGTTTTCGGAATGTCCTCTTCTTTGACGCGTAGTTGATGATAGCCCGATCTTAAGTCGATTTTCGAATAAACACATGATCCTTGCAATTGATCAAATAAGTCATCAATTCTCGGTAGTGGATACCGATTCTTGATAGTTAACTTATTTAATTCACGATAATCTATACACATCCTGAAAGATCCATCTTTCTTCTTAACAAACAAAATTGGAGCTCCCCACGGTGAAATACTCGGTCGTATGAATCCACGGTCCAGTAATTCTTTTAACTGACTTTGAAGTTCTTTTAACTCGGACGGTGCAAGTCTATATGGAGCACGAGCCACTGGTGCAGCTCCTGGTACTAAATCTATTTGAAATTCTACCGATCTAAATGGAGGTAATCCCGGCAATTCTTCCGGAAAAACTTCAGGAAAATCTCTTGCCACAGGCACGTCGTTGATGCACTTTTCTTTCTTTTCGACTTTATTAACATGTGCTAAAATAGCGTAACACCCCTTTTCTAAACACTTCTTGGCTTTCAAACAGCTAATGAGTTTTAGCTTTGAATTACCCTTCTCTCCGTAAATCATCACCGGCATTTTATCCTTACCAGGAATACGAATTGCCTTCTTGGCACAAACAACTTCCGCTCCTACTTTGGACATCCAGTCCATGCCGACTATTACATCAAAACTTCCTAATTCTACGGGTATCAAATCAATCTTAAATGTTTCTCCGGCTAAATTTATCTTACAATCACGACAAATTTTATCGGCTTTAATTAGTTTACCATTAGCTAACTCAATCATGTACTTAGCATCTAGAGGTAATGATGAACAATTCAATTTAGTGTAAAAATTTATACACACGTAACTTCTATCGGCGCCAGTATCAAATAAAATAGATGCTGATAAGTTATTAATGGTAAACGTACCCGTAACAAGCTCCGGGTCTTCTCGTGCCTCTCTAGCATTAATAACAAACGCTCTTCCACGTGCAGGTCCGCCATTCTGATTCGGGCACTGACTCTTATAGTGACCTTGTTTTCCACAACCAAAACAAGTAATGGTAGCCAAAGCAGTTCTATTTGCGTTGGTGGCAGGAGTCTTGTTGCCATTTGTAACGAGAGCCTTACAATCTTCCGCAAGATGACCTTGTCGATTACACTTGGTGCATAACACACTACAGTAACCAAAGTGATGTTTGTGGCAACGGTTGCATAAAGGATTTTGTCCTTTATAACCAAAGCTTAAACCACTACCCGCACCTTGCGTGTTTTCTTGTTTCTTAAAAGATTGTTGTTGGTTACCTCGATCATAATTTCCATTCCACTTTCTTTTGTTACCTGATACCTTCACATCAGTATTGGATACTTTCTTATCCATGATGACCTGATCCATTAGCTCGTTTGCCATGGTTATAGCTTCATGAATTGTCTTAGGTTTCGACGCCGTAACGTTTGCCTTGACCTTTTTGGGCAAACCACCTTTGTACATTTCAATCTTCCGTGCTTCGGTTGGAACCAATTCAGGACATAGTAAAACCAATTCCATGAATCGCTGATTGTAGTTGGTGATTTCAGTACCAACCACCTTCAAACTTCGTAACTCATCTTCTAACTTAATAACCTCATTCCTTGGACAATACTCGGTGATTATCATTGCTTTGAATTCTTCCCATGGAGTATCATAAGCTACATCTCTTCCTACCGCCTTCACATAATTCTTCCACCATGTGAGTGCACTATCTTGTAAAGTGCACGATGCAAACTTGGTCATGTCTTTTTCATCACAACCGCTGATTTTGAACACCGTCTCCATCTTTTCTATCCATCGGGTTAAACCGATAGGTCCTTCCGTTCCACTGAATGATGATGGCTTGCAAGCTTGGAACGTCTTGTAGGAGCATCCTACACGAAGATTTGGATTAACTGCAGCAGCTCTTGCAGCCTCAACCCATAACATTCTGTCGTTCACTCGCTGGTTGATGAGTTCCTCGAGTTCTTGTTCCGTCATTCGATTCAATCGCGCCATTTCCTAATGAAAGAAAATAATTATTCACATGGATTATTATAGATGTAGTGTGTATTTATAGTACATTATAGCTTATTAATAATATGAACTAGGTATTATTATAAAAGCCTTTTCTTCTTATTAGCGTTTTATAATTATATCTTGGGTAGTACCTACCCGTTAATGTTCATACTTAATAGCTTAGTACAGAATCAATTACTACAATCTAAATAATACTTAACCATGGAAAATTATTGCATTTCATACTTCAATATTTTACATATGCTTATCTTACATCGAACATTAAGCAAACCACACTATTAATATTATACAAAACATTATTCGGTTCCATGGTTTGACACAGCAGCGCATCGTTTGATCTATTTTCTAGGACGTTTAGACACAAAGATTTGCTTAACGCTTATCCTAACTGTCTGCCTATATTTTGGCTGTGGGACTGAAGAACTGGATGCCGGGACAGAATGAATAGGAATAGCGGGGATAGGGGTGGTAGTGTTGAGTGGAATTGGTGCCACATCATTCTCATTAAACTCGGAATTTGGATTTTCTAATTCATTAGCCTTTCGTTTCTTTCCTAGTTCGAACTCGTCTTTTGTAATTTCCTGTATTTCTTCCTCGGGTTCACTTTCCTCCTCGGGTTCACTTTCCTCCTCGGGTTCACTTTCCTCCTCGGGTTCACTTTCCGGAATTTGTGAGTCTTCCCCAAGGATATCATTTTCGTCATCGGACAGGTTAATGACTGGAACGCCATCTGAAGATTCTGATTCGGAGTCGTTGATTGTGATAACAATTTTTGAGCTCGACATCTATCACACAACAACTAACCCATTAGTACTTATATAATATTTACATATAAATTTTAACCAACAGTGATAAGCAATGGTTTTTTTTTTTTTAAATCAGACCCGGTCAAAGTCCAGACTTACTAATGTATCCTAACGGCTTCTCGGTTAGACACACTAATGCAGACCTGGTTCGCTAAGACCAACGCTCTGATACCACATGTCATAACCCGTCCTTAACCATAAGAACGTGTTAGATAACGTATGATTTCATTGCGAGGTATTGACCTCTATATGCGACATTTTTAAAAAGGAAAACTGCATATATTATACATTACAAACCAAACCATTATTTTTGTTACAAGCTTTAGACAATAAAAAGATGATTATCGTTTAACGATAATCTTCGACTTACAAACTTTACAAATGATAATAACAACACGATTTCTAGCATATTTTACAACACACGTCCTCGGATATGCAGTTTTATTTTTGACACAAATATGAGTACGCATGATCCTGCTTAGATTCAACATAATGCAGCGGAAGCTTTAATTATCACCTGAGAATAAACATGTTTAAAAACGTCAACATAAAGTTGGTGAGATATAGGTTTAGTGCGCAGCAATATATATATAGACCACAAGATTTCGTATATAAACATTTCAATAAAAATATTCTAAGTGGTTGAGCACTTGGTAACCATACTTAACATTTTCACGTCGCATATTCCCTTTAATATGAAATCTTACTACACCGTACCAAGTGTAGTCACAAAACGAAGTACTGTGCAACCGTTGAATACTGGTCGTCCAGTCCGATTGGGGTTGTCAGGCCCGATAGATCTATCAACAGGATTCGCGTTTACATTACCGCTGTAAATATTAGTTACCAAGCTACAGGGAAGTATGCCAGTGGTACAACTCAACGTAGAATATATTTTTCAGTTACTTGTGTCCATAATGTAAAACATAAAATACATGTATTCTCATCCCGAAATATTTAGAGTTTAAAAGTGGGACTATATACTCACTCTTGTCTTGATGATATATATATTTTGACTCGGTCTTCCGGTTGATATCACGAACCTATCCATATATAATATATCAATATGTTTTCATTTTAAAACAAACGTTATATATATATATACTTGTTATACTTTTAATATTTTGAATATTTCCTTAGTCCGTAGTTAGCATTCCGATGTTAGTAATTCAATTTTTAATGGTTCATTTTTAGATGTTTAATATACCCGCAATAAACAAAACCCCCAACGAAATAAATAAAACCCCATCGTATATGTATTGGTCGAGATTAATCTTGACCCATGGTACCGGTGTTGTCAAATGACGTGTTGCGTACATAAAGTACCGGTGTTGTCAAATGACGTGTTGCGTACAATCATGGGATCTTATGATTAATCTTCTCGTGTTGTTTACGGGTGATCCTGAACCATATAAAATTGAATTATAAGTACATATATATAAAATATCATGTTATCTTAGAAATATGTGATTTATATCATTTTTTTCCAATTGATCCCGTAGTTGAAATGATCTAGGATAACCAATTTTGTTTCGGTCATAGTTTCTTCGTTACAAATCCGTTTTCGTTGATTCAAATTGCCATCTTCTTGGATCGAGTTCTTCTTTAAGACTATGAACTGTAAATACCTTGGTTTGTATTCAAAATCATACGGCATAAGTGAAACATTAGTGAAACATATGAAGTTAAACATTTTTGTTACAACAAAATCATTTAATGACCATTTTTCTAAAAATACTTATACTTTGAAAAACCAAGTTTTACCTTGTTAAATTAGCATATACATAAGTTATATTACAGGTCTTGAAGTATTTTAAAAGTTAAGTTAGAAGGATCTATTTAGTTTGCAAACAAGTTTAAAAACATTCAAACTATGTTCTTGTTGTTAAACTTTTGTACCACAAAATAAGATAGCTATATATATATGAATCGAATAAGGTTATGAACATAGATTCTACCTCAAGTTCCTTGGATAAGTTTGCTGTAAAAGAGGAGTAAGAAGCTAGAATCAAAAGGGTGATAGAAGTGGATGAAAGTTTGGAAGTAAGTTGGTGTTCTTGGAGGGTTTTCTTGAAGTGTTTTTGTATGGTTTTCTTATGGTGTTTTAGTATGGTTTTTGAAGCTAGATCTTCTTGGAAACTTTGCTGAATTGATTAAGGGTTTTAAGGGTTGTGAAAGAGTGTGTGTTTAACTAAAAATGAGGTTAGAAAATGAACTAGAAATGGTGATACTTATAACCTAAAAAAAACATGTATCATGTAATACATGATAAGATTTTTAGTTTGTAATTTTGTTAATTAGTCAAGTAATCATCCAAAAGTAATTACCTAGCTCTAAGGGCATGAATAATGGCTGGTTAGGTGGTGATTTTGATGTGTATTTACTATTAGTAAATACGTATAGGAGCTAGGTATGATACGAGTACAAATACTCTAGGTATACGTATAGAAATTTTGTGAAAAATGAAATGAGGATTCAAATATAGCTATCTTTTGTGAATACACTTATATGGTTTTATGTATTTAAGTTCTTTAAAAGTAATTAAATACATTACTTATACAATATATGTATAACATTATAAGTCTTAAGTATATATGTCAAATAACGTTACGTATTGTTATCGTTTTGAAAACTTAAGTTAGTAGTTTCAAAATACACATATAACTTGTTGTTATTAATATAAAATGAGGTATTAAAACATTCTTTAATCATGTTAAATATGTATATATACATATATATACACAAACGTATAATTATCATATATTGTATAGTTCGTGATATCATCGATCAAACTAGACGGTCAAACGTTGTGTAAAACTCTTTTCGGAAATATAAGTCTCGACAATTTGGATTGCTTATCATGTTGGCAAGGTTTAATTTATGTAAATATTAATCTTATAAGTATAGTATGATCGGAAAAGTGCGGGTCGTTACAGAAACCTACCCGTGTTTTCAACTCATGGCTTAAACTAAAAAATGCTGATGACATCATCAAAAACACATGGCAAATCTCAATTAACGGAAATTGACCTGACTGTATTTTTCGTAATAAACTAAAAAACGTAAAACTTGAACTTAAAAAGTGTAGTCTCCAACTTAGCAACCTTGACTCCGAAATCATTTCGCACCTTGATGCCTCAAATGAATGGGAAAAAATTGCAGAAACCAGACAACTAACTGAATTCGAACATAAAAACTGGATAAACGAAAAGGTCCAACACATCGAAAAGAAAAAAAAGAAAAACAACATGTTAAAACAAAGAGACCGAATTAAATTGAAGTGTGGGATGCACTTAGTGGCTGTGACAGCTCAAAAGCTCCCGGCCCGGATGGCTTCAATATGAAATTCTTTAAAAAATATTGGTGGTTGATAAAAGAGGACCTCATCAAAGCACTTGATTGGTTTTGGTGCAATTCCGAAATCTCTAAGGGTTGTAACGCCTCTTTCTTCACACTAATCCCAAAAAAAATCCAACCCAATCGGTCTCAATGAATATCGTCCTATCTGCTTAATCGGAAGCTATTACAAAATCCTCACAAAAATCCTTTCCAACAGACTCTCAAAAGTAATTCACAAAATTATTGGCACAGAACAGACCGCCTTCCTCAAAGGAAGATACATCCTTGACAGCGTCCTAATAGCAAACGAAATAATAGAAGAATTAAAAAGAAAAAAAACAAAAGGGTCTCATATTTAAAGTGGATTTCGAAAAGGCATTCGACTGCATCGAGTGGGACTTCCTTTTTGATACCATGAAAAGTATGGGATTCGGCACTAAATGGATCAGCTTCATCCACGCATGCCTCTCCTCTTCTACAATCTCCATCCTCATCAATGGTTCCCAAGGTGATCCTATTTCACCGTTCCTTTTCATTATCGCGGCGGAAGGTCTCAACATTCTCGCCAAACGTGCCATAGCAAATGACCTATTCCGCGGTATTTGTGTTGGCCATGACAAGATTGTGGTATCCCATCTCCAATATGCGGATGATACAATCTTCTTTGGCAAATGGAGCAAACGGAATGCGAAAAATATTTCCAAATTATTAAAATGCTTCGAAAACATATCCGGCTTAAAAGTAAACCTTAAAAAAAGTAACCTCTATGGGATTGGCGTAAAAAAAATGACGTCGAGGAGATGGCTAAGTATATCGACTGCTCGGCCGGATCCACCCCATTCACATACCTTGGACTACCGATTGGGACTCCCTCTAATAAAGCATCCTCATGGCAGCCGATCATTGATAAATTCGACAAACGTCTTTCTGACTGGAAAGCAAAGTCCATATCATATGGTGGCCGCCTCACCCTAATCAAATCCGCCCTATCAAGTACCCCACTCTACTACTTCTCCTTATTCCACGCTTCAGTAAAAATAATTAACATACTTGAATCAAAAAGAAGAAAATTTTTCTGGGGTGGCTCGGAATCTGAAAGCAAAATAAACTGGATTAAATGGGAACACATCCTCTTACCTTACGATAAAGGTGGGTTGAACATCAGATCTCTTTTCTGCAAAAACATATCCCTACTATGTAAATGGTGGTGGAGATTTTATAACGAAAAAAATGCATTATGGGTTAAAATAATTTGGAGCATATACGGGGAGGGGGAGGGGTTGTTACTAACGTTTTTTTCTAGAAATGTTGCAGGTTCCACAATTTGGAATGAAATCATCAAGACAGGTAAAATCGCAGACAACCTCGGTGCTAATTTCTCCAACTCAATAACAAAGCGCCTAGGGAATGGAAACAACACCAAATTTTGGCTTGAAAAATGGTGCGGAAACGAAACTTTTAGCAATCAATTCAGAAGGCTTTTCATGCTTGAATCAAATCAAAATGCATTAGTCTCGGAACGCATATCGTCTTCCAACTCGCGTACCTCCGGAACTTGGAATTGGAATCGAGAACCTTACGGACGATCACTTAACGAAATATCGGAACTAAACAACCTTCTTTCTTCCATTAACCTTTCCGATAACCCCGATACTTGGAAGTGGAACTTAGATAATTCCGGATTATTCACTACAAAATCCCTCTCATCAATTCTCGACAATCTCAAACTCGAAACACCTACCCCAACCTTCAAAACACCAAGAAACAAACTCATACCGCAAAAAATCAACATATTCATTTGGAGGGTCATACTAGGTAGAATCCCAACTAGAGTTGAACTCGACAAGCGAAACATCGATCTCGATACCATACTTTGTCCACTTTGCAACTCACATGTTGAATCCATGGAACATATTTTATTCCAATGCACTGTAACTGAAGCAACTTGGAACTCAATCCTAGCTTGGTGGAACCTCCCCACAAACACGTTCTCCAACCCCCATGACACAACATTAACGGATCAAACATTCACCACATCGACCCTTGGTAAATACATCTGGCAAGCGACAAAATGGACAACAATCTACATGATATGGAAGAACCGTAACACCAAGGTCTTTAGCAAAAAAGATTGGTGCCCCACCACTATACTCTCCGAGATCCAAGCACAAACTTTTTCATGGTTTTCCAAAAGATCAAAGAAATCATCATTAGAATGGCACCAATGGCTCATCAACCCATCGTTTTACACATCCTTGAACATTCAAAGAATGGGTATCGGCTAATTCGGCCTCAAAGCCCGCATAGACGCACGAAGACATGTCTTAGATCCCCATTATTCACTTGGTTAAATGTGTAGTAGTAGTCCACTTTGTCATCGCAAGTGCGGTACTGTCTGTCTACTCCTACCCAGCTTGATCTCGTTTAAGTGCCGCGGTGTTTAATGTCTCTACGTTCATATTTTTTCGTGTGTTCCTGTTTTTTATCGTACTTTTTACATAATACATTGCATCTCCATATTGTATAGATCATAGGGCTTTGTAATTATCCATTATATGAATGAAAGTTTTACTTGCTTTTCAAAAAAAAAAAAAAAACAACGACGGCTAGCCACATGTTCTACATTCACATCATTCCACCTCTTCATAGGAAAGTAGCAAAGTTGGAAACAATAACGGCTAGCCACCATTTTGCGTTCACACCATTATGTGTTCACACCATTCAATCTCTTTAAAATTTTCTATAAATAGAGGTGCAAACCCCAGTTGAAATATTATTCATTCAGTGAAATGTAATCCTAACCAAGAGTGAATACATCCCTAGAGAGTGGTGAGAATTCCTAATTAGTTAGTCAGTTGTAAAATCATTCAGAAATGTGTAATCACAACCTAGTTAGTGTGTGTGAGTTAAGTGTAATCCTAACCTAGAGTGAATACATCCCTACATAGTAGTGAGAATTCCTAGTGAGTTAGTTTGAGAGTTTTTTTTAGAGTTTTGTAATACTCTTGTAATCTATTCTTGTGAGTAATAGAGTTATTTTCTCTCAAATTTGTGTCTACCAACATCCAGTCGATCCTCTCATATTCATAACAAGTGGTATCAGAGCCAAGTTAGAGACGTTGGTCGAGTTTTGAGTTTTCTGTAGTTTTCAACCCCGTTTGTGTTGAAAAATTATTTGTAAGGTGATAATATCCATTGAAGAGTCAGGATCATTTTCCAGAGCCATGATTATGCTCACTGCCACCAACTACACGCTGTGGAAACCTCGGATGGAAGATCTCCTGAGCTGTAAGGATTTGTTTGACCCTATTGAATTAAAGGGTACAAATCCTGATTCCGCCAAAGAGAAAGAGTGGAAGAAGTTAAACCGAAAAACTATTGGTTAGATCCGTCAATGGATTGATCATAGTGTCTTCCACAAGGTTGGAGAATTCGTATCTCAGGGAGATCTCGTTTGGACTTTTTTAGGGAGATCTCGGCATCTCGGAATAATCTCGGGGAGATCTCGGACGTTGACTTACGTTGACTTACGTTGACTTTATAGTTTTTATAATAAAAATATACATAAAAACATAAATATATATATTTATATATGTTTTTATGAGATCTTACAAAAAATATCTGAGAAATGAGCGAGAATTCTTAGAAATTACGAATTTTACAAGAAAATCTTACAAATTAGCAAGAAAATCCGAGAAATCGTGGCTTTGATTAAGTTTTACCCCGTTGACCGAGAAATCTCGGGAGATGAACATCTCGTCTCGGTTGCCTTCTAAAAACTAAATCTCAGGGAGATCTCGGGAGATTTACAACACTGGTCTTCCACCATGCACAAGAGACAGACGCACATGTCCTTTGAAAAAAGTTGGAGGACATGTACCAGGCCAAGACTGCTCAGAATAAAGCCCTGTTGATGAGACGTTTAGTCAACATGAAGATTGAAAGTGGAACTTCAGTTGCCGAGCATACCAGTGAGTTCCAGAGCTTGGTCAACCAGTTATCGTCTGTAGAGATGCCTCTTGGCGATGAAGTTCAGGCGCTACTGCTACTTAGTTCTCTTCCTGATAGTTGGAAGACGCTGGTCGTAACACTCAGCAACTCTGCCCCGAATGGCAAACTTACCATGTCAATGGTCAAGGATGCCCTATTCAGTGAAGAGGTAAGGAGAAAGGACATGAACACAGATCAGACCCATGCTTTTGTCACAGAGAATCGGGGGAGACAACGAATGAGTAGCAAAAATAAATGGAGAGGCAGAAGCAAGAACAGGGGCAGGTCGGTTGATAGCAGAAAACCAATATATAAATGCTATCATTGTAGATTAGAGGGACATATGAAGAAGAACTGCTACAAATTGAAAGAGGAACAAGATCAGAGCAGTTAACAGCCGAAGAATAAGGGTGGAGAAATATTAGTGACTATCTCTGGTGATGTCGCTTATTGTTCAACCCATGATGACACATGCCTTCACGTCTCACGAGAAGACACGGAATGGGTGGTAGATACTGCAGTGACTCCATACAAGGAATACTTCACAATATACAAAGCTGGAGACTTTGGAGCTGTAAAAATGGGAAATTCCAGTTCCGCTGAGATTGTCGGAACTGGTGATGTCAAGATAAAGACAAGTTCTGGGAGCACAATCACTTTGAAGGATGTCCGCCATGTGTCAAATCTTCGGCTGAATCTACTTTCTGGGGTAGCTCTACACAAACACGGCTATGATAGTCATTTCAGTAGAGGCACATGGAATTGTCAAGAGGCGCTATTGATGTGTGCAGCGGTGTATACGAAATACTATTATATTTTACTACGAAATACGACGAAATATTACACAAGTTTTATATAATTTATTTACAGATGGGATATACCTAAACTCTGCTACAACACTATAGGCAGTGTACCTAATCGTAGAGTAGTATAGTTTTTAGTAAGTCCGGTTCGTTCAACAGGGAGACGACTTATTTTACACTATATTTTAAACACTATATTTGTACAAATATATATAATTAGTAATATTATTATAAAAGAGGGGTTTACCGTTTAATGACCGGTTTGTCGATTTTAAAAGTTAAGTCACAATTAAAACCTAATGCAAAATATAAATAACGATAATTAAAGTTGCGAAAATTAAAATGCGATAAGAAATAAAATAAAAGTATTATGCTTATTTAAACTTCCGTAATCATGATGTTTGACGTTTTGATAATTTAGTACCCTGGGTTAATTGTCCTTTGTCCTGGATTATTTGATATGTCCATCTGGTTTTACCCATAATAGTCCATCGGTCATAATTATAAAGTGCGAGGGTCTTCGCCAAATTAACCTTATACCCGAAGTCAAATATTCCAACTAATTGGGGACTTAAACTGTAACAAGGTCTTAATACTTTGTTAATGATTACACCAGGTTATCGACTGCGTGTAATCCAAGGTTTTAATACTTTGTTAACAATTACACCAATTACCCTTGAATGTAATCCACCCATTTTTTAATGAGTCCATTGACTATTAATCCATCCCCGTCTCCGGTTAAATGAACAATTATTAGTATTTATAGATCTCCCGCTCATGGTATCCGATCGAGCGTATGTGGATATTTATAGATACGTCAAATTGTAAATCTCTATATTAATCAAATATAGAGTCCATTAATAACCCATAGTTCAATTTTCACAAGTGTCGGTCTTTTGTCCAAACCCTAATTATGGTCCAAAGCCCAATAACCCCGTCTTAATATTTAGTCCAACATCACGATTACTTCAGCTCAAATAAACATAATAATAACTTAGTTACGAGACATTAATTTAAAAAGGGAGAACATAACTTACAATGATTATTTATAGCGTAGCGTTACACGGACAGAACTTCGACTTTAAAACCAGTAAAATAACCTTTACATTACCCAAACTAACTAATATAAAACTAAACTATATATATATATATATATATATATATATATATATATATATATATATATATATATATATATATATATTATGTATTATTACAGAGGGAGAGATAGATATTATGTTGGTGTGTGAAACTCGTCCGAAAAATGGCCAATTTATAGACCTGACCAAACTTTTCACACCATGGGATCGTATGGAAATGCTTCTTCCAGGCCATGCGATCGCATGGCCAGCCTGGATCCAGATAATTTGCTCTAAAAAACGTGGGCTGCTGAGTATTTAATTAATATAATATAATATATATAATTTTATATATATATATATATATATATATATATATATATATATATATATTATATTATATTCTTGTGCATAGTTGACTTGTAATTTTAGCTCCGTTGTCTCGCGCGTTGATGCTCGGTTTATGTCTCGGTTCTGGATTTTCGAACGTCCTTTCGTACGCGTAGATATCTTGTACTTTGCGTTTTGCAATTTGTAATTTGCACAAAAAATTATTTTCCTAAACTCCCAAAATCCGCGCAAGTCTTTAAATCACTTTTAGTGGCACTTTTGAGTGCACTATGGCTTTAGTGGCACTTTTCAGGCTTTAGTGGCACTTTTTCTTCAATTCTTTAATCTTCGTGCTTCGTCTTCACATTTATTTATTTAAACGATTACAACTTAAAAAAAGAATAATTACAACTAAAAACTTTACATATTAGGATGATATTGCGACTAAATATATGTTCATTTGGAGCACTATTAAATATCCCCACACTTGAACGTTGCTTGTCCTCAAGCAATACAGAACTTGAAATTAAATCACACTTCACTCGAATCACTTTTTTATTCTCACACTTTATACATCAGTGATTTTGATACGGCGGTATAAACAATGATAGTAACGATGTGGTTTACAGTCCCACATGACTATGAAAATTTAGATCCATTAAGGAAATTGGATCTTTATGAAAACATTTGATCTTTTGAAAATTCATTCTATCTTTTACCCTATGAAAATATTTTTGTGGGTTTTGTGGGTTTCAGATTTGAAAATTTTAGTTCAAAACTTGCGGTTTTGTGTCACCCACTTGCTAACCTTGTATTAGGAAAGCAACACGTCCAGTATACTTGCTCCGTATATTACCTTTCGGTAAACTACCGTCCGGTTGTAAAGGAAAGCATTGAACAAGCAACTGTTAAGGCAATGTCTAATGACATGCAGATGTTCATGGTTCATAATGTGTCGGATGCAATTACTATCCTTTGTAGGAGAAATAGTAAAGATCTCCCTATAATTTTTCGGTCTGGCACAAGGTCCTGTCTTCGACCATGCTATGCAACCACCGTTCTTACGGTTGACACCTGATTTGGTTCAGGTGACCTAATGAATTCCAGGTGAATTCTTAGGATTTTACGTTCAATGGTAATGAACGCATTGAAAATAGATTTTCAGAAAACAAATCGGTTTTAATTTTATCATAATATTTTCTCGTTCAAGCTCGAGTTTAGATATCATTGAATTCCATGAGTTTGTAGTTCTCAATCTTTAAAGTCAATCTCAAGGATTGAGTAATATCAGGCTTAAATGCTGATTTTTAATCTTTAAGGAGATTATCCTTTCTGGGGGTCTGATTCATTAGTCTTATCAAGCTAATTTGCACGGCGCCCTCCCTATTTTACGAGACAGATCCTCTCATGGCTAGGATAAGTCAGACCACATGGTGACCCTGTTTGATGCTGAGGTCCGTGGATTTCCAGCTAATTTTTGAGAAAACTTTTCAAGGTTTTTCGTAGACTCTACAACTGGTCGGGACGAAAACTTCTTGACCTAAATCAAGAAGCGTGTTTCTTTTTCGGAAGACTTTACTTCCTTTTAATGATGAAATTAATTCATCGTGTAGATCCATCTTTTCTTTCATCTTTATTACAATTTACCAGGTAAAATAGTTAATTTAGTTCAAAACAAAAGCACCTGCAATAACTTTACAGAAACATGTGATATATAGTTTTTTAATTGAATAACTTGGTACATTCTCCCCACACTTGGCTTTTATTTATTTCTTTCTTTGCCTTTTTATTCTCCTCTTTTCCATTTTAAATGAATTCAAGTATTTTAGGTTGTTTCTCAATTTATGTCCTTTCCGAGGTAACGATAATTTCGGTATTAACACCTAGTTTTTAATGTTCATAAATATATATAAACATGATTTTGAATTCATTTAGTTGAATTTTTTTTTTCAAATTTTCACAAAATTTGGCAAATAAACTAAGTGCAAACCCGAGAGAATTTATAACACTTCCCCACACTTGAGCTTATGCAATGCCCTCATTTGCATAAAATCAGACTATAATTATAAATTCACGAGGGTGATTAGTGTAGAAAAGTGAATAAAAATACCCAATTTGTAATTACTAAGCTCGTCGAATGATAGATGGTGTCTCATCGTTCATTACTTTCGTTATTTTATCACACATGTTTTTCTTTAAAAATGGTTGCTTTTCTGAACTGTTTGCTAATTTTTGAAAATGCGTCTTTTACCCTTACTCATTGTGCATGTTCATTAACGAGTTATACACTTACCCGAACCTCTAATTTAATGTTAAGTGGGGTTAGACTTCCTCACACTTAGCTGACGACATGTGAAGTCGGTAGAATAAGTTTCACGAATTAAAATAGTGAGACAGTTATTTACATCTCGGGTGGTGTATAATATATCAATGGGTTTAAAGTTTAGACTCACCCGATCGTCACTACTTAATTCTTTTTCAAGTGTAGCTTTTAGTAAAAGGATATGTCTCTCTTCTGGTTCTTGGTCAAATGGATCGTTATACACCGACATACATACTTCTATAGGGTAGACAATTCCTAACATTTCCTTCCGTTCATTCTCGGGATCAAAGGTTTTACCTCGATTACCCAATTGGGTGAAATTCGAGGTTTCAATATCTATTACAGCTCGTAGTTCATCTTCGGTAGATGACTCGTTTATTGAGATTATTGGGTTGGAAGGTTGTGGAATTGTGAATTTCGGGATCGAAGCAAATTCTTCTTCATTAACGGTCCTTATCAGTCCCACCACTTTGGTCTCAGGAGTAAAGTTTTTAACGTTAACGTTTTCCCAAGAGTACCAATTTGTCACTCTTATTTCTTCTTCATCCATTGATGGATCGATGATTTCGTCGGTAGAGGCTAATGTGTCGATATGTTGTGAAATTGGTAAAACTGAATAAAAAGTATCATCGGGATAATTGGTGATTTCTGAGCTCTCGAATTCATCAAAATTCGATGATATGAGATTTTCGTGCACACTACTCCTCAGATCAACAGGTGTGTAGTCTGATAGAGTTTTAGCTTGCCTATTTGCAAACTCTCTCATTTGTTCATTTTGAGCGTCAAATTCTCCGAGTTTGTTTTTCATATAATCAAAAAAAAATTCAGACACATAATTTTCCTCGTCCTCTGGTTATTGAGTTTGGATATATTCTTAGGAATAATCCCAATTTGAATTGTATTCCTCATAATCATTCCATTCAGGTTCCAAGGGTGCATAATTTTCCATAGGAACGTAATAATAACATTCCCATGTTGAGTGATAATCTCCATAGATTTCACAATCAGTTATTGTTTCGTCATTCGTGATCCAAGATTGACCGAATGAATTTTCATCAACACTCGTTTGAGAGTATTGATTTAATTGATTTCGCATGTCAGAAAGAGTTTCCAACATATTCTCGAAATTTTCCATAATACACTTTTTACCAAATTTTAGCTACAATGTGGTGCATTTACTAATTATCGTATTAGTTATGAATATAAAAATTATATAAGTTATCAAATTAATAGACTTTTCTGATTTTACCCACGTTTCGAATAGCCAATAGTTGCAGCATGTAGCCAGGACCCTTTAAATCGGAAGCCCACAACTCGCCACTAACAAATCTAACTATTACTACGAACCAGAAAATTGGCGTCAATTAATTTAATTGCTTACAATAAATTTTTGTCAAAATTTAAAGACTAAAAATTCTATGTCCTAAAACTAGCGCGTAGAAACGAAAAAGAAAAAGAGCGTCGAAAAATAAGAAGTCGAAAAACAAACGTCGAAAAACAAAAAGTCGAAAAATAAAAATAAGAAAGTAAAGCGTCGAAAATTAAAAGTCTAAAAACTAAATCTAAAAAGTTGCGCCTAAAGGTATTAAGGCTTAAAAGGAATTCTATTTCGAAAACGGCAAGTACTTATATGGCACTAAAATCTATTAAATACGTCACAAAATTCTAAAGCGCCTAAATCTTAATCTAAAGAAAAGCACTTAAGGGATTTTATGGCAAAGCCTAAAAATCTTAGAAGTATAAAAATAACTACGGCAAAAACTAACTCAAAACTAATTACGAACGACAAATATTACGAAATAAACGATAAAAATACAAATTATAACTAAAATGATAAAAATATAAATTTTATAAAAATATTATTTTTATATTATTTATATAAAAGTATTAATCTATATAATTAATAGTAATAATAAAACTTGAAATTACAAACTAATATTAAAAGTAGAAGTAAATATATTAAATAAATAGACCCTAATTAGATAATAATAATTATATTAAACCCTACTGAATAATAAATGAATTTAAGGTTTGCTGTCAGATCACACCATGCGATCGCATGGGTTTCCTGCCTTTCCCTCATGCGATCGCATGGCATAGCAGTCCAGGATTATTTTGGGCTTAAATCAGGCTCGGTCCAATATCAGTTTTTATATTTTTTTCTGATTTATATAAAATATTTATATAATAAAAAAAACTTATATTTTAAAAACTAAAATAGAAATAGAAATACTTTATAATTTTATATATGTGACAACCCAGAAATTTCCGAACAAATTTAAACTTTATCTTTATATTATTCCGACATGATAAGCAAAGTTTGTTAAGTAAAATCTCAAGAATTTTGAACTGTGTTCATACATTCATTTAACCTCGACCAAATTCCGACGATTCACGAACCATTATATAAATGGATATGATTATATATATGTGTATATATTATAACTTGAGAATATTAATAAAGTATTAAACGTATAATACTTTACATGAACGTATTTGTTTCAATATGTTTATCGATGGAATTAGAAGATAATATCAAATGATTGATTTATCAGATACATTGTATGATTACGAGTCTCTGTTGAGAGGTCTACTTTGATTTAGGAAACCTTTTCCTTTTAACGGTATTAGGAATAATTGGTAAAGTGATTTACAAGTAAGAAAAAAAGTGTCAATTAACGGAAACTAGACAAGGGTTGTAGTTCCTGTTAGATGCCCTATTTATATGCGTCAACTATTTAACTGAAATATTATTTAAGATGAAAGTAGAGTTATGGGATATAGATAACTTAGAAAATAAATATCGACGTTTTACCTCAAAATGATTTCGTACATTCATTTAACCTTTGGACTTTATCTTATGCTTCATCAATAGTTAGTAATTTGAAAACTTGAAACATATTATATATAAATTTTACTTTTCAAAATATGATACAACGATTTTCATTATTTTAATCTTTTAACAAAATGATCCCTAAATATATTTAGTTTTGGAGAACAAATTTCCGTATTAAATTGATTCAGTTTTAAACATACGAAAACGTTTCCAGTTTAAAAAGAACTTTATTATTAAAACGTTTATTAAGATAAATTGTTTATGAAGTTCGAAAAACTTAATTAAAGCCTTGTATTATAAATTGCAAACATATATATATTGTATTAAAAACGTAAACGTATTACGACAGAATATTTTCCTATCATATAAATGATTCCAAAATGAACTTTAAAATATAACTAGTTTTGAAAGAAAAAAAAAAACTAAACTATTATTTCAATCATAAATAATATGAACAAATTTATTTTTTTTAAAGATATATATTTTTACAAAAATATAATATTAATTAGATACAAAACGTTTTGGGTTAAATTAACATTATCGTATGTATATATATATATAACGAAATGACGAAATATAGAAGCAAATGATCACAACACTCAAAATCTTAAGTTACACTTTGAGTAGATTAGTTTCTCATTAATTTAAGTCTATTTTTTTAAAAGGTACATGATAATGCTAAAAACGAACATATATTTCATAGCATTATTCCCCAAGAAGCTTTTAGTTGCAATTGTTCTATTTACAAGTGATATTCGTTAAAATAATAAAAGGTGAAGACAAAAGGCAGATTCGACGAATGAAGACGCAAACGACCAAAAAGCTCAAAAGTACAAAATACAATCAAAGAGGTTCCAATTATTGATAAGAAACGTCTCGAAATAACAAGAGTACAAGATTCAAAACACAAAGTACAAGATATTAAATTATTCGCAAGGACGTTCGAAAATTCGGAACCGGGACCAGAGTCAACTCTCAACGCTCGACGCAACGGACTAAAAATTACAAGTCAACTATGCACATGAATATAATATAATATATAAATAATTCTTAAAAATTATATATATATTATATTAATATTTAAAATCGTCGGCAAGAAAGAAGCCAAAGCTGGTGAGCTGGAATTTCAAACTCCGCGACTCGCGGAGTTTGAAGGCAAAAAATGCCGCGAGTCGCGGAGATTCCCTGGACTCAAATCCCTATAAAACCCAACGAATTCTGATCATTTTTATCATCCATAATCTATCTCTCTCTCAATATATACGTATATATATATATATATAATTTATATTATAATTTTAATTTTAATTTTAAATCCTAATAATAAGGGTATGTTAGCGAATGTTGTAAGGGTGTAAGTCGAAATTCTGTCCGTGTAACGCTACGCTATTTTTAATCATTGTAAGTTATGTTTATATTATTTTCATTAATGTCTCGTAGCTAAGTTATTATTATGCTTATTTAATACCGAAGTAATCATGATGTTGGGCTAATTACTAAAATTGGGTAATTGGGCTTTGTACCATAATTGGGGTTTGGATAAAAGAACGACACTTGTGGAAATTAGACTATGAGCTATTAATGAGTTTTATATTAACTAAACAATACCTTGTTAATTTAATATACAAACTTATAATTCGACGTATTTATATATAACCACATACGCTTGACTGGGTACGGTGGGCGGGATATCTATAAATACCAATAATTATTCATTTTACCGGACACAGAAATGGATTAATAGTTAATAGACTTGTTGAAACAGGGTTGAATTACATTCAAGGGTAATTGGTGTAATTGTTAACAAAGTAGTAAAACCTTGGTTTACACGCAGTCGATAACCTGGTGTATTCATTAAACAAAGTATTAAAACCTTGTTACAATTCGAATCCCCAATTAGTTGGAATATTTGACTTCGGGAATAAGAATAATTTGACGAAGGCTTTCGCTCTTTATATTTATGACTGATGGACTATTATGGACGAATCCGTATGGACATATTAAATAATCCAGGACAAAGAACAATTAACCCATGGGCATAAAACTAAAATCAACACGTCAAACATCATGATTACGGAAGTTTAAATAAGCATAATTCTTTTATTTCATATTTAATTTCCTTTATTTTATATTTAATTGCACTTCTAATTATCGCACTTTTATTTATTGTTATTGTATTTAATTGCACTTTTAATTATCGTACTTTTTAATTATCGCAAGTTTATTTTATCGCACTTTTATTTATCGCAATTTCATTATCGTTATTTATTTTACGCTTTAAATTAAGTCTTTTATTTATTTAATATTTTACATTTTGTTTTAACTGCGACTAAAGTTTTAAAAATCGACAAACCGGTCATTAAACGGTAAAAACCCCCCTTTATAATAATAATATTACTTATATATATATATATATTTGTATTTTTATAAATTAAACTAATATAGCGTTAAGCTTTGATTAAAAGATTTTCCCTGTGGAACGAACCGGACTTACTAAAAACTACACTACTGTACGATTAGGTACACTGCCTATAAGTGTTGTAGCAAGGTTTAAGTATATCCATTCTCTAAATAAATAAATATCTTGTGTAAAATTGTATCGTATTTAATAGTATTTCCTTGTAAAATTTAATAGTATTTTATACCCCTTAGCTTTGACATCAAGTATTTTTGGCGCCGCTGCCGGGGAACTTAAACGCCGAAAGCGCAACGCTAAATATTAAAAAAAAAAAATTATTTTTAGTTTACTTTTATAAAAAGACGCTTTTTTAAAAATACGTTTTAAATATTCGAAAACATAAAAAGAAAAACAAAAATATAAATATTTTTAAGAGTTTGTTAAATATTTAAGTTTTATAAAGTTTCTTTATTTTTATTTTATAAAAAAATATAAGTTTTATTTAAATATTTTGTGTTTATTTAAAATATAAATTTTTTTTTTAAAAAAAACCGAAAAAAAAATAAATATATATAAATCTCTTTTTTTAGATTGTTATTTTTATAAAATTATAAAGTATTTCTATTTTTATTTTAGTTTTTAAAACATAAGTTTTTATTTAGTTTTTATAAATATTTTATTTAAATATTTAAACCGAAAATATAAAAAAAAAAAAGTAAAACGTCGAATTTAAATCAGCCTGTCAACTGAAATTTAAAACCCCGCGACTCGCGGAGTTTTCCAGCTTTGGGCACCGCAACTCGCGGAGCATCCCTGACACAGGTACACAGGAACCCTAAAAGCATTTATTACGGAGTAATTATTATTATTAATTTTTAATTAAACCCTAATTAGTTTTTGTTAATTTATTATTTAGTTTAGATTTTTAGATTTAATTTATATATTTAGTTAAATTAGTTTAATTAAATTACAAAATTAATAATTTTATAAAATAAATAATATAAAAATAATATTTTTATAAAAATTGTACTTTTTACAACTTTTAGTATATTTTTATATTTTGTCCCTTTTTAATTGTTTTAGCGTAATTTTTGTATTTTTCGCTCATTTTTAGTTTTAAGTTATAGTTTTTGCCGTAGTTATTTTTATTACTAGATTTTTAGGCTTTGTCGTAAAATTCCTTAAGTGTTTTTTTTCTTTAGACTAAGATTAAAGTGCTTTAGAATTTTGCGACGTCTTTTTAAGTTTTAGTTTCTTTTTAAGTTATTGCCATTTGGGATATAGTTTTACTTGTAAGCTTTAATATTTTTAGAAGCAACTTTTAATTTTTAGTTTTTAGTGCCTTTTTAAGTTTCAACGCGCTACTTTCTTATTTAATATTTTTCGACGCCTTTTACCTATGTATCAATTATCACTCCAATTAGTAATCTCAATTTGCGATTATAATTTTAAGTTAGTGATAGTAATAAGGTTGGGTTAGTCGAGTGTTTTTAAGTTCTATAAGTCATTTCTTTTTATTTCTTATTTTCTGACACCTTTTATTTTTCAACCCTTTTCTTTTTCTTTTTCGACGCGCTCTTTTTCTTTCTTATTTCTCGCTATTCTAGTTTTAGGACATAGATTTTTATTCTACTTCTTATCTAAATTTCTTAAAATTATGAAAATTTATTTTAAGTGGTTAAATTGATAGACATCAAAATTTTCTGGTTCGTAGTAATAGTTGGATTTGTACGTGGACCGGGTTATTGGAGCCAAACAGTCCTCAATTATATTGAGACCAAACGAATCCTGCCCCTCTGCTGCATCTTTTGGGTATTCGAAACGTGGGCAAAATCAGAAAAGTCTATTAATTGGATAACTTATATAATTTTTCTTTCCTTTTAAAAACTAATAGGATATTCAGTGAATGCACCGAGCAAGACGTTCACCACCTTTTGTACGTTCACCACCTGTAACTAGATCAAGACATTTAGCAAATATTACCGCCGTTGATTTTTCTTTAGAATCGTCATCCAGTCAACCAAGTACTCCAGTTCAAATTTCCGATAATCCATTTTTTGAACCCGACCTCACAATTGAGAATCCGGAGAATATTCAGGGACAATTCATAGATCCTGAACCATTAAATTTTCCTCCGGAAACACCAATCATTCAAACAGAGATTGTTGAGGAACGAACCATTAAATCAGAATCCTCTAGTGATTCCGATTCAACAAATTCAATTATGGAGAATCTGGAACCTTTAAGTATGGAAGACCGAATGAGAGCTAAACGCACTGGCCAAGGTCACGCAATTACTCATCCAGACATTAATGCGCCAGATTATGAAATCAAAGGACAAATTCTACACATGGTGACTAATCAATGCCAATTTAGTGGTGCGCCGAAGGAAGATCCAAATGAACATCTTCGTACCTTTAATAGGATCTGCACTCTATTTAAAATAAGAGAAGTTGAGGATGAACAGATATATCTCATGTTATTTCCCTGGACTTTAAAGGGAGAAGCCAAAGATTGGTTGGAATCGTTACCTGAAGGGGCGATTGATACATGGGACGTTTTAGTTGAAAAATTTCTTAAACAATTCTTTTCGGCATCTAAAGCCGTAAGACTTCAAGGAGAAATTGTTACGTTCACACAGAAACCGAATGAAACTCTATATGAGGCGTGGACAAGATTTGGAAAGTTATTAAGAGGATGTCCGCAACATGGTTTAGACACCTGTCAAATAGTACAAATATTCTACCAAGGATGCGACATCACTACAAGGAAAGACATAGATATAGCAGCTGGTGGTTCTATTATGAAGAAAACCGAAACTGATGCTTACAAAATTATTGATAACACTGCTTCCCACTCACATGAGTGGCACCAAGAAAAAGATATCGTTAGATCATCTAAAGCAGCTAGAGCCGATTCTAGCCATGACTTAGATTCCATTTCCGCAAAGATAGATGCTGTCGAGAGATGAATGGAAAAGATGACTAAAGATATCTACTCAATACGAATTAGTTGTGAGCAGTGTGGAGGACCGCATTTGACAAAAGATTGTCTCAGTATTGAACTAACAATGGAACAAAGAGAGAATATTTCATACATAAACCAAAGACCTGGAAATAATTATCAGAATAATTATCAACAACCAAGACGATTTACAATCAAAACCAGAATTATAATCGAAATATTCTATACAACAACCAACAAGGTCCTAGCAATCAACAAGTATCTAACAATATTTACAACCAGCAAAGACCTAATTTTCAAAACAAACCACCACAACCCGATGATAAAAAGCCGAATTTAGAATATATGATGACGAAGCTAGTTGAAACTCAAACGCAGTTTTTCACATCTCAGAAACAAACTAATGAACAAAATGCTCAAGCATTTAGAAATCAACAAGCTTCTATTCAAAACTTGGAACAAGAAGTAAGTAACCTAGCAACGTTAATAGGTGAAAGAAAACCGGGAAGTTTACCTAGTGATACAAATACAAACCCCCGGAATGAAACAGCTAAAGCCATTACCACAAGAAGTGGTACAACACTTAAACCACCTGAAATACCTGTAACTTCTGATGAAGCTATTCCTACTCCACAAGAACCACAACCTGAACAAGATAAGGAAAAAGAACCGGTAGTTGAAAAGGTTAATGAAGATAACACAGCTAAGGATAAACCTTATGTTAAACCATACCAACCACCACTTCCTTACCCGAGTAAAATGAAGAAAGAGAAACTTGAAGCCGAGCAATCCAAATTCTTGGATATGTTTAAACAGATAAATGTAAATCTTCCTTTCATTGATGTGATTTCAGGAATGCCTAGATATGCTAAATTTCTGAAAGATCTAATCACAAATAGAAAGAAAATGGAAGAACTCTCGGTCGTTACTATGAATGCTAATTGTTCAGCAGTGCTGTTGAATAAGATACCAGAAAAATTATCTGATCCAGGAAGTTTCACAATTCCATGTTTTCTGGGTAGTCTTAGTTCAATAGAAGCATTGGCAGACTTAGGTGCTAGTATAAATTTAATGTCGTATTCACTATACGCTAAACTAGACCTTGGAGAATTGAAACCAACAAGAATAAGCATACAACTAGCCGATAGATCAATAAAATATCCTAGAGGGATAATGGAGAACATGCTAGTTAAAGTTGGTACTTTAGTATTTCCAGTAGATTTTGTTGTTCTGGACATGGAAGAAGATTCTCAAGTTCCTCTCATATTAGGAAGACCATTCTTAAACACGGCTAAAGCATTGATAGACGTGTTCGGTAAGAAATTGACCCTAAGTATAGAGGACGAGAGTGTTACCTTTTCAGTTGATAGAGCAATGCAACAACCGCAATCTGCAGATGATACATGTTATTATATTCAAACTATAGATTCACATGCAGAATTGTTAGAAGAATTTCCAGAATTTCAAGGAACAGGAGAATGTTCTTTAGGAGAAGTAATGAACCAATTGATGAAGCTGAAATGTTAGCTACACTTATAGCTAATGGATATGAACCAACAACAGAAGAAATTCAAATGCTAAAAGAAGAAGACAGATATCGATACAAATCATCGATAGAAGAACCTCCAAAATTAGAGTTAAAGCCACTTCTAAACCATTTGGAATACGCTTATTTACATGGTGAATCTGAATTACCTGTAATAATATCGTCTTCTCTTACTGAAAATGAGAAATCACAACTCATTTCTGTGTTGAAAGCCCATAAACCAGCCATTGCATGGAAGATTCATGATATTAAAGGAATAAGTCCTTCGTATTGCACACATAAAATCCTTATGGAAGAAGGTCATAAAACGTATGTGCAACGCCAACGAAGACTAAATCCTAATATGCAAGATGTAGTTAAGAAAGAGATTATTAAACTGCTAGATGCAGGTCTAATTTATCCAGTCTCTGATAGTCCACGGGTAAGCCCAGTTCAATGCATGCCTAAGAAGGGTGGCATGACTGTCATTACAAATGAGAAAAATGAGCTTATTCCTACTAGGACTGTAACAGGATGGCGTGTGTGTATTGATTATAGAAAATTAAATGACGCCACCAGAAAAGATCACTTTCCCTTACCATTCGTAGATCAAATGTTGGAAAGATTAGCCGGAAACAGTTACTATTGTTTTCTTGATGGTTTTTCCGGATATTTTCAAATTCCAATAGCACCCGAAGATCAAGAGAAAACCACATTCATGTGCCCTCATGGTACTTTTGCTTACAAACGCATGCCATTTGGACTTTGCAACGCCCCTGCAACCTTTCAAAGGTGTATGATGGCGATTTTTCACGACATGATAGAAGAATGCATGGAAGTTTTCATGGATGACTTTTCAGTCTTCGGTGATACATTTGAATCATGTCTAGTTAATCTGGAACGAATGCTTATTAGATGCGAACAATCAAATCTAGTACTTAATTGGGAGAAATGCCATTTCATGGTTAAAGAAGGCATCGTTCTTGGACATAAAATCTCAAAGGAAGGAATTGAAGTGGATAGAGCTAAAGTAGATGTAATTGCTAAACTTCCACATCCCACCAATGTTAGAGGAGTTAGGTGTTTTCTAGGGCATGCCGGTTTTTACCGACGTTTCATAAAAGATTTTTCTAAAATTGCCACTCCTATGAATAAACTCCTAGAAAAGGATGCTCCATTCATCTTTTCAGATGAATGTATCAAATCTTTTAATATTCTTAAAGAGAAACTTACTAATGCGACGATCATGATAACACCAAATTGGAATCTACCGTTTGAACTAATGTGCGATGCAAGTGATTTTGCAATGGGAGCCGTTTTAGGACAAAGGATTGAAAAACGATTTCAACCTATATATTATGCTAGTAAGACGTTACAAGGAGCACAAACAAACTATACAACTACTGAAAAAGAACTCCTTGCTATTGTCTTTGCTTTTGACAAATTTCGTTCATATCTCGTTCTAGCAAAAACGGTGGTCTATACCGACCATTCTGCTCTTAGATACCTATTTTCGAAACAAGATGCCAAACCAAGATTAATCCGTTGGATCTTACTCTTACAAGAATTCGATATTGAAATCCGAGATAAAAGAGGAGCAGAAAATCTCGCCGCTGATCATCTTTCTCGTCTTGAAAATCCTGAATTAGAAGTTCTAAATGAATCGGCCATACAAGACAACTTTCCTGATGAATATCTATTGAAGATAGATTATAATGAAATACCATGGTTTTCAGACTATGCAAACTACTTAGTATGTGGATTCCTTGAAAAAGGATTATCGTACCAAAAACGAAAGAAATTCTTCAGTGATATAAAACACTATTTTTGGGAAGATCCACATCTGTTTAAAAGTTGTCCCGATGGAATAATACGCCGATGTGTATTCGGAGATGAAGCTAGTAAAATTTTAAACCATTGTCACACAGGACCAACAGGAGGGAATTATGGGCCTCAACTAACAGCAAGAAAAGTTTATGATGCTGGATTCTATTGGCCTACAATTTACAAAGAAGCACACCTTCTTTGCAAATCCTGTGATGCTTGTCAAAGGGCCAGAAAAATAAGTCAACGTGATGAAATGCCACAAAATGTCATTCAAGTATGTGAAGTATTTGACATTTGGGGTATTGACTTTATGGGTCCATTTCCAAAATCTCATAATAATCTCTATATTCTCGTAGCCATTGATTATGTATCTAAATGGGTGGAAGCACAAGCTCTCCCAATTAATGATGCACGAGTTGTAGTCAACTTTTTAAAACGTCTTTTTGCAAGGTTTGGAACACCGAAAGCTTTAATAAGTGATCGGGGAACTCATTTCTGTAATAATCAACTTGAGAAAGTTCTTAAAAGATATGGAGTAACTCATAAAATCTCCACCGCATATCATCCACAAATAAGTGGACAAGTTGAAAATACCAACCGAGCTTTAAAACGTATTCTAGAGAAAACCGTAGGATCAAATCCGAAGGAATGGTCCATAAAATTGGAGGATGCACTCTGGGCTTTTAGAACAGCCTACAAAACTCCAATTGGAACCACACCTTTTAAACTCGTCTACGAAAAAGCATGTCATCTTCCAGTAGAAATTGAACACAAAGCATTTTGGGCTTTGAAAACATGTAATCTTGATTTACATGAAGCTGGACGTCTACGATTAAGTCAACTAAACGAATTAGAAGAATTAAGACATGAAGCATACGAAAATTCGTTAATCTATAAAGAAAGAACGAAGAAATGGCATGATAAAAGAATCAGAAGTTCAAAAGAATTTAAAGAAGGAGACAGAGTTCTTCTTTTCAATTCACGATTCAAGCTATTTCCTGGAAAATTGAAATCAAGATGGTCTGGACCATTCATAGTCAAAAGAGTTTTCCCATACGGAACGATAGAATTAATAAATTCAAATGGGATTGAATTTAAAGTTAATGGTCACAGAGTTAAACATTACATACATGGTCCGATGGAAGTTGACAATGAAGTTAATCATAATTTCACCACCCAAGAAAACCTTCAAAATGAAAACATAAATATGTTATCAACAACATATGAAAAATCAAAATTACAATATAAGGAGGATTCAAATTTGAGTGATGAAGAAGAATTCTTATACAAACCTCCCATTCCAAGAAACAAAGAAAAATGTGAACAAAAAATTCAAATAAAAGTGAAAGAACCAAGGAAAGAACACCCGAAAAAGGTTTACAAACCAACTCGACTTACTAAAGCAGGAGACCCGGGTGAATTTATCATTTCTTGCTTGCTTAATGATGGTGCTGTATATAATGGACTCGCAGATTTAGGAGCAAGTGCAAATATTATGCCTCTTTCCTTATACAAAAGATTAGGCATGGGTAAATTAAAACCAACCAAAATAGGTGTTCAATCATTTGACCAAACCATTAAACACCCGGTTGGAATAGCAAATAATTTACTTGTTAACGTGGAAAGTTTGACCTTTGTTGCAAACTTCATAGTGATTAATATGGAGGAAAACCTTGATATTCCTCTAATTCTAGGTCGCCCATTTTTAGCAACCACCGAGGCATTCATTGATGTAAGAGAAGGTAGAATGACACTTAGGGATGGTGATACATCGATCACCTTTGTGAACCGAAAGTTTAGATCTCCACCAACCAAAACTGTTAGACCAATAAAAACGCATAAGTGTGGGGAAGATGAAGAAACACTTAATGATGATCCAATCACAAAGAATGCCGTTGATGATACGAAATTAGATAAACCCATTTTTAACAATTCAACGAAGAAACTTTATAAACGGATTCACGATGCTAAGATTAAAGGAAACTTTAAGTTATATAACCAATTAATATCCAATTTATCGTCAAAAGAAAAGGCGATGTTAGTTGAATTTGTGAAAGTTACGGAGGAAATCAACAAATGGATTGAACTAAAAATCAAAGATATACAAGTTGTTGATGATTCAATTGAAAATAATGTTAATCACAATTTCAACTAAGTATAGGGAGGTTTATGTATTTCTGTTAGAGTTAGATTTTCTGTTTTCGTGTAGTTCTCGAAAATGGAACTCGAATGGTCTTTCCCTAGCAGACCCTAAAGAACTAGTCTTCTCCCCCCATTCTGAATTTTTATTTTTTTAGGTTTTTACGAAATGAAGACTTCCTGTGAACTAAACCATGGTCTAATGCTACACGCTTTGATCACTAAACGTAATAATGACACACTTCCGAGTGAACTAGTATCAGTAATCAGAGAAAGATTGGACGGAGTAAGAAAAGAATCCAGATGCGAAGATAATAAGTTACAATTTGGTAAAGGAAAATCAAAATCCGCAGCGAAAAGAAGAGCACGACACCTTGAAAAATGTCACAAATGCGGAAAATGGTCACATGGAGGTAAATGTTCAAATAATCAAACCTATTCAAACACCGAATTTGTTACTTTATGCAGAGACGGACCGTTCATATGTTTAGAAGAAAAAACACTGAATGCTCGAGGTTACGCCTATGTAGCTATGGAAAACCAATTGAACCGACTATTTTATGAATGGGATAGATCATATAACTAAGAATACTATCTCACAGGTAAGTCTGTACAGTTTTTATTTTTTTATTTTTATTTTTAACCTTTTGATAATAAACGCTAATTTGTTCGCTATAAAGTATTAAATTGGTATTGAATAAAATTAGGTTTGGCGACCGAAATTATTGATATCATACAAAAAATTTATTTCATCACTGCGAAATTTAACGTTTATTCTTAAGGTATAAATATCTTTAATCAATCAACCCAAAATATTTCAAAAATTCATCATGAGTTAAATTAGGTCATGGAACCGAAATTACTTTACCGAAAAGATGGGCGTATATTTTTGATAATATTTGATTGATTAAAGTGGGATAAAAGCCAAAAAGATTTTTAATTTTATTTTTACCATATTTTTAAAATTAATATATAAATATTAATTTAATATTGTAAACTTATTTAAAATTGTAAATATTTGAATATTTAATATAGGTTTGTATGTATAAAAACAAAAATATAAATTAAGTTTGATGTGAATTTTTAATTTTATGCATTTTAAATTTAAGTTTGGAGTGAATTTAAAAATAAAAATTTACTTTATTTTGCTAAGTTAAAAATATGATTTTTAAAAATCGTCGTAAGTTGAAGACTAGGTCGTTGAACCG
Source organism: Rutidosis leptorrhynchoides (assembly GCF_046630445.1). NCBI lineage: Eukaryota > Viridiplantae > Streptophyta > Magnoliopsida > Asterales > Asteraceae > Rutidosis > Rutidosis leptorrhynchoides. The sequence continues at coordinate 156,271,404 of NC_092334.1, forward strand.
AAATTGCTTTACCCGAGGGAGGGACGAGAACTTTTATTATCAATATTTTTAATCTTATTGAATTAAAGTATGCCAAAAACATTAAAAAACCCAAAAATCTTAGCTTTTAAAACAATCGCTACAAAAAGACAAATTTTAAAATTTTGTCGAGGGACGGACTAGGACATCGATCCGAAACGACCTCGTCCTAAAACAAAGGAAAACAAAATTTTAAATTTATTTTATATTTGTTTTATAAGTTAAGGATTAAAAAAAATAATAATAATAAAAAAAAATAAAATAAAAAAACACCGCGACTCGCGGAGTTTGAAGAACAAAATCACCGCGACTCGCGGAGAATGTAAAATCCAGAAAAAAATATAAGGGACGAACTGATCAGTCCCCAACCCAACACCCACAAACATACTGCGAAAAACACCCCAAAAACACACACGAAAATCGAATTTTTCACCAAAATATCACATTTTTTACTAAAATCATGTTAAGAAGGATGCTATCAAGGAATTACTCAAGAAAAACGGTAAATTTCTACACCTAAACACCATTTAATCCGAAAATTAGTGTTCTTGAGCAATTTTTTTCCCAATTCGATTTTGATACTTTTTAGTGTAATTATGCTTAAATTGCTTATGTATTATGCTTGTATAACCTGGATTGATGCTATTTAACATGATTAGATGCCTTAAACTTCAAATTTTGAGTAATCTAGGGTTTGTGTTCTTGAGAAAATTTGGGACTTTTTGATATAAACAGGTTATGGCCGATTTTTGTCATGAATTATTGCTAAATTAAGTAGTGTAACATGTTTAGGTAGTTAAATGATCCAAACCTTGAGCCTAAACATGATTTTGAGAATTAAAGTGGACTTTTTCAAGTCTAAAATTCATGAACTTGATTTTTGAGAGATAATGCCATTTGAAACTTGTTTAATTGCTAGTAATGATTATTTTGACATGTTATTTGAGTTGAATGCTTATGAACTTGGTGAACATTTTTGTATATGCTTATTTGAAAAAGTGTAGATTTGATAAAAATATAAAAATGAGCATAAGTTTGATATAAATTGATCATGTCATTGTAATTATTTTGATTGATGATTTTGCTGACACTAATGCATATTTGGATGCACAAAAATTGTGTTTGATGTGTTTTGCAGACTGAAAGGGGTGAATCTTCATCCCAAGCTCGCAATGCTCCTGCTGAGAATACGGAACAAGAGGAGGTGGATAACTACTATAAACAAGATATACCTCATCCAGTCATGACATTTTCAGATATGCACTTGGAAGATTTACACCCGAACTTGAGATTTGACAGACGTTGGATAGATTATCCAAAATACCAAAGGGGTTTGCATACTCTTCATTCTAAAGCTGTTGAAGTACCTAGGGTAATAGAATGCCCACCGTTAGAAGCTGTAGAATTAGCCGGGCCAATTAGGGAATTACTTACACAGAGGTATGGTAATTCTACTTTTAACGATTGGGTACGTTTATTCAACATGCGTAGACCTGTATATAAAGTATGGTGTGAAGAATTGTTGTGTAGTATAGAAATAAATGATCGGGTAGCTAGTTTAACCGATCGATCTTTTATTAGATTTTTGTTAGGAGGTTCGATGCGCCACATGTCTTTACTAGACATGGCTTAGGCTTTACGTATATATACGCCTGAGGAGTTAGCATCTGCCGATTGTAGAGGGTTGATACTAAATGGTAGAAAGATAGACGAAAATTTTGATACGCATGGTGTATGGAGTCAAATGACTAGCCATCACCGATTTAAAGGGGGAAATTACTCTTATTTGGATATAGATAGAGCAGAGTTAAGAGTAATTCATAGGTTTTTAGCCAATTCGATTACACAACGAGGTAAGAACAAGGAAAAGGTAAATGAACAGGATTTGTTTTACCATATGTGTATTCGAGACCCACAAAGCGCTGTAAGTATACCGTATTGTGTGGGTTATTATTTATCAACTATGGTTAGGGGGATGAGACCGCATATCATAATAGGAGGTGGTATATTTATTACTTTGATTGCTGAATATCTCGGTGTGGATATAAGTCGGGGGGATTACTAATCGAAGAACCAGAACCCCGCCATACAATAGGTTTAAATTTATACCATGGTGCGAAGGTTTTGAAGAGACGAAATAACGCCGCAGTACAATACCATGGTAGACATCTACAGGTTGAGAGAAACCAACAGCCAGGTAATGTGGGAGGAGGAAATGAAATGACAGAAATGCAAAGGTTTATAGCTTCACAAGAGTATGAAAATGCTAGACATCGAGCATTTGAAGATTGACAAGTTCATCAAAACCAAATCATAGCTCATTGCCAACATGTAGGTAGAAACTATATTCCTACTCCATCGCCCGTATTTCCTCCATGGTCTATAGAGATCCAACCACCGTATCCTACATATAACCCAGCCGAAGCATTTTATAACACATATGGTTATGCATGGAACCCATACTGGTATCAGTATCATCCCTAGTCTACTTAGTTTTATTTATTTTATAATTTGTAATGTTGATACATTTAATACTTATGTTGGAATTGTATTAGTTTTTATAATTTACAAATTTTTATTTTTAGATTTTAATAATGTTTGAATGTGGGGTAATATACCAAACTTCAAAAATATGTATATATGTTTGCAGTTTATCTTATGTACACAACAGGGTAAAACAACGCATTTTCAAAGACTGGCATTAAGTTCAGCAAAAGCAACTAATTTTGATGACAAGATGCAAAATAAATGTGATATAACAACAAGACGGAATGAACAAATGATATGCACCATTTATCATTCAGCAAACAAACGCCAATATGTTTGGAAACTTTGGTAAAATTTAATCATTTTCACACAAATCACCCTCAATAATTTAAATTGTTACTGATTTCTTGCAAATGAGGGCATTGCAAGATCTTAAGTGTGGGAAGGGGTTAAATTCTTTCAGATTTTAAAATTTTTACTTTTTACACTTGGTTACCATTAGAAATACTAGTAAAGTAGTAGTTGTATTAGAATCTAGTGCTCTCTGATAATATAGAACAGCCCTAGTCTTATATACTGACTACCCAATTCTAGTAAAATTTTTCAAAATTTTCAATTAAATGAACTCAAAATCATGTTTATACATATTTATGAACGATAAAACTAGGTTTTAACACCAAAATTATTGTTACCTCGGAAAGGACATAAATTGAGAAACAAACCAAAATGTTAAAATTCATTTAAAATGGAATAGAGGACAATAAAAAGGAAAATAAAAGCCAAGTGTGGGAAAATTTACCAAGATATTTTAAACATATGTCACATATTTCTGTAACAAATAACTGAAAATACTTTTGCTTTGGACTAAACTAAACTGTTTTACCCGATGAAAGAAAAGAAGAGATGGATCTACACGATGAATCAATTCCATCATTAAAAGGAAGTAAAGTCTTCCAAAAAAGAAACGCGCTGCTTGATTTAGGTCAGGAAGTTGTCGTCCAGACCAGCTGTAGGTTGACGAAAAATCTAGAAAAGTCATCACTAAAATCAGCAGGAAATCCACGGACCTCGGCATAAAACAGGGTCGCCAAGTGGTCAGATTTATCCTAACCATGAGAAGGATTTATCTCGTAAAATGGGGGGCACCGTGCAAATTAGCTGGATAAGACTAATGAATCAGATCCCCAGAAAGGATAATCTTCTTAAAGATCAAAAATCAGCTTTTAAGACTGATATTACTCAATCCTAGAGATTGACCTTAAAGATTGAGAAATTCAAACTCATGGAATTCAATGATATCTAAACTCGAGCTTGAACAAGAAAATATTTTGATCAAATTATAAACCGATTTGTTTTCTGAAAACCCATTTTCAATGCGTTCATTACCATTGAACGTAAAATCCTAGGAATTCACCTGGAATTCGTTAGGTCACCTGAACCAAATCGGGTGTCAACCGTAAGAACGGTGGTTGCATAGCATGGTCAAAGACAGGACCTTGTGCCAGACCGGAAAATTATAAGGGTGAGCTTTACTATTGCTCCTACCAAGGATAGTAATTGCGTCCGACACGTTATAGACCATAATTAAAAGCATTTCAGGGGACATTGCCTTAACAGTTGCTTGTTCAATGCTTTCCTTTACAACCGGACGGTAGTTTATCAAAAGGTAATATACGGGACAAGTGAACTGGACGTGTTGCTTTCCTAATACAAGGTTAGCAAGTGGGTGACACAAAACCGTAAGTTTTGAGCTAAAATTTTCAAATCTGAAACCCACCAAACCCACAAAAATATTTTGCAAACACCGGTGAAGGGTTATTCCGGAAAACTTATCTAGGGTAAAAGCTAGATTAAAATTTTCAAAAGATCAAATGTTTTCATAAAGATCCAATTTCCTTAATGGATCTAAATTTTATAGTCATGTGGGACTGTAAACCATATCGTTACTACCATTGTTTATACTGCCGTATAGAAATCACTGATGTACAAAGTGTGAAGAATAAAGAAGTGATTCTAGTATATCAAGACAATATTGCTTGAGGACAAGCAACGCTCAAGTGTGGGAATATTTGATAATGCTAAAAACGAACATATATTTCATAGCATTATTCCTCAAGAAAGACAAGCTTTTATTTGTAATTGTTCTATTTACAAGTGATATTCGTTTAAATAATAAAAGGTGAAGACAAAAGGCAGATTCGACGAATTGAAGACGCAAACGACCAAAAAACTTAAAAGTACAAAATACAATCAAAGAGGTTCCAATTATTGATAAGAAACGTCTTGAAATTACAAGAGTACAAGATTCAAAACACAAAGTACAAGATATTAAATTATTCGCAAGGACGTTCGAAAATCCGGAACCGGGACCAGAGTCAACTCTCAACGCTCGACGCAACGGACTAAAAATTACAAGTCAACTATGCACATGAATATAATATAATATATAAATAATTCTTAAAAATTATATATATATTATATTAATATTTAAAATCGTCGGCAAGAAAGAAGCCAAAGCTGGTGAGCTGGAATTTCAAACTCCGCGACTCGCGGAGTTTGAAGGCAAAAAATGCCGCGAGTCGCGGAGATTCCCTGGACTCAAATCCCTATAAAACCCAACGAATTCTAATCATTTTTATCATCCATAATCTATCTCTCTCTCAATATATACGTAAATATATATATATATATATATATATAATTTATATTTTAATTTTAATTTTAAATCCTAATAATAAGGGTATGTTAGCGAATGTTGTAAGGGTGTAAGTCGAAATTCTGTCCGTGTAACGCTATGCTATTTTTAATCATTGTAAGTTATGTTTATATTATTTTCATTAATGTCTCGTAGCTAAGTTATTATTATGCTTATTTAATACCGAAGTAATCATGATGTTGGGCAAATTACTAAAATTGGGTAATTGGGCTTTGTACCATAATTGGTGTTTGGATAAAAGAACGACACTTGTGGAAATTAGACTATGGGCTATTAATGGGTTTTATATTAACTAAACAATACCTTGTTAATTTAATATACAAACTTATAATTCGACGTATTTATATATAACCACATACGCTTGACTGGGTACGGTGGGCGGGATATCTATAAATACCAATAATTATTCATTTTACCGGACACGGAACTGGATTAATAGTTAATAGACTTGTTGAAACAGGGGTGAATTACATTCAAGGGTAATTGGTGTAATTGTTAACAAAGTAGTAAAACCTTGGTTTACACGCAGTCGATAACCTGGTGTATTCATTAAACAAAGTATTAAAACCTTGTTATAATTCGAATCCCCAATTAGTTGGAATATTTGACTTCGGGAATAAGAATAATTTGACGAAGGTTTTCGCTCTTTATATTTATGACTGATGGACTATTATGGACAAATCCGTATGGACATATTAAATAATCCAGGACAAAGAACAATTAACCCATGGGCATAAAACTAAAATCAACACGTCAAACATCATGATTACGGAAGTTTAAATAAGCATAATTCTTTTATTTCATATTTAATTTCCTTTATTTTATATTTAATTGCACTTCTAATTATCGCACTTTTATTTATTGTTATTGTATTTAATTGCACTTTTAATTATCGTACTTTTTAATTATCGCAAGTTTATTTTATTGCATTTTTATTTATCGCAATTTCATTATCGTTATTTATTTTACGCTTTAAATTAAGTCTTTTATTTATTTAATATTTTACATATTGTTTTAACTGCGACTAAAGTTTTAAAAATCGACAAACCGGTCATTAAACGGTAAAAACCCCCCTTTATAATAATAATATTACTTATATATATATATATTTGTATTTTTATAAATTAAACTAATATAGCGTTAAGCTTTGATTAAAAGATTTTCCCTGTGGAACGAACCGGACTTACTAAAAACTACACTACTGTACGATTAGGTACACTGCCTATAAGTGTTGTAGCAAGGTTTAAGTATATCCATTCTCTAAATAAATAAATATCTTGTGTAAAATTGTATCGTATTTAATAGTATTTCCTTGTAAAATTTAATAGTATTTTATACCCCTTAGCTTTGACATCAGTACACATCACGAAACGTAAAATGCTAGTTTTCTAAGTGTATGAAAATGCGTTCGAAAAGCCGGAACTGGCACGTAAGTCGAGCGTCAACGAACAATTCATCGGTGCTAAAATTACAAATCAACTATGCACGAGAATATAATATAATATTTAATTAATTCTATAGATTAAATAATATTTATATTATGTTAACTAATAAAACACGTTGATTTTGAGAAACAATACCGTGTGCTAGCATTTTTTGTGTCATGCGCTCGCATGAATATGATACTAGACACTCATGCGATTGTATGAGTGTCGGTGGAAGCATACATCTATAAAATCAACTCGATTCTGGTTCCAGTTTATCCTATTTCTCTCTCGATCTCACACACATATACGGAGTATATATTATATATTATTATTATTCTTATTATTATTATTATTATTATTATTTTTATTATCAAGATTAATAATAATATTATTATTATTAGTGTTATTATTAGTATTTATACATAAAATACTACGACGGAGTCATGAGCGGATTATTTCAAAAATGGATTTTATGAGTAGGATAGGGCTAAGGAAATTATGGGTTATAGCTATGGAGGTGATGGGTATGGTTCATGGGTATGCTCGCGAGGTCAATCTAGTGTTTATCATTTCCGTTGCATCTACGTACTTTTCTACAATATTGAATCACAATATTGATACGTGAGCACTCATAACTTAACTTTTATATATTGTTAGTGTATCCCTGACTAGTGCTCGAGTATATAGGATTATGCATGTTTCTACGCTTAATATTGTCGTTAAATAGTTTATGATAGTTCATGAAGTAAATGAGAAGTGATAATATCTAGTAACTACTTCCAATTAATTCCTAGAATTTCAATCTAATTAAAAGCCGAGATATGATCCCATGTTACCTTTATTTTATTATTACCATTTTATTATTTTTGTTACGGTAGTTCGAAACTCAACTTACATTGAGTGTTTGATTACTATTAAAGTTATTATTGTAGTTAGAATAATTATAATTATAAAGATAATTATTAAGATAATTATGTCTCGTTAATATATTTATTTGGCATACGAGTATACAAATTACTGAGTTATTAACCGAGAGGTATTGTATAGCTCTCTCCTTAATTAATGAGATATATAATATGCATGTCGTTGAAAAGGTGGCGAAAAATTAATAACTTTTCATTTAGAAAGCGTATGATTTCGATGAACGGATTAAAAGATATAGTCAATTGAATTATCTATAAATATAAGTATTATTGTTAAAATGATTATTATTATTATTATCGTCGTTGTTATCATCGTTATTATTATTATCTAAATAATTATTATTATTATTATTATCATTATATTATAATTAATATCATCATTGATAAATATAAATATTGTTGTTATCATTATTAGTAAAATAATAATAATTATTATATTACAAAATAATACAACTTTTACTCATTATTATTATTATCGATATTATTTTATCGAATAAATATGTGATACAAAGATATTTTACTACGTATAGTATAATTACATTAATAATACCTATCATTTTATTTTTATGATATTAAATGAATTTTATAAATTTTATTACTTAAGATATATAAAAGTATATTGTTATCATATAAATTTTTATATAAAATTTTATCAATAAATGAATTATATTATTTACTCTAATAAAATCTGTTAAAAATATTTAAATATATACAACGACTATATTTAAACTATATAACAATCATGTATAGATTTTTGAAGTCATTTTAGTCAAAATGACTTTTGTTGACTTTTGCATATTAGTCTCGAGCATTAGGATTGTGATACACTATGACCTGACCTAAATTGTTAGACAGATATTGACCAACATATAAATATATATAATTAATATAGGTTTGTGAATCCGAGGTCAACCTTGCACTTGTTCAATGACGACATATGTATTTTTACTATGAAATACAGTATTGTGAGTTTCATTTGCCCCCTTTTACTCTTTATATTTTTGAGCTGAGAATACATGCAAATGTTTTATTAACTGTTTTACAATATTTATATGCGTGAGTTTCATTACTCCATTTTTAAATGTTTTTAAAATATATTTTGGGGATTTAGAATACATGTGCAACTTTTATAAATGTTTGACGAAATAGACACAAGTACTTAAAAACATTCTACGAATGAGTTATGAGTACACCGGATATCACCCCTTTTAGTCTGGTAATCTGAGAATTTGGGAACCGAGCCCCAAATTGACGCGAATCCTAAAGATAGATCTATGGGCACTAACAAGCCCCAGTCAGAGAATTTAAACTGCTTTAGTACTTCAAAATAGGTATACAACCGCCAGCTTTAAAAGATATGATCTGTTTGTGAGGTGTACACAACCATCATATTTAAAAGAGTGGCCTGATTGTATGCCTTTTGCATGACCGTGCGGAATGTCGGTATGCGGGGGATATTCTAGATGCATTTTGTTAAGGTCGATTATCAGGTGTTTGTAGTTCGTATGAATGACTTTTATCTCTATGCCGTGCGAAATGCCTGATAGTAGATTATGTTTATGAAAGATGGAATTTAAATCTTGTGGTCTATTAAAAATATGGAATTGATGGATTATGATAAACTAATGAACTCACCAACCTTTTGGTTGACACTTTAAAGCATGTTTATTCTCAGGTTTGAAAGAAATCTTCCGCTGTGCATTTGTTCATTATAAAGATATTACTTGGAGTCATTCATGGCATATTTCAAAAGACGTTGCATTCAAGTCGTTGAGTTCAATAGAGATTAATATTAAGTAAATGACAGATTAGGTCATTTATAAGTTGGATATTATGAAATGGTATGCATGCCTGTCAACTTTTGATGTAATGAAAGGTTGTCTTTTAAAAATAAATGCAACGTTTGTAAAATATATCATATAGCGGTCCAATACCTCGCGATGTAATCATATGTTATTGTATTCGTCCTTATGGATTAGGACGGGTCGTCTCATGTGGTATCAGAGCTGGTTTAAGCTGTCTCGTCGGCTTAATCGTAGAGGGGGTTCTCACAGTGTTACCTGTGATGAAGCATTGGCTCTTACTCCTCGCAGTCCGAATATGGTTGGCTTTCGTCGAGAGGCGGGCCGTAAAATCAGTGTCTGAGGTACGCTCAGTGGTCACTAGGTAGTTAGCTGAGAAGGCACTGAGTGGGATGCATCCCCACATGTCTCATATGGTATCAGAGCGGTGGTCTTAGCGAACCAGGTCTGCATTAGTGTGTCTAACTGATAGTCGTTAGGATGCATTAGTGAGTCTGGACTTCGACCGTGTCTGCATGTCAAAAGTTTTGCTTATCATTTTCGTCAGAAGTTACCTGCTTATCATTCTTAGTCTAGACACATCTTACTGCATTGATTGCATGAATAGTGTATAGACAAAATCCATATCTTAGCGTATCTGCTAATTCATATCTTAGCGTATCTATTACTGTAAACTTTGCCTGCCATATTCCGCAAATTCCTTCGTAATTTACGAAATCTTTTGGTCTATATATATATATGGATATTCTATGTAATTAGAATCCCGATAGTCGGAAAAACAATTGTACGAAATGGAATTTGTCATTAGTTCAAGTCCCTCGGATTCCGAAATGGAATCCCACTCAAGCTCCGAAAGCAGTGTGACTGGAATGGATCAACCAATCAACCATCATCTATTCTGGATGAATTGGGGATGGGTTCGTAGCCTCCTCAATCATTGGAGACAAGAAGAAGGCGATCCCTTCCATCCACCACATTGCCCTCTTGGTGATGAACCTGAAGCACTTACCGGTGAACCTGTTCGTAATACCATTTTCTCTCTCATTTCCAGAGTTTCTCGTCACGATTATATACTATCTACAATTTTAGATCTTATTCATCCACTCGTCCGAACCGACAACCACCCCGGCATAATAGAAGAACTTAACGAACTTCGCGCTCGGGTAGTGGCTTTGGAGAATATGGTGCAAAGGTTACAAACACCTGCAGCAGCACCAGCAGTACCACCACCATCAACTCCAACAGTACCATTACCACCCCCAACCATAACTATCACACCCCCAGTTAGGGCTTGGGCGAAATGTGACTTAATACCAAACAAACCAACATATTATAATATACGAGAACAATACTAAATGATAAAATAAACTTTATTGAGTACGCAGCGAAAAATGAAATGTCGTTACAAAGAAATAAAGTAATTGTTCAAATGCAAAAGTAGTAAATGCGATATCTCTTGATCCTATGTCCAAGTAGCATCACATAAGTAGTAAGTAAGAAAGCTTGAATCAATCAGCACCTGAGACAAAACATGCTAAAGTGTCAACCAAAAAAGGTTGAGTGAAGTTCATAGGTTTAACAAATAAGTTTGACCGTTGTTTTAGACCACAAGATTTAGTTTGTAAAGTTGATCTCGCAGATCAAAAAGTTATGCCAGTGCGTGATATTTAGACTAAACGTTCAAGTTTGCCCCACAGACAAGTTGTAGTTTATACTTGTCGGTTTAATTTCATTATTAAGTAATACAATGACTTGGTCAAATGTATCGGGGACGTTACTCCCGATAGGCCTACCCCCAATAATTAAGCATGCATTTAACGAGCAATTAAAAATATCACTGTAGGGACTTAGTCGGACATAGCCGGGTATAGCATAGTTTAGCAGTTTGGCACTTGTGTCTAAATTGTAAAATGTAAAAAACAGCATGTGTCTCACCCTAATAAAAGTAAGTAAGTTTGCTAGCAATAAAGAGTGGGGCTATGAATTCACCTTAGTAAGTAGAGAGAGATCGTTATTCCTTGGAATAGAAAGTTGGATGAACGTAAGCAGAAAGTCAACCTAAGGACATTTAAGAGTAGTTAAGTGTTTTGCCTAAATTTAAGTTAAGTATGAAAGTGTTTTAAGTATAGTTCGTTTTACTAAGTTTCCCTTCCTAGTAAGTTTCCATTTTTAGAAAATTTCTATTTTTAGTAAGTTTATAATTAGAAAGTTTCTATTTTAAAAGTGTTTCCATTTTAGGATATTTGCCATATTAGATATACTTCCAATCACCCCTTTCCTTCGAATGGCCATTTCAGGTCTAGGGGCTTGAGCTATATGATCCTTTAAATCGAAAAATCCAAACCCTTCCGCCTAGAGTTTCGTAGAAACCATTCGTCAAGAAAGTTCGAAGATCTATATATATCCAATATATATCCAAAAATGTTTTTATGTGTTATAATATAAGTAGTAGGTTATAAGTGTTAGTAATAGTAATAGTGTATAATTATTATATAGTAGTAATAGTAGTATTAGGGTTTCATTAATTAATTAGGTTTAATTAATTAAAGTATTTAATGATAAGGGTTTTGTAATAAATGTTTAGGTTTAGGGTTTAGTGTAGTAATGATTAGGTAATGATTAGGGTTTTAATTAATTAAAGTAGTATTAGGGTTTTAGGGTTTTAATTAAGGTATTAGGGTTTAGTAAATTAGGGTTTAGTATATATATATAATTCGTGTATATGTATATATATATATATATATATAGTATTTTTTTTAAAACCGTATATGTATGTATGTGTATATAAAATATATATTTTTTTACATGTATATATATATGTATCGATTTGTGTATATGTATATATGTATTGATTTTGTTTCCTTAATTAAACACAAACTAATCTTTATCTAATCTCCTAGAGTTTAAAGATCAAAACTCCTTTTCCCTTTTTTTTCGGTCAACATACACATACATACATATTTACTTTTTTTTCTTCTTTCATATATATATATATATATATATATATATATATATATATATATATATATATATATATATATATATATATATATATATATATATATATATATATATATATATATAGATGATAATGCTAAAAACGAACATATATTTCATAGCATTATCCCTCAAGAAAGACAAGCTTTTAGTTGCAATTGTTCTATTTACAAGTGATATTCGTTTAAATAATAAAAGGTGATGACAAAAGACAAATTCGATGACTTGAAGACGCAAACGACCAAAAAGTTCAAAAGTACAAAGTACAATCAAAGTGGTTCAAATTATTGATGAGAAACGTCTCAAAATTACAAGAGTACAAGATGCAAAACGCAAAGTACAAGATATTAAATTGTAGGCAAGGACGTTCGAAAACCTAGAACCGGGACTAGAGTCAACTCTCAACGCTCGACGCGACGGACTAAAAATTACAAGTCAACTATGCACATAAATATAATATAATATATAAATAATTCTTATAAATTATTTATATTTTATATTATTTATTAAAAGTGTCGGCAAGCTAGGAGCCAAGAGTACCTGAGCTGGAAAAAGAGACCATGCGATCGCATGGCCTGGAGGCCTAAATCCCATGCGATCGTATGGTGAACAGTATCTGGCCACATCCCTATAAAAAGCAGTTTGGTGATCGAACTTAACACATCTTTTTCTCTTCTTCATCTATCAACGTATATATATATATATATATATATATATATATATATATATATATATATATATATATATATATATATATATATATATATATATATATTATAATTTTAATTTTAATTTTAATTTTAATTTTAATTTTAAGGGTATGTTAGCGAATATTGTAAGGGTGTAAGTCGAAATTCTGTTCGTGTAACGCTACGCTATTTTTAATCATTGTAAGTTATGTTCAACCTTTTTAAATTAATGTCTCGTAGCTAAGTTATTATTATGCTTATTTAAGCCGAAGTAATCGTGATGTTGGGCTAAAATATTAAAGATTGGGTAATTGGACTTTGTACCATAATTGGGGTTTGGACAAAAGAACGACACTTGTGGAAATTAGACTATGGGCTATTAATGGGCTTTATATTAACTAAATGATACCTCGTTAATTTAATATATAGACTTATAATTTGACGTATTTATATATAACCACATACGCTTGACTGGGTACAGTGGGCGGGATATCTATAAATACCAATAATTGTTCATTTTACCGAACACGGAACTGGATTAATAGTTAATGGACTAGTTGAAACAGGGGTGGATTATATTCAAGGGTAATTGGTGTAATTGTTAACAAAGTAATAAAACCTTGGATTACACGCAGTCGATAACCTGGTGTATTCATTAAACAAAGTATTAAGACCTTGTTACAATTCGAATCCCCAATTAGTTGGAATATTTGACTTCGAGTATAAGGATAATTTGACGAAGACTCTCGCACTTTATATTTATGACTGATGGACTATTATGGACAAAACCGTATGGACATATCAAATAATCCAGGATAAAGGACAATTAACCCATGGTACTAAACTAAAAACAACACGTCGAACATCATGATTACGGAAGTTTAAATAAGCATAATTCCTTTATTTCATATTTAATTGCACTTTTAATTATCGCACTTTTATTTACTGTCATTTTATTTTAATTGCTCTTTTAATTATCGTACTTTTTAATTATCGCAATTTTATTTATCGCAATTTCATTATCGTTATTTACTTTACGCTTTAAATTAAGTCTTTTATACATTTAATATTTTACATTTGGTTTTAACTGCGACTTAAGTTTTAAAATCGACAAATCGGTCATTAAACGGTAAAATCCCCCTTTTATAATAATAATACTACTTATATATATATATATTTATATTTATACAAATATAGTTTTAAAAATATAGCGTTAAACTTGGCTGAGTTCCCTGTGGACGAACCGGACTTACTAAAAACTACACTACTGTACGATTAGGTACACTGCCTATAAGTGTTGTAGCAAGGTTTAGGTATATCCACTCTATAAATAAATAAATAACTTGTGTAAAAATGTATCGTATTTAATAGTATTTCCTAGCAAAAATTAATACTATTTCATATACCCCTCGCATAACATCAAGTATTTTTGGCGCCGCTGCCGGGGACACTAAAACACCGAAAGCGCAACGCTATATATATAAAAAAAAATACCAGAACCCCATGCGATCGCATGGGGTTTGGCCAGTAAAACCATGTGATCGCATGGATAAAGAAAACTGGGCAGAATCAAAAACCCATTGAGCTGTTCTGTTCTTCCCACTCCAACACACACATACACATGAACACTCTCCAAAATCCACTCTAAATTCGCCATTTTTTCACCAAAATTCACCAAATTTCTCGCTATAATCCGCTCTAAACATGAATTTGATAAGAAGTTTATCAAGAAGGGTAACATTTTCACCCCTAAACCTCTTTAAATTTGATTTTTAGTGTTCTTGAGCTATAATTTTCCTAATTTGATGCTATTTAACATGATTTGAAGCCAAAAACTTCAAAATTTTTAGGAATCTAGGGTTTGTGTTCTTGAGCAATTTGGGGCTTTTTGATATAAACAGGTTATGGACGATTTTTGTCATGAATTATTGCTAAATTAAGTAGTGTAATATGTTTAGTTAGCTAAATGATCCAAACTTTAGTCCTAAACATGATTTTTGAGAATTAAAGTGGACTTTTTAGGTATAAAATTCATGAACTTGATTAAATTGATGTAAATGCCATTTGAAACTTGTTTAATTGCTAGTAATGGTTATTTTAACATGTTATTTTAGTTGAATGCTTATGAACTTTGTAAACATTTTCATATATGCTTATTTGAAAAAGTGTAGAATTGTTAAAATTGTGAAAATGTGTATAAGTTTAATTTTGATTAAACATGTTATTGTAATTCTTTCAAGTTGTTATTTTGCTAACACTAATGCATATTTGGATGCACAAATTTTGTGTTTAATGTGTTTTGCAGAGATTTACTAATACTGATGGTGCATCATCATCATCTAGACAACCTGCTCCAGAACCTGAACCAGAAATGCAATATGAACCGGAGCAACAACAGGAACAACAACAACAACCTGATCAACACGTACCTTATTATGATCCGCATCAAGAATTTGTTGATGCTTACGTAGTATTTCCGATGCATCCAATAGTACAACACCCAACGATTCATGAAGAACAGTTGCATCCCAATTTGAGATTTGATCGAAGCTGGAAAGATTACCCGACATATCAAAGTAACAAATTCAAACTGGTACCGAAAAATGTAGAAGTGCCGAGGGTAATCGATTGGGAGCCTTTGGAAAGGGTCCAACTTGCTAACTCAGTTAGACAGCATTTGATCCAAAGGTATGGCAGCTCTTCTTTTCCCGATTGGGAACGTTTATTCACCATTCGTAGACCTGTATATAAGGAATGGTGTGTTGAGCTTATGAGTACTATAGCGTTAAATGCGGATGTAGATAGGTTAGATGATAGAAGTTTTCTTAGATTTATACTTGGCCGTAGGATGTACAGGATGTCCATGCTGGACATGGCCAGGGCTTTACAGATATATACGCCCACTCAATTACTCCTACCCGATTGTATGAATTTGATTTATCATGGTGAAAGGGTAGATAGGAATTTTGATGCTAACGCCGTCTGGAGGCGTAGTTCAGATTTTAATGTTTTTGGGTGGGCAGGAACACACACCTACTTACATATTCACAGAGCCGAGCTTCGTATAATTAATAGATTTCTGGCTAACTCGATTACACAGAGAGGTCACAACAAGGAGAAAATGACCTTACATGATTTATTTTACCTAAAAGTGTATTCGAGACCCAAGAGGCTTTGTTAATATCCCTTACTGTGTTGGTTTTTATTTGTCTATGATGGTGGAAGGAATACAGGAAGGTAGAATAATAGGAGGAGGTATTTTTGTTACTCTTATTGGAGAGTATTTGGGTGTAGATAGGGATCAAGGGGGTCCACTTTTGGTATGTAGGGAACAGGTTGAGCCTTTAGGATTGAGGGTCTATCAGGGTGCTAAGGTATTAAAGAGCAGACGCAATCAGGCAATACCATATGTTGGTAATCATCCTCAGGTAGAGAGAGGTTCAGATGAGGAAATGGAGGAAGCAGATGACATTAGGGATGTTATTAGGGAGGCTATGACTGACGTCTACCAGCGTGTAGATGAGGTAGAAATGACAAACGAGGAGAGACATAGACGGTACGAGCAGTGGCAAGCCCGGAATGATTACGAGCATTGCAGGCAATGACAGCATGATAGATGGGACTATCATCAGCGTCAGATCATGAGCCGGCTATCACCTCAGGATCACTACGTACCGACCAGACCCGCTTACTATCCTCCACACCAGCCCGAGATGAGACCACCATATACTCTCTACGACCCTAACCAGGCCTACCAGTATACCTATCACCAACCATGGAACCCGACCGATGACATGAACTGGAACCCCTATCCAGATTGATATAGTTCCGTTGGTGATTTTTATGATTTTTATCTTTTTATTATTTTTTATTTATGTTTAAACAGACAAATATTGATACTTTTATTGTAATGTTTAATATTTTTATTATGTTGTACTAATATTTCATATTTGATTTGAAAGTGGGATTTTAAGTCCCATTTCAAATTACCATGCATGTTTATATTTGTATGTATGTATATTGTCAATTGTATACAACAGGGTAAAACAGCGCATTTTCAAAGACTGATATTAAGTTCAGCAAAAGCTACTAATTTTGACGACAAAACGAAAAACAAATGTGATGTAACAACAAGAACGAAATAAACAAATGATGTGCACCATTTATCATTCAGCAAACAAACGCCAATATGTTTGGAAACTTTGGTAAAATTTAATCATTTTTCTATGCTAATCACCCTCAATAATTTAAATTGTTACTGATTTCTTGCAAATGAGGGCATTGCAAGATCTTAAGTGTGAGAAGGGGTTAAATTATTTCGGATTTTTAAAATTTTTGACTTATACACTTGGTTACCATTAAAAATACTAGTAACGCAGTAGTTGTATTAGAATCTAGTGCTCTCTGATAATAAAGAACAGCCCTAGTCTTATATACTGACTACCAATTCTAGTAAAATTTTTCAAAATTTTCAAATAAATGAATTCAAAATCATGTTTATACATATTTATGAACGATAAAACTAGGTGTTAACACCGAAATTATTGTTACCTCGGAAAGGACATAAATTGAGAAACAACCCAAAATGTTAGAATTCATTTAAAATAGAATAGAGGACAATAAAAAGGCAAAGAAAGGAAAATAAAAGCCAAGTGTGGAAAAAATTTACCAAGTTGTTTAAAACATATATCACATATTTTTACAAATAATTGAAGATACTTTTATTTTGGACAAAATTAACCGTTTTACCCGGTAAATTGTAATATATTTGAAAGAAAAGATAGATCTACACGATGAATCAATTCCATCATTAAAAGGAAGTAAAGTCTTCTGAAAAAGACACGCGCTTCTTGATTTATGTCAGGAAGTTGTCGTCCGGACCAGTTGTAGAATCTACGAAAAACCTTGAAAAGTTTTCTCGAAAATCAGCTGGAAATCCACGGACCTCAGCATCAAACAGGGTCGCTAAGTGGTCAGACTTATCCTAACCATGAGAGGATATGTCTCGTAAAATGGAGAGGGCACCGTGCAAATTAGCTTGATAAGACTAATGAATCAGATCCTCAGAAAGGATAATCTCCTTAAAAGATCAAAAATCTGCTTTTAAGACTGATATTACTCAATCCTTGAGATTGACTTTTAAAGATTGAGAATTCAAACTCATGGAATTCGTTGATATCTAAACTTGAGCTTGAACGAGAAAATATTTGATCAAATTACAAACCGATTTGTTTTCTGAAAAACCCATTTTAATGCGTTCATTACCATTGAACGTAAAATCCTAGGAATTCACCTGGAATTTATTAGGTCACCTGAACCAAATCGGGTGTCAACCGTAAAAACGGTGGTTGCATAGCATGGTCGAAGACAGGACTTTGTGCCAGACCGAAAAACTATAGGGTGATCTTTACTATTGCTCCTACAAAGGATAGTAATTGCATCCGACACGTTATAGACCATAATTAAAAGCATGTCAGGGGACATTGCCTTAACAGTTGCTTGTTCAACGCTTTCCTTTACAACCGGACGGTAGTTTACCGAACGGTAATATACGGAGCAAGTAAACCGGACGTGTTGCTTTCCCAATACAAGGTTAGCAAGTGGGTGACACAAAACCATAAGTTTTGAGCTAAAATTTTCAAATCTGAAACCCTGCAAACTCACAAAAACATTTTGCAAACACCGGTGAAGGGTTATTCCGAAAAACTTATCTAGGGTAAAAGCTAGATTTAATTTTCAAAAGATCAAATGTTTTCATAAAGATCCAATTTCCTTAAGGATCTAAATTTTTATATTCATGTGGGACTGTAAACCACAACGTTACTATCATCGTTCATACCGCCGTATAGAAATCACTGATATACAAAGTGTGAAGAATAAAGAAGTGATTCTAGTATTTGTATTTCAAGACTATATTGCTTGAGGATAAGCAAAGCTCAAATGTGGGAATATTTAATAATGCTAAAAACGATCATATATTTCATAGCATTATCCCTCAAGAAAGACAAGCTTTTAGTTGCAATTGTTCTATTTACAAGTGATATTCGTTTAAATAATAAAAGGTGAAGACAAAAGACAGATTCGACGACTTGAAGACATAAACGAACAAAAAGCTCAAAAGTACAAAGTACAATCAAAGTGGTTCAAATTATTGATGAGAAACGTCTCAAAATTACAAGAGTACAAGACGCAAAACGCAAAGTACAAGATATTAAATTGTACGCAAGGACGTTTCTAAAATCCGGAACCCGGACTAGAGTCAACTCTCAATGCTCAACGCAACGGACTAAAAATTAAAAGTCAACTATGCACATAAACATAATATAATATATAAATAATTCTTATAAATTATTTATATATTATATTATTTATTAAAAGTGTCGGCAAGCTAGGAGCCAAGAGTACCTGAGTTGGAAAAAGAGGCCATGCGATCGCATGGCCTGGAGGCCTAAATCCCATGCGATCACATGGTGAACAGTATCTGGGCACATCACTATAAAAAGCAGTTTGGTGATCGAACTTAACACATCTTTTTCTCTTCTTCATCTATCAACGTATATATATATATATATATATATATATATATATATATATATATATATATATATATATATATATATATATATATATATATATATATATATATATATTATAATTTTAATTTTAATTTTAATTTTAATTTTAATTTTAATTATAATTTTAATTTTAATAATAAGGGTATGTTAGCGAATGTTGTAAGGGTGTAAGTCGAAATTCTGTCCGTGTAACGCTACGCTATTTTTAATCATTGTAAGTTATGTTCAACCTTTTTAAATTAATGTCTCATAGCTAAGTTATTATTATGCTTATTTAAGCCGAAGTAATCGTGATGTTGGGCTAAAATATTAAAGATTGGGTAATTGAGCTTTGTACCATAATTGGGGTTTGGACAAAAGAACGACACTTGTGAAAATTAGACTATGGGCTATTAATGGGCTTTATATTAACTAAATAATACCTCATTAATTTAATATATAGACTTATAATTTGACGTATTTATATATAACCACATACTCTTGACTAGGGTACGGTGGGCGGGATATCTATAAATACCAATAATTGTTCATTTTACTGGACACGGAACTGGATTAATAGTTAATGGACTAGTTGAAACAGGGGTGGATTACATTCAAGGGTAATTGGTGTAATTATTAACAAAGTAATAAAACCTTGGATTACACGCAGTCGATAACCTGGTGTATTCATTAAACAAAGTATTAAGACCTTGTTACAATTCGAATCCCCAATTAGTTGGAATATTTGACTTTGGGTATAAGGATAATTTGACGAAGACTCTCGCACTTTATATTTATGACTGATGGACTATTATGGACAAAACTGTATGGACATATCAAATAATCCAGGATAAAGGACAATTAACCCATGGTACTAAACTAAAAACAACACGTCGAACATCATGATTACGGAAGTTTAAATAAGCATAATTCCTTTATTTCATATTTAATTGCACTTTTAATTATAGCACTTTTATTTACTGTCATTTTATTTTAATTGCACTTTTAATTATCGTACTTTTTGATTATTGCAATTTTATTTATCGTAATTTCATTATCGTTATTTATTTTACGCTTTAAATTAAGTCTTTTATACATTTAATATTTTACATTAGGTTTTAACTGCGACTTAAGTTTTAAAATCGACAAACCGGTCATTAAACGGTAAAATCCCCCTTTTATAATAATAATACTACTTATATATATATATATATATATATATATATATATATATATATATATATATATATATATATATATATATATATATATATATATATATATACAAATATAGTTTTAAAAATATAGCGTTAAACTTGGCTGAGTTCCCTGTGGACGAACCGGACTTACTAAAAACTACACTATTGTACGATTAGGTACACTGCCTATAAGTATTGTAGCAAGGTTTAGGTATATCCACTCTATAAATAAATAAATAACTTGTGTAAAAATGTATCGTATTTAATAGTATTTCCTAGCAAAAATTAATACTATTTCATATACCCCTCGCATAACATCAATAGATCTATGTGTGTTCATGTATATATTGTATATGTTTATGAATTAACAAGTTTATAACATGAATATGAATTAAACAAAGATAAAAGATTATGTAAATAAGTTAGGGTTTATGTTATACCTTTGAAGATTCGAAGAGGATTAACAAAGAAAGATGAAACACTTGAAGATTGAAGATCAAAGCACTTTAACAACCAAGAACACCTTGAAGATTCTTGAAGAACGCGAAGAACACGAAGAACAACTTGAAGGTCACTTGGAAAACCCTTGAAGGTGGTGATGGATTTCGATGGTGATGGTGGTGGTGGTTTCGATTTTGGCCGACACTAAGGAGAGAGGGAGAGATTTTGAGAGAGTGTGAAAGGTCCAACGTATCGTGGACTGAGTTTACTTCGTTTACCGAAGCGGACAACACCTTTCCAAGGGGATACTTTCAACATGACTTTATCTCCAACTTGGATACTTTCAACTTGGTATACTTTCAATGGTATCGATGTCTTTTCATTTCTTATCGGCATAGCTCTTTTGTCGGATACGGGCAATTTCTAATCGTTGCTTAATCTGAGCGATCTTTTCGGTAGTTTCGTGAATGATTTCGGGACCAGTTAAATGTCTGTCCTCGAGTTCGTCCCAACACAAAGGGGATCTACATTTTCGTCCATATAAAGCTTCAAAAGGTGCAGCTTTAATACTGGAGTGATAACTGTTGTTGTAAGAAAATTCAACTAAAGGTAGACGTCTATCCCAACCTTTGCCGAAATCGATTGCATAAGCACATAGCATATCTTCCATGGTTTGAATAGTTCGTTCACTTTGACCACTAGTTTGTGGATGATAGGCTGTACTCATGTCGAGTTGAGTTCTAAAAGCAGATTGTAAAGTTTTAAAGAATCTGGATACGAATCGACTGTCACGATCAGAAATAATCGAGATAGGAACACCATGACGTGAGACAATTTCTTTAATATAAAGCTGTGATAATTTCTCCATCTTGTCAGTTTCCTTGATCGGTATGAAATGCGCAGATTTAGTAAGACGATCAACTACGACCCAAATAGTATCGTTACCATTCGAAGTCTTAGGTAACTTAGTAACGAAGTCCATAGTGATACATTCCCATTTCCACTGCGAAATATCGGGTTGTGTCAACAGGCCAGAAGGCTTTTGATGTTCGGCCTTGACTTTCAAACAAGTGAGACATTTGCTAACATAAGTAGCAATGTCGGATTTCATGTTAGGCCACCAGTGGAATTCCTTCACATCGTGATACATCTTACTGGAACCGGGATGAATAGAATATCTAGTCTTATGTGATTCATCCAAGACTAGTTCACGGAGATTACCGAAGCGAGGAACCCAAATTCTGTTGCCAAAGTACCGTGTACCATTAGCTTTCACTTGAAGTTGGTTCTTGAAACCAATAGGTCCTTCACCTTCGATAAGTGTCAGTTTAATAGCTTCCGATTGAGCTTCACAGATTCACGAGATAAGATTTGATTTGATTTTCAGGTTTAGAGCACGAACACATTTAACATCGTCTTTTCAACTAAGGGCATCGGCAACTACATTCGCCTTACCGGGATGATATTTCAGCTCACAGTGATAATCGTTCAATAACTCGAGCCATCGGCTTTGCCTCATGTTCAGCTATTTTTGATCAAAGATGTGTTGAAGACTTTTATGGTCAGTTTACACCGTAAACTTAGTACCATATAGATAATATCTCCATATCTTTAATGCAAATACTACGGCACCTAACTCAAGGTCATGTGTGGTATAGTTCTCCTCGTGTTTCTTCAATTGCCTAGATGCGTAGGTAATAACCTTTTCACGTTGCATTAAAACACAACCAAAGCCTTGCTTCAAAGCATCGCAGTAAACAACAAAATCGTCAGTACCTTCGGGTAAGGATAGAATTAGGGTTGTGGTCAATTTCTCCTTCAGAATCTTGAAAGCAGATTCCTGTTCATCGAACCACTCAAACTTCTTCCCTTTTTGAGTTAGCTTTGTAAGAGGTTTAGCAAGTAGGGAAAAAATCTTTTATAAACCTTCGATAGTAACCGGCAAGTCCCAAAAATTGACGAATATGCTTCGCAGTCTTTGGTATCTCTCAGTTCTGAATAGCAGTAATCTTAGCTGGATCGACATGTATTCCATTTCCATCAACAACATGTCCAAGAAATTGTACAGTTTTGAGCCAAAACTCGCACTTAGAAAATTTAGCATAAAGTTGTTCCTTTCGTAAGAGTTCAAGAATAATGTGCAAATGTTGCTCATGTTCTTCCTCACTCTTGGAGTAGATCAAAATGTCATCAATAAAAACAATGACGAATTTGTCGAGATAAGGTTTGTAAACACAGTTCATAAGATCCATGAACACAGCAGGAGCGTTGGTCAAACCAAAAGGCGTGACATAAAATTCATAGTGCCCATAGCGAGTGCGAAAAGCAGTCTTAGGAATATCGGATTCCTTGACTTGGAGTTGGTGATAACCTGATCTCAAATTAATCTTTGAATAGACGCTTGACCCTTGAAGTTGGTGGAATAGATCATCAATACGTGGCAACGGGTAACGATTCTTGATAGTAAGCTTGTTGAGTTCGCGGTAATCAATGCACATCCTCAACGTACCATCTTTCTTCTTAACGAATAGAATAGGAGCTCCCCATGGGGACGAGCTTGGACGAATGAAACCTTTATCCAATAATTCTTGGAGTTGGTTGGATAATTCCTTCATCTCGGAGGGTGATAATCAGTATGGAGCTTTAGCAATAGGTGCAGCACCGGGAGTTAAATCAATTTGAAATTCAACTTGTCGAGGAGGTGGAAGACCAGAAAGATCTTTGGGAAACACATCGAGAAAGTCTTTAACCACTGGTACATCTTCAATACTCTTCTCTTTCGATTCAATCATCTTAACGTGGGTTAGAATAGCTGGATAACCTTTCATAAGGTATTTGCGGGTTTTGATACATGAGATAATATTGAGATTGGAACCACTCTTTTCACCTTGGATGATGAGAGTCTCTCAATTTCCCAACGGAACATGAACAGTTTTATCGTAACACATGATAGTAGCATGTAATGGACATAACTAATCCATTCCAACTACGACGTCAAAACTTCCGAGCTCGACCGGCAAAAGGTCTATCTTAAATTCTTTATTGGCTAAGATTAGGTTGCAGTTTTTATAGATTTTATCGACTTGCATGATCTTTCCATTGGCTACTTCTACTAATCGTTTAGTTTCTAAGGGTTGAGGCTTTTCAGTAAATAGGGTACAAAATTCACTAGACACGTAACTTCTGTCAGCACCAGTATCGAATAAAATAGTGGCATAACTTACCATCATTACCCTTGGTCTCAACCTGCTTACTAGCCGACGCTCTTCTTCTCTTGGCCAACATCAAATTTTGTGCCATAAGAATCACTGCATCAAGAGTAACCTTCTCGGCAGCAATAACATTCCCCTGAACATCCTCGGGGTGACCTTTAATATATCGTTCAATCCTTCTAGCTTAGGTAGGAAACATCTCGGGACATAGAATAGAATGAAATGTCCCGTTCTTATTGATTAAAAACGTTCCATATTAATTGATTTCGTTGCGAGGTTTTGACCTCTATATGAGACGTTTTTCAAAGACTGCATTCATTTTTAAAACAAACCATAACCTTTATTTCATAAATAAAGGTTTAAAAAGCTTTACGTAGATTATCAAATAATGATAATCTAAAATATCCTGTTTACACACGACCATTACATAATGGTTTACAATACAAATATGTTACATCGAAATCAGTTTCTTGAATGCAGTTTTTACACAATATCATACAAACATGGACTCCAAATCTTGTCCTTATTTTAGTATGCAACAGCGGAAGCTCTTAATATTCACCTGAGAATAAACATGCTTTAAACGTCAACAAAAATGTTGGTGAGTTATAGGTTTAACCTATATATATCAAATCATAACAATAGACCACAAGATTTCATATTTCAATACACATCCCATACATAGAGATAAAAATCATTCATATGGTGAACACCTGGTAACCGACAATAACAAGATGCATATATAAGAATATCCCCATCATTCCGGGACACCCTTCGGATATGATATAAATTTCGAAGTACTAAAGCATCCGGTACTTTGGATGGGGTTTGTTAGGCCCAATAGATCTATCTTTAGGATTCGCGTCAATTAGGGTGTCTGTTCCCTAATTCTTAGATTACCAGACTTAATAAAAAGGGGCATATTCGATTTCGATAATTCAACCATAGAATGTAGTTTCACGTACTTGTGTCTATTTTGTAAATCATTTATAAAACCTGCATGTATTCTCATCCCAAAAATATTAGATTTTAAAAGTGGGACTATAACTCACTTTCACAGATTTTTATTTCGTCGGGAAGTAAGACTTGGCCACTGGTTGATTCACGAACCTATAACAATATATACATATATATCAAAGTATGTTTAAAATATATTTACAACACTTTTAATATATTTTGATGTTTTAAGTTTATTAAGTCAGCTGTCCTCGTTAGTAACCTACAACTAGTTGTCCACAGTTAGATGTACAGAAATAAATCGATTAATATTATCTTGAATCAATCCACGACCCAGTGTATACGTATCTCAGTATTGATCACAACTCAAACTATATATATTTTGGAATCAACCTCAACCCTGTATAGCTAACTCCAACATTCACATATAGAGTGTCTATGGTTGTTCCGAAATATATATAGATGTGTCGACATGATAGGTCGAAACATTGTATACGTGTCTATGGTATCTCAAGATTACATAATATACAATACAAGTTGATTAAGTTATGGTTGGAATAGATTTGTTACCAATTTTCACGTAGCTAAAATGAGAAAAATTATCCAATCTTGTTTTACCCATAACTTCTTCATTTTAAATCCGTTTTGAGTGAATCAAATTGCTATGGTTTCATATTGAACTCTATTTTATGAATCTAAATAGAAAAGTATAGGTTTATAGTCGGAAAAATAAGTTACAAGTCGTTTTTGTAAAGGTAGTCATTTCAGTCGAAAGAACGACGTCTAGATGACCATTTTAGAAAACATACTTCCACTTTGAGTTTAACCATAATTTTTGGATATAGTTTCATGTTCATAATAAAAATCATTTTCTCAGAATAACAACTTTTAAATCAAAGTTTATCATAGTTTTTAATTAACTAACCCAAAACAGCCCGCGGTGTTACTACGACGGCGTAAATCCGGTTTTACGGTGTTTTTCGTGTTTCCAGGTTTTAAATCATTAAGTTAGCATATCATATAGATATAGAACATGTGTTTAGTTGATTTTAAAAGTCAAGTTAGAAGGATTAACTTTTGTTTGCGAACAAGTTTAGAATTAACTAAACTATGTTCTAGTGATTACAAGTTTAAACCTTCGAATAAGATAGCTTTATATGTATGAATCGAATGATGTTATGAACATCATTACTACCTTAAATTCCTTGGATAAACCTACTGGAAAAGAGAAAAATGGATCTAGCTTCAATGGATCCTTGGATGGCTCGAAGTTCTTGAAGCAGAATCATGACACGAAAACAAGTTCAAGTAAGATCATCACTTGAAATAAGATTGTTATAGTTATAGAAATTGAACCAAAGTTTGAATATGATTATTACCTTGTATTAGAATGATAACCTACTGTAAGAAACAAAGATTTCTTGAGGTTGGATGATCACTTTACAAGATTGGAAGTGAGCTAGCAAACTTGAAAGTATTCTTGATTTTATGAAACTAGAACTTTTGGAATTTATGAAGAACACTTAGAACTTGAAGATAGAACTTGAGAGAGATCAATTAGATGAAGAAAATTGAAGAATGAAAGTGTTTGTAGGTGTTTTTGGTCTTTGGTGTATGGATTAGATATAAAGGATATGTAATTTTGTTTTCATGTAAATAAGTCATGAATGATTACTCATATTTTTGTAATTTTATGAGATATTTCATGCTAGTTGCCAAATGATGGTTCCCACATGTGTTAGGTGACTCACATGGGCTGCTAAGAGCTGATCATTGGAGTGTATATACCAATAGTACATACATATAAAAGCTGTGTATTGTACGAGTACGAATACGGGTGCATACGAGTAGAATTGTTGATGAAACTGAACGAGGATGTAATTGTAAGCATTTTTGTTAAGTAGAAGTATTTTGATAAGTGTATTGAAGTCTTTCAAAAGTGTATAAATACATATTAAAACACTACATGTATATACATTTTAACTGAGTCGTTAAGTCATCGTTAGTCGTTACATGTAAGTGTTGTTTTGAAACCTTTAGGTTAACGATCTTGTTAAATGTTGTTAACCCAATGTTTATAATATCAAATGAGATTTTAAATTATTATATTATCATGATATTATCATGTATGAATATCTCTTAATATGATATATATACATTAAATGTCTTTACAACGATAATCGTTACATATATGTCTCGTTTAAAAATCATTAAGTTAGTAGTCTTGTTTTTACATATGTAGTTCATTGTTAATATACTTAATGATATGTTTACTTATCATAGTATCATGTTAACTATATATATATCCATATATATGTCATCATATAGTTTTTACAAGTTTTAACGTTCGTGAATCACCGGTCAACTTGGGTGGTCAATTGTCTATATGAAACATATTTCAATTAATCAAGTCTTAATAAGTTTGATTGCTTAACATGTTGGAAACATTAAATCATGTAAATATCAATCTCAATTAATATATATAAACATGGAAAAGTTCGGGTCATTACAGTACCTACCCGTTAAATAAATTTCGTCCCGAAATTTTAAGCTGTTGAAGGTGTTGACGAATCTTCTGGAAATAGATGCGGGTATTTCTTCTTCATCAGATCTTCACGCTCCCAGGTGAACTCGGGTCCTCTATGAGCATTCCATCGAACCTTAACAATTGGTATCTTGTTTTGCTTAAGTCTTTTAACCTCATGATCCATTATTTCGACGGGTTCTTCGATGAATTGAAGTTTTTCGTTGATTTGGATTTCATCTAACGGAATAGTGAGATCTTCTTTAGCAAAACATTTCTTCAAATTCGAGACGTGGAAAGTGTTATGTACAGCCGCGAGTTGTTGAGGTAACTCAAGTCGGTAAGCTACTGGTCCGACACGATCAATAATCTTGAATGGTCCAATATACCTTGGATTTAATTTCCCTCGTTTACCAAATCGAACAACGCCTTTCCAAGGTGCAACTTTAAGCATGACCATCTCTCCAATTTCAAATTCTATATCTTTTCTTTTAATGTCAGCGTAGCTCTTTTGTTGACTTTGGGCGGTTTTCAACCGTTGTTGAATTTGGATGATCTTCTCGGTAGTTTCTTGTATAATCTCCGGACCCGTAATCTGTCTATCCCCCACTTCACTCCAACAAATCGGAGACCTGCACTTTCTACCATAAAGTGCTTCAAACGGCGCCATCTCAATGCTTGAATGGTAGCTGTTGTTGTAGGAAAATTCTGCTAACGGTAGATGTCGATCCCAACTGTTTCCGAAATCAATAACACATGCTCGTAGCATGTCTTCAAGCGTTTGTATCGTCCTTTCGCTCTGCCCATCAGTTTGTGGATGATAGGCAGTACTCATGTCTAGACGAGTTCCTAATGCTTGCTGTAATGTCTGCCAGAATCGTGAAATAAATCTGCCATCCCTATCAGAGATAATAGAGATTGGTATTCCATGTCTGGAGACGACTTCCTTCAAATACAGTCGTGCTAACTTCTCCATCTTGTCATCTTCTCTTATTGGTAGGAAGTGTGCTGATTTGGTGAGACGATCAACTATTACCCAAATAGTATCAAAACCACTTGCAGTCCTTGGCAATTTAGTGATGAAATCCATGGTAATGTTTTCCCATTTCCATTCCGGGATTTCGGGTTGTTGAAGTAGACCTGATGGTTTCTGATGCTCAGCTTTGACCTTAGAACACGTCAAACATTCTCCTACGTATTTAGCAACATCGGCTTTCATACCCGGCCACCAAAAATGTTTCTTGAGATCCTTGTACATCTTCCCCGTTCCAGGATGTATTGAGTATCTGGTTTTATGAGCTTCTCTAAGTACCATTTCTCTCATATCTCCAAATTTTGGTACCCAAATCCTTTCAGCCCTATACCGGGTTCCGTCTTCCCGAATATTAAGATGCTTCTCCGATCCTTTGGGTATTTCATCCTTTAAATTTCCCTCTTTTAAAACTCCTTGTTGCGCCTCCTTTATTTGAGTAGTAAGGTTATTATGAATCATTATATTCATAGATTTTACTCGAATGGGTTCTCTGTCCTTCCTGCTCAAGGCATCGGCTACCACATTTGCCTTCCCCGGGTGGTAACGAATCTCAAAGTCGTAATCATTCAACAATTCAATCCACCTACGCTGCCTCATATTCAGTTGTTTCTGATTAAATATGTGTTGAAGACTTTTTTTGGTTGGTATATATAATACTTTTGACCCCATATAAGTAGTGCCTCCAAGTCTTTAATGCAAAAACAACCGCGCCTAATTCCAAATCATGCGTCGTATAATTTTGTTCGTGAATCTTCAATTGTCTAGACGCATAAGCAATCACCTTCGTTCATTGCATTAATACACAACCGAGACCTTGCTTTGATGCATCACAATAAATCACAAAATCATCATTCCCTTCAGGCAATGACAATATAGGTGCCGTAGTTAGCTTTTTCTTCAATAACTGAAACGCTTTCTCTTGTTCATCATTCCATTCAAATTTCTTCCCTTTATGCGTTAATGCAGTCAAGGGTTTTGCTATTCTGGAAAAGTCTTGGATGAACCTTCTGTAGTAACCAGCTAGTCCTAAAAACTGGCGTACGTGTTTCGGAGTTTTCGGGGTTTCCCACTTTTCAACAGTTTCTATCTTTGCCGGATCCACCTTAATACCTTCTTTGTTCACTATGTGACCGAGGAATTGAACTTCTTCCAACCAAAATGCACACTTTGAAAACTTAGCGTACAATTCTTCCTTCCTCAATACTTCTAACACCTTTCTCAAATGTTCACAGTGTTCTTGGTCATTCTTTGAGTAAATAAGTATGTCATCAATGAAAACAATGACAAATTTGTCAAGGTATGGTCCACACACTCGGTTCATAAGGTCCATGAACACAGCTGGTGCATTAGTTAAACCAAATGGCATGACCATAAACTCGTAATGACCGTAACGTGTTCTGAAAGCAGTCTTTGGAATATCATCTTCTTTCACCCGCATTTGATGATACCCGGAACGTAAGTCAATCTTTGAATAAACAGACGAGCCTTGTAGTTGATCAAATAAGTCGTCGATTCTCGGTAGTGGGTAGCGGTTCTTGATGGTAAGTTTGTTCAACTCTCGGTAGTCGATACACAACCTGAATGTACCATCTTTCTTCTTGACAAACAAAACAGGAGCTCCCCACGGTGATGTGCTTGGTCGAATGAAACCACGCTCTAAAAGTTCTTGTAATTGGCTTTGCAGTTCTTTCATCTCACTGGGTGCGAGTCTGTAAGGAGCACGAGCTATTGGTGCAGCTCCTGGTACAAGATCTATTTGAAATTCAACGGATCGATGTGGGGGTAATCCCGGTAATTCTTTCGGAAATACATCGGGAAATTCTTTTGCGACGGGAACATCATTGATGCTCTTTTCTTCAGTTTGTACTTTCTCGACGTGTGCTAGAACAGCATAGCAACCTTTTCTTATTAGTTTTTGTGCCTTCAAATTACTAATAAGATGTAGCTTCGTGTTGCCCTTTTCTCCGTACACCATTAAGGGTTTTCCTTTTTCTCGTATAATGCGAATTGCATTTTTGTAACAAACGATCTCTGCCTTCACTTCTTTCAACCAGTCCATACCGATTATCACATCAAAACTCCCTAACTCTACTGGTATCAAATCAATCTTAAATGTTTCGCTAACCAGTTTAATTTCTCGATTCCGACATATATTATCTGCTGAAATTAATTTACCATTTGCTAATTCGAGTAAAAATTTACTATCCAATGGCGTCAATGGACAACTTAATTTAGCACAAAAATCTCTACTCATATAGCTTCTATCCGCACCCGAATCAAATAAAACGTAAGCAGATTTATTGTCAATAAGAAACGTACCCGTAACAAGCTCCGGGTCTTCTTGTGCCTCTGCCGCATTAATATTGAAAACTCTTTCGCGGCCTTGTCCATTCGTGTTCTCCTGATTCGGGCAATTTCTAATAATGTGGCCCGGTTTTCCACATTTATAACAAACTACATTGGCATAACTTGCTCCGACACTACTTGCTCCGCCATTACTCGTTCCGACACCATTTGTTCCTTTCGTTCTATTAACCCCTGGTCCGTAGACCTCACACTTCGCCGCGCTATGACCATTTCTTTTACACTTGTTGCAAAATTTGGTGCAGAACCCCGAGTGATTCTTTTCACACCTTTGGCATAGCTGCTTCTGATTGTTGTTGTTGTTGCGGTTATTATTGTTGTTGGGATGATTGTTGTAGTTGCTGTTGTTGTTGTTGTTGTTGTTGTTGTTGTTGTTGTTGTTGTTGTTGTTGTTGGGCCGTTTGTTGTAGTTGCGATTGATGTTGCGATTGTTGGGATAATTGTTGCGATTATTGTTGTAATTGCTGTTGTTGTTGTATTGGTGATTCTTATCACCGTTTTCCTCCCACTTTCTTTTGGCTTGCTTCACATTGGCCTCTTCAGCAGTCTGTTCTTTAATTCTTTCTTCAATCTGGTTCACGAGTTTGTGAGCCATTCTACATGCCTGTTGTATGGAGGCGGGCTCGTGTGAACTTATATCTTCTTGGATTCTTTCCGGTAATCCTTTCACAAACGCGTCGATCTTCTCTTCCTCATCTTCGAATGCTCCCGGACACAATAGGCACAATTATGTGAATCGTCTTTCGTACGTGGTAATATCAAATCCTTGGGTTCATAACCCTCTAAGTTCTGTCTTGAGCTTATTGACCTCGGTTCTGGGACGGTACTTCTCGTTCATCAAGTGCTTGAATGCTGACCACGGTAGTGCGTACGCATCGTCTTGTCCCACTTGCTCTAGATAGGTATTCCACCATGTTAACGCAGAACCTGTGAAGGTATGCGTAGCGTACTTTACTTTGTCCTCTTCAGTACACTTACTTATGGCAAACACCGATTCGACCTTCTCGGTCCACCGTTTCAATCCGATCGGTCCTTCGGTTCCATCAAATTCCAAAGGTTTGCAGGCAGTGAATTCTTTGTAGGTGCATCCTACACTATTTCCTGTACTGCTAGATCCAAGGTTATTGTTGGTATGTAGCGCAGCCTGTACTGCGGCTATGTTTGAAGCTAGAAAAGTACGGAATTCCTCTTCATTCATATTCACGGTGTGTCGAGTAGTCGGTGCCATTTCCTTCAAAATAGTTAAATGGAACAAGTTAATCATACAGAATATTAAGAGTAGTTCATAGTATTTCGTAGCATAATATGAACTCATTTATAAAAGCTTTTTCTTCATATTAGCGTTTTATAAGTTTAAATTCGGGTAGTACCTACCCGTTAAGTTCATACTTATACTACAATTCTATATGAAAAACTGATTATAATAATATTTCGCGTTCAAACTTTTATACAATATTTTACAAACTTACAATACCGCTTATTTTACATAAAGCATGAAATATAGTACACAATAACTTTGATACAAGATAGTTGTGAAGATAATTCTAGCTAGTACACAAGTCGTTCAGCAAAGGCAATAAAGACACGTAATTCATACGTCCAGAAACAAGTCATGCATTCTGGTTTTACTAGGACTACTTCCCATCCTTGGTCTTGTGCAACATAACCGTTATGGCCATTGATAAGACAGCGTGTTGTAACGTCGTCAAAGGGACGAGGGTTACGTAATGTCCAACAGTCCCGTAATAATCTAAAAACCTCATTTCTTACCCCAATTACCGACTCCGTCACTTGTGGAAACGTTTTGTTTAATAGTTGTAGCCCGATGTTCTTGTTCTCACTTTGGTGAGAAGCGAACATTACTAATCCGTAAGCATAACATGCTTCTTTATGTTGCATGTTAGCCGCTTTTTCTAAATCACGAAGTCCAATATTCGGATATATTGAGTCAAAATAATTTCTTAACCCGTTGCGTAAAATAGCATTTGGGTTCCCCGTAATATATGCGTCAAAGTAAACACATCGTAACTTATGGGTTTCCCAATGTGATATCCCCCATCTTTCAAACGAAAGTCTCTTATAAACTAAGACATTCTTGGAACGTTCTTCGAATGTCTTACAAACTGATCTCGCCTTAAATAGTTGTGCCGAGGAATTCTGGCCGACTCTAGACAAGATTTCATCAATCATGTCTCCAGGTAGGTCTCTTAAAATATTGGGTTGTCTATCCATTTTGTGTTTTTATACTGTAAAATAGACAAGAGTTAGATTCATAAAAAAAATACTTATTAATACAAGCAATTTTTACATATATCATAAAGCATAAGCACACTATATTACATATATTACACCACACGAATACAACTATCTTATTCCGACTCGCTCGTTTCTTCTTCTTCGGTTTTGGTTCGTTTTGCCAAGTTTCTAGGGATATATGATGTTCCCCTAATACTAGCTGTTATTTTCCACATTGGTTTAGAAAAACCTGGTGGTTTAGAGGTTCCCGGGTCATTGTTACAACTTAAGGACTTCGGGGGTTGACGATACATATAAAGTTCATCGGGGTTGGAATTAGATTTCTCTATTTTTATGCCCTTTCCCTTATTATTTTCTTTTTCCTTTTTAAATTCAGTTGGGGTAATTTCTATAACATCATCGGAATTCTCGTCGGAATCCGATTCATCGGAGAATTGGTAATCCTCCCAATATTTTGCTTCCTTGGCGGAAACACCATTGACCATAATTAACCTTGGTCGGTTGGTTGAGGATTTTCTTTTACTTAACCGTTTTATTATTTCCCCCACCGGTTCTATTTCTTCATCCGGTTCCGATTCTTCTTCCGGTTCCGATTCTTCTTCCGGTTCCGACTCTTCTTCCGGTTCCTCTTCGGGAACTTGTGAATCAGTCCACGAATCATTCCAATTTACATTTGACTCTTCATTATTATTAGGTGAGTCAATGGGACTTGTTCTAGAGACAGACATCTATCACATAATATCAAACACGTTAAGAGATTAATATATCACATAATATTCACATGTTAAAAATATATAGTTTCCAACAAAATTTGTTAAGCAATCATTTTTCAAGTAAACACGGTCGAAGTCCAGACTCACTAATGCATCCTAACAAACTCGATAAGACACACTAATGCAAAATTCTGGTTCTCTAAGACCAACGCTCGGATACCAACTGAAATGTCCCGTTCTTATTGATTAAAAACGTTCCATATTAATTGATTTCGTTGCGAGGTTTTGACCTCTATATGAGACGTTTTTCAAAGACTGCATTCATTTTTAAAAAAAAACCATAACCTTTATTTCATAAATAAAGGTTTAAAAAGTTTTACGTAGATTATCAAATAATGATAATCTAAAATATCCTGTTTACACACGACCATTACATAATGGTTTACAATACAAATATGTTACATCGAAATCAGTTTCTTGAATGCAGTTTTTACACAATATCATACAAACATGGACTCCAAATCTTGTCCTTATTTTAGTATGCAACAGCGGAAGCTCTTAATATTCACCTGAGAATAAACATGCTTTAAACGTCAACAAAAATGTTGGTGAGTTATAGGTTTAACCTATATATATCAAATCATAACAATAGACCACAAGATTTCATATTTCAATACACATCCCATACATAGAGATAAAAATCATTCATATGGTGAACACCTGGTAACCGACAATAACAAGATGCATATATAAGAATATCTCCATCATTCCGGGACACCCTTCGGATATGATATAAATTTCGAAGTACTAAAGCATCCGGTACTTTGGATGGGGTTTGTTAGGCCCAATAGATCTATCTTTAGGATTCGCGTCAATTAGGGTGTCTGTTCCCTAATTCTTAGATTACCAGACTTAATAAAAAGGGGCATATTCGATTTCGATAATTCAACCATAGAATGTAGTTTCACGTACTTGTGTCTATTTTGTAAATCATTTATAAAACCTGCATGTATTCTCATCCCAAAAATATTAGATTTTAAAAGTGGGACTATAACTCACTTTCACAGATTTTTACTTCGTCGGGAAGTAAGACTTGGCCACTGGTTGATTCACGAACCTATAACAATATATACATATATATCAAAGTATGTTTAAAATATATTTACAACACTTTTAATATATTTTGATGTTTTAAGTTTATTAAGTCAGCTGTCCTCGTTAGTAACCTACAACTAGTTGTCCACAGTTAGATGTACAGAAATAAATCGATTAATATTATCTTGAATCAATCCACGACCCAGTGTATACGTATCTCAGTATTGATCACAACTCAAACTATATATATTTTGGAATCAACCTCAACCCTGTATAGCTAACTCCAACATTCACATATAGAGTGTCTATGGTTGTTCCGAAATATATATAGATGTGTCGACATGATAGGTCGAAACATTGTATACGTGTCTATGGTATCTCAAGATTACATAATATACAATACAAGTTGATTAAGTTATGGTTGGAATAGATTTGTTACCAATTTTCACGTAGCTAAAATGAGAAAAATTATCCAATCTTGTTTTACCCATAACTTCTTCATTTTAAATCCGTTTTGAGTGAATCAAATTGCTATGGTTTCATATTGAACTCTATTTTATGAATCTAAATAGAAAAGTATAGGTTTATAGTCGGAAAAATAAGTTACAAGTCGTTTTTGTAAAGGTAGTCATTTCAGTCGAAAGAACGACGTCTAGATGACCATTTTAGAAAACATACTTCCACTTTGAGTTTAACCATAATTTTTGGATATAGTTTCATGTTCATAATAAAAATCATTTTCTCAGAATAACAACTTTTAAATCAAAGTTTATCATAGTTTTTAATTAACTAACCCAAAACAGCCCGCGGTGTTACTACGACGGCGTAAATCCGGTTTTACGGTGTTTTTCGTGTTTCCAGGTTTTAAATCATTAAGTTAGCATATCATATAGATATAGAACATGTGTTTAGTTGATTTTAAAAGTCAAGTTAGAAGGATTAACTTTTGTTTGCGAACAAGTTTAGAATTAACTAAACTATGTTCTAGTGATTACAAGTTTAAACCTTCGAATAAGATAGCTTTATATGTATGAATCGAATGATGTTATGAACATCATTACTACCTTAAGTTCCTTGGATAAACCTACTGGAAAAGAGAAAAATGGATCTAGCTTCAATGGATCCTTGGATGGCTCGAAGTTCTTGAAGCAGAATCATGACACGAAAACAAGTTCAAGTAAGATCATCACTTGAAATAAGATTGTTATAGTTATAGAAATTGAACCAAAGTTTGAATATGATTATTACCTTGTATTAGAATGATAACCTACTGTAAGAAACAAAGATTTCTTGAGGTTGGATGATCACTTTACAAGATTGGAAGTGAGCTAGCAAACTTGAAAGTATTCTTGATTTTATGAAACTAGAACTTTTGGAATTTATGAAGAACACTTAGAACTTGAAGATAGAACTTGAGAGAGATCAATTAGATGAAGAAAATTGAAGAATGAAAGTGTTTGTAGGTGTTTTTGGTCGTTGGTGTATGGATTAGATATAAAGGATATGTAATTTTGTTTTCATGTAAATAAGTCATGAATGATTACTCATATTTTTGTAATTTTATGAGATATTTCATGCTAGTTGCCAAATGATGGTTCCCACATGTGTTAGGTGACTCACATGGGCTGCTAAGAGCTGATCATTGGAGTGTATATACCAATAGTACATACATATAAAAGCTGTGTATTGTACGAGTACGAATACGGGTGCATACGAGTAGAATTGTTGATGAAACTGAACGAGGATGTAATTGTAAGCATTTTTGTTAAGTAGAAGTATTTTGATAAGTGTATTGAAGTCTTTCAAAAGTGTATAAATACATATTAAAACACTACATGTATATACATTTTAACTGAGTCGTTAAGTCATCGTTAGTCGTTACATGTAAGTGTTGTTTTGAAACCTTTAGGTTAACGATCTTGTTAAATGTTGTTAACCCAATGTTTATAATATCAAATGAGATTTTAAATTATTATATTATCATGATATTATCATGTATGAATATCTCTTAATATGATATATATACATTAAATGTCTTTACAACGATAATCGTTACATATATGTCTCGTTTAAAAATCATTAAGTTAGTAGTCTTGTTTTTACATATGTAGTTCATTGTTAATATACTTAATGATATGTTTACTTATCATAGTATCATGTTAACTATATATATATCCATATATATGTCATCATATAGTTTTTACAAGTTTTAACGTTCGTGAATCACCGGTCAACTTGGGTGGTCAATTGTCTATATGAAACATATTTCAATTAATCAAGTCTTAATAAGTTTGATTGCTTAACATGTTGGAAACATTAAATCATGTAAATATCAATCTCAATTAATATATATAAACATGGAAAAGTTCAGGTCACTACATAGAAAGCTCAAGATAACGGTTGGTGTAGCTTTCAATATCAGTTCCCTTCACCTTGAGTTCCCAGAACTCAGCTTCAAGATTCTGAACTTGACTTCGAGGGCAGAATTTATTAATCATCATGCTTTTGAGTTCATCCCATGGAATTGCATTAGCATTGTCAATTCCTACGGACTTGGCATGAGCAAACCACCAAGTTAAAGCATTGCCACCTAATGAGCTAGTGGCATACTTTACTCGATCGTCATCACCACAGTTGCAAATACAAAAAATGGACTCCATCTTCTCGAACCAATGAACTAGTTCGACAGATTCTTCATTTCCTTTGAATGCGGGAGGATGACAGTTTGTAAAGTCCTTGTATGAACAAGGTTTCGGTTGAGATTAACATTATTAGCTTGAGAGTTGCCTTGTGCGGCAGTGAGTAACTGTTGGAATTGCTCGGTAGTCAATACGATATTGTTAACAGTAGGTGCAGCTGGACGAATCATGATGTTGCTACATAGAAGTTGACATAAGTCGGATAAGTTAACAAATTATAGGTTTGAGCAATTACAAGTATGAATAAGATAAAGTATTGATATCACATGATATAAATAAAACACTTTATATTATTAAGGAATGAGGCGTTAAATAAGCCTTTTAATACACGATTCGAAAATAGAAAATAATTTAAGGCATAGCCTTTACATCGATGGAAAATGGAAAAATAACCAAGAAATATTAAGATTGAAGTAGTCTTCATATTTCTTCTTCTCGTCCTCAAACTGCTTCATCACTTTTTCCATGTTATCCTTCACAAGTTTCTCTAGCCTTTCGGTTTGAGAGTCGAGAGACTCTTTCATAAACTTCTCATATCACTCGTTCTTTTCTTTTTGCTTTTCGTAGAGGTACTCGAGATCGTCGTAAAGGTTGGTAACACGACTGTTGACGGTATTGGTGTCGTATTCCTTTAGTGCCAACTGCTTGTCAACACGACTTCTCTCTATATTTATCCGGATATCAACTTCCTCTTTGAGATGAGCAAGTGATTGCTTTCCCCAACGGGTGTTGCGTTCTTCCTCATACCTTAGCATCATTAACTCCTTTCTTAGCTTCACGTTTTCTTCCACCAATTTCTTAATTTCGCGATCTTTCTCATCCATACGGACCTTCACTCTCGCCATGTGGCGAAGCAAACCTTCAATATTCCTCGAGGTATCTTTTCCTAGGTTCAAGATCTCATACTTAGCAGCATCCTCATAAGAAGGAGATCAGGCTCTCTTCCTTGACGGACCAGCTTCTTCATGACGTTTTCCTTTATCCTCGATTCTCGGAGTTGGATAGTATTGAGGAGACCCATGTCGGGTAGTATTTGGGCTATAATTTGGTGACGGTGAGGCAGGACTGTAGGAAGGACTTCGAACAGGTCTCGAAGTTGAAGAGTGTCCAACACCTACTTCGGTGGTAGGGTTGTGAGTTGCCTTGTTGGGCTTGTCAACACTTGAGCTTGACATCCTATCATTAGGAAAGAAACTTTGATTAGAATCTTTGAGTCAAGTTTAGTAAAGCATAAGTGTTAAGATTATAGG
Organism: Rutidosis leptorrhynchoides; assembly: GCF_046630445.1. Lineage (NCBI taxonomy): Eukaryota > Viridiplantae > Streptophyta > Magnoliopsida > Asterales > Asteraceae > Rutidosis > Rutidosis leptorrhynchoides. The sequence goes on from NC_092334.1 coordinate 156,310,760, forward strand.
GCAATCCTAAGTGCTTTAAGTCTAAGATAGGAAATGTTATAGTTTCCTAGATTGCTAAGGCACCCTAGCTAACAAGTAAGGCACACATAAAAATGCAATCTTAGTTCTCTATAACAGCCTGGTTATGCTCTGATACCAATCTATCACACCCCCAGTTAGGACCTGGGCGAAATGTGACTTAATACCAAACAAACCAACATATTATAATATACGAGAATAATACTAAATGATAAAATAAACTTTATTGAGTACGTAGCGGAAAATGAAATGTCGTTACAAAGAATAAAGTAAATGTTCAAATGCAAAAGTAGTAAATGCGATATCTCTTGATCCTATGTCCAAGTAGCATCACATAAGTAGTAAGTAAGAAAGCTTGAATCCATCAGCACCTGAGACAAAACATGCTCAAGTGTCAACCAAAAAAGGTTGAGTGAAGTTCATAGGTTTAACAAATAAGTTTGACCGTTGTTTTAGACCACAAGATTTAGTTTGTAAAGTTGATCTCGCAGATCAAAAAGTTATGCCAGTGCGTGATATTTAGACTAAACGTTCAAGTTTGCCCCAAAGACAAGTTGTAGTTTATACTTGTCAGTTTAATTTCATTATTAAGTAATACAATGACTTGGTCAAATGTATCGGGGACGTTAATCCCGATAGGCCTACCCCCAATAATTAAGCATGCATTCAACGAGCAATTAAAAATATCATTGTAGGGACTTAGTCGGACATAGCCGGGTATAGCATAGTTTAGCAGTTTGGCACTTGTGTCTAAATTGTAAAATGTAAAAAACAACATGTGTCTCACCCCAATAAAAGTAAGTAAGTTTGCTAGCAATAAAGAGTGGGGCTATGAATTCACCTTAGTAAGTAGAGAGAGATCGTTATTCCTCGGAATAGAAAGTTGGATGAACGTAAGCAGAAAGTCAACCTAAGGACATTTAAGAGTAGTTAAATGTTTTGCCCAAATTTAAGTTAAGTATGAAAGTGTTTTAAGTATAGTTCGTTTTACTAAGTTTCCCTTCCTAGTAAGTTTCCATTTTTAGAAAATTTCTATTTTTAGTAAGTTTATAATTAGAAAGTTTGTATTTTAAAAGTGTTTCCATTTTAGGATATTTGTCATATTAGATATACTTCCAATCACCCCTTTCCCATTGAATGGCCATTTCAGGTCTAGGGGCTTGAGCTATAGGATCCTTTAAATCGGAAAATCCAAACCCTTCCGCCTAGAGTTTCGTAGAAACCATTCGTCAAGAAAGTTCGAAGATCTATATATATCCAATATATATCCAAAAATATTTTTATGTGTTATAATATAAGTAGTAGGTTATAAGTGGTAGTAATAGTAATAGTGTATAATTATTATATAGTAGCAATGGTAGTATTAGGGTTTCATTAATTAATTAGGTTTAATTAATTAAAGTATTTAATGATAAGGGTTTTGTAATAAATGTTTAGGTTTAGGGTTTAGTGTAGTAATGATTAGGTAATGATTAGGGTTTTAATTAATTAAAGTAGTATTAGGGTTTTAGGGTTTTAATTAAGGTATTAGGGTTTAGTAAATTAGGGTTTAGTATATATATATATATATATATATATATATATATATATATATATATATATATATATATATAAAATTCGTCTATATGTATGTGTGTGTGTGTATATATATATATATATATAGTATTTTTATTAAAACCGTATATGTATGTATGTATATATAAAATATATTTTTTTACATGTATATATATATGTATCGATTTGTGTATATGTATATATGTATTGATTTTGTTTCCTTAATTAAACACAAACAAATCTTTATCTAATCTCCTAGAGTTTAAAGATCAAAACTCCTTTTCCCTTTTTTTTCGGTCGACATACACATACATACATATTTAATTTTTTTTCTTTCATATATATATATATATATATATATATATATATATATATATATATATATATATATATATATATATATATATATAGATCTATGTGTGTTCATGTATATATTGTATATGTTTATGAATTAACAAGTTTATAACATGAATATGAATTAAACAAAGATCAAAGATTATGTAAATAAGTTAGGGTTTATGTTATACCTTTGAAGATTCGAAGAGGATTAACAAAGAAAGATGAAACACTTGAAGATTGAAAATCAAAGCACTTTAACAACCAAGAACACCTTGAAGATTCTTGAAGAACGCGAAGAACACGAAGAACAACTTGAAGGTCACTTGGAAAACCCTTGAAGGTGGTGATGGATTTCGATGGTGATGGTGGTGGTGGTTTCAATTTTGGCCGAAACTAGGGAAAGAGATTTTGAGATAGAGTTGTAATTGTGATTTGGTACATAGAATGGGTTAGCTTAGGCCTCTATTTATAGGAGTGTTAGGAGGATTCTAGAATTAGGGTTTAATTAGAAATTACTTAGGGAACAAGTTGGCTTGAAGAGGGGGTTAAGAGGGATGATGGGTGCCGAAAATTAGAGGGGTATTTTAGGCAATTCACTTTTATTTTTTTTAAATTTCGGCTAGGGCATTTTTAAGGAGGGTTTTGGGACTTTTCACTTTAAATCTTATACTTTAGATTAGCTTAAATGATTCCTTAATTATCCCAGTTTAATTATTTTAAGTACACAATATTTATTTGTTCATGAAAGTTAATTAACTTATTATTTTTATTAACTTGTCAATTAATGTACAAAGTTAATAAGTATATTTTATAATTCTTAACGCTTAACCATTATCGATTAAAATTTAATTATTAAGTTTAATTATATTATTGGGCATTTAATATGGAAAAATGTAGAATGGAAAAATGAGGGTCGTTATAATAACCGCGTCGTAAACCTCAACTTTACAATCTGTACCTCGAACATCAATGTTAAACGCACCATAGATAACAAGGAGTACCAACAACAATGACCGATGAAGTATTGATTCATAACTTCATTGGAGAAACATTCCGCGGTGATTATGTAATCTCCAAAGTCTTAGAGATTATCTATTCTAACCCTAACCATAAATCAGATGAGTGAACCAAAATGATAGAAGGAAGAATAGAAACCCTGACAAGAATGATGCATGATTTACAAGCTAGACTTGTTTTACCAACAACATCAACAGTACCGTTAGCATCACCAGCACAGTCAGTGCCGTCAGCATCGTCAGAATCAGCAGCACCTATAACATCACAAGCTCCGACAGTTCAAGAATCACCGTGGACATCATTACAAATCAACAACAAGTATATCATATCAACGAGTTATGAAGTATTAACTCATTTTCACTAAAGGATTTATATGTATACCTTATATATAAATTTTTAAACCATAATAAATATTTCCGTACTAAGCTATTATGTTTGAATCTTAACTACTCGGTTAATTCATATTACTAATATGCTATGATGTACATCCTTCATTAACAACTTACCTATCGTTAACTACAATCTCTATCTCAATTCAATAAATTCAAATTCATAATAAATCAAGTGTATTATTCAAATATATGTTTGATTTTACACTTTCATCATCGATGTACTCAAAACTTTTCAAATAACATCATTCGTACCTTGCGAAATTCACAAGAATTTCACAAAAACCAACATCATGCATCAACAAATAACGAAGTATTGATTCATAATTTCAATATCATTGAAGGAATACTTATGTAATTTCTAAAGTTAGGGATTACTCAATTCTAGTTTCAACCGTAAATCAAATGAGTTTAATTTAATATTATCTCATTAAGTCTATGTTATATCTGAAGGAAATATACATTTTCATAAAGATTGTAATAAAATTCTTTTGTACAAAATATTAATTGTGAAATTTTTTTTTAACGGGTAGGTAATACCCGAGAGATATATATAAATTCACAATTAATATGTTACATTCTTCGAATCTGATTAAGCAATTCATCAACTACACTCCCTACTTTCATAACAATATACATTCTTGTATAGAAATCAAGACAACCATACTCATTCAAATCTAATTACATATTATAATTTTTGAAATCTCAGAATTCAATTCAAGATATAACCGGTATCATCACTCTTAGATTCCTACATCTTTCAAAGCTATACTTTGACTTCAAAACTGTGTTAGAACATCATATGTATATTAACGATTACAATCTGTGTTCAAACCCACCGAAATTCCTGAAGACATTTCGAATAATGAACAATCGAGATGATGATCCAACCACATGTTACCGATAGTTATGTACCTGAAGAATTCTTGAAACCAAAGTTATAATTTAACACGTATCCGTGTCAGACCCTTTGACATTTATTAGCTAAAATAACTTTGCAAACCCTTTACAAAGTAGTCAGTTTTGTCACAGCTCCAACAAATCACCTTCAATTGTTCATTCGAATAAGCCATATTATAACGATTATCACTTCAACATTGTTACCGGGGAACCTTTCATATCTCTCCACATTAGCAGTAAACTTATCAACAACTTCATTGATCTTTAAGCCTATCCGAATAATCACGATACTTATTCATTGAAACTTTATCAAGTACTTATCAGCATCTTGTAACAATAATTGCCATATCAACTACCGGGAATTAGCAATCAGTATTTTGAATCTCGCAGCATTTTCTACGCCAACAGTTATATATATTAGATAACATCTATCTCCTAGACATACATACTTTGAATGTGAAGTTTCTGAAAAACACATCAATCTACAATTTAGTTTTCTTAATTTTTGGAAAAACTGAATGAAGCAGCAGAAACTGTAAGATAACTGTAACAGTCAAAAGTTTGACGATAAAGAATAGTGCGTTGGCAAAGCTCAAAAAAAGAGAAGGTTTGGAACTGGAAAACGGATTGAGCCAAGTATGAAGGAAGCGGTGGACAAGTCACAAAGACTAAATCTTCCTGCAAAGAATCCAAATGATTCAGTATCTACTGAAGTCATTAACGAATACCTTGCTCCTGACTCTAAACCCCTACGGACAACATTCTTCATCATCCTCTGATATTAGAAATTCTAAGATATCATCGTATCTTTCATTATAAATATCCTCCATATTTTTGAAGATATTTCCATAATTATTCTTATATGAAATCATTTACCTCTTCGCGCTATCTGTATTACATCATAAAAGAAACTATTTTAGTTTCTAAATTATGAAATTTTTGAGTTTAAAAATATGAATGTTTTGAAGTGGTGTTGGGAGTTGAAGCATGAGTTAGTATAATATAATGGCACTTGATCAACGTGATTATATTACAGTAATTCATACTGAGTTTCTAAATGGAACGTGATGATTCACAGATCATAACGTCATCATGTGCTATGTTACACGACTCTTGTATTCTCTTTAACCTCTAAAATATCAAGAACATATTTCTTGATGATTCGGCCTTTTCCGAGGTATTCTAGTAATTTGACAAGTCAAGATCGTGCCATTACAATTTCCTTCTTAGAACATTAACAATGTTCATTCCGAAATTCATATCTGCGAATTCTGGACCATTACAAGCGGTGCTTAATCGCAAGAAGAAGAAACGAAAGGACAAAACTCTAAAATAGAAATTGGGGTATAAATCGCAGCAAATAAAAGAGAGCATTAACTGGGGATGACAATGATTATAGAAGACAGAAGCAGGGACATCGAAATATAAGGGAAGATATAAAGCCCAACGACAACCCAGAAGTTATAAACCATATATATCGATGCAAATAGCAATATAAAGACACGGAAGAACTAAAAACACTATAAAACCAAGAGTATAGTAGAAGTAAATAGATTCTTCTAGCAGTAGATGAAAAAGAAGAATGACAGATATGAAAGTTAAAAATATATCAAGAAGCAGAACTGGATGAAGCATATTGATTAATGTTTTAAAATATGAGTTGAGGGAGAAAGAATAGAAGGTGTGAGTTAAAAGGAAACGAAGGAGGTGGATTTATAGTGAAATATCCGACAGAAAAATCGAGATGGATCGTCGCATTAAATCGAAGAGGATCATAATTTCCTTAATCACCGAAGAATCAAATCCTATATAGATTACAAAGATTTTCTTTAATCCGGAGATCAACCGTGATGACATCAAAAGATAAGGCAAATCTCTATTTTCTCATTTCACTCTTTTACGATAGCTTCGCTCATACACTTCGAGAAATCAAATTATATTATCCGTATTTCTTAATCATGATAAAATTCTATGTATCGGCTTATATTCGTCATAATAGCATCCCTACTGTTAGTCATGACAACCTCGATCAAATTTTGGGGACGAAATTTCTTTAACGGGTAGGTATTGTGACAACCCGGAAATTTCCGAAAAAATTTAAACTTTATCTTTATATTATTCCGACATGATAAGCAAAGTTTATTAAGTAAAATCTCAAGAATTTTGAACTGTGTTCATACATTCATTTAACCTCGACCAAATTCTGACGATTCACGAACCATTATATAAATGGATATGATTATATATATGTGTATATATTATAACTTGAGAATATTAACAAAGTATTAAACGTATAATACTTTACATGAACGTATTTGTTTCAATATGTTTATCGATGGAATTAGAAGATAATATCAAATGATTGATTTATCAGATACATTGTATGATTACGAGTCTCTGTTGAGAGGTCCACTTTGATTTAGGAAACCTTTTCCTTTTAACGGTATTCGTTATAATTGGTAAACTGATTTACAAGTAAGAACAAAAGTGTCAATTAACAGGAACTAGACAAGGGTTAGTGTAGTTCCTGTTAGATGCCCTATTTATATGCATCAACTATTTAACTGAAATATTATTTAAGATGAAAGTAGAGTTATGGGATATAGATAACTTAGAAAATAAATATCGACGTTTTACCTCAAAATGATTTCGTACATTCATTTAATCTTTGGACTTTATCTTATGCTTCATCAATAGTTAGTAATTTGAAAACTTGAAACATATTATATATAAATTTTACTTTTCAAAATACGATACAACGATTTTCATTATTTTAATCTTTTAACAAAATGATCCTTAAATATATTTAGTTTTGGAAAACAAATTTCCATATTAAATTGATTCATTTTTAAACATACGAAAACGTTTCCAGTTTAAAAAGAACTTTATTATTAAAACATTTATTAAGATAAATTGTTTATGAAGTTCGAAAAACTTAATTAAAGCCTTGTATTATAAATTGCAAACATATATATATTGTATTAAAAATGTAAACGTATTACAACAGAATATTTTCCTATCATATAAATGATTCCAAAATGAACTTTAAAATATAACTAGTTTTGAAAAGAAAAAAAAAAGAAAAAAAAACTAAACTATTATTTCAATCATAAATAATATGAACAAATTTATTTTTTTTGAAGATATATATTTTTACAAATGATTAAATATAATATTAATTAGATACAAAACATTTTTGGGTTAAATTAACATTATCGTATGTATATATATATATAACGAAATGACGAAATATAGAAGCAAATGATCACAACACTCAAAAGCTTAAGTTACACTTTGAGTGGATTAGTTTCTCATTAATTTAAGTCTATTTTTTTAAAAGGTACACATCACGAAACGTAAAACGCTAGTTTTCTAAGTGTATTAAAATGCGTTCAAAAAACTGAAACTGGCACGTAAGTCGAGCGTCAACGAACAATTCATCGGTGCTAAAATTACAAATCAACTATGCACGAGAATATAATATAATATTTAATTAATTCTATAGATTAAATAATATTTATATTATGTTAACTAATAAAACACGTTGATTTTGAGAAACAATACCGTGTGCTAGCATTTGTTGTGTCATGCGCTCGCATGAATATGATACTAGACACTCATGTGATTGCATGAGTGTCGGTGGAAGCATACATCTATAAAATCAACTCGATTCAGGTTCCAGTTTATCCTATCTATCTCTCGATCTCACACACATATACGAAGTATATATTATTATTATTATTATTATTATTATTATTATTATTATTATTATTATTATTATTATTATTATTATTATTATTATTATTATTATTATTATTATTATTATCAAGATTAATAATAATATTATTATTATTAGTGTTATTATTAGTATTTATACATTAAATACTACGACGGAGTCATGAGCGAGTTATTTCAAAAATGGATTTTATGAGTAGGATAGGGCTAAGGAAATTATGGGTTATAGCTATGGAGGTGATGGGTATGGTTCATGGGTATGCTCGCGAGGTCAATCTATTGTTTATCATTTCCGTTGCGTCTACGTACTTTCCTGCAATATTGAATCACAATATTGATACGTGAGCACTCATAACTTAACTTTTATATATTATTAGTGTATCCCTGACTAGTGCTTGAGTATATAGGATTATGCATGTTTGTACGCTTAATATTGTCGTTAAATAGTTTATGATAGTTCATGAAGTAAATGAGAAGTGATAATATCTAGTAACTACTTCCAATTAATTCCTAGAATTTCAATCTAATTAAAAGCCGAGATATGATCTCATGTTACCTTTATTTTATTATTACCATTTTATTATTTTTGTTACGGTAGTTTGAAACTCAACTTACATTGAGTGTTTGATTACTATTAAAGTTATTATTGTAGTTAGAATAATTATAATTATAAAGATAATTATTAAGATAATTATGTCTCGTTAATATATTTATTTGGCATACGAGTATACAAATTACTGAGTTATTAACCGAGAGGTATTGTATAGCTCTCTCTTTAATTAATGAGATATATGATATGTATGTCGTTGAAAAGGTGGCTAAAAATTAATAACTTTTCATTTAGAAAGCGTATGATTTCGATGAACGGATTAAAAGATATAGTCAATTGAATTATCTATAAATATAAGTATTATTGTTAAAATGATTATTATTATTATTATCGTCGTTATTATTATTATCTAAATTATTATTATTATTATTATTATTATTATTATTATCATCATTATATTATAATTAATATCATCATTGATAAATATAAATATTGTTGTTATCATTATTAGTAAAATAATAATAATTATTATATTACAAAATAATACAACTTTTACTCATTATTATTATTATCGATATTATTTTATCGAATAAATATGTGATACAAAGATATTTTACTACGTGTAGTATAATTACATTAATAATACCTATCATTTAATTTTTATGATATTAAATGAATTTTATAAATTTTATTACTTAAGATATATAATAGTATATTGTTATCATATAAATTTTTATATAAAATTTTATCAATAAATGAATTATATTATTTACTGTAATAAAATCTGTTAAAAATATTTAAATATATACAACGACTATATTTAAACTATATAACAATCATGTATAGATTTTTGAAGTCATTTTAGTCAAAATGACTTTTGTTGACTTTTGCATATTAGTCTCGAGCATTAGGATTGTGATACACTATGACCTGACCTAAATTTTTGGACAGATATTGACCAACATATAAATATATATAATTAATATAGGTTCGTGAATCCGAGGCCAACCTTGCACTTGTTCAATGACGACATATGTATTTTTGCTACGAAATACAGTATTGTGAGTTTCATTTGCCCCCTTTTACTCTTTATATTTTTGGGCTGAGAATACATGCAAATTCTTTATTAAATGTTTTACAATATTTATATGTGTGAGTTTCATTACTCCATTTTTAAATGTTTTTACAATATATTTTGGGGACTGAGAATACATGCGCAACTTTTATAAATGTTTGACGAAATAGACACAAGTACTTAAAAACATTCTATGAATGAGTTATGAGTACACCGGATATCACCCCTTTTAGTCTGGTAATCTGAGAATTTGGGAACCGATCCCCAAATTGACGCGAATCCTAAAGATAGATCTATGGGCACTAATAAGCCCCAGTCAGAGAATTTGAACTACTTTAGTACTTTGAAATAGGTATATAACCGCCAACTTTAAAAGATATGATCTGTTTGTGAGGTGTACACAACCATCATATTTAAAAGAGTGGCCTGATTGTATGCTTTTTGCATGACCGTGCGGAATGCCGGTATGCGGGGGATATTCTAGATGCATTTTGTTAAGGTCGATTACCAGGTGTTTGTAGTTCGTATGAATGACTTTTATCTCTATGCCGTGCTAAATGCCTGATACGAGATTATGTTTATGAAAGATGGAATTTAAATCTTTTGGTCTATTAAAAATATGGAATTGATGGATTATGATAAACTAATAAACTCACCAACATTTTGGTTGACATTTTAAAGCATGTTTATTCTCAGGTTTGAAAGAAATCTTCCGCTGTGCATTTGCTAATTATAAAGATATTACTTGGAGTCATTCATGGCATATTGATAATGCTAAAAACGAATATATATTTCATCGCATTATCCCTCAAGAAAGACAAGCTTTTAGTTGCAGTTGTCCTATTTACAAGGAATATTTGTTTAAAAATTAAAAGGTGAAGACAAAAGACAGATTCGACGAATTGAAGTCGCAAATGACCAAAAAGCTCAAAAGTACAAAGTACAATCAAAGTGGTTCAAAATTATTGATGAGAAACGTCTCAAAATTACAAGAGTACAAGACGCAAAACGCAAAGTACAAGATATTAAATTATACGAAAGGACGTTCGAAAATCCGGAACCGAGACATGAACCAGCTTTTAACGTACGATGCAACGGACCGAAAGTTACAAATTAATTATGTATATAAATATAATATAATATATAATTAATTATATAAATTATATATTTATATTATATTTATATAATTAAATCCGTCGGCAGACTAAGATCCAAACTTGTGTGAGCTGGATTCCACAGCTCCGCACTCGCGGAGCTTATAAAGCCCAAAAAGGCAGCACTCGCGGAGCCTACCAATTCAGAAATCCACCTATAAAAGGCCATGCAATTCGACGAATTATTTACTTTATTTTCTTTTCATCATACGTAAAAATATATATATATATTATAATTTTAATTTTAATTTTAATTTTAATCCTAAATAATAAGGGTATGTTAGCGAATGTTGTAAGGGTGTAAGTCGAAATTCTGTCCGTGTAACACTACGCTATTTTTAATCATTGTAAGTTATGTTCAACCTTTTTAATTTAATGTCTCGTAGCCAAGTTATTATTATTTAAAACGAAGTAATCATGATGTTGGGCTAATTACTAAAATTGGGTAATTGGGCTTTGTACCATAATTGAGGTTTGGACAAAAGAACGACACTTGTGGAAATTAGACTATGGGCTATTAATGGGCTTTATATTTTTTTAACTAAATGATAGTTTGTTAATTTTAATATAAAGATTTACAATTAGACGTACCTATAAATAACCATATACACTAGATCGGACATCATGGGTGGGATATTTATATGTACGAATAATCGTTCATTTAACCGGACACGGGAATGGATTAATAGTTAATAGATTTATTAAAACAGGGGTGAAATTATGCACAAGGACACTTGATGTAATTGTTAACAAAGTATTAAAACCTTGGGTTACACGCAGTCGATATCCTGGTGTAATTATTAAACAAAGTAATAAAACCTTGTTGCAGTTTAAGTCCCCAATTAGTTAGAATATTTGACTTCGGGTATAAGGATAATTTGACGAGGATACTCGCACTTTATATTTATGACTGATGGACTGTTATGGACAAAAACCAGACGGACATATTAAATAATCCAGGACAAAGGACAATTAACCCATGGGCATAAAACTAAAATCAACACGTCAAACATCATAATTACGGAAGTTTAAATAAGCATAATTCCTTTATTTTCATATTTAATTGCACTTTTAATTATTGCACTTTTATTTATTGTCATTGTATTTAATTGCACTTTTAATTTTCGTACTCTTTAATTATCGTAATTTTATTTTATCGCATTTTTATTATCCGAAATTTCATTATCGTTATTTATTTTACGCTTTAAATTAAGTCTTTTATTTATTTAATATTTTACATTAGGTTTTAACTGCGACTAAAGTTTTAAAATCGACAAACCGGTCATTAAACGGTAAAAACCCCCTTTTATAATAATAATATTACTTATATATATTTGTATTTTTATAATTTAAACTAATATAGCGTTAAGCTTTGTTTAAAAGATTTCCCTGTGGAACGAACCGGACTTACTAAAAACTACACTACTATACGATTAGGTACACTGCCTATAAGTGTTGTAGCAAGGTTTAGGTATATTCATTCTATAAATAAATAAATAAATATCTTGTGTAAAATTGTATCATATTTAATAGTATTTCCTAGTAAAATATAAGCTATTTCATATACGCCTCGCATAACATCAAGTATTTTTGGCGCCGCTGCCGGAGAACATAAACGCCGAAAGCGCAACGCTAAAAATAAAAAAAAAAAGTTTTTATAAAAGTTTTTGTTAAGTTCTTTTTATAAATATAAGTTTTAAAAATAATAAAAATATAAAAATTCAAAAAGAAAGAAAAATACATTTATATTTTTAAGAGTTTATAATATTTATAAGTATTTTTATTTTAGTTTTAAAATTAAATTTTTATTTAAGTTATATTTATATTTTATGTATAATATAAAAATTAAAAAAAATATATAAAAACAAAAAAAAAACTGAACCTGTAAAAATCGACCCCTGTTGAGCTGAAATTGAACCCTCCGCGACTCGCGGAGCATTTGAACTGGACCATACCGCACTCGCGGAGGTCTTCTGACAGGTCAAACCTAGGATTGCAATTAATACGAAATTAGGGATTAAAATTTTATTATTATTAATAATTAGGGTTTTAATTAAATAAAATTAGTTTTAGTTTTATTTTAATTTGTATTTTTAATTTATATCAAGTTTTAATAAATTATAAAATTAATAGTTTTATAAAATAAATAATATTTTTATAAAAATTATATTTTCATAAACTTTAGTTTTATTTTTTATATTTCGTACCTTTTTAATCGTTTCTTGTAATATTTTTAAATTTTTTTTCGCTCGTATTTAATTTAAGACATAGTTTTTTGCCGTAGTTATTTTATTTCTAGATTTTTAAGATTTGCCGTAAAATCCCTTAAGTGCTTTTCTTAGACTAAGATTTAGGTGCTTTAGAATTTTACGACGCTACAAATTTTAGTTTCTTTTTAAGTTTCGACGCGCTACTTTCTTATCTTTTATTCACCGACATTTTTCGACGCGCTCTTTTTCTCTCTTATTTCTCGCCATTCTAGTTTTTAGGACTTAGAATTTTCTCTATTTCTTATTTAATATTTCTTTAAATTTCAAACGAAAAATTGTTTTAAGTGGTTAAATTGATAGACATCAAAATTTTCTGGTTCGTAGTAATAGTTGGATTTGTACGTGGACCGGGTTATTGGAGCCAAACAGTACTCAATTATATTGAGACCAAATGAATCCTCCCCCTCTGTTGCATCTTTTGGCTATTCGAAACGTGGGCAAAATCAGAAAAGTCTATTAATTGGATAACTTATATAATTTTTCTTTCTTTTTAAAAACTAATAGGATATTCAGTGAATGCACCGAGCAAAACGTTCACCACCTTTTGTACGTTCACCACCTGTAACTCGATCAAGACATCTAGCAAATATTGTCGCCATTGATTTTTCTTCAGAATTATCATCTAGTCGACCAAGTACTCCAATTTAAATTTCCGATAATCCATTTTTTGAACCCGACCTCACAATTGAGAATCCGGAGAATATTCAAGGACAATTCATAGATCCTGAACCATTAATTTTTCCTCTGGAAACACCAATCATTCAAACAGAGATTGTTGAGGAACGAACCATTAAATCAGAATCCTCTAGTGATTCAGATTCAACAAATTCAATCATGGAAAATCTGGAACCTTTAAGTATGGAAGACCGAATGAGAGCTAAACGCACTGGCCAAGGTCACGCAATTACTCATCCAGACATTAATACGTCAGATTATGAAATCAAAGGACAAATTCTACACATGGTAACTAATCAATGCCAATTTAGTGGGGCGCCGAAGGAAGATCCAAATGAACATCTTCGTACCTTTAATAGGATCTGCACTCTATTTAAAATAAGAGAAGTGGAGGATGAACAGATATATCTCATGTTATTTCCCTGGACTTTAAAGGGAGAAGCCAAAGATTGGTTAGAATCATTACCTGAAGGGGCGATTGATACATGGGACGTTTTAGTTGAAAAATTTCTTAAACAATTCTTTCCGGCATCTAAAGCCGTAAGACTTCAAGGAGAAATTGTTACGTTCACACAAAAGCCAAATGAAACTCTATATGAGGCGTGGACCAGATTTGAAAAGTTATTGAGAGGGTGTCCGCAACATGGTTTAGACACCTATCAAATAGTACAAATATTCTACCAAGGATGCGACATCACTACAAGGAAAGACATAGATATAGCAGCTGGTGGTTCTATTATGAAGAAAACTGAAACTGATGCTTACAAAATTATTGATAACACTGCTTCCCACTCACATGAGTGGCATCAAGAAAAAGATATCGTTAGATCATCTAAAGCAGCTAGAACCGATTCTAGCCATGACTTAGATTCCATTTCCGCAAAGATAGATGCTGTCGAGAGACGAATGGAAAATATGACTAAGGATATACACTCAATACGAATTAGTTGTGAGCAGTGTGGAGGACCACATTTAACAAAAGATTGTCTCAGTATTGAACTAACAATGGAACAAAGAGATAATATTTCATACATAAACCAAAGGCCTGGAAATAATTATCAGAATAATTATTAACCGCCAAGGCCAATCTATAATCAAAACCAGAATTATAACCGAAATGTTCCATACAACAACCAACAAGGTCCAAGTAATCAACAAGTATCTAATAATACTTACAATCAGCAAATACCTAATTTTCAAAACAAACCACCACAAACCGATGATAAAAAGCCGAATTTAGAAGATATGATGACGAAGCTAGTTGAATCTCAAACGCAGTTTTTCACATCTCAGAAACAAACCAATGAACAAAATGCTCAAACATTTAGAAATCAACAAGCTTCTATTCAAAATCTGGAACAAGAAGTAAGTAACCTAGTAAGGTTAATAGGTGAAAGAAAACCGAGAAGTCTACCTAGTGATACAAATGCTAACCCCCGGAATGAAACAGCTAAAGCCATTACCACAAGAAGTGGTATTACACTTAAACCACCTGAAATACCTGTAATTTCCGAGGAAGCTATTCCTACTCCACAAGAACCACAATCTGATCAAGATAAGGAAAAAGAACCAGTAGTTGAAAAGGTTAATGAAGATAACACAGTTAAGGCTAAACCTTATGTTAAACCATACCAACCACCACTTCCTTACCCGAGTAAAATGAGAAAAGAGAGACTTGAAGCCGAGCAATCCAAATTCTTGGATATGTTTAAACAGATAAATGTAAATCTTCCTTTCATTGATGTGATTTCAGGAATGCCTAGATATGCTAAATTTCTAAAAGATCTAATCTCGAATAGAAAGAAAATGGAAGAACTCTCGGCTGTTACTATGAATGCTATTTTTCTGCAGTGCTGTTGAATAAGATACCAGAAAAATTATCTGATCCAGGAAGTTTCACAATTCCATGTTTTCTGAGTAGTCTAAGTTCAATAGAAGCATTGGCAGATTTAGGTGCTAGTATAAATTTAATGCCGTATTCATTATACACTAAACTAGACCTTGGAGAATTGAAACCAACTAGAATAAGTATACAACTAGCCGATAGATCAGTAAAATATTTTAGAGGGATAATGGAGAACATGCTAGTTAAAGTTGATACTTTAGTATTTCCAGTAGACTTTATTGTTCTGGACATGGAAGAAGATTCTCAAGTTCCTCTCATATTAGGAAGACCATTCTTAAACACGGCTAAAGCAATGATAGACGTGTTTGGTAAGAAACTGACCCTAAGTATAGAGGACGAGAGTGTTACCTTTTCAGTTGATAGAGCAATGCAACAACCGTAATCTGCAAATGATACATGTTATTATATTCAAACTATAGAAACACATGCAGAATTGTTAAAAGAATTTCCAGAATTACAAGGAACAGGAGAATGTTCTTTAGGAGAAGGAACTGAACCAATTGATGAAACTGAAATGTTAGCTACACTTATGGCTAATGGATATGAACCAACAACAGAAGAAATTCAAATGCTAAAAGAAGAAGACAGATATCGATATAAATCATCGATAGAAGAACCACCGACATTAGAGTTAAAGCCACTTCCAAACCATTTGGAATACGCTTATTTACATGGTGAATCTGAATTACCTGTAATAATATCGTCTTCTCTTACTGAAAATGAAAAATATCAACTCATTTCTGTGTTAAAAGCTCATAAACCAGCCATTGCATGGAAGATTCATGATATAAAAGGAATAAGTCCTTCGTATTGCACACATAAAATTCTTATGGAAGAAGGTCATAAAACGTATGTGCAACGTCAAAGAAGACTAAATCCTAATATGCAAGATGTTGTTAAGAAAGAAATTATTAAACTGCTAGATGCAGGTTTAATTTATCCAATTTCTGATAGTCCATGGGTAAGCCCAGTTCAATGCGTACCTAAAAAGGGTGGCATGACTGTCATTACAAATGAGAAAAATGAGCTTATTCCTACTAGGACTGTAACAGGATGGCGTGTTTGTATTGATTAAAGAAAATTAAATGACGCCACCAGAAAAGATCACTTTCCCTTACCTTTCATTGATCAAATGTTGGAAAGATTAGCCGGAAATAGCTACTATTGTTTTCTTGATGGTTTTTTCGGATATTTTCAAATTCCAATAGCACCCGAAGACCAAGAGAAAACCACATTCACGTGCCCTTATGGTACTTTTGCTTACAAACGCATGCCATTTGGACTTTGCAACGCCCCTACAACCTTTTAAAGGTGCATGATGGCGAATTTTCACGACATGATAGAAGAATGCATGGAAGTTTTCATGGATGACTTTTCAGTTTTCAGTGATACTTTTGAATCATGTTTAGTTAATCTTGAACGAATGCTTATTAGATGCGAATAATCAAATCTAGTACTTAATTGGGAGAAATGCCATTTCATGGTTAAAGAAGGCATCGTTCTTGGACATAAAATTTCAAAGGAAGGAATTGAAGTGGATAGAGCTAAAGTAGATGTAATTGCTAAACTTCCACATCCCACCAATGTTAGAGGAGTTAGGAGTTTTCTAGGGCATGCCGATTTTTACCGACGTTTCATAAAAGATTTTTCTAAAATTACCACTCCTATGAACAAACTCCTAGAAAAGGATGCTCCATTCATCTTTTCAGATGACTGTATCAAATATTTTAATATACTTAAACTCACTAATGCGCCGATCATGATAGCACCAAATTGGAATCTACCGTTTGAACTTATGTGCGATGCAAGTGATTTTGCAATGGGAGCCGTTTTAGGACAAAGGATTGAAAAACGATTTCAACCTATTTATTATGCTAGTAAGACGTTACAAGGAGCACAAACAAATTACACAACTACTGAAAAAGAACTCCTTGCTATTGTCTTTGCTTTTGACAAATTTCGTTCATATCTCGTTCTAGCTAAAACGGTGGTCTATACCGACCATTCTGCTCTTAGATACCAATTTTCGAAACAAGATGCTAAACCACGATTAATCCATTGGATCTTACTCTTACAAGAGTTTGATATTGAAATCCGAGATAAAAAGGGAGCAGAAAATCTCGCCGCTGATCATCTTTCTCGTCTTGAAAATCCCGAATTAGAAGTTCTAAATGAATCGGCCATACAAGACAACTTTCCTGATGAATATCTATTGAAAATAGATTATAATGAAATTCCATGGTTTGCAGACTATGTAAACTACTTAGTATGTAGATTCCTTGAAAAAGGATTATCGTACCAAAAACGAAAGAAATTCTTTAGTGATATAAAACACTATTTCTGGGAAGATCCACATTTGTTTAAAAGTTATCCCTATGGAATAATACGCCGATGTGTATTCGGAGATGAAGCTAGTAAAATCTTAAACCATTGTCACACAGGACCAACAGGAGGGCATTATGGGCCACAACTAACAGCAAGAAAAGTTTATGATGCTGGATTCTATTGGCCTACAATTTACAAAGATGCACACCTTCTTTGCAAATCCTGTGATGCATGTCAAAGGGCCGGAAAAATAAGTCAACGTGATAAAATGCCACAAAATGTCATTCAAGTATGTGAAGTATTTGACATTTGGGGTATTGACTTTATGGGTCCATTTCCAAAATCTCATAATAATCTCTATATTCTCGTTGCCATTGATTATGTATCTAAATGGGCGGAAGCACAAGCTCTCCCGTCTAATGATGCACGAGTTGTAGTCAACTTTTTAAAACGTCTTTTTACAAGGTTTGGAACACCGAAAGCTTTAATAAGAGATCGGGGAACTCATTTCTGTAATAATCAACTTGAGAAAGTTCTTAAAAGATATGGAGTAACTCATAAAATCTCCACCGCATATCATCCACAGACAAGTGGACAAGTTGAAAATACCAACCGAGCTTTAAAACATATTCTAGAGAAAACCGTAGGATCAAATTCGAAGGAATGGTCCATTAAATTAGAGGATGCACCCTGGGCTTTTAGAACAGCCTACAAAACTCCAATTGGAACCACACCTTTTAGACTCGTTTACGGAAAAGCATGTCATCTTCTAGTAGAAATTGAACACAAAGCATTTTGGGCTTTGAAGACATGTAATCTTGATTTACATGAAGCCGGACGTCTACGATTAAGTCAACTAAACGAATTAGAAGAATTAAGACAAGAAGCATACGAAAATTCGTTAATCTATAAAGAAAGAACGAAGAAATGGCATGATAAAAGAATCAGAAGTTCAAAAGAATTTAAAGAAGGAGACAGAGTTCTTCTTTTCAATTTACGATTCAAGCTATTTCCTGGAAAATTGAAATCAAGATGGTCTGGACCATTTATAGTCAAAAGAGTTTTCCCATACGGAACAGTAGAATTGATAAATTCAAATGGATTTGAATTTAAGGTTAATGGTCACAGAGTTAAACATTACATAGATAGTCCAATGGAAGTTGACAACGAAGTTAATCACAATTTTAACACCACAGCTAACTAAGTGTGGGGAGAATCAAGTTTTTAAAGGATAATATGTATTTCTGTTAGAGTTAGATTTTCTGTTTTCGTGTAGTTCTCAAAAATGGAACCCGAATGGTCTTTCCCTAGCAGACCCTAAAGAACTAGTCTTCTTCCCTCATTCTGAATTTTTATTTTTTTTAGGTTTTACGAGATGAAGACTTCCTGTGAACTAAACCATGGTCTAATGCTGCACGCTTTGATCACTAAACGTAATAATGACACACTTTCAAGTGAAATAGTATCATTAATCAAAGGTAAATTGGACGAAGTAAGAAAAGAATCCAGAAATGAAAATAATAAGTTACAGTTTGGTAAAGGAAAATCAAAATCCGCAGCGAAAAGAAGAGCACGACACCTTGAAAGATGTCACAAATGCGGAAAATGGTCACACGAAGGTAAATGTTCAAATAATCAAACCTATTCAAATACCGAATTTGTTACTCTACGCAGAGACGGACCGTTCATATGTTTAGAAGGAAAAATGTTGAATGCTCGAGGTTACGCCTATGTAGCTATGGAAAACCAATTAGTCCGACTATCTTATGAGTGGGCTAGAGCATATCACTAAGAATACTATCTCACAGGTAAGATTGTACAGTTTTTATTTTTATTTTTATTTTTAACCTTTTGATAATAAACGCTAATTTGTTCGCTATAGAGTATTAAATTGATATTCGATAAAATTAGGTCTTGCAACCGAAATTATTGATATCATTCAAAAATTTATTACATCACTGGGAAATTTAACGTTTATTCTTAAGGTATAAATATCTTTAATCAATCAACCCAAAATATTTCAAAAATTCGTCATGAGTTAAAATAGGTTATGAAACCGAAATTACTTTACCAAAAAGAGGGGCGTATATTTTTGATAATATTTAATTGATTAAAGTGGGATAAAAGATCAAAAAGATTTTTAATTTTATTTTTACCATGTTTTTAAAATTAATATATAAATATTAAATTAATATTGTAAACTTCTTTAAAATTGTAAATATTTAAAAAATTAATATTTTTAATATAAGTTTGTATGTATAAAAACAAAAATATAATATAACTTTGGTGTGAATTTTTAATTTTAATAATATGAATTTTTAATTTTATGCATTTTAAATTTAAGTTTGGTGTGAATTTAAAAACAAAAATTTACTTTATTTTGCTAAGTTAAAAATATGATTTTTAAAATTCGTCGTAAGTTGAAGACTGGGTCTTTGAACTAAAATTACTTTACCCGAGGGAGGGACGAGAACTTTTATTATCATTATTTTTAATCTTATTTAAACTAAAGTATGCCAAAAACATTTAAAAAACCCGAAAATCTTTGCTTTTAAAACCGCGCTTTAAATTGACAAATTTTAAAATTTTGTCGAGGGATGGATTAGGACAACGATCCGAATCGCCCTCGCTCCTAAAGGAAAACAAAATTTTTAGAATTTAATTAATTAAATGTTTTAAAAAGTTATAAGGTTTTATAAAATAAAAAAAAATAGCCGCGACTCGCGGTGCTTTGTGGGTTCCCACCACCGCACTCGCGGAGCATCAAAAATCCAGAAAAAAATAAAACTGGTCGAACAGACCAGTTTGTACACACATATATACATTTTCTGCGAAAAACACACAAAAAATCGCCCAAATTCGCAATTTTTCACCATTTTTCATCAAATCTTTCATAAAATCACAATGAGGAGACTATTATCAAGGAATTACTCAAGGAAATCGGTAAATTTCTACACCTAAACACCATTTAATCCGAATTTTTAGTGTTCTTGAACAATTTCATGCCTAATTCGATTTTGATGCTTTCTAGTGTAATAATGCTTCAATTGTTTGTGTATTATGCTTGTATAACCTAGATTGATGCTATTAAACATGATTAGAAACTTTGAACTTCAATTTTTGAAAAATCTAGGGTTTGTGTTCTTGAGCAAAATTAGGGCTTTTTGATATAAACAGGTTATAGCCGAATTTTGTTATTAGTTTATGCTAAATTGAGTAGTGTAACATGTTTAGGTTGCTAAATGATCAAAACTTTGATCTTAAACATGATTTATGAAGATTAAAGTGGACTTTTTGAACCAAAATTGCATGAACTTGATTTAATTGATATGAATGCCATGAGGAACTTATTTAATTGTTATAATGATTGTTTTTGACATATTTTAAAAGAAAATGCGAAGGAACTTTGTATAAATTTTCATATATGTATATTTGTAAAAGTGTAGAATTGTTAATATTTTGAAAATGTGTATAGAGTTTAATATGGATTAAACATGTCAATGTAATTGTTTAGATTTATAATTTTGCTAAAACTAATGCATATTTGGATGTACAAAAATTGTGTTTATTTTGCAGACTGAAAGGGGTGAATCTTCATCCCAGGCTCGCAATGCTCCTCCGGAAGATGCAGATCAACAGGAAATTAATAACCAATACCGACAAGATATGCCTCACCCAATTGTTTCATATTCAAACATTCATGAGGCAGATTTACATCCGAATTTGAGATTTGATAGATATTGGATAGACTATCCAAAATATCAAAAGAACCTGCACAACCTTATGTCTAATAATGTTGAGGTACCCAGAGTTATAGATTGGGAACCATTAGAGGTAGTGGAATTGGCCGAGCCAATCAGGGAATTACTTACTCAAAGGTACGGTAATTCTACTTTTAGTGATTGGGTACGTTTATTCAACATGCGTAGACCTGTGTATAGAGAATGGTGTATAGAGTTATTATGTACTATTGAAATAAATGATCGGGTAGATACTTTAACCGATCGTAGTTTTCTTAGATTTTTATTAGGAGGGGAGATGCGCCATATGACTTTACTAGATATGGCTCGGGCTTTACGTATATATACGCCCGAGGAGCTAGCATCTTATGATTGTCAGAGGTTAATAGTTTATGGTAGGAGGGTGGATGAGAATTTTGATACGAATGACGTATGGAGTAGGATGATTAGCCATCGCTGATTCCAGGGGGGATTATACTCTTATCTTGATATTGATAGAGCTGAATTAAGAGTAATCCATAGGTTTTTAGCCAATTCGATTACACAACGAGGTAAGAATAAGGAAAATGTAAATGAACAGGATTTGTTTTACCACATGTGTATTCGAGACCCACAGAGCGCTGTAAGTATACCTTTTTGTGTGGGTTATTATTTATTAACTATGGTAAGGGGTATGAGGCGTGGTAGCATAATAGGAGGTGGTATATTTATTACTTTAATTGCTTAATATCTCGGTGTGGATAGAAGTCGGGGGGAATATTAATGGCAAAACCAGAACCCCGCGATAGAATATATTTGCGTGTTTATCATGGTGCTAAGGTCTTAAAGAAACGAAACAACACGGTAGCACGTTATGATGGCAGGCATCCACAGGTTGAGAGAGATCAACAGCAAGGTCAACCGGGAGGGGGTAATCCAATGACGGAAATGCAAATTTTTATGTCTCGACACGAGTATGAAATGGCTAGACAAAAAGCATTTCAAGATTGGCAGTATCATCAAAGCCAAATCATAAGTCATTGTACACACGTAGGTAGAAACTACATTCCTACCGTTATGCCCGAATTTGCTCCTTGGACTTTAGAGAGCCGACCACCATATCCTACATATGACCCGGCCCAAGCATTTTACAGCATCTATGGATACGCTTGGGACCCATACTGGAACCATCCTCCTCATCCGTAATTTTCTTATTTTTTTTATTTATTTTATTGTAATGTTACTAATTCTTAATTTTCTTATTTCTTATTTTATTATTATTATAGCTTTTATAATTTTCTAACTTTATTAGATTTTAATAATTTTTGAATTTGGTGTGAAAACCCAACTTCAAAAATATGTATATATGTGTTTGTAGTTTATCTCATGTACAAAACAGGGTAAAACAGCGCATTTTCAAAGACTGGCATTAAGTTCAGCAAAAGATAGTATTTTTGACGAAAAAAATGAAAAAACAAATGTGATGTACCAACAGACGGAATGAACAAATGATGTGCACCATTTATCATTCAGCAAACAAACGCCAATATGTTTGGAAACTTTGATAAAATTTAATCATTTTTCTACGCTAATCACCCTCAATAATTTAAATTGTTACTGATTTCTTGCAAATGAGGGCATTGCAAGATCTTAAGTGTGGGAAGGGGTTAAATTTTTTTGAAATTTTAAAAATTTTTGATTTATACACTTGGTTACCATTAAAAATACTAGTAACGCAGTAGTTGTATTAGAATCTAGTGCTCTCTGATAATAAAGAACAGCCCTAGTCTTATATACTGACTACCCAATTCTAGTAAAAATTTTCAAAATTTTCAATTAAATGAGCTCAAAATCATGTTTATATATATTTATGAACGATAAAACTAGGTGTTAACACCGAAATTATTGTTACCTCGGAAAGGACATAAATTGAGAAACAAACCAAAATGTTAGAATTCATTTAAAATGGAATAGAGGACAATAAAAAGGCAAATAAAAGAAAATAAAAGCCAAGTGTGGGAAAATTTACCAAGTTATTTTGAACATATATCACATATTTTTGTACAAATAACTGAAGATGCTTTTGCTTTAGACTAAACTAATCAGTTTTACCCAATTTATTATAATATATTTGAAAGAAAGATGGATCTACACGATGAATCAATTCCATCGTTAAAAGGAAGTAAAGTCTTCCGAAAAAGAAACGCGCTTCTTGATTTAGGTCATGAAGTTGTCGTCCAGACCAGCTGTAGGTTGACGAAAAATCTAGAAAAGTCATCTCTAAAATCAGCAGGAAATCCACGGACCTCAGCATCAAACAGGGTCGCCAAGTGGTCAGACTTATCCTAACCATGAGAGGATCTGTCTTGTAAAATGGGGAGGACGCCGTGCAAATTATCTGGATAAGACTAATGAATCAGATCCCAAGAAAGGATAATCTCCTTAAAGATCAAAAATCAGCTTTTAAGCCTGATATTACTCAATCCTAGAGATTAACCTTAAAGATTGAGAATTACAAACTCATGGAATTCGATGATATCTAAACTCGACGAGAAAATATTTTGATCAAAATTACAAACCGATTTGTTTTCTGAAAACCCATTTTTCAATGCGTTCATTACCATTGAACGTAAAATCCTAGGAATTCACCTGGAATTCATTAGGTCACCTGAACCAAATCGGGTGTCAACCGTAAGAACGGTGGTTGCATAGCATGGTCAAAGACAGGACCTTGTGCTAGAACGGAAAATTATAAGGGTGAGCTTTACTATTGCTCCTACAAAGGATAGTAATTGCATCTAATACGTTATAGACCATAATTAAAAGCATGTCAGGGGACATTGCCTTAACAGTTGCTTGTTCAATGCTTTCCTTTATAACCGGATGGTAGTTTATCGAAAGGTAATATACGGAGCAAGTATACTGGACGTGTTGCTTTCCCAATACAAGGTTAGCAAGTGGGTGACACAAAACCACAAGTTTTGAGCTAAAATTTTCAAATCTGAAACCCACCAAACCCACAAAAAGAATTTGCAAACACCGATGAATGGTTATTCCGGAAAACTTATCTAGGGTAAAAACTAGATTGAATTTTCAAAAAGATCAAATGTTTTCATAAAGATCCAATTTCCTTAAAGGATCTAAATTTTTATAGTCATGTAGGACTGTAAACCATAACGTTACTATCATTGTTCATACCGCCGTAATGAAATCACTGATGTACAAAGTGTGAAGAATAAAGAAGTGATTCTAGTATGTTTTTATTCAAGACTATATTGCTTGAGGACAAGCAACGCTCAAGTGTGGGAATATTTGATAATGCTAAAAATGAACATATATTTCATCGCATTATCTGTGATGCCCCGTACAAAACCATCGTGTACGAATCATCAACAACAGGATCATTACAAGGTTAAGTACTATATGCTGTAATAAAATAAGTTGCATTCACGATAAAAAGGTGATGTCATAACCGACATCAAATGTTTTACAATCCAAAATCATGCTTCACTAAGTAGAAGCAAATAATAAGTGTATGTGACCACAATGGTCGTTACAAGTCATAATTCAAAAGTACTAAAGTTTGAATGCAAGGTAAAGTAGTTCATGCGATGACAACTCTAAGCAGCGGGTGTCTACAGCACGACTAGTACACAGCGGAAGCTAACCTCAAGCACCTGAGAAAAACATGCTTAAAACGTCAACACAAAGGTTGGTGAGCTATAGTTTAAGTATAACAGTATGTAAGGTAGGCCACGAGATTTCAGTGCTACAAAGAGCGTTTCAAAACGATATGATAAAGTATATGCTTAACCGTGGGCACTTGGTAACTAACTTAACGTTTATACCCCCTGAAAGTACACTTGGCAAGTGCGTATGATTACGAAGTATTAATCACTCGTTAAATGCTAGCACGACTAGCCCGAGTGGGGATGTCAAACCCTATGGATCCATATCTAAGATTCGCGTTCACCGGTTCAAAAACCAATGACTAAACGTTACCGAGCTAAAGGGAATGTTTCTGCCGTTATATAACCCACACATATATAAAGTTTAAGTACTCGTGCCTAGTATGTAAAACATAAAATCCGCATGTATTCTCAGTTCCCAAAATAAGTTAAAGTAAAAAGGGAATGCTATAACTCACAATGATAATGTAGTCGTAAAGTCGGTTCGGAAAAGGTGTGCAAGTAATCGGTCCGAAGGTCCTCAACCTAAGTAAAATAGTACTAAGTCAGTAAATCATCCGAATAGGTTTAAAAGTATGTAAATAAGGTCTTATGGGTCATCATCATTCATCATCAAACAAAAGGCGTAAAGTAAGTTTCGTTCATGAAAGTAGTTTACAACAAAGGCTGAGTTCGGTCAGTCACCACGGCCTCTACACCTACTGAAATAAGGTGAGACCAGTGGCCATGGCTCCGTATACGAGTCCTTTAAGTGTGGTAAAATTTAAAGAAGCAAACTCATCTGTGTCTAACCGTGGTGACGGTTTAAGTGCGAGTAGGTCAGAAATTTCTGCACAACGTTAAAAGGACATAGTGACGATCGGAGGGCCATAAATCCTAAACCGTAACTCGGATGAAGATGAGTCTTAAATGAAAAGTTATCTACACGAACTGAGATAACTTAAAATCAAGGTTACAGTAGCCCAGGTGTACTTGTCTATTAAAGAAACAGTAAAACAGAAACTGTAAACAGAAAACAGAAAAATAAATGGACATAGTGACGTTCGGAGGGCCATAGACTCTAAACCATAACTCGGATTAAGACGAGTCTTATATGAAAAGTTATCTACTCGAAAATATCTATTTGAAAATCATAATTACAACAGCCTAGGTCTACTGGTCTGTTACAGAAACAGTAAAACAGTAAGCAGAGAACAGGAAAGCAGGAAATAATGGGTTCCGGTGAGTTTGGTGCTTGATGTTCATCATGGTTCTCATCCTTGATGCCTATAGCTTCAAGTGTACAACTCATTGATGTGTTTACATCATCTTTACCAAGGTTTGACCATCATAACCCATGTGCAAGTCTAAGTAAAGTCATTAAGTTAAATCATAAGTACTAACACTTGAACCTTTACTTTAGTGAAACCATAAGTTACAAAACTTTGATTATCAACTAGTAAAGTGTAATTAAGGTGCAAGAATGGAAGTGATAAACTAAATAAACAAGTAACAAGTTCATGAGTTTCATACTTTTAAAGATTCAAGCCTAAGTCTTGATCTTTAGAAAGTAAACTTTTAAAGTTTACAACATGAGCTTCAAGTATGATTTTTAACACCTGAACTTACAATCTTTTGACAAGTATGTAGAACATAAACTAGAGAGTTTAGCTCTTGCATGTTCTTGTATGAACAAGATAAATGAAGAATCAAACTAAAGAGTTTGGTTCTTTAATACTAGTAAGAAATAACTAAGATAACAAGTAAGTAAACAACAACTAGCAACAACAAGGAATTAATCAACAACAAAGAGCAAAAGATGATGATGATTTAGGGGTGTTGTGCTACGGTTTTAGGGAGGAAAAGAGGAGGAAAAGAAGTCTTGCAACTTACCAAGTTTAGAGAGAAAGAGAGAAGAATGAAAGCAAGTAAGAGTGTGTGTAATATGAAAGAGTAATGCTAGTAATAAGGTGGTCAAGATTTTGAAAACCAAACCCCACTCCCCAAGGCCATATGGCCGTGATTCTCCCATCACCAATGGGGGAAGAGATGCCCACTAAGTTTATGCATGCTCTTTGACTCAAATGTGAAATTAGGGGTGCATGCATGGGAATATTTGCAACTAGCTTCCAAGTGTCTTAAACCAACTAGCTTAATTTTAAAGTGATACTTGCATGGGTGTTGGGCTAATTAAGTCCATTAAGATGTAGGGTGGGCTTATAAGTCCAATATCATGAGTCCATTAACTTTGTCAAGCCCAAGTTCAAGTAATTCACAAATTATTCCAACTAAGCCCAAGTAATTAACTAATAACTTTAGTTAATTAAAATGATTAATAAAATAAATCATGAATGCAATATAATATCTAAAAAATATTATTCGTGAAAGTTTCGTGTGTCACAAAAATGTTTCGGGCAATTAAAGTCCAAGTACGGGCAATCATGGCAACATGTAAATGTAATAACATATATTCGTTTTATCACACGTATTAATAATAATAATTATTAATAAATAAACGTTGGAAATTCCAAGGTCGTTACATTACCCACCTGTTAAAGAAAATTTCGTCCCGAAATTTAAGCTGAGGTAGATGGAGGAGTCGGGAAAAGGTGAGGATACTTCCGCATCATTTGATCCTCTCGCTCCTAAGTAAACTCAGGTCCTCGTTTGGCATTCCATCGCACTCGGACGATCAGAATCTTGTTGCGTTTCAAAGTTTTGATCTCACGATCCATAATTTCAACAGGTTCCTCCACAAAGTGGAGTTTGTCATCAATCGTAAGTTCTTCAAGAGGTATGATAAGTTCAGGTGCAGCAAGACACTTCTTCAAGTTCGACACGTGGAAGGTGGGATGAACTGAGCTCAATTGTGCTGGTAGATCCAAACGGTATGCAACGGGTCCAACACGTTCCAAGATTTCAAAAGGACCAATGTATCGTGGGTTCAACTTTCCACGTTTTCCAAAGCGAATCACACCCTTCCAAGGTGCAACCTTCAACATTACACGATCACCAACGTTGAATTCAAAGTCTTTACGTTTAAGATCGGCGTAACTCTTTTGGTGATCACGGGCAGTCTTAAGTCTAGCTTGGATCTGAGCAATCTTCTCCGTGGTTTCGTGGACTACCTCGGGTCCGGTGATTTGCTTTTCGCCTACTTCGGCCCAAAAAATAGGAGATCGGCACTTGCGACCATACAACGCTTCAAAAGGTGCAGCATTAATGCTCGAGTGATAACTGTTGTTGTAAGAAAATTCGGCGAGTGGCAAATGCCTATCCCAGGCCTTTCTGAAATCAATGACACATGCACGCAACATGTCTTCCAAGGTCTGAATATTCCGTTCACTTTGCCCATCTGTCTGTGGGTGATAAGCTGTGCTCATGTCGAGGCGAGTTCCCATGGCTTCTTGTAAAGAACGCCAAAATCTAGAGGCAAATCGGGGATCGCGATCTGAGATAATCGATAAAGGTACACCATGACGAGATACAACCTCTTTGATGTATAGTTGAGCAAGTCTCTCCATCGTATCCGTTTCCTTCATGGCTAAGAAGTGTGCAGATTTGGTAAGACGGTCAACGATAACCCAGATGGTATCGTATCCGCCCGCCGTCTTTGGTAGCTTGGTGATGAAATCCATTGTTATCCTTTCCCACTTCTATTGTAGGATTTTCGGTTGCTGAAGTAACCCAGAAGGTCTCTGATGCTCGGCCTTAACCTTCGAGCAAGTCAAACACTTACCAACATAAGTCGCAACGTCCTTCTTAAGATTCGGCCACCAATACTGTTCTTTAAGGTCGTGGTACATTTTGCCCGCTCCAGGATGAATCGAATATCTCGATTTGTGTGCTTCATCAAGTATAAGGTTCTGTAGATCTCCATAACGAGGTACCCAAATTCTTCCGCCATAACATCGGAGTCCAGTATCTCTAACCTTGAATCGAGAGATAAGTATGTTCAAATGTTCATGAGATATATTCTCCTCCTTGAGAGCCTCATCTTGGGCTACTCGGATCTGATTGTTGAGGTTCGAATGGATGGTGATGTTCAGAGCCCGAATGCTAAGAGGTACCGTCCTCTCCTTTCGACTCAAAGCGTCAGCTACAACATTGGCCTTGCCAGGGTGATAACGGAGTTCACAATCGTAGTGGTTAAGCGTCTCGATCCATCGACGCTGTCTCATATTCAGTTGCTTCTGATCGAAGATGTGTTGAAGACTCTTGTGATCGGTGAAGATAGAACTTTTAGTTCCATACAAATAGTGTCTCCATAATTTGAGCGCAAAGACAACGGCTCCAAGTTCGAGATCGTGAGTTGTGTAGTTCCACTCATGAATCTTCAATTGTCGGGATGCATAGGCAATAACCTTTGATCTTTGCATCAATACGCAACCAAACCCATTCTTCGATGCATCGCAATAAACAACAAAGTCGTCACTGCCTTCAGGGAGTGATAAAATAGGTGCGGAGGTTAACTTCTTCTTCAAGGTTTGAAATGCTGATTCGTGTGCGGGTTCCCAAATGAACTTCTTACCCTTGTGAGTCAGCGCTGTCAAAGGACGCGCAATCAGAGAGAATCCTTCTATAAACCTTCGGTAGTAGCCGGCGAGACCTAGAAATTGACGGATGTGAGTCGGAGTGGTGGGGGTTTCCCACTTGCTGATAGCTTCAATCTTTGCGGGATCAACTTTGATACCCTGGTCGCTCACAACATGACCCAGAAACTGGACTTCCTTCAACCAAAATTCACACTTGGAGAATTTTGCGTATAGTTGCTCTTGTCTCAAGAGTTCAAGCACTAATCGGAGGTGTTGCTCATGCTCTTCTTCGCTCTTAGAGTAGATGAGGATATCATCTATGAAGACGATAACAAACTTGTCCAAGTACGGCTTGCAGACACGATTCATGAGGTCCATAAATACGGCAGGTGCGTTGGTCAATCCGAACGGCATTACGAGAAATTCATAATGACCATAGCGTATCCTAAATGCAGTCTTCATCACGTCACTCTCTTTCACCCTCAACTGGTGATAACCGGATCGCAAATCGATCTTAGAGTAAACGCTCGATCCTTGCAGCTGATCGAAAAGATCGTCAATTCGTGGTAGTGGATACCGATTCTTGATTGTCAATTTGTTGAGTTCACGGTGGTCGATACACATACGGAAGGATCCATCCTTCTTCTTCACAAACAAAACAGGTGCGCCCCACGGCGAAGAACTTGGTTGAATAAACCCTCGATCTAGGAGTTCCTGTAGTTGGCTTTGTAACTCTTGCATCTCGGAAGGTGTAAGTCGGTACGGTGCGCGAGCTACAGGTGCAGCTCCTGGCACTAAATCGATCTGAAATTCCACTGCCCTCGGTGGTGGTAATCCAGGTAACTCCTCTGGAAAGACATCAGGAAACTCGTTCACAATCCGTACGTCATTCACACTCTTCACCTCGGTTTCTACTGTTTTCACATGTGCTAGGACAGCAAAACGTCCCTTCTTCATAATCTTTTATGCCTTCACGCAACTAATGAGGTTCAGCTTCGACGTACATCTCTCCCCATAGATAACCAGCGGCTCGCCATCTCCTTGTGGTATACGAAGAGCTTTATCTCCACAAATAATATCGGCCCTTACTTTGGTAAACCAATCCATACCGACGATTGAAATGTCCCGTTCTTATTGATTAAAAACGTTCCATATTAATTGATTTCGTTGCGAGGTTTTGACCTCTATATGAGACGTTTTTCAAAGACTGCATTCATTTTAAAACAAACCATAACCTTTATTTCATCAATAAAGGTTTAAAAAGCTTTACGTAGATTATCAAATAATGATAATCTAAAATATTCTGTTTACACACGACCATTACATAATGGTTTACAATACAAATATGTTACAACAAAATAAGTTTCTTGAATGCAGTTTTTACACAATATCATACAAGCATGGACTCCAAATCTCGTCCTTATTTAAGTATGCGACAGCGGAAGCTCTTAATAATCACCTGAGAATAAACATGCTTAAAACGTCAACAAAAATGTTGGTGAGTTATAGGTTTAACCTATATATATCAAATCATAATAATAGACCACAAGATTTCATATTTCAATACACATCCCATACATAGAGATAAAAATCATTCATATGGTGAACACCTGATAACCGACATTAACAAGATGCATATATAAGAATATCCCCATCATTCCGGGACACCCTTCGGATATGATATAAATTTTGAAGTACTAAAGCATCCGGTACTTTGGATGGGGTTTGTTAGGCCCAATAGATCTATCTTTAATTCGCGTCAATTAGGGTGTCTGTTCCCTAATTCTTAGATTACCAGACTTAATAAAAAGGGGCATATTCGATTTCAATAATTCAACCATAGAATGTAGTTTCACGTACTTGTGTCTATTTTGTAAATCATTTATAAAACCTGCATGTATTCTCATCCCAAAAATATTAGATTTTAAAAGTGGGACTATAACTCACTTTCACAGATTTTTACTTCGTCGAGAAGTAAGACTTGGCCACTGGTTGATTCACGAACCTATAACAATATATACATATATATCAAAGTATGTTCAAAATATATTTACAACACTTTTAATATATTTTGATGTTTTAAGTTTATTAAGTCAGCTGTCCTCGTTAGTAACCTACAACTAGTTGTCCACAGTTAGATGTACAGAAATAAATCGATAAATATTATCTTGAATCAATCCACGACCCAGTGTATATGTATCTCAGTATTGATCACAACTCAAACTATATATATTTTGGAATCAACCTCAACCCTGTATAGCTAACTCCAACATTCACATATAGAGTGTCTATGGTTGTTCCTAAATATATATAAATGTGTCGACATGATAGGTCGAAACATTGTATACGTGTCTATGGTATCTCAAGATTACATAATATACAATACAAGTTGATTAAGTTATGGTTGGAATAGATTTGTTACCAATTTTCACGTAGCTAAAATGAGAAAAATTATCCAATCTTGTTTTACCCATAACTTCTTCATTTTAAATCCGTTTTGAGTGAATCAAATTGCTATGGTTTCATATTGAACTCTATTTTATGAATCTAAACAGAAAAAGTATAGGTTTATAGTCAAAAAAAATAAGTTACAAGTCGTTTTTGTAAAGGTAGTCATTTCAGTCGAAAGAACGACGTCTAGATGACCATTTTAGAAAACATACTTTCACTTTGAGTTTAAACATAATTTTTGGATATAGTTTCATGTTCATAATAAAAATAATTTTCTCAGAATAACAACTTTTAAATCAAAGTTTATCATAGTTTTTAATTAACTAACCCAAAACAGCCCGCGGTGTTACTACGACGGTATAAATCCGGTTTTACGGTGTTTTTCGTGTTTCCAGGTTTTAAATCATTAAGTTAGCATATCATATAGATATAGAACATGTGTTTAGTTGATTTTAAAAGTCAAGTTAGAAGGATTAACTTTTGTTTGCGAACAAGTTTAGAATTAACTAAACTATGTTCTAGTGATTACAAGTTTAAACCTTCGAATAAGATAGCTTTATATGTATGAATCGAATGATGTTATGAACATCATTACTACCTTAAGTTCCTTGGATAAACCTACTGGAAAAGAGAAAAATGGATCTAGCTTCAACGGATCCTTGGATGGCTCGAAGTTCTTGAAGCAGAATCATGACACGAAAATAAGTTCAAGTAAGATCATCACTTGAAATAAGATTGTTATAGTTATAGAAATTGAACCAAAGTTTGAATATGATTATTACCTTGTATTATAATGATAACCTACTGTAATAAACAAAGATTTCTTGAGGTTGGATGATCACCTTACAAGATTGGAAGTGAGCTAGCAAACTTGAAAGTATTCTTGATTTTATGTAACTAGAACTTGTAGAATTTATGAAGAACACTTAGAACTTGAAGATAGAACTTGAGAGAGATCAATTAGATGAAGAAAATTGAAGAATGAAAGTGTTTGTAGGTGTTTTTGGTGGTTGGTGTATGGATTAGATATAAAAGATATGTAATTTTGTTTTCATGTAAATAAGTCATGAATGATTACTCATATTTTTGTAATTTTATGAGATATTTCATGCTAGTTACCAAATAATGGTTCCCACATGTGTTAGGTGACTCACATGGGCTGCTAAGAGCTGATCATTGGAGTGTATATACTAATAGTACATACATCTAAAAGCTGTGTATTGTACGAGTACGAATACGGGTGCATACGAGTAGAATTGTTGATGAAACTGAACGAGGATGTAATTGTAAGCATTTTTGTTAAGTAGAAGTATTTTGATAAGTGTATTGAAGTCTTTCAAAAGTGTATAAATACATATTAAAACACTACATGTATATACATTTTAACTGAGTCGTTAAGTCATCGTTAGTCGTTACATGTAAGTGTTGTTTTGAAACCTTTAGGTTAACGATCTTGTTAAATGTTGTTAACCCAATGTTTATAATATCAAATGAGATTTTAAATTATTATATTATCATGATATTATCATGTATGAATATCTCTTAATATGATATATATACATTAAATGTCTTTACAACGATAATCGTTACATATATGTCTCGTTTAAAAATCATTAAGTTAGTAGTCTTGTTTTTACATATGTAGTTCATTGTTAATATACTTAATGATATGTTTACTTATCATAGTATCATGTTAACTATATATATATCCATATATATGTCATCATATAGTTTTTACAAGTTTTAACGTTCGTGAATCACCGGTCAACTTGGGTGGTCAATTGTCTATATGAAACATATTTCAATTAATCAAGTCTTAACAAGTTTGATTGCTTAACATGTTGAAAACATTTAATCATGTAAATATCAATCTCAATTAATATATATAAACATGGAAAAGTTCGGGTCACTACAGTACCTACCCGTTAAATAAATTTCGTTCCGAAATTTTAAGCTGTTGAAGGTGTTGACGAATCTTCTGGAAATAGATGCGGGTATTTCTTCTTCATTTGATCTTCATGCTCCCAGGTGAACTCGGATCCTCTACGAGCATTCCATCGAACCTTAACAATTGGTATCTTGTTTTGCTTAAGTCTTTTAACCTCACGATCCATTATTTCGACGGGTTCTTCGATGAATTGGAGTTTTTCGTTGATTTGGATTTCATCTAACGGAATAGTGAGATCTTCTTTAGAAAAACATTTCTTCAAATTCAAGACGTGGAAAGTGTTATGTACAGCCGCGAGTTGTTAAGGTAACTCAAGTCGGTAAGCTACTGGTCCGACACGATCAATAATCTTGAATGGTCCAATATACCTTGGATTTAATTTCCCTCGTTTACCAAATCGAACAACGCCTTTCCAAGGTGCAACTTTAAGCATGACCGTCTCTCCAATTTCAAATTCTATATCTTTTCTTTTAATGTCAGCGTAGCTCTTTTGTCGACTTTGGGCGGTTTTCAACCGTTGTTGAATTTGGATGATCTTCTCGGTAGTTTCTTGTATAATCTCCGGACCCGTAATCTGTCTATCCCCCACTTCACTCCAACAAATCGGAGACCTGCACTTTCTACCATAAAGTGCTTCAAACGGCGCCATCTCAATGCTTGAATGGTAGCTGTTGTTGTAGGAAAATTCTGCTAACGGTAGATGTCGATCCCAACTGTTTCCGAAATCAATAACACATGCTCGTAGCATGTCTTCAAGCGTTTGTATTGTCTTTTCACTCTGCCCATCAGTTTGTGGATGATAGGCAGTACTCATGTCTAGACGAGTTCCTAATGCTTGCTATAATGTCTGCCAGAATCTTGAAATAAATCTGTCATCCCTATCAGAGATAATAGAGATTGGTATTCCATGTTTGGAGATGACTTCCTTCAAATACAGTCGTGCTAACTTCTCCATCTTATCATCTTCTCTTATTGGTAGGAAGTGTGCTGATTTGGTGAGACGATCAACTATTACCCAAATAGTATCAAAACTACTTGCAGTCCTTGGCAATTTAGTGATGAAATCCATGGTAATGTTTTCCCATTTCCATTCCAGGATTTCGGGTTGTTGAAGTAGCATGGCCAACAGTTTAAATCATGTATAACAATAAGTAGCATGGCAATAACAGCAAATCGTACGAAGGTAGCATGCAATCGAAAGCAAGTAATATCATACAGTAGTGAAATCATGTAGTAGCATACGACATATAGCAGTAAAAGTAAGCAGCAGCATGCAGTAAGTTCAGCAGAAACACGTAAACTAGCAAGTTGTAGATTAGTCCTATTAGTGAATCCTACTCGGGTCGGTCTTAGACTCACTAATGCAACCTAATTCCCTACAACCAATGCTCTGATACCAAATGTGATGCCCCGTACAAAACCATCGTGTACGAATGATCAACAACAGGATCATTACAAGGTTAAGTACTATATGCTGTAATAAAATAAGTTGCATTCACGATAAAAAGGCAATGTCATAACCGACATCAAATGTTTTACAATCCAAAAGCATGCTTCACTAAGTAGAAGTAAATAATAAGTGTATGTGACCACAATGGTCGTTACAAGTCATAATTCAAAAGTACTAAAGTTTGAATGCAAGGTAAAGTAGTTCATGCGATGACAACTCTAAGCAGCGGGTGTCTACAGCACGACTAGTACACAGCGGAAGCTAACCTCAAGCACCTGAGAAAAACATGCTTAAAACGTCAACACAAAGGTTGGTGAGCTATAGTTTAAGTATAACAGTATGTAAGGTAGGCCACGAGATTTCAGTGCTACAAAGAGCGTTTCAAAACGATATGATAAAGTATATGCTTAACCGTGGGCACTTGGTAACTAACTTAACGTTTATACCCCCTGAAAGTACACTTGGCAAGTGCGTATGATTACGAAGTATTAATCACTCGTTAAATGCTAGCGCGACTAGCCCGAGTGGGGATGTCAAACCCTATGGATCCATATCTAAGATTCGCGTTCACCGGTTCAAAAACCAATGACTAAACGTTACCGAGCTAAAGGGAATGTTTCTGCCGTTATATAACCCACACATATATAAAGTTTAAGTACTCATGCCTAGTATGTAAAACATAAAATCCGCATGTATTCTCAGTTCCCAAAATAAGTTAAAGTAAAAAGGGAATGCTATAACTCACAATGATAATGTAGTCGTAAAGTCGGTTCGGAAAAGGTGTGCAAGTAATCGGTCCGAAGGTCCTCAACCTAAGTCAAATAGTACTAAGTCAGTAAATCATCCGAATAGGTTTAAAAGTATGTAAATAAGGTCTTATGGGTCATCATCATTCATCATCAAACAAAAGGAGTAAAGTAAGTTTCGTTCATGAAAGTAGTTTACAACAAAGGCTGAGTTCGGTCAGTCACCATGGCCTCTACACCTACTGAAATAAGGTGAGACCAGTGGCCATGGCTCCGTATACGAGTACTTTAAGTGTGGTAAAATTTACAGAAGCAAACTCGTCTTCGTCTAACCGTCGTGACGGTTTAAGTACGAGTAGGTCAGAAATTTCTGCACAACGTTAAAAGGACATAGTGACGATCGGAGGGCCATAAATCCTAAACCGTAACTCGGATGAAGATGAGTCTTAAATGAAAAGTTATCTACACGAACTGAGCTAACTGAAAATCAAGGTTACAGTAGCCCGGGTGTACTGGTCTGTTACAGAAACAGCAAAACAGAAACTGTAAACAGAAAACAGAAAAATAAATGGACATAGTGACGTTCGGAGGGCCATAGACTCTAAACCATAACTCGGATTAAGACGAGTCTTATATGAAAAGTTATCTACTCGAAAAGATATATTTGAAAATCATAATTACAACAGCCTAGGTCTACTGGTCCGTTACAGAAACAGTAAAACAGTAAGCAGAGAACAGGAAAGCAGGAAATAATGGGTTCCGGTGAGTTTGGTGCTTGATGTTCATCATGGTTCTCATCCTTGATGCCTATAGCTTCAAGTGTACAACTCATTGATGTGTTTACATCATCTTTACCATGGTTTGACCATCATAACCCATGTGCAAGTCTAAGTAAAGTCATTAAGTTAAATCATAAGTACTAACACTTGAACCTTTACTTTAGTGAAACCATAAGTTACAAAACTTTGATTATCAACTAGTAAAGTGTAATTAAGGTGCAAGAATGGAAGTGATAAACTAAATAAACAAGTAACAAGTTCATGAGTTTCATACTTTTAAAGATTCAAGCCTAAGTCTTGATCTTTAGAAAGTAAACTTTTAAAGTTTACAACATGAGCTTCAAGTATGATTTTTAACACATGAACTTACAATCTTTTGACAAGTATGTAGAACATAAACTAGAGAGTTTAGCTCTTGCATGTTCTTGTATGAACAAGATAAATGAAGAATCAAACTAAAGAGTTTGGTTCTTTAATACTAGTAAGAAATAACTAAGATAACAAGTAAGTAAACAACAACTAGCAACAACAAGGAATTAATCAACAACAAAGAGCAAAAGATGATGATGATTTAGGGGTGTTGTGCTACGGTTTTAGGGAGGAAAAGAGGAGGAAAAGAAGTCTTGCAACTTACCAAGTTTAGAGAGAAAGAGAGAAGAATGAAAGCAAGTAAGAGTGTGTGTAATATGAAAGAGTAATGCTAGTAATAAGGTGGTCAAGATTTTGAAAACCAAACCCCACTCCCCAAGGCCATATGGCC
This sequence comes from Rutidosis leptorrhynchoides, assembly GCF_046630445.1. Taxonomy (NCBI): domain Eukaryota; kingdom Viridiplantae; phylum Streptophyta; class Magnoliopsida; order Asterales; family Asteraceae; genus Rutidosis; species Rutidosis leptorrhynchoides. Next base: position 156,348,723 of record NC_092334.1, read on the forward strand.
GTGATTCTCCCATCACCAATGGGGGAGGAGATGCCCACTAAGTTTATGCATGCTCTTTGACTCAAATTTGAAATTAGGGGTGCATGCATGGGAATATTTGCAACTAGCTTCCAAGTGTCTTAAACCAACTAGCTTAATTTCAAAGTGATACTTGCATGGGTGTTGGGCTAATTAAGTCCATTAAGATGTAGGGTGGGCTTATACGTAAAAATATATATATATATATTATAATTTTAATTTTAATTTTAATCCTAAATAATAAGGGTATGTTAGCGAATGTTGTAAGGGTGTAAGTCGAAATTCTGTCCGTGTAACACTACGCTATTTTTAATCATTGTAAGTTATGTTCAACCTTTTTAATTTAATGTCTCGTAGCTAAGTTATTATTATTTAAAACGAAGTAATCATGATGTTGGGCTAATTACTAAAATTGGGTAATTGGGCTTTGTACCATAATTGAGGTTTGGACAAAAGAACGACACTTGTGGAAATTAGACTATGGGCTATTAATGGGCTTTATATTTGTTTAACTAAATGATAGTTTGTTAATTTTAATATAAAGATTTACAATTGGACGTACCTATAAATAACCATATAGACTCGATCGGACATGATTGGTGGGATATTTATATGTACGAATAATCGTTCATTTAACCGGATACGGGAATGGATTAATAGTTAATAGATTTATTAAAACAGGGGTGAAATTATGTACAAGGACACTTGGTGTAATTGTTAACAAAGTATTAAAACCTTGGGTTACACGCAGTCGATATCCTGGTGTAATTATTAAACAAAGTAATAAAACCTTGTTGCAGTTTAAGTCCCCAATTAGTTGGAATATTTGACTTCGGGTATAAGGATAATTTGACGAGGATACTCGCACTTTATATTTATGACTGATGGACTGTTATGGACAAAAACCAGACGGACATATTAAATAATCCAGGACAAAGGACAATTAACCCATGGGCATAAAACTAAAATCAACACGTCAAACATCATGATTACGGAAGTTTAAATAAGCATAATTCCTTTATTTTCATATTTAATTGCACTTTTAATTATTGCACTTTTATTTATTGTCATTGTATTTAATTGCACTTTTAATTTTCGTACTCTTTAATTATCGTAATTTTATTTTATCGCATTTTTATTATCCGAAATTTCATTATTGTTATTTATTTTACGCTTTAAATTAAGTCTTTTATTTATTTAATATTTTACATTAGGTTTTTATAATTTAAACTAATATAGCGTTAAGCTTTGTTTAAAAGATTTCCCTGTGGAACGAACCGGACTTACTAAAAACTACACTACTGTACGATTAGGTACACTGAAAGGACCCGTCCTAAACCATCTGGACGAAGTCACCAACAACTGGTTCCATTGCGATGATCGACTCCAAATACTGTCTTTAAAATGAGCAAATGCACAGCGGAACGTTTCTTTCGTACCTGAGAATAAACATGCTTTAAAGTGTCAACCAAAAGGTTGGTGAGTTCATTAGTTTAGCATAAATAATCATTTCATAATTTTAATAGACCGCAAGATTTCATATTTCCATTTCTCATAAACATACGTCCCATGCATAGAGACAAAAATATCATTCATATGGATTGAACACCTGGTAACCGACATTCACAATATATATAAGAATATCCCCATCATTTCGGGATCCTCCTTCGGACATGATATAAATTTCGAAGTACTAAAGCATCCGGTACTTTGGATGGGGCTTGTTGGGCCCGATAGATCTATCTTTAGAGTTCGCGTCAATTAGGGTGTCTGTTCCCTAATTCTTAGATTACCAGACTTAATAAAAAGGGCATATTCGATTAGATAATCCAACCATAGAATGTAATTTCAAGTACCTGTGTCTATTTCGTAAAACAGTTATAAAAACAGCGCATGTATTCTCAGTCCCAAAAATATATATTGCAAAAGCATTTAAAAAGGGATTAATGAAACTCACGCATATAAATATTGTAAAACAGTTAATAAAGCATTTGCATGTATTCTCAGCCCAAAATTGTAAAGAGTAAAAGGGATCAAATTAAACTCACCTAATGTATTTTGTAGTAAAAATACATATGACTATTTTGAACAATGCAGGGTTGGCCTTGGATTCACGAACCTAAATCATTTGTATAATCATTAATACATATAATCGAAATCGAACAAATATTTATATTATTGTTAGTGATAATTTTTATATTATTATCTTATATATTTTATTATATATTTATTTTTATATACATAATCTTTTGTTTACAGAATAATAGTTATAGTAATACTAGAGTAATATTAATAATAAAAATAACTATAATTATAATACTTAAAATTTTTAATTAAGATAATAATGGTTATGATTTCATTTGTGATAAAAGTAATGATATTAATACTAATAATACACTTATATTAATAGTAATGGTTCTAATATTTATAAAGTGATAATAATAATGTTAATAAAAGTAATAATATTAATAATGATAATAATACTAAATTGTATCATAATTATAATAAATATGATAAGAATAGTTATAATAATTTTACTAATTCCATTAAATCATATTTTGATTAAAATTCTAGTCATTTTCATAATAATAATATTTACATCAAAATTTCTATATTTAATTTTTAATAATAATATGAAAACCTTTAACTTCATAGTCATGATAATTATAATCTTTGTAGTTATTAATCATTGCTTCTCATAACCTTAATTTGTTTATAAAAAAAAATATAATTTACGTGTATTCATATAATTATAACAATTTTCTATAATTTTTAATATAACAACTTTTATTATATACTTGTCTTATTAACCTGTTTACTAACTCTGAAATCATATTAATAACGCTAACAATAATAATACAATGATAATAATACTAATAATAACAATAATAATAACAATCATAATCATAACAATAATAAAAATTAATAATGATACTTATATTAGTTAATAATAATATTAATAATAATAATAATTAAAATAAAAGGATTACTACCTTAGAGGCTCAAAAAAAAATAACCAACTGCCCAAGCCGGGATCGAACCCGAGACCTCCCGTTCATGCCAAATACCCCTTAACCAACTCTCCATTTCTGCATTTCTGATTTAATACCTTCTTATACCTATTATCTATATATCTGTTTCTAATCCTTTCTTCTTCTTCTTAATCAAACCGATCAATCCTATTTACTCTTACACAGGTATTAATGTATTGAATTTATACTATGAATTTGGGACAGAAACGGCATAGGGGAATGGATTTAACAGAAAAGAAAACGAAAAAAAAATCACACAGAAGTATGAACACGATGACCCATTTAAACTCAAACTTTGATTTCGAATTCTAGATGTTTTTAGCTTATGAATCCTTCATAAAATAAATTCCAATTCGCTCATAGAAACTTTATAGATAATCAATTTAACTTGAAATATAGATACAAAATTGAATTTTAATGAAGAAAGATTTGTTGACTTTTTATTTTTTGAACTTTGACCTCAAAATTAACCTTTGATTTCGAAAATTAAGATCTGAAAAATTGCAGATAGATTGAAGGAAGGATTTTTAACAACCCTGCATTTATAGATTTTAAAATAAACTCGAAATTAAAGATTTAAGAAAAATGAGCAACGAACAGGGAATAAACTGGATACCTTTTTTTTTTTTTCTTTTCTTTTCTGTTTAGTTCATCAAATAAAAAAAAACGAAATTGATATCTGATCTTGATGAGGAAAGAACTGAGTGTTTTTACTAATATCATTGAATAATTCCTTTGTTAAATAAAAGTAATTGGTCGACAGTTTTTAACCTCAAGGACAGAAGGGAAAAAAAATAAAAATAAAAAAAACTGAATAAGATGCTTAACAGAATCCACTTACATCCGTGATTTTTGATTTTTGGCATATTCTTCAATTTGGTCGACAATTGTACAGAATTAGGTAATGATTTTCTTGTTAGTTTGTAGTTATATGAATTTAATTTATTTTAAAAATAAATGTGTTAATATAAATAAGTATTTTTATTTTTATTATATTTATAATATTAATTTCTGATTCCTAAGATATATATCTGCATATATCTACTTATATCTGTATTCGTATTTTTATACCTATTATATTGATATTTTTATAATAATAGTTTATAATTAATGTTATTAATAAATATAACTATAATAATAATAATACTATATCAATTTACATATCAAATTTGTATCTATAGACACTAGTACTGATATTAATATTGAAAGTAATAACAATATTATTCTAACGATTATATTTACACTTGTATTATATATATGTATTATTACTTATATAATACCTTATATTATAACTTTTACTGAGTATCTATTATCTATATATATTACAATCTAATAATAATTATCCATAGAAATTATATATATATTTATATATAGTTTTCATTTTAATAATTTTCTTTATCTTGTGTATTAATTTTATATATTCAATTCTAATAATTAAGTTATATCTTATTATTTCAAATTATAATCCATACTTTTATCTATATATATTTATATACATATTTATTTACAACAATGGTTCGTGAATCGTCGGGCATAGTCAAAGGTCAAATGAATGCACATAAATAGTTCAAGATTTTGAAGACTCAATATTATAGACTTTGCTCATCGTATCGAAAACATATAAAGATTAAGTTTAAATTTGGTCGGAAATTCCCGGGTCATCACAGTACCTACCCGTTAAAGAAATTTCGTCCCGAAATTTGATTGAGGTCGTCCTGGCTAACAATAAATATATTTTCATGACGAATATGAGTTGATAAATAGAGTTTTATCATCATTGAGTAATACAGATAAAATAATTCGATTATTCGAAGAGCACGAATGAAACTATCATGAGGGAGGTCCCAACGGGCATCGTCCACCTTCGTCCAAAGACTTGCCCAAATTTTTAGCCGTTAGTAAAATAAAAAAAAATTCCAACGGCTATCCCAACGGTCACTTTTACCCTATAAAAACACCAACCATATACTTCATTTTATACACTCGAACATATATTTCTTTTACATTTCCACCTTTCTCAAAATCAAAATCAAACACTCCCAAACTGCAAAATGTTAACACTTCCCCCAATGATTGTTTCATTCGATGTTCATTACGGAGGTGATTTCCGTAATCAAATGAAGGAATATAAGTGGTGCGACAGTATTTCGTTTGAAGATATTGACATTCGTGATGTTGGTTTACAAGACTTGTTATCCTTTCTGAAGGAAAAAGTCCCGTGTGAATTCACGTCTGTGTTCTTTTATAAAGACGATTATGATGCGGATTGTAGGGCAAGTTTTCTGTGTACCGATGATCAATGGTACTTTATAAAAAATACCATTGAAGATCGTGGTAAATGTATTTCTTTGTACGCGGTTCTTGAAGATGAAGAGACGTTGGGTTATCGTTACCTCGATGAATCAACTGAAGCAGCAGTTGAGGCATCAAGAGGAATACCGATGTCTCCAGAGTACCTCACGGATGGTGAAATGACTGGTGAACGCTACTTTGCAGATGACAATTGACGACGACGAGTAGCTTGATTGTAATCTTTTAATTTTTAATTGTCGTGATGTTTTAATTTTTAATTATTGTAATTTCAGTATTGTCGTTGAGTTTTATATCTTCCTTTATGTTTCGGAGCTCTTCGTCTTTTTAATCTCCTCTCGATCTCTAGTAAAACGAGTAATGGTCTAGAATTTGTAAGTATGGAGTTGCGAATGAATTTAATGTTATAATCAAGAAAGAACGTAATAGCACGATTTGATTAGTCAAATTACCAGAATCATTGAGAGTAGAGCTATCAAGAATATACTTTCTTGATATGTTCAGAAGTTAATTAGAATGAAAGAGTTATGTAACATGACACATGATGGTGGTATGATTTACTGTGAACCATCATGTCCCATTAGAATTCAGCATGACTTACTATAATATAATCACGTTGATCAAGTGTCATTATATTATACTAACTCATGCATCAGTTCCCAACACTACTTCAAAAACATTCATATTTTAAATTCGAAAGTCTACTGAATATAGAAACTAACAGTTTCTATATGATGTAATACTGATAGCACGAAGAGATTAATGATTTCAGATAAGAATAGTTATAAAAATATCTCCAGAAATGTGGAGGATATTTATAATGAAAGATACGATAATATCTCGGAATATCTAAGATCAGAGGATGATAGGAACTATTGTCTGCAAGGGTTTAGAGTAAGGAGTAAGATATTCACTAAAGACTTTAGCAGACATTGAATCATTTGGATTCTTTGAAGTCAAACTTATTCTTTGTGATTTGTCCACGACTTTCTTCATAGTTTCGCATAATCTGCTTTTCGGCACTAAATTTTTCTATTGAATGTTTCCAATATAATGACACACAGGAAGCACGAAGAGGTATATAATTTCGGACGAGAATATTTATGAAAATATCCTCAGAAATATCGAAGATATTGATGATGATATTTTGGAATTTCTAAGTTCGATGGTTGATGGAGAAAGATTTTCCGCAAGATTTTAACATGACTTCGGAGCAAGATATTCTCTAAAGATTTCAACGGATCTAGATTTATCTGGGTTCTATGAATTTAGGGTATGTTACTTGTATTTCTCTTTGGTTTCCTTTATGGTTAGCTCAATCTGCTTTTCAGTACCAAATTTTCTATCGAGCGTTCCTAACACTCCCTTATTTATTATCAAACTTTTGGCTGTTTAGACCATCTACAATTTTTCTGTTTCCTCTGCATTTAATGCTACGATATCTGAATCATCGGTTATCAATCCGAGGTGGTTTCAGGAGAATTGTGTTTTTAGATGATTAAACGCTGATGGTAATATGGTGGAATATAAAAGAATTCTCCGATATCAAAAGGGTAATTGTATAAATCAGGATTATAGTAAGGCTACTTCGAATGAAAAGTCGAAGTTGACTTGCTGGAGCTGTGACAAAATTAGCTACTTTAAAAGGGATCGCAAAGTTATTTTTGCTAATAAATGTCAAAGGATCTGACGCGGCTACGTGTTAAACTTTTACTCAGTTGCCGAGAGTTTCTCAGGTGCATAACTATATGCATAAATCTTTTCTTCCGTAGATGAAGTACGGTTGGTTCATCCTCTCGATTGAGGTGTTTTCAAGAATCATGAAAGGTTTGAACGCAGATTGTAATCGTCAAGATACAAATGAGGTTTAAGATGAAAATCAAGTGGCAAACTTGAAGTATTGTTTAGTTTCATATGTTATAATCAATATTTTAATTCATTTTAATTGTCCAGTGTTGGTAGTCCACAGTTGATATTCCACAGTAACAGTCCAGTAATTCATATATAATTTAATATATAATATTCGAATTGATTAATAAATATCGTGACCCGTGTACATGTCTCAGACTCGATCACAACTCAAAGTATATATATTATTTGAGAATCTACCTCGACCATGTATAGAGAACTCGATCATTACTGCATATAGAGTGTCTATGGTGATTCCAAATAGTATATATAGATGCGTCGATATGATATGTCAAAACCTTGTATACGTGTCCCGATGTTTAAAGTGCGTAAAATAAATAACATAAATTAAATGACAATAAATAAAATTGCGAGAATGTAAATTGCGATAAATAAACTGCGATAAATAAATTGCGATTTAAATGGTAATACGGAATTAACAGTTAGCTAGGAACAGTTAGCTAGGATTATGTCAGCGTGGTTTCTTAATAGAATTTCATATTGTTAATTAGTCTGTTTCTAATCAATTTTTATTGTGTCCATTATTTCTTCATTATGCCACTTGTTGGATTCTGATAGGTCAAAATCCAAATATGTATTTGGATGAATATGGTTATTCGGTGGTGAACGGATTTGTATATAGGTGGATGTAAGTAGGATAGTATATGACTGTTGAAACAGATTCGAAGAACGTACAATGTAACTTATTAATGTGAAATTTAAATAATCCTCGGGTATTACCTACCCGTTAAAATATTTTCACTATTAACAGTTTGTACAAGAGAATTTTTAATTACAATCTTTATGAAAACATATATACATATATATTTTCTTCAGATGTATTCATGGATTTAATGGGTTAATATAATATTAAACTCATTTGCTTTTCGGTTGGAACTAGAATAAATAATCTTTAAACTTTAGAGATTACATATTCGACATGTCGAACGAAGATCATACTCAAAGTACAGATGATGATATTGAAGCATGGATTGTTGATGGTACTGGTGCTGTTATTGATTGTACTGTTGGTGCCGGTGATGTTGCTGAAGCTGGTACATTTTGCACCATATTCTCCGAATTGATTATTCGAGCGCGAAGTTCGTTGACTTATTACTCCAGGATTATTGTCGGTAGGAACGAGCGGATGAATAGGGTTCAGAATTGTTGATAGAATATAATCTTATCGAGTTACCCTGGAAATGAGACTGGAAATGGTGTCTCTAACAGGTTCGCCGGTAAACGCTTCAGGTTCATTGTCAAGAGGTGAATTCGGTTGGTGTAAGGGATCGCCTTCTTCGCGTCTCCATTGATTAAGTCGACTACGAACCCAGCAGATGAATTGGGGATGGCTGATTGATTGATTCATTCTGGTAACACCGCTTTCGGAGCTTAGGTGAATATCCATGTCGGAATAGCTGTCGGAATAACTATCGGAATAGCTATCGAAATCTGAGGGACTCGAACTGGTTGCAGGATTCATCTCGTACGATCAGATGAAGGACTTTCGATAAGAAATAGATTATAGGATGTAGATTAGTACTCTGCAATACATAATTTACATATGCATATATAATACTAAAAATCCCATAAGTTACAGAGGGATCTACAGAAAATGTCAAAGTTTACAATAACAGATACGCTATGATTTGAATTAGCAGATATGCTAAGATATGAATTTTTTCTATACACTAATCATGCAATCAATGCAATAAGATGTGTCTAGACTAAAGATGATAAGCAAGTGATTCTCTAAGAATGATAAGCAGGTAATTTTCGACACGAAATGATAAGCAAAACTTTTGACATGCAGACACGGTCGAAGTCCAGACTCACTAATGCATCCTAATGACTTATCGGTTAAACACACTATTGCAGACCTGGTTCGCTAAGACCATCGCTCTGATACCAACTGAAAGGACCCGTCCTAAACCATCTGGACGAAGTCACCAACAACTGGTTCCATTGCGATGATCGACTCCAAATACTGTCTTTAAAATGAGCAAATGCACAGCGGAACGTTTCTTTCGTACCTGAGAATAAACATGTTTTAAAGTGTCAACCAAAAGGTTGGTGAGTTCATTAGTTTAGCATAAATAATCATTTCATAATTTTAATAGACCACAAGATTTCATATTTCCATTTCTCATAAACATACGTCCCATGCATAGAGACAAAAATATCATTCATATGGATTGAACACCTGGTAACCGACATTCACAATATATATAAGAATATCCCCATCATTCCGGGATCCTCCTTCGGACATGATATAAATTTCGAAGTACTAAAGCATCCGGTACTTTGGATGGGGCTTGTTGGGCCCGATAGATCTATCTTTAGAGTTCGCGTCAATTAGGGTGTCTGTTCCCTAATTCTTAGATTACCAGACTTAATAAAAAGGGCATATTCGATTAGATAATCCAACCATAGAATGTAATTTCAAGTACCTGTGTCTATTTCGTAAAACAGTTATAAAAACAGCGCATGTATTCTCAGTCTCAAAAATATATATTGCAAAAGCATTTAAAAAGGGATTAATGAAACTCACGCATATAAATATTGTAAAACAGTTAATAAAGCATTTGCATGTATTCTCAGCCCAAAATTGTAAAGAGTAAAAGGGATCAAATGAAACTCACCTAATGTATTTTGTAGTAAAAATACATATGACTATTTTGAACAATGCAGGGTTGGCCTTGGATTCACGAACCTAAATCATTTGTATAATCATTAATACATATAATCGAAATCGAACAAATATTTATATTATTGTTAGTGATAATTTTTATATTATTATCTTATATATTTTATTATATATTTATTTTTATATACATAATCTTTTGTTTACAGAATAATAGTTATAGTAATACTAGAGTAATATTAATAATAAAAATAACTATAATTATAATACTTAAAATTTTTAATTAAGATAATAATGGTTATGATTTCATTTGTGATAAAAGTAATGATATTAATACTAATAATACACTTATATTAATAGTAATGGTTCTAATATTTATAAAGTGATAATAATAATGTTAATAAAAGTAATAATATTAATAATGATAATAATACTAAATTGTATCATAATTATAATAAATATGATAAGAATAGTTATAATAATTTTACTAATTCCATTAAATCATATTTTGATTAAAATTCTAGTCATTTTCATAATAATAATATTTACATCAAAATTTCTATATTTAATTTTTAATAATAATATGAAAACCTTTAACTTCATAGTCATGATAATTATAATCTTTGTAGTTATTAATCATTGCTTCTCATAACCTTAATTTGTTTATAAAAAAAAATATAATTTACGTGTATTCATATAATTATAACAATTTTCTATAATTTTTAATATAACAACTTTTATTATATACTTGTCTTATTAACCTGTTTACTAACTCTGAAATCATATTAATAATGCTAACAATAATAATACAATGATAATAATACTAATAATAACAATAATAATAACAATCATAATCATAACAATAATAAAAATTAATAATGATACTTATATTAGTTAATAATAATAATAATAATAATAATAATTAAAATAAAAGGATTACTACCTTAGAGGCTCAAAAAAAAATAACCAACTGCCCAAGCCGGGATCGAACCCGAGACCTCCCGTTCATGCCAAATACCCCTTAACCAACTCTCCATTTCTGCATTTCTGATTTAATACCTTCTTATACCTATTATCTATATATCCGTTTCTAATCCTTTCTTCTTCTTCTTCTTAATCAAACCGATCAATCCTATTTACTCTTACACAGGTATTAATGTATTGAATTTATACTATGAATTTGGGACAGAAACGGCATAGGGGAATGGATTTAACAGAAAAGAAAACGAAAAAAAAAATCACACAGAAGTATGAACACGATGACCCATTTAAACTCAAACTTTGATTTCGAATTCTGGATGTTTTTAGCTTATGAATCCTTCATAAAATAAATTCCAATTCGCTCATAGAAACTTTATAGATAATTAATTTAACTTGAAATACAGATACAAAATTGAATTTTAATGAAGAACGATTTGTTGACTTTTTATTTTTTTAACTTTGACCTCAAAATTAACCTTTGATTTCGAAAATTAAGATCTGAAAAATTGCAGATAGATTGAAGGAAGGATTTTTAACAACCCTGCATTTATAGATTTTAAAATAAACTCGAAATTAAAGATTTAAAAAAAATGAGCAACGAACAGGGAATAAACTGGATACCTTTTTTTTTTTTCTTTTCTTTTCTGTTTAGTTCATCAAATAAAAAAAACGAAATTGATATCTGATCTTGATGAGGAAAGAACTGAGTGTTTTTACTAATATCATTGAATAATTCCTTTGTTAAATAAAAGTAATTGGTCGACAGTTTTTAACCTCAAGGACAGAAGGGAAAAAAATAAAAATAAAAAAAAAACTGAATAAGATGCTTAACAGAATCCACTTACATCCGTGATTTTTGATTTTTGGCATATTCTTCAATTTGGTCGACAATTGTACAGAATTAGGTAACGATTTTCTTGTTAGTTTGTAGTTATATGAATTTAATTTATTTTAAAAATAAATGTGTTAATATAAATAAGTATTTTTATTTTTATTATATTTATAATATTAATTTCTGATTCCTAAGATATATATCTGCATATATCTACTTATATCTGTATTCGTATTTTTATACCTATTATATTGATATTTTTATAATAATAGTTTATAATTAATGTTATTAATAAATATAACTATAATAATAATAATACTATATCAATTTACATATCAAATTTGTATCTATAGACACTAGTACTGAATTAATATTGAAAGTAATAACAATATTATTCTAACGATTATATTTACACTTGTATTATATATATGTATTATTACTTATATAATACCTTATATTATAACTTTTACTGAGTATCTATTATCTATATATATTACAATCTAATAATAATTATCCATAGAAATTATATATATATTTATATATAGTTTTCATTTTAATAATTTTCTTTATCTTGTGTATTAATTTTATATATTCAATTCTAATAATTAATTTATATCTTATTATTTCAAATTATAATCCATACTTTTATCTATATATATTTATATACATATTTATTTACAACAATGGTTCGTGAATCGTCGGGCATAGTCAAAGGTCAAATGAATGCACATAAATAGTTCAAGATTTTGAAGACTCAATATTACAGACTTTGCTCATCGTATCGAAAACATATAAAGATTAAGTTTAAATTTGGTCGGAAATTCCCGGGTCATCACATACACTGCCTATAAGTGTTGTAGCAAGGTTTAGGTATATCCATTCTATAAATAAATAAATATCTTGTGTAAAATTGTATCATATTTAATAGTATTTCCTAGTAAAATATAAGCTATTTCATATACGCCTCGCATAACATCACATATTTCAAAAGACGTTGCATTCAAGTCATTGAGTTCAATAGAGATTAATATTAAGTAAATGACAGATTAGGTCATTAATAAGTTGGATATTATGAAATTGTATGCATGCCTGTCAACTTTTGATGTAATGAAAGGTTGTCTTTTAAAAACAAATGCAACGTTTGTAAAATGTATCATATAGAGGTCCAATACCTCGCGATGTAATCATATGTTATTGTATTCGTCCTTATGGATTAGGACGGGTCATCTCAATATATTTTAAACAAACTTTTAAAAATATATATATATATATTTTTTTTTAATGTTTTATATTTTTTTCTTTTTTATAAATTATATTTTTATAAAAAAAAAAATATAGCGTTTCGCCGAGTCCCCGGCAGCGGCGCCAAAAACTTGATGTGTGCAGCGGTGTATACGAAATACTATTATATTTTACTACGAAATACGACAAAATATTACACAAGTTTTATATAATTTATTTACAGATAGGATATACCTAAACTCTGCTACAACACTATAGGTAGTGTACCTAATCGTAGAGTAGTATAGTTTTTAGTAAGTCCGGTTCGTTCCACAGGGAGACGACTTATTTTACACTATATTTTAAACCCTATATTTGTACAAATATATATAATTAGTAATATTATTATAAAAGAGGGGTTTACCGTTTAATGACCGGTTTGTCGATTTTAAAACTTAAGTCACAATTAAAACCTAATGCAAAATATAAATAACGATAATTAAAGTTGCGAAAATTAAAATGCGATAAGAAATAAAATAAAAGTATTATGCTTATTTAAACTTCCGTAATCATGATGTTTGACGTTTTGATAATTTAGTACCCTGGGTTAATTGTCCTTTGTCCTGAATTATTTGATATGTCCATCTGGTTTTACCCATAATAGTCCATCGGTCATAATTATAAAGTGCGAGGGTCTTCGCCAAATTAACTTTATACCCGAAGTCAAATATTCCAACTAATTGGGGACTTAAACTGTAACAAGGTCTTAATAGTTTGTTAATGATTACACCAGGTTATCGACTGTGTGTAATCTAAGGTTTTAATACTTTGTTAACAGTTACACCAATTACCCTTGAATGTAATCCACCCCTGTTTTAATGAGTCCATTGACTATTAATCCATCCCCGTCTCCGGTTAAATGAACAATTATTAGTATTTATAGATCTCCCGTTCATCGTATCCGATCAAGCATATGTGGATATTTATAGATATGTCAAATTGTAAATCTCTATATTAATCAAATATAGAGTCCATTAATAACCCATAGTCCAATTTCCACAAGTGTCGGTCTTTTGTCCAAACCCCAATTATGGTCCAAAGTCCAATAACCCCGTCTTAATATTTAGTCCAACATCACGATAACTTCAGCTCAAATAAGCATAATAATAACTTAGTTATGAGACATTAATTTAAAAAGGGAGAACATAACTTACAATGATTATTTATCGCGTAGCGTTACACGGACAGAACTTCGACTTTAAAACCCGTAAAATAACATTGACATTACCCAAACTAACTAATATAAAACTAAACTATATTATATATATATATATATATATATATATATATATATATATATATATATATATATATATATATATATATATATATATATATATATATATATATATATATATATATATATTATATGTATTATTACAGAGGGAGAGATAGATATTATGTTGGTGTGTGAAACTCGTCCGAAAAATGGCCAATTTATAGACCTGACCAAACTTTTCACTCCATGCGATCGCATGGAAATGCTTCTTCCAGGCCATGCGATCGCATGGCCAGCCTGGATCCATATATTTTGCTCTAAAAAACGTGGGCTGCTGAGTATTCAATTAATATAATATAATATATATAATTTTATATAATTATATATATATTATATTATATTCTTGTGCATAGTTGACTTGTAATTTTAGCTCCGTTGTCTCGCGCGTTGATGCTCGGTTTATGTCTCGGTTCTGGATTTTCGAACGTCCTTTCGTACGCGTAGATATCTTGTACTTTGCGTTTTGCAATTTGTAAATTGCACAAAAAATTATTTTCCTTAACTCCCAAAATCCGCGCAAGTCTTTAAATCACTTTTAGTGGCACTTTTGAGTGCACTATGGCTTTAGTGGCACTTTTCAGGCTTTAGTGGCACTTTTTCTTCAATTCTTTAATCTTCGTCTTCACATTTATTTATTTAAACGATTACAACTTAAAAATAGAATAATTACAACTAATAACTTTACATATTGGGATGATATTACGACTAAATATATGTTCATTTGGAGCACTATCAGCTATGATAGTCGCTCGAGGACTCATTTGTGGCACACTATACAAAACTCATGTGAAGTTTTGCGCAGACATCCTTAATGTTGCAGAAAAGGAGGCTTTACATTACTTATGGCATCAGAGACTCGGTTACATGAGTGAGAAAGGGTTATCTACCCTAACAAAGAAGGAGCTTATCAATGTACACAAGGATGCTATGATAGATCCTTGCAATAATTGTATGTTTTGATAAGCAGCATAGAGTCTTGTTTTATTCCTCTTCAACGAGAAGATCAGAGTTACTCAGTCTGGTGCACTCTGATGTTTGCGATCCCTTGGAGGTTGAATCAATTGGCGGCAACCGAAACTTTCTAACTTTTGTTGATGATGTTTCTCGAAAGGTGTGGGTATATTTCTTGCGCACGAAGGACCAGGTTTTCGATTACTTCAAACATTTCCATGTCATTGTAGAACATGAGACGCGAAAGAAGTTAAAGTGTCTTCGATTCGACAACGGTGGTGAATACTCTTTCAGGCAATTTAATGCCTATTGCAGATCATATGACATCCGACATGAGAATATAGTTCCGCGTACCCCTCAACACAATGGTATAGAAGAAAGAATGAATCGACCAATCATGGAACGTGTTCAGAGCATGCTCAGTATGGCTTTGGCAAGAAGTAGTCAGAGCCGCATGTTACTTGATCAACCGATCTCCATCAGTACCACTGAATTTTGAAGTTTTGGAGAAACTTTGATCTGGAAAGGATCCATCATACTCTCACTTAAGAGTATTTGGATATTTAGCGTACACACATGTATCCAAGGAGCTCAGGCAGAAGCTGGATGCAAGGACCACTCCATGCATATTCATAGGCTATGGAGATGAAGAATTTGGATACAGATTATGTGATTCAAAGGAGAAAAAGGTGATCAGAATTAGGGACGTGGTTTTTCATGAAAGTCAAACAATAGAAGATATTGAAAAGCCCACAATATCTCAGAAGACAAATGTTGTTGCTCAGGTGCTAGAGGCAACAACGAAATTATTCATGATGGTGCTGAGCAGAGGGAGCCAGAACCCCGTCTGCTAGACGTTCCAGAACCATCACAAGGCCAAGATGATGGTGGATCTCCTCAGAATATTCCAGAAGTTCGTAGATCTGAACGAGGTCGGATTTCATCAAGTAGATATTCAGAATATGAGTACCTTCTACTTACTGAAGATGGAAAACCAGAGAGTTTTCATGGAGCAGTAACTCATAAGGATAAAGAAAAATGGTTGCTGGCAATGCAGGATGAGATGAAATCTCTGCAGAAAAATCAAACTTATAAGATTGTACTTCCACGCTGGAAGAAGGCACTGAAAAACAAATGGGTGTTCAAGCTGAAAAATGATGACAGTGGTATAAGAAGTTTGATGTATGCGATGGTGTGTACTAGGCATGATATTGCTCACGCAATGGGAACAGTGAGTCGTTTTCTCTCTAACCCCGAGAAAGAGCATTGGAAGACGGTAAAATGGATTCTCGGATATCTTAAAGGTACAACAAAGATATGTCTTTGTTACGGGGAAGCTGATCTAATCTTGGAAGGCTATAAAGATGCATATATGGCTAGAGATCCTGATAGTAGGAAATCTACTTCAGGATTCATTTACACTTTTGCAGGGGGAGATGTTTCATGGCAGTCAAATTACAGAAGTGTGTAGCATTATCCACAACTAAAGCAGAATATATTGCTTCCGCAGAAGCTGAAAAAGAAATGTTGTGGGTAAAGTGTTATCTCCAAGAATTTGAAATCAAACAAAAGGATTACAAAGTACATTGTGACAGTCAGAGTGCTCTAGATTTGAGCAAGAACTCCATGTACCATTCACGTTCCAAACATATTGATATTCGCTATCATTGGATACGTGAGGTAATTGATCGACAACTGTTGAGACTAGTGAAGATCCATACAAAGGAGAATCCTGCGGATATGTTGACAAAGGTGGTGACTCGAGAGAAGCTAAAGTTATGCAGAGACATAACCGGGATGTATTTCTTTGTATATGCCTGGAGAGGGAGAATTGATAACTTCCAGTCGTAATCTAGTATCTTCTAGATGCCGCTAGATGTCTCCATTCTAGCCGTAATCTAGTATCTTCTAGACATTCAAAGTAGACAACTTTGAACACCAAAATGGAAGAAGCAAAATTGATAACAATAACGGCTAGCCACATGTTCTACATTCACATCATTCCACCCCCCTCATAGGGAAGTAGCAAAGTTGGAAACAATAACGGCTAGTCACCATTTTGCGTTTACACCATTATGTGTTCACACCATTCAACCTCTTCAAAGTTTTCTATAAATAGAGGTGCAAACCTCAGTTGAAATATTATTTATTCAGGGAAATGTAATCCTAACCAAGAGTGAATACATCCCTAGAGCGTGGTGAGAATTCCTAGTGAGTTAGTCAGTTATAAAATCATTCAGAAATGTGTAATCACAACCTAGTTAGTGTGCGTGAGTTAAGTATAATCCTAACCTAGAGTGAATACATCCCTACATAGTGGTGATAATTCCTAGTAAGTTAGTTTGAGCGTTTTTTTTTTTTTTTTAGAGTTTTGTAATACTCGTGTAATCTATTATTGTGAGTAATAGAGTTATTTTCTCTCAAATTTGTGTCTACTAACGTCCATGCGATCCTCTCATAATCACAAGTTGGATATTTAATAAAATGTTAATCTAACGACGATTTTGACAATTAAATACAGATTATAACAGTAACAGATGTAAATGCATAATCTTTATGTTTTAGTTTATTACACATGTTATGTTTTGATTGTAATTCATCGTCGATTGTGACTATAATTGAGCAAATAAGTTATAATTTAATTAAATTTATGTTTAAGCTAATTTAAATGTCATGTGTTTCTTTTTTGGTTTGACTAATACAGGGATCTGTATGTCCTATACATGCTCAGAAGTATAGAGAAGCTCCCGACACCTATTCTTAATACGATCGAAAGCCCTTTGCACTTGAAGAACTTATCTCATAAGATTTTATTAACTGTTAAAGCCATTCCGTACAGGCGGCAATCTCAACCCATTTACTTCTGAACTGGTTGATTTGGGATATGTTTTCTTCCGGTAATTTGGGTCTGAAAGGGTTTAAAGTTGGCCACAGACTATTTTAATGCAATTGTCGTTCATATATCTATGCTTATTATTATTATTATTATCATAAAAATAAAAATGTAAGGTTAGTTTGCAGTTGTAATCAACACATTTACAGCTTACTAAAAATATGTACAGAAGTGTTTGTGGGTCAGCCACTCAGGCTAACCCTTCAAGTTTTGACCCAAGCGAAAAAGGACATGACAACCGGTGTAGTGTGCCACCTCTACTCAGGAATTATAACAATTGGCTGATGATATTTGCGAACAATTGACTTATGATGTTAAAGAAATTGTTTGCCCATTGAATGCGAACAATTCCTCATGTACAAGGTTGTTTCAACTTTTACTATAACAAAATCCTTAGAGAATTCCGCGAATTCAACTTTTATACAAGGCCCGTTTCAACTTTTACAATAATAAAATTCTTTAAAAATCTCACGAATTCGCAGGTCTTTGACTAGTAATATTAATAATTAGTGTTAGTATATGATAAAATAGTATTGAGTATAAAAATGGAAAATTGTTGAATGAATGACATAATTAATTAAGTAATCATTATCTATATACATTTTGATTTCGTGGGTCTTTCTATCTAAAATTTAGGTCTATAAACTCAACCTTTAAAATATCACTTATCTATATTAAAAGTTTGTGTAGCTAAACTAGATTATCCCGCTTCTGACCTTTTTTAATCATAACAAGATGTGATCCTAGTGAAATTTAAACCTAATACCTCATATCACACGCTTTTTATTGGACCGTTTTGTGAAAATAAAGGCCAAATTAAAATTAACAAGTTCATTTTTCGTTCTCCTATTCTAAATTTAGTCAGAACTAGACACTTTCTTGCACGTTTCTTTCTGTGTCATGTAGATGTTATTATCTGTTACACCATCATTTTCTCCCTCGTTATAAATGTTTACTTCGTTCTTCCCCAATTAAACGATAAAAGATCAACTATACTTTTACACGGTTGTGCCTTTATAGGCAACATTAACATTGCACGCCACATACAATCGAAGTACATTGCATTACATTCTACGTAAATCATATCAGCGTCAAAATTATTGTTGTGGGTTTGCCTACGGAAATAGATCCTGAAGATCAAGAATGTCAGCAAGAACACCAGCTGCTGTAGTATCGTTGCCTGCTCCAGCACCCTGAATCACCAATGGTCGAACTTCATAGCAACGACTGTATATCTCCACCTGCAGTTAGATTTTTTGTCAACTCAATGAGCTTAATGGGACTAGATATGAATAAATTGAAAGCTTTCACCACTAATGATTAATTATCAGTTAACAAATGAGGATAATAATCGTACGACCATAACTTACACAACAATAACAACAACAACAAAACCCAATACCACATAAGTGGTGTAAGGGGAGGTGAGATGTAGACAATCCTTCCCCTATCCGGGAATAAAGACAAATCATTTCTCCACGCAGAGTGAAAACACTCTCAAAAGTAGAGAAAATCATCCTTCTCTCTGTTCGACGGATAGAGATTCCGAGTGGACCTCTGGCCAATATGTAGGAACTTTTTTTTTAAATAAAATAAAATTTAGACGCCATGAAAATGGTAAAATCAAATTTCCATGGGTTTTTAATCCTACCTGAAATTTAATTTAGGCTCTAAGAGGCAGTCAAGTCGCCAATAAATCGACGCCTGCTTTATTCGTTTTTAAATAACATAATCTCGTTATTGCTAATGTCGTAAACTATCATAAGAGCTTACCACATTGTCGCTTCCTTTCAATAAGCCCGAAGCCGAGTCTTTCTCGACTTCCTGGATTCCGATATTGCACCTATTAGATGTTCAAATAGAAGTCAGTATACACTGATCAATAAACAAAGAAATGAATAAATAGAAAAATACAGAGCTAAGAATTTCAAGCCATTCACTTATGAGTTGGTCGATTTGAGTTACTTTGTTCTCAAAGGGCGAAAATAAACATATTTAGCCGAAAGAAAAAAACCAAAGACATTTAAAGTCACCAAAAGTGTATCTTTATTAGTTCCTATATCAATTTAATCAAATGTAATAAATTAGACTTGAACACAAACTGAAAGTGACAGAAAAGGGTTTCTGGGTCAACTAAGCCTAACGGCTACCCGTTACGAACCACGCTAACGCCATGTAATGACCCAAAACCGACCTACCCGAATTGGCCATTTTGCAACCTATGGGAAAGAATGAAAGATACCGTGAGTTCTGAATGAGACAAACGTAGCGCAGAACTTTCCCATTTGAAGAAGCCTTGTTGATTCTTTCTTTAATGTCACTATCCAGTAATGGTAGACCATTCGCTAAAAAGTCTTCTAGGGACATCACGTCGGGCCCCATTTCAGCAGGGTACAAGCTTTCGATCTTTGTAAAGATAAAACATCACGCGTAAAGAACATTAATTTATGAAAAAAATTAACATGCTCAAGCAAGCTGGCACCTACCGAGATGTTATTCATGTCCGTACGGTAGCCAAGAAGTCTTGAAAGAATCAGGGCCTGTTCAAGATAAATAATTTAATAAACACGGGAGACATGTGAAATGATTATATATTATTATAAAATCTTGCTCTAGCAGAGTAAAAGATATAATATATTTGTGACTTGTGATGTTCAATAGCCAACTAATCAGAGATCAGCTTTCTTGCAACATGGACCCCATTGAAAATAGTAGATAACAAATTTTACAAAAACGAAGCAAAATTAGAGATGAGCAATGGACCTTTCTTGCAACATCCATCCCACTTAGATCATCACGAGGATCTGCGCAACAAAATTTTTAGATAAATGAAGAATTTTTATATATCTTACAATCAAATTGATTCAATTTATGTCTGTTTGTCCAACATTGGTTCAGATAGTTTTTTGTATATCATCCAGTCTCACCTCATTGGCTTAGTACATATTTTGATATACCATTATAGTAATCGATTCTTTTCAACAATATTTGTTTCACATAAATTTCTCTAAAGCACAAATTTCTTGCCAAACCTTAAGCAATAAATCCACTGATAAATAAAAAACGTTTGGTAGCCCAAATTATTTTGGCAGATAAACTCATGTGTAATGATATGCCTGATAAATAAATTTTGACCTGGTTCAGTATATCCAAGGCCTTTAGCAGCTTTAACAACTTCGCTGAATGGCTTTCCATTTTCTAGCTCACTCATTACGTAGCCCAAAGTACCTATTTTTTAGTCAACAAAAAATTTTATTAGTTATGTTTGCAATCAAGTAATGGAAATATGAACACTTGGAGCACTACTAACAAAGGTAAGTTACTATTTTTCAAATTGTATTACCGCTCAAGCTACCAATTATGAGTTTGATGGTGTCTCCGGATGAAATTAGACGATTTAATGATGCTATAATGGGGAGGCCGGCACCAACCTAATTACCAATAAGAAAGGAATAATGCATGTGAAGAACCATAGCATTAAAATGGGATGCAAGGAGATTCCCACATTTGCCATACAAACAGAATTTGATAAATCAAACTAAGTAAAAAGTGGCAAGATGAACATGGCAGTCGGGTGCGTTACGGGTCAAAATGGGTACAGATTAGATGTGACAATTTTTAGTACGTATTAAAATGAGTTACACAGGGTAGAGTGTATCCACGCATTGTTGAAAAAGTCGGCTGAGTCGACTGACGCATCAGTTTGGGGAGCCAAAAAACGCCTAAAAAGTCGGTCAATGCTAAAAAGTCGGGTCAAGGTCGGGCTGAGTCAGGTCTGAGTCAGTAAAAGTCAAACTGGGTCAAATTTCAATATTTTTTTAAAATTATATTTTGTATATATATATATATATATATATATATATATATATATATATATATATATATATATATATATATATATGTACTGTAATACTTATGTTTCATGTTTGATATATTTACATGTGATATGTATATATTTAACTTAAGTAATTAATTTATTACATAAAGTCAACGTTGGTCAATGCCCGACTCGTTCCCGTCTCGTCCCCAAATCGACCGACTTGTCCCTCCAAGGTCCCGGCCGACACGATACCGACTAGCGACTTTCACCATCTTGGATCCACGGACATCTTTTTTTGTCCATTCCGTATGCTTAATTATGAAAATGAGGGAGTTATAAGATTACAAAGCAATAGTAATAAAGCAATAATCCAAATCACTGAACAAGATGATTAAGGAGGAGGTATGCATAAAAAACATACTTACGGCGACTTCTTATCCCGTCCGCTGGTTTTAGCCAACTAAAAACTAGGTTCGCCCATTTATGATAATTTAGCTTAACAAATCCTATCCTATACATAAGTAAATGGGAAACTGCCACCTTCGACAATGATTTATATTGTACCTGTCAACTTTTATTAATCAGTTGTAAAATATATGGATTAGCAAAACTTACAGTTGATTCATGCTTCATACGTCGTGGTTGTAAGAACAACTTTTCAAATTCCTCCTGCATACAAACAAAGTAAATCGGTCTCCATTTATCAGTTCGCATTTCATAGTGAAAGCTCAAAGCCAGTAAAATTTTCATTAAAAAATGTGAAATTCATAAAGTGAGTGCATAAATGTTAAGTGACAACTTACCATTGAACAAGTAAGAGGCTTCTTATTGGCCAGTACAGCGCAGCATCCCAATTTAACTACCTCGCTAATAACTCCAACGGTCTCTGCACTTGCAGAGCAATCAACAAGTACAAATCCTGAAAGGTAATTAAGAAGGCACACATAAAAAATGCTCTTTATGGTCCATGGCCACATATATAACCTAGAAAAAAGATACTCACTGAATGATCAATTTACCTAGACGAGCAGCAATGTTGGTGACTTTTGTCATCGCTTCAGAAGATGAAAAAGCTTCACATTTACCTAAAGAAGTAGTAAAAGATATGGATTAACACAAAAGAAGTTGAGGTCATTACCTAGAAAACATAAAATTCACTGAATAAACAGAATCAAGTAATTTTATTAGTACAAGAATAATTAAGGAATTACCGGATTCAATACACTTATCCAACGATAAGCTGCTAGACTTTATCTGGCATATATACTTCAAAAATTCATCATCAAACTCCATAGATAACACGTCAGGCGCAACAAGAAACGATTTGCTATCGCCTATACCAAAAACTCGCAAGCGAATTCCCTGCCCAAAACATATAATTGTATCAAAATCTGTGATCATCACATGTATTCATAATATTCAAAATAACTATAACATATCTTACATATTGAAGTGAATAACACATTACTAGCTGAATGTCATCTTTTCACATAGTTAGATATATACAGTCCATAGAAATTGTAAGTTATGTATAGCTACATACTATATTTGACCTAAAAATGTCAACGCATATTTTCTCTATAAATCTGGTTAAATATATAATACACCACATATAAGTCAAAATCTACCTGCAATTTCAAACCTGTAACATCAAAATGATCAGATTCAACTGTATTTATATTGAACTCATCATCGATATATAAAAACAAAGCAGTTAATCAGAAGAAAAAAAATATATGCTAATTAAACGAAAATATGATCGATGTAGCTGAAATTAGTGTTCGACCATTTTTGCGTGAATTTGACGACAAGAGACGATATGTTCGAGAACTTTCCTCCCAACGCCACCACATCCAAGAAGAATCACCGGGATAGTCTTCATTTTGTTCTCGATTTCACGGTGGCGAGGCGGCGGAGTGTGCGTTTTGCGGTGGTTTGACTGTGTTAATCTATTACTTCCGTCAAACAGTACAGCTAACAACTTTGTAAAAGCCAAAATCGGCCCAATATTTTGAGGTTTCGACAAGTTTTCTCCTACGAAATTGCTAAATACATTTAAATTTAAATAGGAATATTATTATAAATATAAATATAAATATAAATTTTAAGTTAAGTAGAGGCTTAAATAAATGAGTCCGCTAATCGCAAGCTACACGAGCTCGAATTATTAAATGATTAGTTCATGCCAAGTTTAAACGAGCTTGGGCTATAGCTCGAAGGAGCTCGAACTTGAATATATGTCGCAACTTGTTTAGTAAATGACCTCGAGCTCCTTCGACCGTTGTTTTGTTTCTAGTCATTCAACCGTTGCATACAATATTTTAAAAAAAAAAAAACTAACTTTGTTTATAAAGAACGTTTATGACCGTTAAAAATTATTTAATTTATTTGCCCCTTTCTTTCTCATATAAATCCAACAATTTCTAACCCAAATCAAACTACATTAATACACAAACACTTTCCATTCATCTTTAAAATAATTCTAAATTATCAAAAAAATATCATATTCTTCCAACTTCAAATATGCAATGAAAGCAATGCAACAAAGTAGTGAATATCGTACTGACGTTTTAATACTCTACAAAGAAGATGAAGTTGAATGCTTCAACCAAGAACAATCATGTCGTTTTACACTTACGTAAACAGTCGGTTTCATTTGAATGTTTATTGTGATTGTGATATTTGGATCTGCAAGTAAATTGCTTTATTTTCTCAATATTATATTACATTGTCAGTGATATTTGTATCAAACATTTAAATAAATTTATCAAACTCATATATTCAAATTTTTTTTGTATAAACTAAAGATGCATAATCACAGTGGATTTATAATCACTCTATTACAATCTCAATTTCTTTGTAATTTGATGTCTCCTTGCCGGTAAATGTAAATGGTATCTCTAAGATGAATGCAAAAATAGTACCAAAGATTTCGTAGAACGCACCAATTAGACCTGCAAGTTAACATACTGATGTACAGCAAAATACAACACATGGATAACTTAACGTTCATGGATCAAATGACGGTATATGATCTAACGACCCATGATTCGTTAGCCACACAATTCTCTCAACGATACTTCTGTAAGGATCATCCTCTCGTTTCCTTAATAAATAAGCCATACTTTTTTCAACATCACATTTTATCTGCAAATACAAATCTTGTACATAATATTTGTCGTCAAACATATGTTCCTTTCCTTTTGTTCTTATAGGCTTCCCAAACATAAAATAGAGTCTTCCTGGTATTTTGGGCATAGATATAGGGATATGAAGTGGTTGCTTTGCAATCTCTCCCTCCATTTCCGCCCTACAAAATATCACTCGAATAATCATATCAGTCTTTACATATAAGATACGCGTTTTGAACGTAATCTTAAATGAAAAGCTTGTTGGAACATAATCTTAAATTTACCTAACGTTTTTTCTTCCTCGATTGTAGTCCTTTACCATCTGATCGAAATAAGGGATATGCTTCATGTCGTTATAATCAATCAAGAGCTGGGAACAAAGTAGACATCATTAAGAAATAAGACGTGACAAATGTAAATTAAACTCGTAGAAAAAATGTGTTGTTTATTACTTCTAATAAGTCATCTTCACCAACAGCTCCTAATGGTATAATCGTAGCCCCAAGCTTCACTGCCATTCTTACAAATTCTTGTTTTTCAGGCCAAAACAACTTACAACTTTCGCCCTGTTAACAAATAAAAAACGAGAATCAGTTTTTTTAATTTGAAGATAGCCCGGTGGTTGGGGCCCAAAGTTCCTCCCATGAGATCTCAGGTTCAAATCTCACTGGAACTATATATTGGGGTGGCGACGGAAAAGAGTTGGAAACGGTCACTGGAAACCCTGATAAGCCACGTACATCCGAGTAAAAAAGGGGTAAAACCGACCCTCTAGCGGCCCCACGTCGACCAGTGGCACGGCCAACATGTGAGAGGAAAATCGCATAACCCATGCTTAAAGGGACATGGGGCTGGGATTAAACCAATGACCTCCGTTTTACGCTGCATGTCCCCCAACCACTAGACTACCATTACGGGACACATCTGAGTGAAAAATATTAGGCTGAACAGGGAATACCTTATCCGTTTACCCGTTTATATTTTGTTATTTAAAGTAAAATATGAGTAGATATAATGCACCTTACGATGGAGAGACTCGCGTGCACCACCAGGGTAGAGCAAGGCAAAGGATTTACTTGATAACAATCTAAAAAGGTTTCTAGCGGAAACAGGAATCGCACCAAAAGTCTTCACTGCATCAGTATATGGAATCATAATAAATTCGTCTTCAGCACGAATTTGATAAATTTCTGGGTGTGCTAAACCATGAATTGTAATTTTCTTCTCTCTTAAAAATTCCGCTACCACAGAAAACGAGTCGAATCCCAAAAACGTGTGATTTCCGACCACTAATACGGGTCCTTCATTAGGAACCCCTGCAAGACCTCTTACTATCTTCCCATTCTCCATTGTTGAGAACATTGCTGCACCTATACAAAGCCGGTACAACCTGCATTGCATCACGTACATGTTCATATATTCGAATCTACTAATTAAGTTGACAGAAAATAAAGTTGTTAACTTTATTATATTCACCAACTGTCCATGGGTGTGTTTAAAAACTCGGTCATACTAGTAGGCAAAAAGTCCTTGAATATATCATGCTTAGATGAATGGCGGTACATCTGAGTAGTTTTAATCACAAACAATAAGTTAAAACCACTCTCCTGCAAAAAAAAAAAAAAAAAAAAAAAAAAAAAAAAAAAAAAAAAAAAAACTTACATTATTGCTTTATTGTAGCTAAGTGCCACTATTGACTTTTGAAACTATTCCGTTTTGAATTTTCGAGTGTAAATTTCTTTGTTTGTGTTACATAATACTTGATGGAAATTATACAAATGAAAACACATTTAAAACCCAATTTATTTATATAATTTTCATCAAATATTAACACATATAAAAATATTTAAAGTCAAAGTAAAAAAAAAAATACTTTGAAAAGTCAATAGTGGATGAGACAGAGGTCTTAAACACGGAGAAATCGATTACTACCAGTAGGATATTGTGCCCACTGTCCTCAAACACACGTACATTGCATCGTCTCAATAATCTTGATAGTCTCCGGGCTTCGTTTTTACTTGGCAGAAGGTTATCTTTGCCACTGAAATGCATATATGTTGGGAATGTTAATTTCCTAAATGCTTAATGTATCAATTTATGGGCTGCCTAAATATATATATATTAGCTAAAAAAGAAAGAAACCTAGCAACTACAAGTACTTGAGCTGTAATAGCATGAAGTCGAGAATTAGCAAAATTGGCAGCTGATTCAACTAACTTTAACCTCCATTTAAAAGTGTCTTTGGGTAACGCTTTGGCCATCACCTATCACGAAAAACTGATGATAAAAACTGGACATAAACAAACTGAAATTAACTTAGCATTCGATTCAATAGTCGAACAAGATGCAGTTCTTACAGAAACAACTGAAAGATCATCATCAAGATTGTTAGACAATTTCCAAAGAGATGATGAATATGTTTTACCATTGGTCACAACCATCATTGTCTTTATAAAATCACCTGAAAACATAAAAGCTGTAATAACTAATGGATTTAGAAATAAGTCCTCTCAATGTAACAACAAATGAACCAATGTATGGATCAACTTGAATCATTTGAAATCAAATGAAGAACACGCTAACCTACTTCTTATGAGGTGGCTCATAGGCAGAGTTCTAACGAGCGATACAAAAGCATGCGATGTGGACCCCTCATAGGAAGTCGCTGATAGGGTAATAATAGTAGTTATTAACTATTTGACATATACAAAGTTGGTAAGATACCCAAAAAAACAAATTTATGCTATAAGCTATCAGATATAAGCTACAAACTAACAACTACAAGCTATCAGCTAACAACTACAAGCTACCAGCTAAAAGGTATCGACTAGTTTTGCAAACATAACCTATCAGTAAAAAGTGATAATGTAGAGATTATTATTCCATGATACTTAAAGTTTCAGAAAGTGATAATGTTTTTTTACTTAGTTGGTCACCCAAGTACCGTAATTTACGTGGTTGGTCCCTCTCAATAATGACCATTAGAAAAATTCCGTTAAGTATTGAGAGGGACCAACCATGTCAACACTTCACGACGTTAGTGAGATGGACCAACCGCGTTAGTGAGACACACATGTCACTACTTAACGGAATTTTCCTAACGGTCGTTATGAGATAGACAGTACCTGGGTTTGCTAGTATGAGTACTAAGTCAATTGTAGGATTACGTGCTGCAACTGAAAGTGCTAAGCTTCCTCCAAAAGACTCTCCAAGTAAATAAATTGGCCTATTTGGTGATGAAGCGTGTTCGATCATCATAATTTCTTCCACAATTTTAATCAAACCTTCATTAATTACTTTACAGTTAGTAGATGGAACTTTTAATGGATATTATGCCACATAATACAAAAGAAGACGTTAACCTTCCAATGATGTTCGATCTGAAACAGGAATGTGCAAACATTGGACATGAAAAAGCCTGTCACCAGAATTTAAAAAAAAAAAAAAAAAAAAAAAAAAAAAAAAAAAAACTCATTCTATAGTAGCTCCAACTAGAGAACAGTAGCGATTTATTCAAGCAATATAAATTTCATCTAATTTTTTGAATTACACATTTACATAAATTTACATATCATAATGATAATGAATTTATATTTATATATCAAGTGAAACTTACTTTCCAAGAGCTTTTTCATGTAAGACAAGGCCAGCCCCAGTACCATCCATTCCTACATAATATTATACAGTATAAATTAATTAATAGAGCTTATTAGCGAATAATCCTTCGAACGCTATCAATATTACCAGGTAAATACAAAAGAAGAGGTGAATCGTTTAAAGGTACGCCACACGCAACGGGGCAGAACCACCTCGGTGGACCTCCATCGCTCTTAATTAGTTCTGTAACAATTTCAACATAATTTTTTGTGGTTCGAGTCCCATAACCATCATCCCACAAAGGTTCCAACACTTCAGGAACATGTTGTGCTCTCGTTTTTCCACCATCAACGTAAGAATCCACATCAGCGTTCTTACTGTATATAAAATTAGATCCATTGATCCTAACTGATTCTCGTGAAACTGATACCGAATCGTCATGACCTACACTTCTAACTGGAATACATGAACGCATCTTACGGTTTTCGTTTAGAGTAAAAACGGGTGACACTGAAATACAGGAACTGCTCACAGTTAAGGCCATTATGGGTCACCTACACAAACAAATTGGCCAAGATATTTACAGAAAATTCAATGATTTTTTTATATGGTTCAAAGTAGTTAATTTATATACATATAAATTGTGGTAAATGGTGTCGACCTATGATTGGTTGACACCGTCCGTGAATAGTAACTTATTGTAGCGACCCCGACAAATCGTCAAGTGACGGCGTCGGCTACGTGGGTCCCATTACCTGATTATAAGTCTTTAAGATAACGTTTGACCAAAATATGTCGCCTTCATTTCAAAATAAAGATTGTTTCAAAGTTTACAAGAATTGTTCAACCAAAAGTTAAGTTACAACGTTATAGATACGATTGAAATCTAGGCGACACGGTTTAAAGTAAAGTCAAAAGACGCTCCATGAAATGCATGTATACTCGACATCGGATGCAAGTATCAAATAGTAAGCGGAAGCATGTTTCACATATCGTGCAAGACCTGAGAAAAACATAGAAATCTGTCAACGAAAAACGTTGGTGAAATCATAGGTTTAGTAAGTAAATTGTATTGAACCACAAGGTTCTTTAAGAATTGCTCAACCAGAATCATTCACATTCCAAAATAGTATTTGTATCACGAGCACCCAATTATCAAGGCTTAACCGAATCTTCCCTCTGAATTTTGAATTTAGTGTTAGAACTTACACTATACATTGTTGAAATTATATTTCATTCACTAACGGTAGCGAACCGTCTGAATGAGGGTTTGTTAAACCCGTATGGCCACACAACATAATTACACGCTTACACTTACACCCTGCAAGTGGAACTAATGATAATTGGATTGAGGACTTTTGTTCAAACTCGTATGCATCTTTGTATTCGTATTTGTTCACAATGTAAAAGCATGAAAAGTATATAAGTATGAAATGTATGTGTTTCTCAGCCCACGATGTAAAGAATAAAAGTGATTGAAAAAGTGGGACTATGATCTCACCTTTGATTGCAAGAGTAAATAAGTACTTCGACAAGTAATGTGCGCAAAGGACAACGCTAGCCTCGACCTAAACAAATAGGTTGTATCAATAACGATAGTCACGAAGGGTCAAAGTTGCTCAATTAGTCCTATGGCTCGACACGACTCGATTATGTAGCATGTGAAGAAAATTGTCAAGTTTCATGCAAGATACAAGTATAGAATCATGTTAGAAAGATTGCATAATTAATTGGTTAAGTTTGACAAAAAGTCAAACTTGGTCGGGTCAAAGTCAACGAAAAAGTCAACATGTTCGGGTCGGGTCCCGGACTATTTTTCTATGCTAATTATTCATATACAAGTGTATTAAAACAAGTTTCATGTGAATCGGAGGTCGGTAGCTAGTCAAACATTTCACGTTAAAAGGGACATGGAGGTCAGAATCTGTCCAGGCCATTTGGCGCGCCGCGCGGGGTAGGGTGCGCGCCGCGCGACCTGTAGTTCAGCTATTTTTCTGTCTTTCAAACTATGCACGAGCCAAAACCAATTCTAACACAACTCTTGACCCGCAAACACTTATAACGCCTATCATACATCGTTGGAAAGGTATTTTGACGAGGAATGCAACTAAACACATATCATCAATCAAACTTCCACTTATAACAACCAAAAACCACAATTAAACATTCATAATCAAAGTTCAAGTTCCAAAAACGCATTTTATGATTCGGGCAACCAATTTACATGTATGTTATGCCGTTTCGAAGGTAATCAAACACACATTGCAACAAAACACTTAACAACAATATCTCATAACATTTGACGCATCAAAAGTTCATGTAAAGCTCATCAAACCCTAATCCAAGTTCACAAAATCATTAATCGTGTTCTTGGAGTTTCCTTAATCAACCTATACATCAAAACGAAGCTAAAGATACTAGTAACACTTTTAAAACATGCACTTTAACAATCTAACAACATTTGATCATCCAAAATCAAGGATTTAGCAAGTAATTTTCATATTGAACTAGTTACACCAAAAACAACGAATCGAGCATACAAATTACATACACGACATCACAATGAG
Source organism: Rutidosis leptorrhynchoides (assembly GCF_046630445.1). NCBI lineage: Eukaryota > Viridiplantae > Streptophyta > Magnoliopsida > Asterales > Asteraceae > Rutidosis > Rutidosis leptorrhynchoides. The sequence goes on from NC_092334.1 coordinate 156,379,967, forward strand.
CCATGGACGCTAATTAACAACTTTATAAGTCAAGAACACGAATTTAAAGAAATCTAGTGTTTTAGAAATGTTACCCAAATGAGATGAAGTTGGTACCAAAACGAAGAGGAAGTTGTAAGGAGCTCAAATAAGTAATTTGTTTTGCAAAATACCCGCTAGATCATAAATGGATGATGAATCTTTGTGTTTGGAGTTAGAGAGAAAATGGAGGAAGTAATAAAAATGGAGGAGGTGATAATGAAAGGGTGGAAAGGGTTTGACCCTTTGACCTAGTCAAAGGTTTGAACCCTTGGCAAGTTTGGTCCCTCAACTATGAATCGGGTGCGGGAATTACCCGAACGAATTATTTTAAATTTCACGGGAGTACGGGAGATATTAAATTCCGATAACGAGAATATTTAAAATGTTACTTAACAAAGGATACGAATCTAGATATGAAGGGTATTATTTAAAAAGAAAAAGACGGGCGTTAAAATAATTTAACGGAAAAATGCGGGATGTTACATTATCCACACCTCAAAAGAAATTTCGTCCCGAAATTTAGTTGGAAGTAGTAGTCGATATCTCTTACTCGAGACTTTACGTTGTCAATGCTATGAATAAGTGAAAGTACGTTCTTGGGGGTTCTCATGAATTTGGATAGTCAGGGTTTTACGTTGCATTAAGGTTCGGTTTTTACGATCCCCGGTTTCAACTGGTTTTCCTATGAAGAGAAGTTTGTCGTCGATAGTTGATGTATCCAGCAGGATTGCACGTTCCTGTTCTGCAGGACACGTTTCTAAGTTTGTTACACGAAATGTAGGGTAAACAGAAACTTAATTGAGTCGGAAGTTCTAAACGATAGGAAGCGGTTCCAATACGCCCCAAGGTTTCAAAAGGTTCGATATTGCAGATATAGCCTTTCTCGATTTCCCAAAATGGATTACACCTTTCCAAGGTACGGTTTCTCAATATTACGCGGTTATACACTGGGATTTGTGAGGTTTTCATCTAAGTTTGGTATGACTCCTTTGGGCGACTACGGGTCGTCCCGAGCCCTTCTCGGACTTGGATTATCTCAATTGTTGTGTTCTTGGATGAGCTTTGGTCCAACGAATAGGGGTATGACATTAGCGGTCATATAGGGTTTTGGAAAGTGCGTGTGAACACACGAGTGGTAACTACTGTAGTAAGAGGGATCTACTAAAAGCGACCATGCAAGTTTGAAACATGTCTTTTGAAGACGTAAATCGTTCGTTTGTTCGGTTCGTCTGTTTGTGGGTGGTACGCGGTACTCATGTCTAAGCGGGTCTCCAAGGTTTCTTGTAAAACTAGAAGTGAAACGAGTATTTCGATACAGAATAATTGACAAAGATACACCGTGTTGGAATAGAATCTCTTAAGATACGTTTGAACAGTTAGTTAGGGTTCGAAAAATGTTCGTTAGGACTATTCACCCTCGTGGCGAATACTTATGTAATATGAGGAGTTTCTCTATCCATGGAGAAATGTTACAAGGAGTTTCTTTAAACGGAAATGCGAACGGTAAAGATAGTAGTGAAATGAGGACTTAGAATAGGATGAGTTTACATCTCGAGGTTGCCATAACGCGCCTCTAGTTGTCGAAAATTGAAGTCTGGAAGAGAAACAGGATAGTACACGTAGTTGTATAGTTCGGGGTTGAATAATAGTTGGCCGATTATCAGAAACACAAGGACGTTAAGTCAAAGAAGAGTGAAGTATCGTTGGATTGTGTGTTATCTTAAATTCCAGTAATATCAGACAGTAACGGTGAAATAACAGAGGTATGTGTGTGGTACGTGATGACGAGAAAGTTGATCAGATCTACAGTTTAATATTCGAATTCTTCGTGCAAAATAACGAATTTTAGTTACGTTAATTTTGAGTCGAGAGAGTATGCCTTTCGGCGTTCATGTAGAAATATTTCCATGTTTGAGTTCCATCTGTTGCTATACGATTTTAACTAGAAATGTTGGTGTGAAGAATCACGCTCAAGGTTCGAACACGGAGAGGTTTAAAGTTTTCCCTTAGTGAGTTAACGAGTGTAAAAGTCGGGTAACACGAGAAAAGTCAGAAATGACTCTTCGGTGATAACAGGCGAGATCTAAGATTTTACGAATACAAGTCTGAGTTGGGAGAGTTTCCTGCTTACATGTGGCTTGATTTCGAGATTGATTGTAATGCCTTGACCATTAACATCATGGTCTAGAAAATTGGACTTCGTTCAACAGAAATTCTCACTCGGAGAATTTGGTATAAAGTTGCTCTTTTCTCAAAAGTTCGAGCGTAAGATGGTGATGTTGTTCGTTTTCCTTCTTTACTTAAATAAGTTAAGATGTCATCTATAAATACGATAACAGATTAGTCTATATGAATTTGCATACGCGGTTCAAGAGGTTTATGGATACGGGCGAGCCCTAAATAAATCAAACGGTACTAAGAGAGTTTTACAACTAACGTTGCGAGTTCGGAAAGTGGCTTAGGAGACATCGTCTCACTTAACCCCCAATTGATGATAACCGGAACGGAGGTCGATTTGGAACATACGGGATTCGTGCAAATAATCATGAGGTCATGGATGCGAGGGAGAGGGTATCGGTTTCCAACCGAAAATTACTCAGTTCACAATAATCTATACAAGATTTTTTTTTTTTTTTTTTTTCTAAGAATAGGTTCCTAGCTCCCTAGTTCTATAGGTGTCAAGTCAAAAGTCTTAACGTATATCCTCCAATAAAATTTATAGGCACACAATATTTCCATCGGTCACTTAAATTGCCTAAGTAGGGTCTAGGGGAAAAGGTGGAGTGCAAAGGGTACGAGTCAAAGTCTTGGTTATAAAACGTCTAGCTGTAACCGAATTGAATAAGTATGAAAAATACGGTTGGTTGTGAAGAAACGTACCCGTGACTAGTCCATCGTCGTCTCGGGCATCCCAGGTGTCGATGTTGGAAGTTCAACGGCGGGTGTTGGGGTTAATTTTCTTATTTGGGCACGCACTCCTAAAATGACCCGGTTGGCCACATTCAAAACAAACACCCGTCTTGGGTGCATTGGGCTCCTTTTGAGCGACGGGAGCGGTATTCCTACAATCGTGGGCTACATGGCCACTTCTTTGACACTTCAAGCAAAATGGTTTGCCACATTCGCCTAAATGATGTTTGTAGCACTCGTTACAATACGGTAGGTGTCCGGTATAACCTTTCTTGCCGTTGGGGATGAAGGGCTTCTGGGCGAGGTTGTTGTAATTGCTTGATTGGGGGGCTTCCCATTTTCTTTTGTTGTCACCCGACTTATCCTCGGCTTTAGGTGCCGGCACTTCAATCTCGTCCACTGTTTCAATTAATTGACGGGCCATTTTCAAAGCCTCTTGGTGGTTAGCGGGTTTGGATGACATTACTCCTTGTTTGATGCTCTTGGGGAGACCATCCATGTAAAGTTCAACCCTTAAAGATTCGGGGTTCACAAGATTTGGGCACATCAAAGCAAGTTCGGAGAATCGTTGATTATAGGCCTTAAGGTCATTCCCGACCGCTTTTAAAGTTCTTAGTTCGTGTTCGAGCTTACGGGTCTCTTCGCGCGGGAAGTATTCGGTGATCATCTTTTTCTTTAAGTCGGCCCATGAGAGTGTGTGGGCTTCATCGATACCCACCGACAGCACATACGTATTCCACCATGTGAGGGCGATACCGGCAAAAGTGTGGGTGGAATATTTGACTTTGTCTTGGTCCCGACAACCGCTTATGCTAAAAACGGCTTCTGTTTGCTCAAACCATCGGGTGAGCACAACCGGTCCTCCGGTCCCATCGAAGGTGTGAGGTTTGCACCCCATGAAAGTTTTGTAGGAGCAACCCTCGTTTGAATTACCGGCTCCATGGTTGTTGTGGTTGTGGTTGTTATTGATGTCGGAGGAGATACTAGCCATAGCCGCACCTATGGCGGTGGCTATCATGCGTTGAAAAGCTTGTTCGGAAGTTTCATTACGTGGTCCGCGACGGGGAGGCATTGTTCCTTCAAGACACAAGAATATCGTTGATTAGTATTCTCAACAATACTAATCATGATAGGGAATGATGATGTAGAGAAAATTTTCCTTGACTCGCCTTAAATTCTTTATGTCATAATGTCGGAATGTCCATATGAATCACCGTAATATAATCCCGGAAATTATATTACCCTGATTCTCATGTGCATTTAACATTACCTCATAAAGTCAAGGTGGCGCGTCAACAAAATTTATCAACGTAAGATCAAGATCGAATACGAGTTAGATATGATAGAAGAGTTCGAGTATAGATGCACAAATAGTCAAGTAATTCCTACTTCAGTCTATATGCCGGTTGTAGTCTAGATTCACCTATGTACCCTATGACTCGGGGTGGACACAAATGAACTCTAAATCCCTACAACCAAGGCTCTGATACCACCTGTAGCGACCCCGACAAATCGTCAAGTGACGGCGTCGGCTACGTGGGTCCCATTACCTGATTATAAGTCTTTAAGATAACGTTTGACCAAAATATGTCGCCTTCATTTCAAAATAAAGATTGTTTCAAAGTTTACAAGAATTGTTCAACCAAAAGTTAAGTTACAACGTTATAGATACGATTGAAATCTAGGCGACACGGTTTAAAGTAAAGTCAAAAGACGCTCCATGAAATGCATGTATACTCGACATCGGATGCAAGTATCAAATAGTAAGCGGAAGCATGTTTCACATATCGTGCAAGACCTGAGAAAAACATAGAAATCTGTCAACGAAAAACGTTGGTGAAATCATAGGTTTAGTAAGTAAATTGTATTGAACCACAAGGTTCTTTAAGAATTGCTCAACCAGAATCATTCACATTCCAAAATAGTATTTGTATCACGAGCACCCAATTATCAAGGCTTAACCGAATCTTCCCTCTGAATTTTGAATTTAGTGTTAGAACTTACACTATACATTGTTGAAATTATATTTCATTCACTAACGGTAGCGAACCGTCTGAATGAGGGTTTGTTAAACCCGTATGGCCACACAACATAATTACACGCTTACACTTACACCCTGCAAGTGGAACTAATGATAATTGGATTGAGGACTTTTGTTCAAACTCGTATGCATCTTTGTATTCGTATTTGTTCACAATGTAAAAGCATGAAAAGTATATAAGTATGAAATGTATGTGTTTCTCAGCCCACGATGTAAAGAATAAAAGTGATTGAAAAAGTGGGACTATGATCTCACCTTTGATTGCAAGAGTAAATAAGTAATTCGACAAGTAATGTGCGCAAAGGACAACGCTAGCCTCGACCTAAACAAATAGGTTGTATCAATAACGATAGTCACGAAGGGTCAAAGTTGCTCAATTAGTCCTATGGCTCGACACGACTCGATTATGTAGCATGTGAAGAAAATTGTCAAGTTTCATGCAAGATACAAGTATAGAATCATGTTAGAAAGATTGCATAATTAATTGGTTAAGTTTGACAAAAAGTCAAACTTGGTCGGGTCAAAGTCAACGAAAAAGTCAACATGTTCGGGTCGGGTCCCGGACTATTTTTCTATGCTAATTATTCATATACAAGTGTATTAAAACAAGTTTCATGTGAATCGGAGGTCGGTAGCTAGTCAAACATTTCACGTTAAAAGGGACATGGAGGTCAGAATCTGTCCAGGCCATTTGGCGCGCCGCGCGGGGTAGGGTGCGCGCCGCGCGACCTGTAGTTCAGCTATTTTTCTGTCTTTCAAACTATGCACGAGCCAAAACCAATTCTAACACAACTCTTGACCCGCAAACACTTATAACGCCTATCATACATCGTTGGAAAGGTATTTTGACGAGGAATGCAACTAAACACATATCATCAATCAAACTTCCACTTATAACAACCAAAAACCACAATTAAACATTCATAATCAAAGTTCAAGTTCCAAAAACGCATTTTATGATTCGGGCAACCAATTTACATGTATGTTATGCCGTTTCGAAGGTAATCAAACACACATTGCAACAAAACACTTAACAACAATATCTCATAACATTTGACGCATCAAAAGTTCATGTAAAGCTCATCAAACCCTAATCCAAGTTCACAAAATCATTAATCGTGTTCTTGGAGTTTCCTTAATCAACCTATACATCAAAACGAAGCTAAAGATACTAGTAACACTTTTAAAACATGCACTTTAATAATCTAACAACATTTGATCATCCAAAATCAAGGATTTAGCAAGTAATTTTCATATTGAACTAGTTACACCAAAAACAACGAATCGAGCATACAAATTACATACACGACATCACAATGAGCCATAGACGCTAATTAACAACTTTATAAGTCAAGAACACGAATTTAAAGAAATCTAGTGTTTTAGAAATGTTACCCAAATGAGATGAAGTTGGTACCAAAACGAAGAGGAAGTTGTAAGGAGCTCAAATAAGTAATTTGTTTTGCAAAATACCCGCTAGATCATAAATGGATGATGAATCTTTGTGTTTGGAGTTAGAGAGAAAATGGAGGAAGTAATAAAAATGGAGGAGGTGATAATGAAAGGGTGGAAAGGGTTTGACCCTTTGACCTAGTCAAAGGTTTGAACCCTTGGCAAGTTTGGTCCCTCAACTATGAATCGGGTGCGGGAATTACCCGAACGAATTATTTTAAATTTCACGGGAGTACGGGAGATATTAAATTCCGATAACGAGAATATTTAAAATGTTACTTAACAAAGGATACGAATCTAGATATGAAGGGTATTATTTAAAAAGAAAAAGACGGGCGTTAAAATAATTTAACGGAAAAATGCGGGATGTTACACTTATTTTTATTTTTATTTTTTTTCAAAACATGATTCCCCAAACCACTAACCCAATATCATCCGGATCCCCTGACCCGCTCCACCAACCCGACCCGAATACCCGCTACTATAGCTACAGTACTTTTTTTTTTCTTCGAAACCAACCCGCAGCGAAAGCGCGGGCCAAAAAAACTAGTTTAGATATCAGTATTAGTATTTTGTATAAACTCACTAGCAAGAATTTCAGAAAAAAAGGGGTGAAAGTTACGTATTCAAATGAGGTTGGAAACACAATGAAATAAGGTTTTCATGTATCATTCATTATGAATGACATACATATAATCATACCACATGTGTAGACGGTTATGCGAGGTAGTTATGTAAATTAATATTAATATCAATAATGAAAAAAAAAAAAAAAAAAAAAAAAAAAGTTGGATTATATTTTTCCCCATATACCTGGATGATCAAAAGGTGAATTTGAAAGACAAAAAGATATAAACATTCATAGCCATTTGTTAAGTTGGTGTATTTATACACTGCAGCCCAATTAAACCAAGACCACAAGTTATGTTTCCGATTCGAAATTTTTAAGTCTAGGAAAGCTAGGATTATAAACCATTCCGCTAAAGTAGCGATCAAAATCAAAAGTGTGTATATTTTCGACTTCCTTCTTTAGTTTCAATGGGAGGAGATGTAAATGTCTCATTATCAAACTCAAAATCACGAACCTTATCCGGAAAAATATAGTCAATAACTGTCCAATAAGCGTCACCGTTCAAATAAGTTCCACCATATCAATTACGCCAATAAGGGCATTGACCAAGGTTTCGCCATTGGCCCGTCCCAAGTGTGTAAACCCATATTTGTAATAAACTTGGCAAAGATCCTGAGGTAGGATCTGGCAATATATTCCCTTGAAACGTCCTTACCATTTTGTATTCTTTTATAATAAACTACTATACATTCCCTTGAAACGTTTCAACTTGTTTAAAAAAAGTTTATATACTAAAAAAATAAAATTACTAAAAAATAAGGTGTTTACCCCCTTTCACTAGTTTCACCCCATCTCAGGTCGGGTTCAAGTTCCGCCACTGATTTTTTAGCCTACATATCTTATTTTGTCTTACGTTTGCGCGCCAAAATACGTTTTTATTGCATAGTATTATTATGCTAGTCAACAACATCAATACGCGAAGTGTTACATAACATAAAACTTGTTGTACTCATATGCACTTTTTATACGGCGTACATCTATCATATGCTGTTAATGTTATACTGCGCTCTCTTGGAATATGTAGGTATCTTAAGAATACTTCATCGTTACAATTTAGAACGAATCCAGTCTCAAAGATTACAAACTAACCAAACCTATAAACTGCATTCACATGATTTGTTGTTTTTATTAGTCCTTGTTTAAAACCACATCAGTCCCAATCAGACATTAAATTAATTAAATTCGGTAAAATCTTACAATTTATATCGGAGAACACGATATGTAACTTTTTCCTTGTTGGAGGTTTTATTGAAATTTCGTGTAGGGTAAAATAATCGATAGCCGGATAAATCACTGAATCGTGGTATCACTTTCCGAAAGTAATTATTCGACCCTTATTGCCTGGGTTACACGAATATCACTTTGAGATAAGACAGAGATTAGTTCTTGTTATTGGCAGTAAACAAGAACTCTTTTGCATAAGAGTATTAAGGTGTTTTTGTATCTATTTTTTCTCATGAATGATAGTCCTTATTTATAGGCACCCAAAAACAAGTATTATTCCACGATGGAGATGTTTCACTAACTAATTTCCTTTTTAAATCTAAAACAAATCTTTTTCATAAAGTTGTTTGTTTTATTTCCAACAACCAAATCAAGAAAATCGATTAAATCATTTTCATAATATTCAATTTCCTTTTCAAATCTAAAACAAATCCTTTTCATAATTTGTTTGTTTTATTTTCAACAACCAAATCAAGGAAATCGATTAAATCCTTTTCATAAAGTTGTTTGTTTTATTTCCAACAACCAAATCAAGAAAATCGATTAAATCCTTTTCATAAAGTTGTTTGTTTTATTTCCACGATGGAGATGTTTCACATAGTGCAGGAATATGTGACGATCGCTCCAAATTCATATGGACGAACACGTCATTCATCGATTTCATTGCGAGGTATTTGACTTCTATATGATACGTTTTGTAAACATTGCATTCTTTTGAAAAGGCACACCATAAATGAATATTTAAATCAAAGGTTTTCGACATCTGATGATTTCTACATATAGACAATCACCGTAAATAATAGTTTGCAATAGTACTTTCGTTGACAATGCAGTCAAAATAAGATACATGGTGATGATTTGGTGAATGCAACGTTTCCTTGAAAAATATGCCATGTACGACTCCATGCACATAGCTTGTCTAACATATAAGCAAACAGCGGAAGACTTCTAGGAAACCTGAGAATAAACATGCTAACAAGTGTCAACACAAAGGTTGGTGAGTTCATAGTTTTAGTGTTTCGCATAATCTGTATATAAAAGTGGATCACAAGATTTCAGTTGTTTCATCCAGAAACGTTTATCAAAAGTTTGTCAATAGATTCTACGTAACAGAGCACCCTGGTAACTAAGCTTTAACGTTATAATGATAAATACCCCACTCGTTTTAATACACGCAAACTAACGTGTCCTAAACTCAAATAACACACGTCTGTTAAAAGGCTAGCGCTCTAGCTCGGACGGGGATGTCAAGCCCTATGGATCCATATACTGTTATTCGCGCCCACCAGTCCATATCCTATGTACTGGCAGCTACTAGTTACCAAAGCTAAGGGATTTTCGGTTCAAACTCAGTGTAGAATTTAGTATGTACTTGTATCCATTGCGTTTAAAATAAATTGCATGTATTCTCAGCCCAAAAATATAGATTGCAAAAGCAATTAAAAAGGGAGCAATGAAACTCACCTTAGCAGCATATAAAGTTGTTCACCAAAATGTGACCGAAACTCGTATTACCAATTAATCATAGATCTCAACCTAGAGAACATATGTTGGTCAATAAATGTCTATTAAGCTAGGTCAGGTCATAGTGTATCACAATCCTAATGCTCGAGATCGACATATAATAGTTATCCAAAGTCGTTTCAAAAAGTCAATTTTGACAATAGTTCAACAAAACGAGACGTGCCTTATATAAGGATTCATTTACTCGGTTGGTAATATTTAAAAGTTCACTTTATCAGTCTCGTAAACAAGTTGTTTAAATCTTAATTGCATATTCAAAAGCAATTTCAATTAACGTCAATCATAATTCAGTTGATCATATCTTTTAATCCGTTCATCGAAACTATTCGATATCTAAATGAAAAGTTATTGATTTTTCGCCAGCTTTCCAAAAACATGCATATCATATACATTTACCAATAATATATGTATTTAATTCGTGATTCATCATAGACTGTTTAACGACGAAATTTAGCATACAAGCATGTATAAATATATATACTCGAGCACTAGACATTGATACACAATTAATATATAAAAGATAAAATATGAGTGCTTACGTATCAATATTGAGATTCAATATTATAGGAAAGTACGTAGACGCAACGGAAATAATAAACACTATGTTTGATTCACAAATATACCCCCGAACATTACCCATAACCTCCTTGGCAATAACCCATAATTTCCTTAGCTCTATCCCTCTCGAAAACCATTTTGAAAGTGACACGCTGATAACCTCGTCGTAATATTTTATGTATAATATTACTAAAAATAATAATAATAATAATAATAATAATAATAATAATAATAATAATAATAATAATAATAATAATAATAATAATAATAAATACGGAGTAATATATGATTAGAGAAAAAACTGAGCCTAAAGTCGAGCAATTTATAGAACCTTTTCTGAAAAAGTACCCCATGCGATCGCATGGGATTTGTGCTTCAAGGCCATGCGATCGCATGGCATCCTGGGACAGCTCACAAATTTTTAACTTCTTGTTTGTCGACATAATTTTATATTATATATATAATATATTTAATTTATATAATTAATTATATCTTATATTATATTCACATGCATAGTTGACTTGTAATTTTTGTTCTGATAAGTCGTACGTCATCACTCGACTTATGTCCCGGTTCCGATTTTTCAAATGTCCTTTCGTACGCTGAGAAAACTTGCATTTTACGTTTCGTGTCACGTACCTTTGTCAAAATATAGCCTTAAATTATCCCTAAACTATACCACACAAAGTATATCTTAAACTTTCGAGTATTTTGGTCATTTACTTCTATAAATCATCGTCTCGCTATTTGTTAATATATATATATATAATAACAATTCGTTTTTATGACCAAGTTAATATTATATTTTATCGTATTGTTAAATATATATTTTCAATATTAATAAACACGTTTTAAAATACATATCACAAGTTATTCATATATCTAATTCCAACAGTTAATATTCCTTATTATTGTATGTGTCCAAATTACGTTATTTAAACAAACACTTTACCATTTATTCCGAATACCGTTAAGAATGAATGATTTCCCAAATCAACGTGGACCTCACAACAGAGACCCGAAATAATATCATAATCCTTAAGGGACTCATTAAATATCTTTTAATTCAATCGTTTAGCATAATCTTTTAATTCCGTAGTTGAATATATCAATCAGATAATCAAACCAATAAGTTTAATGCACAGTATCATTTACTTAACATTTTGTTATGTTTTCAAGTTATAGTATATGTACCTATTTACATATAATTGTTCGCAAATCGTTGAGAACAATCGAAGGGTAATTGAATAATTCAAAATTTTGAGATTCTACTTCATAGACTTTGCTTATCGTGTCGGAAACGTTAAAGATTAAGTTTAAATTTGGTCAGAAATTTCCCGGTCATCACAGAATAATACTTCCGTAATCACTCAAATTTGTGATAATGGAAAACCACTTTCGGGTCCGGGTAGTCTATCACTTAATGGGTGTACACTCCGTACCTCCTAATCCATTTACAAGTGTAGATTAAATCCCTCAATTACACTAAATTTCCAACAATCCTCCCTAATTTAGTGCAATTCGTTTCATGAGAATTAAACAAATTAAAACAAAAACTCATGCATAAATGAAAATATCTTGAAGATTGAATTTTCACCTTAGTACATTACACATTCCAAATATTCGAGAATCAGAGTGTTCTAAGAATTGAACCCTTCAACCCATTTGAATAACTGAAAATAATATACACATAAGTTTTCAAATACTCTAAAGCTATCCTGACACTTTACAAGCCATGTGTCCATATCCTTTCATGAATGTATCCAAAGCTAAAAGTTCAAGCTTTGTTGAAGCGGCAAAACTTCACATTCACATAGGTAGTTCACTTCAGTCATGCACCTGCTCTTGTACTTTTTCAAATGAACTGTTAAGAAGCTAGACTTCAACCTCACCTTCAGCAGGTCCGAGTACATACCTTACCTTGGGATGATATAAAATTTATGTACTCCAAATTTCTAAGTATAAGCCTTCCGCATTGAATTCAACTTCTAATTTTCATTGGAAGGGAATTGGGTATCTTATAATTAGACATTTATGTGGACTTTAAACCCATCCCCACAGCAGACTTGTCAACCAAGTCTCTTGCCAATCCCTTCGTCAAGTGATCACTATAGAAATCACCCCATTCATGATGAGTTCACGAATCATGCTATGTCTGACACCTAAGTGTCTAGACTTTTCATTGTACATCTGGCTATAAGCATTTGCCAATGTCGCAGCACTATCACAATGGATAGACATGGGTGCTATAGGTTTAGGCCATAATGGTATCTCATGGATCAAGTTTCTAAGCCATTCTGCTTCTTTACCAGCAGCAGCTAAAGCAACAAACTCAGATTCCATCGTTGAGTTGGTAATACATGTCTGCTTCTTAGAAGCCCATGAAATATCACCTCCCCCAAGCAAGAACACCCAACCACTCGTTGAAGAATGATCTTCAATATTGGTTATCCAACTCGCATCAGAATATCCTTCTATTACCGAAGGAAACCCATTATAAGATAAACTATAGTCCATAGTTTTCTTCAAGTACTTCAGTACCCGCCTAATTGCTTGCCAGTGATGAGTACTAGGATTACTAGTATATCTACTCAGTTTTCCCACAGCAAAAGCAATATCCGGCCTTGTACAAGTCATGGCGTACATCAAACAGCCAATCACCTGAGAATACTCAAGTTGTGATACAGCTTCACCTTGATTAGGCATAAGCTTCTCACTTAGATCAACAGGGGTACTCACAGGAGTACATTCAAAGCAATTGAACTTTTTCAACACCTTCTCAACATAATGAGATTGACAAATCGAAATTCCTTTGCTTTCACGTTTGATCCTAATGCCAAGGATAACGTCAGCCTCCCCCATATCTTTCATGGAGAATTTTGATGACAAAAATTCTTTTGTTAAATCAACCTGACTTTGGTCAGTCCCAAAGATTAACATGTCATCAACATATAGACAAATTATAACTCCTTTACCAGAATCATCAAATTTGCTATATACACATTTATCTGCTTGGTTTAATTTAAAATCACTAAATAAAACCACTTCATCAAATTTCTGATGCCATTGCTTAGGTGCTTGTTTCAAACCATATAAGGACTTCACAAGTTTGCACACCTTGCCTTCATTACCTGGCATGACAAATCCATGAGGTTGGTTCATATAAACCTCCTCATCCAATTCACCATTCAAGAATGCTGTCTTCACATCCATCTGGTGAATAACCAGATTGTGAATTGTAGCCAAAGCAATCAACAGTCTAATGGTAGTGATACGTGCCACGGGAGCATAAGTATTAAAATAGTCAATTCCAGACTTTTGTCTAAAGCCTTGAATGACTAACCTTGCCTTGAACTTTTCAATAGTTCCATCTACCTTCATCTTCTTTTTGAAGATCCATTTGCAACCCAAAGGTTTACAACCAGGAGGTAGATCAGCTAACACCCAAGTGTTATTGCCCATGATAGAATCCATCTCATCATTAATTGCCTCTTTCCAGAATGCAACATCCTGAGACCTCATTGCTTTATCATATGTTTTAGGATCATCATCAACATTGAAACAATACGAATATTGGGTAGAAACATCATCCCTAGAACCTTCAATTAAGTATAACTGAAAATCAGGTCCAAATGATTTAGGTTTCCCTTTTCTTTTGCTTTTTCGAATCTCAAGTGACTGATCAACAGCCTTTTCAGAGACTTCATCATTACAATCCTTATTGATTCCATTGTTACTTGGAATCATATCCTTTGGTCTAGGTATAGATGAAAATCGATTTTCATCAAAGATTGCATCCCTTGATTCAATCATAGAATTAATTGAGACAAACTCATTAGGCTCTATAACATAGAACCTATACGCCTTGGAATGTTCAACATATCCAATAAATATGCAATCTATACCTCTTTCACCCAAACTTTTCTTATTGGGATCAGGCAGTCTTACAACAGCCCTACAACCCCATACCCGAAGATAGTTCAAGTTAGGTTTTCTTTTATTTCAAAGTTCATAAGGTGTAATCTTGTTCCTTTTGTTAGGAACTCTATTAAGCAAATAACAAGCTGTTAATATAGCTTCTCCCCAAAATCCCTTACTTAAACCCGAATAGGATAACATGGAATTAACCGTCTCTTTAAGGACCCTATTTTTCCTCTCAGATATACCATTTTGTTGCAGAGTATAAGGAGCTGTGGTCTCATGGATAATACCAACGGATTGGAAATACAATTGGTCAATGTATTCACCTCCCCTATCCGTTCTAAGTCTTTTAATCAATGCCTTTTGTTGTAATTCTACTTCAGTTTTAAATATTTTAAATTTATCTAATGCTTCATTCTTAGTATGTAACAAATAAACATAGCAAAACCTAGAAGCATCATCAATAAAAGTCACAAAATATTTCTTGTTCCCTAAAGTAGGAGTTGCATGCAAATTACATAAATCACTATGTATTAATTCCAAAATCTCAGTATCACGATGTATATTTTGAAAAGGTTTCTTAGTGATCTTTGTCAACATACACGTTTTACACTTTTCATTGTTCATATCAAAGGCCGGTATTAATCCATCTTTAGACATATCTTGCATTCTTTTAAAGTGTACATGTCCTAGTCTAGCATGCCAAAGAATAGAATTATTTATGCTAGTAGTAGACATACAAGCAATATCAACACTTACATGTTCAATGTTTAGTCTAAACATTCCATTACTCAAATAACCAAATCCAACAAATAAACCATTTTTAGATAGAACAAACTTGTGAGATTCAATAACTTGCTTGTAACCACAATTATTCAACATACTACTTGAAACCAAATTTTTCCTAATTTGTGGTACATGTAAAACATTAAACAAAGAAACAATCTTTCCAGAACTAAAACTTAAATCCACACGACCACGTCCATGAATAGAGGCTGTTGACTCATTTCCCATATGAAGAATTGATCCATCAGTCACCGACTCGTAAGTCTTGAACCAACATCTATCCTTAAATACATGAATAGTAGCTCCAGAGTCAACCCACCACGCAACATCATCATCCTGCACAAAACAAATCTCAGATATATACGAAACATAATAATTCTTAATTGAATTATTAAATATATTCTGACCTTTCGGGACTTGGTTGTTCGAACCATTGCCCGAACCATTTGTGCTAGATCCCTTAGCATTGTTAGTGCCAAAAATAACCTTGCAATCCCTCTTCAAGTGTCCAGATTTACCACACTTCCAACAAGTCAATTTAGACTTCTTATTAGGATCAACTTTGTTATTACCTTGATGTTTACGTTTTCCCTTTTTGTCATTATTACTAGTGAACTTTTTATGTTCCACCATATTGACAATAGACGTACCAGCAACTTCGTTGCTCTTTGGCTTGTCATTATCCTGCAACCTGAGGAATTCCTCAATACGCAGATGACTACCCAACTCAACAAGAGTTAACTCCTCCTTCTTATGTTTCAAAGAATGTTTAAATTCTTTCCAAGATGGAGGTAGTTTATCAATTATGCTTGAGACTTGAATAGACTCATTCATGTTCATCTTATGTTGTGTGAATTGACCAAGTATACGAATGAGCTCATTGTATTGTTCCAAGACCGGTCTAGAATCGACCATCTTGTAATTATTTACTCACAAGGAACTTTTTACTAGAAGCATCCTCAGACATATACTTGGTTTCTAAACAGTCCCATAGTTCTTTAGCAGATTCAACATTTAGGTAAATATCAAAAAGGGAATCAGCCATACCATTGAGGATTAAACCTCTAGCGATGTAGTCATCGTTCTCCCACTTGAACCTTTTCCGAATTTGTTCAACAGTGGCATCATCACCATGATCTTCAGGAATTGGTGTGCTGAGTACGTACACCACACTCATGCTGCTTAGAAAGAAGTGCATCTTCTTTTGCCATCTCCTAAAATCAATTCCCTCAAACTTATCAAGTTTAGAGAAATTCGCCGTCATGTGTTTCATCGTAGCCGCCATCGATTATAACAAATAATTACTTTCGATTGTTGGAGGTTTTATTGAAATTTCGTGTAGGGTAAAATAATCGATAGCCGGATAAATCACTGAATCGTGGTATCACTTTCCGAAAGTAATTATTCGACCCTTATTGCCTGGGTTACACGAATATCACTTTGGGATAAGACAGAGATTAGTTCTTGTTATTGGCAGTAAACAAGAACTCTTTTGCATAAGAGTATTAAGGTGTTTTTGTATCTATTTTTTCTCATGAATGATAGTCCTTATTTATAGGCACCCAAAAACAAGTATTATTCCACGATGGAGATGTTTCACTATCTAATTTCCTTTTCAAATCTAAAATAAATCTTTTTCATAAAGTTGTTTGTTTTATTTCCAACAACCAAATCAAGGAAATCGATTAAATCATTTTCATAAAATTCAATTTCCTTTTCAAATCTAAAACAAATCCTTTTCATAAAGTTGTTTGTTTTATTTCCAACAACCAAATCAAGAAAATCGATTAAATCCTTTTCATAAAGTTGTTTGTTTTATTTCTACGATGGAGATGTTTCACCTAGTGCAGAAATAATACTTCCGTAATCACTCAAATTTGTGATAATGGAAAACCACTTTCGGGTCCGGATAATCTATCACTTAATGGGTATACACTCCGTACCTCCTAACCCATTTACAAGTGTAAATTAAATCCCTCAATTACACTAAATTTCCAACATTCCTAAACTCTTCCTAAAGTTCCAAGTAATCTTCAGCAATTTTTTTATACATTTCCAAACTATCAAAACGTGACTTTTTCCGCCATGGATGGATGTTTAATTCAACTCTTGGCCTCTCTAATACACTTGTACGGTAAGACCTACTTTTCCAAAGCAAACTAAATAAAATAATACTCATACTGAGCAAACATAATTTCATGAGTACTACATACATAACAAAAAGGAAACCTATTTAATAAACTAAACAACAACAACAACAACAACAAAACCCAATACCACATGAGTGGTGTATGGAAGAGGTGAGATGTCCTCTATCCGAGAATAAAGACAAGTCATTTCTCCACCCACAGTGAAAAACAGTCTCATAAGTAGAGAAAGTCATCCTTCTCTTTATTCGACGGATAAAAAGATTGCTTCCGAGAGGACCTCCGACCTTTAAGTAAGAAAAATTTTTTTTTTTTGAAAAAATAAAATAAAAATACAAAATAAAAGTAATAATAGACGCCATGAAAATGGTAGAATCAAATTTACATGGGTTTTAAATCGTGCCTGAAATTTAATCCAGGCTCTAAGAGTCAGTCAAGTCGCCAATAAATCGACGATTGTTGTCGATTATTTAATAAACTACTAAGAAGAAAACAGACATCACCACCACCACAAAAGCTTAGTTTTAGATATAGAATGGTATGAAAGTAAAATAAGAAATGAACATAACTTTGCATGTACACTTTAAGTGATGCCCACAAAATGACTCCACAATATCTTCCATTTTTCCAATAGGATTCAAAATAACACCAGCATCATCATCATCATCTATTCAAGAAACAAAAAAGACATGTTACATTCCTCAACATTGTTAAAAGCATATTCAAGCTAGAGAAACATTAAAAATGGTACTATCTATGCCACAGTCATAAATTGGTTCAACAGTCGATGCCACTCATAAAACCACAAGGAATAAACTTCACTACATAAAGAGAAAATACTCTTACCTTAGGAACTTGTGAACACACTCCGACTCAAAGTTTTGGAGTTTAACAAAGCTTGGATGGTAACTGATTGCATCCACATACGAAAACTGTGTCTCCTCAAATGTACGTGTATCAGGACGATATACCAACAGTTTCCCTTCACCATACATCATCAAAATACTTCCATCCTTCAAACTGCCCATTGGTGAACAGAGAATGTCATTTGATCCACGTACAATCGGGCTAATATTTTGATTGATCAACACTTCCTTTTGCCATGAGTTTTCAATACCGTATTCCTTCATCACCCAGATTGTAATTTCACAGGTTGTACGAGTATAATAAGAATAACATAAACAACCCTTTACAACTCCCAGTATCCGATTAGTGTATGTATTTTCATCTAAACTTACTGGAGGAGAGGGAAATAACTGAAATGTCTCGTTATCAATATTAAATGAACAAATATTTTCACTAGTATCTTCATAGTGACGAATATTCCAATGAACATGGTTATTCAAGAATGTTCCGTTAAGCCCATCAAGAGAATAAGTAAGGTGACCAAGAGAGAGATTTCTCCATTTTCTAGTGCCAATGGTGTAAATCTCGGCATGCAGCACACGTTTAGACAATCCAATATCTTGAAAAACCCTTATAACTTTGTATTCCTCAGTCAACGAACCGACTCCAAAACCATAAGAATTCACGATATTACCTTCTGTACTTTGTATCTGATTAGGAAGGATCATATATTCTCG
The DNA here is from genome assembly GCF_046630445.1 of Rutidosis leptorrhynchoides. NCBI lineage: Eukaryota > Viridiplantae > Streptophyta > Magnoliopsida > Asterales > Asteraceae > Rutidosis > Rutidosis leptorrhynchoides. The sequence goes on from NC_092334.1 coordinate 156,398,765, forward strand.
AGTGATTGGATTACATATGTAAATCTTATCTCTTATGTAGTCATTACCAGATAAACATATCAAACCATTAACTGATCCCTCTGCAAACAGTTCAGCGTTTCGAAAAACGGGAGCAAGGTTGAGATCAAGAATTGTGATTGGGTCGTGGCGTAATGATTGCGCCCATTTTCATCTTGAATCTCTACCAACCTCAAAGATTTTGGGTTAACTGTAGGGTCCATAGTATACCCATCAAAAAGCATGAAACTTTCATCTGATTTAGCGAGTTGAAGATTGATAAAACGTGAGTCGGTGATAAGATTCAGCCAATCACGGCAAATGCATTTGCAGTGGACAATTGTTTTGACAGGAAGTCTAACAATAATCTCAACGATGTGATTATCTGATAAGTCTTGCATGGATGTATTGCTCTATTCTATCAACTAACATGGCTTCAAGATCTATTACGTGAACTTCGTGTTCCTGTTAAATCGGTTCCTACCTTATGGTGTGATAACCTTGGCGCTACGTATCTCTCAGCTAACCCAGTCTTTCATGCACGTACAAAACATGTAGAAGTTGATTTTCACTTTGTTCGAGAAAGAGTTGCTCAACAAAAACTTTCAGTTCAGTTTATAACTACTGATGATCAGATTGCTGATATCTTCACCAAGCCATTGTCCTCACCAAGATTTCTCCAGTTACGATCCAAGCTACAGGTTGTTACCCGTCCTTAGCTTGCGGGGGAATATTAGACAACTATAATTGTATAAGATTATACTCTAGTTATAGTATAGGGATATATTATGTAATTGTTCTTCGTATATAATGGAAGCTTATGTAGTGATATCAAATGTACCAGAACATACAAGTTCAATATCTCTCTTCCTCTATTCTATCAACTAATATCACCAATAACTGATTTCAAAAGTGAGCCTTTAGTTATTGATAAGTTTCTCTCATTTTCCATTTTTTTTTTTTTCGTTTTTCAGAATCAGAAGTGTTTTGTGTCTTTCGAAAACTAATAAAATTTCAGAAGGCAGAATTCAAATGTTTTCCAGAAAATTTAAAAGTAAACAAAAATTTTAGGTTTTTTTTTTTTTAATATATTTGTAGTGTAAACAGAAATTTTAGGGCTAATGTTATGAGAGCAAGTAAGATATGTTAAAAATATGATGATAAATGCGATTTAAACAGGACATGCAAAGTGACATGACAATTGATAAACAGCAACTTCAATCAAAACCCTAAATTCGAATAAAACAAAATCAAATCGAAATTAGAATGAAGATACGCTTAAATTTGACATATCTGGGAGAAGGGAGGATGTCTATGGTGGTTGGTATTTGACAGTCTTCGTGTTGATTTCACTTGAAATTGTATGTATTTCTTCTTTGTGTTTGTGTCTGCAACGGATACAGGTAGTAGTAGTACAAGGAATATGAAGTGCACGGGCATATGTTTAATGAAAATTAGTAAAACAAGTATGGTGGTGACCCGCGCGCTGCGGCGGGAAGGATCGTTCTTTAGAATATGATTTCACCCATTTAAGGTAACGTTCTTTAGAATATGATTGTTCTTTAGAATATGATTTCACCCGATTTTGACCTGCACAGTCAGCAACACATGTTTGAAAATGAACACATATAATTCAGTGAAAATCACATAATGAGTTGCATGGATGATTTGCAAATCAAGAAATTGGTTGCAGCTAAATAAATGTGTGTATTGCTGTAAGTGCAAAAAAGAGAGTTTTGTTTTCATAATCTACACTTGACACCAAATAGAAGCAAGCCTCTTTATTTACTGAGAATTTTGTTTTCCTCATCTACACTTGACATCATTTGCCTAAGGTGTGTATCTTTTCCTTCACTCAAGAACTTATAAAGTTAAGTAATATACTTTTAGATGGATTGTTTTATAACGCTAGCTGTTCAATATAATATTTTTAGCTCAAAGGTTGAAAGTTTAAATGGGTTGAAAGTTACCCAAAGTTTATTCATAATGCGCACAACCTTCTAAATAGTAAATATTCAAAGACTTAGATTATGTTGTACTAACTTTGCGTTTTAATCAGCTGATTATTCTACAAAAACATCCTACAATGCCACCTCTTCCCTATTCTGCCTTATTCAGTCCAGGTTGTTTTGAGCTTTTTTTGCATAATTTACTCATATATGTTATAGAATCTAGGGATGTACACTGGGATTTTGTGGACATAATCACATGGCCTATCTTTCTGCCTACTTATAAAATCTGGTGTCAATCATTCTCAGCTGAGGTTATTTAAGCGTCACATTCATAGCCACTAAGAATTTGTGAACGTTACAATATTGAAGTACATAACAGTCACAGTAAACATAATGCCCAAACCACACAACAGACACTAAAGTAATAAGCGAGTGTAATTGTAGTGGCGTACCTTTAGGTTCACGGCGAATAAATAACTTGCATAATGACTAAGACGCTCATTTGTGAACTGATGCTTCTAAAAACTCCGTAAATGAAGTAACTGAATTGACACTCGTGCCTGCAAATATTGCCCAAAAGTAATGTTAGGAAAAAAAAAAAAAAAAAAAAGATAGACTGGACAAAAATCTATTCTTTCGTTAAGAAGGGAACAATAGTTTAAAATTTATAGATTGAGATGTTTGTAATAAAACTTAAATATACAACAACTGTTGCACTCCATCCAAGTTAAAAAAACGTTCAAACGGCTACCAATAATTACCTATTTATGTATTGTTACCCAACCCAACCATTTTGCAACCACTTTTTAAAGGAGCCCTACCGGCAAAAATAGAATGATATTTGACTCATAATATAGAAAAATGAGATACATAACAACTAAGGGTCCACAAAGTATTTCTCTTTATGATTATTTACATGCTACAACGTATGCTTACATTAGTTCATTGACGTATTTCTGAATTTCTTGTTAGGTCACTCATTTATCCACTTGCACCAAAGATTAAATTGCTTCAATCGCTTCCATTATTATGTAACCAAATGATATTTTCGAAAATAATGAAGCCTGCAAAAAAAACAGCAGAAAGAAAATAGAAAAGGAAAGCTATGCACTAACCAACGTGCATTCAGTCAAAGAGACGTTATTATGAGATTTTTGTGGAAAAGTATTAAGTACAACTCACTTGCTTATAATAATATCACATGGAGGCCTACTTCTACGCTTTGTGGCAATCTGAAACGCCATATAAGTACGAAGAATATCACATATCTGTTTAGATTGAAGACACTAATGATCTATTTCTGCAAATACATTAACCACTAACGATCGATTTCAACTACATCTAACTGACTCTTTTCACACTTACCAAAATTCTTAATCATTCATGCCACATTAACCGATATCCTGGTCACAACACCCATGTAATCCAATGCTCCCTGACCACTTGACTACTCTTAACCATTGAGCAAATAAAATAATATTCTTACACCACATATTATGCACTAAGAGTTGATGAATGATTTCCCTTTAATTGATTTATCGGTGTTCAAAGACAGCAACAACAACATATAAAAAATAAAGATATAACAAAGAAGGTATACCTAATTTACACTTTTATGTGCCAAGCAAAAGCTGATGGAATCACACCTACAGCTGAAAAACAACAGTCGACGAAGAGTGAATGGATTCGACCGGGAAAAAATACGTATTTCGCCTTCTCAATGGGCCGGGAAAACGCCTCTTTCATCGTCTCTATCAGGAACAGTGGAGAAGGCGTGTGAAAAAATTCAAGAGATGGTCGCGTGGTTTGGTGAAGTAGATTAATTAAAGGGGTTGAGGCGTGAAAATCAGGGTTTGGAAGTAGACAGCAGTTGTTGGGTTTGAGTGGCTAGAAGCTTCATGAAGCAAAAAAGAAAATAGAAAGGTAGCACCATTCGACGGGAAGGTTCCAGGGCAAGTAAATTGACGAAAATACCCTTTCTCAACAAAATGATGATGTGAATAGTAAAACTATGTTCTCTATTTAATATATTTATATTTATAATATAATATAATATAATCTCTTTCTCTTTATATTATAATAACAAAACTGAAAATAGATCATCTAAAATTCAAACCATTAATCATAGTCATCCATTCAAAAATATTCCCTTAATCTAAACTCTACAATTCTCCATGTCATGATTATGACCTCATAATCAAAAGGTCTAAGACTAATCTGACTAAATTAGCCTTCTAATCACAGAAAGGGACGACATCTAAATAAAAAATTAGGGGTCCCGTACATTTCAAATCATTCACTAAACAAGTAGAAGGAAAAAAGCCCTAATTTTTCCCTGATCAAAGTTCCTTGATCAAAGCCCTAATTAATATTAGGAGAAATAAGATTTGATTGTTTAAGCAAATCTCAATCCACCAAAGTTCCCTGATCAAAATCTTGCACTCGACTATTACATTAATCGAATGGTTTTAGTCTCCAACGCCAATATCATACTAAGCGATCTGATTTCGGCGATGGCGTCAGTCTAGGGTTCGTCATCATCAAAAATCTTTGATCTTTCAATTCTTTTTTCTTTAATGATTTTTTAAACCTAAACCTTTATTTATGATGTTATAGGAAAATTTTCATTGCAGGTTTAGCAAAAGATACAATCATAGGTTAGTTCTTATTCCTATATTGTTTTTTTATAAATTATTAAGGTTGTATACATGTGTTTGCTATATATTTATATTAGTGTGTATAGATACGTTTGTGAAGTATTTTGGAAAGTATGGAGAGATAATGGATTAAGTGATAATGAAAGATCGATTAACTGGTCGACCAAGAGGTTTAGGGTTTATCACATATGAAGATCTTTCTGTTGTTGATATTGTTATTCCTGAAACACATGTCATCAATGGAAAACAGGTTAGTTTCATTCTTCCTTTTCACTTTAGTAGAATTTTGATTGCTTATAGATGAAATTTGAATCTTTACTTATATTTCTTACATCTTACGATTCATTTATAAATTATTAATTTGGTATTCAATGTTCATTTTTATCCCCTGAAGTAATAGAATTTTGATGTTTTGTATGGTTTGGATTTGATTTTTTCAGCTTGATTTTTGTGGGAGTATAAAGCCTTTCGAGTTTTCTACAGAAAGATTTTACCTTACTTATCTTGATACTGGAATATTCAAAATGTGCAGGTATCCAATTGATACTAACGAAACCTTGAAAATGCACAATCCGACACTTGAAGAATCATCACAGCGAAAACGAAAGAAGAAGACAGCAAACAACATATGAGAACTTGTCTTTAGATAACAAAATTGAGGCTGTTAATGAGGATCATCCAACTAAGATTCGACCAGGTTTGTGTTCGTATATAAAATTTTGTATTGAAAGTCCAAATTATGCGATCATGGATACACGAGTCTTGTGTTAAATTTAGAATACTATTTGATAGATAGGATTTTAATACTGTTTATAACCACTGTATCTGTTTATTAAATTTAGAAATCTGAATTTTAAATTTCGATTTTGGAAAACTTAGTTAGAACAGAGTGTTTTCTGTTTGGCACTATCTAAGTATTAATAAACAACAAAATCTTAAAAGATAGTGTGATGTTAAGGATTATTTGTTACTGACCTTAGAGATGATAATATAGGTGGGTCATCTAGGAGGTTGGGTAACTAATAGTTTATTGAATGCATACTTTGCTAATATTTGCTCCGTTATCTGAATTTACTTGCATTACCTATCATTGAAAGATTTACACAAACAATGTGGTATGATGAATAAAACTTTGCGCCATCTTTATATAAAATCAGACTTTTGTGTTTCATCAATCTCTTTTTTACTCATTGTGTGTATTTGAAGTAATGTGTTTTATTTCAACTAAATTTTAAGGCATATGTCTGATGTCATAAAATGATGAATGTTTCTACTAAACATTTCGATTGGAACACTTTAGGCGTTTGGACTTACTAGCTAAAAGTCCTATATCAAGTATTGCTTGGAAAGAAGCATAACATGAGTTAATTTGCTGTACAAAGTGAAGGCTTGAATATGGTACTAATATTTTCTATGAATTGTTTGCAAACTTTTTGACAATTGTAAATCCATGTGAGAAGTTATAAAGGAATTGTTTTAAATCAAAGATAGAACCAAGGTGACTAAGTCAATGAATGTATTGTGTCAAAAACCAAAAAGGATTAAAAAATATATATTCAGTCAACTCTAGAGTTACAGGTGTAGAGAGTCCCTTATTGCAGGTCTTGAGAACAAGCTGATGAGTTTTGAGGGGCCTACTTGATAACTTTAACTACTTGATTTGGATGAACGCAGTAAATCATAAAATAGATTATGTAACCAATTAAATCATAATAAAGAAAATAAATGCAATCTGTATTTATCATACAATAATATATCATAATCTATGAATCGATTGTAATTTTGAAATGTTCAGTAGAAACATTGATCATGTCAGCCTGTTCAATTAGTTTTTACTTTAAGCATCAATTATTTCTTTAGTAGTCTGAGTATGCTTAGTATGGTTTCATCACGTCCAAATTAATTCTCTGTCCATACCCATTTACTAATTATGATAACCATGACCCAAATCAACCCACTTATAAGTAATGGGTTGAAGTTGCTACTGTAAGGATTGGTTCATTTTGTCATCCGCCATGACAAGGTTGGTTAAAACTGTTGCCCAGTTGGATAAATTTTTCATTATCCGCTACTCTTTGGCTATTTTATGACACAATTTTTTAATAAACTTTCAAACAACTTCTTACATGCACATTTGGTAGATTACTGGGTTAAACTTTTTGTGGTGTTGTATTATTATATTGTAAAATAAATAGCTTATTTAAGATTTCGCTTCACTACCATGGAACTCTTTTGGAACTATTGCTGCTAATTACAGGTATGTTTTAAGGTTCAATAATTTTTGTAGAGTCTCTATGATGTTTACCGTGGTAAATGTAGTCTCCGTTATTGAGAATGATATAGATTTGTGATATTCATTGTTAATTAATATTCTACTAACATTGACGATAGATGGATTTGTTTTTGGTTCATTGTGTAATGCACTTGTTGTTCAGGTACACTTTGATGCTCTGACAAAGAAAAAGGGGTTGATGTTTGAATTTAAAAAAATCGTTATTAACCATTTGTATTTGAAATTTAAGTCAATTCAGGAAATTATTATTTATGATTATTGTTAGGATCGTATAGCCCAAACACAATGTCCTGCAATATAAGCCCAAGAGTCCATCCTTTTCTAAAACCAATTGGTGATAGAGGGACTTCCCCTTAGACTTATATACATACATTTGTTTTATCCCATGACCGATGTGGGACTTTGGTTTGCACCCTTACAAACCTCCCCTCAAACCCAAGTCCATCTGGGCCTCCCCTTCAACGATAGTCCGGATCCAACCTTTACCGCCACCAACTCGGAACTCTCAACCTGGTGGGAGGGCAGGGAGATTTCGATACAAGGCTTCTAGGATCAATTCATCGTGCCAGGGTCCCCTCGAACGAGAGCTGGGTCTACTCATCGCTGGTAACACCGAGGGGTGCGCCACGTCACACCGTGCGCTCAGGGGTGCGCCCTACTGCGTCGTCCACCATATCGGGGCTATAACCTGGCTCTGATACCACTTGTTAGGATCGTATAGCCCAAACACAATGTCCTGCAATATAAGCCCAAGAGTCCATGTTAAGGCTAGAACTGCCTTTTATCAGAGTAGTAACCCTAATCGATCAAGCAGTCACAAACACACACAATAATAGCCGAGATATAAACACAGGAATTAAAAGAAACGGTACGAGAATTATAGTGGTTCAGTTTCGACGTGAAACCTACATCCACTTTGGAACTAGAGAGTATTATTATTAATTTGGAGGTGATACAAAGCATGTACATATGAGAGAGTATTTATAGACAAGGATTAAGACAAACCCTAGTCTAATTAACCTAAGCCCGACCCATTTAAATTAGGGTTGGCCAAACCCTAACTTAACCACCAAGTAAGCCTCTGCCGAAGCCTACATACATTAACAATCTCCCACTTGGAGGCTTCGAACAACATCGATCTGCACTCTTGTACTTCTGCTTTGCAAGGCTCAGCTCATCTCTTCTCTCTCTAGTTCCTGCCTTCTCTTCAATGTTCCTGAAGGCCAGTTGAAGCTATGCACAGCTTCAACTTATCCAGCGTTACTGGTTTGGTGAACATATCTGCTGGATTCTTTAAACCTGGAATGCTCTCCAGATTAAATGTTCCATTGCTTATCCGTTCTCTGATAAAGTGATACTTCATGCCAATGTGCTTCGTCTTAGCATGATAGACTGGATTCTTTGCTAACTTGATTGCGCTCTCATTATCACAATATAAGACAAATTTTATCTGTTTGCTGCCCAGTTCTTTCATGAATGTCTTCAACCACACTAGTTCTTTACTGGCTTCAGTCAAGGCCATGTATTCTGCTTCAGTAGTAGATAGAGCCACACTCTTTTGAAGCCTAGACATCCAACTCACTGCTGTTCCTCCTATAGTGAATACATACCCGGTGGTGCTCTTGAAGGTATTATTGCATCTACCCAGATCTGCATCAGAATAACCCCTGAGAGTAGTATCTCTGCCCTTGAAACATAACCCAACTTTGGGAGTACCCTTTAAATACCGCAGTATCCACTTCACTGCTTCCCAATGTTCTTTCCCCGGACTTGACATAAAGCGACTAACCATCCCAACTGCATGTGCTATATCAGGTCTTGTACACACCATAGCATACATTAGACTACCCACGGTGGATGCATAAGGAACCTTAGCCATTTCTACTTTTTCTACTTCAGTTTTAGGAGACTGATGTTTAGAAAGCTTTAGATGACTTCCCAACGGTGTGTTCTTGGCTTTGTAGACTCACCATTCATTCTGAACTTTTCAAGAACCTTGCGAATATACTTTTCTTGAGATAAAGAAACTGACCCATCTTTATTCCTGCATATACTCATACCGAGAATCTTCTTAGCTGGCCCGAGATCCTTCATTTCAAATTCTCTAGATAATTGCTTCTTCAAATTGCGTATTTCAACCATATCATAACCTGCAATTAACATATCATCGACATAAAGAAGCAATATAATATAGGAGCTCTTGAACTTCTTCAAATAACAGCAATGATCTGTAGAACTTCTCACGAATCCTGTCTTCTCCATGAAATTATCAAATTTCAAGTACCACTGTCTGGGAGCTTGTTTCAAACCATACAAGCTTCTCTTTAGATTACACACAAGATTCTCCTTTCCTTTGACACAAAACCCCTATGGTTGAGTGATAATGCTAAGAACGAACATATATTTCATAGCATTATCCCTCAAGAAAGACAAACTTTTAGTTGCAATTATTCTATTTACAAGTGATATTCGTTTAAATAATAAAAGGTGAAGACAAAAGACAGATTCGACAAATTGAAGACGCAAACGACCAAAATGCTCAAAAGTACAAAGTACAATCAAAGTGGTTCAAATTATTGATGAGAAACGTCTCAAAATTACAAGAGTACAAGACGCGAAACGCAAAATACAAGATATTAAATTGTACGCAAGGACGTTCGAAAATCTAGAACCGGGACTAGAGTCAACTCTCAAAGCTCAACGCAACGGACTAAAAATTACAAGTCAACTATGCACATGAATATAATATAATATATAATTAATTCTTAAAATTCTTTATATATTATATTATTATTTATAAATCGTCGGCAAGCTAGGAAACAAACTCATGTGAGCTGGAAAAAGAGGCCATGCGATCGCATGGCCTGGAGGCTATAATTCCATGCGATCGCATGGTGAACAGTGTCAGGCCACATTCCTATAAAAAGCGCAGTTTTGAGCGAAATTAAACACATCTTTTTCTTCCTTCTTACTCACTCGTAATATATATATATATATATATATATATATATATATATATATATATATATATATATATATTATAATTTTAATTTTAATTCTAATAATAAGGGTATGTTAGCGAATGTTGTAAGGGTGTAAGTCGAAATTCTGTCCGTGTAACGCTACGCTATTATTAACCATTGTAAGTTATGTTCAACCTTTTAAAATTAATGTCTCGTAGCTAAGTTATTATTATGCTTATTTAAGTCGAAGTAATCATGATGTTGGGCTAAATATTTAAGACGGGGTAATTGGGCTTTGTACCATAATTGGGGTTTGGACAAAAGAACGACACTTGTGAAAATTAGACTATGGGCTATTAATGGGCTTTATATTTGTTTAATTAAATGATAGTTTGTTAATTTAATATAAAGATTTACAATTGGACGTACCTATAAATAACCATATACACTCGATCGGACACGATGGGCGGGCTATTTATAAGTACTAATAATCGTTCATTTAACCGGACACGGGAATGGATTAATAGTTAATGGACTTATTAAAACAGGGGTGAATTATATACAAGGACACTTGGTGTAATTATAGTTTAAGTCCCAAATTAGTTGGAATATTTGACTTCGGATATAAGAATAATTTGACGAGGACACTCGCACTTTATATTTATGACTGATGGACTGTTATGGACAAAAACCAGACGGACATATTGAATAATCCAGGACAAAGGACAATTAACCTATGGTAATAAACTAAAATCAACATGTCAAACAATCATGATTACGGAAGTTTAAATAAGCATAATTTATATATTTCATATTTAATTGCACTTTTAATTATCGCAATTTTATTTATCGTCATTTTATTTTATCACAATTTTATTATCGTTATTTAATTTACGCTTTAAATTAAGTTTTATTTAATATTTTACATTAGGTTTTAACTGCGACTAAAGTTTTAAAATCGACAAACCGGTCATTAAACGGTAAAATCCCCCTTTTATAATAATAATACTACTTATATATATTTATATTTATACAAATATAGTTTTTAAAAATATAGCGTTAAGCTTGGCTAAGATCCCTGTGGAACGAACCGGACTTACTAAAAACTACACTACTGTACGATTAGGTACACTGCCTATAAGTGTTGTAGCAATGTTTAGGTATATCCATTCTATAAATAAATAAATTTCTTGTGTAAAATTGTATCGTATTTAATAGTATTTCCTTATAAAATTAATACTATTTCATATACCCCTCGCATAACATCAAGTATTTTTGGCGCCGCTGCCGGGGAGAGCTAAACGCCGAAAGCGCAACGCTATATAAAAAATTTTCTAAAGTTTTTATTAAGTTTTTTTTTTTTTTTTGTAAAAATACTTTTTAATTATTAAAAATACAAAAATATAAAAAGAAAAATAAAGTATATATTTCTAAGAGTTGTTTAAAATACATAAATTATAAAGTATTTTTATTTCTATTTTAGTTTTTAAAATTTAAGTTTTTATTTATTTTATATAAATAATTTAAATAATTATAAAACAGAATTTTAAAAACAGAAAAAATATATATATATATATATAAAATCCTCGGCCAGAGAACTGTAGCAGCCCAACTCCTGGCCCGAAACTCTACTCCATGCGACCGCATGGAAATATAACCTCGAAGCCATGCGATCGCATGGCTTGAGTTGACAGGTCTGTAACCTCAGCCGACCAGTTTAGGGTTTAATTTAATTTTAATTAATATTATTAACCCTAATTAGGGTTTATTAATTAATTAATTTTTAATATTTAGTCTTTGTTTTATTATTATTTTGTATTATTTAGTTTTAATCTAGTTTTAATTAATATATAAAATTAATAGTTTTATAAAATAAATAATATAAAAATAATATTTTTATAAAAATTGTACTTTTTACAACTTTAAGTTTATTTTTATATTTTATAACTTTTTATTTGTTTTAGCGTAATATTTGTATTTTTCGTTCGTATTTAGTTTTAATTCATAGTTTTTGCCATAGTTATTTTTATTTCTAGATTCTTAGGCTTTGCCGTAAAATCTCTTAAGTGCTTTTTCTTTAGACTAAGATTTAGGTGCTTTAGAATTTTGCGACGCCGTTTTATAAATTTTAGTACCTTTTTAAGTTATTGCAGTTTTGGATATAGAATTCCTTTTAAGCTTTAATACCTTTACACGCAACTTTTAATTCTTAGTTTTTAGACTTTTAAGTTTCGACGCGCTACGTTCTTTTTATTATTTTTCGACCTTTTATTTTTCGACGCGTTTTTTTTTCTTTCTTATTTTTCGCCGCTCTAGTTTTTTAGGACTTAGAATTTTTTCTATTTCTTCTCTAAATTTCTTTAAATTTCAACGAAAAATTATTTTAAGTGGTTAAATTGATAGACATTCAAAATTTTCTGGTTCGTAGTAATAGTTGGATTTGTTAGTGGCAGAGTTGTGAGCTTCCGATTTAAAGGGTTCTGGCTCCCTGCTGCATCTATTGGCTATTCGAAACGTGGGCAAAATCAGAAAAGTCTATTAATTTGATAACTTTAATAATTTTTATCTTTTATAACTAATAAGATATTCAGTGAATGCACCGAGCAAAACGTTCACCATCTTTTATACGTTCACCACATGTAACTCGATCAAGACATTTAGCCAATATTGTTGCCATTGATTTTTCTTTAGAATCATCATCCAGTCGACCAAGTACTCCAATTCAAATTTCCGATAATCCATTTTTTGAACCCGACAACACAATTGAGAATCCGGAGGATATTCAGGGACAATTCAGAGATCCTGAACTATTAATCTTTCCTCCGGAACCACCAATCATTCAAACGGAGATTGTCGAGGAACAACCCATTAAATCAGAATACTCTAGTGATTCAGATTCAACAAATTCAATCATGGAAAATCTGGAACCTCTAAGTATGGAAGACCGAATGAGAGCTAAACGCACTGGCCAAGGTCACGCAAGTACTCAACCTGACATTAATGGGCCAGATTATGAAATCAAAGGACAAATCCTACACATGGTAACTAATCAATGTCAATTTAGTGGTGCGCCGAAGGAAGATCCAAACGAACATCTTCGTATATTTAATAGGATCTGCACTCTATTTAAAATAAGAGAAGTGGAGGATGAACAGATATATCTCATGTTATTTCCCTGGACTTTAAAGGGAGAAGCCAAAGATTGGTTAGAATCATTACCTGAAGGGGCGATTGATACATGGGACGTTTTAGTTGAAAAATTTCTTAAACAATTCTTTCCGACATCTAAAGCCGTAAGACTTCAAGGAGAAATTGTTACGTTCACTCAAAAGCCAAACGAAACTCTATATGAAGCGTGGACATGATTTGGAAAGTTATTAAGAGGATGTCCGCAACATGGTTTAGACACCTGTCAAATAGTACAAATATTCTACCAAGGATGCGACATCACTACAAGAAAAGACATAGATATAGCAGCTGGTGGTTCCATTATGAAGAAAACCGCAACTGACGCTTACAAAATTATTGATAACACTGCTTCCCACTCACATGAGTGGCACCAAGAAAAAGATATCGTTAGATCATCTAAAACGGCTAGAGCTGATTCTAGCCATGACTTTGATTCCATTTCTACAAAGATAGATGCTGTCGAGAGATGAATGGAAAAGATGACTAAAGATATTCACTCAATACGAATTAGTTGTGAGCAGTGTGGAGGACCACATTTGACAAAAGATTGTCTCAGTATTGAACAAACAATGGAACAAAGAGAGAATGTTTCATATATAAACCAAAGGCCTGGAAATAATTATCAGAATAATTATCAACCGCCAAGACCAATCTACAATCAAAACCAGAATTATAACCGAAATGTTCCATACAACAACCAACAAGGTCCCAGCAATCAACAAGTATCCAACAATACTTACAATCAGCAAAGACCTATTTTTCAAAACAAACCACCACAAACCGATGATAAAAAGCCAAATTTAGAAGATATGATGTCGAAGCTAGTTGAATCTCAAACTCAATTTTTCACATCTCAGAAACAAACCAATGAACAAAATGCTCAAGCATTTAGAAATCAACAAGCTTCGATTCAAAATTTGGAACAAGAAGTAAGTAACCTAGCAAGGTTAATAGGTGAAAGAAAACCGGGAATTCTACCTAGTGATACAAATGCTAACCCCCGGAATGAAACAGCTAAAGCCATTACCACAAGAAGTGGTATTACACTTAAACCACCTGAAATGCCTGTAATCTCTGATGAAGCTATTCCTACTCCACAAGAACCACAATCTGAGCAAGATAAGGAAACAGGACCGGTAATTGAAAAGGTTAATGAAGATAACACAGTTAAGGCTAAACCTTATGTTAAATCATACCAACCACCACTTCCTTACCCGAGTAAAATGAGAAAAGAAAGACTTGAAGCCGAGCAATCCAAATTCTTGGATATGTTTAAACAAATAAATGTAAATCTTCCTTTCATTGATGTGATTTCAGGAATGCCTAGATATGTTAAATTTCTGAAAGATCTAATCACAAATAGAAAGAAAATGGAAGAACTCTCGGCTGTTACTATGAATGCTAATTGTTCTGCAGTACTGTTGAATAAGATACCAGAAAAATTATCAGATCCAGGACGTTTCACAATTCCATGTTTTCTGGGTAGTCTTAGTTCAATAGAAGCATTGGCAGACTTAGGTGCTAGTATAAATCTAATGCCGTATTCACTATACACTAAACTAGACCTTGGAGAATTGAAACCAACACGAATAAGCATACAACTAGCCGATCGATCAGTAAAATATCCTAGAGGGATAATGGAAAACATGCTAGTTAAAGTTGGTACTTTAGTATTTCCAGAAGATTTTGTTATTCTGGATATGGAAGAAGATTCTCGAGTTCCTCTCATATTAGGAAGACCATTCTTAAACACGGCTAAAGCAATAATAGACGTGTTCGGTAAGAAACTGACCCTAAGTATAGAGAACGAGAGTGTTACCTTTTCTGTTGATAGAGCAATGCAACAACCGCAATCTGCAGACGATACATGTTATTATATTCAAACTATAGATTCACATGCAGAATTGTTAGAAGAATTTCCAGAATTACATGGAACATGAGAATGTTCTTTAGGAGAAGGAACTGAACCAATTGATAAAACTGAAATGTTAGCTACACTTATGGCTAATGGATATGAACCAACAACAGAAGAAATTCAAATGCTAAAAGAAGAAGACATATATCGATACAAATCATCGATAGAAGAACCACCGACATTAGAGTTAAAGCCACTTCCAAACCATTTGGAATACGCTAATTTACATGGTGAATCTGAATTACCTGTAATAATATCGTCTTCTCTTACTGAAAATGAAAAATCTCAACTCATTTCTGTGCTAAAAGCTCATAAACCAACTATTGCATGGAAGATTCATGATATTAAAGGCATAAGTCCTTCGTATTGCACACATAAAATCCTTATGGAAGAAGGTCATAAAACGTATGTACAACGCCAACGAAGACTAAATCCTAATATGCAAGATGTTGTTAAGAAAGAAATTATTAAACTGCTAGATACAGGTTTAATTTATCCAATTTCTGATAGTCCATGGGTAAGCCCAGTTCAATGCGTACCTAAGAAGGGTGGTATGACTGTCATCACAAATGAGAAAAATGAGCTTATTCCTACTAGGACTGTAACAGGATGGCGTGTTTGTATTGATTATAGAAAATTAAATGACGCCACCAGAAAAGATCACTTTCCCTTACCTTTCATTGATCAAATGTTGGAAAGATTAGCCAGAAACAGTTACTATTGTTTTCTTGACGGTTTTTCCGGATATTTTCAAATTCCAATAGCACCCGAAGATATTTTCTTAACGGTTACTATTGATAGAAGAATGCATGGAAGTTTTCATGGATGACTTTTCAGTCTTCGGTGATACATTTGAATCATGTCTAGTTAATCTTGAACGAATGCTTATTAGATGCGAACAATCAAATCTATTACTTAATTGGGAAAAATGCAATTTCATGGTTAAAGAAGGCATCGTTCTTGGTCATAAAATCTCAAAGGAAGGAATTGAAGTGGATAGAGCTAAAGTAGATGTAATTGCTAAACTTTCACATCCCACCAATGTTAGAGGAGTTAGGAGTTTTCTAGGGCATGCCGGTTTTTACCGACGTTTCATAAAAGATTTTTCTAAAATTGCCACTCCTATGAATAAACTCCTAGAAAAGGATGCCCCATTCATCTTTTCGGATGAATGCATCAAATCTTTTAATATTCTTAAAGAAAAACTCACTAATGCGCCGATCATGATAACTCCAAATTGGAATCTACCGTTTGAACTAATGTGCGATGCAAGTGATTTTGCAATGGGAGCCGTTTTAGGACAAAGGATTGAAAAACGATTTCAACCTATTTATTATGCTAGTAAGACTTTACAAGGAGCACAAACAAATTACACAACTACTAAAAAAGAACTCCTTGCTATTGTCTTTTGATAATGCTAAAAACGAACATATATTTCATAGCATTATTCCTCAAAAAAGACAAGCTTTTAGTTGCAATTGTTCTATTTACAAGTGATATTCGTTTAAATAATAAAAGGTGAAGACAAAAGACAGATTCGACGAATTGAAGACGCAAACGACCAAAAAGCTCAAAAGTACAAAAGACAATCAAAAAGGTTCCAATTATTGATAAGAAACGTCTCGAAATTACAAGAGTACAAGATTCAAAACGCAAAGTACAAAATATAAAATTGTACGCAAGGACGTTCGAAAATCCGGAACCGGGACCAGAGTCAACTCTTAACGCTCGACGCAACGGACTAAAAATTACAAGTTAACTAGGCATATAAATATAATATAATATATAATTAATTATATTAATTATATATATATTATATATATATTATAAAACCGTCGGCAGAGAAAGACTCCAAGGGTGTGAGCTGTAAATACATTCTCCGCGACTCGCGGAGTTTGAAGAGGATTTTGCCGCGAGTCGCGGAGCCCCAAAAAACTAAAATCCCTATAAAGCCAACCGAATTCTGATCACAATTCATATTCTATTTCTCTCTTCTCTCATATATACGTAAAATATATATATATAATTTATATTTTAATTTTAATTTTAATTATAATTCTAATAATAAGGGTATGTTAGCGAATATTGTAAGGGTGTAAGTCGAAATTCTGTCCGTGTAACGCTACGCTATTTTTAATCATTGTAAGTTATGTTCAACCTTTTTATATTAATGTCTCATAGCTAAGTTATTATTATGCTTATTTAAAACGAAGTAATCATGATGTTGGGCTAATTACTAAAATTGGGTAATTGGGCTTTGTACCATAATTGGGGTTTGGACAAAAGAACGACACTTGTGGAAATTAGACTATGGGCTATTAATGGGCTTTATATTTGTTTAACTAAATGATAGTTTGTTAATGTTAATATAAAGATTTACAATTGGGCGTCCCTATAAATTACCATATACACTCGATCGGACACGATGGGCGGGGTATTTATATGTACGAATAATCGTTCATTTAACCGGACACGGGAATGGATTAATAGCCACTAGAATAATTAAAACAGGGGTGAAATTACATTCAAGGGTAATTGGTGTAATTGTTAGCAAAGTAGTAAAACCTTGGTTTACACGCAGTCGATAACCTGGTGTATTCATTAAACAAAGTATTAAAACCTTGTTACAATTCGAATCCCCAATTAGTTGGAATATTTAACTTCGGGTATAATAATAATTTGACGAGGACACTCGCACTTTATATTTATGACTGATGGACTGTTATGGACAAAAACCAGACGGACATATTAAATAATCCAGGACAAAGGACAATTAACCCATGGGCATAAAACTAAAATCAACACGTCAAACATCATGATTACGGAAGTTTAAATAAGCATAATTCTTTTATTTCATATTTAATTTCCTTTATTTTATATTTAATTGCACTTCTAATTATCGCACTTTTATTTATTGTTATTTAATCGCACTTTTAATTATCGTACTTTTTAATTATCGCAAGTTTCTTTTATCGCACTTTTATTATTCGCAATTTCATTATCGTTATTTACTTTACGCTTTAAATTTAAGTCTTGTATTTATTTTATATTTTACATTAGGTTTTAACTGCGACTAAAGTTTTAAAATCGACAAACCGGTCATTAAACGGTAAAAACCCCCCTTTATAATAATAATATTACTTATATATATGTTTGTATTTTTATAAAAGTAAACTAATATAGCGTTACGCTTTGTTTAAAGATTTCCCTGTGGAACGAACCGGACTTACTAAAAACTACACTACTGTACGATTAGGTACACTGCCTATAAGTGTTGTAGCAAGGTTTAAGTATATCCATTCTATAAATAAATAAATATCTTGTGTAAAATTGTATCGTATTTAATAGTATTTTCGCACTAAAAATAATACTATTTCGTACCCCTCTGCTAAAACATCAAGTATTTTTGGCGCCGCTGCCGGGGATTCTCTTAAACGCCGGAAGCGCAACGCTAATATAAAAAAAAAAAAAGATTTTTAGTTTACTTTTATTAAAAATCCGTTTTTGTAAAAATACGTTTTAATTATTCAAAAATATAAAAAGAAAAACAAAAATATAAGTATTTTTAAGATTTTGTTAAATATTTAAGTTTTATAAGTTTCTTTATTTCTATTTTAGTTTATAAAAATATAAGTTTTATTAACTATCTTTTATTTATAGAAAAAAATTAAAAACAGAAAATAAAAAAAAAATAAATAAAGAAAAAACGCGTCGAATTTAAAGCTGTCATCTGAATTTTTGAACCCCGCGACTCGCGGGGTTTGATGCAATAATTATCGCGACTCGCGGAGGGTACCTGACACACGGACAGAAGCCCTAATTCAGCATTAATTACGGGTTTTAATTAATTATTATTATTATTTAACCCTAATTATTATTATTATTATTATTATTAGTTTTATTTTAAGATTTACTTTTTATTTAATTTGTTTTATTTTGTTTAAATTAGTTTTATTAAATTGTAAAATTAGTAGTTTTATTAAATAAATAATATAAAAATAATATTTTTATAAAAATTGTACTTTTTACAACTTTTTGTATATTTTTATATTTTGTCCCTTTTTAATCATTTTAGCGTAATATTTGTATTTTTAGCTCATATTTAATTTTAAACTTAGTTTTTGCTATAGTTATTTTTACTCCTAGATTTTTAGGCTTTGCCGTAGAATTCCTTAAGTGCTTTTTCTTTAGACTAAGATTTAGGTACTCTAGAATTTTGCGACGCCTTTTTAAGTTTTAGTTTCTTTTTAAGTTATTTCCATTTGGGATTTAGTTTTTCCTGTAAGCTTTGATATTTTTAGACGACTTTTACTATGTACCAATTATCATTCCAATTAGTAATTTCAATTTGCGATTATAATTTTAAGTTAGTTGTAGTAATAATGTTAGGTTAGTCAAGTATTTTTAAGTTTTTATAAGTTTCTTTTATTTTTCCGTCACCTTTTATTTTTCAACCATTTTTCTTTTTCGACCTTTTTCGACGAACTCTTTTTCTCTCTTATTTCTCGCCATTCTAGTTTTTAGGACTTAGAATTTTTTCTACTTCTTATCTAAATTTCTTAAAATTACGAAAATTTATTTTAAGTGGTTAAATTAATAGACATCAAAATTTTCTGGTTCGTAGTAATAGTTGGATTTGTACGTGGACCGGGTTATTGGAGCCAAACAGTCCTCAATTATATTGAGACCAAACGAATCCTGCCCCTCTGCTGCATCTTTTGGCTATTCGAAACGTGGGCAAAATCAGAAAAGTCTATTAATTGGATAACTTATTATAATTTTTCTTTCCTTTTTAAAACTAATAGGATATTCAGTGAATGCACCGAGCAAGACGTTCATCACCTTTTGTACGTTCACCACCTGTAACTAGATCAAGACATTTAGCAAATATAACCGCCGTTGATTTTTCTTTAGAATCGTCATCCAGTCGACCAAGTACTTCAGTTCAAATTTCCGATAATCCATTTTTTGAACCCAACCTCACAATTGAGAATCCAGAGAATATTCAGGAACGGTTCGTAGATCCTGAACCATTAAACTTTCCTCCGGAACCACCAATCATTCAAACAGAGATTGTTGAGGAACGAACCATTAAATCAGAATCATCTAGTGATACCGATTCAACAAATTCAATTATGGAGAATCTGGAACCTTTAAGTATGGAAGACCGAATGAGAGCTAAACGCACTGGCCAAGGTCACGCAATTACTCATCCAGACATTAATGCGCCAGATTATGAAATCAAAGGACAAATTCTACTTATGGTGACTAATCAATGCCAATTTAGTGGTGCGCCGAAGGAAGATCCAAATGAACATTTACGTACCTTTAATAGGATCTGCACACTATTTAAAATCCAAGAAGTGGAGGATGAACAGATATATCTCATGTTATTTCCCTGGACTTTAAAGGGAGAAGCCAAAGATTGGTTGGAATCGTTACCTGAAGGGGCGATTGATACATGGGACGTTTTAGTTGACAAATTTCTTAAACAATTCTTTCCTGCATCTAAAGCCGTAAGACTTCAAGCAGAAATTGTTACGTTCACACAGAAGCCAAATGAAACTCTATATGAGGCGTGGACAAGATATGGAAAGTTGTTAAGAGGATGTCCGCAACATGGTTTAGACACCTTTCAAATAGTACAAATATTCTACCAAGGATGCGACATCACTACAAGGAAAGACATAGATATAGCAGCTGGTGGTTCTATTATGAAGAAAACCGAAACTGATGCTTACAAAATTATTGATAACACTGCTTCCCACTCACATGAGTGGCACCAAGAAAAAGATATCATTAGATCATCTAAAGCAGCTAGAGCCGATTCTAGCCATGACTTAGATTCCATTTCCGCAAAGATAGATGCTGTAGAGAGACGAATGGAAAAGATGACTAAATATATTCACTCAATACGAATTAGTTGTGAGCAGTGTGGAGGACCACATTTGACAAAAGATTGTCTCAGTATTGAATTAACAATGGAACAAAGAGAGAATATTTCATACATAAACCAAAGACCTGGAAATAATTATCAGAATAATTATCAACCGCCAAGACCAATTTACAATCAAAACCAGAATTATAACCGAAATATTCCATACAACAACCAACAAGGTCCTAGCAATCAACAAGTATCCAATAATACTTATAATCAGCAAAGACCGAATTTTCAAAACAAACCACCACAACAAACCGATGATAAAAAGCCGAATTTAGAAGATATGATGACGAAGCTAGTTGAAACTCAAACGCAGTTTTTCACATCTCAGAAACAAACTAATGAACAAAATGCTCAAGCATTTAGAAATCAACAAGCTTCTATTCAAAATTTGGAACAAGAAGTAAGTAACCTAGCAAGGTTAATAGGTGAAAGAAAACCGGGAAGTCTACCTAGTGATACAAATGCTAACCCCAGGAATGAAACAGCTAAAGCTATTACCACAAGAAGTGGTACAACACTTAAACCACCTGAAATACCTGTAACTTCTGATGAAACTATTCCTACTCCACAAGAACCACAACCTGATCAAGATAAGGAAAAAGAACCGGTAGTTGAAAAGGTTAATGAAAATAACACAGTTAAGGATAAACCTTATGTTAAACCATACCAACCACTACTTCCTTACCCGAGTAAAATGAAGAAAGAGAAACTTGAAGCCGAGCAATCCAAATTCTTGGATATGTTTAAACAGATAAATGTAAATCTTCCTTTCATTGATGTGATTTCAGGAATGCCAAGATATGCTAAATTCTTGAAAGATCTAATCTCAAATAGAAAGAAAATGGAAGAACTCTCGGCTGTTACTATGAATGCTAATTGTTCAGCAGTGCTGTTGAATAAGATACCAGAAAAACTATCTGATCCAGGAAGTTTCACAATTCCATGTTTTCTGGGTAGTCTTAGTTCAATAGAAGCATTGGCAGACTTAAGTGCTAGTATAAATCTAATGCCGTATTCACTATACGCTAAACTAGACCTTGGAGAATTAAAACCAACCAGAATAAGCATACAACTAGCCGATAGATCAATAAAATATCCTAGAGGGATAATGGAGAACATGCTAGTTAAAGTTGGTACTTTAGTATTTCCAGTAGATTTTTTTGTTTTGGACATGGAAGAAGATTCTCAAGTTCCTCTCATATTAGGAAGACCATTCTTAAACACGGCTAAAGCAATGATAGACGTGTTCGGTAAGAAATTGACCCTAAGTATAGAGGATGAGAGTGTTACCTTTTCAGTTCATAGAGCAATGCAACAACCACAATCTGCAGATGATACATGTTATTATATTCAAACTATAGATGCACATGCAGAATTATTAGAAGAATTTCCAGAATTACAAGGAACAGGAGAATGTTCTTTAGGAGAAGGTAATGAACCAATTGATGAAGCTGAAATGTTAGCTACACTTATAGCTAATGGATATGAACCAACAACAGAAGAAATTCAAATGCTAAAAGAAGAAGACAGATATCGATATAAATCATCGATAGAAGAACCTCCGAAATTAGAGTTAAAGCCACTTCCAAACCATTTGGAATACGCTTATTTACATGGTGAATCTGAATTACCTGTAATAATATCGTCTTCTCTTACTGAAAATGAGAAATCACAACTCATTTCTGTGTTGAAAGCTCATAAACCAGCCATTGCATGGAAGATTCATGATATTAAAGGAATAAGTCCTTCGTATTGCACACATAAAATCCTTATGGAAGAAGGTCATAAAACGTATGTGCAACGCCAACGAAGACTAAATCCTAATATGCAAGATGTAGTTAAGAAAGAGATTATTAAACTGCTAGATGCAGGTTTGATATATCCAATTTCTGATAGTCCATGGGTAAGCCCAGTTCAATGCGTGCCTAAGAAGGGTGTCATGACTGTCATTACAAATGAGAAAAATGAGCTTATTCCTACTAGGACTGTAACAGGATGGCGTGTATGTATTGATTATAGAAAATTAAATGACGCCACCAGAAAAGATCACTTTCCCTTACCTTTCATTGATCAAATGTTGGAAAGATTAGCCGGAAATAGTTACTATTGTTTTCTAGATGGATTTTCCGGATATTTTCAAATTCCAATAGCACCCGAAGATCAAGAGAAAACCACTTTCACGTGCCCTTATGGTACTTTTGCTTACAAACGCATGCCATTTGGACTTTGTAACGCCCCTGCAACCTTTCAAAGGTGTATGATGGCGATTTTTCACGACATGATAGAAGAATGCATGGAAGTATTCATGGATGACTTTTCAGTCTTCGGTGATACATTTAAATCATGTCTAGTTAATCTGGAACGAATGTTAATTAGATGCGAAAAATCAAATCTAGTACTTAATTGGGAGAAATGCCATTTCATGGTTAAAGAAGGCATCGTTCTTGGACATAAAATTTCAAAAGAAGGAATTGAAGTGGATAGAGCTAAAGTAGATGTAATTGCTAAACTTCCACATCCCACCAATGTTAGAGGAGTTAGGAGTTTTCTAGGGCATGCCGGTTTTTACCGACGTTTCATAAAAGATTTTTCAAAAATTGCCACTCCTATGAATAAACTCCTAGAAAAGGATGCGCCATTCATCTTTTCAGATGAATGTATCAAATATTTTAATATTCTTAAAGAGAAACTCACTAATGCGCCGATCATGATAACGCCAAATTGGAATCTACCATTTGAACTAATGTGCGATGCAAGTGATTTTGCAATGGGAGCCGTTTTAGGACAAAGGATTGAAAAACGATTTCAACCTATATATTATGCTAGTAAGACATTACAAGGAGCACAAACGAACTATACAACTACTGAAAAAGAACTCCTTGCTATTGTCTTTGCTTTTGACAAATTTCGATCATATCTCGTTCCAGCAAAAACGGTGGTCTATACCGACCATTCTGCTCTTAGATACCTATTTTCAAAACAAGATGCTAAACCAAGATTAATCCGTTGGATCTTACTCTTACAAGAGTTTGATATTGAAATCCGAGATAAAAGAGGAGCAGAAAATCTCGCCGCTGATCATCTTTCTCGTCTTGAAAATCCCGAATTAGAAGTTCTAAATGAATCAGCCATACAAGACAACTTTCCTGATGAATATCTATTGAAGATAGATTATAAAGAAATCCCATGGTTTGCAGACTATGCAAACTACTTAGTTTGTGGATTCCTTGAAAAAGGATTATCGTACCAAAGACGAAAGAAATTCTTCAGTGATATAAAACACTATTTTTGGGAAGATCCACATCTGTTTAAAAGTTGTCCCGATGAAATAATACGCCGATGTGTATTTGGAGATGAAGCTAGTAAAATTTTAAACCATTGTCACACAGGACCAACAGGAGGGCATTATGGGCCTCAACTAACAGCAAGAAAAGTTTATGAAGCTGGATTCTATTGGCCTACAATTTACAAAGACGCACACCTTCTTTGCAAATCCTGTGATGCATGTCAAAGGGCCGGAAAAATAAGTCAACGTGATGAAATGCCACAAAATGTCATCCAAGTATGTGAAGTATTTGACATTTGGGGTATTGACTTTATGGGTCCATTTCCAAAATCTAATAATAATCTATTTATACTCGTAGCCATTGATTATGTATCTAAATGGGCGGAAGCACAAGCTCTCCCAACTAACGATGCACGAGTTGTAGTCAACTTTTTAAAACGTCTTTTTGCAAGGTTTGGAACACCGAAAGCTTTAATAAGTGATCGGGGTACTCATTTCTGTAATAATCAACTTGAGAAAGTTCTTAAAAGATATGGAGTAACTCATAAAATCTCCACCGCATATCATCCACAAACAAGTGGACAAGTTGAAAATACCAACCGAGCTTTAAAACGTATTCTAGAAAAAACCGTAGGATCAAATCCGAAGGAATGGTCCATTAAATTGGAGGATGCACTCTGGGCTTTAAGAACAGCCTACAAAACTCCAATTGGAACCACACCTTTTAGACTTGTTTATGGAAAAGCATGTCATCTTCCAGTAGAAATTGAACACAAAGCATTTTGGGCTTTGAAAACATGTAATCTTGATTTACATGAAGCTGGACGTCTACGATTAAGTCAACTAAACGAATTAGAAGAATTAAGACCTGAAGCATACGAAAATTCGTTAATCTATAAGGAAAGAACGAAGAAATGGCATGATAAAAGAATCAGAAGTTCAAAAGAATTTAAAGAAGGAGACAGAGTTCTTCTTTTCAATTCACGATTCAAGCTATTTCCTGGAAAATTGAAATCAAGATGGTCTGGACCATTCATAGTCAAAAGAGTTTTCCCATACGGAACGATAGAATTAATAAATTCAAATGGGATTGAATTTAAGGTTAATGGTCACAGAGTTAAACATTACATACATGGTCCGATGGAAGTCGACAACGAAGTTAATCACAATTTCGACACCACAGCTAACTAAGTGTGGGGAGAACCAAGTCTTTAAAGGATAATATGTATTTCTGTTAGAGTTAGATTGTCTGTTTTCGTGTAGTTCTCGAAAATGGTACCCGAATGGTCTTTCCCTAGCAGACCCTAAAGAACTAGTCTTCTCCCCCCATTCTGAATTTTTATTTTTTTTTAGGTTTATACAAAATGAAGACTGCCTGTGAGCTAAACCATGGTCTAATGCTACACGCTTTGATCACTAAACGTAATAATGACATACTACCGAGTGAAATAGTATCAGTAATCAGAGAAAGAATGGACGGAGTTAGAAAAGAATCCAGATGCGAAGATAATAAGTTACAATTTGGTAAAGGAAAATCAAAATCCGCAGCGAAAAGAAGAGCACGACACCTAGAACGATGTCACAAATGCGGAAAATGGTCACATGGAGGTAAATGTTCAAATAATCAAACCTATTCAAATACCGAATTTGTTACTTTATGCAGAGACGGACCGTTCATATGTTTAGAAGAAAAGACACTGAATGCTCGAGGTTACGCCTATGTAGCCATGGAAAACCAATTAAACCGACTATCTTATGAATGGGATAGATCATATAACTAAGAAATCTATTTCACAGGTATGTCTGTACAGTTTTTATTTTTATTTTTATTTTTAACCTTTTGATAATAAACGCTAATTTGTTCGCTAAAAAGTATTAAATTGGTATTAAATAAAATTAGGTTTGGCGACCGAAATTATTGATATCATTCAAAAATTTATTACATCACTGCGAAATTTAACGTTTATTCTTAAGGTATAAATATCTTTAAACAATCAACCCAAAATATTTCAAAAATTCGTCATGAGTTAAATTAGGTCTTGGAACCGAAATTACTTTACCGAAAAGAGGGGCGCATATTTTTGATAATATTTGATTGATTAAAGTGGGATAAAAAGACAAAAAGATTTTTAATTTTATTTTTACCATATTTTTAAAATTAATATTTAAATCTTAAATTAATATTGTAAACTTTGTAAAAACAATATATTTAAAATTGTAAATATTTGAAAAATTAATATAAGTTTGATATGAATTTATAAATTTTTAAATTAAGTTTGGTGTGAACTTTTAATTTTTAAAATATAAATTATTAATTTTATGCATTTTAAATTTTAAGTTTGGTGTGAATTTTTAATATTAATTTTGAATTTTATAAGTTGTGTGAATTTAAAAACAAAAATTTACTTTATCTCATTAAGTTAAGAATATGATTTTTAAAATTCGTCGTAAGTTGAAGACTAGGTCTTTGAACCGAAATTGCTTTACCCGAGGGAGGGACGAGAACTTTTATTATCATTATTTTTAATCTTATTGAATTAAAGTATGCCAAAAACATTGAAAAAAAAACCCAAAAATCTTAGCTTTTAAAACAATCGCTACAAAAAGACAAATTTTAAAATTTTGTCGAGAGACGGACTAGGACATCGATCCGAAACGACCTCGTCCTAAATAATAAGGGAAACAAAATTTTAAAATTAATTTCTTAATTGTTTTCAAAAGTTAATGATTATAAAAAAAAAAAAAAAAAAAAAAAACTCCGCGAGTCGCGGAGTTTGAAGAGTATTTCACCGCGACTCGCGGAGGGTCTAAAAATCAGAAAAAAATATACCCGCAGAACAGATCAGTCCCCAACCCAAACCAAAAACATACTGCGAATTCTGCACGAAAAAACCCCGAAAATACACCCAAAAACACCCCAAAAATCCCAATTTTTAACCGTTAATCACCAAATCTTTTGCTAAAATCATGTTGAGAAGGATGCTATCTAAGAATTACTCAAGAAAAATGAATGAAAGGGGTGAATCTTCATCCCAAGCCCGCAATGCTCCTGCTGAGAATTTGGAACAACAGGAGGTGGATAACTACTACAAGCAGGATATACCTCATCCAGTCATGACCTTTTCCGATATGCACTTGGAAGAATTGCACCCGAACCTGAGATTTGACAGACTTTGGATAGATTATCCAAAATATCAAAGGGGTTTGCATACTCTTCATTCTAAGGTTGTTGAGGTACCGAGGGTCATAGAATGGGGACCCTTAGAAGCTGTAGAATTGGCCGGGCCAATTAGGGAATTACTTGTACAGAGGTATGGTAATTCTTCTTTTAATGACTGGGTACATTTATTCACCATACGTAGACCTGTATATAAAGTATGGTGTGAAGAATTGTTATGTAGTATAGAGTTGAATGATCGGGTAGCTAGTTTAACCGATCGTTCTTTTATTAGATTTTTGTTAGGCGGTTCGAT
This sequence comes from Rutidosis leptorrhynchoides, assembly GCF_046630445.1. Classification (NCBI taxonomy): domain Eukaryota; kingdom Viridiplantae; phylum Streptophyta; class Magnoliopsida; order Asterales; family Asteraceae; genus Rutidosis; species Rutidosis leptorrhynchoides. The sequence continues at coordinate 156,426,434 of NC_092334.1, forward strand.
GCGCCACATGTCTTTACTGGACATGGCTCAGGCTTTACGTATATATACGCCTGAGGAGTTAGCGTCTGCCGATTGTAGAGGATTGATACTAAACGGTAGAAAGATAGATGAAAATTTTGATACACACGGTGTGTGGAGTCAAATGACAAGCCATCACCGTTTCAAAGGGGGAAATTACTCTTATTTGGATATAGATAGAGCCGAATTAAGAGTGATACATAGGTTTTTAGCTAATTCGATTACACAAAGGGGTAAGAACAAAGAAAAAGTAAATGAACAGGATTTGTTTTACCATATGTGTATTCGAGACCCACAAAGCGCTGTAAGTATACCATATTGTGTGGGTTATTATTTATCAGCTATGGTTCGGGGTATGCGACCACATAGCATAATAGGAGGTGGTATTTTTATTACTTTGATTGGTGAATATCTCGGTGTGGATATAAGTCGGGGGAGATTATTACTAGAAGAGCCGGAACCCCGCGATACTATAGGTTTAAATGTATACCATGGTGCGAAAGTTTTGAAGAGGCGAAATAACGCCGCAGTACGATACCATGGTAGACATCCACAGGTGGAGAGAAACCAGCAACAAGGTAATGTAGGAGGGGGGAATGAGATGCAAGAAATGCATAGGTTTATAGCTTCTCAGGAATACGAAAATGCTAGACAGAGAGCATTTGAAGATTGGCAAGTTCATCAGAACCAGATCATAGCTCATTGACAACATATAGGTAGAAACTATATTCCTACACCGAAACCCATCTTCCCTCCTTGGTCTATAGAGATGCAGCCACCATATCCTACGTATGACCATGCCGAAGCATTCTATAGCACTTATGGTTATGCCTGGAACCCCTATTGGTACCAATATCATCCTTAGTTTACTTATTATTTTTTTTATTTTGTAATTTGTAATTATTGATACGTTTAATACTTTTGTTAATATTGTAATCATTTTTATAATTATCTAACTTTTATTCTTAGATTTTAATAATTTTTGAATGTGGGGTAATAAACCAAACTTCAAAAATATGTATATATGTTTGCAGTTTATCTTATGTACACAACAGGGTAAAACAACGCATTTTCAAAGACTGGCATTAAGTTCAGCAAAAGCAACTAATTTTGACGACAAGATGCAAAATATATGTGAAATAACAACAAGACGGAATGAACAAATGATGTGCACCATTTATCATTCAGCAAACAAACGCCAATATATTTGGAAACTTTGGTAAAATTTAATCATTTTCACACTAATCACCCTCAATAATTTAAATTGTTACTGATTTCTTGCAAATGAGGGCATTGCAAGATCTTATGTGTGGGAAGGGGTTAAATTCTTTCGGATTTTAAAATTTTTTGATTTAAACACTTGGTTACCATTAAAAATACTAGTAAAGCAGTAGTTGTATTAGAATCTAGTGCTCTCTGATAAAAAAGAACAGCCCTAGTCTTATATACTGACTACCCAATTCTAGTAAAATTTTTAAAAATTTTCAATTAAATGAATTCAAAATCATGTTTATACATATTTATGAACGATAAAACTAGGTTTTAACACCGAAATTATTGTTACCTCGGAAAGGACATAAATTAAGAAACAAACTAAAATGTTAAAATTCATTTAAAATGGAATAGAGGACGATAAAAAGGAAAATAAAAGCCAAGTGTGAGAAAATTTACCAAGTTATTTTAAACATATGTCACATATATCTGTAACAAATAACTGAAAATACTTTTGCTTTGGACTAAACTAAACTGTTTTACCCGATGAAAGAAAAGAAGAGATGGATCTACACGATGAATCAATTCCATCATTAAAAGGAAGTAAAGTCTTCCGAAAAAGACACGCGCTTCTTGATTTAGGTCATGAAGTTGTCGTCCAGACCAGCTGTAGGTTGACGAAAAATCTAGAAAAGTCATCACTAAAATCAGCAGGAAATCCACGGACCTCAGCATTAAACAGGGTCGCCATGTGGTCAGATTTATCCTAACCATGAGAAGGATTTATCTCGTACAATGGGGGGGCACCGTGCAAATTAGCTTGATAAGACTAATGAATCAGATCCCCAGAAAGGATAATCTCCTTAAAGATTAAAAATCAGCTTTTAAGACTGATATTACTCAATCCTAGAGATTGACCTTAAAGATTGAGAATTACAAAGTCATGGAATTCGATGATATCTAAACTCGAGCTTAAACGAGAAAATATTTTGATCAAAATTACAAACCGATTTGTTTTCTGAAAACCCTATTTTCAATGCGTTCATTACCATTGAACGTAAAATCCTAGGAATTCACCTGGAATTCATTAGGTTACCTGAACTAAATCGGGTGTCAACCGTAAGAACGGTGGTTGCATAGTGGTCAAAGACAGGACCTTGTGCCAGACCGAAAAATTATAAGGGTGAGCTTTACTATTGCTCCTATCAAGGATAGTAATTGCGTCCGACACGTTATAGACCATAATCAAAAGCATGTCACTGGACATTGCCTTAACAGTTGCTTGTTCAACGCTTTCCTTTACAACCGGACGGTAGTTTGCCGAAAGGTAATATACGGAACAAGTAAACTGGACGTGTTGCTTTCCTAATACAAGGTTAGCAAGTGGGTGACACAAAACCGCAAGTTTGAGCTAAAATTTTCAAATCTGAAACCCACCAAACCCACAAAAATATTTTGCAAACACCGGTAAAGGGTTATTCCGGAAAACTTATCTAGGGTAAAAACTAGATTTAATTTTCAAAAGATCAAATGTTTTCATAAAGATCCAATTTCCTTAATGGATCTAAATTTTTATAGTCATGTGGGACTGTAAACCATATCGTTACTACCATTGTTTATACCGCCGTATAGAAATCACTGATGTACAAAGAGTGAAGAATAAAGAAGTGATTCTAGTATTTCAAGACAATATTGCTTGAGGACAAGCAACGCTCAAGTGTGGGAATATTTGATAATGCTAAAAACGAACATATATTTCATAGCATTATTCCTCAAAAAAGACAAGCTTTTAGTTGCAATTGTTCTATTTACAAGTGATATTCGTTTAAATAATAAAAGGTGAAGACAAAAGACAGATTCGACGAATGGAAGACGCAAACGACCAAAAAGCTCAAAAGTACAAAAGACAATAAAAAAGGTTCCAATTATTGATAAGAAACGTCTCGAAATTACAAGAGTACAAGATTCAAAACGCAAAGTACAAAATATAAAATTGTACGCAAGGACGTTCGAAAATCCGGAACCGGGACCAGAGTCAACTCTTAACGCTCGACGCAACGGACTAAAAATTACAAGTTAACTAGGCATATAAATATAATATAATATATAATTAATTATATTAATTATATATATATTATATATATATTATAAAACCGTCGGCAGAGAAAGACTCCAAGGATGTGAGCTGTAAATACATTCTCCGCGACTCGCGGAGTTTGAAGAGGATTTTGCCGCGAGTCGCGGAGCCCCAAAAAACGAAAATCCCTATAAAGCCAACCGAATTCTGATCACAATTCATATTCTATTTCTCTCTTCTCTCATATATACGTAAAATATATATATATAATTTATATTTTAATTTTAATTTTAATTATAATTCTAATAATAAGGGTATGTTAGCGAATGTTGTAAGGGTGTAAGTCGAAATTCTGTCCGTGTAACGCTACGCTATTTTTAATCATTGTAAGTTATGTTCAACCTTTTTATATTAATGTCTCGTAGCTAAGTTATTATTATGCTTATTTAAAACGAAGTAATCATGATGTTGGGCTAATTACTAAAATTGGGTAATTGGGCTTTGTACCATAATTGGGGTTTGGACAAAAGAACGACACTTGTGAAAATTAGACTATGGGCTATTAATGGGCTTTATATTTGTTTAACTAAATGATAGTTTGTTAATGTTAATATAAAGATTTACAATTGGGCGTCCCTATAAATTACCATATACACTCGATCGGACACGATGGGCGGGGTATTTATATGTACGAATAATCGTTCATTTAACCGGACACGGGAATGGATTAATAGCCACTAGAATAATTAAAACAGGGGTGAAATTACATTCAAGGGTAATTGGTGTAATTGTTAGCAAAGTAGTAAAACCTTGGTTTACACGCAGTCGATAACCTGGTGTATTCATTAAACAAAGTATTAAAACCTTGTTACAATTCGAATCCCCAATTAGTTGGAATATTTAACTTCGGGTATAATAATAATTTGACGAGGACACTCGCACTTTATATTTATGACTGATGGACTGTTATGGACAAAAACCAGACGGACATATTAAATAATCCAGGACAAAGGACAATTAACCCATGGGCATAAAACTAAAATCAACACGTCAAACATCATGATTACGGAAGTTTAAATAAGCATAATTCTTTTATTTCATATTTAATTTCCTTTATTTTATATTTAATTGCACTTCTAATTATCGCACTTTTATTTATTGTTATTTAATCGCACTTTTAATTATCGTACTTTTTAATTATCGCAAGTTTCTTTTATCGCACTTTTATTATTCGCAATTTCATTATCGTTATTTACTTTACGCTTTAAATTTAAGTCTTGTATTTATTTTATATTTTACATTAGGTTTTAACTGCGACTAAAGTTTTAAAATCGACAAACCGGTCATTAAACGGTAAAAACCCCCCTTTATAATAATAATATTACTTATATATATGTTTGTATTTTTATAAAAGTAAACTAATATAGCGTTACGCTTTGTTTAAAGATTTCCCTGTGGAACGAACCGGACTTACTAAAAACTACACTACTGTACGATTAGGTACACTGCCTATAAGTGTTGTAGCAAGGTTTAAGTATATCCATTCTATAAATAAATAAATATCTTGTGTAAAATTGTATCGTATTTAATAGTATTTTCGCACTAAAAATAATACTATTTCGTACCCCTCTGCTAAAACATCAAGTATTTTTGGCGCCGCTGCCGGGGATTCTCTTAAACGCCGGAAGCGCAACGCTAATATAAAAAAAAAAAAAAGATTTTTAGTTTACTTTTATTAAAAATTCATTTTTGTAAAAATACGTTTTAATTATTCAAAAATATAAAAAGAAAAACAAAAATATAAGTATTTTTAAGATTTTGTTAAATATTTAAGTTTTATAAGTTTCTTTATTTCTATTTTAGTTTATAAAAATATAAGTTTTATTAACTATCTTTTATTTATAGAAAAAAATTAAAAACAGAAAATAAAAAAAAAATAAATAAAGAAAAAACGCGTCGAATTTAAAGCTGTCATCTGAATTTTTGAACCCCGCGACTCGCGGGGTTTGATGCAATAATTACCGCGACTCGCGGAGGGTACCTGACACACGGACAGAAGCCCTAATTCAGCATTAATTACGGGTTTTAATTAATTATTATTATTATTTAACCCTAATTATTATTATTATTATTATTAGTTTTATTTTAAGATTTACTTTTTATTTAATTTGTTTTATTTTGTTTAAATTAGTTTTATTAAATTGTAAAATTAGTAGTTTTATTAAATAAATAATATAAAAATAATATTTTTATAAAAATTGTACTTTTTACAACTTTTTGTATATTTTTATATTTTGTCCCTTTTTAATCATTTTAGCGTAATATTTGTATTTTTAGCTCATATTTAATTTTAAACTTAGTTTTTGCTATAGTTATTTTTACTCCTAGATTTTTAGGCTTTGCCGTAGAATTCCTTAAGTGCTTTTTCTTTAGACTAAGATTTAGGTACTCTAGAATTTTGCGACGCCTTTTTAAGTTTTAGTTTCTTTTTAAGTTATTTCCATTTGGGATTTAGTTTTTCCTGTAAGCTTTGATATTTTTAGACGACTTTTACTATGTACCAATTATCATTCCAATTAGTAATTTCAATTTGCGATTATAAAACTAAAATCAACACGTCAAACATCATGATTACGGAAGTTTAAATAAGCATAATTCTTTTATTTTATATTTAATTTCCTTTATTTTATATTTAATTGCACTTCTAATTATCGCACTTTTATTTATTGTTATTTAATCGCACTTTTAATTATCGTACTTTTTAATTATCGCAAGTTTCTTTTATCGCACTTTTATTATTCGCAATTTCATTATCGTTATTTACTTTACGCTTTAAATTTAAGTCTTGTATTTATTTTATATTTTACATTAGGTTTTAACTGCGACTAAAGTTTTAAAATCGACAAACCGGTCATTAAACGGTAAAAACCCCCCTTTATAATAATAATATTACTTATATATATGTTTGTATTTTTATAAAAGTAAACTAATATAGCGTTACGCTTTGTTTAAAGATTTCCCTGTGGAACGAACCGGACTTACTAAAAACTACACTACTGTACGATTAGGTACACTGCCTATAAGTGTTGTAGCAAGGTTTAAGTATATCCATTCTATAAATAAATAAATATCTTGTGTAAAATTGTATCGTATTTAATAGTATTTTCGCACTAAAAATAATACTATTTCGTACCCCTCTGCTAAAACATCATCTTTGCTTTGACAAATTTCGTTCATATCTCGTTCTAGCTAAAACGGTGGTCTATACCGACCATTCTGCTATTAGATACCTATTTTCAAAACAAGATGCTAAACCAAGATTAATCCGTTGGATCTTACTCTTACATGAGTTCGATATTGAAATCCGAGATAAAAAGGGAGCAGAAAATCTCGCCGCTGATCATCTTTCTCGTCTTGAAAATCCCGAAATAGAAGTTCTAAATGAATCGGCCATACAAGATAACTTTTCGGATGAATATCTATTGAAGATAGATTATAGTGAAATTCCATGGTTTGCAGACTATGCAAACTACTTAGTATGTGGATTCCTTGAAAAAGGGTTGTCGTACCAAAAATGAAAGAAATTCTTTAGTGATATAAAACACTATTTCTGGGAAGATCCACATTTGTTTAAAAGTTGTCCTGATGGAATAATACGCCGATGTGTATTCGGGGATGAAGCTAGTCAAATCTTAAACCATTGTCACACGGGACCAACAGGAGGGCATTATGGGCCTCAACTTACAGCAAGAAAAGTTTACGATGCTGGATTCTATTGGCCTACAATTTTCAAAGATGCACACCTTCTTTGCAAATCCTGTGATGCTTGTCAAAGGGCCGGAAAAATAAGTCAATGTGATGAAATGCCACAAAATGTCATTCAAGTATGTGAAGTATTTGACATTTGGGGTATTGACTTTATGGGTCCATTTTCAAAATCTCATAATAATCTCTACATTCTCGTTGCCATTGATTATGTATCTAAATGGGCGGAAGCACAAGCTCTCCCAACTAATGATGTACGAGTTGTAGTCAACTTTTTAAAACGTCTTTTTGCTAGGTTTGGAACACCGAAAGCTTTAATAAGTGATCGGGGTACTCATTTTTGCAATAATCAATTTGAGAAAGTTCTTAAAAGATATGGAGTAACTCATAAAATCTCAACCGCTTATCATCCACAAACAAGTGGACAAGTTGAAAATACCAACCGAGCATTAAAACGTATTCTAGAGAAAACCGTAGGATCAAATCCAAAGGAATGGTCCATGAAATTGGAGGATGCACTCTGGGCTTTTAGAACAGCCTACAAAACTCCAATTGGCACCACACCTTTTAAACTCGTTTATGGAAAAGCATGTCATCTTCCGGTAGAAATTGAACACAAAGCATTTTGGGCTTTGAAGACATGTAATCTTGATTTACATGAAGCTGGACGTCTACGGTTAAGTCAACTAAACGAATTAGAAGAATTAAGACACGAAGCATACAAAAATTCGTTAATCTATAAGGAAAAAATGAAGAAATGGCATGATAAAAGAATCAGAAGTTCAAAAGAATTTAAGGAAGGAGATATAGTTCTTCTTTTCAATTCACGATTCAAGCTATTTCCTGGAAAATTGAAATCAAGATGGTCTGGACCATTCATAGTCAAAAGAGTTTTCCCATACGGAACGGTAGAATTAATAAATTTAAATGGGATTGAATTTAAGATTAATGGTCACAGAGTTAAACATTACATAGATAGTCTAATGGAAGTTGAAGATGAAGTTAATCACAATTTCGATACCACAGCTAACTAAGTGTGGGAAGGTTCAAATCTTTTTAGGGTAATATGTATTCCTGTTAGAGTTAGATATTCTGTTTTCGTGTAGTTTTCGAGAATGGAATCCGAATGGTCTTTCCCTAGCAGACCCTAAAGAACTAGTCTTCTCCCCCCATTCTGATTTTTTTTTTTTTTTTTTTTAGGTTTTACGAGATGAAGAATTCATTTGATCTGAACCATGGTCTAATGCTACATGCTATGATTACTAAACGTAATAATGACACACTTCCGAGTGAACTGGTATCATTTATAAGAGTAAAAATGGACGGAGTAAGAAAAGAACTCAGAAAAGATCATCATAAGATACATTTTGGTAAAGGAAAATCAAAATCCGCAACAAAAAGAAGAGCACGACACCTTGAAAGATTTTATAAATGCGGAAAATGGTCACATGAAGGTAAATGTTCAAATAATCAAACATATTCAAATACCGAATTTGTTACTCTATGCAGAGAAGGACCGTTCATATGTTTAGAAGAAAAGATATTGAAGATTCGAGGTTATGCTTACGTAGCTATGGAGAACCAAATTACACGACTCTCCTATGAGTCGGCTAAAGCAGGTCTCTGAGAATTCTTTCTCATAGGTAAGTATGTACAGTGTTTATTTTTATTTTTATTATTTTTAACCTTTTGATAATAAACGCTAAATCGTTCGCTATAAAGTATTAAATTGGTATTCAATAAAATTAGGCTCTGCAACCGAAATTATTGATATCATGCAAAAATTTATTACATCACTGCGAAATTTACCATTTATTCTTAAGGTATAAATATCTTTAATCAATCAACTCAAAATATTTCAAAAATTCGTCAGGAGTAAAACTAGGTAATATAGCCGAAATTACTTTACCGAAAAGAGGGGCGTATATTTTTGATAATATTTGATTGATCAAAAGTGGGATAAAAGACCAAAAAGATTTTTAGTTTTATTTTTACTTTGTTTTTAAAATTAATATTAAATTATTATTATAAACTTTTTGAAATCAATATTATTAAGTTTGTAAATATTTGAAAAATTAATATTTTTAATATAAGTTTGTATGTATAAAAACAAAAATATAATATAAGTTTGGTGTGAATTTTTAATTTTAATAATATGAATTTTTAATTTTATGCATTTTAAATTTAAGTTTGGTGTGAATTTAAAAACAAAAATGTACTTTATTTCATTAAGTTAAAAATATGATTTTTAAAATTCTTCGTGAGTTGAAAACTAGGTCGTTGAACCGAAATTGCTCTACCCAAGGGAGGGACGAGAACTTTTATTATCATTATTTTTAATCTTATTGAATTAAAGTATGCCAAAAACATTTAAAAAACCCAAAAATCTTTGCTTTTAAAACCGTGCTTAAAAATGACAAATTTTAAAATTTTGTCGAGGGACGGACTAGGACGATGATCCGAAACGCCCTCATCCTAAAAAGAAACAAAATTTTAATTTTTAATTAATTATATATTTTATTAGTATAAGGTTTTTATATAAAAAAAAAACCCCATGCGATCGCATGGGGATTGCAAGGGGAACCCATGCGATCGCATGGGCACCCTGAACTGGTGAGAAACAAAAGGCCAGCTCGTCTGCTCTCTGTCTTTCCCTTCTCAACACACACATACACGAACTCATACACAAAAACACTCCTCAAATCCTCATTTTTTTCACTAAATTCAACCAAATTTCTCACAAAACTTCGCTAAAATCATACCTAGATTCGGATTTTTCAACAAGAAGGTAAAAATTACACCTCTAAACTCATAAATTTTCTAGTTTTTGTGATATTTATCAATATTTTACCTAATTTGATTTTGTTAATTTCTAGTGTAATTAGAGTTAAATTGTTAGTATATTATGCATGTATAACCTAGATTGATGCTATTTAACATGATTTGAAGCCAAAAACTTCAAAATTTTTAGGAATCTAGGGTTTGTGTTCTTGAGCAATTTGGGGCTTTTTGATTTAAACAGGTTATGGCCGATTTTTGTCATGAATTATTACTAAATTAAGTAGTGTAACATGTTTAGGAAGCTAAATGATTCAAACTTTGATCCTAAACATGATTTTTGAGAATTAAAGTGGACTTTTTAGGTATAAAATTCATGAACTTGATTAAATTGATATAAATGCCATTTGAAACTTGTTTAATTGCTAGTAATGGTTGTTTTAACATGTTATTTGAGTTAAATGCTTATGAACTTTGTAAACATTTTCATATATGCTTATTTGAAAAAGTGTAGAATTTTAAAAATTGTGAAAATGTGTATAAGTTTAATTTTGATTAAACATGTTATTGTGATTGTGTTAATTTGTTATTTTGCTAACACTAATACATATTTGGATGCACAAATTTTGTGTTTAATGTGTTTTTGCAGAGAAATACCGATACTGATGGTGTTTCATCATCATCTAGACAACCTGCTCCAGAACCTGAACCAGAAATGCAATATGAACCTGAACCGGAGCAACAACAGGAACCACAACAACAACCTGATCAACACGTACCTTATTATGATCCGCATCAAGAATATGTTGATGCTTACGTAGTATTTCCGATGCATCCGATAGTAGCTCACCCAACGATTCATGAAGAACAGTTGCATCCCAATCTAAGATTTGATAGAAGCTGGAAAGATTACCCAACATATCAAAGTAACAAATTCAAATTGGTACCGAAAAATGTAGAAGTGCCAAGGGTAATCGATTGGGAGCCTTTGGAAAGGGTCCAACTTGCTAACTCAGTTAGACAGCATTTGATCCAAAGGTATGACAGCTCTTCTTTTTCCGATTGGGAACGTTTATTCACCATTCGTAGGCCTGTATATAAGGAATGGTGCGTTGAGCTTATGAGTACTATAGCGTTAAATGCGGATGTAGATATGATAGATGATAGAAGTTTTCTTAGATTTATACTTAGCTGTAGGATGTACAGGATGTCCATGTTGGACATGGCCAGGGCTTTACAGATATATACACCCACTGAATTGCTATTACCCAATTGTACAAACTTGATTTATCATGGTGAAAGGGTAGATAGGAATTTTGATGCTAACGCCGTCAGGAGGCGTATGTCAGATTTTAATGTTTTTGGGCGGGCAGGAACACATACCTACTTACATATTAACAAAGCCGAACTTCGTATTATTCATAGATTTCTGGCTAACTCGATTACACAGAGAGGTCACAACAAGGAGAAAATGACCTTACATGATTTATTCTACCTAAAGTGTATTCGAGACCCAAGAGGCTTTGTTAATATCCCTTACTATGTTGGTTTTTATTTGTCTAAGATGGTGGAAGGAATACAGGAAGGGGGAATAATAGGAGGAGGTATTTTTGTTACTCTCATTGGAGAGTATTTGGGTGTAGATAGGGATCAAGGGGGTCCAATTTTGGAATGTAGGGAACAGGTTGAGCCTTTAGGATTGAGGGTCTATCAGGGTACTAAGGTATTAAAAAGCAGACACAATCAGGTAATACCCTATGTTGGTAATCATCCTCAGGTAGAGAGAGGTTCAGATGAGGAAATGGAGGAAGCAGATGACATTAGGGAGGCTATGACTGACGTCTACCAGCGTGTAGATGAGGTAGATATGACAAACGAGGAGAGACATAGACGGTACGAGCAGTGGCAAGCCCGGAATGATTACGAGCATTCCAGGCAATGACAGCATGATAGATGGCACTATCATCAGCATCAGATCATAAGCCGGCTATCACCTCAGGATCACTACGTACCGACCCGACCCGCTTACTATCCTCCACACCAGCCCGAGATGAGACCACCATATACTCTCTACGACCCTAACCAGGCCTACCAGTACACTTATCACCAACCATGGAACCCGACCGATGACATGAACTGGAACCCCAATTCAGATTGATATAGTTTCCGTTGGTGATTTTTATGATTTTTATTTTTATGATTTCTATTTATTTATGTTTAAACCTATGATATATTGATACTTTTATTGTAATGTTTAATATTTTTATTATGTTATACTAATATTTCATATTTGATTTGAAAGTGGGATGTTAAGTCCCATTTTAAATTACCATGCATGTTTATATTTGTATTGTATGTATTTTATTTCATGTACACAACAGGGTAAAAACAGCGAATTTTCAAACACTGGCATTAAGTTCAGGAAAAGCTACTAATTTTGATGACAAAACGAAAAACAAATGTGATGTAACAACAAGACGGAATGAACAAATGATGTGCACCATTTATCACTCAGTAAACAAACGCCAATATGTTTGAAAACTTTAGTAAAATTTAATCATTCTTCTACGCTAATCACCCTCAATAATTTAAATTGTTACTGATTTCTTGCAAATGAGGGCATTGCAAGATCTTAAGTGTGGGAAGGGGTTAAATTCTTTCGGATTTTTAAAAATTTTTAACTTATACACTTGGTTACCATTAAAAATACTAGTAACGCAGTAGTTGTATTAGAATCTAGTGCTCTCTGATAATAAAGAACTGCCCTAGTCTTATATACTGACTACCCAATTCTAGTAAAAATTTTCAAAATTTTCAAATAAATGAATTTAAAATCATGTTTATACATATTTATGAACGATAAAACTAGGTGTTAACACCGAAATTATTGTTACCTCGGAAAAGACATAAATTGAGAAACAACCCAAAATGTTAGAATTCATTTAAAATGGAATAGAGGACAATAAAAAGGCAAAGAAAGGAAAATAAAAGCCAAGTGTGGGAAAATTTTACCAAGTTATTTAAAACATATATCACATATTTTTGTACAAATAACTAAAGATACTTTTGTTTTGGACAATTTTATCAGTTCTACCCAATTTCTTATAATATATTTGAAAGAAAGATGGATCTACACGATGAATCAATTCCATCATTAAAAGGAAGTAAAGTCTTCCAAAAAAGACACGCGCTTCTTGATTTAGGTCAGGAAGTTGTCGTCCAGACCAGTTGTAGAGTCTACGAAAAACCTTGAAAAGTTTTCTCGAAAATCAGCTAGAAATCCACGGACCTCAGCATCAAACAGGGTCGCCAAGTGGTCAGACTTATCCTAACCATGAGAGGATCTGTCTCGTAAAATGGGGAGGGCGCCGTGCAAATTAGCTTGATAAGACTAATGAATCAGATCCCTCAGAAAGGATAATCTCCCTAAAAGATCAAAAATCAGCTTTTAAGACTGATATTACTCAATCCTTGAGATTGAATTTAAAGATTGAGAATTACAAACTCATGGAATTCGATGATATCTAAACTCGAGCTTGAACGAGAAAATATTTTGATCAAAATTACAAACCGAGTTGTTTTCAGAAAACCCATTTTTAATGCGTTCATTACCATTAAACGTAAAATCCTAAGAATTCACCTGGAATTTATTAGGTCACCTGAACCAAATCGGGTGTCAACCGTAAGAACGGTGGTTGCATAGCATGGTCAAAGACAGGACCTTGTGCCAGACCGAAAAAACTATAGGGTGAGCTTTACTATTGCTCCTACAAAGGATAGTAATTGTATCCGACACGATATAGACCATAATTAAAAGCGTGTCAGGGGACATTGCCTTAACAGTTGCTTGTTCAACGCTTTCCTTTACAACCGGACGGTTGAAATGTCCCATTCATAATGATTATAAATGTTCCATATTAATTGATTTCGTTGCGAGGTTTTTGAAATGTCCCGTTCTTATTGATTAAAAACGTTCCATATTAATTGATTTCGTTGCGAGGTTTTGACCTCTATATGAGACATTTTTCAAAGACTGCATTCATTTTTAAACAAACCATAACCTTTATTTCATCAATAAAGGTTTAAAAAGCTTTACGTAGATTATCAAATAATGATAATCTAAAATATCCTGTTTACACACGACCATTACATAATGGTTTACAATACAAATATGTTACAAAAAAATAAGTTTCTTGAATGCAGTTTTTACACAATATCATACAAGCATGGACTCCAAATCTTGTCCTTATTTAAGTATGCAACAGCGGAAGCTCTTAATAATCACCTGAGAATAAACATGCTTAAAACGTCAACAAAAATGTTGGTGAGTTATAGGTTTAACCTATATATATCAAATCATAATAATAGACCACAAGATTTCATATTTCAATACACATCCCATACATAGAGATAAAAATCATTCATATGGTGAACACCTGGTAACCGACATTAACAAGATGCATATATAAGAATATCCCCATCATTCCGGGACACCCTTCGGATATGATATAAATTTCGAAGTACTAAAGCATCCGGTACTTTGGATGGGGTTTGTTAAGCCCAATAGATCTATCTTTAGGATTCGCGTCAATTAGGGTGTCTGTTCCCTAATTCTTAGATTACCAGACTTAATAACAAGGGGCATATTCGATTTCGATAATTCAACCATAGAATGTAGTTTCACGTACTTGTGTCTATTTTGTAAATCATTTATAAAACCTGCATGTATTCTCATCCCAAAAATATTAGATTTTAAAAGTGGGACTATAACTCACTTTCACAGATTTTTACTTCGTCGAGAAGTAAGACTTGGCCACTGTTGATTCACGAACCTATAACAATATATACATATATATTAAAGTATGTTCAAAATATATTTACAACACTTTTAATATATTTTGATGTTTTAAGTTTATTAAGTCAGCTGTCCTCGTTAGTAACCTACAACTAGTTGTCCACAGTTAGATGTACAGAAATAAATCAATAAATATTATCTTGAATCAATCCATGACCCAGTGTATACGTATCTCAGTATTGATCACAACTCAAACTATATATATTTTGGAATCAACCTCAACCCTGTATAGCTAACTCCAACATTCACATATAGAGTGTCTATGGTTGTTCCGAAATATATATAGATGTGTCGACATGATAGGTCGAAACATTGTATACGTGTCTATGGTATCTCAAGATTACATAATATACAATACAAGTTGATTAAGTTATGGTTGGAATAGATTTGTTACCAATTTTCACGTAGCTAAAATGAGAAAAATTATCCAATCTTGTTTTACCCATAACTTCTTCATTTTAAATCCGTTTTGAATGAATCAAATTGCTATGGTTTCATATTGAACTGTATTTTATGAATCTAAACAGAAAAAGTATAGGTTTATAGTCGGAAAAATAAGTTACAAGTCGTTTTTGTAAAGGTAGTCATTTCAGTCGAAAGAACGACGTATAGATGACCATTTTAGAAAACATACTTCCACTTTGAGTTTAACCATAATTTTTGGATATAGTTTCATGTTCATAATAAAAATCATTTTCTCAGAATAACAACTTTTAAATCAAAGTTTATCATAGTTTTTAATTAACTAACCCAAAACAGCCCGCGGTGTTACTACGACGGCGTAAATCCGGTTTTACGGTGTTTTTCGTGTTTCCAGGTTTTAAATCATTAAGTTAGCATATCATATAGATATAGAACATGTGTTTAGTTAATTTTAAAAGTCAAGTTAGAAGGATTAACTTTTGTTTGCGAACAAGTTTAGAATTAACTAAACTATGTTCTAGTGATTACGAGTTTAAACCTTCGAATAAGATAGTTTTATATATATGAATCGAATGATGTTATGAACATCATTACTACCTCAAGTTTAGTAGGTAAACCTACTGGAAGTGACAAGAAATGATCTAGCTTCAAAGGATCTTGGATGGCTTGAAAGTTCTTGAAGTAGGATCATGACACAAAAACAAGTTCAAGTAAGATTTTTGCTCGAATTAAGATAGTTTATAGTTATAGAAATTGAATCAAAGTTTGAATATGAATATTACCTTGAATAAGAAAGATAACCTACTGTATATAACAAAGGTTTCTTGATCTTAGATGATTACTTGGAATGGATTAGGAAGCTTGGAAGTAAATTAGTAAACTTGAAGGGATTTTTGAAGTATTCTTGAAGTGTTCTTCCTATGATGATTATAGCTTGATTCTTGAAGTGATTTTTGATGAAGATGATGATTAACTACTGGAAAAATACGTTCATAATAGTGTGGGTGTGTTGAGAGAGAATTAGAAAGAGATTTGGAAGTGAAATGGAGTGAATGATGAGTGTTAATTGGTGAGTGGTGAGTGGGGTTAAAAGGAGTTCTAGTTAGTTGACTAGCTCATGGTAGAAGTTAAAATTGATTAGTCATACATGACATAATCAAGAGTGGAATCCCATGCTAGTTCCTATTGGTATATACCCATAGTAAGTACGTTTTGAAGCTGTGTATAATACGGGTAAGAATACGACTAGAATTCTTGATGAAAGAAAAGAATGGGAAAGTAACTGTAACCATTTTCGTTAAGTATGAGTGTTTTGATATATGTCTTGAAGTCTTCCAAAAGTATTTTAATACATATAAATACACTACATGTATATACATTTTAACGGAGTCGTTAGGTCATCGTTAGTCGTTACATGTAAGTGTTGTTTTGAAACCTTTAAGTTAACGATCTCAATTAATGTTGTTAACCCATTGTTTATTATATCTAATGAGATGTTAAATTATTATATTATCATGATATTATGATATATTAATATATCTTAATATGATATATATACATTTAAATGTCGTTACAACGATAATCGTTACATATATGTCTCGTTTCGAAATCCTTAAGTTAGTAGTCTTGTTTATATGTATATAACTCATTGTTAATATACTTATGGAGATACTTACTTATCATAATCTCATGTTAACCATATGTATATCCATATATATATCGTCAAGTCGTTTTTACAAGTTTTAACGTTCGTGAATCGCCGGTCAACTTGGGTGGTCAATTGTCTATATGAAACATATTTCAATTAATCAAGTCTTAACAAGTTTGATTGCTTAACATGTTGGAAACATTTAATCATGTAAATATCAATCTCAATTAATATATATAAACATGGAAAAGTTCGGGTCACTACAGTACCTACCCGTTAAATAAATTTCGTCCCGAAATTTTAAGCTGTTGAAGGTGTTGATGAATCTTCTGGAAATAGATGCGGGTATTTCTTCTTCATCTGATCTTCACGCTCCCAGGTGAACTCGGGTCCTCTACGAGCATTCCATCGAACCTTAACAATTGGTATCTTGTTTTGCTTAAGTCTTTTAACCTCACGATCCATTATTTCGACGGGTTCTTCGATGAATTGGAGTTTTTCATTGATTTGGATTTCATCTAACGGAATAGTGAGATCTTCTTTAGCAAAACATTTCTTCAAATTCGAGACGTGGAAAGTGTTATGTACAGCCGCGAGTTGTTGAGGTAACTCAAGTCGGTAAGCTACTGGTCCGACACGATCAATAATCTTGAATGGTCCAATATACCTTGGATTTAATTTCCCTCGCTTACCAAATCGAACAACGCCTTTCCAAGGTGCAACTTTAAGCATGACCATCTCTCCAATTTCAAATTCTATATCTTTTCTTTTAATGTCAGCGTAGCTCTTTTGTCGACTTTGGGCGGTTTTCAACCGTTGTTGAATTTGGATGATCTTCTCGGTAGTTTCTTGTATAATCTCCGGACCCGTAATCTGTCTATCCCCCACTTCACTCCAACAAATCGGAGACCTGCACTTTCTACCATAAAGTGCTTCAAACGGCGCCATCTCAATGCTTGAATGGTAGCTGTTGTTGTAGGAAAATTCTGCTAACGGTAGATGTCGATCCCAACCGTTTCCGAAATCAATAACACATGCTCGTAGCATGTCTTCAAGCGTTTGTATCGTCCTTTCGCTCTGCCCATCAGTTTGTGGATGATAGGCAGTACTCATGTCTAGACGAGTTCCTAATGCTTGCTGTAATGTCTGCCAGAATCTTGAAATAAATCTGCCATCCCTATCAGAGATAATAGAGATTGGTATTCCATGTCTGGAGACGACTTCCTTCAAATACAGTCGTGCTAACTTCTCCATCTTGTCATCTTCTCTTATTGGTAGGAAGTGTGCTGATTTGGTGAGACGATCAACTATTACCCAAATAGTATCAAAACCACTTGCAGTCCTTGGCAATTTAGTGATGAAATCCATGGTAATGTTTTCCCATTTCCATTCCGGGATTTCGGGTTGTTGAAGTAGACCTGATGGTTTCTGATGCTCAGCTTTGACCTTAGAACACGTCAAACATTCTCCTACATATTTAGCAACATCGGCTTTCATACCCGGCCACCAAAAATGTTTCTTGAGATCCTTGTACATCTTCCCCGTTCCAGGATGTATTGAGTATCTGGTTTTATGAGCTTCTCTAAGTACCATTTCTCTCATATCTCCAAATCTTGGTACCCAAATCCTTTCAGCCCTATACCGGGTTCCGTCTTCCCGAATATTAAGATGCTTCTCCGATCCTTTGGGTATTTCATCCTTTAAATTTCCCTCTTTTAAAACTCCTTGTTGCGCCTCCTTTATTTGAGTAGTAATGTTATTATGAATCATTATATTCATAGATTTTACTCGAATGGGTTCTCTGTCCTTCCTGCTCAAGGCATCGGCTACCACATTTGCCTTCCCCGGGTGGTAACGAATCTCAAAGTCGTAATCATTCAACAATTCAATCCACCTACGCTGCCTCATATTCAGTTGTTTCTGATTAAATATGTGTTGAAGACTTTTGTGGTCGGTATATATAATACTTTTGACCCCATATAAGTAGTGCCTCCAAGTCTTTAATGCAAAAACAACCGCGCCTAATTCCAAATCATGCGTCGTATAATTTTGTTCGTGAATCTTCAATTGTCTAGACGCATAAGCAATCACCTTCGTTCGTTGCATTAATACACAACCGAGACCTTGCTTTGATGCGTCACAATAAATCACAAAATCATCATTCCCTTCAGGCAATGACAATATAGGTGCCGTAGTTAGCTTTTTCTTCAATAACTGAAACGCTTTCTCTTGTTCATCATTCCATTCAAATTTCTTCCCTTTATGCGTTAATGCAGTCAAGGGTTTTGCTATTCTGGAAAAGTCTTGGATGAACCTTCTGTAGTAACCAGCTAGTCCTAAAAACTGGCGTATGTGTTTCGGAGTTTTCGGGGTTTCCCACTTTTCAACAGTTTCTATCTTTGCCGGATCCACCTTAATACCTTCTTTGTTCACTATGTGACCGAGGAATTGAACTTCTTCCAACCAAAATGCACACTTTGAAAACTTAGCGTACAATTCTTCCTTCCTCAATACTTCTAACACCTTTCTCAAATGTTCACCGTGTTCTTGGTCATTCTTTGAGTAAATAAGTATGTCATCAATGAAAACAATGACAAACTTGTCAAGGTATGGTCCACACACTCGGTTCATAAGGTCCATGAACACAGCTGGTGCATTAGTTAAACCAAACGGCATGACCATAAACTCGTAATGACCGTAACGTGTTCTGAAAGCAGTCTTTGGAATATCATCTTCTTTCACCCGCATTTGATGATACCCGGAACGTAAGTCAATCTTTGAATAAACAGACGAGCCTTGTAGTTGATCAAATAAGTCATCGATTCTCGGTAGTGGGTAGCGGTTCTTGATGGTAAGTTTGTTCAACTCTCGGTAGTCGATACACAACCTGAATGTACCATCTTTCTTCTTAACAAACAAAACAGGAGCTCCCCACGGTGATGTGCTTGGTCGAATGAAACCACGCTCTAAAAGTTCTTGTAATTGGCTTTGCAGTTCTTTCATCTCGCTGGGTGCGAGTCTGTAAGGAGCACGAGCTATTGGTGCAGCTCCTGGTACAAGATCTATTTGAAATTCAACGGATCGCTGTGGGGGTAATCCCGGTAATTCTTTCGGAAATACATCGGGAAATTCTTTTGCAATGGGAACATCATTGATGCTCTTTTCTTCAGTTTGTACTTTCTCGACGTGTGCTAGAACAGCATAGCAACCTTTTCTTATTAGTTTTTGTGCCTTCAAATTACTAATAAGATGTAGCTTCGTGTTGCCCTTTTCTCCGTACACCATTAAGGGTTTTCCTTTTTCTCGTATAATGCGAATTGCATTTTTGTAACAAACGATCTCTGCTTTCACTTCTTTCAACCAGTCCATACCGATTATCACATCAAAACTCCCTAACTCTACTGGTATCAAATCAATCTTAAATGTTTCGCTAACCAGTTTAATTTCTCGATTCCGACATATATTATCTGCTGAAATTAATTTACCATTTGCTAATTCGAGTAAAAATTTACTATCCAAAGGCGTCAATGGACAACTTAATTTAGCACAAAAATCTCTACTCATATAGCTTCTATCCGCACCCGAATCAAATAAAACGTAAGCAGATTTATTGTCAATAAGAAACGTACCCGTAACAAGCTCCGGGTCTTCCTGTGCCTCTGCCGCATTAATATTGAAAACTCTTCCGCGGCCTTGTCCATTCGTGTTCTCCTGGTTCGGGCAATTTCTAATAATGTGGCCCGGTTTTCCACATTTATAACAAACTACATTGGCATAGCTTGCTCCGACACTACTTGCTCCGCCATTACTCGTTCCGACACCATTTGTTCCTTTTGTTCTATTAACCCCTGGTCCGTAGACCTCACACTTCGCCGCGCTATGACCATTTCTTTTACACTTGTTGCAAAATTTGGTGCAGAACCCCGAGTGATACTTTTCACACCTTTGGCATAGCTGTTTCTGATTGTTGTTGTTGTTGCGGTTATTATTGTTGTTGGGATGATTGTTGTAGTTGCTGTTGCTGTTGTTGTTGTTGTTGTTGTTATTGTTGTTGTTGAGCCGTTTGTTGTAGTTGCGATTGATGTTGCGATTGTTGTTGTTGTTGTATTGGTGATTCTTATCACCATTTTCCTCCCACTTTCTTTTGACTTGCTTCACATTGGCCTCTTCAGCAGTCTGTTCTTTAATTCTTTCTTCAATCTGGTTCACTAGTTTGTGAACCATTCTACATGCCTGTTGTATGGAGGCGGGCTCGTGTGAACTTATATCTTCTTGGATTCTTTCTGGTAATCCTTTCACAAACGCGTCGATCTTCTCTTCCTCATCTTCGAATGCTCCCGGACACAATAGGCACAATTCTGTGAATCGTCTTTCATACGTGGTAATATCAAATCCTTGGGTTCGTAACCCTCTAAGTTCTGTCTTGAGCTTATTGACCTCGGTTCTGGGACGGTACTTCTCGTTCATCAAGTGCTTGAATGCTGACCACGGTAGTGCGTACGCATCATCTTGTCCCACTTGCTCTAGATAGGTATTCCACCATGTTAACGCAGAACCTGTAAAGGTATGCGTAGCGTACTTCACTTTGTCCTCTTCAGTACACTTACTTATGGCAAACACCGATTCGACCTTCTCGGTCCACCGTTTCAATCCGATCGGTCCTTCGGTTCCATCAAATTCCAAAGGTTTGCAGGCAGTGAATTCTTTGTAGGTGCATCCTACACGATTTCCTGTACTGCCAGATCCAAGGTTATTGTTGGTATATAGCGCAGCCTGTACTGCGGCTATGTTTGAAGCTAGAAAAGTACGGAATTCCTCTTCATTCATATTCACGGTGTGTCGAGTAGTCGGTGCCATTTCCTTCAAAATAGTTAAATGGAACAAGTTAATCATACAGAATATTAAGAGTAGTTAATAGTATTTCGTAGCATAATATGAACTCATTTATAAAAGCTTTTTCTTCATATTAGCGTTTTATAAGTTTAAATTTGGGTAGTACCTACCCGTTAAGTTCATACTTAGTAGCTAATATACAATTCAACTACTACAATTCTATATGAAAAACTGATTGTAATAATATTTCGCGTTCAAACTTTTACACAATATTTTACAAACTTACAATACCGCTTATTTTACATGTAGCATGAAATATAGCACACAATAAATTTGATACAAGATGGTTGTGAAGATAATTCTAGCTAGTACACAAGTCGTTCAGCAAAGGCAATAAAGACACGTAATTCATACGTCCAGAAACAAGTCATGCATTCTGGTTTTACTAGGATTACTTCCCATCCTTGGTCTTGTGGAACATAACCGTTATGGCCGTTGATAAGACAGCGTGTTGTAACGTCGTCAAAGGGACGAGGGTTACGTAATGACCAACAGTCTCGTAATAACCTAAAAACCTCATTTCTTACCCCAATTACCGACTCCGTCACTTGAGGGAACGTTTTGTTTAATAGTTGTAGCCCGATGTTCTTGTTCTCACTTTGGTGAGAAGCGAACATTACTAACCCGTAAGCATAACATGCTTCTTTATGTTGCATGTTAGCCGCTTTTTCTAAATCACGAAGTCCTATATTTGGATATACTGAGTCAAAATAATTTCTTAACCTGTTGCGTAAAATAGCATTTGGGTTCCCCGCAATATATGCGTCAAAGTAAACACATCGTAACTTATGGATTTCCCAATGTGATATCCCCCATCTTCCGAACGAAAGCCTTTTATAAACCAAATCATTCTTGGAACGTTCTTCGAATGTCTTACAAACTGATCTCGCCTTAAATAGTTGTGCCGAGGAGTTCTGACCGACTCTAGACAAGATTTCATCAATCATGTCTCCGGGTAGGTCTCTTAAAATATTGGGTTGTCTATCCATTTTGTGTTTTTATACTGTAAAATAGACAAGAGTTAGATTCATAAAAAAAAATACTTATTAATACAAGCAATTTTTACATATATCATAAAGCATAAGCACACTATATTACATATATTACACCACACGAATACAACTATCTTATTCCGACTCGCTTGTTTCTTCTTCTTTGGTTTTGGTTCGTTTTCCCAAGTTTCTAGGGATATATGATGTTCCCCTAATACGAGCCGTTATTTTCCACATTGGTTTAGAAAAACCTGGTGGTTTAGAGGTTCCCGGGTCATTGTTACAACTTAAGGACTTCGGGGGTTGACGATACATATAAAGTTCATCGGGGTTGGAATTAGATTTCTCTATTTTTATGCCCTTTCCCTTATTATTTTCTTTTGCCTTTTTAAATTCAGTTGGGGTAATTTCTATAACATCATCGGAATTCTCGTCGGAATCCGATTCATCGGAGAATTGGTAATCAGCCCAATATTTTGCTTCCTTAGCGGAAACACCATTGACCATAATTAACCTTGGTCGGTTGGTTGAGGATTTTCTTTTACTTAACCGTTTTATTATTTCCCCCACCGGTTCTATTTCTTCATCCGGTTCCGATTCTTCTTCCGATTCCGATTCTTCTTCTGGTTCCGACTCTTCTTCCGGTTCCTCTTCGGGAACTTGTGAATCAGTCCACGAATCATTCCAATTTACATTTGACTCTTCATTATTATTAGGTGAGTCAATGAGACTTGTTCTAGAGGTAGACATCTATCACATAATATCAAACGCGTTAAGAGATTAATATATCACATAATATTCACATGTTAAAAATATATAGTTTCCAACAAAATTTGTTAAGCAATCATTTTTCAAGTAAACACGGTCGAAGTCCAGACTCACTAATGCATCCTAACAAACTAGATAAGACACACTAATGCAAAATTCTGGTTCTCTAAGACCATCGCTCTGATACCAACTGAAATGTCCCGTTCTTATTGATTAAAAACGTTCCATATTAATTGATTTCGTTGCGAGGTTTTGACCTCTATATGAGACATTTTTCAAAGACTGCATTCATTTTTAAACAAACCATAACCTTTATTTCATCAATAAAGGTTTAAAAAGCTTTACGTAGATTATCAAATAATGATAATCTAAAATATCCTGTTTACACACGACCATTACATAATGGTTTACAATACAAATATGTTACAAAAAAATAAGTTTCTTGAATGCAGTTTTTACACAATATCATACAAGCATGGACTCCAAATCTTGTCCTTATTTAAGTATGCAACAGCGGAAGCTCTTAATAATCACCTGAGAATAAACATGCTTAAAACGTCAACAAAAATGTTGGTGAGTTATAGGTTTAACCTATATATATCAAATCATAATAATAGACCACAAGATTTCATATTTCAATACACATCCCATACATAGAGATAAAAATCATTCATATGGTGAACACCTGGTAACCGACATTAACAAGATGCATATATAAGAATATCCCCATCATTCCGGGACACCCTTCGGATATGATATAAATTTCGAAGTACTAAAGCATCCGGTACTTTGGATGGGGTTTGTTAAGCCCAATAGATCTATCTTTAGGATTCGCGTCAATTAGGGTGTCTGTTCCCTAATTCTTAGATTACCAGACTTAATAACAAGGGGCATATTCGATTTCGATAATTCAACCATAGAATGTAGTTTCACGTACTTGTGTCTATTTTGTAAATCATTTATAAAACCTGCATGTATTCTCATCCCAAAAATATTAGATTTTAAAAGTGGGACTATAACTCACTTTCACAGATTTTTACTTCGTCGAGAAGTAAGACTTGGCCACTGTTGATTCACGAACCTATAACAATATATACATATATATTAAAGTATGTTCAAAATATATTTACAACACTTTTAATATATTTTGATGTTTTAAGTTTATTAAGTCAGCTGTCCTCGTTAGTAACCTACAACTAGTTGTCCACAGTTAGATGTACAGAAATAAATCAATAAATATTATCTTGAATCAATCCACGACCCAGTGTATACGTATCTCAGTATTGATCACAACTCAAACTATATATATTTTGGAATCAACCTCAACCCTGTATAGCTAACTCCAACATTCACATATAGAGTGTCTATGGTTGTTCCGAAATATATATAGATGTGTCGACATGATAGGTCGAAACATTGTATACGTGTCTATGGTATCTCAAGATTACATAATATACAATACAAGTTGATTAAGTTATGGTTGGAATAGATTTGTTACCAATTTTCACGTAGCTAAAATGAGAAAAATTATCCAATCTTGTTTTACCCATAACTTCTTCATTTTAAATCCGTTTTGAATGAATCAAATTGCTATGGTTTCATATTGAACTGTATTTTATGAATCTAAACAGAAAAAGTATAGGTTTATAGTCGGAAAAATAAGTTACAAGTCGTTTTTGTAAAGGTAGTCATTTCAGTCGAAAGAACGACGTATAGATGACCATTTTAGAAAACATACTTCCACTTTGAGTTTAACCATAATTTTTGGATATAGTTTCATGTTCATAATAAAAATCATTTTCTCAGAATAACAACTTTTAAATCAAAGTTTATCATAGTTTTTAATTAACTAACCCAAAACAGCCCGCGGTGTTACTACGACGGCGTAAATCCGGTTTTACGGTGTTTTTCGTGTTTCCAGGTTTTAAATCATTAAGTTAGCATATCATATAGATATAGAACATGTGTTTAGTTAATTTTAAAAGTCAAGTTAGAAGGATTAACTTTTGTTTGCGAACAAGTTTAGAATTAACTAAACTATGTTCTAGTGATTACGAGTTTAAACCTTCGAATAAGATAGTTTTATATATATGAATCGAATAATGTTATGAACATCATTACTACCTCAAGTTTAGTAGGTAAACCTACTGGAAGTGACAAGAAATGATCTAGCTTCAAAGGATCTTGGATGGCTTGAAAGTTCTTGAAGTAGGATCATGACACAAAAACAAGTTCAAGTAAGATTTTTGCTCGAAATAAGATAGTTTATAGTTATAGAAATTGAATCAAAGTTTGAATATGAATATTACCTTGAATAAGAAAGATAACCTACTGTATATAACAAAGGTTTCTTGATCTTAGATGATTACTTGGAATGGATTAGGAAGCTTGGAAGTAAATTAGTAAACTTGAAGGGATTTTTGAAGTATTCTTGAAGTGTTCTTCCTATGATGATTATAGCTTGATTCTTGAAGTGATTTTTGATGAAGATGATGATTAACTACTGGAAAAATACGTTCATAATAGTGTGGGTGTGTTGAGAGAGAATTAGAAAGAGATTTGGAAGTGAAATGGAGTGAATGATGAGTGTTAATTGGTGAGTGGTGAGTGGGGTTAAAAGGAGTTCTAGTTAGTTGACTAGCTCATGGTAGAAGTTAAAATTGATTAGTCATACATGACATAATCAAGAGTGGAATCCCATGCTAGTTCCTATTGGTATATACCCATAGTAAGTACGTTTTGAAGCTGTGTATAATACGGGTAAGAATACGACTAGAATTCTTGATGAAAGAAAAGAATGGGAAAGTAACTGTAACCATTTTCGTTAAGTATGAGTGTTTTGATATATGTCTTGAAGTCTTCCAAAAGTATTTTAATACATATAAATACACTACATGTATATACATTTTAACGGAGTCGTTAGGTCATCGTTAGTCGTTACATGTAAGTGTTGTTTTGAAACCTTTAAGTTAACGATCTCAATTAATGTTGTTAACCCATTGTTTATTATATCTAATGAGATGTTAAATTATTATATTATCATGATATTATGATATATTAATATATCTTAATATGATATATATACATTTAAATGTCGTTACAACGATAATCGTTACATATATGTCTCGTTTCGAAATCCTTAAGTTAGTAGTCTTGTTTATATGTATATAACTCATTGTTAATATACTTATGGAGATACTTACTTATCATAATCTCATGTTAACCATATGTATATCCATATATATATCGTCAAGTCGTTTTTACAAGTTTTAACGTTCGTGAATCGCCGGTCAACTTGGGTGGTCAATTGTCTATATGAAACATATTTCAATTAATCAAGTCTTAACAAGTTTGATTGCTTAACATGTTGGAAACATTTAATCATGTAAATATCAATCTCAATTAATATATATAAACATGGAAAAGTTCGGGTCACTACAGTTTTGACCTCTATATGAGACGTTTTTCAAAGACTGTATTCATTTTTAAAACAACCATAACCTTTATTTTATCAATAAAGGTTTTAAAAACATTACATAGATTATCAAATAATGATAATCTAAAATATACTGTTTACACACGACCATTACATAATGGTTTACAATAGAAATATATTACATAGACATATGTTTCTTGAATGCAGTTTTTACACAATATCATACAAACATGGACTCCAAATCTTGTCCTTATTTTAGTATGCAACAGCGGAAGCTCTTAGTATTCACCTGAGAATAAACATGCTTTAAACGTCAACAAAAATGTTGGTGAGTTATAGGTTTAACCTATATATATCAAATCGTAACAATAGACCACAAGATTTCATATTTCAATACACATCTCATACATAGAGATAAAAATCATTCATATGGTGAACACCTGGTAACCGACATTAACAAGATGCATATATAAGAATATCTCCATCATTCCGGGACACCCTTCGGATATGATATAAATTTCGAAGTATTAAAGCATCCGGTACTTTGGATGGGGTTTGTTAGGCTCAATAGATCTATCTTTAGGATTCGCGTCAATTAGGGTGTCTGTTCCCTAATTCTTAGATTACCAGACTTAATAAAAAGGGGCATATTCAATTTCGATAATTCAACCATAGAATGTAGTTTCACGTACTTGTGTCTATTTTGTAAATCATTTATAAAACCTGTATGTATTCTCATCCCAAAAATATTAGATTTTAAAAGTGGGACTATAACCCACTTTCACAGATATTTCCTTCCTTGGAAATAAGACTTGGCCACGTATCGATTCACGAACCTATACAAATATGTACATATATATCAAAGTATGATCAAAATATAATTACAACCATTTTTATTATGTTTTAAAGATTTGAGTGTATTAAGTCAGCTGTCCTCGTTAGTAACCTACAACTAGTTGTCCACAGTTAGATGTACAGAAATAAATTGATATTTATTATCTTGAATTAATCCACGACCCAGTGTATACACGTCTCAGGCTAGATCACAACTCAAAGTATATATATTTTTGGAATCACCTCAACCCTGTATAGCTAACTCCAACATTACTGCATATAGAGTGTCTATGGTTGTTCTAAATAATATGTATACATGGGTCGATATGATATGTCAAAACATTTGCATACATGTCTATGATATCCCAAGATTACATAATATATTAGAATACATGTATAATACAATATAAGTTATCTAGAATATGATTTGTATAGATTTGTTAAACATTTCACGTAGCTAAAAAGATCAAAAATATCCAATCTTGTTTTACCCATAACTTCTTCATTTTAAATCCGTTTTGAGTGAATCAAATTGCTATGGTTTCATATTGAACTCTAATTTAAGAATCCAAACCGAAAAAGTATAGGTTTATAGTCGAAAATTTAAGTTACATGTCAATTATTAAATAGGTAGTCATTTCCGTCGAAAGAACGACATCTTGATGACCATTTTGAAAAACATACTTTCACTTTGAGTTTAACCAAGATTTTTGGATATAGTTTCATGTTCATATGAAAAATCATTTTCCCAGAAGAACAACTTTTAAATCAAAGTTTATCATAGTTTTTAATTATCCAAACCAAAACAGCCCCCGGTTTCACTACGACGGCGTATATCTGATTTTATGGTGTTCATCGTGTTTCCAGGTTTTAAATCATTAAGTGGGCATATCATATAGATATAGAACATGTGTTTAGTTGATTTTAAAAGTCAAGTTAGAAGGATTAACTTTTGTTTGCGAACAAGTTTAGAATTAACTAAACTATGTTCTAGTGATTACAAGTTTAAACCTTTGAATAAGATAGCTTTATATGTATGAATCGAATGATGTTATGAACATCATTACTACCTCAAGTTTTCTGGATAAAACTACTGGAAATTAGAAAAATGGATCTAGCTTCAAAGGATTCTTGGATGGCTTGAAAGTTCTTGAAGCAGAATCATGACACGAAAACAATTCAAGTAAGATTTTCACTCGAAATAAGATTGTTATAGTTATAGAAATTGAATCAAAGTTTGAATATGAATATTACCTTGAATTAGAAAGATAACCCACTATAAATAACAAAGGTTCCTTGATCTTAGATGATTACTTGGAATGGATTAGAAAGCTTGGAAGTAGAATTGCAAACTTGGAAGTATTCTTGATTTTTATGAAACTATACTTATGGAATTTATGAAGAACACTTAGAACTTGAAGATGGAACTTGAGAGAGATAATTTAGATGAATAAAATTGAAGAATGAAAGTGTTTGTAGGTGTTTTTGGTCGTTGGTATATGGATTAGATATAAAGGATATGTAATTTTGTTTTCATGTAAATAAGTCATGAATGATTACTAATATTTTTGTAATTTTATGAGATATTTCATGCTAGTTTCCAAATGATGGTTCCCACATGTGTTAGGTGACTTACATAGGCTGCTAAGATCTGATCATTGGAGTGTATATACCAATAGTACATACATCTAAAAGCTGTGTATTGTACGAGTACGAATACGGGTGCATACGAGTAGAATTGTTGATGAAACTGAACGAGGATGTAATTGTAAGCATTTTTGTTAAGTAGAAGTACTTTGATATGTGTCTTGAAGTCTTTCAAAAGTGTAAGAATACATATCAAAACACAACATGTATATACATTCTAATGGATTCGTTAAGTCTTCGTTAGTCGTTACATGTAAGTGTTGTTTTGAAACTTTTAAGTTAACGATCTCAATTAATGTTGTTAACCCAATGTTTATTATATCAAATGAGATGTTAAATTATTATATTATCATGATATTATGATGTATGAATATCTCTTAATATGATACATACATTAAAATATCGTTACAACGATAATCGTTACATATAAGTCTCGTTTCGTAATTCTTGAGTTAGTAGTCTTGTTTTTACATATATAGTTCATTGTTAACACACTTAATGATATATTTAAATATCATTTTATCATGTTAAATATAGTGTATCAATATCTTAATATGATACATATGTATTTAGTAGACGTTATCATAACGATAATCGTTATATATATCATTTCGAGTTTCTTAACTTAGTAATCTCATTTCTTATGTATATCACACATTGTTAATATACTTAGTGAGATACTTACTCATCATAATCTCATGTCAACCATATATATATATATATATATATATATATATATATATATATATATATATATATATATATATATATATATATACCACAACATGTAGTTTTCACAATTTTGTAACGTTCGTGAATCGCCGGTCAACTTGGGTGATCAATTGTCTATATGAAACTTATTTCATTTAATCAAGTCTTAACAAGTTTGATTGCTTAACACGTTGGAAATATTTAGTCATGTAAATATCAA
The DNA here is from genome assembly GCF_046630445.1 of Rutidosis leptorrhynchoides. NCBI lineage: Eukaryota > Viridiplantae > Streptophyta > Magnoliopsida > Asterales > Asteraceae > Rutidosis > Rutidosis leptorrhynchoides. The sequence goes on from NC_092334.1 coordinate 156,456,711, forward strand.
TCTCAATTAATATATATAAACATGTAAAAGTTCGGGTCACTACAGTGCCTACCCGTTAAATAAATTTCGTCCCGAAATTTTAAGCTGTTGAATGTGTTGACGAATCTTCTGGAAATAGATGCGAGTATTTCTTCTTCATCTGATCTTCATGCTCCCAGGTGAACTTGGGTCCTCTACGAGCATTCCATCGAACCTTAACAATCGGTATCTTGTTTTGCTTAAGCCTCTTAATCTCACGATCCATTATTTCGATGGGTTTTTCAATGAATTGAAGTTTTTCATTGATTTGGATTTTGTCCAACAGAATAGTGAGATCTTCTTTAGCAAAACATTTCTTCAAATTCGAGACGTGGAAAGTGTTATGTACAGCCGCGAGTTGTTGAGGTAGCTCCAGTTGGTAAGCTACTGGTCCGACACTGATAGTGCTCCAAATGAACATATATTTAGTAGCAATATCCTCCCAATATGTAAATTATTTAGTTGTAATTGTCCTATTTTAAGTTGTAATCGTTTATATTAAATAAGTGCGAAGACAAAAGGCGAAAACGGCAATTTGAAGACGCAAATGACCAAAAAGCTCAAATGTACGAGATACAATCCAAGTGGTTCAATTTATTGATAAGAAACGTCTAAAAATGACAAAAGTACAAGTTGCAGAACGCAAAGTACAACATATTAAATTATACGAAAGGTAGTTCAAAAATCCGGAACCGGGACCTGAGCCAACTATCAACGCCCGACGCAACGGACCAAAAATTATGAGTCTACTATGCACAAGAATATAATATAATATATATATAATTATATAAAATTATATATATTATATTATATAATTAAATATAACGTCGACAAGCTAGCAAACAAAGCAATTAGGCATGGCCAGACTGGCCATGCGATCGCATGAGATTAACACTGAGAACCCATGCGATCGCATGGGCCTCAGGATCAGACCACATCTATAAAAGGCAACGAGTTTTGTCCATAAAAAATAATAATAATAATAATACTCTGTAATAAATATATATATATATATAATATATATATATATATATATATATATATATATATATATATATATATATATATATATATATATATATATATATATATATATATATATATATATATATATATATATATAATAATATATATATATATATATATATATATATATAGTATAGGGTAGTTTTATATTAGATTAGTTTTGGGTTATGCAAAGGTTATTTTACGGGTTTTAAAGTCGGAGCTCTGTCCGTGTAACACTACGCGATAAATAATCAATGTAAGCTATGTTCTCCTTTTTAAATTAATGTCTCGTACTTAAGTTATTATTATGCTTATTTGAGCCAAAGTAATCATGATGTTGGACTAAATATTAAAGACGGGGTAATTGGGCTTTGTACCTTAATTGGGGTTTGGACAAAAGAACGACACTTGTGGAAATTAGACTATGGGCTATTAATGGGCTTTATATTTGTTTAACTAAATGATAGTTTGTTAATTTTAATATAAAGATTTACAATTGGACGTCCCTATAAATAACCATATACACTCGATCGGACACGATGGGCGGGATATTTATATGTACGAATAATCGTTCATTTAACCGGACACGGGAATGGATTAATAGTCTATGGAATTATTAAAACAGGGGTGAAATTATGTACAAGGACACTTGGCATAATTGATAACAAAGTATTAAAACCTTGGGTTACACGCAGTCGATATCCTGGTGTAATTATTAAACAAAGTATTAAAACCTTGTTACAGTTTAAGTCCCCAATTAGTTGGAATATTTGACTTCGGGTATAAGGATAATTTGACGAGGACACTCGCACTTTAAATTTATGACCGATGGACTGTTATGGACAAAAACCAGACGGACATATTAAATAATCCAGGACAAAGGACAATTAACCCATGGGCATAAAATTAAAATCAACACGTCAACCATCATGGTTACGGAAGTTTAAATAAGCATAATATATTTTTTTCATATTTCATCGTACTTTTATTTACACGCTATTTTATTTAACGTCATTTATTTATTGTCATTTATTTTTCGCTACTTTAATTATCGTCATTTATATTTTGCATTAGGTTTTAATTGTAACTTAAAATATAAAATCGACAAAGCAGTCATTAAACGGTAAACCCCCTTTTATATATTATCAATATAATATATTTTGTACAAATATAATTGTTTAAAAATATAGTGTGCAATAAGCCCGCTCCTTGTGGAACGAACCGGACTTACTAAAAACTATACTACTCTACGATTAGGTACACTGCCTATAGTGTTGTAGCAAGGTTTAGGTATATCTATTTTGTAAATAAATAATTAAAACTTGTGTAATATTTCGTCGTATTTCGTATTTAAAATATAAGCTATTTCATATACACCTCGCATAACATCAAGTTTTTGAATATCCCCACACTTGAACGTTGCTTGTCCTCAAGCAATATATAACTTGAAATAAAATCACACTTCACTCGAATCATTTTTTTATTCTCACACTTTATACATCAGTGATTTTGATACAGTGGTATAAAAATGATAGTAACGATGTGGTTTACAGTCCCACATGACTATGAAAATTTAGATCCTTTAAAGAAATTGGATCTTTATGAAAACATTTGATCTTTTGAAAATTCAAGCTAGATTTTACCGTAGACAAGTTTTCCGGAATAACCCTTCACCAGTGTTGCAAAATATTTTTGTGGGTTTTGTGGGTTTCATATTTGAAAATTTTAGCTCAACATTTGCGGTTTTGTGTCACCCACTTGCTAACCTTGTATTAGGAAAGCAATACGTCCAGTTTACTTGTCCCGTATATTACCTTTCGGCAAACTACCTTCCGGTTGTAAAGGAAAGCGATGAACAAGAAACTGTTAAGGCAATGTCTAATGACATGCATTTGTTCATGGTCTAAAACGTGTCGGATGCAATTACTATCCTTTGTAGGAGCAATAGTAAAACTCACCCTGTAGTTTTTCGGTCTGGCACAAGGTCCTGTCTTTGACCATGCTATGCAACCACCGTTCTTACGGTTGACACCCGATTTGGTTCAGGTGACCTAATGAATTCCAGGTGAATTCCTAGGATTTTACGTTCAATGGTAATGAACGCATTGAAAATGGGTTTTTAGAAAACAAATCAGTTTGTAATTTGATCAAGATATTTTCTCGTTCAAGCTCGAGTTTAGATATCATTGAATTCTCAATCTTTAAGGTCAATCTCAAGGATTGAGTAATATCAGGCTTAAAAGCTGATTTTTAATCTTTTAAGGAGATTATCCTTTCTGGGAGTCTGATTCATTAGTCTTATCAAGCTAATTTGCACGGCGCCTCCCCATTTTACGAGACAGATCCTCTCATGGTTAGGATAAGTCTGACCACTTGGCGACCCTGTTTGATACTGAGGTCCGTGGATTTCCTGCTGATTTTAGTGATGACTTTTCTAGATTTTTCGTCAACCTACAGCTGGTCTGGACGACAACTTCATGACCTAAATCAAGAAGCGCATTTCTTTTTCGAAAGACTTTACTTCCTTTTAATGATGGAATTGATTCATCGTGTAGATCCATCTTTTCTTTTATCTTTACTATAATATTGCAGGTAAAACAGTCAATTTAGTCCAAAACAAAAGCACCTGCAATAAACTTTACAGAAACATGTGATAGATAGTTTTTAATTGAATAACTTGGTACATTCTCCCCACACTTTGCTTTTTTTCATTCGTCTTTTTATATCTTAATAAATAAATTCAAGCGTTTTAGCTGTTTCTCAATTTATGTCCTTTCCGAGGTAACAATAATTTCGGTATTAACACCTAGTTTTATCGTTCATAAATATGTATAAACATGATTTTGAATTCATTTAGTTGAAAAAATTTTAAAATTTTCACAATATTTAGAAAATAAGCCAAGTATAAATCCAAGAGAATTTATAACCCTTCCCCACACTTTAGATCATGCAATGCCCTCATTTGCATGAAATCAGACTCTAATTATAAATTCATGAGGGTGATTAGTGTAGAAAAGTGATTGAAAATACCCAGTTTGTTGTAAAGACCCGTCCTAATCCATCCAGACGAAGTCCATATCGATTATAAACGATTCACAACAGTTGATTTCATCGCGAGGTATTTGACCTCTATAGGATACATTTTACAAACATTGCATTCAATTTTAAAAGACAATCTTTCTTTACAACGAAAATTGACGGCATGCATACCATTTCAGAATATATCCAACTATAATTGACTTAATAATAATCTTGATGAACTCGACGACTCGAATGCAACGTCTTTTGAAATATGCCATGAATGACTCCAAGTAATGTTTCTAAAATGAGCAAATACACAGCGGAAGATTTCTTTCGTACCTGAGAATTGACATACTTTAAAGTGTCAACCAAAAGGTTGGTGGGTTCATTAGTTTATCATAAACAATCATTTCATAATTTTAATAGACCACAAGATTTCATATTTCCAATTCTCATAAATAAACGTCCCATGCATAGAGACAACAATATCATTCATATGGATTGAACACCTGGTAATCGACATTAACAATATGCATATAAGAATATCCCCATCATTCCGGGATCCTCCTTCGGACATGATATAAATTTCGAAGTACTAAAGCATCCGGTACTTTGGATGGGGCTTGTTGGGCCCGATAGATCTATCTTTAGGATTCGCGTCAATTAGGGTGTCTGTTCCCTAATTCTAAGATTACCAGACTTAATAAAAAGGGGCATATTCGATTTCGATCATTCAACCATATAATGTAGTTTCAATTACTTGTGTCTATTTCGTAAAACAGTTATAAAAACAGCGCATGTATTCTCAATCCCAAAAATATATATATAAAAAGGGAGTAATGAAAACTCACTCAATGTATTTTGTAGTAAAAATACATATAACGATATTGAACAATGCAGGGTTGGCCTCGGATTCACGAACCTATATCATGTATATATATATTAACACATATAATAGTAATCGAACAAATTTATATATATATATATATATATATATATATATATATATATATATATATATATATATATATATATATATATATATATTATTAGTTGTTATTCTAGTAACTTATGTTTCATTAATGGCTTAGTTAGCTATATTTATTTTATATACTGTAGATAAATACTTAGTATTTATTATACTTATATCCGTATAGTTATGTTATATGTAATAAATATATTTTCCTTATATATAATATTTATTGAGTAAATTAGTAATAGTAATCTTAATAGTGATAATGAAAATAACAATTTTTGATAATAATAATAGTCAAATTTGTTTGTAGTAATAATGATAATAAAAGTAATGTAAATAAAATTATGTAAAAATCATGTTAATGATAGTAATATTTAATTATAACGTTAATTTTAATGTTAATGATAATAACAATAATAATGTTAATAATAATAATAATAATAATAATAATATAATAATAATAATAATAATAATAAAAATAAAAATAAAATAAGAAAGGCTACCTTATAGTATCAAGCCTAACAATAAACGCCCATGCCCGAGCTCGAACTCGCGACCTCTCATTCCTCAACACCACACCCTAACCAATCCCTCTGTTTCTAATTTTCTGATCTAATTCTAAGCTTAAATTTATTTAAGCCATGTCTTACTGCCTTCTTTAAAAAAATTACGCCCCAGACTAGAATTGAACCTGTGACCTCCTGTTAGCCTAACAACAACTCCGACCACTCCTCTAACTGTTTCTTTCTGGATTAATTCGCAACCAAATTTATTTATCCCATAAAGTCGGCTGTTTTCCTTTTCTAATTCAACCATCATTATAAAAAAAATTCACATGTCCACTTGCAAAAAATGGGTCGACCATTTTTGTCCCACTACATGTGTCCTACTTCTTTATTTCTTTTTTTTTTAATAAAGCAATACATAAAGCAATATATAAAGCAACTCATCTAATACACCTTCTCCATTTTTTTTTAAATCATCATCATATTCTACTCTTCATTATCATGTATGACACTATCATTATCTTACTTGTCATTATCACACTTTATAGAAACAGAGACGTGATGCAGCAGGAGTAAATTAGTGAAGATGGTTGTTTGGGTTTGGTTTTGAGACTTCGACAGAGAAAATATATATATATATATATATATATATATATATATATATATATATATATATATATATATATATATATATATATATATATATATATATATATATATATATATATATATATATATGCAGCAGCTACAGTGTTCATCGAATAGAAGTAGATATAACCGAGACATTGGTAACGGGTTGATATAGTAATAGAAGTAGCAATCACGCTCTTTTAACAAGTGGTTTCGTTGGGCTGTTTCAAAGGAATGGGATTTCAAAACAGATGGAGCAACATCGTATGAGCACAAAGGTGGTGATAGTGGTTTTAGGTGTTGAGCTCATGAAGAAGGAAGAACAAGGAACAAGACGAAAATAGTAGCCTATTTTGATATAGATGTCGATGGGGTTTGATGGGTTACGAATTGAAGGTGGTGATGAGGTGATGGGTTTCTCGAATGGTGGTAGCAATCGGGTAAATAACATAATGTAAAGGTTGCAGGTGGAAATATAATGATGAATGGAGTGGCGGTTTTATATTCATATATGTATCTCATATATGTACATATTTATGATGATATAAAATAAAGCAAGGAGGTATATTAGAGTTTTGTTCGAATGGCACGAGTAGTACAAGTTTGTTGATGGTTAAGTTTGTAAGTTGTGGGGTTTGTTATTTAAGAGTGAAAGTGGTGATCATGGTGGTCGTTTGATGGTTAGCCGAATCAAAAGGGAAGGAGAAGGAAGTTTGTGTTGGTGTAGTCAAGTAACAAAAGGTGATAAGAATGGTGATGAGTTTTCTCCTCACATATATATTAGATAAGATAGTGGTCAAGTGTAAGCAAAAAAACAAAATCAATATAAACTCAAATCATAAAATGGTGCATAATTACTTCACGAATACATCAACCAATAAAGAATAAAGTAATAATAAAATATTAATAATAATTAATAATAATAATAAATATTATATTATATTATAAAAATGAATTTGAAAGTTTTAAAGTGCGTAAATGAAATCACATGTTACATAGTTGGTCAGAGATGCTTTCCATCTTTCTCAATATGTAATAATATATAAATATATAATATAATAATTATAGTATAATAATCATAAGGAGCCTTTAAGAAACAGTAAGTCAGTTGATAATTTAAGTTCACGGATTAATTTACCATCACTCTGCCGACAGTGTATCCCGTATGGCTAAATCGTGTCCATTGCTAAACAGTTAACGTATAGAAGTGTTCTTAAAAATCCCAAATTTTTAGTTTACATATATTTAATTTATTTCACTCATTAACTGTTTGAAACCTGATCAAAAGGGTTCGGTAATTAATTATTTTCTGTACCAAATAACATGTACGGAGTACTAAAATTTAAACTAAAAAAAAAATAAAAATATTTTTGACTAAACTAAAGTCTTCGTAGTCAATTTACAGTCCAACTTTTATTTTAATCCTTCATGAACATGTACAATATCTATATTAAAACTAACAAAACATCAACCGAGTGTTACCGATGTTTGCCAATTAAGCTCGAAATCATTCCCATTTTCCATTTACTCTCTCTATATATAATCAGTTTTAAATAACAAGTTTTATCACATAAATATATATTATATATTTTTAAACAAATAGATTTAATATTATTTTATATATATTTCCAAGTAGTATTTATATACACATTTATATACACGCACATATATATGTATCTATTTACAAATAGTTGTTTGTGAATCGTCGAGAACAGTCGAAGGTCAATTGAATATATGAAACAGTTCAAAATTTTTGAGACTCAACATTACAGATTTGCTTATCGTGTCGGAATCATATAAGAATTAAGTTTAAATTTGGTCAGAAATTGCCGGGTCATCACAGTACCTACCCGTTAAAGAAATTTCGTCCCGAAATTTGAGTGAGGTGGTCATGGCTAACAATAAAAATATTTTCATGATGCATATGAGTTGATAAGTAGAGTTTTATCATTATTGAGTAATATGTATAAAACAATTCGATTATTCAAAGAGCACGAATGAAGCTATCATAAAAGAGTGAGATGAATAAATAAAGTTTTGTCTTAACTTTTGACGTTGTCTTTGTTGAATTCCGGAATTCAAGGGATTTAAAGAAAATCTATGAAATCTGATTCTTCAGCGAGTAAGGAAATTAAGATCTCTATAATTAAATACGGTGATCTACCTCGATTACTCTGTCTGATATTTCCATTATAAATTAAACTCTTCCGTTCCATTATTCTCACCATTCCTATACTTTCTTTCTTAGTTCATACATCCAAAAGATTATAAAAATGCTTAATCCAGTTCTAATTCTTGATATTTTCCTAATTATTATTCCTGTCATTCTTCTTTTCAATCTTTCACCAGAAAAATCTGTTTACTTCTATTTTGCTCTTGGGGTTATAGTGCTTTTAATTCTCCCGTGTTTTTATATTGAGATAAACATTGATACTCACGGTTTGTAATTTATGCGTTGTTATCGGGCTTTATATCTCCCCTTATATTTTAATGTCTCTATTTCTGTTTCCTATAATCATTGTCATCCACAGTTAATACTCCCTCCTATTTGCTGCGATTTATACTCCAATTTCTATTTCGGAGCTTTGTCCCTTCGTTTCTTCTTCTTGCGATTGAGCATCTCTTGTAATGGTCCAGAATTCGCAGATATAAGTTTTAGAATGAACATTGTTAATGTTCTACGAAGGGAATGGTAATGACACTATCTTGATTTGTTAAATTACCAGAATATCCGGAAAAGATAGAACTATCAAGAAAATATGTTCTTGATATGTTTATATATCAGGTAAAATGTAAAAGTCGTGTAACATGGCACATGATGACGTTATGATATGTGAATCATCACGTTCCATTAGAAACTCAGCATGACTTACTGTAATATAATCACGTTGATCAAGTGTCATTATATTATACTAACTCACGCATCAGTTCCCAACATTACTTCAATAACATTCATATTTTAAGCTCGAAAGTTTACAGAATATAGAACTAACAGTTTCTATATGATGTAACACTGATATCATGAAGAGATTAATGATTTCAGATAAGAATAGTTATGAAAATATCTTCAGAAATATGGAGGATATTTATAATGAAAGATACGATGATATCTTGGAATTTCTAATATCGATGGATGATGAAGAAGATTTATCCGTAAGGGTTTAGATTCGGAAGTAAGGTATTCGCTAAAGATTTCATCAGAACAGAATCGGTTGGATTCTTTGAAGTCAAACTTATTCTTTGTGATTTGTCCACGGCTTCCTTCATAGTTTCGCATAATCCGCTTTTCGGTACTAAATTTTCTATTGAGTGTTTCCAATACTCCATTCTTTATCATCAAACTTTCGACGGTTAAGGTCGTTTACGATTGTCTACGGGTTCTACTGCTTCATTCAGCTTCCTCAAAATTTGGAGCATTGATTCGTAGACTGGGTGCTTTTCAGAATTTCAGAATTGAAGATCGAAATTCTAGGAGATAATTGTTATATGTATACATATAACTATTGGTTTAGAAATGTTACGAGATTCGAAATACTGATTGCTGATTCTCGGTAATTAGTATGGTAATTATTGTTACAGGGTATAGATGAATGCACGATGGGGTTTCACTGAATATAATGATTTTTCGGAAAGTCCAGATTCATTGAAGTTGCTGGTAAGTTTACTGCTAATGTGGTGAAATATAAATGGTTCCCCGGTAACGATGACTAAAGGCAAACTTATATATCAAAGTTATAATAAGACCAATCCGGATGAAAAGTCGAAGTTGACTTGCTGAAGCTGTGACAAAACTGGCTATTTTGGAAAGAGATTGCAAAGTTATGTTGGGTAATAATAACACTAAAGGGATTAACACAGCTATGTGTTAAATGTTTACTCAGTTTCCGAGAGTTTTTTTTAGGTATATAACTATATGCATAAATCTTTCTTTCCGTAGATGAAATGCGGTTGGTTCATCCTCTCGTTTTAGGTGTTCCCAAGATTCTTGAAAGGTTTGAACGCAGATTGTAATTGTCAGATACAAATGAGGTTTAAGATGAAATCAAGTGGCAAACTTGAAGAATTGTTTAGTTTCATATGTTATAATCAATATTTTAATTCATTTTTAATTGTCCAATCTTGATAGTCCACATTCGATAGTCCACAGTTAACAGTCCAATAATTCATATATAGTTTAATACATAATATAATCGAATTAATTAATACGTGTCGTGACCCGTGTTTGTCTCAGACTCGATCACAACTCAAACTATATATATTATTATAGAATCAACCTCAACCCTGTATAGCTAACTCCCGCATTACTGCATATAGAGTGTCTATGGTTACTCCAAATAATATATATAGATGCGTCGATATGATATGTCAAAACCTTGTATACGTGTCCCGATATTTAAAGTGCGTAAAATAAATAACATAAATTAAATGACGATAAATAAAGTGCGTAAAGTAAATAACAGAAATTAAATGACAATAAATAAAATTGCGAGAATGTAATTTGTGATAATTAAATTGCGATAAATAAAGTGTAATCAGTTAGCTGGGAACAATTAGTTAGGTACAGTTAGCGTGGATTCTTAACAAAATTTCTCATAGTTAATTTGTTTGTTTCTAACAAATTTTATTTTGTCAAATGTTTCCTTCATTATGCCACTTGATTTTTGATAAATCAAAATCCAAATATGAAATTGGATGAATATGGTTATTCTGTGGTGAACGGATTTGTATATCGGTGGACGTAAGTAGGATAGTAAACGACTGTTGAATTAGATTTGAAGAATGTACAGTGTAACTTATTAATGTGAAATCTAAATATTCCTCGGGTATTACCTACCCGTTAAAATATTTTCACCATTAACAGTTTGTACATAAGAATTTTTAATTACAATCTTTATGAAAATATATATACATATATATTTTCTTCAGCTGAAATCATGGATTTAATGAGTCAATATGATATTAAACTCATTTTATTTACCGTTGGAACAAGAATATATAATCTCTAAAACATTAGAGATTACATAATCGCCATGTCGAACGAAGATAAATGATGTAGAACGATACGTAGAACGATAATTGTACTCAAGGTATAGAATGAGTCATTGAGGCATGGGTTGTTGATGGTACTGGTGTTGTTATTGATGGTACTGTTGGTGCCGGTGATGTTGTTGAAGCTGGTAATTTTTGCACCATATTCTCCAGATTGATTACTCAAACGCGAAGTTCGTTGACTTCTTCTATTATTTCGGGATGATTGTCGGTCGGTACGAGCGGATGAAGAAGGTTTAGAATTTTAGATAGAATACAATCGTGGTAAGATATTCGGGAAATGGGGGTGGAAAAGGTGTTTCAGACTGGTTCGCCGGTAAGTGCTTCAGGTTCATTGCCAAGAGGTAAATTCGGTTGGTGGGTGGAAAGGATCGCCTTCCTCTCGTCTCCATCGGTTAAGTCGACTACGAAACCATCAGATGAATTGAGGATGATTGATTGGTTGATTCATTCTAGTGACGTTGCCTCCGGAGCTTAGGTGAACATCCATATCGGAATAGCTGTCAGAATAACTATCGGATTAGCTATCGAAGTCTGAGGGACTCGAACTGGGTGAGGGATCCATCTCGTACGATCAGATGAAGGATTTTCGATAAGAAATAGATTATAGGATGTAGATTAGTACCCTGCAATACATAATTTACATATGCATGTATAATACTAAAATCCCATAAGTTACGGAGGAATCTACATAATATGTTAGGTAAAGTTTACAGTAATAGATATGCTAAGATATGAATTAGCAGATACGCTAAGATATGAATTTTGTCTATACACTATTCATGCAATACAGGCAATAAGATATGTCTAGATTAAGAATGATAAGCAAGTGATTCCCTAAGAATGATAAGCAGGAAATTTTCGACACGAAATGATAAGCAAAACTTTTAACATGCAGACACGGTCGGAGTCCAGACTCACTAATGCATCCTAACGACTTATCAGTTAGACACACTAATGCAGACCTGGTTCGCTAAGACCACCGCTCTGATACCAAATGTAAAGACCCGTCCTAATCCATCCAGACGAAGTCCATATCGATTATAAACGATTCACAACAGTTGATTTCATCGCGAGGTATTTGACCTCTATAGGATACATTTTACAAACATTGCATTCAATTTTAAAAGACAATCTTTCTTTACAACGAAAATTGACGGCATGCATACCATTTCAGAATATATCCAACTATAATTGACTTAATAATAATCTTGATGAACTCGACGACTCGAATGCAACGTCTTTTGAAATATGCCATGAATGACTCCAAGTAATGTTTCTAAAATGAGCAAATACACAGCGGAAGATTTCTTTCGTACCTGAGAATTGACATACTTTAAAGTGTCAACCAAAAGGTTGGTGGGTTCATTAGTTTATCATAAACAATCATTTCATAATTTTAATAGACCACAAGATTTCATATTTCCAATTCTCATAAATAAACGTCCCATGCATAGAGACAAAAATATCATTCATATGGATTGAACACCTGGTAATCGACATTAACAATATGCATATAAGAATATCCCCATCATTCCGGGATCCTCCTTCGGACATGATATAAATTTCGAAGTACTAAAGCATCCGGTACTTTGGATGGGGCTTGTTGGGCCCGATAGATCTATCTTTAGGATTCGCGTCAATTAGGGTGTCTGTTCCCTAATTCTTAGATTACCAGACTTAATAAAAAGGGGCATATTCGATTTCGATCATTCAACCATATAATGTAGTTTCAATTACTTGTGTCTATTTCGTAAAACAGTTATAAAAACAGCGCATGTATTCTCAATCCCAAAAATATATATATAAAAAGGGAGTAATGAAAACTCACTCAATGTATTTTGTAGTAAAAATACATATAACGATATTGAACAATGCAGGGTTGGCCTCGGATTCACGAACCTATATCATGTATATATATATTAACACATATAATAGTAATCGAACAAATTTATATATATATATATATATATATATATATATATATATATATATATATATATATATATTATTAGTTGTTATTCTAGTAACTTATGTTTCATTAATGGCTTAGTTAGCTATATTTATTTTATATACTGTAGATAAATACTTAGTATTTATTATACTTATATCCGTATAGTTATGTTATATGTAATAAATATATTTTCCTTATATATAATATTTATTGAGTAAATTAGTAATAGTAATCTTAATAGTGATAATGAAAATAACAATTTTTGATAATAATAATAGTCAAATTTGTTTGTAGTAATAATAATATTGTAATAATGATAATAAAAGTACTGTAAATAAAATTATGTAAAAATCATGTTAATGATAGTAATATTTAATTATAACGTTAATTTTAATGTTAATGATAATAACAATAATAATGTTAATAATAATAATAATAATAATAATATAATAATAATAATAATAATAATAATAATAATAAAAATAAAAATAAAATAAGAAAGGCTACCTTATAGTATCAAGCCTAACAATAAACGCCCATGCCCGGGCTCGAACTCGCGACCTCTCATTCCTCAACACCACACTCTAACCAATCCCTCTGTTTCCAATTTTCTGATCTAATTCTAAGCTTAAATTTATTTAAGCCATGTCTTACTGCCTTCTTTAAAAAAATTACGCCCCAGACTAGAATTGAACCTGTGACCTCCTGTTAGCCTAACACCAACTCCGACCACTCCTCTAACTGTTTCTTTCTGGATTAATTCGTAACCAAATTTATTTATCCCATAAAGTCGGCTGTTTTCCTTTTCTAATTCAACCATCATTATAAAAAAAATTCACATGTCCACTTGCAAAAAATGGGTCGACCATTTTTGTCCCACCAGCATGTGTCCTACTTCTTTCTTTCTTTTTTTTTTTTTAATAAAGCAATACATAAAGCAATATATAAAGCAACTCATCTAATACACCTTCTCCATTTTTTTTAAATCATCGTCATATTCTACTCTTCATTATCATGTATGACACTATCATTATCTTACTTGTCATTATCACACTTTATAGAAACAGAGACGTGATGCAGCAGGAGTAAATTAGTGAAGATGGTTGTTTGGGTTTGGTTTTGAGACTTCGACAGAGAAAAAAATATATATATATATATATATATGCAGCAGCTACAGTGTTCATCGAATAGAAGTAGATATAACCGAGACATTGGTAACGGGTTGATATAGTAATAGAAGTAGCAATCACGCTCTTTTAACAAGTGGTTTCGTTGGGCTGTTTCAAAGGAATGGGATTTCAAAACAGATGGAGCAACATCGTATGAGCACAAAGGTGGTGATAGTGGTTTTAGGTGTTGAGCTCATGAAGAAGGAAGAACAAGGAACAAGACGAAAACAGTAGCCTATTTTGATATAGATGTCGATGGGGTTTGATGGGTTACGAATTGAAGGTGGTGATGAGGTGATGGGTTTCTCGAATTGTGGTAGCAATCGGGTAAATAACATAATGTAAAGGTTGCAGGTGGAAATATAATGATGAATGGAGTGGCGGTTTTATATTCATATATGTATCTCATATATGTACATATATATGATGATATAAAATAAAGCAAGGAGGTATATTAGAGTTTTGTTCGAATGGCACGAGTAGTACAAGTTTGTTGATGGTTAAGTTTGTAAGTTGTGGGGTTTGTTATTTAAGAGGGAAAGTGGTGATCATGGTGGTCGTTTGATGGTTAGCCGAATCAAATGGGAAGGAGAAGGAAGTTTGTGTTGGTGTAGTCAAGTAACAAAAGGTGATAAGAATGGTGATGAGTTTTCTCCTCACATATATATTAGATAAGATAGTGGTCAAGTGTAAGCAAAAAAACAAAATCAATATAAACTCAAATCATAAAATGGTGCATAATTACTTCACGGATACATCAACCAATAAAGAATAAAGTAATAATAAAATATTAATAATAATTAATAATAATAATAAATATTATATTATATTATAAAAATGAATTTGAAAGTTTTAAAGTGCGTAAATGAAATTACATGTTACATAGTTGGTCAGAGATGCTTTCCATCTTTCTCAATATGTAATAATATATAAATATATAATATAATAATTATAGTATAATAATCATAAAGAGCCTTTAAGAAACAGTAAGTCAGTTGATAATTTAAGTTCACGGATTAATTTACTATCACTCTGCCGACAGTGTATCCCGTATGGCTAAATCGTGTCCATTGCTAAACAGTTAACGTATAGAAGTGTTCTTAAAAATCCCAAATTTTTAGTTTACATATATTTAATTTATTTCACTCATTAACTGCTTGAAACCTGATCAAAAGGGTTCGGTAATAATTTATTTTCTGTACCAAATAACATGTACGGAGTACTAAAATTTAAACTAAAAAAAAAATAAAAATATTTTTGACTAAACTAAAGTCTTCGTAATCAATTTACAGTCCAACTTTTATTTTAATCCTTCATGAACATGTACAATATCTATATTAAAACTAACAAAACATCAATTGAGTGTTACCGACGTTTGCCAATTAAGCTCGAAATCATTCCCATTTTCCATTTACTCTCTCTATATATAACCAGTTTTAAATAACAAGTTTTATCACATAAATATATATTATATATTTTTAAACAAATAGATTTAATATTATTTTATATATTTCCAAGTAGTATTTATATACACATTTATATACACCCACATATATATGTATCTATTTACAAATAGTTGTTTGTGAATCGTCGAGAACAGTCGAAGGTCAATTGAATATATGAAACAGTTCAAAATTTTTGAGACTCAACATTACAGATTTGCTTATCGTGTCGGAATCATATAAGAATTAAGTTTAAATTTGGTCAAAAATTGTCGGGTCATCACATTTGTAATTACAAAACTCGTCGAATGATAGATGGCGCGCCTCATCGTTCATTCCTTCTTGTTTTATCACACATGTTTTTCTTCAAAAACGGTTGCTTTTCTGAAATGTTTGCTAATTTTTGAAAATGCGTCTTTTACCCTAATCGTGCATTTTTAT
Organism: Rutidosis leptorrhynchoides; assembly: GCF_046630445.1. Lineage (NCBI taxonomy): Eukaryota > Viridiplantae > Streptophyta > Magnoliopsida > Asterales > Asteraceae > Rutidosis > Rutidosis leptorrhynchoides. Next base: position 156,472,925 of record NC_092334.1, read on the forward strand.
TAACGAGTTATGCACTAACCCGAACCCCGAATTTAACGTTAAGTGGGGTTAGACTTCCCCACACTTAGCTGACGACATGTGAGTCGTAAGAATTAAAATAGTGAGCCATCTCGGGTATATTCAATGGGTTTATATGGATATGTCTCTTTTCTGGTTCTTGGTCAAATGGATCGATATACACCGACATACATACTATTGGGTGGAAAATTCCTAACATTTTCTTCCTTTTATTCTCGGGATCAAAGGTTTCACCTCTATTACCCAATTGGGTGAAATCCGAGGTGTCATTATCTATTACAGCCCGTAATTATCTTCAGTAGATGACTCGTCTATTGAGAATATTGGGTTGGAAGGTTGTGGAATGGTGAATTCCGGGATCGAAGTAGATTCTTCTTCTTTAACGGTACTTATTGGTTCCACCACTTTGGTCTCGGGGGTAAAATTTTCAATGTTATCATTTTCCCAAGAGTACAAATTTGTCACCCTTACTTCTTCTTCATTCATTGATTGATCGATGATTTCGTCGGTAGAGGCTAATGTGTCGATATGTTGTGAAATTGGTAAAACTGAATAAAAAGTATCATCGGGATAGTTGGTGATTTCAGAGCTCTCGAATTCAACAAAATTTGATGATATGAGATTTTCTTATTGGTAAAACTGAATAAAAAGTATCATCGGGATAGTTGGTGATTTCAGAGCTCTCGAATTCAACAAAATTTGATGATATGAGATTTTCTTGCACAATACTCCTCAGATTAATAGGTTTGTAATCTGATAGAGTTTCAGCTTGCCGATTTACAAACTCTCTCATTTGTTCATTTTGAGCATCGAGTTCTTCGAGTTTGATTTTCATATTGTCTAAAAGATTTTCAGACACATAATTCTCCTCGTCTTCTGATTGTTGAGTTTGGATATATTCTTGGGAATAATCCCAATTTGAATTGTATTCTTCATAATCATTCCATTCAGGTTCCATGGGTGCATAATTTTTCATAGGAACGTAATAATAACATTCCCATGTTGAGCGATAATCTCCACAAATTTCACAACCAGTTATTGTTTCGTCATTCATGATCCAAGATTGACCGAATGAATTGTCATCAACACCCGTTTGAGAGTACTGATTAAATTGATTTCGGATGTCATAAAGAGTTTCCAAAATATTCTCGAGATTTTCCATAATGCGCTTTTTTTTTTTATCAAATTTTAGCTACAATGTGGTGCATTTACTTAATTATCCTATTAGTTATAAAAATAAAAATTATATAAGTTATCAAATTAATAGACTTTTTTGATTTTGCCCACGTTTCGAATAGCCAATAGATGCAGCAGGGAGCCAGAACCCTTTAAATCGGAAGCTCACAACTCAGCCACTAACAAATCCAACTATTACTACGAACCAGAAAATTTGGATGTCTATCAATTTAACCGCTTAAAATAATTTTTTCGTTTTTGAAATTTTAGAGAAGAAATAGAAAATTCTATGTCCTAAAAACTAGATCGTCGAGAAATAAGAAAGAAAAAGAAGCGCGTCAAAAAACGTCGAAAAATAAAAATAAGAAAGAAAAACGTCGAAACTTAAAAGGTACTAAAATTTATAAACAGCGTCGCAAAATCCTAAAGCACCTAAATCTTAATCTAAAGAAAAGGCACTTAAGTGATTTTACGACAAAACCTAAAAATCTAGAAATATAAAATAAGCTACGGCAAAATACTAGTCTTAAAACTAATTACGAACGATAAAAATACAAATATTACGAATAAACGATAAAAATACAAATTGTAATTAAAATGATAAAAATATAAATTTTATAAAAATATTATTTTTATATTATATATTTTATAAAAGTATTAATTTTTTTATAATTATAAAACTAATTAAAACTTAAATTACAAATTAAATTAAAACTAAAACTAAATATTATTATAAATAACCCTAAATAATAATAATAATAATTAATACCCCGTAATAAATGCTGAAATAGGGTTTCTGGCGTGTCAGATCAGGCCATGTGATCGCATGGCTTTACAACACCCGGCTCATGCGATCGCATGGGTCTGGGTTCCAGGGTTTTTTTTTTTATTGTTTTTCTAAAAATGATATATAAATATATGTATACAAATATATATTAAAAATATAGCGTTTCGCCGAGTCCCCGGCAGCGGCGCCAAAAACTTGATGTTATGCGAGGTGTATATGAAATAGCTTATATTTTAAATACGAAATACGACGAAATATTACACAAGTTTTAATTATTTATTTACAAAATAGATATACCTAAACCTTGCTACAACACTATAGGCAGTGTACCTAATCGTAGAGTAGTATAGTTTTTAGTAAGTCCGGTTCGTTCCACAGGGAGCGGGCTTATTGCACACTATATTTTTAAACAATTATATTTGTACAAAATATATTATATTGATAATATATAAAAAGGGGTTTACCGTTTAATGACTGGTTTGTCGATTTTATATTTTAAGTTACAATTAAAACCTAATGCAAAATATAAATGACGATAATTAAAGTAGCGAAAAATAAATGACAATAAATAAATGACGTTAAATAAAATAGCGAGTAAATAAAAGTACGATGAAATATGAAATAAAATATATTATGCTTATTTAAACTTCCGTAACCATGATGGTTGACGTGTTGATTTTAATTTTATGCCCATGGGTTAATTGTCCTTTGTCCTGGATTATTTAATATGTCCGTCTGGTTTTTGTCCATAACAGTCCATCGGTCATAAATTTAAAGTGCGAGTGTCCTCGTCAAATTATCCTTATACCCGAAGTCAAATATTCCAACTAATTGGGGACTTAAACTGTAACAAGGTTTTAATACTTTGTTTAATAATTACACCAGGATATCGACTGCGTGTAACCCAAGGTTTTAATACTTTGTTATCAATTATGCCAAGTGTCCTTGTACATAATTTCACCCCTGTTTTAATAATTCCATAGACTATTAATCCATTCCCGTGTCCGGTTAAATGAACGATTATTCGTACATATAAATATCCCGCCCATCGTGTCCGATCGAGTGTATATGGTTATTTATAGGGACGTCCAATTGTAAATCTTTATATTAAAATTAACAAACTATCATTTAGTTAAACAAATATAAAGCCCATTAATAGCCCATAGTCTAATTTCCACAAGTGTCGTTCTTTTGTCCAAACCCCAATTAAGGTACAAAGCCCAATTACCCCGTCTTTAATATTTAGTCCAACATCATGATTACTTTGGCTCAAATAAGCATAATAATAACTTAAGTACGAGACATTAATTTAAAAAGGAGAACATAGCTTACATTGATTATTTATCGCGTAGTGTTACACGGACAGAGCTCCGACTTTAAAACCCGTAAAATAACCTTTGCATAACCCAAAACTAATCTAATATAAAACTACCCTATACTATATATATATTTTATATATATATATATATATATATATATATATATATATATATATATATATATATATATATATATATATATATATATATATATATATATATATATATATATATATATATATATATATATATATATATATTTATTTATTTATTACAGAGTATTATTATTATTATTATTTTTTATGGACAAAACTCGTTGCCTTTTATAGATGTGGTCTGATCCTGAGGCCCATGCGATCGCATGGGTTCTCAGTGTTAATCTCATGCGATCGTATGGCCAGTCTGGCCATGCCTAATTACTTTGTTTGCTAGCTTGTCGACGTTATATTTAATTATATAATATAATATATATAATTTTATATAATTATATATATATATTATATTATATTCTTGTGCATAGTAGACTCATAATTTTTGGTCCGTTGCGTCGGGCGTTGATAGTTGGCTCAGGTCCCGGTTCCGGATTTTTGAACGTCCTTTCGTATAATTTAATATGTTGTACTTTGCGTTCCGCAACTTGTACTTTTGTCATTTTTAGACGTTTCTTATCAATAAATTGAACCACTTGGATTGTATCTCGTACATTTGAGCTTTTTGGTCATTTGCGTCTTCAAATTGCCGTTTTCGCCTTTTGTCTTCGCACTTATTTAATATAAACGATTACAACTTAAAATAGGACAATTACAACTAAATAATTTACATATTGGGAGGATATTGCTACTAAATATATGTTCATTTGGAGCACTATCAGACACGATCTGTAATCTTGAATGGTCCAATGTACCTTGGATTTAGTTTCCCCCGTTTACCAAATCGAACAACGCCTTTCCAAGGTGAAACCTTAAGCATGACCATTTCTCCAATTTCAAACTCTATATCTTTTCTTTTACTATCCGCGTAGCTCTTTTATCGACTCTGGGCGGTTTTCAATCGTTGTTGAATTTGGATGATTTTCTCGGTAGTTTCTTGTATTATCTCCGGACCCGTAATCTGTCTATCCCACACTTCATTCCAACAAATCAGAGACCTGCACTTTCTATCATAAAGTGCCTCAAACGGTGCCATCTCAATACTAGAATGATAACTGTTGTTGTAGGAAAATTCTGCTAACGGTAGGTGTCGATCCCAACTGTTTTCGAAATCAATAACACATGCTCGTAGCATGTCTTCAAGCGTTTGTATCGTCCTTTCGCTCTGCCCATCAGTTTGTGGATGATAGGCAGTACTCATGTCTAGACGAGTCCCCAATGCTTGTTGCAACTTCTGCCAGAACCTTAAAACAAATCTACCATCCCTATCAGAGATAATAGAGATGGGTATTCCATGTCTGGAGACAACCTCCTTCAAATACAATCGCGCCAACTTCTCCATTTTGTCATCTTCTCTCATTGGCAGGAAGTGTGCTGACTTGGTGAGACGATCAGCTATTACCCAAATAGTATCATAACCACTTGCAGTCCTTGGCAATTTAGTAATGAAATCAATGGTAATATTTTCCCATTTCCATTCCGGGATTTCAGGTTATTGTAGTAAACCTGATGGTTTCTGATGTTCAGCTTTGACCTTAGAACACGTCAAACATTCTCCTACATATTTAGCAATATCGGCTTTCATACCCGGCCACCAAAAGTGTTTCTTGAGATCTTTATACATCTTCCCCGCTCCGGGATGTATTGAATATCTGGTTTTATGTGCTTCTTTAAGTACCATTTCTCTCACATCTCCAAACCTTGGTATCCAAATTCTATCAGCCCTATATCGGGTTCCGTCTTCCCGAATATTAAGATGTTTCTCTGATCCTTTGGGTATCTCATTCTTCAACTTTCCTTCTTTTACAACTCCCTGTTGTGCCTCCTTTATTTGAGTAGTAAGGTTAGTACGAATAATTATATTCATAGCTTTTACCCGTATAGGTTCTCTGTCCTTTCTACTTAAAGCGTCGGCTACCACATTTTCCTTCCCCGTGTGGTATCGAATCTCAAAATCATAATCATTCAACAGTAGAAGGCAAATGTGGTAGCCGACGCCTTGAGCAGAAAGGACAGAGAACCCATTCGAGTAAAATCTATGAATATAATGATTCACACTCACCTTACTACTCAAATAAAGGAGGCGCAACAAGGAGTTTTAAAAGAGGGAAATTTAAAGGATGAAATACCCAAAGGATCGGAGAAGCATCTTAATATTCGGGAAGACGGAACCCGGTAAAGGGCTGAAAGAATTTGGGTACCAAAATTTGGAGATATGAGAGAAATGGTACTTAGAGAAGCTCATAAAACCAGATACTCAATACATCCTGGAACGGGAAAGATGTACAAGGATCTTAAGAAACATTTTTGGTGGCCAGGTATGAAAGCCGATATTGCTAAATATGTAGGAGAATGTTTGACGTGTTCTAAGGTCAAAGCTGAACATCAGAAACCATCAGGTCTACTACAACAACCTGAAATCCCGAAATGGAAATGGGAAAACATTACCATGGATTTCATTACTAAATTGCCAAGGACTGCAAGTGGTTATGATACTATTTGGGTAATAGTTGATCGTCTCACCAAGTCAGCACACTTCCTGCCAATAAGAGAAGATGACAAGATGGAGAAGTTAGCACGACTGTATTTGAAGGAAGTCATCTCCAGACATGGAATACCAATCTCTATTATCTCTGATAGGGATGGCAGATTTATTTCAAGATTCTGGAAGACATTACAGAAAGCATTAGGAACTCGTCTAGACATGAGTACTGCCTATCATCCACAATCTGATGGGCAGAGCGAAAGGACGATACAAATGCTTGAAGACATGCTACGAGCATGTGTTATTAATTTTGGAAACAGTTGGGATCGACATCTATCGTTAGCATAATTTTCCTACAACAACAGCTATCATTCAAGCATTGAGATGGCGCCGTTTGAAGCACTTTATGGTAGAAAGTGCAGGTCTTCGATTTGTTGGAGTGAAGTGGGGGATAGACAGATTACGGGTCCGGAGATAATACAAGAAACTACCGAGAAGATCATCCAAATTCAACAACGGTTGAAAACCGCCCAAAGTCGACAAAAGAGCTACTCCGACATTAAAAGAAAAGACATAGAATTTGAAATTGGAGAGATGGTCATGCTTAAGGTTGCACCTTGGAAAGGTGTTGTTCGATTTGGTAAACGAGGGAAATTAAATCCAAGGTATATTGGACCATTCAAGATTATTGATCGTGTCGGACCAGTAGCTTACCGACTTGAATTACCTCAACAACTTGCGAATGTACATAACACTTTCCACGTCTCGAATTTGAAGAAATTTTTTGCTAAAGAAGATCTCACTCTTCCGTTGGACAAAATCCAAATCAATGAAAAACTTCAATTCATTGAAGAACCCGTCGAAATAATGGATCGTGAGGTTAAGAGACTTAAACAAAACAAGATACCGATTGTTAAGGTTCGATGAAATGCTCGTAGAGGACCCGATTTCACCTGGGAGCGTGAAGATCAGATGAAGAAGAAATACCCGCATTTATTTCCAGAAGATACGTCAACACCTCCAACTGCTTAAAATTTCGGGACGAAATTTATTTAACGGGTAGGTACTGTAGTGACCCGAACCTTTCCATGTTTATATATATATTAAATTAAATTGTTATTTACATGATTAAGTGTTTCTAACATGTTAAGCAATCAAACTTATTAAGACTTGATTAATTGAAATAGGTTTCATATAGACAATTGACCGCCCAAGTTGACCGGTGATTCACGAACGTTAAAACTTGTAAAAACTATATGATGATATATATATGGATATATATATATATAGTTAACATGATATTATGATAAGTAAACATATCATTAAGTATATTAACAATGAACTACATATGTAAAAGCAAGACTACTAACTTAATGATTTTGAAACGAGACATATATGTAACGATTATCATTGTAACGGCATTTAATGTATATATATCATATTAAGAGATATTCATACATCATATTATCATGATAATATAATAATTTAAAATCTCATTTGATATTATAAACATTGGGTTAACAACATTTAACAAGATCGTTAACCTAAAGGTTTCGAAACAACACTTACATGTAACGACTAACGATGACTTAACGACTCAGTTAAAATGTATATACATGTAGTGTGTTAATATGTATTCATACACTTTTTAAAGACTTCAAGACACTTATCAAAATACTTCTACTTAACAAAAATGCTTACAATTACATCCTCGTTCAGTTTCATCAACAATTCTACTCGTATGCACCCGTATTCGTACTCGTACAATACACAGCTTTTAGATGTATGTACTATTGGTATATACACTCCAATGATCAGCTCTTAGCAGCCCATGTGAGTCACCTAACACATGTTCGAACCATCATTTGGCAACTAGCATGAAATATCTCATAAAATTACAAAAATATGAGTAATCATTCATGACTTATTTACATGAAAACAAAATTACATATCCTTTATATCTAATCCATACACCAACGACCAAAAACACCTACAAACACTTTCATTCTTCAATTTTCTTCATCTAATTGATCTCTCTCAAGTTCTATCTTCAAGTTCTAAGTGTTCTTCATAAATTCTACAAGTTCTAGTTTCATAAAATCAAGAATACTTCCAAGTTTGCTAGCTTACTTCCAATCTTGTAGAGTGATCATCCAACCTCAAGAAATCTTTCTTATTTACAGTAAGATATCTTTATAATACAAGGTAATACTCATATTCAAACTTTGATTCAATTTCTATAACTATAACAATCTTATTTCGAGTGGAAATCTTACTTGAACTTGTTTTTCGTGTCATGATTCCGCTTCAAGAACTTTCAAGCCATCCAAGGATCCTTTGAAGCTAGATCCATTTTTCTCATTTCCAGTAGCTTTATCCAGAAAACTTGAGGTAGTAATGATGTTCATAACATCATTCGATTCATACATATAAAGCTATCTTATTCGAAGGTTTAAACTTGTAATCACTAGAACATAGTTTAGTTAATTCTAAACTTGTTCGCAAACAAAAGTTAATCCCTCTAACTTGACTTTTAAAATCAACTAAACACATGTTCTATATCTATATGATATGCTAACTTAATGATTTAAAACCTGGAAACACGAAGAACACTGTAAAACCGGACATACGCCGTCGTAGTAACACCGCGGGCTGTTTTGGGTTAGTTAATTAAAAACTATGATAAACTTTGATTTAAAAGTTGTTCTTCTGGGAAAATGATTTTTCTTATGAACATGAAACTATATCCAAAAATCATGGTTAAACTCAAAGTGGAAGTATGTTTTCTAAAATGGTCATCTAGACGTCGTTCTTTCGACTGAAATGACTACCTTTACAAAAACGGCTTGTAACTTATATTTATAACTATAAACCTATAATTTTTCTGTTTAAATTCATAAAATAGAGTTCAATATGAAACCATAGCAATTTGATTCACTCAAAACGGATTTAAAATGAAGAAGTTATGGGTAAAACAAGATTGGATAATTTTTCTTGTTGTAGCAACGTGAAAATTGGTAACAAATCTATATTAATCATATCCTAGCTAACTTATATTGTATTATACATGTATTCTAATATATTATGTAATCTTGGGATACCATAGACACGTATGCAAATGTTTTGACATATCATATCGACCCATGTGTATATATTATTTGGAACAACCATAGACACTCTATATGCAGTAATGAGGGAGTTAGCTATACATGGTTGAGGTAGATTCCAAAAATATATATACTTTGAGTTGTGATCTAGCCTGAGATGTGTATACACTGGGTCGTGGATTGATTCAAGATAATATATATCAATTTTTTTTCTGTACATCTAACGTTGGACAACTAGTTGTAGGTTACTAACGAGGACAGCTGACTTAATAAACTTAAAACATCAAAATGTATTAAAAGTGTTGTAAATATATTTTGAATATACTTTGATATATATATGTACATATTTGTTATAGGTTCGTGAATCGACCAGTGGCCAAGTCTTACTTCCCGACGAAGTAAAAATCTATGAAAGTGAGTTATAGTCCAACTTTTAAAATATAATATTTTTGGGATGAGAATACATGCAGGTTTTATAAATGATTTACAAAATAGACACAAGTACGTGAAACTACATTCTATGGTTGAATTATCGAAATCGAATATGCCCCTTTTTATTAAGTCTGGTAATCTAAGAATTAGGGAACATACACCCTAATTGACGCGAATCCTAAAGATAGATCTATTGGGCCTAACAAACCCCATCCAAAGTACCGGATGCTTTAGTACTTCGAAATTTATATCATATCCGAAGGGTGTCCCGGAATGATGGGGATATTCTTATATATGCATCTTGTTAATGTCGGTTACAAGGTGTTCACCATATGAATGATTTTTATCTCTATGTATGGGATGCGTATTGAAATATGAAATCTTGTGGTCTATTGTTACGATTTGATATATATATAGGTTAAACCTATAACTCACCAACATTTTTGTTGACGTTTAAAGCATGTTTATTCTCAGGTGAATACTAAGCGCTTCCACTGTTGTATACTAAAATAAGGACAAGATTTGGAGTCCATGTTTGTATGATATTGTGTAAAAACTGCATTCAAGAAACATATGTCGATGTAATATATTTCTATTGTAAACCATTATGTAATGGTCGTGTGTAAACAGTATATTTTAGATTATCATTATTTGATAATCTACGTAATGCTTTTGAAACCTTTATTGATAAAATAAAGGTTATGGTTGTTTTAAAAATGAATACAGTCTTTGAAAAACGTCTCATATAGAGGTCAAAACCTCGCAACGAAATCAATTAATATGGAACGTTTATAATCAATATGAACGGGACATTTCATAAAGAGTGCCTCTCTTCTTACCCTTGGCTATTACTAAGTTCCCCTTTATTACTTTCCACTGACCTTCACCAAATAGCACACTATATCCTTGATCATCAAGCTGTCCAACAGAGATTAGTTTCTTCTTTAGGCCAGGAATAACTCGGACATTTTCTAAGGTCCAATTAGTACCCAAAGAGGTCTTCAGCTCTAAGTCTCCAATCCCTGTAATGTCAAGACAATGATCATTAGCCAAACGAACTTTACCAAGATTACCTGTTCGTAGATTCTTCATCAAATGTGGACTTGGAGTAGAATGAAACGATGCTCCTGAATCCATAACCCACGCATCAATTGTATTCTCAATATAGCAAACAAGGACGTAATTATAATCATCTGTTGCAACTGCAAGATTAACTTCCTTTGGCTTTGATGATGTTACTGGCTTAGTGCACTGGTTTCTGAAGTGCCCAGTCTCCTGACAATTCCAACATTTAATATCATTCCTCGTTCTCAACACACTCCTCCTTATTGACTTTGACCTGCCCCTGGTGGTGTTACTTCTGCCTTTTCTCCTACCCCTCTCTTCTGTGCTCAGCAAGTTTCCTGATGGTTCTCCTGAGCTCTTTCTTGTTATATCTTCTCCAAGAATAAAATCACGAATGCTCTCAAACTTGAGCTTTGATGACTCTGTAGATCCACTAATACATGTGACTGAACCTGACCAGCTTTCAGGTAACGAGGATAATAATAGAAGAGCTTTGACTTCGTCATCGAACTTGATATCAACTGACAGTAACCGAGAGATAATATTGTTGAAGTTATTAACATGATTTGTTACTGAAGCACCTTCTTTTAACCTGGTGTTTACCAACTGTTTGATCAAAAACACCTTATTAGAAGCAGACAGCTTCTCATACATATTTGTTAAGGTCTTCATCAAACCATGTGTCGTGGTTTCGTTCACAATGTTAAAGGCAACAATTTTTGTCAATGTGAGTCTGACAACTGCTAGGGCTTTCCTGTCAAGCATCTTCCATTCGTCGTCTTTCATTCCTTCTGGTTTATTTTCATTCAAGGCGTCTATCAGATCCTTCTGACATAACAAGTCTTCAACCTGCATCTTCCATCACCCAAAATCTTGCCCATAAAACTTTTCGATTTTGATCCTTCCTTCTTCTGCCATTTGTACTAGCTTTATCGAATCTTAACAGCAACAAGAGTGGTGACGACTAGGGTTAATATGGAACTGGAAGCCTGCGATCTGTAACACTAGCAACAGCAATGGATCTGATCAGCAACAACAGATCTGATCAGCTCCAGATCTGATCAGCAACAGCAACAGATCTGATCAGCAACAACAGATCTGATCAGCTCCAGATCTGATCAGCAACAGCAACAGATCTGATCAGCTGTCGGCTACCTGTGATCCTTTAATATGCAGCAGCAGACTTGCAACCTTGTTATCTTCAATCGGCTAGGGTTAGAACCTGAGCTCTAGATACCAATTGTTAAGGCTTGAACTGCCTTTTATCAGAGTAGTAACCCTAATCGATCAAGCAATCACAAATACACACAATAATAGCCGAGATATAAACACAGGAATTAAAAGAAACGACACGAGAATTATAGTGGTTCAGTTTCGACGTGAAACCTACATCCACTTTGGAACTAGAGAGTATTATTATTAATTTGGAGGTGATACAAAGCATGTACATATGAGAGAGTATTTATAGGCAAGGATTAAGACAAACCCTAGTCTAATTAACCTAAGCCCGACCCATTTAAATTAGGGTTGGCCAAACCCTAACTTAACCACCAAGTAAGCCTCTTCCGAAGCCTACATACATTAACACTTATATCGTATTCTTCTAATGATATGGGTGCACATATGCAAACAGACCTTGATGACATGGATACTTTTGTTAATGAGATAATCCAAATCAGTATGGTGAGTCTCTGATTCAAATGTTATTATTATTTTCATATGATAAATGTGATACCTACAGTAGTAGGTTATATGCGTAAACAGTTCACTTATGTGGGAAATGACCCATTGCGTTTTTAGCTCATTCATTTTCACGTAGATGGCTTGAAATTGACACCCGTAAGTTCATTGTAGTTGATAAGAAGCCACTACATCTAATGCATTCTATCGAATTTAATTAATGGGTAGTCAGACGTTTTATGCTTTTGTAACTGTTATTTGAAACATGTACGATATATAAAATTTTCAAGCTGCAGGTTCTAAAAGATGGTGCCATGATTAATAAAAGATTTTAATTCAGGAAAAAATGTACATATGATGGCTACATTGAGGTAACTTTTATCAAGTATGTATTTTCATGTTTATAAATGGAACATAATCTTTTGTAACTGTTTTTCTTCTAATTATGATTTTAAGGATCAAATTAGTTTGATAATGATCTGGGCATTTCACGACTTAGTTACATTGCAAGGAAAATGCTAGATGCATATTGTGAAAATCATAGAAATGTAGTTCTAAATTTAGGCTTAGCCATTCAAGTACTCGAATTTTCTGACTTTAACATGTAATGTTATCAAATATTATGAAAATGGATATTGATTTAGTTGTTCAATAAAAGGACATGTGCATTTCGTGAAACCCATAGAAATGACTTCGTATGGTATTTAATAGCTAATACTTATAAATCTCGCGAATTTTTTTTGTATGAACACTGCGAGTTAGCGGGTTTTAAACTTTTTTGATTTCTTAATTACTTAATAAATACTATATAAAATATAATTATTCTGACAATTCAAGTTTTGATTTGTCCCTAAAAAAACTCCGCAAATTTGTGAAGCATACAGAAGAAAAGGTCAGAGTTTGACTAATCTTGATTTGATTGACCAAGTAAGATGAATAGTATTTAATGTTCTATGTGGTTTGATTGATAGGTAATTCTTTTGTTTTTTTCACATGTATGTAATTTTGTCACTTTACTGTGTCCCGTTCCATATATGACAAAATGAGGTGGGTCAAACGTCAAATGCTTTGGGTAACGACCAACTTGGCACTTTTGGTCAAAATGTATCATTTTTGGTACGGGTTCGGTTGACCCCAAGAAAAATCAATCTCATGCAAAGAATAGTATTTTAAAATGATAAAAGTTATGTTATTATCAAAGTCGTATAATCTTAGATTTATATTTTAGGACTTAGGGTTTAGGGTTAGGGTTCAGAGTAGTTTTAGGGTTTAGAGTTTAGGTTTAGTGTTTAGGGTTGTTGGTTTAGATTTAGGGTTTAGAGTTTTGTATTTAGATTTATGGTTAAGGGTTTAGGTTAGGGTTTGAAGTTCAGATTTACGATTTTGGGTTTAGTTTTTAGGGTTTAGATGTTAGGTTTTGGGTTTAGATTTAGGGTTTTAGGTTTAGTTTTTAGGGTTTAGATGTTAGGTTTTGAGTTTAGATTTAAGGTTTAAGGTTTAGGGTTTAGATTCTAGGGTTTATATTTTAGGGTTTAGGGTTTAGAGTTTAAGTTTAGCGTTTAGGGTTTTGAGTTTGGGGTTTAGATTTAGGGTTTATTGTTTAGATTTAGGGTTTAAGGTTCAGATTTAGGGTTTTGGGTTTAGTTTTAAGGGTTTGGATGTTAGGTTTTGGGTTTAGATTTAGGGTTTTAGGTTTAGTTTTTTGGGTTTAGATGTTAGGTTTTGGGTTTAGATTTTAGGGCTTAGGGTTTAGGGTTAGGTTCAGAGTTTTTAGAGTTTAGGTTTAGTGTTTAGGGTTTTGGGTTTAGATTTAGGGTTCAGGGTTTAAATTTAGGGTCTAGTGTTTAGGTTTGGATTTAGGATTTAGATTCTAGGGTTTAGATTTTAGGGTTTAGGTTTAATTTACAATACTTGGAGAAAATAAAACTCTAGCTTCTTCTCCCCAAGATTGACACTAGCAACACAAATTTATGGATTAATTCTTTTATGGATTAACACAAATTTAGGGTTTAGGTTCATGTGATATGGATTAATTCTTTTGTTTTTTTATGTTATTAACAATTCTAAATATAAATATGATTTGTGAGATAGTGTGTCTTAGCTTTTACATTAATCAATATGGATATAAGTATGGATCTTTGGTATAGTTATACGTAGCATCAATATGGATATAAATTGAGACTTCGAGTGAGGAAGGAATTTCAAATCATCAAATGTCGCTATGTTTACATCAACACGTCAAGAGATTGGAAGCGTGAAATAATCTATAGGAAACAAGACCTAAGTTTAAGAATTAGACTTGCATTTATGGGTTTATTTGTTATCTTTTGCTCAACAACTATATAGCAATAGTCTATAATTGTCTCCGTTACTGAAAACTACGCAAATATGTTTCACATCAAGTATTTTTTAACTAATGCTTGCTTAGTCCCATAAAGTAGCCCATCGAATTCGCGGGCATTAAGCTAGTTATAATTATAATATAATATATAATATAATATAATTATAATGCCCTCATATTATGGGAGTGGGTTAACAATATGATATGAAATTTCAAAATTACAATAATACTCTTGACTACACATCACGCACCACGCATGATGCGTGTAACTTGATGCATGATGCGTGATCAACAAGCACTTAAGTAAGACAAGCAAGTGGTAACACATTACACACTTACCAAACACCAACACGCATGGTGAGTGTTGCTCATTTAATAAGGCGTTCAATTCAGTTTTAAAAATTCACACCTACAAAAAATTGTCAAAACGCGCACCAAACGGCAATTTTCTAAAATTCGTTCGGTTCATCAGTTTTTTTTGCTTGTCACTCACCCAATTCTAGTTAAACTTCAACATACAACCGTGATTATACATGTTTATCCCCTTAACCACGCAAGCAACCAAAAAACCCACATTCACCTTTAAAGTTGTTGATCGAGCGAAAATCCGTGGTATTGAAGTTGTTGATCGAGCAATTAGACTGCTAAAGATCTTTCAAAATGTCTAAAGATTAGGTAACAACACTTTTTCTTTCGTTTGATTCGTTTTTCGTTGAAGACATTTCGTCGAACACTTGGTATGCGTTTATCAATTTTAATTTCTTGAATCGATTTAGGTTATAATGTAGTATATATGTAATGTGGTCGTTGCTTTTGATTGATTTTGAAAAAAAAAAAAAAAAAAATTCAAACTTGTTGATGTTGCTTTTTTCCTCATTTATGTCCACACAGTTGTTATTGTTTTTGTTTTTTAAGGGCGGTATTAAGGGCACCAACGTGGACCATTAACCACCCAGCCGATCATATCCAGGAAGTCACATGTAATGCTCACTTCCTACACCCTTTAAGAGAAAACTCGGGATATTGCACAAAGGAAAACCCCCGAGGGTACCTTGCTGAATATGGCAGAACCCACCAATTGCAAGAAACCCCCGGAGGACTCCATATTCAACTGCAAAGAAAATTGCTTTATGAAATCCCCAAGTGAGACTTGAACTCGAGACCTCTCGGACACCCAGAAGGAGCTAACTTGTAGCGACCCCGACAAATCGTCAATTGACGGCGTCGACTACTTAGGTCCCGTTGCGTGGTCATAGGTCTTTAACGTGACGTTTGACCAAAGATATGTCGCATTCCTTTCAAAAATAAAGATTGTTTCAAAGTTTACAAGAATTGTTCATCCAAAAGTTACGTTACAAAGTTATAGTTACATGTGAAACTTATGTGACACAGTTTTAAAGAAAGTCAAAAGACGCTCCATGAAATGCATGTATACTCGACATCCAATGCAAGTATCAAAATAATGAGTGGAAGCATGTTTCACATAGCGTTCAAAGACCTGAGAAAAACATAGAAATCTGTCAACGAAAACGTTGGTGAAATCATAGGTTTAAGTAAGTAAGTACAAGTGAACCACAAGATTTGCATCAATGAAATAATAGTAATACATTCCAAAAGTTTGTTTCACGAGCACCCAATTATCAATGCTTAACATTCCTTCCATAGAACCCCATCACTTAGTGCTAGAACATACACTGCTTCTCGAAAATATATTTCATTCGTGAACGGTAGCGAACCGTTTGAATATGGGTTTGTCAAACCCATATGGATCCATACAACATAAGTTCTCGCTTACACCCGGCAAGTGTAACTAATGATAATCGAATTGAGGATTTTGTTCTAAACTCGTATGTAGAATGTTTGTTTTCCTGTACTTGTGTCCACTTAGTAAAGAAATGTTTATGTTTTCTCATCCCAAATGTAAGTTCAAAAAGAGTAAAAGTGGGACTATGATCTCACCTTGAGTGCACGAGTAGTAAAGTACTTCAACAAGTAAACGTGTGCAAAGAACAATGCTAGTCTTGACCTAAACAATAGGTTGTATCAATAACGGTAAACACGATAGGTCAAAGATGTTCAATTAGTCCTATGGCTCGTTAAGACTCGATCATAATAGCATGTGAATCAAATTGTCATGTTTCATGCAAGGTACAAGTATAAAAAACATGTTAGAACGATTGCACAAATATTTGGTTAAGTTTGATTAAAAGTCAACTTGGTCGGGTCAAAGTCAACGAAAAAGTCAACATGTTCGGGTCGGGTCCCGAACTATTTTTCTGAGGTTTTTAATCATATATGAGCATGTTAGAACAAGTTTCATGTGAATCGGAGGTCCGTAGTATGCCAAACATTTTTCGTATTTTGGACATGGAGGTCAGAGCCTAGACACGGCTTATGCTGCGCCGCGGCCCACAATTGTCGCGCCGCGACAATACACGGGAGCTGGTACCTGGCCAGTTTCAAATGTTCAAGTCTTGATCCAAAATTCGTTTTAGCACAAAATGCAAACCGTAAACATTTAGAACTCGCACCTTATATCGTTGGAAAGCTCTTTTGACAAAGAACATAACTAAACATGTTTCATCAAACAAAAACATCATTTCCAATGACCGATTTCTCGTCATGTGATCATTTAAAGTCCATTTTCAAGTTTCAAGTTCACAAAATGCATTTTAAGTTTCAGGAATCCAATTCACACATATGATATGCCGTTTTGAAGGTAATGAAACATGCATTACAACTAAACACTAACAATTAACATTTCATGGTATTCAAGCATCAAAAAGTTCATCTCAAGAACGATCAAACCCTAATCAAGAATCACAAAATCATTAATCATGTTTTTGAAGTTTTACAAATCAACCTACACATCAAAATGAAGCTAGTGATACTAGTAACACAATTAAAACATGAACTTTAACGATTTAACAACATTTAATCTTCCAAAATCAAAGATTAAGCAAACTCATTTTCAAGTGTTCAAACTAGTTACTCAAAACAACAAATCGAACAAACAAAACATATATTCATGTTATACACGAGCCATAGACACTAATTAACACTTTTATAATTCAAAAACATCAAGAACACAAAATCTAGTAATTTTAGAAAGTTACCCAAATGAGATGAAATTGGTATCAAGTCGAAGAGGATGAAGAGAGGATTCCAAATATGTAATTTGTTTTGATGTTAGCCTCCAAATCCGAAATTAGATGATGAATCTTGGTTGAGTTCTTGAGAGGAAAATGGAAGTATGAAAAGAGAGAAAGAGAGAAAATGAGAGGAGGAGGTTGAAGGTTTGACTAGTTGACCTAGTCAAATCTTTGGCCTCTTTGCAAGTTTAGTCCCTCTAGTTCGGGTGCGGGTGCGTGAATTAACCAAACGAATTATTTTGAATTACACGAGAGTACGAGAGATGTTAAAATCCAATAACGAAAATATTTTAAGAAGGTTAGCTAATGGAGGCTATGAATCGAGATACTGAGGATAATATTACAATAAAAAGACGGGCGTTAAAATAATTTAACGGAAAAATGCGGGATGTTACATTACCCACACCTTAAAAGAAATTTCGTCCCGAAATTTAGTTGGAAGCAATAGTCGTTGCTTCTTACTCGGGACCTTACGTTGCCAATGCTATGAATAAGTGAAGATACATCCTTGGGCATTCCCACAAATTTTGACAGTCGAGATTTCAGTTTGTATTAAGACTTGGTTTTACGATCCAAAATTTCAACCAGTTTCCCATGAAGGGGAGTTTGCCATCAATGGTAAGTTTATCTAGGAGAGTAGCACGTTCCTGTTCCGTAGGACACGTCTCTAAGTTTGTTGCATGGAACGTAGGGTAAACGGAAACTTAATTGAGTCGGAAGTTCTAAACGGTAGGAGCGGTTCCAATACGCCCCAAGGTTTCAAAAGGATTAATATTTCGCGGTTTAAATTTCCCTGATTCCCGAAACGGATTTCACCTTTCCAAGGTGCGAGGTCTCAATATTACACGGTTACTGACTTGGGATTCGAGAAGTTTACGTCGAATATCGGTATAGTCCTTTTGGCGACTACGGGTCATCTTGAGTCCTTCTCAGACTTGGACGATCTCAACTGTTATTTCTTGAATGAGTTCGGATTCGGTGGTTTGCTTGCCACATGCTTTGATCCAACGAATAGGGGTATGACATTTGCGGTCATATAGGGTTTCGGAAGTGCGGCGTTAATACACGAATGGTAACTGCTGTGTGAGAGGAGACAACTAAAGGCAACAATACAAGTTTGTAACATGTCTTTCCAAGATGTGAAACGTACGTTTGTTTAGTCCGATGATTGTGGATGATACACGGCATTCATGTAGTGACCCGAACTTTTCCATGTTTATATATATTAATTGAGATTGATGTTTACATGATTAAATGTTTCCAACATGTTAAGCAATCAAACTTGTTAAGACTTGATTAATTGAAATAGGTTTCATATAGACAATTGACCACCCAAGTTGACCGGTGATTCACGAACGTTAAAACTTGTAAAAAAACTATATGATGACATATATATGGTTATATATATAGTTAACATGATATTATGATAAGTAAACATATCATTAATTATATTAACAATGAACTACATATGTAAAAACAAGACTACTAACTTAATGATTTTGAAACGAGACATATATGTAACGTTTATCGTTGTAACGACATTTAATGTATATATATCATATTAAGAGATATTCGTACATCATAATATCATGATAATATAATAATTTAAAATCTCTTTTGATATTATAAACATTGGGTTAACAACATTTAACAAGATCGTTAACCTAAAGGTTTCAAAACAACACTTACATGTAACGACTAACGATGACTTAATGACTCAGTTAAAATGTATATACATGTAGTGTTTTAATATGTATTTATACACTTTTGAAAGACTTCAATACACTTATCAAAATACTTCTACTTAACAAAAATGCTTACAATTACATTCTCGTTCAGTTTCATCAACAATTCTACTCGTATGCACCCGTATTCGTACTCGTACAATACACAGCTTTTAGATGTATGTACTATTGGTATATACACTCCAATGATCAGCTCTTAGCAGCCCATGTGAGTCACCTAACACATGTGGGAACCATCATTTGGCAACTAGCATGAAATATCTCATAAGATTACAAAAATATGAGTAATCATTCATGACTTATTTACATGAAAACAAAATTACATATCCTTTATATCTAATCCATACACCAACGACCAAAAACACCTACAAACACTTTCATTCTTCAATTTTCTTCATCTAATTGAACTCTCTCAAGTTCTATCTTCAAGTTCTAAGTGTTCTTCATAAATTCCAAAAGTTCTAGTTTCATAAAATCAAGAATACTTTCAAGTTTGCTAGCTCACTTCCAATCTTGTAAGGTGATCATCCAACCTCAAGAAATCTTTGTTTCTTACAGTAGGTTATCATTCTAATACAAGGTAATAATCATATTCAAACTTTGGTTCAATTTCTATAACTATAACAATCTTATTTCAAGTGATGATCTTACTTGAACTTGTTTTCGTGTCATGATTTTGCTTCAAGAACTTTGAGCCATCCAAGGATCCATTGAAGCTAGATCCATTTTTTCTCTTTTCCAGTAGGTTCATCCAAGGAACTTAAGGTAGTGATGATGTTCATAACATCATTCGATTCATACATATAAAGCTATCTTATTCGAAGGTTTAAACTTGTAATCACTAGAACATAGTTTAGTTAATTCTAAACTTGTTCGCAAACAAAAGTTAATCCTTCTAACTTGACTTTTAAAATCAACTAAACACATGTTCTATATCTATATGATATGCTAACTTAATGATTTAAAACCCGGAAACACGAAAAACACCGTAAAACCGGATTTACGCCGTCGTAGTAACACCGCGGGCTGTTTTGGGTTAGTTAATTAAAAACTATGATAAACTTTGATTTAAAAGTTGTTATTCTGAGAAAATGATTTTTATTATGAACATGAAACTATATCCAAAAATTATGGTTAAACTCAAAGTGGAAGTATGTTTTCTAAAATGGTCATCTAGACGTCGTTCTTTCGACTGAAATGACTACCTTTACAAAAACGACTTGTAACTTATTTTTCCGACTAGAAACCTATACTTTTTTTGTTTAGATTCATAAAATAGAGTTCAATATGAAACCATAGCAATTTGATTCACTCAAAACGGATTTAAAATGAAGAAGTTATGGGTAAAACAAGATTGGATAATTTTTCTCATTTTAGCTACGTGAAAATTGGTAACAAATCTATTCCAACCATAACTTAATCAACTTGTATTATATATTATGTAATCTTGAGATACCATAGACACGTATACAATGTTTCGACCTATCATGTCGACACATCTATATATATTTCGGAACAACCATAGACACTCTATATGTGAATGTTGGAGTTAGCTATACAGGGTTGAGGTTGATTCCAAAATATATATAGTTTGAGTTGTGATCAATACTGAGATACGTATACACTGGGTCGTGGATTGATTCAAGATAATATTTATCGATTTATTTCTGTACATCTAACTGTGGACAACTAGTTGTAGGTTACTAACGAGGACAGCTGACTTAATAAACTTAAAACATCAAAATATATTAAAAGTGTTGTAAATATATTTTGAACATACTTTGATATATATGTATATATTGTTATAGGTTCGTGAATCAACCAGTGGCCAAGTCTTACTTCCCGACGAAGTAAAAATCTGTGAATGTGAGTTATAGTCCCACTTTTAAAATCTAATATTTTTGGGATGAGAATACATGCAGGTTTTATAAATGATTTACAAAATAGACACAAGTACGTGAAACTACATTCTATGGTTGAATTATCGAAATCGAATATGCCCCTTTTTATTAAGTCTGGTAATCTAAGAATTAGGGAACAGACACCCTAATTGACGCGAATCCTAAAGATAGATCTATTGGGCCTAACAAACCCCATCCAAAGTACCGGATGCTTTAGTACTTCGAAATTTATATCATATCCGAAGGGTGTCCCGGAATGATGGGGATATTCTTATATATGCATCTTGTTATTGTCGGTTACCAGGTGTTCACCATATGAATGATTTTTATCTCTATGTATGGGATGTGTATTGAAATATGAAATCTTGTGGTCTATTGTTACGATTTGATATATATAGGTTAAACCTATAACTCACCAACATTTTTGTTGACGTTTTAAGCATGTTTATTCTCAGGTGATTATTAAGAGCTTCCGCTGTCGCATACTTAAATAAGGACAAGATTTGGAGTCCATGCTTGTATGATATTGTGTAAAAACTGCATTCAAGAAACTTATTTTGTTGTAACATATTTGTATTGTAAACCATTATGTAATGGTCGTGTGTAAACAGGATATTTTAGATTATCATTATTTGATAATCTACGTAAAGCTTTTTAAACCTTTATTGATGAAATAAAGGTTATGGTTTGTTTAAAAATGAATGCAGTCTTTGAAAAACGTCTCATATAGAGGTCAAAACCTCGCAACGAAATCAATTAATATGGAACGTTTTTAATCAATAAGAACGGGACATTTCAGTTGGTATCCGAGCGTTGGTCTTAGAGAACCAGAAAATTTGCATTAGTGTGTCTTATCGAGTTTGTTAGGATGCATTAGTGAGTCTGGACTTCGACCGTGTTTTCTTTAAAAATGATTGCTTAACATTTTTGTTGGAAACTATATATTTTTAACATATGAATATTATGTGATATATTAATCTCTTAACGTGTTTGATATTATGTGATAGATGTCTACCTCTAGAAAAAGTCCCATTGACTCACCTAATAATAATGAAGAGTCAAATGTAAATTGGAATGATTTGTGGACTGATTCACAAGTTCCCGAAGAGGAACCGGAAGAAGAGTCGGAACCGGAAGAAGAATCGGAACCAGAAGAAGAATCGGAACCGGATGAAGAAATAGAACCGGTGGGGGAAATAATAAAACAGTTAAGTAAAAGAAAATCCTCAACCAACCGACCAAAGTTAATTATGGTCAATGGTGTTTCCGCCAAGGAAGCAAAATATTGGGAGGATTACCAATTCTCCGATGAATCGGATTCCGACGAGAATTCCGATGATGTTATAGAAATTACCCCAACTGAATTTAAAAAGGCAAAAGAAAATAATAAGGGAAAGGGCATAAAAATAGAGAAATCTAATTCCAACCCCGATGAACTTTATATGTATCGTCAACCCCCGAAGTCCTTAAGTTGTAACAATGACCCGAGAACCTCTAAACCACCAGGTTTTTCTAAACCAATGTGGACAATGACGGCTCGTATTAGGGGAACATCATATATCCCTAGAAACTTGGCAAAACGAACCAAAACCGAAGAAGAAGAAACGAGCGAGTCGGAATAAGATAGTTGTATTCATGTGGTGTAATATATGGAATATAGTGTTCTTATGCTTTATGATATATGTAAAAATTTCTTGTATTAATAAGTATTTTTTTATGAATCTAACTCTTGTCTATTTTACAGTTTAAAAACACAAAATGGATAGACAACCCAATATTTTAAGAGACCTACCCGGAGACATGATTGATGAAATCTTGTCTAGAGTCGGCCAGAATTCTTCGGCACAACTATTTAAGGCGAGATCAGTTTGTAAGACATTCGAAGAACGTTCCAAGAATGTCTTGGTTTATAAGAGACTTTCGTTTGAAAGATGGGGGATATCACATTGGGAAACCCATAAGTTACGATGTGTTTACTTTGACGCATATATTGCGGGGAACCCAAATGCTATTTTACGCAACGGGTTAAGAAATTATTTTGACTCAATATATCCGAATATTGGACTTCGTGATTTAGAAAAAGCGGCTAACATGCAACATAAAGAAGCATGTTATGCTTACGGATTAGTAATGTTCGCTTCTCACCAAAGTGAGAACAAGAACATCGGGCTACAACTATTAAACAAAACGTTTCCACAAGTGACGGAGTCGGTAATTGGGGTAAGAAATGAGGTTTTTAGATTATTACGGGACTGTTGGACATTACGTAACCCTCGTCCCTTTGATGACGTTACAACACGCTGTCTTATCAACGGCCATAACGGTTATGTTGCACAAGACCAAGGATGGGAAGTAGTCCTAGTAAAACCAGAATGCATGACTTGTTTCTGGACGTATGAATTACGTGTCTTTATTGCCTTTGCTGAACGACTTGTGTACTAGCTAGAATTGTCTTCACAACTATCTTGTATCAAAGTTATTGTGTGCTATATTTCATGCTTTATGTAAAATAAGCGGTATTGTAAGTTTGTAAAATATTGTATAAAAGTTTGAACGCGAAATATTATTATAATCAGTTTTTCATATAGAATTGTAGTAGTTGAATTGTATATTAGCTACTAAGTATGAACTTAACGGGTAGGTACTACCCGAATTTAAACTTATAAAACGCTAATATGAAGAAAAAGCTTTTATAAATGAGTTCATATTATGCTACGAAATACTATTAACTACTCTTAATATTCTGTATGATTAACTTGTTCCATTTAACTATTTTGAAGGAAATGGCACCGACTACTCGACACACCGTGAATATGAATGAAGAGGAATTCCGTACTTTTCTAGCTTCAAACATAGCCGCAGTACAGGCTGCGCTACATACCAACAATAACCTTGGATCTAGCAGTACAGGAAATCGTGTAGGATGCACCTACAAAGAATTCACTGCCTGCAAACCTTTGGAATTTGATGGAACCGAAGGACCGATCGGATTGAAACGGTGGACCGAGAAGGTTGAATCGGTGTTCGCCATAAGTAAGTGTACTGAAGAGGACAAAGTGAAGTACGCTACGCATACCTTCACAGGTTCTGCGTTAACATGGTGGAATACCTATCTAGAGCAAGTGGGACAAGATGATGCGTACGCACTACAGTGGTCAGAATTCAAGCACTTGATGAACGAGAAGTACCGTCCCAGAACCGAGGTCAATAAGCTCAAGACAGAACTTAGAGGGTTACGAACCCAAGGATTTGATATTACCACGTACGAAAGACGATTCACAGAATTGTGCCTATTGTGTCCGGGAGCATTCGAAGATGAGGAAGAGAAGATCGACGCGTTTGTGAAAGGATTACCGGAAAGAATCCAAGAAGATATAAGTTCACACGAGCCCGCCTCCATACAACAGGCATGTAGAATGGCTCACAAACTAGTGAACCAGATTGAAGAAAGAATTAAAGAACAGACTGCTGAAGAGGCCAATGTAAAGCAAGTCAAAAGAAAGTGGGAGGAAAACGGTGATAAGAATCACCAATACAACAACAACAGCAATTACAACAATAATCGCAACAATTATCCCAACAATCGCAACATCAATCGCAACTACAACAAACGGCCCAACAACAACAACAACAACAACAACAACAACAACAGCAACTACAACAATCATCCCAACAACAATAATAACCGCAACAACAACAACAATCAGAAGCAACTATGCCAAAGGTGTGAAAAGAATCACTCGGGGTTCTGCACCAAATTTTGCAACAAGTGTAAAAGAAATGGTCATAGCGCGGCGAAGTGTGAGGTCTACGGACCAGGGGTTAATAGAACGAAAGGAACAAATGGTGTCGGAACGAGTAATGGCGGAGCAAGTAGTGTCGGAGCAAGTTATGCCAATGTAGTTTGTTATAAATGTGGAAAACCAGGCCACATTATTAGAAATTGCCCAAACCAGGAGAACACGAATGGACAAGGCCGTGGAAGAGTTTTCAATATTAATGCGGTAGAGGCACAGGAAGACCCGGAGCTTGTTACGGGTACGTTTCTTATTGACAATAAATCTGCTTACGTTTTATTTGATTCGGGTGCGGATAGAAGCTATATGAGTAGAGATTTTTGTGCTAAATTAAGTTGTCCATTGACGCCTTTGGATAATAAATTTTTACTCGAATTAGCAAATGGTAAATTAATTTCAGCAGATAATATATGTCGGAATCGAGAAATTAAACTGGTTAGCGAAACATTTAAGATTGATTTGATACCAGTAGAGTTAGGGAGTTTTGATGTGATAATCGGTATGGACTGGTTGAAAGAAGTGAAAGCAGAGATCGTCTGTTACAAAAATGCAATTCGCATTATACGAGAAAAAGGAAAACCCTTAATGGTGTACGGAGAAAAGGGCAACACGAAGCTACATCTTATTAGTAATTTGAAGGCACAAAAACTAATAAGAAAAGGTTGCTATGCTGTTCTAGCACACGTCGATAAAGTACAAACTGAAGAAAAGAGCATCAATGATGTTCCCATTGCAAAAGAATTTCCCGATGTATTTCCGAAAGAATTACCGGGATTACCCCCACATCGATCCGTTGAATTTCAAATAGATCTTGTACCAGGAGCTGCACCAATAGCTCGTGCTCCTTACAGACTTGCACCCAGCGAGATGAAAGAACTGCAAAGCCAATTACAAGAACTTTTAGAGCGTGGTTTCATTCAACCAAGCACATCACCGTGGGGAGCTCCTGTTTTGTTTGTCAAGAAGAAAGATGGTACATTCAGGTTGTGTATCGACTACCGAGAGTTGAACAAACTTACCATCAAGAACCGCTACCCACTACCGAGAATCGACGACTTATTTGATCAACTACAAGGCTCGTCTGTTTATTCAAAGATTGACTTACGTTCCGGGTATCATCAAATGCGGGTGAAAGAAGATGATATTCCAAAGACTGCTTTCAGAACACGTTATGGTCATTACGAGTTTATGGTCATGCCGTTTGGTTTAACTAATGCACCAGCTGTGTTCATGGACCTTATGAACCGAGTGTGTGGACCATACCTTGACAAGTTTGTCATTGTTTTCATTGATGACATACTTATTTACTCAAAGAATGACCAAGAACACGGTGAACATTTGAGAAAGGTGTTAGAAGTATTGAGGAAGGAAGAATTGTACGCTAAGTTTTCAAAGTGTGCATTTTGGTTGGAAGAAGTTCAATTCCTCGGTCACATAGTGAACAAAGAAGGTATTAAGGTGGATCCAGCAAAGATAGAAACTGTTGAAAAGTGGGAAACCCCGAAAACTCCGAAACACGTACGCCAGTTTTTAGGACTAGCTGGTTACTACAGAAGGTTCATCCAAGACTTTTCCAGAATAGCAAAACCCTTGACTGCATTAACGCATAAAGGGAAGAAATTTGAATGGAATGATGAACAAGAGAAAGCGTTTCAGTTATTGAAGAAAAAGCTAACTACGGCACCTATATTGTCATTGCCTGAAGGGAATGATGATTTTGTGATTTATTGTGACGCATCAAAGCAAGGTCTCGGTTGTGTATTAATGCAACGAACGAAGGTGATTGCTTATGCGTCTAGACAATTGAAGATTCACGAACAAAATTATACGACGCATGATTTGGAATTAGGCGCGGTTGTTTTTGCATTAAAGACTTGGAGGCACTACTTATATGGGGTCAAAAGTATTATATATACCGACCATAAAAGTCTTCAACACATATTTAATCAGAAACAACTGAATATGAGGCAGCGTAGGTGGATTGAATTATTGAATGATTACGACTTTGAGATTCGTTACCACCCGGGGAAGGCAAATGTGGTAGCCGATGCCTTGAGCAGGAAGGACAGAGAACCCATTCGAGTAAAATCTATGAATATAATGATTCATAATAACCTTACTACTCAAATAAAGGAGGCGCAACAAGGAGTTTTAAAAGAGGGAAATTTAAAGGATGAAATACCCAAAGGATCGGAGAAGCATCTTAATATTCGGGAAGACGGAACCCGGTATAGGGCTGAAAGGATTTGGGTACCAAAATTTGGAGATATGAGAGAAATGGTACTTAGAGAAGCTCATAAAACCAGATACTCAATACATCCTGGAACGGGGAAGATGTACAAGGATCTCAAGAAACATTTTTGGTGGCCGGGTATGAAAGCCGATGTTGCTAAATATGTAGGAGAATGTTTGACGTGTTCTAAGGTCAAAGCTGAGCATCAGAAACCATCAGGTCTACTTCAACAACCCGAAATCCCGGAATGGAAATGGGAAAACATTACCATGGATTTCATCACTAAATTGCCAAGGACTGCAAGTGGTTTTGATACTATTTGGGTAATAGTTGATCGTCTCACCAAATCAGCACACTTCCTGCCAATAAGAGAAGATGACAAGATGGAGAAGTTAGCACGACTGTATTTGAAGGAAGTCGTCTCCAGACATGGAATACCAATCTCTATTATCTCTGATAGGGATGGCAGATTTATTTCAAGATTCTGGCAGACATTACAGCAAGCATTAGGAACTCGTCTAGACATGAGTACTGCCTATCATCCACAAACTGATGGGCAGAGCGAAAGGACGATACAAACGCTTGAAGACATGCTACGAGCATGTGTTATTGATTTCGGAAACAGTTGGGATCGACATCTACCGTTAGCAGAATTTTCCTACAACAACAGCTACCATTCAAGCATTGAGATGGCGCCGTTTGAAGCACTTTATGGTAGAAAGTGCAGGTCTCCGATTTGTTGGAGTGAGGTGGGGGATAGACAGATTACGGGTCCGGAGATTATACAAGAAACTACCGAGAAGATCATCCAAATTCAACAACGGTTGAAAACCGCCCAAAGTCGACAAAAGAGCTACGCTGACATTAAAAGAAAAGATATAGAATTTGAAATTGGAGAGATGGTCATGCTTAAAGTTTCACCTTGGAAAGGCGTCGTTCGATTTGGTAAACGAGGGAAATTAAATCCAAGGTATATTGGACCATTCAAGATTATTGATCGTGTCGGACCAGTAGCTTACCGACTTGAGTTACCTCAACAACTCGCGGCTGTACATAACACTTTCCACGTCTCGAATTTGAAGAAATGTTTTGCTAAAGAAGATCTCACTATTCCGTTAGATGAAATCCAAATCAACGAAAAACTCCAATTCATCGAAGAACCCGTCGAAATAATGGATCGTGAGGTTAAAAGACTTAAGCTAAACAAGATACCAATTGTTAAGGTTCGATGGAATGCTCGTAGAGGACCCGAGTTCACCTGGGAGCGTGAAGATCAGATGAAGAAGAAATACCCGCATCTATTTCCAGAAGATTCGTCAACACCTTCAACAGCTTAAAATTTCGGGACGAAATTTATTTAACGGGTAGGTACTGTAGTGACCCGAACTTTTCCATGTTTATATATATTAATTGAGATTGATGTTTACATGATTAAATGTTTCCAACATGTTAAGCAATCAAACTTGTTAAGACTTGATTAATTGAAATAGGTTTCATATAGACAATTGACCACCCAAGTTGACCGGTGATTCACGAACGTTAAAACTTGTAAAAAAACTATATGATGACATATATATGGTTATATATATAGTTAACATGATATTATGATAAGTAAACATATCATTAATTATATTAACAATGAACTACATATGTAAAAACAAGACTACTAACTTAATGATTTTGAAACGAGACATATATGTAACGTTTATCGTTGTAACGACATTTAATGTATATATATCATATTAAGAGATATTCGTACATCATAATATCATGATAATATAATAATTTAAAATCTCTTTTGATATTATAAACATTGGGTTAACAACATTTAACAAGATCGTTAACCTAAAGGTTTCAAAACAACACTTACATGTAACGACTAACGATGACTTAATGACTCAGTTAAAATGTATATACATGTAGTGTTTTAATATGTATTTATACACTTTTGAAAGACTTCAATACACTTATAAAAATACTTCTACTTAACAAAAATGCTTACAATTACATTCTCGTTCAGTTTCATCAACAATTCTACTCGTATGCACCCGTATTCGTACTCGTACAATACACAGCTTTTAGATGTATGTACTATTGGTATATACACTCCAATGATCAGCTCTTAGCAGCCCATGTGAGTCACCTAACACATGTGGGAACCATCATTTGGCAACTAGCATGAAATATCTCATAAGATTACAAAAATATGAGTAATCATTCATGACTTATTTACATGAAAACAAAATTACATATCCTTTATATCTAATCCATACACCAACGACCAAAAACACCTACAAACACTTTCATTCTTCAATTTTCTTCATCTAATTGAACTCTCTCAAGTTCTATCTTCAAGTTCTAAGTGTTCTTCATAAATTCCAAAAGTTCTAGTTTCATAAAATCAAGAATACTTTCAAGTTTGCTAGCTCACTTCCAATCTTGTAAGGTGATCATCCAACCTCAAGAAATCTTTGTTTCTTACAGTAGGTTATCATTCTAATACAAGGTAATAATCATATTCAAACTTTGGTTCAATTTCTATAACTATAACAATCTTATTTCAAGTGATGATCTTACTTGAACTTGTTTTCGTGTCATGATTTTGCTTCAAGAACTTTGAGCCATCCAAGGATCCATTGAAGCTAGATCCATTTTTTCTCTTTTCCAGTAGGTTCATCCAAGGAACTTAAGGTAGTAATGATGTTCATAACATCATTCGATTCATACATATAAAGCTATCTTATTCGAAGGTTTAAACTTGTAATCACTAGAACATAGTTTAGTTAATTCTAAACTTGTTCGCAAACAAAAGTTAATCCTTCTAACTTGACTTTTAAAATCAACTAAACACATGTTCTATATCTATATGATATGCTAACTTAATGATTTAAAACCCGGAAACACGAAAAACACCGTAAAACCGGATTTACGCCGTCGTAGTAACACCGCGGGCTGTTTTGGGTTAGTTAATTAAAAACTATGATAAACTTTGATTTAAAAGTTGTTATTCTGAGAAAATGATTTTTATTATGAACATGAAACTATATCCAAAAATTATGGTTAAACTCAAAGTGGAAATATGTTTTCTAAAATGGTCATCTAGACGTCGTTCTTTCGACTGAAATGACTACCTTTACAAAAACGACTTGTAACTTATTTTTCCGACTAGAAACCTATACTTTTTTTGTTTAGATTCATAAAATAGAGTTCAATATGAAACCATAGCAATTTGATTCACTCAAAACGGATTTAAAATGAAGAAGTTATGGGTAAAACAAGATTGGATAATTTTTCTCATTTTAGCTACGTGAAAATTGGTAACAAATCTATTCCAACCATAACTTAATCAACTTGTATTATATATTATGTAATCTTGAGATACCATAGACACGTATACAATGTTTCGACCTATCATGTCGACACATCTATATATATTTCGGAACAACCATAGACACTCTATATGTGAATGTTGGAGTTAGCTATACAGGGTTGAGGTTGATTCCAAAATATATATAGTTTGAGTTGTGATCAATACTGAGATACGTATACACTGGGTCGTGGATTGATTCAAGATAATATTTATCGATTTATTTCTGTACATCTAACTGTGGACAACTAGTTGTAGGTTACTAACGAGAACAGCTGACTTAATAAACTTAAAACATCAAAATATATTAAAAGTGTTGTAAATATATTTTGAACATACTTTGATATATATGTATATATTGTTATAGGTTCGTGAATCAACCAGTGGCCAAGTCTTACTTCCCGACGAAGTAAAAATCTGTGAATGTGAGTTATAGTCCCACTTTTAAAATCTAATATTTTTGGGATGAGAATACATGCAGGTTTTATAAATGATTTACAAAATAGACACAAGTACGTGAAACTACATTCTATGGTTGAATTATCGAAATCGAATATGCCCCTTTTTATTAAGTCTGGTAATCTAAGAATTAGGGAACAGACACCCTAATTGACGCGAATCCTAAAGATAGATCTATTGGGCCTAACAAACCCCATCCAAAGTACCGGATGCTTTAGTACTTCGAAATTTATATCATATCCGAAGGGTGTCCCGGAATGATGGGGATATTCTTATATATGCATCTTGTTATTGTCGGTTACCAGGTGTTCACCATATGAATGATTTTTATCTCTATGTATGGGATGTGTATTGAAATATGAAATCTTGTGGTCTATTGTTACGATTTGATATATATAGGTTAAACCTATAACTCACCAACATTTTTGTTGACGTTTTAAGCATGTTTATTCTCAGGTGATTATTAAGAGCTTCCGCTGTCGCATACTTAAATAAGGACAAGATTTGGAGTCCATGCTTGTATGATATTGTGTAAAAACTGCATTCAAGAAACTTATTTTGTTGTAACATATTTGTATTGTAAACCATTATGTAATGGTCGTGTGTAAACAGGATATTTTAGATTATCATTATTTGATAATCTACGTAAAGCTTTTTAAACCTTTATTGATGAAATAAAGGTTATGGTTTGTTTAAAAATGAATGCAGTCTTTGAAAAACGTCTCATATAGAGGTCAAAACCTCGCAACGAAATCAATTAATATGGAACGTTTTTAATCAATAAGAACGGGACATTTCAATTCATGTTTAAACGTGTCCCTACAGTTCCTTGTAA
Organism: Rutidosis leptorrhynchoides; assembly: GCF_046630445.1. Taxonomy (NCBI): domain Eukaryota; kingdom Viridiplantae; phylum Streptophyta; class Magnoliopsida; order Asterales; family Asteraceae; genus Rutidosis; species Rutidosis leptorrhynchoides. Next base: position 156,504,973 of record NC_092334.1, read on the forward strand.
GGCATCCCGAATTTAGAAGTGAGACGAGTATCCCGATCTGAAATTTTAATGGAGATGGTACGCCGTGCCGAGCTAGAATTTTCTTTAATACACGTTTGAACAGGTTTCGTTTCTCAAGAGGTCCGCACCGCGGAAGATCCATCGGTTCCCGAAAGTGGTTGTTAGGACTATTCACCATCGTGGCGAATACTAATATAATGTGAAGAGTTTATCTCTCCATTGAGAAGTTTTATAAAAAGTTTCCTTACACGGAAATGCGAGCAATAAGACAGGAGTGAAATGAGAACTTAGAATAGGATGAGTTCACACCTTGAGGTAACCATGTCGCGCACTTAGTGGTCGAATGTTGAGGCTTGGTGGGATAACGAGATAGTACACGTAGTTGTATGATAAGTCAAAGAAGAGTGAAGCATCCTTGGATTGGGTGTTATCTTAAGTTAGAGTAATATCAGGCGGAAAATGGTGAAATAACAGGGCTATGTAACGTGGCATGTGTTGATGAGAAGGTTGATCGGGTCCATGATTAAGTATTCAAATTTATCGAGCAAATTAACGAATTTCAGTTCCCTTGATTTCGAGTCGAGAGAGTATGTATTTCGGGCGTTCAAGTAGAAATATTTCCATATTTGAGTTCCAGTGTGCTAAACGAATTTAGCTAGTAAGGTTTGTGTGAAAGATCATGTTCAAAGTTCAGACACGGAGAGGTTTAAATTTTTCCCTCAGTGAGTTAACGAGTTTAAAGGTCGTGCAACACGAGAAAAGTCGGAAATGAATCTTCAGTGATAACCGGCGAGATCTAAGATTTTACGAATACAAGTCTGAGTCGTGAGGGTTTCCCGATTACGTGTGGTTCCGATTGCGAGATGTATTGAGATACTTTGACCACTAACAACATGGTCTAAAAATTGAACTTCGTTTAACCAAAATTCTCACTTGGAGAATTCGGTATAGAGTTGCTCTTTTCTCAAGTGTTCGAGCGTAAGTCGGAGACATTGTTCGTTTTCTTCTTCGCTTGAATAGGTTTAGAACATCAATTATAAGTACGGTAACGATTTGTCTAAATAAGTTTGCACACGCGGCTCCGGAGGTTTATGAATACAGACGGAGCCTTAGATTAACTGAACGGTACTAAGAGAGATTTACAACTATCGTAGCGAGTTCAGAAAATGGTTTAGGAGACATCGTCTCCCTCAACCCTCAATTGATGATAACAAGGATGGAGATCGATTTGGTATACACACGAGATCCTCGTACTTGATCAAGAGGTCATTGATACGGGGAAAAAGAATATCGGTTCTTAACCGGAAATTATTTAGTTCACAATAATCTATACAAGACGATAGGGAAACATTTCTTCTTAACGAATAGGTTTTGAGCTCCTCAACTCTATAGGTGTTAAGTCAAAATTCAAATTATTCACCCAATAAGTTTAACGTACATCCTCCGATATAAATTTGGTGGCACACAATAGTTTTTCGTGGGTCACTTGAATGGCCTAAGCAATATCTAGGGGGAGTGGTGGAGTGCAAGAAGTACGAGTCAAAGTCTTGGTTATAAAACGTCTAACGATAATCGAATCGAATAAGTATGAAATATGCGGGTTGTTGTGAAGAAACGTACCCGTGACTAGTCCATCGTCGTCTCGGGCATCCTAGGTGTCGATGTTGAAAGTTCAACGGCGGGCGTTGGGGTTGGCTTTCTTCTTTGGGCACGCATTCCTATAATGACCCGGTTGGCCACATTCGAAACAAACAACCGCCCTTGGCGCATTGGGCGTCTTTTGAGCGACGGTAATGGTACTTTTACAAATATGGGCCACATGACCACTTCTTTGACACCTGATGCAAAATGGTTTGCCACATTCACCCAAATGATGTTTGCGACATTCGTTACAGTAGGGCAGGTTTCCGGCATACCCTTTCTTGCCGTCGGAGGTGAAGGACTTCTTGGTGAAGTTGTTGTTGTAGTTGCTCGATGGAGAGGCTTCCCATTTTCTTTTGTTGTTACCCGGTTGGTCCTCGGCCGTAGGTGTCGGCGCTTCAATTTCATTCACCGTTTTTATAGATTGGCGGGCCATCGTTAAAGCCTCTTGTAGGTTGGCGGGTTTGGATGACATTAACCCGTGTTGAACGCTCTTCGGGAGGCCATCCATGTAAAGTTCGACTCTTAGGGATTCGGGAGTCATGAGATTTGGACACATTAAGACTAGTTCGGTAAACCGTTGATTATAAGCTTCGAGGTCATTCCCGACCGTTTTTAAATTCCTTAGACCCTGTTCGAGCCTTCGAGTCTCGTCGCGCGGGAAGTATTCGGTGATCATTCTTTCTCTTAATTCGGTCTAAGAGAGTGTAAGGGCCTCATCGATACCCACTGATTGTACATACGTGTTCCACCATGAGAGAGCAACACCGGTGAAAGTGAGGGTGGAAAACTTGACCTTATCTTGGTCCTGACAACCGCTTATGTTAAAAACGGCTTCCGTTTGTTCGAACCATCGGGTGAGAGCAATCGGTCCCCCGGTTCCATCGAAAGTGGGAGGTTTGTACCCCATGAAGTTTTTGTAGGAGCACCCCTCGTTTGAATTATCGGCTCCATGATTGTTGTTGTGGTTGGAGAAGTGATCGGCCACGGCCTCACCCACGGCGGTGGCTATCATTCGTTGAAGGGCTTGTTCTAAAGTTTCGGGAAGGGTATTGTGTTGACCTTGGTGAGCCATTGTTCCTTCATGACACAAGAATATCGTTGATTAGTATTCTTAACAATACTAATCGTGATATGGAATAATGATAAAGAGAAAATTTTCCTTGATTCGCCTTAAATTCTTTATGTCGTAATGTCGGAACGTTCATATGAGTCACCGTAATATAATCCCGGCAATTATATTACCCTGATTCATATGTGCATTCGACATTATTCTATAAAGTCAAGGTGGCGCGTCAATCAAATTAAACAACGAAAGATTTAGATGAAGCGAGAGTTAGTTATGAGTAGAAACGTTCGAGTATAAATGCACAAATAGTCAAGTAATTCCTACTTCATGTCTATATGCCGGTTGTAGTCTAGATTCACTAATGTACCCTATGACTCGGGGTTGACACCAATGAACTCTAAATCCCTACAACCAATGCTCTGATACCACTTGTAGCGACCCCGACAAATCGTCAATTGACGGCGTCGACTACTTAGGTCCCGTTGCGTGGTCATAGGTCTTTAACGTGACGTTTGACCAAAGATATGTCGCATTCCTTTCAAAAATAAAGATTGTTTCAAAGTTTACAAGAATTGTTCATCCAAAAGTTACGTTACAAAGTTATAGTTACATGTGAAACCTATGCGACACAGTTTTAAAGAAAGTCAAAAGACGCTCCATGAAATGCATGTATACTCGACATCCAATGCAAGTATCAAAATAATGAGCGGAAGCATGTTTCACATAGCGTTCAAAGACCTGAGAAAAACATAGAAATCTGTCAACGAAAACGTTGGTGAAATCATAGGTTTAAGTAAGTAAGTACAAGTGAACCACAAGATTTGCATCAATGAAATAATAGTAATACATTCCAAAAGTTTGTTTCACGAGCACCCAATTATCAATGCTTAACATTCCTTCCATAAAACCCCATCACTTAGTGCTAGAACATACACTGTTTCTCGAAAATATATTTCATTCGTGAATGGTAGCGAACCGTTTGAATGAGGGTTTGTCAAACCCATATGGATCCATACAACATAAGTTCTCGCTTACACCCGGCAAGTGTAACTAATGATAATCGAATTGAGGATTTTGTTCTAAACTCGTATGTAGAATGTTTGTTTTCCTGTACTTGTGTTCACTTAGTAAAGAAATGTTTATGTTTTCTCATCCCAAATGTAAGTTCAAAAAGAGTAAAAGTGGGACTATGATCTCACCTTGAGTGCACGAGTAGTAAAGTACTTCAACAAGTAAACGTGTGCAAAGAACAATGCTAGTCTTGACCTAAACAATAGGTTGTATCAATAACGGTAAACACGATAGGTCAAAGATGTTCAATTAGTCCTATGGCTCGTTAAGACTCGATCATAATAGCATGTGAATCAAATTGTCATGTTTCATGCAAGGTACAAGTATAAAAAACATGTTAGAACGATTGCACAAATATTTGGTTAAGTTTGATTAAAAGTCAACTTGGTCGGGTCAAAGTCAACGAAAAAGTCAACATGTTCGGGGTCGGGTCCCGAACTATTTTTCTGAGGTTTTTAATCATATATGAGCATGTTAGAACAAGTTTCATGTGAATCGGAGGTCCGTAGTATGCCAAACATTTTTCGTATTTTGGACATGGAGGTCAGAGCCTGGACACGGCTTATGCTGCGCCGCGGCCCACAATTGTCGCGCCGCGACAATACACGGGAGCTGGTATCTGGCCAGTTTCAAATGTTCAAGTCTTGATCCAAAATTCGTTTTAGCACAAAATGCAAACCGTAAACATTTAGAACTCGCACCTTATATCGTTGGAAAGCTCTTTTGACAAAGAACATAACTAAACATGTTTCATCAAACAAAAACATCATTTCCAATGACCGAATTCTCGTCATGTGATCATTTAAAGTCCATTTTCAAGTTTCAAGTTCACAAAATGCATTTTAAGTTTCAGGAATCCAATTCAATAATATGATATGCCGTTTTGAAGGTAATGAAACATGCATTACAACTAAACACTAACAATTAACATTTCATGGTATTCAAGCATCAAAAAGTTCATCTCAAGAACGATCAAATCCTAATCAAGAATCACAAAATCATTAATCATGTTTTTGAAGTTTTACAAATCTACCTACACATCAAAATGAAGCTAGTGATACTAATAACACAATTAAAACATGAACTTTAACGATTTAACAACATTTAATCTTCCAAAATCAAAGATTAAGCAAACTCATTTTCAAGTGTTCAAACTAGTTACTCAAAACAACAAATCGAACAAACAAAACATATATTCATGTTATACACGAGCCATAGACACTAATTAACACTTTTATAATTCAAAAACATCAAGAACACAAAATCTAGTAATTTTAGAAAGTTACCCAAATGAGATGAAATTGGTATCAAGTCGAAGAGGGTGAAGAGAGGATTCCAAATATGTAATTTGTTTTGATGTTAGCCTCCAAATCCGAAATTAGATGATGAATCTTGGTTGAGTTCTTGAGAGGAAAATGGAAGTATGAAAAGAGAGAAAGAGAGAAAATGAGAGGAGGAGGTTGAAGGTTTGACTAGTTGACCTAGTCAAATCTTTGGCCTCTTTGCAAGTTTAGTCCCTCTAGTTCGGGTGCGGGTGCGTGAATTAACCAAATGAATTATTTTGAATTACACGAGAGTACGAGAGATGTTAAAATCCAATAACGAAAATATTTTAAGAAGGTTAGCTAATGGAGGCTATGAATCGAGATACTGAGGATAATATTACAATAAAAAGACGGGCGTTAAAATAATTTAACGGAAAAATGCGGGATGTTACATTACCCACACCTTAAAAGAAATTTCGTCCCGAAATTTAGTTGGAAGCAATAGTCGTTGCTTCTTACTCGAGACCTTACGTTGCCAATGCTATGAATAAGTGAAGATACATCCTTGGGCATTCCCACAAATTTTGACAGTCGAGATTTCAGTTTGTATTAAGACTTGGTTTTACGATCCAAAATTTCAACCAGTTTCCCATGAAGGGGAGTTTGCCATCAATGGTAAGTTTATCTAGGAGAGTAGCACGTTCCTGTTCCGTAGGACACGTCTCTAAGTTTGTTGCATGGAACGTAGGGTAAACGGAAACTTAATTGAGTCGGAAGTTCTAAACGGTAGGAGCGGTTCCAATACGCCCCAAGGTTTCAAAAGGATTAATATTTCGCGGTTTAAATTTCCCTGATTCCCAAAACGGATTTCACCTTTCCAAGGTGCGAGGTCTCAATATTACACGGTTACTGACTTGGGATTCGAGAGGTTTACGTCGAATATCGGTATAGTCCTTTTGGCGACTACGGGTCATCTTGAGTCCTTCTCAGACTTGGACGATCTCAACTGTTATTTCTTGAATGAGTTCGGATTCGGTGGTTTGCTTGCCACATGCTTTGATCCAATGAATAGGGGTATGACATTTGCGGTCATATAGGGTTTCGGAAGTGCGGCGTTTATACACGAATGGTAACTGCTGTGTGAGAGGAGACAACTAAAGGCAACAATACAAGTTTGTAACATGTCTTTCCAAGATGTGAAACGTACGTTTGTTTAGTCCGTTAATTGTGGATGATACACGGCATTCATGTTTAAACGTGTCCCTACAGTTCCTTGTAAGGCATCCCGAATTTAGAAGTGAGACGAGTATCCCGATCTGAAATTTTAATGGAGATGGTACGCCGTGCCGAGCTAGAATTTTCTTTAATACACGTTTGAACAGGTTTCGTTTCTCAAGAGGTCCGCACCGCGGAAGATCCATCGGTTCCCGAAAGTGGTTGTTAGGACTATTCACCATCGTGGCGAATACTAATATAATGTGAAGAGTTTCTCTCTCCATTGAGAAGTTTTATAAAAAGTTTCCTTACACGGAAATGCGAGCAATAAGACAGGAGTGAAATGAGAACTTAGAATAGGATGAGTTCACACCTTGAGGTAACCATGTCGCGCACTTAGTGGTCGAATGTTGAGGCTTGGTGGGATAACGAGATAGTACACGTAGTTGTATGATAAGTCAAAGAAGAGTGAAGCATCCTTGGATTGGGTGTTATCTTAAGTTCCAGTAATATCAGGCGGAAAATGGTGAAATAACAGGGCTATGTAACGTGGCACGTGTTGATGAGAAGGTTGATCGGGTCCATGATTAAGTATTCAAATTTATCGAGCAAATTAACGAATTTCAGTTCCCTTGATTTCGAGTCGAGAGAGTATGTCTTTCGGGCGTTCAAGTAGAAATATTTCCATATTTGAGTTCCAGTGTGCTAAACGAATTTAGCTAGTAAGGTTTGTGTGAAAGATCATGTTCAAAGTTCAGACACGGAGAGGTTTAAATTTTTCCCTCAGTGAGTTAACGAGTTTAAAGGTCGTGCAACACGAGAAAAGTCGGAAATGAATCTTCAGTGATAACCGGCGAGATCTAAGATTTTACGAATACAAGTCTGAGTCGTGAGGGTTTCCCGATTACGTGTGGTTCCGATTGTGAGATGTATTGAGATACTTTGACCACTAACAACATGGTCTAAAAATTGAACTTCGTTTAACCAAAATTCTCACTTGGAGAATTCGGTATAGAGTTGCTCTTTTCTCAAGTGTTCGAGCGTAAGTCGGAGACATTGTTCGTTTTCTTCTTCGCTTGAATAGGTTTAGAACATCAATTATAAGTACGGTAACGATTTGTCTAAATAAGTTTGCACACGCGGCTCCGGAGGTTTATGAATACAGACGGAGCCTTAGATTAACTGAACGGTAATAAGAGAGATTTACAACTATCGTAGCGAGTTCAGAAAATGGTTTAGGAGACATCGTCTCCCTCAACCCTCAATTGATGATAACAAGGATGGAGATCGATTTGGTATACACACGAGATCCTCGTACTTGATCAAGAGGTCATTGATACGGGGAAAAAGAATATCGGTTCTTAACCGGAAATTATTTAGTTCACAATAATCTATACAAGACGATAGGGAAACATTTCTTCTTAACGAATAGGTTTTGAGCTCCTCAACTCTATAGGTGTTAAGTCAAAATTCAAATTATTCACCCAATAAGTTTAACGTACATCCTCCGATATAAATTTGGTGGCACACAATAGTTTTTCGTGGGTCACTTGAATGGCCTAAGCAATCTCTAGGGGGAGTGGTGGAGTGCAAGAAGTACGAGTCAAAGTCTTGGTTATAAAACGTCTAACGATAATCGAATCGAATAAGTATGAAATATGCGGGTTGTTGTGAAGAAACGTACCCGTGACTAGTCCATCGTCGTCTCGGGCATCCTAGGTGTCGATGTTGAAAGTTCAACGGCGGGCGTTGGGGTTGGCTTTCTTCTTTGGGCACGCATTCCTATAATGACCCGGTTGGCCACATTCGAAACAAACAACCGCCCTTGGCGCATTGGGCGTCTTTTGAGCGACGGTAATGGTACTTTTACAAATATGGGCCACATGGCCACTTCTTTGACACCTGATGCAAAATGGTTTGCCACATTCACCCAAATGATGTTTGCGACATTCGTTACAGTAGGGCAGGTTTCCGGCATACCCTTTCTTGCCGTCGGAGGTGAAGGACTTCTTGGTGAAGTTGTTGTTGTAGTTGCTCGATGGAGAGGCTTCCCATTTTCTTTTGTTGTTACCCGGTTGGTCCTCGGCCGTAGGTGTCGGCGCTTCAATTTCATTCACCGTTTTTATAGATTGGCGGGCCATCGTTAAAGCCTCTTGTAGGTTGGCGGGTTTGGATGACATTAACCCGTGTTGAACGCTCTTCGGGAGGCCATCCATGTAAAGTTCGACTCTTAGGGATTCGGGAGTCATGAGATTTGGACACATTAAGACTAGTTCGGTAAACCGTTGATTATAAGCTTCGAGGTCATTCCCGACCGTTTTTAAATTCCTTAGACCCTGTTCGAGCCTTCGAGTCTCGTCGCGCGGGAAGTATTCGGTGATCATTCTTTCTCTTAATTCGGTCCAAGAGAGTGTAAGGGCCTCATCGATACCCACTGATTGTACATACGTGTTCCACCATGAGAGAGCAACACCGGTGAAAGTGAGGGTGGAAAACTTGACCTTATCTTGGTCCTGACAACCGCTTATGTTAAAAACGGCTTCCGTTTGTTCGAACCATCGGGTGAGAGCAATCGGTCCCCCGGTTCCATCGAAAGTGGGAGGTTTGTACCCCATGAAGTTTTTGTAGGAGCACCCCTCGTTTGAATTATCGGCTCCATGATTGTTGTTGTGGTTGGAGAAGTGATCGGCCACGGCCTCACCCACGGCGGTGGCTATCATTCGTTGAAGGGCTTGTTCTAAAGTTTCGGGAAGGGTATTGTGTTGACCTTGGTGAGCCATTGTTCCTTCATGACACAAGAATATCGTTGATTAGTATTCTTAACAATACTAATCGTGATATGGAATAATGATGAAGAGAAAATTTTCCTTGATTCGCCTTAAATTCTTTATGTCGTAATGTCGGAACGTTCATATGAGTCACCGTAATATAATCCCGGCAATTATATTACCCTGATTCATATGTGCATTCGACATTATTCTATAAAGTCAAGGTGGCGCGTCAATCAAATTAAACAACGAAAGATTTAGATGAAGCGAGAGTTAGTTATGAGTAGAAACGTTCGAGTATAAATGCACAAATAGTCAAGTAATTCCTACTTCATGTCTATATGCCGGTTGTAGTCTAGATTCACTAATGTACCCTATGACTCGGGGTTGACACCAATGAACTCTAAATCCCTACAACCAATGCTCTGATACCACTTGTAGCGACCCCGACAAATCGTCAATTGACGGCGTCGACTACTTAGGTCCCGTTGCGTGGTCATAGGTCTTTAACGTGACGTTTGACCAAAGATATGTCGCATTCCTTTCAAAAATAAAGATTGTTTCAAAGTTTACAAGAATTGTTCATCCAAAAGTTACGTTACAAAGTTATAGTTACATGTGAAACCTATGCGACACAGTTTTAAAGAAAGTCAAAAGACGCTCCATGAAATGCATGTATACTCGACATCCAATGCAAGTATCAAAATAATGAGCGGAAGCATGTTTCACATAGCGTTCAAAGACCTGAGAAAAACATAGAAATCTGTCAACGAAAACGTTGGTGAAATCATAGGTTTAAGTAAGTAAGTACAAGTGAACCACAAGATTTACATCAATGAAATAATAGTAATACATTCCAAAAGTTTGTTTCACGAGCACCCAATTATCAATGCTTAACATTCCTTCCATAGAACCCCATCACTTAGTGCTAGAACATACACTGTTTCTCGAAAATATATTTCATTCGTAAACGGTAGCGAACCGTTTGAATGAGGGTTTGTCAAACCCATATGGATCCATACAACATAAGTTCTCGCTTACACCCGGCAAGTGTAACTAATGATAATCGAATTGAGGATTTTGTTCTAAACTCGTATGTAGAATGTTTGTTTTCCTGTACTTGTGTTCACTTAGTAAAGAAATGTTTATGTTTTCTCATCCCAAATGTAAGTTCAAAAAGAGTAAAAGTGGGACTATGATCTCACCTTGAGTGCACGAGTAGTAAAGTACTTCAACAAGTAAACGTGTGCAAAGAACAATGCTAGTCTTGACCTAAACAATAGGTTGTATCAATAACGGTAAACACGATAGGTCAAAGATGTTCAATTAGTCCTATGGCTCGTTAAGACTCGATCATAATAGCATGTGAATCAAATTGTCATGTTTCATGCAAGGTACAAGTATAAAAAACATGTTAGAACGATTGCACAAATATTTGGTTAAGTTTGATTAAAAGTCAACTTGGTCGGGTCAAAGTCAACGAAAAAGTCAACATGTTCGGGTCGGGTCCCGAACTATTTTTCTGAGGTTTTTAATCATATATGAGCATGTTAGAACAAGTTTCATGTGAATCAGAGGTCCGTAGTATGCCAAACATTTTTCGTATTTTGGACATGGAGGTCAGAGCCTGGACACGGCTTATGCCGCGCCGCGGCCCACAATTGTCGCGCCGCGACAATACACGGGAGCTGGTACCTGGCCAGTTTCAAATGTTCAAGTCTTGATCCAAAATTCGTTTTAGCACAAAATGCAAACCGTAAACATTTAGAACTCGCACCTTATATCGTTGGAAAGCTCTTTTGACAAAGAACATAACTAAACATGTTTCATCAAACAAAAACATCATTTACAATGACCGATTTCTCGTCATGTGATCATTTAAAGTCCATTTTCAAGTTTCAAGTTCACAAAATGCATTTTAAGTTTCAGGAATCCAATTCACACATATGATATGCCGTTTTGAAGGTAATGAAACATGCATTACAATTAAACACTAACAATTAACATTTCATGGTATTCAAGCATCAAAAAGTTCATCTCAAGAACGATCAAACCCTAATCAAGAATCACAAAATCATTAATCATGTTTTTGAAGTTTTACAAATCAACCTACACATCAAAATGAAGCTAGTGATACTAGTAACACAATTAAAACATGAACTTTAACGATTTAACAACATTTAATCTTCCAAAATCAAAGATTAAGCAAACCCATTTTCAAGTGTTCAAACTAGTTACTCAAAACAACAAATCGAACAAACAAAACATATATTCATGTTATACACGAGCCATAGACACTAATTAACACTTTTATAATTCAAAAACATCAAGAACACAAAATCTAGTAATTTTAGAAAGTTACCCAAATGAGATGAAATTGGTATCAAGTCGAAGAGGATGAAGAGAGGATTCCAAATATGTAATTTGTTTGATGTTAGCCTCCAAATCCGAAATTAGATGATGAATCTTGGTTGAGTTCTTGAGAGGAAAATGGAAGTATGAAAAGAGAGAAAGAGAGAAAATGAGAGGAGGAGGTTGAAGGTTTGACTAGTTGACCTAGTCAAATCTTTGACCTCTTTGCAAGTTTAGTCCCTCTAGTTCGGGTGCGGGTGCGTGAATTAACCAAACGAATTATTTTGAATTACACGAGAGTACGAGAAATGTTAAAATCCAATAACGAAAATATTTTAAGAAGGTTAGCTAATGGAGGCTATGAATCGAGATACTGAGGATAATATTACAATAAAAAGACGGGCGTTAAAATAATTTAACGGAAAAATGCGGGATGTTACATAACTACTCAGCTAAATGGAGATGGTTACACAAGTGTTGATGTTGATGTTAGTTCACATCTTTGGCTATTTCACGCATGCGTACATTTGTATCTACAACGGGCGTGAGTTTTATCCTATCAACAATTGTCAACAATTGTATTATTGTTTAGCCCAAACCCAATCCATTAATTGGTATCAGATTCCAGGCATGTCTAAACAAGAATAGAGGTCGTATTGCAGGGGAACAGTCACAAATAGGTCTGTTTAAATTTCCAATTAAGATTCACTCTGAGATTAATTTGAACAAAAGTAGAAAATATATTTGATCATCACCAATATGATCATGTACATATTTGGCCACTTAAAACTTACATCTGTAAACAAAATGTCATATATATGAAGGACTTAAAAGGTTCATGGCTCGAATGATGGAATTTGATCTAACGATCCATAATTTCTAAGCCACGAAAACCTCTCAACCATCCCTCTATAAGGATCTTCGTCTCGTTTCTTTAACAAATAAGCCATATTCTTTTCGACATCGCATTGAATCTGCGAGTATAAGTTCCGCAAGTAATCTTTGTCATTTAACATATTTTCTTTTCCTTTTGTTCGTATGGGCTTCCCGAACATATAGTAGATTCGACCCGGTAGCTTCGGCATAAAGATAGGAAAATGAAGTTGTTGCTCTGCAATCTCGCCACCTGTCCCCTTCCTGTCATGAAACAGACCGATGAATTAAAGAGAAATTTAACAAGGCGTATCAGTGAGAAACGCCTATACACAAACAATCGCCCAAATGATCACTGGTATCCATATATATAATTACTGTTGTCTAAACGGGTCAGTTGGACCCATAAAAACCTTTCATAATTGAATAAATAATGCATGTTTTCAAATCGGTGTTGTGGAACTCGGAATTACTCAGCGAGTACTCGGCCAAACTTGGTCAAACTTGGTATTACTCGGAAAATCGGTCAAAAATCGGCCAAAACTCGATTTTACTCGGAAAATTGGTCGAAACTCGGTCGAAATCAGTCAAAGTCAAACTTGGTCAACATCCGAGTACTCCCTAAAATGTCCCGACCGAGTACTGCTCGAGTAGCGATTTTTGCAACCTTTCATTAAATGTAACTGGATATCGTAAAGCAAGTTCACCTGATGCTTTTTCTCCCTTGATTAAGTTCAGTCACCATTCGATTCAGCAACGGGTTTCTCATCATTTCATCATAATCAATAAGTAGCTGCAAAACAAAGTTCATTAACAACAAGAACTAACGAGATAAATTACATCGAAAATGAAAAGCGTTTTCTTACTTCTGATAAGTCATCTTCCCCAACAACACCAAATGGTATAATGGTAGCCCCGAACTTAACTGCCATTCTTACAAATTCTTGTTTTTCAGGCCAAAATAACTTGCTAGCTTCACCCTTTAAATCACAAAAGACACGTACTCAAAACTTTCAGTTTATTTTCGCTAGAAGTTTTATGTTTGACATAATTACTGAGATAGTCCCTGTGGTTTCACCCGAATTCTAGATAGTCCTTTTGTTGCTGAGATGGTCCAGGTAGTTTCACCAAATTGATGAACCACAAGACTATCTCAGCAACATTTTGAAAACCAGGAGGAATATCTCGGTAAAAAAAAATACTAGGGACTATTTCAACAATTTGAGTAAAACTAGAGGGACTATCTCAGTAATGACGTCTTTATATTTTAGTGATAAAAATAAAAGTACCTTGCGATGGAAAGCTTCACGTGCACCACCGGGATAAAGTAAGACGTACGACTTTCTTGTTAACAATTTAAATAAATTTCTTGCAGAAACCGGAATTGCACCAAATAGCTTCATAATATCGGTATAAGGAACCATAATATAATCATCTTCAACGTTGAATGAAAAAGTCTCCGGGTGAGTTAAAGCATGAAGGACGACTTTTTTTTCTCTCAAAAATTCTAAAACAAACGAAAAAGTTTCCAATCCCCATAACATGTGATTACCGACTAATAATACGGGCCCCTCATCTGGGATCCCTGCTAGACCTCTCACTATTTTTCCATCTTCCATTGTTGAGAACATCGATGCACCCATATGAAGGCGGTACCACCTTAATTAATTAATTAGTTAAAAAAATTGGATAAACGCCATTTCTTTTTTTTTTTTTTTTTTTTTTTTTTTTTTGAAAGGCAATGTTAGTGGTTAGCACACGAAGTTAATTCACGAAAATCCCCCCCCCCCGAGACTCGAACCCTGGTCTCCTCGAACACCATGTTAACATGGTGACCAATGAGGCAAAGCCCCATTGGCATAAACGCCATTTCTTTGGTTGTTAGTAAAACTAAAAAAAAAAAAAAAAAAAAAAAAAAAAAAAAAAAAAAAAAAGAGGTTAAATTTTATATATTACCAACTCTCATATGGTACGGTTTTAAACTCTGTGATACTAGGAGGCAAAAAGTCGTTAAATATGTCGTACTTCGAAGACTGGCGGTACATTTGAGTAGCTTTAATAGCTGACAACACGTTAACCCCACTCTCCTGAATGGAAAAAAACAATGCTTAAGTTTTGGTGGAAAATATATTAGCGTGTTAAACGTGATTAATAAAGCAGAGTGAAGAATTTGACATGAAATCATTCAAAAGAGCTAATTGGGCTCTTGAAAGTTAAACAAACCTATTTGTTGATGTATTTGGGTTGGTATTGTTAATATAGTGTAATCGGGTCATTAAGTATTTGAAGTACCATAAGGATTGTGTGCCCGTTTTCTTCGAATACACGTATCTTGCAGTGCTTCAATACTCCTGAAAGCCGTTGGGCCTCATATTTACTAGGTAAAAGTTTATCCTTACCACTGAAATGCAAATATTGATATATACAAGAAATATTAGATACGATATCATATAGAAATTAGTTTGCATAATACCATATAAGATTTTAATCCATAGTTATAGGCTCGTGAACACGTAAGTAACAAAATTTAAACTGTAATATGCATAAGCCGAAGAAGAAAGAAACCTTGCTAGTACTAATGTTTGAGCAGTAATAGCGTGAAGACGAGAATTAGCATAAGCAGCAGCTGATTCAACTAAATCGATTCTCCATTTAAGAGTGTCTCTTGGTATTATCTCCGTCAGCACCTATCATGAAATTTTTTAAAAATGAGAACGTAACTTATATATATTTTCATGATGATATTCCATAAACTTAACTTATATCTCTATTCAATATCACTAACAAAGAGAAAGTAACACGATAATATCACAAGGAGTATTAAGTATAGAAGATTGTTCTTACAGAATAAGTTGGAAATTCCCCAATTATATTTCCTACCAATTGGAAGTAAGACGGCAGATTATTTGTATCGCCAAATTTAACCTCCGCCATCCTTACCATATCACCTGAATACAAAATCCAAAATGTAGGTTTGTTGAAAGTTTTTTTGTTTTTTTTTTTGTTTTTTTTGTTTTTTTTGTTTTTGTTATATATATATATATATATATATATATATATATATATATATATATATATATATATATATATATATATATATATAGGGGCAGGATCAATGGGGAAGTAACCAATCAGGGGGAAGCGGGGGGAAGCAAATTTTTTTTTTCTTTCTTTTTTTTGAATTTTTTTTTCCGGCATAAAGATCACACGAAAATATGAACATTTAGAAAAGACACTTCGTGATGAATGTTATTATTTAGGCGAGAAAACGATCGACAAAAATTACATTCAAGATAATATTGTTCGTGAAGAATATGAACGTTTTTTTCCATGTTTTGTGAAGTAAAATTTAGCCCAATTTAGAGTTTAGGGTTTAGGGTTTAGGGTTTAGGGTTTGGTGTTTTGGGTTTATGGACCTAAACCCTAAACCCTAAACTCTAAACCGTTCGTGTTAAAAACTCAATCTAAATCCTAAATCTAAACCCTAAATCTAAACCCTAAACCCTAAATTTCTAAACCCTAATATCTAAACCCTATAAACCCTAATATCTAAACCCTAATATCTAAACCCCAATAGCTAAAACCTCAAAATACGCACGAAAAACACGATAATTGTTATATATTACTTCTTCGAGCGTTTTCCCGCCAAAATAAAAACATTTATCACAAGTGTCTCTACTAAATGTTCATATTTTCATCTCATCTATAATGTTCGTGAACAAAGTTTTTTCAAAAAACGAAAAAAAAAAAAGTTTTTGCTTCCCCCCGAATGGTTACTTCCCTCTTGATCCTACCACTATATATATATATATATATATATATATATATATATATATATATATATATAGAGAGAGAGAGAGAGAGAGAGAGAAAACTACTAAAAGAAAAGATAAAGTGCACGATATAAGTTAATAACGTACCTAAAAGAAAGCTTGTTACATATGGAAACGTCCAATACCATTCCTCAGGCAGAGTCCTCATTGTTGCTACTAATGGGTGCCTTGGTGACCTCTCGTAAGCAGTCGCTGAGATGGATGAATATCAGATTCTATCTCACATATACATAAAAATATTAAAAATCATAAATATGAAGTAATAATACAAAAAACGATTAGTAGGAATAAAAAGGCTGACCCGGATTTGCGAGGACGAGTATCAAGTCGGTTGTAGGATTACGAGCTGCGACTGCAAGGGCTAAGGCTCCTCCAAAAGAATCACCAAGCAAATAAATTGGCTTATTTGGGGATAAAGTGCGCTCAATCATCACGTGTTCTTCAACAATTATAATCAAACCTTCATCAAAATCATGTTTTTCACCAAATTAAGTTAAACACAATTGGCTAAAGACAAGTATCAAAGATAATACTTGCCAAAATATGAATTATACCAAATACAACACTAAGAACTTAAATCTCCAATAGAATAATAGTTATGCAAAAAGGGTTACAACTTTGCAGGTTAAAAAAGGGTCAAATGTAACTAATTTATATAGAACCAATAAATAATTAATATTTACAAAGTATGAGTACAAGAAAAGACAATAACCTTCCAACGACGTTCGATCCCAAACAGGGATATGCAAGCATTGAACGTGAAAAACCCTGTCAATACAGTTGAATAAAGATCATTGTAAAATTGATGCATATAAGAAAAATACCCATTTTTCAAAGGAGTTATTTGGGGATATATTGGTGTGCGTTTTGAAAGTAATTATTCGACAAAATCATATAGTACAGTGACTGAAGCTTATTATCGTGACAATGCACATCCTACACATAACCCCAAATTTGAGTGTGACGGTGTAGTTACAATACAAAAAAAAATTATATACTTGCAGGGTTCTATAACAACATTTTTCAAAACAAATAATGCTCATAAAGCAGCTGTAGATCAAAGTTTAACTAACTTTCCAAGAGATTTTTCATGTACAACAAGGCCTGCTCCAGTCCCATCCAGTCCTACACAAATAATTAACAACTAATTAATCAATATATAACACATTATTTTTAATAAAAATGTTAACCAAAGGGGGATCCGCCCCGGCTCGATTTAACAAAAAAATACACTAAAAAGGAAATTCTACTATAAAATAAGGTTTTTATTAGTCCCATATGTGGTCAGGTTCAAGTTCCGCCACTGCACGTATCATGGTGCAACAAATTTGTGTGCTTTTTTATTTATCAACAAAACACCAATTACCAGGTATATACAAAAGAACTGGCGAATCTCTTAAAGGTTTGCCACACGCGATGGGACAAAACCACCTAGGCGGGCCTCCGTCACTTTTAATTAAATCCCGCGCAACGTTAATGTAATCCTTCATGGATTGAGTCCCATAACCATCATCCCACAAAGGTTCAAGCATTTCGACATCACTCGTTTTTTGTCCATCATTCTTATAAGAAAATGCATTGTTTTCAACAACTGATTGTGGTGCACCTACACTCTTAACCACAACACTTGAACGCGGTATGCGTTTATCGTTTAAAGTAAACACAGGTGATAATGGAACACTTATAATACTCATTATGAAATAGCTCAACACAAAAAAGAAATAAACAAATTTGCACCAAGATTAAGAATTTTGTGGGTATCAATTTAGTGTCATGTTAACTGCAAAAATTGCATATCCTACAAAAGAAACACAGAAAAGGGGGCATGTTTACGTATTTAGGTGAGTTTGGCAATAAAATGATAAGTGTGTTTCATACTTTCAAGTATCATACGATATGGATGACTCGACATGACATAAAAAAAGGGGGGAAAAAAACATTAGATAACATTTAAAAAATAAAAATAAAAAATTGATACTCAGGCAGGAAAAAGTACTTACAAAAACTTGAAGTCTGATGGTTATTGAAATTCTTCAATCAGTTTCTTATTGATTTCATTGTTGGATTCTGTGTGTGTGTTTTGCTGCTTCTGTTACTGCCAGTGATGGCGCACTCTCAATTACAAATTCGACCCAATTGTTTAAGCATTTTACAAGTTTTGTTCTCAAAGAGTAATAATAGCAGGTTAACTTTTTTGTTACCATCAACGTATTTCTTTGGTAAATGTTACAGTACCTATCATTCTTTCAATTTTAGGGTTCTTGTATCACCCTTCTGTGACATCTGTGGAGATAACATCTCATTATTAAGATATTTAATTTAATATTTCATATAAATATAATTAATAACTTTTCATATAGAAATTTTAATAATTATAATTTTCTAAAAGAAAAAAATGCTGTATTTTAGTTGTTTATAACTGCGAAATCTTAATACAATATACTAAATTATAAAATAGTAGTTAAAGAGATAAAATGAGTTATTTCATACTCTGTATATGTTTATATGAAATAATGGTACAATGAATGAGCTTTCTTTCATCTTTATTTATACAAAAATAAGAAGGTGTTATGTGCAGTAGAAAATCAAAAAGTCTTCACAATATTTTGGCCTCACTTGTGTTCATTGAGAAAATCAAAAAGTCTTTACAATATTTTGGCTTCACTTGTGTTGATTGATATTATCAAATCCACCGTTCACCTACTGCATCCATCTAGTTGTTTATTTCAACAACTTTATTAGCCTACCATAATTGACTATCCATATTTCTATTATTATTATCATAACACTCTCCATTGGATAGTAATTTTGTTTCGTTAGAGATCAACTACAAGTTACTGCCTCGTTAAAAACCTTACTAAAGAAAACATAGGGAAACAACTTTAGCTAAGGGAAAAAGAGTGCAGCATGGAGTTGACTCCCCCTCAAGTAGGCAATGTCTGAACTGTTACATCTTTTGAGCATGCCTCATGCCAATATTATGGACGTATGTTCTGAAAATAGCAATTGAAAGTGCTTTGGTGAAAAGACCAGCATAGTTTTTGCTGGATTGAACATATCTTATTTCAATCTTGTTGTCATTAATGAGATCTTGAGTATATGAGAAGAATCTAGGAGGTATATGTTTTGTTCGGTCACTTCTGATATACACATCTTTCATTTGTGTTATGTAAGATGCATTATCTGTAACATCCCGTATTTTTCCGTTAAAATTATTTTAACGCCCGTCTTTTTATTTTATTAATATCTTTCGTATCTAGATTCGTATCCTCCGTTAGCTAATGTTCTTAATATTTCCGTTATTGGATTTTAACATCTCCCGTTTACTCTCGCGTATTTAAATTAATTCGTTCGGTTAATTCACGCACCCGCTTTGAAACTTGAGGGACTAAACTTGCCAAGAGACCAAACTCTTGACTAAGTCAACTAGTCAACCATGAACTCTCATCCATTCATTCACCTCCTCCTCTCTTTCAATACTTCAACTTTTTCTCTCAAACACCAATTCAAATATTCATCATCCATTTCCAATCTAGCAATCAAACATCAAAACAAATTACATATTTGAAATCCTTGCATCTTCCTCTTCAATTCCATACCGATTTCATCAAGTTTGGGTAACTTTCTAAAATCACTAGATTCTTTGTTCTTGACGTTTTTAACTTATAAAAGTGTTAATTAGTGTCTATGGCTCAAGTCTAACATGAATATATGATTTGTATACTTGTTCTTGTCATTTTGATGTAACTAGCTTAAACTTGAAATGAGTGTGTTTGATCTTGAGTTTTGGTTGATCATATGTTGTTAGATGTTAAAAGTGCATGTATTAAATGTATTACTAGCATCACTAGCTTCAATTTGGTATGTAAGTTGACATGGAAAAGCTTCATAAACAAAATTGTTAAATTTATGATTTTGAGTTAGGGTTTGATAGAAGTAAAATGAACTTTTGATGCATTGAATGCCATGAAATGATGTTAGTAAGTGTTTAATTTTATTGTATGTTTAATTACCTTCGAAACGGCGTATCGTATGTGTAAATTGGTTTCCCGAATCATGAAATGCATTTTTAGAACTTGAAACTTTAAAGATGAACTTTTAACGATCATTCGACTAGGTTTTTGTGTTGTAAATGATGGTTTTGATTGATGAAACATGTTTAGTTGTATTCCTCGTCAAATTACCTTTCCAACGATATAAGATACGTGTTTTGAATGTTTACGGTTCGTAATTTGTGTTTGAATGAAATTTGGTTTTGAGACTTAGACATTTGAAACAGCCCAGGCACCAGCTCACGCTTAATGTCGCGGCGCGGCCCTCATGGGCTCATTTGTCGCGGCGCGGTAATGGCCGTGTTCAGGGACTGATCAACTTTATAATTTTTCGTTTAATTCCAACTATGCTACGCACCTCCGATTAACATGTAACTTGTTCTAACATGCTCATATATGATTATAAAACTCGGAAAAATTGTCCGAGACCCGACCCGAACGTGTTGACTTTTTCGTTGACTTTGACTTGACCAAAGTTGACTTTTGTTCAAACTTAACCAAATACTTATTCAATCATTTTAACATGCTTTTATATTTGTATCATGCATGAAACTTGGCAACGTGATTCACATGCTATATATAATCGAGTCGTAACAAGCCATAGGACTAATTGAACAACTTTGACTAACCGTGTTTATCGTTATTGATACAACCTATTTGTTTAGGTCAAGACTAGCATCCGCTCTTACACACGTTTACTTGTGAAGTACTTTTATACTCTTGCACTCAAGGTGAGATCATAGTCTCACTTTTACTCTTTTAAACTTACATTTGGGATGAGAAAACATAAACGTTTCATTTTACAAAGTGAACACAAGTACGAAAACAAACATTCTACATACGAGTTAGAACAAAATCCTCAATTCGATTATCATTAGTTACACTTGCCGTGTGTAAGCGAGAACTTATGTTGTATGGCCATACGGGTTTGACAAACCCTCATTCGGATGGTTTGCTACCGTTATTGGATGAAATATATTTTCGAGAAACAGTGCATGTTCTAACACTATTGTGATGGGGTTCTATGGATGGAAAGTTAAGCCTTGATAATTGGGTGCTCGTGATAACAAATTTTAGAATGGTTTACTATTATTTCAATGTTATAAATCTTGTGGTTCATTTGTACATACTTACTTACTTAAACCTATGATTTAACAAACGTTTTCGTTGACAGATTTCTATGTTTTTCTCAGGTCCTTGAACGTTTTGTGATACATGCTTCCGCTCATTATTTTGATACTTGCATTGGATGTCGAGTATATATGCATACATGGAGCGTCTTTTGGCTACTTTTAAATTGTGTCGCATAGGTTTCATTTGTACTTATAACGTAACTTGTGGTTGAACTATTCTTGTAAACTTTGAAACAATCTTTACATTTGAAATGAATGCGACATATTTTTGGTCAAACGTTGTTTTAAAGACTTATGACCACGTAACGGGACCTAAGTAGATGGCGCCGTCAATGACGATTTTGTTGGGTCGCTACAGATGGTATCAGAGCGTTGGTTGTAGGGATTTAGAGTTCATTGGTGTCAACCCCGAGTCATAGGGTACATTAGTGAGTCTAGACTACAACCGGCATATAGACTTGAAGTAGGAATTACTTGACTACTTGTGCATTTATACTCGAACTCTTTTATTCATGCCTAACTCTTATTCTATCTTAATCTCACGTTATTTAATTTGATTGACACGTCACCTTGACTTTGTGAAATAATGTCGAATGCACATATGAATTAGGGTAATATAATTGCCGGGATTATATTACGGTGACTCATATGGATGTTCCGATATTATGACATAAAGAATTTAAGACGGGTCATGGAAAATTTTCTCTTCATCATTATTCCATATCACGATTAGTATTATTGAGAATACTAATCAATGATATTCTTGTGTCATGAAGGAACAATGGCTCACCGAGGTCAACACAACACCCCTCCTGAAACTCTTGAACAAGCTCTTCAACAAATGATAGCCACCGCCGTGGATGCGGCCATGGCTGGTCACTCCTCCAACAAAAATAACAACACCAACCATGGAGCCAATAATTCAAACGAGGGGTGCTCCTACAAGAACTTCATGGGGTGCAAACCTCCCACTTTCGATGGGATCAGAGGACCGGTTGCTCTCACCCGATGGTTAGAACAAACGGAAGCCATTTTTAGCATAAGCGGTTGTCGGGACCAAGATAAGGTCAATTTTTCCACCCTCACTTTCGCCGGTATTGCTCTCTCCTGGTGAAACACGTATGTACAATCGGTGGGTACCGATGAAGCCCACACACTCTCTTGGACCGAATTAAGAGAAAGAATGATCACCGAATACTTCCCGCGCGAAGAGACTCGAAGGCTCGAACAGGTAGTAAGAAATTTAAAAACGGTCCGGAATGACCTCGAAGCTTATAATCAACGATTTGTCGAACTAGCCTTAATGTGTCCAACCCTCATGACTCCCGAGTCCCTAAGAGTTGAACTTTACATGGATGGCCTCCCTAAGAGCATTTAACACGGGGTAATGTCATCAAGACCTACTAACCTACAAGAGGCTTTAACGATGGCCCGCCAATTTATAGAAACAGTGGATGAATTTGAAGCGTCGGCACCAACGACCGAGGATCGATCGGGTAACAACAAAAGAAAAAGGGAAGCCTCTCAATCAAGCAATCTCAACCGCAATGACTTCACCAAGAAGCCTTTCGCCCCCGGCGGCAATAAGGGGTATGCCGTGTAACATCCCGCCTTTTTCCGTTTACTTTTATGTTTAACTATTTTAAATTCCGTTATATGTTTATAACATCTCCCGTTGATACGCGTTTTAAAAATATCTCGTTTAGGTAATTCACGCAACCGCAACCGAACTCGAGGGACTAGTTTCGCCAAGGGAACAAAGATGTGACTAGCTTTTGACTAGTCCAACACCCACCTCCCTTTCTTTTTCATTTTCATTTCCCTTTTTCTTTACTACTTTCATATTTTCTCTCAAAACACCATTTCAAAGAATCATCATCCAAATCCAAGCTAGCGGGTGTTTCGCAAAACAAATTACATTTTTGGAATCCTTGCAACTTCCTCTTCGATTCCATACCGATTACATCTAATTTTGGTAACTTTCTAAAATCACTAGATTTTGTGTTCTTGATGCTTTTAACTAATAAAGTTGTTAATTAGTGTCTATGGCTCAAGTCTAACATGAATATATGATTTATATGTTCGATCTTGTTATTTTTAGTAACTAGCATGAACTTGAAAGTTTGGTGTGTTTGATTGATGATTTGGTTGCTTAAATGTTGTTGTTATGATAAAGTGAAAGTATTAAATGTGTTCCTAGTATCACTAGCTTCAATTTGATGTGTAGGTTGCTTTAGAAAACTTCATGAACTTGATTAGTGATTTTGGTGAAATTGGGTTAGGGTTTGATGAACTTGAAATGGACTTTTGATGCTTTGAATGACATGAAATGTTATTTGTAAGTGTTAGGTTGTATTGTATGCTTGATTACACGGCATATCGTTCATGTAAATTGGTTGCCGAATCATCGAATTGCATTTATGAACTTGGATGCATTAAATGAGGAGCTTTGAATGTAAAATTTGGTTGTTGTAAAAGTAAATGTGATTGATGAAATGTGTTTAGTTGCTTTCCTTGTCAAAATACCTTTCCGATGATATAAGATACATGTTTTGGTTATTTGCGGGTCATAAATGGTGATTGTTTGAAGTTAGGTTCGTGCATTAAACTTGAAAACTGCCAGAATTTCTGCACAGGTAATGGCGCGGCGCGCCATATCCCCGCGCGGCGCGCCAAAGTGGGCTGACCAACTTGTCACTTTTATGAAAAATGTTTGTTATGCTACGCACCTCTGATTCACATGTAACTTGTTCTAACATGCTTATACATGATTAAAAACCTCAGAAAAATAGTTCGGGACCCGACCCGAACGTGTTGACTTTTTCATTGACTTTGACCCGACCAAAGTTTGACTTTTTGTCAAACTTAACCAAATGATTATGCAATCTTTCTAACTTGTTTCTATACTTGTATCTTGCATGAAACTTGACAATTTGATTCACATGCTACATAATCGAGTCGTAACGAGCCATAGGACTAATTGAACATCTTTGACCTATCGTGTTTACCGTTATTGATACGACCTATTTGTTTAGGTCAAGACTAGCATTGTTCTTTGCACACGTTATTTGTTGAAGTACTTATTGCTCGTGCACACAAGGTGAGATCATAGTCCCATCTTTCAAACAACTTTTAAGCTTTAAACTATGGGATGAGAAACATATACGTATCATACTTTTACACTTTGAACACAAGTACGAAAACGAACATTCCACGTACGGGTTTGAACAAAAAGCCTCAATTCAATTATCATTAGTTACACTTGCAGGGTGTAAACGAGAACTTATATTATGTGATCACATGGGCTTGACGAGCCTCATTCGGACGGTTCGCTTCCATTAGCGGATGAAATATATTTTCGAGTATAGTGTATGTTCTAACACTACGTAACAGGGTACAAAACAGTTAAGTTTGATAATTGGGTGCCCGCGAAACAAATAACAAACTTTGGAATGCAAATGATTTTGATAATCATCTTATATTAAATCTTGTGGTTCAAATACAACGTTTACTAAAACACCTATGATTTCACCAACGTTTTCGTTGACAGTTTTCTATATGTTTTCTCAGGTCCTTGAATGCTTAAGGATACATGCTTCCACTTACTTTTTGATACTTGCTTGGATGTCGAGTATACGTGCATTGTTGGAGCGTCTTTTGACTACTTTTATAAATTGTGTCGCATAGGTTTCATTTGTACGTTAAACATTGAAATGTAATTAGTCATTGAACTACTTTTGTAAACTTGAAACATCCTTTTACTTATGAAATGAATGCGACATATTTTGGTCAAACGTCACGTTAAAGACTTATGACCACGTAACGGGACCTAAGTAGTCGGCGCCGTCAAACGTGATTTGGTCGGGTCGCTACAGATGGTATCAGAGCGTTGGTTGTAGGGATTTAGAGTTCATTGGTGCCAACCCTGAGTCATAGGGTACATTAGTGAGTCTAGACTTCAACCGACATATAGACTTGAAGTAGGAATTACTTGACTACTTGTGCATTTATACTCGAACGTTTCTACTCATATCTACTCTTATTTCATCTTAATCTCACGTCGTTTAATTTAATTGACACGCCACCTTGACTTAGTGAAATAATGTCGAATGCATATATGAATTAGGGTAATATAATTTCCGGGATTATATTACGGTGACTCATATGAACGTTCCGACATTATGGCATAAAGAATTTAAGGCGAGTCAAGGAAAATTTTTCTCTATCCTTATTCCATATCATGATTAGTATTATTGAAAATACTAATCAACGGTATTCTTGTGTTTTGAAGGAACAATGCCTCCTCGTCGTGCGCCACGCCATGAGACTCCCGAACAAGCTCTACAACGAATGATAGCCACCGCCGTGGATGCGGCCATGGCCGGTCACTCCTCCAACAACAACAATAACAACAACAACAATCAGGGGGCCGGTAACTCAAGCGAAGGGTGCTCCTATAAAGCTTTCATGGGGTGCAAACCTCATACTTTTGATGGGACCGGGGGACCGGTTGTGCTCACCCGATGGTTTGAGCAAACGGAAGCCGTCTTTAGCATAAGCGGTTGTCGGGACCAAGACAAGGTCAAATATTCCACCCACACCTTTGCCGGTATCGCCCTCACATGGTGGAACACGTATGTATAATCGGTGGGTACCAATGAAGCTCACACCCTCTCTTGGGCCGATTTAAAGGAAAGGATGATCGTCAAATTTTTCCCTCGTGAAGAAACCTGAAAGCTCGAACAAGAGCTAAGAACTTTAAAGGCGGTCGGAAATGATATCAAGGCCTACAATCAACGATTCGCAGAACTATCCTTGATGTGTCCCAACCTCGTGAACCCCGAATCTCAAAGGGTTGAACTTTATATGGATGGTCTTCCAAAGAGCATCAAACAAGGAGTGATGTCATCCAAACCCGCTAACCTACAACAAGCCTTAAACATGGCCCGCCAATTGATCGAAACGGTTGACGAAATCGTAGTTCCGGCACCTAAGGCCGAGGATAAATTGGGCGGCAACAAAAGAAAATGGGAAGCCCCCCAATCAAGCAACAACTACAACAACAACTTCACCAAAAAGCCTTTCACCTCCGACGCCAAGAAAAGTTATGGTGGAAATAAACCCTTTTGCAACAAATGCCACAAACACCACTATGGTGAATGTAGCAATCTATTTTACCACCGGTGCCAAAGGGGTGGTCATGTGACCAACGATTGTAGAAGTGCCACCCCCGTCGCTCAAAAGGTGCCCAATGCACCAAAATCGGGTACTTGTTATGATTGTGGCCAAACGGGTCATTTTAGAAATGCATGTCCAAAGAAGAAAGCCAACCCCAACACACGCGGCCGAGCTTTCAACATCAACACCGAGGAAGCCCGAGATGACAATGAATTAGTCACGGGTACGTTTCTCCTCAACAACACTTATGTTATTTGTTTATTCGATTCGGGTGCCGATAAGAGTTTTGTATCCAAGACTTTGAATCATTCTTTTAGTACTCCACCACTTCCACTAGATACCACTTATACCATTGAAGTGGCCAACGGGAAACTATTGAGTGCCGACACATATTACCGGGGGTGTACGTTAAACATTTTGGGTAATGAGTTTGAAATTGACTTGATTCCCATGGAACTAGGAAGCTTCGATGTAATAATCGGTATGAATTGGCTAGCCAAAACGAAATCTCACATCCTTTGTGATCTTAACGCAATCCGAATTCCTATCGAGAATGGTGAACCCTTAATTGTTTATGGCGATAAGAGTTGCACCGGACTCAACCTCGTTTCGTGCATTAAAGTTAGAAAACTACTCCGTAAGGGTTGTTTTGCGATCCTAGCTCACGTTAAGAAAGTTGAGTCCGATGAGTAGCACATCGATGATGTGCCAATTGTTAGCGACTATTCCGATGTATTTCCCGACGAATTGCCGGGTCTTCCACCTCATCGACCGGTTGAATTCCAAATCGATCTTATTCCGGGAGCCGCACCCGTAGCACGTGCACCATATAGACTTGCTCCATCCGAAATGCAAGAATTGCAAAGTCAAATCCAAGAACTACTTGACCGTAGTTTTATCCAACCTAGCCATTCACCATGGGGCGCTCCGATTTTGTTTGTTAAAAAGAAAGATGGATCCCTACGAATGTGCATTGATTATCGTGAACTAAACAAATTGACGGTTAAGAACCGATATCCTCTTCCTCGCATCGATGACCTCTTTGATCAACTACAAGGGTCTTGTGTATATTCGAAAATCGATCTCCGCTCGGGTTATCATCAATTAAGGGTTAAGGGGGAAGATGTCTCCAAAACCGCTTTTTGAACTCATTATGGTAGTTATGAATTTCTTGTTATGCCATTTGGTCTCACTAACGCACCGGCGGTGTTCATGGATCTTATGAACCGCGTGTGTAAACCGTATCTCGATAAATTCATTATTGTCTTCATCGATGACATCTTGGTCTACTCTAAAAGCGAAGAAGAGCACGAACAACATCTCCGACTTGTGCTCGAACTCTTGAGACAAGAACGACTATATGCCAAATTCTCCAAGTGTGAATTTTGGTTGAAGGAAGTTCAATTTATTGGTCATGTTGTAAGTGATCAAGGTATTAAAGTCGATACATCAAAAATCGAAGCCATTAGTAAATGGGAGACTCCTACTACTCCTACTCACATTCGTCAATTCTTGGGTCTCGCCGGATACTATCGTAGATTCATCACGGATTTCTCTTTGGTTGCTCGTCCTCTAACCGCGTTAACTCACAAGGGAAAGAAATTCGTTTGGGCGACCGAACAAGAATCCGCATTTCAAATCTTGAAAACAAAGCTAACCACCGCTCCTATCTTGTCACTTCCCGAAGGCAATGACGATTTTGTTGTATACTGCGATGCCTCGAAACATAGTTTTGGGTGTGTATTGATGCAACGAAAGAAAGTCATTGCTTATGCCTCTCGACAACTCAAAATTCATGAACGAAACTACACGACACATGATCTCAAACTCGGAGCCGTTGTCTTCGCACTTAAAATGTGGAGACACTATCTTTATGGAACCAAGAGTACTATCTTCACAGATCACAAAATCCTCCAACACATCTTTGATCAAAAGCAACTAAACATGAGACAACGACGGTGGATTGAAACTTTAAACGATTATGATTGTGAGCTTCGTTACCATCCCGGGAAGGCAAACGTAGTAGCCGATGCCTTAAGTCGAAAGGAAAGAGCGGTGCCTCTTCGTGTCCAAGCTTTAAACATCACCATTCACACAAACCTTAATAGCCAAATTTGGGTGGCCCAAGATGAGGCTCTCAAGGATGAAAACATTTCACACGAGCTCTTGAACATTCTCGTCTCTCGATTTGAAACTAAAGAAACCGGACTCCGATATTTCGCCGGAAGAATTTAGGTGCCTAGTTATGGGGACTTGCGAAGCCTTATTTTAGATGAAGCCCATAAGTCATGATACTCAATTCACCCCGGTGCCAATAAGATGTACCACGACCTTAAAGAACAATATTGGTGGCCGAACATCAAAAGGGACGTAGCTACTTATGTTGCCAAGTGTTTGACATGTTTCAAAGTCAAAGCCGAACACCAAAGACCGTCCGGGTTACTTCAACAATGTAGTGACCCGAACTTTTCCATGTTTATATATATTAATTGAGATTGATATTTACATGATTAAATGTTTCCAACATGTTAAGCAATCAAACTTGTTATGACTTGATTAATTGAAATATGTTTCATATAGACAATTGACTACCCAAGTTGACCGGTGATTCACGAACGTTAAAACTTGTAAAAACTATATGATGACATATATATGGATATATATATATAGTTAACATGATACTATGATAAGTAAACATATCATTAAGTATATTAACAATGAACTACATATGTAAAAACAAGACTACTAACTTAATGATTTTTAAACGAGACATATATGTAACGATTATCGTTGTAAAGACATTTAATGTATATATATCATATTAAGAGATATTCATACATGATAATATCATGATAATATAATAATTTAAAATCTCATTTGATATTATAAACATTGGGTTAACAACATTTAACAAGATCGTTAACCTAAAGGTTTCAAAACAACATTTACATGTAACGACTAACGATGACTTAACGACTCAGTTAAAATGTATATACATGTAGTGTTTTAATATGTATTCATACACTTTTGAAAGACTTCAATACACTTATCAAAATACTTCTACTTAACAAAAATGCTTACAATTACATCCTCGTTCGGTTTCATCAACAATTCTACTCGTATGCACCCGTATTCGTACTCGTACAATACACAGCTTTTAGATGTATGTACTATTGGTATATACACTCCAATGATCAGCTCTTAGCAGCCCATGTGAGTCACCTAACACATGTGGGAACCATCATTTGGCAACTAGCATGAAATATCTCATGAAATTACAAAAATATGAGTAATCATTCATGACTTATTTACATGAAAACAAAATTACATATCCTTTATATCTAAACCATACACCAACGACCAAAAACACCTACAAACACTTTCATTCTTCAATTTTCTTCATCTAATTGATCTCTCTCAAGTTCTATCTTCAAGTTCTAAGTGTTCTTCATAAATTCCAAAAGTTCTAGTTTCATAAAATCAAGAATACTTTCAAGTTTGCTAGCTCACTTCCAATCTTGTAAGGTGATCATCCAACCTCAAGAAATCTTTGTTTCTTACAGTAGGTTACAATTCTAATACAAGGTAATAATCATATTCAAACTTTGGTTCAATTTCTATAACTATAACAATCTTATTTCAAGTGATGATCTTACTTGAACTTGTTTTCGTGTCATGATTCTGCTTCAAGAACTTCGAGCCATCCAAGGATCCATTGAAGCTAGATCCATTTTTCTCTTTTCCAGTAGGTTTATCCAAGGAACTAAAGGTAGTAATGATGTTCATAACATCATTCGATTCATACATATAAAGCTATCTTATTCGAAGGTTTAAACTTGTAATCACTAGAACATAGTTTAGTTAATTCTAAACTTGTTCGCAAACAAAAGTTAATCCTTCTAACTTGACTTTTAAAATCAACTAAACACATGTTCTATATCTATATGATATGCTAACTTAATGATTTAAAACCTGGAAACACGAAAAACACCGTAAAACCGGATTTACGCCGTCGTAGTAACACCGCGGGCTGTTTTGGGTTAGTTAATTAAAAACTATGATAAACTTTGATTTAAAAGTTGTTATTCTGAGAAAATGATTTTTATTATAAACATGAAACTATATCCAAAAATTATGGTTAAACTCAAAGTGGAAGTATGTTTTCTAAAATGGTCATCTAGACGTCGTTCTTTCGACTGAAATGACTACCTTTACAAAAACGACTTGTAACTTATTTTTCCGACTATAAACCTATTCTTTTTCTGTTCAGATTCATAAAATAGAGTTCAATATGAAACCATGGCAATTTGATTCACTCAAAACGGATTTGAAATGAAGAAGTTATGGGTAAAACAAGATTGGATAATTTTTCTCATTTTAGCTACGTGAAAATTGGTAACAAATCTATTCCAACCATAACTTAATCAACTTGTATTGTATATTATGTAATCTTGAGATACCATAGACACGTATACAATGTTTCGACCTATCATGTCGACACATCTATATATATTTCGGAACAACCATAGACACTCTATATGTGAATGTTGGAGTTAGCTATACAGGGTTGAGGTTGATTCCAAAATATATATAGTTTGAGTTGTGATCAATACTGAGATACGTATACACTGGGTCATGGATTGATTCAAGATAATATTTATCGATTTATTTCTGTACATCTAACTGTGGACAACTAGTTGTAGGTTACTAACGAGGACAGCTGACTTAATAAACTTAAAACATCAAAATATATTAAAAGTGTTGTAAATATATTTTGAACATACTTTGATATACATGTATATATTGTTATAGGTTCGTGAATCAACCAGTGGCCAAGTCTTACTTCCCGACGAAGTAAAAATCTGTGAAAGTGAGTTATAGTCCCACTTTTAAAATCTAATATTTTTGGGATGAGAATACATGCAGGTTTTATAAATGGTTTACAAAATAGACACAAGTACGTGAAACTACATTCTATGGTTGAATTATCGAAATCGAATATGCCCCTTTTTATTAAGTCTGGTAATCTAAGAATTAGGGAACAGACACCCTAATTGACGCGAATCCTAAAGATAGATCTATTGGGCCTAACAAACCCCATCCAAAGTACCGGATGCTTTAGTACTTCGAAATTTATATCATATCCGAAGGGTGTCCCGGAATGATGGGGATATTCTTATATATGCATCTTGTTAATGTCGGTTACCAGGTGTTCACCATATGAATGATTTTTATCTCTATGTATGGGATGTGTATTGAAATATGAAATCTTGTGGTCTATTATTATGATTTGATATATATATAGGTTAAACCTATAACTCACCAACATTTTTGTTGACGTTTTAAGCATGTTTATTCTCAGGAGATTATTAAGAGCTTCCGCTGTCGCATACTTAAATAAGGACGAGATTTGGAGTCCATGCTTGTATGATATTGTGTAAAAACTGCATTCAAGAAACTTATTTTGTTGTAACATATTTGTATTGTAAACCATTATGTAATGGGCGTGTGTAAACAGGATATTTTAGATTATCATTATTTGATAATCTACGTAAAGCTTTTTAAAACCTTTATCTATGAAATAAAGGTTATGGTTTGTTTTAAAAATGAATGCAGTCTTTGAAAAACGTCTCATATAGAGGTCAAAACCTCGCAACGAAATCAATTAATATGGAACGTTTTTAATCAATAAGAACGGGACATTTCAGTTGGTATCCGAGCGTTGGTCTTAGAGAACCAGAATTTTGCATTAGTGTGTCTTATCGAGTTTGTTAGGATGCATTAGTGAGTCTGGACTTCGACCGTGTTTACTTGAAAAATGATTGCTTAACAAATTTTGTTGGAAACTATATATTTTTAACATGTGAATATTATGTGATATATTAATCTCTTAACGCGTTTGATATTATGTGATAGATGTCTACCTCTAGAACAAGTCCCATTGAGTCACCTAATAATAATGAAGAGTCAAATGTAAATTGGAATGATTCGTGGACTGATTCACAAGTTCCCGAAGAGGAACCGGAAGAAGAGTCGGAACCGGAAGAAGAATCGGAACCGGAAGAAGAATCGGAACCGGATGAAGAAATAGAACCGGTGGGGGAAATAATAAAACGGTTAAGTAAAAGAAAATCCTCAACCAACCGACCAAGGTTAATTATGGTCAATGGTGTTTCCGCCAAGGAAGCAAAATATTGGGAGGATTACCAATTCTCCGATGAATCGGATTCCGATGAGAATTCTGAAGATGTTATAGAAATTACCCCACCTGAATTTAAAAAGGCAAAAGAAAATAATAAGGGAAAGGGCATAAAAATAGAGAAATCTAATTCCAACCCTGATGAACTTTATATGTATCGTCAACCCCCGAAGTCCTTAAGTTGTAACAATGACCCGGGAACCTCTAAACCACCAGGTTTTTCTAAACCAATGTGGATCACGACGGCTCGTATTAGGGGAACATCATATATCCCTAGAAACTTGGCAAAACGAACCAAAACCGAAGAAGAAGAAACAAGCAAGTCGGAATAAGATAGTTGTATTCGTGTGGTGTAATATATGTAATATAGTATGCTTATGCTTTATGATATATGTAAAAATCGCTTGTATTAATAAGTATTTTTTTTATGAATCTAACTCTTGTCTATTTTACAGTTTAAAAACACAAAATGGATAGACAACCCAATATTTTAAGAGACCTACCCGGAGACATGATTGATGAAATCTTGTCTAGAGTCGGCCAGAATTCCTCGGCACAACTATTTAAGGCGAGATCAGTTTGTAAGACATTCGAAGAATGTTCCAAGAATGTCTTGGTTTATAAGAGACTTTCGTTTGAAAGATGGGGGATATCACATTGGGAAACCCATAAGTTACGATGTGTTTACTTTGACGCATATATTGCGGGGAACCCAAATGCTATTTTACGCAACGGGTTAAGAAATTATTTTGACTCAATATATCCGAATATTGGACTTCGTGATTTAAAGAAGCATGTTATGCTTACGGATTAGTAATGTTCGCTTCTCACCAAAGTGAGAACAAGAACATCGGGCTACAACTATTAAACAAAACGTTTCCACAAGTGACGGAGTCAGTAATTGGGGTAAGAAATGAGGTTTTTAGATTATTACGGGACTGTTGGACATTACGTAACCCTCGTCCCTTTGACGACGTTACAACACGCTGTCTTATCAACGGCCATAACGGTTATGTTGCACAAGACCAAGGATGGGAAGTAGTCCTAGTAAAACCAGAATGCATGACTTGTTTCTGGACGTATGAATTACGTGTCTTTATTGCCTTTGCTGAACGACTTGTGTACTAGCTAGAATTATCTTCACAACTATCTTGTATCAAAGTTATTGTGTGCTATATTTCATGCTTTATGTAAAATAAGCGGTATTGTAAGTTTGTAAAATATTGTATAAAAGTTTGAACGCGAAATATTATTATAATCAGTTTTTCATATAGAATTGTAGTAGTTGAATTGTATATTAGCTACTAAGTATGAACTTAACGGGTAGGTACTACCCGAATTTAAACTTATAAAACGCTAATATGAAGAAAAAGCTTTTATAAATGAGTTCATATTATACTACGAAATACTATTAACTACTCTTAATATTCTGTATGATTAACTTGTTCCATTTGACTATTTTGAAGGAAATGGCACCGACTACTCGACACACCGTGAATATGAATGAAGAGGAATTCCGTACTTTTCTAGCTTCAAACATAGCCGCAGTACAGGCTGCGCTACATACCAACAATAACCTTGGATCTAGCAGTACAGGAAATCGTGTAGGATGCACCTATAAAGAATTCACTGCCTGCAAACCTTTGGAATTTGATGGAACCGAAGGACCGATCGGATTGAAACGGTGGACCGAGAAGGTCGAATCAGTGTTTGCCATAAGTAAGTGTACTGAAGAGGACAAAGTAAAGTACGCTACGCATACCTTCACAGGTTCTGCGTTAACATGGTGGAATACCTATCTAGAGCAAGTGGGACAAGACGATGCGTACGCACTACCGTGGTCAGCATTCAAGCACTTGATGAACGAGAAGTACCGTCCCAGAACCGAGGTCAATAAGCTCAAGACAGAACTTAGAGGGTTACGAACCCAAGGATTTGATATTACCACGTACGAAAGACGATTCACAGAATTGTGCCTATTGTGTCCGGGAGCATTCGAAGATGAGGAAGAGAAGATCGACGCGTTTGTGAAAGGATTACCGGAAAGAATCCAAGAAGATATAAGTTCACACGAGCCCGCCTCCATACAATAGGCATGTAGAATGGCTCACAAACTCGTGAACCAGATTGAAGAAAGAATTAAAGAACAGACTGCTGAAGAGGCCAATGTGAAGCAAGTCAAAAGAAAGTGGGAGGAAAACCAATACAACAACAACAACAACAGCAACTACAACAATCATCCCAACAACAATAATAACCGCAACAACAACAACAATCAGAAGCAGCTATGCCAAAGGTGTGAAAAGAATCACTCGGGGTTCTGCACCAAATTTTGCAACAAGTGTAAAAGAAATGGTCATAGCGCAGCGAAGTGTGAGGTCTACGGACCAGGGGTTAATAGAACGAAAGGAACAAATGGTGTCGGAACGAGTAATGGCGGAGCAAGTAGTGTCGGAGCAAGTTATGCCAATGTAGTTTGTTATAAATGTGGAAAACCGGGCCACATTATTAGAAAATGCCCGAACCAGGAGAACACGAATGGACAAGGCCATGGAAGAGTTTTCAATATTAATGCGGCAGAGGCACAGGAAGACCCGGAGCTTGTTACGGGTACGTTTCTTATTGACAATAAATCTGCTTACGTTTTATTTGATTCGGGTGCGGATAGAAGCTATATGAGTAGAGATTTTTGTGCTAAATTAAGTTGTCCATTGACGCCTTTGGATAGTAAATTTTTACTCGAATTAGCAAATGGTAAATTAATTTCAGCAGATAATATATGTCGGAATCGAGAAATTAAACTGGTTAGCGAAACATTTAAGATTGACTTGATACCAGTAGAGTTAGGGAGTTTTGATGTGATAATCGGTATGGACTGGTTGAAAGAAGTGAAAGCAGAGATCGTTTGTTACAAAAATGCAATTCGCATTATACGAGAAAAAGGAAAACCCTTAATGGTGTACGGAGAAAAGGGCAACACGAAGCTACATCTTATTAGTAATTTGAAGGCACAAAAACTAATAAGAAAAGGTTGCTATGCTGTTCTAGCACACGTCAAGAAAGTACAAACTGAAGAAAAGAGCATCAATGATGTTCCCATTGCAAAAGAATTTCCCGATGTATTTCCGAAAGAATTACCGGGATTACCCCCACATCGATCCGTTGAATTTCAAATAGATCTTGTACCAGGAGCTGCACCAATAGCTCGTGCTCCTTACAGACTCGCACCCAGCGAGATGAAAGAACTACAAAGCCAATTACAAGAACTTTTAGAGCGTGGTTTCATTCGACCAAGCACATCACCGTGGGGAGCTCCTGTTTTGTTTGTCAAGAAGAAAGATGGTACATTCAGGTTGTGTATCGACTACCGAGAGTTGAACAAACTTACCATCAAGAACCGCTACCCACTACCGAGAATCGATGACTTATTTGATCAACTACAAGGCTCGTCTGTTTATTCAAAGATTGACTTACGTTCCGGGTATCATCAAATGCGGGTGAAAGAAGATGATATTCCAAAGACTGCTTTTAGAACACGTTACGGTCATTACGAGTTTATGGTCATGCCGTTTGGTTTAACTAATGCACCAGCTGTGTTCATGGACCTTATGAACCGAGTGTGTGGACCATACCTTGACAAGTTTGTCATTGTTTTCATTGATGACATACTTATTTACTCAAAGAATGACCAAGAACACGGTGAACATTTGAGAAAGGTGTTAGAAGTATTGAGGAAGGAAGAATTGTACGCTAAGTTTTCAAAGTGTGCATTTTGGTTGGAAGAAGTTCAATTCCTCGGTCACATAGTGAACAAAGAAGGTATTAAGGTGGATCCGGCAAAGATAGAAACTGTTGAAAAGTGGGAAACCCCGAAAACTCCGAAACACATACGCCAGTTTTTAGGACTAGCTGGTTACTACAGAAGGTTCATCCAAGACTTTTCCAGAATAGCAAAACCCTTGACTGCATTAACGCATAAAGGGAAGAAATTTGAATGGAATGATGAACAAGAGAAAGCGTTTCAGTTATTGAAGAAAAAGCTAACTACGGCACCTATATTGTCATTGCCTGAAGGGAATGATGATTTTGTGATTTATTGTGATGCATCAAAGCAAGGTCTCGGTTGTGTATTAATGCAACGAACGAAGGTGATTGCTTATGCGTCTAGACAATTGAAGATTCACGAACAAAATTATACGACGCATGATTTGGAATTAGGCGCGGTTGTTTTTGCATTAAAGACTTGGAGGCACTACTTATATGGGGTCAAAAGTATTATATATACCGACTACAAAAGTCTTCAACACATATTTAATCAGAAACAACTGAATATGAGGCAGCGTAGGTGGATTGAATTATTGAATGATTACGACTTTGAGATTCGTTACCACCCGGGGAAGGCAAATGTGCTAGCCGATGCCTTGAGCAGGAAGGACAGAGAACCCATTCGAGTAAAATCTATGAATATAATGATTCATAATTACCTTACTACTCAAATAAAGGAGGCGCAACAAGGAGTTTTAAAAGAGGGATATTTAAAGGATGAAATACCCAAAGGATCGGAGAAGCATCTTAATATTCTGGAAGACGGAACCCGGTATAGGGCTGAAAGGATTTGGGTACCAAAATTTGGAGATATGAGAGAAATGGTACTTAGAGAAGCTCATAAAACCAGATACTCAATACATCCTGGAACGGGGAAGATGTACAAGGATCTCAAGAAACATTTTTGGTGGCCGGGTATGCAAGCCGATGTTGCTAAATACGTAGGAGAATGTTTGACGTGTTCTAAGGTCAAAGCTGAGCATCAGAAACCATCAGGTCTACTTCAACAACCCGAAATCCCGGAATGGAAATGGGAAAACATTACCATGGATTTCATCACTAAATTACCAAGGACTGCAAGTGGTTTTGATACTATTTGGGTAATAGTTGATCGTCTCACCAAATCAGCACACTTCCTGCCAATAAGAGAAGATGACAAGATGGAGAAGTTAGCACGACTGTATTTGAAGGAAGTCATCTCCAGACATGGAATACCAATCTCTATTATCTCTGATAGGGATGGCAGATTTATTTCAAGATTCTGGCAGACATTACAGCAAGCATTAGGAACTCGTCTAGACATGAGTACTGCCTATCATCCACAAACTGATGGGCAGAGCGAAAGGATGATACAAACGCTTGAAGACATGCTACGAGCATGTGTTATTGATTTCGGAAACA
This sequence comes from Rutidosis leptorrhynchoides, assembly GCF_046630445.1. Taxonomy (NCBI): domain Eukaryota; kingdom Viridiplantae; phylum Streptophyta; class Magnoliopsida; order Asterales; family Asteraceae; genus Rutidosis; species Rutidosis leptorrhynchoides. The sequence continues at coordinate 156,542,848 of NC_092334.1, forward strand.
GTTGGGATCGACATCTACCGTTAGTAGAATTTTCCTACAACAACAGCTACCATTCAAGCATTGAGATGGCGCCGTTTGAAGCACTTTATGGTAGAAAGTGCAGGTCTCCGATTTGTTGGAGTGAAGTGGGGGATAGACAGATTACGGGTCCGGAGATTATACAAGAAACTACCGAGAAGATCATCCAAATTCAACAACGGTTGAAAACCGCCCAAAGTCGACAAAAGAGCTACGCTGACATTAAAAGAAAAGATATAGAATTTGAAATTGGAGAGATGGTCATGCTTAAAGTTTCACCTTGGAAAGGCGTTGTTCGATTTGGTAAATGAGGGAAATTAAATCCAAGGTATATTGGACCATTCAAGATTATTGATCGTGTCGGACCAGTAGCTTACCGACTTGAGTTACCTCAACAACTCGCGGCTGTACATAACACTAACCACGTCTCGAATTTGAAGAAATGTTTTGCTAAAGAAGATCTCACTATTCCGTTAGATGAAATCCAAATCAACGAAAAACTTCAATTCATCGAAGAACCCGTCGAAATAATGGATCATGAGGTTAAAAGACTTAAGCAAAATAAGATACCAATTGTTAAGGTTCGATGGAATGCTCGTAGAGGACCCGAGTTCACCTGGGAGTGTGAAGATCAGATGAAGAAGAAATACCCGCATCTATTTCCAGAAGATTCGTCAACACCTTCAACAGCTTAAAATTTCGGGACGAAATTTATTTAACGGGTAGGTACTGTAGTGACCCGAACTTTTCCATGTTTATATATATTAATTGAGATTGATATTTACATGATTAAATGTTTCCAACATGTTAAGCAATCAAACTTGTTAAGACTTGATTAATTGAAATATGTTTCATATAGACAATTGACCACCCAAGTTGACCGGTGATTCACGAACGTTAAAACTTGTAAAAACTATATGATGACATATATATGGATATATATATAGTTAACATGATACTATGATAAGTAAACATATCATTAAGTATATTAACAATGAACTACATATGTAAAAACAAGACTACTAACTTAATGATTTTTAAACGAGACATATATGTAACGATTATCGTTGTAAAGACATTTAATGTATATATATCATATTAAGAGATATTCATACATGATAATATCATGATAATATAATAATTTAAAATCTCATTTGATATTATAAACATTGGGTTAACAAAATTTAACAAGATCGTTAACCTAAAGGTTTCAAAACAACATTTACATGTAACGACTAACGATGACTTAACGACTCAGTTAAAATGTATATACATGTAGTGTTTTAATATGTATTCATACACTTTTGAAAGACTTCAAGACACTTATCAAAATACTTCTACTTAACAAAAATGCTTACAATTACATCCTCGTTCAGTTTCATCAACAATTCTACTCGTATGCACCCGTATTCGTACTCGTACAATACACAGCTTTTAGATGTATGTACTATTGGTATATACACTCCAATGATCAGCTCTTAGCAGCCCATGTGAGTCACCTAACACATGTGGGAACCATCATTTGGCAACTAGCATGAAATATCTCATGAAATTACAAAAATATGAGTAATCATTCATGACTTATTTACATGAAAACAAAATTACATATCCTTTATATCTAATCCATACACCAACGACCAAAAACACCTACAAACACTTTCATTCTTCAATTTTCTTCATCTAATTGATCTCTCTCAAGTTCTATCTTCAAGTTATAAGTGTTCTTCATAAATTCCAAAAGTTCTAGTTTCATAAAATCAAGAATACTTTCAAGTTTGCTAGCTCACTTCCAATCTTGTAAGGTGATCATCCAACCTCAAGAAATCTTTGTTTCTTGCAGTAGGTTATCATTCTAATACAAGGTAATAATCATATTCAAACTTTGGTTCAATTTCTATAACTATAACAATCTTATTTCAAGTGATGATCTTACTTGAACTTGTTTTCGTGTCATGATTCTGCTTCAAGAACTTCGAGCCATCCAAGGATCCATTGAAGCTAGATCCATTTTTCGCTTTTCCAGTAGGTTTATCCAAGGAACTTAAGGTAGTAATGATGTTCATAACATCATTCGATTCATACATATAAAGCTATCTTATTCGAAGGTTTAAACTTGTAATCACTAGAACATAGTTTAGTTAATTCTAAACTTGTTCGCAAACAAAAGTTAATCCTTCTAACTTGACTTTTAAAATCAACTAAACACATGTTCTATATCTATATGATATGCTAACTTAATGATTTAAAACCTGGAAACACGAAAAACACCGTAAAACCGGATTTACGCCGTCGTAGTAACACCGCGGGCTGTTTTGGGTTAGTTAATTAAAAACTATGATAAATTTTGATTTAAAAGTTGTTATTCTGAGAAAATGATTTTTATTATAAACATGAAACTATATCCAAAAATTATGGTTAAACTCAAAGTGGAAGTATGTTTTCTAAAATGGTCATCTAGACGTCGTTCTTTCGACTGAAATGACTACCTTTACAAAAACGACTTGTAACTTATTTTTCCGACTATAAACCTATACTTTTTCTGTTCAGATTCATAAAATAGAGTTCAATATGAAACCATAGCAATTTGATTCACTCAAAACGGATTTAAAATGAAGAAGTTATGGGTAAAACAAGATTGGATAATTTTTCTCATTTTAGCTACGTGAAAATTGGTAACAAATCTATTCAAACCATAACTTAATCAACTTGTATTGTATATTATGTAATCTTGAGATACCATAGACACGTATACAATGTTTCGACCTATCATGTCGACACATCTATATATATTTCGGAACAACCATAGACACTCTATATGTGAATGTTGGAGTTAGCTATACAGGGTTGAGGTTGATTCCAAAATATATATAGTTTGAGTTGTGATCAATACTGAGATACGTATACACTGGGTCGTGGATTGATTCAAGATAATATTTATCGATTTATTTCTGTACATCTAACTGTGGACAACTAGTTGTAGGTTACTAACGAGGACAACTGACTTAATAAACTTAAAACATCAAAATATATTAAAAGTGTTGTAAATATATTTTGAACATACTTTGATATACATGTATATATTGTTATAGGTTCGTGAATCAACCAGTGGCCAAGTCTTACTTCCCGATGAAGTAAAAATCTGTGAAAGTGAGTTATAGTCCCACTTTTAAAATCTAATATTTTTGGGATGAGAATACATGCAGGTTTTATAAATGGTTTACAAAATAGACATAAGTACGTGAAACTACATTCTATGGTTGAATTATCGAAATCGAATATGCCCCTTTTTATTAAGTCTGGTAATCTAAGAATTAGGGAACAGACACCCTAATTGACGCGAATCCTAAAGATAGATCTATTGGGCCTAACAAACCCCATCCAAAGTACCGGATGCTTTAGTACTTCAAAATTTATATCATATCCGAAGGGTGTCCCGGAATGATGGGGATATTCTTATATATGCATCTTGTTAATGTCGGTTACCAGGTGTTCACCATATGAATGATTTTTATCTCTATGTATGGGATGTGTATTGAAATATGAAATCTTGTGGTCTATTATTATGATTTGATATATATATAGGTTAAACCTATAACTCACCAACATTTTTGTTGACGTTTTAAGCATGTTTATTCTCAGGAGATTATTAAGAGCTTCCGCTGTCGCATACTTAAATAAGGACGAGATTTGGAGTCCATGCTTGTATGATATTGTGTAAAAACTGCATTCAAGAAACTTATTTTGTTGTAACATATTTGTATTGTAAACCATTATGTAATGGTCGTGTGTAAACAGGATATTTTAGATTATCATTATTTGATAATCTACGTAAAGCTTTTTAAAACCTTTATCTATGAAATAAAGGTTATGGTTTGTTTTAAAAATGAATGCAGTCTTTGAAAAACGTCTCATATAGAGGTCAAAACCTCGCAACGAAATCAATTAATATGGAACATTTTTAATCAATAAGAACGGGACATTTCAAACAACCCGAAATCCCGCAATGGAAGTGGGAAAGAATAACAATGGATTTCATCACCAAGCTACCAAAAACGACGGGCGGTTATGACACTATTTGGGTTATCGTTGACCGTCTCACCAAATCCGCACACTTCCTCGCTATGAAAGAAACGGACAAAATGGAAAAACTTGCAAAACTCTACATCAAGGAGATCGTAGCCCGACACAGTGTACCTTTATCGATTATCTCCGATCGAGATGGCCATTTTGTTTCTAGATTTTGGCGTACCTTACAAGAAGCGTTGGGAACGCGTTTAGACATGAGCACCGCATATCATCCCCAAACCGATGGGCAAAGCGAACGAACAATTCAAACCTTGGAGGACATGTTACGAGCTTGCGTTGTTGATTTTGGAAAAGCTTGGGACAAGCACTTGCCTCTCGCCGAGTTCTCTTACAACAATAGTTATCACGCGAGTATAAAAGCCGCACCTTTTGAAGCGTTATATGGCCGAAAATTTCGTTCACCTCTTTGTTGGGCCGAAGTAGGCGACGTGCAAATCACCGGACCCGAACTCATTCATGAAACCACCGAGAAGATCGTTCAAATCCGAGATAGGCTTCGGACGGCCCGGAGTCGTCAAAAGTGCTATACCGACAAAAGACGCAACGACCTCGAATTTCAAGTCGGTGACCGAGTAATGTTAAAAGTCGCGCCTTGGAAAGGTGTATTCCGTTTTAGGAAACACGGGAAGCTAAATCCACGGTATATTGGTCCTTTCGAAATCTTGGAGCGTATTGGTACCGTTGCTTATCGTTTAGATCTTCCGCCTCAATTGAGCTCCGTTCATCCTACCTTCTATGTATCTAACTTGTAAAAGTGCCTTGCCGAACCCGATATCGTCATCCCTCTCGAGGAGCTTACTATTGATGACAAACTCCATTTTGTGGAGGAACCGGTTGAGATTGTGGACACCTCCGTCAAGACGTTGAAACAAAGTCGAATCCCGATTGTCAAAGTCCGTTGGAACGCCAAAAGGGGACCCGAGTTTACTTGGGGAAGATAAGACCAAATGCAAAGGAAATAGCCTCACTTATTCCCAGTTCCGGAAACGCAAGATTCCGAGGAAGAAACAACGACTACTACGCCTACTTAAATTTCGGGACGAAATTTCTTTTAAGGAGTAGGTAATGTAACATCCCACCTTTTTCCGTTTACTTTTCCGTTTAACTATTTTAAATTCCGTTATATGTTTATAACATCTCCCGTTGATACGCGTTTTAAAAATATCTCGTTTAGGTAATTCACGCAACCGCAATCGAACTCGAGGGATTAGTTTCGCCAAGGGAGCAAAGATGTGACTAGCTTTTGACTAGTCAACACCCACCTCCCTTTCTTTTTCATTTTCATTTCCCTTTTTCTTTACTACTTTCATATTTTCTCTCAAAATACCATTTCAAAGAATCATCATCCAAATCCAAGCTAGCGGGTGTTTCGCAAAATAAATTACATTTTTGGAATCCTTGCAACTTCCTCTTCGATTCCATACCGATTACATCTAATTTGGGTAACTTTCTAAAATCAATAGATTTTGTGTTCTTGATGCTTTTAACTAATAAAGTTGTTAATTAGTGTCTATGACTCAAGTCTAACATGAATATATGATTTATATGTTCGATCTTGTTATTTTTAGTAACTAGCATGAACTTGAAAGTTTGGTGTGTTTGATTGATGATTTGGTTGCTTAAATGTTGTTGTTATAATAAAGTGCAAGTATTAAATGTGTTCCTAGTATCACTAGCTTCAATTTGATGTGTAGGTTGCTTTAGAAAACTTCATGAACTTGATTAGTGATTTTGGTGAAATTGGGTTAGGGTTTGATGAACTTGAAATGGACTTTTGATGCTTTGAATGACATGAAATGCTATTTGTAAGTGTTAGGTTGTATTGTATGCTTGATTACCTTCGAAAAGGCATATCGTTCATGTAAATTGGTTACAGAATCATCGAATTGCATTTATGAACTTGGATGCATTAAATGAGGAGCTTTGAATGTAAAATTTGGTTGTTGTAAAAGTAAATGTGATTAATGAAATGTGTTTAGTTGCTTTCCTTGTCAAAATACCTTTCCGATGATATAAGATACATGTTTTGGTTGTTTGCGGGTCATAAATGGTGATTGTTTGAAGTTAGGTTCGTGCATTAAACTTGAAAACTGCCAGAATTTCTGCACAGGTAATGGCGGGGCGCGCCATATCCCCGCGCGGCGCGCCAAAGTGGGCTGACCAACTTGTCACTTTTATGAAAAATGTTTGTTATGCTACGCACCTCCGATTCACATGTAACTTGTTCTAACATGCTTATACATGATTAAAAACCTCAGAAAAATAGTTCGGGACCCGACCCGAATGTGTTGACTTTTTCATTGACTTTGACCCGACCAAAGTTTGAATTTTTGTCAAACTTAACCAAATGATTATGCAATCTTTCTAACTTGTTTCTATACTTGTATCTTGCATGAAACTTGACAATTTGATTCACATGCTACATAATCGAGTCGTAACGAGCCATAGGACTAGTTGAACATCTTTGTCCTATCGTGTTTACCGTTATTGATACGACCTATTTGTTTAGGTCAAGACTAGCATTGTTCTTTGCACACGTTATTTGTTGAAGTACTTATTGCTTGTGCACACAAGGTGAGATCATAGTCCCATCTTTCAAACAACTTTTATGCTTTAAACTATGGGATGAGAAACATATACGTATCATACTTTTACACTTTGAACACAAGTACGAAAACGAACATTCCACGTACGGGTTTGAACAAAATGCCTCAATTCAATTATCATTAGTTACACTTGCAGGGTGTAAACGAGAACTTATATTATGTGATCACATGGGCTTGACTGAAATGTCCCGTTCTTATTGATTAAAAACGTTCCATATTAATTGATTTCGTTGTGAGGTTTTGACCTCTATATGAGACGTTTTTTAAAGACTGCATTCATTTTTAAAACAAACCATAACCTTTATTTCATAAATAAAGGTTTAAAAAACTTTACGTAGATTATCAAATAATGATAATCTAAAATATCCTGTTTACACACGACCATTACATAATGGTTTACAATACAAATATGTTACATCGAAATCAGTTTCTTGAATGCAGTTTTTACACAATATCATACAAACATGGACTCCAAATCTTGTCCTTATTTTAGTATGCAACAGTGGAAGCTCTTAGTATTCACCTGAGAATAAACATGCTTTAAACGTCAACAAAAATGTTGGTGAGTTATAGGTTTAACCTATATATATCAAATCGTAACAATAGACCACAAGATTTCATATTTCAATACACATCCCATACATAGAGATAAAAATCATTCATATGGTGAACACCTAGTAACCGACATTAACAAGATGCATATATAAGAATATCCCCATCATTCCGGGACACCCTTCGGATATGATATAAATTTCGAAGTACTAAAGCATCCGGTACTTTGGATGGGGTTTGTTAGGCCCAATAGATCTATCTTTAGGATTCGCGTGAATTAGGGTGTCTGTTCCCTAATTCTTAGATTACCAGACTTAATAAAAAAGGGGCATATTCGATTTCGATAATTCAACCATAGAATGTAGTTTCACGTACTTGTGTCTATTTTATAAATCATTTATAAAACCTGCATGTATTCTCATCCCAAAAATATTAGATTTTAAAAGTGGGACTATAACTCACTTTCACAGATTTTTACTTCGTCGGGAAGTAAGACTTGGCCACTGGTTAATTCACGAACCTATAACAATATATACATATATATCAAAGTATGTTCAAAATATATTTACAAAACTTTTAATACATTTTGATGTTTTAAGTTTATTAAGTCAGCTGTCCTCGTTAGTAACCTACAACTAGTTGTCCACAGTTAGATGTACAGAAATAAATCGATAAATATTATCTTGAATCAATCCACGACCCAGTGTATACGTATCTCAGTATTGATCACAACTCAAACTATATATATATTTTGGAATCAACCTCAACCCTGTATAGCTAACTCCAACATTCACATATAGAGTGTCTATGGTTGTTCCGCAATATATATATATATATATATAGATGGGTCGACATGATAGGTCGAAACATTGTATACGTATCTATGGTATCTCAAGATTACATAATATACAATATAAGTTGATTAGGTTATGGTTGGAATAGATTTATTACTAACTTTCGCGTAGGTAAAATGAGTAGTTTTTATCAATCTTGTTTTACTTGTCATTTCTTCGTTTCTAATCCGTTTTGAGTGATTCCAGTGGCCACGGTTTCGTATTGAACTTAAATTTATGAATATAAATAGAAAAAGTATAAGTTTATAGTCAGAAATACAAGTTACAAGTCATTTTTGAAAGAGGTAGTCATTTCCGTCGAAAGAACGACATCTTGATGACCATTTTGAAAAACATACTTTCACTTTGAGTTTAACCATGATTTTTGGATATAGTTTCATGTTTATAAGAAAAATCATTTCTTCAGAAGTATAGCTTTTAAATCAAAGTTCTTCTTAGCTTTTAATTATCCCAACCAAAACAGCCCCCGGTTTTACTACGACGGCGTATATCCAGTTTTATGGTGTTTATCATGTTTCCGGTTTTTAAATCATTAAGTTAGCATATCATATAGATATAGAACATGTGTTTAGTTGATTTTAAAAGTCTAGTTAGAAGGATTAACTTTATTTGCGAACAAGTTTAGAATTAACTAAACTATGTTCTAGTGATTACAAGTTTATAACGTTGAATAAGACAGCTTTTTATGTATGAATCGAATGATGTTATGAACATCATTACTACCTCAAGTTACTTGGATAAACCTAATGGAAATGATAAAAATAGATCTAGCTTCAAAGGATCCTTGGATGGCTTGAAAGTTCTTGAAGCAGAATCATGACACGAAAACAATTTCAAGTAAGATTTTCACTCGAAATAAGATTGTTATAGTTATAGAAATTGAATTAAAGTTTGAATATAATTATTACCTTGTATTAGAAAGATAACCTACTGTAAGTAACAAAGGTTTCTTGATCTTGGATGATTACTTGGAATGGATTTAGAAAACTTGGAAGTAAACTTGCAATCTTGGAAGTATTCTTGATTTTATGAAACTAGAACTTTTGGAATTTATGAAGAACACTTAGAACTTGAAGATAGAACTTGAGAGAGATCAATTAGATAAAGAAAATTGAAGAATGAAAGTGTTTGTAGGTGTTTTTGGTCGTTGGTGTATGGATTAGATATAAAGGATATGTAATTTTGTTTTCATGTAAATAAGTCATGAATGATTACTCATATTTTTGTAATTTTATGAGATATTTCATGCTAGTTGCCAAATGATGGTTCCCACATGTGTTAGGTGACTCACATGGGATGCTAAGATCTGATCATTGGAGTGTATATACCAATAATACATACATCTAAAAGCTGTGTATTGTATGAGTACGAATACGGGTGCATACGAGTAGAATTGTTGATGAAACTGAACGAGGATGTAATTGTAAGCATTTTTTTTAAGTAGAAGTACTTTGATAAGTGTCTTGAAGTCTTCAAAAGTGTATGAATACATATTAAAACGATACATGTATATACATTTTAACTGAGTCGTTAAGTCATCGTTAGTCGTTACATGTAAATGTTGTTTTGAAACCTTTAGGTTAACGATCTTGTTGAATGTTGTTAACCCATTGTTTATTATAACAAATGAGATGTTAAATTGTTATATTATCATGATATTATGATATATAATATATCTTAGTATGATGTACATACAGTTAAATGTCGTTACAACGATAATCGTTACATATATGTCTCGTTTCGAAATCATTAAGTTAGTAGTCTTATTTTTACATATGTATTTCATTGGTAATACACTTAATAATATATTTACTTATCATTTAACATAATTAACCAAGTGTATCAATATCTTAATATGATTCATATGTACCTAGTAAGACGTTGTTATAACGATAATCGTTATATATATCGTTTTCGAGTTTCTTAAATTAATAGTCTCATTTTTATGTATATAACTCATTGTTAAAATACCTAATGAGATACATACTTATAATAAAATCATGTTAACTATATATATAACCATATATATGTCATCGTATAGTTTTTACAAGTTTTAACGTTCGTGAATCACCGGTCAACTTGGGTGGTCAATTGTCTATATGAAACCTATTTCAATTAATCAAGTCTTAACAAGTTTGATTGCTTAACATGTTGGAAACACTTAATCATGTAAATAACAATTTCATTTAATATATATATAAACATGGAAAAGTTCGGGTCACTACAGTACCTACCCGTTAAATAAATTTCGTCCCGAAATTTTATGCAGTTGGAGGTGTTGACGTATCTTCTGGAAATAAATGCGGGTATTTCTTCTTCATCTGATCTTCTCGTTCCCAGGTGAATTCGGGTCCTCTACGAGCATTCCATCGAACCTTAACAATTGGTATCTTGTTTTGCTTAAGTCTTTTAACCTCACGATCCATTATTTCGACGGGTTCTTCGATAATTGAAGTTTTTCGTTGATTTGGACTTCATCTAACGGAATAGTGAGATCTTCTTTAGCAAAACATTTCTTCAAATTCGAGACGTGGAAAGTGTTATGTACAGCCACGAGTTGTTGAGGTAACTCAAGTCGGTAAGCTACTGGTCCGACACGATCAATAATCTTGAATGGTCCAATATACCTTGGATTTAATTTCCCTCGTTTACCAAATCGAACAACGCATTTCCAAGGTGCAACTTTAAGCATGACCATCTCTCCAATTTCAAATTCTATATCTTTTCTTTTAATGTCAGCGTAGCTCTTTTGTCGACTTTGGGCGGTTTTCAACCGTTGTTGAATTTGGATGATCTTCTCGGTAGTTTCTTGTATTATCTTCGGACCCGTAATCTGTCTATCCCCCACTTCACTCCAACAAATCGGAGACCTGCACTTTCTTCCATAAAGTGCTTCAAATGGCGCCATCTCAATGCTTGAATTGTAGCTGTTGTTGTAGGAAAATTCTGCTAACGGTAGATGTCGATCCCAACTGTTTCCGAAATCAATAACACATGCTCGTAGCATGTCTTCAAGCGTTTGTATCGTCCTTTCGCTCTGCCCATCAGTTTGTGGATGATAGGCAGTACTCATGTCTAGACGAGTTCCTAATGCTTGCTGTAATGTCTGCCAGAATCTTGAAATAAATCTGCCATCCCTATCAGAGATAATAGAGATTGGTATTCCATCTTGTCATCTTCACTTATTGGCAGGAAGTGTTCTGATTTGGTGAGACGATCAACTATTACCCAAATAGTATCAAAACCACTTGCAGTCCTTGGCAATTTAGTGATGAAATCCATGGTAATGTTTTCCCATTTCCATTCCGGGATTTCGGGTTGTTGAAGTAGACCTGATGGTTTCTGATGCTCAGCTTTGACCTTAGAACACGTCAAACATTCTCCTACGTATTTAGCAACATCGGCTTTCATACCCGGCCACCAAAAATGTTTCTTGAGATCCTTGTACATCTTCCCGTTCCAGGATGTATTGAGTATCTGGTTTTATGAGCTTCTCTAAGTACCATTTCTCTCATATCTCCAAATTTTGATACCCAAATCCTTTCAGCCCTATACCGGGTTCCGTCTTCCCGAATACTAAGATGCTTCTCCGATCCTTTGGGTATTTCATCCTTTAAATTTCCCTCTTTTAAAACTCCTTGTTGCGCCTCCTTTATTTGAGTAGTAAGGTTATTGTGAATCATTATATTCATAGATTTTACTCGAATGGGTTCTCTGTCCTTCCTGTTCAAGGCGTCAGCTACCACATTTTCCTTCCCCGGGTGGTAACGAATCTCAAAGTCGTAATCATTCAACAATTCAATCCACCTACGCTGCCTCATATTCAGTTGTTTCTGATTAAATATGTGTTGAAGACTTTTGTGGTTGGTATATATAATACTTTTGACCCCATATAAGTAGTGCCTCCAAGTCTTTAATGCAAAAACAACCGCGCCTAATTCCAAATCATGCGTCGTATAATTTTGTTCGTGAATCTTCAATTGTCTAGACGCATAAGCAATCACCTTCGTTCATTGCATTAATACACAACCGACACCTTGCTTTGATGCGTCACAATAAATCACAAAATCATCATTCCCTTCAGGCAATGACAATATAGGTGCCGTAGTTAGCTTTTTCTTCAATAACTGAAACGCTTTCTCTTGTTCATCCTTCCATTCAAATTTCTTCCCTTCATGCGTTAATGCAGTCAAGGGTTTTGCTATTCTGGAAAAGTCTTGGATGAACCTTCTGTAGTAACCAGCTAGTCCTAAAAACTGGCGTATGTGTTTCGGAGTTTTCGGGGTTTCCCACTTTTCAACAGTTTCTATCTTTGCCGAATCCACCTTAATACCTTTTTTGTTCACTATGTGACCAAGGAATTGAACTTCTTCCAACCAAAATGCACACTTTGAAAATTTAGCGTACAATTCTTCCTTCCTCAATACCTCAAATGTTCACCATGTTCTTGGTCATTCTTTGAGTAAATAAATATGTCATCAATGAAAACAATGACAAACTTGTCAAGGTATGGTCCACACACTCGGTTCATAAAGTCCATGAACACAGCTGGTGCATTAGTTAAACCAAACGGCATGACCATAAACTCGTAATGACCGTAACGTGTTCTGAAAGCAGTTTTTGGAATATCATCTTCTTTCACCCGCATTTGATGATACCCGGAATGTAAGTCAATCTTTGAATAAATATACGAGCCTTGTAGTTGATCAAATAAGTCATCGATTCTCGGTAGTGGGTAGCGGTTCTTGATGGTAAGTTTGTTCAACTCTCGGTAGTCGATACACAACCTGAATGTACCATCTTTCTTCTTGACAAACAAAACAGGAGCTCCCCACGGTGATGTGCTTGGTCGAATGAAACCACGCTCTAAAAGTTCTTGTAATTGGCTTTGCAGTTCTTTCATCTCGCTGGGTGCGAGTCTGTAAGGAGCACGAGCTATTGGTGCAGCTCCTGGTACAAGATCTATTTGAAATTCAATGGATCGATGTGGGGGTAATCCTGGTAATTCTTTCGAAAATACATCGGGAAATTATTTTGCGACGGGAACATCATTGATGCTCTTTTCTTCAGTTTACACTTTCTCGACGTGTGCTAGAACAGCATAGCAACCTTTTCTTATTAGTTTTTGTGCCTTCAAATTACTAATAAGATGTAGCTTCGTGTTGCCCTTTTCTCCGTACACCATTAAGGGTTTTCCTTTTTCTCGTATAATGCGAATTGCATTTTTGTAACAAACGATCTCTGCTTTCACTTCTTTCAACCAGTCCATACCGATTATCACATCAAAACTCCCTAACTCTACTGGTATCAAGTCAATCTTAAATGTTTCGCTAACCAGTTTAATTTCTCGATTCCGACATGTATTATCTGCTGAAATTAATTTACCATTTGCTAATTCGAGTAAAAATTTACTATCCAACGGCGTCAATGGACAACTTAATTTAGCACAAAAATCTCTACTCATATAGCTTCTATCCGCACCCGAATCAAATAAAACGTAAGCAGATTTATTGTCAATAAGAAACGTACCCGTAACAAGCTCCGGGTCTTCCTGTACCTCTGCCGCATTAATATTGAAAACTCTTCCGCGGCCTTGTCCATTCGTGTTTTCCTGGTTCGGGCAATTTCTAATAATGTGGCCCGGTTTTCCACATTTATAACAAACTACATTGGCATAACTTGCTCCGACACTACTTGCTCCGCCATTACTCATTCCGACACCATTTGTTCCTTTCGTTCTGTTAACCCCTGGTCTGTAGACCTCACACTTCGTCGCGCTATGACCATTTCTTTTACACTTGTTGCAAAATTTGGTGCAGAACCCCGAGTGATAATTTTCACACCTTTGGCATAGCTGCTTCCGATTGTTGTTGTTGTTGCGATTGTTATTGTTGTTGGGATGATTGTTGTAGTTGCTGCTGTTGTTGTTGTTGTTGTTGTTGTTGTTGTTGGGCCGTTTGTTGTAGTTGCGAGTGATGTTGCGATTGTTGGGATAATTGTTGCGATTATTATTGTAATTGCTGTTGTTGTTGTATTGATGATTCTTATCACCGTTTTCCTCCCACTTTCTTTTGACTTGCTTCACATTGGCCTCTTCAGCCGTCTGTTCTTTAATTCTTTCCTCAATATGGTTCACTAGTTTGTGAGCCATTCTACATGCCTGTTGTATGGAGGAGGGCTCGTGTGAACTTATATCTTCTTGGATTCTTTCCGGTAATCCTTTCACAAACGCGTCGATCTTCTCTTCCTCATCTTCAAACGCTCCCGGACACAATAGGCACAATTCTGTGAATCGTCTTTCGTACGTGGTAATATCAAATCCTTGGGTTCGTAACCCTCTAAGTTCTGTCTTGAGCTTATTGACCTCGGTTCTGGGACGGTACTTCTCGTTCATCAAGTGCTTGAATGCTGACCACGGTAGTGCGTAAGCATCATCTTGTCCCACTTGCTCTAGATAGGTATTCCACCATGTTAACGCAGAACCTATGAAGGTATGCGTAGCGTACTTCACTTTGTCCTCTTCAGTACACTTACTTATGGCAAACACCGATTTGACCTTCTCGGTCCACCGTTTCAATCCGATCGGTCCTTCGGTTCCATCAAATTCCAAAGGTTTGCAGGAAGTGAATTCTTTGTAGGTGCATCCTACACGATTTCCTGTACTGCTAGATCCAAGGTTATTGTTGGTATGTAGCGCATCCTGTACTGCGGCTATGTTTGAAGCTAGAAAAGTACGGAATTCCTCTTCATTCATATTCACGGTGTGTCGAGTATTCGGTGCCATTTCCTTCAAAATAGTCAAATGGAACAAGTTAATCATACAGAATATTAAGAGTAGTTAATAGTATTTCGTAGCATAATATGAACTCATTTATAAAAGCTTTTTCTTCATATTAGCGTTTTATAAGTTTAAATTCGGGTAGTACCTACCCGTTAAGTTCATACTTAGTAGCTAATATACAATTCAACTACTACAATTCTATATGAAAAACTGATTATAATAATATTTCGCGTTCAAACTTTTATACAATATTTTACAAACTTACAATACCGCTTATTTTACATAAAGCATGAAATATAGCACACAATAACTTTGATACAAGATAGTTGTGAAGATAATTCTAGCTAGTACACAAGTCGTTCAGCAAAGGCAATAAAGACACGTAATTCATACGTCCAGAAACAAGTCATGCATTCTGGTTTTACTAGGACTACTTCCCATCCTTGGTCTTGTGGAACATAACCATTATGGCCGTTGATAAGACAGCGTGTTGTAATGTCGTCAAAGGGACGAGGGTTACGTAATATCTAACAATCCCTTAACAATCTAAAAACCTCATTTCTTACCCCAATTACCAACTCCGTCACTTGTGGGAACGTTTTGTTTAATAGTTGTAGCCCAATGTTCTTGTTCTCACTTTGGAGAGAAGCGAACATTACTAAGCCGTAAACATAACATGCTTCTTTATGTTGCATGTTAGCCGCTTTTTCTTAACTCGTTGCGTAAAATAGCATTTGGGTTCCCCGCAATATATGCGTCAAAGTAAATACATCGTAACTTATGGATTTCCCAATGTGATATCCCCCATCTTTCGAACGAAAGCCTTTTATAAACCAAGGAATTCTTGGAACGTTCTTCGAATGTCTTACAAACTGATCTCGCTTTAAATAGTTGTGCCGAGGAATTCTGACCGACTCTAGACAAGATTTCATCAATCATGTCTCCGGGTAGGTCTCTTAAAATATTGAGTTGTCTATCCATTTTGTGTTTTTATACTGTAAAATAGACAAGAGTTAGATTCACAAAAAAAATACTTATTAATACAGGCAATTTTTACATATATCATAAAGCGTAAGCACACTATATTACATATATTACACCACACGAATACAACTATCTTATTCCGACTCGCTCATTTCTTCTTCTTCGGTTTTGGTTCGTTTTGACAAGTTTCTAGGGATATATGATGTTCCCCTAATACGAGCCGTCGTTTTCCACATTGGTTTAGAAAAACCTGGTGGTTTAGAGGTTCCCGGGTCATTGTTACAACTTAAGGACTTCAGGGGTTGACGATACATATAAAGTTCATCGGGGTTGGAATTAGATTTCTCTATTTTTATGCCCTTTCCCTTATTATTTTCTTTTGCTTTCTTAAATTCAGTTGGGGTAATTTCTATAACATCATCGGAATTCTCATCAGAATCCGATTCATCGGAGAATTGGTAATCCTCCCAATATTTTGCTTCCTTGGCGGAAACACCATTGACCATAATTAACCTTGGTCGGTTGGTTGAGGATTTTCTTTTACTTAACCGTTTTATTATTTCCCCCACCGGTTCTATTTCCTCCTCCGATTCCTCCTCTTCCGGTTCTGATTCTTCTTCCGGTTCTGATTCTTCTTCCGGTTCCTCTTCGGGAACTTGTGAATCAGTCCAATATATATTTGACTCTTCATTATTATTAGGTGAGTCAATGGGATTTGTGCTAGAGGTAGACATCTATCACACAATATCAAACATGTTAAGAGATTAATATATCACATAATATATACATGTTAATAATATATAGTTTCCAACAAAAATGTTAAGCAATCATTTTTAAAGAAAACACGATCGAAGTCCAGACTCACTAATGCATCCTAACAGACTCGATAAGACACACTAATGCAAATTTTCTGGTTCTCTAAGACCAACGCTCTGATACCAACTAAATGTCCCGTTCTTATTGATTAAAAATGTTCCATATTAATTGATTTCGTTGCGAGGTTTTGACCTCTATATGAGACGTTTTTCAAAGACTGCATTCATTTTTAAAACAAACCATAAACTTTATTTCATAAATAAAGGTTTAAAAATTTTTACGTAGATTATCAAATAATGATAATCTAAAATATCCTTTTACACACGACCATTACATAATGGTTTACAATACAAATATGTTACATCGAAATCAGTTTCTTGAATGCAGTTTTTACACAATATCATACAAACATGGACTCCAAATCTTGTCCTTATTTTAGTATGCAACAGCGGAAGCTCTTAGTATTCACCTGAGAATAAACATGCTTTAAACGTTAACAAAAATGTTGGTGAGTTATAGGTTTAACCTATATATATCAAATAGTAACAATAGACCACAAGATTTCATATTTCAATACACATCCCATACATAGAGATAAAAATCATTCATATGGTGAACACCTGGTTACCGACATTAACAAGATGCATATATAAGAATATCCCCATCATTCCGGGACACCCTTCGGATATGATATAAATTTCGAAGTACTAAAGCATCCGGTACTTTGGATGGGGTTTGTTAGGCCCAATAGATCTATCTTTAGGATTCGCGTGAATTAGGGTGTCTGTTCCCTAATTCTTAGATTACCAGACTTAATAAAAAGGGGCATATTCGATTTCGATAATTCAACCATAGAATGTAGTTTCACGTACTTGTGTCTATTTTGTAAATCATTTATAAAACCTGCATGTATTCTCATCCCAAAAATATTAGATTTTAAAAGTGGGACTATAACTCACTTTCACAGATTTTTACTTCGTCGGGAAGTAAGACTTGGCCACTGGTTGATTCACGAACCTATAACAATATATACATATATATCAAAGTATGTTCAAAATATATTTACAATACTTTTAATACATTTTGATGTTTTAAGTTTATTAAGTCAGCTGTCCTCGTTAGTAACCTACAACTAGTTGTCCACAGTTAGATGTACAGAAATAAATCGATAAATATTATCTTGAATCAATCCACGACCCAGTGTATACGTAACTCAGTATTGATCACAACTCAAACTATATATATATTTTGGAATCAACCTCAACCCTGTATAGCTAACTCCAACATTCACATATAGAGTGTCTATGGTTGTTCCGCAATATATATATAGATGGGTCGACATGATAGGTCGAAACATTGTATACGTGTCTATGGTATCTCAAGATTACATAATATACAATATAAGTTGATTAGGTTATGGTTGGAATAGATTTATTACTAACTTTCACGTAGGTAAAATGAGTAGTTTTTATCAATCTTGTTTTACTCGCCATTTCTTCGTTTCTAATCCGTTTTGAGTGATTCCAGTGGCCACGGTTTCGTATTGAACTTAAATTTATGAATCTAAATAGAAAAAGTATAAGTTTATAGTCGGAAATACAAGTTACAAGTCATTTTTGAAAGAGGTAGTCATTTCTGTCGAAAGAACGACATCTTGATGACCATTTTGAAAAACATACTTTCACTTTGAGTTTAACCATGATTTTTGGATATAGTTTCATGTTCATAAGAAAAATCATTTTTCCAGAAGTATAGCTTTTAAATCAAAGTTCTTCTTAGCTTTTAATTATCCCAACCGAAACAGCCCCCGGTTTTACTACGACGGCGTATATCCAGTTTTATGGTGTTTATCGTGTTTCCGGTTTTTAAATCATTAAGTTAGCATATCATATAGATATAGAACATGTGTTTAGTTGATTTTAAAAGTCTAGTTAGAAGTATTAACTTTATTTGCGAACAAGTTTAGAATTAACTAAACTATGTTCTATTGATTACAAGTTTATAACGTTGAATAAGACAGCTTTTTATGTATGAATCGAATGATGTTATGAACATCATTACTACCTCAAGTTACTTGGATAAACCTACTGGAAATGAGAAAAATAGATCTAGCTTCAAAGAATCCTTGGATGACATGAAAGTTCATGAAGCAGAATTATGACACGAAAACAATTTCAAGTAAGATTTTCACTCGAAATAAGATTGTTATAGTTATATAAATTGAATTAAAGTTTGAATATGATTATTACCTTGTATTAGAAAGATAACCTACTGTAAGTAACAAAGGTTTATTTGAAATGTCCCGTTCTTATTGATTAAAAACGTTCCATATTAATTGATTTCGTTGCGAGGTTTTGACCTCTATATGAGGCTTTTTTCTAAGACTGCATTCATTTTTAAAACAAACCATAACCTTTATTTCAAAGATGAAGGTTTTAAAAAACTTTACGTAGATTATCAAATAATGATAATCTAAAATATCCTGTTTACACACGACCATTACATAATGGTTTACAATACAAATATGTTACAACAAAATAAGTTTCTTGAATGCAGTTTTTACACAATATCATACAAGCATGGACTCCAAATCTCGTCCTTATTTAAGTATGCGACAGCGGAAGCTCTTAATAATCACCTGAGAATAAACATGCTTAAAACGTCAACAAAAATGTTGGTGAGTTATAGGTTTAACCTATATATATCAAATCATAATAATAGACCACAAGATTTCATATTTCAATACACATCCCATACATAGAGATAAAAATCATTCATATGGTGAACACCTGGTAACCGACATTAACAAGATGCATATATAAGAATATCCCCATCATTCCGGGACACCCTTCGGATATGATATAAATTTTGAAGTACTAAAGCATCCGGTACTTTGGATGGGGTTTGTTAGGCCCAATAGATCTATATTTAGGATTCGCGTCAATTAGGGTGTCTGTTCCCTAATTCTTAGATTACCAGACTTAATAAAAAGGGGCATATTCGATTTTGATAATTCAACCATAGAATGTAGTTTCACGTACTTGTGTCTATTTTGTAAATCATTTATAAAACCTGCATGTATTCTCATCCCAAAAATATTAGATTTTAAAAGTGGGACTATAACTCACTTTCACAGATTTTTTACTTCGTCGGGAAGTAAGACTTGGCCACTGGTTGATTCACGAACCTATAACAATATATACATATATATCAAAGTATGTTCAAAATATATTTACAACACTTTTAATATATTTTGATGTTTTAAGTTTATTAAGTCAGCTGTCCTCGTTAGTAACCTACAACTAGTTGTCCACAGTTAGATGCACAGAAATAAATCGATAAATATTATCTTGAATCAATCCACGACCCAGTGTATACGTATCTCAGTATTGATCACAACTCAAACTATATATATTTTGGAATCAACCTCAACCCTGTATAGCTAACTCCAACATTCACATATAGAGTGTCTATGGTTGTTCCGAAATATATATAGATGTGTCGACATGATAGGTCGAAACATTGTATACGTGTCTATAGTATCTCAAGATTACATAATATACAATACAAGTTGATTAAGTTATAGTTGGAATAGATTTGTTACCAATTTTCACGTAGCTAAAATGAGAAAAATTATCCAATCTTGTTTTACCCATAACTTCTTCATTTTAAATCTGTTTTGAGTGAATCAAATTGCTATGGTTTCATATTGAACTCTATTTTATGAATCTAATCAGAAAAAGTATAGGTTTATAGTCGGAAAAATAAGTTACAAGTCGTTTTTGTAAAGGTAGTCATTTAGTCGAAAGAACGACGTCTAGATGACCATTTTAGAAAACATACTTCCACTTTGAGTTTAACCATAATTTTTGGATATAGTTTCATGTTCATAATAAAAATCATTTTCTCAGAATAACAACTTTTAAATCAAAGTTTATCATAGTTTTTAATTAACTAACCCAAAACAGCCCGCGGTGTTACTACGACGGCGTAAATCCGGTTTTACGGTATTTTTCGTGTTTCCAGGTTTTAAATCATTAAGTTAGCATATCATATAGATATAGAACATGTGTTTAGTTGATTTTAAAAGTCAAGTTAGAAGGATTAACTTTTGTTTGCGAACAAGTTTAGAATTAACTAAACTATGTTCTAGTGATTACAAGTTTAAACCTTCGAATAAGATAGCTTTATATGTATGAATCGAATGATGTTATGAACATCATTACTACCTTAAGTTCCTTGGATAAACCTACTGGAAAAGAGAAAAATGGATCTAGCTTCAACGGATCCTTGGATGGCTCGAAGTTCTTGAAGCAGAATCATGACACGAAAACAAGTTCAAGTAAGATCATCACTTGAAATAAGATTGTTATAGTTATAGAAATTGAACCAAAGTTTGAATATGATTATTTCCTTGTATTAGAATGATAACCTACTGTAAGAAACAAAGATTTCTTGAGGTTGGATGATCACCTTACAAGATTGGAAGTGAGCTAGCAAACTTGAAAGTATTCTTGATTTTATGTAACTAGAACTTGTAGAATTTATGAAGAACACTTAGAACTTGAAGATAGAACTTGAGAGAGATCAATTAGATGAAGAAAATTGAAGAATGAAAGTGTTTGTAGGTGATTTTGGTCGTTGGTGTATGGATTAGATATAAAGGATATGTAATTTTGTTTTCATGTAAATAAGTCATGAATGATTACTCATATTTTTGTAATTTTATGAGATATTTCATGCTAGTTGCCAAATGATGGTTCCCACATGTGTTAGGTGACTCACATGGGCTGCTAAGAGCTGATCATTGGTGTGTATATACCAATATTACATACATCTAAAAGCTGTGTATTGTACGAGTACGAATACGGGTGCATACGAGTAGAATTGTTGATGAAACTGAACGAGGATGTAATTGTAAGCATTTTTGTTAAGTAGAAGTATTTTGATAAGTGTATTGAAGTCTTTCAAAAGTGTATAAATACATATTAAAACACTACATGTATATACATTTTAACTGAGTCGTTAAGTCATCGTTAGTCGTTACATGTAAGTGTTGTTTTGAAACCTTTAGGTTAACGATCTTGTTAAATGTTGTTAACCCAATGTTTATAATATCAAATGAGATTTTAAATTATTATATTATCATGATATTATCATGTATGAATATCTCTTAATATGATATATATACATTAAATGTCTTTACAACGATAATCTTTACATATATGTCTCGTTTAAAAATCATTAAGTTAGTAGTCTTGTTTTTACATATGTAGTTCATTGTTAATATACTTAATGATATGTTTACTTATCATAGTATCATGTTAACTATATATATATCCATATATATGTCATCATATAGTTTTTACAAGTTTTAACGTTCGTGAATCACCGGTCAACTTGGGTGGTCAATTGTCTATATGAAACATATTTCAATTAATCAAGTCTTAACAAGTTTGATTGCTTAACATGTTGGAAACATTTAATCATGTAAATATCAATCTCAATTAATATATATAAACATGGAAAAGTTCGGGTCACTACAGTACCTACCCGTTAAATAAATTTCGTCCCGAAATTTTAAGCTGTTGAAGGTGTTGACGAATCTTCTGGAAATAGATGCGGGTATTTCTTCTTCATCTGATCTTCACGCTCCCAGGTGAACTCGGGTCCTCTACGAGCATTC
Source organism: Rutidosis leptorrhynchoides (assembly GCF_046630445.1). Taxonomy (NCBI): domain Eukaryota; kingdom Viridiplantae; phylum Streptophyta; class Magnoliopsida; order Asterales; family Asteraceae; genus Rutidosis; species Rutidosis leptorrhynchoides. Next base: position 156,565,231 of record NC_092334.1, read on the forward strand.
CATCGAACCTTAACAATTGGTATCTTATTTTGCTTAAGTCTTTTAACCTCATGATCCATTATTTCGACGGGTTCTTTGATGAATTGAAGTTTTTTGTTGATTTGGATTTCATCTAACGGAATAGTGAGATCTTCTTTAGCAAAACATTTCTTCAAATTCGAGACGTGGTAAGTGTTATGTACAGCCGCGAGTTGTTGAGGTAACTCAAGTCGGTAAGCTACTGGTCCGACACGATCAATAATCTTGAATGGTCCAATAAACCTTGGATTTAATTTCCCTCGTTTACCAAATCGAACAACGCCTTTCCAAGGTGCAACTTTAAGCATGACCATCTCTCCAATTTCAAATTCTATATCTTTTCTTTTAATGTCAGCGTAGCTCTTTTGTCGACTTTGAGCGGTTTTCAACCGTTGTTGAATTTGGATGATCTTCTCGGTAGTTTCTTGTATAATCTCCGGACCCGTAATCTGTCTATCCCCCACTTCACTCCAACAAATCGGAGACCTGCACTTTCTACCATAAAGTGCTTCAAACGGCGCCATCTCAATGCTTGAATGGTAGCTGTTGTTGTAGGAAAATTCTGCTAATGGTAGATGTCGATCCCAACTGTTTCCGAAATCAATAACACATGCTCGTAGCATGTCTTCAAGCGTTTGTAACGTCCTTTCGCTTTGCCCATCAGTTTGTGGATGATAGGAAGTACTCATGTCTAGACGAGTTCCTAATGCTTGCTGTAATGTCTGCCAGAATCTTGAAATAAATCTGCCATCCCTATCAGAGATAATAGAGATTGGTATTCCATGTCTGGAGATGACTTCCTTCAAATACAGTCGTGCTAACTTCTCCATCTTGTCATCTTCTCTTATTGGCAGGAAGTGTGCTGATTTGGTGAGACGATCAACTATTACCCAAATAGTATAAAAACCACTTGCAGTCCTTGGCAATTTAGTGATGAAATCCATGGTAATGTTTTCCCATTTCAATTCCGGGATTTCGGGTTGTTGAAGTAGACCTGATGGTTTCTGATGCTCAGCTTTGACCTTAGAACACGTCAAACATTCTCCTACGTATTTAGCAACATCGGCTTTCATACCCGGTCACCAAAAATGTTTCTTGAGATCCTTGTACATCTTCCCCGTTCCAGGATGTATTGAGTATCTGGTTTTATGAGCTTCTCTAAGTACCATTTCTCTCATATCTCCAAATTTTGGTACCCAAATCCTTTCAGCCCTATACCGGGTTCCGTCTTCCTGAATATTAAGATGCTTCTCCGATCCTTTGGGTATTTCATCCTTTAAATTTCCCTCTTTTAAAACTCCTTGTTGCGCCTCCTTTATTTGAGTAGTAAGGTTATTATGAATCATTATATTCATAGATTTTACTCGAATGGGTTCTCTGTCCTTCCTGCTCAAGGCATCGGCTACCACATTTGCCTTCCCCGGGTGGTAACGAATCTCAAAGTCGTAATCATTCAACAATTCAATCCACCTACGCTGCCTCATATTCAGTTGTTTCTGATTAAATATGTGTTGAAGAATTTTGTGGTCGGTATATATAATACTTTTGACCCCATATAAGTAGTGCCTCCAAGTCTTTAATGCAAAAACAACCGCGCCTAATTCCAAATCATGCGTCGTATAATTTTGTTCGTGAATCTTCAATTGTCTAGACGCATAAGCAATCACCTTCGTTCGTTGCATTAATACACAACCGAGACCTTGCTTTGATGCGTCACAATAAATCACAAAATCATCATTCCCTTCAGGCAATGACAATATAGGTGCCGCAGTTAGCTTTTTCTTCAATAACTGAAACGCTTTCTCTTGTTCATCATTCCATTCAAATTTCTTCCCTTTATGCATTAATGCAGTCAAGGGTTTTGCTATTCTGGAAAAGTCTTGGATGAACCTTCTGTAGTAACCAGCTAGTCCTAAAAACTGGCGTATGTGTTTCGGAGTTTTCGGGGTTTCCCACTTTTCAACAGTTTCTATCTTTGCCGGATCCACCTTAATACCTTCTTTGTTCACTATGTGACCGAGGAATTGAACTTCTTCCAACCAAAATGCACACTTTGAAAACTTAGCGTACAATTCTTCCTTCCTCAATACTTCTAACACCTTTCTCAAATGTTCACCGTGTTCTTGGTCATTCTTTGAGTAAATAAGTATGTCATCAATGAAAACAATGACAAACTTGTCAAAGTATGGTCCACACACTCGGTTCATAAGGTCCATGAACACAGCTGGTGCATTAGTTAAACCAAACGGCATGACCATAAACTCATAATGACCGTAACGTGTTCTGAAAGGAGTCTTTGGAATATCATCTTCTTTCACCCGCATTTGATGATACCCGGAACGTAAGTCAATCTTTGAATAAACAGACGAGCCTTGTAGTTGATCAAATAAGTCGTCGATTCTCGGTAGTGGGTAGCGGTTCTTGATGGTAAGTTTGTTCAACTCTCGGTAGTCGATACACAACCTGAATGTACCATCTTTCTTCTTGACAAACAAAACAGGAGCTCCCCACGGTGATGTGCTTGGTCGAATGAAACCACGCTCTAAAAGTTCTTGTAATTGGCTTTACAGTTTCTTTCATCTCGCTGTGTGCGAGTCTGTAAGGAGCACGAGCTATTGGTGCAGCTCCTGGTACAAGATCTATTTGAAATTCAACGGATCGATGTGGGGGTAATCCCGGTAATTCTTTCGGAAATACATCGGGAAATTCTTTTGCAATGGGAACATCATTGATGCTCTTTTCTTCAGTTTGTACTTTCTCGACGTGTGCTAGAACAGCATAGCAACATTTTCTTATTAGTTTTTGTGCCTTCAAATTAGTAATAAGATGTAGCTTCGTGTTGCCCTTTTCTCCGTACACCATTAAGGGTTTTCCTTTTTCTCGTATAATGCGAATTGCATTTTTGTAACAAACGATCTCTGCTTTCACTTCTTTCAACCAGTCCATACCGATTATCACATCAAAACTCCCTAACTCTACTGGTATCAAATCAATCTTAAATGTTTCGCTAACCAGTTTAATTTCTCGATTCCGACATATATTATCTGCTGAAATTAATTTACCATTTGCTAATTCGAGTAAAAATTTACTATCCAAGGGCGTCAATGGACAACTTAATTTAGCACAAAAATCTCTACTCATATAGCTTCTATCCGCACCCGAATCAAATAAAACGTAAGCAGATTTATTGTCAATAAGAAACGTACCCGTAACAAGCTCCGGGTCTTCCTGTGCCTCTGCCGCATTAATATTGAAAACTCTTCCGCGGCCTTGTCCATTCGTGTTCTCCTGGTTCGGGCAATTTCTAATAATGTGGCCCGGTTTTCCACATTTTTAACAAACTACATTGGCATAACTTGCTCCGACACTACTTGCTCCGCCATTACTCGTTCCGACACCATTTGTTCCTTTCGTTCTATTAACCCCTGGTCCGTAGACCTCACACTTCGCCGCGCTATGACCATTTCTTTTACACTTGTTGCAAAATTTGGTGCAGAACCCCGAGTGATACTTTTCACACCTTTGGCATAACTGCTTCTGATTGTTGTTGTTGCGGTTATTATTGTTGTTGGGATGATTGTTGTAGTTGCTGTTGTTGTTGTTGTTGTTGTTGTTGTTGGGCCATTTGTTGTAGTTGTGATTGATGTTGCGATTGTTGGGATAATTGTTGCGATTATTGTTGTAATTTCTGTTGTTGCTGTATTGGTGATTCTTATCACCGTTTTCCTCCCACTTTCTTTTGACTTGCTTCACATTGGCCTCTTCAGCAGTCTGTTCTTTAATTCTTTCTTCAATCTGGTTCACTAGTTTGTGAGCCATTCTACATGCCTGTTGTATGGAGGCGGGCTCGTGTGAACTTATATCTTCTTGGATTCTTTCCGGTAATCCTTTCACAAACGCGTCGATCTTCTCTTCCTCATCTTCGAACGCTCCCGGACACAATAGGCACAATTCTGTGAATCGTCTTTTGTATGTGGTAATATCAAATCCTTGGGTTCGTAACCCTCTAAGTTCTGTCTTGAGCTTATTGACCTCGGTTCTGGGACGGTACTTCTCGTTCATCAAGTGCTTGAATGCTGACCACGGTAGTGCGTACGCATCGTCTTGTCCCACTTGCTCTAGATAGGTATTCCACCATGTTAACGCAGAACCTGTGAAGGTATGCGTAGCGTACTTCACTTTGTCCTCTTCAGTACACTTACTTATGGCAAACACCGATTCGACCTTCTCGGTCCACCGTTTCAATCCGATCGGTCCTTCGGTTCCATCAAATTCCGAAGGTTTGCAGGCAGTGAATTCTTTGTAGGTGCATCCTACACGATTTCCTCTACTGCTAGATCCAAGGTTATTGTTGGTATGTAGCGCAGCCTGTACTGCGGCTATGTTTGAAGCTAGAAAAGTACGAAATTCCTCTTCATTCATATTCACGGTGTGTCGAGTAGTCGGTGCCATTTCCTTCAAAATTATCAAATGGAACAAGTTAATCATACAGAATATTAAGAGTAGTTAATAGTATTTCGTAGCATAATATGAACTCATTTATAAAAGCTTTTTCTTCATATTAGCGTTTTATAAGTTTAAATTCGGGTAGTACCTACCCGTTAAGTTCATACTTAGTAGCTAATATACAATTCAACTACTACAATTCTATATGAAAAACTGATTATAATAATATTTCGCGTTCAAACTTTTATACAATATTTTACAAACTTACAATACCGCTTATTTTACATAAAGCATGAAATATAGCACACAATAACTTTGATACAAGATAGTTGTGAAGATAATTCTAGCTAGTACACAAGTCGTTCAGCAAAGGCAATAAAGACACGTAATTCATACGTCCAGAAACAAGTCATGCATTCTGGTTTTACTAGGACTACTTCCCATCCTTGGTCTTGTGGAACATAACCGTTATGGCCATTGATAAGACAGCGTGTTGTAATGTCGTTAAAGGGACGAGGGTTACGTAATGTCCAACAGTCCCGTAACAATCTAAAAACCTCATTTCTTACCCCAATTACCGACTCCGTCACTTGTGGGAACGTTTTGTTTAATAGTTGTAGCCCGATGTTCTTGTTCTCACTTTGGTGAGAAGCGAACATTACTAATCCGTAAGCATAACATGCTTCTTTATGTTGAATGTTAGCCGCTTTTTCTAAATCACGAAGTCCAATATTCGGATATATTGAGTCAAAATAATTTCTTAACCCATTGCGTAAAATAGCATTTGGGTTCCCCGCAATATATGCGTCAAAGTAAACACATCGTAACTTATGGATTTCCCAATGTGATATCCCCCATCTTTCGAACGAAAGCCTTTTATAAACCAAGGCATTCTTGGAACGTTCTTCGAATGTCTTACAAACTGATCTTGCCTTAAATAGTTGTGCCGAAGAATTCTGACCGACTCTAGACAAGATTTCATCAATCATGTCTCCGGGTAGGTCTCTTAAAATATTGGGTTGTCTATCCATTTTGTGTTTTTATACTGTAAAATAGACAAGAGTTAGATTCATAAAAAAATACTTATTAATACAAGCAATTTTTACATATATCATAAAGCATAAGCACACTATATTATTTATATTACACCACACGAATACAACTATCTTATTCCGACTCGCTTGTTTCTTCTTCTTCGGTTTTAGTTCGTTTTGCCAAGTTTCTAGGGATATATGATGTTCCCCTAATACGAGCCGTCGTTATCCACATTGGTTTAGAAAAACCTTGTGGTTTAGAGGTTCCCGGGTCATTCTTACAACTTAAGGACTTCGGGGGTTGACGATACATATAAAGTTCATCGGGGTTGGAATTAGATTTCTCTATTTTTATGCCCTTTCCCTTATTATTTTCTTTTGCCTTTTTAAATTCAGTTGGGGTAATTTCTATAACATCATCGGAATTCTCGTCGGAATCCGATTCATCGGAGAATTGGTAATCCTCCCAATATTTTGCTTCCTTGGCGGAAACACCATTGACCATAATTAACCTTGGTCGGTTGGTTGAGGATTTTCTTTTACTTAACCGTTTTATTATTTCCCCCACCGGTTCTATTTCTTCATCCGGTTCCGATTCTTCTTCCGGTTCCGATTCTTCTTCCGGTTCCGACTCTTCTTCCGGTTCCTCTTCGGGAACTTGTGAATCAGTCCACGAATCATTCCAATTTACATTTGACTCTTCATTATTATTAGGTGAGTCAATAGGACTTGTTCTAGAGGTAGACATCTATCACATAATATCAAACGCGTTAAGAGATTAATATATCACATAATATTCACATGTTAAAAATATATAGTTTCCAACAAAATTTGTTAAGCAATCATTTTTCAAGTAAACACGGTCGAAGTCCAGACTCACTAATGCATCCTAACAACTCGATAAGACACACTAATGCAAAATTCTGGTTCTCTAAGACCAACGCTCTGATACCAACTGAAATGTCCCGTTCTTATTGATTAAAAACGTTCCATACTAATTGATTTCGTTGCGAGGTTTTGACCTCTATATGAGACATTTTTCAAAGACTGCATTCATTTTTAAAACAAACCATAACCTTTATTTCATAGATAAAGGTTTTAAAAAACTTTACGTAGATTATCAAATAATGATAATCTAAAATATCCTGTTTACACACGACCATTACATAATGGTTTACAATACAAATATGTTACAACAAAATAAGTTTCTTGAATGCAGTTTTTACACAATATCATACAAGCATGGACTCCAAATCTCGTCCTTATTTAAGTATGCAACAGCGGAAGCTCTTAATAATCACCTGAGAATAAACATGCTTAAAACGTCAACAAAAATGTTGGTGAGTTATAGGTTTAACCTATATATATCAAATCATAATAATAGACCACAAGATTTCATATTTCAATACACATCCCATACATAGAGATAAAAATCATTCATATGGTGAACACCTGGTAACCGACATTAACAAGATGCATATATAAGAATATCCCCATCATTCCGGGACACCCTTCGGATATGATATAAATTTCGAAGTACTAAAGCATCCGGTACTTTGGATGGGGTTTGTTAGGCCCAATAGATCTATCTTTAGGATTCGCGTCAATTAGGGTGTCTGTTCCCTAATTCTTAGATTACCAGACTTAATAAAAAGGGGCATATTCGATTTTGATAATTCAACCATAGAATGTAGTTTCACGTACTTGTGTCTATTTTGTAAATCATTTATAAAACCTGCATGTATTCTCATCCCAAAAATATTAGATTTTAAAAGTGGGACTGTAACTCACTTTCACAGATTTTTTACTTCGTCGGGAAGTAAGACTTGGCCACTGGTTGATTCACGAACCTATAACAATATATACATATATATCAAAGTATGTTCAAAATATATTTACAACACTTTTAATATATTTTGATGTTTTAAGTTTATTAAGTCAGCTGTCCTCGTTAGTAACCTACAACTAGTTGTCCACAGTTAGATGTACAGAAATAAATCGATAAATATTATCTTGAATCAATCCACGACCCAGTGTATACGTATCTCAGTATTGATCACAACTCAAACTATATATATTTTGGAATCAACCTCAACCCTGTATAGCTAACTCCAACATTCACATATAGAGTGTCTATGGTTGTTCCGAAATATATATAGATGTGTCGACATGATAGGTCAAAACATTGTATACGTGTCTATGGTATCTCAAGATTACATAATATACAATACAAGTTGATTAAGTTATAGTTGGAATAGATTTATTACCAATTTTCACGTAGCTAAAATGAGAAAAATTATCCAATCTTGTTTTACCCATAACTTCTTCATTTTAAATCCGTTTTGAGTGAATCAAATTGCTATGGTTTCATATTGAACTCTATTTTATGAATCTAATCAGAAAAAGTATAGGTTTATAGTCGTAAAAATAAGTTACAAGTCGTTTTTGTAAAGGTAGTCATTTCAGTCGAAAGAACGACGTCTAGATGACCATTTTAGAAAACATACTTCCACTTTGAGTTTAACCATAATTTTTGGATATAGTTTCATGTTCATAATAAAAATCATTTTCTCAGAATAATAACTTTTAAATCAAAGTTTATCATAGTTTTTAATTAACTAACCCAAAACAGCCCGCGGTGTTACTACGACGGTGTAAATCCGGTTTTACGGTATTTTTCGTGTTTCCAGGTTTTAAATCATTAAGTTAGCATATCATATAGATATAGAACATGTGTTTAGTTGATTTTAAAAGTCAAGTTAGAAGGATTAACTTTTGTTTGCGAACAAGTTTAGAATTAACTAAACTATGTTCTAGTGATTACAAGTTTAAACCTTCGAATAAGATAGCTTTATATGTATGAATCGAATGATGTTATGAACATCATTACTATCTTAAGTTCCTTGGATAAACCTACTGGAAAATAGAAAAATGGATCTAGCTTGAACGGATCCTTGGATGGCTCGAAGTTCTTGAAGCAGAATCATGACACGAAAACAAGTTCAAGTAAGATCATCACTTGAAATAAGATTGTTATAGTTATAGAAATTGAACCAAAGTTTGAATATGATTATTACCTTGTATTAGAATGATAACCTACTGTAAGAAACAAAGATTTTTTGAGGTTGGATGATCACCTTACAAGATTGGAAGTGAGCTAGCAAACTTGAAAGTATTCTTGATTTTATGTAACTAGAACTTGTAGAATTTATGAAGAACACTTAGAACTTGAAGATAGAACTTGAGAGAGATCAATTAGATGAAGAAAATTGAAGAATGAAAGTGTTTGTAGGTGTTTTTGGTCGTTGGTGTATGGATTAGATATAAAGGATATGTAATTTTGTTTTCATGTAAATAAGTCATGAATGATTACTCATATTTTTGTAATTTTATGAGATATTTCATGCTAGTTGCCAAATGATGGTTCCCACATGTGTTAGGTGACTCACATGGGCTGCTAAGAGCTGATCATTGGTGTGTATATACCAATAGTACATACATCTAAAAGCTGTGTATTGTACGAGTACGAATACGGGTGCATACGAGTAGAATTGTTGATGAAACTGAACGAGGATGTAATTGTAAGCATTTTTGTTAAGTAGAAGTATTTTGATAAGTGTATTGAAGTCTTTCAAAAGTGTATAAATACATATTAAAACACTACATGTATATACATTTTAACTGAGTCGTTAAGTCATCGTTAGTCGTTACATGTAAGTGTTGTTTTGAAACCTTTAGGTTAACGATCTTGTTAAATGTTGTTAACCCAATGTTTATAATATCAAATGAGATTTTAAATTATTATATTATCATGATATTATCATGTATGAATATCTCTTAATATGATATATATACATTAAATGTCTTTACAACGATAATCGTTACATATATGCCTCGTTTAAAAATCATTAAGTTAGTAGTCTTGTTTTTACATATGTAGTTCATTGTTAATATACTTAATGATATGTTTACTTATCATAGTATCATGTTAACTATATATATATCCATATATATGTCATCATATAGTTTTTACAAGTTTTAACGTTCGTGAATCACCGGTCAACTTGGGTGGTCAATTGTCTATATGAAACATATTTCAATTAATCAAGTCTTAACAAGTTTGATTGCTTAATATGTTGGAAACATTTAATCATGTAAATATCAATCTCAATTAATATATATAAACATGGAAAAGTTCAGGTCACTACATTCTTGATCTTGGATGATTACTTGGAATGGATTTAGAAAACTTGGAAGTAAACTTGCAATCTTGGAACTATTCTTGATTTTATGAAACTAGAACTTTTAGAATTTATGAAGAACACTTAGAACTTGAAGATAGAACTTGAGAGAGATCAATTAGATGAAGAAAATTGAAGAATGAAAGTGTTTGTAGGTGTTTTTGGTCGTTGGTGTATGGATTAGATATAAAGGATATGTAATTTTGTTTTCATGTAAATAAGTCATGAATGATTACTCATATTTTTGTAATTTTATGAGATATTTCATGCTAGTTGCCAAATGATGGTTCCCACATGTGGTAGGTGACTCACATGGACTGCTAAGAGCTGATCATTGGAGTGTATATACCAATAGTACATACATCTAAACGATGTGTATTGTACGAGTACGAATACGGGTGTATACGAGTAGAATTGTTGATGAAACTGAACGAGGATGTAATTGTAAGCATTTTTATTAAGTAGAAGTATTTTGATAAGTGTCTTGAAGTCTTTCAAAAGTGTATGAATACATATTAAAACACTACATGTATATACATTTTAACTGAGTCGTTAAGTCATCGTTAGTCGTTACATGTAAATGTTGTTTTGAAACCTTTAGGTTAACGATATTGTTGAATGTTGTTAACCCATTGTTTATTATAACAAATGAGATGTTAAATTGTTATATTATCATGATATTATGATATATAATATATCTTAGTATGATGTATATACAGTTAAATTTCGTTACAACGATAATCGTTACATATATGTCTTGTTTCGAAATCATTAAGTTAGTAGTCTTATTTTTACATATATATTTCATTGTTAATACACTTAATAATATATTTACTTATCATTTAACATAATTAACCAAGTGTATCAATATCTTAATATGATTCATATGTACCTAGTAAGACGTTGTTATAACGATAATCGTTATATATATCGTTTTCGAGTTTCTTAAATTAATAGTCTCATTTTTATGTATATAACTCATTGTTAAAATACCTAATGAGATACATACTTATAATAAAATCATGTTAACTATATATATAACCATATATATGTCATCGTATAGTTTTTACAAGTTTTAACGTTCGTGAATCACCGGTCAACTTGGGTGGTCAATTGTCTATATGAAACCTATTTCAATTAATCAAGTCTTAACAAGTTTGATTGCTTAACATGTTGGAAACACTTAATCATGTAAATAACAATTTCATTTAATATATATATAAACATGGAAAAGTTCGGGTCACTACATTGACGAGCCTCATTCGGACGGTTCGCTACCGTTAGCAGATGAAATATATTTTCGAGTATAGTGTATGTTCTAACACTACATAACAAGGTACAAAACAGTTAAGTTTGATAATTGGGTGCCCGCGAAACAAATAACAAACTTTGGAATGCAAATGATTTTGATAATCATCTTATATTAAATCTTGTGGTTCAAATACAACGTTTACTAAAACACCTATGATTTCACCAACGTTTTCGTTGACAATTTTCTATATGTTTTCTCAGGACCTTGAATGCTTAAGGATACATGCTTCTGCTTACTTTTTGATACTGGCTTGGATGTCGAGTATACGTGCATTGTTGGAGCGTCTTTTGACTACTTTTATAAATTGTGTCGCATAGGTTTCATTTGTACGTTAAACATTGAAATGTAATTACTCATTGAACTACTTTTATAAACTTGAAACATCCTTTTACTTATGAAATGAATGCAACATATTTTGGTCAAACGTCACGTTAAAGACTTATGACCACGTAACGGGACCTAAGTAGTCGGCGCCGTCAAACGTGATTTGGTCGGGTCGCTACATGCCAGAAACCTACCTTATTGTAACAAGTGCCGCAAACATCAATTGGGTGAATGTGGCAAACCATTTTGCAACAAGTGTCAAAGAAGTGGCCATGTGGCCATCGATTCTAAAAGTACCGTCCCCGTCGCTCAAAAGGGGCCCAATGCACCAAAAGCAGGTGTTTGTTTCGAATGTGGCCAACCGGGTCATTTTAGAAATGCATGCCCAAAGAATAAAGTTAAAACCAACGCACGCCGTTGAGCTTTCAACACTAACGCCAAGGATGCCCGAGATGACAATGAACTAGTCATGGGTACGTTTCTTCTCAACAACTCTTATATTTCTTGTTTATTCGATTCAGGTGCCGATGAATGTTTTGTATCCAACGCTTTGACTCCTACTCCTTGCACTCCACCATTTTCCTTAAATACTACTTAAGCCATTCAAGTGACCAACGGAAAACTATTGCGTGCCGACAAATTTTATCGGAGGGTGTACGTTAAACTTTTTGGGTAAAGAATTCGAAATTGACTTGATACCTAGGAATAGAACTAGGAAGCTTGAAACCTAGTCGTTAAGAAGAAAGTGTTTTCCTTTCATGTGTATAGATTAGCATGAACTAAATAATTTCCGGTTATCATCAATTGAGGGTTAAGGGAGAAGATGTCTCCAAAACCGCTTCCCAAACTCGTTACGATAGTTATGAATTTCTTTTAGTGTCGTTCAGTTTAACTAAGGCTTCGTCCGTATTCATGGGCCTTATAAATCGCGTATGCAAACTTATCTAGACAAATCCGTTATCATATTCATAGGTGATGTCTTAACCTATTCAATTCAAGCGAAGAAGAAAACGAACAACGTCTTCGTCCTACGCTCGAACTCTTAAGAAAAGAGCAACTCTATGCCGAATCCTCCAAATAGAATTTTGGTTAAACGAAGTCCAAATTCTAAACCATGTTGTTAGTCGCCAAGGTATTAAAGTAGATCTCGCGAAAATCAAAGCCACACGTAATCGAGAAAACCCCCGCGACTCCGACTTGTATTCGTAAAATCTTGGATCTCGCCGGTTATTACCGAAGATTCATTTCCGACTTTTCCCGTATTGCTCGTCCTTTAACCTCGTTAACTCACTAAGGGAAAGATTTAAACCTCTCCATGTCCGGACCTTGAACGTGATTATACATACCCACCTTACTAGCCAAATTCGTGTAGCACAAAATGGAATTCAGATATGGAAATATTTCTACGTGAACGCCTGAAAGGCATACTCTCTCGACTCGAAATCAAGGAAACTGAAATTCGTTATTTTGCACGAAGAATTTGAAAACTTAATTATGGATCCGATCAATTTTCTCATCACCAAGTACCACGATACATAACTCTGTTATTCACTGTTACCGTCTGATATTACTGGAACCTAAGATAACACACAATCCAAGGATACCTCTTTCTTCTTTGACTTATCGTCCTTATGCTTCTGATATACGGTCAACTACTGCTCAATATCTAACTATACAACTACATGTACTATCCCGTTCCCACCAAGTCTCAACATTTAGCCACAAGATGCGCGATGTGACTACATCAAGATGAAAACTCATACTATTCAAAAACTCTCATTTTGCTCCTATCTTTTACGCTCGTACTTCCGTATAAGGAAACCTTTTATCTAAATTCTCAATGGAGAGAGAGACTCTTCACGTATTACTAGTATTCGCCACGAGGGTGAATAGCCCTGACGAACGTTTTCTGTAGCTGATAAGAAACTTGTTCCAACAAATGTTTTCGAGCCCTAACTAACTTGTTCAAACACATCTTAAAGAATTTTATTCCAACACGGAGTACCATTGTCAATTATCTTGGATCACAATATTCGTTTCACTTCTAGTATTACAAGAAGCCTTAGGAACACGTTTAAACATGAGTACCGCGTATCATCCACACACCGATGGACCAAGAAAACGTACGATTCAAATCTTGGAAAGACATGTTACAAACATGTATTATTGCCTTTAGTTGTTTCCCTCTTACAACAGTAGTTACCACTCGTGTATTAACGCCGCACTTTTCGAAACTTTATATGACCGCAAATGTCATTCTCCTTTTTTCGTTAGGCCGAAGTAGGTGACAAGCAAATCACCGGATCCGAACTCATTCAAGAAATAACCGTTAAGATCGTTCAAGTCCGAGAAGGGCTTAAGACGGCCCGTAGTCGCCAAAAGGGCTATGCCGATGTTAGACGTAAACCTCTCGAATTCCTAGTGAGTAACCGCGTAATATTGAAAAACCTCACCTTGGAAAGGTGTAATCTGTTTCGGGAAATCGAGAAAGTTATATCCACAATATTGATCCTTTTGAAATCTTGGGGCGTTTTGGAACCGCTTCCTACCGTTTAGATCTTCCGACTCAATTAAGTTTCCATTTATCCTACATTCCAGGTATAGAACTTTGAGAAGTGTCATGCGGAACAGGAACTTGTTATTCTTCTAGATGAGCTTACTATTGATGACAAACTCCACTTCATAGGAGAACCGGTTGAAATTATGGATCGTAAAACCAAACCTTAATACAACGTAAAACCCCGATTATCCAGATTCGTTGGAATGCCAAAAGAGGACCAAATGAAAAGAAAGTACCTTCACTCATTCATAAATTTGACAACACTAGGTCTCGAGGAAAAGACATCGACTACTTTTAACGACCCTGGATTTTCCAATGTTTATTTATTAATAATTGTTATTATTAATACGTGTGATTAAACGAATGTATGTTAATACATTTACATGTTGCCATGACTAAACGTACTTGACTTTAATTTCCCGAAACGTCTTTGTGACACCCGAGACTTACACGAATAATATTTTTAAATATTATTTACATTCATGATTAGTTTTGTTAATCATTTTAATTAACTATGGTGATTAGTTAGTTACATGGGCTTTATTTGGATTCATTTGTTAATTACATACATACTTGGGCTTTTATTTGAACTTGGGCCTTTATTAGTATTAGTGGACTTTAGAAGCCCACCCTACACTTTAATGGACTTATTTAGCCCACTCATTCATGTAAGTATCCATTTAGTTATAACTAGTTAGTTTAAGAAGACTTGGAATCTAGTTGGCACATAATCCCCATGAAATCAACTCTAATATCCATCTTTTTCAAGCTTTACATTCTAGTGACCTTTGAACCTTACCCTCCCCCCCATTTTCTGCTGTAAAAACTGTAGCCCAAGGCTCCCTCATGGAGTGCTTTGTTTTCATTTTTCATCACTTCATCACTTGATTTTCTCTCATTTTCAAAACACACACTTATCTCTCATTTTCTCTCAACCATTCTCTCTCACTTTTCTCTCTTTCTTGTAAGTGTTTGAACAACTTTTCTTCTTTTCTTTTGTTGGTAAAACCGAACCTTACACACCTTAATCATCATCATCATTTGTTGTTGTTTGATTTCTTGTTGGTTATTGTTACTTACTTACTTGTTGTTAGTTATTTACTTACTTGGTTTCAAGAATCTAACTTACTAGTTTTATTCTTCTTTTATCTTGTAATAACAAGAACATAAACTTTCTATATATGTTCTACATTTGTTATTTTTAAAAGATTAATGTTCATGTGTTGATGAACTCATACGTGTAGTTCTTGAAGTAACTTAATGTTTACTTTACTTAAAGATCAAACTTTGGTTGAAACTTTAAAAGTATGAACAACCATGAACCTTTTACATGTTTACTTAGTTTACTTCTTCACTTTTGCACTTTAAATTCATGTTTGTTGATTATTATTGGTCAAGTGTTACTAGTTAACCTTGATCTCATTAATCTTGAACTTAAAGTTAACTTTAAAGTTCAAGAACATATAAATGAAACTTTTTAATTATAACTTTGTACACTTATGTTAGATCTAGACTTTTGAGTCTTGGATCTTCAAGATCAAACTAAGAATGATGTTCTACAACTTAAGATCTTGATTTCATAAGTTCATTTTCAAGTTTGTAACTTATTATTAGTCTTAAAGTTCATGTATGTGTTAGATCTAAGACTTTGATGTAACTTTGGTTCATCAAAACACTTGCAACACTTAAGTGAGTTGTGCTTCATGTCTTAGACTTGCACTTGGGTTATGATGGTTAAATCTTGGTCAATATGATGCAAACACATCAACGAGTTGTACACTTGAAGCTATACGCATCAAGGATGAGAACCGTGATAAGCATCAAGCATCAAACTCACCGGAACCCATTATTTTACTGCTTTCTGTGTTCTACCTACTCTTCTGCTGTTTCTGTAACATACCAGTAGACCTGGGCTGTTGTGATTATGATTTTCAAATAGATCTGTTCGAGTAGATAACTTTTCATATAGGACTCGTCTTAATCCGAGTTACGGTTTAGGATTTATGTCCCTCCGATCGTCACTATGTCCTTTAACGTTGTGCAGAAATTTCTGACCTACTCGCACTTAGACCGTCGCCACGGTCAAACGAAGACGAGTTTGCTTCTGTAAATTTTACCACAACTAAAGGACTCATATACGGAGCCATGGCCACTGGTCTCACCTTAATTCAGTAAGGGTAGAGGCCGTGGTGACTGATTGAAGTCAGCTTTTGTTTTAAACTACTTTCATAAACGAAACCTACTTTACGCCTTTTGTTTGATGATGAATGATGATGACCCTTAAGACCTTATTTACATACTTTTAAACCTATTAAGACAATTTACTGACTTAGTACTATTTGACTTAGGTTGAGGACTTTAGGACCGATTACTTGCACCTTTTCCGAACCGACTTTACGACTACTTTATCATTGTGAGTTATAGCATTCCCTTTTTACTTTAACTTATTTTGGGAACTGAGAATACATGCGGATTTTATGTTTTATATACTAGGCATGAGTACTTAAACTTAAATATGTGTGGGTTATACAACGGCATAAACATTCCCTTTAGCTCGGTAACGTTTAATCATTGGTTTTTGAACCGTGAACGCGAATCTTAGATATGGATCCATAGGGTTTGACATCCCCACTCAGGCTAGTAGCGCTAGCATTTAACGAGTGTTTAATACTTAGTAGACATACGCACTTTCCAAGTGTACTTTTAGGGGGTATAAACGTTAAGTTAGTTACCAAGTGCCCACGGTTAACATATACTTTATCATACTGTTTTGAAACGCTCTTTGTAGCACTGAAATCTCGTGGCCTACCTTACATACTATTATACTTAAACTATAGCTCACCAACCTTTGTGTTGACGTTTTAAAGCATGTTTTTCTCATGTGCTTGAGGTTAGCTTCCGCTGTGTACTAGTCGTGCTGTAGACACCCGCTGCTTAGAGTTGTTATCGCATGAACTACTTTATTTTGCATTCAAGCATTAGTACTTTTGAACTATGACTTGTAACGACCGTTGTGGTCACATACACTTATTATTTGCTTCTACTTAGTGAAGCATGCTTTTGGATTGTAAAACATTCGATGTTGGTTTAGACATCACTTTATTATTGAATGCAAACTCTTTTTGAAAACGCATATAGTACTTAACCTTGTAATGATTCTGTTGTTGATGATTAGTACACGATGGTTTTGTAAGGGGCATCACACTACTACTTCCAACTAAATTTCGGGACGAAATTTCTTTTAAGGTGTGGGTAATGTAACATCCCGCATTTTTCCGTTAAAATTATTTTAACGCCCGTCTTTTTATTTTATTAATATCTTTCATATCTAGATTCGTATCCTCCGTTAGCTAATGTTCTTAATATTTCCGTTATTGGATTTTAACATCTCCCGTTTACTCTCGCGTATTTAAATTAATTCGTTAGGTTAATTCACGCACCCGCTTTGAAACTTGAGGGACTAAACTTGCCAAGAGACTAAACTCTTGACTAGGTCAACTAGTCAACCATGAACTCTCATCCATTCATTCACCTCCTCCTCTCTTTCAATACTTCAAATTTTTCTCTCAAACACCAATTCAAAGATTCATCATCCATTTCCAATCTAGCAATCAAACATCAAAACAAATTACATATTTGGAATCCTTGCATCTTCCTCTTCAATTCCATACCGATTTCATCAAGTTTGGCTACTATTAACGGACACATGGACCCTACGGAGATTCCAGCTCCGTCTGCTCCCGGATCCTCGGAGTCACAGCCCCGCATCGGTGGTATTGTGTGTAGTGACCCGAACTTTTCCGAACCTTTCTATGATTATATGTTTAATGAAAACTATATTTACATGATTGAATGTTCCCAACATGTTAAGCAATCAAACTTGTTAAGACTTGGTTAATTGAAACGGAAATTTTGTAAACGTATGATTACCAAGTTTGACCAATGATTCACGAACGCTATAAGTTGTATATGACATGATGATACATAAATGAATAAATATATATGTTTAACATGATATAATGATCATCAAGTATCTCATTAAAAATAGTAACAATAAGTTATATACTTAAAAAGGAGACTATTGACGTATGAAATTCGAAACGATACATATAACGATTATCGTTATAACCACGTCTTACTAAATATATATGAAGCATATTAATACATTATTATATTATATATAACATGATAATATGATAATTAAATATATCATTAAGTGTATTAACAATGAACTACATAAGTAAAAACAAGACTACTAACTTAAGGATTTCGAAACGAGACATATATGTAACGATTATCGTTGTAACGACATTTAAATGTATATATCATATTAAGATATATTAATATATCATAATATCATGATAATATAATAATTTAAAATCTCATTTGATATTATAAACTTTGGGTTAACAACATTTAACAAGATCGTTAACCTAAAGGTCTCAAAACAACACTTACATGTAACGACTAACGATGACTTAACGACTCAGTTAAAATGTATATACATGTAGTGTTTTAATATGTATTCATACACTTTTTAAAGACTTCAAGACACTTATCAAAATACTTCTACTTAACAAAAATGCTTACAATTACATCCTCGTTCAGTTTCATCAACAATTCTACTCGTATGCACCCGTATTCGTACTCGTACAATACACAGCATTTAGATGTATGTACTCTTGATATATACACTCCAATTATCAGCTCTTAGCAGCCCATGTGAGTCACCTAACATATGTGGGAACCATCATTTGGCAACTAGCATGAAATATCTCATAAAATTACAAAAATATGAGTAATCATTCATGACTTATTTACATGAAAACAAAATTACATATCCTTTATATCTAATCCATACACCAACGACCAAAAACACCTACAAATACTTTCATTCTTCAATTTTATTCATCTAATTGATCTCTCTCAAGTTCTAACTTCAAGTTCTAAGTGTTCTTCATAAATTCTACAAGTTCTAGTTACATAAAATCAAGAATACTTTCAAGTTTGCTAGCTCACTTCCAATCTTGTAAGGTGATCATCCAACCTCAAGAAATCTTTGTTTCTTACAGTAGGTTATCATTCTAATACAAGGTAATAATCATATTCAAACTTTGGTTCAAATTCTATAACTATAACAATCTTATTTCAAGTGATGATCTTACTTGAACTTGTTTTCGTGTCATGATTCTGCTTCAAGAACTTCGAGCCATCCAAGGATCCGTTGAAGCTAGATCCATTTTTATCTTTTCCAGTAGGTTTATCCAATAAACTTAAGGTAGTAATGATGTTCATAACATCATTCGATTCATACATAAAAAGCTATCATATTCGAAGTGGTAAAATAGTAATAACTAGAACATAGTTTAGTTAATTCTAAACTTGTTCGCAAATAAAGTTAATCCTTCTAACTACACTTTTAAAATCAACTATACACATGATCTATATCTATATTATATGCTAACTTAATGATTTAAAACCCGAAAACACGATAAACACCATAAAACCGGATTTACGCCGTCGTAGTTACAACCGGGGGCTGTTTTGGTTTGGATAATTAAAAACTATGAAAAACTTTGATTTAAAAGCTATACTTCTGGGAAAATGATTTTTCTTATGAACATGAAACCATATCCAAAAATCATGGTTAAACTCAAAGTGAAAGTATATTTTTCAAAACAGTCATCAAGATGTCGTTCTTTCGACGGAAATGACTACCTCTTTCAAAAATGACTTGTAACTTGTATTTCCGACTATAAACCTATACTTTTTCTATTTAGATTCATAAAATTGAGTTCAATATGAAACCATAGCAATTGGATTCACTCAAAACGGATTTAAAATGAAGAAGTTATGGGTAAAACAAGATTGGGTAATTTTTCTTGTTGTAGCAACGTGAAAATTGATAACAAATCTATATTAATCATATCCTAGCTAACTTATATTGTATTATACATGTATTCTAATATATTATGTAATCTTGGGATACCATAGACATGTATGCAAATGTTTTGACATATCATATCGACCCATGTGTATATATTATTTGGAACAACCATAGACACTCTATATGCAGTAATGTGGGAGTTAGCTATACAGGGTTGAGGTTGATTTCAAAAATATATATACTTTGAGTTGTGATCTAGCCTGAGACGTGTATACACTGGGTCGTGGATTGATTCAAGATAATATATATCAATTTTTTTTTCTGTACATCTAACTTTGGACAACTAGTTATAGGTTACTAACGAGGACAGCTGATTTAATGAACTTAAAACATCAAAATGTATTAAAAGTGTTGTAAATATTTTTTGAACATACTTTGATATATATGTACATATTTGTTATAGGTTCGTGAATCGACCAGTGGCCAAGTCTTACTTCTCGACGAAGTAAAAAAAAATCTGTTAAAGTGAGTTATTGTCCCACTTTTAAAATCTAATATTTTTGGGATGAGAATACATGCGGGTTTTATAAATGATTTACAAAATAGACACAAGTACGTGAAACTACATTCTATGGTTGAATTATCGAAATCGAATATGTCCCTTTTTATTAAGTCTGGTAATCTAAGAATTATGGAACAGACACCCTAATTGACGCGAATCCTAAAGATATATCTATTGGGCCTAACAAACCTCATCCAAAGTACCGGATGCTTTAGTACTTTGAAATTTATATCATATCCGAAGGGTGTCCCGGAATGATGGGGATATTCTTAAATATGCATCTTGTTAATGTCGGTTACCAGGTGTTCACCATATGAATGATTTTTATCTCTATGTATGGGATGTGTATTGAAATATGAAATCTTGTGGTCTATTATTATGATTTGATAATATATAGGTTAAACCTATAACTCACCAACATTTTTGTTGACGTTTTAAGCATGTTTATTCTCAGGTGATTATTAAGAGCTTCTGCTGTCGCATACTTAAATAAGGACGAGATTTGGAGTCCATGCTTGTATGATATTGTGTAAAAACTGCATTCAAGAAACTTATTTCGTTGTAACATATTTGTATTGTAAACCATTATGTAATGGTTGCGTGTAAACAGGATATTTTAGATTATCATTATTTGATAATCTACGTAAAGCTTTTTAAACCTTTATTGATGAAATAAAGGTTATGGTTTGTTTTAAAATGAATGCAGTCTTTGAAAAACGTCTCATATAGAGGTCAAAACCTCGCAACGAAATCAATTAATATGGAATGTTTTTAATCAATAAGAACGGGACATTTCAGTTGGTATCTGAGCGTTGGTCTTAGAAAACCAGAATTTTGCATTAGTATGTCTTATCGAGTTTGTTAGGATGCATTAGTGAGTCTGGACTTCGATCGTGTTTACTTGAAAAATGATTGCTTAACAAATTTTGTTGGAAACTATATATTTTTAACATGTGAATATTATGTGATATATTAATCTCTTAACACGTTTGATATTATGTGATAGATGTCTACCTCTAGAAAAAGTCCCATTGACTCACCTAATAATAATGAAGAGTCAAATGTAAATTGGAATGATTCGTGGACTGATTCACAAGTTCCCGAAGAGGAACCGGAAGAAGAGTCGGAACCGGAAGAAGAATCGGAACCGGAAGAAGAATCGGAACCGGAAGAAGAAATAGAACCAGTGGGGGAAATAATAAAACGGTTAAGTAGAAGAAAATCCTCAACCAACCGACCAAAGTTAATTATGGTCAATGGTGTTTCCGCCAAGGAAGCAAAGTATTGGGAGGATTACCAATTCTCTGATGAATCGGATCCCGACAAGGATTCCGATGATGTTATAGAAATTACCCCAACACAATTTAATAAGGCAAAAGAGAACAATAAGGGAAAGGGCATAAAAATAGAGAAATTTGATTCCAAACCCGATGAACTTTATATGTATCGTCAACACCCGTATTTCTTAAGTTGTGACAATAACCTGGGAATCTCTAAACCACCAGGTTTTTCTAAACCAATGTGGAAAACGATGGCTCGTATTAGGGGAACATCATATATCCCTAGAAACTTGGCAAAACGAACCAAAACCGAAGAAGAAGAAACGAGCGAGTCGGAATAAGATAGTTGTATTCGTGTGGTGTAATATATGTAATATAGTGTGCTTATGCTTTATGATATATGTAAAAATTGTTTGTATTAATAAGTATTTTTTTTATGAATCTAACTCTTGTCTATTTTACAGTATAAAAACACAAAATGGATAGACAACCCAATATTTTAAGAGACCTACCCAGAGACATGATTGATGAAATCTTGTCTAGAGTCGGTCAGAATTCCTCGGCACAACTATTTAAGGCGAGATCAGTTTATAAGACATTCGAAGAACGTTCCAAGAATGCCTTGGTTTATAAAAGGCTTTCGTTTGAAAGATGGGGAATATCACATTGGGAAATCCATAAGTTACGATGTGTTTACTTTGACGCATATATTGCGGGGAACCCAAATGCTATTTTACGCAACGGGTTAAGAAATTATTTTGACTCAATATATTCGAATATAGGACTTCGTGATTTAGAAAAAGCGGCTAACATGCAACATAAAGAAGCATGTTATGCTTATGGATTAGTAATGTTCGCTTCTCACCAAAGTGAGAACAAGAACATCGGGCTACAACTATTAAACAAAACGTTCCCACAAGTGACGGAGTCGGTAATTGGGGTAAGAAATGAGGTTTTTAGATTGTTACGGGACTGTTGGACATTACGTAACCCTCGTCCCTTTGACGACGTTACAACACGCTGTCTTATCAACGGTCATAACGGTTATGTTCCACAAGACCAAGGATGGGAAGTAGTCCTAGTAAAACCAGAATGCATGACTTGTTTCTGGACGTATGAATTACGTGTCTTTATTGCCTTTGCTGGTAGAATTATCTTCACAACTATCTTGTATCAAAGTTATTGTGTGCTATATTTCATGCTATATGTAAAATAAGCGGTATTGTAAGTTTGCAAGTTATTGTATAAAGGTTTGAATATGATATTTTTTTTTTTGTGATTAGTTTTTCATATAGAATTGTAGTAGTTGAAATGGTATGTTAGCTACTAAGTATGAACTTAACGGGTAGGTACTACCCGAATTAAAGAGTATAAAACGCTAATATGAAGAAAGAGCTTTTATAAATAAGTTCATATTACGCTACGAAATACTATTGACTACTCTTGATATTCTATATGATTAACTCGTTTCATTTGACTATTTTGAAGGAAATGGCACCGACTACTCGACACACCTTGAATATGAGCGAAGAGGAATTTCGTGCCTTTCTTGCTTCAAACATAGCCGCAGTACAGGCTGCGTTACATACCAATAATAACCTTGGATCTAGCAGTACAGGAAATTGTGTAGGATGCACCTACAAAGAATTCACTGCCTGCAAACCTTTAGAATTTGATGGAACCGAAGGACCGATCGGATTGAAACGGTGGACCGAGAAGGTCGAATCGGTGTTTACCATAAGTAAGTGTACTGAAGAGGACAAAGTGAAGTACGCGACGCATACCTTCACAGGTTCTGCATTAACATGGTGGAATACATATCTAGAGCAAGTGGGATACGATGATGCTTACGCACTACCGTGGTCAGCATTCAAGCACTTGATGAACGATAAGTACCGTCCCAGAACTGAGGTCAATAAGCTCAAGACAGAACTTAGAGGGTTACGAACCCAAGGATTTGATATTACCACGTACGAAAGACAATTCACAGAATTATACCTATTGTGTCCGGGAGCGTTCGAAGATGAGGAAGAGAAGATCGACGCGTTTGTGAAAGGATTACCGAAAAGAATCCAAGAAGATATAAGTTCACACAAGCCCGCCTCCATACAACAGGCATGTAGAATGGCTCACAAACTAGTGAACCAGATTGAAGAAAGAATTAAAGAATAGACTGCTGAAGAGGCCAATGTGAAGCAAGTCAAAAGAAAGTGGGAGGAAAACGGTGATAAGAATCACCAATACAACAACAACAGCAATTACAACAATAATCGCAACAACTATCCCAACAATCGCAACATCAATCGCAACTACAACAAACGGCCCAACAACAACAACAAAAACAAAAACAACAACAACAACAACAACAATAACAACAGCAACTACAACAATCATCCCAACAACAATAATAACCGCAACAACAACAACAATCAGAAGCAGATATGCCAAAGGTGTGAAAAGTATCACTCGGGGTTCTGCACCAAATTTTGCAACAAGTGTAAAAGAAATGGTCATAGCGCGGCGAAGTGTGAGGTCTACGGACCAGGGGTTAATAGAACGAAAGGAACAAATGGTGTCAGAACGAGTAATGGTGGAGCAAGTAGTGTCGGAGCAAGTTATGCCAATGTAGTTTGTTATAAATGTGGAAAACCGGTCCACATTATTAGAAATTGCCCGAACCAGGAGAACACGAATGGACAAGGCCGCGAAAGAGTTTTCAATATTAATGCGGCAGAGGCACAGGAAGACCCAGAGCTTGTTACGGGTACATTTCTTATTGACAATAAATCTGCTTACGTTTTATTTGATTCGGGTGCGGATAGAAGCTATATGAGTAGAGATTTTTGTGCTAAATTAAGTTGTCCATTGACACTGTTGGATAGTAAATTTTTACTCGAATTAGCAAACGGTAAATTAATTTCAGCAGATTATATATGCCGGAATCGAGAAATTAAACTGGGTAGCGAAATATTTAAGATTGATTTGATACCAGTAGAGTTAGGGAGTTTTGATGTAATAGTCGGTATGGACTGGTTGAAAGAAGTGAAAGCAGAGATCGTTTGTTACAAAAATGCAATTCGCATTATACGAGAAAAAGGAAAACCCTTAATGGTGTACGGAGAAAAGGGCAACACGAAGCTACATCTTATTAGTAATTTGAAGGCACAAAAACTAATAAGAAAAGGTTGCTATGCTGTTCTAGCACACGTCAAGAAAGTACAAACTGAAGAAAAGAGCATCAATGATGTTCCCGTCGCAAAAGAATTTCCCGATGTATTTCTGAAAGAATTACCGGGATTACCCCCACATCGATCCGTTGAATTTCAAATAGATCTTGTACCAGGAGCTGCACCAATAGCTCGTGCTCCTTACAGACTCGCACCCAGCGAGATGAAAGAAATGCAAAGCCAATTACAAAAACTTTTAGAGCGTGGTTTCATTCGACCAAGCACATCACCGTGGGGAGCTCCTGTTTTGTTTGTCAAGAAGAAAGATGGTACATTCAGGTTGTGTATCGACTACCGAGAGTTGAACAAACTTAACATCAAGAACTGCTACCACTACCGAGAATCGACGACTTATTTGATCAACTACAAGGCTCGTCTGTTTATTCAAAGATTGACTTACGTTCTGGGTATCATCAAATGCGGGTGAAAGAAGATGATATTCCAAAGACTGCCTTCAGAACACGTTACAGTCATTACGAGTTTATGGTCATGCCGTTTGGTTTAACTAATGCACCAGCTGTGTTCATGGACCTTATGAACCGAGTGTGTGGACCTTACCTTGACAAGTTTGTCATTGTTTTCATTGATGACATACTTATTTACTCAAAGAATGACCAAGAACACGGTGAACATTTGAGAAAGGTGTTAGAAGTATTGAGGAAGCAAGAATTGTACGCAAAGTTTTCAAAGTGTGCATTTTGGTTGGAAGAAGTTCAATTCCTCGATCACATAGTGAACAAAGAAGGTATTAAGGTGGATCCGAAAAAGATAGAAACTGTTGAAAAGTGGGAAACCCCAAAAACTCCGAAACACATACGCCAGTTTTTAGGACTAGCTGGTTACTACAGAAGGTTCATCCAAGACTTTTCCAGAATAGCAAAACCCTTGACTGCATTAACGCATAAAGGGAAGAAATTTGAATGGAAGGATGAACAAGAGAAAGCGTTCCAGTTATTGAAGAAAAAGCTAACTACAGCACCTATATTGTCATTGCCTGAAGGGAATGATGATTTTGTGATTTATTGTGACGCATCAAAGCAAGGTCTCGGTTGTGTATTAATGCAACGAACGAAGGTGATTGCTTATGCGTCTAGACAATTGAAGATTCACGAACAAAATTATACGACGCATGATTTGGAATTAGGCGCGGTTGTTTTTGCATTAAAGACTTGGAGGCACTACTTATATGGGGTCAAAAGTATTATATATACTGACCACAAAAGTCTTCAACACATATTTAATCAGAAACAACTGAATATGAGGCAGCGTAGGTGGATTGAATTGTTGAATGATTACGACTTTGAGATTCGTTACCACCCGGGGAAGGCAAATGTGGTAGCCGACGCCTTGAGCAGGAAGGACAGAGAACCCATTCGAGTAAAATCTATGAATATAATGATTCACAATAACCTTACTACTCAAATAAAGGAGGCACAACAAGGAGTTTTAAAAGAGGGAAATTTAAAGGATGAAATACCCAAAGGATCGGAGTTGCATCTTAATATTCGGGAAGACGAAACCCGGTATAGGGCTGAAAGGATTTGGGTACCAAAATTTGGAGATATGAGAGAAATGGTACTTAGAGAAGCTCATAAAACCAGATACTCAATACATCCTAGAACGGGGAAGATGTACAAGGATCTCAAGAAACATTTTTGGTGGCCGGGTATGAAAGCCTATGTTGCTAAATACGTAGGAGAATGTTTGACGTGTTCTAAGGTCAAAGCTGAGCATCAGAAACCATCAGGTCTACTTCAACAACCCGAAATCCTGGAATGGAAATGGGAAAACATTACCATGGATTTCATCACTAAATTGCCAAGGACTGCAAGTGGTTTTGATACTATTTGGGTAATAGTTGATCATCTCACCAAATCAGCACACTTCCTGCCAATAAGAGAAGACGACAAGATGGAGAAGTTAGCACGACTGTATTTGAAGGAAGTCGTCTCCAGACATGGAATACCAATCTCTATTATCTCTGATAGGGATGGCAGATTTATTTCAAGATTCTGGCAGACATTACAGCAAGCATTAGGATCTCGTCTAGACATGAGTACTGCCTATCATCCACAAACTGATGGGCAGAGCGAAAGGACGATACAAACGCTTGAAGACATGTTACGAGCATGTGTTATTGATTTCGGAAACAGTTGGGATCGACATCTACCGTTAGCAGAATTTTCCTACAACAACAGCTATCATTCAAGCATTGAGATGGCGCCGTTTGAAGCACTTTATGGTAGAAAGTGCAGGTCTCCAATTTGTTGTAGTGAAGTGGGGGATAGACAGATTACGAGTTCGGAGATAATACAAGAAACTACCGAGAAGATCATCCAAATTCAACAAAGGTTGAAAACCGCCCAAAGTCGACAAAAGAGCTACGCCGACATTAAAAGAAAAGATATAGAATTTGAAATTGGAGAGATGGTCATGCTTAAGGTTGCACCTTGGAAAGGTGTTGTTCGATTTGGTAAGCGAGGGAAATTAAATCTAAGGTATATTGGACCATTCAAGATTATTGATCGTGTCGGACCAGTAGCTTACCTACTTGAGTTACCGCAACAACTCGCGGTTGTACATAACACTTTCCACGTCTCGAATTTGAAGAAATGTTTTGCTAAAGAAGATCTCACTATTCCGTTGGACGAAATCCAAATCAATGAAAAACTTTAATTCATTGAAGAACCCGTTGAAATAATGGATCGTGAGGTTAAGAGACTTAAACAAAACAAGATACCGATTGTTAAGGTTCGATGGAATGCTCATAGAGGACCCGAGTTCACCTGGGAATGAGAAGATCAGATGAAGAAGAAGTACCCGCACTTATTTTCAGAAGATGAGCCAACACCTCCAATCGCTTAAAATTTCGGGACGAAATTTATTTAACGGTTAGGTACTGTAGTGACCCGAACTTTTCCGAACCTTTCTATGATTATATGTTTAATGAAAACTATATTTACATGATTAAATTTTCCCAACATGTTAAGCAATCAAACTTGTTAAGACTTGGTTAATTGAAACGGAAATTTTGTAAACGTCTGATTACCCAGTTTGACCAATGATTCACGAACGCTATAAGTTGTATATGGCATGATGATACATAAATGAATAAATATATATGTTTAACATGATATAATGATCATCAAGTATCTCATTAAAAATAGTAACAATAAGTTATATACTTAAAAAGGAGACTATTGACGTATGAAATTCGAAACGATACATATAACGATTATCGTTATAACCACGTCTTACTAAATATATATGAAGCATATTAATACATTGTTATATTATATATAACATGATAATATGATAATTAAATATATCATTAAGTGTATTAACAATGAACTACATAAGTAAAAACAAGACTACTAACTTAAGGATTTCGAAACGAGACATATATGTAACGATTATCGTTGTAACGACATTTAAATGTATATATCATATTAAGATATATTAATATATCATAATATCATGATAATATAATAATTTAAAATCTCATTTGATATTATAAACTTTGGGTTAACAACATTTAACAAGATCAAAATACTTACATGTAACGACTAACGATGACTTAACGACTCAGTTAAAATGCATATACATGTAGTGTTTTAATATGTATTCATACACTTTTGAAAGACTTCAAGACACTTATCAAAATACTTCTACTTAACAAAAATGCTTACAATTACATCCTCGTTCAGTTTCATCAACAATTCTACTCGTATGCACCCGTATTCGTACTCGTACAATACACAGCTTTTAGATATATGTACTATTGGTATATACACTCTAATGATCAGCTCTTAGTAGCCCATGTGAGTCACCTAACACATGTGGGAACCATCATTTGGCAACTAGCATGAAATATCTCATAAAATTACAAAAATATGAGTAATCATTCATGACTTATTTACATGAAAACAAAATTACATATCCTTTATATCTAATCCATACACCAACGACCAAAAACACCTACAAACACTTTCATTCTTCAATTTTCTTCATCTAATTGTAACAACCCAAACCAACCCGCGAACAAACCACGTGAAAATACAAAATAAAAAAAATTTGCTGCAGAGTGAACTGGCGCGGCGCGCAAGGATGGCCGCGCGCGCCATTCGGGTCTGTCCGGAAAGTCTCAAAATGCGCAAAAGATTGACTAGTTCCCGACACTTTTAGACGAAACGCTTTTTACCATACCTCCAAATATGTAAAACTAACCTGTTTCAAATATAAAATAAATGTTTTACAAGCGGGGCCTACATCGACCGTTTTACGAGTTTAATACAATTTACGAGTTTCGACCACCAAAAAGTTTAAGTTCCAAACTACATAATGAGCATGGCGTTTGGGATTAAACTACCCAACTATCGGTCAAACTCCAAGAGCTACTAAAGCCAAAAGCGTTCCCTAGCATCAAGTGGGATCTCTAGTCCAAAACGATGCCCTTACCCTTGTCTAAAACCGAACCTATAAAAATAGTAAACAACGAGAGGGTAAGCAAAGCTTAGTGAATGCAATAATTATACGAATACATATATAATTATACCTACTTGCATACACTTACACACCAAACACGCTAGCATACACATTTAGCTTATCGTCACAATAACAAGCTATAAATCTCCAATACCAAAAGCTAGCATAACAACCGCATATGAATATAACTCGAATAATATAATACGCTTAAAACACAAATAACCATGGTTAACCAATAGTACAAGGGAACGGCGCTCGCGAAAACGCCATCGGTGTTCATAACATCCGTTAGGGCACTTAACACCTCGCACCACTAACCCCTAGGGTGGCACCTTAACACCTCGGCACATCACCCTGAGTGGCATCTTAACACCTCGATGCATCACTCATTATTTTTACGGAGTGGTGTCTTAACACCTCGACACTACACTCCTAGGTGGCATCTTAACACCTCGATGCTACACCCGAGTGGCATCTTAACACCTCGATGCTACACTCTTCACGTGAAACGTGGTGTCTTAACACCTCGACACTACACATTTCATGCTACAACAAATAGATACATTATATACCTACACATATAATTATTCCACTCACCTTGTCGCCTTGAAGAATGCTACCGAATAATCTGCAACTCGTCAATGGAAAGTACCTATTCCATTATCACAAATTCAACAACACACTTAGATTGGATTTACAAACCAACCCAATTTGACACTTAGTGCAAATTTGACCCAAATGCACTTCCAAGTACAAACCGCACCCAAAATTAACCAATAATCACTAACACAAGTGAGAATGGTCTTAATACGCCAATTAAACCCAATCATAGGTGTTAAACACCTATCTTTCCCATAAAGACACTTAAACCCTAATTTGACCCATAAGAAGTCAATAACACGCCATTAGCAAGTTTTGACACCAAAACATATTTAACTCGGTTTTATACTTCAACTTAATCCATTTTAAGTTTATAAACCTTACTAAATCGACAATTGGGTCATAACCGTCACCAAACCCTAATTTTGACCCATAGTCAAAATTAGTCAACCAAATAACCCTAAATGGGTTCCAATACTTCCATAATCACTAAACCTAGTGATTAAACCCAAATTCAAGTTCTAAACATAACCAATTTGTTCACCAACCCAAAATCCACCAACACTAACAATAAACCCGATTACTAGCATCACTAAACCCACTTCATGAGTCTAAATGGGTTTATCAACAAATCAAGTTCAAACCCTAACTTTGAATAGCAAAATCAACAATGAAATTCGGAGTTAGAACTTACCAATACCGCCAAAATGATGCCGTTGACGAGTAGAACAACTTTAATGCTTGAGGTTTGACCCGAAACAACCTCCTTCTTCTCCAAATGGAGTTCTCTCTCACTAGAACTCAATCTCTCTCTAGGGTTTGAGGATGGGAGTGTTTGTGTGGGTGAGAAATGAGCTCCAATGGAGTTCTAGGTCAGTCTTGATGACCCCAAACCGACCCTAATTGAAAATACCAAAGTACCCCTCATTTAAACCTTTTAAAAAGGCTGAAAATTGCCTCTGCAGCAATCGGCGCGCCGCGCCAGAAGGTGGAGCGCCGCTCCAAATAACTGGAAATTGTGATCGAGCCTAAAACAGGTTTCAGCAACTTGTTTTGGCCATAACTTTTCGACCGTAACTCCGTTTTCGATGAATCAAATATCGTTGGAAACGTAATAAGATATTCTATCCAATGGTAAGGCTTTGAAACATCAACTCAAACTTTATTTGGGGTTGAAAAGATACGTACACACCTTGTCACTTCGAACAACGTCCAGTTTCCTTCGACGTTCGAGCAAGCAACACGTACACTTCATACACGCATCGTACACCATAAATACATTATGTACAATAAATATTTGGGTCTTACAACTCTCCCCCACTTAAACACGATCATGTCCTCGTGATCTTCTCCACTTAACCAATTCGGAACTACTCAACGGTCCTCAATTATAAGTCCCAATCCGACTTTTCTAAGCAATTCTTCCCAATGAATCGCCTTTAACAACTAAAATCGTCACCCGCGATTTTATCGAAACTAAAATCCGAGCACTAAAACCTGCTCAATCCCCCATACATTAGGAAAACTCAACCGATCTCGTACCGAGATATCAACCCTATAGTGTACCCTTTCCAAGTACAATGCTAAAAACAACCAAATATCGACCTAAGGTCAACAACCCAAACAATGAAGACCAAGTAAAGACGAATCCTTACGGATAACACTTACCATCTAACACCCTTAGTAGTGCGCAAACATAGCTAATACGCAACTACCCAATTACGTGAGCAAAATACAGCTATTACATCACTAATCACACAACATGGTCCATACGACCGAACCATCAGAGCTTAAAACAACCAGTGGTTCTCAAGTCCAACAACGCAAAGGTTAGTTCACACGAAACCCATGGTGTACAAAAACGGCTATCGTGATATATCCGTAGTGTGCAAAAACGGCTATTGCAACACTACCAACCATATGTGAGCGAAACACGGCTATCGCATCACTATTTATCAACGTGTGAGTAAAAATCGGCTATCACTCACAACCACGAGTGGTTAACGAAGAGATAATCCTTCTGGATATCCCTCGTCACCTATCTTAAGTCAAACGCGGTCAACATAGAGATAACCCCAAATAAACACCACATAATCACCTTGTAGTTCACAAAATGGCTATTGTGTAACTACCACCCAAAGTATATGATAATGAGGCATCGTAACTTTCTCAAAGTCCCATTACTCTATTCCTAAAGGTAACCACACGGCTATCACAATCGAGCCAAGAACCACCCACATTACTCATAGACACAACAATAATTCCCTAGAAGAGAATCCGGCATACACATCCCTTTACCGAGGGATCTTACCTTGCTAGTCGAACACGTAAATTATCTCCCAATGAGATTTACCACCTTACCACCGCGGTGATAATTTAAATCCAAAAACCGTAAGTATAATTTATTCCAAATCACACTTTTACCACAATCGACCAATGTAGGTCTCAACACTAGCTTCGAATCCCTACGAGCATCGTCCAAATATCACTGCAATAGAACACCTTCGTGCAAGAGTATAAACTCCCCCACTTAGGACTCCGCTTCGTAACCACATCATCGAATAATAGCATCCCGTGGAATGACCACTAACCTAACAACTAATGCGCCAAATCGCATTACCGTAACTCCTATGAGAGAGACGAGGTTCACCCGTCTTGCATCTCTTAATACGCACGTTACCATAATCTTGCTCCAACCTTGAGCATACGAAGGAATTTAACCTATCCTTAAACTCTTTGAACGAAGAGTCTACCACAATTTACACAAACCTTACACTTGCAATAATCCAATTGCTATAGTTTGTCAAATTTTCACCTAGTCACTCATGTACCTAAGGGTTTCTATCCGGTACCCTAAGTACAATGTAGCTGCAACACCATCGGAGTCGAATACCACGCTAGTAGGTATGAAAGAGGCACCTAACGTTGCGTCCCGTAGACTCCATTTCCAACATACATCGAGACCCAAAACACTCGATCTCAAGGGTTCTATCCACCCGTCGAACCTCATGGTTCAACAACTTCAACACGAAAGCAAAATGCTCTAATAATCGAACACCAATGCACATACCGATGGCTTGGTAGAAACATTTCCTAACACTAAAGAATGCTTGGTTGCACCAAGTCTTACGCCCTTCGCCCGACAACCAAACGTCATCATAGGGTGTTTCCATTAGGAATGCCACCCATACTAATACTACGTATTACCGCCATGCATTCGTCCCCAGGGCGCATTTCCACGAGTCAACGACTCAAAAGCTACCCCGGTGCACTATCATCAAAATCGCTAACAAACCGAATCTTCACCGAGTTCACTAATCCCGCACCCTTATGGGTACCTTTGAAACATACACTCACTTGAGACTAATTAGACCACGAAACAAAGTTTAAGTCTCTAATACATACATGAATCCATCGGCACACAATAAACAATAATAAGGCATATTTGTACCAAAGACGAAAATACCTGAAACATCATCGTTGGACTTCTGTGCTTCACTATCCATCGAATACTCGCGCTCTAACCTCTTAACTCGATCGGCGAACGATTCGGAACACTCCGACCTTTTGTGTCCCTCCTTCCGGCAATTAAAGCACATGATCGTACTTGAAGGCATATTTGCACAATCGCGTGTCATATAACCTCGTTGTAGATTATCATAACCCGTAGGCGCGAAATCCCCCAACTTACAATCTCTTTTAGCAATCAATTTAGGACACTTTGGCTTTTGGTGCCCTCCCTTCCAATAGTAAAAACATAACTTCTTGCCCGACGGGCACTCGCGAGCCTTATGTCCCCTTTGCCCACATTTGTAACACTTCAACCCACAGGGGCCCGACGCTCCCTTCTTCATGCTACTAGCCGCCTCAATTACACCTCTACTTTGATTATTAAACAACTCGGGACACTCTGACTTCCGGTGTCCCTTTCTTCGACACTTGAAGCATATGTCGTCTTTAGGAGGCGCAAGCGTGCAATCACGCGACAGGTGACCCTTTTCAGCACAATTATAACACGTAGGTACATGACCTCCCTTACTCCTCTTCTTCACATTTCTGACGCCTTCAGGCGCACTTCTTGTCCTCTTACCAGTAGCACTTGGCTCCAATCTTGCAAGTACATCCTCATTACTACTACCTCGAGGTTTAGAAAACCTCTTCTCAAACTCTTCCCTTACAACCTTAGTCACTTGGTCTCGGACCATTTCGGTTACTCGTCCTTCGATTGACTCTTTGACTACTTGACCAACTCCGTTGGCGAAACCCAAGACGCATTGCTCAATCGCGGCGTCAACCATTACCGCTAACTCGCCCTTCCTTTCATGAGTAGGCCCTTCCGTTCCGTATTCATCTTCCGTCTTCATTCTTAAGAAATGAAATAGATTAACCAATGGAACGAAAAGATATAACACGTATGTATATATATATATATACATATACCACACTACCCCATCTTGCTCAACAATCGTTGTACATTGCTTGTTTGACATGATTTGCACCCGTAACAACGGTAGCTAGTCGTTGTTACGCGAGCACGTCGCGTTAACTCGCTAGTACAACGTCTATCTCGCTTGATGATTGCTAAACACAACACAAACAATTAGTACATGATTAGTTCACATAAACCTATGCACTAACCAATCCCGTTCCGACTCAAAGTCCTACAAGTCCCGCATAACGCGCACACAAAAAGTCTAAGTCTAGGCGCCTATCTCAAGTCACCTAAATCCCTTAGACCATGCTCTGATACCACTTGTAACAACCCAAACCAACCCGCGAACAAACCACGTGAAAATACAAAATAAAAAAAAAATTTCCTGTGCAGCATACCCGCGCGGCGCACCAGGTAGGGGCGCGGCGCGCCAAAGTGGACTGTCCGGAAAGTCTCAAAATGCGAAAAAGATTGACTAGTTCCCGACACTTTTAGACGAAACGCTTTTTACCATACCTCCAAATATGTAAAACTAACCTGTTTCAAATATAAAATCAATGTTTTACAAGCGGGGCCCACATCGACCGTTTTACGAGTTTAATACAATTTACGAGTTTCGACCACCAAAAAGTTTAAGTTCCAAACTACACAATGAGCATGGCGTTTGGGATTAAACTACCCAACTATCGGTCAAACTCCAAGAGCTACTAAAGCCAAAAGCGTCCCCTAGCATCAAGTGGGATCTCTAGTCCAAAACGATGCCCTTACCCTTGTCCAAAACCGAACCTATAAAAATAGTAAACAACGAGAGGGTAAGCAAAAGCTTAGTGAATGCAATAATTATACGAATACATATATAGTTATACCTACTTGCATACACTTACACACCAAACCGCAAACACGCTAGCATACACATTTAGCTTATCGTCACAATAACAAGCTATAAATCTCCAATACCACAAGCTAGCATAACAACCGCATATGAATATAACTCGAATAATATAATACGCTTACAACACAAATAACCATGGTTAACCAATAGTACAAGGGAACGGCGCTCACGAAAACGCCATCGGTGTTCATAACATCCTTTAGGGCACTTAACACCTCGCACCACTAACCCCTAGGGTGGCACCTTAACACCTCAGCACATCACCCTGAGTGGCATCTTAACACCTCGATGCATCACTCATTATTTTTACGGAGTGGTGTCTTAACACCTCGACACTACACTCCTAGGTGGAATCTTAACACCGCGATGCTACACCCGAGTGGCATCTTAACACCTCGATGCTACACTCTTCACGTGAAACGTGGTGTCTTAACACCTCGACACTACACATTTCACGCTACAACAAATAGATACATTATATACCTACACATATAATTATTCCACTCACCTTGTCGCCTTGAAGAATGCTACCGAATAATCTGCAACTCGTCAATGGAAAGTACCTATTCCATTATCACAAATTCAACAACACACTTAGATTGGATTTACAAACCAACCCAATTTGACACTTAGTGCAAATTTGACCCAAATGCACTTCCAAGTACAAACCGCGCCCAAAATTAACCAATAATCACTAACACAAGTGAGAATGGTCTTAATACGCCAATTAAACTCAATCATAGGTGTTAAACACCTATCTTTCCCATAAAGACACTTAAACCCTAATTTGACCCATAAGAAGTCAATAACACGCCATTAGCAAGTTTTGACACCAAAACATATTTAACTCGGTTTTATACTTCAACTTAATCCATTTTAAGTTTATAAACCTTACTAAATCGACAATTGGGTCATAACCGTCACCAAACCCTAATTTTGACCCATAGTCAAAATTAGTCAACCAAATAACCCTAAATGGGTTCCAATACTTCCATAATCACTAAACCTAGTGATTAAACCCAAATTCAAGTTCTAAACATAACCAATTTGTTCACCAACCCAAAATCCACCAACACTAACAATAAACCCGATTACTAGCATCACTAAACCCACTTCATGAGTCTAAATGGGATTATCAACAAATCAAGTTCAAACCCTAACTTTGAATAGCAAAATCAACAATGAAATTCGGAGTTAGAACTTACCAATACCGCCAAAATGATGCCGTTGACGAGTAGAACAACTTTAATGCTTGAGGTTTGACCCGAAACAACCTCCTTCTTCTCCAAATGGAGTTCTCTCTCACTAGAACTCAATCTCTCTCTAGGGTTTGAGGATGGGAGTGTTTGTGTGGGTGAGAAATGAGCTCCAATGGAGTTCTAGGTCAGTCTTGATGACCCCAAACCGACCCTAATTGAAAATACTAAAGTACCCCTCATTTAAACCTTTTAAAAAGGCTGAAAATTTCCTCTGCAGCAATCGGCGCGCCACGCCAGAAGGTGGAGCGCCGCTCCAAATAACTGGAAATTGTGGTCGAGCCTAAAACAGGTTTCAGCAACTTGTTTTGGCCATAACTTTTCGACCGTAACTCCGTTTTTGATGAATCAAATATCGTTGGAAACGTAATAAGATATTCTATCCAATGGTAAGGCTTTGAAACATCAACTAAAACTTTATTTGGGGTTGAAAAGATACGTACACACCTTGTCACTTCGGACAACGTCCAGTTTCCTTCGACGTTCGAGCAAGCAACACGTACACTTCATACACGCATCGTACACCATAAATACATTATGTACAATAAATATTTGGGTCTTACACTAATTGATCTCTCTCAAGTTCTAACTTCAAGTTCTAAGTGTTCTTCATAAATTCTACAAGTTCTAGTTACATAAAATCAAGAATACTTTCAAGTTTGCTAGCTCACTTTCAATCTTGTAAGGTGATCATCCAACCTCAAGAAATCTTTGTTTCTTACCGTAGGTTATCATTCTAATATAAGGTAATAATCATATTTTAACTTTAGTTCAATTTCTATAACTATAACAATCATATTTCAAGTGATGATCTTACTTGAACTTGTTTCGTGTCATGATTCTGCTTCAAGAACTTCGAGCCATCCAAGGATCCGTTGAAGCTAGATCCATTTTCTCTTTTCCAGTAGTTTTATCCAAGGAACTTAAGGTAGTAATGATGTTCATAACATCATTCGATTCATACATAAAAAGCTATCATATTCGAAGTGGTAAACTAGTAATCACTAGAACATAGTTTAGTTAATTCTAAACTTGTTCGCAAATAAAGTTAATCCTTCTAACTACACTTTTAAAATCAACTATACACATGATATATATCTATATTATATTCTAACTTAATGATTTAAAACCCGGAAACACGATAAACACCATAAAACCGGATTTACGCCGTCGTAGTTACAACCGGGGGCTGTTTTGGTTTGGATAATTAAAAACTATGAAAAACTTTGATTTAAAAGCTATACTTCTGGGAAAATGATTTTTCTTATGAACATGAATCCATATCCAAAAATCATGGTTAAACTCAAAGTGAAAGTATGTTTTTCAAAACAGTTATCAAGATGTCGTTCTTTTGACGGAAATGACTACCTCTTTCAAAAACGACTTGTAACTTGTATTTCTGACTATAAACCTATACTTTTTCTGTTTAGATTCATAAAATAGAGTTCAATATGAAACCATAGCAATTTGATTCACACAAAACGGATTTAAAATGAAGAAGTTATGGGTAAAACAAGATTGGATAATTTTTCTTGTTGTTGCAACGTGAAAATTGGTAACAAATCTATATTAATCATATCCTAGCTAACTTATATTGTATTATACATGTATTCTAATATATTATGTAATCTTGGGATACCATAGACACGTATGCAAATGTTTTGACATATCATATCGACCCATGTGTATATATTATTAGGAACAACCATAGACACTCTATATGCAGTAATGTGGGAGTTAGCTATACAGAGTTGAGGTTGATTCCAAAAATATATATACTTTGAGTTGTGATCTAGCCTGAGACGTGTATACACTGGGTTGTGGATTGATTCAAGATAATATATATCAATTTTTTTTCTGTACATCTAACTTTGGACAACTAGTTATAGGTTACTAACGAGGACAGCTGACTTAATGAACTTAAAACATCAAAATGTATTAAAAGTGTTGTAAATATATTTTGAACATACTTTGATATATATGTACATATTTGTTATAGGTTCGTGAATCGACCAGTGGCCAAGTCTTACTTCCCGACGAAGTAAAAAAAAATCTGTGAAAGTGAGTTATAGTCCCACTTTTAAAATCTAATATTTTTGGGATGAGAATACATGCAGGTTTTATAAATGATTTACAAAATAGACACAAGTATGTGAAACTACATTCTATGGTTGAATTATCGAAATCGAATATGCCCCTTTTTATTAAGTCTGGTAATCTAAGAATTAGGGAACAGACACCCTAATTGACGCGAATCCTAAAGATAGATCTATTGGGCCTAACAAACCTCATCCAAAGTACAGGATGATTTAGTACTTTGAAATTTA
Source organism: Rutidosis leptorrhynchoides (assembly GCF_046630445.1). Lineage (NCBI taxonomy): Eukaryota > Viridiplantae > Streptophyta > Magnoliopsida > Asterales > Asteraceae > Rutidosis > Rutidosis leptorrhynchoides. The sequence goes on from NC_092334.1 coordinate 156,604,114, forward strand.
TATCATATCCGAAGGGTGTCCCGGAATGATGGGGATATTCTTAAATATGCATCTTGTTAATGTCGGTTACCAGGTGTTCACAATATGAATGATTTTTATCTCTATGTATGGGATGTGTATTGAAATATGAAATCTTGTGGTCTATTATTATGATTTGATAATATATAGGTTAAACCTATAACTCACCAACATTTTTGTTGACGTTTTAAGCATGTTTATTCTCGTTACGTGCTGACTATTTCTGGAGCCGGGACATCTGCACCCCGCTTCGTGCGGTCTGCACCACCCGCTCTACCAGCACCATCCGCTCCACCCGCACCACCTGCACCACCAGTACCACCTGCCCCACCATCTCCCACTGTCGAGGAATTGACTAGGGAGGTGGGAATCCTCCGAGCTCGGGTTACTGAGCTCGAGGAGCAGTTGGCTCAGGTTTTAGACATCCTACACCCACCTTCACCGTAGGACCTTTTGTATTAGATTTAATGATGTAATCTAGTTGTAGTTTTTTATTTCACTTATGTATTGTTCGAACTTATTCAGATGTATGAAACTTATTATTATTAATGAATGGAAACTTTGTGATGTTACTTTTTGCACAAGTGTTCTACTTAAGTTACTGTATGGTGTTTTGCGGTACTTGTATCAACTTGCGTTACTTAATTAACATGTGTTGTGCTGTTTACATGTTGGTTGTTATATACTATATTATTATATATTGAATGCTGGATTTTGACTTGAGTCAAAATGTTTGTATAGAACACCATGGCTAACGGTCGATCCACACCTACTGCTGCTCAAATTGAAGAGATGATCCAAGAACGCGTAGCCGCAGCCCTAGCAGAAAGAAACCTCCAAGCTCCACCGCCACCACCACCGGTTATCCCACCCGTTCAAAATGGGTGTACTTACAAGGAATTCCAGAGCTGCAAACCACATAACTTCAGTGGAACCGAGGGACCGGTTGGTCTCACCAGATGGTTCGAGAAACTTGAATCAGTATTCCGAGTTAGCAACTGTTCAAAGGATAACAAGACCAAGTTTGCTTTGTGCACGCTATCTGAAGACGCGCTAACGTGGTGGAACACGTTAGCTCAAGCGAAAGGCATTGATGAGGCGTATGCTACGCCATGGGAGGAATTCAAAGCGGCAATGATTGATGAGTATTGTCCGAGAACCGAAATACTAAAGATGGAGATGGAATTCATGCAGTTAAAGGCCGTTGGGAACGACCTTGATGGTTACAACAGGAGGTTTCTTGAGTTAGCTCTTATGTGTCCGACAATGGTCACTCCGGAATTCAAGCTATGGAGAGATACTTCTGGGGACTCCCTAAGTCCATAAAAGGAAACGTCACATCGTTCAAACCACCGAATGTTCCCGAAGCAATGCGCATGGCGCATACCCTCATGAATCAGATTCTTATTGATGAGCCGGAGAAGGCTAAGTTTGAGGCTGGTAGTAGCGAAAAGAGGAAATGGGACAACAACCACAACAACCACAACAACAACAACAACAACAACAACAACAACAACAACAACAACAACAACAACAACAACAACAACAACAACAACAACAACAACAACAACAACAACAACAACAACAGGGGGAGAACCTATGACCAGACCCCCGCCAAGAGGCACAACAACGGTGGAAACCCTAACCCCAACAACAACACCAACTCCAACCTTAACTACAGAGGAACCTTACCATAATGCAAAAGTTGCTACAAACACCACACTGGGTATTGCAATGTTGTCTGCGAGAAGTGCCAATGGTCTGGGCATGTTGGAAAAGACTACAAGGTCACCACTTTGAATGGAAAGCCGAACCCCACAGGGCCAAAGAAGTGTTACGAATGTGGGCAGACGGGTCATTTCAGAAATGCGTGCCCAAATAAGCGTAAAGATGGCGGACCACCCTGTGGTAGAGCTTTTAATGTTAATGCAAGGGATGCCCGAGAAAACCCCGACTTGGTGACATGTATATTCAAAATCAACAATCTTTTAGCTTCTGTCTTGTTTGATACTGGTGCGGATAGGAGTTATGTATGTAGACATTTTTGCGATAAGATTAATTGGTCATTAGTCCCGTTAAAAGAGAGTATGCTTATCGAGGTCACCAACGGTAAACTTGAAAAAGTTGACCACATTAGTCGAGGAGCTATTATCAACATAGCTGGTGCAGATTTTGAAATTGATTCGATACCTATCAAACTGGGAAATTTTGACGTGATCGTCAGTATGGATTGGTTGAGCAAGATAAGGGCCGATATTATATGTGGAGATAAAGCACTTCGCATACCACAAGGAGATGGCGAACCACTGGTTATCTATGGAGAGAGATGTACCTCGAAGTTGAACCTCATTAGTTGCGTGAAAGAGCAAAAGATTATGAAGAAGGGACGTTTTGCTGTCCTAGCACATGTGAAAGCGGTAGAAACTGAGGTGAAGAGCGTGAACGATGTCCGAATTGTGAACGAATTTTCCGATGTCTTCCCTGAGGAATTGCCGGGATTGCCGCCGCTGAGAGCAGTAGAGTTTCAGATTGATTTAGTGCCAGGAGCCGCACCTGTAGCTCGCGTACCTTATAGACTCGCACCTTCCGAGATGCAAGAATTACAGAGCCAACTACAAGAACTACTTGACCGTGGATTTATCCAACCAAGTTTCTCGCCATGGGGTGCACCTGTGTTGTTTGTGAAGAAGAAGGATGGATCCTTCCGTATGTGTATCGACTACCGTGAACTCAACAAATTGACTATCAAGAATCGGTATCCTCTTCCACGAATTGATGATTTTTTTGATCAACTACAAGGATCGAGCATTTACTCAAAGATCGATTTACGATCCGGTTATCACCAGTTGAGGGTGAAGGAAAGTGACGTGATGAAAACTGCATTCAGGACCCGTTATGGTCATTATGAGTTTCTCGTGATGCCATTCGGTTTAATAAATGCACCTGCCGTGTTCATGGACCTCATGAATCGTGTCTGCAAGCCATACTTGGATAAGTTTGTTATCGTCTTCATAGATGATATTCTCATCTACTCTAAGAGCGAAGAAAAGCATGAGCAACACCTCCGACTAGTACTTGAACTCTTGAGACAAGAGCAACTTTACGCCAAATTCTCCAAGTGTGAATTTTGGTTGAAGGAAGTATAATTTCTGGGTCATGTTGTGAGCGACCAGGGTATCAAAGTTGATCCCACCAAGATTGAAGCCATCAGCAAGTGGGAGACCCCCACTACTCCGACTCATATTCGCCAATTCCTAGGTCTCGCCGGTTACTACCGAAGGTTCATTGAAGGATTTTCTCTGATTGCGCGTCCTTTGACCGCGCTGACTCACAAGGGCAAGAAGTTCATTTGGGAACCCGCACACGAATCAGCATTTCAAACTTTGAAGAAGAAGTTAACCTCCGCACCTATCCTATCACTTCCTTAGGGTAGTGACGACTTTGTTGTTTATTGCGATGCGTCGAAAAGTGGTTTTGGATGTGTACTGATGCAACGATTAAAAGTTATTGCCTATGCCTCCCACCAACTGAAGATTCACGAGTGGAACTACACTACGCATGATCTTGAACTTGGAGCCGTTGTCTTTGCGCTTAAATTGTGGAGACACTATTTGTATGGAACTAAGAGCACTATCTTCACCGATCACAAGAGTCTCCAGCATATCTTTGATCAGAAGCAACTGAATATGAGACAGCGTCGATGGATCGAGACACTCAACGACTACGATTGTGAACTCCGTTATCACCCTGGCAAGGCCAATGTTGTAGCTGACGCTTTAAACCGAAAGGAGAGGACGACACCTCTTCGTGTTAGGGCTCTGAACATCACCATCCATTCGAACCTCAACAGCCAGATCAGAGTAGCCCAAGATGAGGCTCTCAAGGAGGAGAATATATCTCATGAACATTTGAACATACTTGTCTCTCGATTCGAGGTTAGGGAGTCTGGACTCCGATGTTATGCCAGAAGAATTTGGGTACCTCTTTATGGAGATCTACGAAACCTGATACTCGATGAAGCACACAAATCGAGATATTCGATTCACCCTGGAGCGGGCAAGATGTACAACGACCTTAAAGAACAGTATTGGTGGCCGAATCTTAAGAAGGACGTTGCGACTTATGTTGGTAAGTGTTTGAATTGCTCGAAGGTTAAAGCCGAGCATCAGAGACCTTCTGGGTTACTTCAGCAACCGGAGATCCCACAATAGAAGTGGGAAAGGATCACAATGGATTTCATCACCAAGCTACCCAAGACGGTGGGCGGATACGATACTATTTGGGTTATTGTTGACCGCCTTACCAAATATGCACACTTCCTAGCGATGAAGGAAACTGATACAATGGAAAGACTTGCTCATCTATACATCAAAGAGGTTGTATCTCGTCATGGTGTACCTTTACGATCATCTCCGATCGCGATCCCCGTTTTGCTTCTAGATTTTGGCGTTCTTTGCAAGAAGCCATGGGAACTCGTCTCGACATGAGTACAGCATATCATCCTCAGACTGACGGGCAAAGTGAACGAACGATTCAGACGTTGGAAGACATGTTTCGTGCTTGTGTCATTGATTTCGGAAAGGCCTGGGAAAGGCATTTGCCACTCACCGAATTCTCGTACAACAACAGTTATCACTCGAGCATTAATGCTGAACCTTTTGAAGCGTTGTATGGCCGTAAGTGCTGATCCCCTATTTGTTGGGCTGAAGTAGGTGAAAAGCAAATCACCGGACCCGAGGTAGTCCATGAAACGACGGAGAAGATTGCTCAGATTCAAGCTAGACTTAAGACTGCTCGTGATCGCCAAAAGAGTTATGCTGATATTAAGCGTAAAGACTTTGAATTCAACGTGGGCGATCGTGTTATGTTAAAGGTTGTACTTGGAAAGGTGTGATTTGTTTTGGAAAACGTGGAAAGTTAAACCCACGATACATTGGTCCTTTTGAAATCTTGGAACGTGTTGGACCCGTTGCTTACTGTTTGGATCTACCAGCACAATTGAGCTCAGTTCATCCCACCTTCCACGTGTCAAACTTGAAGAAGTGTCTTGCCGCACCTGAACTTATCATACCACTTGAGGAACTTACGATTGACGACAAACTTCACTTTGTGGAAGAACCTGTTGAAATTATGGATCGTGAGATTAAAACTTTGAAACGCAACAAGATTCCGATCGTCCGAGTACGATGGAATGCCAAACGAGGACCTGAGTTTACTTGGGAGCGAGAGGATCAAATGATGCGGAAGTATCCTCACCTTTTCCCGACTCCTCCATCTACCTCAGCTTAAATTTCGGGACGAAATTTTCTTTAACAGGTGGGTAATGTAACGACCCTAGATTTTCCAACGTTTATTTATTAATAATTGTTATTATTAATACGTGTGATTAAACGAATGTATGTTAATACATTACATGTTGCCATGACTAAACGTACTTGACTTTAATTGCCCGAAACGTCTTTGTGACACCCGAGACTTACACGAATAATATTTTTAGATATTATTTACATTCATGATTAGTTTTATTAATCATTTTAATTAACTATGGTGATTAGTTAGTTACATGGGCTTTATTTGGATTCATTTGTTAATTACATACATACTTGGGCTTTTATTTGAACTTGGGCCTTTATTAGTATTAGTGGACTTTAGAAGCCCACCCTACACTTTAATGGACTTATTTAGCCCACTCATTCATGTAAGTATCCATTTAGTTATAACTAGTTAGTTTAAGAAGACTTGGAATCTAGTTGGCACATAATCCCCATGAAATCAACTCTAATATCCATCTTTTTCAAGCTTTACATTCTAGTGACCTTTGAACCTTACCCTCCCCCCCATTTTCTGCTGTAAAAACCGTAGCCCAAGGCTCCCTCATGGAGTGCTTTGTTTTCATTTTTCATCACTTCATCACTTGATTTTCTCTCATTTTCAAAACACACACTTATCTCTCATTTTCTCTCAACCATTCTCTCTCACTTTTCTCTCTTTCTTGTAAGTGTTTGAACAACTTTTCTTCTTTTCTTTTGTTGGTAAAACCGAACCTTACACACCTTAATCATCATCATCATTTGTTGTTGTTTGATTTCTTGTTGGTTATTGTTACTTACTTACTTGTTGTTAGTTATTTACTTACTTGGTTTCAAGAATCTAACTTACTAGTTTTATTCTTCTTTTATCTTGTAATAACAAGAACTTTCTATATATGTTCTACATTTGTTATTTTTAAAAGATTAATGTTCATGTGTTGATGAACTCATACTTGTAGTTCTTGAAGTAACTTAATGTTTACTTTACTTAAAGATCAAACTTTAGTTGAATCTTTAAAAGTATGAACAACCATGAACCTTTTACATGTTTACTTAGTTTACTTCTTCACTTTTGCACTTTAAATTCATGTTTGTTGATTATTATTGGTCAAGTGTTACTAGTTAACCTTGATCTCATTAATCTTGAACTTAAAGTTAACTTTAAAGTTCAAGAACATATAAATGAAACTTTTTAATTATAACTTTGTACACTTATGTTAGATCTAGACTTTTGAGTCTTGGATCTTCAAGATCAAACTAAGAATGATGTTCTACAACTTATGATCTTGATTTCATAAGTTCATTTTCAAGTTTGTAACTTATTATTAGTCTTAAAGTTCATGTATGTGTTAGATCTAAGACTTTGATGTAACTTTGGTTCATCAAAACACTTGCAACACTTAAGTGAGTTGTGTTTCATGTCATAGACTTGCACTTGGGTTATGATGGTCAAATCTTGGTAAATATGATGCAAACACATCAACGAGTTGTACACTTGAAGCTATACGCATCAAGGATGAGAACCGTGATAAGCATCAAGCATCAAACTCACCGGAACCCATTATTTTACTGCTTTCTGTGTTCTACCTACTATTATGCTGTTTCTGTAATAGACCAGTAGACCTGGGCTGTTGTGATTATGATTTTCAAATAGATCTGTTCGAGTAGATAACTTTTCATATAGGACTCGTCTTAATCCGAGTTACGGTTTAGGATTTATGGCCCTCCGATCGTCACTATGTCCTTTAACGTTGTACAGAAATTTCTGACCTACTCACACTTAGACCGTCGCCACGGTCAAACGAAGATGAGTTTGCTTTTGTAAATTTTACCACAACTAAAGGACTCATATACGAAGCCATGTACACTGGTCTCACCTTAATTCAGTAAGGGTAGAGGCCGTGGTGACTGATCGAAGTCAGCTTTTGTTTTAAACTACTTTCATAAACGAAACCTACTTTACGCCTTTTGTTTGATGATGAATGATGATGACCCTTAAGACCTTATTTACATAATTTTAAACCTATTAAGACGATTTACTGACTTAGTACTATTTGACTTAGGTTGAGGACTTTCGGACCGATTACTTGCACCTTTTCCGAACCGACTTTACGACTACTTTATCATTGTGAGTTATAGCATTCCCTTTTTACTTTAACTTTTTTGGGAACTGAGAATGTGAAGACCCGTCCTAATCCATCCGGACGAAATCCATATCGATTATAAACGATTCACAATAGTTGATTACATCGCGAGGTATTTGACCTCTATATGACACATTTTACAAGCATTGCATTCAATTTTAAAAGACATTCTTTCTTTACAACGAAAATTGACGGCATGCATACCATTTCAGAATATATCCAACTATAATTGACTTAATAATAATCTTGATGAACTCGACGACTCGAATGAAACGTCTTTTGAAATATGCCATGAATGACTCCAAGTAATGTTTCTAAAATGAGCAAATGCACAGCGGAAGATTTCTTTCATACCTGAGAATAAACATGCTTTCAATTGTCAACCAAAAGGTTGGTGAGTTCATTAGTTTATCATAAATAATCATTTCATAATTTTAATAGACCACAAGATTTCATATTTCCATTTCTCATAAACATACGTCCCATGCATAGAGACAAAAATATCATTCATATGGATTGAACACCTGGTAACCGACATTCACAATATGCATATAAGAATATCCCCATCATTCCGGGATCCTCCTTCGGACATGATATAAATTTCGAAGTACTAAAGCATCCGGTACATTAGATGGGGCTTGTTGGGCCCGATAGATCTATCTTTAGAGTTCGCGTCAATTAGGGTGTTTGTTCCCTAATTCTTAGATTACCAGACTTAATAAAAAGGGGCATACTCAGTTTCGATCATTCAACCGTATAATGTAGTTTCAATTACTTGTGTCTATTTCGTAAAATAGTTATAAAAACAGTGCATGTATTCTCAGTCCCAAATATATATATTGCAAAAGCATTTAAAAAGAGATTAATGAAACTCACCTAATTTATTTTGTAGTAAAAATACATATGACTATATTGAACAATGCAGGGTTGGCCTCGGATTCACGAACCTATATCAATTGTATATTTATTAAAACATATAATCGTAATCGAGCAAGTTTATATATATTATTATTAATAATATACTTGTTATATTTCATGTTATTTAGATCATTTTAATATATTTAATTTATATATTTTATATAGTTAATATTTATCATTATTTATATTATACATATATATGTAAGGTTTTATATATGATAACAATATATATTTGTGTATTAACTGATACATTTTATATATATAATTTAGTAATTATCATTTTAATAATAACCATATAATGATACGTAATATTAATATTATTGTAATGTATTGTTGTATAAAATATCTATTTGTAATAATACCAGTATTGACAAGAATGATAATAGTAATGATAATAATAATAGTAATAGTATCTATTTTAATGTATATGGTAATCTTAATAAAAATGCTAATTTTGATAATTTTAATTAAAATGATACTTTTAGTAAATGATAATAATATCAGTGCTAATAATACATATCAGATTTATCCTAAGTTTCTTATAATTTCTAAACTTATGACTACAGTTTCTATAACTTAAATTTGTAATCGTATTCATAATTGTACCTATATTCAAATAATTATGACCATTTTTCATAATTTTTATCGTATCACTTTTATTATTAATTTTGTAACATGAATGTTGTTAATATGTTCATAATCATCTTAATGACGATAATCATAATATTAAAATAATAATCATAATAATATTAATAATAATAATAATAATAATACTAATACTAATACTAGTAGTAGTAATAATAATAATAATAATAATATAGTGATAATAATAATAATAATAATAATAATAATAATAATAATAATAATACTTAATGATAATATTAGTAATAATAATAATGATAATACTATTAATTAGATAAATGATAATAATAATAATTATACTTTAATTCTTAGGAACTAATAACACTTATCTTAATAATAACCATAATCAATAATAATGATAACAATAATAATAATAATAATAATAATAATAATAATAATAATAATAATAATGATAATAATAATAATAATATTTATAATAATAATGAAGTAATAACAACAACAATAAAAGACTACTACCTCACAAGAATAGGTTCCAAAAAGAATATAATTGCCCTTGCCCGGACTCGAACCCGAGACCTCTCGGATACACACAAACAACCTTAACCAACTGATCCATTCGATTTTTACTGATTATAACTCTTCTAAATATTATTTAACCTATTAACTTCTGTTTCCCTTTCATCTTCTCTTCAAACATATAAATCGGCCAAGACAGTTTTAAATTGTCCCAATTAAGATATTTTAAAACATTTCTAAATAATAGAAATCAGATGTCAGATGTTAGCATTAAAAGGAAAACGAGAAAAAAAAATAAAAAAAAAAAAAAATAAATAAAAACTGCTACTGCAGTCTCGACGCATACAGAAAAAAAAATCTTCATTTTTAATTAGAGATCGTTTTAACAAAAACTTACTTCATGAAATAGGTTGCAAAACCCCTTTAGAAACTATCTGTGTACCTAATTGAATCTGAAACATCGAATTAAAAACGAATTTTGAAAAGAACTATTATTTTGACTTTTGAAAATATATCTTTGACTTCGAAATTCGACTTTGATTTTATGAATTAAGAACTGAAACTTTATATATAGATTAAATGAAGGATTTCTAACAATCCTCCATTTATAGATTTTTAAGTGCGACACAGAATCGTGATTTGGCTTAAAAGTTGAAGAACGGGTTTTGCAGTCTGTTTAAAAAATATATTATTAATTTAACTAATTTAACAGTATTGGGTTGTTGAAATTGATATTGGAAATGGAAGGTAGTTCGAATGGATCCAATATTACAATGAATTAGTCAATCTTATAATGGAATCAGTCGACAGCCAGTACAAATATAACAGGAATTAAATAAGAAAAAAATATATAAAAGCAGATTACGTTATCTACTGAGTTTAGATGTTTTCTATTGATTGAATCACAATAGGGGACAGAAACAAGATAATGCTACAGATTGAGAGCTACTGATAACAGATCCTGATTCCAAATGAGTACGTTCTATAATATAATGTATATTAATATATTAATTATTAGTAATTATAATTAATTAAAATCCTATTAATAATTGAATTAATAATAATAATAGTAATAATAATAATAATAATGTTAATATTATCAAATAATACTAAAAATGATATCAATAATAATTTATAATAATAATAATACTAATTATTAATGGTAATAATAATATCCAATAATAATACTAATATTAATCATAAATACTAAAATTAAAATTTTATTATTAGTTATAAAATACTAATGATATTAATAATCTTAATAAAGATAATAATAATACATAACCATTTATAGTAATTAAAATTATAATCTTACTACTAATTATGATATGAATAATGATAACAACAATACTAATAACACTAATATTAATAGTAGTTATGTAACAATTCAGTTGTATCAATTTCATATTTATGTAATATACAAAATATTAATAATAACTTTGTTATTATTATTAACTACATATTCTAATAATAGTAGTGAAAGTAATATTAATATTAGTAAAGGTAACAACTTAATTGCATTAGATTTCTTATCTATATCTATTATCTATAACAGTATAACTAATACTGATATTAATTATTAATATTAATATTAGTATTAATAATTATAATGAAAGTAATAAAATCTTATTTAATTTGTTTAATAATATATTGTTAATTATGTAATATTTAATAATCATATAATATATTATATAGTAACTTTTACTGAATCTTTATCATGTAACTATATATATATATTATTTAATAATATACATAAATCTCATATGTCTATATATTCATTTTAAATTTTACTTAATTATTTTGTATCTTATTTAACATATCTAATTCCAATGTTTAAATTATATTTTATAATTTTAAATTACTACACATATTTATATTTACATATATATATGTACAATTTTATTTACAAACAATGGTTCGTGAATCATCAAAATTAGTCAGAGAGTAATTGATTACGTGACTATAGTTCCAAAACTTTTGAGGTTAAAAATTACAGACTTTGCTTATCGTGTCGGAAACATATAAAGATAAAGTTTAAATTTAGTCAGAAATTCCTGGGTCGTCACAGTACCTACCCGTTAAAGAAATTACGTCCCGAAATTTGAGTATGATCGTCATGGTTAACAATAAAAATATTTTCATGACGCATATGAGTTGATAAATAGAGTTTTATCATTATTGATTAATACAGAAAAAATAATTCGATTATTCGAAGAGCACGAATGAAGCTATCACAATAAAGTGAAATGAATAAATGAAGTTTCGTTTTAACTTTTGACGTTGCCTGGGTTGAATTCCGGAATTCAAGGGACTTAAAAGAAAATCTTGGAAATCTATAAGATCTTATTCTTCGGCGAATAAGGAAATTAAGATCTCTCTAATTAAATACGATGATCTGCTTCGATTACTCCATCTGATATTTCCATTATAAATTAAACTCTTTCGTTCCATTATTTTCACCATTCCTATACTTTCCTTCTTGTTTCATACATCCAAAAGATTCTGAAAGTGCTTAATCCAGTTTCGATCCTTGTCATTATCCTTTCTATCGCAACAATCATACTCCTTTTCCAACTTTCACCAGAGGAATCTGCTTTCTTCTACTTCGCCCTTGGGGTTATAGTGTTTTTAATTCTCCCGTGTCTTTATGTTGCGATAAACATCGACATACACGGTTTGTAATTTCGGTGTTGTTGTTGGGCTTTATATTTTCCCCTATGTATTGGAGCTTCATACTTTTGTTTTCTCTTCCCGACTTTAAGTCAAGCGAATAATGGTCCAGAATTCATAGATATGAATTTCGAAATGAACATAGTTAATGTTCTAAGATAGAAATGGTAATAGCACGATCTTGATTCGTCAAATTACCAGAATATCCAGGAAAGATAGAACTATCAAGAAAAATATGTTCTTGATATGTTTATAGATTAGACAGAACGTAAGAGTCGTGTAACATAGCACATGATGACGTTGTAATCTGTGAATCATCACATTCCATTTAGAAACTCAGCATGACTTACTGTAATATAATCACGTTGATCAAGTGTCATTATATTATACTAACTCATGCACAGTTCCCAACACTACTTCAAAAACATTCATATTTTAAATTCGAAAGTTTACAGAATATAGAAACTAACAGTTTCTATATGATGTAACACTGATAGCACGAAGAGATTAATAATTTCAGATAAGAATAGTTATGAAAATATATTCAGAAATATCAAGGATATTTATAATGAAAGATACGATAATATCTCGAAATATCTAAGATCAGAGGATGATAGAAACTATTGTCCGCAAGGGTTTAGAGTAAGGAGCATGATATTCACTAAAGACTTTAGCAGACATTGAATCATTTGGATTCTTTGAAGTCAAACTTATTCTTTGTGATTTTTCCACGGCTTTCTTCATAGTTTCGCATAATCTACTTTTCGGTACTAAATTTTTCTATTGAATGTTTCCAATATAATGACACACAGGAAGCACGAAGAGGTATATAATTTCGGACGAGAATATTTATGAAAATATCCTCAGAAATATCGAAGATATAGATGATGATATTTTGGAATTTCTAAGTTCGATGGTTGATGGAGAAAGATTTTCCGCAAGATTTTAACATGACTCCGGAGCAAGATATTCTCTAAAGATTTCAACGGATCCAGAATTACCTGAATCCTTTGAATATAGGGTTTAGTCCTTGTATTTGTCCTTGTTCTCCTTCATGGGTAGCTCAATCTGTTTTTCAATACCCAATTTCGAGCGTTCCTAACACTCCTTTCTTTATCATCAAACTTTTGGCCGTTTAGACCATCTACCATTATTCTGTTTCTTCTGCATTTAATGCTATGATATCTGAATCATCAGTTATTAATCCGAGGTGGTTTCTGTAGTGACCCGAACTTTTCCATGTTTATATATATTAATTGAGATTGATATTTACATGATTAAATGTTTCCAACATGTTAAGCAATCAAACTTGTTAAGACTTGATTAATTGAAATATGTTTCATATAGACAATTGACCACCCAAGTTGACAGGTGATTCACGAACGTTAAAACTTGTAAAAACTATATGATGACATATATATGGATATATATATAGTTAACATGATACTATGATAAGTAAACATATCATTAAGTATATTAACAATGAACTACATATGTAAAAACAAGACTACTAACTTAATGATTTTTAAACGAGACATATATGTAACGATTATCGTTGTAAAGACATTTAATGTATATATATCATATTAAGAGATATTCATACATGATAATATCATGATAATATAATAATTTAAAATCTCATTTGATATTATAAACATTGGGTTAACAACATTTAACAAGATCGTTAACCTAAAGGTTTCAAAACAACACTTACATGTAACGACTAACGATGACTTAACGACTCAGTTAAAATGTATATACATGTAGTGTTTAAATATGTATTTATACACTTTTGAAAGACTTCCATACACTTATCAAAATACTTCTACTTAACAAAAATGCTTACAATTACATCCTCGTTCAGTTTCATCAACAATTCTACTCGTATGCACCCGTATTCGTACTCGTACAATACACAGCTTTTAGATGTATGTACTATTGGTATATACACTCCAATGATCAGCTCTTAGCAGCCCATGTGAGTCACCTAACCATGTGGGAACCATCATTTGGCAACTATCATGAAATATCTCATAAAATTACAAAAATATGAGTAATCATTCATGACTTATTTACATGAAAACAAAATTACATATCCTTTATATCTAATCCATACACCAACGACCAAAAACACCTACAAACACTTTCATTCTTCAATTTTCTTCATCTAATTGATCTCTCTCAAGTTCTATCTTCAAGTTCTAAGTGTTCTTCATATATTCTACAAGTTCTAGTTACATAAAATCAAGAATACTTTCAAGTTTGCTTGCTCACTTCCAATCTTGTAAGGTGATCATCCAACCTCAAGAAATCTTTGTTTCTTACAGTAGGTTATCATTCTAATACAAGGTAATAATCATATTCAAACTTTGGTTCAATTTCTATAACTAAAACAATCTTATTTCAAGTGATGATCTTACTTGAACTTGTTTTCGTGTCATGATTCTGCTTCAAGAACTTCGAGCCATCCAAGGATCCGTTGAAGCTAGATCTATTTTTCTCTTTTCCAGTAGGTTTATTCAAGGAACTTATGGTAGTAATGATGTTCATAACATCATTCGATTCATACATATAAAGCTATCTTATTCGAAGGTTTAAACTTGTAATCACTAGAACATAGTTTAGTTAATTCTAAACTTGTTCGCAAACAAAAGTTAATCCTTCTAACTTGAGTTTTAAAATCAAATAAACACATGTTCTATATCTATATGATATGCTAACTTAATGATTTAAAACCTGGAAACACGAAAAACACCGTAAAACCGGATTTACGCCGTCGTAGTAACACCGCGGGCTGTTTTGGGTTAGTTAATTAAAAACTATGATAAACTATGATTTAAAAGTTGTTATTCTGAGAAAATGATTTTTATTATGAACATGAAACTATACCCAAAAATTATGGTTAAACTCAAAGTGGAAGTATGTTTTCTAAAATGGTCATCTAGACGTCGTTCTTTCGACTGAAATGACTACCTTTACAAAAACGACTTGTAACTTATTTCTCCGACTATAAACCTATACTTTTCTGTTTAGATTCATAAAATAGAGTTCAATATGAAACCATAGCAATTTGATTCACTCAAAACGGATTTAAAATGAAGAAGTTATGGGTAAAACAAGATTGGATAATTTTTCTCATTTTAGCTACGTGAAAATTGGTAACAAATCTATTCCAACCATAACTTAATCAACTTGTATCGTATATTATGTAATCTTGAGATACCATAGACACGTATACAATGTTTCGACCTATCATGTCGACACATCTATATATATTTCGGAACAACCATAGACACTCTATATGTGAATGTTGGAGTTAGCTATACAGGGTTGAGGTTGATTCCAAAATATATATAGTTTGATTTGTGATCAATACTGAGATACGTATACACTGGGTCGTGGATTGATTCAAGATAATATTTATCGATTTATTTCTGTACATCTAACTGTGGACAACTAGTTGTAGGTTACTAACGAGGACAGCTGACTTAATAAACTTAAAACATCAAAATATATTAAAAGTGTTGTAAATATATTTTAAACATACTTTGATATATATGTATATATTGTTATAGGTTCGTGAATCAACCGGTGGCCAAGTCTTACTTCCCGACGAAGTAAAAATCTGTGAAAGTGAGTTATAGTCCCACTTTTAAAATCTAATATTTTTGGGATGAGAATACATGCAGGTTTTATAAATGATTTACAAAATAGACACAAGTACGTGAAACTACATTCTATGGTTGAATTATCGAAATCGAATATGCCCCTTTTTATTAAGTCTGGTAATCTAAGAATTAGGGAACAGACACCCTAATTGACGCGAATCCTAAAGATAAATCTATTGGGCCTAACAAACCCCATCCAAAGTACCGGATGCTTTAGTACTTCGAAAGTTATATCATATCCGAAGGGTGTCCCGGAATGATGGGGATATTCTTATATATACATTTTGTTAATGTCGGTTACCAGGTGTTCACCATATGAATGATTTTTATCTCTATGTATGGGATGTGTATTGAAATATGAAATCTTGTGGTCTATTATTATGATTTGATATATATAGGTTAAACCTATAACTCACCAACATTTTTGTTGACGTTTTAAGCATGTTTATTCTCAGGTGATTATTAAGAGCTTCCGCTATCGCATACTTAAATAAGGACGAGATTTGGAGTCCATGCTTGTATGATATTGTGTAAAAACTGCATTCAAGAAACTTATTTTGTTGTAACATATTTGTATTGTAAACCATTATGTAATGGTAGTGTGTAAATAGGATATTTTAGATTATCATTATTTGATAATCTACGTAAAGCTTTTTAAACCTTTATTGATGAAATAAAGGTTATGGTTTGTTTTAAAATGAATGCAGTCTTTGAAAAACATCTCATATAGAGGTCAAAACCTCGCAACGAAATCAATTAATATGGAACGTTTTTAATCAATAAGAACGGGACATTTCAGTTGGTATCCGAGCGTTGGTCTTAGAGAACCAGAATTTTGCATTAGTGTGTCTAATCGAGTTTGTTAGGATGCATTAGTGAGTCTGGACTTCGACCGTGTTTACTTGAAAAATGATTGCTTAACAAATTTTGTTGGAAACTATATATTTTTAACATGTGAATATTATGTGATATATTAATCTCTTAACGTGTTTGATATTATGTGATAGATGTCTACCTCTAGAACAAGTCCCATTGACTCACCTAATAATAATGAAGAGTCAAATGTAAATTGGAATGATTCGTGGACTGATTCACAAGTTCCCGAAGAGGAACCGGAAGAAGAGTCGGAACCGGAAGAAGAATCAGAACCGGAAGAGGAGGAACCGGAGGAGGAAATAGAACCAGTGGGGGAAATAATAAAACGGTTAAGTAAAAGAAAATCCTCAGCCAACCAACCAAGGTTAATTATGGTCAATGGTGTTTCCGCCAAGGAAGCAAAATATTGGGAGGATTACCAATTCTCCGATGAATCGGATTCCGACGAGAATTCCGATGATGTTATAGAAATTACCCCAACTAAATTTAAAAAGGCAAAAGAAAATAATAAGGGAAAGGGCATAAAAATAGAGAAATCTAATTCCAACCCCGATGAACTTTATATGTATCGTCAACCCCCGAAGCCCTTAAGTTGTAACAATGACCCGGGAACCTCTAAACCACCAGGTTTTTCTAAGCCAATGTGGAAAACGACGGCTCGTATTAGGGGAACATCATATATCCCTAGAAACTTGGCAAAAACGAACCAAAACCGAAGAAGAAGAAACGAGCGAGTCGGAATAAGATAGTTGTATTCGTGTGGTGTAATATATGTAATATAGTGTGCTTATGCTTTATGATATATGTAAAAATTGCTTGTATTAATAAGTAATTTTTTTATGAATCTAACTCTTGTCTATTTTACAGTTTAAAAACACAAAATGGATAGACAACCCAATATTTTAAGAGACCTACCCGAAGACATGATTGATGAAATCTTGTCTAGAGTTGGTCAGAATTCCTCGGCACAACTATTTAAGGCGAAATCAGTTTGTAAGACATTCGAAGAACGTTCCAAGAATGTCTTGGTTTATAAGAGACTTTCGTTTGAAAGATGGGGGATATTGTAGTGACCCGAACTTTTCCATGTTTATATATATTAATTGAGATTGATATTTATATGATTAAATGTTTCCAACATGTTAAGCAATCAAACTTGTTAAGACTTGATTAATTGAAATATGTTTCATATAGACAATTGACCACCCAAGTTGACCGGTGATTCACGAACGTTAAAACTTGTAAAAACTATATGATGACATATATATGAATATATATATAGTTAACATGATACTATGATAAGTAAACATATCATTAAGTATATTAACAATGAACTACATATGTAAAAACAAGACTACTAACTTAATGATTTTTAAACGAGACATATATGTAACGATTATCGTTGTAAAGACATTTAATGTATATATATCATATTAAGAGATATTCATACATGATAATATCATGATAATATAATAATTTAAAATCTCATTTGATATTATAAACATTGGCTTAACAACATTTAACAAGATCGTTAACCTAAAGGTTTCAAAACAACACTTACATGTAACGACTAACGATGACTTAACGACTCAGTTAAAATGTATATACATGTAGTATTTTAATATGTATTTAAACACTTTTGAAAGACTTCAATACACTTATCAAAATACTTCTACTTAACAAAAATGCTTACAATTACATCCTCGTTCAGTTTCATCAACAATTCTACTCGTATGCACCCGTATTCGTACTCGTACAATACACAGCTTTTAGATGTATGTACTATTGGTATATACACTCCAATGATCAGCTCTTAGCAGCCCATGTGAGTCACCTAACACATGTGGGAACCATCATTTGGCAAATAGCATGAAATATCTCATAAAATTACAAAAATATGAGTAATCATTCATGACTTATTTACATGAAAACAAAATTACATATCCTTTATATCTAATCCATACACCAACGACCAAAAACACCTAAAAACACTTTCATTCTTCAATTTTCTTCATCTAATTGATCTCTCTCAAGTTCTATCTTCAAGTTCTAAGTGTTCTTCATATATTCTACAAGTTCTAGTTACATAAAATCAAGAATACTTTCAAGTTTGCTAGCTCACTTCCAATCTTGTAAGGTGATCATCCAACCTCAAGAAATCTTTGTTTCTTACAGTAGGTTATCATTCTAATACAAGGTAATAATCATATTCAAACTTTGGTTCAATTTCTATAACTATAACAATCTTATTTCAAGTGATGATCTTACTTGAACTTGTTTTCGTGTCATGATTCTGCTTCAAGAACTTCGAGCCATCCAAGGATCCGTTGAAGCTAGATCCATTTTTCACTTTTCCAGTAGGTTTATCCAAGGAACTTAAGGTAGTAATGATGTTCATAACATCATTCAATTCATACATATAAAGCTATCTTATTCGAAGGTTTAAACTTGTAATCACTAGAACATAGTTTAGTTAATTCTAAACTTATTCGCAAACAAAAGTTAATCCTTCTAACTTGACTTTTAAAATCAACTAAACACATGTTCTATATCTATATGATATGCTAACTTAATGATTTAAACCCTGGAGACACGAAAAACAACGTAAAACCGGATTTACGCCGTCGTAGTAACACCGCGGGCTGTTTTGGGTTAGTTAATTAAAAACTATGATAAACTTTGATTTAAAAGTTGTTATTCTGAGAAAATGATTTTTATTATGAACATGAAACTATATCCAAAAATTATGGTTAAACTCAAAGTGGAAGTATGTTTTCTAAAATGGTCATCTAGACGTCGTTCTTTCGACTGAAATGACTACCTTTACAAAAAAAAACTTGTAACTTATTTTTCTGACTATAAACCTATACTTTTTCTGTTTAGATTCATAAAATAGAGTTCAATATGAAACCATAGCAATTTGATTCACTCAAAACGGATTTAAAATGAAGAAGTTATGGGTAAAACAAGATTGGATAATTTTTCTCATTTTAGCTACGTGAAAATTTGTAACAAATCTATTCCAACCATAACTTAATCAACTTGTATTATATATTATGTAATCTTGAGATACCATAGACACGTATACAATGTTTCGACCTATCATGTCGACACATCTATATATATTTCGGAACAACCATAGACACTCTATATGTGAATGTTGGAGTTAGCTATACAGGGTTGAGGTTGATTCCAAAATATATATAGTTTGAGTTGTGATCAATACTGAGATACGTATACACTGGGTCGTGGATTGATTCAAGATAATATTTATCGATTTATTTCTGTACATCTAACTGTGGACAACTAGTTGTAGGTTACTAACGAGGACAGATGACTTAATAAACTTAAAACATCAAAATATATTAAAAGTGTTGTAAATATATTTTGAACATACTTTGATATATATGTATATATTGTTATAGGTTCGTGAATCAACCAGTGGCCAAGTCTTACCTCCCGACGAAGTAAAAATCTGTGAAAGTGAGTTATAGTCCCACTTTTAAAATCTAATATTTTTGGGATGAGAATACATGCAGGTTTTATAAATGATTTACAAAATAGACACAAGTACGTGAAACTACATTCTATGGTTGAATTATCAAAATCGAATATGCCCCTTTTTATTAAGTCTGGTAATCTAAGAATTAGGGAACAGACACCCTAATTGACGCGAATCCTAAAGATAGATCTATTGGGCCTAACAAACCTCATCCAAAGTACCGGATGCTTTAGTACTTCGAAATTTATATCATATCCGAAGGGTGTCCCGGAATGATGGGGATATTTTTATATATGCATCTTGTTAATGTCGGTTACCAGGTATTCACCATATGAATGATTTTTATCTCTATGTATGGGATGTGTATTGAAATATGAAATCTTGTGGTCTATTATTATGATTTGATATATATAGGTTAAACCTATAACTCACCAAAATTTTTGTTGACGTTTTAAGCATGTTTATTCTCAGGTGATTATTAAGAGCTTCCGCTGTCGCATACTTAAATAAGGACAAGATTTGGAGTCCATGCTTGTATGATATTGTGTAAAAACTGCATTCAAGAAACTTATTTTGTTGTAACATATTTGTATTGTAAACCATTATGTAATGGTCGTGTGTAAACAGGATATTTTAGATTATCATTATTTGATAATCTACGTAAAGCTTTTTAAACCTTTATTGATGAAATAAAGGTTATGGTTTGTTTTAAAATGAATGCAGTCTTTGAAAAACGTCTCATATAGAGGTCAAAACCTCGCAACGAAATCAATTAATATGGAACGTTTTTAATCAATAAGAACGGGACATTTCAGTTGGTATCAGAGCGTTGGTCTTAGAGAACCAGAATTTTGCATTAGTGTGTCTTATCGAGTTTGTTAGAATGCATTAGTGAGTCTGGACTTTGACCGTGTTTACTTGAAAAATGATTGCTTAACAAATTTTGTTGGAAACTATATATTTTTAACATGTGAATATTATGTGATATATTAATCTCTTAACGCGTTTCATATTATGTGATAGATGTCTACCTCTAGAACAAGTCCCATTGACTCACCTAATAATAATGAAGAGTCAAATGTAAATTGGAATGATTCGTGGACTGATTCACAAGTTCCCGAAGAGGAACCGGAAGAAGAGTCTGAACCGGAAGAAGAATCAGAACCGGAAGAGGAGGAACCGGAGGAGGAAATAGAACCGGTGGGGGAAATAATAAAACGGTTAAGTAAAAGAAAATCCTTAACCAACCGACCAAGGTTAATTATGGTCAATGGTGTTTCCGCCAAGGAAGCAAAATATTGGGAGGATTACCAATTCTCTGATGAATCGGATTCCGACGAGAATTCCGATGATGTTATAGAAATTACCCCAACTGAATTTAAAAAAGCAAAAGAAAATAATAAGGGAAAGGGCAAAAAAATAGAGAAATCTAATTCCAACCCCGATGAACTTTATATGTATCGTCAACCCCCGAAGTCCTTAAGTTGTAACAATGACCCGGGAACCTCTAAACCACCAGGTTTTTCTAAACCAATGTGGATAACGACGGCTCGTATTAGGGAAACATCATATATCCCTAGAAACTTGGCAAAACGAACCAAAACCGAAGAAGAAGAAACAAGCGAGTCGGAATAAGATAGCTGTATTCGTGTGGTGTAATATATGTAATATAGTGTGCTTATGCTTTATGATATATGTAAAAATTGCTTGTATTAATAAGTATTTTTTTTTATGAATCTAACTCTTGTCTATTTTACAGTATAAAAACACAAAATGGATAGACAACCCAATATTTTAAGAGACCTACCCGGAGACATGATTGATGAAATCTTGTCTAGAGTCGGTCAGAATTCTTTGGCACAACTATTTAAGGCGAGATCAGTTTGTAAGACATTCGAAGAACGTTCCAAGAATGCCTTGGTTTATAAAAGGCTTTCGTTCGAAAGATGGGGGATATCACATTGGGAAATCCATAAGTTACGATGTGTTTACTTTGACGCATATATTGCGGGGAACCCAAATGCTATTTTACGCAATGGGTTAAGAAATTATTTTGACTCAATATATCCGAATATTGGACTTCGTGATTTAGAAAAAGCGGCTAACATGCAACATAAATAAGCATGTTATGCTTACGGATTAGTAATGTTCGCTTCTCACCAAAGTGAGAACAAGAACATCGGCCTACAACTATTAAACAAAATGTTCCCACAAGTGACGGAGTCGGTAATTGGGGTAAGAAATGAGGTTTTTAGATTGTTACGGGACTGTTGGACATTACGTAACCCTCGTCCCTTTAACGACGTTACAACACGCTGTCTTATCAACGGCCATAACGGTTATGTTCCACAAGACCAAGGATGGGAAGTAGTCCTAGTAAAACCAGAATGCATGACTTGTTTCTGGACGTATGAATTACGTGTCTTTATTGCCTTTGCTGAACGACTTGTGTACTAGCTAGAATTATCTTCACAACTATCTTGTATCAAAGTTATTGTGTGCTATATTTCATGCTTTATGTAAAATAAGCGGTATTGTAAGTTTGTAAAATATTGTATAAAAGTTTGAACGCGAAATATTATTATAATCAGTTTTTCATATAGAATTGTAGTAGTTGAATTGTATATTAGCTATTAAGTATGAACTTAACGGGTAGGTACTACCCGAATTTAAACTTATAAAACGCTAATATGAAGAAAAAGCTTTTATAAATGAGTTCATATTATGCTACGAAATACTATTAACTACTCTTAATATTCTGTATGATTAACTTGTTCCATTTAACTATTTTGAAGGAAATGGCACCGACTACTCGACACACCGTGAATATGAATGAAGAGGAATTTCATACTTTTCTAGCTTCAAACATAGCCGCAGTACAGGCTGCGCTACATACCAACAATAACCTTGGATCTAGCAGTACAGGAAATCGTGTAGGATGCACCTACAAAGAATTCACTGCCTGCAAACCTTTGGAATTTGATGGAACCGAAGGACCGATCGGATTGAAACGGTGGACCGGGAAGGTCGAATCGGTGTTTGCCATAAGTAAGTGTACTGAAGAGGACAAAGTGAAGTACGCTACGCATACCTTCATAGGTTCTGCGTTAACATGGTGGAATAACTATCTAGAGCAAGTGGGACAAGACGATGCGTACGCACTACCTTGGTCAGCATTCAAGCACTTGATGAACGAGAAGTACCGTCCCAGAACCGAGGTCAATAAGCTCAAGACAGAACTTAGAGGGTTACGAACCCAAGGATTTGATATTACCACGTATGAAAGACGATTCACAGAATTGTGCCTATTGTGTCCGGGAGCGTTCGAAGATGAGGAAGAGAAGATCGACGCGTTTGTGAAAGGATTACCGGAAAGAATCCAAGAAGATATAAGTTCACACGAGCCCGCCTCCATACAACAGGCATGTAGAATGGCTCACAAACTAGTGAACCAGATTGAAGAAAGAATTAAAGAATAGACTGCTGAAGAGGCTAATGTGAAGCAAGTCAAAAGAAAGTGGGAGGAAAACGGTGATAAGAATCACTAATATAACAACAACAGCAATTACAACAATAATCGCAACAATTATCCCAACAATCGCAACATCAATCGCAACTACAACAAACGGCCCAACAACAACAACAACAACAACAACAGCAGCAACTACAACAATCATCCCAGCAACAATAATAACCGCAACAACAACAACAATCAGAAGCAGCTATGCCAAAAGTGTGAAAAGTATCACTCGGGGTTCTGCACCAAATTTTGCAATAAGTGTAAAAGAAATGGTCATAGCGCGGCGAAGTGTGAGGTCTACGGACCAGGGGTTAATAGAACGAAAGGAACAAATGGTGTCGGAACGAGTAATGGTGGAGCAAGTAGTGTCGGAGCAAGTTATGCCAATGTAGTTTGTTATAAATGTGGAAAACCGGGCCACATAATTAGAAATTGCCCGAACCAGGAGAACACGAATGGACAAGGCCGCGGAAGAGTTTTCAATATTAATGCGGCAGAGGCACAGGAAGACCCGGAGCTTGTTACGGGTACGTTTCTTATTGACAATAAATCTGCTTACGTTTTATTTGATTCGGGTGCGGATAGAAGCTATATGAGTAGAGATTTTTGTGCTAAATTAAGTTGTCCATTGACGCCTTTGGATAGTAAATTATTACTCGAATTAGCAAATGGTAAATTAATTTCAGCAGATAATATATGTCGGAATCGAAAAATTAAACTGGTTAGCGAAACATTTAAGATTGACTTGATACCAGTAGAGTTAGGGAGTTTTGATATAATAATCGTTATGGACTGGTTGAAAGAAGTGAAAGCAGAGATCGTTTGTTACAAAAATGCAATTCGCATTATACGAGAAAAAGGAAAACCCTTAATGGTGTACGGAGAAAAGGGCAACACGAAGCTACATCTTATTAGTAATTTGAAGGCACAAAAACTAATAAGAAAAGGTTGCTATGTTGTTCTAGCACACGTCGAGAAAGTACAAACTGAAGAAAAGAGCATCAATGATGTTCCCGTCGCAAAAGAATTTCCCGATGTATTTCCGAAAGAATTACCGGGATTACCCCCACATCGATCCATTGAATTTCAAATAGATCTTGTACCAGGAGCTGCACCAATAGCTCGTGCTCCTTACAGACTCGCACCCAGCGAGATGAAAGAACTGCAAAGCCAATTACAAGAACTTTTAGAGCGTGGTTTCATTCGACCAAGCACATCACCGTGGGGAGCTCCTGTTTTGTTTGTCAAGAAGAAAGATGGTACATTCAGGTTGTGTATCGACTACCGAGAGTTAAACAAACTTACCATCAAGAACCGCTACCCACTACCGAGAATCGACGACTTATTTGATCAACTACAAGGCTCGTCTGTTTATTTAAAGATTGACTTACGTTCCGGGTATCATCAAATGCGGGTGAAAGAAGATGATATTCCAAAGACTGCTTTCAGAACACGTTACGGTCATTACGAGTTTATGGTCATGCCGTTTGGTTTAACTAATGCACCAGCTGTGTTCATGGACCTTATGAACCGAGTGTGTGGACCATACCTTGACAAGTTTGTCATTGTTTTCATTGATGACATACTTATTTACTCAAAGAATGACCAAGAACACGGTGAACATTTGAGAAAGGTGTTAGAAGTATTGAGGGAGGAAGAATTGTACGCTAAGTTTTCAAAGTGTGCATTTTGGTTGGAAGAAGTTCAATTCCTCGGTCACATAGTGAACAAATAAGGTATTAAGGTGGATCCGGCAAAGATAGAAACTGTTGAAAAGTGGGAAACCCCGAAAACTCCGAAACACATACGCCAGTTTTTAGGACTAGCTTGTTACTACAGAAGGTTCATCCAAGACTTTTCCAAAATAGCAAAACCCTTGACTGCATTAACGCATAAAGGGAAGAAATTTGAATGGAATGATGAACAAGAGAAAGCGTTTCAATTATTGAAGAAAAAGCTAACTACGGCACCTATATTGTCATTGCCTGAAGGGAATGATGATTTTGTGATTTATTGTGACGCATCAAAGCAAGGTCTCGGTTGTGTATTAATGCAACGAACGAAGGTGATTGCTTATGCGTCTAGACAATTGAAGATTCACGAACAAAACTATACGACGCATGATTTGGAATTAGGCGCGGTTGTTTTTGCATTAAAGACTTGGAGGCACTACTTATATGGGGTCAAAAGTATTATATATACCGACCACAAAAGTCTTCAACACATATTTAATCATAAACAACTGAATATGAGGCAGCGTAGGTGGATTGAATTGTTGAATGATTACGACTTTGAGATTCGTTACCACCCGGGGAAGGCAAATGTGGTAGCCGATGCCTTGAGCAGGAAGGACAGAGAACCCATTCGAGTAAAATCTATGAATATAATGATTCATAATAACCTTACTACTCAAATAAAGGAGGCGCAACAAGGAGTTTTAAAAGAGGGAAATTTAAAGGATGAAATACCCAAGGGATCGAAGAAGCATCTTAATATTCGGGAAGACGGAACACGGTATAGGGCTGAAAGGATTTGGGTACCAAAATTTGGAGATATGAGAGAAATGGTACTTAGAGAAGCTCATAAAACCAGATACTCAATACATCCTGGAACGGGGAAGATGTACAAGGATCTCAAGAAACATTTTTGGTGGCCGGGTATGAAAGCCGATGTTGCTAAATATGTAGGAGAATGTTTGACGTGTTCTAAGGTCAAAGCTGAGCATCAGAAACCATCAGGTCTACTTCAACAACCCGAAATCCCGGAATGGAAATGGGAAAACATTACCATGGATTTCATCACTAAATTGCCAAGGACTGCAAGTGGTTTTGATACTATTTGGGTAATAGTTGATCGTCTCACCAAATCAGCACACTTCCTGCCAATAAGAGAAGATGACAAGATGGAGAAGTTAGCACGACTGTATTTGAAGGAAGTCGTCTCCAGACATGGAATACCAATCTCTATTATCTCTGATAGGGATGGTAGATTTATTTCAAGATTCTGGCAGACATTACAGCAAGCATTAGGAACTCGTCTAGACATGAGTACTGCCTATCATCCACAAACTGATGGTGTGACGATCGGTCCAAATCCATATGGACGAACACGTCATTCATTGATTTCATTGCGAGGTATTTGACCTCTATATGATACATTTTGTAAACATTGCATTCTTTTGAAAAGGCACACCATAAATGAATATTTAAATCAAAGGTTTTCGACATCTGATGATTTCTACATATAGACAATCACCATAAATAATAGTTTACAACAGTATTTCCGTTGACAATGCAGTCAAAATAAGATACATGGTGATGATTTGGTGAATGCAACGTCTCCTTGAAAAATATGTCATGTAAGACTCCATGCACATAGCTTGTTTAACATCTAAGAAAACAGCGGAAGACTTCTAGGAAACCTGAGAATAAACATGCTAACAAGTGTCAACACAAAGGTTGGTGAGTTCATAGTTTTAGTATTTCGCATAATCTGTATATAAAAGTGGATCACAAGATTTCAGTTGTTTCATCCAGAAACGTTTATCAAAATATTCTACGAAATTGAGCACCCTGGTAACTAAACTTAACATATATATAATTTGTACCCTTTGTATAATCATCTTAATAATACACGTAAACCAACGTGTACGCTTCTCAAATAGCATACGTCCGTTAAAAGGCTAGTGCTCTAGCTCGGACGGGGATATCAAACCCTATGGATCCATATACTACTACTCGCGCCCACCAGTTCTTATAACCGGCAGTTACTAGTTACCAAAGCTAAGGGATTTTCGGTTCAAACTCGGTGTAGAATTTAGTATGTACTTGTATCCATTGTGTTTAAAATATAGTTCATGTATTCTTAGCCCAAAAATATAGATTGCAAAAGCAATTAAAAAGGGAGCAAATGAAACTCACGCATATAAATATTGTAAATCAGTTAATAAAGCATTTGCATGTATTCTCAGCCCAAAAATGTAGAGAGTAAAAGGGATCATATGAAACTCACACATATAAATATTGTATATCGGTTAATAAAGCATTTGCATGTATTCTCAGCCCAAAAATATAGAGAGTAAAAGGGATCATATGAAACTCACACATATAAATATTGTATATCGGTTAATAAAGTATTTGCATGTATTCTCAGCCCAAAAATGTAGAGAGTAAAAGGGATCATATGAAACTCACCTTAGCAGCATATAAAGTCGTTCACCAAAATGTGATCGAAACACGGATTACCAAATAACCGTAGATCTCAACCTAGAGAACATATGTTGGTCAATAAATGTCTATCAAGCTAGGTCAGGTCATAGTGTATCACAATCCTAATGCTCGTTATTGACATACAAAAGTTATCCAATGTTGTTTCAAAAAGTCAATTTTGACAATAGTTCAACAAACGAGACGTACCTTATATAAGGATTCATTTACTCGGTTGGTAATATTTAAAAGTTCACTTTATCAATCTCGTAAACAAGTTGTTTAAATCTTAATTGCATATTCAAAAGCAATTTCGATTAACGTCAATCATAATTCAGTTGATCATATCTTTTAATCCGTTCATCGAAACTATTCGATATCTAAATGAAAAGTTATTGATTTTTCGCCAGCTTTCCAAAAACATGTATATCATATACCTTTTACCAGTAGTATATGTATTTAATTAGTGATTCATTATAAACTGTTTAACGAAGAAATTTAGTATACAAGCATGCATAAACGTATATACTCGAGCACTAGACATGGATACACTATTAATTTATAAAAGATAAAATATAAATGCTTACGTATCAATATTGTGATTCAATATTTCAGAAAAGTACGTAGAAGCAACGAAGATGATAAACACTAGGTTTGACTTGAGAACAATACCCTTGAATATTATCCATAATGTCCATAGCTATAACCCATAGTTTTCTTATCTCTATCCCGCTCGAAAACCCGTTTTGAAAGTGACACGCCCATAACCTCGTCGTTATATTTTATGTAATAATATTACTAATAATAATAATAGTAATAATAATAATAATAATAATAATAATAATAATAATAATAATAATAATAATAATAATAATAATAATAATAATAATAATAATAATAATAATAATAATAAGATTAATAATAATATTAATCTTAATAATAATAATAATAATAATAATAATAATAATAATAATAATAATATATATAAATATAATACGAGAGAGATAGATAAGAGTTGGAGTGCATCAGAAATCAGAAAAACGCTCGAATTTATAGATGTGGCCAGATACAGACTGCCATGCGATCGCATGGCCTTCAAGCACATTTCCCATGCGATCGCATGGGAAGGATTTACAGCTCACAAATTTTTGTCTCGTTGTTTGTCGACATATTATTTAATTATAAATATAATATAATTAATTTATATAATTAATTATATATTATATTAAATTCACGTGCACAGTGGACTTGTAATTTTTGTTCCGATAAGTCGTACGTTGTCACTCGACTTATGTCCCGGTTCTGGTTTCTCGAACGCATTTTCGTACGCTTAGAAAAATAATACTTTATGTTTCGTGACACGTACCTTTGTCAAAATATAGCCTTAAATTATCCATAAACTGTACCACTCAAAGTATATCTTAAACTTTCGAGTGTTTTGGTCATTTACTTCTATAAATCATCGTCTCGCTATTTGTTAAAATACATTTTAAAATAGTGTTTACTGTAGCAAAGTCAATTTTTACTGTAGCAATTCACTGTAGCAAATTCAATTTCACTGTAGCAAGTAGTGATTTTCGAAAACACTGTAGCATTTTGGGTACTGTAGCAATTTGAAAATACTGTAGCATACTGGTTCATCTTAAACGCTTTAGTTAACTTATCTGAATATCAATTGAATCAATAAACGAATGTTACTATCGTTTACTAAATAACTTGAAATTATATATATGTATATATCTTTTTAATATACATAAATCAGTTTTTAAATACACATTAGAAGTTATTTATAAATAAATTTTAATAATAAGTATTTCAACTTATCATATATATTCAAATAGATATATTTAAACCAATAAGTTTAATGTACGGTATCAAACAATTAATACATTGTTAACTTTTCAAGTTATAGTATATATGTATCTATTTACATATAATTGTTCGCGAATCGTCGAAAACAACCGAAGGGTATTTAAATATATAAAAGTAGTTCAAAAAATTTGAGATTCAGTTTTACAGACTTTGCTTATCGTGTCGGAAATGTTAATCATACAAAGATTAAGTTTAAATTTGGTCAGAAATTTTCGGGTCATCACAGATGGGCAGAGCGAAAGGACGATACAAACTCTTGAAGACATGCTACGAGCATGTGTTATTGATTTCGGAAACAGTTGGGATCGACATCTACCGTTAGCAGAATTTTCCTACAACAACAGCTACCATTCAAGCATTGAGATGGCGCCGTTTGAAGCACTTTATGGTAGAAAGTGCAGGTCTCCGATTTGTTGGAGTGAAGTGGGGGATAGACAGATTACGGGTCCGGAGATAATACAAGAAACTACCGAGAAGATCATCCAAATTCAACAACGGTTGAAAACCGCCCAAAGTCGACAAAAGAGCTACGCTGACATTAAAAGAAAAGATATAGAATTTGAAATTGGAGAGATGGTCATGCTTAAAGTTGCACCTTGGAAAGGCGTTGTTCGATTTGGTAAACGAGGGAAATTAAATCCAAGGTATATTGGACCATTCAAGATTATTGATCGTATCGGACCAGTAGATTACCGACTTGAGTTACCTCAAAAACTCGCGGCTGTACATAACACTTTCCACGTCTCGAATTTGAAGAAATGTTTTGCTAAAGAAGATCTCACTATTCCGTTAGATGAAATCCAAATCAACGAAAAACTTCAATTCATTGAAGAACCCGTCGAAATAATGGATCGTGAGGTTAAAAGACTTAAGCAAAACAAGATACCAATTGTTAAGGTTCGATGGAATGCTCGTAGAGGACCCGAGTTCACCTGGGAGCGTGAAGATCAGATGAAGAAGAAATACCCGCATCTATTTCCAGAAGATTCGTCAACACCTTCAACAGCTTAAAATTTCGGGACGAAATTTATTTAACGGGTAGGTACTGTAGTGACCCGAACTTTTCCATGTTTATATATATTAATTGAGATTGATATTTACATGATTAAATGTTTCCAACATGTTAAGCAATCAAACTTGTTAAGACTTGATTAATTGAAATATGTTTCATATAGACAATTGACCACCCAAGTTGACCGGTGATTCACGAACGCTCACAAACTAGTAAACCAGATTAAGGAAAGAATTAAAGAACAGACGGCTGAAGAGGCCAATGTGAAGCAAGTCAAAAGAAAGTGGGAGGAAAACGGTGATAAGAATCACCAATACAACAACAACAGCAATTACAATAATAATCGCAACAATTATCCCAACAATCGCAACATCAATCGCAACTATATCAAACGGCCCAACAACAACAACAACAACAACAACAACAACAACAACAACAGCAACTACAACAATCATCCCAACAACAATAACAACCACAACAACAACAACAATCAGAAGCAGCTATGCCAAAGGTGTGAAAAGTATCACTCGGGTTTCTGCACCAAATTTTGCAACAAGTGGCTAAGTGTGAGGTCTACGGACCAGGGTTTAACAGAACGAAAGGAACAAATGGTGTCGGAACGAGTAATGGCAAAGCAAGTAGTGTCGGAGCAAGTTATGCTAATGTAGTTTGTTATAAATGTGGAAAATTGGGCCACATTATTAGAAATTGCCCGAACCAGGAGAACACGAATGGACAAGGCCGCGGAAGAGTTTTCAATATTAATGCGGCAGAGGCACAGGAAGACCCGGAGCTTGTTACGGGTACGTTTCTTATTGACAATAAATCTGCTTACGTTTTATTTGATTTGGGTGCGGAAAGAAGCTATATGAGTAGAGATTTTTGTGCTAAATTAAGTTGTCCATTGACGCCTTTGGATAGTAAATTTTTACTCGAATTAGCAAATGGTAAATTAATTTCAGCAGATAATATATGTCGGAATCGAGAAATTAAACTGGTTAGCGAAACATTTAAGATTGATTTGATACCAGTAGAGTTAGGGAGTTTTGATGTGATAATCGGTATGGACTGGTTGAAAGAAGTGAAAGCAGAGATCGTTTGTTACAAAAATGCAATTCGCATTATACGAGAAAAAGGAAAACCCTTAATGGTGTACGGAGAAAAGGGCAACACGAAGCTACATCTTATTAGTAATTTGAAGGCACAAAAACTAATAAGAAAAGGTTGCTATGCTGTTCTAGCACACGTCGAGAAAGTACAAACTGAAGAAAAGAGCATCAATGATGTTCCCATTGCAAAAGAATTTCCCGATGTATTTCCGAAAGAATTACCAGGATTACCCCCACATCGATCCGTTGAATTTCAAATAGATCTTGTACCAGGAGCTGCACCAATAGCTCGTGCTCCTTACAGACTCGCACCCAGCGAGATGAAAGAACTGCAAAGCCAATTACAAGAACTTTTAGAGCGTGGTTTCATTCGACCAAGCACATCACCGTGGGGAGCTCCTGTTTTGTTTGTCAAGAAGAAAGATGGTACATTCAGGTTGTGTATCGACTACCGAGAGTTAAACAAACTTACCATCAAGAACCGCTACCCACTACCGAGAATCGACGACTTATTTGATCAACTACAAGGCTTGTCTGTTTATTCAAAGATTGACTTACATTCCGGGTATCATCAAATGCGGGTGAAAGAAGATGATATTCCAAAGACTGCTTTCAGAACACGTTACGGTCATTACGAGTTTATGGTCATACCGTTTGGTTTAACTAATGCACCAGCTGTGTTCATGGACCTTATGAACCGAGTGTGTGGACCATACCTTGACAAGTTTTTCATTGTTTTCATTGATGACTTACTTATTTACTCAAAGAATGACCAAGAACACGGTGAACATTTGAGAAAGGTGTTAGAAGTATTGAGGAAGGAAGAATTGTACGCTAAGTTTTCAAAGTGTGCATTTTGGTTGGAAGAAGTTCAATTCCTCGGTCACATAGTGAACAAAGAAGGTATTAAGGTGGATCCGGCAAACATAGAAACTGTTGAAAAGTGGGAAACCCCGAAAACTCCGAAACACATACGCCAGTTTTTAGGACTAGCTGGTTACTACAGAAGGTTCATCCAAGACTTTTCCAGAATAGCAAAACCCTTGACTGCATTAACGCATAAAGGGAAGAAATTTGAATGGAATGATGAACAAGAGAAAGCGTTTCAGTTATTGAAGAAAAAGCTAACTACGGCACCTATATTGTCATTGTCTGAAGGGAATGATGATTTTGTGATTTATTGTGACGCATCAAAGCAAGGTCTCGGTTGTGTATTAATGCAACGAACGAAGGTGATTGCTTATGCGTCTAGATAATTGAAGATTCACGAACAAAATTATACGACGCATGATTTGGAATTAGGCGCGGTTGTTTTTACATTAAAGACTTGGAGGCACTACTTATATGGGGTCAGAAGTATTATATATACCGACCACAAAAGTCTTCAACACATATTTAATCAGAAACAACTGAATATGAGGCAGCGTAGGTGGATTGAATTGTTGAATGATTACGACTTTGAGATTCGTTACCACCCGGGGAAGGCAAATGTGGTAGCCGATGCCTTGAGCAGGAAGGACAGAGAACCCATTCGAGTAAAATCTATGAATATAATGATTCATAATAACCTTACTACTCAAATAAAGGAGGCGCAACAAGGAGTTTTAAAAGAGGGAAATTTAAAGGATGAAATACCCAAAGGATCGGAGAAGCATCTTAATATTCGGGAAGACGGAACCCGGTATAGGGCTGAAAGGATTTGGGTACCAAAATTTGGAGATATGAGAGAAATGGTACTTAGAGAAGCTCATAAAACCAGATACTCAATACATCCTGGAACGGGGAAGATGTACAAGGATCTCAAGAAACATTTTTGGTGGCCGGGTATGAAAGCCGATGTTGCTAAATACGTAGGAGAATGTTTGACGTGTTCTAAGGTCAAAGCTGAGCATCAAAAACCATCAGGTCTACTTCAACAACCCGAAATCCCGGAATGGAAATGGGAAAACATTACCATGGATTTCATTACTAAATTGCCAAGGACTGCAAGTGGTTTTGATACTATTTGGGTAATAGTTGATCGTCTCACCAAATCAGCACACTTCCTGCCAATAAGAGAAGATGACAAGATGGAGAAGTTAGCATGACTGTATTTGAAGGAAGTCATCTCCAGACATGGAATACCAAAATATATTATCTCTGATAGGGATGGCAGATTTATTTCAAGATTTTGGCAGACATTTATGCAAGCATTAGGAACTCGTCTAGACATGAGTACTGCCTATCATCCACAAACTAATGGGCAGAGCGAAAGGACGATACAAACGCTTGAAGACATGCTACGAGCATGTGTTATTGATTTCGGAAACAGTTGGGATCGACATCTACCGTTAGCAGAATTTTCCTACAACAACAGCTACCATTCAAGCATTGAGATGGCGCCGTTTGAAGCACTTTATGGTAGAAAGTGCAGGTCTCCGATTTGTTGGAGTGAAGTGGGGGATAGACAGATTACGGGTCCGGAGATTATACAAGAAACTACCGAGAAGATCATCCAAATTCAACAACGGTTGAAAACCGCCCAAAGTCGACAAAAGAGCTACGCTGACATTAAAAGAAAAGATATAGAATTTGAAATTGGAGAGATGGTCATGCTTAAAGTTGCACCTTGGAAAGGCGTTGTTCGATTTGGTAAACGAGGGAAATTAAATCCAAGGTATATTGGACCATTCAAGATTATTGATCGTATCGGACCAGTAGCTTACCGACTTGAGTTACCTCAACAACTCGCGACTGTACAAAACACTTTCCACGTCTCGAATTTGAAGAAATGTTTTGCTAAAGAAGATCTCACTATTCTGTTAGATGAAATCCAAATCAACGAAAAACTCCAATTCATCGAAGAACCCGTCGAAATAATGGATCGTGAGGTTAAAAGACTTAAGCAAAACAAGATACCAATTGTTAAGGTTCGATGGAATGCTCGTAGAGGACCCAAGTTCACCTGGGAGCATGAAGATCAGATGAAGAAGAAATACCCGCATTTATTTCCAGAAGATACGTCAACACCTCCAACTACTTAAAATTTCGGGACGAAATTTATTTAACGGGTAGGTACTGTAGTGACCCGAACTTTTCCATGTTTATATATATTAATTGAGATTGATATTTACATGATTAAATGTTTCCAACATGTTAAGCAATCAAACTTGTTAAGACTTGATTAATTGAAATATGTTTCATATAGACAATTGACCACCCAAGTTGACCGGTGATTCACGAACGTTAAAACTTGTAAAAACTATATGATGACATATATATGGATATATATATATAGTTAACATGATACTATGATAAGTAAACATATCATTAAGTATATTAACAATGAACTACATATGTAAAAACAAGACTACTAACTTAATGATTTTTAAACGAGACATATATGTAACGATTATCGTTGTAAAGACATTTAATGTATATATATCATATTAAGAGATATTCATACATGATAATATCATGATAATATAATAATTTAAAATCTCATTTGATATTATAAACATTGGGTTAACAACATTTAACAAGATCGTTAACCTAAAGGTTTCAAAACAACACTTACATGTAACGACTAACGATGACTTAACGACTCAGTTAAAATGTATATACATGTAGTGTTTTAATATGTATTTATACACTTTTGAAAGACTTCAATACACTTATCAAAATACTTCTACTTAACAAAAATGCTTACAATTACATCCTCGTTCAGTTTCATCAACAATTCTACTCGTATGCACCCGTATTCGTACTCGTACAATACACAGCTTTTAGATGTATGTACTATTGGTATATACACTCCAATGATCAGATCTTAGCAGCCCATGTGAGTTACCTAACACATGTGGGAACCATCATTTGGCAACTAGCATGAAATATCTCATAAAATTACAAAAATATGAGTAATCATTCATGACTTATTTACATGAAAACAAAATTACATATCCTTTATATCTAATCCATACACCAACGACCAAAAACACCTACAAACACTTTCATTCTTCAATTTTCTTCATCTAATTGATCTCTCTCAAGTTCTATCTTCAAGTTCTAAGTGTTCTTCATATATTCTACAAGTTCTAGTTACATAAAATCAAGAATACTTTCAAGTTTGCTTGCTCACTTCCAATCTTGTAAGGTGATCATCCAACCTCAAGAAATCTTTGTTTCTTACAGTAGATTATCATTCTAATACAAGGTAATAATCATATTCAAACTTTGGTTCAATTTCTATAACTAAAACAATCTTATTTCAAGTGATGATCTTACTTGAACTTGTTTTCGTGTCATGATTCTGCTTCAAGAACTTCGAGCCATCCAAGGATCCGTTGAAGCTAGATCCATTTTTCTCTTTTCCAGTAGGTTTATCCAAGTAACTTAAGGTAGTAATGATGTTCATAACATCATTCGATTCATACATATAAAGCTATCTTATTCGAAGGTTTAAACTTGTAATCACTAGAACATAGTTTAGTTAATTCTAAACTTGTTCGCAAACAAAAGTTAATCCTTCTAACTTGACTTTTAAAATCAACTAAACACATGTTCTATATCTATATTATATGCTAACTTAATGATTTAAAACCTGGAAACACGAAAAACACCGTAAAACCGGATTTACGCCGTCGTAGTAACACCGCGGGCTGTTTTGGGTTAGTTAATTAAAAACTATGATAAACTATGATTTAAAAGTTGTTATTCTGAGAAAATGATTTTTATTATGAACATGAAACTATACCCAAAAATTATGGTTAAACTCAAAGTGGAAGTATGTTTTCTAAAATGGTCATCTAGACGTCGTTCTTTCGACTGAAATGACTACCTTTACAAAAACGACTTGTAACTTATTTCTCCGACTATAAACCTATACTTTTCTGTTTAGATTCATAAAATAGAGTTCAATATGAAACCATAGCAATTTGATTCACTCAAAACGGATTTAAAATGAAGAAGTTATGGGTAAAACAAGATTGGATAATTTTTCTCATTTTAGCTACGTGAAAATTGGTAACAAATCTATTCCAACCATAACTTAATCAACTTGTATCGTATATTATTTAATCTTGAGATACCATAGACACGTATACAATGTTTCGACCTATCATGTCGACACATCTATATATATTTCGGAACAACCATAGACACTCTATATGTGAATGTTGGAGTTAGCTATACAGGGTTGAGGTTGATTCCAAAATATATATAGTTTGAGTTGTGATCAATACTGAGATACGTATACACTGGGTCGTGGATTGATTCAAGATAATATTTATCGATTTATTTCTGTACATCTAACTGTGGACAACTAGTTGTAGGTTACTAACGAGGACAGCTGACTTAATAAACTTAAAACATCAAAATATATTAA
The DNA here is from genome assembly GCF_046630445.1 of Rutidosis leptorrhynchoides. Lineage (NCBI taxonomy): Eukaryota > Viridiplantae > Streptophyta > Magnoliopsida > Asterales > Asteraceae > Rutidosis > Rutidosis leptorrhynchoides. The sequence goes on from NC_092334.1 coordinate 156,641,418, forward strand.
AAGTGTTGTAAATATATTTTAAACATACTTTGATATATATGTATATATTGTTATAGGTTCGTGAATCAACCGGTGGCCAAGTCTTACTTCCCGACGAAGTAAAAATCTGTGAAAGTGAGTTATAGTCCCACTTTTCAAATCTAATATTTTTGGGATGAGAATACATGCAGGTTTTATAAATGATTTACAAAATAGACACAAGTACGTGAAACTACATTCTATGGTTGAATTATCGAAATCGAATATGCCCCTTTTTATTAAGTCTGGTAATCTAAGAATTAGGGAACAGACACCCTAATTGACGCGAATCCTAAAGATAGATCTATTGGGCCTAACAAACCCCATCCAAAGTACCAGATGCTTTAGTACTTCGAAATTTATATCATATCCGAAGGGTGTCCCGGAATGATGGGGATATTCTTATATATGCATCTTGTTAATGTCGGTTACCAGGTGTTCACCATATGAATGATTTTTATCTCTATGTATGGGATGTGTATTGAAATATGAAATCTTGTGGTCTATTATTATGATTTGATATATATAGGTTAAACCTATAACTCACCAACATTTTTGTTGACGTTTTAAGCATGTTTATTCTCAGGTGATTATTAAGAGCTTCCGCTGTCGCATACTTAAATAAGGACGATATTTGGAGTCCATGCTTGTATGATATTGTGTAAAAACTGCATTCAAGAAACTTATTTTGTTGTAACATATTTGTATTGTAAACCATTATGTAATGGTCGTGTGTAAACAGGATATTTTAGATTATCATTATTTGATAATCTACGTAAAGCTTTTTAAACCTTTATTGATGAAATAAAGGTTATGGTTTGTTTTAAAATGAATGCAGTCTTTGAAAAACGTCTCATATAGAGCTCAAAACCTCGCAACGAAATCAATTAATATGGAACGTTTTTAATCAATAAGAACGGGACATTTCAGTTTCAGGAAAATTATGTTTTTAGATGATTAAACGCTGATGGTAATATGGTGGAATATGAAAGATTCCCTGGTAACAATAAAAGAGCACGCGTATATATCAACGTTATAATAAGGTTGTTTCGTACGAAAAGTCGAAGTTGTCTTGCTGGAGCTGCGACAAAATTTGGCTATTTTGAAGAAGAACTGCAAAGTTATTTTGGGTAATAATAACACTAAAGAAATTAGCACAGTTATGAATTGAACGTTTACTCAGTTTTCGAGAGTCTTTCAAGTGCATTACTATATGCATCAATCTTTTCTTCCGTAAATGAAGTGCGGTTGGTTCATCCTCTCGATTGAGGTGTTTTCAAGAATCATGAAAGGTTTGAACGTAAAATGTAATCGTGAAGATACAAATGTTGTTTAAGACGAAATCAAGTGGCAACTTGAAGAATTGTTTAGTTTCATATATTATAATCAATATTTTAATTCATTTTAATTGTCCAATGTTATTAGTCCACATTCGATAGTCCACAGTTGACAGACCAATAATTCATATATAGTTTAATATATAATATTCGTATTAATTAATACGTGTCGTGACCCGTATACGTCTCAGACTCGATCACAACTCAAACTATATATATTATTGTAGAATCAACCTCAACCCTGTATAGAGAACTCGATCATTACTGCATATAGAGTGTCTATGGTGATTCCAAATAATATATATAGATGCGTCGATATGATATGTCAAAATCTTGTATACGTGTCCCGATATTTAAAGTGCGTAAAATATATAACAGAAAATTAAATAACGATAAATAAAGTGCGTAAAGTAAATAACAGAAATTTAATGACGATAAATAAAATTGCGAGAATGTAAATTGCGATAAAATAAATTGCGATAAATAAAATGTAATCAGTTAGCTAGGATTTTGTTAGCGTGGATTCTTAACAAAATTTCTCATAGTTAATTTGTTTGTTTCTAACAAATTTTATTTTGTCCAATATTTTCTTCATTATGCCACTTGTCAGATTCTGATAGGTCAAAATCCAAATATGAAATTGAATGAAAATGGTTATTCTGTGATGAACGGATTCGTATAGCTGTGGTTGCAAGTAGGATAGTAAATGACTGTTGAATCAGATTCGAAGAATGTACAGTGTAACTTATTAATGCGAAATCTAAATATTCCTCGGGTATTACCTACCCGTTAAAATATTTTCACCATTAACAGTTTGTACAATAAAAATTTTAATTACAATCTTTATGAAAATATATATACATATATATTTTCTTCAGACGTAATTATGGATTTAATGAGTCAATATGATATTAAACTCATTTGATTTACCGTTAGAATAAGAATATATAATCTCTAAAACATTAGAGGTAATCGCCATGTCGAACGAAGATAAATGATGTAGAACGATTCGTAGAACGATGATTATACTCGAGGTACAGAATGAGATGTTAAGGCATGGATTGTTGAAACTTGGGTTGTTGGTTGTACTGGTCCCATTGGTGCTGAGGCTGGTGATGGTACCGGTGTTGGTGATACAGCTGGTGCTTGCAAATTGTATATCGTGCTCTCTAAAGTTAATACTCGAGCTCGGAGTTCTCTAACTTCTTCTACTAACCCTGGTTGATTATTAGTGTGAGGTAGTGGTCGGATATCTTCTCTAGTTCCGTTAATGGTAGATTCAAGACGAAAAATTCTTGCAAATAGGGTATAAACGGTGTTGCGAACGGGTTCGCCGGTGAGCGGGTCAAGTACTCCAAGGTTAGGTGGTAAATTCGATTCATGATATGGAGTACCTTCTTCCCTTCTCCATAGGGTGAGTATGTCGCGAACCCACCCCCATTTTCTCCAGTAATCACGGTAGTTGATTGGTTGGTGTACTCCTGTCACGCTGTCTTCGGAGTCAGAGGAACTTGTTGATTCGTAGAGGCCATCTTACGCGATCTCAGGAAAGATTTTTGGTATGAAGAGTTTAGTGACAGCAATTTATAGTTGGATGGTATTCTCAATGCATAATTTGCATAGATATATATAGTACCAGGATCCCTTAAATTAAGGAGAAATTTACGAGAGATATCAGGCAAGGTCTACAGTAACAGATACGCTAAGATATGAATTGTCAGATACGCTAAGATATGAATTTTGTCTATACACTATTCATGCAGTCAATGCAGCAAGACGTGTCTAGACTAAGAATGATAAGCAGATAATTTTCGACACAAAATGATAAGCAAAACTTTTTGACATGCAGACACGGTCGAAGTCCAGACTTACTAATGCATCCTAACGACTTATCAGTTAGACACACTAATGCAGACCTGGTTTGCTAAGACCTCTGCTCTGATACCAACTGTGAAGACCCATCCTAATCCATCCGGACGAAATCCATATCGATTATAAACGATTCACAACAGTTGATTACATCGCGAGGTATTTGACCTCTATATGACACATTTTACAAGCATTGCATTCAATTTTAAAAGACATTCTTTCTTTACAACGAAAATTGACGGCATGCATACCATTTCAGAATATATATCCAACTATAATTGACTTAATAATAATCTTGATGAACTCGATGACTCGAATGCAACGTCTTTTGAAATATGCCATGAATGACTCCAAGTAATGTTTTTAAAATGAGCAAATGCACAGCGGAAGATTTCTTTCATACCTGAGAATAAACATGCTTTAAATTGTCAACCAAAAGGTTGGTGAGTTCATTAGTTTATCATAAATAATTATTTCATAATTTTAATAGACCACAAGATTTCATATTTCCATTTCTCATAAACATACGTCCCATGCATAGAGACAAAAATATCATTCATATGGATTGAACACCTGGTAACCGACATTCACAATATGCATATAAGAATATCCCCATCATTCCGGGATCCTCCTTCGGACATGATATAAATTTCGAAGTACTAAAGCATCCGGTACTTTAGATGGGGCTTGTTGGGCCCGATAGATCTATCTTTAGAGTTCGCGTCAATTAGGGTGTCTGTTCCCTAATTCTTAGATTACCAGACTTAATAAAAAGGGGCATACTCAGTTTCGATCATTCAACCGTATAATGTAGTTTCAATTACTTGTGTCTATTTCGTAAAATAGTTATAAAAACAGCGCATGTATTCTCAGTTCCAAATATATATATTGCAAAAGCATTTAAAAAGGGATTAATGAAACCCACCTAATTTATTTTGTAGTAAAAATACATATGACTATATTGAACAATGCAGGGTTGGCCTCGGATTCACGAACCTATATCAATTGTATATTTATTAAAACATATAATCGTAATCGAGCAAGTTTATATATATTATTATTAATAATATACTTGTTATATTTCATGTTATTTGGATCATTTTAATATATTTAATTTATATATTTTATATAGTTAATATTTATCATAATTTATATTATACATATATATGTAAGGTTTTATATATGATAACAATATATATTTGTGTATTAACTGATACATTTTATATATATAATTTAGTAATTATCATTTTAATAATAACCATATAATGATACGTAATATTAATATTATTCTAATGTATTGTTGTATAAAATATCTATTTGTAATAATACCAGTATTGACAAGAATGATAATAGTAATGATAATAATAATAGTAATAATATTAGTAGTAATAGTATCTATTTTAATGTATATGGTAATCTTAATAAAAATGCTAATTTTGATAATTTTAATTAAAATGATACTTTTAGTAAATGATAATAATATCAGTGCTAATAATACATATCAGATTTATCCTAAGTTTCTTATAATTTCTAAACTTATGACTACAGTTTCTATAACTTAAATTTGTAATCGTATTCATAATTGTACCTATATTCAAATAATTATGACCATTTTTCATAATTTTTATCGTATCACTTTTATTATTAATTTTGTAACATGAATGATGTTAATATGTTCATAATCATCTTAATGATGATAATCATAATATTACAATAATAGTCATAATAATATTAATAATAATAATAATACTAATACTAATACTAGTAATAATAATAATAATAATAATAATTTAGTGATAATAATAATAATACTTAATGATAATAAAATCTTGATTTTTAATTAGAGATCGTTTTAACAAAAACTTACTTCATGAAATAGGTTGCAAAACCCCTTTAGAAACTATCTGTGTACCTAATTGAATCTGAAACATCGAATTAAAAACGAATTTTGAAAAGAACTATTATTTTGACTTTTGAAAATATATCTTTGACTTCGAAATTCGACTTTGATTTTATGAATTAAGAACTGAAACTTTATATATAGATTAAATGAAGGATTTCTAACAATCCTCCATTTATAGATTTTTAAATGCGACACAGAATCGTGATTTGGCTCAAAAGTTGAAGAACGGGTTTTGCAGTCTGTTTAAAAAATATATTATTAATTTAACTAATTTAACAGTATTGGGTTGTTGAAATTGATATTGGAAATGGAAGGTAGTTCGAATGGATCCAATATTACAATGAATTAGTCAATCTTATAATGGAATCAGTCGACAGCCAGTACAAATATAACAGGAATTAAATAAGAAAAAAATATATAAAAGCAGATTACGTTATCTACTGAGTTTGGATGTTTTCTATTGATTGAATCACAATAGGGGACAGAAACAAGATAATGTTACAGATTGAGAGCTACTGATAACAGATCCTGATTCCAAATGAGTACGTTCTATAATATAATGTATATTAATATATTAATTATTAGTAATTATAATTAATTAAAATCCTATTAATAATTGAATTAATAATAATAATAATAGTAATAATAATAATAATGTTAATATTATCAAATAATACTAAAAATGATATCAATAATAATTTATAATAATAATAATACTAATTATTAATGGTAATAATAATATCCAATAATAATACTAATATTAATCATAAATACTAAAATTAAAATTTTATTATTAGTTATAATACTAATGATATTAATAATCTTAATAAAGATAATAATAATACATAACCATTTATAGTAATTAAAATTATAATCTTACTACTAATTATGATATGAATAATGATAACAACAATACTAATAACACTAATATTAATAGTAGTTATGTAACAATTCAGTTGTATCAATTTCATATTTATGTAATATACAAAATATTAATAATAACTTTGTTATTATTAACTACATATTCTAATAATAGTAGTGAAAGTAATATTAATATTAGTAAAGGTAACAACTTAATTGCATTAGATTTCTTATCTATATCTATTATCTATAACAGTATAACTAATACTGATATTAATTATTAATATTAATATTAGTATTAATAATAATAATGAAAGTAATAAAATCTTATTTAATTTGTTTAATAATATATTGTTAATTATGTAATATTTAATAATCATATAATATATTATATAGTAACTTTTACTGAATCTTTATCATTTAACTATATATATATTATTTAATAATATACATAAATCTCATATGTCTATATATTCATTTTAAATTTTACTTAATTATTTTGTATCTTATTTAACATATCTAATTCCAATGTTTAAATTATATTTTATAATTTTAAATTACTACACATATTTATATTTACATATATATATATGTACAATTTTATTTACAAACAATGGTTCGTGAATCATCGAAATTAGTCAGAGAGTAATTGATTACGTGACTATAGTTCCAAAACTTTTGAGGTTAAAAATTACAGACTTTGCTTATCTTGTCGGAAACATATAAAGATAAAGTTTAAATTTAGTCAGAAATTCATGGGTCGTCACAGAGAATACATGCGGATTTTATGTTTTACATACTAGGCACGAGTACTTAAACTTATATATGTGTGGGTTATACAACGGCATAAACATTCCCTTTAGCTCGGTAACGTTTAATCATTGGTTTTTGAACCGTGAACGCGAATCTTAGATATGGATCCATAGAGTTTGACATCCCCACTCGGGCTAGTAGCGCTAGCATTTAACGAGTGTTTAATACTTCGTAGACATACGCACTTGCCAAGTGTACTTTCAGGGGGTATAAACATTAAGTTAGTTACCAAGTGCCCACGGTTAACATATACTTTATCATACTGTTTTGAAATGCTCTTTGTAGCACTGAAATCTCGTGGCCTACCTTACATACTATTATACTTAAACTATAGCTCACCAACCTTTGTGTTGACGTTTTAAAGCATGTTTTTCTCAGATGCTTGAGGTTAGCTTCCACTGTGTACTAGTCATGCTGTAGACACCCGCTGCTTAGAGTTGTTATCGCATGAACTACTTTATTTTGCATTCAAACATTAGTACTTTTGAACTATGACTTGTAACGACCGTTGTGGTCACATACACTTATTATTTGCTTCTACTTAGTGAAGCATGCTTTTGGATTGTAAAACATTCGATGTTGGTTTAGACATCACTTTATTATTGAATGCAAACTCTTTTTGAAAACGCATATAGTACTTAACCTTGTAATGATCCTGTTGTTGATGATTCGTGCACGATGGTTTTGTACGGGGCATCACACTACTACTTCCAACTAAATTTCGGGACGACATTTCTTTTAAGGTGTGGGTAATGTAACATCCCGCATTTTTCCATTAAAATTATTTTAACGCCCGTCTTTTTATTTTATTAATATCTTTCATATCTAGATTCGTATCCTCCGTTAGCTAATGTTCTTAATATTTCCGTTATTGGATTTTAACATCTCCCGTTTACTCTCGCGTATTTAAATTAATTCGTTAGGTTAATTCACGCACCCGCTTTGAAACTTGAGGGACTAAACTTTCCAAGAGACCAAACTCTTGACTAGGTCAACTAGTCAACCATGAACTCTCATCCATTCATTCACCTCCTCCTCTCTTTCAATACTTCAAATTTTTCTCTCAAACACTAATTCAAAGATTCATCATCCATTTCCAATCTAGCAATCAAACATCAAAACAAATTACATATTTGGAATCCTTGCATCTTCCTCTTCAATTCCATACCGATTTCATCAAGTTTGGCTACTATTGACGGACACATGGACCCTACGGAGATTCCAGCTCCGTCTGCTCCCTGATCCTCGGAGTCACAGCCCCTCATCGGTGGTGTTGTGTGTAGTGACCCGAACTTTTCCGAACCTTTCTATGATTATATGTTTAATGAAAACTATATTTACATGATTGAATGTTCCCAACATGTTAAGCAATCAAACTTGTTAAGACTTGGTTAATTGAAACGGAAATTTTGTAAACGTCTGATTACCCAGTTTGACCAATGATTCACGAACGCTATAAGTTGTATATGACATGATGATACATAAATGAATAAATATATATGTTTAACTTGATATAATGATCATCAAGTATCTCATTAAAAATAGTAACAATAAGTTATATACTTAAAAAGGAGACTATTGACGTATGAAATTCGAAACGATACATATAACGATTATCGTTATAACCACCTCTTACTAAATATATATGAAGCATATTAATACATTGTTATATTATATATAACATGATAATATGATAATTAAATATATCATTAAGTGTATTAACAATGAACTACATAAGTAAAAACAAGACTACTAACTTAAGGATTTCGAAACGAGACATATATGTAACGATTATCGTTGTAACGACATTTAAATGTATATATCATATTAAGATATATTAATATATCATAATATCATGATAATATAATAATTTAAAATCTCATTTGATATTATAAACTTTGGGTTAACAACATTTAACAAGATCGTTAACCTAAAGGTCTCAAAACAACACTTACATGTAACGACTAATGATGACTTAACGACTCAGTTAAAATGTATATACATGTAGTGTTTTAATATGTATTCATAAACTTTTGAAAGACTTCAAGACACTTATCAAAATACTTCTACTTAACAAAAATGCTTACAATTACATCCTCGTTCAGTTTCATCAACAATTCTACTCGTATGCACCCGTATTCGTACTCGTACAATACACAGCTTTTAGATGTATGTACTATTAGTATATACACTCCAATGATCAGCTCTTAGCAGCCCATGTGAGTCACCTAACACATGTGGGAACCATCATTTGGCAACTAGCATGAAATATCTCATAAAATTACAAAATTATGAGTAATCATTCATGACTTATTTACATGAAAACAAAATTACATATCCTTTATATCTAATCCATACACCAACGACCAAAAACACCTACAAACACTTTCATTCTTCAATTTTATTCATCTAACTGATCTCTCTCAAGTTCTAACTTCAAGTTCTAAGTGTTCTTCATAAATTCTACAAGTTCTAGTTACATAAAATCAAGAATACTTTCAAGTTTGCTAGCTCACTTCCAATCTTGTAAGGTGATCATCCAACCTCAAGAAATCTTTGTTTCTTACAGTAGGTTATCATTCTAATACAAGGTAATAATCATATTCAAACTTTGGTTCAATTTCTATAAGTATAACAATCTTATTTCAAGTGATGATCTTACTTGAACTTGTTTTCGTGTCATGATTCTGCTTCAAGAACTTCGAGCCATCCAAGGATCCGTTGAAGCTAGATCCATTTTTCTCTTTTCCAGTAGGTTTATCCAAGGAACTTAAGGTAGTAATGATGTTCATAACATCATTCGATTCATACATAAAAAGCTATCATATTCGAAGTGGTAAACTAGTAATCACTAGAACATAGTTTAGTTAATTCTAAACTTGTTCGCAAATAAAGTTAATCCTTCTAACTACACTTTTAAAATCAACTATACACATGATCTATATCTATATTATATGCTAACTTAATTATTTAAAACCCGAAAACACGATAAACACCATAAAACCGGATTTACGCCGTCGTAGTTACAACCGGGGGCTGTTTTGGTTTGGATAATTAAAAACTATGAAAAACTTTGATTTAAAAGCTATACTTCTGGGAAAATTATTTTTCTTATGAACATGAAACCATATCCAAAAATCATGGTTAAACTCAAAGTGAAAGTATGTTTTTCAAAACAGTCATCAAGATGTCGTTCTTTCGACGGAAATGACTACCTCTTTCAAAAACGACTTGTAACTTGTATTTCTAACTATAAACCTATACTTTTTCTGTTTAGATTCATAAAATAGAGTTCAATATGAAACCATAGCAATTTGATTCACTCAAAACGGATTTAAAATGAAGAAGTTATGGGTAAAACAAGATTGGATAATTTTTCTTGTTGTAGCAACGTGAAAATTGGTAACAAATCTATATTAATCATATCATAGCTAACTTATATTGTATTATACATGTATTCTAATATATTATGTAATCTTGGGATACCATAGACACGTATGCAAATGTTTTGACATATCATATCGACCCATGTGTATATATTATTTGGAACAACCATAGACACTCTATATGCAGTAATGTGGGAGTTAGCTATACAGGGTTGAGGTTGATTCCAAAAATATATATACTTTGAGTTGTGATCTAGCCTGAGACGTGTATACACTGGGTCGTGGATTGATTCAAGATAATATATATCAATTTTTTTTCTGTACATCTAACTTTGGACAACTAGTTATAGGTTACTAACGAGGACAGCTGACTTAATGAACTTAAAACATCAAAATGTATTAAAAGTGTTGTAAATATATTTTGAACATACTTTGATATATATGTACATATTTGTTATAGGTTCGTGAATCGATCAGTGGCCAAGTCTTACTTCCCGACGAAGTAAAAAAAATCTGTGAAAGTGAGTTATAGTCCCACTTTTAAAATCTAATATTTTTGGGATGAGAATACATGCAGGTTTTATAAATGATTTACAAAATAGACACAAGTACGTGAAACTACATTCTATGGTTGAATTATCGAAATCGAATATGCCCCTTTTTATTAAGTCTGGTAATCTAAGAATTAGGGAACAGACACCCTAATTGACGCGAATCCTAAAGATAGATCTATTGGGCCTAACAAACCTCATCTAAAGTACTGGATGCTTTAGTACTTCAAAATTTATATCATATCCGAAGGGTGTCCCGGAATGATGGGGATATTCTTAAATATGCATCTTGTTAATGTCGGTTACCAGGTGTTCACCATATGAATGATTTTTATCTCTATGTATGGGATGTGTATTGAAATATGAAATCTTGTGGTCTATTATTATGATTTGATAATATATAGGTTAAACCTATAACTCACCAACATTTTTGTTGACGTTTTAAGCATGTTTATTCTCAGGTGATTATTAAGAGCTTTCGCTGTCGCATACTTAAATAAGGACGAGATTTGGAGTCCATGCTTGTATTATATTGTGTAAAAACTGCATTCAAGAAACTTATTTTGTTGTAACATATTTGTATTGTAAACCATTATGTAATGGTCGCGTGTAAACAGGATATTTTAGATTATCATTATTTGATAATCTACGTAAAGTTTTTTAAACCATTATTGATGAAATAAAGGTTATGGTTTGTTTTAAAATGAATGCAGTCTTTGAAAAACGTCTCATATAGAGGTCAAAACCTCGCAACGAAATCAATTAATATGGAACGTTTTTAATCAATAAGAACGGGACATTTCAGTTGGTATCCGAGCGTTGGTCTTAGAGAACCAGAATTTTGCATTAGTGTGTCTTATCGAGTTTGTTAGGATGCATTAGTGAGTCTGGAATTCGACCGTGTTTACTTGAAAAATGATTGCTTAACAAATTTTGTTGGAAACTATATATTTTTAACATGTGAATATTATGTGATATATTAATCTCTTAACGCGTTTGATATTATGTGATAGATGTCTACCTCTAGAACAAGTCCCGTTGACTCACCTAATAATAATGAAGAGTCAAATGTAAATTGGAATGATTCGTGGACTGATTCACAAGTTCCCGAAGAGGAACCGGAAGAAGAGTCGGAACCGGAAGAAGAATCGGAACCGGAAGAAGAAATAGAACCAGTGGGGGAAATAATAAAATGGTTAAGTAGAAGAAAATCCTCAACCAACCGACCAAAGTTAATTTTGGTCAATGGTGTTTCCGCCAAGGAAGCAAAGTATTGGGAGGATTACCAATTCTCCGATGAATCGGATCCCAACAAGGATTCCGATGATGTTATAGAAATTACCCCAACACAATTTAATAAGGCAAAAGAGAACAATAAGGGAAAGGGCATAAAAATAGAGAAATTTGATTCCAAACCCGATGAACTTTATATGTATCGTCAACACCCGTATTTCTTAAGTTGTGACAATAACCCGAGAACCTCTAAACCACCAGGTTTTTCTAAACCAATGTGGAAAACGACGGCTCGTGTTAGGGGAACATCATATATCCCTAAAAACTTGGCAAAACGAACCAAAACCGAAGAAGAAGAAATGAGCGAGTTGGAATAAGATAGTTGTATTCGTGTGGTGTAATATATGTAATATAGTTTGCTTATGCTTTATGATATATGTAAAAATTGCTTGTATTAATAAGTATTTTTTTTATGAATCTAACTCTTGTCTATTTTACAGTATAAAAACACAAAATGGATAGACAACCCAATATTTTAAGAGACCTACCCAGAGACATGATTGATGAAATCTTGTCTAGAGTCGGTCAGAATTCCTCGGCACAACTATTTAAGGCGAGATCAGTTTGTAAGACATTCGAAGAACGTTCCAAGAATGCCTTGGTTTATAAAAGGCTTTCATTCGAAAGATGGGGAATATCACATTGGGAAATCCATAAGTTACGATGTGTTTACTTTGACACATATATTGCGGGGAACCTAAATGCTATTTTACGCAACGGGTTAAGAAATTATTTTGACTCAATATATCCGAACATAGGACTTCGTGATTTAGAAAAAGCGGCTAACATGCAACATAAAGAAGCATGTTATGCTTACGGATTAGTAATGTTCGCTTCTCACCAAAGTGAGAACAAGAACATCGGGCTACAACTATTAAACAAAACGTTCCCACAAGTGACGGAGTCGGTAATTGGGGTAAGAAATGAGGTTTTTAGATTGTTACGGGACTGTTGGACATTACGTAACCCTCATCCCTTTGACGACGTTACAACACGCTGTCTTATCAACGCCCATAACGGTTATGTTCCACAAGACCAAGGATGGGAAGTAGTCCTAGTAAAACCAGAATGCATGACTTGTTTCTGGACGTATGAATTACGTGTCTTTATTGCCTTTGCTGAACGACTTGTGTACTAGCTAGAATTATCTTCACAACTATCTTGTATCAAAGTTATTGTGTGCTATATTTCATGCTATATGTAAAATAAGCGGTATTGTAAGTTTGCAAGTTATTGTATAAAGGTTTGAATATGATTTTTTTTTTTTTTTTTTGTGATTAGTTTTTCATATAGAATTGTAGTAGTTGAAATGGTATGTTAGCTACTAAGTATGAACTTAACGGGTAGGTACTACCCGAATTAAAGAGTATAAAACGCTAATATGAAGAAAGAGCTTTTATAAATAAGTTCATATTACGCTACGAAATACTGTTGACTACTCTTGATATTCTATATGATTAACTCGTTTCATTTGACTATTTTGAAGGAAATGGCACAGACTACTCGACACACATTGAATATGAGCGAAGAGGAATTTTGTGCCTTTCTTGCTTCAAACATAGCCGCAGTACAGGCTGCGCTACATACCAATAATAACCTTGGATCTAGCAGTACAGGAAATCGTGTAGAATGCACCTACAAAGAATTCACTGCCTGCAAACCTTTGGAATTTGATGGAACCGAAGGACCGATCGGATTGAAACGGTGGACCAAGAAGGTCAAATCGGTGTTTGCCATAAGTAAGTGTACTGAAGAGGACAAAGTGAAGTACGCTACGCATACCTTCACAGGTTCTGCGTTAACATGGTGGAATACCTATCTAGAGCAAGTGGGACAAGATGATGCTTACGCACTACCGTGGTCAGCATTCAAGCACTTGATGAACGAGAAGTACCGTCCCAGAACCGAGGTCAATAACTCAAGACAGAACTTAGAGGGTTACGAACCCAAGGATTTGATATTACCATGTACGAAAGATGATTCACAGAATTATGCCTATTGTGTCAGGGAGCGTTCGAAGATGAGAAAGAGAAGATCGACGCGTTTGTGAAAGGATTACCGGAAAGAATCCAAGAAGATATAAGTTCACACGAGCCTGCCTCCATACAACAGGCATGTAGAATGGCTCACAAACTAGTGAACCAGATTGAAGAAAGAATTAAAGAACAAACTGCTGAAGAGGCCAATGTGAAGCAAGTTAAAAGAAAGTGGGAGGAAAACGGTGATAAGAATCACCAATACTGAAGGTATTTCATATGCCCGAGAGACATATTAAATTAATGTGGCTAATGTGTTATGATCCAAGTCGGGTCATACCCAATAACAAACTTACCGACACTTTATTCGTATTTAATTTTAGCGGTTGGATCGTTGATTAAATACACGACACTTGAACTTTAAAGAAAAGGTTTCTTAAATAATGTTACTTGATATGTTTATATATAAGTTATGAAATAACTTATATAACAAGGATTTAATTATTTATAGGTTAAATAATTAAGTTATGTCACATTTTATAAAATTGGTTTTATAAAATATACATAACAAATAATATACATGTTTATATAATGTGTTTTATAAAATTAAGTTTTATAAAAACTGATTTTATAAAATCAGTTTTTTTTTTTTTATATATAATGTATATTATAAAATAATCCTTGTAATGGCATTGGGAGTTCAAGAAGCATGCTAGAGATTCCATTTGATGCCCATGCTTTCCCAATTCCTATAACATGCAAACACACATCAAGACATCAAGACACTAAGCAAAAAAAAACTGCAAAAACACCTCCATTCTGCTACTGCAGCTGCCGTGGGTTTAAGCAAGGAGAAAAGGATTCTCAAGTTGATTTTGCAAGTCACATTCAAGTGTAATTAAATCCTAACCAAAGCTAGGGTGTTGGTGCACAAGTTTGGGATATAATCTCTTGAGGTTTCATCCATTTGAAGCTCCATTCAACATCATCATCTTCATCATTTACTAAGCAAGCTTGGAGTAGGTATAATCTCTTTACTTGCTTGTAGTTTGTAAGTATTATTTCACAACTTGATCCATGGGATTTAACTTTAAAATGGTTTAAAGATTAACAAGTTAAAATGTAACTAACATGCTTCCGCTTTGATATGTTTCTTAAAATGGTTTAAGTATATTATGAACTTGTTAAATCCCAACATTGGTATCTAGAGCCGAAGTTGTTGAAATATGCTTCGAGATGGTTATTAAACCCACTATAATTTTGCATTCTATGAACATGCATGAAGTAGAATGTAAAATTTTCGGTTTTGGGTGGTTGTCATTTTGGCCAAAATCACTTGTGATTCTGCATTCTGTACTGCAAATCACTTGTGATTCTGTACTGCCAATCACTTGTGATTCTGTGTTGCCGATCACTTGTGATTCTGTACTGCCAATCACTTGTGATTCTGTGTTGCCGATCACTTGTGATTCTGTATTGCCAATCACTTGTGATTCTGTATTGCCTATCACTTATGTTGATGATGTTCACAATCTAAGCCTTGACCTTGTGTTTGGTTGCATGCATGGTTGATTGATATTTATTCAATTGGTTTGTAATAATATTTATTCATTTGGCATGTAATAATTCATTTGGTTATGTAATTTATTTTATATTTGGTATGTAAAATAGATTAGGTTGTATTTTCATTTTTTAGAGAAAAATGTATTAGGATATATTTTTTTGTAAAAGATGAAGATGCAAGATGAAGAACACAAGAAGAAGCATTTGGATGCAAGATTGAGTGGGAGATTTTGAAATCTCTAACTTTGAGTTATAACCCCTTAACCGGTGGCATTTGTTTTCGGCTAAACAAATGCCTACCAAAATGGCTAGATTGTGAACATCTTTGTTTTGCATGCGTGGTTGTTTTAATTTCTTGTATGATTGTGGATTGTGTGTTTGTATGCTACAAGTTAATCACACAAGTTAACAACAAACAAAACTAAAATTTAATTGGTTAAATTAGACGTTATTAATCACATGCAAAACGACAATTTAAAATGGTTAAATTGAAATGGCTAAAAGGACATTAATAAACGGTTATTAAGATCATGATAAGGATCATATATATAAAATGGTTTACATCATGTAATTGGTTTAATTACAAGACATGAAAATGGATTTCATAAGTACCATACACTAAATGCATGTTGGTGTATAGCAAAATGTTTTCTTAAACTAGAATTTATGAAAACTTAAAATCCCTTTACAAATACAAGGTAAACAAGTTAAACGCCATCCTTTTGTGGGAACACTTGAACATAGTAGTGAACTCATAATGGGATAAAGGTCACCTAACCATTATGAACTAGCTAATATGCTTAAGGTAAAATTCGCACACTTGTGGGATAAAGGTCACCTAACCACTTGTATGTTAATTTTACATGTTTTCACAAGTAGGACGACTTGATTTGGGAGTCATGAACTTAGGGTCACCGAAGCATGATGAACAAATAGGCGTTGATGGGATAAATATGCCATGCAAAAGGATTGCATGATCCCAAAACTTAGAAGTTGCAAAAGGATTGAAATTGTCATATAATGACTACCTAGCTAAATCAAATGACGGGATAAAGGTCACCTAACCGAAATTTGGTTTACCGTTGGATTCTAATATTTAATAAGTCAATTATAATAAGAGGGTATTGTTTATTAAAATTAAAATCGATACTTAAACGAACTTTGTTAATTTTGTAGATGGCCGCCAATAACAACAACAACATTCCAAACGCACCACTTAACCTGAACCACCTATCATTAAGGTCTCTCTTAGAGAAAGACAAACTCAACCATACAAACTTTATGGATTGGTTCCGCAATCTTCGGATTGTCCTCAAACAAGAGGATAAAATGTATGTGCTTGAGGACCCCATTCCCGATCAACCGGATGAGAATGATGTGGAGGCAATGGCCTCTTACGATAAGTATTGCCACGACTCCCTTCAAGTCTCATGCTTAATGCTTGGGACTATGATTCCCGAACTCTAAAAGGATTTCGAGCATCATAGTGCATACGACATGATAACGCAATTGAAGGAGATGTTCCTCCAACAAGCGCGTGTCGAACGCTTCGAAACGGTTCGAGCGCTACATGCTTGTCGTATGGACGATACCCAATCGGTTTCATCTTATGTACTCAAGATGAAAAGCCTTATCGATCGTGCTAACCGTCTTAACCTAAACATATCTAATGAGTTAGCCACCGATCTTATCCTTAACTCCCTATCAAAAAGGTTTGATCAATTTGTAATTAATTACAATATGAATGGGATGGATAAGAGCATAGGTGAGCTTCACGGTATGCTTAGAACGGCAGAAACTAGCATGGGTAAAAGGGCTTTACCCGTGTTAGCAATCGATCAAGGTGGGTCCAAAGGTAAGACCTCTAAGCCAAAGGTGGCTAAGAAAAAAGGACCCGCTTATCAAGGCAAAGGGAAGGGGAAGATGGTTACCCCAACCATCAACAAGGCCAAGAAGCAAAAGGTCACCGAGAAGGCAAACCCCAAGGAAGACCCATGTTTCGGTTGCGGTGAGATGGGTCATTGGAAACGAAACTGTCCGGTCTACCTTAAGGAGTTGAAGGACAAGAGGGATGCAGGGCAAACCTCAGGTAATATATATATGGTATATATAGAGCTAAGTATTACTTCTTCTAATACATGGGTATTAGACACTGGATGTGGAACTCATATTTGCAATTCTTTGCAGGGGTTCAAAAGAAGTGATCATAAGGCGGGAACATCAAGTCTCTATATGGGCAATGGTGCAAAGGTGCATGTTAAAGCTCAAGGAGATTTTATTTTGAAGCTTCCAAGTGGATTGGAACTTATTTTAGAAAATGTTTTGTATGCTCCGGATTTGTGTAGAAACATTATTTCTATTTCTCGCTTAAAACAATGTGGTTACGTTGTTAATTTTATTGATGATGATATTCATGTTTCTAAAGATAATGTATTCTATTTCAAGGCTTCGCCTTCAAATGGAATTTATGAATTGGTTCATGATGACACATCATCTAGTAGCTCAATGTACCATACAAGCACCAAGAAACTCAAAAGGGATTTGAGTGATTCCTACTTATGGCATTGTCGCCTTGGTCACATAAACAAGAACCGAATACATACACTTCAAAAGAATGGACTTTTGAAATCAAATGAAATGGATTCGTTTGAAGTATGTGAATCTTGTTTACAAGGCAAGATGACTAAAGCACCTTTCAAAGGGACCTATGAAAGGGCTAAAGATTTATTGGGATTAATACATTCGGATGTATGTGGACCCTTTAAACCCATGACTAGGAAAGGTGAAAGATACTTTGTTACTTTCATTGATGACTTTAGCCGTTTCGGATATGTCTACTTATTAAGACACAAGGACGAAACGTTTGAAGCATTCAAAGAATATCAAAACGAAGTACAAAATCAACTCAATAAGACAATTAAGGTACTACGTACCGATAGAGGAGGTGAATACCTAAGCGATGCCTTCCAAGATCATCTTAGGAGTTGTGGGATTATCTCACAACTTACTCCACCCGGAACACCCCAACTTAATGGAGTTTCCGAAAGGAGGAACCGAACCCTAATGGATATGGTTCGATCTATGATGGCAAGAAGCTCGTTGCCTCTATCATTTTGGGGTTATTGTCTAAGCTCCGCGGCTCGTATTTTAAATATGGCCCCAACCAAGAAGGTGGAACGAACTCCTCATGAGATGTGGTTTGGAAAACCTCCTTCTCTTTCATACTTGAAAGTATGGGGATGTGAAGCTTATCCTAAGCGTTATGTAGCAAATAAGCTACATGCTCGATCCACAAAGTGTATCTTCATAGGATATCCCAAAGATGACATGGGATATTACTTCTATGATCCATCCGAGCAAACCGTATTTGTTGCTCGGAAAGCGGAATTCCTTGAAACCAAGTTCCTTATGGAAGGTGATGGTGAAAGGAAGATAGATCTTGTAGAGGTACAAGATCAAGCCGATGATACACAATTGGTTGGCACTAGTACTCAACATGAGGATGTTGAAAATGATCAAGTGGATGATCAAGATACACAAGACGTTCGAAGATCTAGTAGGATTAGTAATCCTCCCGAGAGATATGGGTTTCTCGTGGAAGGTTGCTATACGGTTGATTTGGATGAACCAACAAACTACAAAGATGCTTTATCAAGAATTGATAAAGATAAATGGCAGGAAGCCATGAACGCCGAGATGCAATCCATGTATGAAAACCAAGTTTGGGAACTTGTTGTGCAACCTCCTAGCTCCAAGCTAGTTGATTGCAAATGGCTTTTCAAGAAGAAAACCGACATACATGGAAACTTGGATACATACAAAGCTAGACTTGTAGCAAAAGGTTTCACTCAAACTCAAGGGGTTGATTATGATGAAACTTTCTCGCCAGTGGCAATGCTAAAGTCTATTAGGATATTATTTGCCATTGCTGCTCACTACGACTATGACATATGGCAAATGGATGTCAAAACCGCTTTCCTAAATGGATATCTTATGGAAGATGTCTATATGGTTCAGCCTGAAGGTTTTGTTGATCCAAAATATCCTAAAAGGGTATGCAAATTAAAGAAGTCAATCTACGGATTGAAACAAGCATCTAGAATGTGGAATCATCGTTTTAATGAGGAAGCCGAGAAATTTGGCTTCATTAAAAATGGTGATGAAGCTTGTGTATATAAGAAAGCTAGTGGGAGCACTATCATGTTCCTTGTACTATATGTGGATGATATATTATTATTTGGGAATGATATTACCACAATGCAAGGAGTCAAAACTTGGCTAAAGAGTTGCTTCTCCATTAAGGATCTTGGAGACGCACAATACATATTGGGGATAGGGATCTATAGGAATAGATCCAAGAGATTGATAGGTTTAAGTCAAAGTACATACATTGATAAAATCTTGAAAAGGTTCAAGATGGAAAACTCTAAGAAAGGTTTGGTACCTATTCAAAGAGGAACCGTTCTCAATTCATCTCAGTGTCCTACCACGAAAGATGAACAAGAGAGAATGAAGAAAGTCCCATACGCATCTGCTATTGGGTCTATCATGTATGCGATGATATGTACGAGACCGGATGTGTCATGCGCTCTAAGCTTGACAAGTAGATACCAGAATAACCCAGGAAACAGTCATTGGATTGCTGTTAAAAGTATATTGAAATACCTTAGGAGAACTAAGGATATGTTCCTAATATATGGGTCTGGTGAGGAGGAACTCGCCGTAAAAGGTTACGTGGACGCGAGTTTCCAAACTGATCGAGATGACTCTCGATCACAATCCGGTTATGTCTTCATGTTAAATGGTGGTGCAGTCTCTTGGAAGAGTTCAAAACAGGATGTTGTTGCGTTATCCACTACAGAGTCGGAGTACATTGCCGCCTCACTGGCAGCTCAGGAAGCTGCATGGATGAAGAAATTCATCGACGACTTAGGAGTGGTCCCTTCCATTCAGGACCCTCTTGAGATCTTTTGTGACAACGAGGGTGCGATTGCTCAAATCAAGGAACCTCGTGCCCATCAAAAGACTCGTCACATTGAGCGGAGATTCAACTACATAAGGGATGAAGTTGAAAAAGGAAAGATATGTATTCGCAAAGTTCATACAGATCATAATGTTGCGGATCCACTCACGAAGCTTTTACATGGGCCAAAACATGAGGGACATGTTTGTGCATTAGGGCTTCGATATTCTAGTGATTGGATATGATCTATTTTATGTATTGTACCGGAACGAAATTATTCAAACTCATTAATATAACTATGGTGTTAATTTATTTGAGTTATGTTCCTATGTTGCATATTTCATCCATGAATAAGCAATTATTCTAAATTTCCATAGTCGATCACATTTGTGGGAACAAGTGTGAGGTTTAGACTATTATGAACTCGGATTGGTATACATTCATAGGTTGAATGTGGGGCAAGGTAGCAACCAAGGTTCATAGATATTTGTGGGAAACAAATATTGGAAGACCCGCTCTCAAGAATTACTGAATAGAGCCTTTGTGGTTGATCACATGTAATCTTGAGTAAAGGCGAATATCATTGTATCCTCTGACCTGAGATACATATTGGGTTCGGATATTCACCAAGTACTGTGCCTTGATTCTTTCCTTTGCTATTCTGAAACATGGTAGTACATAAGGAAGAACTCAGGTATATTACAAAGTGTATATCTAGGACGTATGTAGTCAAGATGGAATTTGTCCCTCTTATTCGTTGAGAGTCAGATGTCTAAGGCCTGAAAAGTTAAATCTATAAGAGAGTGATCACTCTGTATCTCTTGGATTTAACATGACATCTAGGACGAAAGGAAATAATGAAAGATTCACCTACATATATCAGTTCGAGTAGGGAGCTCGAAAGGGATGATGTTATTGAATGGCACAAAGTCATAACATATTAGGGGTGATGGACGGTGTGTTAGGCTGTATCCATCATTTGCATTAATTTCTTATGTTTCTCGTGCAAGTGGGAGATTGAAGGTATTTCATATGCCCGAGAGACATATTAAATTAATGTGGCTAATGTGTTATGATCCAAGTCGGGTCATACCCAATAACAAACTTACCGACACTTTATTCGTATTTAATTTTAGCGGTTGGATCGTTGATTAAATACACGACACTTGAACTTTAAAGAAAAGGTTTCTTAAATAATGTTACTTGATATGTTTATATATAAGTTATGAAATAACTTATATAACAAGGATTTAATTATTTATAGGTTAAATAATTAAGTTATGTCACATTTTATAAAATTGGTTTTATAAAATATACATAACAAATAATATACATGTTTATATAATGTGTTTTATAAAATTAAGTTTTATAAAAACTGATTTTATAAAATCAGTTTTTTTTTTTATATATAATGTATATTATAAAATAATCCTTGTAATGGCATTGGGAGTTCAAGAAGCATGCTAGAGATTCCATTTGATGCCCATGCTTTCCCAATTCCTATAACATGCAAACACACATCAAGACATCAAGACACTAAGCAAAAAAAAACTGCAAAAACACCTCCATTCTGCTACTGCAGCTGCCGTGGGTTTAAGCAAGGAGAAAAGGATTCTCAAGTTGATTTTGCAAGTCACATTCAAGTGTAATTAAATCCTAACCAAAGCTAGGGTGTTGGTGCACAAGTTTGGGATATAATCTCTTGAGGTTTCATCCATTTGAAGCTCCATTCAACATCATCATCTTCATCATTTACTAAGCAAGCTTGGAGTAGGTATAATCTCTTTACTTGCTTGTAGTTTGTAAGTATTATTTCACAACTTGATCCATGGGATTTAACTTTAAAATGGTTTAAAGATTAACAAGTTAAAATGTAACTAACATGCTTCCGCTTTGATATGTTTCTTAAAATGGTTTAAGTATATTATGAACTTGTTAAATCCCAACAAATACAACAACAACAACAATTACAACAATAATCGCAACAACTATCCCATCAATCGCAACTACAACAAACGGCCCAACAACAACAACAACGACAACAACAACAACAACAACAACAACAACAACAACAACAACAACAACAACAACAACAACAACAACAACAACAACAACAACAACAACAACAACAACAACAACAACAACAACAACAACAACAACAACAACAACAACAACAACAACAACAACAACAACAACAACAACAACAACAACAACAACAACAACAACAACAACAACAACAACAACAACAACAACAACAACAACAACAACAACAACAACAACAACAACAACAACAACAACAACAACAACAACAACAACAACAACAACAACAACAACAACAACAACAACAACAGCAACTGCAACAATCATCCCAACAACAATAATAACCGCAACAACAACAACAATCAGAAGCAGCTATGTCAAAGGTGTGAAAAGTATCACTCGGGGTTCTGCACCAAATTTTGCAACAAGTGTAAAAGAAATGGTCATAGCGCGGCGAAGTGTGAGGTCTACGGACCAGGGGTTAATAGAATGAAAGGAACAAATGGTGTCGGAACGAGTAATGGCGGAGCAAGTAGTGTCGGAGCAAGTTATGCCAATGTAGTTTGTTATAAATGTGGAAAACCGGGCCACATTATTAGAAATTTCCCGAACCAGGAGAACACGAATGGACAAGGCCGCGGAAGAGTTTTCAATATTAATGCGGCAGAGGCACAGGAAGACCCGGAGCTTGTTACGGGTACGTTTCTTATTGACAATAAATCTGCTTACGTTTTATTTGATTCGGGTGCGGATAGAAGCTATATGAGTAGAGATTTTTGTGCTAAATTAAGTTTTCCATTGACACCGTTGGATAGTAAATTTTTACTCGAATTAGCAAACGGTAAATTAATTTCAGCAGATTATATATGCCGGAATCGAGAAATTAAACTGGGTAGCGAAATATTTAAGATTGATTTGATACCAGTAGAGTTAGGGAGTTTTGATGTAATAGTCCGTATGGACTAGTTGAAAGAAGTGAAAGCAGAGATCGTTTGTTACAAAAATGCAATTCGCATTATACGAGAAAAAGGAAAACCCTTAATGGTGTACGGAGAAAAGGGCAACACGAAGCTACATCTTATTAGTAATTTGAAGGCACAAAAACTAATAAGAAAAGGTTGCTATGCTGTTCTAGCACACGTCGAGAAAGTACAAACTGAAGAAAAGAGCATCAATGATGTTCCCGTCGCAAAAGAATTTCCCGATGTATTTCCGAAAGAATTACCAGGATTACCCCCACATCGATCCGTTGAATTTCAAATAGATCTTGTACCAGGAGCTGCACCAATAGCTCGTGCTCCTTACAGACTCGCACCCAGCGAGATGAAAGAACTGCAAAGCCAATTACAAGAACTTTTAGAGCGTAGTTTCATTCGACCAAGCACATCACCGTGGGGAGCTCCTGTTTTGTTTGTCAAGAAGAAAGACGGTACATTCAGGTTGTGTATCGACTACCGAGAGTTGAACAAACTTACCATCAAGAACTGCTACCCACTACCGAGAATCGATGACTTATTTGATCAACTACAAGGCTCATCTGTTTATTCAAAGATTGACTTACGTTCCGGGTATCATCAAATGCGGGTGAAAGAAGATGATATTACAAAGACTGCTTTCAGAACACGTTACGGTCATTACGAGTTTATGGTCATGCCGTTTGGTTTAACTAATGCACCATCTGTGTTCATGGACCTTATTAACCGAGTGTGTGGACCATACCTTGACAAGTTTGTCATTGTTTTCATTGATGACATACTTATTTACTCAAAGAATGACCAAGAACACGGTGAACATTTGAGAAAGGTGTTAGAAGTATTGAGGAAGGAAGAATTGTACGCTAAGTTTTCAAAGTGTGCATTTTGGTTGGAAGAAGTTCAATTCCTCGGTCACATAGTGAACAAAGAAGGTATTAAGGTGGATCCGACAAAGATAGAAACTGTTGAAAAGTGGGAAACCCCGAAAACTCCGAAACACATACGCCAGTTTTTAGGACTAGCTGGTTACTACAGAAGGTTCATCCAAGACTTTTCCAGAATAGCAAAACCCTTGACTGCATTAACGCATAAAGGGAAGAAATTTGAATGGAAGGATGAACAAGAGAAAGCGTTCCAGTTATTGAAGAAAAAGCTAACTACGGCACCTATATTGTCATTGCCTGAAGGGAATGATGATTTTGTGATTTATTGTGACGCATCAAAGCAAGGTCTCAGTTGTGTATTAATGCAACGAACGAAGGTGATTGCTTATGCGTCTAGACAATTGAAGATTCACGAACAAAATTATACGACGCATGATTTGGAATTAGGCACGGTTGTTTTTGCATTAAAGACTTGGAGGCACTACTTATATGGGGTCAAAAGTATTATATATACCGACCACAAAAGTCTTCAACACATATTTAATCAGAAACAACTGAATATGAGGCAGCGTAGGTGGATTGAATTGTTGAATGATTACGACTTTGATATTCGTTACCACCCGGGGAAGGCAAATGTGGTAGCCGACGCCTTGAGCAGGAAGGACAGAGAATCCATTCGAGTAAAATCTATGAATATAATGATTCACAATAACCTTACTACTCAAATAAAGGAGGCGCAACAAGGAGTTTTAAAAGAGGGAAATTTAAAGGATGAAATACCCAAAGGATCGGAGAAGCATCTTAATATTCGGGAAGACGGAACCCGGTATAGGGCTGAAAGGATTTGGGTACCAAAATTTGAAGATATGAGAGAAATGGTACTTAAAGAAGCTCATAAAACCAGATACTCAATACATCCTGGAACGGGGAAGATGTACAAGGATCTCAAGAAACATTTTTGGTGGCCAGGTATGAAAGCCGATGTTGCTAAATACGTAGGAGAATGTTTGACGTGTTCTAAGGTCAAAGCTGAGCATCAGAAACCATCAGGTCTACATCAACAACCCGAAATCCCGGAATGGAAATGGGAAAACATTACCATGGATTTTATCACAAAATTGCCAAGGACTGCAAGTGGTTTTGATACTATTTGGGTAATAGTTGATCGTCTCACCAAATCAGCACACTTCCTGCCAATAAGAGAAGATGACAAGATGGAGAAGTTAGCACGACTGTATTTGAAGGAAGTCATCTCCAGACATGGAATACCAATCTCTATTATCTCTGATAGGGATGGCAGATTTATTTCAAGATTCTGGCAGACATTACAGCAAGCATTAGGAACTCGTCTAGACATGAGTACTGCCTATCATGCACAAACTGATGGGCAGAGCAAAAGGACGATACAAATGCTTGAAGACATGCTACGAGCATGTGTTATTGATTTCGGAAACAGTTGGGATCGACATCTACCGTTAGCAGAATTTTTCTACAACAACAGCTATCATTCAAGCATTGAGATGACGCCGTTTGAAGCACTTTATGGTAGAAAGTGCAGGTCTCCAATTTGTTGGAGTGAAGTGGGGGATAGACAGATTACGGGTCCGGAGATAATACAAGAAACTACCGAGAAGATCATCCAAATTCAACAACGGTTGAAAACCGCCCAAAGTCGACAAAAGAGCTACGCCGACATTAAAAGAAAAGATATAGAATTTGAAATTGGAGAGATGGTCATGCTTAAGGTTGCACCTTTAAAAGGTGTTGTTCGATTTGGTAAACGAGGGAAATTAAATCCAAGGTATATTGGACCATTCAAGATTATTGATCGTGTCGGACCAGTAGCTTACCGACTTGAGTTACCGCAACAACTCGCGGCTGTACATAACACTTTCCACGTCTCGAATTTGAAGAAATGTTTTGCTAAAGAAGATCTCACTATTCCGTTGGACGAAATCCAAATCAGTGAAAAACTTCAATTCATTGAAGAACCCGTTGAAATAATGGATCGTGAGGTTAAGAGACTTAAACAAAACAAGATACCGATTGTTAAGGTTCGATGGAATGCTCGTAGAGGACCCGAGTTCACCTGGGAACGAGAAGATCAGATGA
This sequence comes from Rutidosis leptorrhynchoides, assembly GCF_046630445.1. Taxonomy (NCBI): domain Eukaryota; kingdom Viridiplantae; phylum Streptophyta; class Magnoliopsida; order Asterales; family Asteraceae; genus Rutidosis; species Rutidosis leptorrhynchoides. The sequence goes on from NC_092334.1 coordinate 156,667,961, forward strand.
AGAAGAAGTACCCGCACTTATTTTCAGAAGATGAGCCAACACCTCCAATCGCTTAAAATTTCGGGACGAAATTTATTTAACGGTTAGGTAATGTAGTGACCCGAACTTTTCCGAACCTTTCTATGATTATATGTTTAATGAAAACTATATTTACATGATTAAATGTTCCCAATATGTTAAGCAATCAAACTTGTTAAGACTTGGTTAATTGAAACGGAAATTTTGTAAACGTCTGATTACCTAGTTTGACCAATGATTCACGAACGCTATAAGTTGTATATGACATGATGATACATAAATGAATAAATATATATGTTTAACATGATATAATGATCATCAAGTATCTCATTAAAAATAGTAACAATAAGTTATATACTTAAAAAGGAGACTATTGACGTATGAAATTCGAAACGATACATATAACGATTATCGTTATAACCACGTCTTACTAAATATATATGAAGCATATTAATACATTGTTATATTATATATAACATGATAATATGATAATTAAATATATCATTAAGTGTATTAACAATGAACTACATAAGTAAAAACAAGACTACTAATTTAAGGATTTCGAAACGAGACATATATGTAACGATTATCGTTGTAACGACATTTAAATGTATATATCATATTAAGATATATTAATATATCATAATATCATGATAATATAATAATTTAAAATCTCATTTGATATTATAAACTTTGGGTTAACAACATTTAACAAGATCGTTAACCTAAAGGTCTCAAAACAACACTTACATGTAACGACTAACGATGACTTAACGACTCAGTTAAAATGTATATACATGTAGTGTTTTAATATGTATTCATACACTTTTGAAAAACTTCAAGACACTTATCAAAATACTTCTACTTAACAAAAATGCTTACAATTACATCCTCGTTCAGTTTCATCAACAATTCTACTCGTATGCACCCGTATTCGTACTCGTACAATACACAGCTTTTAGATGTATGTACTATTGGTATATACACTCCAATGATCAGCTCTTAGCAGCCCATGTGATTCACCTAACATATGTGTGAACCATCATTTGGCAACTAGCATGAAATATCTCATAAAATTACAAAAATATGAGTAATTATTCATGACTTATTTACATGAAAATAAAATTACATATCCTTTATATCTAATCCATACACCAACGACCAAAAACACCTATAAACACTTTCATTCTTCAATTTTCTTCATCTAATTAATCTCTCTCAAGTTCTAACTTCAAGTTCTAAGTGTTCTTCATAAATTCTACAAGTTCTAGTTACATAAAATCAAGAATACTTTCAAGTTTGCTAGCTCACTTCCAATCTTGTAAGGTGATCATCCAACCTCAAGAAATCTTTGTTTCTTACAGAAGGTTATTATTCTAATATAAGGTAATAATCATATTCAAACTTTAGTTCAATTTCTATAACTATAACAATCTTATTTCAAGTGATGATCTTACTTGAACTTGTTTTCGTGTCATGATTCTGCTTCAAGAACTTCGAGCCATCCAAGGATCCGTTGAAGCTAGATCTATTTTTATATTTCCAGTAGGTTTATCCAAGGAACTTAAGGTAGTAATTATGTTCATAACATCATTCGATTCATACATAAAAAGCTATCATATTCGAAGTGGTAAACTAGTAATCACTAGAACATAGTTTAGTTAATTCTAAACTTGTTCGCAAATAAAGTTAATCCTTCTAACTACACTTTTAAAATCAACTATACACATGATCTATATCTATATTATATGTTAACTTAATGATTTAAAACCCGGAAACATGATAAACACCATATAACCGGATTTACGCCGTCGTAGTTACAACCGGGGGCTGTTTTGGTTTGGATAATTAAAAACTATGAAAAACTTTGATTTAAAAGCTATACTTTTGGGAAAATGATTTTTCTTATGAACATGAAACCATATCCAAAAATCATGGTTAAACTCAAAGTGAAAGTATGTTTTTCAAAACAGTCATCAAGATGTCGTTCTTTCGACGGAAATGACTACCTCTCTCAAAAATGACTTGTAACTTATATTTCTGACTATAAACCTATACTTTTTCTGTTTAAATTCATAAAATAGATTTCAATATGAAACCATAGCAATTTGATTCACTCAAAACAGATTTAAAATGAAGAAGTTATGGGTAAAACAAGATTGGATAATTTTTCTTGTTGTAGCAACGTAAAAATTTGTAACAAATCTATATTAATCATATCCTAGCTAACTTATATTGTATTATACATGTATTCTAATATATTATGTAATCTTGGGATACCATAGACACGTATGCAAATGTTTTGACATATCATATCGACCCATGTGTATATATTATTTGGAACAACCATAGACACTCTATATGCAGTAATGTGGGAGTTAGCTATACAGGGTTGAGGTTGATTCCAAAAATATATATACTTTGAGTTGTGATCTAGCCTGAGACGTGTATACACTGGGTCGTGGATTGATTCAAGATAATATATATATCAATTTTTTTTTCTGTACATCTAACTTTTGACAACTAGTTATAGGTTACTAACGAGGACAGCTGACTTAATGAACTTAAAACATCAAAATGTATTAAAAGTGTTGTAAATATATTTTGAACATACTTTGATATATATGTACTTATTTGTTATAGGTTCGTGAATCGACCAGTGGCCAAGTCTTACTTTCCGACGAAGTAAAAAAAAATCTGTGAAAGTGAGTTATAGTCCCACTTTTAAAATCTAATATTTTTGGGATGAGAATACATGCAGGTTTTATAAATGATTTACAAAATAGACACAAGTACGTGAAACTACATTCTATGGTTGAATTATCGAAATCGAATATGCCCCTTTTTATTAAGTCTGATAATCTAAGAATTAGGGAACAGACACCCTAATTGACGCGAATCCTAAAGATAGATCTATTGGGCCTAACAAACCTCATCCAAAGTACCGGATGCTTTAGTACTTCAAAATTTATATCATATCCGAAGGGTGTCCCGGAATGATGGGGATATTCTTAAATATGCATCTTGTTAATATCGGTTACCAGGTGTTCGCCATATGAATGATTTTTATGACTATGTATGGGATGTGTATTGAAATATGAAATCTTGTGGTCTATTATTATGATTTGATAATATATAGGTTAAACCTATAACTCACCAACATTTTTGTTGACGTTTTAAGCATGTTTATTCTCAGGTGATTATTAAGAGCTTCCGCTGTCGCATACTTAAATAAGGACGAGATTTGGAGTCCATGCTTGTATGATATTGTGAAAAAACTGCATTCAAGAAACTTATTTCGTTGTAACATATTTGTATTGTAAACTATTATGTAATGGTCGCGTGTAAACAGGATATTTTAGATTATCATTATTTGATAATCTACGTAAAGCTTTTTAAACCTTTATTGATGAAATAAAGGTTATGGTTTATTTTAAAATGAATGCAGTCTTTGAAAAACGTCTCATATAGAGGTCAAAACCTCGCAACGAAATCAATTAATATGGAACGTTTTTAATCAATAAGAACGGTACATTTCATTGTGATCTCCGCGGAGTTCGGAGAAGGGCCATTCCATAACCATATGCGCATGCCGTGCCGACGCACTCCAGATGGACGTTTAGTGTCGATTCTGCCATTCAGACACAGAGAGATGTTGGCCGCCTTCGGACTGCCAGTTCAGCCACCCGTGTCACCACCACATGATTCGGATGACTCATCATCCGCCAATTCTTCATCAGATGATTCTTCATCAGACTCCAGTGACGACGAGGACCCTGCTGATATACCTATACAGGCACCCTCCACCCCGCCGAAGAAGCGGTACCGTCCTGATGACACCGTTATTCCAGGGGTGAATGGAGGTCGTGCTTTCACTGACGCTTTTGGTCGGCATCGGAGGGTTACTGCCCGTAAGCGGCTTGTGCCGTACCCTGCTGACCCACTCATACATAAGGCACCTCGTTACGTGCTGACTATTTCTAGAGCCGGGACATCTGCACCCCACTTCGTGCGGTCTGCACCACCCGCTCCACCAGCACCATCCACTCCACCCGCACCACCTGCACCACCTGTCCCACCATCTCCCACTGTCGAGGAATTGACTAGGGAAGTGGGAATCCTCCAAGCTCGGGTTACTGAGCTCGAGGAGCAGTTGGCTCAGGTTTTAGACATCCTACACCCACCTTCACCGTAGGACCTTTTGTATTAGATTTCATGAAGTAATCTAGTTGTAGTTTTTTATTTCACTTATGTATTGTTCGAACTTATTCAGATGTATGAAACTTATTATTATTAATGAATGGAAACTTTGTGATGTTACTTTTTGCACAAGTGTTCTACTTAAGTTACTGTATGGTGTTTTGCGGTACTTGTATCAACTTGCGTTACTTAATTAACATGTGTTGTGCTGTTTACATGTTAGTTGTTATATACTATATTATTATATATTAAATGCTGGATTTTGACTTGAGTCAAAATGTTTGTATAGAACACCATGGCTAACAGTCGATCCACACCTACTGCTGCTCATATCCAAACGAGTTCCCAGGGCCTCCTGTAGTGATTGCCAAAACTTTGATGTAAATCTACTATCACGATCGGATATAATGGAAATAGGTATTCCATGCCTTAAAACAATTTCCTTTATGTATAATCGTAATAGTTTCTCCATTCTATCCGTTTCCTTTATAGGCAAGAAATGTGCAGATTTGGTGAGACGATCAACTATTACCCAAATGGTGTCATAACCCCAGGCAGTCTTAGGTAACTTTGTGATGAAATCCATGGTAATACCGTCCCATTTCCATTCTGGGATTTCTGGTTGTTGAAGTAATCCTGACGGCTTCTGGTGTTCTGCTTTGACTTTGGAACAAGTTAAACATTCTCCAACATATGTTGCAAAGTCTGTCTTCAAATTAGGCCACCAATAATGCGTCTTAAGATCTTGATACATCTTTCCAACTCCAGGATGTATCGAGTATCTTGTCTTATGTGCCTCATTCAATATCAACTTCCTTAATCCACCCAACTTTGGTACCCAAATACGGTTTGCAAAATATCGAATTCCATCTTCCCGTATAATGAGTTGTTTCCCATACTTCTTCATTATTTCATTTCCTATGTTTTCTTTAGTAAGAGCTTCTCGTTGAGCCTCTTTGATTTGTGAGTTGAGATTCATGCGAATTTTTATGTTCATTGCTCGTACTCGAATTGGTTCCCGTTCCTTTCTGCTTAGAGCGTCGGCCACTACATTCGCTTTCCCAGGATGATAGCGAATCTCACAATCATAGTCGTTTATCAGCTCAACCCACCTACGTTGCCTCATGTTCAGCTGTTTCTGATAGAAGATATGTTGAAGGCTTTTATGATCGGTAAACACAGTGCATTTAACCCCATATAAGTAGTGTCTCCATATCTTCAATGCAAACACTACTGCTCCCAGTTCTAAATCATGCGTCGTATAATTCTGCTCATGAATCTTCAATTGTCGGGATGCGTATGCTATAACTTTCTTCCGTTGCATAAGGACGCAACCAAAACCTTGTCGTGAAGCGTCACAATATATCTCAAAATCATCATTCCCTTCAGGTAACGATAAAATAGGTGTTGTAGTCAACTTCTTCTTCAGTAATTGAAATGCACTCTCCTGCTCAGAAGTCCATTCGTACTTCTTCCCTTTTTGTGCTAACGCTGTTAATGGTTTAGCTATTCGGGAAAAATCTTGAATAAACCTTCTATAATAACCAGCTAAACCCAAAAATTGGCGTATCTGCGTTGGTGTCTTAGGAGTCTCCCATTTTTCAATGGCCTCAATTTTAGCTGGGTCAACCTGAATTCCTTTGCTACTAACAACATGGCCAAGAAATTGCACTTCTTTCAACCAAAACGCACACTTAGAAAATTTGGCGTATAATTGTTCTTTTCTTAACAATTCTAATACCAATCTTAAATGCTGCTCATGCTCTTGCTCACTCTTGGAATAGATAAGAATATCGTCAATGAAAACGATAACAAACTTATCTAAATACGGACTACAAACTCGATTCATGAGGTCCATGAATACAGCTGGCGCATTCGTTAATCCAAACAGCATGACCAAAAATTCATAATGACCGTAGCGTGTCCGAAAAGCAGTTTTCGGAATATCTTCTTCTTTGACGCGTAGTTGATGATAGCCTGACCTTAGGTCGATTTTCGAGTAAACACATGATCCTTGCAATTGATCAAATAAGTCATCAATTCTCGGTAGTGGATACCGATTCTTGATAGTTAACTTATTTAATTCACGATAATCTATACACATTCGGAAAGATCCGTCTTTCTTCTTGACGAATAAAATTGGAGCTCCCCACGGTGAAGTGCTCGGTCGAATGAAACCACGGTCCAGTAATTCTTGTAACTGGCTTTGTAACTCTTTCATCTCAGATGGTGCAAGTCTATATGGAGCACGAGCCACTGGTGCAGCTCCCGGTACTAGATCTATTTGAAATTCTACAGATCTAAATGGAGGTAATCCTGGTAACTCTTCCGGAAATACTTCAGGAAAATCTCTTGCCACAGGCACGTCGTTGATGCTCTTCACTTTTTCCTTCGTTTCGACTTTATTAACATATGCTAAGATAGCATAGCACCCTTTCTTCAAGCACTTTTGAGCTTTCAAACAACTAATGAGTTTTAGCCTTGAGTTACCCTTCTCTCCATAAATCATTACTGGCGTTTTATCCTTACGAGGAATGCGAATTGCCTTCTTGGCGCACACAACTTCAGCTCCTATTTTGGACATCCAGTCCATGCCGACTATTACATCAAAACTTCATAATTCTACGGGTATCAAATCAATCTTAAATGTTTCTCCGGCTAAATTTATTTTACAATCACGGCAAATTTTATCGGCTTTAATTAGTTTACCATTAGCTAACTCAATCATGTACTTAGCATCTAGAGGTAATGATGAACAATTCAATTTAGCGTAAAAGTCTCTACTCACGTAACTTCTATCGGCACCAGTATCAAATATAATAGATGCGGATAAGTTATTAATGGTAAACGTACCCGTAACAAGCTCCGGGTCTTCACACGCCTCTCTAGCATTAATAACAAATGCTCTTCCACGTGCAGATCCATTATTCTTCTCTGGATTCGGACACTGGCTCTTATAATGACCCTGTTTCCCACACCCATAACAAGTAACAGTGGCCAAGGCAGTTCTATTTGCATTGGTGGCAGGAGTCTTGGTACCGTTTGTATTTGTAGCAGGAACCCTACAATCTTCAGCAAGATGACCTTTTCGATTACAATTGTTGCACACCACATTACAATAACCAGAGTGATGTTTGTGGCATCTGTTACATAAAGGATTTCGTCCTTTGTAACCTGAGTTTGAACCGCTACCCGCACCTTGCGTGGTTTCTTGTTTCTTGTTGGATTGTTGATGATTACCTTCCCACTTTCTTTTGTTTCCTGATGTCTTGACATCGGTGTTCTTATCTAGAATAATCTGGTCCATCAATTCGTTCGCCATGGTGATAGCTTCATGAATAGTCTTGGGTTTGGATGCTGTAACATTTGCCTTGACCTTTTTAGGCAAACCGTCTTTGTACAGTTCAGTCTTCCGTTCTTCGGTTGGTACCAATTCGGGACATAGCAAAGCTAATTCCATGAATCGCTGATTGTAGTTGGTGAGTTCAATACCAACAGCTTTCAGGCTTCGTAATTCAGCTTCCAACTTCCTAACCTCGTTCCTTGGACAATATTCGTTGATTAGCATTGTTTTGAATTCTTCCCAAGGAGTATCATAAGCTACATCTCCTCCTACGGCCTTCACATAGTTTTTCCACCACGTGAGTGCACTATCTTGTAGGGTGCACGATGCATACTTGGTCATGTCCTTCTCAATACAACCACTGATTTTAAACACAGACTCAATCTTTTCGATCCACCGGGTTAAACCGACCGGTCCTTCTGTTCCACTGAATGATGAGGGCTTACAACCTTGAAAAGTTTTGTAAGTGCACCCCACACGAGGATTTGGGTTAACTGCAGCACCTCTTGCAGCCTCGACCCATAACATTCTGTCGTTCACTCGCTGATTGATGAGTTCCTGGATTTCTTGTTCCGTCATTCGGTTCAATCGCGCCATAATCTTCAATAAGAATGAAAAAATAATTATTCACATGGAATATTATAGATGTAGTATGTATTTACAGTACATCGTAGCTTATTAATAATATGAACCAGTTATTATTATAAAAGCCTTTTCTTCTTATTAGCGTTTTATAATTATATCTAGGGTAGTACCTACCCGTTAAAGTTCATACTTAATAGCTTAGTACAAAAATCAATTACTACCACCCAAATAATACTTAACCATGGAAAATTATTGCATTTCACACTTTACATATGCTTATCTTACATCAAACATTAAGCAAACCACACTAGTAATATTATACAAAACATTATATAATCCCATGGTTTAAAACAACAGCGCATCATTTAACCCAAAGCGTTTGTGTTCAAAGAAATCGCTTAAAGGTTATCCTGGTTGTCTCCCTGCGTTTTGGCTGAGGAACCGAAGAACTGGATGTCGGGATAGAACTAATAGGAATAGCGGGAATAGGTGTGGAAGTATCTGGTGGAGTTGGTGCCACAACATCCTCTCTAGACTCGGGATTTAGATTTTCCATTTCAGTAGCCTTTCGTTTCTTTCCTCGTTCGAACTTGTCTTTCGTAATTTCCTGTATTTCTTCCTCCTCAGGATCACTTTCCGGTTCCTCTTCAATTGATTCATCCGGAACTTGTGAGTCTTCCCCAAAGGCGTCGTTTTCATCATCGGATAGATTAATGACTGGAACACCATCTGAAGAGTCTGGTTCGGAGTCGCTGAATGTGATAATAAGTTCTAAGCCAGACATCTATCACATAACAACTAGCACGTTAATACCACATAATATTTACATATTAATTTTTAACCAACAAGGATAAGCAATAGTTTTCGAAATCAAACACGGTCAAAGTCCAGACTCACTAATGCATCCTAACAAACTCGATAAGACACACTAATGCAAATTCTCTGGTTCACTAAGACCAACGCTCTGATACCACATGTCATAACCCGACCTTAACCATAAGGACGAATACAATAACATATGATTTCATCGCGAGGTATTGACCTCTATATGCGACATTTTTCAAAAACTGCATTCGTTTTTACAATACAACCCATAGCTTTTATTACAAATACAAGGTTTAAACAACTTAATAATGATTATCGTTTAGCGATAATCTTAGACTTACAAACTTTACATGTGATAATAACAATACGACTTCCAACATATTTTACATTACAAATCCTCCGATATGCAGTTTTATTTTTGACACAAATATGCATACTCAAGATCTTGCTTAAATTCAACATGTTGCAGCGGAAGCTTTTAGTTATCACCTGAGAATAAACATGCTTAAAACGTCAACATAAAGTTGGTGAGATATAGGTTTAATGCCGGCAGCGTTATAAATATAGACCACAAGATTTCATATATAAACGTTTTAATAAAAATATTCTAAGTTGTTGAGCACTTGATAACCATACTTAACATTTAATCAACGTCGCATATTCCCTTTATTATGAAATCTTACTACACCGTACCAAGTGTAGTTACTGAAACGAAGTACTGTGCAACCGTTGAATACTGGTCGTCCAGTCCGGTTGGGGTTGTCAGGCCCGATAGATCTATCAACAGGATTCGCGTTTACAATACCTCATGTAAATAATAGTTACCAAGTTACAGGGAAGTATGCCAGTGGTACAACTCAACGTAGAATATATATTTTTAATCACTTGTGTCCATAACGTAAATCATAAAATGCATGTATTCTCATCCCGAAATATTTAGAGTTTAAAAGTGGGACTATATACTCACCTTTTCCTTGAAGGTATTTAACTCGACTTGGTCTCCGATAGATATCACGAACCTAACCATATATATAATATATCAACATATTTTCTTTTCAAGTAATCGTTACATATATATATATATACTTATAATACTTTTAATATTTTCTTAGTCCGTAGTTAGCAGTCTGTTGTTAATGGTCCACAATTAGTTGCTCAATAAAATAAATAAAGACCCCATCGTATTCGTATTGATCAGAATTAATCTCGACCCATGGTACCATGTTGTCAAATGACGTGTTGCGTACATAAAGTACCGTGTTGTCAGATGATGTGTTGCGTACAATCATGAGGTCTTATGATTAATCTTCTCGTGTTGTTTACGGGTGGTCCTGGAATATATAAAATCAAATCATAAGTAAATATATATTAAATATTATGTTAATTAGCCAAGATATGATTAATCCGATTTTGTCATAATATGATATATTACAGGTTTTGAAGTGTTTTAAAAATCAAATTAGAAGGATCTATTTAGTTTGCGAACAGGTTTGAAATCATTCAAACTATGTTCTTGTTGTTAAAAATTTTATAACACAAAATAAGATAGCTATATAAATATGAATCGAATAAGATTATGAATAAGGTTACTACCTCAAGTTACTTGGATAAAGCTACTGGAAAAGATAGAAAATAATCTTGATCAAACTTTCTTATGATGATTATAGGTTGTTCATGAAGCTAGTTCTTCATGAGTATTTGCTGAGTTTGTGAAGAACACTTAGAGTTCCTAAGAGTGTGTTTTTTTTTTGTTAGAGAAAGATGGTTGTAAGAATGAAATGAAAAACCAAGGTGATGGTGATACTTATAGGACAGTCTGGTTGTTGAGGGAACAAGGACAAATTATTGTATTGAATTTTTGAGTAATAATGTATGCTAGCTTACAAATAAGATTCCCTCTTATCTAGGGCAGATCTAAAGCTGATAAGGATATTGATTTGATGTGTATTTACCAATAGCAAATACGTATGGATGATGGGTATGATACGGTAAAAGAAGCTCAAAATCGGGCTTTTATTTTGGGTCCAACCGGGCCAAAAATAAAATTTTAAGACATTTTTAATAAAGCAATGTTAGCCCAAAAAAAAATTTCCAAGCTGACCAGGTCAGCTCGACCCCAGCCAGGGGCTCTGCCCCTTGGACCCCACCAGGGGTTGCCACCCCTTGGACCCCGCTTATCGGGGGCGCTGCCCCCGAACCCCCGTCATAATCAAGATAAGTTCAAACAAGTGTGCACTCCACACTTCCCCAAACTTGTTCGATATTTATCAAGATTATTTTGGTTACAAATTAGTCCCATTACACTTAAATCATATTGGTGACATAAATCACAACACATTATAGATTGTAAGTATATATGTCAAAGAACGTTACATATAGTTATCGTTTTGAAAACTTAAGTTAGTGGTCTCAAAGTATACTTATAACTCATTGTTGTTAGTTCACAATGAAATATTAAACCATCCTTAAATCATGTTAAATATGTATAGATATGTACATATACATAATCGTATAATTATCGTGTGTTATATAGTTCGTGATATCATCGGTCAAATTGGACGGTCAAACGTTGTGTAAAACTCTTTTCAAAAATATAAGTCTCAACAGTTTGGATTGCTTATCATGTTGGTAAGGTTTAATTTATGTAAATATTAATCTCATAAGTATAGAACGATCGGAAAATTCCGGGTCGTTACAGAACCTACCCGTTAAATAAATTTCGTCCCGAAATTTTAAAATTGTACCTATTTTGCGTTCTCGGGAAACAAATGTGGGTACTTTTGTTTCATCTGATCCTCTCGTTCCCAAGTAAACTCTGGACCCCTTCGAGCATTCCAACGAACCTTAACGATTGGTATGTTGCTCTGCTTGAGTTGTTTAACTTCACGGTCCATGATTTCGACTGGTTCTTCTATGAATTGTAGTTTCTCGTCGACTTGGATTTCTTCAAGAGGAATGGTGAGGTCTTCCTTTGCAAGACACTTCTTAAGGTTTGAAACGTGAAATGTATTATGTACTTCGGCGAGTTGTTGTGGTAATTCGAGTCGATAAGCTACCGGTCCAATGCGTTCGATGATCTTGAACGGGCCTACATATCTTAGGTTCAGTTTACCTCTTTTTCCAAAACGTATTACACCTTTCCAAGGTGACACCTTTAACATAACCATGTCACCGATCTGAAACTCTAATGGTTTCCTTCGGACATCGGCGTAGCTCTTTTGGCGACTACGGGCTGTTTTCAATCTCTCCTTGATTTGTACTATCTTCTCAGTCGTTTCGTGTATGATCTCGGGACCAGTTAATTGTCGATCTCCTACTTCATTCCAACAGATAGGGGATCTACACTTCCTTCCATACAGTGCTTCGAATGGTGCAACTTTAATGCTCGCATGATAACTGTTATTATACGAGAATTCTGCTAATGGTAGATATTTATCCCATCCGTTTCCAAAATCGATCACACATGCCCTGAGCATGTCTTCAAGAGTCTGAATTGTCCTTTCACTCTGCCCGTCAGTTTGTGGATGATATGCGGTGCTCATATCCAAACGAGTTCCCAGGGCCTCCTGTAGTGATTGCCAAAACTTTGATGTAAATCTACTATCACGATCGGATATAATGGAAATAGGTATTCCATGCCTTGAAACAATTTCCTTTATGTATAATCGTAATAGTTTCTCCATTCTATCCGTTTCCTTTATAGGCAAGAAATGTGCAGATTTGGTGAGACGATCAACTATTACCCAAATGGTGTCATAACCCCAGGCAGTCTTAGGTAACTTTGTGATGAAATCCATGGTAATACCGTCCCATTTCCATTCTGGGATTTCTGGTTGTTGAAGTAATCCTGATGGCTTCTGGTGTTCTGCTTTGACTTTGGAACAAGTTAAACATTCTCCAACATATGTTGCAACGTCTGTCTTCAAATTAGGCCACCAATAATGAGACTTAAGATCTTGATACATCTTTCCAACTCCAGGATGTATCGAGTATCTTGTCTTATGTGCCTCATTCAATATCAACTTCCTTAATCCACCCAACTTTGGTACCCAAATACGGTTTGCAAAATATCGAATTCCATCTTCCCGTATAACGAGTTGTTTCCCATACTTCTTCATTATTTCATTTTCTATGTTTTCTTTAGTAAGAGCTTCTCGTTGAGCCTCTTTGATTTGTAAGTTGAGATTCATGCGAATTTTTATGTTCATTACTCGTACTCGAATTGGTTCCCGTTCCTTTCTGCTTAGAGCGTCGGCCACTACATTCGCTTTCCCAGGATGATAGTGAATCTCACAATCATAGTTGTTTATCAGCTCAACCCACCTACGTTGCCTTATGTTCAGCTGTTTCTGATCGAAGATATGTTGAAGGCTTTTATGATCGGTAAACACAGTGCATTTAACCCCATATAAGTAGTGTCTCCATATCTTCAATGCAAACACTACTGCTCCCAGTTCTAAATCATGCGTCGTATAATTCCGCTCATGAATCTTCAATTGTCGGGATGCGTATGCTATAACTTTCTTCCGTTGCATAAGGACGCAACCAAAACCTTGTCGCGAAGCGTCACAATATATCTCAAAATCATCGTTCCCTTCAGGTAACGATAAAATAGGTGCTGTAGTCAACTTCTTCTTCAGTAATTGAAATGCACTCTCCTGCTCAGAAGTCCATTCGTACTTCTTCCCTTTTTGTGTTAACGCTGTTAATGGTTTAGCTATTCGGGAAAAATCTTGAATAAACCTTCTATAATAACCAGCTAAACCCAAAAATTGGCATATCTGCGTTGGTGTCTTAGGAGTCTCCCATTTTTCAATGGCCTCAATTTTAGCTGGGTCAACCTGAATTCCTTTGCTACTAACAACATGGCCAAGAAATTGCACTTCTTTCAACCAAAACGCACACTTAGAAAATTTGGCGTATAATTGTTCTTTTCTTAACAATTCTAATACCAATCTTAAATGCTGCTCATGCTCTTGCTCACTCTTGGAATAGATAAGAATATCGTCAATGAAAACGATAACAAACTTATCTAAATACGGACTACAAACTCGATTCATGAGGTCCATGAATACAGCTGTTGCATTCGTTAATCCAAACGGCATGACCAAAAATTCATAATGACCGTAGCGTGTCCGAAAAGCAGTTTTCGGAATATCTTCTTCTTTGACGCGTAGTTGATGATAGCCTGACCTTAGGTCGATTTTCGAGTAAACACATGATCCTTGCAATTGGTCAAATAAGTCATCAATTCTCGGTAGTGGATACCGATTCTTGATAGTTAACTTATTTAATTCACGATAATCTATACACATTCGGAAAGATCCGTCTTTCTTCTTGACGAATAAAATTAGAGCTCCCCACGGTGAAGTGCTCGGTCGAATGAAACCACGGTCCAGTAATTCTTGTAACTGGCTTTGTAACTCTTTCATCTCAGATGGTGCAAGTCTATATGGAGCACGAGCCAATGGTGCAGCTCCCGGTACTAGATCTATTTGAAATTCTACAGATCTAAATGGAGGTAATCCTGGTAACTCTTCCGGAAATACTTCAGGAAAATCTCTTGCCACAGGCACGTCGTTGATGCTCTTCACTTTTTCCTTCGTTTCGACTTTATTAACATATGCTAAGATAGCATAGCACCCTTTCTTCAAGCACTTTTGAGCTTTCAAACAACTAATGAGTTTTAGCTTTGAGTTACCCTTCTCTCCATAAATCATTACTGGCGTTTTATCCTTACGAGGAATGCGAATTGCCTTCTTGGCGCACACAACTTCAGCTCCTATTTTGGACATCCAGTCCATGCCGACTATTACATCAAAACTTCCTAATTCTACAGGTATCAAATCAATCTTAAATGTTTCTCCGGCTAAATTTATTTTACAATCACGGCAAATTTTATCGGCTTTAATTAGTTTACCATTAGCTAACTCAATCATGTACTTAGCATCTAGAGGTAATGATGAACAATTCAATTTAGCATAAAAGTCTCTACTCACGTAACTTCTATCGGCACCAGTATCAAATATAATAGATGCGGATAAGTTATTAATGGTAAACGTACCCGTAACAAGCTCCGGGTCTTCACATGCCTCTCCAGCATTAATAACAAATGCTCTTCCATGTGCAGATCCATTATTCTTCTCTGGATTCGGACACTGGCTCTTATAATGACCCTGTATCCCACACCCATAACAAGTAACAGTGGCCAAGGCAGTTATATTTGCATTGGTGGCAGGAGTCTTGGCACCGTTTGTATTTGTAGCAGGAACCCTACAATCTTCAGCAAGATGACCTTTTCGATTACAATTATTGCACACCACATTACAATAACCAGAGTGATGTTTGTGCCATATGTTACATAAAGGATTTCATCCTTTGTAACCTGAGTTTGAACCGCTACCCGCACCTTGCGTGGTTTCTTGTTTCTTGTTGGATTGTCGATGATTACCTTCCCATTTTCTTTTGTTTCCCGATGTCTTGACATCGGTGTTCTTATCCAGAATAATCTGGTCCATCAATTCGTTCGCCATGGTGATAGCTTCATGAATAGTCTTGGGTTTGGATGCTGTAACATTTGCCTTGACCTTTTTAGGCAAACCGTCTTTGTACAGTTCAATCTTCCGTTCTTCGGTTGTTACCAATTCGGGACATAGCAAAGCTAATTCCATGAATCGCTGATTGTAGTTGGTGAGTTCAGTACCAACAGCTTTCAGGCTTCGTAATTCAGCTTCCAACTTCCTAACCTCGTTCCTTGGACAATATTCGTTGATTAGCATTGTTTTGAATTCTTCCCAAGGAGTATCATAAGCTACATCTCCTCCTACGGCCTTCACATAGTTTTTCCACCACGTGAGTGCACTATCTTGTAGGGTGCATGATGCATACTTGGTTATGTCCTTCTCAATACAACCACTGATTTTAAACACAGACTTAATCTTTTTGATCCACCGGGTTAAACCGACCGGTCCTTCTGTTCCACTGAATGATGAGGGCTTGCAACCTTGAAAAGTTTTGTAAGTGCACCCCACACGAGGATTTGGGTTAACTGCAGCACCTCTTGCAGCCTCGACCCATAACATTCTGTCGTTCACTCGCTGATTGATGAGTTCCTGGATTTCTTGTTCCGTCATTCGGTTCAATCGCGCCATAATCTTCAATAAGAATGAAGAAATAATTATTCACATGGAATATTATAGATGTAGTATGTATTTACAGTACATCGTAGCTTAGCAATAATATGAACCAGTTATTATTATAAAAGCCTTTTCTTCTTATTAGCGTTTTATAATTATATCTAGGGTAGTACTTACCCGTTAAAGTTCATACTTAATAGCTTAGTACGAAAATCAATTACTACCACCCAAATAATACTTAACCATGGAAAATTATTGCATTTCACACTTTACATATGCTTATCTTACATCAAACATTAAGCAAACCACACTAGTAATATTATACAAAACATTATATAATCCAATGGTTTAAAACAACAGCGCATCATTTAACCCAAAGCGTTTGTGTTCAAAGAAATCGCTTAAAGGTTATCCTGGTTGTCTCCCTGCGTTTTGGCTGAGGAACCGAAGAACTGGATGTCGGGATAGAACTAATAGGAATAGCGGGAATAGGTGTGGAAGTATCTGGTGGAGTTGGTGCCACAACATCCTCTCTAGACTCGGGATTTAGATTTTCCATTTCAGTAGCCTTTCGTTTCTTTCCTCGTTCAAACTTGTCTTTCGTAATTTCCTGTATTTCTTCCTCCTCAGGATCACTTTCTGGTTCCTCTTCAATTGATTCATCCAGAACTTGTGAGTCTTCCCCAAAGGTGTCGTTTTCATCATCGGATAGATTAATGACTGGAACACCATCTGAAGAGTCTGGTTCGAAGTCGCTGAATGTGATAATAAGTTCTAAGCCAGACATCTATCACATAACAACTAGCACGTTAATACCACATAATATTTACATATTAATTTTTAACCAACAAGGATAAGCAATAGTTTTCGAAATCAAACACGGTCAAAGTCCAGACTCACTAATGCATCCTAACAAACTCGATAAGACACACTAATGCAAATTCTCTGGTTCTCTAAGACCAACGCTCTGATACCACATGTCATAACCCGACCTTAACCATAAGGACGAATACAATAACATATGATTTCATCGCGAGGTATTGACCTCTATATGCGACATTTTTCAAAAACTGCATTCGTTTTTACAATACAACCCATAGCTTTTATTACAAATACAAGGTTTAAACAACTTAATAATGATTATCGTTTAGCGATAATCTTAGACTTACAAACTTTACATGTGATAATAACAATACGACTTCCAACATATTTTACATTACAAATCCTCCGATATGCAGTTTTATTTTTGACACAAATATGCATACTCAAGATCTTGCTTAAATTCAACATGTTGCAGCGGAAGCTTTTAGTTATCACCTGAGAATAAACATGCTTAAAATGTCAACATAAAGTTGGTGAGATATAGGTTTAATGCCGGCAGCGTTATAAATATAGACCACAAGATTTCATATATAAACGTTTTAATAAAAATATTCTAAGTTGTTGAGCACTTGATAACCATACTTAACATTTAATCAATGTCGCATATTCCCTTTATTATGAAATCTTACTACACCGTACCAAGTGTAGTTACTGAAACGAAGTACTGTGCAACCGTTGAATACTGGTCGTCCAGTCCGGTTGGGGTTGTCAGGCCCGATAGATCTATCAACAGGATTCGCGTTTACAATACCTCATGTAAATAATACTTACCAAGTTACAGGGAAGTATGCCAGTGGTACAACTCAACGTAGAATATATATTTTTAATCACTTGTGTCCATAACGTAAATCATAAAATGCATGTATTCTCATCCCGAAATATTTAGAGTTTAAAAGTGGGACTATATACTCACCTTTTCCTTGAAGGTATTTAACTCGACTTGGTCTCCGATAGATATCACGAACCTAACCATATATATAATATATCAACATATTTTCTTTTCAAGTAATCGTTACATATATATATATATACTTATAATACTTTTAATATTTTCTTAGTCCGTAGTTAGCAGTCTGTTGTTAATGGTCCACAATTAGTTGCTCAATAAAATAAATAAAGACCCCATCGTATTCGTATTGATAAGAATTAATCTCGACCCATGGTACCATGTTGTCAAATGACGTGTTGCGTACATAAAGTACCGTGTTGTCAGATGATGTGTTGCATACAATCATGAGGTCTTATGATTAATCTTCTCGTGTTGTTTACGGGTGGTCCTGGAATATATAAAATCAAATCATAAGTAAATATATATTAAATATTATGTTAATTAGCCAAGATATGATTAATCTGATTTTGTCATAATATGATATATTACAGGTTTTGAAGTGTTTTAAAAATCAAATTAGAAGGATCTATTTAGTTTGCGAACAGGTTTGAAATCATTCAAACTATGTTCTTGTTGTTAAAAATTTTATAACACAAAATAAGATAGCTATATAAATATGAATCGAATAAGATTATGAATAAGGTTACTACCTCAAGTTACTTGGATAAAGCTACTGGAAAAGATAGAAAATAATCTTGATCAAACTTTCTTATGATGATTATAGGTTGTTCATGAAGCTAGTTCTTCATGAGTATTTGCTGAGTTTGTGAAGAACACTTAGAGTTCCTAAGAGTGTGTTTTTATTTTGGTTAGAGAAAGATGGTTGTAAGAATAAAATGAAAAACCAAGGTGATGGTGATACTTATAGGACAGTCTGGTTGTTGAGGGAACAAGGACAAATTATTGTGTTGAATTTTTGAGTAATAATGTATGCTAGCTTACAAATAAGATTCCCTCTTATCTAGGGCAGATCTTGTAGTGACCCGAACTTTTCCATGTTTATATATATTAATTGAGATTAATATTTACATGATTAAATGTTTCCAACATGTTAAGCAATCAAACTTGTTAAGACTTGATTAATTGAAGTATGTTTCATATAGACAATTGACCACCCAAGTTGACCGGTGATTCACGAACGTTAAAACTTGTAAAAACTATACGATGACATATATATGGTTATATATATATAGTTAACATGTTTTTATTATAAGTATGTATCTCATTAGGTATTTTAACAATGAGTTATATACATAAAAATGAGACTATTAATTTAAGAAACTCGAAAACGATATATATAACGATTATCGTTATAACAACGTCTTACTAGGTACATATGAATCATATTAAGATATTGATACACTTGGTTAATTATGTTAAATGATAAGTAAATATATTATTAAGTGTATTAACAATGAAATACATATGTAAAAATAAGACTACTAACTTAATGATTTCGAAACGAGACATATATGTAACGATTATCGTTGTAACGACATTTAACTGTATATACATCATACTGAGATATATTATATATCATAATATCATGATAATATAACAATTTAACATCTCATTTGTTATAATAAACAATGGGTTAACAACATTCAACAAGATCGTTAACCTAAAGGTTTCAAAACAACATTTACATGTAACGACTAACGATGACTTAACGACTCAGTTAAAATGTATATACATGTAGTGTTTTAATATGTATTCATACACTTTTGAAAGACTTCAAGAAACTTATCAAAATACTTCTACTTAACAAAAATGCTTACAATTACATCCTCGTTCAGTTTCATCAACAATTCTACTCGTATGCACCCGTATTCGTACTCGTACAATACACAGCTTTTAGATGTATGTACTATTGGTATATACACTCCAATGATCAGCTCTTAGCAGCCCATGTGATTCACCTAATACATGTGGGAACCATCATTTGGCAACTAGCATGAAATATCTCATAAAATTACAAAAATATGAGTAATCATTCATGACTTATTTACATGAAAACAAAATTACATATCCTTTATATCTAATCCATACACCAACGACCAAAAACACCTACAAACACTTTCATTCTTCAATTTTCTTCATCTAATTGATCTCTCTCAAGTTCTATCTTCAAGTTCTAAGCGTTCTTCATAAATTTCAAAAGTTCTAGTTTCATAAAATCAAGAATACTTTCAAGTTTGCTAGCTCACTTCCAATCTTGTAAGGTGATCATCCAATCTCAAGAAATCTTTGTTTCTTACAGTAGGTTATCATTCTAATACAAGGTAATAATCATATTCAAACTTTGGTTCAATTTCTATAACTATAACAATCTTATTTCAAGTGATGATCTTACTTGAACTTGTTTTCGTGTCATGATTCTGCTTCAAGAACTTCGAGCCATCCAAGGATCCGTTGAAGCTAGATCCATTTTTCTCTTTTCCAGTAGGTTTATCCAAGGAAATTAAGGTAGTAATGATGTTCATAACATCATTCGATTCATACATATAAAGCTATCTTATTCGAAGGTTTAAACTTGTAATCACTAGAACATAGTTTAGTTAATTCTAAACTTGTTCACAAACAAAAGTTAATCCTTCTAACTTGACTTTTAAAATCAACTAAAAACATGTTCTATATCTATATGATATGCTAACTTAATGATTTAAAACCTGGAAACACGAAAAACACCGTAAAATCGGATTTACGCCGTCGTAGTAACACCGCGGGCTGTTTTGGGTTAGTTAATTAAAAACTATGATAAACTTTGATTTAAAAGTTGTTATTCTGAGAAAATGATTTTTATTATGAACATGAAACTATATCCAAAAATTATGGTTAAACTCAAAGTGGAAGTATGTTTTCTAAAATGGTCATCTAGACGTCGTTCTTTCGACTGAAATGACTACCTTTACAAAAACGACTTGTAACTTATTTTTCCGACTATAAACCTATACTTTTTCTGTTTAGATTCATAAAATAGAGTTCAATATGAAACCATAGCAATTTGATTCACTCAAAACGGATTTAAAATGAAGAAGTTATGGGTAAAACAAGATTGGATAATTTTTCTCATTTTAGCTACGTGAAAATTGGTAACAAATCTATTCCAACCATAACTTAATCAACTTGTATTGTATATTATGTAATCTTGAGATACCATAGACACTTATACAATGTTTCGACCTATCATGTCGACACATCTATATATATTTCGGAACAACCATAGACACTCTATATGTGAATGTTGGAGTTAGCTATACAGGGTTGAGGTTGATTCCAAAATATATATAGTTTGAGTTGTGATCAATACTGAGATACGTATACACTGGGTCGTGGATTGATTCAAGATAATATTTATCGATTTATTTCTGTACATCTAACTGTGGACAACTAGTTGTAGGTTACTAACGAGGACAGCTGACTTAATAAACTTAAAACATCAAAATATATTAAAAGTATTGTAAATATATTTTGAACATACTTTGATATATATGTATATATTGTTATAGGTTCGTGAATCAACCAGTGGCCAAGTCTTACTTCCCGACGAAGTAAAAAATCTGTGAAAGTGAGTTATAGTCCCACTTTTAAAATCTAATATTTTTGGGATGAGAATACATGCAGGTTTTATAAATGATTTACAAAATAGACACAAGTACGTGAAACTACATTCTATGGTTGAATTATCGAAATCGAATATGCCCCTTTTTATTAAGTCTGGTAATCTAAGAATTAGGGAACAGACACCCTAATTGACGCGAATCCTAAAGATAGATCTATTGGGCCTAACAAACTCCATCCAAAGTATCGGATGCTTTAGTACTTCGAAATTTATATCATATCCGAAGGGTGTCCCAGAATGATGGGGATATTCTTATATATGCATCTTGTTATTGTCAGTTACCAGGTGTTCACCATATGAATGATTTTTATCTCTATGTATGGGATGTGTATTGAAATATGAAATCTTGTGGTCTATTGTTACGATTTGATATATATAGGTTAAACCTATAACTCACCAACATTTTTGTTGACATTTAAAGCATGTTTATTCTCAGGTGAATACTAAGAGCTTCCGCTGTTGCATACTAAAATAAGGACAAGATTTGGAGTCCATGTTTGTATGATATTGTGTAAAAACTGCATTCAAGAAACTAATTTCGATGTAACATATTTGTATTGTAAACCATTATGTAATGGTCGTGTGTAAACAGGATATTTTAGATTATCATTATTTGATAATCTACGTAAAGCTTTTTAAACCTTTATTTATGAAATAAAGGTTATGGTTTGTTTTAAAAATGAATGCAGTCTTTGAAAAACGTCTCATATAGAGGTCAAAACCTCGCAACGAAATCAATTAATATGGAACGTTTTTAATCAATAAGAACGGGACATTTCAGTTGGTATCCGAGCGTTGGTCTTAGAGAACCAGAATTTTGCATTAGTGTGTCTTATCGAGTTTGTTAGGATGCATTAGTGAGTCTGGACTTCGACCGTGTTTACTTGAAAAATGATTGCTTAACAAATTTTGTTGGAAACTATATATTTTTAACATGTGAATATTATGTGATATATTAATCTCTTAACGCGTTTGATATTATGTGATAGATGTCTACCTCTAGAACAAGTCCCATTGACTCACCTAATAATAATGAAGAGTCAAATGTAAATTGGAATGATTCGTGGACTGATTCACAAGTTCCCGAAGAGGAACCGGAAGAAGAGTCGGAACCGGAAGAAGAATCGGAACCGGAAGAAGAATCGGAACCGGATGAAGAAATAGAACCGGTGGGGGAAATAATAAAACGGTTAAGTAAAAGAAAATCCTCAACCAACCGACCAAGGTTAATTATGGTCAATGGTGTTTCCACCAAGGAAGCAAAATATTGGGAGGATTACCAATTCTCCGATGAATCGGATTCCGACGAGAATTCCGATGATGTTATAGAAATTACCCCAACTGAATTTAAAAAGGCAAAAGAAAATAATAAGGGAAAGGGCATAAAAATAGAGAAATCTAATTCCAACCCCGATGAACTTTATATGTATCGTCAACCCCCGAAGTCCTTAAGTTGTAACAATGACCCGGGAACCTCTAAACCACCAGGTTTTTCTAAACCAATGTGGACAACAACGGCTCGTATTAGGGGAACATCATATATCCCTAGAAACTTGGCAAAACGAACCAAAACCGAACAAGAAGAAACGAGCGAGTCGGAATAAGATAGTTATATTCGTGTGGTGTAATATATGTAATATAGTGTGCTTATGCTTTATGATATATGTAAAAATTGCTTGTATTAATAAGTATTTTTTTTATGAATCTAACTCTTGTCTATTTTACAGTATAAAAACACAAAATGGATAGACAACCCAATATTTTAAGAGACCTACCCGGAGACATGATTGATGAAATCTTGTCTAGAGTTGGTCAGAATTCCTCGGCACAACTATTTAAGGCGAGATCAGTTTGTAAGACATTCGAAGAAAGTTCCAAGAATGCCTTGGTTTATAAAAGGCTTTCGTTCGGAACATGGGGGATATCACATTGGGAAATCCATAAGTTACGATGTGTTTACTTTGACGCATATATTGCGGGGAACCCAAATGCTATTTTACGCAACGGGTTAAGAAATTATTTTGACTCAGTATATCCGAATATAGGACTTCGTGATTTAGAAAAAGCGGCTAACATGCAACATAAAGAAGCATGTTATGCTTACGGGTTAGTAATGTTCGCTTCTCACCAAAGTGAGAACAAGAACATCGGGCTACAACTATTAAACAAAACGTTCCCACAAGTAACGGAGTCGGTAATTGGGATAAGAAATGAGGTTTTTAGGTTATTACGAGACTGTTGGTCATTACGTAACCCTCGTCCCTTTGACGACGTTACAACACGCTGTCTTATCAACGGCCATAACGGTTATGTTCCACAAGACCAAGGATGGGAAGTAGTCATAGTAAAACCAGAATGCATGACTTGTTTCTGGACGTATGAATTACGTGTCTTTATTGCCTTTGCTGAACGACTTGTGTAATAGCTAGAATTATCTTCACAACTATCTTGTATCAAAGTTATTGTGTGCTATATTTCATGCTTTATGTAACATTTGCGGTATTGTAAGTTTGTAAAATATTGTATAAAAGTTTGAACGCGAAATATTATTATAATCAGTTTTTCATATAGAATTGTAGTAGTTGAATTGTATATTAGCTACTAAGTATGAACTTAACGGGTAGGTACTACCCGAATTTAAACTTATAAAACGCTAATATGAAGAAAAAGCTTTTATAAATGAGTTCATATTATGCTACGAAATACTATTAACTACTCTTAATATTCTGTATGATTAACTTGTTCCATTTAACTATTTTGAAGGAAATGGCACCGACTACTCGACACACCGTGAATATGAATGAAGAGGAATTCCGTACTTTTCTAGCTTCAAACATAGCTGCAGTACAGGCTGCGCTACATACCAACAATAACCTTGGATCTAGCAGTACAGGAAATCGTGTAGGATGCACCTACAAAGAATTCACTGCCTGCAAACCTTTGGAATTTGATGGAACCGAAGGACCGATCGGATTGAAACGGTGGACCGAGAAGGTCGAATCGGTGTTTGCCATAAGTAAGTGTACTGAAGAGGACAAAGTAAAGTACGCTACGCATACCTTCACAGGTTCTGCGTTAACATGGTGGAATACCTATCTAGAGCAGGTGGGACAAGACGATGCGTACGCACTACCGTGGTCAGCATTCAAGCACTTGATGAACGAGAAGTACCGTCCCAGAACCGAGGTCAATAAGCTCAAGACAGAACTTAGAGGGTTACGAACCCAAGGATTTGATATTACCACGTACGAAAGACGATTCACAGAATTGTGCCTATTATGTCCGGGAGCATTCGAAGATGAGGAAGAGAAGATCGACGCGTTTGTGAAAGGATTACCGGAAAGAATCCAAGAAGATATAAGTTCACACGAGCCCGCCTCCATACAACAGGCATGTAGAATGGCTCACAAACTCGTGAACCAAATTGAAGAAAGAATTAAAGAACAGACTGCTGAAGAGGCCAATGTGAAGCAAGTCAAAAGAAAGTGGGAGGAAAACGGTGATAAGAATCACCAATACAACAACAACAGCAATTACAACAATAATCGCAACAATTATCCCAACAATCGCAACATCAATCGCAACTACAACAAACGGCCCAACAACAACAACAACAACAACAACAACAACAACAACAACAACAACAGCAACTACAACAATCATCCCAACAACAATAATAACCGTAACAACAACAACAATCAGAAGCAGCTATGCCAAAGGTGTGAAAAGAATCACTCGGGGTTCTGCACCAAATTTTGCAACAAGTGTAAAAGAAATGGTCATAGCGCGGCGAAGTGTGAGGTCTACGGACCAGGGGTTAATAGAACGAAAGGAACAAATGGTGTCGGAACGAGTAATGGCGGAGCAAGTAGTGTCGGAGCAAGTTATGCCAATGTAGTTTGTTATAAATGTGGAAAACCGGGCCACATTATTAGAAATTGCCCGAACCAGGAGAACACGAATGGACAAGGCCGTGGAAGAGTTTTCAATATTAATGCGGCAGAGGCACAGGAAGACCCGGAGCTTGTTACGGGTACGTTTCTTATTGACAATAAATCTGCTTACGTTTTATTTGATTCGGGTGCGGATAGAAGCTATATGAGTAGAGATTTTTGTGCGAAATTAAGTTGTCCATTGACGCCTTTGGATAGTAAATTTTTACTCGAATTAGCAAATGGTAAATTAATTTCAGCAGATAATATATGTCGGAATCGAGAAATTAAACTGGTTAGCGAAACATTTAAGATTGATTTGATACCAGTAGAGTTAGGGAGTTTTGATGTGATAATCGGTATGGACTGGTTGAAAGAAGTGAAAGCGGAGATCGTTTGTTACAAAAATGCAATTCGCATTATACGAGAAAAAGGAAAACCCTTAATGGTGTACGGAGAAAAGGGCAACACGAAGCTACATCTTATTAGTAATTTGAAGGCACAAAAACTAATAAGAAAAGGTTGCTATGCTGTTCTAGCACACGTCGAGAAAGCACAAACTGAAGAAAAGAGCATCAATGATGTTCCCGTCGCAAAAGAATTTCCTGATGTATTTCCAAAAGAATTACCAGGATTACCCCCACATCGATCCGTTGAATTTCAAATAGATCTTGTACCAGGAGCTGCACCAATAGCTCGTGCTCCTTACAGACTCGCACCCAGTGAGATGAAAGAACTACAAAGCCAATTACAAGAACTTTTAGAGCGTGGTTTCATTCGACCAAGCACATCACCGTGGGGAGCTCCTGTTTTGTTTGTCAAGAAGAAAGATGGTACATTCAGGTTGTGTATCGACTACCGAGAGTTGAACAAACTTACCATCAAGAACCGCTACCCACTACCGAGAATCGATGACTTATTTGATCAACTACAAGGCTCGTCTGTTTATTCAAAGATTGACTTACGTTCCGGGTATCATCAAATGCGGGTGAAAGAAGATGATATTCCAAAGACTGCTTTCAGAACATGTTACGGTCATTACGAGTTTATGGTCATGCCGTTTGGTTTAACTAATGCACCAGCTGTGTTCATGGACCTTATGAACCGAGTGTGTGGACCATACCTTGACAAGTTTGTCATTGTTTTCATTGATGACATACTTATTTACTCAAAGAATGACCAAGAACACGGTGAACATTTGAGAAAGGTGTTAGAAGTATTGAGGAAGGAAGAATTGTACGCTAAGTTTTCAAAGTGTGCATTTTGGTTGGAAGAAGTTCAATTCCTCGGTCACATAGTGAACAAAGAAGGTATTAAGGTGGATCCGGCAAAGATAGAAACTGTTGAAAAGTGGGAAACCCCGAAAACTCCGAAACACATACGCCAGTTTTTAGGACTAGCTGGTTACTACAGAAGGTTCATCCAAGACTTTTCCAGAATAGCAAAACCCTTGACTGCATTAACGCATAAAGGGAAGAAATTTGAATGGAATGATGAACAAGAGAAAGCGTTTCAGTTATTGAAGAAAAAGCTAACTACGGCACCTATATTGTCATTGCCTGAAGGGAATGATGATTTTGTGATTTATTGTGATGCATCAAAGCAAGGTCTCGGTTGTGTATTAATGCAATGAACGAAGGTGATTGCTTATGCGTCTAGACAATTGAAGATTCACGAACAAAATTATACGACGCATGATTTGGAATTAGGCGCGGTTGTTTTTGCATTAAAGACTTGGAGGCACTACTTATATGGGGTCAAAAGTATTATATATACCGACCACAAAAGTCTTCAACACATTTTTAATCAGAAACAACTGAATATGAGGCAGCGTAGGTGGATTGAATTATTGAATGATTACGACTTTGAGATTCGTTACCACCCGGGGAAGGCAAATGTGGTAGCCGATGCCTTGAGCAGGAAGGACAGAGAACCCATTCGAGTAAAATCTATGAATATAATGATTCATAATAACATTACTACTCAAATAAAGGAGGCGCAACAAGGAGTTTTAAAAGAGGGAAATTTAAAGGATGAAATACCCAAAGGATCGGAGAAGCATCTTAATATTCGGGAAGACAGAACCCGGTATAGGGCTGAAAGGATTTGGGTACCAAAATTTGGAGATATGAGAGAAATGGTACTTAGAGAAGCTCATAAAACCAGATACTCAATACATCCTGGAACGGGGAAGATGTACAAGGATCTCAAGAAACATTTTTGGTGGCCGGGTATGAAAGCCGATGTTGCTAAATACGTAGGAGAATGTTTGACGTGTTCTAAGGTCAAAGCTGAGCATCAGAAACCATCAGGTCTACTTCAACAACCCGAAATCCCGGAATGGAAATGGGAAAACATTACCATGGATTTTATCACTAAATTGCCAAGGACTGCAAGTGGTTTTGATACTATTTGGGTAATAGTTGATCGTGTCACCAAATCAGCACACTTCCTACCAATAAGAGAAGATGACAAGATGGAGAAGTTAGCACGACTGTATTTGAAGGAAGTCGTCTCCAGACATGGAATACCAATCTCTATTATCTCTGATAGGGATGGCAGATTTATTTCAAGATTCTGGCAGACATTACAGCAAGCATTAGGAACTCGTCTAGACATGAGTACTGCCTATCATCCACAAACTGATGGGCAGAGCGAAAGGAGGATACAAACGCTTGAAGACATGCTACGAGCATGTGTTATTGATTTCGGAAACAGTTGGGATCGACATTTACCGTTAGCAGAATTTTCCTACAACAACAGCTACCATTCAAGCATTGAGATGGCGCCGTTTGAAGCACTTTATGGTAGAAAGTGCAGGTCTCCGATTTGTTGGAGTGAAGTGGGGGATAGACAGATTACGGGTCCGGAGATTATACAAGAAACTACCGAGAAGATCATCTAAATTCAACAACGGTTGAAAACCGCCCAAAGTCGACAAAAGAGCTACGCTGACATTAAAAGAAAAGATATAGAATTTGAAATTGGAGAGATGGTCATGCTTAAAGTTGCACCTTGGAAAGGCGTTGTTCGATTTGGTAAACGAGGGAAATTAAATCCAAGGTATATTGGACCATTCAAGATTATTGATCGTGTCGGACCAGTAGCTTACCGACTTGAGTTACCTCAACAACTCGCGGCTGTACATAACACTTTCCACGTCTCGAATTTGAAGAAATGTTTTGCTAAAGAAGATCTCACTATTCCGTTAGATGAAATCCAAATCAACGAAAAACTCCAATTCATCGAAGAACCCGTCGAAATAATGGATCGTGAGGTTAAAAGACTTAAGCAAAACAAGATACCAATTGTTAAGGTTCGATGGAATGCTCGTAGAGGACCCGAGTTCACCTGGGAGCGTGAAGATCAGATGAAGAAGAAATACCCGCATCTATTTCCAGAAGATTCGTCAACACCTTCAACAGCTTAAAATTTCGGGACGAAATTTATTTAACGGGTAGGTACTGTAGTGACCCGAACTTTTCCATGTTTATATATATTAATTGAGATTAATATTTACATGATTAAATGTTTCCAACATGTTAAGCAATCAAACTTGTTAAGACTTGATTAATTGAAGTATGTTTCATATAGACAATTGACCACCCAAGTTGACCGGTGATTCACGAACGTTAAAACTTGTAAAAACTATACGATGACATATATATGGTTATATATATAGTTAACATGTTTTTATTATAAGTATGTATCTCATTAGGTATTTTAACAATGAGTTATATACATAAAAATGAGACTATTAATTTAAGAAACTCGAAAACGATATATATAACGATTATCGTTATAACAACGTCTTACTAGGTACATATGAATCATATTAAGATATTGATACACTTGGTTAATTATGTTAAATGATAAGTAAATATATTATTAAGTGTATTAACAATGAAATACATATGTAAAAATAAGACTACTAACTTAATGATTTCGAAACGAGACATATATGTAACGATTATCGTTGTAACGACATTTAACTGTATATACATCATACTGAGATATATTATATATCATAATATCATGATAATATAACAATTTAACATCTCATTTGTTATAATAAACAATGGGTTAACAACATTCAACAAGATCGTTAACCTAAAGGTTTCAAAACAACATTTACATGTAACGACTAACGATGACTTAACGACTCAGTTAAAATGTATATACATGTAGTGTTTTAATATGTATTCATACACTTTTGAAATACTTCAAGAAACTTATCAAAATACTTCTACTTAACAAAAATGCTTACAATTACATCCTCGTTCAGTTTCATCAACAATTCTACTCGTATGCACCCGTATTCGTACTCGTACAATACACAGCTTTTAGATGTATGTACTATTGGTATATACACTCCAATGATTAGCTCTTAGCAGCCCATGTGAGTCACCTAACACATGTGGGAACCATCATTTGGCAACTAGCATGAAATATCTCATAAAATTACAAAAATATGAGTAATCATTCATGACTTATTTACATGAAAACAAAATTACATATCCTTTGTATCTAATCCATACACCAACGACCAAAAACACCCAAAAACACTTTCATTCTTCAATTTTCTTCATCTAATTGATCTCTCTCAAGTTCTATCTTCAAGTTCTAAGTGTTCTTCATAAATTTCAAAAGTTCTAGTTTCATAAAATCAAGAATACTTTCAAGTTTGCTAGCTCACTTCCAATCTTGTAAGGTGATCATCCAACCTTAAGAAATCTTTGTTTATTACAGTAGGTTATCATTCTAATACAAGGTAATAATCATATTCAAACTTTGGTTCAATTTCTATAACTATAACAATCTTATTTCAAGTGATGATCTTACTTGAACTTGTTTTCGTGTCATGATTCTGCTTCAAGAACTTCGAGCCATCCAAGGATCCGTTGAAGCTAGATCCATTTTTCTCTTTTCCAGTAGGTTTATCCAAAGAAATTAAGGTAGTAATGATGTTC
Organism: Rutidosis leptorrhynchoides; assembly: GCF_046630445.1. NCBI lineage: Eukaryota > Viridiplantae > Streptophyta > Magnoliopsida > Asterales > Asteraceae > Rutidosis > Rutidosis leptorrhynchoides. Next base: position 156,698,363 of record NC_092334.1, read on the forward strand.
ATAACATCATTCGATTCATACATATAAAGCTATCTTATTCGAAGGTTTAAACTTGTAATCACTAGAACATAGTTTAGTTAATTCTAAACTTGTTCGCAAACAAAAGTTAATCCTTCTAACTTGACTTTTAAAATCAACTAAACACATGTTCTATATCTATATGATATGCTAACTTAATGATTTAAAACCTGGAAACACGAAAAACACCGTAAAACCGGATTTACGCCGTCGTAGTAACACCGCGAGCTGTTTTGGGTTAGTTAATTAAAAACTATGATAAACTTTGATTTAAAAGTTGTTATTCTGAGAAAATGATTTTTATTATGAACATGAAACTATATCCAAAAATTATGGTTAAACTCAAAGTGGAAGTATGTTTTCTAAAATGGTCATCTAGACGTCGTTCTTTCGACTGAAATGACTACCTTTACAAAAACGACTTGTAACTTATTTTTCCGACTATAAACCTATACTTTTTCTGTTTAGATTCATAAAATAGAGTTCAATATGAAACCATAGCAATTTGATTCACTCAAAACGGATTTAAAATGAAGAAGTTATGGGTAAAACAAGATTGGATAATTTTTCTCATTTTAGCTACGTGAAAATTGGTAACAAATCTATTCCAACCATAACTTAATCAACTTGTATTGTATATTATGTAATCTTGAGATACCATAGACACGTATACAATGTTTCGACCTATCATGTCGACACATCTATATATATTTCGGAACAACCATAGACACTCTATATGTGAATGTTGGAGTTAGCTATACAGGGTTGAGGTTGATTCCAAAATATATATAGTTTGAGTTGTGATCAATACTGAGATACGTATACACTGGGTCGTGGATTGATTCAAGATAATATTTATCGATTTATTTCTGTACATCTAACTGTGGACAACTAGTTGTAGGTTACTAACGAGGACAGCTGACTTAATAAACTTAAAACATCAAAATATATTAAAAGTATTGTAAATATATTTTGAACATACTTTGATATATATGTATATATTGTTATAGGTTCGTGAATCAACCAGTGGCCAAGTCTTACTTCCCGACGAAGTAAAAAATCTGTGAAAGTGAGTTATAGTCCCACTTTTAAAATCTAATATTTTTGGGATGAGAATACATGCAGGTTTTATAAATGATTTACAAAATAGACACAAGTACGTGAAACTACATTCTATGGTTGAATTATCGAAATCGAATATGCCCCTTTTTATTAAGTCTGGTAATCTAAGAATTGGGGAACAGACACCCTAATTGACGCGAATCCTAAAGATAGATCTATTGGGCCTAACAAACCCCATCCAAAGTATCGGATGCTTTAGTACTTCGAAATTTATATCATATCCGAAGGGTGTCCCGGAATGATGGGGATATTCTTATATATGCATCTTGTTATTGTCAGTTACCAGGTGTTCACCATATGAATGATTTTTATCTCTATGTATGGGATGTGTATTGAAATATGAAATCTTGTGGTCTATTGTTACGATTTGATATATATAGGTTAAACCTATAACTCACCAACATTTTTGTTGACATTTAAAGCATGTTTATTCTCAGGTGAATACTAAGAGCTTCCGCTGTTACATACTAAAATAAGGACAAGATTTGGAGTCCATGTTTGTATGATATTGTGTAAAAACTGCATTCAAGAAACTAATTTCGATGTAACATATTTGTATTGTAAACCATTATGTAATGGTCGTGTGTAAACAGGATATTTAAGATTATCATTATTTGATAATCTACGTAAAGCTTTTTAAACCTTTATTTATGAAATAAAGGTTATGGTTTGTTTTAAAAATGAATGCAGTCTTTGAAAAACGTCTCATATAGAGGTCAAAACCTCGCAACGAAATCAATTAATATGGAACGTTTTTAATCAATAAGAACGGGACATTTCAGATCTAAAGCTGATAAGGATATTGATTTGATGTGTATTTACCAATAGCAAATACGTATGGATGATGGGTATGATACGGTAAAAGAAGCTCAAAATCGGGCTTTTATTTTGGGTCCAACCGGGCCAAAAATAAAATTTTAAGACATTTTTAATAAAGCAATGTTAGCCCAAAAAAAAAATTTCCAAGCTGACCAGGTCAGCTCGACCCCAGCCAGGGGCTCTGCCCCTTGGACCCCACCAGGGGTTGCCACCCCTTGGACCCCGCTTATCGGGGGCGCTGCCCCCGAACCCCCATCATAATCAAGATAAGTTCAAACAAGTGTGCACTCCACACTTCCCCAAACTTGTTCGATATTTATCAAGGTTATTTTGGTTACAAATTAGTCCCATTACACTTAAATCATATTGGTGACATAAATCACAACACATTATAGATTGTAAGTATATATGTCAAAGAACGTTACATATAGTTATCGTTTTGAAAACTTAAGTTAGTGGTCTCAAAGTATACTTATAACTCATTGTTGTTAGTTCACAATGAAATGTTAAACCATCCTTAAATCATGTTAAATATGTATAGATATGTACATATACATAATCGTATAATTATCGTGTGTTATATAGTTCGTGATATCATCGGTCAAATTGGACGGTCAAACGTTGTGTAAAACTCTTTTCAAAAATATAAGTCTCAACAGTTTGGATTGCTTATCATGTTGGTACGGTTTAATTTATGTAAATATTAATCTCATAAGTATAGAACGATCAGAAAATTCCGGGTCGTTACATGTTGGAAAAGACTGCAACGTCACCACTTTGAATGGAAAGCCGAACCCCACAGGGCCAAAGAAGTGTTACGAATGCGGGCAGACGGGTCATTTCAGAAATGCGTGCCCAAATAAGCGTAAAGACGGCGGACCACCCCGTGGTAGAGCTTTTAATGTTAATGCAAGGGATGCCCGAGAAAACCCCGACTTGGTGACAGGTATATTCAAAATCAACAATCTTTTAGCTTCTGTCTTGTTTGATACGGGTGCGGATAGGAGTTATGTATGTAGACATTTTTGCGATAAGATTAATTGGTCATTAGTCCCGTTAAAAGAGAGTATGCTTGTCGAGGTCACCAACGGTAAACTTTAAAAAGTTGACCACATTAGTCGAGGAGCTATTATCAACATAGCTGGTACAGATTTCGAAATTGATTTGATACCTATCAAACTAGGAAGTTTTGACGTGATCGTCGGTATGGATTGGTTGAGCAAGATAAGAGCCGATATTATCTGTAGAGATAAAGCACTTCGCATACCACAAGGAGATGGCGAACCACTGGTTATCTATGGAGAGAGATGTACCTCGAAGTTGAACCTCATTAGTTGCGTGAAAGCGCAAAAGATTATGAAGAAGGGATGTTTTGCTGTCCTAGCACATGTGAAAGCGGTAGAAACTGAGGTGAAGAGCGTGAACGACGTCCGAATTGTGAACGAATTTTCCGATGTCTTCCCTGAGGAATTGCCGGGATTGCCGCCGCTGAGAGCAGTAGAGTTTTAGATTGATTTAGTGCCAGGAGCCGCACCTGTAGCTCGCGCACCTTATAGACTCGTACCTTCCAAGATGCAAGAATTACAGAGCCAACTACAAGAACTACTTGACAGTGGATTTATCCAACCAAGTTTCTCGCCATGGGGCGCACCTGTGTTGTTTGTGAAGAAGAAGGATGGATCCTTCCGTATGTGTATCGACTACCGTAAACTCAACAAATTGACTATCAAGAATCGGTATCCTCTTCCACGAATTGATGATCTTTTTGATCAACTACAAGGATCGAGCGTTTACTCAAAGATCAATTTACAATCCGGTTATCACCAGTTGAGGGTGAAGGAAAGTGACGTGATGAAAACTGCATTCAGGACCCGTTATGGTCATTATGAGTTTCTCGTGATGCCATTCGGTTTAACAAATGCACCTGCCGTGTTCATGGACCTCATGAATCGTGTCTGCAAGCCGTACTTGGATAAGTTTGTTATCGTCTTCATAGATGATATTCTCATCTTGTAGTGACCCGAACTTTTCCATGTTTATATATATATTAAATGAAATTGTTATTTACATGATTAAGTGTTTCCAACATGTTAAGCAATCAAACTTGTTAAGACTTGATTAATTGAAATAGGTTTCATATAGATAATTGACCACCCAAGTTGACCGGTGATTCACGAACTTTAAAACTTGTAAAAACTATACGATGACATATATATGGTTATATATATAGTTAACATGATTTTATTATAAGTATGTATCTCATTAGGTATTTTAACAATGAGTTATATACATAAAAATGAGACTATTAATTTAAGAAACTCGAAAACGATATATATAACGATTATCGTTATAATAACGTCTTACTAGGTACATATGAATCATATTAAGATATTGATACACTTGTTTAATTATGTTAAATTATAAGTAAATATATTATTAAGTGTATTAACAATGAAATACATATGTAAAAATAAGACTACTAACTTAATGATTTCGAAACGAGACATATATGTAACGATTATCGTTGTAACGACATTTAACTGTATATATATCATACTAAGATATATTATATATCATAATATCATGATAATATAACAATTTAACATCTCATTTGTTATAATAAACAATGGGTTAACAACATTCAACAAGATCGTTAACCTAAAGGTTTCAAAACAACATTTACATGTAACGACTAACGATGACTTAACGACTCAGTTAAAATGTATATACATGTAGTGTTTTAATATGTATTCATACACTTTTGAAAGACTTCAAGACACTTATCAAAATACTTCTACTTAACAAAAATGCTTACAATTACATCCTCGTTCAGTTTCATCAACAATTCTACTCGTATGCACCCGTATTCGTACTCGTACAATACACAGCTTTTAGATGTATGTACTATTGGTATATACACTCCAATGATCAGCTCTTAGCAGCCCATGTGAGTCACCTAACACATGTGGGAACCATCATTTGGAAACTAGCATGAAATATCTCATAAAATTACAAAAATATGAGTAATCATTCATGACTTATTTACATGAAAACAAAATTACATATCCTTTATATCTAATCCATACACCAACGACCAAAAACACCTACAAACACTTTCATTCTTCAATTTTCTTCATCTAATTGATCTCTCTTAAGTTCTATCTTCAAGTTCTAAGTGTTCTTCATAAATTCCAAAAGTTCTAGTTTCATAAAATCAAGAATACTTCCAAGATTGCAAGTTTACTTCCAAGTTTTCTAAATCCATTCCAAGTAATCATCCAAGATCAAGAAACCTTTGTTACTTACAGTAGGTTATATTTTTAATACAAGGTAATAATCATATTCAAACTTTAATTCAATTTCTATAACTATAATAATCTTATTTCGAGTGAAAATCTTACTTGAAATTGTTTTCGTTTCATGATTCTGCTTCAAGAACTTTCAAGCCATCCAAGGATCCTTTGAAGCTAGATCTATTTTTCTCATTTCTAGTAGGTTTATCCAAGGAACTTGAGGTAGTAATGATGTTCATAACATCATTCGATTCATACATATAAAGCTATCTTATTCGAAGGTTTAAACTTGTAATCACTAGAACATAGTTTAGTTAATTCTAAACTTGTTCGCAAATAAAAGTTAACCCTTCTAACTTGACTTTTAAAATCAACTAAACACATGTTCTATATCTATATGATATGCTAACTTAATGATTTAAAACCTGAAAACACGAAAAACACCGTAAAATCGAATTTACGCCGTCGTAGTAACACCGCGGGCTGTTTTGGGTTAGTTAATTAAAAACTATGATAAACTTTGATTTAAAATTTGTTATTCTGGGAAAATTATTTTTATTATGAACATGAAACTATATCCAAAAATTATGGTTAAACTCAAAGTGGAAGTATGTTTTCTAAAATGGTCATCTAGACGTCGTTCTTTCGACTGAAATGACTACCTTTACAAAAATGACTAGTAACTTATTTTTTTGACTATAAACCTATACTTTTTCTGTTTAGATTCATAAAATAGAGTTCAATATGAAACCATAGCAATTTGGTTCACTCAAAACGGATTTAAAATGAAGAAGTTATGGGTAAAACAAGATTGGATAATTTTTCTCATTTTAGCTACGTGAAAATTGGTAACAAATCTATTCCAACCATAACTTAATCAACTTGTATTGTATATTATGTAATCTTGAGATACCATAGACATGTATACAATGTTTCGACCTATCATGTCGACACATCTATATATATTTCGGAACAACCATAGACACTCTATATGTGAATGTTGGAGTTAGCTATACAGGGTTGAGGTTGATTCCAAAATATATATAGTTTGAGTTGTGATCAATACTGAGATACGTATACACTGGGTCGTGGATTGATTCAAGATAATATTTATCGAATTATTTCTGTACATCTAACTGTGGACAACTAGTTGTAGGTTACTAACGAGGACAGCTGACTTAATAAACTTAAAACATCAAAATATATTAAAAGTGTTGTAAATATATTTTGAACATACTTTGATATATATGTATATATTGTTATAGGTTCGTGAATCAACCAGTGGCCAAGTCTTACTTCCCGACGAAGTAAAAATCTGTGAAAGTGAGTTATAGTCCCACTTTTAAAATCTAATATTTTTGGGATGAGAATACATGCAAGTTTTATAAATGATTTACAAAATAGACACAAGTACGTGAAACTACATTCTATGGTTGAATTATCGAAATCGAATATGCCCCTTTTTATTAAGTCTGGTAATCTAAGAATTAGGGAACAGACACCCTAATTGACGTGAATCCTAAAGATAGATCTATTGGGCCTAACAAACCCCATCCAAAGTACCAGATGCTTTAGTACTTCGAAATTTATATCATATCCGAAGGGTGTCCCGGAATGATGGGGATATTATTATATATGCATCTTGTTAATGTCGGTTACCAGGTGTTCTCCATATGAATGATTTTTATCTCTATGTATGGGATGTGTATTGTAATATGAAATCTTGTGGTCTATTGTTACGATTTGATATATATAGGTTAAACCTATAACTCACCAACATTTTTGTTGACGTTTAAAGCATGTTTATTCTCAGGTGAATACTAAGAGCTTCCGCTATTGCATACTAAAATAAGGACAAGATTTGGAGTCAATGTTTGTATGATATTGTGTAAAAACTGCATTTAAGAAACTGATTTCGATGTAACATATTTGTATTGTTAACCATTATGTAATGGTCGTGTGTAAACAGGATATTTTAGATTATCATTATTTGATAATCTATGTAAAGTTTTTTAAACCTTTATTTATGAAATAAAGGTTATGGTTAGTTTTAAAAATGAATGCAGTCTTTGAAAAACGTCTCATATAGAGGTCAAAACCTCGCAACGAAATCAATTAATATGGAACTTTTTTAATCAATAAGAACGGGACATTTCACATCTACTCTAAGAGCGAAGAAGAGCATGAGCAACACCTCCGACTAGTACTTGAACTCTTGAGACAAGAGCAACTTTACGCCAAATTCTCCAAGTGTGAATTTTGGTTGAAGGAAGTACAATTTCTGGGTCATGTTGTGAGCGACCAGGGTATCAAAGTTGATCCCACCAAGATTGAAGCCATCAGCAAGTGGGAGACCCCCACTACTCCGACTCATATTCGCTAATTCCTAGGTCTCGCCGATTACTACCGAAGGTTCATTGAAGGATTTTCTCTGATTGCGCGTCCTTTGACCGCGCTGACTCACAAGGGCAAGAAGTTCATTTGGGAACCCGCATACGAATCAGCATTTCAAACTTTGAAGAAGAAGTTAACCTCCGCACCTATCCTATCACTTCCTGAGGGCAGTGACGACTTTGTTGTTTATTGCGATGCGTCGAAAAGTGGTTTTGGATGTGTACTGATGCAACGATCAAAAGTTATTGCCTATGCCTCCCGCCAACTGAAGATTCACGAGTGGAACTACACTACGCATGATCTTGAACTTGGAACCGTTGTCTTTGCGCTTAAATTGTGGAGACACTATTTGTATGGAACTAAGAGCACTATCTTCACCGATCACAAGAGTCTCCAGCACATCTTTGATCAGAAGCAACTGAATATGAGACAGCGTCGATGGATCGAGACGCTCAACGACTACGATTGTGAACTCCGTTATCACCCTGGCAAGGCCAATGTTGTAGCTGACGCTTTAAGCTGAAAGGAGAGGACGACACCTCTTCGTGTTAGGGCTCTGAACATCACCATCCATTCGAACCTCAACAGCCAGATCAGAGTAGCCCAAGATGAGGCTCTCAAGGAGGAGAATATATCTCATGAACATTTGAACATACTTGTCTCTCGATTCGAGGTTAGGGAGTCTGGACTCCGATGTTATGCCGAAAGAATTTGGGTACCTCTTTATGGAGATCTACGAAACCTGATACTCGATGAAGCACAAAAATCAAGATATTCGATTCACCCTGGAGCGGGCAAATTGTACCACGACCTTAAAGAACAGTATTGGTGGCCGAATCTTAAGAAGGACGTTGCGACTTATGTTGGTAAGTGTTTGAATTGCTCGAAGGTTAAATCCGAGCATCAGAGACCTTCTGGGTTACTTCAGCAACCGGAGTTCCCACAATGGAAGTGGGAAAGGATCACAATGGATTTCATCACCAAGCTACCCAAGACGGTGGGCGGATACGATACTATTTGGGTTATTGTTGACCGCTGATAATGCTAAAAACGAACATATATTTCATAGCATTATCCCTCAAGAAAGACAAGCTTTTAGTTGCAACTGTTCTATTTACAAGTGATATTCGTTTAAATAATAAAAAGTGAAGACAAAAGACAGATTCGACGAATTGAAGACGCAAACGACCAAAAAGCTCAAAAGTACAAAGTACAATCAATAAGGTTCCAATTATTGATAAGAAACGTCTCAAAATTACAAGAGTACAAGATTCAAAACGCAAAGTACAAGATATTAAATTATTCGCAAGGACGTTCGAAAATCCGGAACCGGGACCAGAGTCAACTCTCAACGCTCGACGCAACGGACTAAAAATTTCAAGTCAACTATGCACATGAATATAATATAATATATAATTAATTCTTAAAATTAATATATATATTATATTATATTTAAAAACCGTCGGCATAAAAAAACAAAGACTTTTGAGTCTCCCCAGCTGGCCATGCGATCGCATGGCCTGGAAGGCATAAATCCATGCGATCGCATGGTGCACAGTTCCAGCCCACATACCTATAAAAATCGAGCTTTGGTGTAACACAAAACACATCTTTTTCCTTCTTCATCATACGTAAATTATATATATATTTATATTTTAATTTTAATTTTAATTTCTAATAATAAGGGTATGTTAGCGAATGTTGTAAGGGTATAAGTCGAAATTCTGTCCGTGTAACGCTACGCTATTTTTAATCATTGTAAGTTATGTTCAACCTTTTTACATTAATGTCTCGTAGCTAAGTTATTATTATGCTTATTTAATCCTAAGTAATCATGATGTTGGGCTAAAAATATTAAAATTGGGTAATTGGGCTTTGTACCATAATTGGGGTTTGGACAAAAGAACGACACTTGTGGAAATTAGACTATGGGCTATTAATGGGCTTTATATTTGTTTAACTAAATGATAGTTTGTTAATTTTAATATAAAGATTTACAATTGAACGTCCCTATAAATAACCATATACACTCGATCGGATACGATGGGCAGGGTATTTATATGTACGAATAATCGTTCATTTAACCGGACACGGGAATGGATTAATAGTCACTAGAATTATTAAAACAGGGGTGAAATTATGTACAAGGACACTTGGCATAATTGATAACAAAGTATTAAAACTTTGGGTTACAATCAGTCGACATCCTGGTGTAATTATTAAACAAAGTAATAAAACCTTGTTACAGTTTAAGTCCCCAATTAGTTGGAATATTTGACTTCGGGTATAAGGATAATTTGACGAGGACACTCGCACTTTATATTTATGACTGATGGACTGTTATGGACAAAAACCAGACGGACATATTAAATAATCCAGGACAAAGGACAATTAACCCATGGGCATAAAACTAAAATCAACACGTCAAACATCATGATTACGGAAGTTTAAATAAGCATAATTCTTTTATTTCATATTTAATTTCCTTTATTTTATATTTAATTGCACTTCTAATTATCGCATTTTTATTTATTGTTATTGTATTTAATTGCACTTTTAATTATCGTACTTTTTAATTATCGCAAGTTTATTTTATCGCACTTTTATTATTCGCAATTTCATTATCGTTATTTACTTTACGCTTTAAATTAAGTCTTTTATTTATTTAATATTTTACATTTTGTTTTAACTGCAACTAAAGTTTTTAAAATCGACAAACCGGTCATTAAACGGTAAAAACCCCCCTTTATAATAATAATATTACTTATATATATATTTGTATTTTTATAAATTTAAACTAATATAGCGTTAAGCTTTGTGAAAAAGATTCCCTGTGGAACGAACCGGACTTACTAAAAACTACACTACTGTATGATTGGGTACACTGCCTATAAGTGTTGTAGCAAGGTTTAAGTATATCCATTCAATAAATAAATAAATATCTTGTGTAAAATTGTATCGTATTTAATAGTATTTCCTAGTAAAATTTAAGCTATTTTATATACACCTAGCGAAACCATCAAGTATTTTTTGGCGCCGCTGCCGGGGAACTTTCTTGCTTAAAAGCCGGAAACGCAACGCTAAAAAGAAAAAAACAAAAAGATTTTTATTTTTAGTTTACTTTTATTAAAATACGCTTTTGTAAAAAATACGTTTTAATATATTCAAAAATATAAAAAGAAAACAAAAATATAAATATTTTTAAGAGTTTGTTAAATATTTAAGTTCTATAAAAGTTTCTTTATATTTATTTTATAAAAATATGAGTTTTATTTAATTTATAAAAATATATTATATAAATATTTAAAACAGAAAAAAATAAACACATCAAAATAAAAAAAAATATAAAAAAAATAAAACATTCGGCCTGCTACTGTAGCAGCCCGTAACCTGGCCCAAAATCCTGGCTCATGCGATCGCATGAGCCCGAAGGCATAAACTCATGCGATCGCATGAGATCGTCTGACACGCCACAGTTTACCCTAATTCAGCATTTATTACGGGTATTATTTATTATTATTAATTTAAAACCCTAATTAGGTTATATATATTATATTATTTAGTTTAGTTATTTTATTATTTGTATTATTTAGTTTAATTAGTTTAATTAGTTTATAAAATTAATAGTTTTATAAAATAAATAATATAAAAATAATATTTTTAAAAAAATTGTCCTTTTCACAACTTTTAGTATATTTTTATATTTTGTCCCTTTTTAATTGTTTTAGCGTAATTTTTTGTATTTTTCGCCCGTATTTAGTTTTAATTCATAGTTTTTGCCATAGTTATTTTTATTTCTAGATTTTTAGGCTTTGCCATAAAATCCCTTAAGTGCTTTTTCTTTAGACTAAGATTTAGGTGATTTAGAATTTTGCGACGCCTTTTTAAGTTTTAGTACCTTTTTAAGATATTGCCATTTGGGATATAGTTTTACTTGTAAGCTTTAATATTTTTAGACGCCTTTTACCTATGTATCAATTATCATTCCAATTAGTAATCTCAATTTACGATTATAATTTTAAGTTAGTGATAGTAATAAGGTTGGGTTAGTCGAGTGTTTTTAAGTTCTATAAGTCATTTTTTTTTTATTTCTTATTTTTCGACGCCTTTTATTTTTTCGATCTTTTCTTTTTCGACCTTTTTCGACGCGCTCTTTTTCTTTCTTATTTCTCGTCATTCTAGTTTTTAGGACATAGATTTTTTTTTCTACTTCTTATCTATACTTCTTAAAATTACGAAAATTTATTTTAAGTGGTTAAATTGATAGACATCAAAATTTTCTGGTTCGTAGTAATAGTTGGATTTGTACGTGGACCGGGTTATTGGAGCCAAACAGTCCTTAATTATATTGAGACCAAACGAATCCTGCCCCTCTGCTGCATCTTTTGGCTATTCGAAACGTGGGCAAAATCAGAAAAGTCTATTAATTGGATAACTTAAATAATTTTTCTTTCCTTTTAAAAACTAATAGGATATTCAGTGAATGCACCGAGCAAGACGTTCACCACCTTTTGTACGTTCACCACCTGTAACTAGATCAAGACATCTAGCAAATATTACCGCCGTTGATTTTTCTTTAGAATCGTCATCCAGTCAACCAACTACTCCAGTTCAAATTTCCGATAATCCATTTTTTGAACCCGACCTCACAATTGAGAATCCGGAGAATATTCAGGGACGATTCATAGATCCTGAACCATTAAATTTTCCTCCAGAACCACCAATCATTCAAACAGAGATTGTTGAGAACATTAAATCAGAATCCTCTAGTGATTCCGATTCAACAAATTCAATTATGGAGAATCTGGAACCTTTAAGTATGGAAGACTGAATGAGAGCTAAACGCACTGGCCAAGGTCACGCAATTACTCATCCTGACATTAATGCGCCAGATTATGAAATCAAAGGACAAATTCTACACATGTTGACTAATCAATGCCAATTTAGTGGTGCGCCGAAGGAAGATCCAAATGAACACCTTCGTACCTTTAATAGGATCTGCACGCTATTTAAAATCCGAGAAGTGGAGGATGAACAGATATATCTCATGTTATTTCCCTGGACTTTAAAGGGAGAAGCCAAAGATTGGTTGGAATCATTACCTGAAGGGGCGATTGTTACATGGGACGTTTTAGTTGAAAAATTTCTTAAACAATTCTTTCCGGCATCTAAAGCCGTAAGACTTCAAGGAGAAATTGTTACGTTCACACATAAGCCAAATGAAACTCTATATGAGGCGTGGACAAGATTTGGAAAGTTATTAAGAGGATGTTCGCAACATGGTTTAGACACCTGTCAAATAGTACAAATATTCTACCAAGGATGCGACATCACTACAAGGAAAGACATCGACATAGCAGCTGGTGGTTCTATTATGAAGAAAACCAAAACTGATGCTTATAAAATTATTGATAACACTGCTTTCCACTCACATGAGTGGCACCAAGAAAAAGATATCGTTAGATCATCTAAAGCAGCTAGAGCCAATTCTAGCCATGACTTAGATTCCATTTCTGCAAAGATAGATGCTGTCGAGAGACGAATAGAAAAGATGACTAAAGATATCCACTCAATACGAATTAGTTGTGAGCAGTGTGGAGGACCACATTTGACAAAAGATTGTCTCAGTATTGAATTAACAATGGAACAAAGAGAGAATGTTTCATAACTAAACCAAAGGCCTGGAAATAATTATCAGAATAATTATCAACCGCCAAGACCGATCTACAATCAAAACCAGAATTATAATCGAAATATTCCATACAACAACCAACAAGGTCCTAACAATCAACAAGTATCCAATAATACTTACAATCAGCAAAGACCTAATTTTCAAAACAAACCACCACAAACCGATGATAAAAAGCCGAATTTAGAAGATATGATGACGAAGCTAGTTGAAACTCAAACGCAGCTTTTCACATCTCAAAAACAAACCAATGAACAAAATGCTCAAGCATTTAGAAATCAACAAGCTTCTATTCAAAATTTGGAACAAGAAGTAAGTAACCTAGCAAGGTTAATAGGTGAAAGAAAACTGGGAAGTTTACCTAGTGATACAAATGCTAACCCCAGGAATGAAACAGCTAAAGCCATTACCACAAGAAGTGGTACAACATTTAAACCACCTGAAATACCTGTAACTTCTGCTGAAGCTATTCCTACTTCACAAGAACTACAACCTGAACAAGATAAGGAAAAAGAACCGGTAGTTGAAAAGGTTAATGAAGATAACACAGTTAAGGATAAACCTTATGTTAAACCATACCAACCACCACTTCCTTACCCAAGTAAAATGAAAAAAGAGAAACTTGAAGCCGAGCAATCCAAATTCTTGGATATGTTTAAACAGATAAATGTAAATCTTCCTTTCATTGATGTGATTTCAGGAATGCCTAGATATGCTAAATTTCTGAAAGATCTAATCTCAAATAGAAAGAAAATGGAAGAACTCTCGGTCGTTACTATGAATGCTAATTGTTCAGCAGTACTGTTGAATAAGATACCAGAAAAACTATCTGATCCAGAAAGTTTCACAATTCCATATTTTCTGGGTAGTCTTAGTTCAATAGAAGCATTGGCAGACTTAGGTGCTAGCATATATTTAATGTCGTATTCACTATACACTAAACTAGACCTTGGAGAATTGAAACCAACAAGAATAAGTATACAACTAGCCGATATATCAATAAAATATCCTAGAGGGATAATGGAAAACATGCTAGTTAAAGTTGGTACTTTAGTATTTCCAGTAGATTTTGTTGTTCTGGACATGGAAGAAGATTCTCAAGTTCCTCTCATATTAGGAAGACCATTCTTAAACACGGCTAAAGCAATGATAGACGTGTTTGGTAAAAAATTAACCCTAAGTATAGAGGACGAGAGTGTTACCTTTTCAGTTGATAGAGCAATGCAACAACCGCAATCTGCAGATGATACATGTTATTATATTCAAACTATAGATTCACATGCAGAATTGTTGGAAGAATTTCCAGAATTACATGGAACAGAAGAATGTTCTTTAGGAGAAGGAACTGAACAAATTGATGAAGCTGAAATGTTAGCTACACTAATAGCAAATGGATATGAACCAACAACAGAAGAAATTCAAATGCTAAAAGAAGAAGACAGATATCGATATAAATCATCGATAGAAGAACCTCCGACATTAGAGTTAAAGCCACTTCCAAACCATTTGGAATACGCTTATTTACATGGTGAATCTGAATTACCTGTAATAATATCGTCTTCTCTTACTGAAAATGAAAAATCACAACTCATTTCTGTGTTGAAAGCTCATAAACCAGCCATTGCATGGAAGATTCATGATATTAAAGGAATAAGTCCTTCGTATTGCACACATAAAATCCTTATGGAAGAAGGTCATAAAACATATGTGCAACGCCAACGAAGACTAAATCCTAATATGCAAGATGTAGTTAAAAAAGAAATTATTAAACTGCTAGATGCAGGTTTAATTTATCCAATCTCTGATAGTCCATGGGTAAGCCCAGTTCAATGCGTGCCTAAGAAGGGTGGCATGACTGTCATTACAAATGAAAAAAATGAGCTTATTCCTACTAGGACTGTAACATGATGGCGTGTTTGTATTGATTATAGAAAATTAAATGATGCCACCAGAAAAGATCCCTTTCCCTTACCTTTTATTGATCAAATGTTGGAAAGATTAGCCGGGAACAGTTACTATTGTTTTCTTGATGGATTTTCCAGATATTTTCAAATTCCAATAGCACCCGAAGATCAAGAGAAAACCACGTTCACGTACCCTTATGGTACTTTTGCTTACAAACGCATGCCATTTGGACTTTGCAACGCCCCTGCAACCTTTCAAAGGTGCATGATGGCGATTTTTCACGACATGATAGAAGAATGCATGGAAGTTTTCATGGATGACTTTTCAGTCTTCGGTGATACATTTGAATCATGTGTAGTTAATCTGGAACGAATGCTTATTAGATGCGAACAATCAAATCTAGTTCTTAATTGGGAGAAATGTCATTTCATGGTTAAAGAAGGCATCGTTCTTGGACATAAAATTTCAAAAGAAGGAATTGAAGTGGATAAAGCTAAAGTAGATGTAATTGCTAAACTTCCACATCCCACCAATGTTAGAGAAGTTAGGAGTTTTCTAGGGCATGCCGGTTTTTACCGACGTTTCATAAAAGATTTTTCTAAAATTGCCACTCCTATGAATAAACTCCTAGAAAAGGATGCTTCATTCATCTTTTCAGATGAATGCATCAAATCTTTTAATATTCTTAAAGAGAAACTCACTAATACGCCGATCATGATAACACCGAATTGGAATTTACCGTTTGAACTAATGTGCGATGCAAGTGATTTTGCAATGGGAGCCGTTTTAGGACAAAGGATTGAAAAACGATTTCAACCTATATATTATGCTAGTAAGACGTTACAAGGAGCACAAACGAATTACACAACTACTGAAAAAGAACTCCTTGCTATTGTCTTTGCTTTTGACAAATTTCGTTCATATCTCGTTCTAGCAAAAACGGTGGTCTATACCGACCATTCTGCTCTTGGATACCTATTTTTGAAACAAGATGCCAAACCAAGATTAATCCGTTGGATCTTACTCTTACAAGAGTTCGATATTGAAATCCGAGATAAAAGAGGAGCAGAAAATCTCGCCGCTGATCATCTTTCTCGTCTTGAAAATCCTGAATTAGAAGTTCTAAATGAATCGGCCATACAAGACAACTTTCCTGATGAATATCTATTGAAGATAGATTATAATGAAATTCTATGGTTTGCAGACTATGCAAACTACTTAGTATGTGGATTCCTTGAAAAATGATTATCGTACCAAAAACGAAAGAAATTCTTTAGTGATATAAAACACTATTTCTGGGAAGATCCACATCTATTTAAAAGTTGTCCAGATGGAATAATATGCCGATGTGTATTTGGAGATGAAGCTAGTAAAATTTTAAACCATTGTCACACAGGACCAACAGGAGGGCATTATGGGCCTCAACTAACAGCAAGAAAAGTTTATGATGCTGGATTCTATTGGCCTACAATTTACAAAGACGCACACCTTCTTTGCAAATCCTGTGATGCATGTCAAAGAGCCGGAAAAATAAGTCAACGTGATGAAATGCCACAAAATGTCATTCAAGTATGTGAAGTATTAGACATTTGGGGTATTGACTTTATGGGTCCATTTCCAAAATCTCATAATAATCTCTATATTCTCGTAGCTAATGATTATGTATCTAAATGGGCGGAAGCACAAGCTCTCCCAACTAACGATGCACGAGTTGTAGTCAACTTTTTAAAACGTCTTTTTGCAAGGTTTGGAACACCGAAAGCTTTAATAAGTGATCGGGGTACTCATTTCTGTAATAATCAACTTGAGAAAGTTCTCAAAAGATATGGAGTAACTCATAAAATCTCCACCGCATATCATCCACAAACAAGTGGACAAGTTGAAAATACCAACCGAGCTTTAAAACGTATTCTAGAAAAAACGTAGGATCAAATCCGAAGGAATGGTCCATTAAATTGGAGGATGCACTCTGGGCTTTTAGAACAGCCTACAAAACTCCAATTGGAACCACACCTTTTAAACTCGTCTACGGAAAAGCATGTCATCTTCCAGTAGAAATTGAACACAAAGCATTTTAGGCTTTGAAGACATGTAATCTTGATTTACATGAAGCTGGACGTCTACGGTTAAGTCAATTAAACGAATTAGAAGAATTAAGACATGAAGCATACGAAAATTCGTTAATCTATAAAGAAAGAACGAAGAAATGGCATGATAAAAGAATCAGAAGTTCAAAAGAATTTAAAGAAGGAGACAGAGTTCTTCTTTTCAATTCACGATTCAAGCTATTTCCTGGAAAATTGAAATCAAGATGGTCTGGACCATTCATAGTCAAAAGAATTTTCCCATATGGAACAGTAGAATTGATAAATTCAAATGGGATTGAATTTAAAGTTAATGGTCACAGAGTTAAACATTACATAGATAGTCCGATGGAAGTCGACAACGAAGTTAATCACAATTTCGATACCACAGCTAACTAAGTGTGGGGAGAATCAAGTCTTTTAAGGATTTTATGTATTTCTATTAGAGTTAGATTTTCTGTTTTCGTGTAGTTCTCAAAAATGGAACCCGAATGGTCTTTCCCTAGCAGACCCTAAAGAACTAGTCTTCTCCCCCCATTCTGAATTTTTATTTTTTTTTAGGTTTTTACGAAATGAAGACTGCCTGTGAACTAAACCATGGTCTAATGCTACACGCTTTGATCACTAAACGTAATAATGACACACTTCCGAGTGAACTAGTATCAGTAATCAGAAAAAGATTGGACGGAGTAAGAAAAGAATCCAGATGCGAAGATAATAAGTTACAATTTGGTAAAGGAAAATCAAAATCCGCAGCGAAAAGAAGAGCACGACACCTTGAAAGATGTCACAAATGCGGAAAATGGTCACATGGAGGTAAATGTTCAAATAATCAAACCTATTCAAATACCGAATTTGTTACTTTATGCAGAGACGGACCGTTCATATGTTTAGAAGAAAAAACACTGAATGCTCGAGGTTACGCCTATGTAGCTATGGAAAACCAATTAAACCGACTATCTTATGAATGGGATAGATCATATAACTAAGAATACTATCTCACAAGTAAGTCTGTACAGTTTTTATTTTTTATTTTTATTTTTAACCTTTTGATAATAAACGCTAAATTGTTCGCTATAAAGTATTAAATTGGTATTGAATAAAATTAGGTTTGGCGACCGAAATTATTGATATCATACAAAAATTTATTACATCACTGCGAAATTTAACGTTTATTCTTAAGGTATAAATATCTTTAATCAATCAACCCAAAATATTTCAAAAATTCGTCATGAGTTAAATTAGGTCATGGAACCGAAATTACTTTACTGAAAAGAGGGGCGCATATTTTTGATAATATTTTGATTGATTAAAGTGGGATAAAAGACCAAAAAGATTTTTATTTTTATTTTTACCATGTTTTTAAAATTAATATATAAATATTAAATTAATATTGTAAACTTTTTAAATTAATATATTTAAAATTGTAAATATTTGAACAATTTATATTTTTAAGTTTGTATGTATAAAAACAAAAATATAATATAAGTTTGGTGTGAATTTTTAATTTTTAAAAAATGTGAATTTTTAATTTTATGCATATTTTAAATTTAAGTTGTGTGAATTTAAAAACAAAAATTTACTTTATTTCGCTAAGTTAAAAATATGATTTTTAAAATTCGTCGTGAGTTGAAGAATAGGTCGTTGAATCGAAATTGCTTTACCCGAGGGAGGGACGGGAACTTTTATTATCATTATTTTTAATCTTATTGAATTAAAGTATGCCAAAAACATTAAAAAATCCAAAAATCTTTACATTTAAAACAGCCTTTGATTTGACAAATTTTAAAAATTTTGTCGAGGGACAGACTAGGACATCGATCCGAAACGCCCTCATCCTAAAAAGAAACAAATTTTTAAAATTTTATTAATTTTATGTTTTATAAAGTATAACCTTAAAAAAAAAAAAAAAAAAAAAAAAAAAAAAAAAAAAAAAAAAAAAACCCAAATCACTGTAGCCGGCACCCCATGCGATCGCATGGGGTTTGCACTTGGAACCCATGCGATCGCATGGGGACCAAATGCATGCCAGACTCAAAACAGACAGCAGGTCTGTCTTCTCCACACAACACACACACACAAACACGAAACTCTCTCAAATCTTCACCAAATTTCGCCAATTTTCCACCGTAATTCGTCATTTTTCTTGCTCTAATCATGCCTAGATTCTCATTCTTCAGCAAAATGGTAAAAATTACACCCCTAAACTCTATAAATTCCTAGTTTTTGTGATAATTACCAATTTTTTACCTAATGCAATTTTGTTAATTTCTAGTGTAATTAGTGATAAATTGTTAGTATTTTATGCATGTATAACCTAGATTGATGCTATTTAACATGATTTGAAGCCAAAAACTTCAAAATTTTTAGAAATCTAGGGTTTGTGTTCTTGAGCAATTTGGGGCTTTTTGATATAAACAGGTTATGGCCAATTTTTGTCATTAATTATTGCTAAATTGAGTAGTGTAACATGTTTAGATAGTTAAATGATCCAAACAATGATCCTAAATATGATTTTTGGAGATTAAAGTGGACTTTTTAAGTCCAAAATTCATGAACTTGATTAATTTGATGTAATTGCCATTTGAGACTTGTTTAATTATTAGTAATGAATATTTTGACATGTTATTTGAGTTAAAAGCTTATGAACTTTGTATACATTTTCATATGTGCTTATTTGAAAAGTGTAGAATTGTGAAAAATTGTGAAAATGTGTATAAGTTTAATTTTGATTTAACATCTTATAGTGATTGTTTTAAGTTGTTATTTTGCTAACACTAATGCATATTTGGATGCACAAATTTTGTGTTTAATGTGTTTTGCAGAAAGCCGATACTGGAGGTTCAGGAGCATCATCATCTAGACGACCAGCACCAGCACCAGAACCAGAACCAGAAATGCAACACGAACAAGAACTACAACAACAGCCTGATCAGCACATACCTTATTATGATCCGGTACAGTTTGTTGATGAATTCATAGTATTCCCAATGAGGCCGCCAGTAGAATTTCCAAGGATTCCTGAGCACACTCTGCATCCTAATCTAAGATTTGATAGGAGATGGAGAGATTACGAGACATATCAAAGGAACAAATTCAAATTGGTAACAAAAAATGTAGAGGTGCCAAGGGTAATCGATTGGGGCCCTTTGGAAACGGTCCATCTAGCTGACCGTGTTAGACAGCTTTTGGTACAAAGGTATGGCAGTTCTTCTTTTACAGATTGGGAACGTCTTTTCACCATCCGTAGACCTGTATATAAGGAATGGTGTGTTGAGTTTATGAGTACTGTATCACTTGATACAAATATAGTTAGAATAGATGATAGAAGATTTCTTAGGTTTATCCTTGGCGGTAGGATGTACAGAATGTCCATGCTGGACATGGCCAGGGCCTTACAGATATATATATCCTCCTGGTGAGTTGCTATTACCCGATTGTACAAATTTGATTCATTACGGTGAAAGGGTCGATAGTAAATTTGACGCTGACGCCATTTGGAGGCGTATGTCATATTTTGATGTTTTTACACGAGCAGGAGGACACTCCTATACACATATTGACAGAGCCGAGCTTCGTATTATTCATAGATTTTTGGCTAACTCAATTACACAGAGAGGTCACAATAAAGAAAAAATTACCTTACATGATTTATTCTACCTAAAGTGTATTCGGGATCCTAGAAGCTTTGTCAATATCCCTTACTGTGTTGCTTTTTATTTATCTAAAATGGTAGAGGGAATGCAGGACGGGAGTATAATAGGAGGAGGTATTTTTGTTACTCTCATTGGAGAGTATTTAGGTGTTGATAGGAACCAAGGGGGTCCATTACAGCTTTGTAGAGAACAGGTTGAGCCCTTAGGATTGAAAGTTTATGTGGGTGCTAAGGTATTGAAAAGTAGACGTAACCAGGCAGTATCATATGAGGGATCTCATCCTCAGGTAGAGAGAGGCTCAGACGAGGAAATGGAGGAGGCAGAAGACATTAGGGATGTCTTTCGAGATGCTATTCTTGACGTCTATGTTCGTATAGATGAGGAAGCAATGACGGCCAGACATAGTATGTACGAGCAGTGGAACTCCGAGCGAGTATACGAGGATTATAGACGACGCCAACACGATAGCTGGGTAGTTCATCAGCACCAAATCATGAGCCAGCTATCATATCAGGTACCAAATAACTATGTACCTACTCGACCTGCTCATTTTCCGCCACACAGCCCCGATATCCGACCACCCTTTAACTGGTATGACTATAACCAAGCCTATCAGAACACCTATAACTAACAATGGAACCCACCTGATGAGATGAACTGGAACCCCTATCCAGACTGATTTGGTTCCATTTGGTTATTTATATGATTTTTATGTTTTTATCTTTTTACTTATTCATGTTTAAACTTATGTTATTGAATATACTTATGTAATCTTTATCATTTTTATTATTATTGTGTACTAATATTTCACATTTAGGATTTGAAAGTGGGATATTAAGTCCCATTTCAAATTGCCATGCATGTTTATATTTGTATGTATGTATATTGTAAATTGTACAAAATAGGGTAAAACAGCGCATTTTCAAAGACTGGCATTAAGTTCAGCAAAAGCTACTAATTTTGACGACAAGATGACAAAAAAATGTGATGTAACAACAGACGGAATGAACAAATGATATGCACCATTTATCATTCAGCAAACAAACGCCAATATGTTTGGAAACTTTGGTAAAATTTAATCATTTTTCTACGCTAATCACCCTCAATAATTTAAATTGTTACTGATTTCTTGCAAATGAGGGCATTGCAAGATCTTAAGTGTGGGAAGAGGTTAAATTCTTTCGGATTTTAAAATTTTTACTTTATACACTTGGTTACCATTAGAAATACTAGTAAAGTAGTAGTTGTATTAGAATCTAGTGCTCTCTGATAATAAAGAACAGCCCTAGTCTTATATACTGACTACCCAATTCTAGTAAAATTTTTCAAAATTTTCAAATAAATGAACTCAAAATCATGTTTATACATATTTATGAACGATAAAACTAGGTGTTAACACCGAAATTATTGTTACCTCGGAAAGGACATAAATTGAGAAACAAACCAAAATGTTAGAATTCATTTAAAATGGAATAGAGGACAATAAAAAGGAAAATAAAAGCCAAGTGTGGGAAATTTTCACCGAGTTATTCAAAATATATATCACATATTTTTGTACAAATAATTGAAAATACTTTTGTTTTGGACGATAATTAACTGTTATACCCGATGAAAGAAAAGAAAAGATGGATCTACACAATGAATCAATTCCATCATTAAAAGGAAAGTCTTCCGAAAAAGACACGCGCTTCTTGATTTAGGTCATGAAGTTGTCGTCCAGACCAGCTGTAGGTTGATGAAAAATCTAGAAAAGTTATCTCTAAAATCAGCAGGAAATCCACGGACCTCAGCATAAAACAGGGTCGCCAAGTGGTCAGACTTATCCTAACCATGAGAGGATTTGTCTCGTACAATGGGGGGGCACCGTGCAAATTAGCTTGATAAGACTAATAAATCAGATCCCCAAAAAGGATAATCTCCTTTAAAGATCAAAAAAATCAGCTTTTAAGACTGATATTACTCAATCCTAGAGATTGACCTTAAAGATTGAGAATTACAAACTCATGGAATTCAATGATATCTAAACTCGAGCTTGAACGAGAAAATATTTTGATAAAATTACAAACCGATTTGTTTTCTGAAAACTCATTTTCAATGCGTTCATTACCATTGAACGTAAAATCCTAGGAATTCACCTGGAATTCATTAGGTCACCTGAACCAAATCGGGTGTCAACCGTAAGAACGGTGGTTGCATAGCATGGTCGAAGACAGGACCTTGTGCCAGACCGAAAAATCATAAGGGTGAGCTTTACTATTGCTCCTACCAAGGATAGTAATTGCGTCTGACACGTTATAGACCATAATTAAAAGCATGTCAGGGGACATTGCCTTAACAGTTGCTTGTTCAACGCTTTCCTTTACAACCGGACGGTAGTTTATCGAAAGGTAATATTCGGAGCAAGTATACCGGATGTGTTGTTTTCCTCATACAAGGTTAGCAAGTGGGTGACACAAAACCACAAGTTTTGAGCTAAAATTTTCAAATCTGAAACCCACCAAACCCACAAAAAATATTTTGCAAACACCGGTGAAGGGTTATTCCGGAAAACTTATCTAGGGTAAAAGCTAGATTTAATTTTCAAAAAAATCAAATGTTTTCATAAAGATCCAATTTCCTAAAGGATCTAAATTTTCATAAGTCATGTGAGACTGTAAACCACATCGTTACTACCATTGTTTATACCGCCGTAAAGAAATCACTGATGTACAAAGTGTGAAGAATAAAGAAGTGATTCTAGTATTTCAAGACTATATTGCTTGAGGACAAGCAACGCTCAAGTGTGGGAATATTTGATAATGCTAAAAACGAACATATATTTCATAGCATTATCCCTCAAGAAAGACAAGCTTTTAGTTGCAACTGTTCTATTTACAAGTGATATTCGTTTAAATAATAAAAGGTGAAGACAAAAGACAGATTCGACGAATTGAAGACGCAAACGACCAAAAAGCTCAAAAGTACAAAATACAATCAATAAGGTTCCAATTATTGATAAGAAACGTCTCAAAATTACAAGAGTACAAGATTCAAAACGATAAGTATAAGATATTAAATTATTCGCAAGGACGTTCGAAAATCCGGAATCGGGACCAGAGTCAACTCTCAACGCTCGACGCAACGAACTAAAAATTTCAAGTCAACTATGCACATGAATATAATATAATATATAATTAATTCTTAAAATTAATATATATATTATATTATATTTAATGTAATGACCCGCACTTTTTCGATCGTTCTATACTTATAAGATTAATATTTACATAAATTAAACCTTACCAACATGATAAGCAATCCAAATTGTTGAGACTTATGTTTTTGAAATGAGTTTTACACAACGTTTGACCGTCTAGTTTGACCGATGATATCACGAACTATATAACATATGATAATTATACGTTTGTGTATATATATGTATATATACATATTTAACATGATCTAAGGATGTTTTAATATCTCATTTTGTATTAATAACAATAAGTTATAAGTATATTTTGAAACTACTAACTTAAGTTTTCAAAACGATAACCATACGTAACGTTAATTGACATAAATACTTATAATCTATAATGTTTATACATATATCGTATAAGTAATGTATTTAACCACTTTTTAAGGACTTAAACACATAAAACAATATAAGTGTATTCACAAAAGATAGCTATATTTGAATTCTCATTCCATTTTTCACAAAATTTCTATACGTATATCTAGAGTACATGTACTCGTATCATACCTAGCTTCTATACGTATTTACTATTGGTATATACACATCAAATCACCACCAACCAGCCCTTGTTCAATGCCTTATGTATAAGGTAACTACTTTTGTTATCTAGTATGACAATTTCACATGATTAAAAGATTTTTTCACAAAATTACAAACTTATACACCTTTTACACCACCATTTATACTCCATTCCATTTTCATTTTACTACACATTTCCTTTAACTAAAACACACTCTTAAGAAACTCCATAACCATTCAGCTAGTATCCATGAAGATCTAGCCATAAAAACATCACTTAAACACCATAAGAAAAACCTTACAAAAACACTTCAAGAATCCTTTCAAGAACACAAGTTTACTTCCAATCTTTCATCCAATTCCATCACTCTTTTGGTTCTAGGTCTTTACTCCTCTTTTACAGCAATCTTGTCCAAGTAACTTGAGGTAGTAACTATGTTCATAACCTTATTCGATTCATATATGTATAGCTATCTTATTTTATGGTATAAAATTTTAACAACAAGAACATAGTTTGAATGTTTTCAAACTTGTTTGCAAACTAAATAGATCCTTCTAACTTAACTTTTAAAATACTTCAAGACCTGTAATATTTCATAAATATATGCTAATTTAACAAGGTATAACTTGGTTTTTCAAAGAACACCTTAAAAACTGAATTTACGACGTTGGAGTGCAACCGGGGGCTGTTTTGGGTTGGATAATTAAAAACCATCTTAAACTTTGAATTGGAGGTTTATTTTCTGGAAAAATGATTTTTACTATGAATATGATAACACATAAAAATTTCATGATTTAACTCAAAGTATAAGTATTTTAGAAAAATAATCATTTAAGGTTGTTTACATGATGGAAAATGATTAACTTCATAAGTTTCACTAAAGTTTGACCTATGACCTGTGATTTCGAATACAAACTAAGGTATTTACAGTTCATAGTCTTAAAGAGGGACTCGATCCAAGGAAGTGGCAAGTTGAATCAACGAAAACGGAGTTGTAACGAAGAAACTATGACCAAAACGAGATCGGATATCTAAGACTAGTTTAGCTACGAAAATAATTGGAGAAAATTAAATAAATCACATCTTTTTAAAATAACATGATATTTTATATATATGTACTCATAATTTAATTTTATATGGTTCAGGATCACCCGTAAACAATACGAGAAGATTAATCATAAGATCCCATGATTGTACGTAACACGTCATTTGACAACACCGGTACTTTATGTACGCAACACGTCATTTGACAACACCGGTACCGTGGGTCAAGATTAATCTCGACCAATACATATACGATGGGGGTTTTTATTTATTTCATTGGGGGTTTATTAAACACCTAAAAATGAACCATTAAAATTGAATTACTAACATCGGACTGCTAACTACGGACTAAGGAATTATTAAAAGTATTAAAAGTATTATAAGTATATATATGTGACGTTTGTTTAAAAAGAAAAGGTATTGATATATTATATATGGATAGGTTCGTGATATCAATCGGAGACCAAGTCAAAATTACATATCTTCAAGACGAAAGTGAGTATATAGTCCCACTTTTAAACTCTAAAAATTTCGGGATGAGAATACATGTATTTTATGTTTTACGATATGGACACAAGTAACTGAAAAATATATTCTATGTTGAGTTGTACCACTGGCATACTTCCCTGTAGCTTGGTAACTATTATTTACAGTGGTATTGTAAATGCGAATCCTGTTGATAGATCTATAGGGCCTGACAACCCCAACCGGACTGGACGACCAGTATTCAACGGTTGCACAGTACTTCGTTTCGTGACTACACTTGGTACGGTGTAGTAAGATTTCATAATAAAGGGAATATGCGACGTGATTAAATGTTAAGTATGGTTACCAAGTGCTCAACCACTTAGAATATTTTTATTAAAATGTTTATATATGAAATCTTGTGGTCTATATTTATATCGCTGCCGGCATTAAACCTATATCTCACCAACTTTATGTTGACGTTTTAAACATGTCTATTCTCAGGTGATAACTAAAAGCTTCCGCTGCAACATGTTGAATTTAAGCAAGATCTTGAGTATGCATATTTGTGTCAAAAATAAAACTGCATATCCGAGGATTTGTATTGTAAAATATGCTAGAAATCGTGTTGTTATCATCATTTGTAAAGTTTGTAAGTCTAAGATTATCGCTAAACGATAATCATCTTTATGTTGTCTAAAGCTTGTACTAAAATAAGAATCATGGTTTGTAATGTATAATATATGCAGTTGATCTTTTAAAAATGTCGCATATAGAGGTCAATACCTCGCAATGAAATCATACGTTATCTAACACGTTCTTATGGTTAAGGACGGGTTATGACATGTGGTATCAGAGCGGTGGTCTTAGCGAACCAGGTTTGCATTAGTGTGTCTAACTGATAAGTCGTTAGGATACATTAGTAAGTCTGGACTTTGACCGGATCTGATTTAACAACCATTGCTTATCATTGTTGGTTAAAATTTATATGTAAATATTATGTAGTACTAATGGGTTAGTTGTTGTGTGATAGATGTCGGGCTCAAAACTTATTATCACATTCAGCGACTCCGAATCAGAATCTTCAGATGGTGTTTCAGTCATTAACCTATTCGATGACGAAAATAATATCTTTGGGGAAGACTCACAAATTCCGGATGAACCAACAATAAAGAACCCGGAAAGTGAACCCGAGGAGGAAAGTGAACCCGAGGAGGAAAGTGAACCCGAGGAAGAAATACAAGAAATTACGAAAGACAAGTTCGAACTAGGAAAGAAACGAAAGGCTAATGAATTAGAAAATTCAAATCCTGAGTTTAGTAAGGATGATGTGGCACCAACTCCACTAGACACTACCACCCCTATTCCCGCTATTCCTATTCGTTCTATCCCGGCATCCAGTTCTTCAGCCCCACAGCCAAAATATAGGCAGACAGTCAGGATAAGCGTTAAGCGATTCTTTGAACCTAAACGTCCTAGAAAATAGACCAAACGATGCGCTGCCGTATTAAACCATGGGATCATATAATGTTTTGTATAATATTATTAGTGTGGTTTGCTTAATGTTCGATGTAAGATAAGCATATGTAAAATAGTGAAGTGTGAAATGCAATAATTTTCCATGGTTAAGTATTATTTGGGTGGTAGTAAATGATTTTCGTACTAAGCTATTAAGTATGAACTTTAACGGGTAGGTACTACCCTAGATATAATTATAAAATGCTAATAAGAAGAAAAGGCTTTTATAATAATAACTGGTTCATATTATTAATAAGCTACGATGTACTGTAAATACATACTACATCTATAATATTCCATGTGAATAATTATTTTTTTTCATTCTTATTGAAGATTATGGCGCGATTGAACCGAATGACGGAACAAGAAATCCAGGAACTCATCAATCAGCGAGTGAACGACAGAATGTTATGGGTCGAGGCTGCAAGAGGTGCTGCAGTTAACCCAAATCCTCGTGTGGGGTGCACTTACAAAACTTTTCAAGCTTGCAAGCCCTCATCATTCAGTGGAACGGAAGGACCGATCGGTTTAACCCGGTGGATAGAAAAGATGGAGACTGTGTTTAAAATAAGTGGTTGTGTTGAAAAGGACATGACCAAGTATGCATCGTGTACTTTACAAGATAGTGCACTCACGTGGTGGAAAAATTATGTGAAGGCTGTAGGAGGAGATGTAGCTTATGATACTCCTTGGGAAGAATTCAAAACAATGTTAATCAACGAGTATTGTCCAAGGAACGAGGTTAGGAAGTTGGAAGATGAATTACGAAGTCTGAAGGTTATTGGTACTGAAATCACCAACTACAATCAGCGATTCATGGAATTAGTTTTGCTATGTCCTGAATTGGTTCCAACCGAAGAACGGAAGATTGAAATGTACAAAGATGGGTTGCCCAAAAAGGTCAAGGCAAATGTTACAGCATCGAAACCTAAGACAATTCATGAAGCTATAACCATGGCAAACGAGCTAATGGATCAGGTCATCATGGATAAGAAAGTATCCAATACTGATGTGAAGGTATCAGGTAACAAAAGAAAGTGGAATGGAAATTATGATCGAGGTAATCAACAACAATCTTTTAAGAAACAAGAAATCACGCAAGGTGCGGGTAGTGGTTTAAGCTTTGGTTATAAAGGACAAAATCCTTTATGCAACCGATGCCACAAACATCACTCTGGTTACTGTAATGTGGTATGCAACAAATGTAATCGAAAGGGTCATCTTGCTGAAGATTGTAGGGCTCTCGTTACAAATACAAATGGTACCAAGACTCCTGCCACTAACGCAAATAGAACTGCTTTGGCTACTGTTACTTGTTATGGATGTGGGAAACAGGGTCATTATAAGAGCCAGTGCCCGAATCCAGAGAAGAATATCGGACCTGCACGAGGGAGAGCATTTGTTATTAATGCTAGAGAGGCGTGTGAAGACCCGGAGCTTGTTACGGGTACGTTTACCATTAATAACTTATCCGCATCTATTATATTTGATACTGGTGCTGATAGAAGTTACGTGTGTAGAGACTTTCACGCTAAATTGAATTGTTCATCATTACCTCTAGATGCTAAGTACATGATTGAGTTAGCTAATGGTAAACTAATTAAAGCCGATAAAATTTGTCGTGATTGTAAAATAAATTTAGCCGGAGAAACGTTTAAAATTGACTTGATACCCGTAGAATTAGGAAGTTTTGATGTAATAGTCGGCATGGACTGGATGTCCAAAGTAGGAGTTGAAGTTGTGTGTGCCAAGAAGGCAATTCGCATTCCTTGTAAGGATAAAATGCCGGTGATGATTTATGGAGAGAAGGGTAACTCAAAGCTAAAACTCATTAGCTGTTTGAAAGCCAAGAAGTGTTTAGAAAAGGGATGTTATGCTATTCTAGCACATGTTAATAAAGTTGAAAAGAAAGAAAAAGAGAAGTGCATCAACGATGTGCCTGTGGCAAGAGATTTTCCTGAAGTTTTTTCGGAAGAGTTACCGGGATTACCTCTACTTAGATCTGTAGAATTTCAAATAGATTTAGTACCAGGAGCTGCACCAGTGGCTCGTGCTCCATATAGACTTGCACCGTCCGAATTAAAAGAACTTCAAAGTCAGTTAAAAGAATTACTAGACCGTGGATTCATACGACCAAGCACTTCACCGTGGGGAGCTCCAATTTTGTTTGTTAAGAAGAAAGATGGATCTTTTAGGATGTGTATAGATTATCGTGAATTAAATAAGTTAACTATCAAGAATCGGTATCCATTACCGAGAATTGACGACTTATTTGATCAACTCCAAGGATCATGTGTCTACTCGAAAATTGACCTAAGATCGGGCTATCATCAATTACGCGTCAAAGAAGAAGATATACCGAAAACTGCTTTTCAGACACGTTATGGTCATTATGAATTTTTGGTCATGCCGTTTGGGTTGACAAATGCGCCAGCTGTATTCATGGACCTCATGAATCGAGTTTGTAGTCCGTATTTAGATAAGTTTGTTATTGTTTTCATTGATGATATTCTTATCTATTTCAAGAGTGAGCAAGAGCATGAGCAGCATTTAAGGTTGATATTAGAGTTGTTGAGAAAAGAACAGCTATATGCTAAATTTTCTAAGTGTGCTTTTTGGTTGAAAGAAGTGCAATTTCTTGGCCACGTTGTTAGTAGCAAAGGAATTCAGGTTGATCCAGCAAAAATTGAAGCCATTGAAAAATGGGAGACTCCTAAGACACCAATGCAGATACGCCAATTTTTGGGTTTAGCCGGTTATTATAGAAGGTTTATTCAAGATTTTTCCCGAATAGCTAAGCCGTTGACAGCGTTAACGCAAAAAGAGAAGAAATATGAATGGACTTCTGAGCAGGAGAGTGCATTTCAATTACTGAAAAAGAAGTTGACTACGGCGCCTATTTTATCGTTACCAGAAGGGAACGATGATTTTGAAATATATTGTGACGCTTCGCGACAAGGTTTTGGTTGCGTTCTTATGCAACGGAAGAAAGTTATTGCATACGCATCCCGACAATTAAAGATTCACGAGCGGAATTATACGACGCATGATCTAGAATTGGGAGCAGTCGTGTTTGCATTGAAGATGTGGAGACACTACTTGTATGGAGTTAAATGCACTGTGTTTACTGATCATAAAAGCCTTCAACATATTTTCGATCAAAAACAGCTGAACATGAGGCAACGTAGGTGGGTTGAGTTAATAAATGACTATGATTGTGAAATTCGTTATCATCTCGGGAAAGTGAACGTGGTGGCCGACGCTCTAAGCAGAAAGGAACGAGAACCAATTCGAGTACGAGCGATGAACATAAAAATTCGCATGAATCTCAACTCACAAATCAAAGAAGTTCAACGAGAAGCACTTACTAAAGAAAATATAGGAAATGAAATAATGAAGAACTATGAGAAGCAACTCGTTATGCGGGAAGATGGAATTCGATATTTTGTAAATCGTATTTGGGTACCAAAGTTGGGTGGATTAAGGAAGTTGATATTAAACGAGGCACATAAGACAAGATATTCGATACATCCTGGAGTTGGAAAGATGTACCAAGATCTTAAGACACATTATTGGTGGCCTAATTTGAAGACAGACGTTGCAACATATGTTGGGGAGTGTTTAACTTGTTCCAAAGTCAAAGCAGAACACCAGAAGCCGTCAGGGTTACTTCAACAGCCAGAAATTCCAGAATGGAAATGGGACGGTATTACCATGGATTTCATCACGAAGTTACCAAAGACTGCCTGGGGATACTACACCATTTGGGTAATTGTTGATCATCTTACCAAATCTGCACATTTCTTGCCTATAAAGGAAACAGATAGAATGGAGAAATTATTACGATTATATATAAAGGAAATAGTTTCAAGGCATGGAATACCTATTTCCATTATATCTGATCGTGATAGTAGATTTACCTCAAAGTTCTGGCAATCACTACAGGAGGCACTAGGAACTCGTTTGGATATGAGCACCGCATATCATCCGCAAACCGATGGGCAGAGTGAAAGAACAATTCAGACTCTTGAAGACATGCTCAGGGCATGTGTGATCGATTTTGGAAACGGATGGGATAAATATCTACCATTAGCAGAATTCTCGTATAATAATAGTTATCATGCGAGCATTAAAGCTGCGCCATTCGAAGCATTGTACGGAAGGAAGTGTAGATCTCCTATTTGTTGGAATGAATTAGGAGATCGACAATTAACTGGTTCCGAGATCATACACGAAACGACTGAGAAGATAGTACAAATCAAGGAGAGATTGAAAACAGCCCGTAGTCTCCAAAAGAGCTACGCCGATGTTCGAAGGAAACCATTAGAGTTTCAGATCGGTGACATGGTTATGTTAAAGGTGTCACCTTGGAAAGGTGAAATACATTTTGGAAAAAGGGGTAAACTAAACCCAAGGTATGTAGGCCCGTTCAAGATCATCGAACGCATTGGACCGGTAGCTTATCGACTCGAGTTACCGCAACAACTCGCCGGAGTACATAATACTTTTCACGTCTCAAACCTTAAGAAGTGTCTTGCAAAGGAAGACCTCACCATTCCTCTTGAAGAAATCCATGTCGACGAGAAACTACAATTCGTCGAAGAACCAATCGAAATCATGGACCGTGAAGTTAAACAGCTCAAGCAGAGCAACATACCGATCGTTAAGGTTCGTTGGAATGCTCGAAGGGGTCCCGAGTTTACTTGGGAACGAGAGGATCAGATGAAACAAAAGTATCCACACTTGTTTCTCGATGACGCAAAATAGGTACAATTTTAAAATTTCGGGACGAAATTTATTTAACGGGTAGGTACTGTAATGACCCGCACTTTTTCGATCGTTCTATACTTATAAGATTAATATTTACATAAATTAAACCTTACCAACATGATAAGCAATCCAAATTGTTGAGACTTATGTTTTTGAAATGAGTTTTACACAACGTTTGACCGTCTAGTTTGACCGATGATATCACGAACTATATAACATATGATAATTATACGTTTGTGTATATATATGTATATATACATATTTAACATGATCTATGGATGTTTTAATATCTCATTTTGTATTAATAACAATAAGTTATAAGTATATTTTGAAACTACTAACGTAAGTTTTCAAAACGATAACCATACGTAACGTTAATTGACATAAATACTTATAATCTATAATGTTTATACATATATCGTATAAGTAATGTATTTAACCACTTTTTAAGGACTTAAACACATAAAACAATATAAGTGTATTCACAAAAGATAGCTATATTTGAATTCTCATTCCATTTTTCACAAAATTTCTATACGTATATCTAGAGTACATGTACTCGTATCATACCTAGCTTCTATACGTATTTACTATTGGTATATACACATCAAATCACCACCAACCAGCCCTTGTTCAATGCCTTATGTATAAGGTAACTACTTTTGTTATCTAGTATGACAATTTCACATGATTAAAAGATTTTTTCACAAAATTACAAACTTATACACCTTTTACACCACCATTTATACTCCATTCCATTTTCATTTTACTACACATTTCCTTTAACTAAAACACACTCTTAAGAAACTCCATAACCATTCAGCTAGTATCCATGAAGATCTAGCCATAAAAACATCACTTAAACACCATAAGAAAAACCTTACAAAAACACTTCAAGAATCCTTTCAAGAACACAAGTTTACTTCCAATCTTTCATCCAATTCCATCACTCTTTTGGTTCTAGGTCTTTACTCCTCTTTTACAGCAATCTTGTCCAAGTAACTTGAGGTAGTAACTATGTTCATAACCTTATTCGATTCATATATGTATAGCTATCTTATTTTATGGTATAAAATTTTAACAACAAGAACATAGTTTGAATGTTTTCAAACTTGTTTGCAAACTAAATAGATCCTTCTAACTTAACTTTTAAAATACTTCAAGACCTGTAATATTTCATAAATATATGCTAATTTAACAAGGTATAACTTGGTTTTTCAAAGAACACCTTAAAAACTGAATTTACGACGTTGGAGTGCAACCGGGGGCTGTTTTGGGTTGGATAATTAAAAACCATCTTAAACTTTGAATTGGAGGTTTATTTTCTGGAAAAATGATTTTTACTATGAATATGATAACACATAAAAATTTCATGATTTAACTCAAAGTATAAGTATTTTAGAAAAATAATCATTTAAGGTTGTTTACATGATGGAAAATGATTAACTTCATAAGTTTCACTAAAGTTTGACCTATGACCTGTGATTTCGAATACAAACTAAGGTATTTACAGTTCATAGTCTTAAAGAGGGACTCGATCCAAGGAAGTGGCAAGTTGAATCAACGAAAACGGAGTTGTAACGAAGAAACTATGACCAAAACGAGATCGGATATCTAAGACTAGTTTAGCTACGAAAATAATTGGAGAAAATTAAATAAATCACATCTTTTTAAAATAACATGATATTTTATATATATGTACTCATAATTTAATTTTATATGGTTCAGGATCACCCGTAAACAATACGAGAAGATTAATCATAAGATCCCATGATTGTACGTAACACGTCATTTGACAACACCGGTACTTTATGTACGCAACACGTCATTTGACAACACCGGTACCGTGGGTCAAGATTAATCTCGACCAATACATATACGATGGGGGTTTTTATTTATTTCATTGGGGGTTTATTAAACACCTAAAAATGAACCATTAAAATTGAATTACTAACATCGGACTGCTAACTACGGACTAAGGAATTATTAAAAGTATTAAAAGTATTATAAGTATATATATGTGACGTTTGTTTAAAAAGAAAAGGTATTGATATATTATATATGGATAGGTTCGTGATATCAATCGGAGACCAAGTCAAAATTACATATCTTCAAGACGAAAGTGAGTATATAGTCCCACTTTTAAACTCTAAATATTTCGGGATGAGAATACATGTATTTTATGTTTTACGATATGGACACAAGTAACTGAAAAATATATTCTACGTTGAGTTGTACCACTGGCATACTTCCCTGTAGCTTGGTAACTATTATTTACAGTGGTATTGTAAATGCGAATCCTGTTGATAGATCTATCGGGCCTGACAACCCCAACCGGACTGGACGACCAGTATTCAACGGTTGCACAGTAC
The DNA here is from genome assembly GCF_046630445.1 of Rutidosis leptorrhynchoides. Lineage (NCBI taxonomy): Eukaryota > Viridiplantae > Streptophyta > Magnoliopsida > Asterales > Asteraceae > Rutidosis > Rutidosis leptorrhynchoides. The sequence continues at coordinate 156,733,264 of NC_092334.1, forward strand.
TTCATTTCGTGACTACACTTGGTACGGTGTAGTAAGATTTCATAATAAAGGGAATATGCGACGTGATTAAATGTTAAGTATGGTTACCAAGTGCTCAACCACTTAGAATATTTTTATTAAAATGTTTATATATGAAATCTTGTGGTCTATATTTATATCGCTGCCGGTATTAAACCTATATCTCACCAACTTTATGTTGACGTTTTAAACATGTCTATTCTCAGGTGATAACTAAAAGCTTCCGCTGCAACATGTTGAATTTAAGCAAGATCTTGAGTATGCATATTTGTGTCAAAAATAAAACTGCATATCCGAGGATTTGTATTGTAAAATATGCTAGAAATCGTGTTGTTATCATCATTTGTAAAGTTTGTAAGTCTAAGATTATCGCTAAACGATAATCATCTTTATGTTGTCTAAAGCTTGTACTAAAATAAGAATCATGGTTTGTAATGTATAATATATGCAGTTGATCTTTTAAAAATGTCGCATATAGAGGTCAATACCTCGCAATAAAATCATACGTTATCTAACACGTTCTTATGGTTAAGGACGGGTTATGACATTTAAAAATCGTCGGCATAAAAAAACAAAGACTTTTGAGTCTCTCCAGCTGGCCATGCGATCGCATGGCCTGGAAGGCATAAATTCATGCGATCGCATGGTGCACAGTTTCAGCCCACATGCCTATAAAAATCTTTTTCCTTCTTCATCATACGTAAATTATATATATATATATATATTTTTTTTAATTTTAATTTTAATTTTAATTTTAATTTTAATTTTAATTTTAATTTCTAATAATAAGGGTATGTTAGCGAATGTTGTAAGGGTGTAAGTCGAAATTCTGTCCATGTAACGCTACGCTATTTTTAATCATTGTAAGTTATGTTCAACCTTTTTACATTAATGTCTCGTAGCTAAGTTATTATTATGCTTATTTAATCCTAAGTAATCTTGATGTTGGGCTAAAAATATTAAAATTGGGTAATTGGGCTTTGTACCATAATTGGGGTTTGGACAAAAGAACGACACTTGTGGAAATTAGACTATGGGCTATTAATGGGCTTTATATTTGTTTAACTAAATGATAGTTTGTTAATTTTAATATAAAGATTTACAATTGAACGTCCCTATAAATAACCATATACACTCGATCGGATACGATGGGCAGGGTATTTATATGTACGAATAATCGTTCATTTAACCAGACACGGGAATGGATTAATAGTCACTAGAATTATTAAAACAGGGGTGAAATTATGTACAAGGACACTTGGCATAATTGATAACAAAGTATTAAAACCTTGGGTTACACTCAGTCGACATCCTGGTGTAATTATTAAATAAAGTAATAAAACCTTGTTACAGTTTAAGTCCCCAATTAGTTGGAATATTTGACTTCGGGTATAAGGATAATTTGACGAGGACACTCGCACTTTATATTTATGACTGATGGACTGTTATGGACAAAAACCAGACGGACATATTAAATAATCCAGGACAAAGGACAATTAACCCATGGGCATAAAACTAAAATCAACACGTCAAACATCATGATTACGGAAGTTTAAATAAGCATAATTCTTTTATTTCATATTTAATTTCCTTTATTTTATATTTAATTGCACTTCTAATTATCGCATTTTTATTTATTGTTATTGTATTTAATTGCACTTTTAATTATCGTACTTTTTAATTATCGCAAGTTTATTTTATCGCACTTTTATTATTCGCAATTTCATTATCGTTATTTACTTTACGCTTTAAATTAAGTCTTTTATTTATTTAATATTTTACATTTTGTTTTAACTGCAACTAAAGTTTTTAAAATCGACAAACCGGTCATTAAACGGTAAAAACCCCCCTTTATAATAATAATATTACTTATATATATATTTGTATTTTTATAAATTTAAACTAATACAGCGTTAAGCTTTGTGAAAAAGATTCCCTGTGGAACGAACCGGACTTACTAAAAACTACACTACTGTATGATTAGGTACACTGCCTATAAGTGTTGTAGCAAGGTTTAAGTATATCCATTCAATAAATAAATAAATATCTTGTGTAAAATTGTATCGTATTTAATAGTATTTCCTAGTAAAATTTAAGCTATTTTATATACACCTAGCGAAAACATCAACCGCCTTACCAAATCTGCACACTTCCTAGCAATGAAGGAAACTGATACAATGGAAAGACTTGCTCAGCTATACATCAAAGAGGTTGTATCTCGTCATGGTGTACCTTTATCGATCATCTCCGATCGCGATCCCCGTTTTGCTTCTAGATTTTGGCATTCTTTGCAAGAAGCCATGGGAACTCGTCTCGACATGAGTACAACATATCATCCTCAGACTGACGGGCAAAGTGAACGAACGATTCAGACGTTGGAAGACATGTTATGTGCATGTGTCATTGATTTCGAAAAGGCCTGGGAAAGGCATTTGCCACTCACCGAATTCTCGTACAACAACAGTTATCACTCGAGCATTAATGCTGCACCTTTTGAAGCGTTGTATGGCCGTAAGTGCCGATCCCCTATTTGTTGGGCTGAAATAGGTGAAAAGCAAATCACCGGACCCGAGGTAGTCCATGAAACGACGGAGAAGATTGCTCAGATTCAAGCTAGACTTAAGACTGCTCGTGATCGCCAAAAGAGTTATGCTGATCTTAAGCGTAAAGACTTTGAATTCAACATGGTCAATCGTGTTATGTTAAAAGTTGCACCTTGGAAAGGTGTGATTCATTTTGGAAAACGTGGAAAGTTAAACCCCCGATACATCGGTCCTTTTGAAATCTTGGAACGTGTTGGACCCGTTGCTTACCGTTTGGATCTACCAGCACAATTGAGCTCAGTTCATCCCACCTTCCACGTGTCAAACTTGAAGAAGTGTCTTACCGCACCTGAACTTATCATACCACTGGAGGAACTTACGATTGACGACAAACTTCACTTTGTGGAAGAACCTGTTGAAATTATGGATCGTGAGATTAAAACTTTGAAACGCAACAAGATTCCGATCGTCTGAGTACGATGGAATGCCAAACGAGGACATGAGTTTACTTGGGAGCGAGAGGATCAAATGATGCGGAAGTATCCTCACCTTTTCTCGACTCCTCCATCTACCTCAGCTTAAATTTCGGGACGAAATTTTCTTTAACAGGTGGGTAATGTAACGACCCTGGATTTTCCAACGTTTATTTATTAATAATTGTTATTATTAATACGTGTGATTAAACGAATGTATGTTAATACATTTACATGTTGCCATGACTAAACGTACTTGACTTTAATTGCCCGAAACGTCTTTGTGACACCCGAGACTTACACTAATAATATTTTTAGATATTATTTACATTCATGATTAGTTTTATTAATCATTTTAATTAACTATGGTGATTAGTTAGTTACATGGGCTTTATTTGGATTCATTTGTTAATTACATACATACTTGGGCTTTTATTTGAACTTGGGCCTTTATTAGTATTAGTGGACTTTAGAAGCCCACCCTACACTTTAATGGACTTATTTAGCCCACTCATTCATGTAAGTATCCATTTAGTTATAACTAGTTAGTTTAAGAAGACTTGGAATCTAGTTGGCACATAATCCCCATGAAATCAACTCTAATATCCATCTTTTTCAAGCTTTACATTCTAGTGACCTTTGAACCTTACCCTCCCCCCCATTTTCTGCTGTAAAAACCGTAGCCCAAGGCTCCCTCATGGAGTGCTTTGTTTTCATTTTTCATCACTTCATCACTTGATTTTCTCTCATTTTCAAAACACACACTTATCTCTCATTTTCTCTCAACCATTCTCTCTCACTTTTCTCTCTTTCTTGTAAGTGTTTGAACAACTTTTCTTCTTTTCTTTTGTTGGTAAAACCGAACCTTACACACCTTAATCATCATCATCATTTGTTGTTGTTTGATTTCTTGTTGGTTATTGTTACTTACTTATTTGTTGTTAGTTATTTACTTACTTGGTTTCAAGAATCTAACTTACTAGTTTTATTCTTCTTTTATCTTGTAATAACAAGAACATAAACTTTCTATATATGTTCTACATTTGTTATTTTTAAAAGATTAATGTTCATGTGTTGATGAACTCATACTTATAGTTCTTGAAGTAACTTAATGTTTACTTTACTTAAAGATCAAACTTTAGTTGAAACTTTAAAAGTATGAACAACCATGAACCTTTTACATGTTTACTTAGTTTACTTCTTCACTTTTGCACTTTAAATTCATGTTTGTTGATTATTATTGGTCAAGTGTTACTAGTTAACCTTGATCTCATTAATCTTGAACTTAAAGTTAACTTTAAAGTTCAAGAACATATAAATGAAACTTTTTAATTATAACTTTGTACACTTATGTTATATCTAGACTTTTGAGTCATGGATCTTCAAGATCAAACTAAGAACGATGTTCTACAACTTAAGATCTTGATTTCATAAGTTCATTTTCAAGTTTGTAACTTATTATTAGTCTTAAAGTTCATGTATGTGTTAGATCTAAGACTTTGATGTAACTTTGGTTCATCAAAACACTTGCAACACTTAAGTGAGTTGTGCTTCATGTCTTAGACTTGCACTTGGGTTATGATGGTTAAATCTTGGTCAATATGATGCAAACACATCAACGAGTTGTACACTTGAAGCTATACGCATCAAGGATGAGAACCGTGATAAGCATCAAGCATCAAACTCACCGGAACCCATTATTTTACTGCTTTCTGTGTTCTACCTAATCTTCTGCTGTTTCTGTAACAGACCAGTAGACCTGGGCTGTTGTGATTATGATTTTCAAATATATCTGTTCGAGTAGATAACTTTTCATATAGGACTCGTCTTAATCCGAGTTACGGTTTAGGATTTATGGCCCTCCGATCGTCACTATGTCCTTTAACGTTGTGCAGAAATTTATGACCTACTCGCACTTAGACCGTCGCCATGGTCAAACGAAGACGAGTTTGCTTCTGTAAATTTTACCACAACTAAAGGACTCATATACGGAGCCATGGCCACTGGTCTCACCTTAATTCAGTAAGGGTAGAGGCCGTGGTGACTGATCGAAGTCAGCTTTTGTTTTAAACTACTTTCATAAACGAAACCTACTTTACGCCTTTTGTTTGATGATGAATGATGATGACCCTTAAGAACTTATTTACATACTTTTAAACCTATTAAGATGATTTACTGACTTAGTACTATTTGACTTAGGTTGAGGACTTTCGGACCGATTACTTGCACCTTTTTCGAACCGACTTTACGACTACTTTATCATTGTGAGTTATAGCATTCCCTTTTTACTTTAACTTATTTTGGGAACTGAGAATACATGCGGATTTTATGTTTTACATACTAGGCACGAGTACTTAAACTTATATATGTGTGGGTTATACAACGGCATAAACATTCCCTTTAGCTCGGTAACGTTTAATCATTGGTTTTTGAACCGTGAACGCGAATCTTAGATATGGATCCATAGGGTTTGACATCCCAACTCGGGCTAGTAGCACTAGCATTTAACGAGTGTTTAATACTTCGTAGACATACGCACTTGCCAAGTGTACTTTCATGGGGTATAAACGTTAAGTTAGTTACCAAGTTGCCACGGTTAACATATACTTTATCATACTGTTTTGAAACGCTCTTTGTAGCACTAAAATCTCGTGGCCTACCTTACATACTATTATACTTAAACTATAGCTCACCAACCTTTGTGTTGACGTTTTAAAGCATGTTTTTCTCAGGTGCTTGAGGTTAGCTTCCTCTGTGTACTAGTCGTGCTATAGACACCCGCTGCTTAGAGTTGTTATCGCATGAACTACTTTATTTTGCATTCAAACATTAGTACTTTTGAACTATGACTTGTAACGACCGTTGTGGTCACATACACTTATTATTTGCTTCTACTTAGTGAAGCATGCTTTTGGATTGTAAAACATTCGATGTTGGTTTAGACATCACTTTATTATTGAATGCAAACTCTTTTTGAAAACGCATATAGTACTTAACCTTGTAATGATCCTGTTGTTGATGATTCGTGCACGATGGTTTTGTACGGGGCATCACACTACTACTTCCAACTAAATTTCGGGACGAAATTTCTTTTAAGGTGTGGGTAATGTAACATCCCGCATTTTTCCGTTAAAATTATTTTAACGCCCGTCTTTTTATTTTATTAATATCTTTCATATCTAGATTCGTATCCTCCGTTAGCTAATGTTCTTAATATTTCCGTTATTGGATTTTAACATCTCCCGTTTACTCTCGCGTATTTAAATTAATTCGTTAGGTTAATTCATGCACCCGCTTTGAAACTTGAGGGACTAAACTTTCCAAGAGACCAAACTCTTGACTAGGTCAACTAGTCAACCATGAACTCTCATCCATTCATTCACCTCCTCCTCTCTTTCAATACTTCAAATTTTTCTCTCAAACACTAATTCAAAGATTCATCATCCATTTCCAATCTAGCAATCAAACATCAAAACAAATTACATATTTGGAATCCTTGCATCTTTCTCTTCAATTCCATACCGATTTCATCAAGTTTGGCTACTATTGACGGACACATGGACCCTACGGAGATTCCAGCTCCGTCTGCTCCCGGATCCTCGGAGTCACAGCCCCGCATCGGTGGTGTTGTGTGTAGTGACCTGAACTTTTCCGAACCTTTCTATGATTATATGTTTAGTGAAAACTATATTTACATGATTAAATGTTCCCAACATGTTAAGCAATCAAACTTGTTAAGACTTGGTTAATTGAAACAAAAATTTTGTAAACGTCTGATTACCCAGTTTGACCAATAATTCACGAACGCTATAAGTTGTATATGACATGATGATACATAAATGAATAAATATATATGTTTAACATGATATAATGATCATCAAGTATCTCATTAAAAATAGTAACAATAAGTTATATACTTAAAAAGGAGACTATTGACGTATGAAATTCGAAACGATACATATAACGATTATCGTTATAACCACGTCTTACTAAATATATATGAAGCATATTAATACATTGTTATATTATATATAACATGATAATATGATAATTAAATATATCATTAAGTGTATTAACAATGAACTACATAAGTAAAAACAAGACTACTAACTTAAGGATTTCGAAACGAGACATATATGTAACGATTATCGTTGTAACGACATTTAAATGTATATATCATATTAAGATATATTAATATATCATAATATCATGATAATATAATAATTTAAAATCTCATTTGATATTATAAACTTTGGGTTAACAACATTTAACAAGATCGTTAACCTAAAGGTCTCAAAACAACACTTACATGTAACGACTAACGATGACTTAACGACTCAGTTAAAATGTATATACATGTAGTGTTTTAATATGTATTCATACACTTTTGAAAGACTTCAAGACACTTATCAAATACTTCTACTTAACAAAAATGCTTACAATTACATCCTCGTTCAGTTTCATCAACAATTCTACTCGTATGCACCCGTATTCGTACTCGTACAATACACAGCTTTTAGATGTATGTACTATTGGTATATACACTCCAATGATCAGCTCTTAGCAGCCCATGTGAGTCACCTAACACATGTGGGAACCATCATTTGGCAACTAGGATGAAATATCTCATAAAATTACAAAAATATGAGTAATCATTCATGACTTATTTACATGAAAACAAAATTACATATCCTTTATATCTAATCCATACACCAACGACAAAAAACACCTACAAACACTTTCATTCTTCAATTTTCTTCATCTAATTGATCTCTCTCAAGTTCTAACTTCAAGTTCTAAGTGTTCTTCATAAATTCTACAAGTTCTAGTTACATAAAATCAAGAATACTTTCAAGTTTGCTAGCTCACTTCCAATCTTGTAAGGTGATCATCCAACCTCAAGAAATCTTTGTTTCTTACAGTAGGTTATCATTATAATACAAGGTAATAATCATATTCAAACTTTGGTTCAATTTCTATAACTATAACAATCTTATTTCAAGTGATGATCTTACTTGAACTTGTTTTCGTGTCATGATTCTGCTTCAACAACTTCGAGCCATCCAAGGATCCGTTGAAGCTAGATCCATTTTTCTCTTTTCCAGTAGGTTTATACAAGGAACTTAAGGTAGTAATGATGTTCATAACATCATTCGATTCATACATAAAAAGCTATCATATTCGAAGTGGTAAACTAGTAATCACTAGAACATAGTTTAGTTAATTCTAAACTTGTTCGAAAATAAAGTTAATCCTTCTAACTACACTTTTAAAATCAACTATACACATGATCTATATCTATATTATATGCTAACTTAATGATTTAAAACCCAAAAACACGATAAACACCATAAAACCGGATTTACGCCGTCGTAGTTACAACCGGGGGCTGTTTTGGTTTGGATAATTAAAAACTATGAAAAACTTTGATTTAAAAGCTATACTTCTGGGAAAATGATTTTTCTTATGAACATGAAACCATATCCAAAAATCATGGTTAAACTCAAAGTGAAAGTATGTTTTTCAAAACGGTCATCAAGATGTCGTTCTTTCAACGAAAATGACTACCTCTTTCAAAAACGACTTGTAACTTGTATTTCTGACTATAAACCTATACTTTTTCTGTTTATATTCATAAAATAGGGTTCAATATGAAACCATAGCAATTTGATTCACTCAAAACGGATTTAAAATGAAGAAGTTATGGGTAAAACAAGATTGGATAATTTTTCTTGTTGTAGCAACATGAAAATTGGTAACAAATCTATATTAATCATATCCTAGCTAACTTATATTGTATTATACATGTATTCTAATATATTATGTAATCTTGGGATACCATAGACACGTATGCAAATGTTTTGACATATCATATCGACCCATGTGTATATATTATTTGGAACAACCATAGACACTCTATATGCAGTAATGTGGGAGTTAGCTATACAGGGTTGAGGTTGATTCCAAAAATATATATACTTTGAGTTGTGATCTAGCCTGAGACGTGTATACACTGGGTCGTGGATTGATTCAAGATAATATATATCAATTTTTTTTCTGTACATCTAACTTTGGACAACTAGTTATAGGTTACTAACGAGGACAGCTGACTTAATGAACTTAAAACATCAAAATGTATTAAAAGTGTTGTAAATATATTTTGAACATACTTTGATATATATGTACATATTTGTTATAGGTTCGTGAATCGACCAGTGGCCAAGTCTTACTTCCCGACGAAGTAAAAAAAAATCTGTGAAAGTGAGTTATAGTCCCACTTTTAAAATCTAATATTTTTGGGATGAGAATACATGCAGGTTTTATAAATGATTTACAAAATAGACACAAGTACGTGAAACTACATTCTATGGTTGAATTATTGAAATCGAATATGCCCCTTTTGCTTGGTAGCCCAAGAATTAGGGAACATCACTAATTTTGAGAATTAGTGCACGCCTAATTGAAGCGAATCCTAAAGATAGATATATTGGGCCTAACAAACCCCATCCAAAGTACCGGATGCTTTAGTACTTGTTAAATGATGATTTTGATAGATCATAAAGATAGATCTTGTTAAATGATGATTTTGATTGATGAAACATGTTTAGTTGTATTCCTCGTCAAATTACCTTTCCAACGATATAATATACGTGTTTTGAATATTTACGGTTCGTAATTTGTGTTTGAATGAAATTTGATTTTGAGACTTAGACATTTGAAACAGCCCATGCACCAGCTCACGCTTAATGTCGCGGTGCGGCCCTCATTTGTCGCGGCACGGCAATGGCCGTGTTCAGGGACTGATCAACTTTACAATTTTTCGTTTAATTCCAACTATGCTACGCACCTCCGATTAACATGTAACTTGTTCTAACATGCTCATATATGATTATAAAACTCAGAAAAATTGTCCGAGACCCGACCAGAACGTGTTGACTTTTTCGTTGACTTTGACTTGACCAAAGTTGACTTTTGTTCAAACTTAACCAAATACTTATGCAATCATTCTAACATGATTTTATATTTGTATCATGCATGAAACTTGGCAACGTGATTCACATGCTATATATAATTGAGTCGTAACGAGCCATAGGACTAATTGAACAACTTTGACCAACTGTGTTTACCGTTATTGATACAACCTATTTGTTTAGGTCAAGACTAGCATCCGTTCTTACACACGTTTACTTGTGAAGTACTTTTATACTCTTGCACTCAAGGTGAGATCATAGTCCCACTTTTACTCTTTTAAACTTACATTTGGGATGAGAAAACATAAACGTTTCATTTTACAAAGTGAACACAAGTATGAAAACAAACATTCTACATACGAGTTAGAACAAAATCCTCAATTCGATTATCATTAGTTACACTTGTCGGGTGTAAGCGAGAACTTATGTTGTATGGCCATACGGGTTTGACAAACCCTCATTCGGACGGTTCGCTACCGTTATTGGATGAAATATATTTTCGAGAAACAGTGTATGTTCTAACACTATTGTGATGGGGTTCTATGGATGGAAAGTTAAGCCTTGATAATTGGGTGCTCGTGATAACAAATTTTAGAATGGTTTACTATTATTTCAATGTTATAAATCTTGTGGTTCATTTGTACATACTTACTTACTTAAACCTATGATTTCACCAACGTTTTCGTTGACAGATTTCTATATTTTTCTCAGGTCCTTGAACGTTTTGTGATACATGCTTCCGCTCATTATTTTGATACTTGCATTGGATGTCGAGTATATATGCATACATGGAGCGTCTTTTAGCTACATTTAAATTGTGTCGCATAGGTTTCATTTGTACTTATAACGTAACTTGTGGTTGAACTATTCTTGTAAACTTTGAAACAATCTTTACATTTGAAATTAATGCGACATATTTTTTGTCAAACGTTGTTTTAAAGACTTATGACCACGTAACGGGACCTAAGTTGAAATGTCCCGTTCATATTGATTATAAACGTTCCATATTAATTGATTTTGTTGCGAGGTTTTGACCTCTATATGAGACATTTTTCAAAGACTGCATTCGTTTTTAAAACAAACCATAACCTTTATTTTATCGACAAGGTTAAAAGGACACCACCTAGATTATCAGAAATGATAATCTAAAATATCACACTTACACACTACCAATACATATTGGTTTACAATATTAATATGTTACAACAAAGTAAATTTCGAATGCAGTTTTAAACAATATAATACAAGCATGCTGACTCCAAATCTTGTCCATATATTAGTATGCAACAGCGGAAGCTCTTAATAATCACCTGAGAATAAACATGCTTTAAACGTCAACAAAAATGTTGGTGAGTTATAGGTTTAACCTATATATTTATCAAATCGTAATAATAGACCACAAGATTTCATATTTCAGTATACATCCCATACATAGAGATAAAAATCATTCATATGGTGAACACCTGGTAACCGACATTAACAAGATGCATATAAGAATATCCCATCATTCCGGGACATCCATCGGACATGATATAAAACTCGAAGTACTAAAGCATCCGGTACTTTAGATGGGGTTTGTTAGGCCCAATAGATCTATCTTTAGGATTCGCGTCAATTAGGCGTGCACTAATTCTCAAATTAGTGATGTTCCCTAATTCTTAGGCTACCAAGCAAAAGGGGCATCTTCGGCTTCGATTATTCAACCATAGAAAGTAGTTTCATGTACTTGTGTCTATTTTGTAAAACATTTATAAAGCTGCATGTATTCTCATCCCAAAAATATTAGATTTTAAAAGTGGGACTATAACTCACTTTCACAGATTTTTACTTCGTCGGGAAGTAAGACTTGGCCACTGGTCGATTCGCGAACCTATAACAAATATGTACATATATATCAAAGTATGTTCAAAATATAATTACAATATTTTTAATACATTTTGATGTTTTAAGTTTATTAAGTCAGCTGTCCTCGTTAGTAACCTACAACTAGTTGTCCAAAGTTAGATGTACAGAAATAAATTGATATATATTATCTTAAATCAATCCACGACCCAGTGTATACACGTCTACGGCTAGATCACAACTCAAAGTATATATATTTTTGGAATCAACCTCAACCCTGTATAGCTAACTCCAATATTACTGCATATAGAGTGTCTATGGTTGTTCCAAATAATATATATACATGGGTCGATATGATATGTCAAAACATTTGCATACGTGTCTATGGTATCCCAGGATTACATAATATATTAGAATACATGTATAATACAATATGAGTTAGCTAGGATATGATTAATATAGATTTGTTACAATATTTCCCGTAGCTACAACAATCAAAAAATATCCAATCTTGTTTTACCCATAACTTCTTCGTTTTAAATCCGTTTTGAGTGAATAAAATTGCTATGGTTTCATATTGAACTCTATTTTATGAATCTAAACAGAAAAAGTATAGGTTTGTAGTCAGAAATATAAGTTACAAGTCGTTTTTGTAAAAGGTAGTCATTTCAGTCGAAAGAACGACGTCTTGATGACCATTTTGAAAAACATACTTCCACTTTGAGTTTAACCATGATTTTTGGATATAGTTTCATGTTCATAAGAAAAATCATTTTCCCAGAAGAACAACTTTTAAATCAAAGTTTATCATAGTTTTTAATTAACTACCCCAAAACAGCCCGCGGTGTTACTACGACGGCTAATATCCGGTTTTACGGTGTTTTTCGTGTTTCCAGGTTTTAAATCATTAAGTTAGCATATAATATAGATATATAACATGTGTTTAGTTGATTTTAAAAGTCAAGTTAGAAGGATTAACTTTTGTTTGCGAACAAGTTTAGAGTTAACTAAACTATGTTCTAGCGATTTCAAGTTTAAACCTTCGAATAAGGTAGTTTTATATATATGAATCGAATGATGTTATGAACATCATTACTACCTCAGGTTTTGTGGATAAACCTACTGGAAATTAGAAAAATAGATCTAGCTTCAAAGGATCCTTGGATGGCTTGAAAGTTCTTGAAGCAGAATCATGACACGAAAACAAGTTCAAGTAAGATTTCCACTCAAAATAAGATTGTTATAGTTATAGAAATTGAATCAAAGTTTGAATATGAGTATTACCTTGTATTAGAAAGATATCTTACTGTAAATAAGAAAGATTTCTTGAGTTTGGATGATCACTCTACAAGATTGGAAGTAAGCTAGCAAACTTGGAAGTATTCTTGATTTTATGAAACTAGAACTTGTAGAATTTATGAAGAACACTTAGAACTTGAAGATAGAACTTGAGAGAGATCAATTAGATGAATAAAATTAAAGAATGACAGTTTTTGTAGGTGTTTTTGGTCGTTGGTATATGGATTAGATATAAAGGATGTGTAATTTTGTTTACATGTAAATAAGTCATGAATGATTACTCATATTTTTGTAATTTTATGAGATATTTTATGCTAGTTGCCAAATGATGGTTCCCACAAGTGTTAGGTGACTCACATGGGCTGCTAATATCTGATCATTAGAGTGTATATACCAATAGTACATACATCTAAAAGCTGTGTATTGTACGAGTACGAATACGGGTGCATACGAGTAGAATTGTTGATGAAAATTAATGAGGATGTAATTGTAAGCATTTTTGTTAAGTAGAAGTACTTTGATAAGTGTCTTGAAGTCTTTCAAAGGTGTATAAATACATATTAAAACACTACATGTAAATACATTTTAACTGAGTCGTTAAGTCATCGTTAGTCGTTACATGTATATGTTGTTTTGAAACCTTTAGGTTAACGGTCTTGTTAAATGTTGTTAACCCATTGTTTATTATATCTAAAGAGATGTTAAATTGTTACATTATCATGATATTATGATATATAATATATCTTAGTATGATATATATACAGTTAAATGTCGTTACAATGATAATCGTTACATATATGTCTCATTTCGAAATCATTAAGTTAGTAGTCTTATTTTTATATATGTAATTCATTGTTAATACACTTAATGATATATTTACTTATAATTTAACATAATTAACCAAGTGTATCAATATCTTAATATGATTTATATGTACTTAGTAAGACGTTGTTATAACGATAATCGTTATATATATCGTTTTCGAGTTTCTTAATTCAATAGTCTCATTTTTGTTTATATAACTCATTGTTAAAATACCTAATGAGATACTTACTTATCATAATATCATGTTAACTATATATATAACCATATATATGTCATCATATAGTTTTTACAAGTTTTTAACGTTCGTGAATCACCGGTCAACTTGGGTGGTCAATTGTCTATATGAAACCTATTTCAATTAATCAAGTCTTAACAAGTTGGATTGCTTAACATGTTGGGAACACTTAATCATGTAAATAATAATTTCATTTAATATATATAAACATGGAAAAGTTCGGGTCACTACATATTAGAGTTGTTGAGAAAAGAACAGCTATATGCTAAATTTTCTAAGTGTGCTTTTTGGCTGAAAGAAGTGCAATTTCTTGGCCACGTTGTTAGTAGCAAAGGAATTCAGGTTGATCCAGCAAAAATTGAAGCCATTGAAAAATGGGAGACTCCTAAGACACCAATGCAGATACGCCAATTTTTGGGTTTAGCCGGTTATTATAGAAGGTTTATTCAAGATTTTTCCCGAATAGCTAAGCCGTTGACAGCGTTAACGCAAAAAGAGAAGAAATATGAATGGACTTCTGAGCAGGAGAGTGCATTTCAATTACTGAAAAAGAAGTTGACTACGGCGCCTATTTTATCGTTACCAGCTGTCCTCGTTAGTAACCTACAACTAGTTGTCCAAAGTTAGATGTACAGAAATAAATTGATATATATTATCTTAAATCAATCCACGACCCAGTGTATACACGTCTACGGCTAGATCACAACTCAAAGTATATATATTTTTGGAATCAACCTCAACCCTGTATAGCTAACTCCAATATTACTGCATATAGAGTGTCTATGGTTGTTCCAAATAATATATATACATGGGTCGATATGATATGTCAAAACATTTGCATACGTGTCTATGGTATCCCAGGATTACATAATATATTAGAATACATGTATAATACAATATGAGTTAGCTAGGATATGATTAATATAGATTTGTTACAATATTTCCCGTAGCTACAACAATCAAAAAATATCCAATCTTGTTTTACCCATAACTTCTTCGTTTTAAATCCGTTTTGAGTGAATAAAATTGCTATGGTTTCATATTGAACTCTATTTTATGAATCTAAACAGAAAAAGTATAGGTTTGTAGTCAGAAATATAAGTTACAAGTCGTTTTTGTAAAAGGTAGTCATTTCAGTCGAAAGAACGACGTCTTGATGACCATTTTGAAAAACATACTTCCACTTTGAGTTTAACCATGATTTTTGGATATAGTTTCATGTTCATAAGAAAAATCATTTTCCCAGAAGAACAACTTTTAAATCAAAGTTTATCATAGTTTTTAATTAACTACCCCAAAACAGCCCGCGGTGTTACTACGACGGCTAATATCCGGTTTTAAAGTGTTTTTCGTGTTTCCAGGTTTTAAATCATTAAGTTAGCATATAATATAGATATAGAACATGTGTTTAGTTGATTTTAAAAGTCAAGTTAGAAGGATTAACTTTTGTTTGCGAACAAGTTTAGAGTTAACTAAACTATGTTCTAGCGATTTCAAGTTTAAACCTTCGAATAAGGTAGTTTTATATATATGAATCGAATGATGTTATGAACATCATTACTACCTCAGGTTTTGTGGATAAACCTACTGGAAATTAGAAAAATAGATCTAGCTTCAAAGGATCCTTGGATGGCTTGAAAGTTCTTGAAGCAGAATCATGACACGAAAACAAGTTCAAGTAAGATTTCCACTCGAAATAAGATTGTTATAGTTATAGAAATTGAATCAAAGTTTGAATATGAGTATTACCTTGTATTAGAAAGATATCTTACTGTAAATAAGAAAGATTTCTTGAGTTTGGATGATCACTCTACAAGATTGGAAGTAAGCTAGCAAACTTGGAAGTATTCTTGATTTTATGAAACTAGAACTTGTAGAATTTATGAAGAACACTTAGAACTTGAAGATAGAACTTGAGAGAGATCAATTAGATGAATAAAATTAAAGAATGACAGTTTTTGTAGGTGATTTTGGTCGTTGGTATATGGATTAGATATAAAGGATGTGTAATTTTGTTTACATGTAAATAAGTCATGAATGATTACTCATATTTTTGTAATTTTATGAGATATTTTATGCTAGTTGCCAAATGATGGTTCCCACAAGTGTTAGGTGACTCACATGGGCTGCTAATATCTGATCATTAGAGTGTATATACCAATAGTACATACATCTAAAAGCTGTGTATTGTACGAGTACGAATACGGGTGCATACGAGTAGAATTGTTGATGAAAATTAATGAGGATGTAATTGTAAGCATTTTTGTTAAGTAGAAGTACTTTGATAAGTGTCTTGAAGTCTTTCAAAGGTGTATAAATACATATTAAAACACTACATGTAAATACATTTTAGCTGAGTCGTTAAGTCATCGTTAGTCGTTACATGTATATGTTGTTTTGAAACCTTTAGGTTAACGGTCTTGTTAAATGTTGTTAACCCATTGTTTATTATATCTAAAGAGATGTTAAATTGTTACATTATCATGATATTATGATATATAATATATCTTAGTATGATATATATACAGTTAAATGTCGTTACAATGATAATCGTTACATATATGTCTCATTTCGAAATCATTAAGTTAGTAGTCTTATTTTTATATATGTAATTCATTGTTAATACACTTAATGATATATTTACTTATAATTTAACATAATTAACCAAGTGTATCAATATCTTAATATGATTTATATGTACTTAGTAAGACGTTGTTATAACGATAATCGTTATATATATCGTTTTCGAGTTTCTTAATTCAATAGTCTCATTTTTGTTTATATAACTCATTGTTAAAATACCTAATGAGATACTTACTTATCATAATATCATGTTAACTATATATATAACCATATATATGTCATCATATAGTTTTTACAAGTTTTTAACGTTCGTGAATCACCGGTCAACTTGGGTGGTCAATTGTCTATATGAAACCTATTTCAATTAATCAAGTCTTAACAAGTTGGATTGCTTAACATGTTGGGAACACTTAATCATGTAAATAATAATTTCATTTAATATATATAAACATGGAAAAGTTCGGGTCACTACATATTAGAGTTGTTGAGAAAAGAACAGCTATATGCTAAATTTTCTAAGTGTGCTTTTTGGTTGAAAGAAGTGCAATTTCTTGGCCACGTTGTTAGTAGCAAAGGAATTCAGGTTGATCCAGCAAAAATTGAAGCCATTGAAAAATGGGAGACTCCTAAGACACCAATGCAGATACGCCAATTTTTGGGTTTAGCCGGTTATTATAGAAGGTTTATTCAAGATTTTTCCCGAATAGCTAAGCCGTTGACAGCGTTAACGCAAAAAGAGAAGAAATATGAATGGACTTCTGAGCAGGAGAGTGCATTTCAATTACTGAAAAAGAAGTTGACTACGGCGCCTATTTTATCGTTACCAGAAGGGAACGATGATTTTGAAATATATTGTGACGCTTCGCGACAAGGTTTTGGTTGCGTTCTTATGCAACGGAAGAAAGTTATTGCATACGCATCCCGACAATTAAAGATTCATGAGCGGAATTATACGACGCATGATCTAGAATTGGGAGCAGTCGTGTTTGCATTGAAGATGTGGAGACACTACTTGTATGGAGTTAAATGCACTGTGTTTACTGATCATAAAAGCCTTCAACATATTTTCGATCAAAAACAGCTGAACATGAGGCAACGTAGGTGGGTTGAGTTAATAAATGACTATGATTGTGAAATTCGTTATCATCTCGGGAAAGTGAACGTGGTGGCCGACGCTCTAAGCAGAAAGGAACGAGAACCAATTCGAGTACGAGCGATGAACATAAAAATTCGCATGAATCTCAACTCACAAATCAAAGAAGTTCAACGAGAAGCACTTACTAAAGAAAATATAGGAAATGTGTGAAGACCCGTCCTAATCCATCCGGACGAAGTCCATATCGATTATAAACGATTCACAACAGTTGATTACATCGCGAGGTACTTGACCTCTATATGATACATTTTACAAACATTGCATTCGTTTTTGAAAAGACAAAATTTCATTACATCGAAAGTTGACAGACATGCATACCATTTCATAATATATCCAACTATAATTGACTTGATAATAATCTTGATGAACTCGACGACTCGAATGCAACGTCTTTTGAAATATGCCATGAATGACTCCAAGTAATATCTATAAAATGAGCAAATACACAGCGGAAGATTTCTTTCGTACCTGAGAATAAACATGCTTTAAAGTGTCAACCAAAAGGTTGGTGAGTTCATTAGTTTAACTTAAACAATCGTTTCCATCATTTTAATAGACCACAAGATTTCAGATTTCCATTTCTCATAAACATACGTCCCATGCATAGAGACAAAAATATCATTCATATGGATTGAACACCTGGTAACCGACATTAACAATATGCATATATAAGAATATCCCCATCATTCCGGGATCCTCCTTCGGACATGATATAAATTTCGAAGTACTAAAACATCCGGTACTTTGGATGGGGCTTGTTGGGCCCGATAGATCTATCTTTAGGATTCGCGTCAATTAGGGTGTCTGTTCCCTAATTCTTAGATTACCAGACTTAATAAAAAGGGGCATATTCGACTTCGATAATCCAACCATAGAATGTAGTTTCACGTACTTGTGTCAATTTCGTAAAACAGTTATAAAAGTTGCGCATGTATTCTCAGCCCAAAAATATAAAGGGTAAAAAGGCAAATGAAACTCACGATACTGTATTTTGTAGTAAAAATACATATGACGTCATTGAACAATGCAGGGTTGGCCTCGGATTCACGAACCTATATCAATTGTGTATATATTAATACGTATAATGTAAGTTACAAAATTTCATTTATTAATATGTATTATTTATATATTATAGTTTTGTAGAATTTATTCTAACCTTTATTTTAAAACGTATACTTATATTATATTTTAAGTTATATTTTATATATATATATCGATTTTATGTATATATATCTATAATGATTTACGTTTATATAAATAGTGACATTAATATATTTATATACATATATTTGTGGTTAGTATTGTATTTATGAAATTTTATTAGTTTGTTATGTGAATTATTAATACAATCCTAGTATATACCATAAGTATATATATATAGTGTACAAAAGATTTATTTGTTAAAATAATAATTTAGATAATAATGATTTACTAATAATAATAATAATTTTATTAATAATGATAATACTAAAAGCAAAAAAAATGAAAATGATAACTGTTAATGATACTAATAATAATAACTCTAAAATAATATTAATACTAATACCATACTTATGTTAATAATAAGGGTTCTAATATTTATAAAATGATAAATGATAATCATAATAATACTAGTAAATATTAATGATGATACTGATAAATATGATATTATTAATTGTAAATGTACTGATGATACTATTATTTATAAACCGGTACAAATTCTAATATTGATGATAATAATATATTTTTATTTCCTTCATAATAATAATAATGATAATCATAATCATAATCCTAATGATGATAAAATACTAAAATGATAAGTTTATTACTAATAATAATATTATTAATACCTATCATAATAATAATAGTAATGTCTATAATACTTTCAAATATGATAACAAGTATGATACTAATAATAACAATAACAATAACAATCAAAACAATCACAATAATAATAATAATACTAATAATAATTAATATATAATAACAATAATAAAATTAGAAAAGAAAACTACCTCACATGAAAAGAGTTTCAAAAAAAAAAAGAAACTACCGTCCTCTGGACTCGATCTCGTGACCACATGCTCACACGCAAACACTCTCGACCATCCCACCAATTCTGATTCTCTGTACTAATATCGAATTTAAATTTTATATATAAACTGTTTTTCTTCTATTCCTCTTCTTCTCCACAAGTCTCATGGATTCAACAAAACATCAATAACCAAAAAAAAAAAAAAATCGGGGTTCCCTTTAAAGCTTCAAAACATTACAGAAAAAAAAATAATTTGGGTTCTAAAATAAAATAAAAAAAATACTAAAGGCCTACTGCAGCGTCGGTTCTTGGAACAAAAAAAAAAATTTGATTTCGTAATAGATAACATTATAGATAATGTTTATAATACGAAATAGTTTTCTAAACATGTATAAAAACTACTGGAATCGTCAATTTGATCAGAAACATATACACGAACGCGAATTTGTCTCAAGAACAATTGTTGACTTTTTTTAAACTAAACTTTGACTTCAAAATTCAAGATCGATATAAAGATTTGAGAGTTGAGATTTTGCAGATAGATTCAAAGAAAGATTTCTAACCTTTCTGCATTTTTAGATTTTGAAACTTTATTCGAAATTGAATTAAGAGAAAAAAAAATTGGAGCGTGCAGAGAAGAAGAAAAAAAAAATATCGCTGTGCTCTTTAATCCCATTGGATTTCCTTTTTATTTGATTTGCAATTATACATAATCATGTTGTAATAATAGAGATCGGTTGATAAAAAATGGAGAAAATGTCAACACAGGTTCACGAGTTGGGAGCAGGAAAGAAACAAAAAAAATAATAATAATAGAGATAAAGGATACAGAGGTCAAGCGTATAATATAGATCCCTACTGTTTTTTTTTTTAATTAATAATAATAATATATAATAACAATACTATTAATATCTAATAATATTAATAAAATTAATAATAATGATAAATATAATATTAATGATAATAATAATTGTAAAAATGATAATAATAATAATAATAATACCATACTAATTATGATAATATTAATATTTTATCGATAATAATAATATTAGTAATAATAATCTAATTTATACATCCAATTTCATCTTTATATGATATAAAGTGATATTATGAATACAAATATTGATATTTGACGATACAAATAACATTACTACAACAACTATATTTGTATTTAAATTTAATTTATTAATATCATCTATTATTATGTAATATTTAATAATTATGTAATATGTATTGTAACATATACTGAATATTATATATTTATGCATTTTAATATAAATATATTATAATATTTATTTACATACTAATTATATTATACTTATGTATGTAATTATGAAAAATATAAATGTTTTATATATGTAAGTATTATATATATTTATTAAAATAGTACATTATTTCATCATAGATATATTATAAATTTCTACATATACATAATATAATAATTATGTATAAAATCATATATATATATAGTTATATTTATGTATATATGTATACTACCATATATATAAAATCATGTTTTAAATGTTGAGTAGATGATTAATTATGTATATTAAACAATTAACTACAAAGTATAACATTGTACATTTAATATTTTGATAACGTTGGTAAAATATGTTTGAATCATTTATATACAATATACTATATATATTCAAAATGAAAATCTTTAGTTATTAAATGTTATCTTTTATAATAACAAAATTACTTAATAGTTCATTAATACTAATATAATTAGTTTTATATATAATTATTTATATTTACATTCTTAGTTACAATTAAAGGTTCGTGAATCGTCGGAAATAGTTAAAGGTCAAATGTTATCATGAAATAGTTCAAACATAATGAGACTCGGTTTAATAGACTTTGCTTATCGAGTCGAATCATATAAGATTATGTTTAAATTTGGTCGGAAATTCCCGGGTCATCACAGTACCTACCCGTTAAAGAAATTTCGTCCCGAAATTTGAGTGAGGTCGTCATAGCTAACAATAAATATGTTTTCCTGACGAATATGAGTTGATAACTTGAGTTTTATCATCATTGAGTAATATGGATAAAAATAATTCGATTATTCGAAGAGTGCGAATGAAGCTATTCACAAAAGGATGAAATGAGAAACAAAGATTTGTTTTTAACTTTTGACGTAGTCAGGTTTGAATTTAGAAAATAAGGCGCGTCTTAACTTTTGACATTGCCTTGGTTGAATTCCGGAATTTAAGGGATTTAAAGAAAATCTTGAAGATCTATAAAATCTGATTCTTCGGGATTTATGGAAATTAAGATCTCTTTAATTAAATACGGTGATCTGCCCCGATTACTACGTCTGATATTTCCAGTATAAATTAAGCTCTTCCTTTCCATTATTCTCACCATTCTTATACTTTCTTTCTTAGTTCATACATCCAAAAGATTCTGAAAATGATTAATCCAGTTCTGATCCTTGTCCTCATCCTTACTATCGCAACAATCATTCTCCTTTTCCAACTTCCACCAGAGGAATCTGCTTTCTTCTACTTCGCCCTCGGGATTATAATGTTTTTAATTCTCCCGTGTCTTTATGTTGCGATAAACATTGATATACACGGTTTGTAATTTATGTGTTGTTATCGGACTTTATATTCTCCCTTATATTTCAAAGCTCTATGCTTTTGTTTTCTCTTCCCGACTTCAAGTCAAGCGAATAATGGTCCAGAATTTATAGATATAGAGTTTCGAATGATTATAATGTTCTAAGCATGAAGGAACGTGATAGCACGATTTGATTTTCAAATTTATCAACATCACGGAAGATAGAACCATCAAGAATACATTTTCTTGATTTGTTACGGAGTTAAGTAGGATGAAAGAGTTATGTAACATGGCACATGATGACGTTATGATCTGTGAATCATCACGTTTCATTTAGAAACTCAGCATGACTTACTGTAATATAATCACGTTGATCAAGTGTCATTATATTATACTAACTCATGCATCAGTTCCCATCATTACTACAATAACATTCATATTTTAAGCTTGAAAATTTATAGAATATAGAAACTAACAGTTTCTATATGATGTAATACTGATAGCACGAAAAGATTAATGATTTCAGATAAGAATAGTTATAAAAATATCTCCAGAAATATGGAGGATATTTATAATGAAAGGTACGATAATATCTCAGAATATCTAAGATCAGAGGATGATAGAAACTATTGTCTGCAAGGGTTTAGAGTAAGGAGCAAGTTATTCACTATAGACTTTAGCAGACATTGAATTATTTGGATTCTTTGAAGTCAAACTTATTCTTTGTGATTTATCCACGGCTTTCTTCATAGTTTCGCATAATCTGCTTTTCGGTACTATATTTTCTATTGAATGTTTCCAATATATTGATACACAGGAAGCACGAAGAGGTATATAATTTCGGACGAGAATATTTATGAAAATATCCTCAGAAATATCAAAGATATTGATGATGATATTTTGGAATTTCTAAGTTCGACGGTTGATGGAGAAAGATTTTCCGCAAGATTTTAACATGACTTCGGAGCAAGATATTCTCTAAAGATTTCAACGGATCCAGAATTACCTGAATCCTTTGAATATATGATTTGGTCCTTGTATTTGTCCTTGGTCTCCTTCATGGGTAACTCAATCTGTTTTTCAATACCCAATTTTTTATCGAGCGTTCCTAACACTCCTTTCTTTATCATCAAACTTTTGTCCGTTTAGACCATCTACCATTTTTATGTTTCCTCTGCATTTAATGCTATGATATCTGAATCATCGGTTATTAATCCGAGGTGGTTTCAGGAGAATTGTGTTTTTAGATGATTAAACGCTGATGGTAATATGATGGAATATGAAAGGTTACCTGGTAACAATAAAAGAGCACGCGTATATATAAACGTTATAATAAGGTTGTTTCGTACGAAAAGTCGAAGTTGACTTGTTGGAGCTGTGACAAAATTGGCTAATTTTGAAAAGGGATCGCAAAGTTGTTTTTGTTAATAAATGCCAAAGGATCTGACGCGGCTACGTGTTGAACTTTTACTCAATTGCCGAGAGTTTCTCAGGTGCATAACTATATGCATAAATCTTTCCTTCCGTAGATGAAGTGCGGTTGATTCATCCTATCGATTGAGGTGTTTTCAAAAATCATGAAAGGTTTGAACGCAGAATGTAATCGTGAAGATACAAATGAGGTTTAAGACGAAATCAAGTGGCAAACTTGAAGAATTGTTTAGTTTCATATGTTATATTCAATATTTTAATTCATTTTAATTGTCCAATGTTATTAGTCCACAGTCGATAGTCCACAGTTGACAGTGCAATCATTCATATATAGTTTAATATATAATATTTGAATTAATTAATACGTATCGTGACCCGTGTACATGTCTCAGACTCGATCACAACTCAAAGTATATATATTATTATAAAATCAACCTCAACCCTGTATAGAGAACTCGATCATTACTGCATATAGAGTGTCTATGGTGATTCCAAATAATATATATAGATGTGTCGATATGATATGTCAAAACCTTGTATACGTGTCCCGATATTTAAAGTGCGTAAAATAAATAACAGAAATTAAATAACGATAAATAAAGTGCGTAAAGTAAATAACAGAAATTAAATGACAATAAATAAAATTGCGAGAATATAAATTGCGATAAAATAAATTGCGATAAATAAATTGCGATAAATAAAATGTAATACGGAATTAACAGTTAGCTAGGAACAGTTAGCTAGGATTTTGTTAGCGTGGTTTCTTAATAAAATTTAATATTGTTAATTAGTCTGTTTCTAATCAATTTTTATTGTGTCCATTATTTCTTCATTATGCCACTTGTTGGATTCTGATAGGTCAAAATTCAAATATGAAATTGAATTTGAATGAAAATAGTTATTCTTTGGTGAACGGATAAGTATCCCAGTGGTTGTAAATAGGATAGTGAATAACTGTTGAATCAGATTCGAAGAATATACAGTGTAACTTATTAATGTGAAATTTAAATATTCCTCGGGTATTACCTACCCGTTAAAATATTTTTATTATTAACAGTTTGTACAAAAGAATTTTTAATTACAATCTTTATGAAAACATATATACATATATATTTTCTTCAGATGTAATCATGAATTTAATGAGTTAACATGATATTAAACTCATTTAGTTTTCAGTTGGAACTAGAATAAATAATCTCTAAAACATTAGAGATTACATAATCACCATGTCGAACGAAGATAACTGATGTAGAATGTCATGTAGAATGATGATTATACTCGAGGTATAGATTGAGATGTTGAGGCATGTGATATTGAAATTTGGGTTGTTGGTGGTGCTGTTGGTGCCGGTGATTTGGATGAAGCTGGTACGTTTTGCACCATATTTTTCAAGACTACAACTTATGCGCGAAGTTCGTTAACTTCTTCTATTACACCGGGATGATTGTCGGTTCGGACGAGCGGATGAATGAGGTTTAGAATCTGAGATAGTATATGATCGTGATGAGATACTTTGGAAATGAGAGAGAAAATGGTGTCTCGAACAGGTTCGCCGGTAAACGTTTTAGGTTCATTGTCAAGAGGTGAATTTGGTTAGTGGAAATGATCGCCTTCTTCGCGTTTCCATTGATTAAGTCGACTACGAACCCATCTCCAATTCATTCAGAATAGATGATGGCTAATTGATCGATTCATTCCGGTTACTCTGCTTTCGGAGCTCGAGTGGAAATCCATATCGAAATAGCTGTCGGAATAACTATCGAAATAGCTATCGAAATCTGATGGACTCGAACTGGTTGAGGCATTCATCTCGTACGATCAGATGAAGGATTTTCGATAAGAAATAGATTATAGGATGTAGATTAGTACCCTGCAATACATAATTTACATATGCATATATAATACTAAAATCCCATAAGCTACGGAGGAATCTACGGAAGCTGTCAGGCAAAGGTAACAATAACAGATACGCTAAGATATGAATTTAACTATACACTGTCTATGCAATAAAGGCAGTAAGACGTGTCTTAGACTTTAAGGATGATAAGCAAATAATTTTTCGACACTAAATGATAAGCAAAACTTTTGACATGCAAACACGGTCGAAGTCCAGACTCATTAATGCATTCTAACGACTAACAGTTAGACTCACTAATGCAAGACCTGGTTCGCTAAGACCACCGCTCTGATACCAACTGTGAAGACCCATCCTAATCCATCCGGACGAAGTCCATATCGATTATAAACGATTCACAACAGTTGATTACATCGCGAGGTACTTGACCTCTATATGATACATTTTACAAACATTGCATTCGTTTTTGAAAAGACAAAATTTCATTACATCGAAAGTTGACAGACATGCATACCATTTCATAATATATCCAACTATAATTGACTTGATAATAATCTTGATGAACTCGACGACTCGAATGCAACGTCTTTTGAAATATGCCATGAATGACTCCAAGTAATATCTATAAAATGAGCAAATACACAGCGGAAGATTTCTTTCGTACCTGAGAATAAACATGCTTTAAAGTGTCAACCAAAAGGTTGGTGAGTTCATTAGTTTAACTTAAACAATCGTTTCCATCATTTTAATAGACCACAAGATTTCAGATTTCCATTTCTCATAAACATACGTCCCATGCATAGAGACAAAAATATCATTCATATGGATTGAACACCTGGTAACCGACATTAACAATATGCATATATAAGAATATCCCCATCATTCCGGGATCCTCCTTCGGACATGATATAAATTTCGAAGTACTAAAACATCCGGTACTTTGGATGGGGCTTGTTGGGCCCGATAGATCTATCTTTAGGATTCGCGTCAATTAGGGTGTCTGTTCCCTAATTCTTAGATTACCAGACTTAATAAAAAGGGGCATATTCGACTTCGATAATCCAACCATAGAATGTAGTTTCACGTACTTGTGTCAATTTCGTAAAACAGTTATAAAAGTTGCGCATGTATTCTCAGCCCAAAAATATAAAGGGTAAAAAGGCAAATGAAACTCACGATACTGTATTTTGTAGTAAAAATACATATGACGTCATTGAACAATGCAGGGTTGGCCTCGGATTCACGAACCTATATCAATTGTGTATATATTAATACGTATAATGTAAGTTACAAAATTTCATTTATTAATATGTATTATTTATATATTATAGTTTTGTAGAATTTATTCTAACCTTTATTTTAAAACGTATACTTATATTATATTTTAAGTTATATTTTATATATATATATCGATTTTATGTATATATATCTATAATGATTTACGTTTATATAAATAGTGACATTAATATATTTATATACATATATTTGTGGTTAGTATTGTATTTATGAAATTTTATTAGTTTGTTATGTGAATTATTAATACAATCCTAGTATATACCATAAGTATATATATATAGTGTACAAAAGATTTATTTGTTAAAATAATAATTTAGATAATAATGATTTACTAATAATAATAATAATTTTATTAATAATGATAATACTAAAAGCAAAAAAAATGAAAATGATAACTGTTAATGATACTAATAATAATAACTCTAAAATAATATTAATACTAATACCATACTTATGTTAATAATAAGGGTTCTAATATTTATAAAATGATAAATGATAATCATAATAATACTAGTAAATATTAATGATGATACTGATAAATATGATATTATTAATTGTAAATGTACTGATGATACTATTATTTATAAACCGGTACAAATTCTAATATTGATGATAATAATATATTTTTATTTCCTTCATAATAATAATAATGATAATCATAATCATAATCCTAATGATGATAAAATACTAAAATGATAAGTTTATTACTAATAATAATATTATTAATACCTATCATAATAATAATAGTAATGTCTATAATACTTTCAAATATGATAACAAGTATGATACTAATAATAACAATAACAATAACAATCAAAACAATCACAATAATAATAATAATACTAATAATAATTAATATATAATAACAATAATAAAATTAGAAAAGAAAACTACCTCACATGAAAAGAGTTTCAAAAAAAAAAAAAGAAACTACCGTCCTCTGGACTCGATCTCGTGACCACATGCTCACACGCAAACACTCTCGACCATCCCACCAATTCTGATTCTCTATACTAATATCGAATTTAAATTTTATATATAAACTGTTTTTCTTCTATTCCTCTTCTTCTCCACAAGTCTCATGGATTCAACAAAACATCAATAACCAAAAAAAAAAAAATCGGGGTTCCCTTTAAAGCTTCAAAACATTACAGAAAAAAAAATAATTTGGGTTCTAAAATAAAATAAAAAAAAATACTAAAGGCCTACTGCAGCGTCGGTTCTTGGAACAAAAAAAAAAATTGATTTCGTAATAGATAACATTATAGATAATGTTTATAATACGAAATAGTTTTCTAAACATGTATAAAAACTACTAGAATCGTCAATTTGATCAGAAACATATACACGAACGCGAATTTGTCTCAAGAACAAT
This sequence comes from Rutidosis leptorrhynchoides, assembly GCF_046630445.1. Lineage (NCBI taxonomy): Eukaryota > Viridiplantae > Streptophyta > Magnoliopsida > Asterales > Asteraceae > Rutidosis > Rutidosis leptorrhynchoides. The sequence continues at coordinate 156,761,745 of NC_092334.1, forward strand.
TGTTGACTTTTTTTAAACTAAACTTTGACTTCAAAATTCAAGATCGATATAAAGATTTGAGAGTTGAGATTTTGCAGATAGATTCAAAGAAAGATTTCTAACCTTTCTGCATTTTTAGATTTTGAAACTTTATTCGAAATTGAATTAAGAGAAAAAAAAATTGGAGCGTGCAGAGAAGAAGAAAAAAAAAATATCGCTGTGCTCTTTAATCCCATTGGATTTCCTTTTTATTTGATTTGCAATTATACATAATCATGTTGTAATAATAGAGATCGGTTGATAAAAAATGGAGAAAATGTCAACACAGGTTCACGAGTTGGGAGCAGGAAAGAAACAAAAAAAATAATAATAATAGAGATAAAGGATACAGAGGTCAAGCGTATAATATAGATCCCTACTGTTTTTTTTTTAATTAATAATAATAATATATAATAACAATACTATTAATATCTAATAATATTAATAAAATTAATAATAATGATAAATATAATATTAATGATAATAATAATTGTAAAAATGATAATAATAATAATAATAATAATACCATACTAATTATGATAATATTAATATTTTATCGATAATAATAATATTAGTAATAATAATCTAATTTATACATCCAATTTCATCTTTATATGATATAAAGTGATATTATGAATACAAATATTGATATTTGACGATACAAATAACATTACTACAACAACTATATTTGTATTTAAATTTAATTTATTAATATCATCTATTATTATGTAATATTTAATAATTATGTAATATGTATTGTAACATATACTGAATATTATATATTTATGCATTTTAATATAAATATATTATAATATTTATTTACATACTAATTATATTATACTTATGTATGTAATTATGAAAAATATAAATGTTTTATATATGTAAGTATTATATATATTTATTAAAATAGTACATTATTTCATCATAGATATATTATAAATTTCTACATATACATAATATAATAATTATGTATAAAATCATATATATATATAGTTATATTTATGTATATATGTATACTACCATATATATAAAATCATGTTTTAAATGTTGAGTAGATGATTAATTATGTATATTAAACAATTAACTACAAAGTATAACATTGTACATTTAATATTTTGATAACGTTGGTAAAATATGTTTGAATCATTTATATACAATATACTATATATATTCAAAATGAAAATCTTTAGTTATTAAATGTTATCTTTTATAATAACAAAATTACTTAATAGTTCATTAATACTAATATAATTAGTTTTATATATAATTATTTATATTTACATTCTTAGTTACAATTAAAGGTTCGTGGATCGTCGGAAATAGTTAAAGGTCAAATGTTATCATGAAATAGTTCAAACATAATGAGACTCGGTTTAATAGACTTTGCTTATCGAGTCGAATCATATAAGATTATGTTTAAATTTGGTCGGAAATTCCCGGGTCATCACAAAATGAAATAATGAAGAACTATGAGAAGCAACTCGTTATGCGGGAAGATGGAATTCGATATTTTGTAAATCGTATTTGGGTACCAAAGTTGGGTGGATTAAGGAAGTTGATATTAAACGAGGCACATAAGACAAGATATTCGATACATCCTGGAGTTGGAAAGATGTACCAAGATCTTAAGACACATTATTGGTGGCCTAATTTGAAGACAGACGTTGCAACATATGTTGGGGAGTGTTTAACTTGTTCCAAAGTCAAAGCAGAACACCAGAAGCCGTCAGGGTTACTTCAACAGCCAGAAATTCCAGAATGGAAATGGGACGGTATTACCATGGATTTCATCACGAAGTTACCAAAGACTGCCTGGGGATACTACACCATTTGGGTAATTGTTGATCGTCTTACCAAATCTGCACATTTCTTGCCTATAAAGGAAACAGATAGAATGGAGAAATTATTACGATTATATATAAAGGAAATAGTTTCAAGGCATGGAATACCTATTTCCATTATATCTGATCGTGATAGTAGATTTACCTCAAAGTTCTGGCAATCACTACAGGAGGCACTAGGAACTCGTTTGGATATGAGCACCGCATATCATCCGCAAACCGACGGGCAGAGTAAAAGAACAATTCAGACTCTTGAAGACATGCTCAGGGCATGTGTGATCGATTTTGGAAACGGATGGGATAAATATCTACCATTAGCAGAATTCTCGTATAATAATAGTTATCATGCGAGCATTAAAGCTGCGCCATTCGAAGCATTGTACGGAAGGAAGTGTAGATCTCCTATTTGTTGGAATGAAGTAGGAGATCGACAATTAACTGGTTCCGAGATCATACACGAAACGACTGAGAAGATAGTACAAATCAAGGAGAGATTGAAAACAGCCCGTAGTCTCCAAAAGAGCTACGCCGATGTTCGAAGGAAACCATTAGAGTTTCAGATCGGTGACATGGTTATGTTAAAGGTGTCACCTTGGAAAGGTGAAATACATTTTGGAAAAAGGGGTAAACTAAACCCAAGGTATGTAGGCCCGTTCAAGATCATCGAACGCATTGGACCGGTAGCTTATCGACTCGAGTTACCGCAACAACTCGCCGGAGTACATAATACTTTTCACGTCTCAAACCTTAAGAAGTGTCTTGCAAAGGAAGACCTCACCATTCCTCTTGAAGAAATCCATGTCGACGAGAAACTACAATTCGTCGAAGAACCAATCGAAATCATGGACCGTGAAGTTAAACAGCTCAAGCAGAGCAACATACCGATCGTTAAGGTTCGTTGGAATGCTCGAAGGGGTCCCGAGTTTACTTGGGAACGAGAGGATCAGATGAAACAAAAGTATCCACACTTGTTTCTCGATGACGCAAAATAGGTACAATTTTAAAATTTCGGGACGAAATTTATTTAACGGGTAGGTACTGTAATGACCCGCACTTTTTCGATCGTTCTATACTTATAAGATTAATATTTACATAAATTAAACCTTACCAACATGATAAGCAATCCAAATTGTTGAGACTTATGTTTTTGAAATGAGTTTTACACAACGTTTGACCGTCTAGTTTGACCGATGATATCACGAACTATATAACATATGATAATTATACGTTTGTGTATATATATGTATATATACATATTTAACATGATCTATGGATGTTTTAATATCTCATTTTGTATTAATAACAATAAGTTATAAGTATATTTTGAAACTACTAACGTAATTTTTCAAAACGATAACCATACGTAACGTTAATTGACATAAATACTTATAATCTATAATGTTTATACATATATCGTATAAGTAATGTATTTAACCACTTTTTAAGGACTTAAACACATAAAACAATATAAGTGTATTCACAAAAGATAGCTATATTTGAATTCTCATTCCATTTTTCACAAAATTTCTATACGTATATCTAGAGTACATGTACTCGTATCATACCTAGCTTCTATATGTATTTACTATTGGTATATACACATCAAATCACCACCAACCAGCCCTTGTTCAATGCCTTATGTATAAGGTAACTACTTTTGTTATCTAGTATGACAATTTCACATGATTAAAAGATTTTTTCACAAAATTACAAACTTATACACCTTTTACACCACCATTTATACTCCATTCCATTTTCATTTTACTACACATTTCCTTTAACTAAAACACACTCTTAAGAAACTCCATAACCATTCAGCTAGTATCCATGAAGATCTAGCCATAAAAACATCACTTAAACACCATAAGAAAAACCTTACAAAAACACTTCAAGAATCCTTTCAAGAACACAAGTTTACTTCCAATCTTTCATCCAATTCCATCACTCTTTTGGTTCTAGGTCTTTACTCCTCTTTTACAGCAATCTTGTTCAAGTAACTTGAGGTAGTAACTATGTTCATAACCTTATTCGATTCATATATGTATAGCTATCTTATTTTATGGTATAAAATTTTAACAACAAGAACATAGTTTGAATGTTTTCAAACTTGTTTGCAAACTAAATAGATCCTTCTAACTTAACTTTTAAAATACTTCAAGACCTGTAATATTTCATAAATATATGCTAATTTAACAAGGTATAACTTGGTTTTTCAAAGAACACCTTAAAAACTGAATTTACGACGTTGGAGTGCAACCGGGGGCTGTTTTGGGTTGGATAATTAAAAACCATCTTAAACTTTGAATTGGAGGTTTATTTTCTGGAAAAATGATTTTTACTATGAATATGATAACACATAAAAATTTCATGATTTAACTCAAAGTATAAGTATTTTAGAAAAATAATCATTTAAGGTTGTTTACATGATGGAAAATGATTAACTTCATAAGTTTCACTAAAGTTTGACCTATGACCTGTGATTTAGAATACAAACTAAGGTATTTACAGTTCATAGTCTTAAAGAGGGACTCGATCCAAGGAAGTGGCAAGTTGAATCAACGAAAACGGAGTTGTAACGAAGAAACTATGACCAAAACGAGATCGGATATCTAAGACTAGTTTAGCTACGAAAATAATTGGAGAAAATTAAATAAATCACATCTTTTTAAAATAACATGATATTTTATATATATGTACTCATAATTTAATTTTATATGGTTCAGGATCACCCGTAAACAATACGAGAAGATTAATCATAAGATCCCATGATTGTACGTAACACGTCATTTGACAACACCGGTACTTTATGTACGCAACACGTCATTTGACAACACCGGTACCGTGGGTCAAGATTAATCTCGATCAATACATATACGATGGGGGTTTTTATTTATTTCATTGGGGGTTTATTAAACACCTAAAAATGAACCATTAAAATTGAATTACTAACATCGGACTGCTAACTACGGACTAAGGAATTATTAAAAGTATTAAAAGTATTATAAGTATATATATGTGACGTTTGTTTAAAAAGAAAAGGTATTGATATATTATATATGGATAGGTTCGTGATATCAATCGGAGACCAAGTCAAAATTACATATCTTCAAGACGAAAGTGAGTATATAGTCCCACTTTTAAACTCTAAATATTTCGGGATGAGAATACATGTATTTTATGTTTTACGATATGGACACAAGTAACTGAAAAATATATTCTACGTTGAGTTGTACCACTGGCATACTTCCCTGTAGCTTGGTAACTATTATTTACAGTGGTATTGTAAATGCGAATCCTGTTGATAGATCTATCGGGCCTGACAACCCCAACCGGACTGGACGACCAGTATTCAACGGTTGCACAGTACTTCATTTCGTGACTACACTTGGTACGGTGTAGTAAGATTTCATAATAAAGGGAATATGCGACGTGATTAAATGTTAAGTATGGTTACCAAGTGCTCAACCACTTAGAATATTTTTATTAAAATGTTTATATATGAAATCTTGTGGTCTATATTTATATCGCTGCCGGTATTAAACCTATATCTCACCAACTTTATGTTGACGTTTTAAACATGTCTATTCTCAGGTGATAACTAAAAGCTTCCGCTGCAACATGTTGAATTTAAGCAAGATCTTGAGTATGCATATTTGTGTCAAAAATAAAACTGCATATCCGAGGATTTGTATTGTAAAATATGCTAGAAATCGTGTTGTTATCATCATTTGTAAAGTTTGTAAGTCTAAGATTATCGCTAAACGATAATCATCTTTATGTTGTCTAAAGCTTGTACTAAAATAAGAATCATGGTTTGTAATGTATAATATATGCAGTTGATCTTTTAAAAATGTCGCATATAGAGGTCAATACCTCGCAATGAAATCATACGTTATCTAACACGTTCTTATGGTTAAGGACGGGTTATGACATTTAAAAATCGTCGGCATAAAAAAACAAAGACTTTTGAGTCTCTCCAGCTGGCCATGCGATCGCATGGCCTGGAAGGCATAAATTCATGCGATCGCATGGTGCACAGTTTCAGCCCACATGCCTATAAAAATCTTTTTCCTTCTTCATCATACGTAAATTATATATATATATATATATATATATTTTTTAATTTTAATTTTAATTTTAATTTTAATTTTAATTTTAATTTTAATTTTAATTTCTAATAATAAGGGTATGTTAGCGAATGTTGTAAGGGTGTAAGTCGAAATTCTGTCCATGTAACGCTACGCTATTTTTAATCATTGTAAGTTATGTTCAACCTTTTTACATTAATGTCTCGTAGCTAAGTTATTATTATGCTTATTTAATCCTAAGTAATCTTGATGTTGGGCTAAAAATATTAAAATTGGGTAATTGGGCTTTGTACCATAATTGGGGTTTGGACAAAAGAACGACACTTGTGGAAATTAGACTATGGGCTATTAATGGGCTTTATATTTGTTTAACTAAATGATAGTTTGTTAATTTTAATATAAAGATTTACAATTGAACGTCCCTATAAATAACCATATACACTCGATCGGATACGATGGGCAGGGTATTTATATGTACGAATAATCGTTCATTTAACCGGACACGGGAATGGATTAATAGTCACTAGAATTATTAAAACAGGGGTGAAATTATGTACAAGGACACTTGGCATAATTGATAACAAAGTATTAAAACCTTGGGTTACACTCAGTCGACATCCTGGTGTAATTATTAAACAAAGTAATAAAACCTTGTTACAGTTTAAGTCCCCAATTAGTTGGAATATTTGACTTCGGGTATAAGGATAATTTGACGAGGACACTCGCACTTTATATTTATGACTGATGGACTGTTATGGACAAAAACCAGACGGACATATTAAATAATCCAGGACAAAGGACAATTAACCCATGGGCATAAAACTAAAATCAACACGTCAAACATCATGATTACGGAAGTTTAAATAAGCATAATTCTTTTATTTCATATTTAATTTCCTTTATTTTATATTTAATTGCACTTCTAATTATCGCATTTTTATTTATTGTTATTGTATTTAATTGCACTTTTAATTATCGTACTTTTTAATTATCGCAAGTTTATTTTATCGCACTTTTATTATTCGCAATTTCATTATCGTTATTTACTTTACGCTTTAAATTAAGTCTTTTATTTATTTAATATTTTACATTTTGTTTTAACTGCAACTAAAGTTTTTAAAATCGACAAACCGGTCATTAAACGGTAAAAACCCCCCTTTATAATAATAATATTACTTATATATATATTTGTATTTTTATAAATTTAAACTAATATAGCGTTAAGCTTTGTGAAAAAGATTCCCTGTGGAACGAACCGGACTTACTAAAAACTACACTACTGTATGATTAGGTACACTGCCTATAAGTGTTGTAGCAAGGTTTAAGTATATCCATTCAATAAATAAATAAATATCTTGTGTAAAATTGTATCGTATTTAATAGTATTTCCTAGTAATATTTAAGCTATTTTATATACACCTAGCGAAAACATCAACCGCCTTACCAAATCTGCACACTTCCTAGCAATGAAGGAAACTGATACAATGGAAAGACTTGCTCAGCTATACATCAAAGAGGTTGTATCTCGTCATGGTGTACCTTTATCGATCATCTCCGATCGCGATCCCCGTTTTGCTTCTAGATTTTGGCATTCTTTGCAAGAAGCCATGGGAACTCGTCTCGACATGAGTACAACATATCATCCTCAGACTGACGGGCAAAGTGAACGAACGATTCAGACGTTGGAAGACATGTTATGTGCATGTGTCATTGATTTCGGAAAGGCCTGGGAAAGGCATTTGCCACTCACCGAATTCTCGTACAACAACAGTTATCACTCGAGCATTAATGCTGCACCTTTTGAAGCGTTGTATGGCCGTAAGTGCCGATCCCCTATTTGTTGGGCTGAAATAGGTGAAAAGCAAATCACCGGACCCGAGGTAGTCCATGAAACGACGGAGAAGATTGCTCAGATTCAAGCTAGACTTAAGACTGCTCGTGATCGCCAAAAGAGTTATGCTGATCTTAAGCGTAAAGACTTTGAATTCAACATGGTCAATCGTGTTATGTTAAAAGTTGCACCTTGGAAAGGTGTGATTCATTTTGGAAAACGTGGAAAGTTAAACCCCCGATACATCGGTCCTTTTGAAATCTTGGAACGTGTTGGACCCGTTGCTTACCGTTTGGATCTACCAGCACAATTGAGCTCAGTTCATCCCACCTTCCACGTGTCAAACTTGAAGAAGTGTCTTACCGCACCTGAACTTATCATACCACTGGAGGAACTTACGATTGACGACAAACTTCACTTTGTGGAAGAACCTGTTGAAATTATGGATCGTGAGATTAAAACTTTGAAACGCAACAAGATTCCGATCGTCTGAGTACGATGGAATGCCAAACGAGGACATGAGTTTACTTGGGAGCGAGAGGATCAAATGATGCGGAAGTATCCTCACCTTTTCTCGACTCCTCCATCTACCTCAGCTTAAATTTCGGGACGAAATTTTCTTTAACAGGTGGGTAATGTAACGACCCTGGATTTTCCAACGTTTATTTATTAATAATTGTTATTATTAATACGTGTGATTAAACGAATGTATGTTAATACATTTACATGTTGCCATGACTAAACGTACTTGACTTTAATTGCCCGAAACGTCTTTGTGACACCCGAGACTTACACTAATAATATTTTTAGATATTATTTACATTCATGATTAGTTTTATTAATCATTTTAATTAACTATGGTGATTAGTTAGTTACATGGGCTTTATTTGGATTCATTTGTTAATTACATACATACTTGGGCTTTTATTTGAACTTGGGCCTTTATTAGTATTAGTGGACTTTAGAAGCCCACCCTACACTTTAATGGACTTATTTAGCCCACTCATTCATGTAAGTATCCATTTAGTTATAACTAGTTAGTTTAAGAAGACTTGGAATCTAGTTGGCACATAATCCCCATGAAATCAACTCTAATATCCATCTTTTTCAAGCTTTACATTCTAGTGACCTTTGAACCTTACCCTCCCCCCCATTTTCTGCTGTAAAAACCGTAGCCCAAGGCTCCCTCATGGAGTGCTTTGTTTTCATTTTTCATCACTTCATCACTTGATTTTCTCTCATTTTCAAAACACACACTTATCTCTCATTTTCTCTCAACCATTCTCTCTCACTTTTCTCTCTTTCTTGTAAGTGTTTGAACAACTTTTCTTCTTTTCTTTTGTTGGTAAAACCGAACCTTACACACCTTAATCATCATCATCATTTGTTGTTGTTTGATTTCTTGTTGGTTATTGTTACTTACTTATTTGTTGTTAGTTATTTACTTACTTGGTTTCAAGAATCTAACTTACTAGTTTTATTCTTCTTTTATCTTGTAATAACAAGAACATAAACTTTCTATATATGTTCTACATTTGTTATTTTTAAAAGATTAATGTTCATGTGTTGATGAACTCATACTTATAGTTCTTGAAGTAACTTAATGTTTACTTTACTTAAAGATCAAACTTTAGTTGAAACTTTAAAAGTATGAACAACCATGAACCTTTTACATGTTTACTTAGTTTACTTCTTCACTTTTGCACTTTAAATTCATGTTTGTTGATTATTATTGGTCAAGTGTTACTAGTTAACCTTGATCTCATTAATCTTGAACTTAAAGTTAACTTTAAAGTTCAAGAACATATAAATGAAACTTTTTAATTATAACTTTGTACACTTATGTTATATCTAGACTTTTGAGTCTTGGATCTTCAAGATCAAACTAAGAACGATGTTCTACAACTTAAGATCTTGATTTCATAAGTTCATTTTCAAGTTTGTAACTTATTATTAGTCTTAAAGTTCATGTATGTGTTAGATCTAAGACTTTGATGTAACTTTGGTTCATCAAAACACTTGCAACACTTAAGTGAGTTGTGCTTCATGTCTTAGACTTGCACTTGGGTTATGATGGTTAAATCTTGGTCAATATGATGCAAACACATCAACGAGTTGTACACTTGAAGCTATACGCATCAAGGATGAGAACCGTGATAAGCATCAAGCATCAAACTCACCGGAACCCATTATTTTACTGCTTTCTGTGTTCTACCTAATCTTCTGCTGTTTCTGTAACAGACCAGTAGACCTGGGCTGTTGTGATTATGATTTTCAAATATATCTGTTCGAGTAGATAACTTTTCATATAGGACTCGTCTTAATCCGAGTTACGGTTTAGGATTTATGGCCCTCCGATCGTCACTATGTCCTTTAACGTTGTGCAGAAATTTATGACCTACTCGCACTTAGACCGTCGCCATGGTCAAACGAAGACGAGTTTGCTTCTGTAAATTTTACCACAACTAAAGGACTCATATACGGAGCCATGGCCACTGGTCTCACCTTAATTCAGTAAGGGTAGAGGCCGTGGTGACTGATCGAAGTCAGCTTTTGTTTTAAACTACTTTCATAAACGAAACCTACTTTACGCCTTTTGTTTGATGATGAATGATGATGACCCTTAAGAACTTATTTACATACTTTTAAACCTATTAAGACGATTTACTGACTTAGTACTATTTGACTTAGGTTGAGGACTTTCGGACCGATTACTTGCACCTTTTTCGAACCGACTTTACGACTACTTTATCATTGTGAGTTATAGCATTCCCTTTTTACTTTAACTTATTTTGGGAACTGAGAATACATGCGGATTTTATGTTTTACATACTAGGCACGAGTACTTAAACTTATATATGTGTGGGTTATACAACGGCATAAACATTCCCTTTAGCTCGGTAACGTTTAATCATTGGTTTTTGAACCGTGAACGCGAATCTTAGATATGGATCCATAGGGTTTGACATCCCCACTCGGGCTAGTAGCACTAGCATTTAACGAGTGTTTAATACTTCGTAGACATACGCACTTGCCAAGTGTACTTTCATGGGGTATAAACGTTAAGTTAGTTACCAAGTTGCCACGGTTAACATATACTTTATCATACTGTTTTGAAACGCTCTTTGTAGCACTAAAATCTCGTGGCCTACCTTACATACTATTATACTTAAACTATAGCTCACCAACCTTTGTGTTGACGTTTTAAAGCATGTTTTTCTCAGGTGCTTGAGGTTAGCTTCCTCTGTGTACTAGTCGTGCTATAGACACCCGCTGCTTAGAGTTGTTATCGCATGAACTACTTTATTTTGCATTCAAACATTAGTACTTTTGAACTATGACTTGTAACGACCGTTGTGGTCACATACACTTATTATTTGCTTCTACTTAGTGAAGCATGCTTTTGGATTGTAAAACATTCGATGTTGGTTTAGACATCACTTTATTATTGAATGCAAACTCTTTTTGAAAACGCATATAGTACTTAACCTTGTAATGATCCTGTTGTTGATGATTCGTACACGATGGTTTTGTACGGGGCATCACACTACTACTTCCAACTAAATTTCGGGACGAAATTTCTTTTAAGGTGTGGGTAATGTAACATCCCGCATTTTTCCGTTAAAATTATTTTAACGCCCGTCTTTTTATTTTATTAATATCTTTCATATCTAGATTCGTATCCTCCGTTAGCTAATGTTCTTAATATTTCCGTTATTGGATTTTAACATCTCCCGTTTACTCTCGCGTATTTAAATTAATTCGTTAGGTTAATTCATGCACCCGCTTTGAAACTTGAGGGACTAAACTTTCCAAGAGACCAAACTCTTGACTAGGTCAACTAGTCAACCATGAACTCTCATCCATTCATTCACCTCCTCCTCTCTTTCAATACTTCAAATTTTTCTCTCAAACACTAATTCAAAGATTCATCATCCATTTCCAATCTAGCAATCAAACATCAAAACAAATTACATATTTGGAATCCTTGCATCTTTCTCTTCAATTCCATACCGATTTCATCAAGTTTGGCTACTATTGACGGACACATGGACCCTACGGAGATTCCAGCTCCGTCTGCTCCCGGATCCTCGGAGTCACAGCCCCGCATCGGTGGTGTTGTGTGTAGTGACCTGAACTTTTCCGAACCTTTCTATGATTATATGTTTAGTGAAAACTATATTTACATGATTAAATGTTCCCAACATGTTAAGCAATCAAACTTGTTAAGACTTGGTTAATTGAAACAAAAATTTTGTAAACGTCTGATTACCCAGTTTGACCAATGATTCACGAACGCTATAAGTTGTATATGACATGATGATACATAAATGAATAAATATATATGTTTAACATGATATAATGATCATCAAGTATCTCATTAAAAATAGTAACAATAAGTTATATACTTAAAAAGGAGACTATTGACGTATGAAATTCGAAACGATACATATAACGATTATCGTTATAACCACGTCTTACTAAATATATATGAAGCATATTAATACATTGTTATATTATATATAACATGATAATATGATAATTAAATATATCATTAAGTGTATTAACAATGAACTACATAAGTAAAAACAAGACTACTAACTTAAGGATTTCGAAACGAGACATATATGTAACGATTATCGTTGTAACGACATTTAAATGTATATATCATATTAAGATATATTAATATATCATAATATCATGATAATATAATAATTTAAAATCTCATTTGATATTATAAACTTTGGGTTAACAACATTTAACAAGATCGTTAACCTAAAGGTCTCAAAACAACACTTACATGTAACGACTAACGATGACTTAACGACTCAGTTAAAATGTATATACATGTAGTGTTTTAATATGTATTCATACACTTTTGAAAGACTTCAATACACTTATCAAATACTTCTACTTAACAAAAATGCTTACAATTACATCCTCGTTCAGTTTCATCAACAATTCTACTCGTATGCACCCGTATTCGTACTCGTACAATACACAGCTTTTAGATGTATGTACTATTGGTATATACACTCCAATGATCAGCTCTTAGCAGCCCATGTGAGTCACCTAACACATGTGGGAACCATCATTTGGCAACTAGGATGAAATATCTCATAAAATTACAAAAATATGAGTAATCATTCATGACTTATTTACATGAAAACAAAATTACATATCCTTTATATCTAATCCATACACCAACGACAAAAAACACCTACAAACACTTTTATTCTTCAATTTTCTTCATCTAATTGATCTCTCTCAAGTTCTAACTTCAAGTTCTAAGTGTTCTTCATAAATTCTACAAGTTCTAGTTACATAAAATCAAGAATACTTTCAAGTTTGCTAGCTCACTTCCAATCTTGTAAGGTGATCATCCAACCTCAAGAAATCTTTGTTTCTTACAGTAGGTTATCATTATAATACAAGGTAATAATCATATTCAAACTTTGGTTCAATTTCTATAACTATAACAATCTTATTTCAAGTGATGATCTTACTTGAACTTGTTTTCGTGTCATGATTCTGCTTCAACAACTTCGAGCCATCCAAGGATCCGTTGAAGCTAGATCCATTTTTCTCTTTTCCAGTAGGTTTATACAAGGAACTTAAGGTAGTAATGATGTTAATAACATCATTCGATTCATACATAAAAAGCTATCATATTCGAAGTGGTAAACTAGTAATCACTAGAACATAGTTTAGTTAATTCTAAACTTGTTCGAAAATAAAGTTAATCCTTCTAACTACACTTTTAAAATCAACTATACACATGATCTATATCTATATTATATGCTAACTTAATGATTTAAAACCCAAAAACACGATAAACACCATAAAACCGGATTTACGCCGTCGTAGTTACAACCGGGGGCTGTTTTGGTTTGGATAATTAAAAACTATGAAAAACTTTGATTTAAAAGCTATACTTCTGGGAAAATGATTTTTCTTATGAACATGAAACCATATCCAAAAATCATGGTTAAACTCAAAGTGAAAGTATGTTTTTCAAAACGGTCATCAAGATGTCGTTCTTTCAACGAAAATGACTACCTCTTTCAAAAACGACTTGTAACTTGTATTTCTGACTATAAACCTATACTTTTTCTGTTTATATTCATAAAATAGGGTTCAATATGAAACCATAGCAATTTGATTCACTCAAAACGGATTTAAAATGAAGAAGTTATGGGTAAAACAAGATTGGATAATTTTTCTTGTTGTAGCAACATGAAAATTGGTAACAAATCTATATTAATCATATCCTAGCTAACTTATATTGTATTATACATGTATTCTAATATATTATGTAATCTTGGGATACCATAGACACGTATGCAAATGTTTTGACATATCATATCGACCCATGTGTATATATTATTTGGAACAACCATAGACACTCTATATGCAGTAATGTGGGAGTTAGCTATACAGGGTTGAGGTTGATTCCAAAAATATATATACTTTGAGTTGTGATCTAGCCTGAGACGTGTATACACTGGGTCGTGGATTGATTCAAGATAATATATATCAATTTTTTTTCTGTACATCTAACTTTGGACAACTAGTTATAGGTTACTAACGAGGACAGCTGACTTAATGAACTTAAAACATCAAAATGTATTAAAAGTGTTGTAAATATATTTTGAACATACTTTGATATATATGTACATATTTGTTATAGGTTCGTGAATCGACCAGTGGCCAAGTCTTACTTCCCGACGAAGTAAAAAAAAATCTGTGAAAGTGAGTTATAGTCCCACTTTTAAAATCTAATATTTTTGGGATGAGAATACATGCAGGTTTTATAAATGATTTACAAAATAGACACAAGTACGTGAAACTACATTCTATGGTTGAATTATCGAAATCGAATATGCCCCTTTTGCTTGGTAGCCCAAGAATTAGGGAACATCACTAATTTTGAGAATTAGTGCACGCCTAATTGAAGCGAATCCTAAAGATAGATATATTGGGCCTAACAAACCCCATCCAAAGTACCGGATGCTTTAGTACTTGTTAAATGATGATTTTGATAGATCATAAAGATAGATCTTGTTAAATGATGATTTTGATTGATGAAACATGTTTAGTTGTATTCCTCGTCAAATTACCTTTCCAACGATATAATATACGTGTTTTGAATATTTACGGTTCGTAATTTGTGTTTGAATGAAATTTGATTTTGAGACTTAGACATTTGAAACAGCCCATGCACCAGCTCACGCTTAATGTCGCGGTGCGGCCCTCATTTGTCGCGGCACGGCAATGGCCGTGTTCAGGGACTGATCAACTTTACAATTTTTCGTTTAATTCCAACTATGCTACGCACCTCCGATTAACATGTAACTTGTTCTAACATGCTCATATATGATTATAAAACTCAGAAAAATTGTTCGAGACCCGACCAGAACGTGTTGACTTTTTCGTTGACTTTGACTTGACCAAAGTTGACTTTTGTTCAAACTTAACCAAATACTTATGCAATCATTCTAACATGATTTTATATTTGTATCATGCATGAAACTTGGCAACGTGATTCACATGCTATATATAATTGAGTCGTAACGAGCCATAGGACTAATTGAACAACTTTGACCAACTGTGTTTACCGTTATTGATACAACCTATTTGTTTAGGTCAAGACTAGCATCCGTTCTTACACACGTTTACTTGTGAAGTACTTTTATACTCTTGCACTCAAGGTGAGATCATAGTCCCACTTTTACTCTTTTAAACTTACATTTGGGATGAGAAAACATAAACGTTTCATTTTACAAAGTGAACACAAGTATGAAAACAAACATTCTACATACGAGTTAGAACAAAATCCTCAATTCGATTATCATTAGTTACACTTGTCGGGTGTAAGCGAGAACTTATGTTGTATGGCCATACGGGTTTGACAAACCCTCATTCGGACGGTTCGCTACCGTTATTGGATGAAATATATTTTCGAGAAACAGTGTATGTTCTAACACTATTGTGATGGGGTTCTATGGATGGAAAGTTAAGCCTTGATAATTGGGTGCTCGTGATAACAAATTTTAGAATGGTTTACTATTATTTCAATGTTATAAATCTTGTGGTTCATTTGTACATACTTACTTACTTAAACCTATGATTTCACCAACGTTTTCGTTGACAGATTTCTATATTTTTCTCAGGTCCTTGAACGTTTTGTGATACATGCTTCCGCTCATTATTTTGATACTTGCATTGGATGTCGAGTATATATGCATACATGGAGCGTCTTTTGGCTACATTTAAATTGTGTCGCATAGGTTTCATTTGTACTTATAACATAACTTGTGGTTGAACTATTCTTGTAAACTTTGAAACAATCTTTACATTTGAAATTAATGCGACATATTTTTTGTCAAACGTTGTTTTAAAGACTTATAACCACGTAACGGGACCTAAGTTGAAATGTCCCGTTCATATTGATTATAAACGTTCCATATTAATTGATTTTGTTGCGAGGTTTTGACCTCTATATGAGACATTTTTCAAAGACTGCATTCGTTTTTAAAACAAACCATAACCTTTATTTTATCGACAAGGTTAAAAGGACACCACCTAGATTATCAGAAATGATAATCTAAAATATCACACTTACACACTACCAATACATATTGGTTTACAATATTAATATGTTACAACAAAGTAAATTTCGAATGCAGTTTTAAACAATATAATACAAGCATGCTGACTCCAAATCTTGTCCATATATTAGTATGCAACAGCGGAAGCTCTTAATAATCACCTGAGAATAAACATGCTTTAAACGTCAACAAAAATGTTGGTGAGTTATAGGTTTAACCTATATATTTATCAAATCGTAATAATAGACCACAAGATTTCATATTTCAGTATACATCCCATACATAGAGATAAAAATCATTCATATGGTGAACACCTGGTAACCGACATTAACAAGATGCATATAAGAATATCCCATCATTCCGGGACATCCATCGGACATGATATAAAACTCGAAGTACTAAAGCATCCGGTACTTTAGATGGGGTTTGTTAGGCCCAATAGATCTATCTTTAGGATTCGCGTCAATTAGGCATGCACTAATTCTCAAATTAGTGATGTTCCCTAATTCTTAGGCTACCAAGCAAAAGGGGCATCTTCGGCTTCGATTATTCAACCATAGAAAGTAGTTTCATGTACTTGTGTCTATTTTGTAAAACATTTATAAAGCTGCATGTATTCTCATCCCAAAAATATTAGATTTTAAAAGTGGGACTATAACTCACTTTCACAGATTTTTACTTCGTCGGGAAGTAAGACTTGGCCACTGGTCGATTCGCGAACCTATAACAAATATGTACATATATATCAAAGTATGTTCAAAATATAATTACAATATTTTTAATACATTTTGATGTTTTAAGTTTATTAAGTCAGCTGTCCTCGTTAGTAACCTACAACTAGTTGTCCAAAGTTAGATGTACAGAAATAAATTGATATATATTATCTTAAATCAATCCACGACCCAGTGTATACACGTCTACGGCTAGATCACAACTCAAAGTATATATATTTTTGGAATCAACCTCAACCCTGTATAGCTAACTCCAATATTACTGCATATAGAGTGTCTATGGTTGTTCCAAATAATATATATACATGGGTCGATATGATATGTCAAAACATTTGCATACGTGTCTATGGTATCCCAGGATTACATAATATATTAGAATACATGTATAATACAATATGAGTTAGCTAGGATATGATTAATATAGATTTGTTACAATATTTCCCGTAGCTACAACAATCAAAAAATATCCAATCTTGTTTTACCCATAACTTCTTCGTTTTAAATCCGTTTTGAGTGAATAAAATTGCTATGGTTTCATATTGAACTCTATTTTATGAATCTAAACAGAAAAAGTATAGGTTTGTAGTCAGAAATATAAGTTACAAGTCGTTTTTGTAAAAGGTAGTCATTTCAGTCGAAAGAACGACGTCTTGATGACCATTTTGAAAAACATACTTCCACTTTGAGTTTAACCATGATTTTTGGATATAGTTTCATGTTCATAAGAAAAATCATTTTCCCAGAAGAACAACTTTTAAATCAAAGTTTATCATAGTTTTTAATTAACTACCCCAAAACAGCCCGCGGTGTTACTACGACGGCTAATATCCGGTTTTAAAGTGTTTTTCGTGTTTCCAGGTTTTAAATCATTAAGTTAGCATATAATATAGATATAGAACATGTGTTTAGTTGATTTTAAAAGTCAAGTTAGAAGGATTAACTTTTGTTTGCGAACAAGTTTAGAGTTAACTAAACTATGTTCTAGCGATTTCAAGTTTAAACCTTCGAATAAGGTAGTTTTATATATATGAATCGAATGATGTTATGAACATCATTACTACCTCAGGTTTTGTGGATAAACCTACTGGAAATTAGAAAAATAGATCTAGCTTCAAAGGATCCTTGGATGGCTTGAAAGTTCTTGAAGCAGAATCATGACACGAAAACAAGTTCAAGTAAGATTTCCACTCGAAATAAGATTGTTATAGTTATAGAAATTGAATCAAAGTTTGAATATGAGTATTACCTTGTATTAGAAAGATATCTTACTGTAAATAAGAAAGATTTCTTGAGTTTGGATGATCACTCTACAAGATTGGAAGTAAGCTAGCAAACTTGGAAGTATTCTTGATTTTATGAAACTAGAACTTGTAGAATTTATGAAGAACACTTAGAACTTGAAGATAGAACTTGAGAGAGATCAATTAGATGAATAAAATTAAAGAATGACAGTTTTTGTAGGTGATTTTGGTCGTTGGTATATGGATTAGATATAAAGGATGTGTAATTTTGTTTACATGTAAATAAGTCATGAATGATTACTCATATTTTTGTAATTTTATGAGATATTTTATGCTAGTTGCCAAATGATGGTTCCCACAAGTGTTAGGTGACTCACATGGGCTGCTAATATCTGATCATTAGAGTGTATATACCAATAGTACATACATCTAAAAGCTGTGTATTGTACGAGTACGAATACGGGTGCATACGAGTAGAATTGTTGATGAAAATTAATGAGGATGTAATTGTAAGCATTTTTGTTAAGTAGAAGTACTTTGATAAGTGTCTTGAAGTCTTTCAAAGGTGTATAAATACATATTAAAACACTACATGTAAATACATTTTAACTGAGTCGTTAAGTCATCGTTAGTCGTTACATGTATATGTTGTTTTGAAACCTTTAGGTTAACGGTCTTGTTAAATGTTGTTAACCCATTGTTTATTATATCTAAAGAGATGTTAAATTGTTACATTATCATGATATTATGATATATAATATATCTTAGTATGATATATATACAGTTAAATGTCGTTACAATGATAATCGTTACATATATGTCTCATTTCGAAATCATTAAGTTAGTAGTCTTATTTTTATATATGTAATTCATTGTTAATACACTTAATGATATATTTACTTATAATTTAACATAATTAACCAAGTGTATCAATATCTTAATATGATTTATATGTACTTAGTAAGACGTTGTTATAACGATAATCGTTATATATATCGTTTTCGAGTTTCTTAATTCAATAGTCTCATTTTTGTTTATATAACTCATTGTTAAAATACCTAATGAGATACTTACTTATCATAATATCATGTTAACTATATATATAACCATATATATGTCATCATATAGTTTTTACAAGTTTTTAACGTTCGTGAATCACCGGTCAACTTGGGTGGTCAATTGTCTATATGAAACCTATTTCAATTAATCAAGTCTTAACAAGTTGGATTGCTTAACATGTTGGGAACACTTAATCATGTAAATAATAATTTCATTTAATATATATAAACATGGAAAAGTTCGGGTCACTACATAAGTAGACGGCGCCGTCAATGATGATTTTGTCGGGTGGCTACATTATCTTCATAAATAGTTATTGGACTTTTATCGCGGTCTAGTCCACACGAATCAATAATGAGTTATGTCATTGATCTCAATCAAACACATTCCCGAGTAGCTTCATGTAATGCAATTGCTTTGGCATGATTTGATGATGTTGCAACAATGTTTATTTTTGAGAACACCATGATATTGCAGTACCTCCATTTAAGAATACATATCCAGTTTGAGATTTAGATTTATGAGGATCAGATAAATAACATGTATCTGTATAACCAAACAAATCTTGTTTTGAATTGTTAGAATAAAATAATTTTAAATCAGTAGTTCCTCAAGGGTATCGAAACATGTGTTTGATCCCATTTCAGTGTCATTTGGTAGAAGCTGAGCTGGATCTTGCCAACAAATTAACTGCAAAATAAATGTCAGGTCTTGTACAATTTATAAGATACATAAGAATCTCAATTGCACTAAAATATGGAACTTCCGATCTGTTAAGATCTTCATGATCTTTACAGGGATGAAATAGATCAGTGTCAATATTGAGTGATCTAACAACTAATGGTTTTGTCTTTTAAAAAATGTTTTAAAATCTTTTCGGTATAAGTTGTTTGATGTACAAGTAAACCATTAGGCATTTGCTCAATTTGCAATCAAAGGTAATACTTGGTTTTTTCAAGATCTTTCATTTCAAATTAATTCTTTAGAAGTTGAATGATTTCATAGATCTCTTTATTTGTTCATATGATGTTAAGACCATTGACATAAATAACTACGATATATATCCGGTCATTGTTTTCACAATAAAAACACATGTGCAAATAAGTTTATATGTATACACTTTTCTTATAAAGTAATCACTTAATCAGTTATACTATTGTATCAACCCATATAAAAATCTTTGTGATTCAATGGAATACATTTCCTTGTGTTTTGCATTAGATGCGAACCCTTCATGTATATTCATGTATATATCACTATCAAGTGATTCATTTAAATAAGTAGTAATAACATCCATTAGATGCATTTCTAAATTTTTAGAAACTGCCAGACTGATTAAGTAATTTCATCCATAACAGGAGAATAAGTTTCCTCATAATCAATTTCTGGTCTTTGAGAGAAGTCTTGAGGTACAAGTCTAGATTTACCTTGTAACTTCATTTTTTTCTCACTTCCTTTTCGGGTAAAAATTTATTTGTGTCCCATACATTTCACATCTTTAAACGTGATAATGATTTATCCGAAAACTTTTCTTTTATTAAGCAATTCTAATTCAGCTCGTATATGGTCATGCCTATTTTGACATTCAATGACAGATTTTGGTTCCAACTCATCATATTTATTCATGATGTCATTATATGAAAAATTCTCATCAATATTTTGTCATTCCATTTCGGTTCCATATTATTGTATAATTTATTACAATTTATGTATTTACATTTATCAATATCCTCTGCAGAAGGAATATTGATTTGTGGTTCTTTTTGAACACTTTCTTTTACCTCATTATCAGTTGAATTTATTTTTCGAGGATTTTTATCATTGGAACCAATTGGTCTCCCACGATTTTGGCGTAGCAAAGACTCATGAGTGACATTATTGCCAGCTTTTGTAATTTCAATTCTAGCTGAAGCATTTACTGCTGGTATATATGATTTAGTCACTTATTTTTGTATCTGTAAATGCATCAGGTAATTTATTTACAAGTTCTTGCATATGCATTATTTTTTAACTTTCTTTTCGCATTCTTTTGTGCGATGATCAAGATACATTAATTTATGTTCACACCATGAAACATCATTTTATTTATTGTTCATTTCTCCCCCTAATCTAGGGACTAATTTTTCATTAAAAAGGACAATCAGTAAAAACGTGCTGTAAAAACATCACCCGTCATGGGTTCAATATATCTTATAATTGAAGATGTTTCATATCCAATATATATCCCCATCCTCCTTTGAGGGCTCATTTTAGTGTGTTGTGGTGGTGCAACTAGAGCATATACTGCACAACCAAATGTTCTAATGGTGGGGAAAATTTTGCTCTCGGCCAAAATCAAGTTGTCAGGGAGAATATTTATGACTTGCACTTCGTCTAATATGAATTAATGTCGCATCATGTAAATTTGCATGTCGCCATATAAATATTGAGAGTTCGGTATTCATTTTCAATGGTCTAGCTATTAGCTGCAAGCATTTAATTATTGATTCAGCTAAACCAATTTTGTATGTACATGAGCAATAGGATGTTCAACAACAATCCCTATAGAAATATAATAATCATTAAATGCTTGAGATGTTAACTCATCAGCATTATCAATTTGCACCCTTTTAATGGTGTAACTAGAAAAATGTGCTCTTAATTTAATAATTTATGCAAGAAACTATGCAAATGCCATTTTACGGCTTGATAATAGACAAACATGAGACCATCTACTAAATGCGTCTATCAGAACATGAAATGTCTAAATGGTCCACATTGTGGATGAATTTATCCACATATCTCACCTTGAATTCTTTCAAGAAACATTTGTGATTCCTTTTCACAATATACTTTTCATTATTCACCATATGTGCTTTCATTAATCACCATACGTGCTTTTCATTAATCACCATATGAGCTTTTCATTAATCACCATTTGTGCTTTTCATTAATCTCCATATGCGCTTTTCATCATATATTCTTTTCACCATATGCGCTTTTAATCACATGCGCTACGCTTTTCATCATATGCGCTTTTTATCATATATCCTTTTCACCATATGCGCTTTTAATCATATGCGCTGCGCTTTTCATCATATGTGCTCTGCTTTTCATCATATATCCTTTTCACCATATGCGTTTTTCGGTGCTACATAAATATTTCTCATTTTCTGTTATCATTGACTGATAATCATATCCATTATGATATATATCAGAGAAACTTAACAAATTTCTTTTTGATTTGAGAGAAAACAAGACATTATTTATCAGAAAATTCGTACCATTTGGTAACATGAATTTTGCCTTTCCCGTTCATTTTATCAAGTTTACAATACCTGATATAGTATTTAAAATTCCTTTAGTTGATTTCAAATCAACGAAATATTTCTTAGATTTGAGTATAATGTCATAGTGTGTGTGTTACCACTATCTACAATAGAAATATTTCCACCATGATTGATTTTGTACTCTAGCAGTATTCATATTAAAATTTCACCAAGAAAATTAAAATATATTACCTGCAAACAAGTTATAATCCGTAGTACATAAAATATAACACATATAATATGTTTTTATTTATACAGGCACTAGTTTATTACTATTCTATATTATCCAAAAGTTTATATTATTCATCGTACCCATATTGAATCCCTCTTCATTATCATTATCATTCATATTCTTATTTTATTTGAATTATTGTAGGAAAAAGTTAGCAGGTTCAATAGTGACTAGTGAGTGTCATCTGCATTTCACAAGTGATGATTATAAAATGTGCAAATGGTCCAACATGTTTTACTTTATGACTGTTAAATACATAAAAGGAGTAAACAAAAGGGGGATGGAATATAATATTGATGATGGCTTCGGTAATCACGGAGGTAAATGGTACTCACTAAGGGTCCATTTTTTTTTTTAATCTGCACATGTTTTGGCTTGAACCAAAATCATTTTATATTATATAAATTATTAGCTATTATTATTATATTATATTCTTATTATACATAATGAATAAATATACTTCCACAGCCCTTTTAAGATGGAATGATTGTTTTTCTTAAAATGAAACACTAATGGTCCAGTTTCAATTACTTTTTGTGTGGTAATTAAATATTAATGTGTATCTCTATTAAATTAAAAATTAGTTCTAATTTTACTTTTTGTATATAGAGGTAATATCCAACTACATATATTATGATCAAGAGTTTCAACATACATGGGGCTTATGCATAGCCAAAGCATCCTTAGTATCTATATATAGACACACACATATGCATACAAAATGAGAGGATATAAGATACTCTTACACACACACAAAAAATACTTACGTCCTATTTCTATTTTTATTTCTTAGTTCATTTAGTAAGATTATATCGTAAACAAGTATTTGCACGGATATTTCTAATTCAAGTTTCAACCATTTGAAGATAATGAAAGTGAAGAACTGAAGATTTTTGTAAGTTGTATCTATTTTACTATTAATATGTCTCGTAGCTAAGTTTATACTATGTTCGTCTAGTTCAAATGTTAGTAGTCTAAATTGTCAAGTCCAATATCCGAGATATTCAATTCTAACATTATATGAACCGACATTTCTAGCCGAATCAAATTAGTCATCTATCAAAAAAATCTCCATTCTCAAAATCATAACTGATCGTCTTTTCAAGCCTAACCAACTCATATTTTAGTCAAAATTATTTCTCATTTACTCTACAACCATCACTTATCACTCTTGATCTAAACAAGATAGCTTGTGGTCGTAAAGATTTGGTTTTATTGTTAATTAATTAAGTCAAAGAAATGTAATTTAAATAAAGTCAATAACTTTTTGGAATACCTGATGATTATAACTCAGTGATGGAAGAACCCAAGCTTATAAATTCTTGATCAGAAGACACATCGAAGGTTTCAAGATCTTCCGGTGGTTTTACTGGCGGAGGACGGTGGCTGGCGGGAATCTTGAGAGGTGAAAGTGGTGGTTGTGCAACTAGAAGAATTACCTTGATTATATGGAGCTCTTCGTGCTGATAACGTGTTGTATTTTAGTTGTTTATAACTGCCAAATCGTAATACAATATACTAAATTATGAAATAGTAGTTAAAGAGATAAAATGAGTTATTTCATACTCTATATATATTTATATGAAATAATGGTACAATGAATGAGCTTTCTTTCATCTCTATTTATACAAAAATAAGGTGTTATGTGCAGTAGAAAATCAAAAAGTCTTCACAATATTTTGGCCTCACTTGTATTGGTTGATATTATCAAATCCACCGTTCACCTACTGCATCCATCTAGTTGTTTATTTCAACAACTTTATTAGCCTACCATAATTGACTATCCATATTTCTATTATTATTATCATAACAAAAAAATAATTATAGCTCGATTATGTGAAATAGAGAACGGATTTAATTAGTTAACTAGTCCGGATCCGGCCCGGGCGATACGGCTGGGGCTTTCGGCATGCGTATTCATATTTAACGTAGCTTTGTGTATTTACAGAGGGGAAAACGGCGCATGCCTTAAGCGCCGTTTTAGATGTCGTTGTCTTAAGCGTTTTTTAAAAGTGTCCGTTTCAAACGTAGTTAGTTTCGTTTTGTTCATAAAATTTTTTCGAGTGTAACGATGCTGGCGGAAAAATTTAACTTAAAAAGATACAGGCTGTCGTTGTGTTAAGCGTTTTTTAAAAAGTGTCCGTTTTGCGTATAGTTAGTCACGTTAGGTTCGTGAGACTTTTTCGAGTTGAACGGTGATTTCGAAAAAATTTAAATCCCACCGAGTGAGAAGATAGGGCCCGTTATAAATTTGGGGGAATTAGATTTTTTTATTTTAAAAAAATTATATGTTTACACTTTTTACCCCTGAAAAAGTGTAAACTTGAGGGGCTATTGTGTAAATTGAGGCGAATTTGGGGGACCGGTTGTAGTGTGAACATAAACTCAAAACTACAATCCAAATCAACTAAAACTACATAATTAGCATGAGTTTTGTTAATTACATATGTCATTGTTAATTACATATGTCATATCATTTTGTGAAATTTAATATTGAGATTAATCTATGACATACTTTCTCTCGAGGAGTGTTACGTCAACGCCACATCGACATTTACCCATCAAGACTAAACATTTTCAACTATAACATATATTCTCACAAATATTGAGGCCAGAACCATATGTACATACTTTTCTTCCGTGTTGAAATCTATCTATTCATTGTTTCACATCGTTTGTTATGTAAGTAAAATGTGTAAAAACTAGTGAACAGACCCGTGGATACACAGAGTTTTTTTAAAAAGAATTGTTAAAAGCTACTACGTAATAGTTTACATACCGATAGAATTTTTACAAAAGGATGGAGTATATTACTATGAATCTACCTTGACCGCTACATCCACCAACTCCATTAAAGACCGACTGCCACATGCACATGAAATCAAAAGGTTTAATAATATTCTATTAACTATAACAGGAAGAAGCATCCTGATTGCAAGCTAACCGTTTTTCATATGAATATCTCATACCCACCATGTCCAGCAGCTAATGAGAATCAAGATGAATCTACATACATAACAAAACCAAATAATCCTAGTGAGCAGATTGTGAAAAAAATAATGAATGAACAACACAACAACAACAACAAAACTCAATCCCACATAAGTGGGGTATGGGGGAGATAAAATGTAGACAATCCTTCCCCTATCCGAGAATAAAGACAAGTCATTTCTCCACCCAGAGTGAAATACTCTCAAGAGTAGAGAAAGTCATCCCTCTCTTTATTCGACGGATAAAGAGATTGCTTCCGAAAGGACCTCCGGCCTTTACGTAGAAATTTAAAAAAAAAAATACTAAAATAAAAATAATAATAGACGCCATGAAAATGGTAGAAAATTTTCATGAGTTTTAAATCCGGCCTGAAATTTAATTTAGGCTCTAAGAGTCAGTCAAGTGAATGAAGAAAACGAAAAATGCCTTTTCCTTAAGTTTTTTTTTTTTTTCTTTTTGTACCTATTCGAGTTTTGCCTTCAAACATACACCATCTCCATCAATATGCTACCTAAATGAAGTACAAAAATTGAACATCATTTCACCTTAACAAAAGTGAATGGCAAAATGTCGGTTCAAGATTTATAGTGTCATTGTGGCTACTGGAGTTAATTTGGCTTTAAGATATATGTTAAGTCATAAGCGTCATTATTAAAACTTTAGAACTAAAGACGGAAATACGAACCATTCCAAAGACTGCAAAACCCTTTGTCCATTTAATTAGTATCCCTGAGTCAATGGAGGTTTTGCTTCACCAGAAAAGAGAACGTAAACCCCGTCTCTCTAATTCTACCATTTGGCAACACAAACTTTCTGTCCTCTTTCTACACAAATTCTGCTAATGTCGAAGCAATAAAATCGAAAAGCTCCTACAAATTCATCTAACCGTGTATCAACACATCAATCAACACCACGTCAACAAATCACCTTAATATTTGAAATATGACTATATGAGAGTATTTATGGACCTCGGGCGTGACAAACATCAGATCTTGTGGTATCGAAACTTGCTCAAATTCAGTGTCCAGCACCCTCTCATCCTTTCCTCCTAAGTGAGTTCGAAGAACTCAAAAACTCGTACCACCAAGGTCCAATACATGATACAACCCACTTTCATTCCTACATTTAAGAAAAAATTTCTAGTTTCAGTTTTTAATAAGCAAAATATATTCAAATACCCAAAACAGCTGCTTACATGCTACGGAAACAGAGTCAAATGTTGGACTTTCGAGAGTCAAATGTGATGCTTCTAACAATCAAAATTCACATACTTTATCCTAATTTTATGTTCAAGATTCTTCAGAATGCTAACAACCATTTATAAGGAAACGTGTATTGTTAATATTTCAACTCACAATATACTTATCATACTATCTTGGCTAATATTGGAGTTGTAAATTTAAAAACTTGCCATAAAAGTCAACGGTGGACAGTTTTTTAGCTTTTGTTCCTGCAGTAGTAATCCAATTCGGTTTCTAACATAATGTATCAATTACTACTTCACAAATGTCGGTAGCCATAACAATAATTCATTGATTTAATAAAGTCCATAAACACTGTCCATCAATAATTACTTGTAGTTAATGATATTCTATTCTAGTTTATCAATCATTTTTATAATGCAAGATTACTAACAATAGTTTTGCTATTTTAGTGTACAAAAAAGTAATATCTTTGACAACAATATCTATATCTATTTTGATACATACTAAATTGAAGTCAAAGAAAGTCAGCACTAAATCAACTTTTTGGAAATTATTTATGAAATAAAAGAAATTTCATACCCAGTTGGCAAAGAATCGACATAACTGAGGATCATTTTAAAATCACGGCCACCATCAGCCACAAGGCCTCTTGAGTTCTTACCTATATAAGAAAACAAAAAATGTAACCATAATAACCAAGTGAATTTCACTTGTAACACGTCGTGATCACCTTGTATTGCGTTGGAAATAAAAAAAAATCTAAAGACCAATGCAATGTTACCCTCGCGGTGAGATTTTTTAATCGATATACACTGCAAGCAGCAAAATGAAACTACAAATTGTACACTTGAATGAGTAATAATTGCTAATGGCTCATAACAAATGAATAGAGCGAATATAAACTCAATGTTACATACCTTTGAATGTTTTATAGATAACAAAGACACGTCACATAGAATCTTCCTCCCATCCTTCCTTTAATTTTTCATCATTGAATAAATTATTAGAGCTTATTAGAGCTTGTTAATGATGTCATCCTAATTGTGCTATATAAGATAGTAATAGACTCGACTGGTGATAGGGCTTCAAAATCAGAAAAACCTCCTCACAAACAATGCTTGCATCTAACAGTTAAATTTACTAAAATCAACTTTAATTAGAAGCATAGATAGCAGAATTAATATTATGTTGAATTTAAGTTGATACACACTCATATTCCATCTTCCCAAAATGCAGTTTCATGCCTACATTACTATTCACCTGTAAAACATAAAACAATGACCAATAAAAGTAAAGTTTATAAATATCACAGCTTAAACTGCATATATCACTTGAATTTTCTCCATTCTCTACCACTAACAATTTACCTTCTGATGATCATTTAATAGTGACATAGGCAATTTTCTCTCCTTCAAAATGACACTGTAATTACTCGACATTCAACTTTGAAGCTCTTCAGGGAAAAACTCAAGTTTTTTCTAATTCACAACCCTAGTGTTACCTGTAATGCAAAGTGCAAAAACATCAGTTTGTAAAGTCACACTTTCGTATAATTAGCATCATTATATAATAAATATAACAGGCCAGCATATGAATTGCACAACATGTAACTCATAGATCTATATACATCTTCCTCCAATTCTAAAAAACCTAAAGCATTATCTACTCAAACTGGCTCATGTTAATTTTGCAAAAAAGTGACTTACCCTCCATAAAAACATCATATACTGCTGCAGAAATCCCTAAATCCCCCATTTTGCTTTTTAGGGTTTATACGATTCGCGTTTCAATGGTAATTGAGAATTGCAGACAACCTGGAGTAGACGAATGCGAAAAAAATTAAAATTAAAACAAACGTTAGCCAAGATTATGACAGTAGCAACGACATCAAAATCAAAATTAATATTCAAATAAAAGGGTTTCAGAACACGTAATCATTATTAACCTGGAAGAGCTGACCATCACCGGAGATGATTTAAAAAACCCTAAATCGATGTTGAATATGAAATTGAAATTATTATCTGTTGAATATTAAAACAATCGCGATATAATCCCACATTCTGATTGAATCTGGTGATGGTGCCTATTTGCGGTGGTCGTGGTTGTGTATGTTGTTGAACCCGGAGATGGTGGCGGCTATAATGGAAGGAGTGGTGGTTTAGGCGATGGTGATCTGATTGTTTTTTATGGTTTATTTTGATTAGGCGATGGTGATAGAATTGCAGATGATGAAGATTTGGTGAATTTTGAATTTGAATTCATAGATTAGAGGAGAAAGAGTTCATAATAAAGCTCAATCTTGAAAAGATGAAAAGAGAGAGCGTGTATACAGAGGCAGACAGCTCAATTTTTTTAAGGTGTCAGGCACGCGTGGGAGATATACTGTGTGCCGTCCCCGTATTATTTTTTTACTATTTTTTGTTTAATCCTTATATTATTAATAATTAATAAAACTCTTTAAAATAATTCAAAATAATATTACATTATGACATCACCTAAGAGGCCTCTCCTTTTTTCTTTTTAATTTTGATTTTTTTTTTACAAAGGCAATTCTTATTTTATGACATCATGTTTGTAGACAAATATAAAATAGTAATAGATAGATTAAATGGATGTATTACTTCCCTAGTTAGTAAATTATACGGAGTATGTGATGATTGTAGCATACCTCTACGTTTTTAGGGAATCGTACTCATTAAAATCTAGATTCGTTAAATTCGTATCGGTTATATGTGGATAAGCTAATAATTAAAATTTTAGTAGGGGTTATTGAAAAAGAATGGCGAATTAGAAATACAATACAATTGAATTTTAAAACATATGACAATATGTTAACTGATCCATAGAATCAAAATACACTTAATGACCTAAACTTACACCTCTTCATATCAATTTGACTTAACATTCATGGTTCAAAAGATGGAACTTGATCTTCAAACCCGTATACCAATTGCCACAATATCCTTTCAACCACACCTCGACAAGGATCTTCCTCTCGCTTCTCTAACAAATAAGCCACATTCTTTTCGACATCACATTTTATTTGTGAGTATAACTTTTGGCAAAAATCTTCGTTAGTTGACATATGTTCCATTCCTTTTGTTCTTATAGGCTTCCCGAACTTAAAGTACAGTCGACCTGGTATTTTGAACTTAAAGAGCGGTATATGGAATTGTTGATCTGCAAGCTCACCTTCCATTCCCTCCCTACCGAATCAACAAATAATATCCATAAACAATTTACAAATATTCGTCCTCATACCTAAAGTGCATGCTGATTATATTGTTTGGGTTAGTAAATGTAGTTTACAAGCTCATTCAAATGAAGAATATAAGTGTTATTACTCGGCGAGTACTCGAATTTTGCAACTCGGGGAGTACTCGGTCAAAACTTGGTCAAACTCGGCCAAAACTCGGAATTACCTAGAAAATCGGTTAAAGTTCAGCAAAAACTCGGAATTACTCGAAAAATCAGTCAACTTTGGTCAAAACTCGGTCAAAATCAGTCAATTTTGTTCAAAACTTGGTCATAATCAGTCAAAGTCAAAGTTGGTCAACATCCGAGTACTTCCCTGAGTTGCAGAGTATTCTCTAAAAAGTCCCGACTGAGTAGTTCCCGAGTAGCGATTTTTGCAACCTTGAAAAAATCTTAAGTATTGTGAAGTAGATTCACCTCAAATTCGTTCGCCCTTTGTTATATTCATTCACTAACCAATTATAGATTAGGTTTCGCTTAAAGTCGTCATAATCAGTGTGTAGCTGGCAACAAAGTAGATTACAAACACCAAAAAAAACATCAAGATTTAACAAGTTTAGTCAGCTTTCAAAATCGATGTATAATAAGTGTATATGCATGATAATGAGCGAGTTCTTACGTCTAATATGTCATCTTCCCCAACTCCTCCATATGGTACAATAGTCGCCCCAAACCTCACTGCCATTCTTACAAATTCTTGTTTTTCAGGCCAAAACAACTTGCCAGCTTCACCCTATTAACCCATAAAATTAACCATAAAAGCAAGTGATTTAGTACTCTAAAACAAAAACAGAGTTATTCTTTGTAAGGAACGTATCTAAATTATTCACCTTACGATGCATAGCCTCTCGTATGCCACCAGGGTAAAGTAAAATGTGTTTCTTTCTTTGTAACGATGTGTAAAAGTTTCTTCCAGAAACAGGAATTGCGCCACTATTTTTTATGAAATCGGTTAAGGGAATTATAAAAAAATTGAGGAGAGGATTGATGTGAAAAATTTCAGGGTGGGTTAAACCATGAAGCATGATTTTCTTTTCTCTTACAAACTCGGCAACAAGAGGAAAAACATCAAATGCGAGCAACATATGATTACCGACAATTAGTACTGGGCCTTCATCTGGAATCCCTGCAAGACCACTCACTACTTTTCCGTCCTCCATCGTCGAAAATGCAACGGCGTCTATATAAAGACGATACCACCTATATTGCAAACATCGGTTTCTGTTGGTAATTTAGTGTAATTGAGGGATCTGGTTATTTCACTTTAAAATGGGTTAGGAGGTACGAGTGCACACCCATTATGTGAAAAACTTCCCTGACCCAAAAGCAGTTTTTAACTATCTTAACTTTATGACTTGAGAGTTATATAATTGAAGAGGTAAATTCATAGTCTACTTTCATAAATAGATAATATTAAGAGGTAAGTTTCTCTTATACTCATAAACTATATGCATATAAGACAAAAAGATATTTAAAAAGTAATGAGTAAAACTGAAAAGTATACAAAAAGTACGGTGTTTTTTTGTGTAGGGAGAATAGAATTGAGACGGAGGGAGTAATTACTACTACTTACCACTTCTCTACAAGCGAGGTTTTAAACTCTTCATCACTAGGGGGCAAAAAGTCGTTGAAGATATCAAACTTTGAAAAACGGCGGTACATATGATTAGATCTAATTGTAGCAAGCACGTTAGCACCTCTCTCCTGCACCGAAATGAAAATGAAAATGAAACGTTTTCAAAATAAACAATTTCACAAGAAAAATGCAATGCTAGGCGATCTCAATACCAATAGTATAGTGTGCCCGTTATCTTCAAACACGCGTACATTGCAATGTTTTATCAATCTTGAAAGCCTATGGGCTTCATCTTTGCTAGGCATAAGTTTATCATTGCCACTGAAATGAATTTAGTTTCAGAAGCGGTGAAATTGTTAACTAATGGGCCAATGAGTGAATATATAGTAATGAAAACCAAATGATGATCTGCATAAACCAAAAAAGAAAGAAAGAAACCTAGCAAGCACTAATACTTGAGCGACAGTAGCATGGAGACGAGAATTAGCATAATCAGCAGCTGATTTAAGTAGCTTTAATCTCCATGTAAGAGTGTCTTTCGGTAATATTCTAGCCACTACCTATTAGCAAAAACTATAAGATTAAAAAAAAAAAAATTTGAAGTTGTTAAACATGTATGGTTCTTACAGAAAGAAGTGGTAAATCTTTACAAAGATTTGCAGGCAATTGCAAAACAGATTGAAAATCATTTACATCATAGGTCTTAACCATTAACATCTTTATATAATCACCTGAAAAGAAAAAAATATATATTAAGGAAGGAAATTAAAAAACGCACCTTTAGTTTGTTTAATCAGATACATATACATATTACATATACATATTATTACAAGAATAAAGAGATCAGTAGTTAAAACTATAAACAGATAACAGGTAAAGAGTTCATTAAAACAGAAACATACCAAAAAGAGGACTGAAGGCATAAGGAAACATCCCATAATGTTCCTCAGGCAAAACCGCCATGAGAGATGATAAATGGTGCATCATAGACCTATCATAGGATGTTGCTGAAACCGATACAGTCAAATGTAGTCAAATAAAATTAACTAAAAATAAAAATTTGTACATGTCCGTATTACCGGCACACACACACAAATAGAAAAAGGCCTACCTGGATTTGCTAGGACAAGTATTAAGTCAATGGTAGGATTTCGAGCAGCTACTGCTAGTGCTAACGTTCCTCCAAAACACTCCCCAAGCAAATAAATTGGCTTATTTGGGGACAAATTGTGCTCACTCATCACAGTTTCTTCAATAATTCTAAGCAAACCTTCAAGATGATCAAATTGCATATTTACTACTTGCTAAATAGATACAGAACAGGTACAACTTTTCGTGTTCGAATGAAACTTTTTGCAGGCGGGTTGCAGAGAGGACTAGTTCCGTGAACTTTCAAGCGATATAAAAAATACGAGAAGTTAAACATAAATAAATGCAAGAAAAGATATATGATAACCTTCCAAAGGTGTTCGGTCCCATACTGGAATGTGCAAGCATTGAACTTGAAAAACCCTGTCATTAATTAGAAGGAAAAAAAAAAAAACAATATTTCTCATTTACATATCAAAATAACAATTAATTAATAAAAAACTATACAACAAGTGAAACTTACTTTCCAAAAGCTTTCTCATGCACAGCAAGGCCGGCTCCAGTCCCATCGATTCCTAAACAAAACTATCATTAAACACAATAACTAACTGTAAGCTTAGAAGCTTAATTAAATACACAATTATTACTGTTAAGTGAGTAAGACAGATTCAAAATTATTTTAATCAAGTTGAGTAAAGATAAGTAGTAACCAGATAAGGTCACAAAGATGCACACATAATTTTTTTATTTGTGTAAACACAAAAACACCAATATAATTACCAGGTAAATACAAAAGAAGTGGTGAATCTTTTACAGATTTGCCACATGCAACAGGACAAAACCACCTAGGCGGCCCACCGTCACTCTTAATTAAATCCATGGCTATTTCGGTGCAGTCTCTCATGGTTCGAGTCCCATAACCGTCATCCCAAAATGGTTTCAGCTCTTCATGTTCATCTTGTCGAGAAGTAGCTACATTGGTACCCTTCCTATTAGCATGAGAAACACCACTCATTTTAACTGAATCGTGTGATAATACTCCCCAATTTTGACAGACTACACATGTACGCAGCCTAACGTTCTCTTTTAAGCTTATAATGGGTGATAATGCAACACTTGAATTGCTCGGAATTAAGGCCATTATGAAATGCTTACACGAAAATTTGGTCCAAAAAATAAAATAAAAAATATTAATCAACTCCGCTTGTTTGATTCAAATTCTTTCAGTGATATTATCTCATGCCATGGTAAGTTCAAAACATAACTATTGTAACTAACATGAAACCCGGACAAAAAGGGTACCAGTTACGTATTCAACTAAGGTTAAAATCACATGAATTGTGGGTTTCATGCATCATCTCATATGAATGACACATAGATATTAGATATACATAATAATATTGCACAAGAAAAATACTCCTAGAAAATCTAACATTCGTAGATAACAACTCAGCTAATAAATTAAAACCCACCTAAGAAACTATATATGAACAAACAACAACATTAACATTAGTATTTCCACTTTGATTTACTCTAATATAGATAGTAAGTATTAAAAGAAGTAAATGTATCAATGAGATCACTATATAATACATTAATGCAATTAAATACCTGAATTATTATTGGTCTGTATATAACAATTTGAAGTGGTAAAATGGGTGGGTACATTTAGGAATGTTGGGTAACAAGTCGAAGTGGATTGGGTGGGTGATGTGTGCGAGGTGGTGTATGAAATACTATTATAGTTTACTACAAAATACTATTAAATACGATATAATTTACACAAGTTATTTATTTATTTATTGAATGGATATACCTAAACCTTGCTACAACACTTATAGGCAGTGTACTTAATCGTAGAGTAGTGTAGTTTTTAGTAAGTCCGGTTCGTTCCACAGGGAGCTGACTAAGTTTACACTATATTTTTATTAACTATATTTGTGTGTGTGTGTATATATATATATATATATATATATATATATATATATATATATATATATATATATATATATATATATATATATATAAGTATTATTATTATTATTATTATTATTATTATTATTATTATTATTATTATTATTAAGTCGGAAGAGTCATTATTATTATTATTATTATTATTAAGTCGGAAGAGTCATCACCCGGCGTTACGATTGGGATTGTTACGTATGATTATTACTAACGATTTTCTTGAAAAATCGGCGTGATTCAAATAGAGGCTTTCGTTCACAACAAGTATGCGGAGCGAATTGTGGGACAATCGGAGTTCATTACTATGGGCTCGCGGGGTTTGTTGTCTTTCCAAGGAAGAGTGTGGGTGCCTAAGATGGGAGATTATTGACAAGTGCTACTAGATGAAGCACATAAGTCAAAGTATTCCATTCATCCGGGCGCAACGAAAATGTATCTTGACTTAAAGAAAGATTATTGGTGGCCGGGCATGAAACGTGATGTTGTGAAGTGTGTTGAGCAATGCGTCACGTGTTTCCAAGTTAAGGCCGAGCACCAAAAGCCGTATGGTAAGTTACAACCGTTAGAAATCCCGAAATAGAAATGGGAGCACATTACCATCGATTTCATTACAAAGTTACCTAAAACGGCGAGAACCCAGTTTGATTCGATTTGGGTTATAGTTGATCGACTGACGAAGAGTGCTTTGTTTCTTTCCATTAAGGAAGCGATATCGTCAGAAACCTTGGCTAAGTTGTTTATCGAGGAAGTCATCTCTCGACACGGTGTTCCTATATCGATTGTTTCGGATCGAGATACTCGTTTTACATCTCGATTTTGGGAAAAGTTTCATGAAGATATGGGTACACAATTGAATTTGAGCACGGCGTATCATCCTCAAACGGACGGTCAAACCGAACGTACGAATCAAACTTTGGAAGATATGTTACGTGCGTGCATTATCGATTTTGGTGGTAGTTGGGACGAGCACTTACCTTTGGTGGAATTCTCGTACAATAATAGTTATCATACTAGTATTGGAATGCCACCTTATGAGATGCTTTATGGGCGTAGGTGTCGAACCCCGATTTGTTAGGGTGAAGTGGGACAAAAGTAAATCGGGAGTACCGATTTGGTTTTAGAGACGAATAACAAGATTGATGTGATTCGAGAGCATTTGAAAAAGGCTCAAGATAGACAAAAGTCGTATGCCGACAAGCGTAGACGAACGATCGAATTTCAAGAAGGTGACATGGTGATGCTTAAGGTTTCGACATGGAAGGGTATTATTCGATTTCGAAAACGAGGAAAGTTAGCTCCTCGGTTTATTGGACCATTTAAGGTTTTAACTCGTGTTGGTGAAGTCGCGTATCGTTTGGAATTACTCGAAGAGCTTGCGGGGATCCATAATACATTTCATGTTTCCCATCTCCGTAAGTGTCTTGCGGATGATTCGTCTTGGGTGTCATTAGACGAGATTGAGCTAAATAATAAGTTAGAGTATATCGAGGAACCGATTGCCATACTTGATGAGAAGGTCAAAAGGTTGAGACATAAAGAGGTTAGGACTTTTAAAGTTCAATGGCGTCGTAGTAAGGGTTCCGAGTTTACTTGGGAGCCCGAAGAGTTTGTGTTGGTTTATCTTCCTTCTTGTCATGCGGCTTGGATCGCGAGGACGCGCTCCGATTCAAGTGGGGGAGAGTTGTAACATCCCGTTTTTCCCGTACGTATCGAAAGGTACATACTTAATCATTTATATGTTCGTAACTCGCTAGATTATGCGTAATTGTATAGATATATGTGTAGATATATATATATATATATATATATATATATATATATATATATATACTTGATAATGTGTGCGCCTACAAGTTTATACATGGGCTTTGATAGCGTTAAATCTTATGAGACTATTGTTGAAGTTTAGGTGAATGTAGGTGAAATGTCCCGTTCTTATTGATTAAAAACGTTCCATATTAATTGATTTCGTTGCGAGGTTTTGACCTCTATTTGAGACATTTTTCAAAGACTGCATTCATTTTTAAAACAAACCATAACCTTTATTTCATAAATAAAGGTTTAAAAAGCTTTACGTAGATTATCAAATAATGATAATCTAAAATATCCTGTTTACACACGACCATTACATAATGGTTTACAATACAAATATGTTACATCGAAATCAGTTTCTTGAATGCAGTTTTTACACAATATCATACAAACATGGACTCCAAATCTTGTCCTTATTTTTGTATGCAACAGCGGAAGCTCTTAATATTCACCTGAGAATAAACATGCTTTAAACGTCAACAAAAATGTTGGTGAGTTATAGGTTTAACCTATATATATCAAATCGTAACAATAGACCACAAGATTTCATATTTCAATACACATCCCATACATAGAGATAAAAATCATTCATATGGTGAACACCTGGTAACCGACAATAACAAGATGCATATATAAGAATATCCCCATCATTCCGGGACACCCTTCGGATATGATATAAATTTCGAAGTACTAAAGCATCCAGTACTTTGGATGGGGTTTGTTAGGCCCAATAGATCTATCTTTAGGATTCGCGTCAATTAGGGTGTCTGTTCCCTAATTCTTAGATTACCAGACTTAATAAAAAGGGGCATATTCGATTTCGATAATTCAACCATAGAATGTAGTTTCACGTACTTGTGTCTATTTTGTAAATCATTTATAAAACCTGCATGTATTCTCATCCCAAAAATATTAGATTTTAAAAGTGGGACTATAACTCACTTTCACAGATTTTTACTTCGTCGGGAAGTAAGACTTGGCCACTGTTGATTCACGAACCTATAACAATATATACATATATATTAAAGTATGTTCAAAATATATTTACAACACTTTTAATATATTTTGATGTTTTAAGTTTATTAAGTCAGCTGTCCTCGTTAGTAACCTATAACTAGTTGTCCACAGTTAGATGTACAGAAATAAATCGATAAAATATTATCTTGAATCAATCCACGACCCAGTGTATACGTATCTCAGTATTGATCACAACTCAAACTATATATATTTTGGAATCAACCTCAACCCTGTATAGCTAACTCCAACATTCACATATAGAGTGTCTATGGTTGTTCCGAAATATATATAGATGTGTCGACATGATAGGTCGAAACATTGTATACGTGTCTATGGTATCTCAAGATTACATAATATACAATACAAGTTGATTAAGTTATGGTTGGAATAGATTTGTTACCATTTTCACGTAGCTAAAATGAGAAAAATTATCCAATCTTGTTTTACCCATAACTTCTTCATTTTAAATCCGTTTTGAGTGAATCAAATTGCTATGGTTTCATATTGAACTCTATTTTATGAATCTAAACAGAAAAAGTATAGGTTTATAGTCGGAAAAATAAGTTACAAGTCTTTTTTGTAAAGGTAGCCATTTCAGTCGAAAGAACGACGTCTAGATGACCATTTTAGAAAACATACTTCCACTTTGAGTTTAACCATAATTTTTGGATATAGTTTCATGTTCATAATAAAAATCATTTTCTCAGAATAACAACTTTTAAATCAAAGTTTATCATAGTTTTTAATTAACTAACCCAAAACAGCCCGCGGTGTTACTACGACGGCGTAAATCCGGTTTTACGGTGTTTTTCGTGTTTCCAGGTTTTAAATCATTAAGTTAGCATATCATATAGATATAGAACATGTGTTTAGTTGATTTTAAAAGTCAAGTTAGAAGGATTAACTTTTGTTTGCGAACAAGTTTAGAATTAACTAAACTATGTTCTAGTGATTACATGTTTAAACCTTCGAATAAGATAGCTTTATATGTATGAATCGAATGATGTTATGAACATCATTACTACCTTAATTTCCTTGGATAAACCTACTGGAAAAGAGAAAAATGGATCTAGCTTCAATGGATCCTTGGATGGCTCGAAGTTCTTGAAGCAGAATCATGACACGAAAACAAGTTCAAGTAAGATCATCACTTGAAATAAGATTGTTATAGTTATAGAAATTGAACCAAAGTTTGAATATGATTATTACCTTGTATTAGAATGATAACCTACTGTAAGAAACAAAGATTTCTTGAGGTTGGATGATCACCTTACAAGATTGGAAGTGAGCTAGCAAACTTGAAAGTATTCTTGATTTTATGAAACTAGAACTTTTGGAATTTATGAAGAACACTTAGAACTTGAAGATAGAACTTGAGAGAGATCAATTAGATGAAGAAAATTGAAGAATGAAAGTGTTTGTAGGTGTTTTTGGTCGTTGGTGTATGGATTAGATATAAAGGATATGTAATTTTGTTTTCATGTAAATAAGTCATGAATGATTACTCATATTTTTGTAATTTTATGAGATATTTCATGCTAGTTGCCAAATGATGGTTCCCACATGTGTTAGGTGACTCACATGGGCTGCTAAGAGCTGATCATTGGAGTGTATATACCAATAGTACATACATCTAAAAGCTGTGTATTGTACGAGTACGAATACGGGTGCATACGAGTAGAATTGTTGATGAAACTGAACGAGGATGTAATTGTAAGCATTTTTGTTAAGTAGAAGTATTTTGATAAGTGTATTGAAGTCTTTCAAAAGTGTATAAATACATATTAAAACACTACATGTATATACATTTTAACTGAGTCGTTAAGTCATCGTTAGTCGTTACATGTAAGTGTTGTTTTGAAACCTTTAGGTTAACGATCTTGTTAAATGTTGTTAACCCAATGTTTATAATATCAAATGAGATTTTAAATTATTATATTATCATGATATTATCATGTATGAATATCTCTTAATATGATATATATACATTAAATGTCTTTACAACGATAATCGTTACATATATGTCTCGTTTAAAAATCATTAAGTTAGTAGTCTTGTTTTTACATATGTAGTTCATTGTTAATATACTTTATGATATGTTTTCTTATCATAGTATCATGTTAACTATATATATATATATCCATATATATGTCATCATATAGTTTTTACAAGTTTTAACGTTCGTGAATCACCGATCAACTTGGGTGGTCAATTCTCTATATGAAACATATTTCAATTAATCAAGTCTTAACAAGTTTGATTGCTTAACATGTTGGAAACATTTAATCATGTAAATATCAATCTCAATTAATATATATAAACATGGAAAAGTTCGGGTCACTACAGTACCTACCCGTTAAATAAATTTCGTCCCGAAATTTTAAGCTGTTGAAGGTGTTGACGAATCTTCTGGAAATAGATGCGGGTATTTCTTCTTCATCTGATATTCACGCTCCCAGGTGAACTCGGGTCCTCTACGAGCATTCCATCGAACCTTAACAATTGGTATCTTGTTTTGCTTAAGTCTTTTAACCTCACGATCCATTATTTCGACGGGTTCTTCGATGAATTGAAGTTTTTCGTTGATTTGGATTTCATCTAACGGAATAGTGAGATCTTCTTTAGCAAAACATTTCTTTAAATTCGAGACGTGGAAAGTGTTATGTACAGCCGCGAGTTGTTGAGGTAACTCTAGTCGGTAAGCTACTGGTCCGACACGATCAATAATCTTGAATGGTCCAATATACCTTGGATTTAATTTCCCTCGTTTACCAAATCGAACAACGCCTTTCCAAGGTGCAACTTTAAGCATGACCATCTCTCCAATTTCAAATTCTATATCTTTTCTTTTAATGTCAGCGTAGCTCTTTTGTCGACTTTGGGCGGTTTTCAACCGTTGTTGAATTTGGATGATCTTCTCGGTAGTTTCTTGTATAATCTCCGGACCCGTAATCTGTCTATCCCCCACTTCACTCCAACAAATCGGAGACCTGCACTTTCTACCATAAAGTGCTTCAAACGGCGCCATCTCAATGCTTGAATGGTAGCTGTTGTTGTAGGAAAATTCTGCTAACGGTAGATGTCGATCCCAACTGTTTCCGAAATCAATAACACATGCTCGTAGCATGTCTTCAAGCGTTTGTATCGTCCTTTCGCTCTGCCCATCAGTTTGTGGATGATAGGCAGTACTCATGTCTAGACGAGTTCCTAATGCTTGCTGTAATGTCTGCCAGAATCTTGAAATAAATCTGCCATCCCTATCAGAGATAATAGAGATTGGTATTCCATGTCTGGAGACGACTTCCTTCAAATACAGTCGTGCTAACTTCTCCATCTTGTCATCTTCTCTTATTGGTAGGAAGTGTGCTGATTTGGTGAGACGATCAACTATTACCCAAATAGTATCAAAACCACTTGCAGTCCTTGGCAATTTAGTGATGAAATCCATGGTAATGTTTTCCCATTTCCATTCCGGGATTTCGGGTTGTTGAAGTAGACCTGATGGTTTCTGATGCTCAGCTTTGACCTTAGAACACGTCAAACATTCTCCTACGTATTTAGCAACATCGGCTTTCATACCAGGCCACCAAAAATGTTTCTTGAGATCCTTGTACATCTTCCCCGTTCCAGGATGTATTGAGTATCTGGTTTTATGAGCTTCTCTAAGTACCATTTCTCTCATATCTCCAAATTTTGGTACCCAAATCCTTTCAGCCCTATACCGGGTTCCGTCTTCCCGAATATTAAGATGCTTCTCCGATCCTTTGGGTATTTCATCCTTTAAATTTCCCTCTTTTAAAACTCCTTGTTGCGCCTCCTTTATTTGAGTAGTAATGTTATTATGAATCATTATATTCATAGATTTTACTCGAATGGGTTCTCTGTCCTTCCTGCTCAAGGCATCGGCTACCACATTTGCCTTCCCCGGGTGGTAACGAATCTCAAAGTCGTAATCATTCAATAATTCAATCCACCTACGCTGCCTCATATTCAGTTGTTTCTGATTAAATATGTGTTGAAGACTTTTGTGGTCGGTATATATAATACTTTTGACCCCATATAAGTAGTGCCTCCAAGTCTTTAATGCAAAAACAACCGCGCCTAATTCCAAATCATGCGTCGTATAATTTTGTTCGTGAATCTTCAATTGTCTAGACGCATAAGCAATCACCTTCGTTCGTTGCATTAATACACAACCGAGACCTTGCTTTGATGCATCACAATAAATCACAAAATCATCATTCCCTTCAGGCAATGACAATATAGGTGCCGTAGTTAGCTTTTTCTTCAATAACT
Source organism: Rutidosis leptorrhynchoides (assembly GCF_046630445.1). Classification (NCBI taxonomy): domain Eukaryota; kingdom Viridiplantae; phylum Streptophyta; class Magnoliopsida; order Asterales; family Asteraceae; genus Rutidosis; species Rutidosis leptorrhynchoides. The sequence continues at coordinate 156,803,915 of NC_092334.1, forward strand.
GAAATGCTTTCTCTTGTTCATCATTCCATTCAAATTTCTTCCCTTTATGCGTTAATGCAGTCAAGGGTTTTGCTATTCTGGAAAAGTCTTGGATGAACCTTCTGTAGTAACCAGCTAGTCCTAAAAACTGGCGTATGTGTTTCGGAGTTTTCGGGGTTTCCCACTTTTCAACAGTTTCTATCTTTGCCGGATCCACCTTAATACCTTCTTTGTTCACTATGTGACCGAGGAATTGAACTTCTTCCAACCAAAATGCACACTTTGAAAACTTAGCGTACAATTCTTCCTTCCTCAATACTTCTAACACCTTTCTCAAATGTTCACCGTGTTCTTGGTCATTCTTTGAGTAAATAAGTATGTCATCAATGAAAACAATGACAAACTTGTCAAGGTATGGTCCACACACTCGGTTCATAAGGTCCATGAACACAGCTGGTGCATTAGTTAAACCAAACGGCATGACCATAAACTCGTAATGACCGTAACGTGTTCTGAAAGCAGTCTTTGGAATATCATCTTCTTTCACCCGCATTTGATGATACCCGGAACGTAAGTCAATCTTTGAATAAACAGACGAGCCTTGTAGTTGATCAAATAAGTCGTCGATTCTCGGTAGTGGGTAGCGGTTCTTGATGGTAAGTTTGTTCAACTCTCGGTAGTCGATACACAACCTGAATGTACCATCTTTCTTCTTGACAAACAAAACAGGAGCTCCCCACGGTGATGTGCTTGGTCGAATGAAACCACGCTCTAAAAGTTCTTGTAATTGGCTTTGCAGTTCTTTCATCTCGCTGGGTGCGAGTCTGTAAGGAGCACGAGCTATTGGTGCAGCTCCTGGTACAAGATCTATTTGAAATTCAACGGATCGATGTGGGGGTAATCCCGGTAATTCTTTCGGAAATACATCGGGAAATTCTTTTGCAATGGGAACATCATTGATGCTCTTTTCTTCAGTTTGTACTTTCTCGACGTGTGCTAGAACAGCATAGCAACCTTTTCTTATTAGTTTTTGTGCCTTCAAATTACTAATAAGATGTAGCTTCGTGTTGCCCTTTTCTCCGTACACCATTAAGGGTTTTCCTTTTTCTCGTATAATGCGAATTGCATTTTTGTAACAAACGATCTCCGCTTTCACTTCTTTCAACCTGTCCATACCGATTATCACATCAAAACTCCCTAACTCTACTGGTATCAAATCAATCTTAAATGTTTCGCTAACCAGTTTAATTTCTCGATTCCGACATATATTATCTGCTGAAATTAATTTACCATTTGCTAATTCGAGTAAAAATTTACTATCCAAAGGCGTCAATGGACAACTTAATTTAGCACAAAAATCTCTACTCATATAGCTTCTATCCGCACCCGAATCAAATAAAACGTAAGCAGATTTATTGTCAATAAGAAACGTACCCGTAACAAGCTCCGGGTCTTCCTGTGCCTCTACCGCATTAATATTGAAAACTCTTCCACGGCCTTGTCCATTCGTGTTCTCCTGGTTCGGGCAATTTCTAATAATGTGGCCTGGTTTTCCACATTTATAACAAACTACATTGGCATAACTTGCTCCGACACTACTTGCTCCGCTATTACTCGTTCCGACACCATTTGTTCCTTTCGTTCTATTAACCCCTGGTCCGTAGACCTCACACTTCGCCGCGCTATGACCATTTCTTTTACACTTGTTGCAAAATTTGGTGCAGAACCCCGAGTGATTCTTTTCACACCTTTGGCATAGCTGCTTCTGATTGTTGTTGTTGTTGCGGTTATTATTGTTGTTGGGATGATTGTTGTAGTTGCTGTTGTTGTTGTTGTTGTTGTTGGGCCGTTTGTTGTAGTTGCGATTGATGTTGCGATTGTTGGGATAATTGTTGCGATTATTGTTGTAATTGCTGTTGTTGTTGTATTGGTGATTCTTATCACCGTTTTCCTCCCACTTTCTTTTGACTTGCTTCACATTGGCCTCTTCAGCAGTCTGTTCTTTAATTCTTTCTTCAATCTGGTTCACTAGTTTGTGAGCCATTCTACATGCCTGTTGTATGGAGGCGGGCTCGTGTGAACTTATATCTTCTTGGATTCTTTCCGGTAATCCTTTCACAAACGCGTCGATCTTCTCTTCCTCATCTTCGAATGCTCCCGGACACAATAGGCACAATTCTGTGAATCGTCTTTCGTACGTGGTAATATCAAATCCTTGGGTTCGTAACCCTCTAAGTTCTGTCTTGAGCTTATTGACCTCGGTTCTGGGACGGTACTTCTCGTTCATCAAGTGCTTGAATGCTGACCACGGTAGTGCGTACGCATCATCTTGTCCCACTTGCTCTAGATAGGTATTCCACCATGTTAACGCAGAACCTGTGAAGGTATGCGTAGCGTACTTCACTTTGTCCTCTTCAGTACACTTACTTATGGCAAACACCGATTCAACCTTCTTGGTCCACCGTTTCAATCCGATCGGTCCTTCGGTTCCATCAAATTCCAAAGGTTTGCAGGCAGTGAATTCTTTGTAGGTGCATCCTACACGATTTCCTGTACTGCTAGATCCAAGGTTATTGTTGGTATGTAGCGCAGCCTGTACTGCGGCTATGTTTGAAGCTAGAAAAGTACGGAATTCCTCTTCATTCATATTTACGGTGTGTCGAGTAGTCGGTGCCATTTCCTTCAAAATAGTTAAATGGAACAAGTTAATCATACAGAATATTAAGAGTAGTTAATTGTATTTCGTAGCATAATATGAACTCATTTATAAAAGCTTTTTCTTCATATTAGCGTTTTATAAGTTTAAATTCGGGTAGTACCTACCAGTTAAGTTCATACTTAGTAGCTAATATACAATTCAACTGCTACAATTCTATATGAAAAACTGATTATAATAATATTTCGCGTTCAAACTTTTATACAATATTTTACAAACTTACAATACCGCTTATTTTACATAAAGCATGAAATATAGCACACAATAACTTTGATACAAGATAGTTGTGAAGACAATTCTAGCTAGTACACAAGTCGTTCAGCAAAGGCAATAAAGACACGTAATTCATACGTCCAGAAACAAGTCATGCATTCTGGTTTTACTAGGACTACTTCCCATCCTTGGTCTTGTGCAACATAACCGTTATGGCCGTTGATAAGACATCGTGTTGTAACGTCATCAAAGGGACGAGGGTTACGTAATGTCCAACAGTCCCGTAATAATCTAAAAACCTCATTTCTTACCCCAATTACCGACTCCGTCACTTGTGGAAACGTTTTGTTTAATAGTTGTAGCCCGATGTTCTTGTTCTCACTTTGGTGAGAAGCGAACATTACTAATCCGTAAGCATAACATGCTTCTTTATGTTGCATGTTAGCCGCTTTTTCTAAATCACGAAGTCCAATATTCGGATATATTGAGTCAAAATAATTTCTTAACCCGTTGCGTAAAATAGCATTTGGGTTCCCCGCAATATATGCGTCAAAGTAAACACATCGTAACTTATGGGTTTCCCAATGTGATATCCCCCATCTTTCAAACGAAAGTCTCTTATAAACCAAGACATTCTTGGAACGTTCTTCGAATGTCTTACAAACTGATCTCGCCTTAAATAGTTGTGCCGAAGAATTCTGGCCGACTCTAGACAAGATTTCATCAATCATGTCTCCGGGTAGGTCTCTTAAAATATTGGGTTGTCTATCCATTTTGTGTTTTTAAACTGTAAAATAGACAAGAGTTAGATTCATAAAAAAAATACTTATTAATACAAGCAATTTTTACATATATCATAAAGCATAAGAACACTATATTACATATATTACACCACACGAATACAACTATCTTATTCCGACTCGCTCGTTTCTTCTTCTTCGGTTTTGGTTCGTTTTGCCAAGTTTCTAGGGATATATGATGTTCCCCTAATACGAGCCGTCGTTGTCCACATTGGTTTAGAAAAACCTGGTGGTTTAGAGGTTCCCGGGTCATTGTTACAACTTAAGGACTTCGGGGGTTGACGATACATATAAAGTTCATCGGGGTTGGAATTAGATTTCTCTATTTTTATGCCCTTTCCCTTATTATTTTCTTTTGCCTTTTTAAATTCAGTTGGGGTAATTTCTATAACATCATCAGAATTCTCGTCGGAATCCGATTCATCGGAGAATTGGTAATCCTCCCAATATTTTGCTTCCTTGGCGGAAACACCATTGACCATAATTAACTTTGGTCGGTTGGTTGAGGATTTTCTTTTACTTAACCGTTTTATTATTTCCCCCACCGGTTCTATTTCTTCATCCGGTTCCGATTCTTCTTCCGGTTCCGATTCTTCTTCCGGTTCCGACTCTTCTTCCGGTTCCTCTTCGGGAACTTGTGAATCAGTCCACAAATCATTTCAATTTACATTTGACTCTTCATTATTATTAGGTGAGTCAATGGGACTTGTTCTAGAGGTAGACATCTATCACATAATATCAAACACGTTAAGAGATTAATATATCACATAATATTCATATGTTAAAAATATATAGTTTCCAACAAAAATGTTAAGCAATCATTTTTAAAGAAAACACGGTCGAAGTCCAGACTCACTAATGCATCCTAACAAACTCGATAAGACACACTAATGCAAATTTTCTGGTTCTCTAAGACCAACGCTCGGATACCAACTGAAATGTCCCGTTCTTATTGATTAAAAACGTTCCATATTAATTGATTTCGTTGCGAGGTTTTGACCTCTATTTGAGACATTTTTCAAAGACTGCATTCATTTTTAAAACAAACCATAACCTTTATTTCATAAATAAAGGTTTAAAAAGCTTTACGTAGATTATCAAATAATGATAATCTAAAATATCCTGTTTACACACGACCATTACATAATGGTTTACAATACAAATATGTTACATCGAAATCAGTTTCTTGAATGCAGTTTTTACACAATATCATACAAACATGGACTCCAAATCTTGTCCTTATTTTTGTATGCAACAGCGGAAGCTCTTAATATTCACCTGAGAATAAACATGCTTTAAACGTCAACAAAAATGTTGGTGAGTTATAGGTTTAACCTATATATATCAAATCGTAACAATAGACCACAAGATTTCATATTTCAATACACATCCCATACATAGAGATAAAAATCATTCATATGGTGAACACCTGGTAACCGACAATAACAAGATGCATATATAAGAATATCCCCATCATTCCGGGACACCCTTCGGATATGATATAAATTTCGAAGTACTAAAGCATCCAGTACTTTGGATGGGGTTTGTTAGGCCCAATAGATCTATCTTTAGGATTCGCGTCAATTAGGGTGTCTGTTCCCTAATTCTTAGATTACCAGACTTAATAAAAAGGGGCATATTCGATTTCGATAATTCAACCATAGAATGTAGTTTCACGTACTTGTGTCTATTTTGTAAATCATTTATAAAACCTGCATGTATTCTCATCCCAAAAATATTAGATTTTAAAAGTGGGACTATAACTCACTTTCACAGATTTTTACTTCGTCGGGAAGTAAGACTTGGCCACTGTTGATTCACGAACCTATAACAATATATACATATATATTAAAGTATGTTCAAAATATATTTACAACACTTTTAATATATTTTGATGTTTTAAGTTTATTAAGTCAGCTGTCCTCGTTAGTAACCTATAACTAGTTGTCCACAGTTAGATGTACAGAAATAAATCGATAAAATATTATCTTGAATCAATCCACGACCCAGTGTATACGTATCTCAGTATTGATCACAACTCAAACTATATATATTTTGGAATCAACCTCAACCCTGTATAGCTAACTCCAACATTCACATATAGAGTGTCTATGGTTGTTCCGAAATATATATAGATGTGTCGACATGATAGGTCGAAACATTGTATACGTGTCTATGGTATCTCAAGATTACATAATATACAATACAAGTTGATTAAGTTATGGTTGGAATAGATTTGTTACCAATTTTCACGTAGCTAAAATGAGAAAAATTATCCAATCTTGTTTTACCCATAACTTCTTCATTTTAAATCCGTTTTGAGTGAATCAAATTGCTATGGTTTCATATTGAACTCTATTTTATGAATCTAAACAGAAAAAGTATAGGTTTATAGTCGGAAAAATAAGTTACAAGTCTTTTTTGTAAAGGTAGCCATTTCAGTCGAAAGAACGACGTCTAGATGACCATTTTAGAAAACATACTTCCACTTTGAGTTTAACCATAATTTTTGGATATAGTTTCATGTTCATAATAAAAATCATTTTCTCAGAATAACAACTTTTAAATCAAAGTTTATCATAGTTTTTAATTAACTAACCCAAAACAGCCCGCGGTGTTACTACGACGGCGTAAATCCGGTTTTACGGTGTTTTTCGTGTTTCCAGGTTTTAAATCATTAAGTTAGCATATCATATAGATATAGAACATGTGTTTAGTTGATTTTAAAAGTCAAGTTAGAAGGATTAACTTTTTTTTGCGAACAAGTTTAGAATTAACTAAACTATGTTCTAGTGATTACATGTTTAAACCTTCGAATAAGATAGCTTTATATGTATGAATCGAATGATGTTATGAACATCATTACTACCTTAATTTCCTTGGATAAACCTACTGGAAAAGAGAAAAATGGATCTAGCTTCAATGGATCCTTGGATGGCTCGAAGTTCTTGAAGCAGAATCATGACACGAAAACAAGTTCAAGTAAGATCATCACTTGAAATAAGATTGTTATAGTTATAGAAATTGAACCAAAGTTTGAATATGATTATTACCTTGTATTAGAATGATAACCTACTGTAAGAAACAAAGATTTCTTGAGGTTGGATGATCACCTTACAAGATTGGAAGTGAGCTAGCAAACTTGAAAGTATTCTTGATTTTATGAAACTAGAACTTTTGGAATTTATGAAGAACACTTAGAACTTGAAGATAGAACTTGAGAGAGATCAATTAGATGAAGAAAATTGAAGAATGAAAGTGTTTGTAGGTGTTTTTGGTCGTTGGTGTATGGATTAGATATAAAGGATATGTAATTTTGTTTTCATGTAAATAAGTCATGAATGATTACTCATATTTTTGTAATTTTATGAGATATTTCATGCTAGTTGCTAAATGATGGTTCCCACATGTGTTAGGTGACTCACATGGGCTGCTAAGAGCTGATCATTGGAGTGTATATACCAATAGTACATACATCTAAAAGCTGTGTATTGTACGAGTACGAATACGGGTGCATACGAGTAGAATTGTTGATGAAACTGAACGAGGATGTAATTGTAAGCATTTTTGTTAAGTAGAAGTATTTTGATAAGTGTATTGAAGTCTTTCAAAAGTGTATAAATACATATTAAAACACTACATGTATATACATTTTAACTGAGTCGTTAAGTCATCGTTAGTCGTTACATGTAAGTGTTGTTTTGAAACCTTTAGGTTAACGATCTTGTTAAATGTTGTTAACCCAATGTTTATAATATCAAATGAGATTTTAAATTATTATATTATCATGATATTATCATGTATGAATATCTCTTAATATGATATATATACATTAAATGTCTTTACAACGATAATCGTTACATATATGTCTCGTTTAAAAATCATTAAGTTAGTAGTCTTGTTTTTACATATGTAGTTCATTGTTAATATACTTTATGATATGTTTTCTTATCATAGTATCATGTTAACTATATATATATCCATATATATGTCATCATATAGTTTTTACAAGTTTTAACGTTCGTGAATCACCGATCAACTTGGGTGGTCAATTCTCTATATGAAACATATTTCAATTAATCAAGTCTTAACAAGTTTGATTGCTTAACATGTTGGAAACATTTAATCATGTAAATATCAATCTCAATTAATATATATAAACATGGAAAAGTTCGGGTCACTACAGTAGGAAGCGGGATTTAAGTGAACAAATTAAATAAAATCGAAAAGTGTTTAAGTTGGTCGAGCTGTCCAGTTCTAGCCTTAGGCCGCGCCGCGACATTTGGGTCCGCGCCGCGGCATAACAAGCAAATTTAGATCAGAAGTTGGTTTAAGAAGGGTCTAATTTCCCTTTATGTGTCGCACCGCGACAGTTCTACTGAACTGGTGTCGGATTTATCTCATTTTAAGGGTTTTTAAGGGGCAAAATGGTAAATTGACATGTGAATCTGATGGGAGCTTTAACTCTCCACCACATACTCATTTATTTCATTTCCTTTTCCTTTTTCTTTCCTATTTCTCTCCCAAAACACAAAACCTACTTAGTTTAATCTTGAGATTTGGAGTTGGAGAATTGTGAATCAAAGCTAGGAGTGAGATTTAAAGTTGTTCCTTGTGTCTCTAGCTACGCGTGGATAGTCTTGGTAAGTTCTAACTCTAAGTTTTGAGTTTTAATTGGTTAATGACTAGGGTTTTGGGTACTAGAGATTTGTAAGACCCATTTGGTGGTAAAATTGGTGAGTTTGGGTTATGTTGTTGTAATGAAACCCTAATAGCCACAATCTAGGGTTTTGACCTTGTGATTTGAGGTTGTAAGTGTCAATTGGTGTTGTTAGTCACTAATGCACTTTAAGAATTATGAAAGAAGTGTTAATGGGTAAGTTTGACTTGATTGTGAGTCTAAGTAATATAAAATGGGTCAAAATGTACTAATTGACCTAATTAGATGAAATGGGTATGGATTACCCTAAGTTTTGTGTTAATTGAAGTTAATAGACTTTAATTCACTAGTCTTAGTGATTAAAGTCGAGACTTGACCATTTATGGGCAGTTGTGAGTAGTTGAGTCATTTAATGCAATTTGGGTCATTAAATGCTCAAGTGGGAGTATTGTGGTTAATCCCACTAGTTGTGAAATTGAATGTGCACTTAATGATTTAGGTACATTGCGTTGAAGCTCGGAAGTGCTAAATCATCACCCTTGTGACAAGGTGAGTGGAATAATTATGCATTCATGTATATGGCTTGTTTATTTGTGAATGTTATGGTATGAACCACGTGCCGGTAGTGCCATAACATGTGTGGGTTGGGATGTGAACCACGAGCCGGTAGCATCGAGTGTAAACCACGAGCCGGTAGCACTATAAACTAAGATGTGAACCACGAGCCGGTAGCATCGAGTGTGAACCACGAGCCGGTAGCACTATAAACTAAGATGTGAACCATGAGCCGGTAGCATCGAGTGTGAACCACGAGCCGGTAGCACTATAAAAGAGTATGACTCGAGCGTATGGTGTGAACCACGAGCCGGTAGCACCATAGCATTATTGGTTAACCATATTGAGATTGTTGATTTGTTTAGCATATTATATATACATGTTGAGTTGAGTATATGCTAACGAAGTGGCGTGATAATGTACGACTTGTTGGTGTTATGTTTATGTTGACGTGCTATTTGAGTTACAAGTTCGTATGAGGTATTTGGTATTGTGAATGCAAATGGATAGGTTATATATTTGTATGTATAATTGTTGCACTCACTAAGCGTTGCTTACCCTCTCGTTGTTTACCATTTTATAGGTTCTGGCTTGGACAAGGGTAAGGGCATACGGTTGGATTAGTTGTCTCCCGTTTGTGTTGATAGGGGATGCTTTTGGGATAGCTTTTGAAGTGGCCGAACGTTTTGGGTAGTTTAGCCCCAAACCATGCTCGAGTGTCGTTTGGATTGTAAACTATCATTTGTTGTTGGTCAAACTTGTATCACATTCGTTAATGGCCCTTGTGCCTTTTTGTAAACATTAAACTCGTAGTATGTTTTGACGAATCGTGTGGAATAGGTTACATATTTAATTGGCGCGTAAATGTGTATTATATTTAAAAAAAAAAAAAAATTATCGTACGGAGTACGGGTTGGGTTGTTTCAGTTCGTGAGAAAGTGGAAGAAGGAACCGTGGATATGCAGAAAATTCATACTGACGACAATGTAGCTGATTTTCTAACAAAGTCAATCAACCGTGACAAGTTTGTTTGGTGCCGTTCCTCATGCGGCCTAGTAGAAACGTAAGCCACATCATTGGCAAGGAAGGATTATCGTGTGAAGATTGATTGAGCTTCAATCAAATCTTCAAGTGGTTGATTGTTGAAATAAATTGGAGTTGGTCAATGTTGAATTAGGTAAACTAGAATTCACAAATGGAGTTGTTTCATGGTGGCTAACTTACACCATTATTTTCTAAACCAATTCACTTCTACATCTAGTATAAATAGAGATCATTAGAAACACATTCAAATCATCCTAACACATTCTTCCTTCTTGTGTTCTAGTAGTCTAATAGAGAATTAGTAAGTGATAAATCTCCTAATTACAAGAGATATATAACTTGGTACTTATCCTTGTAATTAGAGAAAAGTGTAATTCCTATTATTCATATTAGTGAAACGTTTCTTTCCTTGCCCATGGTTTTTACCCTATTGGGGTTTTTCACGTTAAATCTTGGTGTTCCTTTATTGTCATTATTTCAAGTATTACTAGCAGTTTGCTATAATTCGGTGTCACTTTTCTCAATAGCTCGTACCTGCACAAACTGTGGTGTCAATATGGGCGAATACTTTTGTGACATCTGCAAATTCTATGATGATGATGTATGAAACAGAACAATATTTATATGTTTGTATTTTTAATTTGATAATATTTATTATTATTAATTATTATTTAACTGATGACTGATCTAATTATTATTTTGCACCTTGACAAGGGTTTGTTCCATTGTGACGATTGTGGTATTTGCAGGTTTGTGAATTTAATACGGAGCAACTGTTTTTTGGACCTTTTTACTACTAATTCATGGTATTTCTGTTTATTTTACTATGTTCTGTAAGTTCTTTTATTTATATATAGATTTTTAACCAATGTGAGGCTGCTAGCAGCAACATATTTAAGCACAACGAGTTTAACCTTCAATCACTTGGTATCGGTGGTCTGAGCAATGAATTTGATGATATATTTAGAAGAGCTTTTGCGTCCAGGGTTTTCCCTGCACATGTGGCAAGCAAGTAATGTCATATTGTTGTTTCATGCTGCTTAACTTTAATTATGAAATTTTCGATTAATTTACTTATTGGAATGGGAATCTATGTTCTTCAGGTTGGGCGTAAAGCATGTCAAGGGAATGTTATATGGTCCCCCTGGTACTATCCTTTCATCTCGGTATGTAAACTTGTGATGAGATTATTTTTTATATTAGTTACACATTTATGCTTATACATGAATGATTTATTTGTAGGTTATTTGCGAGGATTAAAAAATATACATGTTCGACTCAAGACTTTATGCGTTGCTTTCGTTAATTTTACTTTCTTGTCAAATGTTATTCGAAGCACTCTTTAATGTTGGTTAATGATGTTAAGAATTCTTTATGTTTAGTGTTGTTTATGTTTTGAAAACAATTTATTGAAATATAATTATGTTTAATTTCATATTTATTTTTTTATATAACTGGACCCGACAAGCCCAATTAGCAAAACCAGACCCAAAAGGCCCAATTAGCATAACCGGACCCAAAAGGCCAATTAGCCGAATCGGGCCAGAAAGGCCCAATTAGCTGAAGCTCCTATTACTTGTTAGGACGCTTTTTGTGGTACTAAATTAACATCTACTTATATTGGGACCCTTTTATTGGTACTAACATAGTTTATCTTTATATTAGAACACTATTTTTGAGTCCTAATATGGTTTAACAATACAGATTTAGTGTCACATATAGTGTTTTAAAGACCCTTTTGTGCATTTCAAAATATTATAAAGTGCCCTAATATGTCACTCTATAAGGACCCTTTCAATTTTGTTTATATGACTCAAACAAAGGTCTTATAATCTTATATGAGTTTTAGGACCCTTTTCACTTTATACAACCGTCTTATAGGAGACGTCATTTCTGTGCGTCCTTTCAAGTGAAAGGTCCTAAAATGGCACATTTTAGGACACTTATGGGGGTTTTATATAATCATATTTCTTGTAGTGATCGAATCTCAAATCTTTACTCTCAAATCTCACTTTGGATTTAAATGGGTTTTGTGTTTTGAGAGAAAATAGCAAAAGAAAAGAGAAATGAAATGAAATAAAAGAGATAAGTGGCTGAGACTTAAAGTCTCAATCAGATCTACACGCGAAAAGACGAAAATACTCTTGATTCCCTCTTTTTTAAAAGCTAAAACCGGAACCAGTTCACCCAGTGGGTCGCGGCGCGACCCCATATGTCACGGCGCGGCAATTAACTGATTTTTCGAGCTGTCTTAATCCACTCCTGACTTTGATTTGCTTTATTCGTCGCGGCGCGCCCAAGAACCTCGCGGCGCGGCAATGGCCTACAACTGACCATTTTGACAACTTAACACAACTATCGATTTATTCGACTTGTACACCTCGTTTACGCTTCCTATATTCGTTTAAACTTCGTCTTTAAGTCTCACATGACTTAACACTATCAAAACCCATGCATATACTTATACATGCATACATTCTCAAACGTAATATATAAATATATCTCGTATACATCAAGTTAACACTTTAAATCGTTTAATCACATAAACAAGCGAATTATAAACGTTCTAACGATTAAATAAGTACCTTAAGACACGTATGAAGAAAACGGGATGTTACAATTCTCTAGTTGGTTCGTGGACTAAAGCAATCACAACGATTGCATATAGCCACGTTATCTCTTGCGTCGATTTACATTTCTTGCATTTATAATCTTTCGTTCATTAAGCGGGTTAGTAATCTTGTAGAATTACTATCGGTGAGTGATCTTGTTGAATCACTTGTGTTGTTTGGGTCCTAATATCCTTACAGAACATTCATGGTTCAAAAGATGGAACTTGATCTTGAGACCCGTATACCGCTTGCCACGCTAGTCTTTCAACAACACCTCGACAAGGATCTTCCTCTCGCTTCTCTAACAAATAAGCGACATTCTTTTCAACATCACATTTTATTTGTGAGTATAATTTTCGCAAAAAATCTCTGTCATTTGACATATTTTCCATTCCTTTGGTTCTTATAGGCTTCCCGAACTTAAAGTATAGTCGACCCGGTATTTTAGGAAGAAAGATTGGTATATGAAATGGTTGATCTGCAAGCTCTCCTTTCATTCCCTCCCTGCATATCAATAGATAATATCCATAAACAATATACATTATTTGTCCTCATAGGCTCATACGTAAAATGCATGCAGTAAAAACCAAATTTGTGTGAATTTCAACAAGACTGCAACTATAGTAGTAATACCACCCAAATGGATGTCTAGAGTACTGTTTGGGTTATTAAATATAGTTTACAAGCTCATTGAAATGAAAAACATCAGTTTTTTATAACTCGTATTACTCGGCGAGTACTCGATGGTTGTAACTTGGGAGTACACGGTCAAGACTTGGTCAAACTCGGTCAAAACTCGGATTTTACTCGAAAAATTGGTTAAAACTCGGAAAAAACTCGGGATTACTCGAAAAAACAATTAAATTTGGTCAAAACTAGTCAAAGTCAAACTTGATCAACATCTGAGTTGCCAAGTATTCTCTAAAGTCCTGACCGAGTATTTCCCGACTAGAGATTTTTGCAACCTAGAAAATCACAAGTATTGTGAAGTAAATTCACCTCAAGTTCGTTCGACCTTTGTTATATTCATTCACCAACCAATCGAAGAAAAAAATTCGCTTCATGTCATTATAATCAATGTGTAGCTGTCAACAAAACAAAACAGATTATGAACACCAAGAAGATAACTTCAAGATTTAACTAGTTTAGTCAACTTCAAAAATCGAATTGCAACAAAGTAAATATCCATGACAAATTGATAATGAGTGTGTTCGTACGTCTAATATGTCATCCTCCCCAACTCCTCCATACGGTACAATAGTCGCCCCAAACCTCACTGCCATTCTTACAAATTCTTGTTTTTCAGGCCAAAACAACTTGCCAGCTTCACCCTGTTTTAACCAATAAAAGTAACCATAAAAGCAGGTGATTTAGTACTCTAAAACAAAAACAGAGTTATTCTTTGTAAGGAACGTATCTAAATTATTCACCTTACGATGCATAGCCTCTCGTATGCCACCAGGGTAAAGTAAAATGTGCTTCTTTCTTTGTAACGATGTGTAAAAGTTTCTTCCAGAAACAGGAATTGCTCCACCGACTTTAAGTAGATCGGTTAAGGGAATCATAAAAAAATTGAGGACGGGATTGATATGAAAAATTTCCGGGTGGGTTAAACCATGAAGCATGATTTTCTTTTCTCTCATAAACTCAGCAACAAGCGCGAAAACATCAAATGCGAGTAACATGTGATTCCCGACAATTAGTACGGGGCCTTCATTTGGAATCCCTGCAAGACCTCTCACTATCTTTCCGTCCTCCATCGTTGAAAACGTTACTGCATCTATGTAAAGGTGATAGTACCTATATCACATCATTCATTGGTTTCATGATATCACCATATACGATATTAAAAGTAAAAAAAAAAAAAAAAAAAAAAAAAAAAAACAGTAAGTTACTTTTTACTCCCACAATTCCAATACACAACTTAATAGTCTATTTCCACAAATAGTCAAGGAAAAAAGAGGTAAAGTTCTTTTATACCAAAAAGAGGTAAAGATCAGTACGGATACCGTACCGAAACTGAAAATACCGAAACCGAAATTTTTTGAAAACAAGAACCGAATACCGAACCGAATTAAGAAAACGGTACCGGTTCGGTACCGGTATTTTCGGTATATATAGCGAATGGAACCGAATTTTAGTTGCACCAAATTTGGATTGGCAACACTTGCCATAACATATGTTTGTTTCAGATTCTAGTTGCCCTATACGTTATGTTTTAGTACGCTCTTCCGTCAAAGTACGAGGTTGTATTGGTGATATTAAAAGCAAAAATAAACAATAAAGAAAATTTAATCTGAAAAAGTTGTATAACGTTTAGTGCATATATATGTATATACGATCCACATATATTATGTTTGCAACAATCCACATATATTATGTTTGCAACAATGCTAATTGTAGACAGTAGACTAGTAGTAGATACAGAGTAACATAGTGCGTTTATATTTGTTTCACGAGATATTAACCCGTGGCAAATTGATTGTTGCTAAATTTCTATCTAAAAATTGTGATTGTGCAAGTGTGGTGGCTTAAAGGATCTCTTAATATATGTTATGCTCTCAAAAGTGAATTTATGCTTACAAAAGTTTTAACGATATATTTGCTGCTATGTTCCGAAATATGAAGAAGACCTATGTAGTTTTCATAATTCAGTACCAAAATCGGTTTCCCCATACCAAACCGGTACCGAAACCGAATTCTTCCAAAACCAAGAACCGAAACCTAATTCCTGTCGGTACGGTTTTCGGTACCGGTACTGGTTCGGTTTCGGTTTTTCAGGATTTTTGCTCATCCCTATGTACGACAAAAATATATGTAAAAATTAAGGAATAAAACTGGACTAGTAAACAAAAAGTACTGATCATTGCTACTACTTACCACTTTTCCACTAGCGAGGTTTTAAACTCTTCATCACTTGGAGGCAAAAAGTCCTTGAAGATATCGAACTTTGAAAAACGGCGGTACATCTGATTAGATCTCATAGTAGCAAGCAAGTTAGCACCATTCTCCTGCACTGAAAAAAAATGACATTATTGCTTTAAAAATAACAATTTATCGAGAAAAACCCAACGGTAGAAGATATCAGTACCAATAGTATAGTGTGCCCGTTATCTTCAAACACACGTACATTGCAGTGTTTTATCAATCTTGAAAGCCTATGGGCTTCATCTTTGCTTGGCATGAGTTTATCATTGCCACTGAAATGAATACAGATGTAATGAAACTATTAACTATGGGACCAAGGGAGTGGATATATAATAAAGAAAAAACAAATGATGATCTGCATAAGGCGAAGAAAAAGAAAGAAAGAAAGAAAGAAACCTAGCAAGCACTAATACTTGAGCGACAATAGTATGTAGTCGAGAATTAGCATAATCAGCAGCTGATTTAAGTAGCTTTAATCTCCATGTAAGAGTGTCTTTTGGTAATACTCTAGCCACCACCTATTAGCGAAACGTATAAAATGAAGACATGGAAAATTAAATTAAGCATAACTGTTACATCTATATTCATCACTCAATCAATTAATTAATTGTATTTTATATTCCAAACCACCATAGCTATTCTCATCCCTTCAATTTATAGACCTTCATAAGCAGTAGTTGAGAATTGGTAAAGTAAATTCATTGTCATTCTTTATGAATTTATAGAAAACTTCTTCAATTCTTGTATACATAGAGGTGATTTGGCATTTATAGAACCCATTTATCTTATCGGAAGCAAAAATAATACCCTGTCTGTCCCAAGGGTGTATACTTTGACAATGCACATAGTTTCTAAATGTGCAATCATTACCCGTTCAAGGTTGCAAAAATCACTACTTGGGGTACTTGGTCGCGACTTTATAGAGAGTAATCGGCAACTCGGAGAGTACTAGGGGTAAGTAATAGGATGTTGACCAAGTTTGACTTTGACCGAGTTTTGACTGGTTTTCCCGAACTTTGGCTGAGTAATCCTGGTTGTTTGCCGAGTATTCCCCGTTGATTGAGTACTGAGCAATCACTCGGCCCGAACCTTTAACCGAGTACGCGAAGATTTTTTCGGAGTTCTGCAACCTTGACCCATTTACCATTCAGAAGCTTTTTTGGTTTGTTTATACCGAACAAACACTTAGTTTGGAGCAACGGATTGCAACGCACACATTATAAAAGTTTTATACGTCTTTGGACAGGAGCAAGATGGGCAACAGCCCAGGGCCCAAAAATTTAGAAGGGCCAAAAATTTAAATATATATTTTTCTCAAAATAGGCAATTAAATTAAATTAAAAATTGTCAATTAAAGTTGTATTACTATAATTTTAAATTGTTAAATGCATTGTAAGTAACAAATATATAAATTTTAGTATTATCTTTTAGTATGTATAAAAAATTAAACTTGTATGAGGGTTCATATTTATTTCGCCCAGGGCCTACTAAATTGTTGAGACGACCCTATATAAAACTGGATATAAAGAGTCCTAAAATTTCCTCTACTAAAATGGGTTTTGATGTTGCTAAAAATGTAAAAGCTGATCAAGATGGTTCTTACAGAAAGAAGTGGTAAATCTTTACAAATATTTCCAGGAAATTGCCAAACAGATTGCAAATCATTTACATCATATGTCTTAACCATTAACATCCTTATATAATCACCTGAAATATAAAGAGAAAGTAAAAAAATGCTCCTCTACTTTGTTACCATTCAGATACATATTATTACAAGAATAAAGGCATTAACAGTCAAACATCAAACATAAAACCTACCAAAAAGAGGACTGATGGCATAAGGAAACATCCCATAATGTTCCTCAGGCAAGGCCGTCACGAGGGATGATAAATGTTGCATCATTGACCTATTATACGATGTTGCTGAAATCGATACAATAAAAGTTACTACTGACATGCATAAAGTAATGTAGTCGAATTAATTAAAATAAAATGTGTAAAAGTTCGCATCACCCACACACACAAAAATTAAAGTCCTACCTGGATTTGCAAGGACAAGTATTAAGTCAACTGTAGGATTTCGAGCAGCTACTGCAAGTGCTAACGTTCCTCCAAAACACTCACCCAGCAAATAAATTGGCTTATTTGGGGACAATTTGTGCTCACTCATCACAGTTTCTTCAACAATTCTAAGCAAACCTTCAAGATGATCAAAATGCATATTATTACTTGCTAACTAGATACGGAACAGGTGCAACTTTACGTGTTTGAATAAGACTTTTTGAAGGTCGTATAAAATACTAGTTCTGTGAACTTTCAAAAAAAAGTTAGAAGGTTTTCCCTGTTCGGGTGAGTAATCCGACCCCATACTCTGATGTACGCAGCCCAGCAGGATTACTCCCTGGCTGTTTCCAACCCATCCCTGACCATCACTAAATATTTGCCCTATACGGGATTCGAATCGGAGACCTCTTGCAAGGAACTCAGAGCCCCAACCACTGGGCTATCTATGAACTTTCAAGCGACATAAAAAATAGTTCAGCATAAATGCAAGATAAGATATATGATAACCTTCTAAAGGTGTTCGGTCCCATACTGGAATGTGCAAGCATTGAACTTGAAAAACCCTGGCATCAATAAAAATCGCAGTTAATAAAAAAACAATATTTCTCTCTTACATATCAAAATAACTAATTACAAAAAATTATAGAACAAGTGCAACTCACTTTCCAAGAGCTTTCTCATGCACAACAAGGCCGGCTCCAGTCCCATCGATTCCTAACAAACGTAATGTTAGAAACTTAATTGAAAACACAATCTGTAACTGTTAAGCGAGTAAGACAGATTCAAACATATTTTGATCAATTTGAGTTAAGTAGTAACCAGACAAAGTCACAAAGATGCACACATAATTTTTCAATTTGTGCAACACAATAACACCAATTACCAGGTAAATACAAAAGAAGTGGTGAATCTTTTAATGATTTGCCACATGCGATGGGACAAAACCACCTAGGCGGCCCTCCATCATTCCTAATCAAATCCATGGCTATTTCGGTGCAGTCCCTCATGGTTCGAGTCCCATAACCATCGTCCCAAAATGGTTTCAGCTCTTCAAGATCATCTTGCACACACGTAGCTACATTGGTACCCTTCTTATTAGCATAAGAAACACCACTCATCCTAACCGATTCTTGTGATAATACTCCAAAATTCAGACCAAATACACGTGTAGGCAGCGTAAGGTTCTCTTTTAAGCTAATAATGGGCGATAACGCAACACTTGAACTGCTCGGAATTAAGGCCATTATGGAATACTTGCAAAAAAAATCGGTCCGCAAATTAATGAAAAGTACTAATCAACTTTTCTACTTGGATACAAATTGTGTTAGAGATCATTTTTTGCCATGGTAAGTTCAAAATTGTAACTAAACAAGTATATGAAACCCCAACAAAAAAGGAACCAGTTACGTATTTAACTAACCTTAAAACCACATGAAATGAGGGTTTCATGCATCATCTCATATGAATGACACATAGATATTATACAATAATAATATTGCATAAGACAAAATACTACTAGAAAACCAAAGCTACAATTTTGCTAATAGAACCAACCTAAGAAACTATATATGAACAACCAACACTAACATTAGTAGATTTTACAACTTAGATAATTTCCACTTTCATTTACCCTAATATATTTTTTAAGTGTTTAACTGTTAGTTTTTATACTTATTTATTAAACTAAAAAGATTAAGAAAACTGTATGAGCTCTTAATGCCATATGTTTTGGTATCTTCAAAACAGACCAACAATGTTTTAAGCACAAATTGTTACTAGCAACAACAGTTCCAATTTATATCTACAGAATTATAGACGAATTAGTTCAAGGGGTCGCTGAATCACCTGTAT
The DNA here is from genome assembly GCF_046630445.1 of Rutidosis leptorrhynchoides. Classification (NCBI taxonomy): domain Eukaryota; kingdom Viridiplantae; phylum Streptophyta; class Magnoliopsida; order Asterales; family Asteraceae; genus Rutidosis; species Rutidosis leptorrhynchoides. The sequence continues at coordinate 156,823,337 of NC_092334.1, forward strand.
GTTTGAAAGCAGAATAATCTGTGTGTACGGTTAAATGCGCTCTAGGTGTTAGTTAAAATGTCTATATTAGTGATTTATGTTTATCATATAGTTATTGTTGTTAATGTTAATAAATGTTTGTATTGTTCGCGATATGGATTAAAATGCTCGATCAATAATTTATATGAGATTGCATTTAATACTTCATTTTGATATTCAAACATATTAAAAATGGATTCAAAATACAGCTTAATGGCCTTAACTTCGAAATACAGACATGTTACCTTTGATCATGTAAAATACATTAGTTGACTAGTCAAACTTACAAATGTGAGCAAAGAAAATGTGACTTATATCGATTGCTTTAAGTTCATTGATCGAATGATGGGATTTGATCTAACGATCCATAAGTCATTAGCCAAAAAAACCTCTCAACCAAACCTCTGTAAGGATCCTCTTCTCGCTTTTTTAACAGATAATTTGTATGCTCTTCAAAATCACAATTTATCTGTGAATACAATTTCTGCAAATAATCTTTATCATGCAAAATATTTTCGTTCCCTTTTGTTTTTATGGGCTTCGCGAACAAATAGTAAAGTCGGCTATGTATCTTTGGCAATAAAATCGGAAAATGAAGTTCTTGTTTAGAAATTTCTTCACTCATCCCCTTCCTGTCATCAAAGAATATGAATAGTAAGCATTAAACAAAGTAAATGTATCAATGAGATCACTATATAGTACATATACCTGAATTATCATTGGTATTTAAATTTAAATTATAATTATAATAATATAGAAGTGGTAAAACGGGTGGGTACATTTAGGCATGTTGGGTAACAAGTCAAAGTGGATTGGGTAAGTTGACTTGCAAAAACTTTTCAGATTTGGTGCATATTATCCTACTAAAATAACTTAACATAGCCGTTATATAATTAAACATAACCCAAATCAACCCAATTTCTCACAAATGGGAGTATATAGCATGCATTTCTAACCCTTCGGACAATTTTGTTAAAATGAAAATAAAATGTAAAAGTTGTTTAATAAGATCACCTCAAGTTTGTTTTCCCTTGATTGAACTCATTCACCATCTGATGGAGAAAACTGAATCTCTTAATTTTTTCATAATCAACAATTAACTGGCAACATATTCGATTAACACCACCAACTTAAATTAGATATTAGATGTATTGAGTATGGTGTGAATAAAACGAGCTTGATTGACTTCAAATATCAAGTACAATGGTAAAGTGTACATGTGTGTTCTTACTTCTGATATTTCATCTTCCCCAACAACTACAAATGGTATAATGGTTGCCCCATATTTTACTGACATTCTTAACAATTCTTGTGGACTGCCCTGTCAATCACAAACATAATTTAATTATTAGAATTAAAAAAAAAAAAAATTAAAAAAAAGGAAAAAAAAAAAAAAAAAACAAACACTCTTTCAGAAAGAAAAAAAACATGCAACAGACCTTACGATGGAAAATGTCACGTGCACCACCAGGGTAAAGTAAGATGTATGATTTTCTTAATAACAATTTAAGAAGGTTTTTTGCAGATATCGAAATTGCACCGAATAGCTTCATAATATAATCATCTTCAAAGTTGAATGGAACAGTTTCTGGGTGGGTTAAAGCATGCACCACAACTCCCTTTTCTCTCAAAAATTCCAAAGCAAATGAAATAATCTCGAATCCCCGTAACGTGCGATTACTAACGATCAGTACAGGGCCTTCATCTGGGATCCCTTCAAGACCTCTTACTATCTTTCCATCCTCCATTGTTGAAAACATTGTTGCACCCGTAAAAAGTCGGTAACACCTGTGTTGCACCATATCAAATTTGTTATGTAAGACATAATTACATAATTAGTATGATGTAAAAAATAAAAAATGATACCAAGTCTCCATTGGAGTTTTCTTGAACTCTGTAATACTAGGAGGCAAAAAGTCTTCTACATGATCATGTTTCGAGAAACGGCGATATGTGTGGGTAGTTTTGATAGTGGACAACAATTGAACACCACTCTCCTACACCAAAGAAAAGGGCATTATTGTAATATTGTTGTATTGCAGTACTTAAAGAAAAAGGGTTGACGTTACTATTTGTGATAGATACCAATAGGATTGTGTGTCCATTATCCTCAAAGACACGTATTTTGCAGCGTTTAATTATTCTTGAAAGCCTATGAGCCTCATTTATACTTGGTAAGAACATATCCTTGCCACTATTTACACAAAATAACAGACAAGTTTAAGCGCTGTAATTCGTTAATTAACGATCACGATAAATTAGTATGGAGAAAGAATGAAACCTAGCAAGGATTAGTAGTTGAGCTGTAATAGCAAAGAGACGAGAATTAGCATAATCAGCTGCTAATTCAGCTAGTTTTAACCGCCATTCAAGAGTTTCTTTAGGAAAAATATTGAGCATTAGCTGTCAAAATAAAATATTTAAATGATAACGGTCGGTTAACTTAACGTTAAAAAACGGTTAGCAGGTCGGTTAATTGAACGGTAAAAAAAAGGTGAACGGTCGGACAATTAAACATTACAAAAAATTAAGGAAAGAAAAAAGAAGGGGAAAAGGGAAGTTAAAAAAAAGTAACAGAAATATAATTTAAAAAGGTTTTTTTATAAAAAAAAAAAGGTTTACGAAAATACCCCCAAATTTGAGGGTATTATTGGTAATAGATTACCATATATTATTAGGGAGAATTAATAATTTATTTAAACACATGCACACATGAAACGTGTGCAAGGTTGCTAAAATCGCCACTGGGGAAGTACTCGGACGTTGACCAAGTTAAACTTTGACTGCTTTTAACCAAGTTCTAACCGATTTTCCGAGTAATCCCGAATTCTGGTCGAGTTTTAACCAATTTTCCAAGTAATTCCGAATTTTGACCAAGTTTGACCTAGTACTCGCCGAGTTGTAAAACCCGAGAAATCGACTAGTAATTCCAAGTTCTGCAATAGTTCACGTGTGTGTGTGCGCGCGAGACAAACTGTTGAAAGTGGTTCTTACATGAAAAAGTGGTAAATCTTCTACACAACGTCGAAACAATTGCAAAAACGATGGTGAATCATTTGGACCATCCATTCCAACAATTTCCATTTTTAAATAATCACCTGAAAACTGAATGAATAAATAAAATATATATAGAATATGTTACATATATTCTAGCAAATGGTTACTTTAACCTACATACCCATTAAATTGGTCATGAGAAAACGTTTAATTCCATAAAGTTCATTGGGCCGAAGGTTCACTATCCCGTTTATAGCGTGCAAATACGACCTCTGATATGAAGTAGCTGAAAACGATACATATAGTTCGTATATAAACATGGTCAAACTTAAAAGAAATTAAATTAAAATAGCACCCAAAGAAAAGAAAAAAAGTCAACCTGGGTTTGCTAGTACGAGTATTAAGTCAATTGTAGGATTTCGAGCAGCGACTGAAAGTGCTAAAGCCCCACCAAAAGACTCTCCAAGTATATAAATTGGCTTATTTGGAGATAAAGTGTGCTCAATCCTCACAGTTTCTTCCACAAATTCAATCAAGCCTTAATACAAATTAGGTTGTTTATGAAAATACATTACACTAAAGTTTGCTAAATTTGCATCTTTAAAAAAAGAGAATTGGTGTCTGACATCAATCTATATTCGATGGTGTAAAATTGATTATTCAGTGCAGAAGGCTGGCTACAAATTTACATGTTGAAGAAAGGATCAAACAAAACCAGAGTAAAAAGATAAACACAAGTGAAGACATCAACAACCTTTTAATGGTGTTCGATCCCACACGGGAATATGTAAACATTGAACATGAAAGACCCTGTCATTAAAATTAAAAATAAGGATCAATAAGAATGTATGCATTTAAAAGATAATATTTGAAACATATTATTAAACTAGTGTGAATCAATCAAATTTTTTAATGTAATTTACACATTGTGTATACGGATAAGTTTTTAGGGGACATTGTATAGTAGCTCATTTTTCTGAAATCTCTGCAATTTTCATGGATGTTTGGCGACACGAACATACATTCGTTATTAAATAATTTATATAACCCTATTAGAAATAAGTCATATAACACAATATTTAATTTAATTTAATGCTCAAACAGTTGATATATGAGCAATTGCAAATTTAAAACTCACTTTCCAAGAGCTTTTTCATGGACAACAAGGCCAGCACCGGTCCCATCTATTCCTACACAAAGTGTCACTCCATATAAGAACATAGCAAAAGACCGTTTAGGAATAACAATGAAAAAAATATATAAGCATAAATACTGATACATAATTAATATTCATCATGAATTAATTTGTGTAATGACGAATACATTATTATGTACCAATCAAACACCATTTACCAGGTAAATATAAGAGAACTGGTGAATCAGATAATGGTTTGCCACATGAAACAGGGCAAAACCACCTAGGGGGCCCACCATCACTTTTTATTAAATCCATGGATAGACTAATGCCATCCCTCTGTGTTTGTGACCCATAACCATCATCCCACAAAGGTTTCAACTCATTTTTTATATTCATTTTTCCACCACCTTTAAAACAACCTTTATTGATTTTAACTGAACGCAACCTATGGTTCATGTTAAGAGCAAAAAGGTTTGACAATGGAAAACTTGAATTGCTTGTAATTATGGGCATTGTAGACAACTTCCACAAACAATAATCAAATTCAAAATCAAGATTCTTCTTTATGCATGAAGATTTCAGACAAGTTTATATGTGTATACGTTTTTAACTAACTAATAAGAAACCCAAAAGGAGAGTGCAAGTAACGTATACAAATGAACTAGGGAACATAATGAAACGTGGGTTTTGTGTATCATTCAATATGTATGACATAAGAACAGGGCCGGTCCTGAGAATTTAGGGGCCTAGTGCGATGTGAAAAAAAAGGCCCTTAGGCCCCACAACAAACAATATAAGCTATTTAGAAAAACGACAACTAACGTTAAATCTATACGTTCAGGGTCAAGGTTTGAATTTAAAATTTTTTAATAGCATCATATTCATTTTACAAAGAATCATCACGTTGGTTAAAGTTAAGTTCTATTATTACTATATAGGAAAAAGATGAATGAAAAAAAGTGAGCATATGTATATATGAGATACAATGGGAGAAGTATCCCACATCGATACACAGCCTATATTTTGTTCTCTTTAAATAGACTAGAAGTAAGAAACAATGTGTATTCTGTTAAACAACTAATAGTTACTTGGGCTGGATGTATGTTTTATTTTGGGCTAGTATAATTATATTTGTAAAAATTGGATCGTAAGCTCAAAACTATATGTATATGTATGAGCCCGTGAAATAAATGGGCCCCCTAAAAGCATGGGCCCCGTTCAAATGAACGGGTTGCACCACCTTTGGGCCGGCCATGCATAAGAAATATCATTACATGTAGTAAGTAGGTAAAAAGTAGATATAAGAATCTGAACCTGGAAATCTACTATTGAATTACTATTACTATTCAACAAATAACAGGAACATAGTAATTAACATATATATAAAACTTCTCTATTTTCCCGAAATTTTTGAATGACGAATTTGACGGCACGTAAGAGTCTGTAAGACGAAAAAGTTGATTTTTTGTCAGAGGCGTAATTTTACAAAATTCTTATTGATGGCATCGGACCAGAATTCAATGACCAAAACCAGGGAATTGAAAAATAAAGACATTCAGTTTCGAAAGTTGATAGCTAACCTGACCTTTAAGAGTTCTTGAATCCAGCATTAACCAATCATTTCATTATTGGTTAAACAAGATAACAACCAGGGGCGAAAATATGTTGGGGGCAGGAGGCACCTCCCCAGTGGATTTGCAATTTTTTAGTGCAAAAATTTTGAATTTTTCGATTTTGCCCAAAAGTCTCCATATTGGGGCACCATATTTTGCTCAAAAACATCCATATTTTGCCAAAAACCTCCATATATTGCCTAAAAAAGTTGTTACGCTTTTAAAAAAGTTTTCACCCCCGGTGAAAAAAAATTCTACTTCCTCCGCTGATAACAACGCTTACTCTATAGCCCCGCCCTTCTTTGAAGTTTCTAGTGTTATCCCGCCTTCGAACATAATGTTAGTGTATATGTTTGTATACATTGTATATTATAGATAGGCTCAACTGTATTATCGGCTCATCAAAGCCCACTAGATGTATTATATATACATGTGTAATGTCATTTGTATATTCAAGGGAAAATCCCACCAAACATGGTATCAGAAGAATTTTCCTGGACCATTACATCCTCTCTCCTATAATATCTCATTCCAATTTATTTACCAAAAATCTCTCCATATCACACGTATCCTACCAAATTTTCTAAATATCACCAATATCTTTGCTTGCTATTCTCACTCAATCATATCAATCAAATCTTCCTTCATCTTTTCTTGACTTGTAAAAATAAAAAAATAAAAAAATAAAAAATAAAAATCACTCTCACCATTCTTCTGCAATAGTAAAATCTTCATAATCACCATCGTTCTTTTGTTTCTTCTTCAATATTATCTATACTTTTCAGCATGACTGGTTCATCTACACCACCATCAACCACCATACCACTTCACAAAGCTTACAGTGTAACAAATATTAAATCTCATATTCCGCTCATCTTGAATCTCGACCATCTCAATTATGATGCTTGGACCGATCTGTTTGAAACTCATTGCATCGGGTTCGATGTCATCGATCATATTGATGACACTTACGATAACCAAACTCGTCCCACCGATCCCGAATGGGTAAAACTCGACTCTATTGTACGGATGTGGATATATAGCACTATTGCTCCTGAAGTGCTAGAAAACATCCATGAGAAGAAAAGTACTGCTCGGGCAACGTGGTTAAATCTTGAGACCCTGTTTCGGACAAACAAAGATTCTACCGCCTTCCAAATCGAACACGATCTCCGCAATATTACTCTCGGTGACATGTCTGTTAAAGACTACTGCACGAAAATAAAGTCTATCTCCGACCTCCTCAAAAATATTGGTGAACCCATTTCTGATAAAAATCTTGTCGCGTACACACTTCAAGGTTTACCTCGTAAATGGAATGGTGTTACTCGTGCCATTCGCCTTCGAGAAAAACAACCAACGTGGATACAAACTCGGGCTATTCTGCTTAGTGAAGAATCGAAAATTGATGATACCCGTTCTTCTATGATTAATTCGTCGTCTCCTAATGTTTTAATTGCATCTTCGGTAAACAATGAAAACCGTGGTAATGGGCGGCGAGTTGATCGTCGTGGTGGTGGCCGTAGAAATGACCGTCGTCAACCACCATTTTTGGGCCAATATGGGTGGGTTTACGTACCTCCACCACCACGTTCATCAAATGGTCATTCATCGTCCTTTGCTCATCCACAGACCGTGAAAAATTTTAATGTTGGTAATGCTTGGGCTCAATCATCTACTGGTGGATTGTTGGGTCATTCCCCCTCAAATAGTGCAAGGCCAAATGCACATCCCACTTACGGTTACAATCAAAATTATCCAATTCAAACAAATAAGAAGCAAGCTGCTTCTTTTCTCACTAGTGACCAACACAGCAGGCCCCATTTGCACTTAATGGATCACCACAACAAACTTTTGGGCCTATTTTTGGAGCTGGGCAGCCCACATCACAATGGACTTAGCCCGCTAAAAATGATCAGCCCACTACTTTACCCTATTTATTTAATACATGTGTGTTCTTACTTCTGATATTTCATCTTCCCCAACAACTACAAATGGTATAATGGTTGCCCCATATTTTACTGACATTCTTAACAATTCTTGTGGACTGCCCTGTCAATCACAAACATAATTTAATTATTAGAATTAAAAAAAAAAAAAAAATTAAAAAAAAGGAAAAAAAAAAAAAAACAAACACTCTTTCAGAAAGAAAAAAAACATGCAACAGACCTTACGATGGAAAATGTCACGTGCACCACCAGGGTAAAGTAAGATGTATGATTTTCTTAATAACAATTTAAGAAGGTTTTTTGCAGATATCGAAATTGCACCGAATAGCTTCATAATATAATCATCTTCAAAGTTGAATGGAACAGTTTCTGGGTGGGTTAAAGCATGCACCACAACTCCCTTTTCTCTCAAAAATTCCAAAGCAAATGAAATAATCTCGAATCCCCGTAACGTGCGATTACTAACGATCAGTACAGGGCCTTCATCTGGGATCCCTTCAAGACCTCTTACTATCTTTCCATCCTCCATTGTTGAAAACATTGTTGCACCCGTAAAAAGTCGGTAACACCTGTGTTGCACCATATCAAATTTGTTATGTAAGACATAATTACATAATTAGTATGATGTAAAAAATAAAAAATGATACCAAGTCTCCATTGGAGTTTTCTTGAACTCTGTAATACTAGGAGGCAAAAAGTCTTCTACATGATCATGTTTCGAGAAACGGCGATATGTGTGGGTAGTTTTGATAGTGGACAACAATTGAACACCACTCTCCTACACCAAAGAAAAGGGCATTATTGTAATATTGTTGTATTGCAGTACTTAAAGAAAAAGGGTTGACGTTACTATTTGTGATAGATACCAATAGGATTGTGTGTCCATTATCCTCAAAGACACGTATTTTGCAGCGTTTAATTATTCTTGAAAGCCTATGAGCCTCATTTATACTTGGTAAGAACATATCCTTGCCACTATTTACACAAAATAACAGACAAGTTTAAGCGCTGTAATTCGTTAATTAACGATCACGATAAATTAGTATGGAGAAAGAATGAAACCTAGCAAGGATTAGTAGTTGAGCTGTAATAGCAAAGAGACGAGAATTAGCATAATCAGCTGCTAATTCAGCTAGTTTTAACCGCCATTCAAGAGTTTCTTTAGGAAAAATATTGAGCATTAGCTGTCAAAATAAATAAAATATTTAAATGATAACGGTCGGTTAACTTAACGTTAAAAACGGTTAACAGGTCGGTTAATTGAACGGTAAAAAAAAGGTGAACGGTCGGACAATTAAACATTACAAAAAATTAAGGAAAGAAAAAAAGAAGGGGAAAAGGGAAGTTAAAAAAAGTAACAGAAATATAATTTAAAAAGGCTTTTATAAAAATAAAAATAAAAAGGTTTACCAAAATACCCCCAAATTTAAGGGTATTATTGGTAATAGATTACCATATATTATTAGGGAGAATTAATAATTTATTTAAACACATGCACACATGAAACGTGTGCAAGGTTGCTAAAATCGCCACCGAGGAAGTACTCGGACGTTGACCAAGTTAAACTTTGACTGCTTTTGACCAAGTTCTAACCGATTTTCCGAGTAATCCCGAATTCTGGCCGAGTTTTAACCAATTTTCTAAGTAATTCCGAATTTTGACCAAGTTTGACCGAGTTTGACCTAGTACTCGCCGAGTTGTAAAACTCGAGAAATCGCCTAGTAATTCCAAGTTCTGCAATAGTTCACGTGTGTGTGTGTGTGTGTGTGTATCAAACAGTTGAAAGTGGTTCTTACATGAAAAAGTGGTAAATCTTCTACACAACGTCGAAACAATTGCAAAAACGATGGTGAATCATTTGGACCATCCATTTCAACAATTTCCATTTTTAAATAATCACCTGAAAACTGAATGAATAAATAAAATATATATAGAATATTGTTGGAAAAATAATCTGATGAGTCAAAAACATTTTGCAGGTTTTTAGAATCTGAAGTTGTAGAGTCTGAAGTTGCAGACTCTGATATTTGGTGAAGTCAACGTTTTGGTTTTCTTGGTAGCTAAGATAAGGAGGATTTTGGAGATATGTTTAAATATTTAGAAGATACGTTTTGATTCTGTCTTATCTCCAGAAGATAAACTTTTGAAGTGATTTAAATATTTGTTAAGTTTAGAGTTTATCTTTTCCTTATTATTAGTGAAGTTGTTTAGGAAACCAAATCTTCAGATTTGATTTTAAAACTGTATAAATAGAGGCTACGGTTTAGCCTTGTAATGCATCTTTTGCACGATTAATATTATCTTTCATATATCTTCATATCGTGTTCTCTCAATTATTGTTCTTATAATTCATATTTATTATTCAATTGAGAGTCTGGTGTTCATAGATCAAATACTGTGAACTAATAACTGGTATCAGAGCGGGAAAGGTGTAAATCCATTCTTGGTAATCTTTTAAAACGATCCATATATTGATCAAGATGTCTACCAGTACCATTCCAACCCCAGTTATGGCTGGAAAAGGTGTGCCAATATTCGATGGCACAGACTTTGCAACATGGAAACTGAAAGTTCTTTGATTTTTGGGTTCCATTCATGAAGATGCTGAGCAAGTTATCACAACATGACCTATTATTCCTGGTGCAATGGTTGATGCTGTTCCTGCCACAGATACTGTTGCTGCACAACCTGCTTACTTTCGTGAAACTCCAAGAGATAGATGGACAGAAGCACAAGCCATTAAATTTAAGCTTGATAGTAAGATAAGAAGTATTATAGGTAACGATGTTACTGTTCCAATTCTAAGAAAGATCAGCCATGCCAAGACTGCTAAAGCTATGTGGGATCTTTTGCTTAATGACTATGAAGGAGTCACAGTTGTTAAGACTCAGAAGAAGAAGAATCTGGTAAGATGTTATGAAAACTTTGCTGCTCAACCTAAAGAATCTTTGAGTGATCTCCATTCAAGATTTCAGGTTCTAATTAATGATCTTGGAAGTGTTGGCGTAGAGAAAACACAACAGGTATTGTGTCAAAAGTTCATTGAATTGCTACCTTCAAATTTTGAATCTGTAATTACCTCTATGGTAATTAGTGAGAAGATAGACAATTATGAGTTGAGTGAACTGTTTGGCATACTGTCAAACTTTGAGGAATCACAATTAAAGAACAGGATCAATGCTAAGAAGATTGTTAAAGATCCAGAAGCTGCATTAGTGGCTACCACAAAGAAGAACAAGCAATTATTCTCTAGTTACTCTAGCAAGGTTGAATCTGAAAGTGATGAAACTTCTGATGATGATAGTGATTCTGATGAAGATGAGGAGATACAAGATTTGGAAGGTCAGGTGGCTCTTTTGACCCAAAGGATTGAGCAGAAAATGTTTGGTTATAAGAAGGGTAAAGGTAAGAGTACTTTTGATCCAAAGAAAGCTAAATGCTTTAAATGTGGCAAGATAGGACACATAGCTGCTGATTGCTGGTCTAAGGGTGAAGGAGGTTCAAATACCAACAAGTCTGTTGACAAAGCAAGAAAGTATAAGCTCAAGTACATGAAGTTAAAGAGTGAGGCAGAAAAGTCAAAGAACAAAGAACGGGAAAAGGCTTTGTACACAGAAGCATGGGAAGATGAAGACTCATCATCTGATGAGGAAGAGGATAAGTGTCTTATGGCTATAATTGATGGTAGTTCTAGCAAGTTTGAGGAAGATCTGAAAGCTATTGAGAAGATGGATAAAGACTCTACTTGTAATAAAGTTTCTGCTTATAAGGTACAAAACTTTGTGAACTATCTTGATAATGAAAAAGTGAGAATGTTTCAGTACTTGTTGCTTGACTTTCAATGGTGTTTAGATGATATTGATAGATTAAGAACACAAATTTTTGATCTTTAAAATACCATCAAAAACAAAGATGCTGAAATTAAAGAATTGAAAAAATGTGAGGCAAAACTTGACACTTATAAAATGGCATACACAGAAGAAACTAAAAGGTTAAATACAGAATTAGGAAGATCAATGAAAAGGTCAAATCACTATGAAACAATTTGTAAATCTTGGTGTGTTTCTTCCAAAAAGAATTCTGATGCTATTGCCAAACAAATTCCAAATGATGTCAAAGCTATACTAGGTGAAAACTACATATTAAATAATAATGTGGAAGTTGATCCTAGTGTATTCAAACCTGACATTTTACCAAACACTTTTGTAAAATTTGATGGTGACAAAAAGATTTTAACTAATGCTTTTGTAAGATCATTAGATCCTGTTGAACCCTCAGAGACTATAATACTTGAAAGCAGGAATCCACTAGAGTCTGAACTTTTGAAACCTTCAGACTCTAACAGTTTAGTCTCTAAAAGTGAAAGTGTATGTTCTGACCTAGAGTCTGACACCCAAGAGTCAAGTACTAAAAGTGATTCTGAATCATCCTCTGATAGTGACACTTGTCCAGATCCGATAAGGTTAACTAAGAGAAGGTCAAAACAAGCTAAGACTATTCAAAAACTCAAAAAGAGAATTTCAAAACTCAATGAAAAATTAAAAAGTCAAGAAAAATTCTCTAAAACATCTTGTTTTCCTGAGAAAATTAAGAAGGTATGGAAACCTAAAGTTTGTGAAAATGTTTTGAAAACAGTTAAGGACAAGTTGATTTGGATTGGGAACAAAGCTTTTGTTTAGAGAGTGAAGAGCACTCCAACTGAACCCACTGAAAATTGGGTTCCCCTTTAAAACTAACCATTCTCTTTTACTTGTGTCTTGTGTAGCAGGGTAATATGTGGTATTTGGACAGTGGTTGCTCAAGACACATGAGTGGATGCAAAGAGCATCTTGTAGGGTTTGTAGAAGAAAAGGGTCCTTCTGTAAGATATGGTGATAATTCAGTTGCAAAGACTATTGGTTATGGTACTGTTGAAGCTGGAAGTGTTTCATTTAAGAAAGTTGCTTTACTTGAAGGGTTGAAGCATAATCTGTTAAGTGTGAGTCAAATTGCTGATGAAGATTGTGAGATCAGATTAAGAAAGAAAGCTGGTATTATTTATGATCCTAAAGGAAGACCAACACTTGTAACCTGGAGATTTCAAAATGTGTATATGCTGGATTTAGATTCTGTTGATGCTGGAATAGAAACATGTTTGTACTCTCAGACTGTTCCTGAACTTAATTGGCTCTGGCACAAAAGGTTATCTCATCTCAATTTCAAAAACATTAATGAGCTTTCCAAAAAGAAGCTTGTAAGAGGTTTGCCTCAACAACTTTTCAAGAAAGATAAACCTTGTTCTGCTTGTATTATGGGTAAACAGACCAAAACAAAGTTTCTCTCAAAAATCCTAGCTACTATTAATGATCCACTTCATATGCTACACATGGATCTGTTTGGTCCAATGAACACTAGTAGTCTGGGTGGGAAAAGATATACTCTGATAATTGTTGATGAGTATTCTAGGTTTACTTGGGTTATTTTCTTAGCTGCAAAAAGTGATGCTCCTGAAGAAATTATCAATTTAATCAAGAGAGAGCAGGTTCAAAAAGGTGTTCTTGTTAAACAATTGAGAAGTGATCATGGTACTGAGTTCAAGAATGTTACATTAATCGAATTTTGTGAAGAGTCTGGAATTGGTCAAAATTTCTCTGCTGTTAGAACTCCACAACAAAATGGAGTTGCTGAAAGAAGAAATAGAACCCTTATTGAAGCAGCCAGAACCATGTTATGTCAATTAAATGTTGTACTAAGGTTCTGGGCAGAAGCAGTTAATACATCATGTTTTACTCAAAACATATCCTTGATTGTGAAGAAACATGGCAAAACTCCCTATGAGTTATACCATAAAAAGGTGCCTACTATTCATTACTTCCATGTATTTGGGTGTAAGTGCTATATTTTAAATCAAAGAGATCAGCTTGAAAAGATGAGGCCAAAATCTGATGAAGGTGTGTTCATGGGATATTCTTCTGTATCTAAAGCTTATAGAGTATATAATCAGAGGAGAATGAAGATTGAAGAATCCATTAATGTTTCTTTTGATGAAAGTTCTATAGAAATGGATCAGTCATCCAGCACTGAGCAATCTGCACTTGGTGAATTGTCAAATTTAATTTCTGGAAACAGTGTTCAGACTCTAGATTCAGAGTCTGAGTCTGATGAACCTAATTTGTCTGGGTTGAAAAATGATTCTGCAGATAATTCTCATACAAAAGAAGTTCCACAAGAAGATGAGTCTGTTGTTATTCAAGAGGGTGATCAGTCATCAAATACCATCTTGGATCCTGCTGTTCCTACTAGAAAATATCTAGAAATATAGTTCCTCCAAAGCATCTTGAGGATTATGTTGTGGATTCTATTGGTTTGCCTAAACCTAGCTCTTCTTCTCAGACACCTGTGTCTGACTTTGCTATTGCAAACTATTGCTTCTTTTCTTGTTTTCTTTCACTAATTGAGCCCAAAGAAGTTTATGAAGCATTGGCTGACAATGATTGGGTTGAGGCTATGACTGAAGAGTTGACAGAATTTGAAAGGAATGATGTATGGGAGTTGGTTCCAAAACCTGCTGGTAAAACTGCTATTGGCACTAAATGGGTTTACAGAAACAAGGTTGATAAAGATGGTATTGTTATTAGAAATAAAGCAAGGTTAGTGGCTCAAGGGTATAGACAAGAAGAAAGAATAGATTATGATGAGACTTTTGCTCCTGTTGCTAGAATTGAAGCTATTAGACTGTTTCTGGCATATGTTGCACACAAAGATTTTAAGGTGTTTCAAATGGATGTGAAGAGTGCTTTTCTGAATGGTAAATTGCAAGAAGAGGTGTATGTGAAACAACCTCCTGGTTTTGTAAGTAAGAAATTTCCTAAGCATGTTTACAGATTGAAGAAAGCATTGTATGGTCTGAAGCAAGATCCCAGAGCCTGGTATGATACCTTGTCAACATTTCTTCTAGAAAAGAATTTTTTTAGAGGAGCCATTGACAAGACTTTATTTATCAAAAAGGACAAATGTGATGTGTTACTTGTTCAAATTTATGTTGATGACATTATTTTTGGGTCTACTAATCCACACTTAAGAAAATGGTTTTCTGACATTATGTCTGAAGAGTATAGAATGAGCAATTTATGTACTTTAAACTATTTTCTTGGGTTGCAAATTAAACAGAGTTCTGAAGACATTTTTATTAACCAAAGTAACTACATTTCTGACATGTTAACTAAATTTGGTTTTAAAAATTGTTCTACTTTGAGAACTCCAATGAGTGTTTCTGAAAAGCTTGATAAAGATGAATCTGGAAAACTCACTTATCAATCAACCTATAGAGGTATGATTGGATCTTTGCTATACTTAACTGCTAGTAGACCTGATATAATGTTTGCTACATGCCTTTGTGCACGTTACCAATCAGATCCTAGGGAGTCTCATTATAAAGTTGTGAAAAGAATTTTTAGGTACTTAAAAGGTACCCCTAACCTGAGTCTTTGGTATTCTAAAGACTCAGGGTTTGATCTAATTGGTTACACAGATGCAGACTATGCAGGTTGCAAATTAGACAGAAAGAGCACTTCTGGTGGATGTCAATTGCTAGGTGGAAAATTGGTCAGCTGGACTAGCAAAAAGCAGAATTCTGTGGCCACTTCCACAGCAGAAGCTGAATATGTTGCTGCAGGAAGTTGTTGTGCTTAATTACTTTGGATGCAACATCAACTTTTGGATTTTGGGTTAACATTAACCAAAACTCCAATAATGTGTGATAATGAAAGTGCAATTGCTATTACTGAGAATCCAGTGTTTCACTCCAGAACCAAGCATATAGAGATCAGATATCATTTTATAAGAGATTGTGTTGAGAAGGGCAAAGTGGTCTTGAAGCATATTATATACCTATATCTAAAAGATAAAGTCGAAATGAATAGTACTATTCATTTTTCTACTTTTCGCAAACTTAACCCCTTAACTTTCATTAAAATACAAATCGTACCCCCACTTTATACGTATATTTTTCCCTAAATTTCACAAGCTTAACCCCCTAACTTTTATTAAAATACAAATCGAACCCCCACTTTACTAACTTTTTTTTTTACTAATATTCAATTTTCACAAACTTAACCCCCTAACTTTTATTAAAATACAAATCGAACCCCCACTTTATACGTAAAGTTTTTTCAAATTTCACAAACTTAACCCACTAACTTTTATTAAAATACAAATCGAACCCCCACTTTACTAACTTTTTTTTTTAAATAAAACCCGAACGCTAAAAGAAGCAACTTTTACAAAAGGAACAACCCTTCAATGTTATGTCGAAAAAAATTCTTTTTTACAAAATAGATCAAGACTTTTTTTTTTAACTCGCATTCAAAACGGAGCCCCCGGCGCGAAGCGAGGGCTCCACAACTAGTTGGTACTAAAGATCAACTAGCAGATATTTTTGCTAAAGCACTTCCTGAATAAAGGCACTTTTATCTTCTTAAACAACTTGGGATGTTAAATCCATCTGTTGAAATGTTGTCAAGTGAAGATACTCTTTAAATTGTTGTTGTAAAAAAAAAAAAAAAAAAAAAAAGTTTAGAGTCTGGATTACGTTATTTTCAGAGTCTGGGTAACAACAAATTATTCAGGGTCTGGAAAGATTTTCTCTCCTGGTGTATTTTTGGTGTATATTTGTTTCCTTATTTTTTTTTTCCTTAAATTTTTTCTTTTCTTTAGTAAAAAGAGTTATTTTACAAAGGGGTATACGGTAATTTCTTTTGAGGGTTAAAAGTAACTTTTTGAAATTTTGTCAGGATATAAAAATCCCTCCTCCTCTTCAAATCGATTTTTATTCAAACCCTAATCCCTCTTTCGATCATCATCTTCAAAATTCCCTCAGTTTTTCAGAGTTTTCTTATTCACGAAGCTAAATGGCAAGATCAAAGTACATTCCATTCGTTCTAGTTCCTACTGCTAACATGGTTCGTGCTACAGAGATCAAAGGGAACAAGGATGTTATGGTTTCAGCTAATAACAGAGTTGCATGTGATTCGATTCCAGAGAATTTTGCTAACGAAGGCTATGAAGAGTTGATTCAGTTTATGCACAATCATCCTCTAAAGGATGCTTTCTTTAAAACGACAACTATGTTTCCAGAGTTGCATGCAGAATTTTGGTATACTTGTGTTGGAAACAGGGAGGCACGAACAATCACTGGCACATATCGCAATGGTAACAATACTTTAGTTCTTACTGAGAATCATTTACGATTAGCTTTGAATCTACCTATGCGTGATGATTTTGTTAGAACAGTTTCCAAGTCTGCTGCAAGGTTGTGTTTTAATTTAGTTGGTCAACCTTTGACTGACTCATCTGTTAAGACTAGTATGTTTACACCAAGGTGGATGTTTGTGTTATCAAATGTTATTAGAAGCTTGAGTTTTAAATGTGGGAGCTTGACAGAGATCAATGATTTTGAAGCTTATTTGTTTCATGCCATAGTGACAGGAAGAAACATTGATTTTTCTCGCTTGTATTTTAATGAGTTGTTGGTTCTTACTGAGAAAACACCAAGGGATCATAATGTTCCTTTTATAAGGCTTTTGAGTCTAATGATTGAACAAGCTATGCATCCAGATTTGTATGATGGTCTAAAGGTGTTAAGAGTGTATGAGTATACAGCTTTTCCTGAATGCAGTTCAAGAATGTTTCATAGCCATATCAACAATGATAATGAAGTTGCTCTCACTCCAGCAATGATGCAATGGGTCAACATTGGTCAAGCTGATCAACCTATAGCTCCTGAGCAATCAGGATCTGCAGGGGCATCTCCTTCAGGGTCTGAGCAATCAGGGTCTGTAGGAGATCACAACAATGATCAACCAATCATAGAGTCTGAGCACTCAGATTCTACCCCCCCAGTCACTCCACCCCATGTTGTTCAACAATTTGAGCAGCCTGAAGGTATGAATGAGGAACACCAACTTATTTCAAACCCACCTTCTCCCACTGCTAATGAACAAGATCTCCAAACAACCAACCAACCTTGTGAGCTCACCAGCTCATATTGAGAATGTCTCCAAACTTGAAAACCTAGTTGATTTAGCACTCATGGATTCACATCAACAATCCATTAGGCAAGGTGCTACTAGTACAACTCCATCACCTCTGCTAGAGGTTGGTGAGGGGAGTACTTTGACCTAACCTAAACCTGTTAGGTTAGTGAGCTTGGATTCCCATATTACAGTTGCTGAGAAAACCCCCTCAGTTAACTTAACTACAGAAGTCCCAATCCTGGACTCAAGCAACCAAATTCAGAACCCAGTTACAATGGCTAAGCCTACAATTACCCCAGACACAAGTCTGCCACTTCTCCCTCCAGATGTTCCATCCTTACACTTACTTGCACAGGCTGCCAATGTTTCATCTATGTCACAGGATGAAATACAGGTCTCAAACCCTTCTATGTCCAGGGATCGCCCTACTTATCAACAGGAAGGTTGTGAGGACATGCAAACCTTACCCCTAACCATTGGTAACTCTTCCCAGACTGAGGCATCAGTCAATGTGGTTGGTCTGAACCAGGCTTTGACTACTTTGGCTAAGAAGTTTGATGACAAGCTTTTGGGTGTGCAGTCTCAATTTGATAAAATTAATCTCCACTTGAATAATAATTTTGTTTCTAAGCATGAGTTGATGGAGGTCAGGAGGATGGTAGGGGATATACAGGGTTTGGGTGGTTCTAGTGATGCAGTGGGTGTAGGAGATATTAGTGATAGATTGAATGCTTTAGAAAAGAAGTTGGAAGGTGTTGATGAAATCAAGCAATGTTTTACAGGTTTTGCTTCTGATGTTAAGTCACTCCAAGAACAACAAGCTGAGATTTGGAAGTTTTTGTCTACTCTCTCTGTGGATGATGTCAAAAAGGGGGAGAAAAGGAAAAGGTTAGATGGTGAAAGCATTGATGGGGAGTCATCAAAGAGAGCACAGGTTGAGGGGGAGCAACAGATTCAGGGAGAGGATGCTGATAGAGTTGAAACTCAAGTGATTATTGGTGATGATACTCAAATGGTTGATACTCAGGTGGTTGCTAGTCATATTCAAACAGGTGGTGTTAGTAATTATCAGGAGAATGCTATTGTTGTTGCTGCTATGCAAGATAAATTAAGGGCCCAGATGAACAAAAGATTTAAATTCAGAAGGTATGAAGGTGATGTGGTCAAGGTTGAAATTGATAAATCAGAGCTTGAAGGTGTAACTTTGTTGTTAACTATGACACACTTATCTGATAGGAGGTTAAGAGTTAAGTTGAACCAAATTGTTCGTTTAGGGTTCTGTGAATGGAAATGGTTAGCTGTGTGTATCCAAGAGTGTGTAGATGATCAAGCTATAGTGCAAGAAGTGTTGAAGAGGGTATCTAGTTTGGTACAATTAGTATTTGAAGAAGGGTTTATAAGTTTCAAGGATTATGAGATATTTTGTGGGATGTTTGATCAAGAGATGAAGGAGAGGAGAGTTAAGGGTCATGTAGAAAGGTATGCTGTTCCAGAGCATTTAGAATTTGTTGATGAAAGGTATATTGACTATTTAGATGCCTTAATTTTCAAAACAAATGGAAATCAAAGGATGATGATGAGAGTTGATCAGTTTGAAGGAGTTGGTATTGAGCTGTTGATTGGTTTGTTGACTAGATGTGTGACAGAGCAGACTTATCCTTTCAGAGTTAAATTGGTGAATCACTTGTATAGTAAGCTTTCCATGTTGAAGAAAATTAAGTTTATGAAGAGCAAGTGCAGGTTGATTGAAAGAGAGTTTGCAGAATTGAACAAGTAGATGAACAGGTGGTTTTGACATCATCAGATAGGGGGAGATTGTTGGAAAAATAATCTGATGAGTCAAAAACATTTTGCAGGTTTTTAGAATCTGAAGTTGTAGAGTCTGAAGTTGCAGATTCTGATATTTGGTGAAGTCAACATTTTGGTTTTCTTGGTGGCTAAGATAAGGAGGATTTTGGAGATATGTTTAAATATTTAGAAGATACGTTTTGATTCTGTCTTATCTCCAGAAGATAAACTTTTGAAGTGATTTGAATATTTGTTAAGTTTAGAGTTTATCTTTTTCTTATTATTAGTGAAGTTGTTTAGGAAACCAAATCTTCATATTTGATTTTAAAACTGTATAAATAGAGGCTACGGTCTAGCCTTGTAATGCATCTTTTGCACGATTAATATTATCTTTCATATATCTTCATATCGTGTTCTCTCAATTATTGTTCTTATAATTCATATTTATTATTCAATTGAGAGTCTGGTGTTCATAGATCAAATACTGTGAACTAATAAATATGTTACATATATTCTAGCAAATGGTTACTTTAACCTACATACCCATTAAATTGGTCATGAGAAAACGTTTAATTCCATAAAGTTCATTGGGCCGAAGGTTCACTATCCCGTTTATAGCGTGCAAATACGACCTCTGATATGAAGTAGCTGAAAACGATACATATAGTTCGTATATAAACATGGTCAAACTTAAAAGAAATTAAAATAGCAACCAAAGAAAAGAAAAAAAGTCAACCTGGGTTTGCTAGTACAAGTATCAAGTCAATTGTAGGATTTCGAGCAGCGACTGAAAGTGCTAAAGCCCCACCAAAAGATTCTCCAAGTATATAAATTGGCTTATTTGGAGATAAAGTGTGCTCAATCCTCACAGTTTCTTCCACAAATTCAATCAAGCCTTCATACAAATTAGGTTGTTTATGAAAATACATTACACTAAAGTTTGCTAAATTTGCATCTTTAAAAAAAGAGAATTGGTGTCTGACATCAATCTATATTCGATGGTGTAAAATTGATTATTCAGTGCAGAAGGCTGGCTACAAATTTACATGTTGAAGAAAGGATCAAACAAAACCAGAGTAAAAAGATAAACACAAGTGAAGACATCAACAACCTTTTAATGGTGTTCGATCCCACACGGGAATATGTAAACATTGAACATGAAAGACCCTGTCATTAAAATTAAAAATAAGGATCAATAAGAATGTATGCATTTAAAAGATAATATTTGAAACATATTATTAAACTAGTGTGAATCAATCAAATTTTTTAATGTAATTTACACATTGTGTATACGGATAAGTTTTTAGGGGACATTGTATAGTAGCTCATTTTTCTGAAATCTCTGCAATTTTCATGGATGTTTGGCGACACGAACATACATTCGTTATTAAATAATTTATATAACCCTATTAGAAATAAGTCATATAACACAATATTTAATTTAATTTAATTTAATACTCAAACAGCTGATATATGAGCAATTGCAAATTTAAAACTCACTTTCCAAGAGCTTTTTCATGGACAACAAGGCCAGCACCGGTCCCATCTATTCCTACACAAAGTGTCACTCCATATAAGAACATAGCAAAAGACCGTTTAGGAATAACAATGAAAAAAATATATAAGCATAAATACTGATACATAATTAATATTCATCATGAATTAATTTGTGTAATGATGAATACATTATTATGTACCAATCAAACACCATTTACCAGGTAAATATAAGAGAACTGGTGAATCAGATAATGGTTTGCCACATGAAACAGGGCAAAACCACCTAGGGGGCCCACCATCACTTTTTATTAAATCCATGGATAGACTAATGCCATCCCTCTGTGTTTGTGACCCATAACCATCATCCCACAAAGGTTTCAACTCATTTTTTATATTCATTTTTCCACCACCTTTAAAACAACCTTTATTGATTTTAACTGAACGCAACCTATGGTTCATGTTAAGAGCAAAAAGGTTTGACAATGGAAAACTTGAATTGCTTGTAATTATGGGCATTGTAGACAACTTCCACAAACAATAATCAAATTCAAAATCAAGATTCTTCTTTATGCATGAAGATTTCAGACAAGTTTATATGTGTATACGTTTTTAACTAATTAACTAATAAGAAACCCAAAAGGAGAGTGTAAGTAACGTATACAAATGAACTAGGGAACATAATGAAACGTGGGTTTTGTGTATCATTCAATATGTATGACATAAGAAATATCATTACATGTAGTAAGTAGGTAAAAAGTAGATATAAGAATCTGAACCTGGAAATCTACTATTGAATTACTATTACTATTCAACAAATAACAGGAACATAATAATTAACATATATATAAAACTTCTCTATTTTCCTGAAATTTTTGAATGACGAATTTGACGGCACGTAAGAGTCTATAAGACGAAAAAGTTGATTTTTTGTCAGAGGCGTAATTTTACAAAATTCTTATTGATGGCATCGGACCAGAATTCAATGACCAAACATAAAAACCAGGGAATTGAAAAATAAAGACATTCACTTTCGAAAGTTGATAGCTAACCTGACCTTTAAGAGTTCTTGAATCCAGCATTAACCAATCATTTCTTTATTGGTTAAACAAGATAACAACCAGGGGCGAAAATATGTTGGGGGGAGCTCCCCCAGTGGATTTTCAATTTTTTAGTGCAAGAATTTTGAATTTTTCAATTTTGCCCAAAAGTCTCCATATTGGGGCACCATATTTTGCTCAAAAACATCCATATTTTGCCAAAAACCTCCATATATTGCCTTAAAAAAGTTGTTACGCTTTTAAAAAAGTTTTCACCTCCGGTGAAAAAAATTCCTACTTCCGCCGCTGATAACAACGCTTTTACTCTATAGCCCCACCCTTCTTTGAAGTTTCTAGTGTTATCCCGCCTTCGAACATAACATATGCTCATCTCCATAATTTCAAGAATGTCGTCTGAGGTGTTTAGGTTTTCTCGCTGTCATTCGATAAACCTTGTCAAGATAAACAGTGAATAGTGAACATCCATTTTTACAATACAGTCAGTACAAATGAAGCTTATACATGGTAACTCTATAATAATCAAAACCTAATACTAGTAATACATATTTCCCTAAAACAATCAAACCCTAATAGTTATACATACCATAAATTTAGCATTTAGCATAAATTATAAAACTTGGCATAAAATTCAATATCTAGCACAAAAATTTCGTATAAATGATTAAAACTTTTAGCACAACATCAAACCCTAACTGTATAATACAGAGTACACACATATTTTAGCGTAAACTATAACGCGTCGCAAAAAAAAAAAAAAAAAAAAAAAAAAAAATGGAAGTATAGAACTTTAAAATCTCGCACAAAATATAAATTGTGGATAAAATCGAAGCTTTGTAATCAGTTAGTTACCTGTAGAGTGAGAGGAACTGAATAAACTGGTGCAAGTTTGTGTTTATAAAATCTAAAGCAAGAAGAAGCAAGGATAGATGGAAATGGATTCTTGAACCAGAGGATACTTCAAGTACTGGTATGCTCTCGCATACCTCTCTCTCTTCCCCTTTGTACTAATTTTTTTGATACTATTGGGTCGTGTGTTGAGGACGTGGGTTGCTTTTTGTACTTTATTGATGAATAGGACGTGTGGGTTAGTTGTGCGGATTAGTGGTGGTGTGGGTTGATGGTGTGGATGGGTTAGTGGAATGCTGATGTGACATTTAATTTTTAATTTTTGTGTTTTATTTAATTATTTTATATTATTTTTTGTATTTAATTAATATTTTAAAAGTATATTTTAATTACAACGGCTATATTTTGAAATTTTTTTTTTTCTAACAGCTAGATTCCTCCACTTCCTCCCCTATATATACAACCCCATTTCTCAAATCATAACACACACACTTCATATCTTCTAAAACTCTCAAATCATAAACACACACACACTTCGAAATGAACCCGTTGAATGTTATTGTTAAAGTTTACTACGGAGGTGAATTTGATAGCGAAATGAGGAATTATACCGAGTATGAAACACGAGATTATTACATGGATGTTCATAAGTGTCCAAGTTATATGTGTTTGCTTGAGTTGCTACAGCGAGACATTAACTACCTCACTAGACAAATCTGGTTTTTCAAAAAACCCAACGCTCGTGCCTCGTTACTAGAAGAATATCACGATTGGTTTGGTGCGATTGAGCGAGCCTTGTTACATAACCAACCAATTAACCTTTACACTGAATGGATTGATGAAAGCTACGCCATTTCTGCAAGTAAAGATGGAGCTGCTCCTGAATCTCCAGGGTTTCAGCAACACGATCCACGTGAATTCGAAGATTGATGAATGTGTTCGTTGAAAATAGCCGTTAGGAAATTATGTTGTTGTTTTTTTTTTAGAAATAATGTAATCGTTTAAGTAATATTGAAATAAACGGCTATATTGAAATAAACGGCTAAAATAGAAAACAATTCATTACATAATTATAAATTCACTAAACATAACATACAATAATTGAACTTACTTAAACGAAACATTACATAATTATAAATTCACTAAACGAAACTACTCATCATTAGCAGTACGAAAGTAAGGGGATAAGTTCCAAACGTGCTCGGTTAAATCTGCTTCTAACTTTCTGTGAACTTGCCTATCTCTTATTTCCTTAACCCTTGCATCTCGATCCCTCAAATCCCTTTGTAACCGTCGTGGTGGGTTCCTTTCTATCATTCTTTCTTCTCTCCTACCTATAACAAATCCGTTATTTTCTTGAATCATGTTATGTAATACGAGACAGGCATACATATGTCTTCTAATTTTGTTGAAGTCCAAAGATCTTGCCGGTGTTTTTAACATTGCAAATCTACCCTGTAATACTCCAAATGCACGCTCAATATCTTTTCTGGCACTTTATTGAAACCGTTTAAATTTTTTTCGCGGTTCGTCAGTAGGAGAATGGGGTGCTTTGGCCAACATAGCCCAATCAGGGTATATACCATCACCTAGGTAATACCCTTTATCGTAGTGATGCCCATTTACATCAAATGGTGAAGGAGGAGCGGTGCCGTCCTTTATACTGTTGAACAACGGTGAGGCATTTAAAACGTTAATGTCGTTGTTTGCACCTGCCATACCAAAGAATCCATGCCATATCCACAAATCTTGAGATGCGACTGCTTCAAGCATAAAGGATGGTCCCTTTTTTATCACCTCTAGTATATTGTCCTTGCCACGCAACAGGACAATTCTTCCACTTCCAGTGCATACAATCAATACTACCAAGCATACCGGGTAAACCATGTTTTTGGGCGTGAAAATTATTGTTATGCATACCGGGTAAACCATGTTTTTGGGCGTGAAAATTATTGTCATACCCCCAAATAGGGTCGGGGAAATATGACTTCACAATATCACAACACAAGTATGTATAAACGAGAACGACTCTAAATGAGACGTTTTATAACAAAATTTGAATTGCAGCGGAAACACAATAATGTTTTACATAATGAAATTCATATGTAAATAACAAATGATAAGTCTAATATGCGGACTCCAATGCAACAGCTAACTAAGCATCATAGGGCAGCACACAAGCTAATCATCACCTGAGACAAACATGCTTAAAGTGTCAACACAAAGGTTGAGTGAACATCATAGGTTTAACAATTATAATAAGTTTTAGACCACAAGATTTAATTCAAAATATCAAAAAATTCAATATGCCATGAGTTATAATATCGAACTAAACATTAACCCCTGACACTGTACGGGTGTCGGCAATCATTATTATGTACCCCCTTGACGATCACGCCAATGGGTAGAGAGGTCACTCTCAATAGGCCTACTTACAATAATTAAGCTTGCAAAATTTCAATTCCAGCAATTAACGATATTATGGCGGGGATTTGCATGTAACAATAAATACATGTTTAATAAAAGTCTCACGAAATTGCATATCAAATAGTTTAGGTACTTGTGTCTAAATTGTAAATCATTTAAAAGCAAACATGTGTCTCACCCCAAAGTTTATAAAACAGTTAAGAAATAGTAGAAAGAGGGGCTATGAAGTTCACCTTAGTAGCAAGTAAAATATTCTACGCAAGTAGTACGAACGGAGTATGAAAACGGAGATCTCAACCTAGAGATATAACTTTTGATTAGTTAATGTCTAACAGACATAAAGTTTGTTTATTAATATAGCAACTATATTAACAGTGACCATTTTAGAGAAAAGTTCCTATTTCCCAAAAGTTTCTATATTTGGAAACCTACTATTTATGGAAAGCTTCCACTTATATTAAGTTTCTAATTTAAGAATGTTCGGGTTATAATCTTTAACAAAAATGTTGTACAATCTCGCCCAAACTTCGTTGCTAACATGCAAGTCACTCGAATGATCTATTGTTATCGAGCGGCCCAGGATCTCTTGACCAGAATCTAAGTCATGGCATTCGAGATCCACAAGCGTCCCATAATGGTACCAAGGATCACCTTAGGCCACAAGTTGCTGTGAGGTTTGTAGTCTTTGTACGCTATCTTTAATTATAACCTTCACGTTATAGTGTATACACATAACAAGTTATTAATATACTTATTAGTTATATATATATATATATATATATATATATATATATATATATATATATATATATATATATATATATATATATATATATATATATATATATATATATATATATATATATATATATATATATATATATATATATATATATATATATATATATATATA
Organism: Rutidosis leptorrhynchoides; assembly: GCF_046630445.1. Lineage (NCBI taxonomy): Eukaryota > Viridiplantae > Streptophyta > Magnoliopsida > Asterales > Asteraceae > Rutidosis > Rutidosis leptorrhynchoides. The sequence continues at coordinate 156,849,594 of NC_092334.1, forward strand.
TATATATATAGTGTGATTAAGTGATAGGTGTATTTAAGTGTTACCATATAGATAGGTGAATAAGTTATACTAATAATAGTATTATTATTTAGTTAATCAACTATTGTATATACTTATCATCATATATTTCATATATGTATAACTACGCCTATATGATACATACATATATATTTATAACTAGGTGATATATATGTATAATATATGTAAGTGTTATATATACATTAATGTAAGAGTGGTACATATATATATACTTATTACTTTTCTTATTATTTACGAACTTATTATAATACTTACATAATACACATTCATACATACATACACACGTACGTATACATACATATATACACATACATATACACGTATGTATATATCTAAATATATACACAAGCATATACCTACCTATACATATGTACATACATACGTATGCATGCATGCATGCATGTACTTTCTTTTTTATTACTTATTAATTTCTCTCATGCACATAAAAGCATAGCTTTTATTTACTAATTTTTTTTCTAGTTTATCTCATAACTTTTTATCAATCATAACCTAATAACTTATTAATCATTAACATAAAATCATAATCATAAACTAATTCCATAACTTATTCATAATAATAATCATAATTCCTAAACTCATTAACCATAATCCTTATTCTTAATAATTAACAAATTATTAATACTTCATAATCATACTTTTAACCTTATTCATAACTATTATCATTATTCATACAAAATTCATACTTTACTTTTTCAAACCATATTCAATCTTTTATTATCTTTTAACATCTTCAAATATTCATAATACTTGTTCATGTTAATCATAATCATAATATTTCATTATAACTTAACCTTATTCATAATCTTTATCTTTTAATCATGTTCATCACACTTAATACATCATGATTATTCATACTACATAACCTTTTAACCATAATAACTAAACAATTAAAGAGTATAATTAACACTAGGGTTAGGGATACCTTAACGAGATTGAGGCCAAGAAAAGATGATGATTATGATGCAAATAGAAACAGATTCACAGCAGCAACAAATCACGACCAATCGAACGGGTTTTGGGTCTTCTTTGGTCACGTACACAAGCAAAAAATAGCAGCAAAACAGGAGCACTTTGGGAACGTTTTGGGTGGCGTTTACAGCAGCAAAAACCCGTTGCAATTTGTGGCGGTTTGGTGGTCGAACTCAGCTGAAAGAGAAGCGGGTTTGGGGCTGTTGTGGCTGGCAAGTAACAGCAGAAACAGGCAGAAAAACGCAGCAATTAAAGTCGATCTTGGGGCGGTTTTAGGTGTCGAATTACAGCAGTAAAAGGAGCAAAAAAAGTCGACTTGAAGGGCTGTTTGAGTGGCGATTTTACAGCTGCAATTAGCAGCCTGTTATGGCTCGAAAAAGAAAGCAGAATCAGCAGCAGAACGGTGGCGAACTAGGCTGTTTGGAGGGCTGTTTGGGCGACGAATGCAGGCTGTTTCGGGAGGGTTTAAATGTCGACTGCAAGGGCTGTTTTTGAGTGCTGTTTTTAGTCGACAAAAGGTGGTGATGATGTTGGATAACCTGTCGACTACAAGCAACAAGAGGGAGGAAACTTGGGTGATTTTTGGAATACAATTCATGAATGAGAAATCTAGGAGTTAAGGGATCCTTTTATAATGTGTGGATTAGAGTTCTAATCTCCTTAGGATTATTAGAGTTTACTTGATAACCAAGCACTTGGATTAGATTGGGATGTAAGTATTAGAGATGGGTTAGGATTAGATTAGCTCAGGGATCAAGTATTTTCCTTTTAATTTTTTTTATACCTTAGCCAAAATTCTTTATCTTTATATTAATATATATTTATATATTTTTTTTCGGCATTTAATTTAATTATATATATTTTATATACTTTTTTTTAGTTACTTTTACTTAAAATACATTTTGTGTAATCTTTTATTTATTGGTCCATGTCTTTTATTAACATTTAGTTTTTATTAGTTTTTTATTTATTTATAAATGTCACAATTAATTTATTTACATATAGTTTATATTATTAATTTAATATTAGGGTTAGGGTTTACAAGCTTAGGGTTTTAATTAATATCTGAGGTTGAGGTTTTTAGGTTACAAACATTAATTTACAGAGCGTTTAATTACTCGGGCACTTATTATATCTGAATAACAACCCTAATTATAATGCACAAACAATCAATGAACCCTAAGGGCATTGTTGTCATTTCATGAAGGAAAAATGAGGGTTGTTATAGTACCTCCCCGTTAATTTAAACTTCGTCCCAAAGTTTCAGGTAGACTTCCCGGATGCATCGGCGTTTGAGAAAAGATGAGGATATTTTCGCTTCATTTGGTCTTTACGTTCCCAGGTATACTCGGGGCCATCGCGTGAATTCCAACGGATCCGTTCTATAGAAATATTTTCATGTTCTAAGCATTTGAATCTTATGACCCTTCACTCTTAATTCGGATACATGAAGTTTTAGAAACATTATTAAGCTCATTTAAAACCTTGAGCGTTTTATGCCACAACACTAGAGCAGACAAACAGGTAGGAGTTTGTGGATATCACAACCATGGGGTTCGATGCATGGCTTGTGTTTGTTAGAGATGGTACCAACTATCAAATTCTGGAAGGTAACCATAGAGATTCCTAATGTGAATCGACGAAAGGAGATGTCAGCTGAGCAGTCAATAATCAGACTTATATGCAAAGCAAGCCATAATTACTAAAATGCCCTCAGAATGGTATTAGTGATTAATGAGAGATATCGATCAGTATATTATAATACATACGAACTTATACTTGCAGAAAGCATCTTATGATCATGATTATAGCTATATGTTGAAAAGAGGTCGAAATTTGTCTAGAATCACATCTACTTGTAACTAGCTTAGAGTAAACACATAAACATCATAAACGTTTAAGGTAACTCCTTTATATAGGATATCGAGAATCATAAGTTATATTTCTGATATGAAACCGCACGAGAGGTATGATCTCTTGATGGGAAAGACGTTCTCGCACAAATGAAGAGTCAATCTATCATTCACTTATGAGTTTAAGTGCAGATGTAAATCCTTGGCTATAAAGAATTGTTTGCAACAAGTGAGGAAATCTTCGAAAAATGCTTTCTCGTACCAAAAAGATATTAAATCATGGAATGGATGTTTTCGAAGATGTTTTAGACGTGAAATATCGGAAGTAAAATCTTCTCAATGGTCAACCTCAAAAGGAAAAATTAATGAGAAGATAGAGTTTTTGAGTGATGAATTCAATGAAAAGTTTCGAAGGACAAGAGGAATTGTGGTGTAGAATAATACGAAGAAAAAAAAAATTTGTATGGGTATGCACACAAAATTTTATGGAAGTTCGAGTTGTTTAAGGTGATAATGTAAAAAGGAACGAAATTCTTAGTAAAACTAGAGTTATGTACAACATGTACTATTTTAAGTAAAATATCTTTTGAATAAAAGAATTGATTTATAAAAGTCAAAGTATAATTTTATATGTACTAGTCAAAAATAAGTAAAGGTATATTTTATTTACTTTATTATGTAAACATATTCGATTCATAAAATTTGCACGAATGGAAGTAAATAAATTTATTTTATAAAACTTCGAGAGGGTCGCACAGTAAAATAGTGTGTGTAAAATTTTTGGTAACAAAATTTTCATATTTCGGAGGTTACAAGTTGGAAAAAGATCGACGAAGATCGGGTGAAGGTATTTTGAAAATTTCGGGTTATTTTAAGCAACAATGTTGTGAGGTAATGAAATCTATTATTTTTAAATACGGTTGTTGACTATTATTAGGGCGTATGTTCTTGGAAATTCAAAATGTTCATGTGTGAAGCTGTTGCTGACAAGTGAGATATGAATGGTAGAGTATGAGAACGTGATAGTGAATGTGGTGTTTATAATATCTTCGTTTGAATATTCAAATGAAAATCTTGCGAGTGGTTGTCGCTTATCTTAGACGGGTTTCCTAACGAGTTTATGAAAATCTACACTAGGACGTAATTTCGGATAACAGGAGACATGCTTCGAAGAAATTTCGGGGGTGTCACTTTAGGTCACTTAAGATTATGCATCATTCCTTCCAGCGAGGCGCTTGAATATTAAGCGTCAAAGATAAAGAGATAGGTTGTTTAAGAAAGAATGCAAAGTTTTACAACCTTTATGGTATAGGGGAATTGTTAATCTACTAATGGGTATGAGATAGATGGTTTTGTAGAAACGAGCTCTTTGTATATCTACAAATCGAATGATGATTACCCTTCATGTAATAACATTGAGATGAATGGCTTGAAAATTTTCTTTGATTCACTTTCTATTCCATATGTCATGATATTGGAATTTCTATATGAATTACCATAATATAATCACGTTGGCCGGACGTCATTATATTTCACTAATTCATATTTCCATTTCAATATCACTCCACAAGGTCAGGATATGTGATCAAACTTAGATAGTTGACGTTGGAATGTTGAGTAATGAGTGACATCCCTTCGCGTGAGTCAAGAATACTTTGAATCACAATGGCGAAGTCATGTCATAAGATATGTACGGATATGATAACAATCACATACTAACCGATCCTTTAGACACAGGATCAGGCAAAATGATAGGGTTTTGGCTTGATATCCTTAGGAAAAGATACAGAATATCATCAGAGGTAAAAGCAGGAAGTAAGATGAAAATAGTTTTTATAAAGATTAAGGGAAAGCGCTTAAAACTAAGGCAGGAAAGGTTATAGTCCTATAGATTGCTAAGGCACCTAACTAGCACATAAGGCACACATAAAATGCAATCATGGTTCTCTATAACAAACCCGGCTCTGATACCACTCTGTCATACCCCCAAATAGGGTCGGGGAAATATGACTTCACAATATCACAACACAAGTATGTATAAACGAGAACGACTCTAAATGAGACGTTTTATAATAAAATTTGAATTGCAGCGGAAACATAATAATTTTTTACATAATGAAATTCATATGTAAATAACAAATGGTAAGTCTAATATGCGGACTCTAATGCAACAGCTAACTAAGCATCATAGGGCAGCACACAAGCTAATCTTCACCTGAGACAAACATTTTTAAAGTATCAACACAAAGGTTGAGTGAACATCATAGGTTTAACAATTATAATAAGTTTTAGACCACAAGATTTAATTCAAAATATCAAAAAATTCAATATGCCATGAGTTATAATATCAAACTAAACATTAACCCCTGACACTGTACGGGTGTCGGCAATCATTATTATGTACCCCCTTGACGATCACGCCAATGGGTAGAGACATCACTCTCAATAGGCCTACTCACAATAACTAAGCTTGCAAAATTTCAATTTCAGCAATTAACGATATTATGGCGGGGATTTGCATGTAACAATAAATACATGTTTAATAAAAGTCTCACGAAATTGCATATCAAATAGTTTAGGTACTTGTGTCTAAATTGTAAATCATTTAAAAGCAATCATGTGTCTCACCCCAAAGTTTATAAAACAGTTAAGAAATAGTAGAAAGAGGGGCTATGAAGTTCACATTAGTAGCAAGTAAAATATTCCACGCAAGTAGTACGAACGGAGTATGAAAACGAAGATCTTAACCTAGAGATATAACTTTTGATTAGTTAATGTCTAACAGACATAAAGTTTGTTTATTAATATAGCAACTATATTAACAGTGACCATTTTCGAGAAAAGTTCCTATTTCCCAAAAGTTTCTATATTTGGAAACCTACTATTTATGGAAAGCTTCCACTTATAGTAAGTTTCTAATTTAAGAATATTCGGGTTATAATCTTTAACAAAAATGTTGTACAATCTCGCCCAAACTTCGTTGCTAACATGCAAGTCACTCGAATGATCTATTGTTACCGAGCGGCCCAGGATCTCTTGACCAGAATCTAAGTCATGGCATTCGAGATCCACAAGCGTCCCATAATGGTACCAAGGATCACCCTAGGCCACAAGTAGCAGTGAGGTTTGTAGTCTTTGTACGCTATCTTTAATTATAACCTTCACGTTATAGTGTATACACATAACATGTTATTAATATACTTATTAGTTATATATATATATATATATATATATATATATATATATATATATATATATATATATATATAAGTGATAATATATTTAGTGTGATTAAGTGTTACCATATAGATTGGTGTATAAGTTATACTTATAATAGTATTATTATTTAGTTAATCAACTATTGTATATACTTATCATCGTATATTTCATATATGTATAAATACGCCTATATGATACATACATATATATATATATTTATAACTAGGTGATATATATGTATAATATATGTAAGTGTTATATATACATTAATGTAAGAGTGGTACATATATATATACTTATTACTTTTCTTATTATTTACGAACTTATTATAATACTTACATAATACACATTCATACATACATACACACGTACATATACATACATATATACACATACATATACACGTATGTATATATCTAAATATATACACAAGCATATACCTACCTATACATATGTACATACATACGTATGCATGCATGCATGCATGCATGCATGTACTTTCCTTTTTATTACTTATTAATTTCCCTCATGCACATAAAAGCATAGCTTTTATTTACTAAATTTTTTTCTAGTTTATCTCATAACTTTTTATCAATCATAACCTAATAACTTATTAATCATTAACATAAAATCATAATCATAAACTAATTCCATAACTTATTCATAATCATAATCATAATCATAATTCCTAATCTCATTAACCATAATCCTTATTCTTAATAATTAACAAATTATTAATACTTCATAATCATACTTTTAACCTTATTCATAACTATTATCATTATTCATACAAAATTCATACTTTACTTTTTCAAACCATATTCAATCTTTTATTATTTTTTAACATCTTCAAATATTCATAATACTTGTTCATGTTAATCATAATCATAATATTTCATTATAACTTAACCTTATTCATAATCTTTATCTTTTAATCATGTTCATCACACTTAATACATCATGATTATTCATACTACATAACCTTTTAACCATAATAACTAAACAATTAAAGAGTATAATTAACACTAGGGTTAGGGATACCTTAACGAGATTGAGGCCAAGAAAAGATGATGATTATGATGCAAATAGAAACAGATTCACAGCAGCAACAAATCACGACCAATCGAACGGGTTTTGGGTCTTCTTTGGTCACGTACACAAGCAAAAAATAGCAGCAAAACAGGAGCACTTTGGGAACGTTTTGGGTGGCGTTTACAGCAGCAAAAACCCGTTGCAATTTGTGGCAGTTTGGTGGTCGAACTCAGCTGAAAGAGAAGCGGGTTTGGGGCTGTTGTGGCTGGCAAGTAACAGCAGAAACAGGCAGAAAAACGCAGCAATTAAAGTCGATCTTGGGGCGGTTTTAGGTGTCGACTTACAGCAGGAAAAGGAGCAAAAAAAGTCAACTTGAAGGGCTGTTTGAGTGGCGATTTTACAGCTACAATTAGCAGCCTGTTATGGCTCGAAAAAGAAAGCAGAATCAGCAGCAGAACAGTGGCGAAAAAGGCTGTTTGGAGGGCTGTTTGGGCGACGAATGCAGGCTGTTTCGGGAGGGTTTAAATGTCGACTGCAGAGTCTGGTGTTCATAGATCAAATACTGTGAACTAATAACTGGTATCAGAGCGGGAAAGGTGTAAATCCATTCTTGGTAATCTTTTAAAACGATCCATATATTGATCAAGATGTCTACCAGTACCATTCCAACCCCAGTTATGGCTGGAAAAGGTGTGCCAATATTCGATGGCACAGACTTTGCAACATGGAAACTGAAAGTTCTTTGATTTTTGGGTTCCATTCATGAAGATGCTGAGCAAGTTATCACAACATGACCTATTATTCCTGGTGCAATGGTTGATGCTGTTCCTGCCACAGATACTGTTGCTGCACAACCTGCTTACTTTCGTGAAACTCCAAGAGATAGATGGACAGAAGCACAAGCCATTAAATTTAAGCTTGATAGTAAGATAAGAAGTATTATAGGTAACGATGTTACTGTTCCAATTCTAAGAAAGATCAGCCATGCCAAGACTGCTAAAGCTATGTGGGATCTTTTGCTTAATGACTATGAAGGAGTCACAGTTGTTAAGACTCAGAAGAAGAAGAATCTGGTAAGATGTTATGAAAACTTTGCTGCTCAACCTAAAGAATCTTTGAGTGATCTCCATTCAAGATTTCAGGTTCTAATTAATGATCTTGGAAGTGTTGGCGTAGAGAAAACACAACAGGTATTGTGTCAAAAGTTCATTGAATTGCTACCTTCAAATTTTGAATCTGTAATTACCTCTATGGTAATTAGTGAGAAGATAGACAATTATGAGTTGAGTGAACTGTTTGGCATACTGTCAAACTTTGAGGAATCACAATTAAAGAACAGGATCAATGCTAAGAAGATTGTTAAAGATCCAGAAGCTGCATTAGTGGCTACCACAAAGAAGAACAAGCAATTATTCTCTAGTTACTCTAGCAAGGTTGAATCTGAAAGTGATGAAACTTCTGATGATGATAGTGATTCTGATGAAGATGAGGAGATACAAGATTTGGAAGGTCAGGTGGCTCTTTTGACCCAAAGGATTGAGCAGAAAATGTTTGGTTATAAGAAGGGTAAAGGTAAGAGTACTTTTGATCCAAAGAAAGCTAAATGCTTTAAATGTGGCAAGATAGGACACATAGCTGCTGATTGCTGGTCTAAGGGTGAAGGAGGTTCAAATACCAACAAGTCTGTTGACAAAGCAAGAAAGTATAAGCTCAAGTACATGAAGTTAAAGAGTGAGGCAGAAAAGTCAAAGAACAAAGAACGGGAAAAGGCTTTGTACACAGAAGCATGGGAAGATGAAGACTCATCATCTGATGAGGAAGAGGATAAGTGTCTTATGGCTATAATTGATGGTAGTTCTAGCAAGTTTGAGGAAGATCTGAAAGCTATTGAGAAGATGGATAAAGACTCTACTTGTAATAAAGTTTCTGCTTATAAGGTACAAAACTTTGTGAACTATCTTGATAATGAAAAAGTGAGAATGTTTCAGTACTTGTTGCTTGACTTTCAATGGTGTTTAGATGATATTGATAGATTAAGAACACAAATTTTTGATCTTTAAAATACCATCAAAAACAAAGATGCTGAAATTAAAGAATTGAAAAAATGTGAGGCAAAACTTGACACTTATAAAATGGCATACACAGAAGAAACTAAAAGGTTAAATACAGAATTAGGAAGATCAATGAAAAGGTCAAATCACTATGAAACAATTTGTAAATCTTGGTGTGTTTCTTCCAAAAAGAATTCTGATGCTATTGCCAAACAAATTCCAAATGATGTCAAAGCTATACTAGGTGAAAACTACATATTAAATAATAATGTGGAAGTTGATCCTAGTGTATTCAAACCTGACATTTTACCAAACACTTTTGTAAAATTTGATGGTGACAAAAAGATTTTAACTAATGCTTTTGTAAGATCATTAGATCCTGTTGAACCCTCAGAGACTATAATACTTGAAAGCAGGAATCCACTAGAGTCTGAACTTTTGAAACCTTCAGACTCTAACAGTTTAGTCTCTAAAAGTGAAAGTGTATGTTCTGACCTAGAGTCTGACACCCAAGAGTCAAGTACTAAAAGTGATTCTGAATCATCCTCTGATAGTGACACTTGTCCAGATCCGATAAGGTTAACTAAGAGAAGGTCAAAACAAGCTAAGACTATTCAAAAACTCAAAAAGAGAATTTCAAAACTCAATGAAAAATTAAAAAGTCAAGAAAAATTCTCTAAAACATCTTGTTTTCCTGAGAAAATTAAGAAGGTATGGAAACCTAAAGTTTGTGAAAATGTTTTGAAAACAGTTAAGGACAAGTTGATTTGGATTGGGAACAAAGCTTTTGTTTAGAGAGTGAAGAGCACTCCAACTGAACCCACTGAAAATTGGGTTCCCCTTTAAAACTAACCATTCTCTTTTACTTGTGTCTTGTGTAGCAGGGTAATATGTGGTATTTGGACAGTGGTTGCTCAAGACACATGAGTGGATGCAAAGAGCATCTTGTAGGGTTTGTAGAAGAAAAGGGTCCTTCTGTAAGATATGGTGATAATTCAGTTGCAAAGACTATTGGTTATGGTACTGTTGAAGCTGGAAGTGTTTCATTTAAGAAAGTTGCTTTACTTGAAGGGTTGAAGCATAATCTGTTAAGTGTGAGTCAAATTGCTGATGAAGATTGTGAGATCAGATTAAGAAAGAAAGCTGGTATTATTTATGATCCTAAAGGAAGACCAACACTTGTAACCTGGAGATTTCAAAATGTGTATATGCTGGATTTAGATTCTGTTGATGCTGGAATAGAAACATGTTTGTACTCTCAGACTGTTCCTGAACTTAATTGGCTCTGGCACAAAAGGTTATCTCATCTCAATTTCAAAAACATTAATGAGCTTTCCAAAAAGAAGCTTGTAAGAGGTTTGCCTCAACAACTTTTCAAGAAAGATAAACCTTGTTCTGCTTGTATTATGGGTAAACAGACCAAAACAAAGTTTCTCTCAAAAATCCTAGCTACTATTAATGATCCACTTCATATGCTACACATGGATCTGTTTGGTCCAATGAACACTAGTAGTCTGGGTGGGAAAAGATATACTCTGATAATTGTTGATGAGTATTCTAGGTTTACTTGGGTTATTTTCTTAGCTGCAAAAAGTGATGCTCCTGAAGAAATTATCAATTTAATCAAGAGAGAGCAGGTTCAAAAAGGTGTTCTTGTTAAACAATTGAGAAGTGATCATGGTACTGAGTTCAAGAATGTTACATTAATCGAATTTTGTGAAGAGTCTGGAATTGGTCAAAATTTCTCTGCTGTTAGAACTCCACAACAAAATGGAGTTGCTGAAAGAAGAAATAGAACCCTTATTGAAGCAGCCAGAACCATGTTATGTCAATTAAATGTTGTACTAAGGTTCTGGGCAGAAGCAGTTAATACATCATGTTTTACTCAAAACATATCCTTGATTGTGAAGAAACATGGCAAAACTCCCTATGAGTTATACCATAAAAAGGTGCCTACTATTCATTACTTCCATGTATTTGGGTGTAAGTGCTATATTTTAAATCAAAGAGATCAGCTTGAAAAGATGAGGCCAAAATCTGATGAAGGTGTGTTCATGGGATATTCTTCTGTATCTAAAGCTTATAGAGTATATAATCAGAGGAGAATGAAGATTGAAGAATCCATTAATGTTTCTTTTGATGAAAGTTCTATAGAAATGGATCAGTCATCCAGCACTGAGCAATCTGCACTTGGTGAATTGTCAAATTTAATTTCTGGAAACAGTGTTCAGACTCTAGATTCAGAGTCTGAGTCTGATGAACCTAATTTGTCTGGGTTGAAAAATGATTCTGCAGATAATTCTCATACAAAAGAAGTTCCACAAGAAGATGAGTCTGTTGTTATTCAAGAGGGTGATCAGTCATCAAATACCACCTTGGATCCTGCTGTTCCTACTAGAAAATATCTAGAAATATAGTTCCTCCAAAGCATCTTGAGGATTATGTTGTGGATTCTATTGGTTTGCCTAAACCTAGCTCTTCTTCTCAGACACCTGTGTCTGACTTTGCTATTGCAAACTATTGCTTCTTTTCTTGTTTTCTTTCACTAATTGAGCCCAAAGAAGTTTATGAAGCATTGGCTGACAATGATTGGGTTGAGGCTATGACTGAAGAGTTGACAGAATTTGAAAGGAATGATGTATGGGAGTTGGTTCCAAAACCTGCTGGTAAAACTGCTATTGGCACTAAATGGGTTTACAGAAACAAGGTTGATAAAGATGGTATTGTTATTAGAAATAAAGCAAGGTTAGTGGCTCAAGGGTATAGACAAGAAGAAAGAATAGATTATGATGAGACTTTTGCTCCTGTTGCTAGAATTGAAGCTATTAGACTGTTTCTGGCATATGTTGCACACAAAGATTTTAAGGTGTTTCAAATGGATGTGAAGAGTGCTTTTCTGAATGGTAAATTGCAAGAAGAGGTGTATGTGAAACAACCTCCTGGTTTTGTAAGTAAGAAATTTCCTAAGCATGTTTACAGATTGAAGAAAGCATTGTATGGTCTGAAGCAAGATCCCAGAGCCTGGTATGATACCTTGTCAACATTTCTTCTAGAAAAGAATTTTTTTAGAGGAGCCATTGACAAGACTTTATTTATCAAAAAGGACAAATGTGATGTGTTACTTGTTCAAATTTATGTTGATGACATTATTTTTGGGTCTACTAATCCACACTTAAGAAAATGGTTTTCTGACATTATGTCTGAAGAGTATAGAATGAGCAATTTATGTACTTTAAACTATTTTCTTGGGTTGCAAATTAAACAGAGTTCTGAAGACATTTTTATTAACCAAAGTAACTACATTTCTGACATGTTAACTAAATTTGGTTTTAAAAATTGTTCTACTTTGAGAACTCCAATGAGTGTTTCTGAAAAGCTTGATAAAGATGAATCTGGAAAACTCACTTATCAATCAACCTATAGAGGTATGATTGGATCTTTGCTATACTTAACTGCTAGTAGACCTGATATAATGTTTGCTACATGCCTTTGTGCACGTTACCAATCAGATCCTAGGGAGTCTCATTATAAAGTTGTGAAAAGAATTTTTAGGTACTTAAAAGGTACCCCTAACCTGAGTCTTTGGTATTCTAAAGACTCAGGGTTTGATCTAATTGGTTACACAGATGCAGACTATGCAGGTTGCAAATTAGACAGAAAGAGCACTTCTGGTGGATGTCAATTGCTAGGTGGAAAATTGGTCAGCTGGACTAGCAAAAAGCAGAATTCTGTGGCCACTTCCACAGCAGAAGCTGAATATGTTGCTGCAGGAAGTTGTTGTGCTTAATTACTTTGGATGCAACATCAACTTTTGGATTTTGGGTTAACATTAACCAAAACTCCAATAATGTGTGATAATGAAAGTGCAATTGCTATTACTGAGAATCCAGTGTTTCACTCCAGAACCAAGCATATAGAGATCAGATATCATTTTATAAGAGATTGTGTTGAGAAGGGCAAAGTGGTCTTGAAGCATATTATATACCTATATCTAAAAGATAAAGTCGAAATGAATAGTACTATTCATTTTTCTACTTTTCGCAAACTTAACCCCTTAACTTTCATTAAAATACAAATCGTACCCCCACTTTATACGTATATTTTTCCCTAAATTTCACAAGCTTAACCCCCTAACTTTTATTAAAATACAAATCGAACCCCCACTTTACTAACTTTTTTTTTTACTAATATTCAATTTTCACAAACTTAACCCCCTAACTTTTATTAAAATACAAATCGAACCCCCACTTTATACGTAAAGTTTTTTCAAATTTCACAAACTTAACCCACTAACTTTTATTAAAATACAAATCGAACCCCCACTTTACTAACTTTTTTTTTTAAATAAAACCCGAACGCTAAAAGAAGCAACTTTTACAAAAGGAACAACCCTTCAATGTTATGTCGAAAAAAATTCTTTTTTACAAAATAGATCAAGACTTTTTTTTTTAACTCGCATTCAAAACGGAGCCCCCGGCGCGAAGCGAGGGCTCCACAACTAGTTGGTACTAAAGATCCACTAGCAGATATTTTTACTAAAGCACTTCCTGAATAAAGGCACTTTTATCTTCTTAAACAACTTGGGATGTTAAATCCATCTGTTGAAATGTTGTCAAGTGAAGATACTCTTTAAATTGTTGTTGTAAAAAAAAAAAAAAAAAAAAAAAGTTTAGAGTCTGGATTACGTTATTTTCAGAGTCTGGGTAACAACAAATTATTCAGGGTCTGGAAAGATTTTCTCTCCTGGTGTATTTTTGGTGTATATTTGTTTCTTTATTTTTTTTTTCCTTAAATTTTTTCTTTTCTTTAGTAAAAAGAGTTATTTTACAAAGGGGTATACGGTAATTTCTTTTGAGGGTTAAAAGTAACTTTTTGAAATTTTGTCAGGATATAAAAATCCCTCCTCCTCTTCAAATCGATTTTTATTCAAACCCTAATCCCTCTTTCGATCATCATCTTCAAAATTCCCTCAGTTTTTCAGAGTTTTCTTATTCACGAAGCTAAATGGCAAGATCAAAGTACATTCCATTCGTTCTAGTTCCTACTGCTAACATGGTTCGTGCTACAGAGATCAAAGGGAACAAGGATGTTATGGTTTCAGCTAATAACAGAGTTGCATGTGATTCGATTCCAGAGAATTTTGCTAACGAAGGCTATGAAGAGTTGATTCAGTTTATGCACAATCATCCTCTAAAGGATGCTTTCTTTAAAACGACAACTATGTTTCCAGAGTTGCATGCAGAATTTTGGTATACTTGTGTTGGAAACAGGGAGGCACGAACAATCACTGGCACATATCGCAATGGTAACAATACTTTAGTTCTTACTGAGAATCATTTACGATTAGCTTTGAATCTACCTATGCGTGATGATTTTGTTAGAACAGTTTCCAAGTCTGCTGCAAGGTTGTGTTTTAATTTAGTTGGTCAACCTTTGACTGACTCATCTGTTAAGACTAGTATGTTTACACCAAGGTGGATGTTTGTGTTATCAAATGTTATTAGAAGCTTGAGTTTTAAATGTGGGAGCTTGACAGAGATCAATGATTTTGAAGCTTATTTGTTTCATGCCATAGTGACAGGAAGAAACATTGATTTTTCTCGCTTGTATTTTAATGAGTTGTTGGTTCTTACTGAGAAAACACCAAGGGATCATAATGTTCCTTTTATAAGGCTTTTGAGTCTAATGATTGAACAAGCTATGCATCCAGATTTGTATGATGGTCTAAAGGTGTTAAGAGTGTATGAGTATACAGCTTTTCCTGAATGCAGTTCAAGAATGTTTCATAGCCATATCAACAATGATAATGAAGTTGCTCTCACTCCAGCAATGATGCAATGGGTCAACATTGGTCAAGCTGATCAACCTATAGCTCCTGAGCAATCAGGATCTGCAGGGGCATCTCCTTCAGGGTCTGAGCAATCAGGGTCTGTAGGAGATCACAACAATGATCAACCAATCATAGAGTCTGAGCACTCAGATTCTACCCCCCCAGTCACTCCACCCCATGTTGTTCAACAATTTGAGCAGCCTGAAGGTATGAATGAGGAACACCAACTTATTTCAAACCCACCTTCTCCCACTGCTAATGAACAAGATCTCCAAACAACCAACCAACCTTGTGAGCTCACCAGCTCATATTGAGAATGTCTCCAAACTTGAAAACCTAGTTGATTTAGCACTCATGGATTCACATCAACAATCCATTAGGCAAGGTGCTACTAGTACAACTCCATCACCTCTGCTAGAGGTTGGTGAGGGGAGTACTTTGACCTAACCTAAACCTGTTAGGTTAGTGAGCTTGGATTCCCATATTACAGTTGCTGAGAAAACCCCCTCAGTTAACTTAACTACAGAAGTCCCAATCCTGGACTCAAGCAACCAAATTCAGAACCCAGTTACAATGGCTAAGCCTACAATTACCCCAGACACAAGTCTGCCACTTCTCCCTCCAGATGTTCCATCCTTACACTTACTTGCACAGGCTGCCAATGTTTCATCTATGTCACAGGATGAAATACAGGTCTCAAACCCTTCTATGTCCAGGGATCGCCCTACTTATCAACAGGAAGGTTGTGAGGACATGCAAACCTTACCCCTAACCATTGGTAACTCTTCCCAGACTGAGGCATCAGTCAATGTGGTTGGTCTGAACCAGGCTTTGACTACTTTGGCTAAGAAGTTTGATGACAAGCTTTTGGGTGTGCAGTCTCAATTTGATAAAATTAATCTCCACTTGAATAATAATTTTGTTTCTAAGCATGAGTTGATGGAGGTCAGGAGGATGGTAGGGGATATACAGGGTTTGGGTGGTTCTAGTGATGCAGTGGGTGTAGGAGATATTAGTGATAGATTGAATGCTTTAGAAAAGAAGTTGGAAGGTGTTGATGAAATCAAGCAATGTTTTACAGGTTTTGCTTCTGATGTTAAGTCACTCCAAGAACAACAAGCTGAGATTTGGAAGTTTTTGTCTACTCTCTCTGTGGATGATGTCAAAAAGGGGGAGAAAAGGAAAAGGTTAGATGGTGAAAGCATTGATGGGGAGTCATCAAAGAGAGCACAGGTTGAGGGGGAGCAACAGATTCAGGGAGAGGATGCTGATAGAGTTGAAACTCAAGTGATTATTGGTGATGATACTCAAATGGTTGATACTCAGGTGGTTGCTAGTCATATTCAAACAGGTGGTGTTAGTAATTATCAGGAGAATGCTATTGTTGTTGCTGCTATGCAAGATAAATTAAGGGCCCAGATGAACAAAAGATTTAAATTCAGAAGGTATGAAGGTGATGTGGTCAAGGTTGAAATTGATAAATCAGAGCTTGAAGGTGTAACTTTGTTGTTAACTATGACACACTTATCTGATAGGAGGTTAAGAGTTAAGTTGAACCAAATTGTTCGTTTAGGGTTCTGTGAATGGAAATGGTTAGCTGTGTGTATCCAAGAGTGTGTAGATGATCAAGCTATAGTGCAAGAAGTGTTGAAGAGGGTATCTAGTTTGGTACAATTAGTATTTGAAGAAGGGTTTATAAGTTTCAAGGATTATGAGATATTTTGTGGGATGTTTGATCAAGAGATGAAGGAGAGGAGAGTTAAGGGTCATGTAGAAAGGTATGCTGTTCCAGAGCATTTAGAATTTGTTGATGAAAGGTATATTGACTATTTAGATGCCTTAATTTTCAAAACAAATGGAAATCAAAGGATGATGATGAGAGTTGATCAGTTTGAAGGAGTTGGTATTGAGCTGTTGATTGGTTTGTTGACTAGATGTGTGACAGAGCAGACTTATCCTTTCAGAGTTAAATTGGTGAATCACTTGTATAGTAAGCTTTCCATGTTGAAGAAAATTAAGTTTATGAAGAGCAAGTGCAGGTTGATTGAAAGAGAGTTTGCAGAATTGAACAAGTAGATGAACAGGTGGTTTTGACATCATCAGATAGGGGGAGATTGTTGGAAAAATAATCTGATGAGTCAAAAACATTTTGCAGGTTTTTAGAATCTGAAGTTGTAGAGTCTGAAGTTGCAGATTCTGATATTTGGTGAAGTCAACATTTTGGTTTTCTTGGTGGCTAAGATAAGGAGGATTTTGGAGATATGTTTAAATATTTAGAAGATACGTTTTGATTCTGTCTTATCTCCAGAAGATAAACTTTTGAAGTGATTTGAATATTTGTTAAGTTTAGAGTTTATCTTTTTCTTATTATTAGTGAAGTTGTTTAGGAAACCAAATCTTCATATTTGATTTTAAAACTGTATAAATAGAGGCTACGGTCTAGCCTTGTAATGCATCTTTTGCACGATTAATATTATCTTTCATATATCTTCATATCGTGTTCTCTCAATTATTGTTCTTATAATTCATATTTATTATTCAATTGAGAGTCTGGTGTTCATAGATCAAATACTGTGAACTAATAAATATGTTACATATATTCTAGCAAATGGTTACTTTAACCTACATACCCATTAAATTGGTCATGAGAAAACGTTTAATTCCATAAAGTTCATTGGGCCGAAGGTTCACTATCCCGTTTATAGCGTGCAAATACGACCTCTGATATGAAGTAGCTGAAAACGATACATATAGTTCGTATATAAACATGGTCAAACTTAAAAGAAATTAAAATAGCAACCAAAGAAAAGAAAAAAAGTCAACCTGGGTTTGCTAGTACAAGTATCAAGTCAATTGTAGGATTTCGAGCAGCGACTGAAAGTGCTAAAGCCCCACCAAAAGATTCTCCAAGTATATAAATTGGCTTATTTGGAGATAAAGTGTGCTCAATCCTCACAGTTTCTTCCACAAATTCAATCAAGCCTTCATACAAATTAGGTTGTTTATGAAAATACATTACACTAAAGTTTGCTAAATTTGCATCTTTAAAAAAAGAGAATTGGTGTCTGACATCAATCTATATTCGATGGTGTAAAATTGATTATTCAGTGCAGAAGGCTGGCTACAAATTTACATGTTGAAGAAAGGATCAAACAAAACCAGAGTAAAAAGATAAACACAAGTGAAGACATCAACAACCTTTTAATGGTGTTCGATCCCACACGGGAATATGTAAACATTGAACATGAAAGACCCTGTCATTAAAATTAAAAATAAGGATCAATAAGAATGTATGCATTTAAAAGATAATATTTGAAACATATTATTAAACTAGTGTGAATCAATCAAATTTTTTAATGTAATTTACACATTGTGTATACGGATAAGTTTTTAGGGGACATTGTATAGTAGCTCATTTTTCTGAAATCTCTGCAATTTTCATGGATGTTTGGCGACACGAACATACATTCGTTATTAAATAATTTATATAACCCTATTAGAAATAAGTCATATAACACAATATTTAATTTAATTTAATTTAATACTCAAACAGCTGATATATGAGCAATTGCAAATTTAAAACTCACTTTCCAAGAGCTTTTTCATGGACAACAAGGCCAGCACCGGTCCCATCTATTCCTACACAAAGTGTCACTCCATATAAGAACATAGCAAAAGACCGTTTAGGAATAACAATGAAAAAAATATATAAGCATAAATACTGATACATAATTAATATTCATCATGAATTAATTTGTGTAATGATGAATACATTATTATGTACCAATCAAACACCATTTACCAGGTAAATATAAGAGAACTGGTGAATCAGATAATGGTTTGCCACATGAAACAGGGCAAAACCACCTAGGGGGCCCACCATCACTTTTTATTAAATCCATGGATAGACTAATGCCATCCCTCTGTGTTTGTGACCCATAACCATCATCCCACAAAGGTTTCAACTCATTTTTTATATTCATTTTTCCACCACCTTTAAAACAACCTTTATTGATTTTAACTGAACGCAACCTATGGTTCATGTTAAGAGCAAAAAGGTTTGACAATGGAAAACTTGAATTGCTTGTAATTATGGGCATTGTAGACAACTTCCACAAACAATAATCAAATTCAAAATCAAGATTCTTCTTTATGCATGAAGATTTCAGACAAGTTTATATGTGTATACGTTTTTAACTAATTAACTAATAAGAAACCCAAAAGGAGAGTGTAAGTAACGTATACAAATGAACTAGGGAACATAATGAAACGTGGGTTTTGTGTATCATTCAATATGTATGACATAAGAAATATCATTACATGTAGTAAGTAGGTAAAAAGTAGATATAAGAATCTGAACCTGGAAATCTACTATTGAATTACTATTACTATTCAACAAATAACAGGAACATAATAATTAACATATATATAAAACTTCTCTATTTTCCTGAAATTTTTGAATGACGAATTTGACGGCACGTAAGAGTCTATAAGACGAAAAAGTTGATTTTTTGTCAGAGGCGTAATTTTACAAAATTCTTATTGATGGCATCGGACCAGAATTCAATGACCAAACATAAAAACCAGGGAATTGAAAAATAAAGACATTCACTTTCGAAAGTTGATAGCTAACCTGACCTTTAAGAGTTCTTGAATCCAGCATTAACCAATCATTTCTTTATTGGTTAAACAAGATAACAACCAGGGGCGAAAATATGTTGGGGGGAGCTCCCCCAGTGGATTTTCAATTTTTTAGTGCAAGAATTTTGAATTTTTCAATTTTGCCCAAAAGTCTCCATATTGGGGCACCATATTTTGCTCAAAAACATCCATATTTTGCCAAAAACCTCCATATATTGCCTTAAAAAAGTTGTTACGCTTTTAAAAAAGTTTTCACCTCCGGTGAAAAAAATTCCTACTTCCGCCGCTGATAACAACGCTTTTACTCTATAGCCCCACCCTTCTTTGAAGTTTCTAGTGTTATCCCGCCTTCGAACATAACATATGCTCATCTCCATAATTTCAAGAATGTCGTCTGAGGTGTTTAGGTTTTCTCGCTGTCATTCGATAAACCTTGTCAAGATAAACAGTGAATAGTGAACATCCATTTTTACAATACAGTCAGTACAAATGAAGCTTATACATGGTAACTCTATAATAATCAAAACCTAATACTAGTAATACATATTTCCCTAAAACAATCAAACCCTAATAGTTATACATACCATAAATTTAGCATTTAGCATAAATTATAAAACTTGGCATAAAATTCAATATCTAGCACAAAAATTTCGTATAAATGATTAAAACTTTTAGCACAACATCAAACCCTAACTGTATAATACAGAGTACACACATATTTTAGCGTAAACTATAACGCGTCGCAAAAAAAAAAAAAAAAAAAAAAAAAAAATGGAAGTATAGAACTTTAAAATCTCGCACAAAATATAAATTGTGGATAAAATCGAAGCTTTGTAATCAGTTAGTTACCTGTAGAGTGAGAGGAACTGAATAAACTGGTGCAAGTTTGTGTTTATAAAATCTAAAGCAAGAAGAAGCAAGGATAGATGGAAATGGATTCTTGAACCAGAGGATACTTCAAGTACTGGTATGCTCTCGCATACCTCTCTCTCTTCCCCTTTGTACTAATTTTTTTGATACTATTGGGTCGTGTGTTGAGGACGTGGGTTGCTTTTTGTACTTTATTGATGAATAGGACGTGTGGGTTAGTTGTGCGGATTAGTGGTGGTGTGGGTTGATGGTGTGGATGGGTTAGTGGAATGCTGATGTGACATTTAATTTTTAATTTTTGTGTTTTATTTAATTATTTTATATTATTTTTTGTATTTAATTAATATTTTAAAAGTATATTTTAATTACAACGGCTATATTTTGAAATTTTTTTTTTCTAACAGCTAGATTCCTCCACTTCCTCCCCTATATATACAACCCCATTTCTCAAATCATAACACACACACTTCATATCTTCTAAAACTCTCAAATCATAAACACACACACACTTCGAAATGAACCCGTTGAATGTTATTGTTAAAGTTTACTACGGAGGTGAATTTGATAGCGAAATGAGGAATTATACCGAGTATGAAACACGAGATTATTACATGGATGTTCATAAGTGTCCAAGTTATATGTGTTTGCTTGAGTTGCTACAGCGAGACATTAACTACCTCACTAGA
The DNA here is from genome assembly GCF_046630445.1 of Rutidosis leptorrhynchoides. NCBI lineage: Eukaryota > Viridiplantae > Streptophyta > Magnoliopsida > Asterales > Asteraceae > Rutidosis > Rutidosis leptorrhynchoides. The sequence goes on from NC_092334.1 coordinate 156,870,805, forward strand.
CAAATCTGGTTTTTCAAAAAACCCAACGCTCGTGCCTCGTTACTAGAAGAATATCACGATTGGTTTGGTGCGATTGAGCGAGCCTTGTTACATAACCAACCAATTAACCTTTACACTGAATGGATTGATGAAAGCTACGCCATTTCTGCAAGTAAAGATGGAGCTGCTCCTGAATCTCCAGGGTTTCAGCAACACGATCCACGTGAATTCGAAGATTGATGAATGTGTTCGTTGAAAATAGCCGTTAGGAAATTATGTTGTTGTTTTTTTTTTAGAAATAATGTAATCGTTTAAGTAATATTGAAATAAACGGCTATATTGAAATAAACGGCTAAAATAGAAAACAATTCATTACATAATTATAAATTCACTAAACATAACATACAATAATTGAACTTACTTAAACGAAACATTACATAATTATAAATTCACTAAACGAAACTACTCATCATTAGCAGTACGAAAGTAAGGGGATAAGTTCCAAACGTGCTCGGTTAAATCTGCTTCTAACTTTCTGTGAACTTGCCTATCTCTTATTTCCTTAACCCTTGCATCTCGATCCCTCAAATCCCTTTGTAACCGTCGTGGTGGGTTCCTTTCTATCATTCTTTCTTCTCTCCTACCTATAACAAATCCGTTATTTTCTTGAATCATGTTATGTAATACGAGACAGGCATACATATGTCTTCTAATTTTGTTGAAGTCCAAAGATCTTGCCGGTGTTTTTAACATTGCAAATCTACCCTGTAATACTCCAAATGCACGCTCAATATCTTTTCTGGCACTTTATTGAAACCGTTTAAATTTTTTTCGCGGTTCGTCAGTAGGAGAATGGGGTGCTTTGGCCAACATAGCCCAATCAGGGTATATACCATCACCTAGGTAATACCCTTTATCGTAGTGATGCCCATTTACATCAAATGGTGAAGGAGGAGCGGTGCCGTCCTTTATACTGTTGAACAACGGTGAGGCATTTAAAACGTTAATGTCGTTGTTTGCACCTGCCATACCAAAGAATCCATGCCATATCCACAAATCTTGAGATGCGACTGCTTCAAGCATAAAGGATGGTCCCTTTTTTATCACCTCTAGTATATTGTCCTTGCCACGCAACAGGACAATTCTTCCACTTCCAGTGCATACAATCAATACTACCAAGCATACCGGGTAAACCATGTTTTTGGGCGTGAAAATTATTGTTATGCATACCGGGTAAACCATGTTTTTGGGCGTGAAAATTATTGTCATACCCCCAAATAGGGTCGGGGAAATATGACTTCACAATATCACAACACAAGTATGTATAAACGAGAACGACTCTAAATGAGACGTTTTATAACAAAATTTGAATTGCAGCGGAAACACAATAATGTTTTACATAATGAAATTCATATGTAAATAACAAATGATAAGTCTAATATGCGGACTCCAATGCAACAGCTAACTAAGCATCATAGGGCAGCACACAAGCTAATCATCACCTGAGACAAACATGCTTAAAGTGTCAACACAAAGGTTGAGTGAACATCATAGGTTTAACAATTATAATAAGTTTTAGACCACAAGATTTAATTCAAAATATCAAAAAATTCAATATGCCATGAGTTATAATATCGAACTAAACATTAACCCCTGACACTGTACGGGTGTCGGCAATCATTATTATGTACCCCCTTGACGATCACGCCAATGGGTAGAGAGGTCACTCTCAATAGGCCTACTTACAATAATTAAGCTTGCAAAATTTCAATTCCAGCAATTAACGATATTATGGCGGGGATTTGCATGTAACAATAAATACATGTTTAATAAAAGTCTCACGAAATTGCATATCAAATAGTTTAGGTACTTGTGTCTAAATTGTAAATCATTTAAAAGCAAACATGTGTCTCACCCCAAAGTTTATAAAACAGTTAAGAAATAGTAGAAAGAGGGGCTATGAAGTTCACCTTAGTAGCAAGTAAAATATTCTACGCAAGTAGTACGAACGGAGTATGAAAACGGAGATCTCAACCTAGAGATATAACTTTTGATTAGTTAATGTCTAACAGACATAAAGTTTGTTTATTAATATAGCAACTATATTAACAGTGACCATTTTAGAGAAAAGTTCCTATTTCCCAAAAGTTTCTATATTTGGAAACCTACTATTTATGGAAAGCTTCCACTTATATTAAGTTTCTAATTTAAGAATGTTCGGGTTATAATCTTTAACAAAAATGTTGTACAATCTCGCCCAAACTTCGTTGCTAACATGCAAGTCACTCGAATGATCTATTGTTATCGAGCGGCCCAGGATCTCTTGACCAGAATCTAAGTCATGGCATTCGAGATCCACAAGCGTCCCATAATGGTACCAAGGATCACCTTAGGCCACAAGTTGCTGTGAGGTTTGTAGTCTTTGTACGCTATCTTTAATTATAACCTTCACGTTATAGTGTATACACATAACAAGTTATTAATATACTTATTAGTTATATATATATATATATATATATATATATATATATATATATATATATATATATATAGTGTGATTAAGTGATAGGTGTATTTAAGTGTTACCATATAGATAGGTGAATAAGTTATACTAATAATAGTATTATTATTTAGTTAATCAACTATTGTATATACTTATCATCATATATTTCATATATGTATAACTACGCCTATATGATACATACATATATATTTATAACTAGGTGATATATATGTATAATATATGTAAGTGTTATATATACATTAATGTAAGAGTGGTACATATATATATACTTATTACTTTTCTTATTATTTACGAACTTATTATAATACTTACATAATACACATTCATACATACATACACACGTACGTATACATACATATATACACATACATATACACGTATGTATATATCTAAATATATACACAAGCATATACCTACCTATACATATGTACATACATACGTATGCATGCATGCATGCATGTACTTTCTTTTTTATTACTTATTAATTTCTCTCATGCACATAAAAGCATAGCTTTTATTTACTAATTTTTTTTCTAGTTTATCTCATAACTTTTTATCAATCATAACCTAATAACTTATTAATCATTAACATAAAATCATAATCATAAACTAATTCCATAACTTATTCATAATAATAATCATAATTCCTAAACTCATTAACCATAATCCTTATTCTTAATAATTAACAAATTATTAATACTTCATAATCATACTTTTAACCTTATTCATAACTATTATCATTATTCATACAAAATTCATACTTTACTTTTTCAAACCATATTCAATCTTTTATTATCTTTTAACATCTTCAAATATTCATAATACTTGTTCATGTTAATCATAATCATAATATTTCATTATAACTTAACCTTATTCATAATCTTTATCTTTTAATCATGTTCATCACACTTAATACATCATGATTATTCATACTACATAACCTTTTAACCATAATAACTAAACAATTAAAGAGTATAATTAACACTAGGGTTAGGGATACCTTAACGAGATTGAGGCCAAGAAAAGATGATGATTATGATGCAAATAGAAACAGATTCACAGCAGCAACAAATCACGACCAATCGAACGGGTTTTGGGTCTTCTTTGGTCACGTACACAAGCAAAAAATAGCAGCAAAACAGGAGCACTTTGGGAACGTTTTGGGTGGCGTTTACAGCAGCAAAAACCCGTTGCAATTTGTGGCGGTTTGGTGGTCGAACTCAGCTGAAAGAGAAGCGGGTTTGGGGCTGTTGTGGCTGGCAAGTAACAGCAGAAACAGGCAGAAAAACGCAGCAATTAAAGTCGATCTTGGGGCGGTTTTAGGTGTCGAATTACAGCAGTAAAAGGAGCAAAAAAAGTCGACTTGAAGGGCTGTTTGAGTGGCGATTTTACAGCTGCAATTAGCAGCCTGTTATGGCTCGAAAAAGAAAGCAGAATCAGCAGCAGAACGGTGGCGAACTAGGCTGTTTGGAGGGCTGTTTGGGCGACGAATGCAGGCTGTTTCGGGAGGGTTTAAATGTCGACTGCAAGGGCTGTTTTTGAGTGCTGTTTTTAGTCGACAAAAGGTGGTGATGATGTTGGATAACCTGTCGACTACAAGCAACAAGAGGGAGGAAACTTGGGTGATTTTTGGAATACAATTCATGAATGAGAAATCTAGGAGTTAAGGGATCCTTTTATAATGTGTGGATTAGAGTCCTAATCTCCTTAGGATTATTAGAGTTTACTTGATAACCAAGCACTTGGATTAGATTGGGATGTAAGTATTAGAGATGGGTTAGGATTAGATTAGCTCAGGGATCAAGTATTTTCCTTTTAATTTTTTTTATACCTTAGCCAAAATTCTTTATCTTTATATTAATATATATTTATATATTTTTTTTCGGCATTTAATTTAATTATATATATTTTATATACTTTTTTTTAGTTACTTTTACTTAAAATACATTTTGTGTAATCTTTTATTTATTGGTCCATGTCTTTTATTAACATTTAGTTTTTATTAGTTTTTTATTTATTTATAAATGTCACAATTAATTTATTTACATATAGTTTATATTATTAATTTAATATTAGGGTTAGGGTTTACAAGCTTAGGGTTTTAATTAATATCTGAGGTTGAGGTTTTTAGGTTACAAACATTAATTTACAGAGCGTTTAATTACTCGGGCACTTATTATATCTGAATAACAACCCTAATTATAATGCACAAACAATCAATGAACCCTAAGGGCATTGTTGTCATTTCATGAAGGAAAAATGAGGGTTGTTATAGTACCTCCCCGTTAATTTAAACTTCGTCCCAAAGTTTCAGGTAGACTTCCCGGATGCATCGGCGTTTGAGAAAAGATGAGGATATTTTCGCTTCATTTGGTCTTTACGTTCCCAGGTATACTCGGGGCCATCGCGTGAATTCCAACGGATCCGTTCTATAGAAATATTTTCATGTTCTAAGCATTTGAATCTTATGACCCTTCACTCTTAATTCGGATACATGAAGTTTTAGAAACATTATTAAGCTCATTTAAAACCTTGAGCGTTTTATGCCACAACACTAGAGCAGACAAACAGGTAGGAGTTTGTGGATATCACAACCATGGGGTTCGATGCATGGCTTGTGTTTGTTAGAGATGGTACCAACTATCAAATTCTGGAAGGTAACCATAGAGATTCCTAATGTGAATCGACGAAAGGAGATGTCAGCTGAGCAGTCAATAATCAGACTTATATGCAAAGCAAGCCATAATTACTAAAATGCCCTCAGAATGGTATTAGTGATTAATGAGAGATATCGATCAGTATATTATAATACATACGAACTTATACTTGCAGAAAGCATCTTATGATCATGATTATAGCTATATGTTGAAAAGAGGTCGAAATTTGTCTAGAATCACATCTACTTGTAACTAGCTTAGAGTAAACACATAAACATCATAAACGTTTAAGGTAACTCCTTTATATAGGATATCGAGAATCATAAGTTATATTTCTGATATGAAACCGCACGAGAGGTATGATCTCTTGATGGGAAAGACGTTCTCGCACAAATGAAGAGTCAATCTATCATTCACTTATGAGTTTAAGTGCAGATGTAAATCCTTGGCTATAAAGAATTGTTTGCAACAAGTGAGGAAATCTTCGAAAAATGCTTTCTCGTACCAAAAAGATATTAAATCATGGAATGGATGTTTTCGAAGATGTTTTAGACGTGAAATATCGGAAGTAAAATCTTCTCAATGGTCAACCTCAAAAGGAAAAATTAATGAGAAGATAGAGTTTTTGAGTGATGAATTCAATGAAAAGTTTCGAAGGACAAGAGGAATTGTGGTGTAGAATAATACGAAGAAAAAAAAAATTTGTATGGGTATGCACACAAAATTTTATGGAAGTTCGAGTTGTTTAAGGTGATAATGTAAAAAGGAACGAAATTCTTAGTAAAACTAGAGTTATGTACAACATGTACTATTTTAAGTAAAATATCTTTTGAATAAAAGAATTGATTTATAAAAGTCAAAGTATAATTTTATATGTACTAGTCAAAAATAAGTAAAGGTATATTTTATTTACTTTATTATGTAAACATATTCGATTCATAAAATTTGCACGAATGGAAGTAAATAAATTTATTTTATAAAACTTCGAGAGGGTCGCACAGTAAAATAGTGTGTGTAAAATTTTTGGTAACAAAATTTTCATATTTCGGAGGTTACAAGTTGGAAAAAGATCGACGAAGATCGGGTGAAGGTATTTTGAAAATTTCGGGTTATTTTAAGCAACAATGTTGTGAGGTAATGAAATCTATTATTTTTAAATACGGTTGTTGACTATTATTAGGGCGTATGTTCTTGGAAATTCAAAATGTTCATGTGTGAAGCTGTTGCTGACAAGTGAGATATGAATGGTAGAGTATGAGAACGTGATAGTGAATGTGGTGTTTATAATATCTTCGTTTGAATATTCAAATGAAAATCTTGCGAGTGGTTGTCGCTTATCTTAGACGGGTTTCCTAACGAGTTTATGAAAATCTACACTAGGACGTAATTTCGGATAACAGGAGACATGCTTCGAAGAAATTTCGGGGGTGTCACTTTAGGTCACTTAAGATTATGCATCATTCCTTCCAGCGAGGCGCTTGAATATTAAGCGTCAAAGATAAAGAGATAGGTTGTTTAAGAAAGAATGCAAAGTTTTACAACCTTTATGGTATAGGGGAATTGTTAATCTACTAATGGGTATGAGATAGATGGTTTTGTAGAAACGAGCTCTTTGTATATCTACAAATCGAATGATGATTACCCTTCATGTAATAACATTGAGATGAATGGCTTGAAAATTTTCTTTGATTCACTTTCTATTCCATATGTCATGATATTGGAATTTCTATATGAATTACCATAATATAATCACGTTGGCCGGACGTCATTATATTTCACTAATTCATATTTCCATTTCAATATCACTCCACAAGGTCAGGATATGTGATCAAACTTAGATAGTTGACGTTGGAATGTTGAGTAATGAGTGACATCCCTTCGCGTGAGTCAAGAATACTTTGAATCACAATGGCGAAGTCATGTCATAAGATATGTACGGATATGATAACAATCACATACTAACCGATCCTTTAGACACAGGATCAGGCAAAATGATAGGGTTTTGGCTTGATATCCTTAGGAAAAGATACAGAATATCATCAGAGGTAAAAGCAGGAAGTAAGATGAAAATAGTTTTTATAAAGATTAAGGGAAAGCGCTTAAAACTAAGGCAGGAAAGGTTATAGTCCTATAGATTGCTAAGGCACCTAACTAGCACATAAGGCACACATAAAATGCAATCATGGTTCTCTATAACAAACCCGGCTCTGATACCACTCTGTCATACCCCCAAATAGGGTCGGGGAAATATGACTTCACAATATCACAACACAAGTATGTATAAACGAGAACGACTCTAAATGAGACGTTTTATAATAAAATTTGAATTGCAGCGGAAACATAATAATTTTTTACATAATGAAATTCATATGTAAATAACAAATGGTAAGTCTAATATGCGGACTCTAATGCAACAGCTAACTAAGCATCATAGGGCAGCACACAAGCTAATCTTCACCTGAGACAAACATTTTTAAAGTATCAACACAAAGGTTGAGTGAACATCATAGGTTTAACAATTATAATAAGTTTTAGACCACAAGATTTAATTCAAAATATCAAAAAATTCAATATGCCATGAGTTATAATATCAAACTAAACATTAACCCCTGACACTGTACGGGTGTCGGCAATCATTATTATGTACCCCCTTGACGATCACGCCAATGGGTAGAGACATCACTCTCAATAGGCCTACTCACAATAACTAAGCTTGCAAAATTTCAATTTCAGTAATTAACGATATTATGGCGGGGATTTGCATGTAACAATAAATACATGTTTAATAAAAGTCTCACGAAATTGCATATCAAATAGTTTAGGTACTTGTGTCTAAATTGTAAATCATTTAAAAGCAATCATGTGTCTCACCCCAAAGTTTATAAAACAGTTAAGAAATAGTAGAAAGAGGGGCTATGAAGTTCACATTAGTAGCAAGTAAAATATTCCACGCAAGTAGTACGAACGGAGTATGAAAACGAAGATCTTAACCTAGAGATATAACTTTTGATTAGTTAATGTCTAACAGACATAAAGTTTGTTTATTAATATAGCAACTATATTAACAGTGACCATTTTCGAGAAAAGTTCCTATTTCCCAAAAGTTTCTATATTTGGAAACCTACTATTTATGGAAAGCTTCCACTTATAGTAAGTTTCTAATTTAAGAATATTCGGGTTATAATCTTTAACAAAAATGTTGTACAATCTCGCCCAAACTTCGTTGCTAACATGCAAGTCACTCGAATGATCTATTGTTACCGAGCGGCCCAGGATCTCTTGACCAGAATCTAAGTCATGGCATTCGAGATCCACAAGCGTCCCATAATGGTACCAAGGATCACCCTAGGCCACAAGTAGCAGTGAGGTTTGTAGTCTTTGTACGCTATCTTTAATTATAACCTTCACGTTATAGTGTATACACATAACATGTTATTAATATACTTATTAGTTATATATATATATATATATATATATATATATATATATATATATATATATATATATATATATATATATATATATATATATAAGTGATAATATATTTAGTGTGATTAAGTGTTACCATATAGATTGGTGTATAAGTTATACTTATAATAGTATTATTATTTAGTTAATCAACTATTGTATATACTTATCATCGTATATTTCATATATGTATAAATACGCCTATATGATACATACATATATATATATATTTATAACTAGGTGATATATATGTATAATATATGTAAGTGTTATATATACATTAATGTAAGAGTGGTACATATATATATACTTATTACTTTTCTTATTATTTACGAACTTATTATAATACTTACATAATACACATTCATACATACATACACACGTACATATACATACATATATACACATACATATACACGTATGTATATATCTAAATATATACACAAGCATATACCTACCTATACATATGTACATACATACGTATGCATGCATGCATGCATGCATGCATGTACTTTCCTTTTTATTACTTATTAATTTCCCTCATGCACATAAAAGCATAGCTTTTATTTACTAAATTTTTTTCTAGTTTATCTCATAACTTTTTATCAATCATAACCTAATAACTTATTAATCATTAACATAAAATCATAATCATAAACTAATTCCATAACTTATTCATAATCATAATCATAATCATAATTCCTAATCTCATTAACCATAATCCTTATTCTTAATAATTAACAAATTATTAATACTTCATAATCATACTTTTAACCTTATTCATAACTATTATCATTATTCATACAAAATTCATACTTTACTTTTTCAAACCATATTCAATCTTTTATTATTTTTTAACATCTTCAAATATTCATAATACTTGTTCATGTTAATCATAATCATAATATTTCATTATAACTTAACCTTATTCATAATCTTTATCTTTTAATCATGTTCATCACACTTAATACATCATGATTATTCATACTACATAACCTTTTAACCATAATAACTAAACAATTAAAGAGTATAATTAACACTAGGGTTAGGGATACCTTAACGAGATTGAGGCCAAGAAAAGATGATGATTATGATGCAAATAGAAACAGATTCACAGCAGCAACAAATCACGACCAATCGAACGGGTTTTGGGTCTTCTTTGGTCACGTACACAAGCAAAAAATAGCAGCAAAACAGGAGCACTTTGGGAACGTTTTGGGTGGCGTTTACAGCAGCAAAAACCCGTTGCAATTTGTGGCAGTTTGGTGGTCGAACTCAGCTGAAAGAGAAGCGGGTTTGGGGCTGTTGTGGCTGGCAAGTAACAGCAGAAACAGGCAGAAAAACGCAGCAATTAAAGTCGATCTTGGGGCGGTTTTAGGTGTCGACTTACAGCAGGAAAAGGAGCAAAAAAAGTCAACTTGAAGGGCTGTTTGAGTGGCGATTTTACAGCTACAATTAGCAGCCTGTTATGGCTCGAAAAAGAAAGCAGAATCAGCAGCAGAACAGTGGCGAAAAAGGCTATTTGGAGGGCTGTTTGGGCGACGAATGCAGGCTGTTTCGGGAGGGTTTAAATGTCGACTGCAAGGGCTGTTTTTGAGTGCTGTTTTTAGTCGACAAAAGGTGGTGATGATGTTGGATAGCCTGTCGACTACAAGTAACAAGAGGGAGGAACCTTGGGTGATTTTTGGAATACAATTCATGAATGAGAAATCTAGGAGTTAAGGGATCCTTTTATAATGTGTGGATTAGAGTCCTAATCTCCTTAGGATTATTAGAGTTTACTTGATAACCAAGCACTTGGATTAGATTGGGATGCAATTATTAGAGATGGGTTAGGATTAGATTAGCTTAGGGATCAAGTATTTTCCTTTTAATTTTTTTTTATACCTTAGCCGAAATTCTTTATATTAATATATATTTATATATTTTTTTTTTCAACATTTAATTTAATTATATATATTTTATATACTTTTTTTAGTTACTTTTACTTAAAATACATTTTGTGTAATCTTTTATTTATTGGTCCATGTCTTTTATTAACATTTAGTTTTTATTAGTTTTTTTTATTTATAAATGTCACAATTAATTTATTTACATATAGTTTATATTATTAATTTAATATTAGGGTTAGGGTTTACAAGCTTAGGGTTTTAATTAATATCTGAGGTTGAGGTTTTTAGGTTACAAACATTAATTTACAGAGCATTTAATTACTCGGGCACTTATTATATCTGAATAACAACCCTAATTATAATGCACAAACAATCAATGAACCCTAAGGGCATTGTTGTCATTTCATGAAGGAAAAATGAGGATTGTTATAATTATAAAGCCGAGCAATATCTTCGACTGTTGGCTTTCTCAAATACACTCTCACAAACAAATGAAATACGCATTTGCAAAAATAATCTAAACATAAAGCAGTAGTTTTCTCACCAATTTTTATGTATTCGTCAAACATATCAGGTGTAGTTCCATACGTCATTTGACGTATGGCCGCGGTACACTTTTGTAATATTGTGAAACTTTGACGACCAGCGGCATCGGGACGTTCTCTAAAATACATAAAATATTCAGGAATATCACTACAATTAAAGTTAGATATACCTTCGACTATTCGGAGAAATAATTGACGACTCATTCGAAAAAGTCGTTTGAATTTGTTTTCCGGATACACTGGTGAATCCTCAAAATAATCATTGAATAACCTGTCAGCCGCACTTTCACGATCCCTTGGAATATAAATTCGGGTTCGAGGGACTCGCGAACTACTAGCTTCTCCCTCCACTTCTTCTTCGGCCAAACTACTAACAAAGTTAACAATTTTTTCATCATCCGAATCGTCATCAATTAAAAATTAGAGCATCTTGAACGTTTTCTCCATAATGTTTAGAGTGATTAATTTGAAAAGAAAAAATAAGATTGAAAGAAAGAATTGGTGTAAAATGAGTTAAAATTAAGGTATATAAATATGATAAAAAATATAGGAATTTTTTTTTTAATTGCCAACGGATACTTGAAGTATCCAACCAAACAGTGCCACGTGTCCCTTCCTCCCCAACAATGCCGTTGCCACTCCCGTTGGAAACCGCCCCACGCTCCATTTTTTTTTCTTTTCGGAAACGCCTTGATACGGCAGTGGGGGGCGGCGCCGGGTGCCACCTCACCCTCCCACGCCGTTGTTGATGTACCGATATAAGGGGTCTTATACACTTACTTGTTTGCCTTTCCAAAAAAAAAAATTTAGAGTAGTTTCTATGTAGTGCGTGTATAAAGTAAAGTGTTATATTTTCTTCAAGTTGAATGAAGGGTATATAATAGTAGTGAAATGATACGTGGAATAACGGGTATTTTTAAATGAAACAGTTCAATGATATATTTTATGTATTAAGTAAATCTAAATGTCAAAGTCATTTAGTTTAATGATCCGTGTAATCACAGATTTCGACTAAAAAACTTATTGTTTTTTCAATCATATTAATTTAATTAACTTTATCAGGATAAATGAAACATTCTCACACCACATTCTTCCAATTTTCATCACAATCACTCTCTCCGTCTCAAATATATTGTCCCTAGACAAAATACATACAGTTTAAGAAAAATACCTCACACATGTATTTTTCTGTTAACTTTTCAGTTTACCCTTTACGTTTTACCTAAAATTTTATCTTATATGCATAAAGTAGAGACGCAAATGAACTTTATTGCGTTATTCTTTTCCATTTATGGAAGTGACAATTAATTTAGAACATCCAAAAAAAGAATAGTAGACAATATATATGGGACGGAGGGAGTACTATTTTCCTTGTCATAAAAGTCTACATTACAAACTTTTATTCAGATGTGTATTTCGCATACATATGTAACGTAATTGATCCCGTAAAGAGACCCATATTTGAATAATAATAATATAATTATTATTATTATTATATTATAATTACAATTATAATAATAAATAATAATAATAAATTTTGCTTAAAAATTGAGTATTTATATTTTTAATAATATTTATTGGTAATAATAAATGCCTTTTGAAAATTTTTAATAATTAAAATACTATTTTATATGAAGGTTATACAATATGCTTCAAAGTTTGTACATGTGTTCATGTGTTGTTTTGTAAAAGATTATACAATTTGTTTTAATGTTTGTACATATAGTTATGGGATTTTGTCATAAGATTGTGCACAATGCTTCAAATATTGTACATATATTCATGAAGTTATTTTACCATAAGGTTTTACATAATGCTTCAAATATTGTACATATGGTCATGAGAGTGTTTTATTAAAGGGTTGTACATAATACTTCATATATTATATAATTAACATGTTAATATTTTTATTAAATAAAATTAATTATTTTAATGATATCATTGTGGGGGTCTTAAAAAAATTTCTTTATTTTTGAAATGGTATTAAACTTATAATTCTTTTTATTTATTTATGACATCATCATTATAGAATCATAGAGATTTATTAGATACTATAATTTGTCTTTCAATTTTTGGCTTCAGTTTTAAGTAATAAATGATCGAATAACTTAATATTTCAATCTTTTACGAACACCCAACATCTGTTTACTTCACAACCCTCTTAATCAATAATGACTATTCAATATTTCAGTCACTCAACCTAACACCTGTAAGGATTATATGACCCAAACAATAGAGTAATTCCAGTGAATTACCCTTTCACAATCGACAAACGAAAGAACAATAATTAAAGAATTAAAGACGCGAGATTTAATGTGGTTATATGTAATCGAATGTCAATTAATTTAATCCACGGACTAACTAAAGAGATTTTATTGATATAATTCGTAGATACAACAGAGGGTTACATTAGGATGCTTATATAGGCCAAAACACCTTGGAGAACAAGAAAAACATAAATTTGGAAACTTCTCGCCAGACGAAGCCGCGCCGCGCCATTTGTGCCCGCGCCGCGCCTTCAAGGCAATTCTCCGGACAGTCGTTTTCCAAATCTGATGCTCTGTTTCATGTACTAGGCCGCGTCGCACCTTTCAAGGCTGCGGTGCGCCTCCCCTGTTCGTCTGAATCCTTTTGTTTTGATATCCTTCACATCCAACAATCTCCCACTTGAAGATAGTCAAAACTATGACTCACATTTTGTCAACCCATCATACCAAACTAACCAAGATCGTCAAAGCACCCTTTACCGCCAAACTCCATTTGGGACACGCACACTCCTATCACATATGCCGGATAAGCAGACTTTCGATACAAGGTCTTCAACACTTCTTGTTAGAATCGAATCATCATCCCTATATCTCCCTAGTCGGTCACCACCTTCTCATTAGTTCATGAGAAGACCCGTTGAAGCTATGGAAACTCTAACTTGTCCATTGACACCACCTTAGTAAACATATCCGCGGGATTCTTCATACCAAGGACTTTCTCCAATGTCAAAGTACCATATTCAATACGTTCTCGAATAAAATGATACCTCAAATCAATGTGTTTCGTACGATTATGAAACATCGGATTCTTAGCGAGATTGATTGCACTTTGGTTGTCACAATATAAGGCGCAATTGTCTTGTCTTCTACCCAACTCACACAAGAAGTTCTTCAACCAAACAAGCTCTTTAGAAGCTTCCATAATAGCCATATACTCGGCCTCGGTGGTCGACAAAGTAACATTCCTTTGTAGTCTAGACATCCAACTAACCGCCGTCTTACCAACCATGAACACATATCCCGTAGTACTTTTACCCGAATCGCCAAATCCACCCAAATTTGCATCCGCATAATCTCTAAGTATAACATTGCCCTTAGAGAAACACAATCCCATACTAGAAGTACCTTTCAAATAACGAAGCAACCATTTGACTGCTTCCCAATGCTCCTTCCCCAGATTAGACATATAACGGCTTACAACTCCCAATGCACGAGCTATATCCTGTCTCGTACAAACCATGGCATACATAATTAATAATGCTAAAAACGAACATATATTTCATAGCATTATCCCTTAAGAAAGACAAGCTTTTAGTTGCAATTGTTCTATTTACAAGTGATATTCGTTTAAATATTAAAAGGTGTAGACAAAAGATAGATTCGACGATTTGAAGACGCAAACGACCAAAAAGCTAAAAAGTACAAAATACAATCCAAGTGGTTCAATTTATTGATGAGAAACGTCTAAAAGTTACAAGAGTACGAGCCGTGAAACGCAAAGTACAAGATATTAAATAGTACGAAAGGACGTTCGAAAATCCGGAACCGGGACATGAACCAACTATCAACGCGCGACGCAACGGAAATAAAATTACGAGTCAACTATGCACAAGAATATAATATAATATATATATAATTATATAAAATTATATATATCATATTATATATTATATTTAAACGAGCAGCCCACGTTTTAATTGCCAAGTGACCAGGAAAAGACGGCCATGCGATCGCATGGCCTGGAAGAAGCAATCTCATGCGATCGCATGAGCCAGAAAGTTGGGTCAGGTCCTATAAATAGCCAGTTTGCTCGACGAAAAATATACGCATAATTCAATCTCTCTCACATGAGAATGGATTAATAGTCAATGGACTCATTAAAACAGGGGTGGATTACATACAAAGACACTTGGTGTAATTGATAATAAAGTATTAAAACCTTGAATTGCACACAGTCGATAACCTGGTGTAATCATTAACAATGTATTAAAACCTTATTACAGTTTAAGTCCCCAATTAGTTGGAATATTTGACTTCGGATATAATGATAATTTGACGAGGACACTCGCACTTTATATTTATGACTGATGGACTATTATGGACAAAAACCAGATGGACATATCGAATAATCCAGGACAAAGGACAATTAACTCATGGTAATAAATTAAAATCAACACGTCGAACATCATGATTACGGAAGTTTAAATAAGCATAATTTCTTTATTTTATATCTTATCGCACTTTTAATTATCGTACTTTTTAATTATCATAATTTTATTTATCGCACTTTTTAATTATCGCACTTTAATTATCGTCATTTACTTTACGCTTTAAATTAAGTTATATTTATTTTTAATATTTTACATTAGGTTTTAATTGTGATTTAAGTTTTAAAATCGACAAACCGGTCATTAAACGGTAAAACCCCCCTTTTTATAATAATAATAATACTACTTATATATATATATATATATATATATATATATATATATATATATATATATATATATATATATACAAATATAGTTTTTAAAAAAATATAGCGTTAAACTTGGCTAGCTCCCTGCGGAACGAACCGGAATTACTAAAAACTACACTACTGTACGATTAGGTACACTGCCTATAGTGTTGTAGCAAGATTTAGGTATATCCACTCTAATAATAAATAAATAACTTGTGTAAAATTGTATCGTATTTAATAGTATTTCGTAGTAAAAATATAACTATTTCGTATACACCTCGCATAACATCAAGTAATTTTTGGCACCGCTGCCTGGGAACAACTCTTAAACGCCGAAAGCGAAACGCTATATAAAAAAACAAAACAAAAAAAGATTTTTATTAAGTTTAATTTATTTTTGTAAAAATACTTTTTAAATTTTAAAAATATAAAAACATAAAAAGAAAAAGAAAAATATATATCTATATTTTTAAAGTTTAGTTAAATTAAAAATTTTATATTTTTATTTATTGTGAAAATTTATAAAAACTAATAAGTAAATTTTTCTTATTTATAAGTTTTATATAAATATTTTATAAAAATATAAAAACAGAAAAAAAAATATAAAAAGTAATCGGGCCACTACACTGTAGCAGCCCAACATTTGATCTGGATCCACGAACCATGCAATCGCATGGAAAACTAACCCTCAACTCATGCGATCGCATGAGCTGAGGTAACAGACCTGAAACCTAGTCCGACCAGATTAGGGTTTGATTTAATAATTATTATTAATAATTATTATTATTAATTAATTATAATTAGGGTTTTTAATTTAATAATATTTAGTTTTAGTTTTATTTAATTTGTAATATTTAGTTTAAATTAGTTTTATTAATTATAAATTGATACTTTTATAAAATAAATAATATAAAAATAATATTTTTATAAAAATTGTATTTTTATAAATTTAAGTTTCTTTTTATATTTATATCTTTTTAATCGATTTTTCGTAACTGTATATTTATCGTTCATAACTAGTTTTAAACTTAGTTTTTTGCCGTAGTTTATTTTTATTTCTAGAATTTTAAGATTCGCCGTAAAATTCCTTAAGTGTTTTTTCTTTAGACTAAGATTTAGGTGCTCTAGAATTTTACGACGTCGCTTATCGCTTAAATATTTAATAGATTTTAGTGCCTTTTTAAGATTTTGTCGTTTTGGATATAGAATTCCTTTAAGCTTTAATATCTTTAGACATAAGTTTTAATTCTTAGTTTTTAGACTTTTATTTTTCGACGCTCATTTTTCGACCTTTTATTTTTCAACCTCTTGTTTTCCGAAGCACTCTTTTTCTTTCTTATTTCTCGACGCTCTAGTTTTTAGAACATAGAATTTTCTATTTCTTCTCTAAAATTTCAAAACGAAAAATTATTTTAAGCGGTTAAAATGATAGACATCCAAAATTTTCTGGTTCGTAGTAATAGTTGGATTTGTTAGTGGCGAGTTGTGGGCTTCCGATTTAAAGGGTCCTGGCTACCTGCTGCATCTATTAGCTATTCGAAACGTGGGCAAAATCAGAAAAGTCTATTAATTTGATAACTTATATAATTTTTATCTTTTATAACTAATAGGATATTCAGTGAATGCACCGAGCAAAACGTTCACCACCTTTCATACGTTCACCACCTGTAACTCGATCAAGACATTTAGCCAACATTGTCGCTGTTGATTTTTCTTTAGAATCACCATCTAGTCGACCAAGTACTCCAATTCAAATTTCCGATAATCCATTTTTTGAACCCGACCTCACAATTGAGAACCTGGAGGATATTCAGGGACAATTCAGAGATCATGAACCACTAATCATTCCTCTTGAACCACAAATTACGCATCCAGAGATTGTCGAGGAAGAAACCATTAAATCAGAATCCTCTAGTGATTCAGATTCAACAAATTCAATCATGGAAAATCTGAAACCTCTAAGTATGGAAGACCGAATGAGAGCTAAACGCACTGGCCAAGGTCACGCAATTACTCAACCAGACATTAATGCGCCAGATTATAAAATTAAAGGACAAATCCTACACATGGTAACTAATCAATGCCAATTTAGTGGTGCGCCGAAGTATAATCCAAATGAACATCTTCGTACCTTTAATAGGATCTGTACTCTATTTAAAATCAGAGAAGTGGAGGATGGACAGATATATCTCATGTTATTTCCCTGGACTTTAAAGGGAGAAGCCAAAGATTGGTTAGAATCATTACCTGAAGGGGCGATTGACACATGAGATGTTTTAGTTGAAAAATTTCTTAAACAATTCTTTCTGGCATCTAAAGCCGCGAGACTTCAAGGAGAAATTGTTACGTTCACACAAAAGCCAAATGAAACTCTATATGAGGCATGGACAAGATTTGGAAAGTTGTTGAGAGGATGTCCGCAACATAGTTTAGACACTTATCAAATAGTACAAATATTCTATCAAGGATGCGACATTACTACACTCAAAGACATCGATATAGCAGCTGGTGGTTCCATTATGAAGAAAACTGCAACTGAAGCTTACAAAATTATTGATAACACTGCTTCCCACTCACATGAGTGGCATCAAGAAAAAGATATCGTTAGATCATCTAAAGCGGCTAGAGCCGATTCTAGCCATGACTTTGATTCCATGTCCGCAAAGATAGATGCTTTTGAGAGATGAATGGAAAAGATGACTAAAGATATTCACTCAATACGAATTAGTTGTGAGCAGTGTGGAGGACCACATTTGACAAAAGATTGTCTCAGTATTGAACAAACAATGGAACAAAGAGAGAATGTTTCATACATAAACCAAGGGCCTGGAAATAATTATCAGAATAATTATCAACCGCCAAGACCAAATTACAATCAAAACCAAAATTATAACCGAAATGTTCCATACAACAACCAATAAGGTCCTAGCAATCAACAAGTATCTAATAATACTTACAACTAGTAAAGACCTATTTTTCCAAATAAACCACCACAAACCGATGATAAAAAGCCAAATTTAGAAGATATGATGTCGAATCTAGTTCAATCTCAAACTCAATTTTTCACATCTCAGAAATAAACGAATGAACAAAATGATCAAGCATTTAGAAATCAACAAGCTTCTATTCAAAATCTGGAACAAGAACTGAGCAACCTAGCAAGGTTGATAGGTGAAAGAAAATCGGGAAGTCTACCTAGCGATACAAATGCTAACTCCCGGAATGAAACAGCTAAAGCCATTACCATAAGAAGTGGTATTACACTTAAACCACCTGAAATGCCTGTAATTTCTGATGACTCTATTCCTAATCCACAAGAACCACAGTCTGAGCAAGAGAAAGAAACAGAACCGGTAGTTGAAAAGGCTAATGAAGATAACACAGTTAAGGCTAAACCTTATGTTAAACCATATCAACCACCACTTCCTTACCCAAGTAAAATGAGAAAAGAAAGACTTAAAGACGAGCAATCCAAATTCTTGGATATGTTCAAACAAATAAATGTCAATCTTCCTTTCGTTGATGTGATTTCAGGAATGCCTAGATATGCTAAATTTCTGAAAGATCTAATCACAAATAGAAAGAAAATGGAAGAACTCTCAGCTGTTATAATGAATGCTAATTGTTCTGCAGTGCTGTTGAATAAACTACCAGAGAAACTCTCAGATTCAGGAAGTTTCACAATTCCATGTTTTCTGGGTAGTCTTAGTTCAATAAAAGCATTGGCAGACTTAGGTGTTAGTATAAATTTAATGTCATATTCATTATACACTAAACTAGACCTTGGAGAATTGAAACCAACACGAATAAGCATACAACTAGCCGATCGATCAGTAAAATATTCTAGAGGGATAATGGAGAACATGCTAGTTAAAGTTGGTACTTTAGTATTTCCAGTAGATTTTGTTATTCTGGATATGGAAGAAGATTCTCGAGTTTCTCTCATATTAGGAAGACCATTCTTAAACACGGCTAAATCAATAATAGACGTGTTCGGTAAGAAACTGACCCTAAGTATAGAGGACGAGAGTGTTACCTTTTCTGTTGATAGAGCCATGAAACAACCGCAATCTGCAGATGATACATGTTATTATATTCAAACTATAGATTCACATGCAAAATTGTTAGAAGAATTTTCAGAATTACAAGGAACATGAGAATGTTCTTTAGGAGAAGGAACTGAACTAATTGATGAAGTTGAAATGTTAGCTGTACTTATGGCTAATGAATACGAACCAACAACAGAAGAACTTCAAATGCTAAAAGAAGAAGACAGATATCGATACAAATCATCGATAGAAGAACCACCGACATTAGAGTTAAAGCCACTTCCAAACCATTTGGAATACGCTTATTTACATGGTGAATCTGAATTACCTGTAATAATATCGTCTTCTCTTACGGAAAATGAAAAATCTCAACTCATTTATAACAACCCTCATATTTCCATACCTGAATTGACTAATTTGACTATAGGGTTGTTATCCATATGTAATATATAATTAAATTCGACGTTGATCAAATATTTATTTTTAGTCGACATGTTCTGTTAACTAAAGTTTACACTAATTATATAAAATAAGTTTAGTTAATATTAATGCGTATTATATTTAAAACTATATGTAACATAATTATTAATTAAATGATAAGTTATTTTAATCATTATATATATTTTTAGCTTATAAAAAAATAAAAATAAAAAGAAATAAGATTTTTTTTTTATAAATTAAATAATGAGCCCATGAATTTTGACTAAATATTTTCAAAAACAAAAACTTATTAAAAACATTTTTAACATGTTTTTATTATTTTGTCAAAATTGGCACCTTTATTTTATTATTTTTTTTCTTTTCACCAACCATTTTTTACCTATAAATGCATGGCTCCTCATTCATTTTTTCTTGCCAAACACAAAAACTTAAGTTATTCTCTCAAAACCTTGAAGAAAATTTGAGGTACTTTCTATTTTTATTAATTTTTTCAATATTGTCATTTATATTTATATTTATTGTATTTTCTTTGTAAAATTCGAAATTAATTATGTTTATATGTTATAATTAGTATTATAAGTGTTATGATGCATAAAAATAATGAATATTATTTATAATTAAATACGAATTATGTAGTGTTTAAACGTAAAAACAATGTAAAATTCGTAATAAATACTTTTAACCAAAAATAAAATATATATAATTTTTTCTGAGTTTTTAAAACTTATAAAGATCTTAAAAAATTATAAAAATAATTACTTGGGTCGAATTGGTATTTATTATATAATTAAACTCTATTATTATGTAATTCGAAGGTAAATTAAGAATAAATATAAAATAATAAAAAAATATTTTTTTAAATATTTTTCTACAGGTTATTAGACTGATAGAAACTTATAAAAATTATAAAATAATTATTTGGGTTTATTTAGTAATTATGTAGAATTAAAATTGTTTTGTGAATACATTAAGGGTAAAAACAAAAATAAATACAAAAATATAATAAAAATGTTTTCTTAAATTTTTCTACTAATCTATATGATTAACTAAGACTATAAAAATTATGTATGTAATTTTTAGATATTTAATTTATTATTTAGACATTTTTGAATAATGTTCGATTAATAAAACACTATTATTTTTGAAGTAATTTAGGTATTTATTTAAAGGTAATTATATTTAAGATATATAAGACATACTAAGGTATAATAACTAAATATTAAATAAAACTTAGGTTATATTATCACATATATAATTATTAAGTACATTAATAATTAGTTGTGCGTATACACCTAAAGTGAAGGTTAATCAAAGATAATGTATAATTCATGTAAACTTCATCGCTACTCACGGTCGTAAGTGAATGATGTCTAGGTTGCCATTTATGGGTAAGCTTGTGGATCTCGAATGCCATGACTTAGATTCTGGTCAAGAATCCTGGGCCCCCGGTTACATCTGGTCATTCCTGACTTATTTGATAGCAACGAAGTTTGAGTAAAGTTATACAACGTATTGCTAAAGATTAACCCGAACTTTCTAAAATTGGAAAATTACTATAAGTGGAAACTTTTCATAAATAGTAACCTTCCGAAAATGGAAATTCTTTAGTGAACCATTACTATCAATATAGTACTATATACTATTGTCTGTTAGGCAATGTCTGATCATACGTTCTATCTCTAGGTTGAGATCTCGGTCACGTCCTTCCGTTCAATTCTTTCGTGTGCTACTAAGGTGAACTTCATAGCCCCACTTTTTACTGTTTCATAACTGTTTTATAACTTTTGGGGTGAGACACGTGCTTGCTTTATAACTGTTTTACGCTTAGACACAAGTACTAAATTGTTAACTATGCTGTCATGCTTTGATTCATGCTAAATCCCTACCGTAATATCATTAATTGCTACGTTTAAATGCAAACTTAATTATTGTGAGTAGGCCTATTGAGAGTAACGTCTCTAACCATTCGACCGTTGGTCTTTGGTTACATAATAATGATTCCACGACACTGACAGTACAAGGTGTCATAGGGTAAACTTGTTTAGTAGCGATATTACAAAATGCAGCAACACTTTTAGATTGATATTTCTATATCAATCAACTTTAAACTAAATCTTGTGGTCTAAAACTTTGGATATTATTTATAAACCTATGAATTTCACTCAACCTTTTTGGTTGACACTTTAAGCGTGTTTTATCTCAGGTGATGATTGAGCTAGCTGCTACTTGCTACTAGATGATTGATGTATGCTTTGCTGCTTGCATGGAGTCCATCATTCATATTTATCATTTTGTTTAAGACATTTTCCATTTACTGTACTCTTATGATGTAAAACTTTGAATAATGCTTCCGCTGTTTATTTAATAAATAAAACGTCTCATTTAGAGTCGTTCTCTCTTATACAACTGTGTTATGATATGATTGGTCACAATTACCCCTGGTCCATTTTGGGGGTGTGACAGATTGGTATCAGAGCATGTTGTTGTAGAGAACCAGGATTGCATCTTATGTGTGCCTTATACAATTAGGTACCTTAGCAATGTAGGACTACAACTTCCTTTGACTATAGTGCCTTTAATTGTTGCCTTTAACTGTTAAATGCTACACTATACTTTAGAAACTTTTCTTATCTTAGAATGCCGAGCCAATCTAAGAACTCTACTCATTCTCCTAAGTAGTATTCAATTCCGCCACCACATTTAAATGCGACACCGTTCTCGACATTCCTATGTCATTTATCATGGTTTTGTGTATTACATATGTATTACATATGTATTACATGAAATATTATCCATGAATTTTTGAAACTCCTATATTTGTTACTATTCATACTCAAACGTATATAACTCCCTGTTATATCACGTACCTATATGCTTTATGCCTTTATGCATCAGTTTGCGAACCGAAAAATGTCATTGAGTTATCGAGAATCTCAAAGACATTATAATGTCATCACTACTCATATTCATTATTTTTATACCTTTTATTTCTCGTTATTGAATTTTCTTGACGGATGGCGTCTACGAAACTCTAGAATGGAAGGGTTTGGATTACCGATTTAAAGGATCCTATAGCTCAAGCCCCTAGACCTGAATAGGCCATTACGAATTAAAAGTCTTTAATCGAAAGATTATCAGATTACATACTTATCATTTTATGATCTCGACACGTCATACTGCTATTATTGGATTATAGACACATCATATCTTATTATATCTTATCATATCTATCTTAATAAACTTTGTCTAACACTTTTCCTAAATTTCCTCCGTAAATTACGGAAATCTTTTTGCTATATATACGTATATCAAGAAGACAAATATATCATTCAATATTCAACACTCATCTCATAACAAAAACCCTTATTCCGATCAGATAATATGGATTTCTCACATGATTCCTCGAACTCCTCGAGCTCCAATGGCAGCGTAACCGGAATGAACCAACCAATTAGTCATCATCTATTTTGGATGAATTGGGGATGGGTTCGTAGTAAACTTAATCAATGGAGACAAGAAGAAGGTGATCCCTTCCACCAACCGAATTCACCTCTTGGTGAAGGACCAGAAGCACTTACCGGCGAACCCGTTCGGAACACTATTTTCACCCTCATTTCCAGGGTATCCAGTCACGAATATATAATATCTAAAATTCTAGATCTTATTCATCCACTTGTCCGAACCGCCAATCACCCCAGAATAATAGAAGAAGTCAATGAGCTTCGCGCTCGAGTGGTGGCTCTGGAGAATATGGTGCGAAACCTACGAGCACCAGCAGCAGCACCAGCAGCATAACCAGCATCACCACCAGTACCAACAGCATCACCACCAACAACATCAACTTCACCAACAACAAACACCATAATCTGTACCTCGGATATCAACATCATACGCCCCATAGATACCAAGGAATATTAGTAATAATGAGTTAAAATGTATTGACTCATTTTTCCTGAAAATTATATATGTATACTATATATATATATATATATATATATATATATATATATATATATATATATATATATATATATATATATATATATATATATATATATATATATATATATATGGTTTGGAACAATAATAAATCTTTTCGTATTAAGCTATTACGTGTGAATCTTAAATAGTATGTACTACTTGGTTAATTCATATCACTAATATGCTATGATATACATTCCTCGTTAATCACTGCTTCATCACAATAAACTCCATTTCATGATAAACTAAGTGTATTATTCAAATACATGTTTGGTTTTACACTTTCACTTTCGATGTACTCAAAACTCTTTAGAAAACATCATTCGTGCCTTGTGAATTTCACAAGAATTCCACGAGCATCAACATCATATACCGAGGTATATCAATAACAATGAACGATGGAGTATTGATTCATAACTTCATTAAAGAAAGATTCTGCGATGATTATGTAATCTCTCAAGTTTTGAAGATTATTTATTCTCGCTTCAACCGCAAATCAAATGATTTTAATAGTATATTAACTCATTAAATCTATATTATACGTGAAGAATACATATATGAACGTATATCTTCATAAAGATTGTAATTAAAAATCCTTTTGTACAAACTGTTAATTGTGAAAATATTTTAACGGGTAGGTAAAACCCGAGAAATATTTATATCTCACATCAATATCTTACATTGTACATTCTTCAAATTCTGATTCAATAATTAGTAACTATACTACTTACATCCACATATGTATCCGTTCACTAAAGAACAACCATTTTCAGACAAATTTAATTACCTATTCTGATTTGGACATATCGAAATCCAAGTAAAGCTTCAGCAAGTGTAATCTTCCTAAAGATCACTACATTCATGAATTATATTCATTTGTATTCTATGATGAATTATCACATCAAACCACCGAAATTATCGTTCATTACTTTTGAAATCAACAACGCCTATTCATCAACCATTAGATCCGTTGACGATTACAATCAGCGTTTAATCATCTAAAAATGAAATTTCTTGAAACCATCTCGGATTGATAACCGATGAATCAAATATGGCTGCATTAAATGCAGAGGAAACAGCAAAATTATAGATGGTCTCAATGGCCAAAAGTTTGATAATAAAGAATGGTACTTTGGAAAAGCTCAAAAGAAAATTTGGAACTGAAAAACGGATTGAGCTAACCATGGAGGAGACCAAGGACAAATACAAGGACCAAACCCTATATTCAAAGAATCCAAGTAATTCTGGATCCGATGAAATCTTTAGAGAATATCTTGCTCCGAAGTTATGTTAAAAGCTTGCGGAAAATTTTTCTTCATCAACCTTCGAACTTAGAAATTCCAAAATGTCGTTATAAATATCCTCTATATTTCTGAAGATATTTTCATAACGATTCTTGTCCACAATTAAGTATCTCTTTGCGATATCTTTATAAAGGAAACTATTTTAGTTTCTATATTCAGTAAAATTCAAGTTTAAATTATAAATGTTTTGAAGAAATGTTGGAAATTGAAGCATGAGTTAGTATAATATAATGACGTCAGGCCAACGTGATTATATTACAGTAAGTCATGCTAAATTTTTAATGGAAGATGATGATTCATAGACTTTATAATCATTATTTGCCATGTTACACGACTCTTACATTCTACTTAATCTCTGAACATATCAAGAACATATATTCTTGATAGTTCTATCCTCAGTAATTCTGGTAATTTACCAAATCAAATCGTGATATTATGCTTAGAACATTAGGTTCATTCGAAACTTCATACCTACAAATTCTGGACCATTACTAGCTTAACTTAGAGTCGAGAGCAGAATAAAAAGGTAAAGAGCTCCGACATATAAGGGAAAATACAAAGCCTGATAACAACACGGAAATTACAAATCGTGTATATCAATGCGTATAGCAACATAAAGACACGGGAGAATTAAAAACACTATAACCCCAAGAGCATAGTAGAAGTAAACAGATTCCTCTGGTGGTAAAAGAAAAAGAAGCATGACTGCATATATGGTCAATATAATAACAAATATCAATACGAGATTGAGCATATTAACAAATCTTTTGGAAGTATGAATCTAGGAAGAAAGTATAGAAGTGGTGAAGATAATGAAACGAAAGAAGCTAATTTATAGCAAAATTTCCAAACACAGCAATCGAGGCAATTCACCGCGTTTAATCAAAGAAATCCCAAAATTCCTTAAATACCGGATAATCAAATCTTATAGATTACGAAGATTTCCTTTAATCCCTTGAATTCCGGAAATCAATCGTGACTACGTCAAAAGTTAAGGCGAACATTTAATTTACTCATTCACTCTTTTACGATAGCTTCGTTTATACTCTTTCTATAATCGAATCGTTCGATCCATATTATTCAATAGTGATAAAACTTTATTCTTCAACTTATATTCATCATTACAATATTCTTGTTGTAAACAATGATGATCTCTATCAAACTTCATGACTATAATTTTCATGAACTACTCTCTGTTTTGTCTACCCTAACATTGTGGCATAAACTCTCAAGGTTTAAATGAGCTCGATATTATTCATAACACATTTTATATATCCAATTTACTAAAATGACTTGTATAATATCATCATTTTGAATGATCTCCGCATTAATAATAAAATGCACTTCGTAGAAGAACTTGTAGAAATTATGGTATGTATGATTTTAATTCTTGAAACAGAACAATATTCTATCCGTTGGAATTCACGCAAGGCCCCGAGCATACCTGGGAACGTGAAAACCAAATAAAACGTAAATATCCTCGTCTATGTACGAACAACACCGATTAATGGCAACAACTAAATTTCGGGACGAAATTTCTTTTAACGGGTAGGTACTATAACAACTCTCATATTTCCATACCTGAATTGACTAATTTGACTATAGGGTTGTTATCCATACGTAATATATAATTAAATTCGACGTTGATCAAATATTTATTTTTAGTCGACATGTTCTGTTAACTAAAGTTTACACTAATTATATAAAATAACTTTAGTTAATATTAATGCGTATTATATTTAAAACTATATGTAACATAATTATTAATTAAATGATAAGTTATTTTAATCATTATATATATTTTTAGCTTATAAAAAAATAAAAATAAAAAGAAATAAGATTTTTTTTTATAAATTAAATAATGAGCCCATGAATTTTGACTAAATATTTTCAAAAACAAAAACTTATTAAAAACATTTTTAACATGTTTTTATTATTTTGTCAAAATTGGCACCTTTATTTTATTATTTTTTTTTCTTTTCACCAACCATTTTTTACCTATAAATGCATGGCTCCTCATTCATTTTTTCTTGCCAAACACAAAAACTTAAGTTATTCTCTCAAAACCTTGAAGAAAATTTGAGGTACTTTCTATTTTTATTAATTTTTTTCAATATTGTCATTTATATTTATATTTATTGTATTTTCTTTGTAAAATTCGAAATTAATTATGTTTATATGTTATAATTAGTATTATAAGTGTTATGATGTATAAAAATAATTTTGATAATTTATGGAATATTATTTATAATTAAATACGAATTATGTAGTGTTTAAACGTAAAAACAATGTAAAATTCGTAATAAATACTTTTAACCAAAAATAAAATATATATAATTTTTTTCTGAGTTTTTAAAACTTATAAAGATCTTAAAAAATTATAAAAATAATTACTTGGGTCGAATTGGTATTTATTATATAATTAAACTCTATTATTATGTAATTCGAAGGTAAATTAAGAATAAATATAAAATAATAAAAAAATATTTTTTTAAATATTTTTCTACAGGTTATTAGACTGATAGAAACTTATAAAAATTATAAAAATAATTATTTGGGTTTATTTAGTAATTATGTAGAATTAAAATTGTTTTGTGAATACATTAAGGGTAAAAACAAAAATAAATACAAAAATATAATAAAAATGTTTTCTTAAATTTTTCTACTAATCTATATGATTAACTAAGACTATAAAAATTATGTATGTAATTTTTAGATATTTAATTTATTATTTAGATATTTTTGAATAATGTTCGATTAATAAAACACTATTATTTTTGAAGTAATTTAGGTATTTATTTAAAGGTAATTATATTTAATATATATAAGACATACTAAGGTATAATAACTAAATATTAAATAAAACTTAGGTTATATTATCACATATATAATTATTAAGTACATTAATAATTCGTTGTGTGTATACACCTAAAGTGAAGGTTAATCAAAGATAATGTATAATTCATGTAAACTTCATCGCTACTCACGGTCGTAAGTGAATGATGTCTAGGTTGCCATTTATGGGTAAGCTTATGGATCTCGAATGCCATGACTTAGATTCTGGTCAAGAATCCTGGGCCCCCGGTTACATCTGGTCATTCTTGACTTATTTAATAGCAACGAAGTTTGAGTAAAGTTATACAACGTCTTGCTAAAGATTAACCCGAACTTTCTAAAATTGGAAAATTACTATAAGTGGAAACTTTCCATAAATAGTAACCTTCCGAAAATGGAAATTCTTTAGTGAACCATTACTATCAATATAGTACTATATATTATTGTCTGTTAGTCTGATCATACGTTCTATCTCTAGGTTGAGATCTCGGTCACGTCCTTCCGTTCAATTCTTTCGTGTGCTACTAAGGTGAACTTCATAGCCCCACTTTTTACTGTTTCATAACTGTTTTATAACTTTTGGGGTGAGACACATGCTTGCTTTATAACTGTTTTACACTTAGACACAAGTACTAAATTGTTAACTATGCTGTCATGCTTTGATTCATGCTAAATCCCTACCGTAATATCGTTAATTGCTACGTTTAGATGCAAACTTAATTATTGTGAGTAGGCCTATTGAGAGTAACGTCTCTAACCATTCGACCGTTGGTCTTTGGTTACATAATAATGATTCCACGACACTGACAGTACAAGGTGTCATAGGGTAAACTTGTTTAGTAGTGATATTACAAAATGCAGCAACACTTTTAGATTGATATTTCTATATCAATCAACTTTAAACTAAATCTTGTGGTCTAAAACTTTGGATATTATTTATAAACCTATGAATTTCACTCAACCTTTTTGGTTAACACTTTAAGCGTGTTTTGTCTCAGGTGATGATTGAGCTAGCTGCTACTTGCTACTAGATGATTGATGTATGCTTTGCTGCTTGCATGGAGTCCATCATTCATATTTATCATTTTGTTTAAGACATTTTCCATTTACTGTACTCTTATGATGTAAAACTTTGAATAATGCTTCCGCTATTTATTTAATAAATAAAACGTCTCATTTAGAGTCGTTCTCGCTTATACAACTGTGTTATGATATGATTGGTCACAATTACCCCTGGTCCATTTTGGGGGTGTGACATCATTTCTGTGTTAAAAGCTCATAAACCAGCTATTGCATGGAAGATTCATGATATTAAAGGCATAAGTCCTTCGTATTGCACACATAAAATCCTTATGGAAGAAGGTCATAAAACCTATGTGCAACGCCAACGAAGACTAAATCCTAATATGCAAGATGTTGTTAAGAAAGAAATAATTAAACTGCTAGATGCAGGTTTAATTTATCCAATCTCTGATAGTCCATGGGTAAGCCCAGTTCAATGTGTGCCTAAGAAAGGTGGCATGACTGTCATTATAAATGAAAAAAATGAGCTTATTCCTACTAGGAATGTAACAGGATGGCGTGTTTGTATTGATTATAGAAAATTAAATGACGCCACCAGAAAAGATCACTTTCCCTTACCTTTCATTGATCAAATGTTGGAAAGGTTAGCTGAGAACAGTTACTATTGTTTTCTTGACGGTTTCTCCTGATATTTTCAAATTCCAATAGCACCCGAGGATCAAGAGAAAACCACATTCACGTACCCTTATGGTACTTTTGCTTACAAACGCATGCCATTTGGACTTTGCAACGCCCCTGCAACCTTTCAAAGGTGCATGATGGCGATTTTTCACGACATGATAGAAGAATGCATGGAAGTTTTCATGGATGACTTTTCAGTCTTCGGTGATACTTTTGAAACATGTCTAGTTAATCTTGAACGAATGCTTATTAGATGCGAACAACCAAATCTAGTTCTTAATTGGGAGAAATGCCATTTCATGGTTAAAGAAGGCATCGTTCTTGGACACAAAATTTCAAAGGAAGGAATTGAAGTGGATAGAGCTAAAGTAGATGTAATTGCTAAACTTCCACATCCCACCAATGTTATAGGAGTTAGGAGTTTTCTAGGGCATGCCGGTTTTTAACGACGTTTCATAAAAGATTTTTCTAAAATTGCCACTCCTATGAATAAACTCCTAGAAAAGGATGCTCCATTCATCTTTTCAGATGAATGCATTAAATCATTTAATATTCTTAAATAAAAACTCACTAATGCTCCAATCATGATAACTCCAAATTGGAATCTACCGTTTGAACTTATGTGCGATGCAAGTGATTTTGCAATGGGAGCCGTTTTAGGACAAAGGATTGAAAAACGATTTCAACCTATTTATTACGCTAGTAAGACGTTACAAGGAGCACAAACGAATTACATAACTACTGAAAAAGAACTCTTTGCTATTGTCTTTGCTTTTGACAAATTTCGTTCATATCTCGTCCTAGCTAAAACGGTGGTCTATACTGACCATTCTGCTCTTAGATACCTATTTTCAAAACAAGATGCCAAACCAAGATTAATCTGTTGGATCTTACTCTTACAAGAATTCGATATTGAGATCCGAGACAAAAAGGGAGCAAAAAATCTCGCCGCTGATCATCTTTCTCGTCTTGAAAATCCCGAATTAGAAGTTCTAAATGAATCGGCCATACAAGATAACTTTCCTGATGAATATATTTTGAAGATCGATTATAATGAAATTCCATGGTTTGCAGACTATGCAAACTACTTAGTATGTGGATTCCTTGAAAAAGGGTTGTCGTACCAAAAACGAAAGAAATTCTTTAGTGATATAAAACACTATTTTTGGGAAGATCCACATTTGTTTAAAAGTTGTCCCGATGGAATAATACGCCAATGTGTATTCGGAGATGAAGCTAGTAAAATCTTAAACCATTGTCACATAGGACCAACAGGAGGGCATTATGGGCCTCAACTCACAGCAAAAAAAGTTTACGACGCTGGATTCTATTGGCCTACAATTTTCAAAGACGCACACCTTCTTTGTAAATCCTGTGATGTATGTCAAAGGGCCGGAAAAATAAGTCAACGTGATGAAATGTCACAAAATGTCATTCAAGTATGTAAGTATTTGACGTTTGGGGTATTGACTTTATGGGTCCATTTCCAAAATCTCATAATAATCTCTACATTCTCGTTGCCATTGATTATGTATCTAAATGGGCGAAAGCACAAGCTCTCCCAATTAACGATGCACGAGTTGTAGTCAACTTCTTAAAACGTCTTTTTGCAAGGTTTGAAACACCGAAAGCTTTAATAAGTGATCGGGGTACTCATTTTTGTAATAATCAACTTGAGAAAGTTCTCAAAAGATATGGAGTAACTCATAAAATCTCAACCGCTTATCATCCACAAACAAGTGGACAAGTTGAAAATACCAACCGAGCTTTAAAACGTATTCTAGAGAAAACCGTAGGATCAAATCCGAAGGAATGGTCCATGAAATTGGAGGATGCACTCTGGGCTTTTAGAACAGCCTACAAAACTCTAATTGGAACCACACCTTTTAAACTCATTTACGGAAAAGCATGTCACCTTCCAGTAGAAATTGAGCACAAAGCATTTTGGGCTTTGAAGACGTGTAATCTTGATTTACATGAAGCTGGACATCTACGGTTAAGTCAATTAAACGAATTAGAAGAATTAAGACATGAAGCATATGAAAAATCGTTAATCTATAAAGAAAGAACAAAGAAATGGCATGATAAAAGAATAAGAAGTTCAAAAGAATTTAAGGAAGGAGACAGAGTTCTTCTTTTCAATTCACGATTCAAGCTATTTCCTGGAAAATTGAAATCAAGATGGTCTGGACCATTCATAGTCAAAAGAGTTTTTCCGTACGGAACAGTAGAATTAATAAATTCAAATGGGATTGAATTTAAAGTTAATGGTCACAGAGTTAAACATTACATAGATAATCCAATGGAAGTTGAAGATGAAGTTAATCACAATTTCAACACCACAGCTAACTAAGTGTGGGAAGATTTAAATTTTTTTAAGGGTAATATGTATTTCTGTTAGAGTTAGATATTCTATTTTCATGTAGCTCTCGAGAATGGAATCCCAATGGTCTTTCCCTAGCAGACCCTAAAGAACTAGTCTTCTCCCTCCATTCTGAATTTTTATTTTTTTAGGTTTTACGAGATGAAGAATTCCTTTGATCTGAACCATGGTCTACTACTACACGCTATGATTACTAAACGTAATAATAACACTTTTTCGAGTGAACTGGTATCCTTCATAAGAGGCAAAATGGATGAAGTAAGGAGAGAACTCAGGAAAGATCATCATAAGACACATTTTGGTAAAGGAAAATCAAAATCCGCAACAAAAAGAAGAGCACGACACCTTGAAAGATGTCATAAATGCGGAAAATGGTCACACAAAGGTAAATGTTCGAACAATCAAACATATTCAAATACCGAATTTGTTACTCTATGCAGAGAAGGACCATTCATATGTTTAGAAGAAAAGTTATTGAAGAATTTAGGTTACGCTTATGTAGCTATGGAAAACCAAATCACACGACTCTCCTATGAGTCAGCTAAAGCAGGTCTCTGAGAATTCTTTCTCACAGGTAAGTATGTACAGTTTTTATTTGTTTTTATTTATTGCTTTTAACCTTTTGATAATAAACGCTGAATCGTTCACTATAAAGTATTAAATTGATATTCAATAAAATTAGGTATGCGAAACCGAAATTATTGATATCATACAAAAATTTATTACATCACTGCGAAATTTACCGTTTATTCTTAAGGTATAAATATCTTTAATCAATCAATCCAAAATATTTTAGAAATTCGTCAGGAGTAAAACTAGGTAAAATAGCCGAAATTACTTTACCCAAAAGAGGGGCGTATATTTTTGATAATATTTGATTGATTAAAGTGGGATAAAAGACCAAAAAGATTTTTAATTTTTACCTTGTTTTTAAATTAATATTAAATTATTATTGTAAATTTTTAAAACCAATATATTTAAGTTTTTAAATATTAAAAAAATTAATATTTTCAATATAAGTTTGTAAAACTAATGTATAAAAATATTAATGATATTTATATGAATTTTTAATTTTATGCATTTTAAATTTAAGTTTGGTGTGAATTTAAAAACAAAAATTTACTTTATTTCATTAAGTTAAAAACTTGATATTTAAAATTCGTCGTGAGTTGAAGACTAGGTCGTTGAACCGAAATTGCTTTACCCGAGGGCGGGACGAGAAATTTTATTATCATTATTTTTAATCTTATTGAATTAAAGTATGCCAAAAACATTAAAAAAACCCAAAAATCTTTGCTTTTAAAACGACGCTTAAAAAGTGACAAATTTTAAAATTTTGTCGAGAGACGGACTAGGACAACGATCCGAAATGCCCTCATTCTTAAAAGAAACATATTTTCAAAATTTATTAATTTATGTTTTATTAGTTAAAGGTTTTTATATATATAAAAAAAAGGGAAATAACCCTATGCGATCGCATGGGGTTTATATTAGAAATCCATGCGGTCGCATGGTGCAAAAATTCTGGGCAGATTACAAAAGTTCGGTCGCCTGCTCTGTATCAACATAATACACACACACATTCACGAAAACACACACAAACACTCCCAAAATTAGCCATTTTTCACCAAAATACACCGAATTTCTTACAATAATCCGCTATAATCATGCCTATATTCAGATGGGGAAGCAAGAAGGTAAAAATTTCACCCCTAAACTCATAAAATTCCTACTTTTTTGATAATTTTAATTAATTGCAATAATTTAATTTTGTTAATTTCTAGTGTAATTAGAGTTAAATTGTTAGTATATTATGTATGTATAACCTAGATTGATGCTATTTAACATGATTTGAAGCCAAAAACTTTAAATTTTTTAGAAATCTAGGGTTTGTGTTCTTGAGCAATTTGGGGCTTTTTGATATAAACATGTTATGACCGATTTTTGTCATGAATTATTGCTAAATTAAGTAGTGTAACATGTTTAGGTAGCTAAATGATCCAAACATTGATCCTAAACATGATTTTTGAGAATTAAAGTAGACTTTTTATGTATAAAATTCATGAACTTGATTAATTTGATATAAATGCCATTTGAAACTTGTTTAATTGCTAGTAATAATTATTTTAACATGGTATTTGAGTTGAATGCTTATGAACTTTGTAAACATTTTCATATATGCTTATTTGAAAAAGTGTAGATTTGATAAAAAATATGAAAATGAGTATAAGTTTAATATGGATTAAACATGTTATTGTAATTGTTTTAATTTGTTATTTTGCTAACACTAATGCATATTTGGATGCACAAATTTTGTGTTTAATGTGTTTTGCAGAGAAATACCAATACTGATGGTGCATCATCATCATCTAGGCAACCTGATCCAGAACCACAGCCAGAAATGCAATATCACGAACCGGAGCAACAAAAGGAACAACAACAACAACCTGATCAACACGTACCATACTATGAACCAGACCCACAATTTTTTATTACCTACGTTGTATTTCCTGCTCACCATATAGTAGAACATCCAAAAATTCATGAAGAACATTTGCATCCCAATTTAAGGATTGACAGAAGTTGGAGAGATTACCCGACGTACCAAAGTAACAAATTTAAGCTTTGGACCAAAAATGTAGAAGTACCAAGGGTAATAGATTGGGAGCCTTGGAAAGGGTCCACCTAGCTAACCCAGTTAGGCATTATCTAATCTAAAGGTATGGCAGCTCTTCTTTTCCCGATTGGGAACGTTTATTTACCACTCGTAGGCCTGTATATAAAAAGTGGTGTCCCAATTTAAGGATTGACAGAAGTTGGAGAGATTACCCGACGTACCAAAGTAACAAATTTAAGCTTTGGACCAAAAATGTAGAAGTACCAAGGGTAATAGATTGGGAGCCTTGGAAAGGGTGCACCTAGCTAACCCAGTTAGGCATTATCTAATCTAAAGGTATGGCAACTCTTCTTTTCCCGATTGGGAACGTTTATTTACCACTCGTAGGCCTGTATATAAAAAGTGGTGTGTTGAGCTTATGAGTTCTATAGCTTTTAATAAGGATGTAGATAGGTTAGACGATAAGAGTTTTTTTAGATTTTTACTTGACCGTAGGATGTACAGGATGTCCATGCTGGACATGGCCAGGGCTTTACAGATTTATACTCCCGCTGAATTACTATTACCTGATTGTACAAATTTGATTTATCATGGTGAGAGGGTAGATAGGAATTTTGACGCGAACGCCGTCTTTAGGTGTATGTCAAATTTTAATGTGTTTACGCGGGGAGGAAGACACTCCTATTTATATATTAATAAAGCCGAGCTTCGTATAATACATAGATTCTTAGCGAACTCAATTACACAAAGAGGTAACAACAAGGAGAAAATGACCTTACATGATTTATTTTACCTTAAGTGTATTCGAAACACTAGAAGCTTTGTTAATATCCCCTACTGTGTTGGTTTTTATCTGTCCAAAATGGTGGAAGGAATACAGGAAGGGGGAATAATAGGAGGAGGTATTTTTGTTACTCTCATTGGAGAGTATTTGGGTGTAGATAGGGATCAAGGGGGTCCGATGATGGTATGTAGGGAACAGGAAGAGACTTTAGGTTTGCAAGTCTATCAAGGGGCAAAGGTATTGACTAGGAGACGCAATTAGGTAGTACAATATCAGGGCCGTCATCTTAAGGTAGAGAGGGGTTCGGATGATGAGATGGAGGAAGCAGATGACCTCAGGGATGTCATTAGGGATAGTTTTACTGACGTTTTCCAGCGTATAGATGAGGTAGAAATGACTAATGAGGAAAGGCATCGTCGGTATGAGCAGTGGCAAGCCGCGAATGAGTATGAGACTTCTAGGCGACGCCAACATGATTGCTGGAAAGTTCATCAGCACCAAATCATAAGCCAGCTATCATATCAGGTATCAAATAACTACATCCCGACTCGGCCTCCTTACTATCCGCCGCATCAGCCCGATATGCGACCACCGTTTGACCTGTACGACCCCAATCAAGCATACCAGAACACATATCACCAACCATGGAACCCAAATGATGATATGAACTGGAACCCCTATCCTAATCAATAGTGTTCCATTGGTGATGTCTTCTCTTTTATTATTTTTATCTATTTATGCTAAACATCTAACATTTTGATACTTTAATGTAATGTTTAATATTTTTATTATTTTGTACTAATATTTCATTTTTGTAATTTGAAAATGGGATATTAAGTCCCATTTCAAATTACCATGCATGTTTATATTTGTATTGTATGTATTTTTTCTCATGTACACAACAGGGTAAAACAACGCATTTTCAAAGACTGGCATTAAGTTCAGCAAAAGCTATTAATTTTGACGACAAAACAAAAAAAAATGTGATGTAACAACAGACAGAATGAACAAATGATGTGCACCATTTATCATTCAACACAAACAACAATATG
The DNA here is from genome assembly GCF_046630445.1 of Rutidosis leptorrhynchoides. Lineage (NCBI taxonomy): Eukaryota > Viridiplantae > Streptophyta > Magnoliopsida > Asterales > Asteraceae > Rutidosis > Rutidosis leptorrhynchoides. Next base: position 156,907,748 of record NC_092334.1, read on the forward strand.
TTTGGAAACTTTGGTAAAATTTAATCATTTTTCTACGCTAATCACCCTCAATAATTTAAATTGTTACTGATTTCTTGCAAATGAGGGCATTGCAAGATCTTAAGTGTGGGAAGGGATTAAATTCTTTCGGATTTTTTTTAATTTAAACACTTGGTTACCATTAAAAATACTAGTAACGCATTAGTTGTATTAGAATCTAGTGCTCTCTGATAATAAAGAACAGCCCTAGTCTTATATACTGACTACCCAATTCTAGTAAAATTTTTCAAAATTTTCAAATAAATGAAATCAAAATCATGTTTATACATATTTATGAACGATAAAACTAGGTGTTAACATCGAAATTATTGTTACCTTGGAAAGGACGTAAATTGAGAAACAACTCAAAACGCTTGAATTCATTTAAAATGGAATAGAGGAAAATAAAAAGGCAAAGAAAGGAAAATAAAAGCCAAGTGTGAGAAAAATTTACCAAGTTATTTAGAACATATATCACATATTTTTGTACAAATAATTGAAAATACTTTTGTTTTGGATGATATTAATCAGGTTTACCCAGTTTATTATAATATAAATGGAATTTAAAAGGAAGTAAAGTCTTCCGAGAAAAAGACACGCGCTTCTTGATTTAGGTCAGGAAGTTGTCGTCCAGACCAGTTGTAGAGTCTACGAAAAACCTTGAAAAGTTTTCTCAAAAATCAGCTGGAAATCCACGGACCTCAGCATCAAACAGGGTCGCCAAGTGGTCAGACTTATCCTAACCATGAGAGAATATGTCTCGTACAATGGGGGGCACCGTGCAAATTAGCTTATAAGACTAATGAATCAGATCCCCGGAAAGGATAATCTCCTTAAAGATCAAAAATCAGCTTTTAAGACTGATATTACTCAATCCTTGGGATTGACCTTAAAGATTGAGAATTACAAACTCATAGAATTCGATGATATCTAAACTCGAGCTTGACCGAGAAAATATTTTGATCAAATTACAAACCGATTTGTTTTCCGAAAACCCTATTTTTAATGCGTTCATTACCATTGAACGTAAAATCCTAGGAATTCACCTGGAATTCATTAGGTCACCTAAACCAAATCGGGTGTCAACCGTAAGAACCGTGGTTGCATAGCATGGTCAAAGATAGGACCTTGTGCCAGACCGAAAAACTATAGGGTGATCTTTACTATTACTCCTACAAAGGATAGTAATTGCATCCGACACGTTATAGACCATAATCAAAAGCATGTCACGGGACATTGCCTTAACAGTTGCTTGTTCAACGCTTTCCTTTACAACCGGACGGTAGTTTACCGAAAGGTAATATATGGAGCAAGTAAACTAGACGTGTTGCTTTCCTAATACAAGGTTAGCAAGTGGGTGACACAAAACCGCAAGTTTTGAGCTAAAAATTTTCAAATCTGAAACCCACAAAACCCACAAAAACATTTTGCAAACACCGGTGAAGGGTTATTCCGAAAAACTTATCTAGGGTAAATGCTAGATTGAATTTTCAAAAAGATCAAATATTTTCATAAAGATCCAATTTCCTTAAAGGTTCTAAATTTTTATAGTCATGTGGGACTGTAAACCACAACGTTACTACCATTGTTCATACCGCCATATTAAAATCACTGATGTACAAAGTGTGAATAATAAAGAAGTGATTCAAGTATGTTTTTATTTCAAGTTCTATATTGCTTGAGGACAAGCAACGCTCAAGTGTGGGAATATTTGATAATGCTAAAAACGAACATATATTTCATAGCATTATCCCTCAAGAAAGAAAAGTTTTTAGTTGCAATTGTTCTATTTACAAGTGATATTTGTTTAAATATTAAAAGGTAAAGACAAAAGATAGATTCGACGATTTGAAGATGCAAACGACCAAAACGCTAAAAAGTACAAAATACAATCCAAGTGGTTCAATTTATTGATGAGAAACGTCTAAAAGTTACAAGAGTACGAGCCGCGAAACACAAAGTACAAGATATTAAATAGTACGAAAGGACGTTCGAAAATCCAGAACCGGGACATGAACCAACTATCAACGCGCGACGCAACGAAAATAAAATTACGAGTTAACTATGCACAAGAATATAATATATATATATAATTATATAAAATTATATATATTATATTATATATTATATTTAAACGAGCAGCCCACGTTTTAATTGCCAAGTGACCAGGAAAAGATGGCCATGCGATCGCATGGCCTGGAAGAAGCAATCTCATGCGATCGAATGAGCCAGAAAGTTGGGTCAGGTCCTATAAATAGCCAGTTTGCCCGACGAAAAATATACACATAATTCAATCTCCACTCTCTGATATATATATATATATATATATATATATATATATATATATATATATATATATATATATATATATATATATATATATATTATAATTTAATTATAATTTTAATTTTAAGTTAATAATAATAAGGTTATAGTGGCGAATGTTGTAAGTGTGTAAGTCGAAATTCTGTCCGTGTAACGCTACGCTATTATTAATCATTGTAAGTTATGTTCAACCTTTTTAAATTAATGTCATGTAGCTAAGTTATTATTATGCTTATTTAAATCGAAGTAATCGTGATGTTGGGCTAAATATTAAGACGGAGTAATTGGGCTTTGTACCATAATTGGGGTTTGGACAAAAGACCGACACTTGTAGAAATTGGACTATGGACTATTAATGGGCTTTTTATTTGTTTAACTGAATGATAGTTCGTTAATTTAATATAGAGATTTACAATTTGACGTATCTATAAATAAACATATACACTCGATCGGACACGATGGGCGGGATATTTATAAGTACTAATAATCGTTCATTTAACCGGACATGGGAATGGATTAATAGTCAATGGACTCATTAAAACAGGGGTGGATTACATACAAGGACACTTGGTGTAATTGATAATAAAATATTAAAACCTTGGATTGCACACAGTCGATAACCTGGTGTAATCATTAATAATGTATTAAAACCTTATTACAGTTTAAGTCCCCAATTAGTTGGAATATTTGACTTCGGATATAATGATAATTTGACGAGGACACTCGCACTTTATATTTATGACTGATGGACTGTTATGGACAAAAACCAGATGGACATATCGAATAATCCAGGACAAAGGACAATTAACTCATGGTAATAAATTAAAATCAACACGTCGAACATCATGATTACGGAAGTTTAAATAAGCATAATTTCTTTATTTTATATCTTATCACACTTTTAATTATCGTACTTTTTAATTATCGTAATTTTATTTATCGCACTTTTTAATTATCGCACTTTAATTATCGTCATTTACTTTACGCTTTAAATTAAGTTATATTTATTTTTAATATTTTACATTAGGTTTTAATTGTGATTTAAGTTTTAAAATCGACAAACCGGTCATTAAATGATAAAACCCCCTTTTTATAATAATAATAATACTACTACTTATATATATATATATATATATATATATATATATATATATATATATATATATATATATATATATACAAATATAGTTTTTAAAAAAATATAGCGTTAAACTTGGCTAGCTCCCTGCGGAATGAACCGGACTTACTAAAAACTACACTACTGTACGATTAGGTACACTGCCTATAGTGTTGTAGCAATGTTTAGGTATATCCACTCTAATAATAAATAAATAACTTGTGTAAAATTGTATCGTATTTAATAGTATTTCGTAGTAAAAATATAACTATTTCGTATACACCTCGCATAACATCAATAATACTTCCCACGATCGATCTATACGGAACCTTTTCCATCTCCGCTTTGTCTTCTTCCATTTTAGGTGATTCATTCTTCGATAAATTTATCGCGCTACCCAAAGGCATAGTACGAGCCTTTGCTTTATCAACATTAAACTTTTCTACTACCTTCTCAACATACTTAGATTGAGACAAGTATAGAACACCTTTAGCACGATCACGCACAATACTCATTCCAAGTATTTTCTTAGCACTACTAAGATCCTTCATCTCGAACTCTTTTGAAAGCATACCTTTCAACTTATTGATCTCGAACATGTCCGAACCTGCAAGCAACATGAAAGGACCCGTTCATATCAATTTTAAACGATTCACAATAGTTGATTACATTGCGAGGTACTGACCTCTATATAATACATTTTGTAAACATTGCATTCGTTTTTAAAAGACAAACTTTCATTTCAACGAAAGTTGATAGATATGCCTACCATTTCAAAATATAACCATTCTATACCAATGTTATAATTACGTTTCCTAAGAATAAATGATCAATCTGTCATTTACTTAATAACAATCTTTTTGAACTCGAAGGACTTGAATGCAACGTCTTTTGAAATATGCCATGAATTACTCCAAGTAATATCTTTAAAATGAGCAAATGTACAGCGGAAGATTTCTTTCATAACTGAGAATAAACATGCTTAAAAGTGTCAACCAAAAGGTTGGTGAGTTCATTAGTTTATCATAATCAATCATTTCCATAATTTTAATAGACCACAAGATTTCAATATTTAACCGCACACGAAACCCGTGTACAAAACATGATACACATAACCTGTGTATAAAAATCATTCATATGGTGAACACCTGGTAACCGACATTAACAAAATGCATCTAGAATATCCCCATCATTCCGGGACTCTCATCGGATATGATAAATCAAAGTACTAAAGCATCCGTAACCCGGACGGGGTTTTTTAGGCCCAATAGATCTATCTTTAGGATTCGCGTCAATTAGGGTTTCTATTCCCTAATTCTTAGATTACCAGACTAAAAAAGGTGATATCCAGTATAATAATCCAACCATAGAATGTAGTTTCAAGTACTTGTGTCTATTTCGTCAAATATTTATAAAAACAACGCATGTATTTTCAGTCTCAAAAATATATATTGCAAAAACATTTAAAAAGGGAGCAAATGAAACTCACTATACTGTATTTCGTAGCAATTATTCATATGACGGCACTGAACAAGTGCAAGGTTGGCCTCGGATTCACGAACCTATATCAAGTATATATATTAAAACATATAATCACATAAATTTTTTTATTAGTTATATAATATTTATATATTAAGTGTTGTAGTTGTATAACTAAATTTCAATTAAATATATAAACTTTATTTATATATTATATTTTCAGTTATATGTTATATATATTTATTTTATAAAATAATTAATATTTATACATATAGTTATATTAATTTATATATATTTGTAATTGGTATTATATCATAAGTCAATAATTTGTTATACGTAATATTAATGTTAATATGTTTAATATAAATTTTTTATGTAATATTAACATAAGTATATAATATTTATTTGTTCTATAAAAATAATAATAATTATGTAAAAAAATCATGATAATTCTAATAATAATAATAATGATAATATTAATAATAATAATAATGATAAAAAATAATAATGATAGTTTTTAATAAAAAAATAATAAAAATGATAATTTTAATAATACTAGTGATAATAATAATAATGATAGTTTTGATAATCATAACAAAAATAAAAATTTTAATAAAATTTTAATTTTCATAATAATGATAGTTTTAAAAAAAAAATTATACTTTTAATAATCATGATAATAATAATACTTTTATTCATTTAAAACATAACTTATTTATAATTTTAGTCATTCTCATTTTAATATTTGTATTTATAATTTTTAATCATAACCTTATTAAAATCTTAATAATCATAATCTTAATTATATTATTAACGATAATATTCATAATCTCAATATTAGTGTTAGTGTAATAATAATAATAATAATAATAATAATAATAATAATAATAATAATAATACATATATAATAATAATAATAATAATACCTATAATAATATAATAATAATAATTTATACCATCATGATTATCATGCCATCATCATCATCGATCGTATCATCATGCATGTATCATCATCATCATCATCATCATACTCAACGGCATCATCATCATCATACCTCGTTATCATCATCATCATCGTTAATCAATCGTCATCACCATCATCGAATAACGTATATCATTTTTCATCATCAAACATCGTTATATTATGTATTATCTAATCCATCATCATTCACGATCATACTGTAACGGTATAATAGTATCATCATCTTCTTAGTCGCTGCAACAGGAACGTAGCAGCATAAAAACGAGAATAGGAACACGTATGGTAGTGAACAAGCTTGAAGATGGTGGTGGTATGTGTGATGGGTGGCGGTTCAAAGGTGATTGAAGTTAGCGATTGTTCATGGTGGCTGTCATGATAATGAGTTCACAAAGAGAACAAAAAACAAGAGAGAGATGAGAGAGAAGGATATGGTGGTGTTTTACGGTGGATGTGATGGTTCACCGGAGGAGTGGTGGCTCTCGGTTGCAGGGGCAGTGATGGTGTTTTTCGAGTGCAGAAACAGAAATGGAGAACAATAGATAGCAGCAGGTGCAACTCGATATATATAATCAACCTGGCACCGACACAATTAATATATATATATATATATATATATATATATATATATATATATATATATATATATATATATATATATATTATACATTTAATTATATGAATTATATATATTATATTATATTCTTGTGCATAGTGGACTTGTAAATTTAGCTTCGTTGTCTTGTACGTTGATGCTCGGTTTATGTCTCGATTCCGGTTTTTCGAACGCTTTTTCGTATGCTTAGAAATCTTGTACTTTACATTTCGCGACACGTACCTTTATCAATAATTAAACATAAATCATTGATAACTATATCACTCGAAGTGCAACTTGAACGTTCGAGTGTTTTGGTCATTTGCTTCTATAATTCATCTTCTCGTTATCTATTAAAATATGTTAATAATATTGAAACGTTTTATATCTAAATTACTATTATACTTTATCACATTTTAAAATATATATAATTTAGAAAGATATAAATTTGTACCTCTTATTTATAATTGAAATATTTAATTATCAAACTAAAAAAAATAAAATAAATGAGTGATATTATCGTTTACAAAATAATTTCGAACCCATATATATATACTCTATATATAAACACATTTTAAATACACGTTGCAAATTATTTATATAATTAGCTCTATCAATTAATATTCCAATCAATAATCAAATTCTATTATTTCGAAAAACGTGTTCGTACAAAATCGAATAACTATAGTTTTCTAAAACTAATTATATTCTTATCTCTTTAATGAAACGTTATAATAATAAAAGTCTATTATTTCGAAGAACGTTTTCATTAAATTAAATCGAATAAATATAAATTAGTTAGCTAGAGTCAGTTATCATTCTTTAAAAGGTTTTATCTATATCGTATAACGTTTTCAATATTATGAAAACTAAATAATTATCTTATCAAAACCACGAGGAAAATATTGTAAAGCATGAATTGGAAATTAAACAGGAATCTCCACTAACTTTTGTCTAGTTCTCGTTAAATGACAATTTGTTCTTACTTGCAAATCACATTACCATTTATTCCGAATACTGATAAAAAGGACAGATTTCTTAAATCACAGTGGACCTCTCAACAGATACCCGTAATCATATCACAATGAATCCTGATAATTCAATCATTTGATATTATCTTTTAATGCCGTAGATAAATATATTGAAACAAATACGTTCATGTAAAGTATTATACATCTAATACTTTGTTAATTAATATAACTATATATTATATATATACATATCTATATACACATAAATGTTCGTGAATCGTCGAGCACAGTCAAAGGGTAATTGATTATATAAAAGTAGTTCAAAAATTTTGAGATTCAACTTTACAGACTTTTCTTATCGTGTCGAAATCATATAAAGATTAAGTTTAAATTTGGTCAAAAATTTTCGGGTCGTCACAGTACCTACCCGTTAAAGAAATTTCATCCCGAAATTTGATTGGGATCGTCATGGTTGACAATAAGTATGTTTTCATGACGAATACGAGTTAAAAATTTAGAGTTTTATCATTGGTGATTAATATGGATAAAACAATTCGATTATGTGAAGAGCATGAGTGAAGCTACCTAAAAGAGTGAAATGAAGGAAATAGGGATTCGTCTTATCTTTTGACGTCATCGTGGTTGATCTCCGTATTAAAGAAAATCTTTGTAATCTATATAAGATTTGATTCTTCGGCGATTAAGGAAATTATGATCCTCTTCGATTTAATGCGATAATCTGTCTCAATTTCTCTGTATGATATTTTACTATAAATCTACCTCCTTCGTTTCCTTATTTTCACATCTCCCATCTTCTATACTTTCTTCTTTAATTCATACTTCCAAAACATTCATCAATATGCTCCATCCAGTTCCAATTCTTGATATATTCTTGACTATCACCTCTGTCATTCTTCTTTTTCGCGTACTGTTAAGTCCCCAAAATAATTAAGGATTTAATTATGACAAAACTGTAATTTATTTGCACTAAAATGTTATGTGCAGCTAGCACAAGTTTGTTTATGTATAGACAGCAAATATTATTATGTCAAGTGTTCAGTATGCTGCCTAGTCTACCAGCACAAGGTAGAGTGTATTCTTCGAATCATCACAGGATGAGTACTCAACAATTCAAGAATATCAAGTGACTCAGCATAAGAAGAACAATAAACCTGGTAAGCAGCATACAACACAAGACAGCCATGCTCCATTACAAGCATGGTGGTTTCCTGAGTGGTCTACATCAATTGTACTATTCAACAGAAGTCGAAGACAAAGTTGAATAGAAAAGGACACGCGTCGGTGACTGACAAGTGACCTTACAAGACCACATGGGAATGCAGAAGTTTAATGCATGTGCAGACATGTGTTATACTTTGTCAACACCTAGGGAACACAACATTCTATTTGTTTAAACAAATAGTGGTGTCAAACCGAATTGGGATGTTTCTGCAAATAGCTACCAAAGAGGAAAGAGGAGAGCACGCTCTCTGATGCAGTTGTCCCCACAAGTACAGACATCCTATGTACCAGTGGACAATAGAACCATTACACGGTTAATAGGACTACTATTAATTGTTGTATCCACTATTGTAACAACTAGTGGTGTGGGTTTTGTTATTTAGAGTCCAAAACGTGTAATAGCTTTAAGTTTATCCTCATAGCTATACTTAGGTAAATCTGTATCAACCAACTATCATTCCGCCAAGGATAGTTGTAATTCTTTGTGATTTAATCAATAAAGAATAACAGTTGAAAAATTACCTTTGACTCTATTTACATTACATGCTTGAATACTAAACTGTGTTTAATTGGTTAGTTAATTAAAAGAAATTGTATTCACCCCTTCTACAATACTTCTGTTGTTAATCAAGGGACCAACAACTGGTATCAGAGCTTCAGTCTTGATAATTTAATATCTTGGATCTGAATTCTCTCATGGCTGCATACTCAAATACAGATTACCTTGAAAATGGCTCATCCAATAGACCACCCAAATTTAATGAAGATGAGTATGAAACTTGGAAGGCAAGGTTCATGTTTCACCTGAAGTCTATTGACCCACTTATGCTTGGTATTACCACAGATGGTCCATTTGTCCCAACTGAAACTATTGATAGCATTCTAGCCACTGCTGATACTCCTGCCATTCCTGGCAGAGAGGTTGTTCTCACTCCAGCCAAATAGGATGTTGAGGACAAACGTCGTGTTGGACTTGACCCTAAGATCAGAACTCTGTTAGCTATAACTTTACCTAACCACCTATTCAAACTGATTAAGGGAAAGCTGAATGCTAAGCTTATGTTAGACTATCTAGATGTTACTTATGAAGGTATAGATGAGGTTAGGCAGAACAAGATTATTGCTTTGAAAAGAGAGTATGAAATGTTCTTTACCTATAAGAATGAGACCCTTAAGCAAATCTTCATTAGGTTTAACTCCTTAATTGCTGACCTGCTTACTTTGAAAATTACGTATACTAATTTTGAACAAGTAAACAAATTCATTGACTCATTGTCTGCCAAATGGAAACCAGTGACTGACCCTCTAAGAACCACCCAGACTTTAAAGAACTTTAATATGTCTTCCCTTTATGGTACACTTTGGAACCATGAGAAGGCAGAAGCTAAACTTGAAAGAAAATTTTAAGTCTGCCCCCACCACTTCAAAATCTTCTAAAACGATGATACTTCCCTTATGGCTGCTACTAAAAAGAAAGCTCAAAAGGCTTTACTGGTTCAAAAGTTGACAGCAGAAGAAGAGTCAGCAGAAGATGATGTGGATAGTGGTACTGGGTCTGAAGAAAGCAGTGATGATGAAGATGATGTGGAAGGTTTTGCTGAAGGTATGGCTTTGCTGGCTAGGTAGTTTAAAAGGTTTAATCGTAACAGAACCAGCAAGTCATATAAAGGGAGTAATAAACCAAGTGCTAGGTATGGCAGCAAATCGGTCAAGGATCCTAAATCTGAGTGTTACAATTGTGGGAAGGTTGGACATTTTGCTGCTGAATGCATGTCCAGGAAACCTTCAACATCACAGGCTAACTCCTTCTCAAAAGCTAATAAGTACAAGAACAAGTACAAAGCTATGAAGGCTCAAATGAAGGAAAGTGCAAAGGCTGATAAGAAGGGAAAGTAGCAAGAAAAGGTTCTAGTTACTGAGCATCATGATTGGGATGAAACCAGCTCTTCTTCATCTTCTGACAGTGATACTGATGATGATGATGCTGGTTATGCTTCTGGTAAAAAGCTATGTTTGATGGCCAAGGAGGTCTAGGAGTCTGATGAGGATGATAATGGTAGTATGTTTTTGGCTGATATGAGGGAAGCTGATCGGAAAAAGGATTCGCCTCAATGGAAATCTGAAATGCTGTATAAGGTTGATAATTTTCGAACTTATACTGATGATGAAAAAGCTGAAATGTTTGACTACCTAAGAGTTGATTTATGTAGAGGCAGTAAACGTGAAGAAGTTTTGAAAAATGATAACAAATCTTTAAATGATAAACCTAAAAGCAAAACTGATGAAATTAAGATCTTGAAGGATGAAATTTCAAAACTTGAAAAACAAAATTTTGCTTTAAAGTCTCTTCATGTTGAGGCAGCAGATGTTAAGAACCAGCTAAACGACCTCAAGAAGGTTGTTGCTTCATGGTGTACATCTGCTCAACGCACAACTAAGTGTGTAAATGAGAAGGTGCCTACCCAAGTTGAAGCTTTCTTTGCTGGTGACTATGCTGCTGCTGCTCTCGCAGAAGTTACTTACATGGACCTCATTCTTGAAACAGATCCTGAAGCTGTCTTGCCAAATACCTTTGCCAAGATAGTTAAGGGTAAAAAGGTCTTAACAAATAAGTTTGTCAGACCTACTGAGACCCCACCACCGTCCATGAAAGAAATTTTGGAGGATGAAGTAAAAGCCAAGGAAACCAGTACTTCAATTGATGAAACTACTGATCCCTCAAGCATTTACTATATGACTCCAAAGGAATGACGCATTATAAGGGAAATCACTGAAAACAATCAAAGAAAGTTAAAATCAGTTGATTCCCCTTCGTGTTCAAATTCCACCAATGCTGAGCCAGCTGATGAAAATTGTACTGATCAACCAGTAGCTGCTGACAAGCCAGCAAAACGCAATACTGGCAAGTCAAAGGCAGCAATCAAGATTCACAAGAATCGACCAGCATCAGCTGACGGGTCAGTAACTTCCCATACTGACTCGTCGAACAACAAAGGCAAAGCAGTATACCATGATTATGGTACTGGTTCTAAAAGGAAAGCTTCCATTAAGGGAAAAGCTAAAGTGAACCAAATTGTGGAATCATGTGCTGGGTCATCTATCACTGAGATAATGACAGTCAAGCTTGACCAGCTCATAGCTGCCATATCTGAAAGTATACCCGATCTTACTGCACCCATTTACTCAGTGTATGACCAGTCACCGATACCAAATGTGAGAAAATGCTACAAGTGTGGCAGTAAGTTTCACTTAGCCAACCGGTGTACTCTAACCCTAACCTCATCTGATGCTGCTTCTTCAAAAAAACCAGCAGACAGGAAGAGATCATCAAAGATGACCCTTCCAGAACCCATCCTTGGATGGGTTCCCAAAAAGAACTAATCTTTTAGCTACTGTGCAGGGCATTTAAAACAAGCAAATCTGGTATCTTGATAGTGGTTGTTCGAGACATATGACCGGATGTAATTCCCTGCTGATGGACTATCAAGAAAAGGATGGTCCAGTTGTATCATATGGAGATAATTCGTTGGGTTACACAAAGGGTTTTGGTACTTTAACAAATGGGATTGTTACATTTTCAAATGTAGCATATGTCGTTGAGCTTAAACATAATTTACTCAGCATAAGCCAACTGACAAGCAAAACTAAGATAGTCCAATTCAGAAGGAAAATTGGCACTATTTTTTATAAGACAGGGAAGCCACTGCTGACAGCAAAAAGACATGAGAACATGTATCAAATCGACATGAACACAGCAGTCACAACAACTGATACTTGTTTTTATTCAAAGACAGCAGACAACCTCAAGTGGTTATGGCACAAGAGACTCTCACATCTCAACTTCAAAGATATTCATAAGTTATCTAGTAAAAGTTTGGTGTCTGGGCTACCCACAATGTCTTATGTGAAGGACGTATTATGTCCTGGATGTGAAACATGGAAGCATCACCATGCCTCATTCAAATCAAAGCAGATTTCATCTGTTGAGAAACCATTTCACCTTCTTTATATGGATCTTTTTGGTCCTATTAATATAGCCAGCTGTAGTGGGAAGAAGTATACACTGGTGATTGTTGATGAATATTCCAGATACACCTGGGTGTTCTTTTTGAAGCAAAAGAGTGAAGCTACTGATGAAATTATCAATTTTATCAAAAGAATGGAACTACTGTATGGGCAACTGGTGAAGCAGCTTAAAAGTGATCATGGTACAGAATTCAAAAATGCAACATTGGAAGAATTTTGTGCTGACAAAGGTCTTTCACAAAAATTTTCTGCTGTGAGAACACCTCAACAGAATGGTGTTGCAGAAAGAAGAAACAGAACTCTCATTGAAGCAGCAAGATCTATGTTAGCTGAGTCTGGGCTGAAAAATTCATATTGGGCAGAAGCTGTGAACACTGCTTGTTTTACCCATAATAGATCTTTAATTGTGAAAAGACATCAGAAAACTACTTATGAAGTTCTCAAAGGCATAAGACCCACAATTTTATTTCTTCATGTATTTGGCACTCCCTTTTCATTCTAAACAATAGGGATTAGCTAGGCAAGTTTGATACTAAGGATGATGAAGGTATATTCTTGGGATATTCTAACATGTCAAAGGCTTATAGGGTTTTGATAATGCTAAAAACGAACATATATTTCATAGCATTATCTCTCAAGAAAGACAAGCTTTTAGTTGCAATTGTTCTATTTACAAGTGATATTCATTTAAATAATAAAAAGGTGAAGACAAAAGACGGATTCGATGAATTGAAGATGCAAATGACCAAAAAGCTAAAAAGCTAAAAAGTACAATCCAAGTGGTTCAAATTATTGATGAGAAACGTCTAAAAATTATAAGAGTACAAGCCGTGAAACACAAAGTACAAGATATTAAATCGTACGAAAAGGCGTTCGAAAATTCGGAAGCGAGACATGAACCAACTTTCAGCGTGCGACGCAACGGACCAAAAATTACAAGTCAACTATGCACAAGAATATAATATAATATATAATTAATTATATATATTATTATATATTATAATTATACGCAACCCACGTTTTGGATTTAATCTATGAGCTGGATTCCAGACCTCCGCACTCGCGGAGCTATGATGAACAAAAACTTCGCACTCGCGGAGCTCTACAGTGAAACGTGGGCCTATAAAAGGCCGCACATTCTGATCGATTCCTTACTCCTTTTTCAATCTCTCTCTCACGATATATATATATATACATATATATATATATATATACATATATATATATACATATATATACATATATATATATATATATATGTATATATATATATATATATATATATATATATATATATATATATATATATATATATATATATATAATCTTAATTTTAATTTAAAATCAATAATAATAAGGTTATGTTAGCGAATGTTGTAAGTGTGTAAGTCGAAATTCTGTTCGTGTAACGCTACACTATTAATACTCATTGTAAGTTATGTTCAACCTTTTTAAATTAATGTCTAGTAGCTAAGTTATTATTATGCTTATTTAAATCGAAGTAATCATGATGTTGGGCTAAAAATTAAAGGCGGGGTAATTGGGCTTTGGACCATAATTGGGGTTGGGACAAAAGAACGACACTTGTAGAAATTGGACTATGAGCTATTAATGGGCTTTATATTTGTTTAACTGAATGATAGTTCGTTAATTTAATATAAAAATTTACAATTGGACGTAATTATAAATAACCACATACACTCGATCGGACACGATGGGCGGGATATTTATAATTACTAATAATCGTTCATTTGACCGGACACGGGAATGGATTAATAGTCAATGGACTCATTAAAACAGGGGTGGATTACATGCAAGGACACTTGGTGTAATTGATAATAAAGTATTAAAACCTTATTACAGTTTAAGTCCTTAATTAGTTGGAATATTTGACTTCGGATATAAGGATAATTTGACGAGGACACTCGCACTTTATATTTATGACTGATGGACTGTTATGGACAAAAACCAGATGGACATATCGAATAATCCAGGACAAAGGACAATTAACCCATGGTAATAAACTAAAATCAACACGTCAAACATCATGATTACGGAAGTTTAAATAAGCATAATTCCTTTATTTTATATCTTATCGCACTTTTAATTATTGTACTTTTTAATTATCGCAATTTTATTTACTGTTATTTTATTTATCGCACTTTTATTTATCGCACTTTTATTTATCGTCATTTACTTTACGCTTTAAATTAAATTATATTTATTTTTAATATTTTACATTAGGTTTTAATTGCGACTTAAGTTTTTAAAATCGACAAACCGGTCATTAAACGGTAAAAACCCCCTTTTATAATAATAATACTACTTATATATATATATATATATATATATATATATATATATATATATATATATATATATATATATATATATATATATATATATATATATATATATATATATATATATATATATATATATATATATATATATATACATACAAATATAGTTTTAAAAATATAGCGTTAAACTTGGCTAGTTCCCTGTGGACTAACCGGACTTACTAAAAACTACACTACTGTATGATTAGGTACACTGCCTATAAGTGTTGTAGCAAGGTTTAGGTATATCCACCCTATAAATAAATAAATAACTTGTGTAAAATTGTATCGCATTTAATAGTATTTCGCAACAAAAATATAACTATTTTGTACCCCTCTGCTTTAACATCAAGTATTTTTGGCGCCGCTGCGAGGGAAAATTCAACGCCGAAGCGAAACGCTATAAAAAAAAGAGATTTTTATTTAAGTTTTAATCTATTTTTGTAAAATATAAGTTTTAATATTAAAAACAAAAATATAAAAACATAAAAAAAATATATATATATCTATTTAGGTGCTTTAATTAAAAAGTTCATTTTTTTTAGAATTATAAAAATTAATAAGTAATTTTTTATATATAAGTTTTATTTAATTTTTTTTACTACAAAACAGAAAATTAAAATTAAAAAAAAAGTAAAAAAAAAAATATAAAACATTGAGCCTGATTGCAGCTCGTTTGAATCTGCATCATCCGCACTTGCGGAGATATTGGGTAGCAGACATTCGCACTCGCGGAGCCTGCTCTGGCAGAAAACCTAGTACGTAATTAATGCTAATTAGGGTTTTTAATTAATTAATTATTATTATTATTAACCTAATTAGGGTGAATTATTTTATTAATTAGTTTTAGTTTATTTTATTTTGTATTTTTAAGTTTCAATTAGTTTTATTATATATAAAATTGATACTTTTATAAAATAAGTAATATAAAAATAATATTTTTATAAAAATTGTATTTTTATAACTTTAAGTTTTATTTTATATTTTGTATCTTTTTATTCGTAATTTATATATTTATCGTTCGTAATTAGTTTTAAGACTAGTTTTTGCCGTAGTTTATTTTTATTTCTAGATTTTTAGGCTTTGCCGTAAAATCTCTTAAGTACTTTTTCTTTAGATTAAGATTTAGGTGCTTTAGAATTTTGCGACGCCGTTTTAAGATTTTAGTACCTTTTAAGTTATTGCCGTTTTGGATATAGAATTCCTTTAAGCTTTAATACCTTTAGACGTAAGTTTTAATTTTTAGTTTTTAGACTTTTAAGTTTCGACGCTGCATTTTATTATTTTTCGACTTTTATTTTTCGACGCTTATTTTTCGACCTTTTATTTTTCGACGTTTTTCCGACGCACTCTTTTTCCTTCTTATTTCTCGAGGCTCTAGTTTTTAGGACATAGAATTTTTTATTTCTTCTCTAAAATTTCTTTAAACTTCGACGAAAAATTATTTTAAGTGGTTAAATTGATAGACATCCAAAATTTTCTGGTTCGTAGTAATAGTTGGATTTGTTAGTGGCGAGTTGTGGGCTTCCGATTTAAAGGGTCCTGGCTACCTGCTGCATCTATTGGCTATTCGAAACGTGAGTAAAATCAGAAAAGTCTATTAATTTGATAACTTATATAATTTTTATCTTTTTTAACTAATAGGATATTCAGTGAATGCACCGAGTAAAACGTTCACCACCTTTCATACGTTCACCACCTGTAACACGATCAAGACATCTAGCCAATATTATCGCCGTTGATTTTTCTTTAGAATCGTCATCAAGTCGACCAAGTACTCCAATTCAAATTTTCGATAATCTATTTTTTGAACCCGACCTCACAATTGAGAATCCAGAGGATATTCAGGGACAATTCAGAGATCCTGAACCACTAATCATTCCTCCTGAACGACAAATTACTCATCCAGAGATTGTCGAGGAAGAAACCATTAAATCAGAATCCTCTAGTGATTCAGATTCAACAAACTCAATCATGGAAAATCTGGAACCTCTAAGTATGGAAGACCGAATGAGAGCTAAACGCACTGGCCAAGGTCACGCATTTACTCAACCAGACATTAATGCGCCAGATTATGAAATCAAAGGACAAATCCTACACATGGTAACTAATCAATGCCAATTTAGTGGTGCGCCGAAGGAAGATCCAAATGAACATCTTCGAACCTTTAATAGGATCTGTACACTATTTAAAATCAGAGAAGTTGTGGATGAAAAGATATATCTCATGTTATTTCCCTGGACTTTAAAGGGAGAAGCCAAAGATTGGTTAGAATCGTTACCTGAAGGGGCGATTGATACATGGGATGTCTTAGTTGAAAATTTTCTTAAACAATTTTTTCCGGCATCTAAAGCCGTAAGACTTCAAGGAGAAATTGTTACGTTCACGCAAAAGCCAAATGAAACATTATATGAGGCATGGACAAGATTTGGAAAGTTATTGAGAGGATGTCCGCAACATGGTTTAGACACTTATCAAATAGTACAAATATTCTACCAAGGATGCGACATCACTACACGCAAAGACATCGATATAGCAGCTGGTGGTTCCATTATGAAGAAAACTGCAACTGAAGCTTACAAAATTATTGATAACACTGCTTCCCACTCACATGAGTGGCATCAAGAAAAAGACATCGTTAGATCATCTAAAGCGGCTAGAGCCGATTCTAGCCATGACTTTGATTCCATGTCCGCAAAGATAGATGCTTTCGAGAGACGAATGGAAAAGATGACTAAAGATATTCACTCAATACGAATTAGTTGTGAGCAGTGTGGAGGACCACATTTGACAAAAGATTGTCTCAGTATTGAACAAACAATGGAACAAAGAGAGAATGTTTCATACATAAACCAAAGGCCTGTAAATAATTATCAGAATAATTATCAACCGCCAAGACCAATCTACAATCAAAATCAGAATTATAACCGAAATGTTCCATACAACAATCAACAAGGTCCTAGCAATCAACAAGTATCCAATAATACTTACAATCAGCAAAGACCTATTTTTCAAAATAAACCACCACAAACCGATGATAAAAAGCCAAATTTAGAAAATATGATGTCAAAGCTAGTTGAATCTCAAACTCAATTTTTCACATCTCAGAAACAAACTAATGATCAAAATGTTCAAGCATTTAGAAATCAACAAGTTTCAATTCAAAATCTGGAACAAGAAGTAAGCAACCTAGAAAGGTTAATAGGTGAAATAAAACCGGGAAGTCTACCTAGTGATAAATATGCTAACCCCCGGAATGAAACAGCTAAAGCCATTACCACAAGAAGTGGTATTACACTTAAACCACTTGAAATACCTGTAATTTCTGATAACGCTATTCCTAATCCACAAGAACCACAATCTGAGCAAGATAAGGAAAAAGAACCGGTAGTTGAAAAGGTTAATGAAGATAACACATTTAAGGCCAAGCCTTATGTTAAACCATACCAACCACTACTTCCTTACCCGAGTAAACTGAGAAAAGAAAGACTTGAAACCGAGCAATCCAAATTCTTGGATATGTTTAAACAAATAAATGTAAATCTTCCTTTCATTGATGTGATTTCAGGAATGCCAAGATATGCTAAATTCTTGAAAGATATAATCACAAATAGAAAGAAAATGGAAGAACTCTCGGCTGTTACAATGAATGCTAATTGTTCTGCAGTGCTGTTGAATAAGATACCAGAAAAACTTTCAGATCCAGGAAGTTTCACAATTTCATGTTTTTTGGGTAGTCTTAGTTCAATAGAAGCATTGGCAGACTTAGATGCTAGTATAAATCTAATTCCGTATTCACTATACACTAAATTAGACTTCGGAGAATTAAAACCAACACGAATAAGCATACAACTAGCCGATCGATCAGTAAAATATCCTAGAGGGATAATGGAGAACATGCTAGTTAAAGTTGGTACTTTAGTATTTCCAGTAGATTTTGTTATTCTGGACATGGAAGAAGATTCTCGAGTTCCTCTTATATTAGGAAGACCATTCTTAAACACGGCTAAAGCAATAATAGACGTGTTCGGTAAGAAATTGACCCTAAGTATAGAGGACGAGAGTGTTACCTTTTCTGTTAATAGAGCCATGCAACAACCGCAATCTGCAGATGATACATGTTATTACATTCAAACTATAGATTCACATGCAGAATTGTTAGAAGAATTTCCAGAATTACAAGGAACAGGAGAATGTTCTTTAGGAGAAGGAACTGAACCAATTGATGAAGCTGAAATGTTAGCTACACTCATGGCTAATGGATACGAACCAACAACAGAAGAAATTCAAATGCTAAAAGAAGAAGACAGATATCGATACAAATCATCGATAGAAGAACCACCAACATTAGAGTTAAAACCACTTCCAAACCATTTGGAATATGCTTATTTACATGGTGAATCTGAATTACCTGTAATAATATCGTCTTCTCTTACAGAAAATGAAAAATCTCAACTCATTTCTGTGTAAAAATCTCATAAACCAGCTATTGCATGGAAGATTCATGACATTAAAGGCATAAGTCCTTCGTATTGCACACATAAAATCCTTATGGAAGAAGGCCATAAAACATATATGCAACGCCAACGAAGACTAAATCCTAATATGCAAGATGTTCTTAAGAAAGAAATTATTAAACTGCTTGATGCAGGTTTAATTTATCCAATCTCTGATAGTCCATGGGTAAGCCCAGTTCAATGTATACCTAAGAAGGGTGGCATGACTGTCATCACAAATGAAAAAAATGAGCTTATTCCTACTAGAACTGTAACAGGATGGCGTATTTGTATTGATTATAGAAAATTAAATGACGCCACCAGTAAAGATCACTTTCCCTTACCTTTCATTGATCAAATGTTGGAAAGGTTAGCCGAAAACAGTTACTATTGTTTTCTTGACAGTTTTTCCGGATATTTTCAAATTCCAATAGCACCCGAGGACCAAGAAAAAACCACGTTCACGTGCCCTTATGGTACTTTTGCTTACAAATGCATGTCATTTGGACTTTGCAACGCCCCTGCAACCTTTCAAAGGTGCATGATGGCGATTTTTCACGACATGATGGAAGAATGCATTGAAGTTTTCATGGATGAATTCTCAGTCTTCGGTGATACTTTTGAATCATGTCTAGTTAATCTTGAACGAATGCTTATTAGATGCGAGCAATCAAATCTAGTTCTTAATTGGGAGAAATGTCATTTCATGGTTAGAGAAGGCATCGTTCTTGGTCATAAAATTACAAAGGAAGGAATAGAAGTGGATAGAGCTAAAGTAGATGTAATTGCTAAACTTCCACATCCCACCAATGTTAGAGGAGTTAGGAGTTTTCTAGGGCATGCCGGTTTTTACCGACGTTTCATAAAAGATTTTTCTAAAATTGCCACTCCTATTAATAAACTCCAAGAAAAGGATGCTCCATTCATATCGTCAGATGAATGCATCAAATCTTTTAATATTCTTAAAGAAAAACTCACTAATGCGCCGATCATGATAACTCCAAATTGGGATCTACCGTTTGAACTCATGTGCGATGCAAGTGATTTTGCAATGGGAGCCGTTTTAGGACAAAGGATTGAAAAACGATTTCAACCTATTTATTATGCTAGTAAGACGTTACAAGGAGCACAAACGAATTACACAACTATTGAAAAAGAACTCCTTGCTATTGTCTTTGCTTTTGACAAATTTCGTTCATATCTCGTTCTAGCTAAAACGGTGGTCTATACTGACCATTCTGCTCTTAGATACTTATTTTCTAAACAAGATGCCAAACCAAGATTAATCTGTTGGATCTTACTCTTACAAGAATTCGATATTGAAATTCGAGACAAAAAGGGAGCAGAAAATCTCGCAGCTGATCATCTTTCTCGTCTTGAAAATCTTGAATTAGAAGTTCTAAATGAATCGGCCATACAAGACAACTTTCCTGATGAATATCTATTGAAGATAGATTATAATGAAATTCCATGGTTTACAGCCTGATGAATATCTATTGAAGATAGATTATAATGAAATTCCATGGTGTGCAGACTATGCAAATTACTTAGTATGTGGATTCTTTGAAAAAGGGTTGTCGTACCAAAAATGAAAGAAATTCTTTAGTGATATAAAACACTATTTATGGAAAGATCCACATTTGTTTAAAAGTTGTCCCGATGAAATAATACGCCGATGCGTATTCGGACATGAAGCTAGTCAAATCTTAAACCATTGTCACACAGGACCAACAGGAGGGCATTATGGGCCTCAACTTACAGCAAGAAAAGTCTATGACGCTGGATTCTATTGGCCTACAATTTTCAAAGACGAACACCTTCTTTGTAAATCCTGTGATGCTTGTGAAAGGGCCGGAAAAATAAGTCAACGTGATGAAATGCCACAAAATGTCATTCAAGTATGTGAAGTATTTGACGTTTGGGGTATTGACTTTATGGGTCCATTTCTAAAATCTCATAATAATCTCTACATTCTCATTGCCATTGATTATGTATCTAAATGGGCGAAAGCACAAGCTCTCCCAACTAACGATGCACGAGTTGTAGTCAACTTCTTAAAACGTCTTTTTGCTAGGTTCGGAACACCGAAAGCTTTAATAAGTGATCGGGGTACTCATTTTTGTAATAATCAACTTGAGAAAGTTCTCAAAAGATATGGAGTAACTCATAAAATCTCAACCGCTTATCATCCACAAACAAGTGGACAAGTTGAAAATACCAACTGAGCATTAAAACGTATTCTAGAGAAAACCGTAGGATCAAATCCGAAGGAATGGTCCATGAAATTGGAGGATGCACTCTGGGCTTTTAGAACAGCCTAAAAAACTCCAATTGGAACCACACCTTTCAGTCTCGTTTACGAAAAAGCATGTCACCTTCCAGTAGAAATTGAACACAAAGCATTTTGGGCTTTGAAGACATGTAATCTTGATTTACATGAAGCCGGACGTCTACGGTTAAGTCAACTAAATGAATTAGAAGAACTAAGACATGAAGCATATGAAAATTCGTTAATCTATAAGGAAAGAACGAAGAAATGGCATGATAAAAGAATCAGAAGTTCAAAAGAATTTAAGGAAGGAGACAGAGTCCTTCTTTTCAATTCGCGATTCAAGCTATTTCCTGGAAAATTAAAATCTAGATTGTCTGGACCATTCATAGTTAAAAGAGTTTTTCCATATGGAACAATAGAGTTGATAAATTCAAATGGGATTGAATTTAAAGTTAATGGTCACAGAGTTAAACATTACATACATGGTCTAATGGAAGTTGAAGATGAAGTTAATTACAATTTCGACACCACAGCTAACTAAGTGTGGGAAGATTCGAATATTTTTAGGGTAATATATATTTCTGTTAGAGTTAGATTTTCTGTTTTCGTGTAGTTCTCGAGAATGGACTCCGAATGGTCTTTCCCTTGCAGACCCTAAAGAACTAGTCTTCTCCCTCCATTCTAAATTTTTTTTTTTAGTTTTTACGAGATGAAGAATTCCTTTGATCTGAACCATGGTCTAATGCTACACGCTATGATTACTAAGCGTAATAATGACATACTTCCGAGTGAACTGGTATCATTCATAAGAGAAAAAATGGACGAAGTGAGAAAAGAACTCAGGAAAGATCATCATAAGACACATTTTGGTAAAGGAAAATCAAAATCCGCAGCAAAAAGAAGAGCACAACACCTTGAAAGATGTCATAAATGCGGAAAATGGTCACATGAAGGTAAATGTTCGAACAATCAAACATTTTCAAATACTGAATTTGTTACTCTATGCAGAGAAGGACCGTTCATATGTTTAGAAGAAAAGTTATTGAAGAATCGTGGTTACACCTACGTAGCTATGGAAAACCAAATCACACGACTCTCCTATGAGTCAGCTAAAGCAGGTCTCTGAGAATTCTATCTCACAGGTAAGTATGTACAGTTTTATTTTTATTTTTATTTATTGCTTTTAACCTTTTGATAATAAACGCTGAATCGTTCGCTATAAAGTATTAAATTGATATTCAATAAAATTAGGTATGCGAAAACGAAATTATTGATATCATACAAAAATTTATTACATCACTGCGAAATTTACCGTTTATTCTTAAGGTATAAATATCTTTAATCAATCAATCCAAAATATTTCAAAAATTCGTCAGGAGTAAAACTAGGTAATATAGCCAAAATTACTTTACCCAAAAGAGGGGCGTATATTTTTGATAATATTTGATTGATTAAAGTAGGATAAAAGACCAAAAAGATTTTTAATTTTATTTTTACCTTATTTTTAAAATTAATATATAAATATTAAATTATTATTATAAATCTTTTTAAATCAATATATTTAAGTTTTTAAATATTTTAAAAATTAATATTTTCAATATAAAGTTTGTAAAATTAATGTATAAAAATATTAATAATATTAATATAAATTTTTAATTTTATGCATTTTAAATTTAAGTTTGGTGTGAATTTAAAAACAAAAATTTACTTTATTTCATTAAGTTAAAAATTTGATATTTAAAATTCGTCGTGAGTTGAAGACTAGGTCGTTGAACCGAAATTGCTTTACCCGAGGGCGGGACGAGAAATTTTGTTATCATTATTTTTAATCTTATTGATTTAAAGTATGCCAAAAACATTTAAAAAACCCAAAAAAAATCTTTGCTTTAAAAACAAACGCTTTAAAATGACAAATTTTAAAATTTTGTCGAGGGACGGACTAGGTAAACGTACCGAAACAACCTCGTCCTAAATAAAAAGGAAAACAAAATTTTAAATTTAATTAATTGTTTTATTATTAAAGATTTAAAAAAAAATCCGCACTCGCGGAACTTTAAAGGGACCTACATCCGCACTCGCGGAGTTGTGAAATTCCAGAAAAAAATAAAACTGGTCGAACAGACCAGTTTGCACACACCCACACCCATATTTTCTGCAAAAAAACCACAAAAACGCTCTCAAATTCGAAATTTTTCACCGTTAATCCTCAAAATTTTTGCTAAAATCATGTTGAGGAGGATCCTACCAAGAAGTTACTCAAGGAGATCGGTAATTTCTATATCTAAACACTCTTTAATTCGGATTTTTAGTGTTCTTGAATAAATTTATACCTAATATAATTTTGATGATTTCTAGTTTAATTATGCTTAAATTATTTGTGTATTATGCTTGTATAAGCTAGATTGATGCTATTTAACATGATTAGAAGCCTTAAACTTCAAATTTTGAGTAATCTAGGGTTTGTGTTCTTGAGCAAAATTGGGGTTTTTTTTTATTTATATAAACGGGTTATGGCCGAATTTTGTTGTTAGTTTATACTAAATTGAGTAGTATAACATGTTTAGGTTGCTAAATGATCAAAACTTTGATCCTAAACATGATTTTTAAGTATTAAAGTGGACTTTTTGAGTCAAAAATGCATGAACTCGATTTAATTGATATGAATGCCATTTGAAACTTGTTTAATTACTAGTAATGATTATTTTGACATGTTATTTGAGATAAAAGCTAAAGAACATTGTATACATTTTCATACATGTTTATTTGTAAAAGTGTAGAATTGTTAATATTGTGAAAATGCGTATAAAGTTTAATAAGGATTAAACATGTCATTATGATTGTTTTGATTTATGATTTTGCTAACATTAATGCATATTTAGATGCACAAAAATTGTGTTTAATGTGTTTTGCAGACTGAAAGGGGTGAATCTTCATCCGCATCTCAGGCTCACAATGCTCCTCCTGAGAATGCAGACGAACAGGAGATTAACAACCAATATAGACAAAATCTTCCGCATCAATTCATTTCATATTCAAATATAGAATTGGTAGATTTACACCCTAATTTAAGGTTTGACAGACATTGGATAGATTATCCAAAATATCAGAGGAACTTGTACACCCTTCAGTCTAATGTTGTTGAAGTACCCAGAGTAATAGATTGGGAACCGTTAGAAACAGTGGGATTGGCCGATCCAATCAGAGAATTACTTACACAAAGGTATGGTAATTCTACTTTTAATGATTGGGAACGTTTGTTTAATATACGTAGGCGTGTATATAGAGAATGGTGTGTGGAATTATTATGTAGTGTTGAAATAAATGATCAGGTAGCTACCTTAACCGATCGAAGTTTTATTAGATTTTTATTAGGAGGTGTGATGCGCCATATGTCTCTACTAGACATGGCTCAGGATTTGTGTATATATACGCCTGAGGTACTAGCATCTACTGATTGTCAAAGGTTGATAGTTAATGGTAGGAGGGTTGATGAAAATTTTGATATGAATGGAATATGGAGTAGAATGACTAGGCATAATTAATTTCGTGGGGGGAATAACTCTTATACTAATATTGATAGAGCTGAGCTAAGAGTAATCCATAGGTTCTTAGCAAACTCGATTACACAGCGAGGTAAGAACAAAGAGAAAGTAAATAATTGCTAAGTATCTCGGTGTTGATAGAAGTCCGGGGGGATTAATAATTGTAGCACCAGATTCTCGTGATACAATTGGTTTGAAAGTATATCATGGTGCTAAGGTTTTAAAGAAACGACATAACGCTGCAGCACCATATGATGGCCATCATCCACAGGTCGAAAGAGATCAGCAACAAGGTAATGCGGGAGGGGGGAATTAGATGACAGAAATGCAAATTTTTATGGCTCAACATGAGTATGAAATGGCTAGACAACGAGCATTTCAAGATTGGCAGTATCTTCAAAACCAAATCATAAGTTATTGTGCACACATAAATACAAACTACATTCCTACTCCAATGCCCGTATTTCCTCCCTGGACTATACAGACCCGACCACCGTACCCTACATATGACCCAGCTAAAGCATTCTACAGCACATACGGCTATGAATGGGATCCCTACTGGCACCATCCTCATCAACTCTAATTTTCTTTTATGCCTATTTTTATTTATTTGGTAACTTGTAATTTTATTTTTTGATACTATAATAGTTTTTATAATTTTCTAACTTTTATTATTAGATTTTTAATTTTTGAATGTGGGGTGATATACCCAACTTCAAAAATATGTATATATATGTTTGTAGTTTATCTCATGTACAAAACAGGGTAAAACAGCGCATTTTCAAAGACTGGCATTAAGTTCAGCAAAAGCAACTAATTTTGACGACAAGATGCAAAATATATGTGAAATAACAACTGCAGGAATGAACAAATGATGTGCACCATTTATCATTTAACATAAACAACAATATGTTTGGAAACTTTGGTAAAATTTAATAATTTTTCTACGCTAATCACCCTCAATAATTTAAATTGTTACCGATTTCTTGCAAATGAGGGCATTGCAAGATCTTGAAAGGACCCATCCTAATCCATCCGGATGAAGTCCATATCGATTATAAACGATTCACAACAGTTGATTACATCGCGAGGTACTTGACCTCTATATGATACATTTTACAAACATTGCATTCGTTTTTGAAAAGACAATCTTTCATTTCATCGAAAGTTGACGGCAGGCATACCATTTCATAATATATCTAACTATAATTGACTTAATAATAATCTTGATGAACGCAACGACTCGAATGCAACGTCTTTTGAAATATATCATGAATGACTCCAAGTAATATCTCTATAATGAGCAAATGCACAGCGGAAGATTTCTTTCATACCTGAGAATAAACATGCTTTAAAGTGTCAACCAAAAGGTTGGTGAGTTCATTAGTTTAACATAACAATCATTTCAATATTTTAATAGACCACAAGATTTCATTTCCAATTCTCATAAATATACGTCCCATACATAGAGACAAAATATCATTCATATGGATTGAATACCTGGTAACCGACATTAACAAGATGTATATAAGAATATCCCCTATCATTCCGGGAAATCTTTCGAACATGATAAAACAACATCGAAGTACTAAAGCATCCGGTACTTTGGATGGGGTTCGTTAGGCCCAATAGATCTATCTTTAGGATTCGTGTCAATTAGTAGATCAGTTTACTAATTCTTAGGTTACCAAGCAAAAGGGGCATATTCGGCTTCGATCATTCAACCATATAATGTAGTTTCGATTACTTGTGTCTATTTCGTAAAACATTTATAAAAATTTCGCATGTATTCTCAGCCCAAAAATATAAAGGGTAAAAAGGCAAATGAAACTCACCATACTGTATTTTGTAGTAAAAATACATATGACGTCATTGAACAAGTATAGGGTTGGCCTCGAATTCAAGAACCTATATCATGTATATATATTAACACATATCACATTTAATCGACTAAGTTTATTTATATTATGTAATGTATTAAGATTAATATCTTTTTATATATAGGATTATATTAAAATATGTTTTTATATAACTACTACTTTATTTGGTAAAATAATATTTATAATAGAAAGTTGTAATATTTTTGTAAAATAAGGATTCTAATAATAATAATAAATAATAATAGTGTTAGTAAAAATGATGATAATAATATATAAAAATCTTGATAATGATAATATTGATAATAATAATAATAATAATAATAATAATAATAATAATAATAATAATAATAATAATAATAATAATACTTGTAATAACACTAATTATTAATAGTAATAATAACAACAATTAATAATAATGCTAATAATAATAATAATAATAGATAATAATAAGAATAATAAGAATAATTAAATTCTACCTTTAAGAAAACAGCAAAAAGAGTGCCCTTGCCCGGGCTCGAACCCGCGACCTCTCGCTAACACAAAACACCCCTAAACCATCCAAGCTAATATGTTTTTCCTGATTATAATCGTACCTATATCTATTTAACTTACCAGCCTGTTTCTTCTTCTCCTTCATCTAAAAAAAAAAAAAAGCTACAGACCAGGGTTGAACCTGTGACCTCCTGTTAACCCAACAATCACCAAACCATTGCACTGCTAATTACTTTCTGGTATTATGTCTCGCGTTTAAACATATAGCCTGTACGAAAATTGTTATGACTTCATATTCTTAATATTTTCATCATTCTCGCTACCTCTTATCATCATCATTTAATTATATCTTGCATTATATCGATACCCAATATCATTATTATTGATTACGGTTCATAAGCAAAGCCCAAGTGAAAACTAACCAATAATAATCGGCCCAAAAAGAAACTCAAATTGGATTACGGCCCAACAGGCCCAATAGGGATTAATTGAGTGATGTGGTTTTAATTGAGTTTCGAACGGCAGATGAAAAAAAAATAAAAAAATAAAAAAATAACGTATGCACTTATATGTTGGTCCCCTTATTTCTGTTTTCTCGAACATCACCAACCCAAGTGGGTCACGACACCATTTTTTAAACAATATCATTAAAAGTAGAAAAGCTTTACATAATTGAGCAACTTCTTTATACCTCCCGAGAATTTGCAACGATTTTGATTCCAAGTATATTGCTTCAAGAAGTAGTAGAAATAGTGATCAATAAATGGGTTTCCATATTTTCTTGTGTGGGTTTATGTTTTAAGTCGTGAAGGTGATGAAATGGTGGTCTTGGTTTTTGATCGAAAGTGGTGTGTTTCTAAGTGTGTTTAGGACTAAAAAAAATGGTTCTCCGATGGTATTGGTTATGGTGGTAAAAAGTGATGGGGTCTCGGTTGGTTTGAGTAGTCACGAAAGAGAAGAAGGAGAAAGGTGATATTCTATTTGAGTTGGCAACGAAGCAGGAAAAATAAAAACGGTTCGTTGATTGTCTTGGTTATTGAGTTTTGTGGGTTTTGACTGAGAGTAACCACACGTAATCAATGAGATTTAATCTAAATAGAAACAGAAGATGAAGCAGTAGCAGGTAATAGAGTGTGGGTGATGAGGTAGGTTTCGGTTGAAATATGAAACAGACGCGGGAGTAGTAACAACAAGAAGTGGTTCGACTTTTGGGAGAGAAGTTGATCGAAACAGGAACTAGTAGTTGGTGACGGCTTGTTGGTGTTCGAAGAGCATACACCGTATAGTAGTAATAGCTAGTCAATGGTTTATGAAGTGGGTTCATGGTGGATTGGCGTTTGATGGCCGCCGGTGGAATAAGGTGGTCATGGAAGGTGGCGGTTGTGATATTGTAGAAGAAGAGTGAATTGTGTTATGTCAAATAATCGTCTAAGAATCTACCTTTCTATATGTTATCTATATATTATGTAAGTATGTATATGTATATATCTTATATAATTATAATAATTAATAATTAATAAAAATAATAATAATTGCAACTTTAGCCAAAAGTGAAAGAAGAAGAAAACAAAGGCCATAAACAACAACGTGCAAATATCAAAATGCAATTCTGCCGACACTATCAACTGGATATAATATCGTGTTCATTGCTAAATAGTTAATACATAAAAGTGTTTCTAAAAAATCTCAAATTTTTTTAGATTAAATATAATTAATTATTTCACTCATTAACTAGTTGAAACCTAATCAAAAAGGTTCGAAAATTATTTATCTTCTGTTCTGATTTATATGTACAGAGTACTAATATTTAAACTTAAAAAGGTAAAAATACATTTAACAAATCTAAAATCTCCTTAATCGATTTACAGTTCAACTTTTATTTTAATTCATCATAAACATGTACCATATCTATATTAAAACTAACAAAACATCAACCGAGTATTACTGATGTTTATTAATTAAGCTTGAAATCAATTATTTTTAATATATTCTCTTTCTATATATAAAGAGTTTTAAATAGCAAATTTTATTACACAAATGAATATATTAATTATATATGTTAAGTAATTAAATTTAATATAACAATATATATATACAAGTAACATTCATATATATATATATATATATATATATATATATATATATATATATATATATATATATATATAAATAGTTTATTAATTTAATTCAAGTTATTATATATATACATGTACATATATTTACAAGCAATGGTACGTGAATCGTCGGGAATAGTCATGGTCAAATGATTTCATGAAATAGTTCACAATATTTTTCTAGACTCAACATAACAGACTTTGCTTATCATGTCGAAACCATATAAGATTCAAGTTTAAATTTGGTAGGAAATTCCCGGGTCATCACAGATCTTAAGTGTGGGAAGGGTTAAATTCTTTCGGATTTTTTTTTAAATATTTTTTTTTTAATTTAAACACTTGGTTACCATTAAAAATACTAGTAACGCAGTAGTTGTATTAAAATCTAGTGCTCTCTGATAATAAAGAACAGCCCTAGTCTTATATACTGACTACCCAATTCTAGTAAAATTTTTCAAAATTTTCAACTAAATGAACTCAAAATTATGTTTATACATATTTATGAACGATAAAACTAGGTGTTAACACCGAAATTATTGTTACCTCAGAAAGGACATAAATTGAGAAATAACCCAAAATGCTTGAATTCATTTATAATGGAATAGAGAAAAATAAAAAGGCAAAGAAAGGAAAATAAAAGCCAAGTGTGAGAAAAATTTACCAAGTTATCACATATTTGTGTACAAATAATTGAAGATACTTTTGCTTTGGACAATTTTATCAGTTTTACCTGATTTCTTATAATATATTTGAAAGAAATGTGCCACTTGATTTAAAAGGAAGTAGAGTCTTCTGAGAAAAAGACACGTGCTTCTTGATTTAGGTCAGGAAGTTGTCGTCCAGACCAGTTGTAGAGTCTACGAAAAACCTTGAAAACTTTTCTCAAAAATCAACTGGAAATTCACGGACCTCAGCATCAAACAGGGTCGCCAAGTGGTCAGACTTATCCTAACCAGGAGAGGATATGTCTCGTACAATGGGGGGCACCGTGCAAATTAGCTTATAAGACTAATGAATCAGATCCCCAGAAAGGATAATCTCCTTAAAGATCAAAAATCATCTTTTAAGATTGATATTACTCAATCATTGAGATTGACTTTTAAAGGTTGAGAATTACAAACTCATGGAATTCAATGATATCTAAACTCGAGCTTGAACGAGAAAATATTTTGATCAAATTACAAACCGATTTATTTTCTGAAAACCCATTTTTAATGCGTTCATTACCATTGAACGTAAAATCCTAAGAATTCACCGGAATTCATTAGGTCACCTGAACCAAATCGGGTATCAACCGTAAGAACGGTGGTTGCATAGCATGGTCAAAGACAGGACCTTGTGCCAGACCAAAAAACTATAGGGTGATCTTTACTATTTCTCCTACTAAGGATAGTAATTGCATCCGACACGATATAGACCATAATCAAAAGCATGTCACGGGACATTGCCTTAACAGTTGCTTGTTCAACGCTTTCCTTTACAACCGGACGATAGTTTACCGAAAGGTAATATACGGAGCAAGTATACTGGACGTGTTGCTTTCCCAATACAAGGTTAGCAAGTGAGTGACACAAAACCATAAGTTTTGAGCTAAAATTTTCAAATCTGAAACCCACAAAACCCACAAAAACAATTTGCAAACACCGGTGAAGGGTTATTTCGAAAAAATTATCTAGGGTAAAAGCTAGATTGAATTTTCAAAAGATCAAATGTTTTCATAAAGATCCAATTTCCTTAAAGGATCTAAATTTTTATAGTCATGTGAGACAGTAAACCACAACGTTACTACCATTGTTCATACCGCCGTATTAAAATCACTGATGTACAAAGTGTGAAGAATAATGAAGTGATTCTAGTAAAGATATATTCAAGTTCTATATTGCTTGAGGACAAACAACGCTCAAGTGTGGGAATATTTGATAATGCTAAAAATGAACATATATTTCATAGCATTATCCCTCAAGAAAGACAAGCTTTTAGTTGTAATTGTTCTATTTACAAGTGATATTCATATAAATAATAAAAGGTGAAGACAAAAGACAGATTCGACGAATTGAAGACGCAAATGACCAAAAAGCTAAAAAGTACAAAGTACAATCCAAGTGGTTCAAATTATTGATGAGAAACGTCTAAAAATTAAAAGAGTACAAGCCGTGAAACACAAAGTACAAGATATTAAATCGTACGAAAAGGCGTTCGAAAATCCGGAACCGAGACATGAACCAACTTTCAGTGTGCGACGCAACAGACCAAAAATTACAAGTCAACTATGCACAAGAATATAATATAATATATAATTAATTATATATTATTATATATTATAATTATACGCAGCCCCCATTTTGGATTTAATCTTTGAGCTGGATTCCAGACCTCCGCACTCGCGGAGCTGTGATGAACAAAAGCTTTGCACTCGCGGAGCTCTACAGTGAAACGTGGGCCTATAAAAGGCCGCGCATTCTGATCGATTCCTTACTCCTTTTTCAATCTCTCTCTCACGATATATATATATATATATATATATATATATATATATATATATATATATATATATATATATAATATATTATAATTTTAATTTTAATTTAAGATTAATAATAATAATGTTATGTTAACGAATGTTGTAAGTGTGTAAGTCGAAATTCTGTCCGTGTAACGCTACGCTATTAATACTCATTGTAAGTTATGTTCAACCTTTTTAAATTAATGTCTAGTAGCTAAGTTATTATTATGCTTATTTAAATCGAAGTAATCGTGATGTTGGGCTAAAAATTAAAGGCGGGGTAATTGGGTTTTGGACCATAATTGGAGTTTGGACAAAAGAACGACACTTGTAGAAATTGGACTATAGGCTATTAATGGGCTTTATATTTGTTAAACTGAATGATAGTTCGTTAATTTAATATAAAGATTTAAAATTGGACGTAATTATAAATAACCACATACACTCGATCGGACACGATGGGTGGGATATTTATAAGTACTAATAATCGTTCATTTGACCGGACACAGGAATGGATTAATAGTCAATGGACTCATTAAAACAGGGGTGGATTACATGTAAGGACACTTGGTGTAATTGATAATAAAGTATTAAAACCTTATTACACTTTAAGTCCCTAATTAGTTAGAATATTTGACTTCGGATATAAGGATAATTTGACGAGGACATTCGCACTTTATATTTATGACCGATGGACTGTTATGGACAAAAACCAGATGGACATATCGAATAATCCAGGATAAAGGACAATTAACCCATGGTAATAAACTAAAATCAACACGTCAAATATCATGATTACGGAAGTTTAAATAAGCATAATTCCTTTATTTTATATCTTATCGAACTTTTAATTATCGTACTTTTTAATTATCGCAATTTTATTTAATGTTATTTTATTTATCGTACTTTTATTTATCGCAATTTTATTTATCGTCATTTACTTTATGCTTTAAATTAAGTTATATTTATTTTTAATATTTTACATTAGGTTTTAATTGCGACTTAAGTTTTTAAAATCGACAAACCGGTCATTAAATGGTAAAACCCCCTTTTATAATAATAATACTACTTATATATATATATATATATATATATATATATATATATATATATATATATATATATATATATATATATATACACAAATATAGTTTTAAAAATATAGCGTTAAACTTGGCTAGTTCCCTGTGGACGAACCGGACTTACTAAAAACTACACTACTGTACGATTAGGTACACTGCCTATAAGTGTTGTAGCAAGGTTTAGGTATATCCACCCTATAAATAAATAAATAACTTGTGTAAAATTGTATCGTATTTAATAGAATTTCGCAACAAAAATATAACTATTTTATACACCTCTGCTTTAACATCAGGTTTTCAATAAAAGAAGGGGTTGTTTTGAAGAATCCATTAATGTTACATTTGATGAAACTGCCCATATTTCATCTACTAGTCAAGAAGATGAAGAGTTATTGTTTGAAGAGCCTACTCAGCAAGCTCTTGATGATGATGAAGAACCAGCAGCATTTCCCTCTCCAATCCAAGTTGCTGGGTTCTCTGATAATGAGATGGAACACTCTGTTCCATCTGTGTCTAAACCATGTGGACCTACTGGCTCTACTGAAGTTTTACAACTGGAGCATAGGTCTACTGGTTCTGAATGATCTCAACCTAGTACTGGTTACACTCATAATGAACAACTGTCTCCCACTGCTGCTCATTCCTCTGAGCCAGCTGATGATCAAGATGCTGTGTGTTCCACAACAAGCTCACCTGTTCATAACACTATGATGTGTGCAGAGGTGTATACGAAATAGATTATATTTTACTACAAAATACTATTAAATACGATACAATTTTACACAAGTTATTTATTTATTTATTGAATGGATATACCTAAACCTTGCTACAACACTTATAGGCAGTGTACCTAATCGTAGAGTAGTGTAGTTTTTAGTAAGTCCGGTTCGTTCCGCAGGGAGTCAGCTGAGTTTAACGCTATATTTATTTTACACTATATTTGTATAAATATATATAAGTAATATTATTATTATTATTATAAAAGGGGGTTTTACCGTTTAGTGACCAGTTTGTCGATTTTATGTCTTAAGTCACAATTAAAACCTAATGTAAAATATTAAATATAAATATAACTTAATTTAAAGCGTAAAGTAAATGACAATAAATAAAAGTGCGATAAATAAAAGTACGATAATTAAAAGTGCAATAATTTGAAGTACGATAAATAAAATGAAGATAAATAAAAGTGCAATGAGATATAAAATAAAGGAATTATGTTTATTTAAACTTCAGTAATCATGATGTTTGACGTGTTGATTTTAATTTATTACCAAGGGTTAATTGTCCTTTGTCCTGGATTATTCGATACGTTCATCTGGTTTTTGTCCATAATAGTCCATCGGTCATAAATATAAAGTGCGAGTGTCCTCGTCAAATTACCCTTATACCCGAAGTCAAATATTCCAACTAATTGGGGATTTAAACTGTAACAAGGTCTTAATACTTTGTTAATGATTACACCAGGTTATCGACTGCATATAATCCAAGGTTTTAATACGTTGTTAACAATTACACCAATTTTCCTTGTATGTAATCCACCCCTGTTTTAATGAGTCCATTGACTATTAATCCATTCCCGTATCCGGTCAAATGAACGATTATTAGTATTTATAAATATCCCACCCATCGTATCCGATCGAGTGTATGTGGTTATTTATAGATACGTCAAATTGTAAATCTCTATATTAAATTAACGAACTATCATTTAGTTAAATAAATATAAAGCCCATTAATAACCCATAGTCCAATTTCCACAAGTGTCGGTCTTTTGTCCAAACCCCAATTATAGTCCAAAGCCCAAATAACCCCGTCTTTAATATTTAGTCCAACATCATGATTATTTCGGCTTAAATAAGCATAATAATAACTTAGCTACAAGACATTAAAAAAGGTTGAACATAACTTACAATGAGTATTAATCGCGTAGTGTTACACGGATAGAGTTTCGACTTACAAACTTAAAACATTCACTACTATAACCTTATTATTATTATTAGCTTAATATTAAAATTATAATTATAAAATAAATATAAATATATATTGAGAGAGTGAGGGAGATCAGTGAATAAGGTGTATCAAACTCGTCCGAAAATTGTTCAGTTTATAGACTTGGCCAGATATCTGAACTCATACGATCGCATGAGAATTGTTCTTCTAGGCCATGCGATCGCATGGCCACCTGGGACAGCTCATTTCACTTTGTTTTCTATTTTACCGACGGTTTTTAATAATATAATATAATATATATAATTATATATATATATATATATATATATATATATATATATATATATATATATATATATATATATATATATATATATATATATATATATATATATATATATATATATATATATATATATATATATATATATATTACCTTTCGGTAAACTACCATCCGGTTATAAAGGAAAGCGTTGAACAAGCAACTGTTAAGGCAATGTCTAATGACATGCAGATGTTCATGGTCCATAACGTGTCGGATGCAATTACTATCCTTTGTAGGAGCAATAGTAAAGATCACCCTATAGTTTTTTGGTCTGGCACAAGGTCCCGTCTTTAACCATGCTATGCAACCACCGTTCTTACGGTTGACACCGGATTTGGTTCAGGTGACCTAATGAATTTCGGTGAATTCTTAGGATTTTACGTTCAATGGTAATGAACGCATTGAAAATGGGTTTTCAGAAAAAAAATCGGTTTGTAATTTGATCAAAATATTTTCTCGTTCAAGCTCGAGTTTAGATATCATTGAATTCCATGAGTTTGAATTCTCAATCTTTAAGTTCAATCTCAAAGATTGAGTAATATCAGGCTTAAAAGCTGATTTTTGATCTTTAAGGAGATTATCCTTTCTGGGGATCTGATTCATTAGTCTTATAAGCTAATTGGCATGGTATCCCCCATTGTACAAGACAGATCCTCTCATGGTTAGGATAAGTCTGACCACTTGGCGACCCTGTTTGATGATGAGGTCCGTGGATTTCCAGCTGATTTTTGAGAAAACTTTTCAAGGTTTTTCGTAGACTCTATAATTGGTCTGGACGACAACTTCCTGAC
Source organism: Rutidosis leptorrhynchoides (assembly GCF_046630445.1). Taxonomy (NCBI): domain Eukaryota; kingdom Viridiplantae; phylum Streptophyta; class Magnoliopsida; order Asterales; family Asteraceae; genus Rutidosis; species Rutidosis leptorrhynchoides. Next base: position 156,944,286 of record NC_092334.1, read on the forward strand.
CTAAATCAAGAAGCGCGTGTCTTTTTCTCGGAAGACTTTACTTCCTTTTAAATTCCATTTATATTACAATAAACTGGGTAAAATTGATTAATATCGTCCAAAACAAAAGTATCTTCAATTATTTGTACAAAAATATGTGATATATGTTTTAAATAACTTGGTAAATTTTTCCCGCACTTGGCTTTTATTTTTCTTTCTTTGCCTTTTTATTCTCTTCTATTACATTTTAAATGAATTCTAGCATTTTGGGTTGTTTCTCAATTTATGTCCTTTCCAAGGTAACAATAATTTCGGTGTTAATACCTAGTTTTATCGTTCATAAATATGTATAAACATGTTTTTGAGTTCATTTAGTTTAATTTTTTTTTAAAAATTTTACTAGAAGTGGGTAGTCAGTATATAAGACTAGGGTTGTTCTTTATTATCAGAGAGCACTAGATTCTAATACAACTACTGCATTACTAGTAAAGTTTAACGGTGGCTATTAAACCAAGTGTATAAGTCAAATGTTTAAAACCGAAAGAATTTAATCCCTTCCCACACTTAAGATCTTGCAATGCCCTCATTTGCAAGAAATAAGTAACAATTTAAATTATTGAGGGTAATTAGCGTAGAAAAATGATTAAATTTTACCAAAGTTTCCAAACATATTGTTGTTTGTTTGAATGATAAATGGTGCACTTCATTTGTTCATTCCTGCAGTTGTTATTTCACATATATTTTGCATGTTGTCATCAAAATTAGTTGCTTTTGCTGAACTTAATGTCAGTCTTTGAAAATGCGATGTTTTACCCTGTTGTGTACATGAGATAAAACATATGCAATACAAATATAAACATGCATGGTATTTTGAAATGGGACTTAGTATCCCACTTTTAAATTACAAAAATGAAATATTAGTACAAAATAATAAAAATGTTAAACATTACATAAAAGTATCAAAATGTTAAATGTTTAACATAAATAGATAAAAATAATAAAAGATAAGAAATCACCAATGGAACACTATCAATTTAGATATGGATTCCAGTTCATATCATCGCTCGGGTTCCATGGTTGTTGATAGGTGTCCTGATAGGCTTGGTTGGGGTCGTACAAGTTAAAGGGCGGTCGGATGTCAGGCTGATGTGGTGGATAAAAAGCAGGCCGAGTCGAGATGTAGTTATGTGGTACCTGATATGATAGCTGGCTCATGATTTGGTGCTGATGAACTTGCCAGCTATCGTGTTGACGTCGCCTGGATTGCTCATACTCAACCGCGGCTCTCCACTGCTCATACTGATGATGCCTAGCCTGGTTTTTCATTTCCACCTCATCTACATGCTGGAAGACATCAGTATAACTATCCCTAATGTCATCTGCTTCCTCCATCTTCTCATCCGAACCCCTCTCTACCTGTGGATGGGTGCCCTGATATGGTATTGGCATATTGTGCCTCCATTTTAGTACCTTTGCACCTTGATAAACCTGCAAGCCTATTCTCTCGGCTTGTTCCTCAATCTCTACCATCATACCCCCATGCTCTTTATCTACACCTAAGTACTCTCCAATGAGAGTAACAAATACCTCCTCCTATAATACTTCCTGCTTGCATACCCTCAACAACTTTAGACAAATAGTGGCCAATGCAATAAGGAATGTTAACAAAGCTCCTCGGGTCTCGAATACACTTAAGGTAAAATAATTCATTTAAGGTCATTTTCTCTTTGTTTCTACCCCGTTGTGTAATCAAGTTTGCTAAAAATCTATGTATTACTCGGAGCTCTGCTCTATCAATATCCAAGTAGGAGTGTCTTCCACCCCGCGTAAACTCCCTAAATTGTGACATACGCCTCCATATGGCGTTAGCGTCAAAATTCCTATCTACTCTTTCACCTTCAGCAATTAAACTATTACAATCAGGTGTAATAATCTCAGCGGGGGTGTAGATCAGTAAAGGCCTAGCCATGTCTAACATGGACATTCTGTACATTGTACCTCCTAAAAGAAATCTAATAAAACTTTTATCTCCTAACATAGTAACCTGATTATATAACTCTATAGTGCTAAGCAATTCCACACACCATTCTCTATATATAATTCTACACATAGTAAATAAGCGGATCCAATCGTTAAATGTAGAGTTACCATACCTCTGAACTAGTAAATCCCTAACCTGTTCGGCTAGGTTAACCGCTTCCAAAGGCTCCCAATCGATTACCCGAGGCATTTCAATATTTTTGTGGTAAAGAATGTGCATGTTCTTTTGAAATTTTGGGTATTCTATCCAACAACGATCGAATCTTAGGTTGGGATGTAACTGTTGGTCATTGATAAATGGGTGCATATGAAAGAACCCGTTCATATACATTATAAACGATTCACAATAGTTGATTACATTGCGAGGTATTTGACCTCTATATGATACATTTTACAAACACTGCATTCGTTTTTAAAAGACAATCTTTCTTTACATCAAAAATTGACAGGCATGCATACCATTTCATAATATCCACTATCCAACTATAAATTGATTTAATAATAATCTTTGATGAACTCAATGACTCGAATGCAACGTTCTTCGAAATATGCTATGAAAGACTCCAAGTAATATCTTTAAAATGAGCAAATGCACAGCGGAAGATTTCTTTAACATCTGAGAATAAACATGCTTTAAAGTGTCAACCAAAAGGTTGGTGAGTTCATTAGTTTATCATAATCATTTATTTCCATCATTTTAATAGACCACGAGAATTTCATTTCCAGTTCTCATAAATATACGTCCCATATATAGAGACAAAAAATAATCATTCATATGGTGAACACCTGGTAACCGACATTAACTAGATACATATAAGAATATCCCCTATCATTCCGGGATCCTCCTTCGAATATGATATAATTTCGAAGTACTAAAGCATCCGGTACTTTGGATGGGGTTTGTTAGGCCCAATAGATCTATCTTTAGGATTCGCGTCAATTAGGGTGTCTGTTCCCTAATTCTTAGATTACCAGACTTTAATAAAAAGGGGCATATTCGATTTCGATAATTCAACCATAGAATGTAGTTTCAATTACTTGTGTCTATTTCATCAAACATTTATAAAAGCGCATGTATTCTCAGTCCCAAAAATATAAAGGGTAAAAAGGCAAATGAAACTTACCATACTGTATTTCGTAGTAAAAATACATATAACGTCATTGAACAAGTGCAAGGTTGGCCTCGGATTCACAAACCTAAATTAATTATATATATTTATGTGTTGGTCAATATTTGTCTAACAAATTAGGTCAAGTCATAGTGTACCACAATCCTAATGCTCGAGACTAATATGCAAAAGTAAACAAAAGTAAATTTGACTCAAAATAATTTCTAAAAATCTATACATGATTAATATATAGTTTAAATATCGTCGTTTTATATTTTTAAATATTTTTAAAAGATTTATTAGAGTAAATAATATAATTTATTTATTAATAAATAGAATTTTATATTATATTTATATAATAAAATATACTTTTATATATATTAAGTAATAAAATTTATAGGGTTCATTTAATATTATAAAGATAATATGATAGGTATTATTAAAGTAAGTTATTACACGTAGTAAAATATGTTTGTATCAAATATTTATTTGATAAAATAATATCTATAATGATAGTAAGTAAAAGTTGTATTATTTTGTAATAATAATTATTATTATAAAAATATCAATATTTATAATTACTAAGATGACATTATGATAAATGATAATTCTAATTATGATAACTTTAATATTTACGATAATTTTTAATATTATCTTTAAAATAATAATTCTATTTAAAATAATAATAATAATGATATTTTAGAGTAACAATGAAATTTCTATTAAAATGATAATTTTTGTTAAAATGATAGTTTTAATACTAACGATAATTTTAATAATAATAGTAATGATAAAAATAATAAGAACGATAATTTTATCTAAATCAATATCTTATAATATTTTAATTTCACCATGATACTCTTACCCATTATTTCCTAATCGTTTCGTTTAATTGCTTTTAATCGTCTTTTATATCGTGTTCGTAATAATGATAATAATAGTAATCAAAATAATTAGGTGTTACAAATATTTGTTTTAATTACACTAATATTAATAATGATAGTTACTATAACATTATTAACGATAATACTAATAATTATCTTAATGATAATATAGTAATAATAATATTAACAATAACAATAACCATTTTTAAATAATGATATATATATTAATAATGATAATAATAATAATAATAATAATAATACCAATAATAATAATAATAATTGGATAATAATAATAATACTAATTATAACTTTAACGATAATAACGATAGTAATAATAAAAAAAATAACAATTTTTTAATGATAAATCCTTTTATTGATAAAGATAATAATAATAATAATAATAAGATAAAACTAGAACGACGATAATAACGACGATAATAATAATCATTTTTAATAATAATACAAAAATTCGATGGACTATAACTTCAAATCCGTTCATCGAAATCATTCGATATCTAAATGAAAAGTTCTTAATTTTTCGCTAGCTTTCCAATGACATGCATAGCTTATACCTTATCTGTAGTGACCCGAACTTTTCCATGTTTATATATATTAATTGAGATTGATATTTACATGATTAAATGTTTCCAACATGTTAAGCAATCAAACTTGTTAAGACTTGATTAATTGAAATATGTTTCATATAGACAATTGACCACCCAAGTTGACCGGTGATTCACGAACGTTAAAATTTGTAAAAACTATATGATGACATATATATGGATATATATATATATATATATATATATATATATATATATATATATATATATATATATATATATATATATATATATATATATATATAGTTAACATGATACTTTGATAAGTAAACATATCATTAAGTATATTAACAATGAACTACATATGTAAAAACAAGACTACTAACTTAATGATTTTTAAACGAGACATATATGTAACGATTATCGTTGTAAAGACATTTAATGTATATATATCATATTAAGAGATATTCATACATGATAATATCATGATAATATAATTATTTAAAATCTCATTTGATATTATAAACATTGGGTTAACAACATTTAACAAGATCGTTAACCTAAAGGTTTCAAAACAACACTTACATGTAACGACTAACGATGACTTAACGACTCAGTTAAAATGTATATACATGTAGTGTTTTAATATGTATTTATACACTTTTGAAAGACTTTAATACACTTATCAAAATACTTCTACTTAACAAAAATGCTTACAATTACATTCTCATTCAGTTTCATCAACAATTCTACTCGTATGCACCCGTATTCGTACTCGTACAATACACAGCTTTTAGATGTATGTACTATTGGTATATACACTCTAATGATAAGCTCTTAGCAGCCCATGTGAGTTACCTAACACATGTGGAAACCATCATTTGGCAACTAGCATGAAATATCTCATAAAATTACAAAAATATGAGTAATCATTCATGACTTATTTACATGAAAACAAAATTACATATCCTTTATATCTAATCCATACACCAACGACCAAAAACACCTACAAAAACTTTCATTCTTCAATTTTCTTTATCTAATTGATCTCTCTCAAGTTCTATCTTCAAGTTCTAAGTGTTCTTCATAAATTCTACAAGTTCTAGTTACATAAAATCAAGAATACTTTCAAGTTTGCTAGCTCACTTCCAATCTTGTAAGGTGATCATCCAACCTCAAGAAATATTTGTTTCTTACAGTAGGTTATCATTCTAATACAAGGTAATAATCATATTCAAACTTTGGTTCAATTTCTATAACTATAACAATCTTATTTCAAGTGATGATCTTACTTGAACTTGTTTTCGTGTCATGATTCTGCTTCAAGAACTTCGAGCCATCCAAGGATCCGTTGAAGCTAGATCCATTTTTCTCTTTTCCAGTAGGTTTATCCAAGGAACTTAAGGTAGTAATGATATTCATAACATCATTCGATTCATACATATAAAGCTATCTTATTCGAAGGTTTAAACTTGTAATCACTAGAACATAGTTTAGTTAATTCTAAACTTGTTCGCAAACAAAAGTTAATCCTTCTAACTTGACTTTTAAAATCAACTAAACACATGTTCTATATCTATATGATATGCTAACTTAATGATTTAAAACCTGGAAACACGAAAAACACCGTAAAATCGGATTTACGCCGTCGTAGTAACACCGCGGGCTGTTTTGGGTTAGTTAATTAAAAACTATGATAAACTTTGATTTAAAAGTTGTTATTATGAGAAAATGATTTTTATTATGAACATGAAACTATATCCAAAAACTATGGTTAAACTCAAAGTGGAAGTATGTTTTCTAAAATGGTCATCTAGACGTCGTTCTTTCGACTGAAATGACTACCTTTACAAAAATGACTTGTAACTTATTTTTCTGACTATAAACCTATACTTTTTCTGTTTAGATTCATAAAATAGAGTTCAATATGAAACCATAGCAATTTGATTCACTCAAAACGGATTTAAAATGAAGAAGTTATGGGTAAAACAAGATTGGATAATTTTTCTCATTTTAGCTACGTGAAAATTGGTAACAAATCTATTCCAACCATAACTTAATCAACTTGTATTGTATATTATGTAATCTTGAGATACCATAGACACGTATACAATGTTTCGACCTATCATGTCGACACATCTATATATATTTCGGAACAACCATAGACACTCTATATGTGAATGTTGGAGTTAGCTATACAGGGTTGAGGTTGATTCCAAAATATATATAGTTTGAGTTGTGATCAATACTGAGATACGTATACACTGGGTCGTGGATTGATTCAAGATAATATTTATCGATTTATTTCTGTACATCTAATTGTGGACAACTAGTTGTAGGTTACTAACGAGGACAGCTGACTTAATAAACTTAAAACATCAAAATATAATAAAAGTGTTGTAAATATATTTTGAACATACTTTGATATATATGTATATATTGTTATAGGTTCGTGAATCAACCAGTGGCCAAGTCTTACTTCCCGACGAAGTAAAAATATGTGAAAGTGAGTTATAGTCCCACTTTTAAAATCTAATATTTTTGGGATGAGAATACATGCAGGTTTTATAAATGATTTACAAAATAGACACAAGTACGTGAAACTACATTCTATGGTTGAATTATCGAAATCGAATATGCCCCTTTTTATTAAGTCTGGTAATCTAAGAATTAGGGAACAGACACCCTAATTGACGCGAATCCTAAAGATAGATCTATTGGGCCTAACAAACCCCATCCAAAGTACCGGATGCTTTAGTACGTCGAAATTTATATCATATCCGAAGGGTGTCCCGGAATGATGGGGATATTCTTATATATGCATCTTGTTAATGTCGGTTACCAGGTGTTCACCATATGAATGATTTTTATCTCTATGTATGGGATGTATATTGAAATATGAAATCTTGTGGTCTATTGTTACGATTTGATATATATATAGGTTAAACCTATAACTCACCAACATTTTTGTTGACGTTTAAAGCATGTTTATTCTCAGGTGAATACTAAGAGCTTCCGCTGTTGCATACTAAAATAAGGACAAGATTTGGAGTCCATGTTTGTATGATACTGTGTAAAAACTGCATTCAAGAAACTGATTTCGATGTAACATATTTGTATTGTAAACCATTATGTAATGGTCGTGTGTAAACAGGATATTTTAGATTATCATTATTTGATAATCTACGTAAAGCTTTTTAAACCTTTATTTATGAAATAAAGGTTATGGTTTGTTTTAAAAATGAATGCAGTCTTTGAAAAACGTCTCATATAGAGGTCAAAACCTCGCAACGAAATCAATTAATATGGAACGTTTTTAATCAATAAGAACGGGACATTTCAGTTGGTATCCGAGCGTTGGTCTTAGAGAACCAGAATTTTGAATTAATGTGTCTTATTGAGTTTGTTAGGATGCATTAGTGAGTCTGGACTTCGACCGTGTTTACTTGAAAAATGATTGCTTAACAAATTTTGTTGGAAACTATATATTTTTAACATGTGAATATTATGTGATATATTAATCTCTTAACGCGTTTGATATTATGTGATAGATGTCTACCTCTAGAACAAGTCCCATTGACTCACCTAATAATAATGAAGAGTCAAATGTAAATTGGAATGATTCATGGACTGATTCACAAGTTCCCGAAGAGGAACCGGAAGAAGAGTCGGAACCGGAAGAAGAATCGGAACCGGAAGAAGAATAGGAACCGGAAGAAGAATCGGAACCGGATGAAGAAATAGAACCGGTGGGGGAAATAATAAAACGGTTAAGAAAAAGAAAATCCTCAAACAACCGACCAAGGTTAATTATGGTCAATGGTGTTTCCGCCAAGGAAGCAAAATATTGGGAGGATTACCAATTCTCCGGTGAATCGGATTCCGACGAGAATTCCGATGATGTTATAGAAATTACCCCAACTGAATTTAAAAAAGCAAAAGAAAATAATAAGGGAAAGGGCATAAAAATAGAGAAATCTAATTCCAACCCCGATGAACTTTATATGTATCGTCAACCCCCGAAGTCCTTAAGTTGTAACAATGACCCGGGAACCTCTAAACCACCAGGTTTTTCTAAACCAATGTGGAAAACGACGGCTCGTATTAGGGGAACATCATATATCCCTAGAAACTTGGCAAAACGAACCAAAACCGAAGAAGAAGAAGAAACAAGCGAGTCGGAATAAGATAGTTGTATTCGTGTGGTGTAATATATGTAATATAGTGTGCTTATGCTTTATGATATATGTAAAAATTGCTTGTATTAATAAGTATTTTTTTATGAATCTAACTCTTGTCTATTTTACAGTATAAAAACACAAAATGGATAGACAACCCAATATTTTAAGAGACCTACCCGGAGACATGATTGATGAAATCTTGTCTAGAGTCGGTCAGAATTCTTCGGCACAACTATTTAAGGCGAGATCAGTTTGTAAGACATTCGAAGAACGTTCCAAGAATTCCTTGGTTTATAAAAGGCTTTCGTTCGAAAGATGGGGGATATCACATTGGGAAATCCATAAGTTATGATGTGTTTACTTTGACGCATTTATTGCGGGGAACCCAAATGCTATTTTACACAATGGGTTAAGAAATTATTTTGACTCAATATATCCGAATATTGGACTTCGTGATTTAGAAAAAGCGGCTAACATGCAACATAAAGAAGCATGTTATGCTTACGGATTAGTAATGTTCGCTTCTCACCAAAGTGAGAACAAGAACATCGGGCTACAACTATTAAACAAAACGTTCCCACAAGTGACGGAGTCGGTAATTGGGGTAAGAAATGAGGTTTTTAGATTGTTACGAGACTGTTGGACATTACGTAACCCTCGTCCCTTTGACGACGTTACAACACGCTGTCTTATCAACGGCCATAACGGTTATGTTCCACAAGACCAAGGATGGGAAGTAATCCTAGTAAAACCAGAATGCATGACTTGTTTCTGGACGTATGAATTACGTGTCTTTATTGCCTTTGCTGAACGACTTGTGTACTAGCTAGAATTTTCTTCACAACCATCTTATATCAAATTTATTGTGTGCTATATTTCATGCTATATGTAAAATAAGCGGTATTGTAAGTTTGTAAAATATTGTGTAAAAGTTTGAACGCGAAATATTATTATAATCAGTTTTTCATATAGAATTGTAGTAGTTGAATTGTATATTAGCTACTAAGTATGAACTTAACGGGTAGGTACTACCCGAATTTAAACTTATAAAACGCTAATATGAAGAAAAAGCTTTTATAAATGAGTTCGTATTATGCTACGAAATACTATTAACTACTCTTAATATTCTGTATGATTAACTTGTTCCATTTGACAATTTTTAAGGAAATGGCACCGACTACTCGACACACCGTGAATATGAATGAAGAGGAATTTCGTACTTTTTTAGCTTCAAACATAGCCGCAGTACAGGCTGCGCTACATACCAACAATAACCTTGGATCTAGCAGTACAGGAAATCGTGTAGGATGCACCTACAAAGAATTCACTGCCTGCAAACCTTTCGAATTTGATGGAACCAAAGGACCGATCGGATTGAAACGGTGGACCGAGAAGGTCGAATCGGTGTTTGCCATAAGTAAGTGTACTGAAGAGGACAAAGTGAAGTACGCTACGCATACCTTCACAGGTTCTGCGTTAACATGGTGGAATACCTATCTAGAGCAAGTGGGATAAGATGATGCGTACGCACTACCGTGGTCAGCATTCAAGAACTTGATGAACGAGAAGTACCGTCCCAGAACCGAGGTCAATAAGCTCAAGACAGAACTTAGAGGGTTACGAACCCAAGGATTTGATATTACCACGTACGAAAGACGATTCACAGAATTGTGCCTATTGTGTCCGGGAGCATTTGAAGATGAGGAAGAGAAGATCGACGCGTTTGTGAAAGGATTACCGGAAAGAATCCAAGAAGATATAAGTTCACATGAGCCCGCCTCCATACAACAGGCATGTAGAATGGCTCACAAACTAGTGAACCAGATTGAAGAAAGAATTAAAGAACAGACTACTGAAGATGCCAATGTGAAGAAAGTCAAAAGAAAGTGGGAGGAAAACGGTGATAAGAATCACCAATACAACAACAACAGCAATTACAGCAATAATCGCAACAATTATCCCAACAATCGCAACATCAATCGCAACTACAACAAACGGCCCAACAACAACAACAACAACAACAGCAACTACAACAATCATCCCAACAACAATACTAACCACAACAACAACAACAACAATCAGAAGCATCTATGCCAAAGGTGTGAAAAGTATCACTCGGGGTTCTGCACCAAATTTTGCAACAAGTGTAAAAGAAATGGTCATAGCGAGGCAAAGTGTGAGGTCTACGGACCAGGGGTTAATAGAACGAAAGGAACAAATGGTGTCAGAACGAGTAATGGCGGAGCAAGTAGTGTCGGAGCAAGTTATGCCAATGTAGTTTGTTATAAATGTGGAAAACCGGGCCACATTATTAGAAATTGCCCGAACCAGGAGGACATGAATGGACAAGGCCGCGGAAGAGTTTTCAATATTAATGCGGCAGAGGCACAAGAAGACCCGGAGCTTGTTACGGGTACGTTTCTTATTGACAATAAATCTGCTTACGTTTTATTTGATTCGGGTGCGGATAGAAGCTATATGAGTAGAGATTTTTGTGCTAAATTAATTTGTCCATTGATGCCTTTGGATAGTAAATTTTTACTCGAATTAGCAAATGGTAAATTAATTTCAGCAGATAATATATGTCGGAATCGAGAAATTAAACTGGTTAGCGAAACATTTAAGATTGATTTGATACCAGTAGAGTTAGGGAGTTTTGATGTGATAATCGGTATGGACTGGTTGAAAGAAGTGAAAGCAGAGATCGTTTGTTACAAAAATGCAATTCGCATTATACGAGAAAAAGGAAAACCCTTAATGGTGTACGGAGAAAAGGGCAACACGAAGCTACATCTTATTAGTAATTTGAAGGCACAAAAACTAATAAGAAAAGGTTGCTATGCTGTTCTAGCACACGTCGAGAAAGTACAAACTGAAGAAAAGAGCATCAATGATGTTTCCATTGCAAAAGAATTTCCCGATGTATTTCCGAAAGAATTACCGGGATTACCCCCACATCGATCCGTTGAATTTCAAATAGATCTTGTACCAGGAGCTGCACCAATAGCTCGTGCTCCTTACAGACTCGCACCCAGCGAGATGAAAGAACTGCAAAGCCAATTACAAGAACTTTTAAAGCGTGGTTTCATTCGACCAAGCACATCACCGTGGGGAGCTCCTGTTTTGTTTGTCAAGAAGAAAGATGGTACATTCAGGTTGTGTATCGACTACCGAGAGTTGAACAAACTTACCATCAAGAACCGCTACCCACTACCGAGAATCGACGACTTATTTGATCAACTACAAGGCTCGTCTGTTTATTCAAAGATTGACTTACGTTCCGGGTATCATCAAATACGGGTGAAAGAAGATGATATTCCAAAGACTGCTTTCAGAACACGTTACGATCATTACGAGTTTATGGTCATGCCGTTTGGTTTAACTAATGCACTAGCTGTGTTCATGGACCTTATGAACCGAGTGTGTGGACCATACCTTGACAAATTTGTCATTGTTTTCATTGATGACATACTTATTTACTCAAAGAATGACCAAGAACACGGTGAACATTTGAGAAAGGTGTTAGAAGTATTGAGGAAGGAAGAATTGTATGCTAAGTTTTCAAAGTGTGCATTTTGCTTGGAAGAATTTCAATTCCTCGGTCACATAGTGAACAAAGAAGGTATTAAGGTGGATCCGGCGAAGATAGAAACTGTTGAAAAGTGGGAAACCCCGAAAACTCCGAAACACATACGCCAGTTTTTAGGACTAGCTGGTTACTACAGAAGGTTCATCCAAGACTTTTCCAGAATAGCAAAACCCTTGACTGCATTAACGCATAAAGGGAAGAAATTTGAATGGAATGATGAACAAGAGAAAGCGTTTCAGTTATTGAAGAAAAAGCTAACTACGGCACCTATATTGTCATTGCCTAAAGGGAATGATGATTTTGTGATTTATTATGACGCATCAAAGCAAGGTCTCGGTTGTGTATTAATGCAACGAACGAAGGTGATTGCTTATGCGTCTAGACAATTGAAGATTCACGAACAAAATTATACGACGCATGATTTGGAATTAGGCGCGGTTGTTTTTGCATTAAAGACTTGGAGGCACTACTTATATGAGGTCAAAAGTATTATATATACCGACCACAAAAAGTCTTCAACACATATTTAATCAGAAACAACTGAATATGAGGCAGCGTAGGTGGATTGAATTATTGAATGATTACGACTTTGAGATTCGTTACCACCCGGGGAAGGCAAATGTGGTAGCCGATGCCTTGAGCAGGAAGGACAGAGAACCCATTCGAGTAAAATCTATGAATATAATGATTCATAATAACCTTACTACTCAAATAAAGGAGGCACAACAAGGAGTTTTATAAGAGAGAAATTTAAAGGATGAAATACCCAAAGGATCGGAGAAGCATCTTAATATTCGGGAAGACGGAACCTCGGTATAGGGCTGAAAGGATTTGGGTACCAAAATTTGGAGATATGAGAGAAATGGTACTTAGAGAAGCTCATAAAACCAGATACTCAATACATCCTGGAACGGGGAAGATGTACAAGGATCTCAAGAAACATTTTTGGTGGCCGGGTATGAAAGCCGATGTTGCTAAATACGTAGGAGAATGTTTGACGTGTTCTAAAGTCAAAGCTGAGCATCAGAAACCATCAGGTCTACTTCAACAACCCGAAATCCCGGAATGGAAATGGGAAAATATTACCATGGATTTCATCACTAAATTGCCAAGGACTGCAAGTGGTTTTGATACTATTTGGGTAATAGTTGATCGTCTCACCAAATCAGCACACTTCCTACCAATAAGAGAAGATGACAAGATGGAGAAGTTAGCACGACTGTATTTGAAGGAAGTCATCTCCAGACATGGAATACCAATCTCTATTATCTCTGATAGGGATGGCAGATTTATTTCAAGATTCTGGCAGACATTACAGCAAGCATTAGGAACTCGTCTAGACATGAGTACTGCCTATCATCCACAAACTGAAGGGCAAAGTGAAAGGATGATACAAACGCTTGAAGACATGCTACGAGCATGTGTTATTGATTTCAGAAACATTTGGGATCGACATCTACCGTTAGCAGAATTTTCCTACAACAACAGCTACCATTCAAGCATTGAGATGGCGCCGTTTGAAGCACTTTATGGTAGAAAGTGCAGGTCTCCGATTTGTTGGAGTGAAGTGGGGGATAGACAGATTACGGGTCCGGAGATTATACAAGAAACTACCGAGAAGATCATCCAAATTCAACAACGGTTGAAAACCGCCCAAAGTCGACAAAAGAGCTACGCTGACATTAAAAGAAAAGATATAGAATTTGAAATTGGAGAGATGGTCATGCTTAAAGTTGCACCTTGGAAAGGCGTTGTTCGATTTGGTAAACGAGGAAAATTAAATCCAAGGTATATTGGACCATTCAAGATTATTGATTGTGTTGGACCAGTAGCTTACCGACTTGAGTTACCTCAACAACTCAAGGCTATACATAACACTTTCCACGTCTCGAATTTGAAGAAATGTTTTGCTAAAGAAGATCTCACTATTCTGTTAGATGAAATCCAAATCAACGAAAAACTTCAATTCATCGAAGAACCCGTCGAAATAATGGATCGTGAGGTTAAAAGACTTAAGCAAAACAAGATACCAATTGTTAAGGTTCGATGGAATGCTCGTAGAGGACCCGAGTTCACCTGGGAGCATGAAGATCAGATGAAGAAGAAATACCCGCATCTATTTCCAGAAGATTCGTCAACACCTTCAACAGCTTAAAATTTCGGGACGAAATTTATTTAACGGGTAGGTACTGTAGTGACCCGAACTTTTCCATGTTTATATATATTAATTGAGATTGATATTTACATGATTAAATGTTTCCAACATGTTAAGCAATCAAACTTGTTAAGACTTGATTAATTGAAATATGTTTCATATAGACAATTGACCACCCAAGTTGACCGGTGATTCATGAACGTTAAAACTTGTAAAAACTATATGATGACATATATATGGATATATATATATATATATATAGTTAACATGATACTATGATAAGTAAACATATCATTAAGTATATTAACAATGAACTACATATGTAAAAACAAGACTACTAACTTAATGATTTTTAAACGAGACATATATGTAACGATTATCGTTGTAAAGACATTTAATGTATATATATCATATTAAGAGATATTCATACATGATAATATCATTATAATATAATTATTTAAAATCTCATTTGATATTATAAACATTGGGTTAACAACATTTAACAAGATCGTTAACCTAAAGGTTTCAAAACAACACTTACATGTAACGACTAACGATGACTTAACGACTCAGTTAAAATGTATATACATGTAGTGTTTTAATATGTATTTATACACTTTTGAAAGACTTTAATACACTTATCAAAATACTTCTACTTAACAAAAATGCTTACAATTACATTCTCGTTCAGTTTCATCAACAATTCTACTCGTATGCACCCGTATTCGTACTCGTACAATACACAGCTTTTAGATGTATGTACTATTGGTATATACACTCTAATGATCAGCTCTTAGCAGCCCATGTGAGTTACCTAACACATGTGGGAACCATCATTTGGCAACTAGCATGAAATATCTCATAAAATTACAAAAATATGAGTAATCATTCATGACTTATTTACATGAAAACAAAATTACATATCCTTTATATCTAATCCATACACCAACGACCAAAAACACCTACAAAAACTTTCATTCTTCAATTTTCTTTATCTAATTGATCTCTCTCAAGTTCTATCTTCAAGTTCTAAGTGTTCTTCATAAATTCTACAAGTTCTGGTTACATAAAATCAAGAATACTTTCAAGTTTGCTAGCTCACTTCCAATCTTGTAAGGTGATCATCCAACCTCAAGAAATATTTGTTTCTTACAGTAGGTTATCATTCTAATACAAGGTAATAATCATATTCAAACTTTGGTTCAATTTCTATAACTATAACAATCTTATTTCAAGTGATGATCTTACTTGAACTTGTTTTCGTGTCATGATTCTGCTTCAAGAACTTCGAGCCATCCAAGGATCCGTTGAAGCTAGATCCATTTTTCTCTTTTCCAGTAGGTTTATCCAAGGAACTTAAGGTAGTAATGATATTCATAACATCATTCGATTCATACATATAAAGCTATCTTATTCGAAGGTTTAAACTTGTAATCACTAGAACATAGTTTAGTTAATTCTAAACTTGTTCGCAAACAAAAGTTAATCCTTCTAACTTGACTTTTAAAATCAACTAAACACATGTTCTATATCTATATGATATGCTAACTTAATGATTTAAAACCTGGAAACACGAAAAACACCGTAAAATCGGATTTACGCCGTCGTAGTAACACCGCGGGCTGTTTTGGGTTAGTTAATTAAAAACTATGATAAACTTTGATTTAAAAGTTGTTATTATGAGAAAATGATTTTTATTATGAACATGAAACTATATCCAAAAACTATGGTTAAACTCAAAGTGGAAGTATGTTTTCTAAAATGGTCATCTAGACGTCGTTCTTTCGACTGAAATGACTACCTTTACAAAAATGACTTGTAACTTATTTTTCTGACTATAAACCTATACTTTTTCTGTTTAGATTCATAAAATAGAGTTCAATATGAAACCATAGCAATTTGATTCACTCAAAACGGATTTAAAATGAAGAAGTTATGGGTAAAACAAGATTGGATAATTTTTCTCATTTTAGCTACGTGAAAATTGGTAACAAATCTATTCCAACCATAACTTAATCAACTTGTATTGTATATTATGTAATCTTGAGATACCATAGACACGTATACAATGTTTCGACCTATCATGTCGACACATCTATATATATTTCGGAACAACCATAGACACTCTATATGTGAATGTTGGAGTTAGCTATACAGGGTTGAGGTTGATTCCAAAATATATATAGTTTGAGTTGTGATCAATACTGAGATACGTATACACTGGGTCGTGGATTGATTCAAGATAATATTTATCGATTTATTTCTGTACATCTAATTGTGGACAACTAGTTGTAGGTTACTAACGAGGACAGCTGACTTAATAAACTTAAAACATCAAAATATAATAAAAGTGTTGTAAATATATTTTGAACATACTTTGATATATATGTATATATTGTTATAGGTTCGTGAATCAACCAGTGGCCAAGTCTTACTTCCCGACGAAGTAAAAATATGTGAAAGTGAGTTATAGTCCCACTTTTAAAATCTAATATTTTTGGGATGAGAATACATGCAGGTTTTATAAATGATTTACAAAATAGACACAAGTACGTGAAACTACATTCTATGGTTGAATTATCGAAATCGAATATGCCCCTTTTTATTAAGTCTGGTAATCTAAGAATTAGGGAACAGACACCCTAATTGACGCGAATCCTAAAGATAGATCTATTGGGCCTAACAAACCCCATCCAAAGTACCGGATGCTTTAGTACGTCGAAATTTATATCATATCCGAAGGGTGTCCCGGAATGATGGGGATATTCTTATATATGCATCTTGTTAATGTCGGTTACCAGGTGTTCACCATATGAATGATTTTTATCTCTATGTATGGGATGTATATTGAAATATGAAATCTTGTGGTCTATTGTTACGATTTGATATATATAGGTTAAACCTATAACTCACCAACATTTTTGTTGACGTTTAAAGCATGTTTATTCTCAGGTGAATACTAAGAGCTTCCGCTGTTGCATACTAAAATAGGGACAAGATTTGGAGTCCATGTTTGTATGATACTGTGTAAAAACTGCATTCAAGAAACTGATTTCGATGTAACATATTTGTATTGTAAACCATTATGTAATGGTCGTGTGTAAACAGGATATTTTAGATTATCATTATTTGATAATCTACGTAAAGCTTTTTAAACCTTTATTTATGAAATAAAGGTTATGGTTTGTTTTAAAAATGAATGCAGTCTTTGAAAAACGTCTCATATAGAGGTCAAAACCTCGCAACGAAATCAATTAATATGGAACGTTTTTAATCAATAAGAACGGGACATTTCATTATCTCAGTCGCATATATAACTAATTCAGGATTCAACATAACCTAACTAAAGGCAATATCAAAAGTACAAATATGCATAATCCTATATACTCGAGCACTAGTCAAGGATACACTATTAGTATGTAAAAGTTAAATTATGAGTACTCACGTATCAATATTGAGATTCAATATTGCAGGAAAGGTACGTAGACGCAACGGAGATGATAAACACTATATTGACCTCACGAGCATACCCATGAACCATACCCAATCACCTCCATAGCTATAACCCATAATTTCCTTAATCCAATCCCACTCGAAAAATAATTTCAAAATCACTCGGACAGCATTCTGACGTAATATTTTATGTATACTAATAATATCTTGAAATAATACGGAGTAAATATATATATGTAAATCGATTGAGAGAGTTTAGAGAAAAATATTTTCAAGTTTCTATGAAATAATGAAACTTATTGAATTCTATTTATAATAGATTTTTGAATTATTAAAGTGAATTATTAAAGTATGAATTATTAAAGTGAATTATTAAAGTATGAATTATTAAAGTGAATTATTAAAGTACGAATTATTAAAATGAATTATTAAAGTATGAATTATTAAAGTGAATTATTAAAGTATGAATTATTAAAGTGAATTATTAAAGTTAAAGTAAAGTACAAATAAAGTAAAGGTAAAGTTTAAGTATAGTAAAAGTATAAAACTATGTACGTATAATACACGTATAAATATATATAATATTAATTTAAATCGTTATATATATTTAATAAAATAAAATATAAATATCGTTATCTTTATCATACTGGTTAAGTAATGAGTTGTCAAAAGTGGTTCTAGATATTTATAAAAGTTATATACGTTTTAATAATAAAGTTCTTTTTAAACTGAAAACGTTTTTGTACGTTTGAAACTAAATCAAATAAATATAATAATTTTGTTTTCCAAAACTAAATATATTTTTAAGAATCATTTTGTTTAAAGGTTAAAATAATGGAAATCGTTATATCATAAAATGTTTTAGAAAAGTAGAATCATATATATTCATAATAGGTTTCAAGTTTTTAAATTACAGTTTGTTGGTGAAGCATGGGATAAAGTTCAAAGGTTAAATAAACGTATGAAATCATCTTAATGAAAAATGTCGAGTTACTTAACTTGTCGATATCCAACATCTAAGTTATTTACACTTCACGTTCTTACTTATAAATCACTTTACCATTTTCCGAATGTTGTCAAAAAGAATTGATTTCTTAAATCACAGTGGACCTCATAACATAGACCCGTAATCATATCATAATGTATCTGATAAATCAATCATTTGATATTATCTTCTAATTCCATCGATAAACATATTGAAACAAATATGTTCATGTAAAGTATTATACGTTTAATACTTTATTAATATTCTCAAGTTATAATATATATATATATATATATATATATATATATATATATATATATACATATATATACATATTTATTTATATATAACGGTTCGTGAATCGTCGGAATTTGGTCGAGGTTATAATGAATGTATGAACACAATTTAAAATTTTTGAGACTTAACTTAACAAACTTTGCTTATCGTGTCGGAATAATATAATGATAAAGTTTAAATTTGGTTGGAAATTTCTGGGTTGTCACAGTACCTACCCGTTAAAGAAATTTCGTCTCGAAATTTGAGTGGAAAGGTCGTGAATGATAATAAGTATGTTTTCATGATGCATACAGGCTGAAAATTAGAGTTTTATCATCAACGAATAATTTGGATAAACAATCCATTTATATGAAGAGTACGAATGAAGCTAACATAGAAGAGTGAAATGAGTAAGTGTAGATTCATCTTATCATTTGACGTAGATATGATTAATTTCCAGATTTCAAGGGATTTGAAGAAAATCTTTGTAATAAGATTTGATTCTCCGGTAACAAAAGGAATTTGGATCCGCTTTAAATTCGATAGTCCATTTTAATTGTTCTGTCAGAGATTTTCTTATAAATTCACCTCCTTCGTTTTCTTACAACTCACACCTTTTGTTGATGCATTTTATGCAAGTCCCTAGACATCTACCCACGTCCATTGCAGGTACAACAGTTTACAGGCTACCATGATCGTTCGTTATTATCCTATCCATGTTTGTATGTGGTTACAGCAACTGCAGGAACGAGATTTGGATGTTTGACTATGTTAGACTTAGTCAGACGTCCGAGTGAAGCCTCACTCGTACGGCTGATAGGCTCATACGCAAGGTTGATACTGAGCTAAGTCACAATTACAACCTAAATGAGAAGACACGAGTGAGTGATCACCCGTACGGCTGATGAAGCCAACTCGTATGTGTGATGGATGAATCGTACGGGTGAGTCAACAACAGGGGTATATAAAGTCTTATGTTCATCATTTTAGGTTAAACCTCTCATTTGTTACACACACTCAGATCTGGTGAGCTCCTCCGATTCTCTCTCAACCCAAATCACCCAGGTGGTGAATAATAGCTCTAGGTGTTGATCTAATCACACTCGATTTAGTTATGGTATGACTAAATTAATCCCAAAAAGCTTAACCTATTTACTAGAGGGTTTGATTCACGTATTCCGTCATTGTGTGAGTTAAATCTGTTGATTTCTAAGTTCCTAGTCATGTTTCATCACCTTCTATTCTTTCCCCCTCAACTCATATTTTAAAGTGTTCATCAATATGCTCTATCCAGTTCTGATTCTTGATATACTTATAACTTTCATATCGGTCATTCTTCTTTTTCATCTACCGCTGGAAGAATCTATTTACTTCTACTATACTCTTGGGTTTATAGTGTTTCTAGTTCTCCCGTGTCTTTATATTGCTATATGCATCGATATATATGGTTTATAATTTTTGGTTTGTCGTTAGGCTTTATATCTTCCCTTATATTTCAAAGTCTTTGTTTCTATCTTCTATAATCATTGTCATCCACAGTTAATGCTCTCTTTTATTTGCTGCAATTTATACCCCAATTTCTATTTCGGAGCTTTGTCCTTTCGTTTCTTCTTCTTGCGATTAAGCACCGCTTGTAATGGTCCAAAATTCACAGATATGAATTTCGGAATGAAAATTGTTAATATTCTAGGAAGGAAATTGTGATGGCACGATCTTGACTTGTCAAATTACTAGAATACCTTGGAAAAGGCCGAATCATCAAGAAATATTTTCTTGATATTTTAGAGGTTAAATAGAATACAAGAGTCGTATAACATGGCACATGATGATGTTATGATCTGTGAATCATCACGTTCCATTTAGAAACTCCGCATGAATTACTGTAATATAATCACGTTGATCAAGTGTCATTATATTATACTAACTCATGCTTCAGTTTCCAACACTACTTCAAAAACATTCATATTTTAAACTCAAAGGTTTACAGAGTATAGGAACTAAACAGTTTCCTTTTTGATGTAATACAGATAGCGCAAAGAGATAAATGATTCCAGATAAGAATAGTTATGGAAATATCTTCAGAAATATGGAGGATATTTATAATGAAAGATACGATGATATCTTAGAATTTCTAATATCAGAGGATGATGAAGAATATTGTCTGTAAGGGTTTAGTGTCAGGAGCAAGGTATTCGTTAATGACTTCAGCAGACACTGAATCATTTGGATTCTTTAAAGGCAGGTTCAGTCTTTGTGATTTGTCCACAGCCTCCTTCCTACTTTGCTCAATCCGTTTTCCAGGTCCAAAACTTCTCTATTTCTGAGCTTTGTTAATACACTAATCTTTATCATCAAACTTTTTACTGCTAAGGTCGTTTACAGTTTTTGTTGCTTCATCAGCATTTTGAGAACTAGTTAGCGGTTCAGAGTGTTTTTCAGAAACTTCACATTCGAAGTATGTAAGCCTTGGAAATAGACGTTATGTAAAACTGTTGGCGTCAACATACTGTGAGATTTCAAAATACTGATTGCTAATTCCCAATGATTTGTATGGCAATTCTCGTTACAAGAGGCAGATGAGTAAATGATGAGGTTTCGATAAATATAAAGATTCTTCGGAATGCCCAAGATCAGTGAAGTTGTTGGTAAGTTTATTGCTAATGTGGTGGAATATGAAAGATTCTCTGGTAACAAAAGGGTAATCACATAAATCAAAATTATGATAAGGCTACTCCGAATGAAAAATCGAAGTTGTCTTGCTGGAGCTGTGATATAATTTGCTACTTTGCAAAGGAATTGCAAGGTTATTTTTGCTAATAAATGCCAAAAGATCTGACACAGATATGTGTTGAATTATGACTTTGGTTTCGAGAGCTTTTTAAGTACATAACTGTGGGTAATATGTGGTTGGATCATCATCTCGATTGCTCATTATTTGAAGTGTCTTCAGAGATTTTCGAAGGGTTTGAACACAGATTGTAATTGTTTGTATACATTTGATGTTCTAACACACTTTTGAAGTCAAAGTATAGCTTTGAAAGATGTAGGAATCTAAAAGTGATGGTACCGGTTATATCTCGAATTGAATTCTGAGATTTTAAAATCAGAATATGTAATTGGGTTTGAATGAGTATGGTTGTTTTGATTTCTATGAAAGAATGTATATTATTGTGAAAGTAGTAAGTATAATTGATAATTTGCTTAATCTGATTCGAAGAATGTAACATATTAATTGTAAATTTATATATATCTCTCAGGTATTACCTACCCGTTAAAAAATTTTCACAATTAATATTTTGTACATAAGAATTTTATTACAGTCTTTATGAAAATATATATGTATATATTCTCCTCAGATGTAACATATATTTTAATGAGTTAATACTAAATTAAACTCATTCGATTTACGGTTGGAACTAGAATTGAATAATTCCTTGAAGGCTTTAGAGGTTACATAAGTATTTCTTCAATAATATTGAAATTATGAATCAATACTTCGTTATTTGTTGAGATGTGATGTTAGTTTTTGTTAAATTCTTGTGAACTTCGCAAAGTACGAATGATGTTATCTGAAAAGTTTCGGTTACATCAATGATGAAGTGTAAAATCAAATATATACTTGATTTATTAGGAATTGGAATTTGTTGAATTGAGACAGAGATTGTAGTTAATGATGGTTAAGTCACGGGCGAGGGACGTACATTATTGCATATTTGTAATATAAATTAATCGAGTAGTTAAGATTCACACACAATAGCTTAGCACGGAAAGATTTATTTTTTATTTCAAAATATATATATATAAAATATATATATAATTTCTTCAGAGGGAATGAGTTAATTCTTCATAACTTGTTGATACAATATACACGTTATTGATTCGTAATGATGTCCACAGTGATTCTTGAACTGACGAAGTTTGTGATATTATAGGTGTTGTTGATTCTGATGTTGACTGTACTGACGATGCTGGTGACGTTGACGGTACTGTTGATGCTGTTGGTAAAACAAGTTTAACTTGTTAATCACACACCATTTTTGTCAGGGTTTCTACTCTTCCTTCTATCATTTTGGTTCGCTTAACTGATTTATGGTTAGGGCTAGATTAGATAATCTCTAAGACTTTAGAGATTATATAATCGCCGCAGAATGTTTCTTCAATGAAGTTATGAATTAATACTTCGTCAGTTATTGTTGTTGGTACTCCTTAGTATCTATGGTGCGTATGACGTTGATACTAGTGGGACATATTGTGAAGTTGAGGTTTACAACACGGTTGTGGTTTGAGGTGGTAATGGTACTGTTGGCGTTGATGATGGTGGTACTGGTTATGCTGCTGGTGCTGGTGTTTGTAATCTCTTCACCATATTCTCCAAAGCCACTACCCGAGCGCGAAGTTCGTTGACTTCTTCTATTATTCCAGGATGATTGTCGGTCGGAACGAGCGGATAAATAAAATTGAGAGTTTGATGTAGTATATAATCGTGACGAGATACCCTGGAAATGAGAGAGAAAATGGTGTCTCGAACAGGTTCGCCGGTAAGTGCTTCAGGTTCTTCGCCAAGAGGGCAATGTGGTGGATGGAAAGGATCACCTTCTTCTTGTTTCCAATGATTGAAAAGGCTACGAACCTATCCCCAATTCATCCAGAATAGGTGATGACTGATTGGTTGATCCATTCCGGTCACACTGCTTTCGAAGCTTGAGTGAGATTCCATTTTGGAATCCGAGTGACTTGAACTGATGACAAATTCCATTTCGTACGATTGGATAAAGGATTTTTGGTATAAAATGATTTTTCGGCTATCGGGTGGTATTCTATTTACATAGGATATCTATATATAGAGATCAAAAGATTTCATAGATTACGGAGGAATTTGCGGAATATGTCAGGCAAAGTTTAAAGTAACAGATACGATAAGATATGATTTAGCATATACGCTAAGATATGAATTTTGTCTATACACTACTCATGCAATTAATGTAGCAAGACGTGTCTAGACTAATAATGATAAGCAGGTAATTTCCTATGGATGATAAGCAGATGATTTCCGACTAGAAATGATAAGCAAAACTTTTCACATGCAGACACGGTAGAAGTCCAGACTCACTAATGCATCCTAACGACTTATCAGTTAGACACACTAATGCAGACCTGGTTCGCTAAGACCACCTCTCTGATACCAACTGAAAGAACCCGTTCATATACATTATAAACGATTCACAATAGTTGATTACATTGCGAGGTATTTGACCTCTATATGATACATTTTACAAACATTGCATTCGTTTTTAAAAGACAATCTTTCTTTACATCAAAAATTGATAGGCATGCATACCATTTCATAATATCCACTATCCAACTATAAATTGATTTAATAATAATCTTTGATGAACTCAATGACTCGAATGCAACGTTCTTCGAAATATGCTATGAAAGACTCCAAGTAATATCTTTAAAATGAGCAAATGCACAGCGGAAGATTTCTTTAACACCTGAGAATAAACATGCTTTAAAGTGTCAACCAAAAGGTTGGTGAGTTCATTAGTTTATCATAATCATTTATTTCCATCATTTTAATAGACCACAAGAATTTCATTTCCAGTTCTCATAAATATACGTCCCATGCATAGAGACAAAAAATAATCATTCATATGGTGAACACCTGGTAACCGACATTAACTAGATACATATAAGAATATCCCCTATCATTCCGGGATCCTCCTTCGAACATGATATAATTTCGAAGTACTAAAGCACCCGGTACTTTGGATGGGGTTTGTTAGGCCCAATAGATCTATCTTTAGGATTCGCGTCAATTAGGGTGTCTGTTCCCTAATTCTTAGATTACCAGACTTTAATAAAAAGGGGCATATTCAATTTCGATAATTCAACCATAGAATGTAGCTTCAATTACTTTTGTCTATTTCGTCAAACATTTTTAAAAGCGCATGTATTCTCAGTCCCAAAAATATAAAGGGTAAAAAGGCAAATGAAACTCACCATACTGTATTTCGTAGTAAAAATACATATAACGTCATTGAACAAGTGCAAGGTTGGCCTCGGATTCACGAACCTAAATTAATTATATATATTTATGTGTTGGTCAATATTTGTCTAACAAATTAGGTCAAGTCATAGTGTACCACAATCCTAATGCTCGAGACTAATATGCAAAAGTCAACAAAAGTAAATTTGACTCAAAATAATTCCCAAAAATCTATACATGATTAATATATAGTTTAAATATCGTCGTTTTATATTTTTAAATATTTTTAAAAGATTTATTAGAGTAAATAATATAATTTATTTATTAATAAATAAAATTTTATATTATATTTATATAATAAAATATACTTTTATATATATTAAGTAATAAAATTTATAGAGTTCATTTAATATTATAAAGATAATATGATAGGTATTATTAAAGTAAGTTATTACACGTAGTAAAATATGTTTGTATCAAATATTTATTTGATAAAATAATATCTATAATGATAGTAAGTAAAAGTTGTATTATTTTGTAATAATAATTATTATTATAAAAATATCAATAATTATAATTACTAAGATGACATTATGATAAACGATAATTCTAATTATGATAACTTTAATATTTATGATAATTTTTAATATTATCTTTAAAATAATAATTCTATTTAAAATAATAATAATAATGATATTTTAGAGTAACAATGACATTTCTATTAAAATGATAATTTTTTTAAAATGATAGTTTTAATACTAACGATAATTTTAATAATAATAGTAATGATAAAAATAATAAGAACGATAATTTTATCTAAATCAATATCTTATAATATTTTAATTTCACCATGATACTCTTACCCATTATTTCCTAATCGTTTCGTTTAATTGTTTTTAATTGTCTTTTATATCGTGTTCGTAATAATGATAATAATAGCAATCAAAATAATTAGGTGTTACAAATATTTGTTTTAATTACACTAATATTAATAATGATAGTTACTATAACATTATTAACGATAATACTAATAATTATCTTAATGATAATATAGTAATAATAATATTAACAATAACAATAACCATTTTTAAATAATGATATATATATTAATAATGATAATAATAATAATAATAATACCAATAATAATAATAATAATTGGATAATAATAATAATACTAATTATAACTTTAACGATAATAACGATAGTAATAATAAAAAAAATAACAATTTTTTAATGATAAATCCTTTTATTGATAAAGATAATAATAATAATAATAATAATAATAATAATAATAAGATAAAACTAGAACGACGATAATAACGACGATAATAATAATCATTTTTAATAATAATACAAAAATTCGATGGACTATAACTTCAAATTCGTTCATCGAAATCATTCGATATCTAAATGAAAAGTTCTTAATTTTTCGCTAGCTTTCCAACGACATGCATATCTTATACCTTATCTCAGTCGCATATATAACTAATTCAGGATTCAACATAACCTAACTAAAGGCAATATCAAAAGTACAAATATGCATAATCCTATATACTCGAGCAATAGTCAAGGATACACTATCAAAAGTCAAGGATACTCATGTATCAATATTGAGATTCAATATTGCAGGAAAGGTACGTAGACGCAACGGAGATGATAAACACTATATTGACCTCACGAGCATACCCATGAACCATACCCAATCACCTCCATAGCTATAACTCATAATTTCCTTAATACAATCCCACTCGAAAAACAATTTCAAAATCACTCGGACAGCACTCTGACGTAATATTTTGATGTATACTAATAATATCTTGAAATAATACGGAGTAAATATATATATGTAAATCGATTGAGAGAGTTTAGAGAAAAATATTTTTAAGTTTCTATGAAATAATGAAACCTAATGAATTCTATTTATAATAGATTTTTGAATTATTAAAGTGAATTATTAAACTATGAATTATTAAAGTGAATTATTAAAGTATGAATTATTAAAGTGAATTATTAAAGTATGAATTATTAAAGTGAATTATTAAAGTATGAATTATTAAAGTGAATTATTAAAGTATGAATTATTAAAGTGAATTATTAAAGTTAAAGTAAAGTAAAAATAAAGTAAAGGTAAAGTTTAAGTATAGTAAAGGTATAAAACTATGTACGTATAATACGCGTATAAATATATATAATATAAATTTAAATCGTTATATATATTTAATAAAATAAAATATAAATATCGTTATCTTTATCATACTGGTTAAGTAATGAGTTGTCAAAAGTGGTTCTAGATATTTATAAAAGTTATATACGTTTTAATAATAAAGTTCTTTTTAAACTGAAAACGTTTTTGTACGTTTGAAACTAAATCAAATAAATATAATAATTTTGTTTTCCAAAACCAAATATATTTTTAAGAATCATTTTGTTTAAAGGTTAAAATAATGGAAATCGTTATATCATAAAATGTTTTAGAAAAGTAGAATCATATATATTCATAATAGGTTTCAAGTTTTTAAATTACAGTTTGTTGGTGAAGCATGGGATAAAGTTCAAAGGTTAAATAAACGTATGAAATCATCTTAATGAAAAATGTCGAGTTACTTAACTTGTCGATATCCAACATCTAAGTTATTTACACTTCACGTTCTTACTTATAAATCACTTTACCATTTTCTAAATGTTGTCAAAAAGAATTGATTTCTTAAATCACAGTGGACCTCATAACATAGACCCGTAATCATATCATAATGTATCTGATAAATCAATCATTTGATATTATCTTCTAATTCCATCGATAAACATATTGAAACAAATACGATCATGTAAAGTATTATACGTTTAATACTTTATTAATATTCTCAAGTTATAATATATATATATACATATATATACATATTTATTTATATATAACGGTTCGTGAATCGTCGGAATTTGGTCGAGGTTATAATGAATGTATGAACACAATTTAAAATTCTTGAGATTTAACTTAACAAACTTTGCTTATCGTGTCGGAATAATATAAAGATAAAGTTTAAATTTGGTTGGAAATTTCCGGGTTGTCACAGCATAATCCTCGGGTGAGGCTGAAATTGACGATAATGAGTGTAAAACAGTGGTTCCAGCTCATGATATAGCATGTATTGATCATAATGTTGTTGTTGTTCAGGTTGTGGTTCCGATTGTGGTTCTTGATCAGGTTCTTGTTCAGGTTGTCTAGACGATGATGCACCGTCCGTATCTGTATTTATCTGCAAAACACATTAAACACAAAATTTGTGCATCCAAATATGCATTAGTGTTAGCAAAATAACAAATTAAAACAATTACAATAACATGTTTAATCCATATTAAACTTATACTCAGTTTCATATTTTTATCAATTCTACAAATTTTCAAATAAGCATATATGAAAAGGTATACAAAGTTCATAAGCATTCAACTCAAATAACATGTTAAAATAACCATTACTAGCAATTAAACAAGTTTCAAATGGCATTTATATCAAAATAATCAAGTTCATGAGTCCACTTTGATGCTCAAAAATCATGTTTAGGATCAAGGTTTGGATCATTTAGCAACCTAAACATGTTACATGAAGTGACCCATCCTAATCCATCTGGACGAATACATTACATTTGGTTACATCGCTAGGTACTTGACCTCTATATGATACATTTTACAAACATTGCATTCGTTTTTAAAAGACAAACTTTCATTACATCGAAAGTTGACGGCATGCATACCATTTTATAATATATCCAACTATAATTGACTTAGTAATAATCTTGATGAACTCGACGACTCGAATGCAATGTCTTTTGAAATATGTCGTGAATGACTCCAAGTAATATTTTTAATATGAACAAATGCACGGCGGAAGATTTCTTTCGTACCTGAGAATAAACATGCTTTAAAGTGTCAACCAAAAGATTGGTGAGTTCATTAGTTTATCATAAACACTCATTTCCAATAATATAATAGACCACAAGATACTCATATTTCGAAAATAATCTGTGCAGGTCTGCTCACTGCTGTAAAATCATTCATACGATATATATAACACCTGGTAATCGACCTTAACAAAATGCATATAGAGTATACCCCGCATACCGACATTCCGCACGGTCATGTAAAAGCATACAAACAGGCCACTCTTTTAAATATGATGGTTGTGTACACCTCACAAACAGATCATATCTTTTAAAGCTGACAGTTGTATACCTATTTTGAAGTACTAAAGCAGTTCAAATTCTCTGACTGGGGCATGTGAGTGCCCATAGATCTATCTTTAGGATTCGCGTCAATTAGGAGCTCGGTTTCCTAATTCTTAGATTACCAGACTATAAAGGGGTGATATCCAGTGTACTCGTAACTCAATCGTAGAATATTTTTAAGTACTTGTGTCTATTTCGTAAAATAGTTATAAAACAGCGCATGTATTCTCAGTCCCAAAAATATATATATTGCAAAAACATTTAAAAAAGGAGTAATGAAACTCACAATACTGTATTTTGTAGTAAAAATACATATGACGACATTGAACAATGCAGGGTTGGCCTCAGATTCACGAACCTATATCATTTGTATATTTATTAATATACATAATTGTAATCGAACAAATATATATGTATTTACTATTAGTGATTTAACTTTTTTATTATTAACTTATATATATTTTTCATTATTTCATTAAGTGTATTCTTTTTGTATATAAAAAGCATTAATATAGTTAAGTTATGTATGTTAAATATATTTATATATATATATATATATATATATATATATATATATATATATATATATATATATATATATATATATATATATATATATATATATATATATATATATATATATATATATATATATATATATATATATATATATATATATATATATATATATATATATATATATATATATATATATATATCATTTGTTTGTTGAAACTAGTAATTGTAATAATACTTAAATTAATATTTGTAATGGTAAAAATGATAATACTTGTTATTACTAATAAAAATAATAATGTTAATAATCTTAGGGATAAATGTAATGGTATAATAATAACTATAAAAATATTAATCTTTACAGTTAATGATAGTTTTAATACTAAATCTTATAATAATGATAATTATAGTAGTTTTTAATAAAATGAAAAATTTAGTAATGAGGGTAATAATCATTTTGATAATAATATTTAATACTTAATAATAATAATAATTTTAACCATTTTATTACTACTAATGATATTATTAATAATACTTATGTTTATAATAATAATTCTAATATTTATAATGATACTAGTTTTAATATTAATTAATAAGATAATTAATTTTATTAGGTTCATAATAATAATAATCGTAATCATAATAATGATATTAATACTAAAATTATAAAAATAATAATAATAATAACATTAGTAATTAGTAACACTTATAATACTAATAATAATAATAACTTTAATACATATAACTATGATAATATTAGTAGTTATAACTTTACTACTTAATTATATCAATCATAATATTAACAATACTAATGATAATACTCATAATAATAACAACAACAATAATAATAAAAATAATAATAATAATAATAATAATAATAATAATAATAATAATAATAATAATAATAATAATAATAATAATAATAATAATTTTTAAAACTATAAAAACTACCTTCGGAGTCAGTTTTAAAAAGATTGCACCAAGCCGGGCTCGAACCCAAGACCCCTCGCTCAACCGAAACACCTTTAACCATTGAACCATACTGCTTTTCTGTTTTATATTTCAATTAAATTTCATTTAACCATTTTTGTTTCATCTTCTCCTTCTTCAACTAACCCAATCGACCAAAACCATACAACCATCAATACCAGTGAATTGAAGGTTTTAATTAAGACTTGAAATAAAAACGTAATTGAACTGTAATTGTTGTTTTTGATTAATCAGAAAGGAAAAGAAAAATAAAAATAAAAAGCAGAAATAGTAATATTATACCTGCTATGAACACGAAGAACTCACACCTTAAATTTGAATTTTAGATCGTTTCAGATGATGATTATAACATGAATTAGGTTGCAAATCTCATCTATAAACTATCTGATTCCTTAATTTAATTCAAAACATCAAATTGAATTCAAATTTCTCCAAGAACGAAACGTTTGACTTTTAAATCCTAAACTTTGACTCCAAAATTCGTAGTTGATAGAAAGAATTGGAACACTAAATTTTGCAGAAAGATCATTTGAAATATTCCTAACAAAACCTCATTAACACTTTTTGAAATTTTATTCGAAATCGTGGTTTTGATAAAAAAAAAAAGTATAAGAATAGAGAATACGCATCTGTGTTCTTGAGTTTTTAATTTAATTTCTCGAATTACAGAAGTGTGTATATAAAATGTGAGTAAGTACGTGGTTTATTAGTTAAACTGATCATAATAGATTTTGTAGTGTGCTTTGAAATCGAACCTTAATAGATTGCAGACAAGAATTATTCAGTAAAATATAAATAATAAAAAGGCAGCTTCTTTTCAACTAATTAGTACGATAAGAGTGTGATATCTAACAGATTTTGAAGTCTTGTGATTATTGTGGAATCAAATCGTACTGGTTCCGACAGAAAGCAAGATTACCTATTGTTTGAAAATAATTGAAAGCTGAATACGTTCTTATTCTGTATTTATATTTAATATATACCGTATCTATAAAATCATATATCTGTATACCTGTATTTACTTATATGTATATACTGCAATTCGTATATGTATATGTATCCTTGTATATCTGATTATATTACTGTATTTATATATCTGCATTCATATATTTATTTGTATTCCTCTTATATTTATATATTTGTATTTATAGATTATAGTTAATCTTTTAATAAATAAGGTAATAATAATACCCTTAATATTTTAACTGATAATAATACAAGTATAATAATAATATTATTACTAATCATAAAAATGATATTAATAATATTCTTAATGATAATAATAATTAAATTTTTGTTATTTTCTAGTAACTATAATAATGATAATAATAATTTATAATTTTAATAATATTGATAATACTGATATTAATCATAATAACTAAAATTATAATTTCACTATTAATTATATTAATAATGATATTAACAATGATAACAATAAAATTAATAATAATGATACTATAACAAATCAATGTATCAAATTTCATATTATAATCTTTATTAATTTTTATAGTACTAATATTGATATTAATAATAATGATGAAAATAATATAACAATTATAATTCAACTTTTAATTACATTTAATTTATTAATTATGCAATAATTATATTATATATGATATGATAATATTTATTGAATATTTAATATTTATATATTTCCTATATTTTACAATATAATAGTTATAAATAGAAATCATATATATATTCATATATAGATTTATATCTTATATATATATATATATATATATATATATATATATATATATATATATATATATATATATATATATATATATATATATATATATATATATATATATATATATATATATATATATATATATATATATATATATATATTTATGTATATATTTATCCTAATAGAACTTAATTATTTTATTTAGTATTTTTACGTTTTAATTCTAATGATTCATTTATATTTTATTATTTTCAATACCCTCCTTTATATTTACAACACTTGTTCGTGAATCATCAGGAATAGTCAAGGGTTAAATGAATGTATGAAAACAGTTCAAAATTTTGAGACTCAACATTACAGACTTTGCTTATCGTGTCGAAATCATATAAGATTAAGTTTTAAATTTGGTCGGAAATTTCTGTGTCGTCACAATACCTACCCGTTAAAGAAATTTCGTCCCGAAATTTGATTGGGATGGTCATGGTTGACAATAAGTATGTCTTCATGATGAATTTTGGTTGACAAATAGAGTTGTCTCATTATTGAGTAATGTAGCTAAAATGATTCGATTATGTGAAGCGTACGTGTGAAGCTGTCACAAAAGAGTGAGATGATTAAATGTAGGTTTGACTTAACCGGTGACGTAGTCACGGTGGATTTCCAGAATTCAAGGGATTTTAAAGAAAATCTTCGTAATAAGATTTGGTTCTTCGGTAATTAAGGAAATAGGAATCCTCTTTGGTTAAATGCGATGATCTGTTTCGATTGCTCTGTAGGATATTTCACTATAAATTCACTCTCTCCATTTCCTTTATATTTTGGGGTTCCATACTTTTGTTTTCTCTTCCCGACTTTAAGTCAAGCGAATAATGGTCCATAATTCGTAGGTATAAAGTTTCGATTGAACATGACTAATGTTCTAAGAGAGTGATTATAATAGCACGATCTTGATTGGTTAAATTACCAGAATTTAAGAGAAAAGATAGAATTATCAAGAAAATATGTTCTTGATATGTTTAGAGATTAGATAGAATGTAAGAGTCATGTAACATAGCACATGATGATGTTATGGTTTGTGAATCATCACGTTTCATTAGAAACTCAGCATGACTTACTGTAATATAATCACGTTGATCAAGTGTCATTATATTATACTAACTCATGCATCAATTTCCAACATTACTTCAAAACATTCATACTTTAAACTCGAAAGTTCTATATTTTAGAAACTAAAACGGTTTCCCTTCTGATGTAACACTGGTATCACGAAAAGATAAATGATTTCAAATAAGAATAATTACGAAAATATCTTCAGAAGTATCGAGGATATTTATAATGATAGGTACGATGATATCTTAGAGTTTCTAATATCGATGGATGATGATGAAGATTTGTCCGTGAAAGTGTAGAGGCATGAGCTAGGTATTTGCTAAGGATTTCAGCAGACACTGAATCATTTAGATTCTTCGTCTTTGTGATTTGTCCACTGCCTCCTTCATAGTTTTGCATAATCCACTTTCCAGTATTAATTTTCTATTGAGTGTTTCCAACACTTCATTCTTTATCATCAAACTTTTGACTGTTACGGTTGTCTACAGTTTCTGCTGTTTCATTCTGCTTTTTCAAAGTTTAATGTATTGGTTCGTAGACTGGGCGATTTTCAGAATTTCAGAATTGAAGATCAAAATTTCCAGGAGTTACACGTTATATGTATATATATAACTGTTCAGGTGAAAGTTGCGAGATTCGAGATTGAAGATTGATGATTTTCGGTAGTTGGTATGGTAATTATCATTACAAGATGCCAATGAGTTCGTGATAAGACTCCAACAGATAAATATAGTAATTTGTCGGAGAGATTTAAGTCAAGGAGCAATAAGGTTGCTGGTACGTCTGCTGGTAATATGGTGAAATATAAAAGGTTCTCCAGTAACCATAACAATGGTAAACGTATATATCAAAGTCATAATAAGGTTGATCCTAACAAAAAGTCAAAGTTGACTTGCTGGAGCTGTGACAAAATTGGCTATCTCGAACAGGAGTTGCAAAGTTATTTTCGGTGATAATAATGCTAAAGGAATTAGCACAGCTACTTGTTAAACATTTACTCAGTTTCCGAGAGTTTTTCAGGTGCATAACTATATGCATAAATCTTTTCTTCTGTAGATGAAGTGCGGTTGGTTCATCCTCTCGATTGAGGTGTTTTTAAGAATTATGAAGGGTTTGAACGCAGATTGTAATCGTCAAGATACAAATGAGGTTTAAGATGAAATCAAGTGGCAAACTTGAAGAAATGTTTAGTTTCATATGTTATAATCAATATTTTAATTCATTTTAATTGTCCAATGTTAGTAGTCCACTGTTAATAGTCCACAGTTAGAAATTCAATAATTCATATATAGTTTAATATATAATATTCGAACTAATTAATACGTATCGTGACCCATTGTATACATGTCTTAGACTCAATCACAACTCAAAGTATATATATTATTTTGGAATCAACCTCAACCCTGTATAGCTAACTCTATCATTACCACATATAGAGCGTCTATGGTTATTCCAAATAATATATATAGATGCATCGATATGATATGTCAAAACCTTGTATACGTGTCCGGATATTTAAAATGCGTAAATAACAGTATTTAAATGACTATAAATAAAGTGCGTAAAATAAATAACAGAAATTAAATGACAATAAATAAAATTGCGAGAATTAAAATTGCGATAAATAAATTGCGATAAATAAAATGTAATAAAGAATTAATAGATAGCTAGGTACAGTTAGCTAGGATTTTGTTAGCGTGTTTTCTTAACAAAATTTCTCATAGTTAATTTGTTTGTTTCTAACAAATTTTATTTTGTCCAATGTTTTCTTCATTATGCCACTTGTTGGATTCTGATATGTCAAAATTCAAATATGATATTGAATGAAAATGGTTATTCTGCAGTGAACGGATACGTATATCTGTAGATGTAAGTAGGATAGTAAATGACTGTTGAATCATATTTGAAAGAATGTACAGTGTAACTTATTAATGTGAAATCTAAATATTCCTCGGGTATTACCTACCCGTTAAAATATTTTCACCATTAACAGTTTGTACGAAAGAATTTTTAATTACAATCTCTATGAAAACATATATACATATATATTTTCTTCAGATGTAATCATGGATTTAATGAGTCAATATGATATTAATCTCATTTGCTCTTCGGTTTGAGCTAGAATAAATAATCTCTTAGACTTTAGAGATTACATAATCGCCATGAAGAACGAAGATAAATGACGTAGAACGATTCGTAGAACGATGATTAAGTTCAAGGTATGGATTGTGATGTTGAGACGTGTGATGTTGAAACTTGGGTTGTTGGTGGTACTGGTGTTAATGTTGATGGTACTGTTGGTGCCGATGCTGCTGCTGGTGCTTGTAACCTTTGCACAATATTCTCCAAAGTCACTACCCGAGCGCGAAGTTCGTTGACTTCTTCTAATACACCGGGATGATTGTCGGTTCGGACGAGCGGATGAATGAGATCTAGAATTTGAGATAATATATAGTCATGACGAGATACCCTGGAAATGAGAGGGAAGATAGTATCACGAACAGGTTCGCCGGTAAGTGCTTCAGGTTCTTAGCTAAGAGGTGAATTCGGTTGGTGGAAAGGATCGCCTTCTTCTCGTCTCCATTGATTAAGTGGACTACGAACTTAGCCCCAATTCATCCAAGATTGATGATGGCTGATTGGTTGATCCACTCCGGTTACACTGCTTTCGGAGCTCAGGTGAATATTCATATCGAAATAGCTATCGGAATCTGATGAACTCAAACTAGTTGAAGGATCCATTTCGTACGATCAGGGAATTGATTTTTCGATATGAGATAGATTATAGGACTTAGAAATACATAATTTTCATATGTATAAAATACCAAGATCCCATAAGTTACGGAGGAATCTTCAGAAGTTGTCAGACAAATTTTACAGTAACAGTTACGCCAAGATATGAATTAACAAATACGCTAAGATATGAATTTTGTCTATACACTATCGATGCACTAAATGCAGTAAGACATGTCTAGACCATTAATGATAAGCAGGTAATTTTCGACACGAAATGATAAGCAAAACTTTTGACATGCAGACACGGTCGAAGTCCAGACTCACTAATGCATCTTAACAACTATCAGTTAGACACACTAATGCAAGACCTGGTTTGCTAAGACCAACACTCTGATACCACATGAAGCAACCCGTCCTAATCCATCTGGACGAATACATTACATTTGGTTACATCGCGGGGTACTTGACCTCTATATGAGACATTTTACAAACATTGCATTCGTTTTTAAAAGACAAACTTTCATTACATCGAAAGTTGACGGCATGCATACCATTTCATAATATATCCAACTATAATTGACTTAGTAATAATCTTGATGAACTCGATGACTCGAATGTAACGTCTTTTGAAATATGTCGTGAATGACTCCAAGTAATATTTCTAATATGAGCAAATGCACGGCGGAAGATTTTTTTTGTACCTGAGAATAAACATGCTTTAAAGTGTCAAACAAAAGGTTGATGAGTTCATTAGTTTATCATAAACAATCATTTCCAATAATATAATAGACCAGAAGATACTCATATTTCGAAAACAATCTGTGCAGGTCTGCTCACTGCTGTAAAATCATTCATACCATATATAACACCTGGTAATCGACCATAATAAAATGCATATAGAATATTCCCCGCATACCGGCATTCCGCACGGTCATGCAAAAGCATAAAAACAGGCCACTCTTTTAAATATGATGGTTGTGTACACCTCACAAACAGATCATATCTTTTAAAGCTGGCGGTTGTATACCTATTTCGAAGTACTAAAGCAGTTCAAATTCTCTGACTGGGGCTTATGAGTGCCCATAGATCTATCTTTAGTATTCGCGTCAATTAGGAGCTCGGTTCCCTAATTCTTAGATTACCAGACTATAAAGGGGTGATATCCGGTGTACTCGTAACTCAATCGTAGAATGTTTTTAAGTACTTGTATCTATTTCATAAAACAGTTATAAAACAGCGCATGTATTCTCAGTCCCAAAAATATATATATTGTAAAAACATTTAAAAAGGGAGTAATGAAACTCACAATACTGTATTTTGTAGTAAAAATACATATGACGACAT
Source organism: Rutidosis leptorrhynchoides (assembly GCF_046630445.1). Lineage (NCBI taxonomy): Eukaryota > Viridiplantae > Streptophyta > Magnoliopsida > Asterales > Asteraceae > Rutidosis > Rutidosis leptorrhynchoides. The sequence goes on from NC_092334.1 coordinate 156,982,098, forward strand.
TGAACAATGCAGGGTTGGCCTCGGATTCACGAACCTATATCATTTGTATATTTATTAATATACATAATTGTAATCGAACAAATATATATGTATTTACTATTAGTGATTTAACTTTTTTATTATTAACTTATATATATTTTTCATTATTTCATTAAGTGTATTCTTTTTGTATATAAAATGCATTAATATAATTAAGTTATGTATGTTAAATATATTTTTATATATATAATTTGTTTGTTAAAACTAGTAATTGTAATAATACTTAAATTAATATTTGTAATGGTAAAATGATAATACTTGTTATTACTAATAAAAATAATAATGTTAATAATCTTAGGGATAAATGTAATGGTTTAATAATAACTATAAAAATATTAATCTTTACTGTTAATGATAGTTTTAATACTAAATCTTATAATAATGATAATTATAGTAGTTTTTAATAAAATAAAAAATTTAGTAATGAGGGTAATAATCATTTTGATAATAATATTTAATACTTAATAATAATAATAATTTTAACCATTTTATTACTACTAATGATATTATTAATAATACTTATGTTTATAATAATAATTCTAATATTTATAATGATACTAGTTTTAATATTAATCAATATGATAATTAATTTTATTAGGTTCATAATAATAATAATCGTAATCATAATAATGATATTAATACTAAAATTATAAAAATAATAATAATAACATTAGTAATTAGTAACACTTATAATAATAATAATAATAATAATAACTTTAATACTTATAACTATGATAATATTAGTAGTTATAACTATACTACTTAATTATATCAACCATAATATTAACAATACTAATGATAATACTCATAATAATAATAACAACAACAACAACAACAACAACAACAACAACAACAACAACAACAATAATAATAATAATAATAATAATAATAATAATAATAATAATAATAATAATAATAATAATAATAATAATAATAATAATAGTAATAATAATTTTTAAAACTATAAAAACTACCTTAGGAGTCAGTTTTAAAAAGATTGCACCAAGCCGGGCTCGAACCTGAGACCCCTCGCTCAACCGAAACACCCTTAACCATTGAACCATACTACTTTTGTGTTTTATATTTCAATTAAATTTCATTTAACCATTTTTGTTTCATCTTCTCCTTCTTCAACTAACCCAATCGACCAAAACCATACAACCATCGATACCAGTGAATTGAAGGTTTTAATTAAGACTTGAAATAAAAACATAATTGACCTGTAATTGTTGTTTTTGATTAATCAGAAAGGAAAAGAAAAACAAAAATAAAAAGCAGAAATAGTAATATTATACCTGCTATGAACACGAAGAACTCACACCTTAAATTTGAATTTTAGATCGTTTTAGATGATGATTATAACATGAATTAGGTTGCAAATCTCATCTATAAACTATCTAATTCTTTAATTTAATTCAAAACATCAAATTGAATTCAAATTTCTCCAAGAACGAAACGTTTGACTTTTAAATCCTAAACTTAGACTCCAAAATTCGTAGTTGATAGAAAGAATTGGAACACTAAATTTTGCAGAAAGATCATTTGAAATATTCCTAACAAAACCTCATTAACACTTTTTGAATTTTTTTTCGAAATCGTGGTTTTGATAAAAAAAGTATAAGAACAGAGAATATGCATCTGTGTTCTTGAGTTTTTAATTTAATTTCTCAAATTACAGAAGTGTGTATATAAAATGTGAGTAAGTACGTGGTTTATTAGTTAAACTGATCATAATTGATTTTGTATTGTGCTTTGAAATCGACCCTTAATAGATTGCAGACAAGAATTATTCAGTAAAATATAAATAATAAAAAGGCAGCTTCTTTTCAACTAATTAGTACGATAAGAGTGTGATATCTAACAGATTTTGAAGTCTTGTGATTATTGTAGAATCAAATCGTACTGGTTCAGACAGAAAGCGAGATTATCTATTGTTTGAAAATAATTGAAAGCTGAATACGTTCTTATTCTGTATTTATATTTAATATATACCGTATCTATAAAATCATATATCTGTATACCTGTATTTACTTATATGTATATACTGCAATTCGTATATGTATATGTATCCTTGTATATCTGATTATATTACTGTATTTATATATCTGCATTCATATATTTATTTGTATTCCTCTTATATTTATATATTTGTATTTATAGATTATAGTTAATCTTTTAATAAATAAGGTAATAATAATACCCTTAATATTTTAACTAATAATAATACAAGTATAATAATAATATTATTACTAATCATAAAAAAGATATTAATAATATTCTTAATGATAATAATAATTAAATTTGTGTTATTTTCTAGTAACTATAATAATGATAATAATAATTTATAATTTCAATAATATTGATAATACTGATATTAATCATAATAACTAAAATTATAATTTCACTATTAATTATATTAATAATGATATTAACAATGATAACAATAACATTAATAATAATGATACTATAACAAATCAATGTATCAAATTTGATATTATAATCTTTATTATTATTTATAGTACTAATATTGATATTAATAATAATGATGAAAATAATATAACAATTATAATTCAACTTGTAATTACATTTAATTTATTAATTATGCAATAATTATATTATATATGATATGATAATATTTATTGAATATTTAATATTTATATATTTCCTATATTTTACAATATAATAGTTATAAATAGAAATCATATATATATTTATATATAAATTTATATCGTATATATATATATATATATATATATATATATATATATATATATATATATATATATATATATATATATATATATATATATATCCTAATAGAACTTAATTATTTTATTTATTATTTTTACGTTTTAATTCTAATGATTCATTTATATTTTATTATTTTCAATACCCTCCTTTATATTTATTTAGATACATATATATATTTATATATATTTACAACACTTGTTCATGAATCGTCAGGGATAGTCAAGGGTTAAATGAATGTATGAAAACATTTCAAAATTTTGAGACTCAACATTACAGACTTTACTTATCGTGTCGAAATCATATAAGATTATATTTTAAATTTGGTCGGAAATTTCCGGGTCATCACATTACACTACTTAATTTAGCAATAATCCATAACAAAAATCGGCCATAACCTGTTTATATCAAAAAAAAACCCCAAATTGCTCAAGAACACAAACCCTAGATTTTTAAAAAAATTTGAAGTTTAAGGCTTCAAATTATGATAAATAGCATCAATCTAGGTTATACAAGCATAATATACTAACAATTTAACTCTAATTAATCTAGAAATCATCAAAATTAAATTAGGACAATTAATTATAATTATCACAAAAATTAGAAAATTTATGAGTTTAGGGGTGAATTTTTTTACCTTTTTGCTCCCCCATCTGAAGAAAGGCATGATTGGAAAGGATTATAGCATGAAATTTGGATGATTTTAGTGAAAAAAATGGAGATTTTAGAGTGATTGTGTGTGTATATGTTCGTGTATATGTGTGTGAAGTGTGAGGAGCAGAAGCAGTCGACTGGAACTTTTGTACCTGACCAGTTATCTGTTGCCATGCGATCACATGCCTTTGCTGTGCAAACCCCATGCGATCGCATGAGGAATAATTTTTTCTTTTTTTTAAAAACTGTTAACTTGTAAAACAATTAATAAATTTATTTTTAAATTTTTGTTTCTTTCTAGTTTGAGGGCGTTTCGGTACGTTTACCTAGTTCGTCCCTCGATTAAATTTTGAAATTTGTCATTTTAAAGCGATTGTTTTAAAAGCAAAGATTTTTAAGTTTTTTAATGTTTTTGGCATACTTTAAATCAATAAGATTAAAATAATGATAACAAAATTTGTCGTCCCGCCCTCGGGTAAAGCAATTTCGGTTCAACGACCTAGTCTTCAACTCACGACGAATTTTAAAAATCAATTTTTTTAACTTAATGAAATAAAGTAAATTTTGTTTTTAAATTCACACCAAAATTAAATTTAAAATGCATAAAATTTCATATAAATATTAATATTTTTATATACATTAGTTTTACAATCTTATATTTAAAATAATATAATTACATATTAAAATAATATTAATTTTAAAAACATGGTAAAAATAAAATTAAAATCTTTTTGGTTTTTTATCCCACTTTAATCAATCAAATATTATCAAAAATATACGTCCCTCTTTTGGGTAAAGTAATTTCGGCTATATTATCTAGTTTTACTCCTGACGAATTTCTGAAATATTTTAAATTGATTGATTAAAGATATTTATACCTTATGAATAAACGGTAAATTTTACAGTGATGCATTAAATTTTTGTATGATATCAATAATTTCAGTTTATTATACCTAATTTTATTGAATATCAATTTAATACTTTATAGCGAACGATTCAGCGTTTATTATCAAAAGTTTAAAAGTAAATAATAAAAATAAAAACTGTACATACTTACCTATTGAGATAGAATACTCAGAGACCTGCTTTAGTCGACTCATAGGAGAGTCGTTCGATTTGGTTTTCCATTGCTACATAAGCGTAACCTCGAATTTTCAATAACTTTTCTTCTAAACATATGAACGGTCCTTCTCTGCATAAAGTAACGAACTCAGTATTGGAATGTGTCTGATTGTTTGAACATTTCCCTTCGTGTGACCATTTTACGCATTTATGACATCTTTTCAAGGTGTCGTGCTCTTCTTTTTGCTGCGGATTTTGATTTTCCTTTACCAAAATGTATCTTATGATGATCTTTCCTGAGTTCTTTCCTTACTTCATCCATTTTTCCTTTTATGAATGATACCAGTTCACTCGGGAAAGTGTTATTATTACGTTTAGTAATCATAGCGTGTAGTAGTAGACCATGGTTTAGATCAAAGGAATTCTTTATCTCGTAAAACCTAAAAATACAAAAATTCAGAATGGAGGGAGAAGACTAGTTCTTTAGGGTTTGCTAGGGAAAGACCATTCGGATTTCATTTTCGAGAACTACACGAAAACAAAAAATCTAACTCTAGACAGCATTATATTATCCTTTAAAACATTTTGAATCTCTCCACACTTAGTTAGCTGTGGTATTGAAATTGTGATTAACTTCATTGTCAACTTCCATCGGACTATCTATGTAATATTTAACTCTGTGAGCATTAACTTTAAATTCAATCCCATTTGAATTTATTAACTCTATTGTTCCGTATGGGAAAACTCTTTTGACTATGAATGGTCCAGACCATCTTGATTTCAATTTTCCAGGAAATAGCTTGAATCGTGAATTGAAAAGAAGAACTCAGTCTCCTTCCTTGAATTCTTTTGAACTTCTGATTCTTTTATCATGCCATTTCTTCGTTCTTTCCTTATAGATTAACGAATTCTCATATGCATCATGTCTTAATTCTTCTAATTCATTTAGTTGACTTAATCTTAGATGTCTGGTTTCATGTAAATCAAGATTACACGTCTTCAAAGCCCAAAATGCTTTGTGCTCAATTTCTACTGGAAGATGACATGCTTTTTTTGTAAATGATTTTAAAAGGTGTGGTTCCAATTGGATTTTTGTAGGTTGTTCTAAAAGCCCATAGTGCATCCTCTAATTTCATGGACCATTCCTTCGGATTTGATCCTACGGTTTTCTCTAGAATAGGTTTTAAAGCTCGGTTGGTATTTTCAACTTGTCCACTTGTTTGTGGATGATAAGCGGTTGAGATTTTATGTGTTACTCCATATCTTTTGAGAACTTTCTCAAGTTGATTATTACATAAATGAGTACCCCGATCACTTATTAAAGCTTTTGGCGTTCCGAACCTAGCAAAAAGACATTTTAAGAAGTTGACTACAACTCGTGCATCGTTAGTTGGGAGAGCTTGTGCTTTCGCCCATTTAGATACATAGTCAATGGCTACGAGAATGTAGAGATTATTATGAGATTTTGAAAATGGACCCATAAAGTCAATACCCTAAACGTCGAATACTTCACATACTTGAATGACGTTTTGTGGCATTTCATCACGTTGACTTATTTTTCCGGCCCTTTGACATGCATCACAGGATTTACAAAGAAGGTGTGCATCTTTGAAAATTGTATGCCAATAGAATCCGGCATCGTAGACTTTCCTTGCTGTGAGTTGAGGCCCATAATGCCCTCCTGTTGGTCCTGTGTGACAATAGTTTAAGATTTGACTAGCTTCATCCCCGAATACGCATCGGCGTATTATTCCATCGGGACACCTTTTAAACAAATGTGGATCTTCCTAAAAATAGTGTTTTATATCACTAAAGAATTTCTTTCATTTTTGGTACGACAACCCTTTTTCAAGGAATCCACAAACTAAGTAGTTTGCATAGTCTGCAAACCATGGAATTTCATTATAATCGATTTTCAAAAGATATTCATCTGGAAAGTTATCTTGTATGGACGATTCATTTAGAACTTCTAATTTGAGATTTTCAAGACGAGAAAGATGATCAGCTGCGAGATTTTCTGCTCCCTTTTTATCCCGGATTTCAATATTGAACTCTTGTAAGAGTAAGATCCAACGAATTAATCGTGATTTGGCATCTTGTTTTGAAAATAGGTATCTAAGAGCAGAATGATCAGTATAGACCACCATTTTAGCTAGAAAGAGATATGAACGAAATTTTTCAAAAGCAAAGACGCTAGCAAGGAGTTCTTTTTCAGTAGTTGTGTAATTTGTTTATGCTCCTTGTAACGTCTTACTAGCGTAATAAATAGGTTGAAATCATTTTTCAATCCTTTGACCTAAAACGGCCCCCATTGCAAAATCACTTGCATCGCACATGAGTTCAAATGGAAGATTCCAATTTAGAGTTATCATGATCAGTGCATTAGTGAGTTTTTCTTTAAGAATATTAAAAGATTTGATGCATTCATCCGAAAAGATGAATGGAGTATCATTTTCTAGGAGTTTATTCATAGGAGTGGCAATTTTAGAAAAATCTTTTATGAAACGTCGGTAAAAACCGGCATGCCCTAGAAAACTCCTAACTCCTCTAACATTGGTGGGATGTGGAAGTTTGTCGATTACATCTACTTTAGCTTTATCCACTACAATTCCTTCCTTTGAAATTTTATGACCAAGAATGATGCCTTCTCTAAACATGAAATGACATTTCTCCCAATTAAGTACTAGATTTGATTGTTCGCATCTAATAAGCGTTCGTTCAAGATTAACTAGAAATGTTTCAAAAGTATCACCGAAGACTGAAAAGTTATCCATGAAAACTTCCATGCATTCTTCTATCATGTCGTGAAAAATCGCCATCATGCACCTTTGAAAAGTTGTAGGGGCGTTGCAAAGTCCAAATGGCATGCGTTTGTAAGCAAAAAGTACCATAAGGGCACGTGAACGTGGTTTTCTCTTGGTCCTCGGGTGCGATTGGAATTTGAAAATATCCGGAGAAACCGTCAAGAAAACAATAGTAACTGTTTCCAGCTAACCTTTCCAACATTTGATCAATGAAAGGTAAGGGAAAGTGATCTTTTCTGGTGGCGTCATTTAGTTTTTTATAATCAATACAAACTCGCCATCCCGTTACAGTCCTAGTAGGAATAAGCTCATCTTTTTCATTTGTGATGACAGTCATGCCACCCTTCTTAGGTACGCATTGAACTGGGCTTACCCATGGACTATCAGAGATTGGATAAATTAAACCTGCATCGAGCAGTTTAATAATTTCTTTCTTAACAACATCTTGCATATTAGGATTTAGTCTTCGTTGGCGTTGCACATATGTTTTATGACCATCTTCCATAAGGATTTTATGTGTGCAATACGAAGGACTTATGCCTTTAATGTCATAAATCTTCCATGCAATAGCTGGTTTATGAGCTTTTAGCACAGAAATGAGTTGAGATTTTTCATTTTCCGTAAGAGAAGTAGATATTATTACAGGTAATTCAGATTCACCATGTAAATAAGCGTATTCCAAACGGTTTGGAAGTGGCTTTAACTCTAATATCGGTGGTTCTTCTATCGATGATTTGTATCGATATTTGTCTTCCTCTTTTAGCATTTGAAGTTCTTCTGTTGTTGGTTCATAATCATTAGCCATGAGTGCGGCTAACATTTTAGCTTCATCAATTGGTTCAGTTCCTTCTCCTAAAGAACATTCTCCTGTTCCTTGTAATTCTGGAAATTATTGTAACAATTCTGCTTGTGAATCAATAGTTTGAATATAATAACATGTATCATCTGCAAATTACGGTTGTTGCATGGCTTTATCAACAAAAAAGGTAACACTCCCGACCTCTATACTTAGGGTCAGTTTCTTACCAAACACGTCTATTATTGCTTTAGCCGTGTTTAAGAATGGTCTTCCTAATATGAGAGGAACTCGAGAATCTTCTTCCATGTCCAGAATAACAAAAACTAATGGGAATACTAAAGTACCAACTTTAACTAGCATGTTCTCCATTATCACTCTAGGATATTTTATTGACCGATCGGCTAGTTGTATGCTTATTCATGTTGATTTCAATTCTCCAAGATCTAGTTTAGCGTATAGTGAATACGACATTAAATTTATACTAGCACCTAAGACTGCCAATGCTTCTATTGAACTAAGACTACCCAGAAAACATGGAATTGTGAAACTTTCTGGTTTCGATAATTTTTCTGGTAGTTTATTCAACAGCACTGCAGAACAATTAGCATTCATTAGTTCTTCCATTTTCTTTCTATTGTGATTAGATCTTTCAAGAATTTAGCATATCTTGGCATTCCTGAAATCACATCAATGAAAGGAAGGTTGACATTTATTTGTTTAAACATATCCAAGAATTTGGATTGCTCGGCTTCAAGTCTTTCTTTTCATATTTTACTCGGGTAAGGAAGCGGTGGTTGGTATGGTTTAACATAAGGCTTTGCCTTAACTGTGTTATCTTTATTAACCTTTTCAACTACCGGTTCTGATTCCTTCTCTTGCTCAGGCTGTGGTGCATGTGTAGTAGGAATAGAGTCATCGGAAATTACAGGTATTTCCGGTGGTTTGAGTGTAATACCACTTCTTGTGGTAATGGCTTTAGCTATTTTATTTCGGGGGTTAGCAATTGTATCGCTAGGTAGACTCCCCGATTTTCTTTCTCCTATTAACGTTGCTAGGTTGCTCACTTCTTGTTCCAGATTTTGAATAGAAGCTTGTTGATTTCTAAATGCTTGAGTGTTTTGTTCATTAGTTTGTTTCTGAGATGTGAAAAACTGAGTTTGAGATTCAACTAGCTTTGACATCATATCTTCTAAATTTGACTTTTTATAATCGGTTTGTGGTGGTTTATTTGAAAAAAATAGGTCTTTGCTGGTTGTAAGTATTATTGAATACTTGTTGATTGCTAAGACCTTGTTGGTTGTTGTATGGAACATTTCGGTTATAATTCTAATTTTGATTGTAGTTTGATCTTGGCGGTTGATAATTATTTTGATAATTATTTCCAGGCCTTTGGTTCATGTATGAAACATTATCTCTTTGTTCCATTGTTTGTTCAATACTGAGACAATCTTTTGTCAAATGTGGTGCTCCACACTGCTCACAACTAATTTGTATTGCGTGAATATCTTTAGTCATCTTTTTCATTCGTCTCTCGAAAGCATCTAACTTTGCGGAAATGGAATCAAAGTCATGGCTAGAATCGGCTCTAGCCGCTTTAGATGAACGAAGGATATCTTTTTCCTGGTGTGACTCATGTAAGTGGGAGGCTGTGTTATCAATAATTTTGTGAGCTTTAGTTGCGGTTTTCTTCATAATGGAACCACCAACTGCTGTGTCGATGTATTTTCATGTAGCAATGTCGCATCCTTGGTAGAATATTTGTACTATTTGATAAGTGTCTAAGCCATGTTGAGGACATCCTCTCAACAACTTTCCAAATCTTGTCCACGCCTCATATAATGTTTCATTTGGCTTTTGTGTGAACGTAAAAATTTCTTCTTGAAGTCTTACGGCTTTAGATGTCGGAAAGAATCTTTTAAGAAAATTTTCAACTAAAACATCCCATGTATCAATCGCCCCTTCAGGTAACGATTCTAACCAATCTTTGGCTTCTCCCTTTAAAGTCCAGGGAAACAACATGAGATAGATCTGTTCATCATCAACTTCTCTGATTTTAAATAGAGTACAGATCATATTAAAGGTTCGAAGATGTTCGTTTGGATCTTCTTTTGGCGTACCACTAAATTGGCACTGATTAGTTACCATATGTAGGGTTTGTCCTTTGATTTCATAATCTGGCGCATTAATATCTGGTTGAGTAATGGCATGACCTTGGCCCGTGCATGTAGCTCTCATTCGATCTTCCATACTTAGAGGTTCCTGATTTTCCATGATTGAATTTGTTAAATCTGAATCAGTAGAGGATTCTGATTTAATGGTTTCTTCCTCGACAATCTCTGGATGAGTAATTTGTGGTTCAGAAGGAATGATTAGTGGTTCAGGATCTCTGAATTGTCCTTGAATATCCTCCGGGTTCTCAATTGTGAGGTCGGGTTCAAAAAATAGATTATCGGAAATTCGATTTGGAGTACTTGGTCGACTAGGTGATGATTCTAAAGAAAAATCAACGGCGACAATATTGGCAAGATGTCTTGATCGAGTTACAGGTGGTGAACGTATGAAAGGTGGTGAACGTTTTGCTTGGTGCATTCACTGAATATCATATTAGTTATAAAGATAAAAATTATTAAAGTTATCAAATTAATAGACTTTTCTGATTTTGTCCACGTTTCGAATAGCCAATAGATGCAGCAGGTAGCCTGGATCCTTTAAATAGGAAGCCCACAACTCGCCACTAACAAATCCAACTATTACTACGAACTAGAAAATTTTGGATGTCTATCAATTTAATCACTTAAAATAATTTTTCGTCGAAATTTAAAGAAAATATAGAAAATTCTATGTCCTAAAAACTAGAGCGTAAAAATGAGAAAGAAGAAGAGTGCGTCGAAAAACGTCGAAAAATAAAAGGTCGAAAAATAATAATAAGAAAGTAAAGCGTCGAAACTTAAAAGTCTAAAAACTAAATATTAAAACTTGCGTCTAAAGGTATTAAAGCTTAAAAGGAATTCTATATCCAAAACGGCAATAACTTAATTAGGCACTAAAATCTTAAAACGACGTCGCAAAATTCTAAAGCACCTAAATCTTAATCTAAAGAAAAAAGCACTTAAGTGATTTTACGGCAAAGCTTAAAAATCTAGAAATAAACAATAACTATGGAAAAATACTAAGTTTAAAACTAATTAAGAACGATAAAAATACAAATTATAAATTAAAATATTAAAATATACAATTTATAAAAAGATATAAAAAATGATAAAATTACTTATTTTTATAAAAATATTATTTTTATATTATTATTTTATAAAAGTATAAATTTTATAATTACTAAAACTAAATAAAACTTAAAAGTACAAATTTAAACAAAACTAAAACTAATTATTATTTAATTAAAACCCTACTTTTAATTACTAATTAATAATAATAATTAAAATTCGTAACCCTAATTCTATCGTACTAGGTACCAGGCCTGTCTTTTCACCTCATGCGACCGCATGAGGTTTCTTTGGTTTGGCCATGCGATCGCATGGCTTCGGGTTCCAGGCCAAGTCTTGGGCTGCTACATTACCAGGCCCGTATTCTAATTTTAATTATTTTTTTTTCTGATTTAACTTTATATAAAATATTATGTAATAAAAATTTATATTTTAAAAAAAATTTACTTATTAGTTTTAACTTTTAACAAAAGAAATAAAAAAAATACAAACTTTTTAATTTAAACACTTAAAAATATAGAAATATATTTTTCTTTTTTTATGTTTTTATATTTTTAAAACTTATGTATTTGTCTTACAAAAATAGCTTAAAAACTAATACTTTTTTATAGCGTTTCGCTTTTCTTCCCCGGCAGCAGCCCCAAAAATACTTGATGTGTGCAGAGGTGTATACGAAATAGATTATATTTTACTACGAAATACTATTAAATACGATACAATTTTACACAAGTGCAATAATTTGAAGTACGAAAAATAAAATGACGATAAATAAAAGTGCGATGAGATATAAAATAAAGGAATTATGCTTATTTAAACTTCCGTAATCATGATGTTTGACGTGTTGATTTTAATTTATTACCAAGGGTTAATTGTCCTTTGTCCTGGATTATTCGATACGTCCATCTGGTTTTTGTCCATAATAGTCCATCGATCATAAATATAAAGTGCGAGTGTCCTCGTCAAATTACCCTTATACCCGAAGTCAAATATTCCAACTAATTGGGGATTTTAACTGTAACAAGGTCTTAATACTTTGTTAATGATTACACCAGGTTATCGACTGCGTGTAACCCAAGGTTTTAATACGTTGTTAACAATTACACCAATTTTCCTTGTATGTAATCCACCCCTGTTTTAATGAGTCCATTGACTATTAATCCATTCCCGTATCCGGTTAAATGAACGATTATTAGTATTTATAAATATCCTGCCCATCGTATCCGATCGAGTGTATGTGGTTATTTATAGATACGTCAAATTGTAAATCTCTATATTAAATTAACGAACTATCATTCAGTTAAACAAATATAAAGCCCATTAATAGCCCATAGTCCAATTTCCACAAGTGTCGGTTTTTTGTCCAAACCCCAATTATGGTCCAAAGCCCAATAACCCTGTCTTTAATATTTAGTCCAACATCACGATTACTTCGGCTTAAATAAGCATAATAATAACTTAGCTACGAGACATTAAAAAAGGTTGAACATAACTTACAATGAGTATTAATCACGTAGTGTTACACGGACAGAGTTTTGACTTACAAACTTAAAACATTCGCTACTATAACCTTATTATTATTATTAAATTAATATTAAAATTGTAATTATAAAATAAATATAAATATATATTGAGAGAGTGAGGGAGATCAGTGAATAAGGTGTATCAAATTCGTCCGAAAATTGTTCAATTTATAGACTTGGCCAGATATCTGAGCTCATGCGATCGCATGAGAATTGTTCTTCCAGGCCATGCGATCGCATGGCCACCTGGGACAGCTCATTTCACTTTGTTTTCTAGTTTGCCGACGGTTTTTAATAATATAATATAATATATATAATTTTATATAATTATATATATATTATATTATATTCATGTGCATAGTTGACTTGTACTTACTGTTCCGTTGAGTCGCGTGTTGATAGTTGGTTCATGTCCCGGTTTTGAATTTTCGAACGTCCTTTCGTACGATTTAATATCTTGTACTTTGCGTTTTGCGGCTTGTACTCTTGTAATTTCTAGACGTTTCTCATCAATAATTTGAACCACTTGGATTGTACTTTGTACTTTTTTGCGTTTTGGTCGTTTGCGTCTTCAAATCGTTGAATCTGTCTTTTGTCTTCACCTTTTAATATTTAAACGAATATTACTTGTAAATAGAACAATTGCAACTAAAAACTTTTCTTTCTTGAAGGATAATGCTATGAAATATGTGTCCATTTTTAGCATTATCAAATATTCCCACACTTGAGCGTTGCTTGTCCTCAAGCAATATAGAACTTGAATATAACTTTACTAGAATCACTTCTTTATTCTTCACACTTTGTACATCAGTGATTTTAATACGACGGTATGAACAATGATAGTAACGTTGTGGTTTACAGTCCCACATGACTATAAAAATTTAGATCCTTTAGGAAATTGGATCTTTATGAAAATATTTGATCTTTTGAGAATACATTCTAGCTTTTACCCTAGATAAGTTTTCCGGAATAACCCTTCACCGGTGTTTGCAAAATGTTTTTGCGGGTTTCCTTTTTTTAAAATTTTAGCTCAAAACTTATGGTTTTGTGTCACCCACTTGCTAACCTTGTATTGGGAAAGCAACACGTCCAGTATACTTGCTCCGTATATTACCTTTCGGTAAACTACCATCCGGTTATAAAGGAAAGCATTGAACAAGCAACTGTTAAGGCAATGTCTAATGACATGCAGATGTTCATGGTTCATAACGTGTCAGATGCAATTACTATCCTTTGTAGGAGCAATAGTAAAGATCACCCTATAGTTTTTCGGTCTGGAACAAGGTCCTGTCTTCGACCATGCTATGCAACCACCGTTCTTACGGTTGACACCCGATTTGGTTCAGGTGACCTAATGAATTCCGGTGAATTCTTAGGATTTTACGTTCAATGGTAATGAACGCATTGAAAATGGGTTTTCAGAAAACAAATCGGTTTGTAATTTGATCAAAATATTTTCTCGTTCAAGCTCGAGTTTAGATATCATTGAATTCCATGAGTTTGAATTCTCAATCTTTAAGTTCAATCTCAAAGATTGAGTAATATCAGGCTTAAAAGCTGATTTTTGATCTTTAAGGAGATTATCCTTTCTGGGGATCTGTCACGACCCGGAAAATTTTGACTAATTTTAAACCAAACTCTCAATACGATTCATTATCTTTGACACGATAAGCAAAGTCTGTTAGGTTGAGTCTCAAAAATTGTGAACTGTTTCATATATTCAATTGACCTTCGACTGTTCTCGACGATTCACGAACAACTAATTGTAAATAGATACATATATATATATATATATATATATATATATATATATATATATATATATATATATATATATATATAATAATTTGAAATATTATTTGATATAATATATGATTTAATTTTAGGAAATAAATATGTAAAATAATATGCGATGTAATGAAAACTACTATTATAAATATATAGATATGTATATATATGTATATCTAAATGTTTCTTGTAAATATATCAAATTATATTTAATTGTTTAAAAATATATAATATATTTTAGTAGTTAAAACTTGCTAGTTAAAACTGTTTGCATATAGAAAGAGAATATATTGATCTCGAGCCTAATTAGTAATCGTCAGTGACATTCGGTTAACGTTTCGTTAGTTTTAATATAAATATAATACATGTTTATGAAAGATTAAAATAAAAATTGGAGTGTAAATTGATTACGAAGATTCTAGATTTGTTAAGAATATTTTTATCCTTTTAGTTTAAATTTTAGTACTCCGTACATATTAATTGGTACATAAAATAAATAATTACCGAACCTTTTTGATCAGGTTTTAAACAGATAATGAGTGAAATAATTTAATATGCTTAATCTAAAAATTTGGGATTTTTAGGGACACTTTTATGTATTAACTGTTTAGCAATGGACTCGAAATAATACCCGGGAAAAGTGTCGGTAAATACAACAAATATTAAGCACGAGATATGTTACTGTTTTCACCCTCTTTTCCCCACCATCATATTATTACTATTTATTTATTATATTTATATAAGTATTATATATGTATATATAAGTATGCAGTAAGAGTTAGAGAGTTAAAGACACTAGAACACTTAACACAACCATCATGTTGTGTTTCCATCACCAATTTTAAACCCAGAACTATGATCATACTACTTCTATTCTCTCTTTCTTTTTCTTGTTTCGGTAAACCAACATCTTTCACCACTTTGTATTTTTCTTCTTCTTCTCTTGTGGTATCGGCAATCTTCACCACCGGTTAACCTTCTTCTATTGTAAACCGCAACCCTCACCACCACCCAACGACCACCACAGCCTAACCACGACAACCACCTTCCAACCACCACAAAAACATCATCTTCAAACACCATATAGACCCATCAACACTTTCTTTTTCTTATTTCTGTTTATGTTTCTTATTTATTATACGAACCCACCTCACCACTTTCGTTAAAACCCATAAACAACCATCGAGTTACCACCACTATTACACGGTTCGACCTCCAACCATCACAGCCTACAATCTCCACCACGTTACCATCTCTCACTTTCATTTACAACTCGCGATATATTTTTTTTAAGATCACTATCGAAACCCCAGTTTTCACTTGCTTGTTTTTGTGTTATTACTATTCGCTAGTACCCTACAAACTACCATCGACAACCCAACAACATCAAGGATCCACACCCATTCACCACAACCCACCACCATGAACAAACATTATCGAACAACCTCTTATTTTTCATTGTCTTCTTCGTTTCTTCGCTACTACGGTTTCTTCCTATTATCATTCGATCACCAAGCCAACACCATCCCTTTCGATTTCTACAGCTACTATACTGTACTACTACTACTGTTTTCTTTTGGGGATAAAACATGAAGAAGGTGAAACACGATGATAGATAAAAGAATGAACATGATGAGAAATAATTGTCAACTTGGTTTTAAAGAATGTTACTTTATGTCTCATTGTTAAAGGGGCATGTGGAACAAAGTAGATTATCATGGCCGACCAAGTGGATAACGATTGCCTTGGTATTTAATTGTTTTTTTTTTCGGAAGGATTAGCAGAACATGAAACGAGCACCGCTATATGTTCTAATGCTTTTATGGACATGCCTTTGGGCTTCTATTTTGTTTATTGGGCCTTGTTTCTACTTGTGCTATTTGGGCCAAGATTTTATATGATTTCATTTATGGGGCTGTGACTAATTTTCTATTTTTCGAATGACCTGTAACGAGTGAATGAGCCGAGGTGAGGATGAATACAACAATAATATGATGATAGTGTTAATCTTAATGATACACGATGAGGATTGATGATGATACCGAGAGTAGATGATGACTATGTTTCGATGTATAACATGATCGAGATGATGATAATTGAAGATGATAATCATGATGGAGATTATGATAAGGAAGTTAAGAATGACGATTCATTGATGATGATGATGCTACTTATTTCTGTTTTATAAATTATGTTAAGAAGAAGGAGAAATGGTAACAGATAATAAAAAGGGTTATATAAAATCGAGTAATGTTTATTACAGAAAAATGAATTGCACTGGATGGTTAAGTGTGTTAGTGGGTTAGCGTGTGGTCATGAGTTCGAGTCCCATTGCGGGCAGTTAAATTCTTTTTAATACTTTTAAGGTACTAATTGATATTTTAAGTATTATTATTATTATTTTTATTAAGATAATCATTATTATTACTATCATTTCTATAATTATACTTATCATTATTATTATTATTACTATTATTAGTATTATCCTTAAAATTACTATTTTTGAAATTATTAATATTAACAAAAGTATTTTTATGAAAATTATCATTTTCATTATCATTATAAGTATTATTATTCTTATTTCTAATATTATAATTATAATAATAATAATTATTATTATTATTATTATTATTATTATTATTATTATTATTATTATTATTATTATTATTATTATTATTATTATTATTATTATTATTATTATTATTATTATTATTATTCTTATTATTATTATTATTATTATTATTATTGTTATTATTATTAATAATTTATCATTTTATTATTATTATTATCATTATACATTTTTATCATTTTTATTATTAGTATATCAAATAAATACTTTCTATATTAAAATATATTTATGACATAACACATAACTATACTAATATTTTTATAATAAATATTAATTAGTAAGTTAAAGTATATAAAAATATAAATATATGTAATGAGGTTATTAATGAAACATTAAAATAACAATTATATCACTAATAATATGTAACTTGTTCGATTACCATTATATGTGTTGATAAATATATATATAAATGATATAGGTACGTGAATCCGAGGTCAACCCTACACTTGTTAAATGACGTCATATGTATTTTACTACAAAATACAGTATGGTGAGTTTCATTTGCTCCCTTTTTAATTGCTTTCGCAATATATATTTTTGGACTGAGAATACATGCGCTGCTTTTATAAATGTTTACGAAATAGACACAAGTACTCAAAATACATTCTACGTTGAGTTGTACCACTGGCATACTTCCCTGTACCTTGGTAACTACTATTTACATGGGTATTGTAAACGCGAATCCTGTTGATAGATCTATCGGGCCTGACAACCCCAACCTGACTGGACGACCAGTATTCAACGGTTGCACAGTACTTCGTTTCGTTGACTAGACTTGGTACGGTGTAGTTAGATTTCATAATAAAGGGAATATGCGACGTTGATTAAATGTTAAGTATGGTTATCAAGTGCTCAACCACTTAGAATGCTTTTCATACACTTGCGAGTGTATTATGTTTATGATAACAGAAATCTTGTGGTCTATTAATATATTAAAATGATTATTATGATAAACCTATGAACTCACCAACCTTTTGGTTGACACTTTCAAGCATGTTTATTCTCAGGTACGAATTAAGTCTTCCGCTGTGCATTTGCTCATGTTAAGGACATTATTTAGAGTCGATTATCGCAATGGGACCAAATGTTGATGATTTCGTCCAGGTGGATAAGGACGGGTTGTCTCAGGTGGTATCAGAGCGGTGGTCTTAGCGAACCAGGTGTTGCATTAGTGTGTCTAACCAATAGTTGTTTAGATGCATTAGTGGGTCTGGACTTCGATCGTGTCTGCATGTCAAAAGTTTTGCTTATCATTTCGTGTCGAAAATCATCTACTTATCATCCTTAGGAAATTATTTGCTTATCATTCTCAGTCTAGACACTTCTTATTGCATTGATTGCATGAATAGTGTAGAGACAAAATTCAGATCTTAGCGTATCTGTTACTGTAGACTTTATCTGACACGTTTTCTTAATTTCCTCCGTAATCTACGGGATCATCTGTACTATGCATTGATATTCTATGTAACTAGAATATCATCTGATACCCGAAAATCATTTCATAAAATCCTTTACTTAACCGTGCAAGATAAATTCCGCAACCAGTTCAAGTTCGTCAGATTTCGATAACTATTCCGATATGGATTTTCACTCGAACTCCGAAAGCAGTGTATCTGGAATGGATCAACCGATTAGCCATCATCTATTCTGGATGAATTGGGGCTGGGTTCGTAGCCTCCTTAATCATTGGAGACAAGAAGAAGGTGATCCTTTTCATCCACCACATTGCCCTCTTGGCGAAGAAACTGAAGCACTTACCGGTGAACCTGTTCGAAACACCATTTTCTCTCTCATTTAAAGAGTATCTCGTCACGATTATATACTATACCAAATTCTAGATCATATTTATCCGCTCGTCCGAACCGACAATCATCCCGGTGTAATAGAAGAAGTCAACGAGCTTCGCGCTCGGGTAGTGGCTTTGAAGAATATGGTGCAAAGGTTACAAACACCAGCAGCAGCAACAACAACATCCGCATCTCACACCTCAAATTCACAATCTGTCCCACGAATAGCAACATCATACGCACCATAGATACCAAGGAGTACCAACAACAACAATTGATGAAGTATTGATCCATAACTTCATTAATATTCTACGAAGAATATGTGATTTCTAAAAGTTTTAGAGATTATTTATTCTAGCTCAAACCGAAAATCAAATGAGATTAATATTATATTAACTCATTAAATCCATGATTACATCTGAAGAGAATATATATGTAAATATATTTTCATAAAGATTGTAATTAAAAATTCTTTTGTACAAACTGTTAATGATGAAAATATTTTAACGGGTAGGTAATACCCGAGGGATATTTGGGTTTCACATTAATAAGTTACACTGTACATTCTTCAAATTCGATTCAACAGTCATTTACTATCCTACTTACATCCACCGATATACGTATCCGTTCACCGCATAATAACTCTTTTCATTCAATTTCATATTTGGATTTTGACTTATCAAAATCTAACAAGTGGCATAATGAAGAAAACATCGGACAAAGTAAAATTTGTTAGAAACAAACGAACTAACTAATTGAAATATTGTTAAGAATCCACGCTAACTGTTCCTAGCTAACTGTTCCTAGCTAACTGGTTACATTTTATTTATCGCAATTTAATTATCGCAATTTACATTCTCGCATTTTTATTTATTGTCATTTAATTTCTGTATTTATTTTACGCACTTTAAATAACGGGACACGTATACAAGGTTTCGACATATCATATTGACCCATCTATATATTTATATTGGAACAACCATAGACACTCTATATGCAAATGACGGAGTTAGCTATACAGGGTTGAGGTTGATTCCAAAATATATATATATATATATATATATAGTTTGAGTTGTGATCAATACTGAGACCGGTACACGGGTCACGATACGTATTAATTAATTCGAATGTTATATATTAAACTATATATGAGCTATTGGACTGTTAAATGTGGACTATAGACTGTGGACGAATAATATTGGACAATTAAAATGAATTAAAATACTGATTATAACATATGAAACTAAATAATTCTTCAAGTTTGCCACTTGATTTCATCTTAAACCTCATTTGTATCTTGACGATTCCAATCTGCGTTCAAACCTTTCATAATTCTTGAAAACACCTCAATCGAGGGGATGAATCAACCGTACCTCATCTACGAAAGGAAAAATTTATGCATATAGTTATGCACCTGAAAAACTCTCGGAAACTGAGTAAACGTTTAACACGTAGCTGTGCTAATTCCTTTAGTGTTATTATTACCCAAAATAATTTGGTAATCCCTTTCAAAGTAGCAAATTTTGTCACAGCTCCAGCAAGTCAACTCCGACTTTTCATCTGAAACAACCTTATTATAACCTTGATATATATGTTTACGCTTTATTATTACTGGGGAACCTTTTATATTCCACCATATTACCATCAGCGTTTAATCATCTAAAAATACAATTCTTCTAAAATCACCTCGGTTTGATAACCAATGACCCAGATCTGTTAACTTTGAAAATGCTAACGAAGCAGCATGTTGTAGATGGTCTTAATGGCCAAAAGTTGATGATAAAGAAGGAAGTGTTAGGAGCACTCGATAGAAAATTTGGTACTGAAAAACGGATTGAGCAAACCATGAAGGAGACCAAGGACAAATACAAGGACCAAACCCTATACTCAAAGAATCCAGGTAATTCTGGATCCGATGAAATCTTTAGAGAATATCTTGCTCCAAAATCATGTTAAAATCTTGCGAAAAAATTTTCTTCAACAACTTTAGAACTTAGAAATTCTAAAATATCATTATAAATATCCTCGATATTTCTGAAGATATTTTCATAAATATTCTCATCTGAAATTATATACCTTTTCATGCTATCTGTATTCCATTATATTGGAAACTTCTGTAAAATCTAAGTATAAATTATGAATGAATTGTGGAGAAGTGTTGGGAACTGATGCCTGAGTTAGTATAATATAATGCGCTTGGCCAACGTGATTATTACAGTAAGTCATGCTGAGTTTCTAATGAAACGTGATGATGGTTCACAGTAGATCATACCATCATCATGAGTCATGTTACACGACTCTTTCATTCTACTTAATTTCTAAGCATTTCACGGAAATATTTCCTTGATATTTCTGTTCCCTTGTGATTCCAACAAATTGTTAACAAAACGTGCTATTACATTTTCTTTCTGATTAGAAGATTTCTTTAAATTCCTTAAATTCCGAGAATCAACTGTGACTACGTCAAAAATTAAGACGAACCTGTATTTTTCTCATTGCACTATTTTGTGATAGCTTCACTCGTACGCTTTATATGATCGAATCGTTTTATCTATATTAATCAATAATGATAAAACTCTAATTATCAACTCATATTCGTCATGAAAACATTTTTATTGTTAGCCATGACGATCTCGATCAAATTTCGGGATGAAATTTCTTTAACGGGTAGGTACTGTCACGACCCGGAAAATTTTGACTAATTTTAAACCAAACTCTCAATACGATTCATTATCTTTGACACGATAAGCAAAGTCTATTAGGTTGAGTCTCAAAAATTGTGAACTGTTTCATATATTCAATTGACCTTCGACTGTTCTCGACGATTCACGAACAACTATTTGTAAATATATATATATATATATATATATATATATATATATATATATATATATATATAATAATAATAATAATAATTTGAAATATTATTTGATATAATATATGATTTAATTTTAGGAAATAAATATGTAAAATAATATGCGATGTAATGAAAACTACTATTATAAATATATAGATATGTATATATATGTATATCTAAATGTTTCTTGTAAATATATCAAATTATATTTAATTGTTTAAAAATATATAATATATTTTAGTAGTTAAAACTTGCTACTTAAAACTGTTTGCATATAGAAAGAGAATATATTGATCTCGAGCCTAATTAGTAATCGTCAGTGACACTCGGTTAACGTTTCGTTAGTTTTAATATAAATATAATACATGTTTATGAAAGATTAAAATAAAAATTGGAGTGTAAATTGATTACGAAGATTCTAGATTTGTTAAGAATATTTTTATCCTTTTAGTTTAAATTTTAGTACTCCGTACATATTAATTGGTACATAAAATAAATAATTACCGAACCTTTTTGATCAGGTTTTAAACAGATAATGAGTGAAATAATTTAATATGCTTAATCTAAAAATTTGGGATTTTTAAGGACACTTTTATGTATTAACTGTTTAGCAATGGACACGAAATAATACCCGGGAAAAGTGTCGGTAAATACAACAAATATTAAGCACGAGATATGTTACTGTTTTCACCCTCTTTTCCCCACCATCATATTATTACTATTTATTTATTATATTTATATAAGTATTATATATGTATATATAAGTATGCAGTAAGAGTTAGAGAGTTAAAGACACTAGAACACTTAACACAACCATCATGTTGTGTTTCCATCACCAATTTTAAACCCAGAACTATGATCATACTACTTCTATTCTCTCTTTCTTTTTCTTGTTTCGGTAAACCAACATCTTTCACCACTTTGTATTTTTCTTCTTCTTCTCTTGTGGTATCGGCAATCTTCACCACCGGTTAACCTTCTTCTATTGTAAACCGCAACCCTCACCACCACCCAACGACCACCACAGCCTAACCACGACAACCACCTTCCAACCACCACAAAAACATCATCTTCAAACACCATATAAACCCATCAACACTTTCTTTTTCTTATTTCTGTTTATGTTTCTTATTTATTATACGAACCCACCTCACCACTTTCGTTAAAACCCATCAACAACCATCGAGTTACCACCACTATTACACGATTCGACCTCCAACCATCACAGCCTACAATCTCCACCACGTTACCATCTCTCACTTTCATTTACAACTCGCGATATTTTTTTTTTAAGATCACTATCGAAACCCCAGTTTTCACTTGCTTGTTTTTGTGTTATTACTATTCGCTAGTACCCTACAAACTACCATCGACAACCCAACAACATCAAGGATCCACACTCATTCACCACAACCCACCACCATGAACAAACATTATCGAACACCCTCTTATTTTTCATTGTCTTCTTCGTTTCTTCGCTACTACGATTTCTTCCTATTATCATTCGATCACCAAGCCAACACCATCCCTTTCGATTTCTACAGCTACTATACTGTACTACTACTACTATTTTCTTTTGGGGATAAAACATGAAGAAGGTGAAACACGATGATAGATAAAAGAATGAACATGATGAGAAATAATTGTCAACTTGGTTTTAAAGAATGTTACTTTATGTCTCATTGTTAAAGGGGCATGTGGAACAAAGTAGATTATCATGGCCGACCAAGTGGATAACGATTGCCTTGGTATTTAATTGTTTTTTTTTTCGGAAGGATTAGCAGAACATGAAACGAGCACCGCTATATGTTCTAATTCTTTTATGGACATGCCTTTGGGCTTCTATTTTGTTTATTGGGCCTTGTTTCTACTTGTGCTATTTGGGCCAAGATTTTATATGATTTCATTTATGGGGCTGTGACTAATTTTCTGTTTTTCGAATGACCTGTAACGAGTGAATGAGCCGAGGTGAGGATGAATACAACAATAATATGATGATAGTGTTAATCTTAATGATACACGATGAGGATTGATGATGATACCGAGAGTAGATGATGACTATGTTTCGATGTATAACATGATCGAGATGATGATAATTGAAGATGATAATCATGATGGAGATTATGATAAGGAAGTTAAGAATGACGATTCATTGATGATGATGATGCTACCTATTTCTGTTTTATAAATTATGTTAAGAAGAAGGAGAAATGGTAACAGATAATAAAAAGGGTTATATAAAATCGAGTAATGTTTATTACAGAAAAATGAATTGCACTGGATGGTTAAGTATGTTAGTGGGTTAGCGTGTGGTCATGAGTTCGAGTCCCATTGCGGGCAGTTAAATTCTTTTTAATACTTTTAAGGTACTAATTGATATTTTAAGTATTATTATTATTATTTTTGTTAAGATAATCATTATTATTACTATCATTTCTATAATTATACTTATCATTATTATTATTTTTACTATTATTAGTATTATCCTTAAAATTACTATTTTTGAAATTATTAATATTAACAAAAGTATTTTTATGAAAATTATCATTTTCATTATCATTATAAGTATTATTATTCTTATTTCTAATATTATAATTATTATTATTATTATTATTATTATTATTATTATTATTATTATTATTACTATTATTCTTATTATTATTATTATTATTATTGTTATTGTTATTAATAATTTATCTTTTTATTATTATTATTATCATTATACATTTTTATCATTTTTATTATTAGTATATCAAATAAATACTTTCTATATTAAAATATATTTATGACATAACACATAACTATACTAATATTTTTATAATAAATATTAATTAGTAAGTTAAAATATATAAAAATATAAATATATGTAATGAGGTTATTAATGAAACATTAAAATAACAATTATATCACTAATAATATGTAACTTGTTCGATTACCATTATATGTGTTGATAAATATATATATAAATGATATAGGTACGTGAATCCGAGGTCAACCCTACACTTGTTAAATGACGTCATATGTATTTTTACTACAAAATACAGTATGGTGAGTTTCATTTGCTCCCTTTTTAATTGCTTTCGCAATATATATTTTTGGGCTGAGAATACATGCGCTGCTTTTATAAATGTTTACGAAATAGACACAAGTACTCAAAATACATTCTACGTTGAGTTGTACCACTGGCATACTTCCCTGTAGCTTGGTAACTACTATTTACATGGGTATTGTAAACGCGAATCCTGTTGATAGATCTATCGGGCCTGACAACCCCAACCGGACTGGACGACCAGTATTCAACGGTTGCACAGTACTTCGTTTCGTTGACTAGACTTGGTACGGTGTAGTGAGATTTCATAATAAAGGGAATATGCGACGTTGATTAAATGTTAAGTATGGTTACCAAGTGCTCAACCACTTAGAATGCTTTTCATACACTTGCGAGTGTATTATGTTTATGATAACGGAAATCTTGTGGTCTATTAATATATTAAAATGATTATTATGATAAACCTATGAACTCACCAACCTTTTGGTTGACACTTTCAAGCATGTTTATTCTCATGTACGAATTAAGTCTTCCGTTATGCATTTGCTCATGTTAAGGACATTATTTGGAGTCGATTATCGCAATGGGACCAAATGTTGATGATTTCATCCAGGTGGATATGGACGGGTTGTCTCAGGATCTGATTCATTAGTCTTATAAGCTAATTTGCATGGTACCCCCCATTGTACGAGACAGATCCTCTCATGGTTAGGATAAGTCTGACCACTTGGCGACCCTGTTTGATGATGAGGTCCATGGATTTCTAGCTGATTTTCGAGAAAACTTTTCAAGGTTTTTCGTAGACTCTACAACTGGTCTGGACGACAACTTCCTGACCTAAATCAAGAAGCGCGTGTCTTTTTCTCGAAAGACTTTACTTCCTTTTAAATTCCATTTATATTACAATAAACTGGGTAAAACTGATTAATATCGTCCAAAACAAAAGTATCTTCAATTATTTGTACAAAAATATGTGATATTTGTTTTAAATAACTTGGTAAATTTTTCCCACACTTGGCTTTTATTTTTCTTTCTTTGCCTTTTTATTCTCTTCTATTCCATTTTCAATGAATTCAAGCATTTTGGGATGTTTCTCAATTTATGTCCTTTCCGAGGTAACAATAATTTCGGTGTTAACACCTAGTTTTATCGTTCATAAATATGTATAAACATGATTTTGAGTTCATGTAGTTGAAAATTTTTTAAAAATTTTACTAGAAGTGGGTAGTCAGTATATAAGACTAGGGCTGTTCTTTATTATCAGAGAGCACTAGATTCTAATACAACTACTGCGTTACTAGTAAAGTTTAACGGTGGCTATTAAATCAAGTGTATAAGTCAAATGTTTAAAACCGAAAGAATTTAATCCCTTCCCACACTTAAGATCTTTCAATGCCCTCATTTGTAAGAAATCAGTAACAATTTAAATTATTGAGGGTAATTAGCGTAGAAAAATGATTAAATTTTACCAAAGTTTCCAAATATATTGTTGTTTGTTTGAATGATAAATGGTGCACTTCATTTGTTAATTCCTGCAGTTGTTATTTCACATATATTTTCCATGTTATCGTCAAAATTAGTTGCTTTTGCTGAACTTAATGCCAGTCTTTGAAAATGCACTATTTTACCCTGTTGTGTACATGAGATAAAATACATACAATACAAATATAAACATGCATGGTATTTTGAAATGAGACTTAATATCCCACTTTCAAATTAAAAAAATGAAATATTAGTACAAAATAATAAAAATGTTAAACATTACATAAAAGTATCAAAATGTTTAATGTTTAACATAAATAGATAAAAATAATAAAAGATAAGAAATCACCAATGAAACACTATCAATTTAGATATGGATTCTAGTTCATATCATCGCTCGGGTTCCATGGTTGGTAACAGGTGTCCTGATAGGCTTGGTTGGGGTCGTACATGTTAAAGGGCGGTCGGATGTCAGGCTGATGTGGTGGATAAAAAGCAGGCCGAGTCGGGATGTAGTTATGTGGTACCTGATATGATAGCTGGCTCATGATTTGGTGCTGATGAACTTGCCAGCTATCGTGTTGGCGTCGCCTGGATTGCTCATACTCATCCGCGACTCTCCACTGCTTATACTGATGATGCCTAGCCTGGTTATTCATTTCCACCTCATCTACATGCTGAAGACATCAGTATAACTATCCCTAATGTCATCTGCTTCCTCCATCTCCTCATCCGAACCCATCTCTACCAGTGGATGGGTGCCCTGATATGGTATTGGCATATTGTGCCTCCATTTTAGTACCTTTGCACCTTGATAAACCTGCAAGCCTATTCTCTCGGCTTGTTCCTCAATCTCTACCATCGGACCCCCATGCTCTTTATCTACACCTAAGTACTCTCCAATGAGAGTAACAAAAATACCTCCCCCTATAATACTTCCTTCTTACATACCCTCAACAACTTTAGACAAATAGTGGCCAATGCAATAAGGAATGTTAACAAAGCTCCTCGGGTCTCGAATACACTTAAGGTAAAATAAATCGTTTAAGGTCATTTTCTCTTTGTTTCTACCCCGTTGTGTAATCGAATTTGCTAAAAATCTATGTATTACTCGGAGCTCTGCTCTATCAATATCTAAGTAGGAGTGTCTTCCACCCCGCGTAAACTCCCTAAATTGTGACATACGCCTCCATATGGCGTTAACGTCAAAATTCCTATCTACTCTTTCACCTTCAGTAATTAAACTATTACAATCAGGTGTAATAATCTCAGCGGGGGTGTAGATCAGTAAAGCCCTAGCCATGTCTAACATGGACATTCTGTACATTGTACCTCCTAAAAGAAATCTAATAAAACTTTTATCTCCTAACATAGTAACCTGATTATTTAACTCTATAGTGCTAAGTAATTCCACACACCATTCTCTATATATAATTCTACGCATAGTAAATAAGCAGATCCAATCGTTAAATGTAGAGTTACCATACCTCTGAACTAGTAAATCCCTAACCGGTTCGGCTAGGTTAACCGCTTCCAAAGGCTCCCAATCGATTACCCGAGGCATTTCAATATTTTTGTGGTAAAGAATGTGCATGTTCTTTTGAAAATTCGGGTATTCTGTCCAACAACGATAGAATCTTAGGTTGGAATGTAACTGTTGGTCATCGATAAATGGGTGCATAATCCTCGGGTGAGGCTGAAATTGACGATAATGAGTGTAAAAGAGTGGTTCCGGCTCATGATATAACATGTGTTGATCATAATGTTGTTGTTGTTCAGGTTGTGGTTCCGGTTGTGGTTCTTGATCTGGTTCTTGTTCAGGTTGTCTAGACGATGATGCACCGTCTGTATCTGTATTTCCCTGCAAAACACATTAGTGTTAGCAAAATAACAAATTAAAACAATTACAATAACATGTTTAATCCATATTAAACTTATACTCAGTTTCATATTTTTATCAATTCTACAATTTTTCAAATAAGCATATATAAAAAGGTATACAAAGTTCATAAGCATTCAACTCAAATAACATGTTAAAATAACCATTACTAGCAATTAAACAAGTTTCAAATGGCATTTATATTAAAATAATCAAGTTCATGAATTTTAGACTTAAAGAGTCCACTTTGATGCTCAAAAATCATGTTTAGGATCAAAGTTTGGATCATTTAGCAACCTAAACATGTTACACTACTTAATTTAGCAATAATTCATAACAAAAATCGGCCATAACTTGTTTATATCAAAAAGCCCCAAATTGCTCAAGAACACAAACCCTAGATTTCTAAAAAAATTTGAAATTTAAGGCTTCAAATTATG
Source organism: Rutidosis leptorrhynchoides (assembly GCF_046630445.1). Taxonomy (NCBI): domain Eukaryota; kingdom Viridiplantae; phylum Streptophyta; class Magnoliopsida; order Asterales; family Asteraceae; genus Rutidosis; species Rutidosis leptorrhynchoides. The sequence continues at coordinate 157,010,853 of NC_092334.1, forward strand.
ACAAATAGCATCAATCTAGGTTATACAAGCATAATATACTAACAATTTAACTCTAATTAAGCTAGAAATCATCAAAATTAAATTAGGACAATTAATTATAATTATCACAAAAATTAGAAAATTTATGAGTTTTGGGGTGAAATTTTTTGCCTTTTTGCTCCCCCATCTGAAGAAAGGCATGGTTGGAACGGATTATAGCACGAAATTTGGATGATTTTGGTGAAAAAATGGAGATTTTAGAGTGATTGTGTGTGTATATGTTCGTGTATGTGTGTGTGAAGTGTGAGGAGCAGAAGCAGTTGACTGGAACTTTTGTACCTGACCAGTTATCTGTTGCCATGCGATGGCATGGCTTTGCTGTGCAAACCCCATGCGATCGCATGGGGTCTATTTTTTTTTTTTTTTTAAAACCTTTAACTTGTAAAACAATTAAATAATTTATTTTTAAAATTTTGTTTCTTTCTAGTTTGAGGGCGTTTCGGTACGTTTACCTAGTTCGTCCCTCGACTAAATTTTGAAATTTGTCATTTTAAAGCGATTGTTTTAAAAGCAAAGATTTTTGAGTTTTTTAATGTTTTTGGCATACTTTAAATCAATAAGATTAAAATAATGATATCAAAATTTGTCTTCCCTCCCTCGGGTAAAGCAATTTCGGTTCAACGACCTAGTCTTCAACTCCCGACGAATTTTAAAAATCAATTTTTTAACTTAATGAAATAAAGTAAATTTTGTTTTTAAATTCACACCAAACTTAAATTTAAAGTGCATAAAATTTCATATAAATATTCAAATTTTTATATACGTTAGTTTTACAATCTTATATTTAAAATAATATAATTACATATTAAAATAATATTAATTTTAAAAACATGGTAAAAATAAAATTAAAATCTTTTTGGTCTTTTATCCCACTTTAATCAATCAAATATTATCAAAAATATATGTCCCTCTTTTGGGTAAAGTAATTTCGGCTATATTACCTAGTTTTACTCCTGACGAATTTCTGAAATATTTTAAATTAATTGATTAAAGATATTTATACCTTATGAATAAACGGTAAATTTCGCAGTGATGCATTAAATTTTTGTATGATATCAATAATTTCGGTTTATTATACCTAATTTTATTGAATACCAATTTAATACTTTATAGCGAATGATTCAGCGTTTATTATCAAAAGTTTAAAAGTAAATAATAAAAATAAAAACTGTACATACTTACCTATTGAGATAGAATTCTCAGAGACCTGCTTTAGTCGACTCATAGGAGAGTCGTTCGATTTAGTTTTCCATTGCTATATAAGCGTAACCTCAAATTTTCAATAACTTTTCTTCTAAACATATGAACGGTCCTTCTCTGCATAAAGTAACGAACTCAGTATTGGAATGTGTCTGATTGTTCGAACATTTCCCTTCGTGTGACCATTTTCCGCATTTATGACATCTTTCAATGTGTCATGCTCTTCTTTTTGTTGCGGATTTTGATTTTCCTTTACCAAAATGTATATTATGATGATCTTTCCTGAGTTCTTTCCTTATTTCATCCATTTTTCCTCTTATGAACTAAGCACATTGACGTTCGATATCATTTCATAAGGGATCATGTTCAAAAAGTAGATGTGGAGCTACATTTTATTTCAACAGACCAGCAGTTAGCAGATCTCTTCACAAAGCCCTTAGATGAGAAACATTTTAACTATCTCATCTCTGAGCTGGGTATGCTTGAACTTTAAAATAAAAGGCAACTTTGTTGGTGTGCTGGCTCTACAACATGTAGGGCAAACCAGTAAGTCACAAATTCTTTCACTTACTGCCTACATGTCAAAGAGTCAGCACAACAAGGTCTTTTATTTCATGGTTATTCATGTTCAAAATGAAATAATAAATAGCTCACAATACTTAAATAATACCTTAAATCTGAAACTCATTTACTCCCAATGATTTAAAATTAAATTCAATACATATTAAATGTCACAAAGAATTTTTGTATTTAATACAAAATTTATCTTATGGTTTTTAACTTCAAATTGAATTGAAAACTGCTGCACTTAATGCTTAATGGGAGGTATGAGTGTTCAAGCCGATTAAACATCAAGTCAACAGTCTGTGTCCCCTCAAAAACGTGCCAGTATGTCACATCTGCCCACGCGCCTGCAGATGACAGTTGCCATTTTCTCTCTCCTGCACTTTTTCCACCAATCCAAAAGGTTAAATAAGATGATCAATTCCATATAATAACCTTAGGTTATTAACTCTTTGATTTACCTTTCAAATACACACTCTTCTCTATAAAATCCCAAATCTTCAAATATTTCATACATTCATCTTCAACATTTCATTAATGGCAGAACAACAACACCAATCACCACCTGCTGAGAATCAACCGGGGGAACAACAGTAACAACAACCAGAATAGCAACCTCCTCCAGTCATAGAGGAATAGGTTGAACATGCACCATTGTTCAATCTTCACCCGAACCAGATCAGGACTGCTAATGCACCAGACCATGCACTGATTTGCCTTTCCAGAGGAAATGCAGCACACGCTCTCTCTATTCCCAAGTCTAAAGCCAACATTGGCTACGAGGCTTTGATCGACTACATCAGGCGATGCCCCTTTGCGAGATCCATCACCGGAGTTCCTTCTCGCCTATATCCGGCCTGTTTAGCGAGATTCTGGTATACTGCCACCATGTCCACCACTCAATAGAATGCTCCTTGTATTCGTGGCATGGTGACTGAAACCCTAAACTGCTCGATCACTATTGATTCCATCCGTCGTGCCCTTCAATTACCCGGTGGTCCATTTATTAATTCACCGACGAGCGATGATTTTAGGAGGGAAGTGCTGGAGACAATCGGATATGCTGGTCCAATTGCTCATACGCCGCTACGGAAGAACATGCCACCACTGTGGTATTACTTTTTCGGGCTGCTGACTCAGTGTATCATCCAGAAGTCTGGAAGTTTTTATCAATGCTCAGATTTTAAGCTGAAGATTGGTCACGGCATGCTGTTTAACCGTAATATTAAACTGATTACGCCAGTGAAATCTATTTAAGGCTAAGGGAAATGGTGCTTGCACCTAAACGAACACATCTAATCCCCTTTCCAAGGTTTTTGAGCCTTGTTTTTGAAAATGAGCTAGGTGAAGCTTACCAGCAGATCGCTGATGAATCATTTGACATGCCTCTAAAGCAAGGGGGATGCCAAAGGATAAACCGAGTGCTCCATATGCTGCTTTGACGCCAGCAATGCTTGAGTATCTCGCTGCTCAAGGTGAAGTTGCCCAAACGACTGCCTCTGGTGTTGTACCAGCTGAGGGGGAGGGACCTCAGCGAAAGCCAGCTGTGAAAAGGAAGAAGCCAGCTACCTCAACTAGTACAGCCACCGTCTCACATACTGGTAAAGCAGTAGTTGTATTAGAATCTAGTGCTCTCTGATCATAAAGAACTGCCCTAGTCTTATATACTTACTACCCACTTCTAGTATTGGAATCCGTTGCTTAACTATTTCTTGGTAACAGGCAAATCCAAACGATCTAAAGCTGGCTCCAAGCAAACCACAGGAGCGATTGCCCCAGTCTCAACTGCTGCTTCTAAAAAGAAAGCTGCTATGGAACCTGGTGCATCTCTAGACCAAACAGCAGAAATCTCTAACCTAATTAAAAATATTTTAACTGCTGACTTGAAAAATGAAAGTGGAGTTAAAGGTATAACCTTGTCTCCCAAGCTGACTGGTTTTGAAACTAGTGTTAAGAAGAGTAGCAACCCATACTCTTCTAACCAGGCACTTCCACATTTTTCTAAAATGAACATCATACAATATCCTCTGCTGACAGTACAACCAGCAGAGAACATAACTGACCCCCAAAGCAGTCTTGAGCTGGTTCCTCATCGTGTTGAATCAGCTCAGGCCACTGCACAGCCTAAATGTTACTTGGATCATGCTAAGAGTCTCACTCCTACATCATTACCAGCTAGAACTCTTACACTATCTGGGTCAACATGTGTTGCCAATGAGTCAGCAGAGTCACAGTTGTACTTACAGACACCTAACTCTATCTCAATCGAAAGGCTGACTAAATCACCAGTCTATGCCCAGAGACCAACAACAGATGTAATTGTTGAGTCAAATTTATTTGGTTCTACAGTTGTTAACATAAAATGTTCTTTTGTTTCAGTTCTTAGCAGGGTAGATGAACAGGCAGAGGGGGAGCAAGAAAAGGATGGTATTGTTTCTACTGATGAGCTCTCCGTTTCTGCTACTGGTGTTGGTGCTACTGATTTGTCTACTGGTGGTACTGATACTAGTACTGTTGCTTCTACTGCTGCTGGCTCTACTGGAGACAATGTGGTTGCTAGTTCCGCTTTTCTTACTGATAATGAGGTGTTAGCTACTGCTGATATTTCTGCTACTCCTCCTACTGTCTCTGGTATTGCTACTTCAACCACTGATTCTGAAGTGGTTGAGGAGATGATAATGGAACCTCCTCCTGTACTTGAAAAGGTCATTGGTAATATTTTTAAGGAGGTTCTTAATGATGATATTTCTGGCACTACCACTGTCACTCCTCCAACTGCTTCTATTGAGGAGATTATCACAGGTGATGACGAAGATGACGTGGTGATTACTGATGAGCTTCTCGCAGCACATGCTGCCTATTCTGCACATGTCACTGGTTCTACGGAACCCACTATGGATGATGGTACCTCTGCTACTGCCACCACTGATTCTTTTTAGGCTACTGCTTCTGCTGAGAAGAAACCATATGTGTGCCAGGTACTAGATCCTGATGAAGTTGTACCTAACTTCATCTATAGGGGAGCATCCATCACTCCCAGAGTTGCCTTGCTGGTAGATCAGTTGACTATTGATCCTCAAAGTGCTATAGTCTCAGCCAGCAAATTACCTGAAGAGGAGCTGACTGAGCTATTATCTCAGCTGGATTGACCAGCAAGAGAAGAGGTATATGAGAGGTTGGCCACACTACAACAAGTTAATGAGCATCCATACTATCACTACTTTGGTATGGCTCTAGCTGCTTCTCCATGGCCTGGTACATGGAGGCCTCTCAAGTTCATCATAGATCCTGCTACTGGTAAATGTGTTATGCAGAATGTCCCTGATTCGCCAGTACCTTCTGATTCATCAGCTTTTTTCCTCATCATCTTCTTCATCTGATGGTGATGGTGATGCTGATAAAGGTACTGGTAAGGGCGGACCAGTCACTCATGATAATGTGACTGGTTCCAAAGACAAACCAGTGGATCTAACTGATGATGCTGATAATGATGCTGACAAGGATACCAATGGTTCTAAACCTTCGGGTGAAGGAAAAAATGATGGTGATCATGGTGACGAGTCAGATTCTGACCTTCCACCTCCACCACCCTACGGAGGTACTCCTTTGTTAGCTGCTAGTGATCGCCCCTCAACCAGCAGTTTTAATGCTGATGAGGTGGCTGCCATCACCACCCTGGCTGTCTATAAGACATTAGCTGAAGTTACACCAGATCTACAAAGCACCATTCGCTCTGCTATTGTTGATAGAATGACTGAAGCCATACACAGAGCTGGGGAGGTTACCACTTCTACCATTGAAAACCAGCTCAAACAAGTATGTGCTTTTGTTGATCTAGCGGTGGAAGCTATTGTCAAACAATTTGAAGAAGAGGAGGATCGCAAAAGGTGAATCATCTCTCATAATGAATATGCTGATCATATTGCCCGTCTTCAAACTGATCTTGATGCTGCTAATCGAAGGAATCTTTTTCTTAATGAAGAGAATATGGTATTGAAAGAGAGGTTGGATTCGTAGGAATAGCAAATGGCTAATATGGTTCCTGTCTCTGCTTATCTTCAATTGGTGGAGACTATGCAACAAATGGCTGCCCTACAAGCAGATGTTAGGGCCACTGTTAATCAAATGGCCATGGGTGTTGCAAGAAATGAAGTTAGATCTTCAAATCTGTGTCTCCAACAATATGGTGTAGATCCTGTGCCCATCTTTCTCCTGCTGATGCTGACTGGAACAACTTTTCATTTTTAGTTCCTGAGTCAGATAGTGACCTTGATGCACATGTTTCCCCTGATCACCCTTCTGCCTCTGCTGATGACAAAAAGGGGGAGAAGAAGTCTAAAAAGAAGTCCAAAAAGAGAAAACAATTTGAGGGGGAGAATGAGCATGAAAAGGCTCCTAAACAACAAAGGAGAGATGGTGATGATGATGGTAGTGGTACTGGTCAAGGTGCTGGCACTAAACCCAGCAACGCTCATACTGAAGCTGGTGTACAGGTAGCTGGTGAATCTCAACCCAGTGTGTCTGCCACATCAGTGGATGATATTGGTTCTGGCAGTAAGCCCAGTGATGTTTCTGAGCTGGCTGTTGCTGAATATTTTGTTGTCTCTCAGACGATTGAAAGGAAAATGAAAAGAAAACTGGAGAGACATCAGAAGCGATAGCAAGATTTAAATGATACCTTTAATGCCAAATGGGAGGCTTATGTTGCTCGTAAACAACACAGAATTGAACATAGAAGAAGCCTGGACCCAGAAAAGTTGGATATTAATGATGAACTACTCAGCATTAAAAAGTACAAAAGAGATGCTCGTAAAAGAAATGCTAAGTTCATGGTTTAGTATGACAAGAAAAAGGTAAAGCTGTATGCTGAGCGAGCAGACAGGATCAAACGAATGACTCCTGAAGAAATGAAAGATTATCTGCAATCTACTGGGTCAGGAGGAGTAAGAGCTGACGTGTTCATGAAATGGTTAGATGCAATGTTAGAAACTAGCTCATCTTCTCGACCAGCATCTTCTGCTCAGCCAGCTACATAACAACAGCCAGCAGAAATAACAGACCTTGATGTTGATGATGTTAAGGGGGAGCATCTTGCTATGGTTCCCTATCTGCCTCCACAAGAACCAGTATCAACACAAGAACCATCAGCTGAACCCATGCCAATCGACAAACAAAGGGTAAAATCTGCTCCTAGGGACAATCAGTCCCTAAGAAAAGGACCCCTATTTGAGGCAGCTGATGAAGATACGGTGGCAGTTGTACGAGCTGATACTAATCAGTCAGCTAGTACTAAAGACTCAGCAAGGAGTGCTGTGAAAGAAGACCCAACCAGTAGTGTGCTGCTGGGTGAAACAAGTGTTGAAGACCCAGCCAAGGGGGCTGTGCTGGGTGTTAAACAAGATACTGATACTGTTGATCCTGCTAATTCTACAGTATGAGGCAGAGGAGATCTTCTGTTTGTTCAATCACCTATCTCTCCCCGGACTCTTGCTTATTTTAACAGAACACATGATGAACGTATTAATCAGTTTTCAGTGAGTTCTTCAGGCATATCAGAATCAATAATGTATCCTCCATCTTCCCCAAAACCACATGATAAACACACAACTTGGGAAGATGATTCAGTTGCCCGTGGTGAGCCAGATCTAAGAAGGATGTATCTAGATGAAAGAGAGGCTTACAGGCTGGAGATCACTGTACCTGAATTGCTTGAGCAAAGAAAAGTAGCTATTTCTGAAAGGATACGCCAAGTTAGATTGTTGCATCATACTCTTAATCAGTCATTCTACATCACTGCCTTAACTTATGGCATTGAAATTGGCGTGTATCTAAATAACAGTGGTCAAAGGCTACATACTGATGAAGAGAAAGCTCAATTTCATGAGGCTCGGCAACTGGGTATGGATCTAAGGCAGTATCATGATGCCTCTAGAACTGAAGAGGGAAGGAAAATGATTGAAACAGCAAAATCCCTGAATATTACTGCCGATGATTATCTTTTGGGCTTAGAAGTTGAAAGGCGAAGAAGGGAGACGCTGATGCTGAATATGCTGAAAGGGTAAGGCTTCAGAAAGTAGAAGCTAAATTGGTTGCTGATAGAAAGCAAGAGGCTGAGTCCCTCAAGCTAGCCAAAGCTATTGTTAAGGAACAAGATAAAGCTCTTGATGAACTGGAAGCTGCTGAGAAAGCACCTGCTACTGCTCCTATAGAAACTGAACGAACAATTGAGCTATCTGATCACTATTATAGGAGTAAGTATGGTGATGTACTGACCAGGAGATCAAATCCCAGCAAGATCATCAAAGTGCACAGAGGCACAAAAAGAGCTTTCAGTATCAGCAGGGAAGATAACATTTAAGAGAGGGTATACTACACTGATTTGAGAACCTTCAGATTCAGTGAATGGATGGAGATATTGGAGTACTTCATTGGTAAGGCTGAAAGTGGTATTAAAAAGACATTGAAGCCAGAACTCCAAGAGCTCTTCAACAAAGCAACAAAATTTGGGAATGCACCAGTAGTAAACGTAGAAGAAATTCTTTCTCAAAAGCCTAAAAGAAAGAAATCTACTAGTGAAGGCCTACACAGAAGAGATCCCATCATTCTACCTCCTCATGTTCCAGTTTATAACCCTGCTGAGCTGCCTTACTTGTTTCCTGAAGCCTGGACTGCCTTGAAAGCGAAAGAAGAAGAGCTATCTGGTGATGAACTAGAAAAGGATAAAGATAGAGACAGATAGCCTTCTAGTGCTTAAATTGTATCTTTTGTTACTTCATTTATCATTATGATGTTTTGTAATTACTGTATATACTCTGTTGTAATGAAAATGAAATGAGTTTATCTTCAAAATCATATCAAGTTATAAGATATAGATAACTCAGCAAAAGATCCCAAAAAAAAACTTAAAAGGGACAAATTTACTACATATTCTTCATTAGGTCCCTCAGTACTGGCTTTAGTATTTTCTCTAAATGCCATAAGTTTTGTCATCATCAAATAGGGGGAGATTGTTGAGTCCCCAAAATAATTAAGGATTTAATTATGACAAAACTGTAATTTATTTGCACTAAAATGTTATGTGCAGCCAGCACAAGTTTATTTATGTATAGACAGCAAATATTGCTATGTCAAGTGTTCAGTATGCTGCCTAGTCTACAAGCACAAGGTAGAGTGTATTCTTCGAATCAGCACATGATGAGTACTCAACAATTCAAGAATATCAAGTGACTCAGCATAAGAAGAACCAGTAAACCTAGTAAGCATCATACAACACAAGACAGCCATGCTCCATTACAAGCATGGTGGTTTCCTGAGTGGTCTACATCAATTGTACTATTCAACAGAAGTCGAAGACAAAGTTGAACAGAAAAGGACACGCGTCGGCGGCTGACAAGCGACCTTACAAGACCACATGGGAATGCAGAAGTTTAACGCATGTGCAGACATGTGTTATACTTTGTCAACGCCTAGGGAACACAATATTCTATTTATTTAAACAAATAGTGGTGGCAAACCAAATTGGGGTGTTCCTGCAAATAACTACCAAAGAGGAAAGAGGAGAGCACGCTCTCTGATGCAGTTGTCCCCACAAGTACAGACATCCTATGTACCAGTGGACAATAGAACCATTACACGGTTAATAGGAATACTATAAATTGTTGTATCCACTATTGTAACAACTAGTGGTGTGGGTTTTGTTATTTAGAGTCCAAAACGTGTAATAGCTTTAAGTTATCCTCATAGCTATACTTAGGTAAATCTGTATCAACCAACTATCATTTCGCCAAGGATAGTTGTAATTCTTTGTGATTTAATCAATAAAGAATAACAGTTGAAAAATTACCTTTGACTCTATTTACATTACATGCTTGAATACTAAACTGTGTTTAATTGGTTAGTTAATTAAAAGAAATTGTATTCACCCCCCTCTACAATACTCATGTTGTTAATCAAGGGACCAACATGTACCCCCAAAGGAATCTGTTTACTTCTACTATGCTCTTGGGTTCATAGTGTTTTTAGTTCTGATGTGTCTTTATATTGATATACGCATTGATATACACGGATTGTAATTTCTGTGTTGTTGTCGTACTTATATTTTCCCTTATATTTTGGAGCTCCATGCTTTTATTTTCTCTTCTTGACTTTAAGTAAAGCGAGTAATGGTCCAGAATTTGTAGGTATGGAGTTTTGAATGAACATAACTAATGTTCTAAGTAGGTAAAGGAAATGTAATAGCACGATCTTGATTTGTTAAATTACCAGAAGTTACGGGAAAAGATAGAACTATCAAGAAAATTTGTTCTTGATTTGTTTAGAGATTTTGTAGAATGTAAGAGTCATGTAACATGGCTCATGGTGATGATATGGTCTGTGAATCATCATGTTCCATTAGAAACTCAGCATGACTTACTGTAATATAATCACGTTGATCAAGTGTCATTATATTATACTAACTCATGCTTCAATTCCCAACACTACTTCAAAAACATTCATAATTTGACTCGAAGGTTTACAGAATATAGAAACTAAACAGTTTCCTTTATGATGTAACACTGATAGCTCGAAGAGATAAATGATTTCAGATAAGAATAGTTATGAAAATATCTTCAGAAATATCGAGGATATTTATAATGAAAGATACGATGATATCTTAGAATTTCTAATATCAAAGGATGATGAAGAAGATTTGTCCGCAAAGGTTTAGAGTCAGGAGCAAGGTATTCGTTAATGACTTCAATAGATACTGAATCATTTGGATTCTTTGAAGGTAGGTTTAGTCTTTGTGATTTGTCCACAGCCTCCTTCAGGGTTTGCTCAATCCGTTTTCCAGTTCCAACATTTCTGAGCTTTGCTAACACACTATTCTTTATCATCAAACCTTCGACTGTTAAGGTCGTTTACTGTTTTTGCTGCTTCATTCAGCTTTTTCAACATTCAGAGTATTGATGCGTAGACTGGGTGCTTTTCAGAATTTCAGAATGGAAGATCATAATTCTAAGAGATAAATGTTATATGTATACACATAACTGTTGATGTAGAAACACTGCGAGATTCAAAATACTGATTGCTAATTCTCTGTAATTGGTATGGCAATTCTCGTTACCAGATGCGGATGAGTATATGATAGGGTTTTTAATGAACAATTATAATGGTTTTTCGGAGAGACTTAAGCCAATGAGTAATGAAGTTGCTGGTAAGTTTACTGCTACTGTGGTGGGATATAAAAGGTTCCCCGGTAACGACGACGAAGGGGCAAACATATATTTTAAAGTTATAATAAGGTTAATCCAAATAAAAAGTCAAAGTTGATTTGTTAGAGGTGTGACAAAATTAGCTATTTTGGAAAGGGATTGCAAAATTATTTTCAGTAATAATAATGCCAAAGGATCTGACACATATATGTTTTAAACTTTTACTTAGGTTTCAAGAGTTTTCCAGGTGTATAACCATTATGTCTAAATCTTTCTTTCCATAGATAACGTGTGGTTGAATCATCTTCTAGGTTGTTTCTTATTTGAGGTATTTTCAAGAATCATGAAGGGTTCGAATGCATATTGTAATCATATGATGTTCTAAAATTATGAATGATACGAATATTTTTTTGGGTTTTTATGAATATAAATGATGTTCTGGCACAGTTTTGAAGTCAAAGTATATCTTTGAAAGATGTAGGGATCTAAGAATGATGCCACTTGTTAAATCTTGACTTGAATTCTGATCTGTCAAAACCAGAATATGTAATCGAATTTGGATGAGAATGGGTGTTCTGTTTTCTATGAAGAATGTATATTATTGTGAAGGTAGTGAGTATAGTTGATGATTGCTGAATCAGAATCGAAGAATGTAACATATTAATTGTGAATTTATATATCTCTTGGGTATTACCTACCCGTTAAAGTTTAACAAGTAATATTTTGTACAAGAGAATATTATTACAATCTTCATGAAAATATATATGTATATTTTCTTTAGATGAAATACAGCCTTAATGAGTTAATATCATATTAAGCTCTTTTGATTTTCGGCTGGAATTAGAAATGAATAATCTCTAAAACATTAGAGATTACATAATCTTCGTGGAGTATTTCACTAATGTAATCACTACTTCATTATTTATTCTTATTGATATTCCTTGGTGACGGATGTTGATGCTCGTGGTATTCTTACGAACTTTGCAAGGTACGAATGATGTTTAGAAGTCTCGAGTACATCAAAGATGAAAGTTTAAAATCAAACATATGATTGAATAATACACTTGGTTTATTATGAAATGGGATTCATTGTGTTGAAACAGAGATTGTAGTTAACGATGGTTAAGTTGTTAACGAAGGATGTACATCATAGCATATCAGTGACATGAATTAACTGAGTAGTATCTACCCTTTAACATTCACACGTAATAGCTTAGTACGAAAAGATATATTGTGGTTTCCAAAATTTATATATATAATATATAAATTCTTTGGATATAATGAGTTAATTCTCCATAACTCGTTATTTCAATATACCTATCGATGATTGTGGTGTCGATATTGTCGGTGGTTATGTAGCTGGTGTAGTTTGTGATGTTACAAATGTTGCTGGTGTTGGTGATACTGACGGTGATGCTGGTGGTGCTACTGGTGACGCTTGTATAATAAATCTAGCTTGTAAATCACGCACCATTCTTTTCAGGGTTTCTACTCTTCCTTTTCTCATTTTGGTCCACTCATCTGATTTATGGTTAAGGCTAGAATAGATAATCTCTAAGACCTTAGAGATTACATAATCGCCGTAGAATGTTTCTCCAATGAAGTTATAATCAATACTTCATCGGTTATTGTTGTTGGTACTCCTTGGTATCTATGGTGCATATGACATTGATGCTTGTGGGACATTTTGTGATGTTGAATCATGAGATGCGGATATTGTTGTTGGTGGTGGTAATGGTACTGTTGGTGTTGATGATGGTGGTACTGTTGATGCCAGTGATGCTGCTGGTGCTTGTGGTATTGAGATTTACGATGTGGATCTTGTTGGTGGTACTGGTGTTGTTGCTGGTGCTTGTAATCTTTGCACCATATTTTCCAAAGCCACTACTCGAGCGCGAAGCTCGTTGACTTCTTCTATTACACCGGGATGATTGGCGGTTCGGACGAGCGGGTGAATAAGAGTTAGAATTTGAGATAGTATATAATCGTGATGAGATACTCTAGAAATGAGAGAGAAAATGGTGTTTCGGACAGGTTCGCCGGTAAGTACTTCATGTTCTTCGCCAAGAGGGAAATGTGGTGGATGGAAGGGATCACCTTCTTCTTGTCTCCAATGATTAAGTATGCTACGAACCCATCCCAATTCATCCAGAATTGATGATGGCTGATTGGTTGATCCATTTCAGTTACACTGCTTTCGGAGCTCGAGTGGAAATCCATATCGGAATCCGAGGAACTTGAATTGGTTGCATAATTCATCTTACACGGTTAGATAAAGGATTTTTCGATATGAAATGATTTTCGGATATTGGATGATATTCTAATTACATAGGATACCTATATATATTACAGAATATCCCGTAGATTACGGATGAACTTTCAGAAGCTGTCAGGCAAAGTTTTATAGTGACAGATACGCTAAGATATGAATTTATCTATACACTATCTATGCAATAAATGCAGTAAGACGTGTCTAGACTAGGAATGATAAGTAGGTAATTTCCAACATGACATGATAAGCAAAACTTTTGACATGTAGACACGGCCGAAGTCCAGACTCACTAATGCATATTAACAACTATCAGTTAGACACACTAATGCAAGACCTGGTTCGCTAAGACTACCGCTCTGATACCAACTGAAAGGACCCGTTCATATTGATTATAAACGATTCACAATAGTTGATTACATTGCAAGGTACTGGCCTCTATATGATATATTTTGTAAACATTGCATTCGTTTTTAAAAGACAAACTTTCATTTCAACGAAAGTTGATAGATATGCCTACCATTTCAAAATATAACCATTTTATACCAATGTTATAATTACGTTTCCTAGGAATAAATGATCAATATGTCATTTACTTAATAATAATCTTTTTGAACTCGAAGGACTTGAATGTAACGTCTTTTGAAATATGCCATGAATGACTCCAAGTAATATCTTTAAAATGAGCAAATGCACAGCGGAAGATTTTTTTCATACTTGAGAATAAACATGCTTAAAAGTATCAACCAAAAGGTTGGTGAGTTCATTAGTTTATCATAATCAATCATTTTCATAATTTTAATAGACCACAAGATTTAAATATTTAACCGCACACGTAACCCGTGTACAAAACATGATTGATGTTATGCGAGGTGTATATGAAATAGCTTATATTTTACTAGGAAAAACTATTAAATACGATACAATTTTACACAAGATATTTATTTATTTATAGAATGGATATACTTAAACCTTGCTACAACACTTATCGGCAGTGTACCTAATCGTACAGTAGTGTAGTTTTTAGTAAGTCCGGTTCGTTCCACAGGGAAATCTTTAAACAAAGCTTAACGATATATTAGTTTTAATTTATAAAAATACAAATATATATATAAGTAATATTATTATTATAAAGGGGGGTTTTTACCGTTCAATGACCGGTTTGTCGATTTTTAAAACTTTAGTCGCAGTTAAAACCTAATGTAAAATATTAAATAAATAAAAGACTTAATTTAAAGCGTAAAGTAAATTATGATAATGAAATTGCGAATAATAAAAGTGCGATAAAATAAAATTACGATAATTAAAAAGTGCGATAATTAAAAGTGCAATTAAATAAAATGACAATAAAAGTGCGATAATTAAAAGTGCAATTAAATATGAAATAAAAGAAATTATGCTTATTTAAACTTCCGTAATCATGATGTTTGACGTGTTGATTTTAGTTTATTCCCATGGGTTAATTGTCCTTTGTCCTGGATTATTTAATATGTCCGTCTGGTTTTTGTCCATAACAGTCCATCAGTCATAAATATAAAATGCGAGTGTCTTCGTCAAATTATCCTTATACCCGAAGTCAAATATTCCAACTAATTGGGGACTTAAACTGTAACAAGGTCTTAATACTTTGTTTAATAATTACACCAAGATATCGACTGCGTGTAACCCAAGGTTTTAATACTTTGTTAACAATTACACCAAGTGTCCTTGTATATAATTTCACCCCTGTTTTAATAATTCTAGTGACTATTAATTCATTCCCGTGTCCGGTTAAATGAACGATTATTCGTACATATAAATATCCCGCCCATCGTGTCCGATCGAGTGTATGTGGTTATTTATAGGTACGTCCAATTGTAAATCTTCATATTAAATTAACAAACTATCATTTAGTTAAACAAATATAAAGCCCATTAATAGCCCATAGTCTAATTTCCACAAGTGTCGTTCTTTTGTCTAAACCCCAATTATGGTACAAAGCCCAATTACCCAATTTTAGTATTTTAGCCCAACATCATGATTACTTCGTCTTAAATAAGCATAATAATAACTTAAGTACGAAACATTAATTTAAAAAGGAGAACATAGCTTACATTGATTATTTATCGCGTAGTGTTACACGAACAAAGCTCCGACTTTAAAACCAGTAAAATAACCTTTGCATAACCCAAAACTAATCTAATATAAAACTACACTATACTATATATAATATATATATATATATATATATATATATATATATATATATATATATATATATATATATATATATATATATACATATATATATACATATATATATATATATATATATATATATATATATATATATACATATATATATATATATATATATATATATATATATATTTATTATTATTACAGGGGAGTATTATTATTATTATTTTTTTTAAACTCGGCAGAAGCTCGTTGTATTTATAGGACATTTCTGATTTTGGCTGCTCCGCGAGTGCGGAGGTTTAAGCCTTCAAAGCTCCGCGAGTGCGGAGGTCAGGAATCCAGCTCACCAATTTTTGGCCATTTGCTTGTCGACGTTTTATTTAAATATATATAATATATAAATAATTTATATAATTATTTAAATATTATATTATATTCTTGTGCATAGTTGACTCATAATTTTTAGTCCGTTGCGTCGGGCGTTGATAGTTGGCTCAGGTCCCGGTTCCGAATTTTCGAACGTCCTTTCGTATAATTTAATATCTTGCACTTTGTGTTCCGCAACTTGTACTCTTGTCATTTTTAGACGTTTCTTACCAATAAATTGAACCACTTAGATTGTATCTTGTACATTTGAGCTTTTTGGACGTTTGCGTCTTTCAAATCTTCGTTTTCGCCTTTTGTCTTCGCACTTATTTATTTAAACGAATATTACTTGAAAATAGAACAATTGAAACTGAAAACTTTACATATTGGAAGGATATTGCTACTAAATATATGTTCATTTGGAGCACTATCAAATATCCCCACACTTGAACGTTGCTTGTCCTTAAGCAATACAGAACTTGAAATTTAATCACACGAATCACTTCTTTATTCTTCACACTTTATACATCAGTGATTTTGATACGGCGGTATAAACAATGATAGTAACATTGTGGTTTACAGTCCCACATAACTATAAAAATTTAGATCCTTTAAGGAAATTGGATCTTTATGAAAACATTTGATCTTTTGAAAATTCAATCTAGCTTTTACCCTAGATAAGTTTTTTGGAATAACCCTTCACCAGTGTTTGCAAAATATATTTGTGGATCAATATTTTGGCTAAAAATATTTAGGTTCGTGTAATCAACTGCTATCCCTGTATCGGAAATCACACATCCAGTTTACTTGTTCCGTATATTACCTTTCGGCAAACTACCGTCCGGTTGTAAAGGAAAGCGATGAACAAGAAACTGTTAAGGCAATGTCTAATGACATGCAGATGTTCATGGTCTAAAACGTGTCGGATGCTAGTACTATCCTTTATAGGAGCAATAGTAAAGATCATCCTATAATTATTCGGTCTGGCACAAGGTCCTGTCTCCGACCATGCTATGCAACCACCGTTCTTACGGTTGACATCCGATTTGGTTCAGGTGACCTAATGAATTCCAGGTGAATTCCTAGGATTTTACGTTCAACGGTAATGAACGCATTGAAAATAGGTTTTCAGAAAACAAATCGGTTTGTAATTTTGATCAAAATATTTTCTCGTTCAAGCTCGAGTTTAGATATCATCGAATTCCATGAGTTTGTAATTCTCAATCTTTAAGGTCAATCTCAAGGATTGAGTAATATCAGGCTTAAAAGCTGATTTTTAATCTTTAAGGAGATTATCCTTTCTGGGGGTCTGATTCATTAGTCTTATCAAGCTAATTTGCATGGCGTCCTCCCCATTTTACAAGACAGATCCTCTCATGGTTAGGATAAGTCTGACCACTTGGCGACCCTGTTTGATGCTGAGGTCCGTGGATTTCCTGCTGATTTTAGAGATGACTTTTCTAGATTTTTCGTCAACCTACAGCTGGTCTAGACGACAACTTCCTGACCTAAATCAAGAAGCGCGTGTCTTTTTCCGGAAGACTTTACTTCCTTTTAATGATGGAATTGATTCATCGTGTAGATCCATCTATTCTTTCAAAAGTATTGCAATAAATCGGGTAAAATAGTTAATTTAGTCCAAAATAAAAGCACCTGCAATAACTTTACAGAAACATGTGATAGATAGTTTTTAATTGAATAACTTGGTAAATTCTCCCCACACTTGGCTTTTTTCATGCGTCTTTTTATATCTTAATAAATAAATTCAAGCGTTTTAATTGTTTCTCAATTTATGTTCTCTTTTTAGGGTAACAATAATTTCGGTATTAACACCTAGTTTTATCGTTCATAAATATGTATAAACATGATTTTGAATTCATTTAGTTGAAAAATTTTAAAATTTTCACAATATTTAGAAAATAAGCTAAGTATAAACCCGAGAGAATTTATAACCCTTCCCCACACTTGAGATCATGCAATGCCCTCATTTGCATGAAATCAGACTCTAATTATAAATTCATGAGGGTGATTAGTGTAGAAAAGTGATTGAAAATACCCAGTTTGTAATTACAAAGATCGTCGAATGATAGATGGCGCGCCTCATCGTTCATTCCTTCTTGTTTTATCACATATGTTTTTCTTCAAAAACGGTTGCTTTTCTGAACTGTTATCTAATATTTGAAAATACGTCTTTACCCTAAATCATCATGCATTTTTATTAATGAGTTATGCACTAACCCAAACCCCTAATTTAACGTTAAGTGGGGTTAGACTTCCCCACACTTAGCTGACGACATTTGAAGTCGGTAGAATAAGTTTCACGAATTAGAATAGTGAGCCAGTTATTTACATCTCGGGTGGTGTATAATATATCAATGGGTTTAAAGTTTAAAACCACCCGATCGTCACTACTTAATTCTTTTTAAGTGTAGCTTTTAGTAAATGGATACGTCTCTTTTCTGGTTCTTGGTCAAATGGATCGATATACACCGACATACATATTTCTATAGGGTGGAAATTCCTAATATTTCCTTTCGTTTATTCTCGGGATTAAAGTTTTCACCTCTATTACCCAATTGGGTGAAATTCAAGGTGTCAATATCTATTACAGCTTGTAGTTCAACTTTGGTAGATGACTCGTCTATTGAGAATATTGGGTTGGAAGGTTGTGGAATGGTGAATTTCGGGATCGAAGTAGATTCTTCTTCATTAACGGTACTTATCGGTCCCACTACTTTGGTCTCGGGCATAAAATTTTCAACGTTATCGTTTTCCCAAGAGTACCAATTTGTCACCATTACTTCTTCTTCATTCATTGATTGATCGATGATTTCGTCGGTAGAGGCTAATGTGTCGATATGTTGTGAAATTGGTAAAGCTGAATAAAAAGTATCATCGGGATAATTGGTGATTTCGGAGCTCTCGAATTCATCAAAATTCGATGATATGAGATTTTCTTGCACACGACTCCTCAGATCAACAGGTGTGTAATCTGATAGAGTTTCAGCTTGCCAATTTACAAACTCTCTCATTTGTTCATTTTGAGTATCAAGTTCTTCGAGTTTGATTTTCATATAATCTAAAGAATTTGCAGGCACATAATTTTCCTTGTCTTCTGGTTGTTGAGTTTGGATATATTCTTGGAAATAATCCCAATTAGAATTGTATTCCTCATAATCATTCCATTCAGGTTCCATGGGTGCATAATTTTCCATAGGAACGTAATAATAACATTCCCATGTTGAGTGATAATCTCCACAGATTTCACAACCAGTTATTGTTTCGTCATTCGTGATCCAAGATTGACCGAACGAATTGTCATCAACACCCGTTTGAGAGTATTGATTTCGTATGTCATAAAGAGTTTCCAAAATATTTTCGAGATTTTCCATAATGCGCTTATTACCAAATTTTAGCTACAATGTGGTGCATTTACTTAATTATCCTATTAGTTATAAAAATAAAAATTATATAAGTTATCAAATTAATAGACTTTTCTGCTTTTGCCCACATTTCGAATAGCCAATAGATGCAGCAGGGAGCCAGAACCCTTTAAATCGGAAGCTCACAACTCAGCCACTAACAAATCCAACTATTACTACGAAGCAGAAAATTTGGATGTCTATCAATTTAACCATTTAAAATAATTTTTCGTTGAAATTTAAAGAAATTTTAGAGAAGAAATAGAAAAATTCTATGTCCTAAAAACTATAGTGTCGAGATATAAGAAAGAAAAAGAGCGCGTCGAAAAATGTTGAAAAATAAAAGGTCGAAAAATAATAGGCGTCGAAAAATAAAAATTAGAAAGTAGCGCGTCGAAACTTAAAAAAAAACTGAAAACTAAGAATTAAAAGTTGCGTCTTAAAATATTAAAGCTTAAAAGAAATACTATATCCCAAATGGCAATAACTTAAAAAGGTACTAAAATATAAAAACGGCGTCGCAAAATTCTAAAGCACCTAGATCTTAGTCTAAAGAAAAAGCACTTAAGGGATTTTACGGAAAAGCCTAAAAATCTAGAAATAAAAATAACTATGGCAAAAACTATGACTTAAAACTAAATACGAGCGAAAAATACAAAAATTACGCTAAAACAATTAAAAGGAGTACAAAATATAAAAAAATATACTTAAAGTTGTAAAAAGTACAAAAAAAAATTTTAAAAAAATATTATTTTTATATTATCTATTTTATAAAAGTATTAATTTTATAATTTATAAAACTAAATAAATTAAAAATACAAAATAAACTTAAACTAATATCTAATTAAATAATAAAACTTAATTAGGGTTAATAATAAAATTAATAATTAATTTAAACCCTAATCGTATTAATTGCTGTACGATGTTTGACCTGTCAGAGGACCTCCGCGAGTGCGGTTAGTCCCAGTTCAAAAGCTCCGCGAGTCGCGGAGAGTTCAGTTTCAGCTGAGAAAGGTTCGATTTCTATAGGTTCAGTTTTTTTTTCTGTTTTTCTGTTTTATAAAATATAAAAAATATAAATATAACTTAAATAAAAATTTAATTTTAAAACTAAAATAAAAATACTTATTTACTTTATAAATATTATAAACTCTTAAAAATATAAATATATTATTTTTTTTTCTTTTTGTATTTTTATATTTTTATTATTTTTAAAACTTATATTTTTATAAAAAGAACTTAACAAAAACTTTTATAAAAACTTTTTTTTTTCTTTCTTATTTTTAGCGTTGCGCTTTCGGCGTTTAATCTCCCCTGCAGCGGCGCCAAAAATACTTGATGTTATGCGAGGTGTATATGAAATAGCTTATATTTTACTAGGAAAAACTATTAAATACGATACAATTTTACACAAGATATTTATTTATTTATAGAATGGATATACTTAAACCTTGCTACAACACTTATAGGCATTGTACCTAATCGTACAGTAGTGTAGTTTTTAGTAAGTCCGGTTCGTTCCACAGGGAAATCTTTAAACAAAGCTTAACGCTATATTAGTTTTAATTTATAAAAATACAAATATATATATAAGTAATATTATTATTATAAAGGGGGGTTTTTACCGTTCAATGACCGGTTTGTCGATTTTTAAAACTTTAGTCGCAGTTAAAACCTAATGTAAAATATTAAATAAATAAAAGACTTAATTTAAAGCGTAAAGTAAATAATGATAATGAAATTGCGAATAATAAAAGTGCGATAAAATAAAATTACGATAATTAAAAAGTGCGATAATTAAAAGTGCAATTAAATAAAATGACAATAAAAGTGCGATAATTAAAAGTGCAATTAAATATGAAATAAAAGAAATTATGCTTATTTAAACTTCCGTAATCATGATGTTTGACGTGTTGATTTTAGTTTATTCCCATGGGTTAATTGTCCTTTGTCCTGGATTATTTAATATGTCTGTCTGGTTTTTGTCGATAACAGTCCATCAGTCATAAATATAAAATGCGAGTGTCCTCGTCAAATTATCCTTATACCCGAAGTCAAATATTTCAACTAATTGGGGACTTAAACTTTAACAAGGTCTTAATACTTTGTTCAATAATTACACCAGGATATCGACTGCGTGTAACCCAAGGTTTTAATACTTTGTTAACAATTACATCAAGTGCCCTTGTATATAATTTCACCCCTGTTTTAATAATTCTAGTGACTATTAATTCATTCCCGTGTCCGGTTAAATGAACGATTATTCGTACATATAAATATCCCGCCCATCGTGTCCGATCGAGTGTATGTGGTTATTTATAGGTACGTCCAATTGTAAATCTTCATATTAAATTAACAAACTATCATTTAGTTAAAAAAATATAAAGCCCATTAATAACTCATAGTCTAATTTCCACAAGTGTCGTTCTTTTGTCTAAACCCCAATTATGGTACAAAGCCCAATTACCCAATTTTAGTATTTTAGCCCAACATCATGATTACTTCGTCTTAAATAAGCATAATAATAACTTAAGTACGAAACATTAATTTAAAAAGGAGAACATAGCTTACATTGATTATTTATCGCGTAGTGTTACACGGACAGAGCTCCGACTTTAAAACCCGTAAAATAACCTTTGCATAACCCAAAACTAATCTAATATAAAACTACACTATACTATATAATATATATATATATATTATTACAGAGGAGTATTATTATTATTATTATTATTTTTAAACTCGGCAGAAGCTCGTTGTATTTATAGGACATTTCTGATTTTGGCTGCTCTGCGAGTGCGGAGGTTTAAGCCTTCAAAGCTCCGCGAGTGCGGAGGTCAGGAATTCAACTCACCAATTTTTGGCCATTTGCTTGTCGACGTTTTATTTAAATATATATAATATATAAATAATTTATATAATTATTTAAATATTATATTATATTCTTGTGCATAGTTGACTCATAATTTTTAGTCCGTTGCGTCGGGTGTTGATAGTTGGCTCAGGTCCCGGTTCTGAATTTTCTAACGTCCTTTCGTATAATTTAATATCTTGTACTTTGCGTTCCGCAACTTGTACTCTTGTCATTTTTAGACGTTTCTTACCAATAAATTGAACCACTTGGATTGTATCTTGTACATTTGAGCTTTTTGGACGTTTGCGTCTTTCAAATCTTCGTTTTTGCCTTTTGTCTTCGCACTTATTTATTTAAACGAATATTACTTGAAAATAGAACAATTGCAACTGAAAACTTTACATATTGGAAGGATATTGCTACTAAATATATGTTTATTTGGAGCACTATCAATGATACACATAACCTGTGTATAAAAATCATTCATATGGTGAACACCTGGTAACCGACATTAACAAAATGCATCTAGAATATCCCCAACATTCCGGGACTCTCATCGGATATGATAAATCGAAGTACTAAAGCATCCGTAACCCGGATGGGGTTTGTTAGGCCCAATAGATCTATCTTTAGGATTTGGGTCAATTAGGATTTCTGTTCCCTAATTCTTAGATTACCAGACTAAAAAGGGTGATATCCGGTATAATAATCCAACCATAGAATGTAGTTTCAAGTACTTGTGTCTATTTCGTCAAACATTTATAAAAACAGCGCATGTATTCTCAGTTCCAAAAATATATATTGTAAAAGCATTTAAAAAGGGAGCAAATAAAACTTACTATACTGTATTTCGTAGCAATTATTCATATGACGGTACTGAACAAGTGCAAGGTTGGACTCGGATTCACGAACCTATATCAAGTATATATATTAAAACATATAATCACATAATTCTTTTTATTAGTTATACAATATTTATATATTAAGGGTTGTAGTTATATAACTAAATTCCAATTAAAATATATGTACTTTATTTATATATTATATTTTCAGTTATATGTTATATATATTTATTTTGTAAAATAATTAATATTTATACATATAGTTATATTAATCTATATATATTTGTAATTGGTATTATATCATAAGTCAATAATTTGTTATACGTAATATTAATGTTAATATGTTTAATATAAAATTTTTATGTAATATTAACATAAGTATATAATATTTATTTGTTCTATAAAAATAATATTAATTATGTAAAAAATCATGATAATTCTAATAATAATAATAATAATAATAATAATAATAATAATAATAATAATAATAATAATAATAATAATAATAATAATAATAATAATAATAATAATGATAAAAAATAATAATGATAGTTTTTAATAAAAATAATAATAAAATGATAATTTTAATAATACTAGTGATAATAATAATAATGATAGTTTTGATAATCATAACAAAAATGAAAATTTTAATAAAATTTTAATTTTAATAATAATGATAGTTTTTAAAAAAAATTATACTTTTAATAATCATGATAATAATAATACTTTTATTCATTTAAAACATAACTTATTTATAATTTTAGTCATTCTCATTTTAATATTTGTATTGATAATTTTTAATCATAACCTTATTAAAATCTTAATAATCATAATCTTAATTATATTATTAATGATAATATTCATAATCTCAATATTAGTATTAGTGTAATAATAATAATAATAATGATAATAATAATAATAATAATAATAATAATAATAATAATAATAATAATAATAATAATAATAATAATAATAATAATAATAATAATAATAATAATAATAATAATAATAATAATAGTAATAATAGTAATAATAATAATAATAATAATACCTATAATAATAATAATAATAATAATAATAATAATAATAATAATAATAATAATAATAATAATAATAATAATAATAATAATAATAATTTATACCATCATGATTATCATGCCATCATCATCATCGATCGTATCATCATGCATGTATCATCATCATCATCATCATCATACTCAACGGCATCACCATCATCATACCTCGTTATCATCATCATCGTTAATCAATCGTCTTCACCATCATCGAATAACGTATATCATTTTTCATCATCAAACATCGTTATATTATGTATTATCTTATCCATCATCATTCACGATCAAACTGTAACGGTATAACAGCATCATCATCATCTTCTTAGTCGCTGCAACAGGAACGTAGCAGCATAAAAACGAGAATAGGAACACGTATGGTAGTGAACAAGCTTGAAGATGGTGGTGGTCTGTGTGATGGGTGGCAGTTCAAAGGTGATTGAAGTTGGCGATTGTTCATGGTGGCTGTCATGAAAATGAGTTCACGAAGAGAACAGAAAACAAGAGAGAGAGATGAAAGAGAAGGATATGGTGGTGTTTTACGGTGGATGTGATGGTTCACCGGAGGAGTGGTGGCTCTCGGTTGCAGGGGTAGTGATGGTGTTTTTCGAGTGCAGAAACAGAAATGGAGAAAAGTAAATAGCAGCAGCAGGTGCAACTCGATATATATCATCAACCTGGCACCGACACCTCCGCGATCTCGGAGGTTTCATGGTTATCTGGCTCGCAATCGCGGAGCCACCCTCTTCATTCCATGCACGTTTATTTATTAAGCTTGCCAACACAATATATATATATATATATATATATATATATATATATATATATATATATATATATATATATATATATATATATATATATATATATATATATATATATATATATATATATATATATATATATATATATATATATATATATATATATATATATATATATATATATGGTGGTAGGATCAAGAGGGAAGTAACCATTCGGGGGGAAGCGGGGGGAAGCAAAAACTTTTCTTTTTTTTCGTTTTTTGAAAAAACTTTGTTCACGAACACTATAGATGAGATGAAAGTATGAACATTTAGTAGAGACACTTTGTGATAAATGTTTTTATTTTGGCGGGAAAACGCTCGAAGAAGTAATATATAACAATTATCGTGTTTTTCGAGCGTATTTTTAGGTTTTAGCTATTGGGGTTTAGATAGTAGGGTTTAGATATTACGGTTTATAGGGTTTAGATATTAGAGTTTATAAATTTAGGGTTTAGGGTTTAGATTTAGGGTTTAGATTTAGGATTTAGATTGAGTTTTTAACACGAACGGTTTAGAGTTTAGGGTTTAGGGTTTAGGGTTTGGTGTTTTGGGTTTATGGAATAAACCCAAAACACCAAACCCTAAACTCTAAATCGGGCTAAATTTTACCTCACAAAACATGGAAAAAAAAACGTTCATATTCTTCACGAACAATATTATCGTGAATGTTATTTTTGTCGATCGTTTTCCCGCCTAATTAATAACATTCATCACGAAGTGTCTCTTCTAATTGTTCATATTTTCGTGTGATCTTGATGCCGGAAAAAAAAATTCAAAAAAAACGAAAAAAAAATTTTTTGCTTCCCCCCGCTTCCCCCCGATTGGTTACTTCCCCATTGATCCTGCCCCTATATATATATATATTATATTCTTGTGCATATATATATATATATATATATATATATATATATATATATATATATATATATATATATATATATATATATATATATATATATATATATATATATATATATATTATATTCTTGTGCATAGTGGACTTGTAAATTTAGCTCCGTTATCTTGTACGTTGATGCTCGGTTTATGTCTCGGTTCCAGTTTTTTGAACGCTTTTTCGTATGCTTAGAAATCTTGTACTTTACATTTCGTGACACGTACCTTTATCAATAATTAAACTTAAATCATCGATAGCTATATCACTCGAAGTGCAATTTTAACGTTCGAGTGTTTTGGTCATTTGCTTCTATAATTCATCTTATCGTTATCTATTAAAATATGTTAATAATATCGAAACGATTTATATCTAAATTACTATTATACTTTATCACATTTTAAAATATATATAATTTAGAAAAATATAAATTTGTACCTCTTATTTATAATTGAAATATTTAATTATCAAACATAAAAAATAAACGAGTGTTATTATCGTTTACAAAATAATTTCGAACCCATATATATACTCTATATATAAACACACTTTAAATACACGTTGCTAATTATATATATATAATTAGCTCTATTAATTAATATTCCAATCATTTTAAATAATAAAATTCTATTATTTCGAAAAACGTGTTCGTACAAAATCGAATAACTATAATTTTGTAAAACTAATTATATTCTTATCTCTTTAATGAAACGTTATAATAATAAAAGTCTATTATTTCGAAGAACGTTTTCATTAAATTAAATCGAATAAATATAAATTAGTTAGCTAGAGTCAGTTATCATTCTTTAAAAGGTTTTATCTATATCGTATAACATTTTCAATATTATGAAAACTAAATAATTATCTTATCAAAGTCACGAGGAAAATATTGTAAAGCATGAATTGGGAATTAAACAGGAATCTCCACTAACTTTTGTCTAGTTCTCGTTAAATGACAATTTGTTCTTACTTGCAAATCACATTACCATTTATTCCGAATACTGATAAAAAGGACAGATTTCTTAAATCACAGTGGACCTCTCAACAGAGACCCGTAATCATATCACAATGAATCCTGATAATTCAATCATTTGATATTATCTTTTAATGCCGTCGATAAATATATTGAATCAAATACGTTCATGTAAAGTATTATACATCTAATACTTTGTTAATTAATATAACTATATATTATATATACATATCTATATACACATAAATGTTCATGAATCGTCGAGCACAGTCAAAGGGTAATTGATTATATAAAAGTAGTTCAAAAATTTTGAGATTCAACTTTACAGACTTTGCTTATCGTGTCGAAATCATATAAAGATTAAGTTTAAATTTGGTCGGAAACTTCCGGGTCGTCACACAACATGTCATCAATGTATAACAATAAGATTATGTAAGAAGACTTGAATATCTTCAAGTAACAACAATGGTCGGCTTCACATTTTACAAAATCAAAATTCTTCATAAACTCATCAAATCTCAAGTACCATTGCCGAGGTGCTTGTTTTAATCCATACAAACTTTTCTTTAACATACAAACCCACTTCTCTTTACCCATTACTTCAAAGCCCTCGGGTTGCCTCATGTAGATCTCTTCATCAAGATCCCCATGTAAGAATGCGGTCTTCACATCTAGTTGTTGTAGATGTAAGTCCTCGGATGCAACCAACGAAAGCACCAAACAAATAGTAGTCATCTTCACCACCGGTGAAAATATCTCTTGCTAATCAACCTCTTTCCTTTGTTGAAACCCTTTAACCACTAACCGTGCTTTGTACCTCTTCTTGCCATCCACCTCATTCTTTATTCTATACACCCATTTGTTTTGCAACGCCTTTTTATCATGAGGTAATTTCACTAGTGACCAAGTCTTATTCTTCTCAAATGACCCCATCTCTTCTTTCATAGCAAGCTCCCATTGTATGGATTCTTTGGACTTTCTTGCTTCAAAGTAACTTTCTGGTTCACCATTCTCGGTATAGAGCAAGTAGTTTTTTGATGGAGAATACCAAGGATTAGGTTTGGGCACTCTAGTCGAGCGTCTAAGTATAGGAGCAACCGGTATGGTTGGACAGGTTTCATTAGCCTCCTCATCACTAGAACTCGCACTGTGTTCGAAATTATCACCGCTATCCGAACCATCCCCATCATTGTCATGATCCGACCCATCACCATTAATCGGTAATTCATTGTTCCCCGAAATCCCACTAGAACCCGCAAGATCATCAAGAGAAACATCGTCAAGAATAACATGATCCGATTTTTAACTCCCTGTTTTCGGTTTGCCATAGACCGAATCTTCATCAAAGGTTACATCACGCGATCGAATAACCTTTCTAGCTTCATTATCCCAACAACAATAGCCCATCTCATTCAAACGTAACCAATGAACGTACACTTCTTTGACTTAGCTTCAAGTTTATCTTTATCAATATCTTTGGTCTTCACATAAACATTACACCCAAAGATTCTAAGATGATCATAACTAACCTTTTTACCTAGCCATTCTTCTTCGGGAATTCAGAAACTCAAAGGTGTTGAGGGTCCCCTATTAATCAAATAAGCCGCCATATTAACCGCATCCGCCCAAAACATCTTAGGCAAACCGGCATGTAGTCTCATATGAAATGACCCGTTCTTATTGATTAAAAACGTTCCATATTAATTGATTTCGTTGCGAGGTTTTGACCTCTATATGAGACGTTTTTCAAAGACTGCATTCATTTTTAAAACAAACCATAACCTTTATTTCATAAATAAAGGTTTAAAAAGCTTTACGTAGATTATCAAATAATGATAATCTAAAATATCCTGTTTACACACGACCATTACATAATGGTTTACAATACAAATATGTTACATCGAAATCAGTTTCTTGAATGCAGTTTTTACACAATATCATACAATCATGGACTCCAAATCTTGTCCTTATTTTAGTATGCAACAGCGGAAGCTCTTAGTATTCACCTGAGAATAAACATGCTTTAAACGTCAACAAAAATGTTGGTGAGTTATAGGTTTAACCTATATATATTAAATTGTAACAATAGACCACAAGATTTCATATTTCAATATACATCCCATACATAGAGATAAAAATCATTCATATGGTGAACACCTGGTAACCGACATTTAACAAGATGCATTTATAAGAATATCCCCATTATTCCGGGACACCCTTCGGATATGATATAAATTTCGAAGTACTAAAGCATCCAGTACTTTGGATGAGGTTTGTTAGGCCCAATAGATCTATCTTTAGGATTCACGTCAATTAGGGTGTCTGTTCCCTAATTCTTAGATTACCAGACTTAATAAAAAGGGGCATATTCGATTTCGATAATTCAACCATAGAATGTAGTTTCACGTACTTGTGTCTATTTTGTAAATCATTTATAAAACCTGCATGTATTCTCATCCCAAAAATATTAGATTTTAAAAGTGGGACTATAACTCACTTTCACAGATTTTTACTTCGTCGGGAAGTAAGACTTGGCCACTGGTTGATTCACGAACCTATAACAATATATACATATATATCAAAGTATGTTCAAAATATATTTACAACACTTTTAATATATTTTGATGTTTTAAGTTTATTAAGTCAGCTGTCCTCGTTAGTAACCTACAACTAGTTGTCCACAGTTAGATGTACAGAAATAAATCGATAAATATTATCTTGAATCAATCCACGACCCAGTGTATGCGTATCTCAGTATTGATCACAACTCAAACTATATATATTTTGGAATCAACCTCAACCCTGTATAGCTAACTCCAACATTCACATATAGAGTGTCTATGGTTGTTCCGAAATATATATAGATGTGTCGACATGATAGGTCGAAATATTGTATACGTGTCTATGGTATCTCAAGATTACATAATATACAATACAAGTTGATTAAGTTATGGTTGGAATAGATTTGTTACCAATTTTCACGTAGCTAAAATGAGAAAAATTATCCAATCTTGTTTTACCCATAACTTCTTCATTTTAAATCCGTTTTGAGTGAATCAAATTGCTATGGTTTTATATTGAACTCTATTTTATGAATCTAAATAGAAAAAGTATAGGTTTATAGTCAGAAAAATAAGTTACAAGTCATTTTTGTAAAGGTAGTCATTTCAGTCGAAAGAACGACGTCTAGATGACCATTTTAGAAAACATACTTCCACTTTGAGTTTAACCATAATTTTTGGATATAGTTTCATGTTCATAATAAAAATAATTTTCCCAGAATAACAACTATTAAATCAAAGT
Source organism: Rutidosis leptorrhynchoides (assembly GCF_046630445.1). Taxonomy (NCBI): domain Eukaryota; kingdom Viridiplantae; phylum Streptophyta; class Magnoliopsida; order Asterales; family Asteraceae; genus Rutidosis; species Rutidosis leptorrhynchoides. Next base: position 157,040,828 of record NC_092334.1, read on the forward strand.
TTATCATAGTTTTTAATTAACTAACCCAAAACAGCCCGCGGTGTTACTACGACGGCGTAAATCCGATTTTACGGTGTTTTTCGTGTTTCCAGGTTTTAAATCATTAAGTTAGCATATCATATAGATATATAACATGTGTTTAGTTGATTTTAAAAGTCAATTTAGAAGGATTAACTTTTATTTACGAACAAGTTTAGAATTAACTAAACTATGTTCTAGTGATTACAAGTTTAAACCTTCGAATAAGATAGCTTTATATGTATGAATCGAATGATGTTATGAACATCATTACTACCTCAAGTTCCTTGGATAAACCTACTGGAAATGAGAAAAATAGATCTAGCTCCAAAGGATCCTTGGATGGCTTGAAAGTTCTTGAAGCAGAATCATGACACGAAAACAATTTCAAGTAAGATTTCCACTCGAAATAAGATTGTTATAGTTATAGAAATTGAATTAAAGTTTGAATATGATTATTACCTTGTATTAGAAAGATAACCTACTGTAATTAACAAAGGTTTCTTGATCTTGGATGATTACTTGGAATGGATTTAGAAAACTTGGAAGTAAACTTGCAATCTTGGAAGTATTCTTGATTTTATGAAACTAGAACTTTTGGAATTTATGAAGAACACTTAGAACTTGAAGATAGAACTTGAGAGAGATCAATTAGATGAAGAAAATTGAAGAATGAAAGTGTTTGTAGGTGTTTTTGGTCGTTGGTGTATGGATTAGATATAAAGGATATGTAATTTTGTTTTCATGTAAATAAGTCATGAATGATTACGCATATTTTTGTAATTTTATGAGATATTTCATGCTAGTTGCCAAATGATGGTTCCCACATGTGTTAGGTGACTCACATGGGCTTCTAAGAGCTGATCATTGGAGTGTATATACCAATAGTACATACATCTAAAAGCTGTGTATTGTACGAGTACGAATACGGGTGCATACGAGTAGAATTGTTGATGAAACTGAACGAGGATGTAATTGTAAGCATTTTTGTTAAGTAGAAGTATTTTGATAAGTGTCTTGAAGTCTTTCAAAAGTGTATGAATACATATTAAAACACTACATGTATATACATTTTAACTGAGTCGTTAAGTCATCGTTAGTCGTTACATGTAAGTGTTGTTTTGAAACCTTTAGGTTAACGATCTTGTTAAATGTTGTTAACCCAATGTTTATAATATCAAATGAGATTTTAAATTATTATATTATCATGATATTTTGATGTATGAATATCTCTTAATATGATATATATACATTAAATGTCGTTACAACGATAATCGTTACATATATGTCTCGTTTCAAAATCATTAAGTTAGTAGTCTTGTTTTTACATATGTAGTTCATTGTTAATATACTTAATGATATGTTTACTTATCATAATATCATGTTAACTATATATGTATCCATATATATGTCATCATATAGTTTTTATAAGTTTTAACGTTCGTGAATCACCGGTCAACTTGGGTGGTCAATTGTCTATATGAAACCTATTTCAATTAATCAAGTCTTAACAAGTTTGATTGCTTAACATGTTGGAAACACTTAATCATGTAAATAACAATTTCATTTAATATATATATAAACATGGAAAAGTTCGGGTCACTACATCATACTCCTAGCCCTGATCATTGGAGTGTATATACCAATAGTACATACATCGAACCTTAACAATCGGTATCTTGTTTTGTTTAAGTCTCTTAACCTCACGATCCATTATTTCGACTGGTTCTTCAATGAATTGAAGTTTTTCATTGATTTGGATTTCGTCCAACGGAATAGTGAGATCTTCTTTAGCAAAACATTTCTTCAAATTTGAGACGTGGAAAGTTTTATGTACAGCCGCGAGTTGTTGAGGTAGCTCCAGTTGGTAAGCTACTGGTCTGATACGATCTATAATCTTGAATGGTCCAATGTACCTTGGATTTAGTTTCTCCCGTTTACTAAATCGAACAACGCCTTTCCAAGGTGAAACCTTAAGCATGACCATTTCTCCAATTTCAAACTCTATATCTTTTCTTTTACTGTCCGCGTAGCTCTTTTGTCGACTCTGGGCGGTTTTCAATCTTTGTTGAATTTGGATGATTTTCTCGGTAGTTTCTTGTATTATCTCCGGACCCGTAATCTGTCTATCCCCCACTTCACTCCAACAAATCGGAGACCTGCACTTTCTACCATAAAGTGCTTCAAATGGCGCCATCTCAATGCTTGAATGGTAGCTGTTGTTGTAGGAAAATTCTGCTAACGGTAGATGTCGATCCCAACTGTTTCCGAAATCAATAACACAAGCTCGTAGCATGTCTTCAAGCGTTTGTATCATCCTTTCACTCTGCCCATCAGTTTGTGAATGATAGGCAGTACTCATGTCTAGACGAGTTCCTAATGCTTGCTGTAATGTCTGCCAGAATCTTGAAATAAATCTGCCATCCCTATCAGAGATAATAGAGATTGGTATTCCATGTCTGGAGATGACTTCCTTCAAATACAGTCGTGCTAACTTCTCCATCTTGTCATCTTCTCTTATTGGCAGGAAGTGTGCTGACTTGGTGAGATGATCAACTATTACCCAAATAGTATCATAACCACTTGCAGTCCTTGCCAATTTAGTAATGAAATCCATGGTAATGTTTTCCCATTTCCATTCCGGGATTTCAGGTTGTTGTAGTAGACCTGATAGTTTCTGATGTTCAGCTTTGACCTTAGAACACGTCAAACATTCTCCTACATATTTAGCAATATCGGCTTTCATACCTGGCCACCAAAAATTTTTCTTAAGATCCTTATACATCTTCCCCGTTCCAGGATGTATTGAGTATCTGGTTTTATGAGCTTCTCTAAGTACCATTTCTCTCATATCTCCAAATTTTGGTACCCAAATTCTTTCAGCCCTATACCGGGTTCCGTCTTCCCGAATATTAAGATGCTTCTCCGATCCTTTGGGTATTTCATCCTTTAAATTTCCCCATTTTAAAACTCCTTGTTGCGCCTCCTTTATTTGAGTAGTAAGGTTAGTGTGAATCATTATATTCATAGATTTTACTCGAATGGGTTCTCTGTCCTTTCTGCTCAAGGCGTCGGCTACCACATTTGCCTTCCCTGGGTGGTAACGAATCTCAAAGTCGTAATCATTCAACAATTCAATCCACCTACGCTGCCTCATATTCAGTTGTTTCTGATTAAATATGTGTTGAAGACTTTTGTGGTCGGTATATATAATACTTTTGACCCCATATAAGTAGTGCCTCCAAGTCTTTAATGCAAAAACAACCGTGCCTAATTCCAAATCATGTGTCGTATAATTTTGTTCGTGAATCTTCAATTGTCTAGACGCATAAGCAATCACCTTCGTTCGTTGCATTAATACACAACCGACACCTTGCTTTGATGCGTCACAATAAATCACAAAATCATCATTCCCTTCAAGCAATGACAATATAGGTTTCGTAGTTAGCTTTTTCTTCAATAACTGAAACGCTTTCTCTTGTTCATCATTCCATTCAAATTTCTTCCCTTTATGCGTTAATGCAGTCAAGGGTTTTGCTATTTTGGAGAAGTCTTGGATGAACCTTCTATAGTAACCAGCTAGTCCTAAAAATTGACGTATATGCTTCGGAGTTTTTGGGGTTTCCCACTTTTCAACGGTTTCGATCTTTGTCGGTTCCACCTGGATACCTTCTTTGTTCACTATGTGACCGAGGAATTGAACTTCTTCCAACCAAAATGCACACTTTGAAAACTTAGCGTACAGTTTTTCTTTCCTCAATACTTCTAGCACTTTTCTCAAATGTTCTTCGTGCTCTTGATCATTCTTTGAGTAAATAAGTATGTCATCGATGAAAACAATGACAAACTTGTCAAGATATGGCCCACACACTCGGTTCATAAGGTCCATGAACACAGCTGGTGCGTTAGTCAATCCAAACGGCATAACCATAAACTCGTAATGACCATAACGCGTCCTAAAAGCAGTTTTTGGAATATCATCCTCCTTTACTCGCATTTGATGATATCCAGAATGTAAATCGATCTTCGAATAAACCGACGAGCCTTGTAGTTGATCAAATAAGTCGTCAATTCTCGGAAGTGGATAACGGTTTTTGATGGTAAGTTTGTTCAACTCTCTGTAGTCAATACACAACCTAAATGTACCATCCTTCTTCTTGACAAAAAAAACAGGAGCTCCCCATGGTGATGTGCTTGGTCGAATGAAACCACGTTCTAATAGTTCTTGCAGTTGGCTTTGCAGTTCTTTCATCTCGCTGGGTGCGAGTCTATAAGGAGCACGAGCTATTGGTGCAGCTCCTGGTACAAGATCTATTTAAAATTCAACAGATCGATGTGGAGGTAGTCCCGGTAATTCTTTCGAAAATACATCGGGAAATTATTTTGCGACGGGAACATCATTGATGCTCTTTTCTTCAGTTTGTACTTTCTCGACGTGTGCTAGAACAGCATAGCAACCTTTTCTTATTAGTTTTTGTGCCTTCAAATTACTAATAAGATGTAGCTTCATGTTGCCCTTTTTTCCGTACACCATTAAGGGTTCTCCTTCTTCTCGTACAATGCGAATTGCATTTTTATAACATACGATCTCTGCTTTCGCCTTCTTCAGCCAGTCCATGCCAACTATTACATCAAAACTCCCTAACTCTACTGGTATCAAATCAATCTTAAATATTTCGCTACCCAGTTTAATTTCTCGATTCCGGCATATATTATCTGCTGAAATTAATTTACCGTTTGCTAATTCGAGTAAAAATTTACTATCCAACGGCGTCAATGGACAACTTAATTTAGCACAAAAATCTCTACTCATATAGCTTCTATCCGCACCCGAATCAAATAAAACGTAAGCAGATTTATTGTCAATAAGAAACGTACCCATAACAAGCTCCGGGTCTTCCTGTGCCTCTGCCGCATTAATATTGAAAACTCTTCCGCGGCCTTGTCCATTCGTGTTCTCCTGGTTCGGGAAATTTCTAATAATGTGGCCCGGTTTTCCACATTTATAACAAACTACATTGGCATAACTTGCTCTGACACTACTTGCTCCGCCATTACTCGTTCCAACACCATTTGTTCCTTTCGTTCTGTTAACCCCTGGTCCATAGACCTCACACTTCGCCGCGCTATGACCATTTCTTTTACACTTGTTTCAAAATTTGGTGCAGAACCCCGAGTGATACATTTCACACCTTTGGCATAGCTGCTTCTGATTGTTGTTGTTGTTGCGGTTGTTATTGTTGTTAGGATGATTGTTGTAGTTGCTTTTGTTGTTGTTGTTGTTGTTGTTGTTGTTGTTGTTGTTGTTGTTGTTGTTGTTGTTGTTGGGCCATTTGTTGTAGTTGCGATTGATGTTGCGATTGTTGGGATAATTGTTGCGATTATTGTTGTAATTGCTGTTGTTGTTGTTGTATTGGTGATTCTTATCACTGTTTTCCTCCCACTTTCTTTTGACTTGCTTCACATTAGCCTCTTCAGCCGTCTGTTCTTTAATTCTTTCCTCAATCTGGTTCACTAGTTTGTGAGCCATTCTACATGCCTGTTGTATGGAGGCGGGCTCGTGTGAACTTATATCTTCTTGAATTCTTTCCGGTAATCCTTTCACAAACGCGTCGATCTTCTCTTCCTCATCTTCGAACTCTCCCGGACACAATAGGCACAATTCTGTGAATCGTCTTTCGTACGTGGTAATATCAAATCCTTGGGTTCGTAACCCTCTAAGTTCTGTCTTGAGCTTATTGACCTCGGTTCTGGGACAGAACTTCTCGTTCATCAAGTGCTTGAATGCTGACCACGGTAGTGCGTACGCATCATCTTGTCCCACTTGCTCTAGATAGGTATTCCACCATGTTAACGCATAACCTGTGAAGGTATGCGTAGCGTACTTCACTTTGTCCTCTTCAGTACACTTACTTATGGCAAACACCGATTCGACCTTCTCGGTCCACCGTTTCAATCCGATCGGTCCTTTGGTTCCATCAAATTCCAACGGTTTGCAGGCAGTGAATTCTTTGTAGGTGCATCCTACACGATTTTCTGTACTGCTAGATCCAAGGTTATTGTTGGTATGTAGCGCAGCCTGTACTGTGGCTATGTTTGAAGCTAGAAAAGTACGGAATTCCTCTTCATTCATATTCACGGTGTGTCGAGTAGTCGGTGCCATTTCCTTCAAAATAGTCAAATGGAACAAGTTAATCATACAGAATATTAAGAGTAGTTAATAGTATTTCGTAGCATAATATGAACTCATTTATAAAAGCTTTTTCTTCATATTAGCATTTTATAAGTTTAAATTCGGGTAGTACCTACCCGTTAAGTTCATACTTAGTAGCTAAAATACAATTCAACTACTACAATTCTATATGAAAAACTGATTATAATAATATTTCGCGTTCAAACTTTTATACAATATTTTACAAACTTACAATACTGCTTATTTTACATAAAGCATGAAATATAGCATACAATAACTTTGATACAAGATAGTTGTGAAGATAATTCTAGCTAGTACACAAGACGTTCAGCAAAGGCAATAAAGACACGTAATTCATACGTCCAGAAACAAATCATGCATTCTGGTTTTACTAGGACTACTTCCCATCCTTGGTCTTATGGAACATAACCGTTATGGCCGTTGATAAGACAACGTGTTGTAACGTCGTCAAAGGGACGAGGGTTACGTAATGACCAACAGTCTCGTAATAACTTGAAAACCTCATTTCTTACCCCAATTACCGACTCCGTCACTTGTGGGAACGTTTTGTTTAATAGTTGTAGCCCGATGTTCTTGTTCTCACTTTGGTGAGAAGCGAACATTACTAACCCGTAAGCATAACATGCTTCTTTATGTTGCATGTTAGCCGCTTTTTCTAAATCACGAAATCCTATATTCGGATATATTGAGTCAAAATAATTTCTTAACCCGTTGCGTAAAATAGCATTTGGGTTCCCCGCAATATATGCGTCAAAGTAAACACATCGTAACTTATGGATTTCCCAATGTGATATCCCCCATCTTTCGAATGAAAGCCTTTTATAAACCAAGGAATTCTTGGAACGTTCTTCGAATGTCTTACAAACTGATCTCGCCTTAAATAGTTGTGCCGAGGAATTCTGACCGACTCTAGACAAGATTTCATCAATCATGTCTCCGGGTAGGTCTCTTAAAATATTGGGTTGTCTATCTATTTTGTGTTTTTATACTGTAAAATAGACAAGAGTTAGATTCATAAAAAAATACTTATTAATACAAGCAATTTTTACATATATCATAAAGCATAAGCACACTATATTACATATATTACACCACACGAATACAACTATCTTATTCCGACTCGCTCATTTCTTCTTCTTCGGTTTTGGTTCGTTTTGCCAAGTTTCTAGGGATATATGATGTTCCCCTAATACTAGCTGTCGTTTTCCACAATGGTTTAGAAAAACCTGGTGGTTTAGAGGTTCCCGGGTCATTGTTACAACTTAAGGACTTCGGGGTTTGACGATACATATAAAGTTCATCGGGGTTGGAATTAGATTTCTCTATTTTTATGCCCTTTCCCTCATTATTTTCTTTTGCCTTTTTAAATTCAGTTGGGGTAATTTCTATAACATCATCGGAATTCTCGTCGGAATCCGATTCATCGGAGAATTGGTAATCCTCCCAATATTTTGCTTCTTTGGCGGAAACACCATTGACCATAATTAACCTTGGTCGGTTGGTTGAGGATTTTCTTTTACTTAACCGTTTTATTATTTCCCCCACAGGTTCTATTTCCTCCTCCGGTTCCTCCTCTTCCGGTTCTGATTCTTCTTCCGGTTCTGATTCTTCTTCCGGTTCTTCTTCGGGAACTTGTGAATCAGTCCAATATATATTCGACTCTTCGTTATTATTAGGTGAGTCAATGGGATTTGTGCTATAGGTAGACATCTATCACACAATATCAAACATGTTAAGAGATTAATATGTCACATAATATTCACATGTTAAAAATATATAGTTTCCAACAAAATTTGTTAAGCAATCATTTTTCAAGTAAACACGGTCGAAGTCCAGACTCACTAATGCATCCTAACAAACTCAATAAGACAAACTAATGCAAAATTCTGGTTCTCTAAGACCAACGCTCGGATACCAACTGAAATGTCCCGTTCTTATTGATTAAAAACGTTCCATATTAATTGATTTCGTTGCGAGGTTTTGACCTCTATATGAGACGTTTTTCAAAGACTGCATTCATTTTTAAAATAAACCATAACCTTTATTTCATAAATAAAGGTTTAAAAAGCTTTACGTAGATTATCAAATAATGATAATCTAAAATATCCTGTTTACACACGACCATTACATAATGGTTTACAATACAAATATGTTACATCGAAATCAGTTTATTGAATGCAGTTTTTACACAATATCATACAATCATGGACTCCAAATCTTGTCCTTATTTTAGTATGCAACAGCGGAAGCTCTTAGTATTCACCTGAGAATAAACATGCTTTAAACGTCAACAAAAATGTTGGTGAGTTATAGGTTTAACCTATATATATCAAATTGTAACAATAGACCACAAAATTTCATATTTCAATATACATCCCATACATAGAGATAAAAATCATTCATATGGTGAACACCTGGTAACCGACATTTAACAAGATGCATATATAAGAATATCCCCATCATTCCGGGACACCCTTCGGATATGATATAAATTTCGAAGTACTAAAGCATCCGGTACTTTGGATGAGGTTTGTTAGGCCCAATAGATCTATCTTTAGGATTCACGTCAATTAGGGTGTCTGTTCCCTAATTCTTAGATTACCAGACTTAATAAAAAGGGGCATATTCGATTTCGATAATTCAACCATAGAATGTAGTTTCACGTACTTGTGTCTATTTTGTAAATCATTTATAAAACCTGCATGTATTCTCATCCCAAAAATATTAGATTTTAAAAGTGGGACTATAACTCACTTTCACAGATTTTTACTTCGTCGGGAAGTAAGACTTGGCCACTGGTTGATTCACGAACCTATAACAATATATACATATATATCAAAGTATGTTCAAAATATATTTACAATACTTTTAATATATTTTGATGTTTTAAGTTTATTAAGTCAGCTGTCCTCGTTAGTAACCTACAACTAGTTGTCCACAGTTAGATGTACAGAAATAAATTGATAAATATTATCTTGAATCAATCCACGACCCAGTGTATACGTATCTCAGTATTGATCACAACTCAAACTATATATATTTTGGAATCAACCTCAACCCTGTATAGCTAACTCCAACATTCACATATAGAGTGTCTATGGTTGTTCCGAAATATATATAGATGTGTCGACATGATAGGTCGAAACATTGTATACGTGTCTATGGTATCTCAAGATTACATAATATACAATACAAGTTGATTAAGTTATGGTTGGAATAGATTTGTTACCAATTTTCACGTAGCTAAAATGAGAAAAATTATCCAATCTTGTTTTACCCATAACTTCTTCATTTTAAATCCGTTTTGAGTGAATCAAATTGCTATGGTTTCATATTGAACTCTATTTTATGAATCTAAATAGAAAAAGTATAGGTTTATAGTCGGAAAAATAAGTTACAAGTCGTTTTTGTAAAGGTAGTCATTTCAGTCGAAAGAACGACGTCTAGATGACCATTTTAGAAAACATACTTCCACTTTGAGTTTAACCATAATTTTTGGATATAGTTTCATGTTCATAATAAAAATCATTTTCCCAGAATAACAACTATTAAATCAAAGATTATCATACTTTTTAATTAACTAACCCAAAACAGCCCGCGGTGTTACTACGACGGCGTAAATCCGATTTTACGGTGTTTTTCGTGTTTCCAGGTTTTAAATCATTAAGTTAGCATATCATATAGATATAGAACATGTGTTTAGTTGATTTTAAAAGTCAAGTTAGAAGGATTAACTTTTATTTGCGAACAAGTTTAGAATTAACTAAACTATGTTCTAGTGATTACAAGTTTAAACCTTCGAATAAGATAGCTTTATATGTATGAATCGAATGATGTTATGAACATCATTACTACCTCAAGTTCCTTGGATAAACCTACTGGAAATGATAAAAATAGATCTAGCTCCAAAGGATCCTTGGATGGCTTGAAAGTTCTTGAAGCAGAATCATGACACGAAAACAATTTCAAGTAAGATTTCCACTCGAAATAAGATTGTTATAGTTATAGAAATTGAATTAAAGTTTGAATATGATTATTACCTTGTATTAGAAATATAACCTACTGTAATTAACAAAGGTTTCTTGATCTTGGATGATTACTTGGAATGGATTTAGAAAACTTGGAAGTAAACTTGCAATCTTGGAAGTATTCTTGATTTTATGAAACTAGAACTTTTGGAATTTATGAAGAACACTTAGAACTTGAAGATAGAACTTGAGAGAGATCAATTATATGAAGAAAATTGAAGAATTAAAGTGTTTGTAGGTGTTTTTGGTCGTTGGTGTATGGATTAGATATAAAGGATATGTAATTTTGTTTTCATGTAAATAAGTCATGAATGATTACTCATATTTTTGTAATTTTATGAGATATTTCATGCTAGTTGCCAAATGATGGTTCCCACATGTGTTAGGTGACTCACATGGGCTGCTAAGAGCTGATCATTGGAGTGTATATACCAATAGTACATACATCTAAAAGCTGTGTATTGTACGAGTACGAATACGGGTGCATACGAGTAGAATTGTTGATGAAACTGAACGAGGATGTAATTGTAAGCATTTTTGTTAAGTAGAAGTATTTTGATAAGTGTCTTGAAGTCTTTAAAAAGTATATGAATACATATTAAAACACTACATGTATATACATTTTAACTGAGTCGTTAAGTCATCGTTAGTCGTTACATGTAAGTGTTGTTTTGAAACCTTTAGGTTAACGATCTTGTTAAATGTTGTTAACCCAATGTTTATAATATCAAATGAGATTTTAAATTATTATATTATCATGATATTATGATGTATGAATATCTCTTAATATGATATATATACATTAAATGTCGTTACAATGATAATCGTTACATATATGTCTCGTTTCAAAATCATTAAGTTAGTAGTCTTGTTTTTACATATGTAGTTCATTGTTAATATACTTAATGATATGTTTACTTATCATAATATCATGTTAACTATATATGTATCCATATATATGTCATCATATAGTTTTTACAAGTTTTAACGTTCGTGAATCACCGGTCAACTTGGGTGGTCAATTGTCTATATGAAACCTATTTCAATTAATCAAGTCTTAACAAGTTTGATTGCTTAACATGTTGGAAACACTTAATCATGTAAATAACAATTTCATTTAATATATATATAAACATGGAAAAGTTCGGGTCACTACATCATACTCCTAGCCCTTTCATTCAACGTACGATTCATACGTTCGGCGACCCCATTGTGTTGCGGTGTCTCCGGTACCATTTTCAACATTCTAATACCGAACTTTGCACAATGGTCTTTAAATTCGAGACTACCATATTCTCCTCCATTGTCCGACCTTAAGCACTTGACCTTTAAATTGGTCTCATTCTCAACCATAGCTTTCCACTTCACAAAAGTACCAAAAACTACGGATTTAGCTTTAAGAAAATAAACCCATACCTTTCGAGTGGCATCGTCAATGAAGGTGACATAATAACGAGAACCTCCATGTGATTCTACATTCGTTGGCCCAAAAACGTCCGTATGAATTAGCACCAATTTCTTCAACTTTGGTGAATTCCCCGATTTAACAAAAGTTACCTTCTTTTGCTTCCCATAAGTACATGGTTCACAAAACCATAGCTCTATCTTTTTCAAATCCGGAATCCTCCCACTCGAACTAAGAACCTTCATACCCTTCTCACCCATATGCCCGAGTCTTCGGTGCCATAGAGTAGAACTAGCCCCAACGTCAACCGTAGCAATCACCGTGTCTTCTTCAAACACCTCAACCATATAAAGAGTTCTCCTTTTATGTCTACAAGCTACGACATTACTACCCTTAATCACCTCCCATTGGCGATTCTTGAAAGTAACCTCATTACCTTCTTCATCTAATTGACCAACTGAGATTAACTTCCTCTTTAACTTAGGAATAAACCTCACGTTCTTCAAAGTCCAATTAGAACCAAGAGTAGTCTTCAATACAACATCTCCTATACCTTTAATCTCGAGACTTTTGTTGTTTGCCAATCTAACTTTACCTTGATACGCCCAAAAATTCCTCATCACGCTCTTAGTGGGTGTAGCGTGAAATGAAGCTCCCGAATCAAAGACCCAAGACTCCACCGAACTTTCAATACTACATAGAAGTGCATCCTCCGTATCTTCCACGGTCAAGTTAACATCTTTAACCAGAGCATTCTTACAATATCTTTGATAATGCCCCTTTTGATTACAACCCCAACAAATAACGTCACTTCGGTCTTTCGATGGATACCTCTTCTTGAACTTCCCTTTACTCTTCTTCACACTGCGATCAACTTTCCTACCACGGTTGTCGGTACTTAACAAAGAATCGGATAACAATTCCCCCGAACTTCTCCTATGAGTGTCTTCACCGAGAATTAAATCCCTAATTCCTTCATACGCAAGCTTAGTAGTACCAGTAGAGCTACTAACCGCGGTAACCGTACCCGACCAACTTTTCGGTAATGATGAAAGCAAGATTAGTGCTTTTAGTTCATCATCAAATTTGATTTCAACCGACTATAATCTTGAAACAAGATTGTTGAATTTGTTGATATGATCCGTTGCACTCATACCTTCCTTCATCTTCGTGTTGAACAATTGTCGCATGAGAAAAACCTTATTCGCCGCCGTAGGTTTCTCATACATGTTGGAGAGCGCCTTCAAACAATTAAACGTTGTCTTTTCATTCATGATATTACCAACAACGTTCTTGGCGAGTGCAAGACGAACTGCACCCAAAGCTTGACGATCCAAGAGCATCCAATCAGCATCGTTCATGCCTTCGGGTTTGGTCTCCAACAAAGGTTGGTGAATTTTTTTTTTTTTTTTTGATACAAGTAGTCTTCTATTTGAATCTTCCAAAAGGCGAAGTCTTTACCATCAAACCGCTCGATCTTTAATTTACCGTCTTTCGCCATCATTCCCAACTCAAACCTTGAGCTCTAGATGCCAATTGTAAGGATTATAGGACCCAAACAATAGAGTAATTCCAGAGAATTACCCTTCCACAATCGATAAACGAAAGAACAATAATTAAAGAATTAAAGACGCGAGATTTAACGTGGTTATATGTAATCGAAAGTCGATTACTTTAATCCACGGACCAACTAAAGAGATTTTATTGATATAATTCGTAGATACAACTAAGGGTTACATTAGGATGCTTATATAGGCCAAAAACACCTTGGAGAACAAGAAAAACATAAATTTGGAAACTTCTCGTCAGACGAAGCCGCGCCGCGCCATTTGTGCCCGCGCCGCGCCTCCAAGGCAATTCTCTGGACAGTCGTTTTCCAAATCTGATGCTCTGTTTCATGTACTAGGCCGTGTCGCGCCTTTCAAGGCCATGACGCGCCTCCCCTGTTCGTCCAAATCCTTTGGTTTTGATATCCTTCACATCCAACAACACCAATACCAAGTATGCGTTGTCTGAACGGTATGGGAAAATTGTGTTGAGACGTTCCACATCTGTCAAATAATTAACGCGGGTTTGAAAATCAGGGGAGGTTTTCTCCAGGATTCTGTTTTATGACAAAGTGCATGCCGTAAGTCACTCGGTTTAATCCAAAGCACACCGGGGTACACATTGCTCGATGGTGTGTTAGGAGTTTCCTCCTAACGTATGTGTGAGTGACATATGATCGCCAAAGTGGTAAAGTTCCCTCTAGGTGATGCCGATACTGTCGTTATAAAAAAAACCTAACACCCAACACAATATTTCATTGGATAAGATATGATGCGGATAAACACAAATGTGGATAACAATTTGTTAAATTCTTCGAATAGCTTTTACTATCAGTTAATCCTATTTAAAAGTAGCCATATGCAAATCTTAAAACACCCATCATTTCAATCTCTCACCAAACACTCTCCTACTATTAATATTATGAATCACATGTCATTATGATGCATATGCACCACTAAGATTTTCACCCGAACATCGAGAGTACAACTGATGCGTTGAAACAGTACCTTTATTTATGAACGGATTTGAATTATTTTGTTACGCGAATTGATTTATTGTATATGTGGTGTTTTAATGAATTCAGGTTGATTTCACATATATAGGCAACTAGTCCTATTCGCATAGTTTAGTTTTATAGGTAAATCCGGTTCGTTCCACAGGGAGACAGTGTTTAAATTATTTTTAATAGTCTTTGAAGTTAAACTTATTTAAAGGGAGTTTTGGATTAGGAATTTATAATACTACATAATAATAATAAAATATAACTTAATCTTAACTTAATTATATTACTTATTAATTTATACGAATACATTATTTATAATTATTAACTTAAAAGAGAATTAATTGAAATTATACTAATTGTGATCTAAATAATTTTATTACTAAATGATAATTAATAAAATAACAACTTTTAATAAAACTAATTGATTAGAATTTTGTTTTGAGCAATAAATTATAATACAAATTTATTTAAATTAACTGAATAATAAAAATGATTTATAGGAAATTTTAATAATTAAACTAATTATAAATTAATTACTTTAGGATAATAATAAAAGATTTAATTTAAAACTTAGAATTCAAATAAAATTCGTAACAGTGGTATTTTTATACCTACGCGTTTCGCGTAGATTTATACGTGTTCCGCGTATAATTTTGAAGGTACGCGTTTCGTGTGATGATCTACACGATCCGCGTATGTTATAAATGATGTGACAAATCAGTACTGTTTAAACTGAAATATAATGATGTATAATTTAATATTTTAGTTGTATAATAATACGTAAATGAATAATAATAATTATTTGTAATATATAAATGGGAGTGTTTACTTAAATGTGTCACCTCTAGATCCATAGATTGTTTTGAGTTTAAGACCTATTAAAATGTTTTAGTATAAAACTTTATATTTTTCTTTCGAATAAATATAAAGTTATGACTAACTAAATTCAATCTAATTTTCATCGGATCTTATTTTAGATAGTTACTATTCCCCAAGTATTTAAATTGAGACCCAAACCAGTTTTGACTTTCGCCAAAACCCAAATCATAACGGTTTCCCTTTTTACAATTTCACTATTATATGACTAGTGATATTACCCAAACCACCGAACTTTATTTCTAATTTAGTGTTAGTAAATTATTCATAAGTTCGTCTAGATCACTTTTAATGTTGAAGTTTAATTTATATAAATAAAAATAACTTTCGTTATTTTAATCTAACAAATTAAGTGACAGGGATTAAATATCCAAATACATAATAATGGTTCTTTTAATTAGGCTCAATGTTAAAAATACTAAAGTTACATTTTAATTTTTACAAATGATAACAATCCATTTCACTCGGGGCTCTACATCTAAGCAAACACTAGGGAAATTAGTTACTCATTATACTAGGGTAAACATAAAAATATAAATATACAAACATAATAATAACGATAAAAATTGATAACGATAATTTTAATAGGATATACTTACGAAAATCTTCACTCTCATTTACTTTAAACGGTAGAAAATTACAATAACAACACCCCTTGCACTCGTACAATAATACCATTAATCACGAACAATACACCCTTAAATCTGAAACTATCCTAAAAATTGAACCTTGGACTGAAAGTAATACTGGTACTTGAAAATAAAATACAGTAGCTAAAAATAATTGAATGATGTAAATGTAGTTGTATATAATTTTGGAGCTGTGTACTCCTGACTACTGTGTAAATTGTGTTTTTTTCTGCTCTCTGTATTACTCCTGTATATGTACTGATTCTACTCCGTATTATATATTTTTTTCTCTTCAAAGTAGTAGGTGAAGTTGGTTGTGTTCCTCTGTAAAGCTGTAAAAGTAATAATAATATACTCAAAAACAACCGTCCCATTTGTAATTAGATCTGAATCTGGACTCAACAATATGCGTTTCGTGTAGAACACCACACGATCCGCGTAGGGCTAAAATACTACGCGTTTCGCGTAGGTAAGTACGCGATACGCGTAAGAGTAAACGGCAGTTTTCTAATTTTTATTTTTTCGTTTGTTCTTTGTTCACCTCGTGTTGACGTATATCGACTTGGAACTTTCTTTTGAACTCTTTTTCTTCGATCATATTGAACTTGCATTCGGGTAAACATTATCTTGATATATATTTGGTTTAAATCCGTCGTTTTATCGTTGTTTTATCGTCGTTTCTTCAAACTTCAAGCTCGTGTTTACTTTTGTTGTTTTTCTCATGAATTATGCATTTGAATGTCTTCGTTTCGGTAAAAGCCGATGAAATATAAATGATATTGCGTCGAAATATATGTATGTTTAAATCAATATCAAAATACCCCACACTTGAACGTTGCTTGTCCTCAAGCAATTACATCTTTTAGATAGAATCGGAACATTACATATTTTTCCATATCGAACATTAAATCACACAACACACGCTACACGAAATGAAACACACGCGATATGGAATAAGTTGGAAACACTACACAATATTTATTCGATCACACGCACACCACACGAAATGAAATTCTGACAACAGAAACAAAATAGAAACTCGTGATTAAGGTTTAAAAATTTGGATCCTTAGGGAAAATTGGACCTTGTGAAAACGTTTTATGATTTTATAAAATGGCATGCTAGTTTTTACACTAGACACGTTTTCCGATTTTAACCTCAAATTCCGGTTGAGGGTAACTGAAAACCGTAGTCTCAGTCGGCGATTAGCAAGCTATCCACCCCCATAATTGAAGTATCATGGAACTTGAAATCGAATGTCCTAAAAATGGTTTTACACAATATAATTCATAAAATAGCGTAAGTTTTAAAATAAAATTATATCGTGTCCAAATATCATCGGTGAACCACGAGTTTGCACACCTCAATTTGTTATGGCATATGTATCTAGACCGCGATCAAACATAGATGCGGTTGATCTTTACGGAGATCGTCCATCTGGAGATTAGATTCATTGGTCTTAAAAGCTAATTTGCAATGTGCCCCCATTGTACGAGACAGATTCATCTCATGGTTAGGATAAGTCTGATCACCAAAAACCCTGTTTGATGCTGAGGTGAGGTGGATTTCCAGTCGATGATAGAGATGACTTTTCAAGATTTTTCGTCAACCTACATCTGTTCTGGACTACATCTTCTAATATAAGTTAGTAAGTGTGTCATTTTGAAAGACTTTACTTCCTTAATGAGATATTCAGGTTTATACATTCCAAAGCAATGATATCTGCAATAAACTTCATAGAAACATGTGATAAATGGTTCTAAACATATGGGTTTATAAATTCCTTTATACTTGGTTTTCTTTTAAATATTTTAATCAAATAAACTTATGTATTTTTAATGTATGGAGACAATAATTTCGGTTTTTGACACCTAATCTTTAATTGCTCGTAATTACCTTAAAAATTGATTAGTTATATTTGTTTAAAAATTGTAAAAATTTTCATAAAAAACCACTAAATTATAAGTTCTCGAGAATTTATATACTCCCACCCCACACTTAAGATTATGTAATGCCCTCATTACATAAAATCAGATTAAAATGTATAAATTTGAGAGGACAAAAAGTGTAAAGTATTTAGAACTTCCTTTGTTAAGCAATTGGAGATTGTAAAATGCTTATTGTATGAACATATCCAATCCTTTTTATCACAATAATACTTTCGTGTTTCGCTATGTCGAATCTCATCATCGTAAGTACCTGTCAACAAATATGTCAATCACAAACGATATGGGGTTGTACTTTAGTAGTACAAAAAATTTTACCCCACACTAAAAGTTTTTGTATAAAATATATAAAAGTAAAATTAAATTAACACACCATAAAAATTAGTTTATAAAAACAAATACAAAATAAATTATTCTAAAACTAAAAAGAAAACTAGAAAAATGACCACGCAGGGCCTCCCTGATCTTCCTGTTCCCGTTGCTGTTGCTGCCGCTGTTCATTTAGGCGTTGTTCCTCGTAAAAACGCCTATAGGCTTCCTGAATTACGGCTAGGGCAGCGTTGGGGTCATAAGGTGGAGGTAGAGGGTCATCGTGTGCTTGCCATTGGGGGTATGAAGGAAAGGCTGAGGGTGTGTAAGCCTGTGGGTTAGTTGCGTATAAATATGCCTGATGATGCGCCCACTCTAACTGTGCTCCCTGGCCCCTCTGATTGTAGCGGATGTTTTCTAGAATATTACCCTGATCTAATTGGGTTGCCCTTACATCCCTTAACTGTCGAGACAAACTAGTGTATTGGTCTTCTGATCTCCGTCCCCACGTTTCATATGAGTTTCTTATGTCTAAACTCAATGAATTAAACGAATTTTGTAGCATATCGAAATCAGACATATCTGCATTAGACAAACTACCCTGATCTGGCTATCTGCGTCTCCTCCTAGTTTCCCTCGCGGGTTCCTCATCCTCCTCCATAGGAGCGGAAGCAACAACTTCCTGTCGTCTTAAACTAATTACCCCGCCCCTCACGTGTATAGCCTTTGTCATCCTATACACCTTCAATCCTAAAGTTTTAACAGCTTGATCTACCGGTTGGATTGGAGGTTCTGATTCACTCGGGTCGAGTCCGAACCAGTTTCCTAGACACGTGATGTAGTGACCCCCCGACATGTCACTTGTCCTTCTAGCCCCTTTACCAACATGGGCCAAAAATTAAGCAACTCCATAGGGTAAACTAACAAATGTATCCCTATCTCTGATCGCATCTAAATACCAAAGGTCGATATAATTAATTTTATCTGTATTACTAAATGACCTTTGGTTTATTGTGTTCGCTATAAATTTATGAATTATTCTAAAGCGAACATCAGTGATCTTTAGGTATGATTCTTGGCCCGGCTCATATGTATTCCTTCGAGTAAAAGATTGCCAGACTCTTGAAGAATCATAATTTCCTGTATATCTAGCCCCTGTAAAAATATACTCCCTAAAACCGGGAGCCAACATCTCCTCAACGGTGTAAATCCCTAATGCGTCAGTCACGTTGCTTAGGGACATACTTCTATCTACCCCACCCAGTCGAAATTGTAGAAAATTAGGGTCATTGATAGTTTCTGAGTGTAAACTCATTCTAACGGTAGAATAGAACTCTAAACACCATTCTCTATATACAGGGCTATTTAAATTAAACAACCTCTCAAAATCATTAAAAATCAAAGTCATTCCGAATTCGTTTGTGAAACTTTGGTTTAAAATTTCCCTTATTTGTTCATCTAAGTTGACTGGGTGTCCTAAGGGAGCCCAATCCACAACGTATACTGGAGAGATGTTTCTATTGACCAGAGAAAGTAAGTCCTTAACCTTTTGTAATCGGTTAGGTAAATCATAAAGAAATCTCATGTTCGGGTGCAGGTTCTGAAGTTGTTGTTCCATTTCCGGTGTTACTTGTTCTTCCCCTTGCTGTTGGTTTACAGCTCTCATTCTAAATAATCCCTGCATAACATTTTAAAACAAGAGAATCGTCCCAATTGGGTATGTTAATGTTAGCAAAGAATTCATCCTTGACATACAAGCTTGTTTTAACACCACAGGAACCAATATTTCAACAACAGTTTACTTCTAAAAATTAAAAACAAACAACAATAAATCAAAAATTCATAATCATAAATCAAGTTTCAAAAACAAAGTCTAATTCACAAGTGGAAACATGCAATGAGCTAAGCATATATAATCCAATTCAATCACATTGCGTATAATCCAGCTCCTAATCATCATTATAATTCATACTTGATTCATGACAATTACAAAAAATTATGAAATTTAGACGAAAATTAAAATCACAAAATCAAACAATCAAACTTATATTCAAAGCTTCTACTACTATCAAAACATCTAAAAACATCTAATTATACCCAAAATAACATAATTCAATAGCAATTCCTCAATTTCCCCAATTTCTACAAACCCTAACTTTTCAATAATCAATTGAACATCAAATTTTCATGCTAATCGGGTTTAATAACATACTACCAACATAGCTGATATTGCTCTAAACATACATATTATTCGACGCAATATCACTTATATTTCATAGGTTTTTACCATCTACAAAGACATTCAATGAGCATTTCACGAGAAAAACGATAAAAGTAGACAAGAGCTTGCTATTCAAAGAAACGACGATAAAACGATAGTTTTAACCAAATTTATATCAAGAAACGTTTATCCGAATGAAAGTACAAGATAATTGAAGAAAAGAGTTCAAATGGAAAGTGCCAAGTCAATTTAACGTCAACACGGGATCAACATAGAACAAACGAAAAAGAAAAATAAAGAAAACTGCCATTATCTCTTACGCGAATCGTGTAGGATTACACGAAACGCGTAGTAATTTGTTCTTACACGAATCGTGTAGCCTCTACACGAAACGCGTAATATTAGGCCGAGTTTAATCATTAGCCAGAAATGGGGCGGCTGCTTTTGGAGTTTTAAAACAATTCTTTTCTCAATGTGTTACAGCAAGGAACCAATTAAAACTTTACCTACTACTTCAAAGATACATGTTAAATACGGAGTAGCAGTCAGTGTACAAAAAAATATTAGACAACAACACATACAACAATTACTATAGTTAAATATATTGTCATTTTATTACTCTGTAAAATTAGTTTCAATTATTTAGGGGGTATTGTTCGTGATTAAGGGTGTTATTGTACGCGTGAAAGGGGTGTTATTATTGTAATTTTCCTACCGTTTGAAGTTAATGAAAGTGAAGATATTTTAGTAAGTTTACTCTGTTAAAATTAGCGTTGTTATTATGTTTGCATATCTATATTTTTATGTTTACCCTAGTGTAATGAATAGCTAAATTTCCCTAGTGTTTGCTTAAATGTAGAGCCCCTAGTGAAATGGATTGTTACCATTTGTAAAAGTTAAAAATGTAACTTTAGTATTTTTAATATTGAGCCTAGTTAAAAGAACCATTTTTATGTAATTAGGTATTTAACCCTTGCCACTTAATTTATTAAATTCAAATAACGAAAGTTGTTTTTATTTACATAAATTAAGCTTCAACATTAAAAATGATCTAGACGAATTTATGGATAAGTTATTAACACCAATTTAGAAATAAACTTCGGTGGTTTGGGTAATATCAATAATTATATGACAGTGAAATTGTAAAAAGGGAAACCGTTACGATTTGGGTATTGGCGAAAGTCAAAACTAGGCTAGGTCTCAATTTAAATACTTAAGGAATAGTAGCTATCTAAAAAGAATCCGATGAAAATTAGATTTTATTTAGTTAGTCTTAACCTTATATTTATTCAAAAGAAAAATATAAAGTTTATTACTAAAACATTTTAAATAGGGCTTAAATTCAAAACAATCCATGGACCTAGAGGTGACACATTTAAGTAAACACTCCCTTTTATCCCATTATTATTTCTTGTAAACATATTATTATCATTATTTACGAATTATTATTTTAAAATATAAAAACAATACATAAAAACATTTAAATCCGTAACAGACTGGTTGTCACATCGTATAAGTCATACGCGAATCGTGTATGGTATACGCGAAACGCGTATGCCTGTAAATCAAACTGTACGATCAGAATCACACAATTCGCGTAGGTTTTAAATTATACGCGATACGCGTATAAATACGCGAAACGCGTATGTACAAGACACGGCTACAGTACCAGTAGGGTTAAAATTAGGGTTTTAATTATTTAATTAGTTTAAAATTAGGGTTTTAGTTATTTTACTATTATATTTAGGTTATTACTTATATTAGTTCTTATAAAATACTTTAATACATGTTAAATCCTAATAATTAGTGTTAATTATAATACTTTATAATTAGAAATTAGTTTACAATTAGTTAATCATTTTAATTCTTTTTAATTTGTATTAATCTTTTTAAAACTTGTCATTTAGTTAATTTAAATAAGTTTATATTATAATTACTCAAAACAAAATTCTAAACATATAGTTTTATTAAAAAATTACTATTTTACTAATTACCATCTAGTAATATAATTAATGCATCATAATTAGCATAATTTCATTTAGTTCCTTTTTAAGTTATTTATTGTAATCTTGTAATTTTATTTATGAAGTAAATTAGTTAAGATTATTTTCTGTTACTGTTATATTATAAATTCCTAATCCAAAACCCCCTTTAATTAAGTTTGACATCAAAGACTATTAAAAACCATTAAACACTCCATCCCCCTGTGGAACGAATCGGATTTACCGACAAACTACACTACACGGATAGGACTAGTTGCCTATATATGTGTGAAATCAACCTGAATTCAATAAAATACCACATATACAATAAATCAATTCGTGTAACAAAACAACTCAAATCCGTTCATAAATAAAGGTTACGATTCGCAACATCAACTTTTTGGCGCCGCTGCCGGGGAGTTGGCAGTTAAATAAATAGATAATTTTTCTGATTCGTAGTACTAGTTGGATTTGTACGTGGACCGGGTTGTTGGATCACCAATTTTATTAGTCAATAGAAGGATCCTGCCCCTCTGCTGCATCTTTTGGCTATTCGAAACGTGGGCAAAATCAGAAGGATAATCTGTTTGTTTAAAGGTTTTTATCATTGTTTTTATGTTATTCGATCCTCTCGAGGAAATTCATTTCCAAGAAAGTTCAAAGTTTTTGAATAAATCCTTTAGTTCTTTGTACAATTTCCCAAATTGTATGATCCGGTCAATCTTAAACTCATTAAACTCAATCCGGAACCTCAAAGAATTAATAAAAGGACAAAAACACTACAAAAGAAACAAGTAAGTAACACTAGAAAAGCTTTTGGTGTTATGATCTCATAATAGAAATTAATGTATGAACTTACGTTCCTCCAACGCTGAATTAACTCCTTCACATCCTGAACCCGAAAGGAAATTCCACGAACGCTTAAGAGCTCAAGAAGTAGAATCTCTTGCTAAAAATTTAGAGTCACTTTTCTTAGAATCCGACTCTGAACCAATAATTCAACCAATCATAGAGCCGATTATTAAAGAAGAAGAAGAAGAAATGGCTGATACAAATCAAACGATGGAAGCATTAATGAAGGCCACAAGAAAAGGTCAAGGCCATGCAATCATCCAACCCACGATGAGTGATGGCTTTGAAATAAAAGGTCAATTTTTACACATGGTGACTAATACATGTCAATTCGGTGGAGCCCCAAATGAGGATGCTAACGAGCATCTTCGTAAGTTTGTAAGCATTTGCAAGCTTTTCAAAATCAAAGATGTCACCGATGAAGTTGCATGTTTAAAAATCTTTCCATGGTCCTTAAAAGATGATGCAAGAGATTGGCTAGACTCATTACCAGAAGGTTATATTGAAAACTGGAATGATAAGATGGATAAGTTTTTGTCAGAATTCTTTCCTGCTTCAAAAGCAGCAAAATTGCAAAGTGATATAAATCACTTTATGCAAAAGCCTAATGAAACTCTTTATGAAGCTTGGACCCGATTCAACAAAATGCTTAGGGTATGTCCTCAACACGGGTTGAATACATTCCAAAAGGTCCAAATATTCTATAAAGGAGTCAATGTGACAACTAGAAAAGATATAGATGTTGCAGCCGGAGGTTCGATCATGAAGAAAACACCTGAAGACGCTCACACAATCATTGCTGATTTAGCTTCCCATTCCCATAATTGGCATCAAGAAATAGAATTCTCTAGATCATCAAATGTTGCTAGTATTGAAAGCAATGATGAAATTGCTTCTTTAAAAGTTCAAATAGCAAATCAAGCAAGGCAAATCGAGAAAGTAACCAAGGAAATGCATGCTATCAGAGTAGGATGTGAACTATGCCAAGGTCCCCATCTTACTAGAGATTGTGATCAAAGTACAATGGAAGAGCAAGCAAATTTCTTAGGTTACTTACGAAAAGGTGAAATGAACTTCAGTGATTTTCCAGCTATAGAAGCAAACAACCGAAAATATCCTCCTATAAACAGCTATCAAGTAGGAGGACCTTCAGGATCAAATAATAATAACTATCAAAATAATAATAACTATCAAGGAGGAAATCCAGGTTACCAAAATAACCGGAATTTCCCAAATCAAAATCAAAGAAATCCGCCACCAGGTTATAATAACCGAAATCAACCTCAATGAAATTATCAAAATAATTTCCAACACAATCAACCACAACCACTAGCATTTAATCAACCACAACCATTAGCAATTATGCAACCTCAACCTGAGAGGAAATCTGGTTTAGAAGATCTCTTAAGAGATTTTATGGTTAAGCACGAGCAAAATGCAGAGCTCCAAACTCAGCAAATCCGAAATCAACAAGCCACAATACAAAACTTAGAAAGGGATGTTGGAAGGATATCACAGTTACTATCAGAGAGACCACCAGGTACTCTCCCCTCAAATACTCAAGTGAATCCCAACAACCCCCAAACAAGGAACGAGCATGTAAATGCTATAACTACTAGAAGTGGTTTAACTACTAAACCGGAGACTCTTAAGTCCCCGGAAGTTCCTTTATCTCCTTCTGTTTTACAAATACCGGTTGATGAAAATGAGCAAGTTGATAAAGAACAAGAGAAAGATGATCCACCTGAGGTCATACCAAAGAAAAGTGAAGAACCACCAGTAAAGGTGCATAAGGAACCTATTCCTTACCCAAAAGCATTAAAGAAAGACAGACTCGCAAGGCGGTATGAGAAATTTGCGGACATGATTAAGCAAATTAGCATTAACATGCCACTCGCGGAGGTTCTTAGGGATATGCCCAATTACGGGAAGTTTTTAAAGGATCTCATATCCTCGAAGGGTAAATACCACGACGTTTCTGCCACATTCCTCCATGAGGAATGTTCGGCCATCTTAAAGAAACAAAATGTACCTCCAAAATTAGGAGACCCTGGTAGTTTTATCATACCATGTATGATGGGTGATTCGGTAGTGTACGATGCACTAGCCGACCTAGGTGCAAGTGTTAACTTAATGCCTTACTCGTTATATTTAAAACTTGACTTAGGAGACTTAAAACCAACCCGGATGGGTATTCGATTAGCAAACCAATCATTTGATACTCCCATAGGTATAGCCGAGGATATACTTGTAAAAGTTGGCTCACTTATCTTTCCCGTCGACTTTGTTATTCTAGAAATGCAAGAGGACACAAAAGTTCCTATCATTTTAGGACGTCCTTTCCTAAACACTGCAGATGCTATCATTAATGTCCAAAAAGAACAATTGAGTCTAGGTGTGGGAAACGAGAGAATAATTTGTCACATTGACAAAGCCATGAAAAGACCCACTTCTACCGATGACTCTTGTTTTCAAATTGATGTTATAGATCTTTGTGTCGAGAATGAATTGAAGGAGCTACTTGAAATTGATATCCCGGGGTTAGCCCCGGTAAGTGAGAATGAATACTTCAATATTGATAAAGATTTTGATGAGTTGATGAAGGTGGTCACGGATGACGAGACCATAATAGAAGAAATTCCCATGGAAGAGGAATCGTTTGAGGAAATCAAAAATGAAGATAGATTTCGTATAAAAAATTCCTTAGAAGAACCACCCATACTAGAGCTTAAAGAGCTACCCAAACACTTAGAGTATGCTTATCTCGAAGGTACATCTAAATTACCAGTAATTATTGCTTCACATCTTTCAGATAATGAGAAGGATAAGCTAATTTCTATATTAAAAACCCATAAAAAGGCTATAGCCTGGAAAACAACCGACATTCCGGGAATAAACCCGTCTTATTGTACACATAAAATTCTCCTTGAGAATGACTACAAACCCGTAGTATAAAGACAACGCAGGATAAATCCCAACATGAAAGAGGTTGTTAAAAAGGAGGTCGTCAAGCTTCTTGACGCCGGGTTAATCTACCCCATCTCCGATAGTCCATGGGTTAGTCCAGTACAAGTAGTACCCAAAAAGGGGGGTACAACCGTTATATTAAATGAAAAGGACGAACTCGTCCCAACTAGAACAGTTACCGACTGGAGAGTCTGTATTGATTACAGACGTCTAAATGATGCCACTAGAAAGGATCATTTCCCGTTACCTTTTATTGATCAAATGCTTGAACGATTAGCCGGAAAAGAATATTATTGCTTTTTAGACGGTTTCTCCGGTTACTTCCAAATTCCAATTGATCCCAACGACCAAGAAAAGACCACATTCACTTGTCCTTTCGGTACCTTTGCCTATCGCCGCATGCCGTTTGGTTTATGCAATGCACCCGGAACCTTTCAAAGGTGCATGATGGTAATCTTTGATGACATGGTAGAGGATTGTATGGAAGTCTTCATGGATGACTTTTCCGTATTTGGAGACTCCTTTGAATCGTGTCTTTTCAACCTTGAACGTATGCTTATCTGATGTGAGAAAGCAAACTTGGTCCTAAATTGGGAAAAATGCCACTTCATGGTGAAAGAGGGCATTGTACTTGGTCACAAAATATCTCGTGCGGGAATAGAGGTAGATAAAGCTAAAATTGAAGTTATCTCTAAGCTACCTAAACCATCAAATGTTAAAGCAATTAGAAGCTTTCTTGGTCACGCAGGATTCTATAGGCGATTTATCAAAGATTTTTCTAAAATCGCCCGCCCATTGACCAAACTTCTTGAAAAGGATGCTCCATTTGACTTCGATTCTAATTGCGAGAATGCATTCTCGATTCTAAAGTCAAAACTCACACAAGCTCCCATTATGGTATCTCCGGATTGGAGTATGCCATTTGAGCTAATGTGTGACGCAAGCGACTATGCTTTAGGTGCTGTTTTAGGACAACGTCCCGATAATCATTTTCTTCCGATTTATTATGCAAGTAAAACTCTAACAGGAGCCCAAATTAATTATACCACCACGGAAAAAGAACTCCTAGCGGTTGTTTATGCATTCGATAAATTTCGGTCATATTTGGTGTTGTCCAAGACCATTGTTTACACGGACCATTCGGCACTTAGGTATTTATTCTCGAAACTAGATGCAAAACATCGTCTCATACGTTGGATTCTTTTACTTCAAGAATTTGACATTGAGATACGTGACAAGAAAGAAGCTGAGAATCTAGCTGCCGATCATTTATCCCGACTTGAAAACCCCGAATTAGATAAACTTGATGATATAATAATCAAAGATACATTTCCTGACGAATCTCTAATGAGGATTGAAAAAGAATCTGAAATCCCATGGTTTGCCCATTTTGCAAACTATCTTGCTTCAGGCATTCTACAAAAAGGACTTGCTTATCAGCAAAAGAAGAAATTCTTTGCAGATTTGAAGTCATATTTCTGGGAATACCCAGACCTATTTCGTGTTGGTGCGGATCAAATAATTTGCCGTTGTGTGTACGGACAAGAAGCTCAACAAATTCTTGTGCATTGCCATCAAGGGCCAACCGGCGGTCATTTCAGACCAAACCACACTGCAAGAAAAATCCTTGAATCGGGCTTTTATTGGCCCACGATCTTTAAAGATGCCCATGATTTCGTTCGGACTTGTAACGCATGCCAACGAACGGGTAACATCACGAAAAAGGATGAGATGCCTCAAACCGGCATCCAAGTTTGTGAAATCTTTGACATTTGGGGAATCGATTTCATGGGACCCTTTCCAAGTTCACATAAGTGCAAGTACATACTAGTTGCCGTTGACTATGTATCCAAGTGGGCTGAAGCAAAAGCTTTGCCTACAAATGATGCTAGGGTGGTGGTAAACTTCTTGAAAAATCTCTTCTCACGCTTTGGAATCCCAAAAGCACTCATATCCGACCGAGGAACACATTTTACCAACAATCTTCTTGAAAAGGTGTTGAAGAAGTATGGCGTAACTCATCGTTTCTCTACTCCGTACCACCCGCAAACAAGTGGTCAAGTGGAGAACACGAATCGTGCCTTAAAACGCATACTTGAGAAGACGGTTAATAACAACCCTAAAATCTGGCAACGCAAGTTAGATGACGCGTTGTGGGCTTTTAGGACTGCGTATAAAACACCAATAGGTACCACACCATTTATGTAGCGACCCGACCAAATCGTCATAGACGGCGCCGCTACTTAGGTCCCGTTGCGTGGTCATAGTCCCTATATGAGACGCGTTTGACCAAAATTATGTCGCATTCATTTGAAACGTGCATGACTTGCAAAGTTTAGTTCACCAAACGGATCGACAACAAGTTTAAGTTTACAAAAGTAGTAAAGTACAAATGAAATATCTTGCGACATAATTAGTTTAAAATCACAGTTGCTATAAATAGCGTAAGTATGTAAACAACATGTTTGAATCCAAAGATGCTATCACTAGCGTATGCATGTATGCTTGACCTCAAGCAAGAAATCAAAGTGTGCGGAAGCATGTATCAAGTAGCCAAGTATGAACCTGAGAAACATATAGAAAACTGTCAACGAAAAATGTTGGTGAGATCATAAATGTATTTGTAAAAGTATATTTTGAACCACAATAGTTTGTATAGATGATTATCCAAATCGTATTTATTCCGAAGAATGTAGTTTGTATTGCGAGCACCCAATTACCAAAGCTTAACTGAATCTTCCCTCTGAATTTTGAATATAGTGTTAGAACATACACTATGCACGTTGAAATTATATTTCATCCACTAACGGTAGCGAAACGTCTGAATGAGGGTTCGTTAAACCCGTATGGCCACACAACATAATCACTCGCTTACACTTACACCCTGCAAGTGGAACTAATGATAATTGGATTGAGGACTTTTGTTCTAACTCGTCTGTATCTTTGTATTCGTATTTGTGTTCAAAGTATAAAAGTATGAAAAGTATATATGCATGTGAAATGTATATAAGTATGTAATGTATATGTTTCTCAGCCCACGATTTAAAAGAATAAAAGTTGTTGAAAAGGTGGGACTATGATCTCACCTCGAGTGCACGAGTATAAAGGTACTTCAACAAGTAAACGTGTGCATGAAAGTTGCTTAGCCTTGACCTAAACAAGTAAGTTATATCAATTAACCGGTTACGACACAAGGTCGGGTGAAATGTGTTCAATTAGTCCTATGGCTCGTTACGACTCGAATAGTATAGCATGTGAATCACGTTGTCAAGTTTCATGCAAGAATCAAGTATAAAAACATGTTAGAACGATTGTAATAAAGTTTGAGTTGACATTTCAAAACCTTACCATTAGAAAGGAAATCTTATTACGTTTCCAACGATATTTGATTCATCGAAAACGGAGTTACGGTCAAAAAGTAATGGCCAAAACAAGTTTGCTGAAGTTCGGATGAAACAGGCAATTGTCACGGCGCGACAAATTGCTCCGCGGCGCGACAAATGCCTATGTTGAAGGTCAGAAAGCTTGAAAAACATGTTCTAAAATCACCCTTTGGGCCACGGCGCGACAAATTGCTCCGCGGCGCGACAATGGCCGTGGCCTGGTCCCTGGCCTGTTTCACTTGTTCAAGGCTTGGTAAAATTTCAAACAAACGCAAAACTCACACCGTAAACAATTAGAAAGCGTATCTTATACCGTTGGAAAGCTCTTTTGACAAGGAACACAACTAAACATGTTTCATCAAACAAAAACAACATTTTCCATAACCGATTTCTCGTCAAGTGATCGTTTAAAAGTCCATTTTCAAAGTTTCAAGTTCATCAATTGCATTTTAAGTTTCGGGAATCCAATTTACACATACGATATGCCGTTTCGAAGGTAATTAAGCATACATTACAACTAATCACTAACAATTAACATTCCATGGCATTCAAGCATCAAAAGTTCATGTCAAGGACTATCAAACCCTAGTCAAACATCACAAAATCAATATTCATGTTTTTGAAGTTTTCTTAATCAACCTACGCATCAAAACGAAGCTAGTGATACTAGTAACACAATTAAAACATGCACTTTAACAATCTAACAACATTAACTCATCCAAAATCAAGGATTAAGCAAACCCATTTCAAGTTCATGCTAGTTACTCCAAAAACAACAAATCGAGCAAACCAAACATATATTCATGTTAGACTTGAGCCATAGACACTAACTAACACCATTTCAAATCAAAAACACGAATTTAGAGAAATCTAGAGTTTTAGAAATGTTACCCAAACGAGATGAAGTTGGTATCAAATTGTAGAGGATGAAGAGAGGATTCCAAATATGTAATTTGTTTTGTTGTAAGCCTCCTAGATCGAATTTAGATGATGAATGATTGAATTGGGTGTTGTGTGTGTGTGTTCTTGCTAGAGAGAAAGAGAGAGAGATGGAGGGATTGAATGGTGGTGATTGGGGTGGACTAGTTGACCTAGTCAACTAGTTTGCCCCGTGTCAATTTTAGTCCCTCGAGTTTAGAAGCGGGTGC
The DNA here is from genome assembly GCF_046630445.1 of Rutidosis leptorrhynchoides. Lineage (NCBI taxonomy): Eukaryota > Viridiplantae > Streptophyta > Magnoliopsida > Asterales > Asteraceae > Rutidosis > Rutidosis leptorrhynchoides. The sequence continues at coordinate 157,071,357 of NC_092334.1, forward strand.
GGGATTTAACCAAACGAATATTTTAAAAAAGCTCGAGTAGACGAGTGATGTTATAATTAAATAACGAGAAGATTATAAACGTTAGTCAACGGAAATTGGGAATTTAAATGGCGAAAGATATTATTTAAAAAAAAAGACGGTGTTAAAAATAAATTTAACGGAAAAACGCGGGATGTTACATTATCCACACCTCAAAAGAAATTTCGTCCCGAAATTTAGTTGGAAGTAGTAGTTGTTGAATCTTCCTCGAGATTTTGTGTTGCCAATTCTACGAATGAGGGAGAAGTACGTTCTAGGGTATTTCAACGAATTTTGACTGTCGGGATCATATGTTGTTTTAAGGTTTGGCTTCACGATTTATGGTTTCAACCGGTCCTCCTAGGAAGTGAGGGTTATCGTCGATAGTGAGTTCATCAAAGGAGATAACAAGTTCTCGTTTCGCAAAACACGTCTTTGAGTTGATACATCGAATGTAGGATAAACGGAGACCCAAAATGAGTCGGAAAAGTCTAAACGGCTAGCGACGGGTCCAAAACACCCCAAGAATTTAAAGGATCAAAATATCGCGGATTTAGCTTCCTACGTTTCCCGAAACGGATTGCACCTTTCCAAGGTGCGACTCTTAACGTGACACAGTTTCCCACGTGGAATTTGAAATGTTTACGTCTAACATCGGCGTAACTCTTGGTGATTACGAGTCGCGTAGGGTTTTACCTGAATATGAATAAATTTTCTCGGTTGTTCATGAATAACCTCGGCCCCGGTGAATTGATCATTGTTTACTTTGTTCGACAAAAGAGAATGACGTTTCCGGTCACATGTGGTTTCAAAAGGAGTGACGTTAAAACTCGAATGAAAATCATTGTAGTACGAGGATTCGGTTTAAGGAAAATACTTTTCTCAAGTAAGTTTGAAGTTGGTAATACAAACTTGTATTATGGTTTCCAAGGTTTAAATCGCATGTTTGTTCGGTCCGTCGGGTTGTGGATGGTACGCGGTACTCATGTCTAAACGCGGTCCCGAGGCTTTTTGTAAGTCTAGAAATGAAACGAGGATCTCGATCCGAAACGAGGTACATTTCCTTAAGGCATATCGAACAAGTTTGCTAGGAATGGAAAACGTTAGCTAGGAAAAGTTTCTCAAGAAAATTCGCGTCGCGGAAGATTCATCGGTTTCCAAAAACGTTCGTCGGAACTATTCACCCTCGAGGTGAATACTAGTATTACGTGGAGAGTCCCTCCCTCCATTGAAAGTTTAAAATAAAGATTTCCTGAACCGGAATTACGAGGGTGATGCAAGAGAAGTTTCCGCCCCGATGTAAGCATAACGAGTAAATTGTAGTTAATCAATAAGACTGTGCGAGGACGAGATAGTATACACGTGTAACATACGGTTGAAGTCGAGAGGAATCGGTAATTCATTCGGAAGCATAAGTATAGTTTGACAAAAGTCGAAGGGGTGTCCCCGGTATGGCTGTTATCAATATTCTCGGAGTTTTCGGATGTCCAAACATGAAAGGATGAAGTCATGTACATGGCACATGGTGGTGTTTAGGTTGATCGAGTCTAACCACCATCACGCGTCACTAGAACTTTGGTATGTCTTACCGTAATATAACTACGTTGATCGAGTGTAGTTATATTATGCTAACTCATACCTCCATTCCCACATCACTCCATAGATTCAAGTTCGTGTCATCGCGAAAATCTAAAATAAACAAAATGTAACGACGTCTCAAACGTGACTCGTATTAAATCGAAAGAATTTCTGCAACTCTAAGGAAGCGTTCCCCGAGGGAAGTGTATAAATGATTGTTCACGTCAATGCGGTTCGAGTCAGACAATAATGTATTTAGATATGAAAAGAGTAACGAGTCATGATAACAAGTAGTACGCAACCGTAGTGATAAACAGTGATGACGATACTCATCTAGAGTGGTGGTGGTAACTTTACAACACTTGTGGATAGTAAGCTGAGACGGGGTGGATAACAACCAAGGAGTCAGAATTCCCGAACTAGAGTGACTAACGAAGTCGTGGTCATCCGTACGCGTATGAACCTTGAATTCACGTGTGTTACCAAAAAGTGGCGGAATACGAGTTCGTATGATGAAGGTTGGGTACCATTAAAAAGTTTGATTAAGAATGATTCAAGTATAATGCACAAGTAGTCAAGTAAGTGCTATCTATAGCAAATGTATGTCAGAATGCAATGGCTAACTATCCGGTTGTAGTCTAGATTCACTAATGCGTCCTAACGACTCTGTCAGACACACTAATGCACATCCTAGTTCCCTACAACCAACGCTCTGATACCATCTGTAGCGACCCGACCAAATCGTCATAGACGGCGCCGCTACTTAGGTCCCGTTGCGTGGTCATAGTCCCTATATGAGACGCGTTTGACCAAAATTATGTCGCATTCATTTGAAACGTGCATGACTTGCAAAGTTTAGTTCACCAAACGGATCGACAACAAGTTTAAGTTTACAAAAGTAGTAAAGTACAAATGAAATATCTTGCGACATAATTAGTTTAAAATCACAGTTGCTATAAATAGCGTAAGTATGTAAACAACATGTTTGAATCCAAAGATGCTATCACTAGCGTATGCATGTATGCTTGACCTCAAGCAAGAAATCAAAGTGTGCGGAAGCATGTATCAAGTAGCCAAGTATGAACCTGAGAAACATATAGAAAACTGTCAACGAAAAATGTTGGTGAGATCATAAATGTATTTGTAAAAGTATATTTTGAACCACAATAGTTTGTATAGATGATTATCCAAATCGTATTTATTCCGAAGAATGTAGTTTGTATTGCGAGCACCCAATTACCAAAGCTTAACTGAATCTTCCCTCTGAATTTTGAATATAGTGTTAGAACATACACTATGCACGTTGAAATTATATTTCATCCACTAACGGTAGCGAACCGTCTGAATGAGGGTTCGTTAAACCCGTATGGCCACACAACATAATCACTCGCTTACACTTACACCCTGCAAGTGGAACTAATGATAATTGGATTGAGGACTTTTGTTCTAACTCGTCTGTATCTTTGTATTCGTATTTGTGTTCAAAGTATAAAAGTATGAAAAGTATATATGCATGTGAAATGTATATAAGTATGTAATGTATATGTTTCTCAGCCCACGATTTAAAAGAATAAAAGTTGTTGAAAAGGTGGGACTATGATCTCACCTCGAGTGCACGAGTATAAAGGTACTTCAACAAGTAAACGTGTGCATGAAAGTTGCTTAGCCTTGACCTAAACAAGTAAGTTATATCAATTAACCGGTTACGACACAAGGTCGGGTGAAATGTGTTCAATTAGTCCTATGGCTCGTTACGACTCGAATAGTATAGCATGTGAATCACGTTGTCAAGTTTCATGCAAGAATCAAGTATAAAAACATGTTAGAACGATTGTAATAAAGTTTGAGTTGACATTTCAAAACCTTACCATTAGAAAGGAAATCTTATTACGTTTCCAACGATATTTGATTCATCGAAAACGGAGTTACGGTCAAAAAGTAATGGCCAAAACAAGTTTGCTGAAGTTCGGATGAAACAGGCAATTGTCACGGCGCGACAAATTGCTCCGCGGCGCGACAAATGCCTATGTTGAAGGTCAGAAAGCTTGAAAAACATGTTCTAAAATCACCCTTTGGGCCACGGCGCGACAAATTGCTCCGCGGCGCGACAATGGCCGTGGCCTGGTCCCTGGCCTGTTTCACTTGTTCAAGGCTTGGTAAAATTTCAAACAAACGCAAAACTCACACCGTAAACAATTAGAAAGCGTATCTTATACCGTTGGAAAGCTCTTTTGACAAGGAACACAACTAAACATGTTTCATCAAACAAAAACAACATTTTCCATAACCGATTTCTCGTCAAGTGATCGTTTAAAAGTCCATTTTCAAAGTTTCAAGTTCATCAATTGCATTTTAAGTTTCGGGAATCCAATTTACACATACGATATGCCGTTTCGAAGGTAATTAAGCATACATTACAACTAATCACTAACAATTAACATTCCATGGCATTCAAGCATCAAAAGTTCATGTCAATGACTATCAAACCCTAGTCAAACATCACAAAATCAATATTCATGTTTTTGAAGTTTTCTTAATCAACCTACGCATCAAAACGAAGCTAGTGATACTAGTAACACAATTAAAACATGCACTTTAACAATCTAACAACATTAACTCATCCAAAATCAAGGATTAATCAAACCCATTTCAAGTTCATGCTAGTTACTCCAAAAACAACAAATCGAGCAAACCAAACATATATTCATGTTAGACTTGAGCCATAGACACTAACTAACACCATTTCAAATCAAAAACACGAATTTAGAGAAATCTAGAGTTTTAGAAATGTTACCCAAACGAGATGAAGTTGGTATCAAATTGTAGAGGATGAAGAGAGGATTCCAAATATGTAATTTGTTTTGTTGTAAGCCTCCTAGATCGAATTTAGATGATGAATGATTGAATTGGGTGTTGTGTGTGTGTGTTCTTGCTAGAGAGAAAGAGAGAGAGATGGAGGGATTGAATGGTGGTGATTGGGGTGGACTAGTTGACCTAGTCAACTAGTTTGCCCCGTGTCAATTTTAGTCCCTCGAGTTTAGAAGCGGGTGCGGGATTTAACCAAACGAATATTTTAAAAACGCTCGAGTAGACGAGTGATGTTATAATTAAATAACGAGAAGATTATAAACGTTAGTCAACGGAAATTGGGAATTTAAATGGCGAAAGATATTATTTAAAAAAAAAGACGGTGTTAAAAATAAATTTAACGGAAAAACGCGGGATGTTACATTATCCACACCTCAAAAGAAATTTCGTCCCGAAATTTAGTTGGAAGTAGTAGTTGTTGAATCTTCCTCGAGATTTTGTGTTGCCAATTCTACGAATGAGGGAGAAGTACGTTCTAGGGTATTTCAACGAATTTTGACTGTCGGGATCATATGTTGTTTTAAGGTTTGGCTTCACGATTTATGGTTTCAACCGGTCCTCCTAGGAAGTGAGGGTTATCGTCGATAGTGAGTTCATCAAAGGAGATAACAAGTTCTCGTTTCGCAAAACACGTCTTTGAGTTGATACATCGAATGTAGGATAAACGGAGACCCAAAATGAGTCGGAAAAGTCTAAACGGCTAGCGACGGGTCCAAAACACCCCAAGAATTTAAAGGATCAAAATATCGCGGATTTAGCTTCCTACGTTTCCCGAAACGGATTGCACCTTTCCAAGGTGCGACTCTTAACGTGACACAGTTTCCCACGTGGAATTTGAAATGTTTACGTCTAACATCGGCGTAACTCTTGGTGATTACGAGTCGCGTAGGGTTTTACCTGAATATGAATAAATTTTCTCGGTTGTTCATGAATAACCTCGGCCCCGGTGAATTGATCATTGTTTACTTTGTTCGACAAAAGAGAATGACGTTTCCGGTCACATGTGGTTTCAAAAGGAGTGACGTTAAAACTCGAATGAAAATCATTGTAGTACGAGGATTCGGTTTAAGGAAAATACTTTTCTCAAGTAAGTTTGAAGTTGGTAATACAAACTTGTATTATGGTTTCCAAGGTTTAAATCGCATGTTTGTTCGGTCCGTCGGGTTGTGGATGGTACGCGGTACTCATGTCTAAACGCGGTCCCGAGGCTTTTTGTAAGTCTAGAAATGAAACGAGGATCTCGATCCGAAACGAGGTACATTTCCTTAAGGCATATCGAACAAGTTTGCTAGGAATGGAAAACGTTAGCTAGGAAAAGTTTCTCAAGAAAATTCGCGTCGCGGAAGATTCATCGGTTTCCAAAAACGTTCGTCGGAACTATTCACCCTCGAGGTGAATACTAGTATTACGTGGAGAGTCCCTCCCTCCATTGAAAGTTTAAAATAAAGATTTCCTGAACCGGAATTACGAGGGTGATGCAAGAGAAGTTTCCGCCCCGATGTAAGCATAACGAGTAAATTGTAGTTAATCAATAAGACTGTGCGAGGACGAGATAGTATACACGTGTAACATACGGTTGAAGTCGAGAGGAATCGGTAATTCATTCGGAAGCATAAGTATAGTTTGACAAAAGTCGAAGGGGTGTCCCCGGTATGGCTTGCTATTCAAAGAAACGACGATAAAACGATAGTTTTAACCAAATTTATATCAAGAAACGTTTATCCGAATGAAAGTACAAGATAATTGAAGAAAAGAGTTCAAATGGAAAGTGCCAAGTCAATTTAACGTCAACACGGGATCAACATAGAACAAACGAAAAAGAAAAATAAAGAAAACTGCCATTATCTCTTACGCGAATCGTGTAGGATTACACGAAACGCGTAGTAATTTGTTCTTACACGAATCGTGTAGCCTCTACACGAAACGCGTAATATTAGGCCGAGTTTAATCATTAGCCAGAAATGGGGCGGCTGCTTTTGGAGTTTTAAAACAATTCTTTTCTCAATGTGTTACAGCAAGGAACCAATTAAAACTTTACCTACTACTTCAAAGATACATGTTAAATACGGAGTAGCAGTCAGTGTACAAAAAAATATTAGACAACAACACATACAACAATTACTATAGTTAAATATATTGTCATTTTATTACTCTGTAAAATTAGTTTCAATTATTTAGGGGGTATTGTTCGTGATTAAGGGTGTTATTGTACGCGTGAAAGGGGTGTTATTATTGTAATTTTCCTACCGTTTGAAGTTAATGAAAGTGAAGATATTTTAGTAAGTTTACTCTGTTAAAATTAGCGTTGTTATTATGTTTGCATATCTATATTTTTATGTTTACCCTAGTGTAATGAATAGCTAAATTTCCCTAGTGTTTGCTTAAATGTAGAGCCCCTAGTGAAATGGATTGTTACCATTTGTAAAAGTTAAAAATGTAACTTTAGTATTTTTAATATTGAGCCTAGTTAAAAGAACCATTTTTATGTAATTAGGTATTTAACCCTTGCCACTTAATTTATTAAATTCAAATAACGAAAGTTGTTTTTATTTACATAAATTAAGCTTCAACATTAAAAATGATCTAGACGAATTTATGGATAAGTTATTAACACCAATTTAGAAATAAACTTCGGTGGTTTGGGTAATATCAATAATTATATGACAGTGAAATTGTAAAAAGGGAAACCGTTACGATTTGGGTATTGGCGAAAGTCAAAACTAGGCTAGGTCTCAATTTAAATACTTAAGGAATAGTAGCTATCTAAAAAGAATCCGATGAAAATTAGATTTTATTTAGTTAGTCTTAACCTTATATTTATTCGAAAGAAAAATATAAAGTTTATTACTAAAACATTTTAAATAGGGCTTAAATTCAAAACAATCCATGGACCTAGAGGTGACACATTTAAGTAAACACTCCCTTTTATCCCATTATTATTTCTTGTAAACATATTATTATCATTATTTACGAATTATTATTTTAAAATATAAAAACAATACATAAAAACATTTAAATCCGTAACAGACTGGTTGTCACATCGTATAAGTCATACGCGAATCGTGTATGGTATACGCGAAACGCGTATGCCTGTAAATCAAACTGTACGATCAGAATCACACAATTCGCGTAGGTTTTAAATTATACGCGATACGCGTATAAATACGCGAAACGCGTATGTACAAGACACGGCTACAGTACCAGTAGGGTTAAAATTAGGGTTTTAATTATTTAATTAGTTTAAAATTAGGGTTTTAGTTATTTTACTATTATATTTAGGTTATTACTTATATTAGTTCTTATAAAATACTTTAATACATGTTAAATCCTAATAATTAGTGTTAATTATAATACTTTATAATTAGAAATTAGTTTACAATTAGTTAATCATTTTAATTCTTTTTAATTTGTATTAATCTTTTTAAAACTTGTCATTTAGTTAATTTAAATAAGTTTATATTATAATTACTCAAAACAAAATTCTAAACATATAGTTTTATTAAAAAATTACTATTTTACTAATTACCATCTAGTAATATAATTAATGCATCATAATTAGCATAATTTCATTTAGTTCCTTTTTAAGTTATTTATTGTAATCTTGTAATTTTATTTATGAAGTAAATTAGTTAAGATTATTTTCTGTTACTGTTATATTATAAATTCCTAATCCAAAACCCCCTTTAATTAAGTTTGACATCAAAGACTATTAAAAACCATTAAACACTCCATCTCCCTGTGGAACGAATCGGATTTACCGACAAACTACACTACACGGATAGGACTAGTTGCCTATATATGTGTGAAATCAACCTGAATTCAATAAAATACCACATATACAATAAATCAATTCGTGTAACAAAACAACTCAAATCCGTTCATAAATAAAGGTTACGATTCGCAACATCAATAGCCATAGCAATAATCAAGCAAAATTTAACAATAACAAGCTCTAAATTCGGATTAAAGCTAAACAAATAAATAATGAAAAATTTGAAGAACAAGTGGTAAAATGGGTTTAGGACCCTTACCAATCTCGGTATGTTGAAAGGTGGAAGAATTGGGGAAGATTTGAAGTGTTAATTTAGTTTTTGGGTGTTATTTTTGGGGTTTTTTGCTCCTTCCTCTCGTTCACAGCAAACAAACAAAAAATAAGAGAGTGTGAAGGTGAAGCTGCTGGTCGACTGATATCCTCTCTGGTTTTACACTTTACGCATTTCGCGTAGCATTACTCGTTACGCGTAGCTTTTAATTCTACGCGTTCCGTGTGGATTGTCACACTTTTCGCGTAAGCTTTAGGTCCCTTTTTTTTCAACTTTATAAGTAATTAAAATTTTAAAATATCTTTTATAAATTTATATTTGTTGTTACGGAAATTTCGGTTTGTTATACCTAGTCTTTATCCGTTTATAAATTTTCAAATCAATTTATAAAATTTAATTTATTAAAAGTTAAAGTTTTTAAAATTTTACGAAAACAAAAATAAAACAAAACATTCTATTTATTTATTTATTTATTTTTATTATATATTTTTTTTCAACTTTATAAGTACTTAAATTTCAAAATATCAATTTTAAATTTATATTTGTTGTAACGGAAATTTCGGTTGGTATACCTAGTCTTTATCCGTTTATAAATTTTAAATTTCAATTTATAAAATTTAATACTTTAAAAGTTAAAGTTTTTAATATTTTACGAAAACAACTTAAAAACAAAACACTCTATTTTTTTTGTTTTCTAAATTTTCCACTTTTTAATTAAAAGATTAACGCTTTAAAAATTTAGAACAAGTACATGAAAAATAAAAATTACGTGAATTTAAAATACACTCTATTTTTTATATATATAATTATATACTTTCGAACCAACTAATTTTCAAACTTAAAACTTTGTTTCCTATCAACTAGGTAGAGACAATCTCGGTTGTTACACCTATCATTACCCACGACAAAAGTTTACAAGTTATATATCTTTACGGTTATTGATAAAAAAGTATATTTTTAGTAGTTTTAATTTTTCTTTTGTTTTTGTGGTTTACTATTTAAAAGATATATTATGAATCCAACAATTAATTTCGTGCCATTTGAAGAACGACAATTCAGTTGTTACACTTAGCATTATCGTTTTCAATGAAAACAGGTTAAACTCAAGGTTTATCAATTTTAAATGGTAGACCTTTTTAATAAAAACACAACAAATAAATACAAACTAAACACATCAAAACATAAACACACAAAAATTCACAAATACACAAAATTGCACAAAAACATAATTGGCGAGAAAAAGAATTAGATTGTGAAACCGCGTCGACTTGCCTCATAGTGGAGTCGTACCATTTCGCCCCCCATGGCTTCGTAGGCGTAACCTCGTTGGTTTAAGAGGTTTTCCTTTGAACATTTAAAAGGCCCTTCTCGGCATAAGGTTACGTACTCGTAATTAGAGTCCGTCTGGTTCTTTGGGCAATTTCCGTAATGAGCAGGTTTTCCACATTTTACACACTTGCCCAAATGACGCGCTCGACGTTTCTTAGCTGATTTTGATTTTCCTTTGGCATAATTTTTCTCGTTAAGTTTTTGCCTTATTTCTTTACTCGCCTGATCGCATCTATTCTTCATATCTAATACCACATCCCTTGGTAAAATTTTATCGCACATCAAAAGGAAATGGTTGTAGACATATTGATTGCGCATCTTGAAAATAAACAATAAATAAAAACGAAAAGAAAAAAAATAAAAAGGTAGAATGGAGGGAGAAGACTAGTTCTTTAGTGTCTGCTAGGAAAAGACCGAACAAACCCCACTCTTAAAGATGAAAATAAAGTTCGAGAATGGAGTTGAAAAACCTTAAAGTTACCCTGAATTTACTTGTCCTTAAGGTAGAAGGTGATCTCGTATCTTTTCGTAGTATTGATCCCTTCAAAGTATAATTTGAGTCGATGATCGTTCACCTTGAAAGTTCCACCGTCTTTGCTATATAATTCTGCATATCCAGACGGAAAAACTTGTTTTATTATATATGGCCCAGTCCATCAGGAATTAAGTTTCCCAGGTGAAAACTTAAAATGTGATTGGAATACTAATACTTTATCCCCTTGTTCAAATTCTTTCTTTTCTTTTAACCGTGCATCGTGCCATCTTTTAGTTTTCTCCTTGTATGTTTTAGAGTTTTCATACGCTTGTAGTCTTAATTCATCTAATTCATTCAGTTGCAAGAATCGGTTTTCTCCGGCTTTCATAAGGTCGGTATTACATTCTCTCAGAGCCCAATATGTCTTGTGTTCAACTTCGACAGGTAAATGACACGCCTTACCATAAATTAATCGGAAAGGTGTAGTACCGATGGGCGTTTTGAATGCAGTTCTAAATGCCCAAAGTGCATCATCTAGCTTTCGATGCCAGATTTTTGGATTATTTTTAACCGTTCTTTCTAAAATTCGTTTAAGACCTCTGTTTGTGTTTTCAACTTGGCCACTCGTTTGAGGGTGGTAAGAAGTTGAAAAACGATGATTAACTCCGTACTTTTTAAGCACTTTCTCGAGTAGTTGATTTGTAAAATGAGTTCCACGATCACTGATTAATGCTTTTGGAATTCCAAAACGCGAGAAAAGATTTTTAAGAAAGCTGACAACAACTCGAGCATCGTTAGTGGGTAGGGCTTTTGCTTCAGCCCATTTAGAAACGTAATCGACTGCCACGAGAATGTATTTGCATTTGTTAGAAGCGGGAAATGGACCCATGAAGTCAATACCCCAAATGTCGAATACTTCTCATACTAGGATGCTTTGTTATGGCATTTCATCTCTCTTGGAGATATTTCCAGATCTTTGACAAGCATCACAAGTTTTTACCATATTGTATGCATCTTTAAAAATTGTAGGCCAGTAAAAACCTGAGTCAAAAATCTTTTTGGCTGTATAGCTTGGTCCGAAATGTCCACCAGCCGGTCCTTCATGACAGTGCTCTAGAATTTGTTGCGCTTCTTTGCCGTATACACATCGACGAATAACTTGGTCAGCCCTATACGAAAGAGGTTAGGGCTTTCCCAGAAGTAAAACTTCAGATCAGCAAAGAATTTCTTCTTTTGCTGATAAGTTTGATTTTTAACAAGAATTACTGCGGCTAGATAATTAGCATAGCCCGCAAACAATGGAATTTCTTGTTCTGTTTCAATTCTCATAAGGAACTCGTCCGGAAAAGTATCGTGAATAACAGATTCGTCGAGTGTTTCTAAGTTAGGATTTTCAAGACGGGATAAGTGATATGCAGCGAGATTTTCAGCTCCTTTTTTATCCTTAATTTCAATGTCGAATTCTTGTAGGAGAAGAATCCAACGAATTAGTCTAGGTTTAGCATCTTGCTTTTTGAATAAGTACTTTAGGGCTGAATGATCAGTATAAACAATTGTTTTAGATAACATTAAGTAAGATCTAAACTTATCGAAAGCAAAAACTACTGCAAGAAGCTCCTTCTCAGTAGTTGTGTAATTCAACTGAGCTCCTGTAAGTGTTTTACTTGCGTAGTAGATTGGTTGAAATTTGTTATCTTGACGTTGACCTAAAACAGCTCCCATCGCGAAATCACTAGTATCACACATTAGCTCGAAAGGTTTGGACCAGTAGGGTGATACCATAATGGGTGCATTCGTAAGTTTATCTTTTAGAATGGAGAAAGCTTGTAAGCATTTGTTATTGAAATCGAATGTACTATCTTTCTCGAGAAGTTTAGTCATGGGTCTAGCGATTTTGGAAAAATCCTTTATGAATCGTCGATAGAATCCCGCATGACCTAAGAAACTACGAATTCCTTTAACGTTAGTTGGAGGAGGAAGCTTTGAGATTACATCGATCTTAGCTTTGTCTACTTCCATTCCATCTCGAGAAATCTTGTGTCCTAAAACAATGCCTTCCTTCACCATGAAGTGGCATTTTTCCCAATTTAAAACAAGATTTGATTCCTCACAACGAATTAACATTCGCTCGAGGTTTGAAAGGCATGAATCGAAGGAGTCTCCAAAAACAGAGAAATCATCCATAAAGACTTCCATACTTCCTTCTATCATGTCGTGAAATATTGCCATCATACACCTTTGAAAGGTGCCTGGCGCGTTGCATAATCCGAACGGCATTCGTCGGTATGCGAATGTACCAAATGGACAAGTAAAAGTTGTCTTGTCTTGGTCTTTTGGATCAATGGGAATTTGAAAATAACCGGAGAATCCATCAAGGAAACAATAGTACTCTTTTCCCGCTAAACGTTCTAGCATTTGGTCAATATAAGGAAGAGGGAAATGATCTTTCCTTGTGGCGTCGTTTAAACGACGGTAGTCTATACGGACTCTCCAGCCAGTGACTGTTCTTGTAGGAACGAGTTCATTTTTATCATTAAGAATAACAGTTGTACCCCCTTTCTTGGGTACCACTTGAACAGGACTAACCCATGGGCTATCGGATATAGGGTATATTAACTCGGCATCAAGTAACTTGATAACCTCCTTTTTGACAACTTCTTTCATGTTAGGGTTTAACCTTCGTTGTCTTTGTACCACGGGTTTAAAATCTTCTTCCATTAGAATCTTATGAGTACAATAAGCGGGGTTAATCCCTGGAATATCGATTGTTTTCCAAGCAATCGCTTTCTTGTGAGTTTTTAGAACGGTCATTAACCTACCCTTTTCGTCATCTGAGAGTTTTGATGAAATTATAACAGGTAATTGTGATGTACCTTGGAGATAAGCATACTCCAAATGTTTCGGGAGTTCTTTAAGTTCCAAGGTTGGTGGTTCTTCCAAGGAAGATTTTATTCGAAACCTGTTACCATCGGTAATTTCTTCAAAGGGTTCATCTTCTTTGGGAATTTCTTCCTCACAGCACTCTTCATCGATGACTACTTTCAACAATTCGTAAAGTTCAAGTTCTACATCGAATTCATCACTTTCACTCATTGGGGTGAAGTTCGAGGTGTCTATATTTAGTAATTCTTGCAATTCTTTTTCGACACAACAATCAACAATGTCTAACTTATAACATTCGTCATCGGAGGAGATAGGTTGTTTCATAGCTTTGTCTATGTTTAAGGTAACTCTATCTTCCCCTACACCTAGACTAAGCTTTTTATCTTTAACACGCACAATTGCGTCAGCGGTATTTAGAAATGGTCACCCTAGAATTAGGGGAACCTTGCTATCTTCTTCCATTTCAAGGACAACGAAGTCGGCAGGAAAGATTAAATGATTGACTTTAACTGGTAGGTTTTCGGCAATACCAATAGGATAGTTAAAAGTTCTATCTACTAGGCGTATACACATCCTAGTTGGTTTTAGATCTCCTAGGTTTAGTTTTAAGTACAAGGAGTGTGGCATAAGATTGATACTTGCGCCTAAGTCAGCTAATGCATCGTACATTACTGAATCTCCCATCAGACACGAAATAATGAAACTACCAGGATCTCCAAGTTTTGGTGGCATCTTTTGCTTTTGTAAAATTGCTGAGCATTCCTCATTGAGGAATGTGGTTGAAACTTCTTCATATTTACCTTTATCGGCTATGAGATCCTTGATAAACCTTCCATAATTTGGCATACCCCTAAGAACTTCCGCGAGTGGCATGTTAATGCTAATTTTCCTGATCATATCTGCAAATCTCTGATATTGGCTCGCGAGTTTGTCTTTATTTAATGCCTTTGGTTATGGAATAGGTGCCTTGTGCACCTTCACTGGTGGTTTTTCACCATTCTTTGATATGATCTCAGGTGGATCATTTTTCTCTTGTTCTTTCTCAACATGCTCATCTATATCAACAGGTTCTTGTAAACTAGAAGAAGACAAAGGAACTTCTGAGGTCTTACTAGTTTCTGGGTTAACAGTTAAACCACTTTTAGTAGTTATAGCATTTACATGCTCATTCCTTGTTTGATTGTTGTTGGGATTCACTTGAGTATTTGAGGGGAGAGCGCCTGGTGGCCTCTCTGATAGTAACTGTGAGATCCTTCAAACATCTCTTTCTAAATTCTGAATCGTAGCTTGTTGATTTCGAATTTGTTGAGTTTGAATTTCCGCAGTTTGCTCGTGCTTAACCATAAAATCTCTTAAGAGATCTTCTAAACCGGATTTCTTTTCGGGTTGTGGTTGCATAAGTGCTTGTGGTTGTGGTTGATTGTGTTGGAAATTATGTTGATAAATTCGTTGAGGTTGATTTCGGTTGTTTAGGTTATTATAACCTGGTGGTGGATTTCTTTGATTTTGATTTTGAAAATTTCGGTTATTTTGGTAAACCGGATTTCCTCCTTGATAGTTATTATTATTTAAACCTGAAGGTCCTCCTACTTGGTAGTTGTTAATTGGAGGATATTTTCGGTTATTTACTTCTATCGCTGGAAAATCGTTGAAATTCATTTCACCTTTTCGCAAGTAACCTAGGAAATTTGCTTGCTCTTCCATCGCTGCTTGATCACAATCTCTGGTAAGATGGGGACCTTGGCATAGTTCACATCCTACCCTGATAGCATGCATTTCCTTGGTTACTTTCTCAATTTGTCTTGCTTGATTTGCCATTTGAACTTTTAAAGAAGCAATTTCATCATTGCTTTCGATATTAGCAACGGTTGATGATCTAGAGAATTCTATCTCTTGATGCCAATTATGAGAATGTGCTGCTATATCGGCAATGATAGTGTAAGCGTCTTCCGGTGTTTTCTTCATGATCGAACCTCCAGCTGCAACATCTATATCTTTTCTAGTAGCCACATTGACTCCTTTATAGAATATTTGGACTTTTTGGAATGTATTCAACCCGTGTTGAGGACATACCCTAAGCATTTTGTTGAATCGAGTCCAAGCTTCATAAAGAGTCTCATTAAGCTTTTGTTTGAAGTGATTTATATCACTTTGCAATTTTGCTGCTTTTAAAGCAGGGAAGAATTCTGACAAAAACTTGTCCATCATATCATTCCAATCTTCGATATAACCTTCTGGTAACGAGTCTAACCAATCTCTTGCATCATCCTTTAGGGACCATGGAAAGATTTTCAAACATGCGACTTCATCGGAGACATCCTTGATTTTGAATAGCTTGCAAATGCTTACAAACTTACGAAGATGCTCGTTAGCATCCTCATTTGGAGCTCCACCGAATTGGCATGTATTAGTCACCATGTGAAGGAATTGACCTTTTATTTCAAACCCGTCAGTCATCGTAGGTTGAATAATTGTGTGGTCTTGACCTGTTCTTGTCGCTTTCATTAATGCTTCCATCGTTTGATTTGTAACAGCCATCTCTTTCTTCTTCCTTAATAACTGGCTCTATGATTGGTTGAATATCTGGTTCAGAGTTAGAATCTAATGAAAGTGATTCTAAATCCTCAGCGAGAGACTCTACTTCTTGAGCTCTTAAACGTTCGTGAAATTCTCTTTCGGGTTCAGGATATGGAGGAGTTAATTCAGTGTTTGAGGAACGTAAATTCATGCATTAATTTCTATTATGAATTCATAACACCAAAAGCTTTTCTAGTTTTGAATTCCTATAAAAGGATCGAATAACCTAAAGTTTATTAAATTTTTTTGAACAAAAACCGCTCCCCAGCAGCGGCGCCAAAAAGTTGATGCGTTGAAACAGTACCTTTATTTATGAACGGATTTGAATTGTTTTGTTACACGAATTGATTTATTGTATATGTGGTGTTTTAATGAATTCAGGTTGATTTCACACATATAGGCAACTAGTCCTATTCGCATAGTTTAGTTTTATAGGTAAATCCGGTTCGTTCCACAGGGAGACAGTGTTTAAATTATTTTTAATAGTCTTTGAAGTTAAACTTATTTAAAGGGGTTTTGGATTAGGAATTTATAATACTACATAATAATAATAAAATATAACTTAATCTTAACTTAATTATATTACTTATTAATTTATATGAATACATTATTTATAATTATTAACTTAAAAGTGAATTAATTGAAATTATACTAATTGTGATCTAAATAAGTTTATTACTAAATGATAATTAATAAAATAACAACTTTTAATAAAACTAATTGATTAGAATTTTGTTTTGAGCAATAAATTATAATACAAATTTATTTAAATTAACTGAATAATAAAAATGATTTATAGGAAATTATAATAATTAAACTAATTATAAATTAATTACTTTAGGATAATAATAAAAGATTTAATTTAAAACTTAGAATTCAAATAAAATTCGTAACAGTGGTATTTTTATACCTACGCATTTCGCGTAGATTTATACGCGTTCCGCGTATAATTTTGAAGGTACGCGTTTCGTGTGATGATCTACACGATCCGCGTATGTTATAAATGATGTGACAAATCAGTACTGTTTAAACTGAAATATAATGATGTATAATTTAATATTTTAGTTGTATAATAATACGTAAATGAATAATAATAATTATTTGCAATATATAAATGGGAGTGTTTACTTAAATGTGTCACCTCTAGATCCATGGATTGTTTTGAGTTTAAGACCTATTAAAATGTTTTAGTATAAAACTTTATATTTTTCTTTCGAATAAATATAAAGTTATGACTAACTAAATTCAATCTAATTTTCATCGGATCTTATTTTAGATAGTTACTATTCCCCAAGTATTTAAATTGAGACCCAACCCAGTTTTGACTTTCGCCAAAACCCAAATCATAACGGTTTCCCTTTTTACAATTTCACTATTATATGACTAGTGATATTACCCAAACCACCGAACTTTATTTCTAATTTAGTGTTAGTAAATTATTCATAAGTTTGTCTAGATCACTTTTAATGTTGAAGCTTAATTTATATAAATAAAAATAACTTTCGTTATTTTAATCTAGCAAATTAAGTGACAGGGGTTAAATATCCAAATACATAATAATGATTCTTTTAATTAGGCTCAATGTTAAAAATACTAAAGTTACATTTTAATTTTTACAAATGATAACAATCCATTTCACTAGGGGCTCTACATCTAAGCAAACACTAGGGAAATTAGTTACTCATTATGCTAGGGTAAACATAAAAATATAAATATACAAACATAATAATAACGATAAAAATTGATAACGATAATTTTAATAGGATATACTTACGAAAATCTTCACTCTCATTTACTTTAAACGGTAGAAAATTACAATAACAACACCCCTTGCACTCGTACAATAATACCCTTAATCACGAACAATACACCCTTAAATCTGAAACTATCCTAAAAATTGAACCTTGGACTGAAAGTAATACTGGTACTTGAAAATAAAATACAGTAGCTAAAAATAATTGAATGATGTAAATGTTGTTGTATATAATTTTGGAGCTGTGTACTCCTGACTACTATGTAAATTGTGTTTTTTCTGCTCTCTGTATTACTCCTGTATATGTACTGATTCTACTCCGTATTATATTTTTTTTTCTCTTCAAAGTAGTAGGTGAAGTTGGTTGTGTTCCTCTGTAAAGCTGTAAAAGTAATAATAATATACTCAAAAGCAACCGTCCCATTTGTAATTAGATCTGAATCTGGACTCAACAATACGCGTTTCGTGTAGAACACCACACGATCCGCGTAGGGCTAAAATACTACGCGTATCGCGTAGGTAAGTACGCGATACGCGTAAGAGTAAACGTCAGTTTTCTAATTTTTATTTTTTCGTTTGTTCTTTGTTCACCCCGTGTTGACGTATATCGACTTGGAACTTTCTTTTGAACTCTTTTTCTTCGATCATCTTGAACTTGCATTCGGGTAAACATTATCTTGATATATATTTGGTTTAAATCCGTCGTTTTATCGTTGTTTTATCGTCGTTTCTTCAAACTTCAAGCTCGTGTTTACTTTTGTCGTTTTTCTCGTGAATTATGCATTTGAATGTCTTCGTTTCGGTAAAAGCCGATGAAATATAAATGATATTGCGTCGAAATATATGTATGTTTAAAGCAATATCAACAACTGATCTATAATGATCAGTAGACCGATTAGTGAAGGTCATGAAGTCCATCTGCACGATTATCCAGAGATCGAACATGAATTCAGAAGAATGGTTTGGTTTCCTCTCATTTTGGTTGATGCGTTCTTTTTTTCTTCACCCGTGTATGAATTCTTTCCAACTTTGAATTCGTTGATGAACGAAGAGTGAAGTTTCGAATGTTTAAAAAGGCATACTCGTATACTCTAAAATAATTCAGTAAACCCAAGGACATTTAGTTGAAAACTAGAAATGTCACAAACGTAAGTCTCGATGAATTCATGTGTGGTAAAGGTGCAAACTTGACTAAAGTAACTTGAGTCTTGAGGTCTCTTATAGGTTCAGAGGTAAGCAGTAGAGTAGAATAGATTTGTGAATACCTAAATTGGAAAAACCGTATTTAAAAGGTACTCGAAAAGAAAGTCTCTTCATGTTCGTTCATCTTAGATAAAAGTTCTTGAAAATCATGTCATACACAAATAGATCGAGTATGAGCGTATTCGAATACTGGCGATATTCACCTAGTTTGCAAATGCCCATATGCGAACGATTTGCACATTGGGTGGCAAATTTGCAATACGATTTTTTGGACAAATATGTCATACAGATTTTTATTGACTAATTGGTTATTGCTTAATTTGGTTAATAACTCTTCAAATAAGACATATTACGAGTACAGTCCCTCATTATGAGTTTTGTCCATAAACTTTTTTTCTTATGTAGACATTTCTCTTGATTTATCAATCTTTTGTAGATAGTCGATGAGGTTTGACGGGTTAAAAAACACCATTAAATATCTCATGCTAGGCGTATGAGGAAGGAAAAGTTAAAATAACAAATATATCCTCATGTGTAACACATTTGATGGTACTATCGACCGCCATCGTATTGAACTGTGTATTTATATTTGCCAAATCATGAGGACTATCCAAATAAAAATTAGTTTAGAGACTGATCTCGTAGGATGCGTTTGGATGAGCTAGCTCGTAGTTGAAGCTAAAAGTTAGAGTTGGAGTTTGTAGTTGGAGTTTATTTTTCATGCTGTAAGTTTGAGCTTATTTTATTGTAATGGGAGTCCCAACGATTCTGTCTTGGACCCCGCCCAGGCCACCGCCCATCTAGGCGTCGATGGCAGCGGCTCGCCCAGGAGGCCGCTCAGGCCACCGTCCACCCTTTCGTACCTCGTTTAGTGCTTCTATGAAATATTTCAGGACGGAGTGTTTGGTGTATTTGTTGATTGAATTTCTTATTTATTAATTATAGTTGGAGCTTAAACCCATTTTCATGGTTGTTGTATAAGGTTTAGGTATATGTATATATGTATGTATCGTTGAAGATGAAGATAAAGGCAACAATATTTTTTTGAAATTGTATTTAATAGTGTGGTCCACCAAAATATGCTAGATGTACCGTTGAGTTTTTTGTTTGTGGTCAAGCTTTACTTTACAGAGTACATATTTATTTTATTTTATCTTTTTAATAATTAATCAAAACAAAATTTAAGTTTTAGATTAGATGTAGTTTAATGTAATTAATAATAATTAAAAATAATGATATTAATATTAATAATAATAATAAAAGTAATTTTAATTTAGTTGATGTTATAATTCAGTAGGCTTATAACTACCTTTAGTGGTTTGATTCTTGATTAAGAATACTAATAATGAAGTGTAAGAACAAAGATGATAATGGAGAGAGAGAAAGAAAGAAACACTTTGTAAGTGTGAGAAATGGTGCAAATTTAATGCTTGCATTCATGACTATTTATAGCAAAAATGTCACAAGTTTAGGTAATACAATAATATTTGATGACGTAGGGTTTAGCCCAATTAGGGTCTACACAATTAACTTGGACCCCAAGTCAATTAACCCTAATTCCCATCTATAAATATGGGGCAAAACCTACATCAAGTTCACAATCTCCCAATCGCATACAACTCTTACTCTCTCAATGAAAGCACCACCTCATACGATCATTCGATCACACCGCAACGTCGCCACCGCAAGTCCGCAACGCACACGGCAGTTATCGCCGGATCTTCTCCACGATCGTCTTCACGATCGCAACTCTAGGATTTTTACCTACGGGTCTTGTAGGGTTTTTTCTCCCTTTGCCGTCGATAGGGTCCGACTATCGACCGGCGGGCAATTCGTTGGCCACCCTCCCGAGATCATTATCTCGGGTACGGGTTATTCACGGTAACCGGACCGGAGATCAACGACGTTGACGCCTAAAAAAAACCCTTTCGCATTGATGTCCGTGTGTAGGTTTTCCCTTGGAAAAAATATGCATGAACATTTGGCGCCCACCGTGGGGCCCGATGCATTATGTCTCGTGTTTCTACCGTCTATCGTTCGGTTTGAGAAGGTTTGTCTTTTCTTATTGAGCTTTTAATTCGTTATATGCGGTTTAAGTACATGAATGCGCAGATGTTCGCGCGCTTGCGCAACTGTCCACACGCTTTTGTCCAGGTTACGCACACTTTACGCACAGTTGTCTGCGACTTTAGACGCAATTTTCATGCGGTTTTACGCATGGTAGTTCACGCGGTTTCCCTGCGCACTCTGCATGCTGTTCTTTGCGCATCTGTTCGCGGGTTTACGCACAGTTGTTTGCGCAGGCTCATGTGAACTTATTTTCCGCAGCATAATGAGAAGTTCGATACGATACTTGACAAAAATATCATACCGAACTTGGGGGACTTGATGACGTAGGGTTTAGCCCAATTAGGGTATACACAATTAACTTGGGCCCCAAGTCAATTAACCCTAATTCCCATCTGTAAATATGGGGCAAAACCTACATCAAGTTCACAATCTCCCAATCGCATACAACTCTTACTCTCTCAATGAAAGCACCACCTCATACGATCATTCGATCACACCGCAACGTCGCCACCGCAAGTCCGCAACGCACACGGCAGTTATCGCCGGATCTTCTCCACGATCTTCTTCACGATCGCAACTCTAGGGTTTTTACCTACGGGTCTTGTAGGGTTTTTTCTCCCTTTGCCGTTGATAGGGTCCGAATATCGACCGGCGGGCAATTCGTTGGCCACCCTCCCGAGATCATCATCTCGGGTACGGGTTATTCACGGTAACCGGACCGGAGATCAACGACGTTGACGCCTAAAAAAAACCCTTTCGCATTGATGTCCGTGTGTAGGTTTTCCCTTGGAAAAAATATGCATGAACAATATTACTTTTGTGTATCAATAATTGACTATCCATTTATATAATATATATTCTATATTATAACACTCCCCCTTGGATAGCAATTTTGTTTGTTGAAGATCAACTGTAAGTTACTGCCTCGTTAAAAACCTTGCTATAGAAAACCCAGTGGGGAAAAACTTTAGCTAAGGAAAAAAGAGTGCAGCATGGAGTTGACTCCCCCTCAAGTAGACATCGCTTCAACTGTTACATCTTTTGAACATGTCTCATGCCAATGTTATGAACGTGTGTTCTGAAAATAGCAGTTGGAAGTGCTTTCGTGAAAAGATCAGCAGAGTTTTTGCTGGATTGAATATATCTCATTTCAATCTGGTTGTTCTTAATGAGATTTTGAGTGTATGAGAAGAATCTAGGAGGTATGTGTTTTGTTCGGTCACTTTTGATATACCCTTCTTTCATCTGTGCTATGCAAGCTGCATTATCTTCATAGATAGTTGTTGGACTTTTATCGCGTTCTAGTCCACAAGAATCAGTAATGAGTTGTGTCATTGATCTCAACCAAAAACATTCCCGAGTAGCTTCATGTAATGCAATCACTTCGACATGATTTGATGATGTTGCAACAAGTGTTTGTTTTTGAGAACGCCATGATATTGCAGTACCTCCATTTAGGAATACATATCCAGTTTGAGATTTAGCTTTATGTGGATCAGATAAATAATCTGCATCTGCATAACCAACCAAATATTGTTTTGATTCGTTAGAATAAAATAATCCTAAATCAGTAGTTCCTCGAAGGTATCGAAATATGTGTTTGATCCCATTCCAGTGTCTTTTGGTAGGAGCAAAGCTAAACCTTGCCAATAAATTAACTGCAAAAGATATGTCAGGTCTTGTACAATTTGTAAGATACATAAGAGCTCCAATTGCACTAAGATATGGTACTTCTGGTCCAAGAATATCTTCATGATCTTCACATGGACGAAATGGATCAGCTTCAACATTGAGTGATCTAACAACCATAGGAGTACTTAATGGTTTTGCCTTGTCCATATTGAAACGTTTCAAAATCTTTTCAGTATATGTTGTTTGATGTACAAGTAAACCATTAGGCATATGCTCAATTTGTAAACCAAGGCAATACTTGGTTTTTCCGAGATCTTTCATTTCAAATTCTTTCTTTAGAAGTTGAATGGCTTCATGGATCTCTTTATTTGTACCTATGATGTTAAGATCATCAACATAAACAGCTATGATCACATATCCGGATGTTGTTTTCTTAATGAAAACATAAGGGCAAGTAAGGTTATTTGTATACCCTTTGCTTATCAAGTAATCACTTAATCGGTTATACCACATACGTCCCGATTGCTTTAACCCATATAAAGATCTTTGTAATTTAATCGAATACATTTCTTTGGATTTTGCATTTGATGCTTCTGGTACCTTAAATCCTTCAGGTATCTTCATATATATATATATATATATATATATATATATATATATATATATATATATATATATATATATATATATATATATATATATATATATATATATATATATATATATCACTATCAAGTGATCCATATAGATAAGCAGTCACAACATCCATGAGATGCATTTCTAAATTTTTAGAAACTGCCAGGCTGATTAAGTATCTAAAAGTAATTGCATCCATAACAGGGGAATAAGCTTCTTCATAATCAATTCCCGGTCTTTGAGAAAAACCTTGAGCTACAAGTCTAGCTTTATACCTTGTAACTTCATTTTTCTCATTTCTTTTTCGGACAAAAATCCATCTGTATCCTACATGTTTCACATCTTTAGGAGTGAGAATGATGGATCCGAAAACTTTTCTTTTATTGAGTGATTCTAATTCAGCTCGTATTGCTTCTTTCCATTGAGCCCAATCATGTCTATTTTGACATTCAACCATAGATGTTGGTTCTGGATCATCATCATTATTCATGATGTCATATGCAACATTAAATGAAAATTTCTCATCAAGATTTTCATTTCATTTTGGTTCCATAATATTTATGAATATGCATAATTGATTGCAATTTCTGTATTGACATCATCAATCTCCTCTACAGTAGGAGTACTGATTTGTGGTCCTTCTTGAACACTTTCTTTTACATCATTATCAGCTAATTTTCTTTTTCGAGGATTTTTATCCTTTGAACCAATTGGTCTTCCACGTTTCTGACGTGGCAAAGATTCATGAGTTACGTTATTGCCAGCTTTTGGAATTTCAATTCGAGCTGGAGTATTTACTGCTGGTATATATGATTTTGTCACCATTTTTGTATCTGTAAATGCATCAGGCAATTGATTTGCAAGTTCTTGTATATGCATTATCTTTTGAACTTCTGTATCGCATTCTTTTGTGCGAGGATCAAGATACTTTAATTGAGGTTCACACCATGAAACATCATTTTCTTTATTTTCCATTTCTCCCCCTAATCTAGGGAACAATGTTTCATTAAAATGACAATCAGCAAAACGTGCTGTAAAAATGTCACCTGTCATAGGTTCAATATACCTTAAGATTGAAGATGTTTCATATCCAACATATATTCCCAACCTCCTTTGAGGACCCATTTTTGTACGTTGTGGTGTCGCAATTGGAACATACACTGCACAACCAAATGTTCTAAGGTGGGAAATATTTGGCTCTTGACCAAAAGCAAGTTGTAGGGGGGAATATTTATGACTTGAACTCGGTCTGATGCGAATCAATGCAGCAGCATGTAAAATTGCATGACCCCATATAGATACAGGGAGTTTTGTTCTCATTATCAATGGTCTAGCGATTAACTGTAAATGTTTAATCAGTGACTCGGCTAAACCATTTTGTGTATGCACATGAGCAACAGAATGTTCAACAACAATTCCTATAGACATGCAATAGTCATTAAATGCTTGAGATGTAAATTCACCAGCATTATCAAGTCTCACCCTTTTAATGGTGTAATCAGGAAAATGTGCTCTCAATTTAATAATTTGGGCAAGAAATTTTGCAAATGCCACATTACGACTTGATAACAGACAAACATGAGACCATCTGCTAGATGCGTCTATTAGAACCATGAAATATCTAAATGGTCCACATGGTGGATGAATTGGTCCACATATATCACCTTGAATTCTTTCAAGAAACATTGGTGATTCTTTCACAACCTTAAGTGGTGAGGGTCTAGTTATCAATTTTTCAAAAGAGCAAGATGTACATGGAACCATTGTATCATGATGGATTTTTCTATCCTTTAGTGGATGTCCATGAGTACATTCAATAATCCTTTTCATCATTGTTGATCCTGGATGGCCTAATCTGTTATGCCATAAACTGAATACACCAGGATCAATATATTTTTCATTAACTATCATATGTGTTTCTGGTACATTTATATGTGTATAATGTAATCCAGAACTAAGTCTTGGCAGTTTTTCAACCACATGACTCTTGTCAGTGATACTTAAATATTTCTCATTTTCTGTTGTCACTGACTGATAATCATACCCATTAAGGTATATGTCGGAGAAACTCAATAAATTTTTGCTTGACTTGGGAGAAAATAAGGCATCATTTATTAAAAATTTTGTACCATTTGGTAGTATGAAATTTGCCTTTCCTATCCCTTTTATCAAGTTAGCAGGTCCTGATATTGTATATATAGTTCCTTCCGTTGGTTTTAGATCAATAAAATATTTCTCGGATTTAAGTATAGTGTGTGTAGTTCCACTGTCTGCTATACAGAGATCTCCACCACTTGATTGATGTTGTATTCCAGCAAAATTCATATTGAACTTCATATATAAGAAATAAATAGTGAGTACATTAATATTAATATTACACAATATTTTACACGCAAATAGATAGTACTGAAACATTTAGCAAACATAATGACAAAGACAGACGATATTAAATCGTTTATTTTTCGAAAGACACACAACAACTTAAACATTCAAGAAATCTTGATATAAATCTAATGGTTTCTCAGTGACTGTTGGATCGAGGTTATCCACAAAGTTTACTTCATTTTCTTTATCTTTCAGC
Source organism: Rutidosis leptorrhynchoides (assembly GCF_046630445.1). Lineage (NCBI taxonomy): Eukaryota > Viridiplantae > Streptophyta > Magnoliopsida > Asterales > Asteraceae > Rutidosis > Rutidosis leptorrhynchoides. Next base: position 157,097,003 of record NC_092334.1, read on the forward strand.
GAATCCTGATATATCTTAACAAGATGTTTAGATGTTCGGCAAGTATTAGCCCAGTGGCCCATTCTACCACATCTGTAGCAAGATTCTTCAAAATTTTTAGAAGAATTTTCTTCAACATCTTGTTTAGTGAGCTTGTTTAGTGGTTGATATTTATATTTTCGTGGATTATTATTTCTTTGACCACCACAGCTACGACCATGACCACATCCACGCCTATTACCATTACCATAAGGATGGTTTATACCATAGTTATGGCTTTTGGCATGATGATGGTGATGGTTATTATAACCACGACCTTGCCCGCGTCCTTATCCCTGTTTATAATTATTTGCAGTATTTGCTTCAAGGATTGCAAGTGTACCAGTAGGACGGGATTGCTGATTTTTCATTAATAGCTCATCATTTTGCTCTGCAACTAAGAGATATGAATTAAGTTCAGGATATGTTTTGAACTTTAGGATTCTCAAATTTCTTTGCATTGTGATGTTTGCAGCATTCATTGTGGAGAAAGTTTTCTCCATCATGTCTGCATCACTTATTTCATGTCCACAGAATTTAAGTTGTGAACATGTATTATACAGAGCTGAGCTGTATTAATTTACTTTCTTAAAGTCTTGGAACCTTAATGTTCTCCATTGTTCCATAGCAGCTGGAAGTAAAATTTCTTTTTGATTATTGAATCTGCTTTTGAGACCTTCCCATAAAACATGGGGTCTTCTACAGTCACATAATTATTTTGTAAGCATTCATCAATATGTTGATGAATAAAGCAGCATGCCGTTGCTTGTTCTTTTTCAGAACAAGTGTTGTTTTCATTTATGGTTTCAAGAATGCCCATTGATTTAAGATGCATTTTTACTTTTATAACTCATGGCATGTAGTTGTTTCCAGTTGATTCTAAAGGAGTAAATTTAAGCTTTTCCAGATTTGACATTTTCTATTATCAAAAATTAAAACAAACAACATGATAAATTAGAGTCAATTTATATTCATAAGTATATAAACACTAAACATAAATTTAAGTTAACATAATGATAAGTAGGCAACAGTGTCGACTATGTGTAGACTCATAAATAAATATTATATAACAGAAATATAAATATTAATAAACATAAATGATAATTAGGCGACAATGTCGCCCATATAAATGTTAGATAATAGAAATATAAATGTTAGTAACATAAATGATAATTAGGCGACATTGTCGACCATATATTTTTCAGGTGGTATAACCGACCATATATCATTTAGGTGGCAGAGCCAACCATATTTAGTATTAAGATTATCGTACTGATAACGTGTTATAATTCAGTAGGCTTATAACTACCTTTAGTGATTTGATTCTTGATTAAGAATACTAATAATGAAGTGTAAGAACAAAGATGATAATGGAGAGAAAGAAAGAAACACTTTGTAAGTGTGAGAAATGGTGCAAGTTTAATGCTTGCATTCATGGCTATTTATAGCAAAAATATCACAAGTTTAAGTAATACAATAATATTACTTTTGTGTATCAATAATTGACTATCCATTTATATAATATATATTCTATATTATAACAGTTGAAAAGTAATTAAAAAATATTGAAGAAAGATGTCACTGTTGTGAGGGTTTAGTCATTGAAAGAAAGTACTGATGTGACGCTGATGTGGCAGCCAGTAAGCTGTCACCATTGGAAGCACTCTAAGTGTTTCATAAACCAATTTGAACTGGAAGCTTATTGTTGCAATATGATTTTAAAATGATAAAATATAGAAATTGTAAAATAATATACTCCTTCCGTCTCATATTAATAGTTCAGTATTCCATTTTGGGATGTCCTAGATTAATAGTTCGCTTCTATAAATAGAAAAGAATAAGAAGCTTATGTGGATATGATTAAATGATAAAGAAAAGGTAAGGATAAAATTAAAAAGTAAACAGAAAGTACAATAGTTTTATGACATTTTCTTAATTTGTATGTTTTTTGTCTGTGGACTATTAATATGGGACGGATTAGGTATTAATTAAAGGGGTTTTTTAGTAAATTTTTATGTATTTTAAACTCTACTTCTTTTTCATAAGTTACTTTTTTCTTAACAGCAACTTCGCATCACTGACGAGTGCCCAAGGCTAAGACACCAATTCATATCGCATAATTAGGATCGTCAAAGAGGAAATCAAAGAACATTAATTCACGGGTCACACACAATGACAATTAATTCACGGGTCACGAACACGCAAAACTCTATTTAACTTTTCACTGAAACCAATACGGAGGATCGAACTTGGGACACATGTCTCACCTCATGATGTTTTAACACACCCGGTTACTATTCAGCTAATACCTACTTGTTTTTTAAGTAGTTTGTATCTATAGAGCTTATGTTTTTAGAAAACTACTAGTAAGCTATACCAAACAAAGTTTTATAGTAAGAGCTTATAAGAAAATAATACCCTATACCCTTATAAGCTCTGAAAACGCACCCATAATCTAAACAAACTATTAAATATTTAATCTTTATCTTTAAAAATGTTAAAATAAACGATAAAAACTGAAGTCAAAATATGACAACTTTTATGTCATTTTAAGAATAAACTTTTTATTTTATTTTATTGACACGTGGATCACCCCATATGGCAACTCTTGAATATGCCCATAAAATTAGGGTGGGGCTAACTACAAGATCGCCGTTTCATATAAACTTTTCTGCAGCTTCTTAACTTCATCACCACTGACACATCACTACATCAATACTCTTCTTCAAATTTATATCTTTGTAATCGTTATACACTAATTCAGTTACACAATCAAATTCGCATTCTTTATAGACCTAATCTCATATTTGATTCAGATTTCATACCTAATCTTGATCTTGATTAATTGTAATCTTGTTAAGTCTAATATTAGGTGCGCTGAATGCTTATATAATATCCATTCATAACCCATAACCCATAACCCATAACACATAACCATAACCGTAACCATAACCAATTAGGTATAAAAGATTACATTTTTTATATGTATGTAAGGTTTTTTATGGTAGTTTTAGAGTAAAGTTTGGTAAGAATATTGTTGCGTATATATATGTGTAAGTGTGTATTCTATGGCTGCCATTATTTGACTCTGTTTCTATCTAATGTTAGGTGACTAATTTAATATTCATTTTAGACTCATAAATGTTTCATTTTATTGTTACTACAGGTTAAGATTCTTTGAGGGTGTGTTACTGTTCATTAAATATTCAACAAAGGTATGATCTTTATTGTTAAACAGAAGTATTCCTTAAATTTGTTCCATTTATTGCTTATTAATTTAGTTACATTTACAGTGGTTTGCATTATCTTTCTCTATAATATGTGAAATGATGGCTGAATTTATGTGTTTGGATCTGGTTTTTCATTTCAATGTGAATGAAATGATTATTGTTTGCTATGTTGTTGTAGTTCTTGTTGTGACGTTGTCGAAATCCATATTTTAATTATGGAAAGTCGATTTTTTTAAGATCCTAGAGCCCGTCTTTCTTGTTTTAACCAATCAATGTGTAGAATCTAAACTTGCAGATGGCGGAAGTAGCAAAGGACTTAACCGCCGGAACAATTGGAGGAGCTGCACAGTTGATAGTTGGGCACCCGTTCGATACAATCAAGGTCAAACTCCAAAGTCAACCAGTCCCACAACCTGGTCAACTCCCTAGATATTCTGGTGCAATAGATGCAGTTAAACAAACATTAGCAGCAGAAGGTTCGCGGGGTTTATACAAAGGTATGGGTGCCCCTCTTGCCACTGTGGCAGCGTTAAATGCTGTCCTGTTTACAGTTAGGGGACAAATGGAAGCAATTTTGAGGTCCGGACCTGGTGCACCGCTAACCGTGAACCAGCAAGTGGTTGCTGGAGCTGGTGCTGGAGTCGCTGTCGCCATTTTGGCTACACCAACCGAGCTAATTAAGTGCAGGTCAGTACTTTTGTACACAAATTTACTTTCCTTTAGTCAAAGACTACCTTACTACCTAAAGTCAAGCGTACTAAATTTCAGATTAATTAATAAATATTTAAGAAAAGGATGAGATTTTTATATTTTTTAATTTAAAGTAATATGCTACAAGCATTGTTGTAAGTTGTAACACTTCCCTCACGGAATTGAAACTTATATATCTGACTTCAAAGGTCAGAGCACTAGAGGTGGTAATTTGACAGATTTACCGATGTAAGTCGATTTGGATTACGTTTTATCACTAATTGGTCAGCAAGGTTGCAAAAATCGCTACTTGGGAGTACTCGGTCGGGACCTTTTAGGGAGTACTCGGCAAATGTTGACTAACTTTGACTTTGACCGATGATGGCCGAGTTTTGACCCATTTTGATTGATTTTCCGAGTTTTGACCCATTTTGATTGATTTTCCGAGTTTTGGCTGATTTTTTGTCCGAGCTTCCAAGTTTTGGCCGAGTTCCCGAGTAATCTTAAGTTTTAGCAAAGTTTGACCGTGTATGACTTAGTTCGACCGAGTACTTACCGAGTAGGAATATACTTACTAATTCAGCCCACAATGGAAAAGTTGCACATTTGGGCCTGTTACGCAACTCATTGACATGATGTTTGTCTCATCTAGCCGACAAGTTTCTTTTAATGTCCATAATAATATATAAATAGACTTTTTGAAATGCAGACTGCAGGCCCAAAGTACAGTCGTGGGTTCAGTAGCCGAACCAGGGGGTGCAGCAACTGCTGCAGTGAAGTATGGTGGTCCAATGGACGTGGCAAAACGGGTCCTGCGGTCAGAGGGAGGAGTTAGAGGTCTGTTCAAAGGACTAGTTCCCACAATGGCTCGTGAAGTACCCGGAAACGCAGCCATGTTTGGTGTTTACGAAGCCCTGAAGCAGTATTTTGCTGGTGGGACCGACACTTCTGGTTTAGGTCGCGGTTCAATGATTGTATCTGGTGGGTTAGCTGGAGGTGCATTTTGGATTTCTGTTTACCCTACTGATGTCATCAAGAGTGCGATCCAAATTGATGATTATAAGAACCCTAAGTATTCAGGTTCGATTGACGCTTTTAGAAAGATATTTAAAGCTGAGGGAGTTGGTGGTTTCTATAAAGGTTTTGGACCTGCAATGGGGAGAAGTGTTCCGGCTAATGCTGCTTGCTTTTTAGCTTACGAAATGGTGAAATCGAGCCTCAGTTGATGTTAGTTTGTTTTCGTGGGGTCCATTGTTGTTTACATTCACGATGATTCTTATGCATCATTCATTTGCATTTTTTTTTTCATAAAAAGTGTTTGGAACTTTTGATAACTTGAATTCGATGACACCTCATCACAAAGAGCAGTTTCGATTGTTGCTTCTAGCTCGCACTTTTATGTCTTTAACCTTTCAAATAACATAAAGGATCTTGGAATAGTTTTTTGTTTCGGTGTTGTTTGTTTATGTTTTCGCTTCTTTTTTACAATATACGTTCCATTTCATTTGACATATGAAATCTCTCTCTCACACACACATACACACACACACACACGTGCGACTGTTGATAATTCTAAGTTGTAATGTTGAGTTTCACATTGTGCGTATTAAACGAACATCTTTTTTGGTGTGAAACATAAACATGCAATAAAACTGTATACCGTAATATCTAATATAGCACCTATTGTAAAAACTATTGTTCCCTGTCAAGCAGGATACCCAAGTTCGAATCTTGGCAACGCACCAACGTCCATAATCGAATTAAAATTAGCTCTTGACCGGATGGGGCGTCAATATGCGCAATTCACCCGTTTACGAGTCTCGTCGCTCGAAGGACTCGTCACCCAGGGGTTTTACTCACTAGTGGACCCAATATGATTGTCGCTAGGTTTACCCAAAAAAAAAAAAAAAAAAAAAAAAAAAAACTACTGTTCCAGATATAAAAGAACGACTGTAGTGACCAACTAGCCTACCTCTCTATTAAGCCTAATCTCATCTTAATCTGACCTTTAAGTTTGTTGATTTTGTAGAAGATGTACTAAAGTCTATGTGATAGGCATCCATTGATAAGTCAAATAACCCATAGCCAATTCAGTAACTATTTGTTAATCTGTATCAGCTGGATGGAAATGAAAAGAGAATAAAATGATAGAAAGGAATGTAATATAACATAACTCTTATGTATTCTTGAGTTAAAATGATAGTAATAGAAAGGAAAGGAAAAATATTCATGTCTTACATCTATTTTTTCTTACTCTCTACATCCTCCGTACTGCACCATCCAATTTTTTATCCATAGCAACATGATTTTGATGTGTTGGAGCTAAAGATATTTGTAGGTGTCTAGCTTTATACTGAGTATGTATATATTCATTTAATCCATATTATTTAAATACGGATGTTTACAAGAGTACAATATATGTTTAGTTAACTTGCTAAAAGATGTGACTTTAAAGATTTTAAGATTTCAAGATTTTAAAAATATCGTGAGTCATGTGAAACTGTAAAATAAATTACGTGGGTTGTATGTGCAACAACAGTGGGATGTATATAATCTTTTCCTTCTTAATCCGCTCAAATATGGACGGAAATCATTCATTAATAAAAAGCCTATCGTAATCCACTCCTCTCTACTACTCTCCATTCCTTTCCTTCCTTAAAAAAAACTCGAGAAACGCCTTTTATTAGTTTTCCTCTGAAATCCTTTCCTTTCTACCGTTAAAAAAACTCGAGAATGCAGCCTTAGTGTATATTGTTTATCTTCATCCTCATTCATTTTATGTACTCCGTAATTTTATTTAAAGGGCTACAACTATAGTACAGTAATGCGTAAGTTTGGGTAATCTTAAGGGGCTACAACTATAGCTTGCCTAACTTTGGCTAATCGTCCGTTCTTCATTTAAACCGAAATTTTTTGAATAAGTAGTGCTATTTATTAATATAATCTTCTGCCGTTCGAAAAAAGGGTAGTGGTATTTAAAATCAACTTCTTTGAAGCTCTGGAATAATTTGTGTGTTGGATCCGTTGTGTTATTTATTAATCTATACTTAATACATTTAAACCATGTATAAATGTATTTAATCAAGCTTGGAATCTTAAGGAGTTGAAAACAGTGTAAAATATTTTAAATTATGTTCATTTTTTTTTTTCTTATCATTTCATGAAGATGGCAGAGGTAGCAAAGGACTTAACCGCCAGTACAATAAGAGAGGCTGCACAGCTGATAGTTGAATACTTCAACAACATCAAGGTCAAACTAATTAGTCAACCACGCTAACGCCCTAGTTAACTCCCTAAAACGCTGATGCAATAGATGCTGTTAAAAAAAGTCACTCAGCAGCACAAGATCCACAGGGTCTATCCAAGGGCATGGCATGTTCAGAGCTAGGAGACAAATGGAAGCACTTGTTGAGGTCTGAACCTAGTGCACCCCTAACCTTGAACCAGCAAGTGCTTGCTGGAGTTGAGGCTGGGTTTGTTGTCTCCTTTTACTCCACCCCGCCTGAGTAGAATAAATGCAGGTCGCCCTTCAGCATCTTAATTCGAACCAGGGTTGCACAACTCGGAATTACTTACCGAGTACTAGGTTTTTGCAACTCAATTAGTACTCGGTCAAAGCTGGTCAATACCTAGTCAAGCTCGGGATTACTCAAAAAACACTGTCAGAACTCGGAATTACTCGGAAGATCGGTCAAAAGTCGGTCAATATTTGGTCAACATCAACTAGGTCAAGTACTCCCTAAAAAGTCCTGACCGAGTTTAGCGATATTTGCAACCTTGATGAGAACAGTTAGCATAGGCATTCTAACAGAAAATAGCTTTATTTGTTTAGCTTATATAAACAATCACGACATATTAAACAGCCAAACATATTTGTGTCGAGTTCAATACCACCAATATCTATCATCTATTAATAACAAAGCATTAGATAAAGAACACGATTAACATATCAATAAGTCCATAAACTGAAAAAAAAAATTCTGTAATAAACTACAATAAGTACATGAGATGGTACTAAAAGCAGAGATGAATCTCGAGCAGACGAGCTACATAACAAATCAAAAGTTGATGACTCGACCGCAATTTCTGGTCAACCATCAACAATCTGGATTTGTTCTTGAATTTTCACTAATACACCTAATGTAAAACTTGTTCTAACAGATGATAACTGTTGCCGACTGTATATTCTAAACAAGCATTTAAAGTCTATAAACAGAAATGAAAAACAAATACAACAAGGACCAGTTCAAAGAAACTATTCTACAGCATTCTGTTAAGGTGCTGCAATGATGAATCCGTACAAAGTTAGCATCTTTACTTGCGTTGTCCGTTTAATCCCTCCATCTTGGACTTAACATGGAGAAAAACCCTGGAGACGGAAAGTTCATACCAGGTGACGGCGGAGGTTGCAGCCCGGGATTAAACGATCCTGGTTGAGTCATCGGTGAAAAGGAAAAATTGGGTGTTAAAGGTGGAGGATGCTGATATCCAGGTGAAAGTAACGGGTATGGTGATCGAGGAGATGATAAATTTAAGTAACCAGATGGTGATGGAAGAAGGAATTGCGAAGTCGGTGATGGCAACGCTGGAGGTGGGCCCCCGTTCGTCCGAGGTGATGGAAGTGGTGGAAGAGGTGGGCCCCCGTTCATTCTAGGTGATGGAAGAGGAGGTGGGCCCCCATTCATCCGAGGTGATGGAAGTGGGTATGGAACCAACCCAGATGACAGATGTTGCTGGTATTGTTGACCTTGCATTTGACTTTGGCCTTGAGGATTTTGTTGATACTGTGTATGACCCTGTTGAGGAGGTGGCGGATGACCCTGTGGATGAGGTGGCGGATGACCCTGTGGATGAGGTGGCGGATGACCCTGTGAATGAGGTGGCGGATGACCTTGGGCTGAATCGGTGATGGAATGCTGAAGGTAACGCATATATTGCGAGATCGGAGACTCTGCAATATTCATGTACCCTGGATGATCGCCAGAGTTCATAGGTGGGCCTGCCATAGGCGGTGGGGGCCGCTGATGCACATGAAGAGGAGGCCTACCAAGGTTGCTACCATTAAAAGGAACTGCACCGTTCTGCAGTGACCGTGTTTGACCTTGATGAGGAACCATATGTTCTTGTGGTGGTGGTGGTGCATGGTGTATGGGCAATCGGGGTCGGGTTACATTTAATGGTGTTAAAGGTGATGGGCGAATTCGTTGCAACCTTGTACTAGTTGGCTTAGGAGAGTTCACGGGTGGTCTAGGAAGTGGCTCTTGCGATTGACGCGAGGGTGAACCAGTAAGCTGTTGAACAATACTTTGAAAATCGTTCTTATTTATATTATACACCTGCGGTTGAGGTTGTTGCCTAGCAGGGTTCGCAAAATTCGGCTGATGTAATGGACTCTTCCTAATATTTTTCCCAATTTTGTTCACCCCTAAGTACTCATTATTCCTATTTCTTGAATAATCAGAATTATCCATTTTAAATCCAAAGATTGAAACTTTTTTTCTCAAATTACCAATTACAAAACCCTAACAACTCCAATTCATTTCATTTCTTACAAAATCCCCAAACATTAACTCTAAATATAAGAAGTAATGAGAATAATCAATTCAAACCCTAGAATAATCAATTCAAGCCAATAATCAAACCCTAGAATAATAAACAAGCTATAAGATGATACCGTAACACACCTTTGAATCAAATCGACATGAATTGCAGAACCAACCGTACGATCTTTGATTTGCTCAGAGACTAGGGAGTAAAATTAGGTTTTCAGAGGCAATTAAACTGAAATTAAGTGAGAAGGGAATTAAGTGGCTTATGACTTGACTTACAAAAGCGGAGAAATATTGCGTAAGATTTGAAAATTTCTTTGATAATTTTGTCTTTGAAAGTAATCAGTTGAGGGTTGAAAAATTGGGTGTAAAAAAGAATAATTGGGGAATTTGGGGGAGACAAGGTGGGCCCAGTATTGTTGTCTTTGTTTGGGCTCACATACTATCTACTACTACGTATTTAACATTCTCTTTATTTATTTACCGTATTATTTACTCCGTATTTAAAAAAGAGAAAATTATTTGGTTAGTTATGTCAAAAGATCTTGATTAGTCCTTTTGATTTTTAAATATGTAAATAGTTTTTATTTTATAATTACACCTTAAATAATCCTTTACGTAAAGAGACCGTTAACAATCTTGTTATCTAACAGTCTGTGGTGGTTGATGAGAAGCATAGCAATTCTGAAATCTTAAAAACTACTGTTATGTGTGAAACCATTAACTTAGATGTACTTAAAAACTTTGAACTGCTTGTCAAATAAGAAAGGTTTCATGGCATTGATGTCAAGCTCCTGGGGGGTCTTAGTTTGATGTTAATCCTTAGCAGCCATGCTGCTACACTTCGGTCATAGAGCAACAAAACCACCCACTAAGAAGATGGCTCGATAAAGTTTCAAGATAGGATAAAGAGAACTGGTCAGAGGGAAGGATGGCTTGGTTAAAGATCACTGGTGTCCCCGTACATTGCTGAACGGACGACACCTTCACCTCTATTGCGGAATGGTGGGGGACGATTTACGAGCTAGATAATTGTAAACTTGTTGGTAACCAGAAGCTTGCATATGGGCAGGTGTTCGTTAAACTTTTTAACCCTGAAATCGTGAACGATACATTAAAACTCAAACATAAAACCAAGAGCTACTTTATCAACATAAAAGAAGAAGAAGTATCATATCCGGGATGGAAAGATGATTGTAGTGACAATCAAAGCTACAACTCTGATTATAGCTCTGAATCTGATTTCGTGGACTCCAATGAGTACTCAGACATCGATGATTATAACGCACCAATGGTAGAGGCGGACATTTTGGTCACTCCCGTTAATGTGAATGAAGAAGATGTGATACAGGAAACAATTAATTGTTCCGGTCAAGTTCCTACCAGAGAAAACTGCCGGAATAGTTCCTCTGATGAGGATGAACGTGAATAAAGGTGTCTGGGTGTTGGCCATCTATATGGGGAAAGTGATGACGTGGTGGCAGAATCTGTAGGTCAAAGTGAGTTTATCCCTCGTTCCAAAAGGGAAAAGGTTGCAGAAACTGAAGCATGTGGGGAAACTGAATCGACAGGTATGTTTAAAGTGTCTGGCAAACAGGATGGTTACAGATGTATGTGTTGTAAGTCAACCCTAGAAAACCATTGTTTACCCAACGTGTTAAAACCCCAGATTCAAATGTTGGACTCGGATGATGTGCGCTGCCAAAATGGGCCCATTAACAATATGGAGGAAGTGGGTCGAAATGAAAAGAATTTTCAAGAGGGCGGATATCAAACTGAGCCTATTAATGAAGGGAGTGTGGACTGTGGTAATCATATAGAGCTTGATCTAGTGGGCTTAAAGGATAATTATAACTTTTCTCCTAATGGACTTGTAAGAAATACTGATGAAGACGGGTTAAAATTTAAAGGCGAGAAATCAAACAAAAATCAATCAACTAGCATTACGTCAAGACATAGTTGCAAATCAGTTAGTGTTTCTTTGTGCAACGGTTGTTATTGGAACGCGATGGGCAATTGGAAAGCTTCTTCAAGATTAATGTGGGTCAAGAATTTGGCAAGAAATGGTGTTAATTTTAACAAGGATAACCGTCACAAGTGTAGAACGTGTAACAAAAAATCAAAACAAGTTACACATTCAAAAGAAAAATTTGTGTGAGGTTCTACGGGGCAATTGATCAATAATGTGGAATTAAAGGAATATGGTGAACAAATCGGATTGAGGTAGCCCAACCTCAATCCTATGTAAGTTTTTTTTCACTTCCTTTTCATTTCAAGTTCTTTTTTTAGGATGATTATTTCATTGAATGTTCGCGGGTTTGGTGTGAAAGGAAAATTCGGGTAGGTCAAAGGTATTTGTTGTAAGGAAAGACCGAATATTATTGTGCTTTAAGAGACTAAGTGTAGAACTTTGGGGGATAGTTGGTTCCATAATTTGTAGGGTAACGGTAATTGCAGTTTTGTTCAAAAAGAAGCCATTGGTAATTCGAGGGGCATGATATTTGTGTGGGACATTAATAGTTTTGTAGTTGAAAGCGCGATTAAAGGTGATTATTTTTTGGCCATTTGGGGAAAATGGTGTGGCTCCGGACATGTTTCAATTATTGTAAATGTCTATGGGGTGCACAATGATGTAAAGAAAAAAGATATGTGGTGTTCTTTGGATTGTCTTATTAGGAGTGTTGACTCGGCTTGGGTGGTTTGCGCTGACTACAATGAGGCAAGGAATCAATCGAATAAGCTTAATTGTGTATTTAATTAATCGCAATCTACTCGATTTAACGATTTTATTACAATGAACAATTTGATTGAGATCCCTATTAATGGGAAAAAAAATTCACTCGTATTAGTGATGATGGGACCAAATTTAGTAAAATAGATCTTTTTCTCGTGAATGATACGTTCATTAGCCTATGGAAGGATCTCTCGGTTGTTGCATTAGACCAGAGAGAATTGGACCATTGCCTGTTATTGCTTCGTGATAAAACCATCGATTTTGGCCATAAGCCATTTAAGGTCTTCGATGAGTTGCTAAAAAAAGATGGTGTTGACCAAGTGATTCATGACTCGTGGAAAAAAATTGTAGTAAGTACAATGCTGGGGGAGACTGTGGGTTAACATGGGGTTATGCTTAATGACTATACTAACTTTAACCCATAAAAATAAGTGTTTTGATGATGACATATGCACATAACTAAAGGTGATAGTAGACATCTTGACATAAATATACAAGTTCACTAATCCACCATTACTTTAGCAAAAGACCAAAACCTTAAAAAGAAAATGTAAACTGCATGGTTGGGTACACGGTCAACCACATGGCAGACCTTGGAGTCCTGCATCCTGATTTGTGAAATCAGGGATGCACGGTCAATCGTGGGTCGACCGTAGAAGCTTCTGTCCCAAATTCCATCGATTTTAATTCGACTACTTTGGAGTATCTATAATTCATGAAACCTGTTCAAACATGCTTAGAATAGTTGTCTCCTTCATACCCAAAGGAGTTTTGGTCACTAGAACACTAATCTTGGTTAATCACGCCTACTAACACCTTAATGACGATTAAACCTTGATTAAGGATAACACGTAAGTGTTTTAGGAAAACATGTACATCTAAAATGTATCTAGACATTCTTAGGATGGTTACCAAGTCCCAACCAAGATTTGCTCCTTCCTTGTACATGTGTTGGATATTAATGTATACTTATACATTAATCTTGTAAATGCCACTTTGCAAGTAAAACTTACATAGCCTTAGCTCAAATGCTATGTTATCACTATATGTTTAATTCTAGAATATTTAGTGATCTCTTGCTAGCCATTACATACTTGACTACTTGCTACAAATACATGTGTATTATTTGACTATGTGCTAAGTGCTAAATGCTAAGTAGTTATTTAATATGTGTATGTATGAACAATGTCTTGCTATGTGTTACAAGTTGGATTCCACCAACTAGTATTTGGACTACTTCAATATATGCTTGTGCTACTTAGATAATGCTTAAAATTTCATAATCTAGTAATCTTAAAAGACAATGAATAATTAACACACATAGGTTTGCTTAAGTCTAAAATTAAGTTTATGAATAAGTTTAAACTTGATTTAACTTGATGTTTTGCAACATGCTTAATTTTTATTACTTGCTTAAATTGTCAAGACATCATTAACACACTTAATTAATTACAAACAAGTTAAAATTTGAATACTAGCATGCTTTGTGATTAAAGTGGGTTTGTGTCATCATGACATGTTAACCAACCAATGGAGATTTAACAAATGTGTTAATTACAAATAAAGAATTATGACAAAACTGAGATTGTATAACACCCCATCAAAATCCATTAACGGGCTGTTAACTCTGATCCCAGTGCTTGACTTGACTTCTACGTAACAACAATGTTCTACAGCGGAAGCAACTAATACCTGAGATAAAACATGCAAACGGGTCAACATAAAGTGAAGTGAATCTACAGGTTTAAATAAATAGTTCATCATATGTTTCGTAAAACAGTTTCCATAAATCGTTTGTCGAAAATCAGTTCTCAAAATCGTTCATCGGTAACCGGTATCCGAAAATCAGTATTCAGAAATCAGTAAACGTTTATCAGTTTAAACCACCAAAGTTTAATGACAAAAGTTTGCATACAGCAAATGATAAGTATTAAAGTGTTTTTCATCAGTGATGTCAAGTTTCAACTGTGTGTGACATCAAAAATTTTTTGTTTCAAATTCTTGTAGATATTACCATGTCTAGTTTCTAGTTCATAAACATCAAGTTTAAGTATCATTCATCGTAGGTTAGGCCACGAGATTTCTGAAAAAAAACTTCATAAAAGTATACATTTATCATGAGCACTTGCTTATAAGGATTTAACCCTGCAGATAGCTAATTTGCTACACGTCTTCCTTTTACCCTTTCTAAGCATATACTAATCAGGTGTACAAGTTACAACAGAATAAGCACCTCGTACGTTGAGGCGAGGTTTGTCAAAACTAACGGTACTGTCCCTATAAGTCGAGCTTACATAAAGTAATTAATATAATCAAGCTAAGGGATTTTTGATCTGAACTCATATGTATATTCGTTTAGTTACTCGTGCCTAATATGTAAAACAACTGTAAAAATAGTTTAAGAAACAGTTTCAAAAGTAGCATGTATCTCATCCCAAAAATGTTAAAGAAAAAGGGACTGTAGACTCACCTTTGCAAAAGCACGGTAAAACTTCTTAGTAACACAATACGGTAGTCGGACGATCACGATCGTAAAACGCAACCTAATCAAACAGGTAACCTTAAGTAAATACGTAGGTCACACCATGTCAACCCATAGTGTAAGCATAGTCCTAGTGCTCAGACTGACTCAATAAGCAAGCAAAAGTCAACTAGTCCAAGCAAGTCAACGAAAGTCAACTAAAGTCAAACCAAAAGTCAACTCTGTCAAAGTGATCAACTAAAGTAAAACATCTCAGTAGGTCATGCATTCTTGGTCAACAAGTCAATCTTAAGTCAACTAATATGTTTTAGCTGATAGTTTGTCAAGTACGCGTTCACAGTTTATCATTTAGCATAAAATTCATGCACAAGTTGCAAACAACGCACATAATTTATAACACATAAATCATGGTAATATGGAAAACTCCAGATCACAACTAGACTCATAAACGTTTCTAAAAAGCTTGGCCAGGGCCTCATATGATGTCTACAAGTCGGGTTTCAGAAGTCGGGTTTCAGAAAGGATCTAGTTAAGGTTTACCACAATCAGTTTCAGAACGCGCAGCAATTTTCGAAAAATTCTCATTTAATTTAGAAAATAGCAATTAATGAACGGTCAATTGGAGATGACTCTAGACACTCCAAAATTTCAGTTATGAAATAACCAAAAACTTTCATTTAGCTAATTTGTACAGTCAATTAATTAAAATCAGACCTCCTGTTTTTGAACAACAATCAGACACGTCATTTGGCGAGGCACATAACACATAGCAAACCACATTTTCAGAAGCTAGCATGCATATGAAATATACTCAGGAACATATAAATAACAACATACCAGAAGACCAAAGTCTCAAACAATTTCTAGTTCATATGAGATCATTTAGCGTGCATAAGAAAACAGTTTCAGCTCAATAGGAAACGCCAATTTTTATTTAATCATACCGAGAGCAATACAAAACCTTTTAACATGATTCTAAAGTCTATATTGAGTGATTTTTAACAAGGAATTAAATGATTATAATTTCAATGACCAATTCATAAAGCACATATTCCAGAAAATTCGTATAGCATGCAAAACCCTAACGAAAACTTCGATTGATCATAACTTACGCATACGATAATGAAATCATGCAAAATCAGAGTCTAAATTTATTAAATTTTCGAGATCAATCCATCTAGATACATTACAAGATCAGTATATAAACTCATATAATCAGATCCATAGCAACTAGATTCGTGATTCAATCAACCGACAACAATCACGCCAAATGTACGACTAACAACAACTATAATTGCAATCAATTGAGCACTAGACACCAATACTGTGATGACCAGGAAATTTATGACCAAATTTAAACTTAATCTTTGTATGATTAACATTTCCGACACGATAAGCAAAGTCTGTAAAACTGAATCTCAAAATTTTTGAACTACTTTTATATATTTAAATACTCTTCGGTTGTTTTCAACGATTCGCGAACAATTATATGTAAATATATACATATATACTATAACTTGAAAAGGTAACAATGTATTAATTGTTTGATACCGTACATTAAACTTATTGGTTTAAATATCTATTTGAATATATATGATAAGTTGAAATATTTATTATTAAATTTTATGTGTATTTAAAAACTGATTTATGTATATTAAAAAGATATATACATATATATAATTTCAAGTTATTTAGTAAACGATAGTAACATTCGTTTATTGATTCGATTGATATTTAGATAAATTAACTAAAGCGTTTAAGATGAACCAGTAAAACACTAATTTGCTACAGTATTTTCAAATTGCTACAGTACCCAAAATGCTACAGTGTTTTCAAAAATCACTATTTGCTACAGTGAAATTGACTTTGCTACAGTGAATTGCTACAGTAAATATTGAAAATGTATGTATGTATGTATGTATGTATTTATATATATATATATATATATATATATATATATATATATATATATATATATATATATATATATATATTAACAAATAGCGAGAATGTATTTTATATATATATATATATATATATATATATATATATATATATATATATATATATATATATATATATATATATATATATATTAACAAATAGCGAGACGATGATTTATAGAAGTAAATGACCAAAACACTCAAATGTATAAGTTATACCTCGAGTGGTATGGTTTAGGGATAATTTAAGACTATATTTTAACAAAGGTACGAGTCACAAAACGTAAAAAGCGAGTTTTCTAAGTGTACGAAAATGCGTTCGAGAAACCGGAACCGGGACATAAGTCGAGTAAAAACGTACGACTTATCGGAACAAAAATTACAAGTCAACTATGCATGTGAATTTAATATAATATATAATTAATTATATAAATTAAATATATTATATATATTATATAATATTATGTCGACAAGCTAAATGTTAAAAGATCGTGAGCTGGAAATCTTGCCCATGCGATCGCATGGGAGAAAGGCTTGGAAGCCATGCGATCGCATGGCACCATATTGCTGGCCAAGTCTATATAAAAGCTCGACTTTGGTTCTGTTTTCTCACACACATATACGATACATCTTATATTTATATTATTATTATTATTATTATTATTATTATTATTATTATTATTATTATTATTATTATTATTATTATTATTATTATTATTATTTTTATTATTAAGATTAATGTTATTATTAATCTAATTATTATTAGTAATATTATTAGTATTATACATAAAATACTACGACGAGGTCATGAGCGTGTCACTTTCAAAATAGTTTTATGAGCGGGATAAAGCTAAGGAAATCATGGGTTATTGCCAAGGAGGTTATGGGTAATGTTCGGGGGTATAATTATGAATCAAATCTAGCGTTTATCATCTCTGTTGCGTCTACGTACTTTTCTGAAATACGAAATCACAATATTGATACGTTGAGATCTACGGTTATTTGGTAATCCGAGTTTCGATCACATTTTGGTGAACGACTATATATGCTGCTAAGGTGAGTTTCATATGATCCCTTTTACTCTCTACATTTTTGGGCTGAGAATACATGCAAATGCTTTATTAACTGATTTACAATATTTATATGCGTGAGTTTCATTGATCCCTTTTTAATTGCTTTTGCAATATATTTTTGGGCTGAGAATACATGCACATGCACTTTATTTTAAACGCAATGGATACAAGTACATACAAAATTCTACACTGAGTTTAAACCAAAAATCCCTTAGCTTTGGTAACTAGTAACTGCCAGTTATAAGAACTGGTGGGCGCGAGTAGTAGTATATGGATCCATAGGGCTTGATATCCCCGTCTGAGCTAGAGCAATAGCCTTTTAACGGACGTATGCTATTTGAGAAGCGTACCCGTTGGTTTGCATGTATTATTAAGATGATTATACAAAGGGTATAAATTATATATACGTTAAGTTTAGTTACCAGGGTGCTCAATTTCGTAGAATAATTTGATAAACGTTTCGGATGAAACAACTGAAATCTTGTGATCCACCTTTATATACAGATTATGCGCAACATTAAAACTATAAACTCACCAACCTTTGTGTTGACACTTGTTAGCATGTTTATTCTCAGGTTTCCTAGAAGTCTTCCGCTGTTTGCTTTGATGTTAGACAAGCAATGTGCATGGAGTCTTACATGACATATTTTTCAAGGAAACATTGCATTCACCAAATCATCACCATGTATCTTATTTTGACTGCATTGTCAACGGAAGTACTGTTGTAAACTATTATTTATGGTGATTGTCTATATGTAGAAATCATCAGACGTCGAAAACCTTTGATTTAAATATTCATTTATGGTGTACCTTTTCAAAAGAATGCAATGTTTACAAAACGTATCATATAGAGGTCAAATACCTCGCAATGAAATCAATGAATGACATGTTCGTCCATATGGATTTGGAGCGATCGTCACAGTTGGTATCAGAGTGTTGGTCCTAGCGAACCATGTCTTGCATGAGTGTGTCTAACTGATAGTTGTTAAGATGCATTAGTAAGTCTGGACTTCGACCGTGTCTGCATGTTAAAAGTTTTGCTTATCATTTCTTGTTGGAAATTACATGCTTATCATTCTTAAGTCTAGACACGTTTTCTTGCATTTATTGCATAAATAGTGTATAGACAAAAATTCATATCTTAGCATATCTGTTACTGTAAACTTTTCCTGACATCTTCCGAAATTTTTTCCGTAATTTACGGAATTTTGGTATTATATATACATATGTAAATTATGTATTGAAGAGTACCAATCTAAATTCTATAATCTATTTCATATCAAAAATCATCTATCTAATTATACAAGATGGATCCCGTATCTAATTCAAATTCCTTAAACTCTGACAGCTATTCCGATATGAATATTCACATGAATTCTGAAGACAGTGTAACCGGAATGGATCAACCAATTAGTCATCATCTATTCTGGATGAATTGGGGATGGGTTCGTAGCCTACTTAATTATTGGAGACAAGAAGAAGGCGATCCCTTCCATCCACCACATTGCCCTCTTGGCAAAGAACCTGAAGCACTTACCGGCGAACCTGTTCGTAATACCATTTTCTCTCTCATCTCCAGAATATCTCGTCATGATCATATACTCTCTCAAATCCTGGATCTTATTCATCCGCTCGTCCGAACCGCCAATCATCCCGGTGTAGTAGAAGAAGTCAACGAGCTTCGCACTCGGGTAGTGGCTTTGGAGAATACGGTGCAAAGGTTACAAGCACCAGCAACATCACCGGCATCAACAGTACCACCGACAACAACACTAACAGTACCATTACCACCACCAACAACATCCGCATCACAAACCTCAACTTCACAATCTGTTCCACGAGCATCAACGTCATACACACTGTAGTTACCAAGAAATACCAGCAACAATAACCGATGAAGTATTAACTCATTTCCCCTGAAGAAAATTTATGTATAATATATATGAATTTTGAAATCAAAATAAATCTTTTCGTACTAAGCTATTACGTGTGAATCTTAACTGGTAGGTACTACTTGGTTAGTTCATATTACTAATATGCAATGATGTACATCCTTCCTTAACAACTTAACCATCGTTAACTACAAATATCTGTTTCAACTCAATGAATTCCATTTCATAATGAACTTAGTGTATTAATCAATTACATGTTTGATTTTACACTTTTATCTTCAATGTACTCGAAACTTTCTAGAAAACATCATTTATATCTTATGAAGTTCATAAGAATTCCACGAGCATCAACATCCTTCACCGAGGAATAAGAATAAATAATAAAGTATTGATTTCATTAGTGAAATACTCCGCGAAGATTATGTAATCCTTAATGTTTTAGAGATTATTCATTCAATTCAAAAATCAAATGAGCTTAATATGATATTAACTCATCAAATCTGTATTACATCTGAAGAAAATATACATACATATATTTTCATAAAGACGGTAAAAAAAATTCTTTTTTACAAAGTATTAATTGTGAAATCTTTAACGGGTAGGTAATACTCGGGAAATATATAAGTTCACAATTAATATGTTATACTGTACATTCTTCAACTTTGATTCAAAAATTATTAACTATGCTCACAGCGATATACAATCGTTTCCATACAAATTCAATTACATATTCTGATTTTGAATAATCAGAATCCAAGCCAAGATTTAACAGAAAACATCACTCTTAGATTCTTACATCTTTCAAATGCTATACGTTGACTTCAAAACTGTGCTAGAACATCACTTCTATTCATAAACCCAGGAAAAAAAAAATTTGTATCGTTCAAAATTCTAGAACATCATATGTATCTTGACAATTACAATCTTCATTCAAACCCTTCAAACTTTTGAAAACACCTCGGATTGATAACCAACGATTCGGTTATGATAACTTTGAATGCTGATGAAGCAGCAAAAACTGTAAACGACCTTAACAGCTAAAAGTTTGATGATAAAGAATAGTGTGTTGGCAAAGCTCAGAAAAAGAGAAGGTTTGGAACTGAAAAACGGATTGAGCAAAGTATGAAGGAGGCTGTGGATAAATCACAAGGATGAAATCTGCCTTCAAAGAATCCAAATGATTCAGTATCTGCTGAAGCCATTAACGAATACCTTGCTTCCGAATCTAAACCCTTGCGGACAATATTCTTCATCATCCTCTGATATTAGAAATTCTAAGATATCATCGTATCTTTCATTATAAATATCCTCCATATTTCTGGAGATAACTTTGGCATAATCATTCGTATCGGAAATCAATTTTCTCCTTGCGATATCTGTGTTACATCATAAAAGAAACTATTTTAGTTTCTAAATTATGAAACCTTCAAGTTTAAAATATGAATGTTTTGAAGTAGTGTTGGGAACTGAAGCATGAATTAGTATAATATAATGACACTTGATCAACGTGATTATATTACAGTAAGTCATGCTGAGTTTCTAATGGAACGTGATAAAGGTTCACAGATCACACCCTCATCATGAACCATGTTACATAACTCTTTCATTCTATTTAATCTCTAAATATATCAAGAAAATACTTTTCTTGATGATTCGGTCTTTTCCAGATATTCTGGTAATTTGACAAATCAAGATCGTGTCATTACAATTTCTTTCTTAGAACATTAACTATGTTCATTCCGAAATGTATAGCTACGAATTCTGGACCATTATTCGCTTGACTTGAAGTCGGGAAGGAAAAACGAAAGCATGGAGCTCCTAAATATAAGGGAAAATATAAAGCCTAACAACAACACATATATTACAAACCGTTTATATCAATACGTATAGCAATATAAAGACACGGGAGAATGAAAAACACTATAACCCCAAGGTAATAGTAGAAGAAAGTAATTTCCTCTGGTGGTAGATGAAAAAGAAGAATGACAGATATGAAAGTTAGGAGTATATCAAGAATCAGAACTGGATGAAGCATTTCACAATCTTTTGAAAGTATGAAATGAGAAAGAAGATGTAGGAGTAGTGAAAATAATGAAAATGAAGAGGTCAATTTATAGCAAAATATCAGACGCAGCAATAGAGGCAGATTACGCATTTAATCAAAGAAAATCCTAATTTCCGCAAATTCCGAAAAATCAAATCTTATTTAAATTATGAAGATTTTCAATTCCTTAAAATCCGGAAATGAATCGTTACTACATCAAGAGATAAGACGCATCTCTATTCTCCATTTCACTTGATTACGGTAACTTCTCTCATACGCTTCAAGTAATTGGATTATTTTATCCATATTATTCAAACATAGATAAAACTCTATTATCAACTCATATTCGTCATTAAAACATTTTTATTGTTAGCCATGACGACCTCACTCAAATTTCGGGACGAAATTTCTTTAACGGGTAGGTACTGTGATGACCCGAAAATTTCTGACCAAATTTAAACTTAATCTTTGTATGATTAACATTTCCGACACGATAAGCAAAGTCTGTAAAACTGAATCTCAAAATTTTTGAACTACTTTTATATATTTAAATACTATTCGGTTGTTTTCAACGATTCGCGAACAATTATATGTAAATATATACATATATACTATAACTTGAAAAGGTAACAATGTATTAATTGTTTGATACCGTACATTAAACTTATTGGTTTAAATATCTATTTGAATATATATGATAAGTTGAAATATTTATTATTAAATTTTATGTGTATTTAAAAACTGATTTATGTATATTAAAAAGATATATACATATATATAATTTCAAGTTATTTAGTAAACGATAGTAACATTCGTTTATTGATTCGATTGATATTTAGATAAATTAACTAAAGCGTTTAAGATGAACCAGTAAAACACTAATTTGCTACAGTATTTTCAAATTGCTACAGTACCCAAAATGCTACAGTGTTTTCGAAAATCACTATTTACTACAGTGAAATTGACTTTGCTACAGTGAATTGCTACAGTAAATATTGAAAATGTATGTATGTATGTATGTATTTTTTATATATATATATATATATATATATATATTAACAAATAGCGAGAATGTATTTTATATATATATATATATATATATATATATATATATATATATATATATTAACAAATAGCGAGACGATGATTTATAGAAGTAAATGACCAAAACACTCAAATGTATAAGTTATACCTCGAGTGGTATGGTTTAGGGATAATTTAAGACTATATTTTAACAAAGGTACGAGTCACAAAACGTAAAAAGCGAGTTTTCTAAGTGTACGAAAATGCGTTCGAGAAACCGGAACCGGGACATAAGTCGAGTAAAAACGTACGACTTATCGGAACAAAAATTACAAGTCAACTATGCATGTGAATTTAATATAATATATAATTAATTATATAAATTAAATATATTATATATATTATATAATATTATGTCGACAAGCTAAATGTTAAAAGATCGTGAGCTGGAAATCTTGCCCATGCGATCGCATGGGAGAAAGGCTTGGAAGCCATGCGATCGCATGGCACCATATTGCTGGCCAAGTCTATATAAAAGCTCGACTTTGGTTCTGTTTTCTCACACACATATACGATACATCTTATATTTATATTATTATTATTATTATTATTATTATTATTATTATTATTATTATTATTATTATTATTATTATTTTTATTATTAAGATTAATGTTATTATTAATCTAATTATTATTAGTAATATTATTAGTATTATACATAAAATACTACGACGAGGTCATGAGCGTGTCACTTTCAAAATAGTTTTATGAGCGGGATAAAGCTAAGGAAATCATGGGTTATTGCCAAGGAGGTTATGGGTAATGTTCGGGGGTATAATTATGAATCAAATCTAGCGTTTATCATCTCTGTTGCGTCTACGTACTTTTCTGAAATACGGAATCACAATATTGATACGTTGAGATCTACGGTTATTTGGTAATCCGAGTTTCGATCACATTTTGGTGAACGACTATATATGCTGCTAAGGTGAGTTTCATATGATCCCTTTTACTCTCTACATTTTTGGGCTGAGAATACATGCAAATGCTTTATTAACTGATTTACAATATTTATATGCGTGAGTTTCATTGATCCCTTTTTAATTGCTTTTGCAATATATTTTTGGGCTGAGAATACATGCACTTTATTTTAAACGCAATGGATACAAGTACATACTAAATTCTACACCGAGTTTAAACCGAAAATCCCTCAGCTTTGGTAACTAGTAACTGCCAGTTATAAGAACTGGTGGGCGCGAGTAGTAGTATATGGATCCATAGGGCTTGATATCCCCGTCTGAGCTAGAGCAATAGCCTTTTAACGGACGTATGCTATTTGAGAAGCGTACACGTTGGTTTGCGTGTATTATTAAGATGATTATACAAAGGGTATAAATTATATATACGTTAATTTTAGTTACCAGGGTGCTCAATTTCGTAGAATAATTTGATAAACGTTTCGGATGAAACAACTGAAATCTTGTGATCCACCTTTATATACAGATTATGCGCAACATTAAAACTATGAACTCACCAACCTTTGTGTTGACACTTGTTAGCATGTTTATTCTCAGGTTTCCTAGAAGTCTTCCGCTGTTTGCTTTGATGTTAGACAAGCTATGTGCATGGAGTTTTACATGACATATTTTTCAAGGAAACGTTGCATTCACCAAATCATCACCATGTATCTTATTTTGACTGCATTGTCAACGGAAGTACTGTTGTAAACTATTATTTATGGTGATTGTCTATATGTAGAAATCATCAGACGTCGAAAACCTTTGATTTAAATATTCATTTATGGTGTGCCTTTTCAAAAGAATGCAATGTTTATAAAACGTATCATATAGAGGTCAAATACCTCGCAATGAAATCAATGAATGACGTGTTCGTCCATATGGATTTGGAGTGATCGTCACAAATACACTATGTAATTGAAAGAAAATTAGATCTAGAAATATTAAGGTTTATAGTTTTATACCTCTAGAGATCAAATTGTTTATATCAATGCGTAGAGGACGATCACAGAAAGCACTTTCGTGTTGAAGGTTCAAGCAAACAAGCAATTTTTTATGGTGATTGATGAGGATGAAGTGATCGATGATGATGATGATGATGATGATGGTGTTTGGGGCTGTAAATTTCATGGTTCATGAATAGGGGTGGATAAATGAGTGTTTAGGGGTTTTATGAGTTAGCTTTAAGGCCCTAATCAAAGCTAAATGGACACTAGAAGAAGTAATTGCCCAAAATAAATCAAAGAAGGCCCCACTCTTGTGGATTTCAGCCAAGGGGCTGGAAAAATGCTTCTTGGGCTTTATTTTATCTAGCTAGTTCAATTATTGTGTAATCCATCGAGTGTCATTAATCGAAAACGCAAACCGAATCGCTAAACGTTAATTTCTCTCGTTTTTAACCTATATAAATTCTAATAAATTGGAAGTATGTTTAAAACATACTAATTATATAGTATAATTATTAGAATTAAATTACATTATACTTTGGATTGCCAGTACGCTAAGTGTGGTTCGTTTCTAGTTGCCGTTAACCGTAACCGAATTCCCGGAATGTTAACCGGTCGTTAAAACGCATCCCACCAAGTTTAATTCATTAAGTATATAATAAATTAAATATGTTTTTCTTAAAGTTAATAATTATTAAAAATAATTATTGTATCAAAAATTGAACGTTTCGCAGTCTCATGGGACCTCTGTTGCAGTTTTCAAAACCGTATCGTTTTCTTGGTATTTCAAAACATGAAATAAGTTTTTCAGCTAATATAATCATATATTAATTATAGTAGTTCATCATGGAATCAAGTATGCATTTAATTAAATTAAATACACAAAATTCAAGTAAGTTCCGTTAAATAACTTAACGGACAGTTAACGACGCTTAACAAAAATAGCAGGGTTGTTACATTATCCCCCCGTTAATGAAATTTCGTCTCGAAAATTAGTGTACGTCGGCTGGAGTTGTTTCATCCAGAAACAGTTGCAGATACTTTTGTTTCATTTGAACTTCACGATTCCACGTGGATTCTGATCCTCTGCGTGCGTTCCTCTGAACATTAACAATCGGTATGTTGCTCTGCTTTAAGCACTTGACCTTACGGTCCATGATCTCAATAGGTTCCTCCATGAAATTAAGTCTACTATCGACATGTATTCCTTCAAACGGATTTTCAGATTCTCATCAGTCAAGCTCTTCTTCAAGTTCGACACATGAAACGTGTCATGAATTTCGCTAAGCTCTTGAGGTAGATTCAATTTATAAGCTACGGGTCCAACCCGTTCAGTGATCTCAAATGGTCCAACATACCTTGGACTCAAATTGCCTTATTTCTAAAACGTACTACACTTTCTCCCGTATAGCATCTCGAAAGGTGCGATTTTAATACTCTTGTGGTAACTGTTGTTATACGAGGATTCATCCAGTGGTAGATGTTTATTCCATCCATTCCCAAAGTCAGTGACACATACTCTCAACATGTTTTCTAAAGTTTGGATGGTTCTTTCGCTTTGGCCATCTGTTTGGGGTTGATATGATGTACTCATATCAGGTCGAGTTCCCATTGCCTTTTGTAGTGTTTGCCAAAATCTAGAACCTGTTGTCACGGTCAGAGATAATCAATATAGGCACACCATGTCTGGAAACCACTTCCTTTAGGTATACATGTGCCAACTTTTCCATATTATCCGTTTCTTTAATCGGTAGAATATGAGCTGACTTTGTGAGACGATCAACAATAACCCAAATAGTATCGTAACCTCCTACAGTCTCAGGTAACTTAGTAATTAAGTCCATAGCGATACATTCCCATTTCCACTGGGGAATCTCTAGCTGTGTCAGCAGTCCTGACGGTCACTGATGTTCTGCCTTGACCTTAGCATGTCAAGCATTTACCAAATAGGTAGCACTATCGTCTTTCGAATTGGGCCACCAATATAGTGCCTTAAGATCATGATACATTTTGTCGGATCCAGGTTGAATATAGTATCTTGACTTGTATGCCTCATCTAGCACTATTTCTCTTAGTCCGCCAAATTTCGGTACCCGGATTCTATTAGCAAAATAGTGAGTTCCATCATCTCTAATGGCAAATTGTTATCAAATCCTATAAGTGACTCAGTAACAATGTTCCCTTCTTTCAATGCTTCAAGTTGTGCATCGCTTATCGGGGAAGTAAGGTCCGTTCGAACAGTCACGTTCAGCGCTCTGACTCGGAGAGGTTTAGCCTTCTCTTTCCTACTCAAGGCATCCGCAACAACATTAGCCTTACCAGGATGATAGCGAATCTCGCAGTTGTAGTCATTCAGTAGCTCTACCCAATGTCTCTGCCTCATGTTGAGCTATTTCTGGTCGAAGATATGCTGTAAGCTCTTGTGATCGGTGAATACAGTAAACTTTGTACCATACAAAGTAATGTCTTCACATCTTCAGTGCAAAGACCACGGCACCAAATTCCAAATTATGTGTTGTGTAATAACGCTCATGTACCTTCAGTTGTCGTGACCCATAGGCGATCACTTACTTCCGTTGCATCAACATGCAACCAAAACCCTGTCGCGAAGCATCGCAATAAATCACGAAATCTTCGTTTCCTTCGGGTAAAGACAAAATTGTAGCAGTAGTCAATTTCTGTTTTAACAACTGAAATGCAGACTCATGTTGCTCAGCCCACTCATACTTCTTATCCTTGTGAGTCAATGCTGTTAACAGTCAGGAAATAGTAGAAAATCCCTCAACGAATCTCCTATAATAACCGGCGATACCTAAGAATCGTCGAACTTACGTTGGCGACTTAGGAGTCTCCCATTTCTTTACCGTTTCTATCTTCGCAGGATCAACTTGAATACCATTAATACCCACGATATGACCAAAGATTGAACTTTTTGTAGCCAAAAGTTATATTTCAAAAACTTAGCGTATAACTGCTCTTCCCTGAGCATCTCAAGTATCAAACAGAGATGTTGCTCAAGTTCCTTCTCGTTCTTTGAATATACTAGGACATCACCAATGAACACAATAAAAACTTGTCTAGGTATGGATTACACACATGGTTCATGAGATCCATGAACACTGCCGATGCGTTCGTCAAACCAAACGACATTACTGTAAATTCATGATGTCCGTAGCATGTTCTAAACATTGTGTTTGGTATATCAGTCTCTTTTACTCTCATCTGATGCTAACCTGATCTCAGGTCATCTTAGAATAACATCCAGATCCTTACAACTGATCAAACAGATCATCAATTCTTGGTGATGGATATCTATCCTTAATAGTCGGCTTATTCAGTTCTCTGAAATCAACACAAAGTCTCATAGATCCATCCTTCTTCCTAACAAAGAGCACAAGTGCCCTTCATAGTGAAGAACTCGATAGAATGAATCCCTTGTCTAAAGGCTCTTGTAACTGGCTAGATAACTCTTGCAACTCAGAAAGTGTAAGTCTATATGGTGTGCGTACTACAGGCACCACTCCTGGCATTAAGTCAATCTGAAATTCTACGTATCTATGCGGTTGAAGACATGGTAATTCTCTCGGAAGGATTCTAAGGAGAACTTCTAATGGTTGGGACATCTTTGGGCCTCTTAACTGCTGATTCAACCTTGCTTACATGTGCCAAAATTGCAAGACATCCTTATCTCATGTACTTCTAGACCTTCGAGCAATTAATGTAATGCAATGGTGTACTGATCTTCTCTCCGTACACCATCATCGATTCGCCTTCGATAAAAGGAATTTAAATAGCATTCTGGCAGCAACAGCCTCGGTTATGTCGTCAGATAACACGTCCATTCCAACCACAAGGTCGAATAAAAGAAATACGGTAGTCCGAGTAAAATATTTTAACTCCAAACATCACTCCAGTGGATTTCTATTGTAATAGTTCGCCAATTGTCAAAAAAAGTACTGTTCATTTCGGAACGTTGTTATGAGCTTAACGATATGGTTCTTAGCTTCTAATTTGCAAAGGATTAGCAGCAATCGTCGATTTAAGTTTGTGGTGAGTTTCGGGTGAGAGACGTTTACGATGGAAATGTACGATCAATTCCTTAAAACTGGACCTCCTTAAACTAAAATGACATCAATCATGATGCGTTTTATTCCTAGTTTATAGTTCTATAGGGTTCACGTTGTCTAAGGCAGATATTGGATTCCAAATGTGGTGACAGAATTCTCTAGCAATAAAGTTTCTATCGGCACCGGTGTTGAAAGTATATAAACATTATGATTGATGAGTAAGAACAAACTCGTAACGAACTTCACTAAAGTTGATGTTGATAGCAGGGTGAGTTATCAGACTTGTCCCACATCAGTGGTGAAGAAGAACGGAATACCCTTTATGAGGGAAGGTGTGAATACCTCTTCCGGTAGACTAGTATTGGAAAGCAAAATCGTGAAACTGCTGGTGACGGAATGATCGGAAGTCAAGTAGACAATATCTACTACGCATTGCGCGGGTTGTTTTAGGGAATTCATCCTCTAAAGATATATCAGAAATGAATCGTGATACATAATAGCTAGTAGTGAATCGTAGAGGTGCTAGTAGTGATAATTAGTATTTAGCAGTGGTGAGTAGCAATGTGTAGCATTAAGTAGTAACTAGTAATGACAAGCAGAGAGAAAGTAGTAATCAATCGTGACCAGCAGTGAGAGGCGACGTTGTGTAGTAGTTAGCAACGATAAGTATTAAGGAGTAGTGGTATGAGATGATGAGTATGTTCTAAGCAGTGTCTTCGTAGTGCCAAGTAGTGATCGTGGTGATGGACAGTGTCAAGTAGTGACGAGTTGTGACGTGATTACGGCTATCAATAGGTTATAATAACAATTAATTCTCACAGTGTAGATTTCTACTCATATTTGAGATTATACGGTTTTATGTTCTAAACGGTGTTTATCTAAGTAACCTACTTGACTCGCTCCCAATTCCTTATTTTGCGATGTCGGAACTTCTATATGAGTTACCGTAATGTAATCCTGGTCATTACATTACGCTATCTCATATTTCCATTCGACATTACTCCATAAGTTCAAGATAACGTAGTCAACTTAATTCAATTAAGTCTTGCATCGTGTGTACGTATGCGATTCTTGATATAATATTTAGTCCAAGTCCATATCATATGGGTATAGGGTGTATATGTATGTGACTTAATGTCCTACATGTAGCATAGTGAAGCAAACAGTGCAAGCATGGTGTTCAATACTCATTCAGGGTATACGGCTATAGACTAGACCCACTAGTACGCCCTACAGTTAGACACACTAATGCATCTTAGTTCCCTATAGCCAAAGCTCTGATACCAACTATAACACCCAGTCAAAATCCATTAATGGGCTGTTAACTCTGGTCCCAGTGCTTGGCTTGACTTCTACATAACAGCAATGTTCTACAGCGGAGGCAACTAATACCTGAGATAAAACATGCAAAACGGGTCAACATAAAGTTGAGTGAATCTACAGGTTTAAGTAAATAGTTCATCATATGTTTCGTAAAACAGTTTCCATAAATCATTTGTCAGAAATCAGTTCTCAAAATCGTTCATCAGTAATCGGAATCCGAAAATCAGTATTCAGAAATCAGTAAACGTTTATCAGTTTAAACCACCAAAGTTTAATGTCAAATGTTTGCATACAGCAAATGCTAAGTATTAAAGTGTTTGTCATCAGTGATGTCAAGTTTCAACTGTGTGTGACATCAAAAAGTTTTTGTTTCAAATTCTTGTAGACATTACCATGTCTAGTTTCTAGTTCATAAACATCAAGTTTAAGTATCATTCATCGTAAGTTAGGCCACGAGATTTCTGAAAAAAAAACTTCGTAAAAGTATTCATTTATCATGAGCACTTGATTATAAGGCTTTAACCCTGCGGATAGCTAATTCGCTACACATCTTCCTTTTATCCTTTCTAAGCATACACTGATCAGGTGTACAAGTTACAATAGAATAAGCACCCAGTACGTTGAGGCGAGGTTTGTTAAACCTAACGGTACCGTCCCTATAAGTTGAGCTTATGTAAAGTAATTAATATAATCAAGCTAAGGGATTTCTGATCTGAACTCATATGTATATTCATTTAGGTACTCGTGCCTAATATGTAAAAAAACTGTAAAAATAGTTTAAGAAAGAGTTTCAAAAGCATCATGTATCCCATACCAAAAATATTAAAGAAAAAGGGACTGTAGACTCACCTTTGCAAAAGCACAATAAAACTTCTTAGTAACACAGTACGGTATTCCGACGATCACGACCGTAAAACGCAACCTAATCAAACATGTTACCTTTAGTAAATACGTAGGTCACACCATGTTAAACCATAGTGTACGCATAGTCCAAGTGCTCAGACTGACTCGATAAGCAAGCAAAAGTCAACTAGTCCAAGCAAGTCAACTAAAGTCAAAGCAAAAGTCAACTCGGTCAAAGTGGTCAACTAAAGTCAACCATCTCAGTAGGTCATGAAATCTTGGTCAACATGTCAATCCTAAGTCAACTAACATGTTTTAGCTCACAGTTTGTCAATTACGCGTTCACAGTTTATCGTTTAGCATAAAATTCTTGCACAAGTTGCAAACAACGCACATAATTCATAGCACAAAAATCATGATAATATGAAAAACTCCAGATCACAACTAGACTCATAAACGTTTCCAAAAAGCTTGGACAGGGCCTCATACGATGTCTACAAGTCGGGTTTCAGAAAGGATCTAGTTAAGGTTTACCAAATCAGTTTCAGAAAGCGCAGCAGTTTTCAAAAAATTCTCATTTAATTTAGAAAATAGCAATTAACAAACGGGCAATTGGAGATGACTCTAGAACCTCCAAACTTTCAGTGATAAAATAACCAAAAACTTTCATGTAGCCAATTTGTACAGTTAATTCATTAAATTCAGACCTCCTATTTTTTAAAAACAATCAGACACATCATTTGGCGAGACACATAACACATAGCAAACCACGTTTTCAGAAACTAGCATGCAAATGAAATATATTTAGGAAACGCCAATATTCATTTAGTCATACCAAGAGCAATACAAAACCTTTTAACACGATTCTAAAGTCTATCTTGAGTGATTTTTAACAAGGAGTTCAATGATTATCATTTCAATAATAAATTCATAAAGCACATATTCCAGAAAATTTGTATAGCATGCAAAACCCTAACGAAAACTTCGATTGATCATAACTTACGCATACGATAACGAAATCATGCAAAATTAAAGTCCAAATTTATTAATTTTTCGAGATCAATCCATCTAGATACATTACAAAATCAGTACATAAACTCATATAATCAGATCCATAGCAACTAGATTCGTGATTCAATCAAACGACAAAAATCGCGTCAAATAACGACTAACAACAACTATAATTGCAATCAATTGAGCACTAGACACCAATACACTATGTAATTGAAAGAAAATCAGATCTAAAAAGATTAGGCTTTATAGTTTTATACCTCTAGAGATCAAATTGTTTATATCAATGCGTAGAGGACCATCACAGGAAGCACTTTCGTGTTGAAGGTTCAAGCAAACAAGCAATTTTTGATGGTGATTGATGAGGATGAAGTGATCGATGATGATGATGGTGTTTGGGGCTGTAAATTTCGTGGTTGATGAATAAGGGTGGATAAATGAGTGTTTAGGGGTTTTATGGGTTAACTTTAAGGCCCTAATCAAAGCTAAATGGACACTAGGAGAAGTAATGACCCAAAATAAATCAAAGAAGGCCCCACTCTTGTGGATTTCGACCAAGGGGCTGGAAAAATGCTTCTTGGGCTTTATTTTATCTATCTAGTTTAATTATTGTGTAATCCATCGAGTGTCGTTAATCAAAAATGCAAATCGAATCGCTAAACGTTAATTTCTCGCGTTTATAAGCTATATAAATTCTAATAAATTGAAAGTATGTTTATAACATAATAATTATATAATATAATTATTAAAATTAAATTACATTATACTTTGGCTTGCCAGTACGTTAAGTGTGATTCGTTTTTAGTTGCCGTTAACCGTAACCGAATTCCCGGAATGTTAACCGGTCGTTAAAATGCATCCCACCAAGTTTAATTCATTAAATATATAATAAACTAAATATGGTTTTTCTTAAAGTTAATAATTATTAAAAATAATTATTTTATCAAAAATCGAACGTGTCGCAGTCTCATGGGACCTCTGTGTGACAACCCGAAAATTTCCAACCAAATTTAAACTTTAATCTTTATATGTTTTTGACACGATAAGCAATATTTGTTAAGTTAAATTGCAAGAATTTTAAACTATGTTCATACATTCATTCAACCTCGACCAAGTTCCAACGATTCACGAACCATTGAACTAATATGATTATATATGTATATGTGTATATATATTATAACTTGAAACGTAAACAAAATATTAGATTAAATACTTTATATGATTGTATCTGTTTCAAAATGTTTATCAATGGAATTAGAAGATAAGATCAAATGATTGAATTATCAGATATATTGAATTATGATTACAAGTCTCTGTTGAAAGGCCCACGTTGATTTGAGAAATCTTTCCATTTTAACAATATTCAGAAAATGGTAAAATGATTTATAAATAAGAACAAATTGTCAATCATTGAGAATCAGACAAAGGATAGTGGAAGATTGAATCTCATAAAGACTCGATTGATCTATTTAGTTTCAAACGTAAAAAAAAAACGTTTTCAGTTTAAAAAGAACTTTATTATTAAAACGTATATAACTTTTATAAATATCTAGAACCACTTTTGACAACTCATTACTTAACTAGTATGATAAAGATAACGATATTTATATTTTATTTTATTAAATATATATAACGATTTAAATTAATATTATATATATTTATACGCGTATTATACGTACATAGTTTTATACTTTTACTATACTTAAACTTTACCCTTACTTTATTTTTACTTTACTTTAACTTTAATAATTCATACTTTAATAATTCACTTTAATAATTCATACTTTAATAATTCACTTTAATAATTCATACTTTAATAATTCACTTTAATAATTCATACTTTAATAATTCACTTTAATAATTCAAAAATCTATTATAAATAGAATTCAATAGGTTTCATTATTTCATAGAAACTTGAAAATATTTTTCTCTAAACTCTCTCAATCGATTTACATATATATATTTACTCCGTATTATTTCAAGATATTATTAGTATACATAAAATATTACGACGGAGTGCTGTCCGAGTGATTTCGAAATTGTTTTTCGAGTAGGATAGGATTAAGGAAATTATGGGTTATAGCTATTGAGGTGATTGAGTATGGTTCATGGGTATGCTCATGAGGTCAATATAGTGTTTATCATTTCCGTTGCGTCTACGTACCTTTCCTGCAATATTGAATCTCAATATTGATACGTGAGTACTCATAATTTAACTTTTACATACTAATAGTGTATCCCTGACTAGTGCTCGAGTATTTAGGATTATGCATGCTTGTACTTTTGATATTGCCTTAGACAGGTTAGGTTGAATATTGAATTAGTTACACTTGCGGTTGAGATAAGGTATAAGATATGCATGTCCTTGGAAAGCTAGCGAAAAATTAAGAACTTTTCCTTTAGATATCGAATGGTTTCGATGAACGGATTAGAAGTTATAATCAATTGAATTTTCAATATTTTTATTAAAAATGATTACTATTATCGTCGTTTTTATCGTCGTTCTAGTTTTATCTTATTATTATCATTATTATTATCTTTATCAATAAAAGGGATTTATCATTAAAAATTGTTATTTTTTTTTATTATTACTATCATTATTATCGTTAAAGTTATAATTAGTATTATTATTATTATCCAATTATTATTATTATTATTAGTATCATTATTATTATTATCATTATTAATATATATATATCATTATTTAAAAATGGTTATTGTTATTGTTATTATTATTATTACTATATTATCATTAAGATAATTATTAGTATTATCGTTAATAATGTTATAGTAACTATCATTATTAATATTAGTGTAATTAAAACAAATATTTGTAACACCTAATTATTTTGATTACTATTATTATCATTATTATGAACACGATATAAAAGACAATTAAAAGCTATTAAACGAAACGATTAGAAAATAATGAGTAAGAGTATCATGATGAAATTAAAATATTATAAGATATTGATTTAGATAAAATTATCGTTCTTATTATTTTTATCATTACTATTATTATTAAAAGTATCGTTAGTATTAAAACTATCATTTTAACAAAAATTATCATTTTAATAGAAATGTCATTGTTACTATAAAATATCATTATTATTATTATTTTAAATAGAATTATTATTTTAAAGATAATATTAAAAGTTATCGTAAATATTAAAGTTATCATAATTAGAATTATCGTTTTATCATAATGTCATCTTAGTAATTATAAATATTGATATTTTTATAATAATAATTATTAATACAAAATAATACAACTTTTACTTACTATCATTATAGATATTGATTTATCAAATAAATATGTGATACAAACATATTTTACTACGTGTAATAACTTACTTTAATAATACCTATCATATTATCTTTATGATATTAAATGAACCCTATAAATTTTATTACTTAATATATATAAAAGTATATTTTATTATATAAATTTAATATAAAAATTTTATTTATTAATAAATAAATTATATTATTTACTCTAATAAATCTTTTAAAAATATTTAAAAATATAAAACGACGATATTTAAACTATATATTAATCATGTATAGATTTTTGGAAATTATTTTGAGTCAAATTTACTTTTGTTGACTTTTGCATATTAGTCTCGAGCATTAGGATTGTGGTACACTATGACTTGACCTAATTTGTTAGACAAATATTGACCAACACATAATTATATATAATTAATTTAGGTTCGTGAATCCGAGGCCAACCTTGCACTTGTTCAATGACGTTATATGTATTTTGACTACGAAATACAGTATGGTGAGTTTCATTTGCCTTTTTATCCTTTATATTTTTGGGACTGAGAATACATGCGCTTTTATAGATGTTTGACGAAATAGACACAAGTAATTGAAACTACATTCTATGGTTGAATTATCAAAATCGAATATGCCCCTTTTTATTAAAGTCTGGTAATCTAAGAATTAGGGAACAGACACCCTAATTGACGCGAATCCTAAAGATAGATCTATTGGGCCTAACAAACCCCATCCAAAGTACCGGATGCTTTAGTACTTCGAAATTTATATCATGTTCGAAGGAGGATCCCGGAATGATAGGGGATATTCTTATATGTATCTAGTTAATGTCGGTTACCAGGTGTTTACCATATGAATGATTATTTTTGTCTCTATGCATGGGACGTATATTTATGAGAACTGGAAATGAAATTCTTGTGGTCTATTAAAATGATGGAAATAAATGATTATGATAAACTAATGAACTCATCAACCTTTTGATTGACACTTTAAAGCATGTTTATTCTCAGGTGTTAAAGAAATCTTCCGCTGTGCATTTGCTCATTTTAAAGATATTACTTGGAGTCTTTCATAGCATATTTCGAAGAACGTTGCATTCGAGTCATTGAGTTCATCAAAGATTATTATTAAATCAATTTATAGTTGGATAGTGGATATTATGAAATGGTATGCATGCCTGTCAATTTTCGATGTAAAGAAAGTTTGTCTTTTAAAAACGAATGCAATGTTTGTAAAATGTATCATATAGAGGTCAAATACCTCGCAATGTAATCAACTATTGTGAATCGTTTATAATGTATATGAACGGGTCCTTTCAGTTGGTATCAGAGCGGTGGTCTTAGCGAACCAGGTCTGCATTAGTGTGTCTAACTGATAAGTCAATAGGATGCATTAGTGAGTCTGGACTTCGACCGTGTCTGCATGTCAAAAGTTTTGCTTATCATTTTGTGTCGAAAATTAACTACTTATCATCCTCAGGAAATTACATGCTTATCATTTTTAGTCTAAGACACGTTTTGCTGCATTGATTGCAAGAATAGTGTATAGACAAAAATTCATATCTTAGCATATCTGCTAAATCATATCTTATCGTATCTGTTACTTTAAACTTTGCCTGACATATCCCGCAAAGTCCTCCGTAATCTACAAAATCTTTTGATCTATATATATATATATATATATATATATATATATATATATATATATATATATATATATATATATATATATATATTCTATGTAATTAGAATACCATCCGTTAGCCAAAATCATTTCATATCGAAAAAAAAAAATCCTTTATCCATCTCGTACGAAATAGAATTCGGCATCAGTTCAAGTCACTCAGATTTCGAAATGGAATCCTATTCAAGCTTTGAAAGCAGTGTGACCGGAATAGATCAACCAATCAGTCATCACCTATTCTGGATGAATTGGGGATGGGTTTGTAGCCTCCTCAATCATTGGAGACAAGAAGAAAGTGATCCCTTCCATCCACCACATTGCCCTCTTGACGAAGAACCTGAAGCACTTACCGACGAACCTGTCCGAAACACCATTTTCTCGCTCATTTCCAGAGTATCTCGTCACGATTATATATTACATCAAATTTTAGATTTTATTTATCCGCTCGTCCGAACCGACAATCACCCCGGTGTAATAGAAGAAGTCAACGAGCTTCGCGCTCGGGTAGTGGCTTTGGAGAATATGGTGCAGAGATTACAAACACCAGCAGCAGCATCAGCAGCATAACCAGTACCACCATCATCAACGCCAACAGTACCATTACCACCTCCAACCCCAACCGCGTCTTAATCCACAACTTCACAATCTGTCCCACGAGCATCAACGTCATACGCACCATAGATACCAAGGATTACCAACAATGATAACTGATGAA
This sequence comes from Rutidosis leptorrhynchoides, assembly GCF_046630445.1. Lineage (NCBI taxonomy): Eukaryota > Viridiplantae > Streptophyta > Magnoliopsida > Asterales > Asteraceae > Rutidosis > Rutidosis leptorrhynchoides. Next base: position 157,134,568 of record NC_092334.1, read on the forward strand.
GTATTAATTTATAACTTCATTGGAGAAACATTCCGCGGCGATTATGTAATCTCTAAAGTCTTAGAGATTATCTAATCTAGCCCTAACCATAAATCAGTTAAACGAACCAAAATGATAGAAGGAAGAGTAGAAACCCTGACAAAAATGGTGTATGATTAACAAGCTAAACTTGCTTTACCAACAGCATCAACAGTACCGTCAGCGTTACCAGCATCGTCAGTACAGTCAACATCCGAATCAACAACACCGATAACATCACAAACTCTGTCAGTTCAAGAATCACTGTGGACATCATTACGAATCAATAACGTGTATATTGTATCAACGAGTTATGAAGAATTAACTCATTCCCTCTGAAGAAATTATATATATATATATATATATATATATATATATATATATATATATATATATATATATATATATATATATATATATATATATATATATATATATATATATATATATATATTTTTTTTTTGAAATAAATCTTTCCGTGCTAAGCTATTGTGTGTGAATCTTAACTACTCGGTTAATTCATATTACAAATATGCAATAATGTACGTCCTTCGGCCGCAACTTAACCAGCGTTAACTACAATCTCTGTCGCAATTCAACAAATTCCAATTCATAATAAATCAAGTATATATTTGATTTTACACTTTCATCATCGATGTACCCGAAACTTTTCAGATAACATCATTCGTACTTTGCGAAATTCACAAGAATTCCACGAACCAAACATCATACATCAACAAATAACGAAGTATTGATTCATAATTTCAATGTCATTAAAGAAATACTGCGTAAAAGTTATGTACTTTTTAAAGCCCTTAGGGATTATTCAATTCTAGTTTCAACCGTAAATCAAATGAGTTTAATTTAACATTAACTCATTAAATCTATGTTACATCTGAAGAAAATATACATATATATATATTTTCATAAAGACTGTAATAAAATTCTTTTGTACAAAATATTAATTGTGAAATTTTTTTTTAACGGGTAGGTAATACCCGAGAGATATATAAATTCACAATTAATATGTTACATTCTTCGAATCTGATTCAGCAAATCATCCATTATACTCCCTACTTTCAGAACAATATACATTCTTTTATAGAAATCAAAACAACCATACTCATTCAAAATTTAATTACATATTCTGATTTTGAGATCTCAAAATTCAACTTGAGATATGACCAAAATCATCACTCTTAGATCCTTACATCTTTCACAAGCTATATTTTGACTTCAAAACTGTGTTAGAACATCAAATGTATGTTAACGATTACAATCTGTGTTCAAACCCTTCGAAAATTTCTGAAGACACTTCGAATGATGAGCAATCGAGATGATGATCCAACCACATGTTACCCACAGTTATGTACCCGAAAAACTCTTGAAACCAAAGTAAAAGTTTAAACAACATATCCCCGTCAGATTCTTTGGCATTTATTAGCAAAAATAACTTTGCGACCCCTATTCAAAGTAGCTAGTTTTGTCACAGCTCCAGCAAGTCAACTTCGACTTTTTCAGTCAGACTAACCTTATTATAACCTTGAGATATACACCATCATTACCAGGGAACCTTTTACATTCCACCACATTATTAGCAGATGTACCAACAACTTCATTACCCTTTGACTTTAGCCTCTCCAAAAAGTCATTATAATTATTCATTGAAACCCCATCATTTACTCATTCGCATCTTGTAATGAGAATTGCCATACGAATCATTGGGAATTAGCAATCAGTATTTTGAAATCTCGCAGGATGTCTACGCCAACAGTTATATGTGTATATATAACGTCTATCTTCTGGACTTAATTTGAATGTAAAGTTTCTGAAAAACACTCCGAACTACGAATTGGTTCTCCGAAAATGGAAAAAAAAAAATAATGCTGATGAAGCAGCAAAAACTATAAACGACTTTAAACAGTAAAAGCTGGATGATAATGATGAAATGTGCTGGCAAAGCGTAGAAAAAGAGAAGTTTTGGAACTGGAAAACGGATTGAGCAAAGTAGGAAGGAGGCTGTGGACAAATTACAAAGACTGAACCTGACTTCAAAGGATCCAAATGATTCAGTACCTGTTGAAGTCATTAACGAATACCTTGCTCCTAACTCTAAACCCCTACGGACAATATTCTTCATCATCCTCTGATATTATAAATTCTAAAATATCATCATATCTTTCATTATAAATATCCTCTATATTTCTGAAGATATTTTCTTAATTTTTCTTATTTGAAATCATTTACCTCTTCGCGCTATCTGTATTACATCATAAAAGAAACTATTTTAGTTTCTAAATTCTGAAACATTCAAGTTTAAAATAGGAATATTTTGAAGTAATGTTGGGAACTGAAGCATGAATTAGTATAATATAATGACACTTGATCAATGTGATTATATTACAGTAAGTCATACTGAGTTTCTAAATGGAACGTGATGATTCACAGATCATAACATCATCATGTGCCATGTTATATGACTCTTGTATTCTATTTAACCTCTAAAATATCAAGAAAATATTTCTTGATGATTCGGCCTTTTTCAAGGTATTTTAGTAATTTGACAAGTCAAGATCGTGCCATCACAATTTTCTTCCTAGAACATTAACAATGTTCATTCCAAAATTCATATCTGTGAATTCTGGACCATTATAAGCGGTGCTTAATCGCAAGAAGAAGAAACGAAAGGACAAAACTCCGAAATAGAAATTGGGGTATAAATTGCAGCAAATAAAAGAGAGCATTAACTGTGAATGATAATGATTATAGAAGACAGAAGCAGAGACTTTAAAATGTAAGGGAACATATAAATCCCAACGACAAACCAGAAATTATAAACCATATATATCGATGCATATAGCAATATAAAGACACGGGAGAACTAGAAACACTATAAACCCAAGAGTATAGTAGAAGTAAATAGATTCTTCCGGTGGTAGATGAAAAAGAAGAATGACCGATATGAAAGTTAGAAGTATATCAAGAATCAGAACTGGATGGAGCATATTGATGAATACTTTAAAATATGAGTTGGGGGGAAAGAATAGAAGGTGATGAAACATGACTAGGAACTTAGAAATCAACAGATTTAACTCACACAATGGCGGAATAAGTGAATCAAACCCTCTAATGAATAGGTTAAGTTTTTTTTTTTATTAATTTAGTCAAACCACAACTAAATCATGTGTGATTAGATCAACACCTAGAGCTATTATTCACCACCTGGGTGATTTGGACTAAGAGAGAATCGGAAGAGCTCACTAGATCTGAGTGTGTGTGTAACAAATGAGAGGCTTAACCTAAAATGAAGAACATAAGACTTTATATACCCCTGCTGTTGACTCACCCATACGATTCATTCATCACACGTACGAGTTGGCTTCATCAGCCGTACGGGTGATCACTCTCTCGTGTCTTCTCATTTAGGTTGTAATTGTGACTTAGCTCAGCATCAACCGTGCGTATGAACCTGTCAGCCGTACTAGTGAGGCTTCACTCGTACGTTTGACTAAGTCTAACATAGTCAAACATTTAAATATCATTCCTGCAGTTCCTGTAACCACATACAAACACGGATAGGATAATAACGAGCAATCATGGTGGCCTGTAAACTGTTGTACCTGCAATGGACGTGGGTAGATGACTAGGGACTTGCATAAAATGCATCAACAGAAGGTGTGAGTTGTAAGGAAACGAAGGAGGTGAATTTATAAGAAAATCTCCGACAGAACAATTAAAATGGACGATCGCATTTAAAGCGGATCCTAATTCCCTTGATTACCAGAGAGTTAAATCTTATTAAGAAGATTTTCTTCAAATCCCTTGAAATCTGGGAATCAATCATATCTACGTGAAATGATAAGATAAATCTACACTTACTCATTTCACTCTTCTATGTTAGCTTCATTCGTACTCTTCATATAAATGGATTGTTTATCCAAATTATTCGCTGATGATAAAACTCTAATTTTTAGCCCGTATGCATCATGAAAACATACTTATTATCATTCACGACCTTTCCACTCAAATTTCGGGACGAAATTTCTTTAACGGGTAGGTACTGTGACAACCCGGAAATTTCCAACCAAATTTAAACTTTAATCTTTATATGTTTTCGACACGATAAGCAATATTTGTTAAGTTAAATTGCAAGAATTTTAAACTATGTTCATACATTCATTCAACCTCGACCAAGTTCCAACGATTCACGAACCATTGAACGAATATGATTATATATGTATATGTGTATATATATTATAACTTGAAACGTAAACAAAATATTAGATTAAATACTTTATATGATTGTATCTATTTCAAAATGTTTATCAATGGAATTAGAAGATAAGATCAAATGATTGAATTATCAGATATATTGAATTATGATTACAAGTCTCTGTTGAAAGGCCCACGTTGATTTGAGAAATCTTTCCATTTTAACAATATTCAGAAAATGGTAAAATGATTTATAAATAAGAACAAATTGTCAATCATTGAGAATCAGACAAAGGATAGTGGAAGATTGAATCTCATAAAGACTCGATTGATCTATTTAGTTTCAAACGTAAAAAAAAAACGTTTTCAGTTTAAAAAGAACTTTATTATTAAAACGTATATAACTTTTATAAATATCTAGAACTACTTTTGACAACTCATTACTTAACTAGTATGATAAAGATAACGATATTTATATTTTATTTTATTAAATATATATAACGATTTAAATTAATATTATATATATTTATACGCGTATTATACGTACATAATTTTATACTTTTACTATACTTAAACTTTACCCTTACTTTATTTTTACTTTACTTTAACTTTAATAATTCACTTTAATAATTCATACTTTAATAATTCACTTTAATAATTCATACTTTAATAATTCACTTTAATAATTCATACTTTAATAATTCACTTTAATAATTCATACTTTAATAATTCACTTTAATAATTCAAAAATCTATTATAAATAGAATTCAATAGGTTTCATTATTTCATAGAAACTTGAAAATATTTTTCTCTAAACTCTCTCAATCGATTTACATATATATATTTACTCCGTATTATTTCAAGATATTATTAGTATACATAAAATATTACGACGGAGTGCTGTCCGAGTGATTTCGAAATTGTTTTTCGAGTAGGATAGGATTAAGGAAATTATGGGTTATAGCTATGGAGGTGATTGAGTATGGTTCATGGGTATGCTCGTGAGGTCAATATAGTGTTTATCAGTTCCGTTGCGTCTACGTACCTTTCCTGCAATATTGAATCTCAATATTGATACGTGAGTACTCATAATTTAACTTTTACATACTAATAGTGTATCCCTGACTAGTGCTCGAGTATTTAGGATTATGCATGCTTGTACTTTAGATATTGCCTTAGACAGGTTAGGTTGAATATTGAATTAGTTACACTTGCGGTTGAGATAAGGTATAAGATATGCATGTCCTTGGAAAGCTAGCGAAAAATTAAGAACTTTTCCTTTGAATTTTCAATATTTTTATTAAAAATGATTACTATTATCGTCGTTTTTATCGTCGTTCTAGTTTTATCTTATTATTATCATTATTATTATCTTTATCAATAAAAGGGATTTATCATTAAAAATTGTTATTTTTTTTATTATTACTATCATTATTATCGTTAAAGTTATAATTAGTATTATTATTATTATCCAATTATTATTATTATTAGTATCATTATTATTATTATCATTATTAATATATATATCATTATTTAAAAATGGTTATTGTTATTGTTATTATTATTATTACTATATTATCATTAAGATAATTATTAGTATTATCGTTAATAATGTTATAGTAACTATCATTATTAATATTAGTGTAATTAAAACAAATATTTGTAACACCTAATTATTTTGATTACTATTATTATCATTATTATGAACACGATATAAAAGACAATTAAAAGCTATTAAACGAAACGATTAGAAAATAATGAGTAAGAGTATCATGATGAAATTAAAATATTATAAGATATTGATTTAGATAAAATTATCGTTCTTATTATTTTTATCATTACTATTATTATTAAAAGTATCGTTAGTATTAAAACTATCATTTTAACAAAAATTATCATTTTAATAGAAATGTCATTGTTACTATAAAATATCATTATTATTATTATTTTAAATAGAATTATTATTTTAAAGATAATATTAAAAATTATCGTAAATATTAAAGTTATCATAATTAGAATTATCGTTTTATCATAATGTCATCTTAGTAATTATAAATATTAATATTTTTATAATAATTATTATTAATATAAAATAATACAACTTTTACTTACTATCATTATAGATATTATTTTATCAAATAAATATGTGATACAAACATATTTTACTACGTGTAATAACTTACTTTAATAATACCTATCATATTATCTTTATGATATTAAATGAACCCTATAAATTTTATTACTTAATATATATAAAAGTATATTTTATTATATAAATTTAATATAAAAATTTTATTTATTAATAAATAAATTATATTATTTGCTCTAATAAATCTTTTAAAAATATTTAAAAATATAAAACGACGATATTTAAACTATATATTAATCATGTATAGATTTTTGGAAATTATTTTGAGTCAAATTTACTTTTGTTGACTTTTGCATATTAGTCTCGAGCATTAGGATTGTGGTACAATATGACTTGACCTAATTTGTTAGACAAATATTGACCAACACATAATTATATATAATTAATTTAGGTTCGTGAATCCGAGGCCAACCTTGCACTTGTTCAATGACGTTATATGTATTTTTACTACGAAATACAGTATGGTGAGTTTCATTTGCCTTTTTACCCTTTATATTTTTGGGACTGAGAATACATGCGCTTTTATAAATGTTTGACGAAATAGACACAAGTAATTGAAACTACATTCTATGGTTGAATTATCAAAATCGAATATGCCCCTTTTTATTAAAGTCTGGTAATCTAAGAATTGGGGAACAGACACCCTAATTGACGCGAATCCTAAAGTTAGATCTATTGCGCCTAACAAACCCCATCCAAAGTACCGGATGCTTTAGTACTTCAAAATTTATATCATGTCCGAAGGAGGATCCCGGAATGATAGGGGATATTCTTATATGTATCTAGTTAATGTTGGTTACCAGGTGTTTACCATATGAATGATTATTTTTGTCTCTATGCATTGGACGTATATTTATGAGAACTGGAAATGAAATTCTTGTGGTCTATTAAAATGATGGAAATAAATGATTATGATAAACTAATGAACTCACCAACCTTTTGGTTGACACTTTAAAGCATGTTTATTCTCAGGTGTTAAAGAAATCTTCCGCTGTGCATTTGCTCATTTTAAAGATATTACTTGGAGTCTTTCATAGCATATTTCGAAGAACGTTGCATTCGAGTCATTGAGTTCATCAAAGATTATTATTAAATCAATTTATAGTTGGATAGTGGATATTATGAAATGGTATGCATGCCTGTCAATTTTCGATGTAAAGAAAGTTTATCTTTTAAAAACGAATGCAATGTTTGTAAAATGTATCATATAGAGGTCAAATACCTCACAATGTAATCAACTATTGTGAATCGTTTATAATGTATATGAACGGGTCCTTTCACACTGTTGCAGTTTTCAAAACCGTATCGTTTTCTCAGTATTTCAAACCATGAAATAAGTTTTTCAGCTAATATAATCATATATTAATTATAGTAGTTCATCATGGACTCAAGTATGCATTTAATTAATTTAAATACACAAAATTCAAGTAAGTTCCGTTAAATAACTTAACGGGCAGTTAACGAAGCTTAACGAAAATAGCAGGGTTGTTACAGATTGCCTCAAATGATTATCATGAATTGTATCCAAGAATGTTAAACTTTCCACTTTGAGCATCACAAGTCACTATCATGGCAATACATCCAAGGTAAATGGACATTTAATGCATATGGTACTTGTATAGGATGTTGGGTATCTTTTGCAGGTGTTAAATGAAGTAAAGTGTTCAAAGATTGATGTCCAAAACTGATTCAAACGGCTATACAACGGATAGATATTTTGGACCGGACCGTGGTCCAAGATGCAGAGACAGCTGACTTGTTTATATCTCCATATAAATAGCAAGGCTTGGAGAACTTTGAAGACTTGGACCTCTTGCATGCTACAACTCAAAATCATTAGAGAATCACAACAACATAACATTCATACATATTTTTTTGATTAGTAAGAGAAGTTCTATAATCTCATAGATTATAGAAAGGGTGTTTGTAAACTTACTTTCAAATTTTTATCTTTGTAAGTTTTCATAGTGTTGTAATAATCCTCAGAATTGTCTTAGGATTTTCATCAATAGAAAAGGGTGAGTCTTTGTACTTTGTAATTAGAAGCATATGCTAGCTTAGCTATCATCTTCTGTAAAGGGAATTAGGGAGTTGATTAATCTCATTGGAGATTAATAGTTGTCCAAGGTGAAGACAAGTTGATCTAAGTTAGAGGTAATCTTTTAAAGGGATAGAAGGATTAAGTTTTTTGTCTAAGGAGAAGTACAAGACATGTAAATCAGATCTCCACCGGATATGGAGAAAGGTGCTTAGTGAAGCAAAAATCCCGATTAGTGAATCAGGGAGTAGATTAAGGTGAATTAGTTAACATCCACCCGAACCACTATAAATCCCCGTGTTTATATTTTTACTTTACATTCCGCATTATTACAAATATAAACGCACCACACAATTGTTTGAGTTGATAGAAGTGATTAAGGATTGTTTAAATCGTGTTGATCATCGAAAAGTTTTATAAATCGTATTAAGTAACTTTTCACCCCCCCACTGGTTACTTACAATTGGTATCAGAGTAATTGCTCGAACATTTACTCTAGAAACGTATTTGATTGAGTCAAAAATCATTTTGGGCAAAAACCTGAGTCAAACGTTCTTGGGATCAACTCAAACGATGGCATACCTTGAAAGATTGGCTAATGAAACACCAATATTTGATAGAGAGGATGTCTATATATGGAAGATAAGATTCGAGATCTATGTCAAATCAAAGGATTATGACATGTGGAGAATCATCAAGGGGGAAACCTTGTTTCTCAAGAATTTTTAACAATGGTGAAATCAACATTTCAAAATAATGAAGTAGTGAACAAAATGCTAAGCAATTTGACACTATATCACTTCTTCATAGAGTTCTTTCTAGTGATGAAAGAGTTAAAATGCTTTCATGTGAAAGTGCAAAGGAATGTGGGATACACTATGTCCTCAAATAGAAGAAGCCTCTAGTTGTTCGATAAAGATTGGTTTAAGGAAAAGGTAATAAGACTTGAATGTCTTGGTGGAAATTGGTTGGTTGATCAAGATGGAGATGAAGATGAAGACTTTTGTCTCATGGGTTCAAGATACTCTCCAAGTCAAGATGCTCGTAGTGAAGATAAGGTTGAATCGTGCTATCAAGAAGAAGAAGGCGAAAGCTCAAGCATTCAAAGCGATGAGGTACATGTATTCTATCCTTCTAATTATGAAGATTTGCTATATGAGTACAAAGCGGTAGAATTTGTGTATACTACTAGTTGTGATAAAGTAAAATTGTTGGAAAAAGAATTACAAAAGGTAAATCAACTCAATAAAATTTTAAGTGATGAAAACAATTATTTGAAAAGATCAATAAATGACAAAAATTGTTTTAAAGATAAAATTGTTTTAAAATCTAGTCACAATTCTAGTAGACACAAACAAAGTACTCTAAGTACAAGGTCAATCATTAAGAAAGTTGAAAACCTAGGAAGGGTGAACAAATCTAACAAATCTATAGGAGGAATAAGTCAAAGGTTGGGTAATCTTAGGATAAATGAGAATCATTGATCAAACATTAAGAAAAGTGGATTGTGCATTTAAAACTTAATGTATTTTAAGTCTGTCACGACCCGGAAATTTTTGACTTATTTTGAATCAAATTCTCGATATGATTTAATATTTCTGACATGATAAGCAAAGTCTGTTATGTTGAGTCTCAAAATTTTTGAAATGTTTTCATAAATTCATTTAACCTCGACCAATTCCGATGATTCACGAACAGTTATTTGTAAATAAATAAATAAATATATATACATATATATATATACATATATATATATATATATATATATATATATATATATATATATATATATATATATATATATATATATATATATATATATATATATATAGGTATATAAATAATAATTAGAGATATTAAATAAAGTATTTTATGATTTGAACTAATTATAATCTAGGAAATAATTAAATTGTTATTAAAACATAATTACATAAATATAATGTAATTCGAATAAATGGTTTCGAATTCATTTAGTAAACGATTGTAGCACTCGTTTATCATTCGATGGTTTTTTAAACAAGTTAAATTCAAACTTATATGATTTTAAAAATAAACGGTGATCCAAAAATAAGTTATAAATTTTAGACTTGCTAAAAATATATTTAAATACTTTAAGTTGAGTTCTAACACTCCGTATATTTTACTTGGGATTGAGCGCTAATGATCGATCAACTTTCTATGATTAATTTTAAACATTTAATGACTAAAGTAAATAAATATATTGAATGTAAAAATATGGGATTTTTCTGAAGACTTTTATCTGCCATTGATTAACAACGGAGCACGAAATTTAGTCTGTAAAAGACTACGGCTAATATTATCACACGTTTCTTTTAAATTGCTAGATATTTATCATATTACTATTTAAAAGTTGAAATTAGTGCATACTGTGTTTGTTTATTTCCTTCCACTGACACTTACTGAAATGTCCCGTTCTTATTGATTAAAAACGTTCCATATTAATTGATTTCGTTGCGAGGTTTTGACCTCTATATGAGACGTTTTTCAAAGACTGCATTCATTTTAAAACAAACCATAACCTTTATTTCATTAATAAAGGTTTAAAAAGCTTTACGTAGATTATCAAATAATGATAATCTAAAATATCCTGTTTACACACGACTATTACATAATAGTTTACAATACAAATATGTTACAACGAAATAAGTTTCTTGAATGCAGTTTTTACACAATATCATACAAACATGGACTCCAAATCTTGTCCTTATTTAAGTATACGACAGCGGAAGCTCTTAATAATCACTTGAGAATAAACATGCTTAAAATGTCAACAAAAATGTTGGTGAGTTATAGGTTTAACCTATATATATCAAATCGTAATAATAGACCACAAGATTTCATATTTCAATATACATCCCATACATAGAGATAAAAATCATTCATATGGTGAACACCTGGTAACCGACATTAACAAAATGCATATATAAGAATATTCCCATCATTCCGGGACACCCTTCGGATATGATATAAATTTCGAAGTACTAAAGCATCCGGTACTTTAGATGGGGTTTGTTAGGCCCAATAGATCTATCTTTAGGATTCGCGTCAATTAGGGTGTATGTTTCCTAATTCTTAGATTACCAGACTTAATAAAAAGGGGCATATTCGATTTCGATAATTCAACCATAGAATGTAGTTTCACGTACTTGTGTCTATTTTGTAAATCATTTATAAAACCTGCATGTATTTTCATCCCAAAAATATTAGATTTTAAAAGTGGGACTATAACTCACTTTCACAGATTTTTACTTCGTCGGGAAGTAAGACTTGGCTACTGGTCGATTCACGAACCTATAACAAATATGTACATATATATCAAAGTATGTTCAAAATATATTTACAACACTTTTAATACATTTTGATGTTTTAAGTTTATTAAGTCAGCTGTCCTCGTTAGTAACCTACAACTAGTTGTCCACAGTTAGATGTACAGAAATAAATCGATATATATTATCTTGAATCAATCCACGACCCAGTGTATACACGTCTCAGGCTAGATCACAACTCAAAGTATATATATTTTTGGAATCAACCTCAACCCTGTATAGCTAACTCCAACATTACTGCATATAGAGTGTCTATGGTTGTTCCAACTAATATATATACATGGGTCGATATGATATGTCAAAACATTTGCATACGTGTCTATGGTATCCCAAGATTACATAATATATTAGAATACATGTATAATGCAATATAAGTTAGCTAGGATATGATTTGTATAGAATTGTAAATATTTCCCGTAGCTACAAAAATAAAAAAAATATCCAATCTTGTTTTACCCATAACTTCTTCATTTTAAATCCGTTTTGAGTGAATCAAATTGCTATGGTTTCATATTGAACTCTATTTTATCAATCTAAACAGAAAAAGTATAGGTTTATAGTCAGAAATATAAGTTACAAGTCATTTTTGTAAGAGGTAGTCATTTCAGTCGAAAGAACGACGTCTTGATGACCATTTTGAAAAACATACTTCCACTTTGAGTTTAACCATGATTTTTGGATATAGTTTCATGTTCATAAGAAAAATCATTTTCCTAGAAGAACAACTTTTAAATCAAATTTTATCATAGTTTTTAATTATCAAACTCAAAACAGCCCGCGGTGTTACTACGACGGCGTATGTCCAGTTTTATGGTGTTTTTCGTGTTTCCAGGTTTTAAATCATTAAGTTAGCATATCATATAGATATAGAACATGTGTTTAGTTGATTTTAAAAGTCAAGTTAGAAGGATTAACTTTTGTTTGCGAACAAGTTTAGAATTAACTAAACTATGTTCTAGTGATTTCAAGTTTAAACCTTCGAATAAGATAGCTTTATATGTATGAATCGAATGATGTTATGAACATCATTACTACCTCAAGTTTTGTGGATAAACCTACTGGAAAAGAGACAAATGGATCTAGCTTCAAAGGATCTTGGATGGCTTGAAAGTTCTTGAAGTAGAATCATGACACGAAAACAAGTTCAAGTAAGATTTCCACTCGAAATAAGATTGTTATAGTTATAGAAATTGAATCAAAGTTTGAATATGAGTAGTACCTTATATTAGAAAGATATCTTACTATAAATAAGAAAGATTTCTTGAGGTTGGATGATCACTCTACAAGATTGGAAGTAAGCTAGCAAACTTGGAAGTATACTTGATTTTATGAAACTAGAACTTGTAGAATTTATGAAGAACACTTAGAACTTGAAGATAGAACTTGAGAGAGATCAATTAGATGAAGAAAATTGAAGAATTAAAGTGTTTGTAGGTGTTTTTGGTCATTGGTGTATGGATTAGATATAAAGGATATGTAATTTTGTTTTCATGTAAATAAGTCATGAATGATTACTCATATTTTTGTAATTTTATGAGATATTTCATGCTAGTTGCCAAATGATGGTTCCCACATGTGTTAGGTGACTCACATGGGCTGCTAAGAGCTGATCATTAGAGTGTATATACCAATAGTACATACATCTAAAAGCTGTGTATTGTACGAGTACGAATACGGGTGCATACGAGTAGAATTGTTGATGAAACTGAACGAGGTTGTAATTGTAAGCATTTTTGTTAAGTAGAAGTATTTTGATAAGTGTCTTGAAGTCTTTCAAAAGTGTATGAATACATATTAAAACACTACATGTATATACATTTTAACTGAGTCGTTAAGTCATCGTTAGTCGTTACATGTAAGTATTGTTTTGAAACCTTTAGGTTAACGATCTTGTTAAATGTTGTTAACCTAATGTTTATAATATCAAATGAGATTTTAAATTATTATATTATCATGATATTATGATGTACGAATATCTCTTAATATGATATATATACATTAAATGTCGTTACAACGATAATCGTTACATATATGTCTCGTTTCAAAATCATCAAGTTAGTAGTCTTGTTTTTACATATGTAGTTCATTGTTAATATACTTAATGATATGTTTACTTATCATAATATCATGTTAACTTTATATATAACCATATATATGTCATCATATAGTTTTTACAAGTTTTAACGTTCGTGAATCACCGGTCAACTTGGGTGGTCAATTGTCTATATGTAACCTATTTCAATTAATCAAGTCTTAACAAGTTTGATTGCTTAACATGTTGGAAACACTTAATCATGTAAATTACAATTTCATTTAATATATATATAAACATGGAAAAGTTCGGGTCACTACAGTACCTACCCGTTAAATAAATTTCGTCCCGAAATTTTAAGCAGTTGGAGGTGTTGACGTATCTTCTGGAAATAAATGCGGGTATTTCTTCTTCATCTGATCTTCTCATTCCCAGGTGAACTCGGGTCCTCTACGAGCATTCCATTGAACCTTAACAATTGGTATCTTGTTTTGCTTAAGTTTTTTAACCTCACGATCCATTATTTCGACGGGTTCTTCGATGAATTGAAGTTTTTCGTTGATTTGGATTTCATCTAACGGAATAGTGAGATCTTTTTTAGCAAAACATTTCTTCAAATTCGAGATGTGGAAAGTGTTATGTACAGCCGCGAGTTGTTGAGGTAACTCAAATCGGTAAGCTACTGGTCCGACACGATCAATAATCTTGAATGGTCCGATATACCTTGGATTTAATTTCCCTCGTTTACCAAATCGAACAACGCCTTTCCAAGGTGCAACTTTAAGCATGACCATCTCTCCAATTTCAAATTCTATATCTTTTCTTTTAATGTCAGTGTAGCTCTTTTGTCGACTTTGGGCGGTTTTCAACCGTTGTTGAATTTGGATTATCTTCTCGGTAGTTTCTTGTATTATCTCCGGACTCGTAATCTGTCTATCCCCCACTTCACTCCAACAAATCGGAGACCTGCACTTTCTACCATAAAATGCTTCAAACGGCGCCATCTCAATGCTTGAATGGTAGATGTTGTTGTAGGAAAATTCTGCTAACGATAGATGTCGATCCCAACTATTTCCGAAATCAATAACACATGCTCGTAGCATGTCTTCAAGCGTTTGTATCGTCCTTTTGCTCTGCCCATCAGTTTGTGGATGATAGGCAGTACTCATGTCTAGACGAGTTCCTAATGCTTGCTGTAATGTCTGCCAGAATCTTGAAATAAATCTGTCATCCCTATCAGAGATAATAGAGATTGGTATTCCATGTCTGGGGACGACTTCCTTCAAATATAGTCGTGCTAACTTCTCCATCTTGTCATCTTCTCTTATTGGCAGGAAGTGTGCTGATTTGGTGAGACGATCAACTATTACCCAAATAGTATCAAAACCACTTGCAGTCCTTGGCAATTTAGTGATGAAATCCATGGTAATGTTTTCCCATTTCCATTCCGGGATTTCGGGTTGTTGAAGTAGACCTGATGGTTTCTGATGCTCAGCTTTGACCTTAGAACACGTCAAACATTCTCCTACGTATTTAGCAACATCGGCTTTCATACCCGGCCACCAAAAATGTTTCTTGAGATCCTTGTACATCTTCCCCGTTCCAGGATGTATTGAGTATCTGGTTTTATGAGCTTCTCTAAGTACCATTTCTCTCATATCTCCAAATTTTGGTACCCAAATCCTTTCAGCCCTATACCGGGTTCCGTCTTCCCAAATATTAAGATGCTTCTACGATCCTTTGGGTATTTCATCCTTTAAATTTCCCTCTTTTAAAACTCCTTGTTGCGCTTCCTTTATTTGAGTAGTAAGGTTATTGTGAATCATTATATTCATAGATTTTACTTGAATGGGTTCTCTGTCCTTCCTGCTCAAGGCGTCGGCTACCACATTTGCCTTCCCCGAGTGGTAACGAATCTCAAAGTCGTAATCATTCAACAATTCAATCCACCTACGCTGCCTCATATTCAGTTGTTTCTGATTAAATATGTGTTGAAGACTTTTGTGGTCGGTATATATAATACTTTTGACCCCATATAAGTAGTGCCTCCAAGTCTTTAATGCAAAAATAACCGCGCCAAATTCCAAATCATGCGTCGTATAATTTTGTTCGTGAATCTTCAATTGTCTAGACGCATAAGCAATCACCTTCGTTCGTTGCATTAATACACAACCGAGACCTTGCTTTGATGCGTCACAATAAATCACAAAATCATCATTCCCTTCAGGCAATGACAATATAGGTGCCGTAGTTAGCTTTTTCTTCAATAACTGAAACGCTTTCTCTTGTTCATCCTTCCATTCAAATTTCTTCCCTTTATGCGTTAATGCAGTCAAGGGTTTTGCTATTCTGGAAAAGTCTTAGATGAACCTTCTGTAGTAACCAGCTAGTCCTAAAAACTGGCGTATGTGTTTCTGAGTTTTCGGGGTTTCCCACTTTTCAACAGTTTCTATCTTTGCCGGATCCACCTTAATACATTCTTTGTTCACTATGTGACCGAGGAATTGAACTTCTTCCAACCAAAATGCACACTTTGAAAACTTAGCGTACAATTCTTCCTTCCTCAATACTTCTAACACCTTTCTCAAATTTTCACCATGTTCTTGGTCATTCTTTGAGTAAATAAGTATGTCATCAATGAAAACAATGACAAACTTGTCAAGGTATGGTCCACACACTCGGTTCATAAGGTCCATGAACACAGCTGGTGCATTAGTTAAACCAAACGGCATGACCATAAACTCGTAATGACCGTAACGTGTTCTGAAAGCAGTCTTTGGAATATCATCTTCTTTCACCCGCATTTGATGATACCCGGAACGTAAGTCAATCTTTGAATAAACATACGAGCCTTGTAATTGATCAAATAAGTCATCGATTCTCAGTAGTGGGTAGCGGTTCTTGATGGTAAGTTTGTTCAACTCTCGGTAGTCGATACACAACCTGAATGTACCATCTTTCTTCTTGACAAACAAAACAGGAGCTCCCCACGGTGATGTGCTTGGTCGAATGAAACCACGCTCTAAAAGTTCTTGTAATTAGCTTTGCAGTTCTTTCATCTCGCTGGGTGCGAGTCTGTAAGGAGCACGAGCTATTGGTGCAGCTCCTGGTACAAGATCTATTTGAAATTCAACGGATCGATGTGGGGGTAATCCCGGTAATTCTTTCGGAAATACATCGGAAAATTCTTTTGCGACGGGAACATCATTGATGCTCTTTTCTTCAGTTTGTACTTTCTCGACGTGTGCTAGAACATCATAACAACCTTTTCTTATTAGTTTTTGTGCCTTCAAATTACTAATAAGATGTAGCTTCGTGTTGCCCTTTTCTCCGTACACCATTAAGGGTTTTCCTTCTTCTCGTATAATGCGAATTGCATTTTTGTAACAAACGATCTCTGCTTTCACTTCTTTCAACCAGTCCATACCGATTATCACATCAAAACTCCCTAACTCTACTGGTATCAAGTCAATCTTAAATGTTTCGCTAACCAGTTTAATTTCTCGATTCCAACATATATTATCTGCTGAAATTAATTTACCATTTTCTAATTCGAGTAAAAATTTACTATCCAAAGGCGTCAATGGACAACTTAATTTAGCACAAAAATCTCTACTCATATAGCTTCTATCCGCACCCGAATCAAATAAAACGTAAGCAGATTTATTGTCAATAAGAAACGTACCCGTAACAAGCTCCGGGTCTTCCTGTGCCTCTGCCGCATTAATATTGAAAACTCTTCCGCGGCCTTGTCCATTCTTGTTCTCCTAGTTCGGGCAATTTCTAATAATGTGACCCGGTTTTCCACATTTATAACAAACTACATTGGCATAACTTGCTCCGACACTACTTGCTCCGCCATTACTCATTCCGACACCATTTGTTCCTGTCGTTCTGTTAACCCCTGGTCCGTAGACCTCACACTTCGCTGCGCTATGACCATTTCTTTTACACTTGTTGCGAAATTTGGTGCAAAACCCCGAGTGATACTTTTCACACCTTTGGCATAGCTGCTTCTGATTGTTGTTGTTGTTGTTGCGGTTGTTATTGTTGTTGGGATGATTGTTGTAGTTGTAGTAGTAGTAGTAGTAGTAGTAGTAGTAGTAGTAGTAGTTGTTGTTGTTGTTGTTGTTGTTGTTGTTGTTGTTGTTGTTGTTGTTGTTGTTGTTGTTGTTGTTGTTGTTGTTGTTGTTGTTGTTGTTGTTGTTGTTGTTGTTGTTGTTGTTATTGTTGTTGTTGTTGTTGTTGTTGTTGTTGTTGTTGTGCCGTTTGTTATAATTGCGATTGATGTTGCAATTGTTGGGATAGTTGTTGTTGTTTTGGTGACTCTTATCACCGTTTTCCTCCCACTTTCTTTTGACTAACTTCACGTTGGCCTCTTCGGCCGCCTGTTCTTTAATTCTTCCCTCAATCTGGTTCACTAGTTTGTGAGCCATTCTACATGCCTTTTGTATGGAGGCAGGCTTGTGTGAACTTATATCTTCTTGGATTCTCTCCGATAACCCTTTCACAAACGCGTCGATCTTCTCTTCCTCATCTTCGAACACTCTCGGACACAATAGGCACAATTCTGTGAATCGTCTTTCGTACGAAGTAATATCGAATCCCTGTGTTCGTAACCCTCTAAGTTCTGACTTGAGCTTATTGACCTCGGTTCTGGGACGGTACTTCTCGTTCATCAAGTGCTTGAATGCTGACCACGGTAGCGCGTAAGCAGCATCTTGTCCCACTTGCTCTAGATAGGTATTCCACCATGTTAACGCAATACCTGTGAAGGTATGCGTAGCGTACTTCACTTTGTCTCCTTCAGCACACTTACTTATGGCAAAGACTGATTCAACTTTCTCGGTCCACCGTTTCAATTCGATTGGTCCTTCGGTCCCATCAAATTCTGAAGGTTTGCAGGCAGTGAATTCCTTGTAGGAGCATCCTACACGATTTCTTGCGCCGTTAGCTGTATTGCTAGATTCAGAGTTATTGTTGGTATGTAAAAAGGCCTGTACTGCGGCTATGTTTAAAGCAAGAAAGGCACGAAATTCCTCTTCGCTTATATTCAAGGTGTGTCGAGTAGTCGGTGCCATTTCCTTCAAAATAGTCAAATGAAATGAGTTAATCATATAGAATATCAAGAGTAGTCAATAGTATTTCGTAGTGTAATATGAACTTATTTATAAAAGCTCTTTCTTCATATTAGCATTTTATACTCTTTAATTCAGGTAGTACCTACCCGTTAAGTTCATGCTTAGTAGCTAACATACCATTTCAACTACTACAATTCTATATGAAAAACTAAACAAAACAAAAAAATATATCATATTCAAACCTTTATACAATAACTTGCAAACTTACAATACCTCTATTTTACATATGGCATGAAATATAGCACATAAAACTTTGATACAAAGTAGTTGCGAAGATAATTCTAGTTAATAAATAAGGCGTTCAGCAAAGGTAATAAAGACACGTAATTCATACGTCCAGAAACAAGTCATGCATTCTGGTTTTACTAATACCACTTCCCATCCTTGGTTTTGTGGAACATAACCGTTGTGACCTATAGTAAGACAATGTGTTGTAACGTCGTCAAAAGGATGAAGGTTACGTAATGACCAACAGTCTCGTAATAACCTAAAAACCTCATTTCTTACCCCAATTACCGACTCCGTCACTTGTGGGAACGTTTTGTTTAATAGTTATAGCCCGATGTTCTTGTTCTCACTTTGGTGAGAAGCGAACATTACTAACCCGTAAGCATAACATGCTTCTTTATGTTGCATGTTAGCCGCTTTTTCTAAATCACGAAATCCTATATTCGGATATATTGAGTCAAAATAATTTCTTAACCCGTTGCGTAAAATAGCATTTGGGTTCCCCGCAATATATGCGTCAAAGTAAACACATCGTAACTTATGGATTTCCCAATGTGATATCCCCCATCTTTCGAACGAAAGTCTTTTATAAACCAAGGCATTCTTGGAACGTTCTTCGAATGTCTTACAAACTGATCTCGCCTTAAATAGTTATGCCGAGGAATTCTGACCGACTCTAGACAAGATTTCATCAATCATGTCTCCGGGTAGCTCTCTTAAAATATTGGGTTGTCTATCCATTTTGTGTTTTTATACAGTAAAATAGACAAGAGTTAGATTCATAAAAAAATACTTATTAATACAAGCAATTTTTACATATATCATAAAGCATAAGCACACTATATTACATATATTACACCACACGAATACAACTATCTTATTCCGACTCGCTCGTTTCTTCTTCTTCAGTTTTGGTTCGTTTTGCCAAGTTTCTAGGGATATATGATGTTCCCCTAATATGAACCGTCGTTTTCCACATTGGTTTAGAAAAACCTGGTGGTTTAGAGGTTCCTGGGTTATTGTCACAACTTAAGAAATACGGGTGTTGACGATACATATAAAGTTCATCGGGTTTGGAATCAAATTTCTCTATTTTTATGCCCTTTTCCTTATTATTCTCTTTTGCCTTATTAAATTGTGTTGGGGTAATTTCTATAACATCATCGGAATCCTTGTCGGGATTCGATTCATCGGAGAATTGGTAATCCTCCCAATACTTTGCTTCCTTGGCGGAAACACCATTGACCATAATTAACTTTGGTCAGTTGGTTGAGGATTTTCTTCTACTTAAACGTTTTATTATTTCCCCCACTGGTTCTATTTCTTCTTTCGGTTCCGATTCTTCTTTCGGTTTCGATTCTTCTTCCGGTTCCGACTCTTCTTCCGGTTCCTCTTCGGGAACTTGTGAATCAGTCCACGAATCATTCCAATTTACATTTGACTCTTCATTATTATTAGGTGAGTCAATGGGACTTGTTCTAGAGGTAGACATCTATCACATAATATCAAACACGTTAAGAGATTAATATATCACATAATATTCACATGTTAAAAATATATAGTTTCCAACAAAATTTATTAAGCAATCATTTTTCAAGTAAACACGGTCGAAGTCCAGACTCACTAATGCATCCTAACAAACTCAATAAGACACACTAATGCAAAATTCTAGTTCTCTAAGACCAACTCTCGGATACCAACTGAAATGTCCCGTTCTTATTGATTAAAAACGTTCCATATTAATTGATTTCGTTGCGAGGTTTTGACCTCTATATGAGACGTTTTTCAAAGACTGCATTCATTTTAAAACAAACCATAACCTTTATTTCATCAATAAAGGTTTAAAAAGCTTTACGTAGATTATCAAATAATGATAATCTAAAATATCCTGTTTACACACGACTATTACATAATGGTTTACAATACAAATATGTTACAACGAAATAAGTTTCTTGAATGCAGTTTTTACACAATATCATACAAGCATGGACTCTAAATCTTGTCCTTATTTAAGTATACGACAGCGGAAGCTCTTAATAATCACCTGAGAATAAACATGCTTAAAATCTCAACAAAAATGTTGGTGAGTTATAGGTTTAACCTATATATATCAAATCGTAACAATAGACCACAATATTTCATATTTCAATATACATCCCATACATAGAGATAAAAATCATTCATATGGTGAACACCTGGTAACTGACATTAACAAGATGCATATATAAGAATATCCCCATCATTCCGGGACACCCTTCGGATATGATATAAATTTCGAAGTACTAAAGCATCCGGTACTTTGGATGAGGTTTGTTAGGCCCAATAGATCTATCTTTAGGATTCGCATCAATTAGGGTGTCTGTTCCCTAATTCTTAGATTACCAGACTTAATAAAAAGGGGCATATTCGATTTCGATAATTCAACCATAGAATGTAGTTTCACGTACTTGTATCTATTTTGTAAATCATTTATAAAACCTGCATGTATTCTCATCCCAAAAATATTAGATTTTAAAAGTGGGACTATAACTCACTTTCACATATTTTTACTTCGTTGGGAAGTAAGACTTGGCCACTGGTCGATTCACAAACCTATAACAAATATGTACATATATATCAAAGTATGTTCAAAATATATTTACAACACTTTTAATACATTTTAATTTTTTAAGTGTATTAAGTCAGCTGTCCTCGTTAGTAACCTACAACTAGTTGTCCACAGTTAGATGTACAGAAATAAATCAATATATATATTATCTTAAATCAATCTACGACCCAGTATATACACGTCTCAGGCTAGATCACAACTCAAAGTATATATATATTTGGAATCAACCTCAACCCTGTATAGCTAACTCCAACATTACTGCATATAGAGTGTCTATGGTTGTTCCAAATAATATATATACATGGGTCGATATGATATGTCAAAACATTTGCATACATGTCTATGGTATCCCAATATTACATAATATATTAGAATACATGTATAATACAATATAAGTTAGCTAGGATATGATTTGTATAGAATTGTTAATATTTCCCGTAGCTACAAAAATAAAAATAAAAATATCCAATCTTGTTTTACCCATAACTTCTTCATTTTAAATCCGTTTTGAGTGAATCAAATTGCTATGGTTTCATATTGAACTCTATTTTATGAATCTAAACATAAAAAGTATAGGTTTATAGTCAGAAATATAAGTTACAAGTCGTTTTTGTAAGAGGTAGTCATTTCAGTCGAAAGAACGACGTCTTGATGACCATTTTGAAAAACATACTTTCACTTTGAGTTTAACCATGATTTTTGGATATAGTTTCATGTTCATAATAAAAATCATTTTCCCAGAAGAACAACTTTTAAATCAAAGTTTATCATAGTTTTTAATTATCAAACCCAAAACAGCCCGCGGTGTTACTACGACGGCGTATGTCCAGTTTTACAATTTTTTCGTGTTTCCAGGTTTTAAATCATTAAGTTAGCATATCATATAGATATAGAACATGTGTTTAGTTGATTTTAAAAGTCAATTTAGAAGGATTAACTTTTGTTTGCGAACAAGTTTAGAATTAACTAAACTATGTTCTAGTGATTTCAAGTTTAAACCTTCGAATAAGATAGCTTTATATGTATGAATCAAATGATGTTATGAACATCATTACCACCTCAAGTTTTGTGGATAAACCTACTGAAAAAGAGACAAATGAATCTAGCTTCAAAGGATCTTGGATGGCTTGAAAGTTCTTGAAGTAGAATCATGACACGAAAACAAGTTCAAGTAAGATTTCCACTCGAAATAAGATTGTTATAGTTATAGAAATTGAATCAAATTTTGAATATGAGTATTACCTTATATTAGAAAGATATATTACTGTAAATAAGAAAGATTTCTTGAGGTTGGATGATCACTCTACAAGATTGGAAGTAAGCTAGCAAACTTGGAAGTATTCTTGATTTTATGAAACTAGAACTTGTAGAATTTATGAAGAACACTTAGAACTTGAAGATAGAACTTGAGAGAGATCAATTAGATGAATAAAATTGAAGAATGAAAGTGTTTATAGGTGTTTTTGGTCATTGGTGTATGGATTAGATATAAAGGATATGTAATTTTGTTTTCATGTAAATAAGTCATGAATGATTACTAATATTTTTGTAATTTTATGAGATATTTCATGCTAGTTGCCAAATGATGGTTCCTACATGTGTTAGGTGACTCACGTGGGCTGCTAAGAGCTGATCATTAGAGTGTATATACCAATAGTACATACATCTAAAAGCTGTGTATTGTACGAGTACGAATACGGGTGCATACGAGTAGAATTGTTGATGAAACTGAACGAGGATGTAATTGTAAGCATTTTTGTTAAGTAGAAGTATTTTGATAAGTATCTTGAAGTCCTTAAAAAGTGTATGAATACATATTAAAACATTACATGTATATACATTTTAACTGAGTCGTTAAGTCATCATTAGTCGTTACATGTAAGTGTTGTTTTGAAACCTTTAGGTTAACGATCTTGTTAAATGTTGTTAACCCAATGTTTATAATATCAAATGAAATTTTAAATTATTATATTATCATGATATTATGATGTACGAATATCTCTTAATATGATATATATACATTAAATGTCGTTACAACGATAATCGTTACATATATGTCTCGTTTCAAAAGCATCAAGTTAGTAGTCTTGTTTTTACATATGTAGTTCATTGTTAATATACTTAATGATATGTTTACTTATCATAATATCATTTTAACTATATATATAACCATATATATGTCATCATATAGTTTTTACAAGTTTTAACGTTCGTGAATCACCGGTCAACTTGGGTGGTCAATTGTCTATATGAAACCTATTTCAATTAATCAAGTCTTAACAAGTTTGATTGCTTAACATGTTGGAAACACTTAATCATGTAAATAATAATTTCATTTAATATATATATAAACATGGAAAAGTTCGGGTCACTACACTTACTACCTATCTCTTCAATATATTATATAACAAAAACCCCACAATCCCTTTCTTTTCTTGTTATCTGTCAAACTCACCAGTCAATCAACCAACAAAGTAACTTCACGTGAATTCAATTAAGGGTACTATGTTTGTTTTTCATCTTTCCACTAGCTTTTCTATTCCTCCCACTAGATTATATAATATACATATATATAGATAAACATGGTACGTAATAAACTATCTATCTTTCTATTTCATGTTTTATGATTCAATAACCACTTTCTACTATCTATCACTTTTACTAAAATATATATAATCTATATATGTATATCAATATACATACAGATAGGAGAGATCAACCCAAAGGCAAATATCCCTCAACATGTAAACCACCACCTTTATCACCACCTACGGCCTCCACCATTCAAACAACCACCATCTTTCACCATGCCCAACCACCTTTCATCGATACCACCATCCGATAAATCACCACCCTTGATAAACACCATCGAACATGACCTATTAAACCATAACCACCCTTGTCTTCTAGCTGTTTTCTTTGTCTGTTCGAGGAAACCCCACAAAAACAACCTACAACACCTTCGATCATGACTGCAGCTGCGTTTTCTTTGTTTTCTATTGCCATGAACCACCACAAACACCACACCTGCTATATTTATTACTTCGCTGTTATAATTCTGTCTGTTCAAATGACTGCTACTGCTGCAGTACACTTTCCCTGTCTATTTCTGTTTTAACGATAAAGCATGATGAAGATGATGTATAAAGGTGATGATGATTAGTGAAATGATGATGACTTATGATACAGAGATGAGGACGATGATGATCTGTAGATCGAGCAGGCGACTGTTGCTATGTGTTTCCTTTTTTTTTTTTTTGATTGAAACCAAGAACCAGATTCACGTACAGTTTATTAGAACCTAATCAAATTGGGTTTGATCAAATGTTACTTGGGCCAACTAACTTGATGTTGGGCCACCGTGTTCTATTTTCTAGTTGGGCCGAGATACAAACCCAATTTCTATTTTCGGATTAACTGAATATGATGATAATGGTTATGTGATGATAATCGGGTTTAAATTTTAATTGAAGAAGAAAGAGAAACAGAAAATGAGTTATATTAATTAGATTGGGTATTAATTCAGAAAAGCAATAACAGAGAGATGGTTCAGGGTGTTTGGTTTAACCGAGAGGTCTCGGGTTCGATCCCGGGCTATGACATTTATTTCCTTTTAAGCTTGTTTTAAAGGTAGACTTCTTTTTATTATTATTATTAGTATTATCATTATTATTATTTAAATTATCATTATTATTATTATTAACATTATTATTATTATTATTATTATTATGATTTTTACTATAAATATTATTATTATTATTAGTATCACTATTATTATTATTATTAGTATTATTATGGTTACAAATATAAAGATTATAAATACAAATATTATTATGGGAATGATTAAAATTATAATTTAGTAATGATTAAAATGAATTATTAATTATTATTATTATTATTTTATTATTAATACTACAAATAAAATGGCTATTATTATTATCAAAATTATTATTACCATTAGTAAATATAATAATTATTATTATCATTATTTATATTATTTTATCAAATAAATACTTATATAAAATATATATAAATATATAAATATGTAACAATTGAAATAATATATATATATATATATATATATATATATATATATATATATATATATATATATATATATATATATATATATATATATTACTAATATTAATATATAAATTTGTTCGATTACAATTATATGTGTTAATATATATATATATATATATATATATATATATATATATATATATATATATATATATATATATATATATATATATATATATATATATAAATGATATAGGTTCGTGAATCTGAGGCCAACCCTGCACTTGTTCAGTGCCGTCATATGCATATTTACTACAAAATATCGTATCGTGAGTTCATTTGATCCCTTTTTACCAAATGCTTTTACAATATATATTTTTGGGGACTGAGAATACATGAAATGCTTTTATAAATGTTTGACGAGATAGACACAAGCAAAACATTCCTCGAATGAATTATTATACAGACGAGAAGTTCTGTAGGTTATTATATCGAATATTTCCCCTGATTATTATAGCTTGGTAACCTAAGAATTAGGGAAATGGCCCCTAATTGACGCGAATCCTAAAGATAGATCTATGGGTTTTGACACGCCCCAGTCAGAGAATTTGAACTGTTTTAGTACTTCGATGTTTATATTAAACAGACGAGAGGTCCTATTTTTATCATACTGATTGCTATATGCCTGTATGTTTTGGGGATATTCTTATGCACTTTATATGTTAAGGTCGGTTACCAAGCAAGGTTATAGAGATAATGATTTTTATACACAGGTTATGTGTATGTTATTTTGTACACAAGAGATGTGTACGGTTATTAAAAATCGCAAGGCAACCTACGGGGGAGAAAAGGATACGAACCTATCTCTGCCAAGCATTTATGAAAAATGATTTCGTACACGAGATAGGTGTACTATATTTAAATCTTGTGGTCTATCAAAATTACTGAATTTTATTGTTTATGATAAACCTATGAACTCACCAACCTTTTGGTTGACACTTTTAAGCATTTTTATTCTCAGGTATTAAAGAAATCTTCCGTTGTGCATTTGCTCATTTTAAAGATATTACATGAAGTCATTCATGGCATATTTCAAAAGACATTGCATTCAAGTCGTCGAGTTTCAAAAAGACTGTTATTAAGTAAATGGCAGATTAATCATTCATATTATGGGAAACATATATCATTTGTATAGAATGGATATATTTTGAAATGAGTTTGTCTTTTAAAATGAATGCAATGTTTACAAAACGTATCATATAGAGCGTCAGTACCTCGCAATGGGACCAGATGTAGATGACTTCGTCCAGGTGGATTTGGATAGGTCACTACAAAGTCAGTGTGTCACGATTTCAAAGTTGCACATCCTCTAAATGATTAAAAGAATTTCTCAATAAGATTATGCTTAACTTAGGAATAAATGCCTACTTGAATAAATTCCATGCTAGTTGTAGGACAATGTGCCTTATGTGTATAATATATGTGTAACTATATATATATATATATATATGTATATATATATATATGTATATATATATATATATATATATATGTATATATATATATATATATATATATATATTACACATATATTATACACGTATATATAGTTACACACACACACACACACACACACACACACACACATATATATATATATATATATATATATATATATATATATATATATATATATATATATATATATATATATATATATATATATATATATATATAGGGGCAGGATCAATGGGGAAGTAACCAATCGGGGGGAAGCGGGGGGAAGCAAAAAAAAAATTCGTTTTTTTGGAATTTCTTTCCGGCATCAAGATCACACGAAAATATGAACATTTAGAAAAGACACTTCGTGATGAATGTTATTATTTAGGCGGGAAAACGATCGACAAAAATAACATTCAAGATAATATTGTTCGTGAAGAATGTGAACGTTTTTTTTTCTTCATGTTTTGTGAAGTTAAATTTAGCTCGATTTAGAGTTTAGAGTTTAGGGTTTAGGGTTTATATCATAAAACCCAAACACAAAACCCTAAACCCTAAACTCTAAACCGTTCGTGTTAAAAACTCAATCTAAATCCTAAATCCAAACCCTAAACCCTAAATTTCTAAACCCTAATATCTAAACCCTATAAACCCTACTATCTAAACCCTAATATCTAAACCCTAATAGCTAAAACCTCAACATACGCTCGAAAAAACGATAATTGTTATATATTACTTTTTCGAGCGTTTTCCTGCCAAAATAAAAACATTCATCACAAAGTGTCTTTATTAAATGTTCATATTTTCATCCCATCTATAATGTTCGTGAACAAACTTTTTTCAAAAAATGAAAAAAAAAAGTTTTTGCTTCCCCCCGCTTCCCCCCGCTTCCCCCCGATTGGTACTTCCCTCTTGATCCTACCACTATATATATATATATATATATATATATATATATATATATATATATATATATATATATATATATATATATATATATATATATATATATATATATATATATATATATATATATATATATATATATATATATATATATATTATATATATATTTATATATATATATTTATATATAGTTACACACACACACACACACACACACACATATATATATATATATACATGCCTACATACGTGTCATTGTTGATGAAACATTGGTTGGATGTGATCATACAATGTTGAGCAAAGAAAACTTGTCCTCAAGTAATCTACTGAACGACAACATCGCCAAAACGCGCTCGACGTGAAGAAGTGGACAAAAGGTCACTATTCCAAGCTGTACGGTCGAACCACGGCAGACCGTAGGATCAACCGCACTCAATATTTACGGCTCAACCCACGATCAACTGCAGATCGACCGCACGTGTTCTGACGGGCTTTTTAATCTAATTCTTGACTTCATTTGCCATTCTATTCAAAATATTTTTTCTTTCCCTCTCCTCCATGGCTCAAGATCTCCAACCGTACACAGACGAATTGCTCCTTCTCATCCTTAATCTTCAATCTCGGTAAGATTAATCTATGAATTCCCTTCATTCAATTGTGTGGGTATGATGAATTCTTCAAACATTGCTTGAAGAAACCCTAATTCGAAAATCATTCTCAAAATTGATGATAATAAACAAGTGTGTTCATGAAAACTTCTAAAATCTTTGAAATCATGATTAACATTGCATCAATTTAAGATTGAGAATTCTAGGGTTCATCATACAACTAGATTAGGTTTTCATAAGTTCATTGTTCACATGATTCAAAACACATTGTCACTAATGAAGAGTAATAATGTAGGAATTGGTAACATCAAAACACTTGTGTTGATGAAAATCAAATTTACAAAACACGAATCCATGTGAACTTTATAAAAACCACTAATAATCTAAAGTGAAAACGCATTGTCACCAAAAGAGGGTGAGAATATGAAGAACAATAGAATCAAAACACTAGGTATTGATGATAACCAAGTTTGCAAATCATTGTCGTATGTGAATATTGTGAAAACATGTGTTCATATATTTGCAAACACTTTCTTAACACTAGAACACACTTTTGCTTATGTTAGCTAAGTTTGCAAAAAAGCTTTGATTACACAATTGAGTCTGTTGGTTAGATGTGGGTTAATGCACTAAACGATAAACTTAAGTATGATTAACCAAAGTGTGATTAACCAAAGAATATGTTTTGATGATGACACATACATATGCATAAGTGATGACTGACATCTTAATATAAAACACGCAAGGTCACTAATCCATACTTTATATTGCAAACGACCAAGTCAAACATAGGTTAAAGAATGAAATTAAAACTTTAGCTAAACACACAGTCAAGGTACGGTCGACCACATAGTCAACCGTGAAAACCCAAACTAAATTGCAACGCAGTTTTGTGAAAACAAGTTGCACGGTCATCACCACGGTCAACCACAGTGCGACTGCAGTTCTCTCTGTTACCATTTTCGACCAAATAAAGTTTGACTAGTTCCCGACATCTATAATTCATGAAACCTTTCTCAACATGCTTAGAATAGATGCCTTCTTCATACTCAACCGAGTTTTGGTCATAAAAACACTAATTGTGATTAATTACGCCTAATGACATCTTAATGACAAATTAACCAAGATTAGGCATAACACATAAGTGTTAATCAACAATTTGTGATCTTAATTCTTATCTAGATATCCTTAGTATGATTATCAAGTACCAACACACTTAAGCCAATGTTACTAGAACAATGATTGCTATTAGAAATGACTTAGTGATTAATTAAGGCTAAATAAGGAACAATGCTCTCATGGTTAACTAGTAATGACTTGTAATCCTAAAACACACTTAGATACATTTAGGATGGTCACCAAGTTCCAACTAGAGATTGCTCTTCCCTTGTGCATGTGTTGGACATTAATGTGTGCTTACACATTAATCATGTAATGTGTTATATTGCACATTAAACTTATTAAGTGCTTGAATTTTAAGTTGTGCAAGTATCTATATGTTTGATTGATGTTATGCGAGGTATATACAAAATAGTTATATATTTACTATGAAAAACTATTAAATACGATACAATTTTACACAAGTTATTTATTTATTTATAGAGTGGATATACCTAAACCTTGCTACAACACTTATAGGCAGTGTACCTAATCGTACAGTAGTGTAGTTTTTAGTAAGTCTGGTTCGTTCCACAGGGATCTTAGCCAAGTTTAACGCTATATTTTTAAAAACTATATTTGTAAAAAAATATATATATAGGAGTAGTATTATTATTATAAAAGGGGGGTTTTACCGTTTAATGACCGGTTTGTCGATTTTAAAACTTAAGTCGCAGTTAAAACCTAATGTAAAATATTAAAAATAAATATAACTTAATTTTAAGCGTAAAGTAAATAACGATAATGAAATTGCGATAAATAAAATTGCAATAATTAAAAAGTACGATAATTAAAAGTGCATTTAAATAAAATGACAGTAAATAAAAGTGCGATAATTAAAAGTGCAATTAAATATAAAATAAAGGAATTATGCTTATTTAAACTTTCGTAATCATGATGTTTGACGTGTTGATTTTAGTTTATTACCATGGGTTAATTGTCCTTTGTCCTGGATTATTCAATATGTCCGTCTGGTTTTTGTCCATAACAGTCCATCAGTCATAAATATAAAGTGCGAGTGTCCTCGTCAAATTATCCTTATATCCGAAGTCAAATATTCCAACTAATTGGGGACTTAAACTATAATTACACCAAGTGTCCTTGTATATAATTCACCCCTATTTTAATAAGTCTATTAACTATTAATCCATTCCCGTGTCTGGTTAAATGAACGATTATTAGTACTTATAAATATCCCGCCCATCGTGTCCGATCGAGTGTATATTGTTATTTATAGGTACGTCCAATTGTAAATCTTTATATTAAATTAACAAACTATCATTTAATTAAACAAATATAAAGCCCATTAATAGCCCATAGTCTAATTCCCACAAGTGTCGTTCTTTTGTCCAAACCCCAATTATGGTACAAAGCCCAATTACCCAATTTTAATATTTAGCCCAACATCACGATTACTTTGGCTTAAATAAGCATAATCATAACTTTGCTACGAGACATTAATTTAAAAAGGTTGAACATAACTTTGCTACGAGACAGAATTTCGACTTACACTCTTACAACATTCGCTAACATACCCTTATTATTATTAAAATTAAAATTAAAATTAATATATATATATATATATATATATATATATATATATATATATATATATATATATATATATATATATATATACACGTGTGAGATGAAGAGAAGAAAAAGATGTGTTTTTGTTCAACCAAAACTGCGAAATTTATAGGACCCGACCCTCAAATTGGGGCCATGCGATCGCATGGAATTCCTTCTTCCTGGCCATGCGATCGCATGGCCAGCTGGGACAGCTCACATTTGTTGTTTGCTTCTTACCGACGGTTTTATAAATATATATAATATATATATAATTTTTAAGAATTATTTATATATTATATTATATTTATGTGCATAGTTAACTTGTAATTTTAGCTCCGTTGCGTAGCGCATTGAGAGTTAACTCTGGTCTCGGTTCCGGATTTTCGAACGTCCTTGCGTATAATTTAATATCTTGTATTTTGCGTTTCGCGTCTTGTACTCTTGTAATTTTGAGACGTTTCTCATCAATAATTTGAACCACTTTGATTGTACTTTGTACTTTTTAGCTTTTTGGTCATTTGCATCTTCAAATCGTCGAATCTGTCTTTTGTCTTCTCCTTTTATTATTTAAACGAATATCACTTGTAAATAGAACAATTGCAACTAAAAGCTTGTCTTTCTTGAGGGATAATGCTATGAAATATATGTTCGTTTTTATCATTATCAAATATTCTCACACTTGAGCGTTGCTTGTCCTCAAGCAATATAGTTTTGAAATAAAAATACTAGAATCACTTCTTTATTCTTCACACTTTGTACATCAGTGATTTCTATACGGCGGTATAAACAATGATAGTAACGTTGTGGTTTACAGTCCCACATGAATATGAAAATTTAGATCCTTAAGGAAATTGGATCTTTATGAAAACATTTGATCTTTTGAAAATACAATCTAGCTTTTACCCTAGTTAAGTTTTCCGGAATAACCCTTCACCGGTGTTTGCAAAATCTTTTTGTGGGTTTCATATTTGAAAATTTTAGCTTAAAACTTATGGTTTTGTGTCACCCACTTGCTAACCTTGTATTAGGAAAGCAACACGTCCAGTATACTTGCTCCATATATTACCTTTCGGTAAACTACCGTTCGGTTGTAAAGGAAAGCATTGAACAAGCAACTGTTAAGGCAATGTCCCGTGACATACTTTTGTTTATGGTCTATAACGTGTCGGATGAAATTACTATCCTTGGTAGGAGCAATAGTAAAGCTCACCCTATAGTTTTTCGGTCTGGCACAAGGTCCTGTCTTCGACCATGCTATGCAACCACCGTTCTTACGGTTGACACCCGATTTGGTTCAGGTGACCTAATGAATTTCAGGTGAATTCCTAGGATTTTACGTTCAATGGTAATGAACGCATTAAAAATGGGTTTTCAGAAAACAAATCGGTTTGTAATTTTGATCAAAATATTTTCTCGTTCAAGCTCGAGTTTAGATATCATCGAATTCCATGAGTTTGAATTCTCAATCTTTAAAAGTCAATCTCAAGGATTGAGTAATATCAGTCTTAAAAGCTGATTTTTGATCTTTTAAGGAGATTATCCTTTCTGGAGGTCTGATTCATTAGTCTTATCAAGCTAATTTGCACGGTGCCCTCCCCATTTTACGAGATAGATCCTCTCATGGTTGGGATAAGTCTGACCACTTGGCGACCCTGTTTGATGTTGAGGTCCGTGGATTTCCAGCTGATATTTGAGAAAACTTTTCAAGGTTTTTCGTAGACTCTACAACTGGTCTGGATGACAACTTCTTGACCTAAATCATGAAGCGCATTTTTTTCAGAAGACTTTACTTCCTTTTAATGATGGAATTAATTCATCATGTAGATCCATCTTTTCTTTCAATTTATTACAATAAACCGGGTAAAACAGTTAATTTAGTTCAAAACAAAAGCACCTGCAATAACTTTACAGAAACATGTGATAGATAGTTTTTAATTGAATAACTTGGTACATTCTCCCCACACTTGGCTTTTATTTATCTATTTCTTTGCCTTTTTATTCTCCTTTATTCAATTTTAAATGAATTCAAGCGTTTTGAGTTGTTTCTCAATTTATGTCCTTTCCGAGGTAACAATAATTTCGGTGTTAACACCTAGTTTTATCGTTCATAAATATGTATAAACATGATTTTGAGTTCATTTATTTGAAAATTTTGAAAATTTTCACTAGAAATGGGTAGTCAGTATATAAGACTAGGGCTGTTCTTTATTATCAGAGAGCACTAGATTTTAATACGACTACTGCGTTACTAGTATTTTTAATGATAACCAAGTGTTTTAAAAAAAAATTTAAAAAATCCGAAAGAATTTAACCCCTTCCCACACTTAAGATCTTGCAATGCCCTCATTTGTAAGAAATCAGTAGCAATTTAAATTATTGAGGGTGAGTAGCGTAGAAAAATGATTAAATTTTAACAAAGTTTTCAAACATATTGGATTTTTTTTTTTATTGTTTTTTAAATCTTTAACTTATAAAACAAATAATTAATTAATTTTAAAATTTTCTTTCGTTCTATAATGAGGGCGTTTCGGTACGTTACCTAGTCTGTCCCTCGACAAAATTTTAAAATTTGTCATTTTAAAGCGTTTGTTTTAAAAGCAAAGATTTTTTTGGGTTTTTTTGTTTTTTTTGTTTTTGGTATACTTTAAATTAATAAGATTAAAAATAATGATAACAAAACTTCTCGTCCCGTCCTTGGGTAAAGCAATTTCGGTTCAACGACCTAGTCTTCAACTCACGACGAATTTTAAATATCAAAATTTTAACTTAATGAAATAAAGTAAATTTTTGTTTTTAAATTCACACCAAACTTAAATTTAAAATGCATAAAATTAAAAATTAATTAATATTAATTTTACAAACTTATATTAAAAATATTAATTTTTAAAATATTTAAAAACTTAAATATTTTGATTTAAAAAGAGTTACAATATTAATTTAATATTTATATATTAATTTTAAAAACATGGTAAAAATTAAAATTAAAAATCTTTTTGGTCTTTTATCCCACTTTAATCAATCAAATATTATCAAAAATATATGGCCCTCTTTTCGGTAAAGTAATTTCGGTTCCATAACCTAGTTTTACTCCTGACGAATTTTTGAAATATGTTGGGTTGATTGATTAAAGATATTTATACCTTAAGAATAAATGGTAAATTTCGCAGTGATGTAATAAATTTTTGTATGATATCAATAATTTCGGTTACTCATACCTAATTTTATTGAATACCAATTTAATACTTTATAGTGAACGATTTAGCGTTTATTATCAAAAGGTTAAAAGCAATAAAATAAAAATAAAAACCGTACATACTTACCTATGAGAAAGAATTCTCAGAGACCTGCTTTAGCCGACTCATAGGAGAGTCGTGTGATTTGGTTCTCCATAGCTACATAAGCGTAACCTCGATTCTTCAATATCTTTTCTTCTAAACATATGAACGGTCCTTCTCTGCATAGAGTAACAAATTCGGTATTTGAATATGTTTGATTATTTGAACATTTACCTTTGTGTGACCATTTTCCGCATTTATAACATCTTTCAAGGTGTCGTGCTCTTCTTTTTGTTACGAATTTTGATTTTCCTTTACCAAAATGTATCTTATGATAATCTTTCCTGAGTTCTTTTCTTACTCCGTCCATTTTGCCTCTTATGAAGGATACCAGTTCACTCGGAAGTGTGTCATTATTACGTTTAGTAATCATAGCGTGTAGCATTAGACCATGGTTCAGATCAAAGGAATTCTTCATCTCGTAAAACCTAAAAAAAATAAAAATTCAGAATGGGGGGAGAAGACTAGTTCTTTAGGGTCTGCTAGGGAAAGACCATTCGGATTCCATTCTCGAAAACTACACGAAAATAGAATATCTAACTCTAACAGAAATATATATTACCCTAAAAAGATTCGAACCTTCCCACACTTAGTTAGATGTGGTGTCGAAATTGTGATTAACTTCATCTTCAACTTCCATCGGACTATCTATGTAATGTTTAACTCTGTGACCATTAACTTTAAATTCAATCCTATTTGAATTTATTAATTCTACTATTCCGTACGGGAAAACTCTTTTGACTATGAATGGTCCAGACCATCTTAATTTCAATTTTCCAGGAAATAGCTTGAATCATGAATTGAAAAGAAGAACTCTGTCTCCTTCTTTAAATTCTTTTGAACTTCTGATTCTTTTATCATGCCATTTCTTCGTTCTTTCCTTATAGATTAACGAATTTTCATATACTTCATGTCTTAATTCTTCTAATTCGTTTAGTTGACTTAACCGTAGACGTCCAGCTTCATGTAAATCAAGATTACATGTCTTCAAAGCCCAAAATGCTTTATGTTCAATTTCCACTGGAAGGTGACATGCTTTTCCATAAACGAGTCTAAAAGGTGTGGTTCCAATTGGAGTTTTGTAGGCTGTTCTAAAAGCCCAGAGTGCATCTTCTAATTTCATGGACCATTCCTTCAGATTTGATCCTATGGTTTTCTCTAGAATACGTTTTAAAGCTCGGTTGGTATTTTCAACTTGTCCACTTGTTTGTGGATGATACGCGGTTGAGATTTTATGAGTTACTCCATATCTTTTGAGAACTTTCTCAAGTTGATTATTATAAAAATGAGTACCCCGATCACTTATTAAAGCTTTCGGTGTTCCAAACCTAGCAAAAAGACGTTTTAAAAAGTTGACTACAACTCGTGCATCGCTAGTTGGGAGAGCTTGTGCTTCCGCCCATTTAGATACATAATCAATAGCAACGAGAATGTAGAGATTATTATGAGATTTTGGAAATGGACCTATAAAGTCAATACCCCAAATGTCAAATACTTCACATACTTGAATGACATTTTGTGGCATTTCATCACGTTAACTTATTTTTCCGGCCCTTTGACAAGCATCACAGGATTTGCAAAGAAGGTGTGCGTCTTTGAAAATTGTAGGCCAATAGAATCCAGCATCGTAAACTTTTCTTGCTGTTAGTTGAGGCCCATAATGCCCTCCTGTTGGTCCTGTGTGACAATAGTTTAAGATTTGACTGGCTTCATCTCCGAATACACATCGGCGTATTATTCCATCGGCACAACTCCCAGAAATAGTGTTTTATATCACTAAAGAATTTCTTTCGTTTTTGGTACGACAGCCCTTTTTTAAGGAATCCACATACTAAGTAGTTTGCATAGTCTGCAAACCATGGAATTTCACTATAATCTATCTTCAATAGATATTCATCAGGAAAGTTATCTTATATGTCCGATTCATTTAGAACTTCTAATTCAGAATTTTCAAAACGAGAAAGATGATCAGCGGCGAGATTTTCTGCTCCCTTTTTTTCTCGGATTTCAATATCGAACTCTTGTAAGAGTAAGATCTAACGGATTAATCTTGGTTTAGCATCTTGTTTCGAAAATAGGTATCTAAGAGCAGAATGGTCGGTATAGACCACCGTTTTAGCTAGAACGAGATATGAATTTTGTCAAAAGCAAAGACAATAGCAAGGAGTTCTTTTTCAGTAGTTGTGTAGTTCGTTTGTGCTCCTTGTAATGTCTTACTAGCGTAATAAATAGGTTGAAATCGTTTTTCAATCCTTTGTCCTAAAACGGCTCTCATTGCAAAATCACTTGCATCGCACATTAGTTCAAATGGTAGATTCCAATTTGGAGTTATCATGATCGGCGCATTAGTGAGTTTTTCTTTAAGAATATTAAAAGATTTGATGCATTCATCTGAAAAGATGAATGGAGCATCTTTTTCTAGGAGTTTATTCATAGGAGTGGCAATTTTAGAAAAATGTTTTATGAAACGTCGATAAAAACCGGAATGCCCTAGAAAACTCCTAACTCCTCTAACATTGG
Source organism: Rutidosis leptorrhynchoides (assembly GCF_046630445.1). Taxonomy (NCBI): domain Eukaryota; kingdom Viridiplantae; phylum Streptophyta; class Magnoliopsida; order Asterales; family Asteraceae; genus Rutidosis; species Rutidosis leptorrhynchoides. Next base: position 157,171,966 of record NC_092334.1, read on the forward strand.
TGGGATATGGAAGTTTAGCAATTACATCTGCTTTAGCTCTATCCACTTCAATTCCTTCCTTTGAAATTTTATGACCAAGAACGATGCATTCTTTAACCATGAAATGGCATTTCTCCCAATTAAGTACTAGATTTGATTGTTCGCATCTAATAAGCATTCGTTCAAGATTAACTAGACATGATTCAAATGTATCACCGAAGACTGAAAAGTCATCCATGAAAACTTCCATGCATTCTTCTATCATGTCGTGAAAAATCTCCATCATGCACCTTTGAAAGGTTGCAGGGGCATTGCAAAGTCCAAATGGCATGCGTTTATAAGCAAAAGTACCATAAGGGCACGTGAACGTGGTTTTCTCTTGGTCCTCGGGTGCTATTGGAATTTGAAAATATCCGGAGAAACCATCAAGAAAACAATAGTAACTATTTTCGGCTAATCTTTCCAGCATTTGATCAATGAAAGGTAAGGAAAAGTGATCTTTTCTGGTGGCGTCATTTAATTTTCTATAATCAATACAAACACGCCATCCTGTTACAGTCTTAGTAGGAATAAGCTCATTTTTTTCATTTGTGATGACAGTCATTCCACCCTTCTTAGGTACACATTGAACTGGGCTTACCCATGGACTATCAAAAACTGGATAAATTAAACCTGCATCTAGCAGTTTAATAATTTCTTTCTTAACAACATCTTGCATATTTAGATTTAGTCTTCATTGGCATTGCACATACGTTTTATGACCTTCTTCCATAAGGATTTTATGTGTGCAATACGAAGGACTTATGTCTTTAATATCATGAATCTTCCATGCAATAGCTGGTTTATGAGCTTTTAGTACAGAAATGAGTTTAGATTTTTCATTTTCAGTAAGAGAAGACGATATTATTACAGGTAATTCAGATTCACCATGTAAATAAGCATATTCCAAATGGTTTGGAAGTGGCTTTAACTCTAATGTCGGTGATTCTTCTATCGATGATTTATATCGATATCTTTCTTCTTCTTTTAGCATTTGAATTTCTTCTGTTGTTGGTTCATATCCATTAGCCATAAGAGTAGCTAACATTTCAGTTTCATCAATTAGTTCAGTTCCTTCTCCCAAAGAACATTCTCCTGTTCCTTGTAATTCTGGAAATTCTTCTAACAATTCTGCATGTGAATCTATGGTTTGAATATAATAACATGTATCATCTGCAGATTGCGGTTGTTGCATGGCTCTATCAACAGAAAAGGTAACACTCTCGTCCTCTATACTTAGGGTCAGTTTCTTACCGAACATGTCTATTATTGCTTTAGCCGTGTTTAAGAATGGTCTTCTTAATATGAGAAGAACTCGAGAATCTTCTTCCATGTCCAGAATAACAAAATCTACTGGAAATACTAAAGTACCAACTTTAACTAGCATGTTCTCCATTATCCCTCTAGGATATTTTACTGATCGATCTGCTAGTTGTATACTTATTCGTGTTGGTTTTAATTATCCAAGGTCTAGTTTAGCGTATAGTGAATACGGCATTAAATTTATACTAGCACCTAAGTCTGCCAATGCTTCTATTGAACTAAGACTACCCAGAAAACATGGAATTCTGAAACTTCCTGGATCTGATAATTTTTCTGGTATCTTATTCAATAGCACTGCAGAACAATTAGCATTCATAGTAACAGCTGAGAGTTCTTCCATTTTTTTTTCTATTTGTGATTAGATCGTTCAAGAATTTAGCATATCTTGGCATTCCTGAAATTACATCAATGAAAGGAAGATTGATATTTATTTGTTTAAACATATCCAAGAATTTGGATTGCTCGGCTTTAAGTTTTTCTTTTCTCATTTTACTCGGGTAAGGAAGTGGTGGTTGGTATGGTTTAACATAAGGTTTAACCTTAACTGTGTTATCTTCATTAAACTTTTCAACTACCAGTTTTGTTTCCTTATCTTGCTCAGGTTGTGGTTCTTGTGGAGTAGGAATAGAGTCATCAGAAATTACAGGCATTTCAGGTGGTTTAAGTGTAATACCACTTCTTGTGGTAATGGCTTTAGTTGTTTCATTCTGGGGGTTAGCATTTGTATCACTAGGTAGACTTCCCGGTTTTCTTTCACCTATTAACCTTGCTAGGTTGCTCACTTCTTGTTCCAAATTTTGAATAGAAGCTTGTTGATTTCTAAATGCTTAAGCATTTTGTTCATTGGTTTGTTTCTGAGATGTGAAAAATTGCGTTTGAGATTCAACTAGCTTCGACATCATGTCTTCTAAATTTGGCTTTTTATCATCGGGTTGTGGTGGTTTGTTTTGAAAAATAGGTCTTTGCTGATTGTAAGTATTGTTAGATACTTGTTGGTTGCTAGGACCTTGTTGATTGTTGTATGGAACATTTCAGTTATAATTCTGATTTTGATTGTAGATTGGTCTTGGCGGTTGATAATTATTCTGATAATTATTTTCAGGCCTTTGGTTCATGTATGAAACATTATTTCTTTGTTCCATTGTTTGTTCAATACTGAGACAATCTTTTGTCAAATGTGGTCCTCCACACTGCTCACAACTAATTCGTATTGAGTGAATATCTTTAGTCATCTTTTCCATTCGTCTTTCTACAGCATCTATCTTTGCAGAAATGGAATCAAAGTCATGGCTAGAATCGGCTCTAGCTGCTTTAGATGATCTAACGATATATTTTTCTTGGTGCCACTCATGTGAGTGGGAAGCAGTGTTATCAATAATTTTGTAAGCGTCAGTTGTGGTTTTCTTCATAATGGAACCACCAGCTGCTATATCGATGTCTTTTCATGTAGTGATGTCACGTCCTTGGTAGAATATTTGTACTATTTGACAAGTGTCTAAACCATGTTGCGGACATCCTCTTAATAACTTTCCAAATCTTGTCCACGCTTCATATAGAGTTTCGTTTGGCTTTTGTGTGAACGTAACAATTTCCCCTTGAAGTCTCACGGCTTTAGATGCCAGAAAGAATTGTTTAAGAAATTTTTCAACTAAAACGTCCCATGTATCAATTGCCCCTCCAGGTAACGATTCTAACCAATCTTTGGCTTCTCCCTTTAAAGTCCAGGGAAATAACATGAGATATATCTGTCCATCCTTCACTTCTCTTATTTTAAATAGAGTACAGATCCTATTAAAGGTACGAAGATGTTCGTTTGGATCTTCCTTTGGCGCACCACTAAATTGGCATTGATTAGTTACCATGTGTAAGATTTGTCCTTTGATTTCATAATCTGGCGCATTAATGTCTGGTTGAGTAATTGCGTGACCTTGGCCAGTGCGTTTAGCTCGCATTCGGTCTTCCATACTTAGAGGTTCTAGATTCTCCATGATTGAATTTGTTGAATCTGAATTACTAGAGGATTCTGATTTAATGGGTTGTTCTTCGAAAATCTCTGTTTAAATGATTGGTGGTTCTGGAGGAAAGATTAATGGTTCAGGATCTCTGAATTGTCCCTGAATATCCTCCGGATTCTCAATTGTGAGGTCGGGTTCAAAAAACGGATTATCGGAAATTTGAATTGGAGTACTTGGTCGACTTGACGACGATTCTAAAGAAAAATCAACGATGACAATATTGGCTAGATGTCTTGATCGAGTTACAGGTGGTGAACGTATAAAATGTGGTGAACGTTTTGCTCGGTGCATTCACTGAATATCCTATTAGTTATAAAAATAAAAATTATATAAGTTATCAAATTAATAGACTTTTCTGATTTTGCCCACGTTTCGAATAGCCAATAGATGCAGCAGGTAGCCAGGACCCTTTAAATCAGAAGCCCACAACTCGCCACTAACAAATCCAACTATTACTACGAACCTGAAAATTTTGGATGTCTATCAATTTAACCACTTAAAATAATTTTTAGTTGAAATTTAAAGAAATTTTAGAGAAGAAATAGAAAATTCTATGTCCTAAAAACTAGAGCATCGAGAAATAAGAAAGAAAAAGAGCGCGTCGGAAAACGTCAAAAAATAAAAGGTCGAAAAATAATAAAAAGAACGTAGCGCGTCGAAACTTAAAAGTCTAAAAACTAAGCATTAAAAGTTGCGTCTAAAAGTATTAAAGCTTAAAAGAAATACTATCTCCAAAACGGCAATAACTTAAAAAGTACTAAAATTTATAAAACGGCGTCGCAAAATTCTAAAGCATCTAAATCTTATTCTAAAGAAAAAGCACTTAAGAGATTTTACGGCAAATCTTAAGAATCTAGAAATAAAAATAACTATGGCAAAATACTAAGACTTAAAACTAAATACGAACGAAAAATACAAATATTACGCTAAAACAAATAAAAATATACAAAATATAAAAATAAACTTAAAGTTGTAAAAATACAATTTTTATAAAAATATTATTTTTATATTATTTATTTATAAAAGTATTAATTTTTTAATAAAACTAATTAAAACTAAAAATTACAAATTAATTAAAATCTAAAACTAACTAATATTAAATTAAACCCTAATCTTAATTAATTAATAATAATAATAATTAAACTTTAACCCTAATTTCGTATGTACTATGATCAGACCTGTCTTTTCAGGTCATGCGATCGCATGAAATCTATGTTACCCTGCCATGCGATCGCATGAAGTAGGGATCCAGGCCACTTATTGGGCTGCTACAGTCCTCGGCCCGACTAATTTAAATATTTTTTTTTTTTCTGTTTTTCTGTTTTTAATATAAATAAATATTTATATAAAATAATAAAATACTTATATTTAAAAACTAAAATAGAAATAAAAATACTTTTTAACTTTATATATTTTAAACAAATTCTTAAAAATAAATATATAGATATTTTTCTTTTTATATTTTTGTATTTTTTTAATATTTAAAACGTATATTTTTATACAAAGAACTTAATAATTTTTTTTATATATATAGCGTTTCGCTTCAGGCGGTTAAGCAGTTCCCCGGCAGCGGCGCCAAAAATACTTGATGTTATGCGAGGTGTATACAAAATAGTTATATATTTACTACGAAAAACTATTAAATACGATACAATTTTACACAAGTTATTTATTTATTTATAGAGTGGATATACCTAAACCTTGCTACAACACTTATAGGCAGTGTACCTAATCGTACAGTAGTGTAGTTTTTAGTAAGTCCGGTTCGTTCTACAGGGATCTTAGCCAAGTTTAACGCTATATTTTTAAAAACTATATTTGTAAAAAAATATATATATAGGAGTAGTATTATTATTATAAAAGGGGGTTTTTACCGTTTAATGACCGGTTTGTCAATTTTAAAACTTAAGTCGCAGTTAAAACCTAATGTAAAATATTAAAAATAAATATAACTTAATTTTAAGCGTAAAGTAAATAACGATAATGAAATTGCGATAAATAAAATTGCGATAATTAAAAAGTACGATAATTAAAAGTGCATTTAAATAAAATGACAGTAAATAAAAGTGCGATAATTAAAAGTGCAATTAAATATGAAATAAAGGAATTATGCTTATTTAAACTTTCGTAATCATGATGTTTGACGTGTTGATTTTAGTTTATTACCATGGGTTAATTGTCCTTTGTCCTGGATTATTCAATATGTCCGGCTGGTTTTTGTCCATAACAGTCCATCAGTCATAAATATAAAGTGCGAGTGTCCTTGTCAAATTATCCTTATATCCGAAGTCAAATATTCCAACTAATTGGGGACTTAAACTATAATTACGCCAAGTGTCCTTGTATATAATTCACCCCTGTTTTAATAAGTCCATTAACTATTAATCCATTCACGTATCTAGTTAAATGAACGATTATTAGTACTTATAAATATCCCGCCCATCGTGTCCGATCGAGTGTATATGGTTATTTATAGGTACGTCCAATTGTAAATCTTTATATTAAATTAACAAACTATCATTTAATTAAACAAATATAAAGCCCATTAATAGCCCATAGTCTAATTTCCACAAGTGTCGTTCTTTTGTCCAAACCCCAATTATGGTACAAAGCCTAATTACCCAATTTTAATATTTAGCCCAACATCACGATTACTTATGCTTAAATAAGCATAATAATAACTTAGCTATGAGATATTAATTTAAAAAGGTTGAACATAACTTACAATGATTAATAATAGCGTAGTGTTATACGGACAGAATTTCGACTTACACTCTTACAACATTCGCTAACATACCCTTATTATTATTAAAATTAAAATTAAAATTAAAATTATAATATATATATATATATATATATATATATATATATATATATATATATATATATATATATATATATATATATACGTGTGAGATGAAGATAAGAAAAAGATGTGTTTTTGTTCAACCAAAACTGCGAAATTTATAGGACCTGACCCTCAAATTTGGGCCATGCGATCGCATGGAATTCCTTCTTCCTGGCCATGCGATCGCATGGCCAGCTGGGACACCTCACATTTGTTGTTTGCTTCTTGCCGACGGTTTTATAAATATATATAATATATATATATATATGTATATAATTTTTAAGAATTATTTATATATTATATTATATTTATGTGCATAGTTAACTTGTAATTTTAGCTCCGTTGCATTGCGCGTTGAGAGTTGACTCTGGTCCCGGTTCTGGATTTTTGAACGTCCTTGCGTATAATTTAATATCTTGTATTTTGCGTTTCGCATCTTATACTCTTGTAATTTTGAGACGTTTCTCATCAATAATTTGAACCACTTTGATTGTACTTTGTACTTTTTAGCTTTTTTTTGCATCTTCAAATCATCGAATCTGTCTTTTGTCTTCTCCTTTTATTATTTAAACGAATATCACTTGTAAATAGAACAATTGCAACTAAAAGCTTTTCTTTCTTGAGGGATAATGCTATAAAATATATGTTCTTTTTTAGCATTATCATTGATCCTAGAATAACTATCTCTTGCTATGTGACTATTACTTGTTAATTGCCAATATGCTTAATACTCATAAACTTGTCAACTTGATTAATATGTTTGCTATGTGCTCATTAGTTAGGATTCAAGTAACTAACCTACTCCAATAGATTAAGTGTAAAATGGTTCACAATGAAAGTATAGTCAATTGTCTATTTGATCTAGTCTAAGTAACTAAGGGTGATTGTTTATGACTTAACTTTGATATCTCTACATGCTTCATGATTATCTTATAGAGACATTGTTCAATTAATCTCTAACTAAACTTAAAAAAGATCATGACTTGTGATTAATTGAAACTAGGAAGTTAATGACATAGTGACTTGTCTTTAGAATTGAACCAAAGACATTAATGTGACTAACTAAGTCTTAACCAAACTAAAATTTCCCTAAATATCAATCAAGACACTTCTCCAAGAATGTTGGGTTTACCACTTTTGGAATGATTAGTCACTTTCATGCATTAAGACCAAATCTCAAACACTTAATGCATATATTACTTGTATAGGATGTTTGGTTTCTTTTGCAGTTGCTAGAAGGAGTAAAGGTGCCAAAATGTGGTGTTCAAATTTGAGTCAAACGGCTATACAACGGATACCTAATTTGGACTGGAGCACGCACAGTCGCACCACGGTCGACCGTGCAGGCAACCGTGTGTCAACGGCTATTTTTTGAATCTAACTATAAAAGGCAAACATTTAAGAGCATTTGAAGCTGACCCTCTTGCAAATTTCAAGGGCTTATCTCCAGTGATCACAAGTGCATCAATTACTACTCAAATGTGATCAAGCAAGAGAAGATCCTATGATCTTATAGATATAAAATTGGGTTGTTGTAAACTTACTAATCAAAATCATTTATCTTGTGAGTTTACTTAATGTAATGTATGTCCTAGTATTGTGTTAGGATCATCATTGCAAAGTGTATAAGTCTTGTAACTTCAATTAGTATAAGCATAGGCTAGCTTAGTGATCTACTTCCTTAAAGGGACTTAGGAAGTTGATTAATCTTATTTGGAGATTAATACTTGCCCAAGGTGAAGACAAGTTGATCTAGGTTGGAGTTAATCTTTCAAAGGGAAAGAAAGATTAGGTTTATTGTCTACCAAAGAAGTTGAAGACTTGTAAATCTGATCTCCACCGGGTTTGGAGAAAAGTGCTTAGTGAAGCAACAAATCCGGATTAGTGTAATCGGGAAGTGGATTAAGGTGAATTAGTTAACATCCACCTGAACCACTATAAATCCTTGTGTCTATGTTCTTTACATTACTTCATTTATCATTTTGAACATATACACTACACATATCAAGTTTGAGTTGAGTTGGTTGATCAAAGTTAAATCAAATTTGGTGATCAATCGAAAAAGTGTTAAAAATGTATTAAGTAACTATTCACCCCTCTCTAGTTACTTACAAAGTCATTTGTATGTTCACTTTGATTTAAATTAAAGTGTTGTTGCACAAGAAATGGTAAGGACCAAAGATGCCGAATTAAGAGATCAAGGAATCTATAAGCCACCCAAAGGTGTAAAAGCAAAATTTCTTACAACAAGCAATAGATTACCAAAAGAAAGATAGTAGAAGGAAGAGTGGTCAATTGCAAAGCATTTCCTGAGGCTGTTGATAAGTTTTCACATCTGGACCTAACATCATTCCTCGTCCTCGATGGAATGGTCTATCCAGAACTTGTGAAAGAATTCTATGCCAACTTCTCATTTGAAGATGGCATCGTAAAATTTCATTTAAAGAATCGTTGGTATGAACTCACTTTGGAGAAATTTAGTACAATCCTAAATGTTCCTACTACAGGACACTACTTCTACAGTAGGAGACACAAGATGGAAAATCTACCTGAATACATCCAGGAAACTGACTGTAACGACTCAACTTCGTTTTACCAAAAACACGACTTAATTTTTTTTAAACAGACCATCTGGACGGCGTCCAGACCTCTGGACGGCATCCAGTTACAAAGGACAGAACGGCGTCCAACAATCAAGACGACGTCCAGTAACTCTAAAATGTTCTATGACAGAACACACCCAATCCATGTTATACTGGACAGCGTCCAACCAATCTGGATGGCGTCCAGGATACCTGATCAGTCCCAAAACTTATAAAATTTCATTTAACACTCCAAGACACTACCAAAATGATTTGTAACAATCCAATCAAGTTTCACATCAACAAAACGTTATATATAAGTGTTTACACCACAAAATACGGATTATGACTCAATAACCCAACCCAATACCAAGAGCATAATCCCGGGGACTACCAAATCCCCAGCCCGTCTCCAAATATCCAAAAGCTAATCCTCCAAGCTTAAGTAATGTCTATTGACCCTAGTCTAGCAACTAGGTAACTCCGTATCAACAATACCTATAAAAAGGTAAACAATGAGAGGGTAAGCAAAACGCTTAGTGAGTGCAATAAGTATACACATGCATATATAATGTACCTACTTGCATACACTTACTCACATACCGCATACATGCTAGCAATATAATTAGCAACCATCTCAAGTATAAAGCTAAAAACCTCCAATATCGCAAGCTAGCATAACCAATAGCATATACTCAAACAATATAATATGCTACACTACAATACATACACAAATCATATGGTTAACCATAACACTATGGTGCTACCGGCTAGTGGTTCACACCATACGTAATGCTATGACGCTACCAGCTCTTTGGTTCACGCCACTACGCATTTGAGTCATACTCTTTTATAGTGCTACCGGTTCTTTGGTTCACACTTTGGCGCTACCGGCTCGTGGTTCACGCCTCATTGTATAGTGCTACCGGCTCGTGGGTCACACTTCATTTTATAGTGCTACCGACTCGTGGTTCACACTTGATGCTACCAGCTCGTGGTTCACATCATGATTTTATAGTGCTACTGGCTCGTGGTTCACACTTGATGCTCGTCACATACATGCTATGGTACTACCGGCTCGTTGGTTCATACCATAACATTCACAAATAAATACACTATATACATACATGCATAATTATTCCACTCACCTCGAAACGCCAGCACAAATCATGTATGTAAATTGCCTCCAAACGCAACCGAGCAAACCTTTTACCTATATTACGCATATAGATATACAAACAATCAACATACATTCTCTACAAGAGAATTCGACTCCAACACCCTTAACCAAGTGTTTCTACTTACCTTCACAAACCGCCCATTTAGACACCTAAAGTGGACTTCACCAATTATGTGACTACCCGGAAATTTCCGACCAAATTTAAACTTAATCTTTATATAATACCGACTTGATAAGCAATGAATTTTAATAAATCTTGAACCTCCGGAAAGAGTTTTACACAAGCTTTTAGTCACCCTTTTATTCCGACGATTCACGAACGTCATAACTTGATTTAATTGTTTAATTATTGTGTATATATATGGATTTATATATATTTAACTTGAAAATATGATAATTAAATATCTCATTAAGTATATTAACAAAGTATTATATATATATTTTCATACTACTAATTTAAAGAGTTTTCAAACAATATATATATTACTATTTAAACGACGTAATTAACTTATGTTAAAATGTATTTACATATAATGTATTACGAGTGTAAATACATCCTTACAAGTATTGAATACACTTTATAATATACCAATACATATAAAGGATAGCTATACTCGTATTTCCGTTCAATTTTCTCAAGAATTCTACTAGCATTCATACGGTATTTTTACCCGTATTATACACAGCTTCTAGAAGTATATTTACTATTGGTATATACCAATAGAAATCTGCAATTATTTGTGTAATATGTCACCCATGACCTAATTAATTTAATATGTCATGCATGACTTAATACAATTTAACTTATCTTAGATATTTTCACTAAAAGCCAAAATTATAAGCTTATAAATAAGGACCATTTTAACTCATTTTTACTCCACATTTTCTAAAACTAAAAACACACACTTGAATGCTCTAATATCATAATTTAATCTCAGCAACTTTCCTCTTCATAATCAAGGTAAAATACTTCTCAAAATCCTTGTTCAATTCCTTGTATAGTTGCTATCTTATTATACTTATAAAACTTGTAAAAACTAGAACTTGTTTTGGTGAACAAAAAGCTTGTTTGAAAAACTAATCTAATCTTTCTAACTTAACTCTAATAACACTTATTTATATGTATTATGATGTTATATTAAGTTAATATAAGAACTTATAACTTGTACATATGAAGAACACCTTGAAACTTAACATATATCCTTTAATCTCCATTCGGTAAAAAGCGGGCTGTTTTGGGTTGGGAAATAAAAACCTATCTTAGACTTTGAGTTCGAGGCTAAAACTTTGGAAATATGTTAATATATGTAAATAAGACTTCCAGTATTTTTTTCATGAATTTAGACAAAGTGGAAGTATTTTATCAAAAATCATATATTGGGTGGATGCTGGGATTTTTCCAAATTTATCCACTGACACAAAAAGAGGGTAAAGCTCTAAAAATTACTACTTGGAATGAACTTTTCGAATTGGTTTTGTAAAATTTACTTCTTAAGGAATCCGTAGCAATTTGATTCACTTTAAACGGAGTTGTAATGAATATTTGGCGAGCAAAACAAAATCTGCTAAAATTAACGTTGTATGGACGAAATTTATATTATAAAAACTATATTAACCATATCCTTGTTAACTTTTCCTATATCCTATATATATATTTGGACATGTTATCAGTAGTATAACAAAATATTATAATCTTGGTTACTTCTGTGATTATATATATGTATAATAATATTCTTGGTACGTCCTAACACAATAAGTATACAATACGTTTTGATAAATCCTAAGACAATACAAACATAATACGTCTTAGTTAATTTTAAGACAATACGTATACAATACGGCTCTGGGTTGATGCAAAGACAATACATATACAATACGTCGTGGGGTAATTCTAAGATTATATATATATATATATATATATATATATATATATATATATATATATATATATATATATATATATATATATATATATACTGATTATTGGACTGTTGGACTTTTAGGACTATTTTGGACTACTAACTGTCATACCCCGTCCAAATTCTCTTGAACGAATACAATAACATCTGGTACCATTGCGATGAACGGACCTCTATATGCCATGAACGACTCCATGTAATACGAGCAAATGCACAGCGGAAGGTTTCTTTCATACCTGAGAATAAACATGCTTAAAAGTGTCAACCACAAAGGTTGGTGAGTTCATAAGTTTATCATAAACAATAAAAGTCATTATTTTGATAGACCACAAGATTTAAATGCTGCATACTACAAATGGGCCCGAATCCTATACCCACCTGTAATGTACATGCGATATCTTTTAAATACAGTACACCTTTCTCGTGTACGAAATCATTTTTCATAAATCTTAGTAACTGTACACAAATCTCATGCACAAAATAACATACACATAACCTGTGTATAAAATCATTCTCTCGATACATAACATTCACTTTTCATTGCTTTCATAACTTGGCTTGGTAACCGACCTTAACATATAATGCGCATAATAATATCCCCAAAACAGAACATCTCTCTGTATAATAATCATATAAACTTCGAAGTACTAAACACCACGCCCACTAGCCCTTCCGTCTAGTGAACATTCTGGGTGGGGGTGTTAAACCCGGTAGCTACCATTAGGATTCGCGTCAATTAGGCGTGCACTAATTTTCAAAATTAGTGATGTTCCCTAATTCTTAGGTTACCAAGCAATAATAATCATGGAAAAAATATTCATATCAATTGTGGCAATTATCACATCCACATAATTCAATGGTGGCAATTATCACGTCCACATAATTCATTCGAGGAATGTTTTGCTTGTGTCTATCTCGTCAAACATTTATAAAAGCATTTCATGTATTCGAAGTTCAAAATATATTTCAAAAGCATTTAATAAAACAGTTATAAAAGTAGCGCATGTATTCTCAGTCCCAAAAATATAAAGGGTAAAAAGGCAAATGAAACTCACCTATTGTATTTTGTAGTAAAAATACATATGACGACATTGAACAAGTGTATATGACGGCATTTAACAAGTGTAGGGTTGGTCTTGGATTCACGAACCTATATCATTTATATATATTAACACATATAATGAATTTCAAATAATTCCATCTATTAATTATATAGTATTTATATATATTTAGTGTTGTAGTTTATATATATATAATTTGTACTAAATTCTAATATATATTTTATTTATATTTTATATCTTATGTTATATATGTATCTATTTTGTATATATATAATAAAAATGTTAATATTTTTAATACTTAATTATAGGTAATATTAATAATTATAGTACAAGTATATTTTTTTATATACAAAATATTTATTTGTTATAATACTATAATATTAATAATGATAATGAAATTTAAAAAAAAAATAGTTTTAAGTAATGAAGATTTTCATAGTAATGATACTTTTGATAATACTAATAATTTTAATGAAAAAAATAAAAATGTAAATTTTAGTAAAAATGATAATTTCAAAAATAATGGTTCTTTTAATAATAGTAATAATAATAATAATAATAATAATAATAATAATAATAATAATAATAATAATAATAATAATAATAATAATAATAATAATAATAATAACAAAACTAATAAAACTACCTTTAAAAATATTTCCAAATATGAATGCCCCAGACCAGGCTCAAACCCGCGACCTCTCGTTCAAACCCACTCCCTAAACCATCGCTCCATGTATTACTTTTCTGATTTAATTCAGAGACTAATTCTTTTAACCCATTTATTTTCCTTTAAACCCAACAACTTAAATAAAGCCTAACTATGTAACGTATGTTCTCGATGCATTCTGAAAACAAAAAAAAATATAGAGGATCACGACCTAGCCTTGGTTCCTCATCATTCTCGTTTTCAAACCGGTTTTCTCATCGTCTTTTCAATCATCATTAACTTATATGATCATCGTCATTATCAATTCACATTCCATACTTCAATATTTTTATCTTAAAATCATAATCATACTTTTAAATCATAATCATTAATCATGGCCATAATCATAAACCACAATCATATTAAATATCATCATCATCTTTTCACTACATAGCTCATCATCATCATACTATCGCCATTAACTGTGATCACCATTATCATCTAATCTAACCATTTATGCGTATACCATAATTACCACTCTTATATTTTATGAATCAACACCAAGCCTATCTATTTCCTTGGCCCAAGAAACAATTACGGCCCAACTAGAAAAAATTGGCTCACGGCCCAAACAACCTATATAATTACAAGGCCCAATGTTTATGATTGGAACAAGAGGATAATATAAACACAGCAGATTATGATCTTTTATTTATTTATTCATAATATTCACACTTTTAACCTCAAGTGGACTTCTGTTATTAAAAAGCTTGACCCACAACATCAACTTGACATCCCACCTTCAATTAAATAACATATATGTCTACTTTTAGTTTTAAATTAACGATAAACATCATCATCTTCAGCGTACGTAAATTATAGCAGTAGTAGGAACCAGTAAGGGAAAACAGAAAAAGGAAAAACTTGCAGCAGTTTATCACATCGATGATGGTGTTTTTGTGTTGTGAGGTGATGGTCTTGATGGTGGTTAATTATTATGGTTGTCAAACGAGAAAAAAAATATTGATGGTTAGATGATCTTGGGTTCGAGCAACAACGGTTTTCGAATGATGGTTTTGGGTCTCGGTTGTAGCACAAAGATGGGTTACATGGGTGGTGTTGTTAAATGGAAAGGTGGTGGCGTATAGTTCGAATGAAGTTGTCTTTAACGGTGAAGAGACGAAAATAGTGGTTGTCATTTGTTTAAGGTTATGATGGTGATTGAATTAATAATATTGGAAGTAAGGTGGTGGTTGTTGTGCCCGACAAGAACAGAGAAGGAAAAGAAAAGTATTAGATCATTAATGACTCATGATTGTTGTAGAAGGTGGTCATGGTGTAGGGTGTCGATGGTTAGGTTTGTGGCAATGGTTATGCTCACGGTGGTCAACAAGAGTGGTGAAAAGTTTCGGTTCATGATGGATGTCCAATTTGATTCATTCGAATAGTAGGAAGTATGGAAAACAAAGGTGACGGTAGAAGATGGTTGATCGAGTGGTCAAGTACGTGATGGTGATGATGTGGGTGTACGTATGTATATATATATATATATATATATATATATATATATATATATATATATATAGCAAGAGGTGGTGAAGGTTTTGCGGTGGTTATGATGGTGGTTCTAATGATGGATTTACAAAAACAAGAAGAAGATGGAAGTAGTAGACAAATAACAGTTTTGGGTTTGAGTTCTTTGTAATGTGTAGGAAATAGAAAATGTAAGTAATATGTGGAGTTGTAAGCATATATATATATATAATATTTATATATATCTATCATGGGTGCATATATATGTTCTCTGTGTTATAATTGTAATGAATTGAGTCAAATAATAATTCAATCAGTTATCCTACATCAAATTAAGCACAGTAGTCCAATAGTGATTTTAATATAAATAACGGATGATGAAATGAATTTAGACAAGTGGGTATTGAGTTGATGTTTACAATCACACAAAGCAGCTAATATCATAATTATAATATAAATTAATAATAACAACGTGTAAATTGAATATAGGATACTCTATTTTCAAATCTTGTGATGATAGTTTTTAATGGCCTAATATATCGTACCCCGTTGATAATTAGTGGCGGATAAAAGTCTTCGGAAAAATTCTCAAATTTTTAAATTAACTATATTTATTTATTTTTGTCATTATGGTATAAAATTCGAGCATTAATTTGTCAAATAAAAATTACATCAACTGTCCCTCTCATTTTTGGGTAAAATATAAAAAGTGTTAAAATTACATAATTAGATCCTAAATATACTTTTAATAAGCCTATAACTTATATAACTCATTTTTGGGTCACCTTTTATTTTAAAATTACATATGTTTGAATTTAACTTGTTTAATATCAATCAGAACATCAGACGAGTATTACAATCATTTAATATTTATTTTTAATATATATATATATATATATATATATATATATATATATATATATATATATATTTATATATATATATATATATATATATATATATATATATTCAGGTTTTATTATATAATTAAATACATTAAGTATATGTTTTTAAATAAATAAATTTAATATTTAAACTTATATATTTACAATTAATATTCATGTACATATATATATACATACTTAAATATATATGAATCTATTTACAAATAGTTATTCGTGAATCGTTGGGAAATAGTCAAAGGTCAAATGCATTCATGTAACTGTTCCAAAGTTTTCGAGACTCAACATTACAGACTTTGCTTATCGTGTAGGAACATATAAAGATTAAGTTTAAATTTGGTCAGAAATTTCCGGGTCGTCACAGTACCTACCCGTTAAAGAAATTTCGTCCCGAAATTTGAGTAAGGTCTTCATGGCTAACAATAAAAAATTTTTCATGACGAATATGAGTTGATACCAGAGTTTTATTATTATTGATCAATACAGATAACATGATTCGATTATGTGAAGTGTACGAATGAAGCTATTACAAAAGATGTAGATGAGTAAATGCAGATTTGTCGGTGACGTAGTCATGGTTGAATTTAGAAAATAAGGTGCGTCTTAACTTTTGACGTAGTCTGGTTTGAATTCCGGAATACAAGGGGTTTAGAGAAAATCTTGGAAATCTATAAGATCTAATTCTTTGAGATTTATGGAAAATTAGGATCCTCTTTAATTTAATGCGATTATCTGTCTCGATTGCTTTGTCTGGTATCTTCTCTATAAATGAACTTCTTCCGTTCCATTATTTTCACCACTCCAATTCTTTCTTTCTCGATCCATGCTTTCAAACGATTGTAAAAATGCTTATTCCAGTTCTGATCCTTGTCCTCATCCTTACTATCGCGACATTCATTCTCCTTTTACAACTTCCACCAGAGGAATCTGCTTTCTTCTACTTCGCCCTTGGGGTTATGGTGTTTTTAATTCTCCTATGTCTTTATGTTGCGATAAACATTGACATACATGGTTTGTAATTTATGTGTTGTTATCGGGCTTTATATTCTCCCTTATATTTCGTAGTTCTATGCTTTTGTTTTCTCTTCCCGTCTTCAAGTCAAGCGAATAATGGTCCAAAATTTGTAGATATAGAGTTTCGAATAAGTATAATGTTTTAAGCAGGAAGGAATGTATTAGCACGATTTGATTTGTCAAATTACCAGAATTCCTGAGGATGGAACTATTAAGAATATACTTTCTTGATATGTTCAGAAGTTAAGCAGAATGAAGGAGTTATGTAACATGGCACATGATGACGTTATGATCTGTGAATCATCACGTTCCATTAGAAACTCAGCATGACTTACTGTAATATAATCACGTTGATCAAGTGTCATTATATTATACTAACTCATGCATCAGTTCCCAACACTACTTCAAAATCATTCATAATTCAAACTCGAATTTTGAAGAAATTTAGAAACTAACGTAGTTTCCTTTATGATGTAATATAGTTAGCACGAAGAGATAAATAATTTCGGATGAAAATATTTATGAAAATATCTTCAGAAATATCGAAGATATTTATGATGATATTTTGGAATTTCTAAATTCGATGGTTGATGAAAAAAAATCCTTTCGCAATGATTTAGAATAAATAAGGAGCAAAATATTCGCTGAAGGGTTCATCAGATACAGAATCATTTAAATTTGTTTAGTACAGGTTTAATCCTTGTGATTTGTCCACAGTCTCCTTTATAGTTTGCTCAATCCATTTTCCAGTTCCAACCTTTCTGAGCTTTGCCAACATACTATTCTTTATCATCAAACTTCTGACTGTTAAAGTCGTGTACAGTTTTTGCTGCTGTATTCGGTTTTTTTTTCTTCAAAATTTGAAGTATTTATTTGTAAACTGGGTGCTTTTCAGAACTTCGGAATAGAAGACCATAATTATATGAGGTAACTGTTATATGTATACATCTAACTGTTGATGTAGCCATGCTGTGAGATTTCAAAATACTGACTGCTGATTCTTGGTATATGGTACGACAATTCTTGTTATCAGATACAGATGAGTAGATGATAGGGTTTCAATGGATATAATAACTTTTCAGAAAATCAAAGATCAATGAAGTTGCTGGTAAGTTTACTGCTACTTTGGTGGAATATAAGCGGTTCTTCGGTAACGGTGACGAAAAGCAAACTTATATATCAAAGTTATGATAGAGTTTATTCGAATGAAAAGTCAAAATTGATTTACCGAAGCTGTGATAAAATTGGCTAATTTGTAAAGAAATTGCATTGTTATTTTTGAAATAACAATGCCAAAGGAGCTAGCACAGATACGTGTTAAACATTTACACAGGTTCTGAGAGTTTTTTTTTTTTTTTTAGGTGCATAACTATATGCATCAATCTTTTCTTCCGTAGATGAAGTGCGGTTGGTTCATCCTCTCAATTGAAAGGTTTTCAAGAATCGTGAAAGGTTTGAACGCAGATTGTAATCGTCAAGATACAAATGAGGTTTAAGATGAAATCAATGGCAAACTTGAAGAATTGTTTAGTTTCATATGTTATAATCAATATTTTAATTCATTTTAATTGTCCAATGTTGACAGTCCTTAGTTGATAGTCCAATAATTCATATATAGTTAGATATATAATATTCGAATCAATTAATACGTATCGTGACCCGTGTACATGTCTCAGACTCGATCACAACTCAAACTATATATATTATTGTAGAATCAACCTCAACCCTGTATAGCGAACTCGATCATTACAGCATATAGAGTGTCTATGGTTATTCCAAATAATATATATAGATGCGTCGATATGATATGTCAAATCCTTGTATACTTGTCCCGATATTTAAAGTGTGTAAAATATATAACAGAAATTAAATGACGATAAATAAAGTGCGTAAAGTAAATAACAGAAATTAAATGGCGATAAATAGAATTGCTATAATTAAATTGCGATAAATAAACTGCGATAAATAAAATGTAATCAGTTAGCTAGGAACAGTTAGCTAGGATTTTTGTTAGCGTGGATTCTTAATAGAATTTCTCATAGTTAATTCGTTTGTTTCTAACAAATTTTTATTTTGTCCAATGTTTTCTTCATTATGCCACTTGTTGGATTCTGATAGATTAAAATCCAAATATGAAATTGAATGAAAATGGTTATTTTGCGGTGAACGGATACGTATATCGGTGGTTGTAAATAGGATAGTAAATGACTGTTGAATCAGATTTGAAAGAACGTACAGTGTAACTTATTAATGTGAAATCTAAATATTCCTCGGGTATTACCTACCCGTTAAAATATTTTCACCATTAACAGTTTGTATAAGAGAATTTTTAATTACAACCTTTACGAAAACATATATACATATATATTTTATTCAGAAGTAATCATGGATTTAATGAGTTAATATGATATTAAACTCATTTGATTTACCGTTAGAACATGAATATATAATCTCTAAAACATTAGAGATTACATAATCGCCATGTCGAACGAAGATAAAATAGATAGAACGATACGTAGAACGATGATTATGCTCGAGGTACAAAATGAGATGTTGAGGCGTGGATTGTTGAAACTTGGGTTGTTGGTGGTACTGGTATTGATATTGGTGATACTGTTGGTGCCGGTGATATTGTTGAAGCTGGTACGTTTTGCACTATATTTTCCAAGGCTACAACTCGGGCGCGAAGTTCGTTGACTTCTTCTATTATACCAGGATGATTGTCGATTCAGACGAGCGGATGAATGAGGTTTAGAATCTGAGATAGTGTATGATCGTGACGAGATACTCTGGAAATGAGAGAGAAAATGGTGTCTCGAACAGGTTCGCCGGTAAACGCTTCAGGTTCATTGTCAAGAGGTGAATTCGGTTGGTGGAAGGGATCGCCTTCTTCGCGTCTCCATTGATTAAGTCGACTACGAACCCATCAGATGAATTAGGGATGGATGATTGATTGATTCATTCCGGTGACATAGATTTCGGAGCTTAGGTAAATATCCATGTCGGAATAGCTGTCGGATTCTGAAGAACTTGAACTAGTGGCGAGTTCCATTTCGTACGATTGAATATAGGATTTTTCGATATGAAATTATTTTCGGCTATCGACTGGTATTCGAATTACATAGAATATCCGTATATATAGAACAAAAGACTTCGTAGATTACGGAGGAATTTACAGAATATGTCAGGTAAAGTTTACAGTAACAGATACGCTAAGGTATGAATTTTATCTATACACTATTCATGCAATCAATGAAGTAAGATGTGTCTAGACTAAGAATGATAAACAGGTACTTTCCTAAGGATGATAAGTAGGTAATTTTCGACATGATATGATAAGCAAAACTGTTGACATGCAGACACGGTCGAAGTCCATACTCACTAATGCATCTAAGCAAATATTAGTTAAACACACTAATGCAAAACCTGGTTCGCTAAGACCACTGCTCTGATACCACATGTCATACCCCATCCAAATTCTCTTGAACGAATACAATAACATCTGGTACCATTGCGATGAATAGACCTCTATATGCCATGAACGACTCCATGTAATACGAGCAAATGTACAGCGGAATGTTTCTTTCATACCTGAGAATAAACATGCTTAAAAGTGTCAACCACAAAGGTTGGTGAGTTCATAAGTTTATCATAAATAATAAAATTCATCATTTTGATAGACCACAAGATTTAAATGTTGCATGGTACAAATGGGCCCGAATCCTATACCCACCTGTAATGAACATGCGATATCTTTTAAATACAGTACACCTTTCTCGTGTACGAAATCATTTTTCATAAATCTTAGTAACCGTACAAAAATCTCGTGCATAAAATAACATACACATAACTTGTGTATAAAATCATTCTCTCGATACATAACATTCACTTTTCATTGCTTTCATAGCTTGGCTTGGTAATCGACCTTAACATATTATGCGCATAATAATATCCCCAAAACAGAACATCTCGTCTGTATAATAATCATATAAACTTCGAAGTCCTAAACACCACGCCCACTAGCCCTTCCGTCTAGTGAACATTCTGGGTGAGGGTGTTAAACTCGGTAGCTACCTTTAGGATTCGCGTCAATTAGGCGTGCACTAATTCTCAAAATTAGTGATGTTCCCTAATTCTTAGGCTACCAAGCAATAATAATCAGGGAAAAAATATTCATATCAATTGTGGCAATTATCACGTCCACATAATTCAATGGTAGCAATTATCACGTCCACATAATTCATTCGAGGAATGTTTTGCTTATTTCTATCTCTTCAAACATTTATAAAAGCATTTCATGTATTCGCAGTTCAAAATGTATTTCAAAAGCATTTAATAAAATAGTTGTAAAAGTAGCGCATGTATTCTCAGTCCCAAAAATATAAAGGGTAAAAAGGAAAATGAAACTCACCTATTGTATTTTGTAGTAAAATTACATATGACGACATTGAACAAGTGTATATGACGGCATTAAACAAGTGTAGGGTTGGTCTTGGATTCACGAACCTATATCATTTATATATATTAACACATATAATGAATTTCAAATAATTCCATCGATTAATTATATAGTATTTATATATATTTAGTGTTGTAGTTTATATATATAATTTGTACTAAATTCTAATATATATTTTATTTATATTTTATATCTTATGTTATATATGTATCTATTTTGTATATATATATAATAAAAATGTTAATATTTTTAATACTTAATTATAGGTAATATTAATAATTATAGTACAAGTATATTTTTTTTATATACAAAATATTTATTTTTATAATACTATAATATTAATAATGATAATGAAATTTAAAAAAAATAGTTTTAAGTAATGAAGATTTTCATAGTAATGGTACTTTTGATAATACTAATAATTTTAATGAAAAAAAAATGTAAATTTTAGTAAAAATGATAATTTCAAAAATAATGGTTCTTTTAATAATAGTAATAATAATAATAATAATAATAATAATAATAATAATAATAATAATAATAATAATAATAATAATAATAATAATAATAAAAATAATAATAATAATAATAATAATAATAATAATAATAATAATAATAATAATAATAATAATAATAATAATAATAATAATAATAATAATAATAACAAAACTAATAAAACTACCTTTAAAAATATTTCTAAAAATGAATGCCCTAGACTAGGCTCAAACCCGCGACCTCTCGTTCAAACCCACTCCCTAAACCATCGCTCCGTGTATTACTTTTCTGATTTAATTCAGAGACTAATTCTTTTAACCCGTTTATTTTCCTTTAAACCCAACAACTTAAATCAAGCCTAACTATGTAACGTATGTTCTCGATGCATTCTGAAAACAGAAAAAAAAAATATAGAGGATCACGACCTAGCCTTGGTTCCTCATCATTCTCATTTTCAAACCGGTTTTCTCATCATCTTCTCAATCATCATTAACTTATATGATCATCGTCATTATCAATTCACATTCCATACTTCACTATTTTTATCTTAAATTCATAATCATACTTTTAAATCATAATCATGAATCATGGCCATAATCATAAACCATAATCATATTAAATATCATCATCATCTTTTCACTACACAGCTCATCATCATCATACTATCGCCATTAACTATGATCACCATTATCATCTAATCTAACCATTTATGCGTATACCATAATTACCACTCTTATATTTTATGAATCATCACCAAGCCTATCTATTTCCTCGACCCAAGAAACAATTACGGCCCAACTAGAAAAAATTGGCTCACGGCCCAAACAACCTATATAATTACACAGCCCAATGTTTATGATTGGAACAAGAGGATAATATAAACACGGCAGATTACAATCTTTTATTTATTTATTCATAATATTCACACTTTTAACCTCAAGTAGACTTCTGTTATTAAAAAGCTTGACCCACAACATCAACTTGACATCACACCTTCAATTAAATAACATATATGTCTACTTTTAGTTTTAAATTAACGACAAACATCATCATCTTCAGCGTACGCAAATTATAGTAGTAGCAAGAACCAGTAAGGGAAAACAGAAAAAGGAAAAGACTTGCAGCAGTTTATCACGTCGATGATGGTGTTTTTGTGTTGTGAGGTGATGGTCTTGATGGTGGTTAATTGTTATGGTTGTCAAACGAGAAAAAAAATATCGATGGTTAGATGATCTTGGGTTCGAGCAACAAAGGTTTTCGAATGATGGTTTTGGGTCTCGATTGTAGCACAAAGATGGGTTACATGGGTGGTGTTTTTAAATGGAAAGGTGGTGGCGTATAGTTCGAATGAAGTTGTCTTTAACGGTAAAGAGATGAAAATAGTGGTTGTCATTTGTTTAAGGTTATGATGGTGATTGAATTAATAATATTGGAAGTAAGGTGGTGGTTGTTGTGCATGACAAGAACAGAGAAGGAAAAGAAAAGTATTAGATCATTAATGACACATGATTGTTGTAGAAGGTGGTCACGGTGTAGGGTGTTGATGGTTAGGTTTGTGGCAATGGTTGTGCTCACGGTGGTCAACAAGAGTGGTGAAATGTTTCGGTTCATGATGGGTGTCCAATTTGATTCATTCGAATAGTAGGAAGTATGGAAAATAAAGGTGACGGTAGGAGATGGTTGATCGAGTGGTCAAGTACGTGATGGTGATGATGTGGGTGTACGTATGTATATATATATATATATATATATATATATATATATATATATATATATATATATATATATATATATATATATATATATATAGCAAGAGGTGGTGATGGTTTTGCGGTGGTTATGATGGTGGTTCTAATGATGGATTTACAAAAACTAGAAGAAGATGGAAGTAGTAGACAAATAACAGTTTTGGGTTTGAGTTCTTTGTAATGTGTAGGAAATAGAAAATATAAGTAATATGTGGAGTTGTAAGCATATATATATATATATATATATATATATATATATATATATATATATATATATATATATATATATATATATATATATATATAATATTTATATATATCTATCATGGGTGCATATATATGTTCTCTGTGTTATAATTGTAATGAATTGAGTCAAATAATAATTCAATCAGTTATCCTACATCAAATTAAGCACAGTAGTCCAATAGTGATTTTAATATAAATAACGGATGATGAAATGAATTTAGACAAGTGGGTATTGAGTTGATGTTTACAATCACAGAAAGCAGCTAATATCATAATTATAATATAAATTAATAATAACAACGTGTAAATTGAATATAGGATACTCTATTTTCAAATCTTGTGCTGACAGTTTTTAATGGCCTAATATATCGTACCCCGTTGATAATTAATGGCGGATAAAAGTCTTCAGAAAAATTCTCAAATTTTTAAATTAACTATATTTATTTATTTTTGTCATTATGGTATAAAATTCGAGCATTAATTTTTCAAATAAAAATTACATCAACTGTCCCTCTCATTTTTGGGTAAAATATAAAAAGTGTTAAAATTACCTAATTAGATCCTAAATATACTTTTAATAAGCCTATAACTTATATAACTCATTTTTGGGTCACCTTTTATTTTAAAATTACATATGTTTGAATTTAACTTGTTTAATATCAATCGGAACATCAGACGAGTATTACAATCATTTAATATTTATTTTTAATATAGTTATATATATATATATATATATATATATATATATATATATATATATATATATATATAGATTTAGGTTTTATTATATAATTAAATACATTAAGTATATGTTTTTAAATAAATAAATTTATTATTTAAACTTATATATTTACAATTAATATTCATGTATATATATAACATATATATATACATACTTAAATATATATGAATCTATTTACAAATAGTTATTCGTGAATCGTCGGGAAATAGTCAAAGGTCAAATGCAATCATGTAACTGTTCCAAAGTTTTCGAGACTCAACATTACAGACCTTGCTTATCGTGTCGGAACATATAAAGATTAAGTTTAAATTTGGTCAGAAATTTCCGGGTCGTCACACTAACAAAGGACTACTAACAATGGACTACTAACATAAAATGTTAAAAATTATTATATAAGTATTCTATGAACTTGCTTTATTTTATTCATATGTCGTATCATTATCTGAATCGTTATTATTGTTATAGGTTCGTGAATCCAAGGACGACAGTCATATTTTTAATAAGTTGAAAACTTATTATTAATATACTTTTACTACTGTGAGTATATAGTCCCATTTTTAAACTCTAAAAATATTTTGGGATGAGAATACATGCATTTTATGTTTTACGCCATGGACACAAGTACTTAAAATATATTCTACTTTGAGTTGTACCACCTTGCATATCTTCCCTAATAGCTTGGTAACTAATATTTACATGTTGTAAGAACATGTAAGCGCGAATCCTATTGATAAATCTATCGGGTTTGACAACCCCAACCGGGCTAGTCGCTCTAGTATCGTAAACGGTTGCATAGTACTTCGTTTTTACTACACTTGGTATAGTGTAGGGAGATTTCATAATAAAGGGAATATGCCACATTAATGGTTAAGTATGGTTATCGAAGCGCTCAACAACTTATAGAATACTTTTATACACTTGCGAGTGTACATATATTTATAACTATGAAATCTTGTGGTCTATATTTATATCGATGCTAAACCTATATATCTCACCATCCTTTGTGTTGACTGTTTAAGCATGTTTATTCTCAGGTCCTTAAGAAAGTTTTTCGCTGTTGCATAATCTGAGCAAGCTGTGCATGGAGTCTCATGCTTTTAATTAAATAAAGTGTTGCATTCAATAAAACCTTTGTCATGTATTATATTTGACTGTTATGTCAAGCGTGTAGTATTTGAAAATCGATGTATTATGGGGATTATTCCTTAAATAATCGCCCAATTGTTTAAAACATGAATTATGTATAATAATGGTGTGCTTTTTATGAAACGAATGCAATATTTTCTAAAACGTATCATATAGAGGTCAAATACCTCGCTATGGGACCAATGAATAACGTACTGCGTTTATAGTAATATGGACAGGTTGTTTTAGTTGGTATCAGAGCGGTGGTCTTAGCGAACCATGTCTTGCATTAGTGTGTCTAACGGATAGTTATTAAGATGCATTAGTGAGTCTGGACTTCGACCTTAACTGCATGTCAAAAGTTTTGCTTATCATTTCTAGTCGGAAATCATCTGCTTATCACCCTTAGAAAATTACATGCTTATCATTCTTAGTCTAGACACATCTTACTGCATTGATTGCATAAATAGTGTATAGACAAAGTTCATATTTTAGCGTATATGCTAATTCATATCTTAGCGTATCTGTTATTGTAAACTTTGCCTAACACAATCCGTAAATTCCTACGTAATCTATGAAATCTTTTGCTCTATATATATAGATATTCTATGTAATTAGAATACCATTCGATAGCCGGAAATCATTTCATATCAAAAAATCCTTTATTCAATCGTACGAAATGGAACTCTCCACTAGTTCAAGTCCCTCGAATTCCGATATGGAATTTCACTCGAGCTCCGAAAGCAGTGTGACCGGAATGGATCAACCAAATAGCCATCATCTATTTTGGATGAATTGGGAATGGGTTCGTAGTCTACTTAATCATTGGAGACAAAAAGAAGGTGATCCCTTCCATCCACCACATTGCCCTCTTGGTGAAGAACATGAGGCACTTACCGGCGAACCCGTTAGTAACACCATTTTCTCTCTCCTTTCCAGGATATGCTGCAACGAGTATAATATTACTAATATTATTGAGGCTATCCGACCTTTACTCCGTATCTTGTGTAACGACCCTGAATTTTCCAACGTTTAATTATTAATAATTTATTATTAATGCTTGCGTTTTAATAAATGTATTTTTATACATTTACTTGTTACCGTACATGACTTTACATGTCCCGACTCGTCTTTGTGACACAAGAACTTTTCACGAATAATATTTCGGATATTATTTGCATTCATGATTAATTATTATTAATCATTTTAATTAACTAATGTTACTAGTTAATTACTTGGGCTTTGTTTATTTAATTGCATACTTACTTGGACATGGGCTTTTATTATTGGAAATGCACTTGGAAGCCCACCCTACACACTTAATGGACTAGTTAGCCCATCATTAAGCTAATGAATTATTAAGATTAAGAACATGGATTAATTAGCCATAAGGAATCTAGTTACTTGTATACTTACACCATTTTCCAACACCATTTTGCTTTAACACCATTCCAAGCTCTCACCATTCTCCCACATTTGAAAGTTAGCATGTGACTTGCCTCTTTGGGACACCTCTTGGCCGTGAACTTCAATGGTGTGGGAGGGAGTGTTGTTTTCAATTTTTGGTGACTTATTTACTAGTATTCTCTCACATTTACACACACATACTTGCACACTTTCATTTTCATCTCATTTTCTCTCTACTTTGTAAGTGACAAGGCTTTAGTTTCTCTCTTTTTCTTCCTCTAAAAACCGCCACCATCATCATTAAATTACTTGTTCTTTGTTGTTGTTTAATTTCTTGTAGTTGTTTGTTGTTGTTAAGGATCAAGTTCTCTAACTTGTATCTTCATGTAATCTTGGTTACTTTCATCTTTTGTTTATAAAGAACCAAGAACAAGAACCTAAACTTTCTAGTTTATGGTTCTACACTTAATGTTTTAAAGGATTTAAAGTTCATTAGTTTATAATCATACTTGTGTTCATGTTTGTAAACTTAAGGTTTACTTTCTTAAAGATCAAAGCCTTGGCTTGAATCTTTAAAGTATGAACAACCATGAACTTATCACTTGTAAATTTAACTTATTTCTTCTTTTTGCACATACTTTAAATTCGTGATTGTTGTTAAGCTTGGTCAAGTGTTACTAGTTAATCTTGATGTCATTTTTCTTGAACTAAAGTTAACTTTATAAGTTCAAGAACATGGACGTATAACTTTCTAGTTATAACTTCAAATACTTATGTTGGATCTAAGTTTATATAACTTATGGTCTTCTAATTTTGTTGTAAATAAGAGCTTACAAGCTTACATACATTATTCAAGTTGAAAATCTAAGTTTCATAACTTATGGTTTCATTAAAGTGTAGATCCAAGTTTTGTAACTTAGGATCTAACTTAAGAACACTAGATTTAGACTTTCTAGTCTAGGATCTTTAAGATCTTGCTAAGATCTAAGTTCTACAACTTATGATCTTGATTATTTAGTTTACTTTCAAGTTTGTAGCTTAATATTACTTTTATAACTCATGTATGTGTCGGATCTAAGATCTTGATGTAACTTTGGTTCATCAAACTACATACAACTCTTAATTGAGTTGTGCTACTTATCTTAGACTTACACTAGTTTTATGATGGTCAAACCTTGGTTAAGATGATGTAAACCCATCAACGAGTTATACACTTGAAGCTATATGCATCAAGGATGAGAACCGTGATGAGCATCAAGCACCAAGAACCCACCAGAACACCTTTCTCACTGTTTTATGGATTTGATCAGACCACCTGGGCTACTGGAACATTGATTTTCAGTTATTTCGGTTCGATTATATGATTTTCCATTTAGACCTCGTCTTAATCCGAGTTACGGTTTAGGATCTATGGCCTCCCGAAAGTCACTACACCCTATTAACGTTGTGTGCTAAAATTTCTGACCTACTCGCACTTAAAGCTTCACCACAGTCAAACGAAGACGAGTTTGGTTCTATAAATTGGTCAGTTTCTAGGGGACTCATATATGGAGCCATGGCCACTGGTCTCACCTCATTTCAGTTTGTATAGAGGTCTGGCAAATGAACGAAGTCAGCCTTTATTTCAAACTCTATTCTTAATTGAAACTTACTTTACGCTTTTTGTTTAATGATGAATGATGATGGTACTTAAGACCTAATTTACATACTTTTAAACCTTTGGGAACGATTTACTGACTTAGTAACTTTTGACTTAGGTTGAGGACCTTTTGGACCAACCACTTGCTTACTATTCTCGCGTATCGACTTTTACTACTTTCCACTGTGAGTTATAGCATCCCTTTTTTACTTTAACTATTTTGGGAACTGAGAATTCATGCGTATTTTACATTTTACATACTAGGCATGAGTACTTAAACTTTATATATGTGTGGGTTATACAACGGTATAAACTTTCCCCTTAGCTCGGTAACGTTTAGTCACTGGTCTTTGAACCGGTGAACGCGAATCTTAGATATGGATCCATAGGGTTTGACATCCCCACTCGGGCTAGTCGCGCTAGTATTTAACGGGTGTTTAATACTTTGTAAACATACGCACTCGCCAAGTGTACTTTTAGGGGGTGTTATTTACGTTAAGTTAGTTACCAAGTGCCCACGGTTGAACATATACTTTATCAAACTGATTTGAATTACTGATTTAAACTGCTGGTTGAAGCACTGAAATCTCGTGGTCTACATTACATTACTGATTACGAACAAACTATAGCTCACCAACATTCGTGTTGACTTTTTAAGCATGTATTTCTCAGGTGCTTAGACGTTGTTGCTTCCGCTGTTAGACTTGCTGTCTTGGTGTTATAGACTTGCTGTTACAGACTTGCTGTGTTAAACTTCCGCTGCATTACTTAGAGATGTCTCAATCATGGAACTTTTATTTTGCATTCGTAACTTACTTATTTTCAAACAATGGCTTTGTAACGACCTTTGGGTCACGTACTTATGTTATGCTTCTATTCTTAGGAAGCACGTTATCTTTTGTAAAACACTATATTTTCATGAATGCAAAACTGGTTTTCAAACAGCATATAGTGTATGACTATGTAATGATCCTGTTGTTGATGATCCGTACATGATGGTTTTGTACGGGGGGCCACATTTGGTATCAGAGCATTGGTTGTAGGGAATTAGGTTGCATTAGTGAGTCGAGACAGGACCGAGTAAGATTCACTAATAGGACTAATCTACAACTTGCTAGTTTACTTGTTTCTGCGAAACCTGCTACATGCTACTGTGTTATATTACTGCATGTTACTGCTTACTACTACTGCATGCCACTACTTATTTCTACTGCTATATGAACTTGTTACATGCCACCGTTTCCTTTTACTGCTATGTAAACTCGCTGTATGCTTTTGCTTATTCTCGTCACTGCATGCTACTATCTGCTTTTGACTGCATGCTTGATACTGTCACTATTGCCATACTACGTACTGCTGTAGATGATCTAGGCTACTGTAGTTACTATGCCTGATTACGCTCTTGCTACATGCCTGCTATTCGCTGTACCGACTTGGAGAACTTATCCTCCCCAGTTCAGATGTTTTTCTGAACTACTTTCCCACTCGTCTAACCCTAAGAACTAGTAATGTAATCCACCTGTTACTACTGTTCCACCTTTCCAGAGATCTAAACATTACTTCACGCAACCAGGGAGGAGTACCCCTCGGATTACATGCCCACTAAAGTTGATCCTTGGAGGAGGAGATATGTGAGGACTTGTCGGAGTAACGGCACCCCGAGCTCACCCTAATTAGCCATGTAAAACGTATGAACATTAGAAGGTTGTTCAGTTTCCACACGTTGACTCATATCTCGTACGCTTTCATGACCGTCACTTATATTTCAGTCTTCACCACTACTCGACGATCTAACGACACTTCTAGACTTAGGTCCCTAACCCTCTTAGACATTGGAGAAGCAGGGAAGGCATCTCCTTTCGCAAGGTCATAGTGCCTTCTACAGATGCTCAGCCACACCCAAAGACTTGGGAGTTGCCTCAAGACATATCGTATTACCACTTGCTACACGTACAACTCGACACGAGACCCAAATTGAATTTCTAGAAAGGAACCTAATGACATTACCTGAACCCTAACAGTTTGAAGAAATTTTGGGACATTTAGGCATTGATGCATGACCTTCGGAACCTACATGCCCGCACCGAGAAACCGTGAGATTGATTTTGTAAATTCTGTTTTGAGATGGCATAGATAAAGCACCGTTAGATGAAATTGAGTATAACTGGAAGTGATCACATTATAATGACCATATGGAATGATATTGGAATGAACGTACGATTTAGTACAATATAATGACGCCAGGCCAGCGTGATTATATTGAGGTAAATCATGCAGAAGTTCCAATGTTACTACATGAGGAATATGAGGTGATTCGGGGAAAATTTCGGCATGGATCACTTGAGCATACACATTATAGTCTGTTAAAGGTAAAGAAGGAACAACCACGTAGCCCAGATACTGTACAAGAAGGGCCTTGATTGCAAAATTGATAACCCGAAAATTTGTTATAGATATCGACACCCTGGACATTTAAGGAAAAAGTTCTCATATAGGAAAAATTTTAAACTTACCTGCGGTAAAGCAATCGTTATGGAGACTTACATGGATCCTGATTTTAGTTAGGGTACATTTCATCACAACGTTTTATTGTCTCGAAGTTGTTTAATACTAGAACGATAGCAACCTTATATTTAAGAACCTTGGTGTTATGACTAATAAGCCATTAATAACCATGAGAAGTAAGTATTCTATAGGAAAAGCTAATGGTAAGCTGGCAGAGATAGAGGAATAATTCAAGGTAGTACCTTAAAATTTACAGGTGGGTCATTTGGAGAAGACCTCGTGTCAACAAAACTTGGAGGTTTTAAAGTAGTAGTTGGAAAGGATTAGTTACCTACGCACAAACAATTGTTATCTGAGAAGATTGATAGAATCTTCACGGTAGTATAATAAGATTGGTTGGAATGAACCTTAAGATTAACCTAACACCCATCAATTTGGGAAGCTGGATGCAATAGTTGGGATGAACTTTAGGATTAACCTAATACTCATCAAGTTAGGAAGCTTTGATGAAATAGTTGAAACGGAATGACTTTCAATGATGACAGTGAAAATTATTTATAGTAAGAAGATTTTTTTTTTCGTATACCTCGCTAGAATGGTGAGCCAAAAGCCATCTGGGTTACTTCAATAGCCCGAAATTCCACAATGAAAATGGGAAAGAATAACGATGAATTTCCTCACGAAGTTACCGAAAACGGTAGGCGATTATGACACTATTTGGGTTATTGTGACTGCCTCACCAAATCTTCTTACTCTCTAACCATGAAAGAAACTGATACAATGGACAAACTTGCATAACAATACATAAAGGAAATTGTATCCCGTCCCTTCAGCGATTCGAATTCTATATTAAGGACTACGTACCCAAGAATCTTATTTCTTACGCGACTCTAAATCCTAACGTATTCCGAGAGATTACTTATTCGATGATAATCACAACATCATCCTTCTTACTTCGACATTAGTCATACCAGTTCGAATTTTCCTAAAATTAATGAGTGGTTAATTCTCATCCTCATACTCTCCCATTCGTAACTCACTTATAAGCAACAACTTCACACTTAAGCATTTTGGTCAAAGGACTTGTGCCCTACTAATAGTCATCAACCACATTTAAATTCAACAGTTTTCATTACCTTGTGACATTTTTGCTCAAATATCACTCAAAATTTTCAAAAATATTTTACTCAACCCTCATCAATCTTTATCAAACTTGTAACCTTCGAAATATGAAAATTTTGTTTGCCAAAATTTTACACACACTATTTTACCGTACGATCCTTTCAAAGTTTTATAAAAATATATTTATTTTATTGTCATTCGTACAAATTTTAGAAGCCGTATATGTTATATATAATAAAGTAAATGAGTATTTACTTTTGACTAGTACATGTGAAATTTTACTTTCACTTTTACAAATCAATCCTTTTAATCAAAAGACATTTTACTTGGAGTAACCTATATTTACTAAGAACTTCGTTTCTTTTCTTACATTGTCACCTTAAACAATTTCTATAAAAATTTTCGTTGCTTGTTATATAAAATTCTTCGTTGCTCATTTGTGCCCAAGTCATCGTGAAGACTTTACATCTGTTAAAATCGAGAGATGCATGTGTGTATGTGTTGAAGGCACTTACTGCCACGTCATGTAGAGCCTTTGGGCATCCACAAACACTTAAACCATTCAAAATTATTGCGTTACCCCATGGATCTTGTCCGCCACACCTGTTGGAACAATGCTCTTTCTTACATAACTCTAAGTCTGACTCATTCCAAGAAACTCTCATTTAGTGATATTAACACCATCAGTATTTCAATTTTATTATTAGTCATGACTTGTTTGGCATTTTGCAAAGTCAAGAAGCGATTAACTTCTCGTCCTCATGCTCTAGCCTTCATACCTCACTTTTTAGCAACGGCTTCGCACGTGAACATTTTTGGCCCAAAGATTTATGTCCTAATAATTATCAAAACTATATTTAATTCATTAGTTTTCATTACCTAGTAACTTGTCACCCGATGATTTAAAGATTTTCCACTCAATTTTTTTTCAAATCGCAACCTCTGACATACGAAAAGCTATGTTTATCAAAATTTTACACGTCGATTGTTCGTGAGGTCCTCACAAGATTTATGGTCAAATGAAAGTAATAAAAATTTTCAGTCACTTATGCGATTTATAAAATCATATATGTATGTATATAATAAATTTACCTTTACTTATTTTGGTTAGTACATACTAAGTTATATCTTCAAATTATTTAAAAATCGCTCCTTTATCGAATTATTCAACTTAAGTCAAATAGTTTTGTGCAGAATGGTACACGATGTGCCTACTTCTAAATTTACTTGGAACTTCATTCTATTTATGTTGTCACATCAAACGTTTAAAGGTCTTTCAAAACTTTCTTGGTTGATTTTATTAAAGGTTTTCATATTAGACTACATCACGTATGGATCACACTTTCTCTCGCCCTCCGTTAGGGATGAAACTTACCATTAAGATCTTTGTTAAAAACTCTTGAGCCACTTTGGATGGCAGTTTTATAAAAGTTGTTAGAAAATCTTTACACCCATAAAATGTTCCTTTTAAGGTTAGACATGACAAAAACGCGGGCCAATAAATCAGTTTTCCAGAGTACACTCAGTGGTCACCCCATTGTAGGAAGGGCACTAGGTGAGTTTCTACTCTCAGTATTTCACGGCTAAACGCAACACCCTCGTAAACATCATCTCGATGAATCAGTATGCTGAGATACAAGAATCATTTTTGGAGATTCTTTTCACTCGGAGTAAACCATTCTTTAGGACCAAGAGTTCACGTATCTTCTCATCCGCACACCCCCCAAGTACACGGATAAATTCAGAACAAACCACTCGAAGAGTTCACTCTCACGCCTTTTGTGCGACTTTCTTTCGGAAATGTAATATAAGATACTTTGAGAACCTATGAATCTTGTTATTCCTTTGGGAAGGGACTGCTTAAAACATTTACGGCACTGATGTGGATACTCTATATATTTCTTCCTTCGTTGGTTACAACTATCTGTTGTCCTAGTTAACGTTAACCCTAACTTCAACATGTAACTGAAAGGATAAAGTTACATTATGGAACTGTGTTTTCATTCCATCCAAGGATAAGTTCCCACGCTGTATGTTAAACTGGGTGATATCTTTCACTGTTCGTTCAGACCATTCTGAAGGCACTATAAATAATTATGGATTATAAACATTCTTAAGAATCGGGTTCTTCATGCCTATGGCCTCCTTCCGAAATTAAGCAATTAGTACAATCCGTAGCTAACACTATCCAGACATCAAATCGCATGGTTGTGATCACCATGTTTTCCATTCTACCTGTCAGCTTTGTATTGCAACATAAGCGCTCAATGTTTTAGATGAGCTTAGAATCATTCATGATGCGTTTCACGCATCCAGCATACCGAAGATGCCTGTAAGGCTAAAGACACCATCTTTCCTTTTGTGGATGTATATTCAGATGACATGCTCATGTTAAACGGAAACGAAATCAAATTGTTGATCTCTTAGGACAAGAGACTTAATTAATGGCATATACCCATTCTTACTTTCATACACTGAAGTACCTTTCAAGGTAAATAACTCACTTCTGAGCCCACGAGTCTCACAGAACTTTGATACGCTCCTTCTTATTCATATACGATACCATTATTGGTCACTCCTCAAAATTTCGAGACGAAATTTTCTTTAACAGGTGGGTAATGTAACGACCCTGGATTTTCCAACGTTTAATTATTAATAATTTATTATTAATGCTTGCATTTTAATAAATGTATTTTTATACATTTACTTGTTACCGTACATGACTTTACATGTCCCGACTCATCTTTGTGACACACGAACTTTTCACGAATAATATTTCGGATATTATTTGCATTCATGATTAATTATTATTAATCATTTTAATTAACTAATGTTACTAGTTAATTACTTGGGCTTTGTTTATTTAATTGCATACTTACTTGGACATGGGCTTTTATTATTGAAAATGGACTTGGAAGCCCACCCTACACACTTAATGGACTAGTTAGCCCATCATTAAGCTAATGAATTATTAAGATTAAGAACATAGATTAATTAGCCATAAGGAATCTAGTTACTTGTATACTTACACCATTTTCCAACACCATTTTGCTTTAATACCATTCCAAGCTCTCACCATTCTCCCACATTTGAAAGTTAGCATGTGACTTGCCTCTTTGGGACACCTCTTGGCCGTGAACTTCAATGGTGTGGGAGGGAGTGTTGTTTTCAATTTTTGGTGACTTATTTACTAGTATTCTCTCACATTTACACACACATACTTGCACACTTTCATTTTCATCTCATTTTCTCTCTACTTTGTAAGTAACAAGGCTTTAGTTTCTCTCTTTTTCTTCCTCTAAAAACCGCCACCATCATCATTAAATTACTTGTTCTTTGTTGTTGTTTAATTACTTGTAGTTGTTTGTTGTTGTTAAGGATCAAGTTCTCTAACTTGTATCTTCATGTAATCTTGGTTACTTTCATCTTTTGTTTATAAAGAACCAAGAACAAGAACCTAAACTTTCTAGTTTATGGTTCTACACTTAATGTTTTAAAGGATTTAAAGTTCATGAGTTTATAATCATACTTGTGTTCATGTTTGTAAACTTAAGGTTTACTTTCTTAAAGATCAAAGCCTTGGCTTGAATCTTTAAAGTATGAACAACCATGAACTTATCACTTGTAAATTTAACTTATTTCTTCCTTTTGCACATGCTTTAAATTCGTGATTGTTGTTAAGCTTGGTCAAGTGTTACTAGTTAATCTTGATCTCATTTTTCTTGAACTAAAGTTAACTTTATAAGTTCAAGAACATGGAAGTATAACTTTCTAGTTATAACTTCAAATACTTATGTTGGATCTAAGTTTATATAACTTATGGTCTTCTAATTTTGTTGTAAATAAGAGCTTACAAGCTTACATACATTATTCAAGTTGAAAATCTAAGTTTCATAACTTATGGTTTCATTAAAGTGTAGATCCAAGTTTTGTAACTTAGGATCTAACTTAAGAACACTAGATTTAGACTTTCTAGTCTAGGATCTTTAAGATCTTGCTAAGATCTAAGTTCTAAAACTTATGATCTTGATTATTTAGTTTACTTTCAAGTTTGTAGCTTAATATTACTTTTATAACTCATGTATGTGTCGGATCTAAGATCTTGATGTAACTTTGGTTCATCAAACTACATACAACTCTTAATTGAGTTGTGCTACTTATCTTAGACTTACACTAGTTTTATGATGGTCAAACCTTGGTTAAGATGATGTAAACCCATCAACGAGTTGTACACTTGAAGCTATACGCATCAAGGATGAGAACCGTGATGAGCATCAAGCACCAAGAACCCACCAGAACACCTTTCTCACTGTTTTATGGATCTGATCAGACCACCTGGGCTACTGGAACATTGATTTTCCGTTATTTCGGTTCGATTATATGATTTTCCATTTAGACCTCGTCTTAATCCGAGTTACGGTTTAGGATCTATGGCCTCCCGAAAGTCACTACACCCTATTAACGTTGTGTGCTGAAATTTCTGACCTACTCGCACTTAAACCTTCACCACGGTCAAACGATGACGAGTTTGGTTCTATAAATTTTTCAATTTCTAGGGGACTCATATATGGAGTCATGGCCACTGGTCTCACCTCATTTCAGTTTGTATAGAGGTCGTGGCGACTGAACGAAGTCAGCCTTTATTTCAAACTCTATTCTTAATTGAAACTTACTTTACTCTTTTTGTTTAATGATGAATGATGATGGTACTTAAGACCTAATTTACATAATTTTAAATCTTTGGGGACGATTTACTGACTTAGTAACTTTTGACTTAGGTTGAGGACCTTTTGGACCAACCACTTGCTTACTATTCCCGCGTATCGACTTTTACTACTTTCCACTGTGAGTTATAGCATCCCTTTTTACTTTAACTATTTTGGGAACTGAGAATTCATGCGCATTTTACGTTTTACATACTAGGCATGAGTACTTAAACTTTATATATGTGTGGGTTATACAATGGCATAAACTTTCCCCTTAGCTCGGTAACGTTTAGTCACTGGTCTTTGAACCGTGAACGCGAATCTTAGATATGGATCCATAGGGTTTGACATCCCCACTCGGGCTAGTCGCGCTAGTATTTAACGGGTGTTTAATACTTCGTAAACATACGCACTCGCCAAGTGTACTTTTAGGGGGTGTTATTTACGTTAAGTTAGTTACCAAGTGCCCACGGTTGAACATATACTTTATCAAACTGATTTGAATTACTGATTTAAACTTCTGGTTGAAGCACTGAAATCTCGTGGCCTACATTACATTACTGATTACGAATAAACTATAGCTCACCAACATTCGTGTTGACTTTTTATGCATGTATTTCTCAGGTGCTTAGACGTTGTTGCTTCCGCTGTTAGACTTGCTGTCTTGGTGTTACAGACTTGCTGTGTTAAACTTCCGCTGCATTACTTAGAGATGTGTCAATCATGGAACTTTTATTTTTTCATTCGTAACTTACTTATTTTCAAACAATGGCTTTGTAACGACCTTTGGGTCACGTACTTATGTTATGCTTCTATTCTTAGGAAGCACGTTATCTTTTGTAAAACGCTATATTTTCATGAATGCAAAACTGGTTTTCAAACAGCATATAGTGTATGACTATGTAATGATCCTGTTGTTGATGATCCGTATACGATGGTTTTGTACGGGGCGCCACATCTTGCATGGTGAATTATTTAGTATAAAAAAAAAATTACTGTCATGAAAAGCAAAACTTCATTAGCAAGTGCATCCTACATCATTTCATTCCCTTTATAAAGCTCTTGACCTCTCTTTTTATTCAAGAAACTTTAAACATCTTCTTTCACAATACAAAACAAAACAAAAAAAATTCTCATCATCTATGCTCACTTCAAACCACTACCAGCACCAGCAGCAGCATTACCAACAACATCACAAGCCTCAACATCTCAAGCCGTATTATGAGTATCAACATCATACGCACCGCAGGCACTGAGGGATACCAACAATAATGAGTGATGAAGTATTAATTCATTATTTCATTTATGTTGAAGAAATATTCCACGGCGATTATGTAATCTCTAAAGTTTTAGGGATTATTAATTTCTAGTTCCAACCGTAAAACAAATGAGATTAATATAATATTAACTCATTAAATCCATATTACATCTGAAGAAAATATACATACATATATTTTCATAAAGACTGTAATAAAAATTCTTTTGTACAAAATATTACTTGTGAAATTTTATTTTAACGGGTAGGTAATACCCGAGAAATACTTAAGTTCACATTAATATGTTACACTGTACATTTTCAATGATGTTTCGACAATCATTAATTATACTCTCTCCTTTCATATCAATATACATCATTTCACAAAATTCAAGACAACCATTTTCCATACCAATTCAATTACATATTCTGATTTTGACAGATCAAAATCCAAGTCAAGATTTAAAAAGTGCCATCAATCTTAAATTCCTACATCCTTCAAAATCATACTTTAAATTCAAACTATACTAGAACATCACTTTCATTCACAGAACTCATAAAGATATTCGTATCATTCAAGATTCAAGACAAATTCATTATACGAATATTGACGATGACAACCTGCGTCTAAACCCTTCAAAATTCTTGAAAACACCTCAACTAAGGAACAATCGAGAGAATGAACCAATCACACGATACATACGAAGAATATCTGCATATAGATATGCATTCGGAGGACACTTGGAACCTAAGCAAAGGTTCAACATGTATCCGTGTCAGATCCTTTAGCATTATTATTACCCAAAATAACTTTACAATCCCTTTTCAAAATAGCGAATTTTGTCATAGCTACAAAAAGACAACTTCGACTTTTCATCTGGAGTAGCCTTATTATAACCTTGATATATACGTTGTCTTTTCGCCATCGTTACCAGGGAACCTTTTATATTCCACCACATTAGTAGTAAGCTTACCAGCAACTTTATTGCTCTTTGACTTAAATCTCTCTGAAAGATCAATATAAAACCTTGTCATGTACCCATCTACATCTTGTAACAATAATTGTCATACCAAACCCCAGGAAGCATCAATAATTATTCTTGAATCTCACATCATTTCTGCATATACATATAACATTATTTCCTGGAATTATAATTCTGAAATCCGGAATAGCACTTCAGCCTACGAATCAGTACTATGAAGTTTTGAAAAAAGCTGAATGAAGCAGCAGAAACTGTAGACAACCGTAACAGTCAAAAGTTGATGATAAAGAATATTGTGTTAGCAAAGCACAGAAAAAGAGAAGGTTTAGAACTTGAAAACGGATTGAGCAAACCCTGAAGGAGGCTGTGGACAAATCACAAGGACTAAATCTGCCTTCAAAGAATCCAAATGATTCAGTGTCTGCTGAAATCCTTAGCGAATACCTTGCTCCTTACTCTAAACCCTTGTGGACAATATTCTTCATCATCCTCTAATCATAGATATTCTAAGATATCATCATATCTTTCATTATAAAAATCCTCCATATTTCTGAAGATATTTTCATAACTATTCTTATCTGAAATAATTCATCTTTTCGCGCTATCTATGTTACATCATAAAAGAAACTATTTTAGTTTCTAAATACTGGAACCTTCGAGTTTAAAATATGAATGTTTTGAAGTAGTGTTAGGAACTGAAGCATGAGTTAGTATAATATAATGACACTTGATCAACGTAATTATATTACAGTAAGTCATGCTGAGTTTCTAAATGGAACGTAATGATTCACAGACGATAACATCATCATGTGCCATGTTACATGACTCTTACATTCAATCTAATCTCTAAACATATCAAGAACATATTCTATTGATAGTTCTATCTTTTCCTTTGGATTCTGGTAATTTCACAAGTCAAATTGTGCTATTACAATTTCTCTCTTAGAGCATTAGCTATGTTCATTCCAAATTCCATATCTATGAATTCTAGACCATTATTCGTTTGAATTGAAGTCGGGAAAAGAAGACGGAAGCATGAAACTCCAAAATATAAGGAAAAATATAAGCACGAAGACAATGCAGAAATTACAAACCGTGTATATCGATGCGTATAGCAATATAAAGATACGGGAAAACTAAGAACACTATAAACCCAAGAGCATAGTAAAAATTAACGGATTCCTCTGGTGGAAGATGAAAAAGAAGAATGACAGATGTGATAGTCAAGAATATATCAAGAATTAAAACTGGATGGAGCATATTGACGAATGTTTTGGAAGTAAGAAGAAAGGAAGAAAGTATAAAAGATGGGAGATGTGGAAATAAGGAAACGTAGGAGGTTGATTTATAGTAAAATATCCGATAGAGAAATCGAGACAGATTATTGCATTAAATCGAAGAGGATCATAATTTCCTTAATCGCCGAAGAATCAAATCTTATATAGATTACAAATATTTACTTTAATCCGGAGATCAACCGTGATGACGTCAAAAGATAATACGAATCCCTATTCACTCTTTTACGATAGCTTGACTCATACGTTTCGAGTAATCGGATTATTTTATCCATATTTCTCAATCATGATAAAAACCTATGAATCAACTTATATTCGTCATAATAACATTCTTATTTTTATCCATAACAACCTCGATCAAATTTCGGGACGAAATTTCTTTAACGGGTAGGTACTGTGACGACCCGAAAATTTCCGACCAAATTTAAACTTAATCTTTATATAATACCGACTTGATAAGCAATGAATTTTAATAAATCTTGAACCTCCGGAAAGAGTTTTACACAAGCTTTTGGTCACCCTTTTATTTCGATGATTCACGAACGTCATAACTTGATTTAATTGTTTAATTGTTTAATTATTGTGTATATATGGATTTATATATATTTAACTTGAAAATATGATAATTAAATATCTCATTAAATATATTAACAAAGTATTATATATATTTTCATACTACTAATTTAAAGAGTTGTCAAACAATATATATATTACTATTTAAACGACGTAATTAACTTATGTTAAAATGTATTTACATATAATGTATTACGAGTGTAAATACATCCTTACAAGTATTGAATACAGTTTATAATATACCAATACATATAAAGGATAGCTATACTCATATTTTCGTTCAATTTCCTCAAGAATTCTACTCGCATTCATACGGTATTTTTACCCGTATTATACACAGCTTCTAGAAGTATTTACTATTGATATATACCAATAGAAATCTGCAATTATTTGTGTAATATGTCTTCCATGACCTAATCAATTTAATATGTCATGCATGACCTAACACAATTTAACATATCTTAGATATTTTCACTAAAAGCCAAAATTATAAGCTTATAAATAAGGACCATTTTTACTCATTTTTACTCCACATTTTCTTAAACTAAAAATACATACTTGAATGCTCTCATATCATACTTTAATCTCAGAAAATTTCCTCTTCATAATCAAGGTAAAATACTTCTCAAAATCCTTGTTCAATTCCTTGTATAGTTGCTATCTTATTATACTTATAAAACTTGTAAAAACTAGAACTTGTTTTGGTGAACACCAAGCTTGTTTGAAAAACTAATCTAATCTTTCTAACTTAACTCTAATAACACTTATTTATATGTATTATGATGTTATATTAATTTAATATAAGAACTTATAACTTGTACATATGAAGAACACCTTGAAACTTAACATATATCCTTTAATCTCCATTCGGTAAAAAGCGGGCTATTTTGGGTTGGGAATTAAAAACCTATCTTAGAATTTGAGTTTGAGGATAAGACTTTGGAAATATGTTAATATATGTAAATAAGACTTCCAATATTTTTTCATGATTTTAGACAAAGTGGAAGTATTTTATTAAAAATCATATATTGGGTGGATGTCGGGATTTTTCCAAATCTGTCCACCGACACAAAAAGAGGGTAAATCTCTAAAAATTACTACTTGGGATGAACTTTTCGAATTGGTTTTGTAAAATATACTTCTTAAGGACTCCATAGTAATTTGATTCACTTTAAACGGAGTTGTAATGAATATTTGTCGAGCAAAACAAAATCTACTAAAATTAACGTTGTATGGACGAAATTTATATTATAAAAACTATATTAACCATATCCTTGTTAACTTTTTCTATATCCTATATATATATTTGGACATGTTATCAGTAGTATAACAAAATATTATAATCTTGGTTAATTCTGTGATTGTATATATGTATAATAATATTCTTGGTACGTCCTAACACAATAAGTATACAATACGTTTTGATAAATCCTAAGACAATACGTACACAATACATCTTAATTAATTCTAAGACAATGCGTATACAATACGGCTTTGGGTTGATGCAAAGACAATACGTATACAATACGTCGTGGGGTAATTCTAAGATTATATATATATATACCGATTATTGGACTGTTGGACTTTTCGGACTATTTTGGACTACTAACAAAGGACTACTAACAATGGACTACTAACATAAAATGTTAAAAATTATTATATAAGTATTCTATGAACTTGCTTTATTTTATTCATATGTTGTATCATTATCTAAATCGTTATTATTGTTATAGGTTCGTGAATCCAAGGACGACGGTCATATTTTTAATAAGTTGAAAACTTATTATTAATATACTTTTACTACTGTGAGTATATAGTCCCATTTTTAAACTCTAAAAATATTTTGGGAT
Source organism: Rutidosis leptorrhynchoides (assembly GCF_046630445.1). Lineage (NCBI taxonomy): Eukaryota > Viridiplantae > Streptophyta > Magnoliopsida > Asterales > Asteraceae > Rutidosis > Rutidosis leptorrhynchoides. The sequence continues at coordinate 157,215,160 of NC_092334.1, forward strand.
GAGAATACATGCATTTTATGTTTTACGCCATGGACACAAATACTTAAAATATATTCTACGTTGAGTTGTACCACCTTGCATATCTTCCCTAATAGCTTGGTAACTAATATTTACATGTTGTAAGAACATGTAAGCACGAATCCTATTGATAGATCTATCGGGTTTGACAACCCTAACCGGGCTAGTCGCTCTAGCATCGTAAACGGTTGCATAGTACTTCATTTTTACTACACTTGGTACAGTGTAGGGAGATTTCATAATAAAGGGAATATGCCACATTAATGGTTAAGTATGGTTAACGAAGCGCTCAACAACTTATAGAATACTTTTATACACTTGCGAGTGTACATATATTTATAACTATGAAATCTTGTGGTCTATATTTATATCGATGCTAAACCTATATATCTCACCAACCTTTGTGTTGACTGTTTAAGCATGTTTATTCTCAGGTCCTTAAGAAAGTCTTTCGCTGTTGCATAATCTGAGCAAGCTGTGCATGGAGTCTCATGCTTTTAATTAAATAAAGTGTTGCATTCAATAAAACCTTTGTCATGTATTATATTTGACTGTTATGTCAAGTGTGTAGTATTTGAAAACCGATGTATTATGGGGATTATTCCTTAAATAATAGCCCAATTGTTTAAAACATGCATTATGTATAATAATGGTGTGCTTTTTATGAAACGAATGCAATATTTTATAAAACGTATCATATAGAGGTCAAATACCTCGCTATGGGACCAATGAATAACGTACTGCGTTTATAGTAATATGGACGGGTTGTTTCAAATTACCACTACGGGTGGTAATTCCGACCCATTCAAATTTATCCATTTTGACATAAGTCTCAAAAACGCCCAAAATCACTAATGGCTGATGATTATATTTCTAAAACACCAAATACCACCTAAATCAAGTATTTACATACTTGATTCGCCAATTCTTGACTCAAAACATAATTCGTCACAAATCAAGGTCAATACCCATTTTAACTAGTACACAAGTTCTTATGAACATCTATACACTAACACATTTATAATTTAGTGATTATATCCAAAACCATGACCAAATTCGTCATCAAACCCTAACCCGCCAATAATGAGTCAAAAACCATCCACTAACCACAACAAACCCATTTCACAACTATTCAAGGGTTTCTAACAAAATCAAGCTCAAACCCTAACTTGAATATCAAAATAAATAAGGAATTTCGGAGTTGAGACTTACCAACACTACCACAACGTAGCCGTGAACGAGGTGAACAACTATAATACTAGCACTTTGGTGAGATTTCCACTTCTTCTTCAAACCAAGATTTCTCACTCTAAAATTCACCCTCTCTCTCTCAAATAAGATGGGAGTGTTTTGTGTGGGTGAGAATCAGCTCCAATTGAGTTCTAGATCAGTTTTGATGATCCCAAACCGACCCCAAAGTGAAAAGACTCAAATACCCTCATTTTAAAACTTTAAAATTTTGCAGCTGGCCTGTCAGGCCATTTGGACGGCGTTCAAAAAGGCTGGACGGCGTCCCAATGAACTGAGACAGAAACTGAAACTTGTTTTGGTCGTAACTTTCAAACCGTAGCTCCGTTTTTGATGAATCAAATATTGTTGGAAACGTAATGAGGTGTACTATCCAATGGTAAGGTTTTAGAACATTAACTCAAACTTTATTCGGGATCCAAATATACGCTTACATGCCTCGTATTTCGAATGACGTTTAAAATAACGCGTAACTGAAAAATGGGGTGTTACAACTCTCCCCCACTTAAATTGGATCACGTTCTCGTGATCCGCACCCACGCTAGAAGTCAAGCACTTCTCCCTCGAACATTTCCGCTTCCAACACGGAGTCACACATGTAGTAATCACGTATCCGAATTCTCGCTTCGTACACTAACGCATCATATTACAACGATATCGTACATCACACTTCCATTTTCAACGATATCGGGTAATCAATCCACGAGTTAAAACAACCGCAACCGTTGCTCCTACGCCGAGTATCCAAACTCGTACCATACACTTCACCATCGTCCTAAAAGTAGAACAATTCACCGACACTCATCGTCTTCACGCCTCACGATCCTACGAAACACAAGCAAGCCCGACATCCATGACATCTTCCGTAAATTCTAAGATCTCACCACACGCTAATAATCACTAGCATGCACTACCGCAACAAGCGATATCTCATACACTCAACGTCCAGAATTCCCATTTAGGACATACAAAAACACCACATATCCCTTCAAGTTCTCTTGGCTACAACTCGCAACAAGCTACATCCATAACCATATCGCCCAATGCAATCTACTAAATCCACTACGTCCTGAACCATGTCTTGCATTAATCCAAATCGAGAAGGATTCATGCTTCCTTAAAACTCCGTACTCCATCGGTTAATAAACGTACTACTCAACCGATAATTCCTGAATATTCTCCAGACCAAGAACCAACTTCCTCCGTCTCCATACCCGGGTAATTCTTTTAACGAAGAAATTTCGGTAACCCTGAAATAAACACTTTAGGAGCACAACTTTTCCATCGATCGATCCACACGCGACTATCCGTCACTGGATTAATCCAGGATGATAATAATACATCACGAGTTAGACGAAACATCAACACATTGTCATAGGGTTTCTCCTCTGAACCATACAATACGTCTTCCTAGTTCTAGCATAGAAGCTATTCGTATACTAGAATCCTTTCAACGATGAATTATCATCACAAAATTTCCGCAATTCGCCACACGACTCACAAAATAGTCACCAAATTCGGGTAAACCTTCCGACCTAGACCTTCCGTTAAGGGTGGTCTCGACATTTTAATGCAATCCTGCGGGTCACATCACAAGGGTACACACTCTCGCAACCAAACAACATCCGCGTGTCTCTACGTGAGATAATTAATACTGACACTTCCGCCTCACAATCGTCCGTAAAGTGGAATAATCCACTTGACAATTTCCGCGATCACATTTCCCGACAGGGAAAAATACATCAACCACCACGATATCTAACTTGTACTTACTCAATAGTACTATTCGAGTTTCATAGTTTCCCAGATTTACATTATGAGAGCACCCATAACGACAACTTCATTCTCTCACTCCGAGATCTCAAGCTTCATATTTGGTCTCATACTACATTTTGGAGCTACACGACCACCTTACATATGAAGTCTTACGCTTCATTTGATCCCGTCATCACAACTCCACACATAACATTTCAGAATTGTAACTCACAATCGTAATGCACGATCTCGAGTCGACATCAACAACCCGTCACTCTTCCTCGTTAGGAACTCCGAATACCTATTGAGGTTTAGCACGGTACACTCCGACACTTCCCTATACATAACACCACCGGAGCTTCTTCGGGCGGCAGTAAAAACTCCCTCACTTAGGATTCAGCTCCACATTCTCACCGCCAAGATGATAACATCCCGCGGAATTGTCATTCCACGACACACATGACCATTCTCATCGTTGGCCATACACACCAAATCACAGTAAATTCACTTTAGGCTCTCAGAGCCATCATACACAATCACTTGAGATGTCGTACACGAGACGATATTGCACCTTCATACCAACAATCACAACTAACAGCCCTTCATCTTTCGCAAAGCGAACTCCATCCAAGTCTTACATATACCTCTAAGCCTAAGCATATGCCACTCCACTTAGTCAGTCGTGCATCTTAGTCGAGATCACCCAACCTTCCACGCAACGAACCTTCATCAACAATTGCTCACTCTCATGGAGAGGAGTGATCAATCCGACACAATAATTGCGTCAACCGCAATATCAACACTTCATCATGATCTTCGGCCTAACCGACCATTAAGTACATCACCGTCTCGCCGGTCAGCTTTACCCGTCCATCACTTAAGAGCAACAAGATTCGCTCATCAGTCAATTCATAAGAAGTATTCACTGCAATGCTCTTAAACTTTGACTTTCGCAACCGTTGAATTACTATCACCCGTTGATCACTATTGTAATCGCCGCTGCTTCCAAGGACATCTCACGGACACCCTAAGCACAAAGTGATCACACCATCATCGGAGTTGAACATTACACCAACAGGTATAAGAAGGCACCCGACACAGTGTCATGGAAACCCCCACCGCAACCTATCGAGATTTAAAAACTCGATCTTTGGGTTCCCTACACCCGATATCGCCCATCGCTCCACAATAATGACCCGAAGTCATACCCACCCGACAAACCTTACGGTTTATTGTCTTATGAAATTTACTAGCGATCACACACTGCCCGCAACTCCACAAGGCCAAACGATATAGACTAATGAAGCCCTTTATCTAACACTAAGGAGATGCTCGGGAACACCAAGTCTTACACCCTTCCACATATCGACACAACCACCACTACAAAGGATATTCCATTAGGAATGTTACTTTATAATCCACAACACACTAACGCCACCAATGTCATATGGGTCCCACTCCCATCAGTTTAACGACCTGAAGACTCTTCGGTTCGCAAATTCCAAGGTGTCTTGCAATTAGAATCCTAACACGATTCTCTAACCACACACTCTACCGAGTGTAACTTAAAACTACAATCATTAGACTTGTCGCATTCCATTACGAAATTTAAGTCTTTGTCTCACACACACGCAACCCATTATGGGTTATCCTAGTTACGATGGGTAACCACAATCAATGACAATCTCAATAGTGCACCCACTACTTAGGGTGACTACGCACGCTCTGAACTCGTGAGTTCTCTCACTCACCTTAGCTAACCAAAACCACCGTAACAATTTCTGACTCACAACGAATCCGATGTGACAACAAGCACATCACCCGATGCCACTATATCCTAGGAACCAATAAAAGATTCCTAAATCGTCCCGATTCTACCCCAACCATGTCACGTTTCCTGCGCTCGGTACTCGTCATGTAATGCTTGGTGCCAAGATACACTTTCGTAATAATGGTGATCAGTCACTATTACAAATGTGTACCTTACCATTTCCACCTGGTCATGCAAAGTACTTTACCCGGACTGATGCAACATTCACACAAAATAACACGCGATAACTCCTAGTTCCCAAATGACCATAGTCCTTACGGTGAACCTCGATCACTCAAAACCGCCAAACATCCGAATCTCTCCAATAGATTCGTCTCTAGGACACCGCATAAATAGATACCAGTATATATACACCTATATACGATATAATAATAAATGTACACAAGCACACTGCAACAACAAGTCAACCTACAATCTAGGTGACTATCACTAAAACAACATCCAAGTTTGCTAACTTACATTAGGCACTAGCTATCTAAGGCACTAATTTACACACGAAACACGTAATCACACTTTGGACAAACACAAGTCCTAGTTAGTCACCTACTCTAAGGCACTAACAAATCTCAATCCAACCCGTATTCCTACAAGTCCCGTAAATAATGCACAATCGCCAATAAGTCTAAGACTAGGCACCTATTCCAAGGTCACCTAATTCCCTTAGACTATGCTCTGATACCACTTGTAATGACCCAACTTCGTTTTATCAAAAACATGACTTAATTTTTTTTTTAAAACAGACCATCTGGACGGCGTCCAGACCTCTGGACGGCGTCCAGTTACAAAGGACAGGACGGCGTCCCACAATCAGAACGGCGTCCAGTAACTCTAAAATGTTCTGTGACAGAACACACCCAACCCACGTTATACTGGACGGCGTCCAACCAATCTGGACGGCGTCCAGGATACCTGATCAGTCCCAAAACTTATAAAATTTCATTTAACACTCCAAGACACTACCAAAATGATTTGTAACAACCCAATCAAGTTTCACATCAACAAAATGTTATATATAAGTGTTTACACCACAAAATACAGATTAAGACTCAATAACCCAACCCAATACCAAGAGCATAATCTCGAGGACCACCAAATCTCCAGCCCGCGTCCAAATATCCAAAAGCTAATCCTCCAAGCTTAAGCAATGTCTATCGACCCTAATCTAGCAACTAGGTAACTCTGCATCAACGATACCTATAAAAAGGTAAACAACGAGAGGGTAAGCAAAACGCTTAGTGAGTGCAATAAGTATACACATGCATATATAATGTACCTACTTGCATACACTTACTTACATACCACATACATGTTAGCAATATAATTAGCAACCATCTCAAGTATAAAGCTAAAAACCTCCAATATCGCAAGCTAGCATAACCAATAGCATATACTCAAACAATATAATATGCTACACTACAATACATACACAAATCATATGGTTAACCATAACGCTATGGTGCTACCGGCTCGTGGTTCACACCATACGTAATGCTATGACGCTACCAGCTCTTTGGTTCACGCCACTACGCATTTTAGTCATACTCTTTTATAGTGCTACCGGCTCTTTGGTTCACACTTTGGCGCTACTGGATCGTGGTTCACGCCTCATTTTATAGTGCTACAGGCTAGTGGTTCACACTTCATTTTATAGTGCTACCGGCTCGTGGTTCACACTTGATGCTACCGGCTCGTGGTTCACATCATGATTCTATAGTGCTACCGGCTCGTAGTTCACACTTGATGCTACCGGCTCATGGTTCACATCATGATTTTATAGTGCTACCGGCTCGCGGTTCACACTTCATTTTATAGTGCTACCGGCTCATGGTTCACACTTGATGCTACCGGCTCGTGGTTCACATCATGATTTTATAGTGCTACCGGCTCGTGGTTCACACTTGATGCTCGTCACATACATGCTATGGTACTACCGGCTCGTTGGTTCATACCATAACATTCACAAATAAATACACTATATACATACATGCATAATTATTCCACTCACCTCGAAACGCCAGCACAAATCATGTATGTAAATTCCCTCCAAGCGCAACCGAGCAAACCTTTTACCTATATTACGCATATAGATATACAAACAATCAACATACATTCTCTACAAGAGAATTCGACTCCAACACCCTTAACCAAGTGTTTCTACTTACCTTCACAAACAGCCCATTTAGACACCTAAAGTGGACTTCACCAATTACTACTACGGGTGGTAATTCTGACCCATTCAAATTTATCCATTTTGACATAAGTTTCAAAAACGCCTAAAATCACTAACGGCTAATGATTATATTTCCAAAACACCAAATACCACCTAAATCAAGTATTTACATACTTGATTCGCCAATTCTTGACTCAAAACATAATTCGACACAAATCAAGGTCAATACCCATTTTAACTAGTACACAAGTTCTTATGAACATCTATACACTAACACATTTATAATTTAGTGATTGCACCCAAAACCATGACCAAATTCGTCATCAAACCCTAACCCGCCAATAATGGGTCAAAAACCATCTACTAACCACAACAAACCTATTTCACAACCATTCAAGGGTTTCTAACAAAATCAAGCTCAAACCCTAACTTGAATATCAAAATAAATAATGAATTTCGGAGTTGAGACTTACCAACACTACCACAACGTAGCCGTGAACGAGGTGAACAACTATAACACTAGCACTTTGGTGAGATTTCCACTTCTTCTCCAAACCAGGCTTTCTCACTATAAAATTCACCATCTCTCTCTAAAATAAGATGGGAGTGTTTTGTGTGGGTGAGAATGAGCTCCAATTGAGTTCTAGATCAGTTTTGATGATCTCAAACCGACCCCAAAGTGAAAAGACTCAAATACCCTCATTTTAAAACTTTAAAATTTTGCAGCTGGCCTGTCAGGCCATTTGGACGGCATCCAAAAAGGCTGGACGGCGTCCCAATGAACTGAGACAGAAAGTGGAACTTGTTTTGGTCGTAACTTTCAAACCGTAGCTCCGTTTTTGATGAATCAAATATCGTTGGAAACGTAATGAGGTATACTATCCAATGGTAAGGTTTTAGAACATTAACTCAAACTTTATTTGGGATCCAAATATATGCTTACATGCCTCGTATTTTGATTGACGTTTAAAATAACGCGTAACTGAAAAACGAGGTGTTACACTGACTTTCTGAAACACTTCTGCAACCCCGACGTCGACCACTCCGAAATTCTCACTCATGGTTTGATGGAAATGGATCTATTACCAAGGTACAACATATGAAACAAGATAATAGATCACAACATCTACTGTAAAGGAGGAAATCATTCAAATGTTCACGCCACACAAATTTTTGTCATGTGGGCTATTGAGTTCGATCAATCCATCAATGTAGCTTTCCTTATGGCCTCAAGGATGAACAAGGTACTCACGGAAACAACCAGAGGACTCTCATACGGTCTAAATATCAGTACATTGTTCGCTAATCTGAATGTCACACATCATCTCTCTCATGCTACGTCCCTTGAACCAATCAACAAACTCACACTTTTTAGAAGCAGCCAACAATCCAGAACATCTCGCAAGAGACATGAAAGTTCCGAAAGTGACTCAGAGGACATCGACAAATACGACCCAGGTGAGGCATCAGGAGTGAAGGAAATCTCCTCTGAAAGTGAGGAAGAAAGCATGGAGAAAATCTATGAAGAATTCTTGAACCTGAACCGAAGTGGAAGGGTGGACAAGATTCTTGGTAAAGAAGTGAAGCTCGAGAAGAACAACTCCAAAATCTTGATGGGTATAAAAGACATGGCAAAGGCACTCTCATGCAAGAGAGTTTAGGATGCGTAATTAAGATGTGTGGTTTGTAAGACTTGTGATGTCTTTGTTTAACTTTTGAATAAATGTAATGTGTGACTACTATGTTCTTAGGAAACGCGTAACTGTCTGTTTGTGATAAACATTAGCTTTATGGTTGTGGTAAAGTATACGTCTTGAAAGAAATCAAACAAATCAAACAATGACTAAGCACGGCTGACCCTACGGTCGACCGTGCACTAAACTGTGGACAGTCTATCAAGCTTTGTCCCATTCCTTAAAATTGATTTAAAAGCACAATAAAGTCTCAAATGGAAACTACTGAGATGCAATCATTTCCACCACACCAAATTGGTAAAAAAGCATCAAAGTTAGGTACTTATCACCATACATATCCACAACTCTCTATAAGAATCAATCATCAAAGCAAGCAAACTCATCACCATTTAATCCAAAGAAATGAGATCCATTGTTGAGGGAAGAGAAGTGCTTACCCATCACCTATCTACTTACTCTCTTGATAATATATCTAAAATTAAGTGGGATGTCTTCCTCTATCTAAGAGGACCACTTTACCCTCTTTACATCAAATAATTCTACAAAAACTTCCAATTTTCACAAATTGATGGGAAGATATCATTTTCACTTTATGAAAAATCTATTCTTTGACACTTGAAGAGTTTGGAAACATCATGGATGTTCCGAATGAAGGACAAACATTCTTCCTAAACCCAAATTTCTTTGATGAATTTCTTGAATGGGTAAAGAGAGAAAGTGTTCTTGAAACATTATGTAATGGAACACTCAAAACTGATTCCATCAGTGAGGATGGATTTCTTTGTAGTCATCTTGCTCCAACGTATGATCTTTGGCAACAGATCATTACCTCAAACGTCTATGGAAAGGGTGAACAACTTCGGCAACTCGATGCAAATGAGATCACTCTCCTATGGTGTCTCTTAAACTCACTCAAAGTAAATGACGTATTTATTATGGCATCAAGAATGCAACATGCAGCTCAAAATCTTCATATGCCCCTTCCGTAATGTCTACATCTGACCAAACTATTCACATATGTTGGAATAACTTCTCCCTTTCACCATGCCACTCAAGCATATTCTTACCTAATATGTAGAGCTTCAACCAAACAGGTTCATGAACCTTCACTAGACAATCCCCCTAACTTTTGTTCTCTTTCACCTCAGGGACAAAATAATGTAATTCATGGAAACATTCTGAAAATTGGTCAACAGTTAACCAAACTTGAGGATATCATCAGGGAAAATCATCACTCCTTCGATCACAACTCTTAATTGCATGATTCTCTTGTGTGCTCATTTATATTTGGTGTTTATGTGTATACTTCGTGCATAGAATGAATAAAATTTGTGTTGTAGTTGCTATTTTTCCACCTTGTACGAATAAAAGGGGGAGGATTTGTCTTAGGGGAGAAATTTGGTTAAGTGATGTTAACACTTGAGCATATTTATAGATAAATGTCCACCATCACTTATGTGTTTGTCATCATCAAAAAGGGGGAGAATATTGGGGGAGAATGTGGGTTTACATGGGGTAATGCTTAATGACTATACTAACCTTAACCCATAACAATAAGTGTTTTGATGATGACATATGCACATAACTAAAGGTGATAGTAGACATCTTAACATAAATATACAAGTTCACTAATCCACCATTACTCTAGTAAAAGACCAAAACGTTAAAAAGAAAATGTAAACTGCACGGTTGGGTACGCGGTCGACCGCAGGTCAGACCGTGGAGTCCTGCATCCTTATATGTGAAATCAAGGATGCACGGTCGACCTCACGGTTAACCGTGGGTCGATCGTAGAAGCTTCTGTCCCAAATTCCATCGATTTTAGTTCGACTACTTCGGGGCATCTATATTTCATGAAACCTGTTCAAACATGCTTAGAATAGTTTCCCCCTTCATACCCAAAAGAGTTTTGGTCACTAAAACACTAATATTATTAATCACACCTATTGACACCTGATGATTAAGTCTTGATTAAGGATAACACATAAGTGTTTTAGGAAAACATGTATATCTAAAATGTATCTAGACATTCTTAGGATGGTCACCAAGTCACAACCAAGAATTTCTCCCTCCTTGTACATGTGTTGGAGATTAATGTATACTTACACATTAATCTTGCAAATACCACTTTGCAAGTAAAACTTACATAGCTTTAGCTCAAATGCTATGTTATCACTATATGTTTAATTCTATATTATTTAGTGATCTTTTGCTAATCATTACATGAATATTACTTGACTACTTGCTACTAATACATGTGTATTATTTGACTATGTGCTAAGTGCTAAATGCTAAGTATTTATTTAATATGTGTCTGTATGAACAATGTCTTGCTATGTGTTACAAGTTGGATTCAACCAACTAGTATTTGGACTACTTTAATATATGCTTGTGCTACTTGGATAATGCTTAAAATGTCATAATCTAGTAATCTTAAAAGACAATGAATAATTAACACACATAGGTTTGCTTAAGTCTAAAATTAAGGTTATGAATAAGTTTAAACTTGATTTAACTTGATGTCTTGCAACATGATTAATTGTTATTACTTGCTTAAATTGTCAAGACATCATTAACACACTTAATTAATTACAAACAAGTTAAAATTTGAATACTAGCATGCTTTGTGATTAAAGTGAGTTTGTGTCATCAATGGCATATTGACCAACCAATAGAGATTTAGCAAATGTGTTAATTATAAATAAAGGATTATGACAAAACTAAGATTGCCTCAAATGATTATCATGACTTGTATCCAAGAATGTTAGACTTTCCACTTTGAGCATGACAAGTCACTATCAAGGCAATACATTCAAGGTAAATGGACATTTAATGCATATAGTACTTGTATCGGATGTTGGGTATCTTTTTTAGGTGTTAAATGAAGTAAAGTGTCTAAAGAGTGATGTCCAAAACTGATTCAAACGACTATACAACAGATAGAAATTTTGAACTGAACTTCGTGCGGTCGACCATTTTGGACTGAACTGCGTGCGGTCGACCCATGATCGACCGTGGTCCAAGTTACAGAGACGGCTGACTTGTTTATCTCTCCATATAAATAGCAAGGCTTAGAGAACTTTGAAGACTTGGACCTCTTGCATGCTACAACTCAAATTCATCAGAGAATCATAAGAACATAACATTCATACATATGTTTGTGATTAGCAAGAGAAGTTCTATAATCTCATAGATTATAGAAGGGGTGTTTGTAAACTTACTTTCAAATTCTTAGCTTTGTAAGTTTGCACAGTGTTGTAATAATCCTTATAATTGTCTTAGGATTGTCATCATTAGAAAAGGGTGAGTTTTTGTACTTTGTAAATAAAAGCATATGATAGCTTATCTATCATCTTCCTTAAAGGGATTTAGTGTAACACCCCATATTTTCAGGTGAGGAATGACGTCCCGGATGTCGTCGGTAAAGTGAGATCTATTTCGTCGGTATGAGTGCACTATATGTCATCGGTAAAGTTGAATCTAAGACTTACACGGATTTTGTGAGTTAAGGAATGAGGAATAACATTCCAGAAGGGAGGAACAACGTTCCAAAACCTGGAATGACGTTGTGATCAAGGGAAATGGTACCAGGTGAACAGAACGAGTTTGAAGCCATTTCAGGAATGACATTTCTATTTAAAGGAATGACGTTGCTTTGTGCAAATGGAATGACATTCCATGTTCAGGAACGACGTTCTTGTGTCTGATCTGAGTTTTTAAACCCATTTTTAAGGGTTCTAAATGAGGGGCAATTAGGTCTTTTTACATGTGGACGAGTTTAAGGCTGGTGGAACTGAACTCAAAGCTTATTTACAATTCATTTCACACCCACAAACTCTCCCATCCTCTCTATAGTGAGAAACCCATTGTTAGAGAGAAAAAGCTTTGATTAGGGAAGAAGGAGGTTGAATCTCTTCAAAGTGCAAGCATTAACATTTTTCATCTTGTTCCTAGCTACGTTGTGATATTGGTGGTAAGTCCTAACTTAAATTTTCATTCAATTTGATATTAGGTTTGAACTTGCATGTTTTTGAGAAAACACATCTAGTTCACAAATGGGTGTTTGAAGCTAGTTGTGGGTATTGTTGACCCTTGTTGGTGGATTTTGGGTTGGAAAATATTTTGGTCATGATTAGGGCTTGCAATTTGGGTATAATCATGTCACGACCCAAAAAATTTCGACTGATTTTGAACCAAACTCACGATACGATTTCATAATTCTGACATGATAAGTAAAGTCTGTAATTTTGAGTCTCAAAAATTTTGAACTGTTTGCATGAATTCATTTGAAATTCGACTGTTTTCGACGATTCACGAACAATTAATTGTAAATTGATATGTGTATATATATATATATACACATATATATATACATATAATAATGGAAAATATAATTTGAAATATTATATGCTGTTGATATTAAAATTAATTATGTAAAAGAAAATAAAATATGATATTATGATAATTATTATTTAAAACATATCTATATATATAAATAAAGTATATTAAATATATATTTTGTTATTTCGAATCTATTAAGTAAACGACAATAACACTCAATTACCATTCGATGGATATTCAAAAAGTTTAATACGAACTTATATGATTTTAAAATAAACGATGATTCGAAAATGAGTGAATTAAATTATAGGCTTATTAGAAATGTATTTAGGATCTAATTATTAAATTTTAACACTTTTTATTTTTTTCATGAAATCGAGCGCGGACAGTGATTTAATTTTTAAAGAATTAATGACCAGTTTTTATACCATAATCACCAGAATAAATAAACGAACTTAATTTAAAAATTTGGGATTTTTAGGAACACTTTTATATTTTAACTTTTTAGCAATGGATCACGAAATAATATCCTAATAAAACTATCGGCAGATTAAAAATCTTTAATTATTTCTGGTGCACATTTAGGAATCACTTATGATTATTATATAGATTTATATTTATTATTATATTCATTAGATTTAATATATATGCATATACAAATCATACATATCACATACAGAGAACTCAAACTTCTTCTTCTTCCTCTCAAACCCGACGCCACCACCTTCATTGTCTATCACCACCGGTGATCACCAATCACCACCACAATCTCATCACCAATCACCACCCTATCATCACCTTCACCACCCTCTCATGTTTTCTACTACGTTTTCCGTTATATATATATATATATATATATATATATATATATATATATATATATATATATATATATATATATATATATATATATATATATATATATATATATATATATATATATATATATATATATATATATATATATATATATATATATATATATATATATATATATATATATTCTTTTCGGTCACCATAACCATAAACACGAGCCACCTTCTTTTACTATTGTGCAACCCAAACCCCCACCTTCGGTCAGACCCATATCTTAAACGATCTAATGTTGCTCGTCTTTCAATTCCTTTTTTGGTTCGAAACAAAACACCAACACATGAACACCACTAATCACTTACTATCTATGTCGATTTCCAAACCCCTTTGTTCATGTTATAGTTCGACTGAAACAGTTACAACCATGGTATCATTTGGCTATTGTTGCTACTATACACCTGTCTATTTCTTCAGCTATATAAACGTCCACAACCACCATTTCTGCTACTCACCTACATACCATCGTGAACACCACAACCACAGGCAACCATACACCACTTGTTACCATCTCCACGACACCTTCATTCACCATTAAACCACCTTAAAAGCTGCTACTACCGAGCTATATGTTTCTGTTCATTCGAACAAGCCAAGGACCACCCTGCACCACCGAGAAAACCACCATCATTATCTCTATTTGATGACGTAGGGTTTAGCCCAATTAGGGTCTACGCAATTAACTTGGGCCCCAAGTCAGGTAACCCTAATTCCCATCTATAAATATGGGGCAAAACCTACATCAAGTTCACACACTCCCAATCGCATACACCCTCGTGCGGTCATTCAATCTCACCTCTCACTCTCTCAATGAAAGCACGCTGCAGTCATAGCCGGATCTTCTCCTCGATCGTTTTCACGCTCGCAACACTAGGGTTTTTACCTACGGGTCTTGTAGGGTTTTTCCTCCCTTTACCGTCGATAGGGTCCGACTATCGACCGGCGGGCAATTCGTTGGTCACCCTCCCGAGATCATCATCTCGGGAACGGGTTATTCACGGTAACCGGACCGGAGATCAACGACGTTGACGCCTAAAAAAACCCTTTCGCATTGATGTTCGTGTGTAGGTTTTCCCTTGGAAAAAATATGCATGAACATTTGGCGCCCACCGTGGGGCACGATGCATTATGTCTCGTGTTTCTACCGTCTATCGTTCGGTTTGAGAAGGTTTGTCTTTTCTTATTGAGCTTTTAATTCGTTATATGCGGTTTAAGTACATGAATATTTAGCGCAGATGTTCGCACGCTTGCGCAACTGTCCACACGCTTTTGTCCAGGTTACGCACGCTTTGCGCACAGTTGTCCGCGACTTTAGACGCAATTTTCATGCGGTTTTACGCATGCTAGTTCATGCGGTTTCCCCACGCATTCTGCATGCGGTTTTTTGCGCATACGTTCGTGGGTTTACGCACAGTTGTATGCGCAGGCTCCTGTGAACTTATTTTCCGCAGCATAATGAGAAGTTCGATACGATACTTGACAAAAATATCATACCGAACTTGGGGGACTTGATGACGTAGGGTTTGGCCCAATTAGGGTCTACGCAATTAACTTGGGCCCCAAGTCCGGTAACCCTAATTCCCATCTATAAATATGGGGCAAAACCTACATCAAGTTCACACGCTCCCAATCGCATACACCCTCATGCGGTCATTCAATCTCACCTCTCACTCTCTCAATGAAAGCACGCGACAGTCATAGCCGGATCTTTTCCTCGATCGTCTTCACGATCGCAACACTAGGGTTTTTACCTACGGGTCTTGTAGGGTTTTTCCTCCCTTTGCCGTCGATAGGGTCCGACTATCGACCGGCGGGCAATTCGTTGGTCACCCTCCCGAGATCATCATCTCGGGTACGGGTTATTCACGGTAACCGGACCGGAGATCAACGACGTTGACGCCTAAAAAAACCCTTTCGCATTGATGTTCGTGTGTAGGTTTTCCCTTGGAAAAAATATGCATGAACACTATTATTTCTCCTTCTTCTTTCTATCTAATTCTCGACAAACCACCGTAAAACTACAGCGGTTAACTTCTGTTTTCGTTCCTATTTTCGTTCCTAGTTTCCACCACTAAACACCCACTAAAACAAACCATCTAATAACTGTTTTGCTACTGTTATTTATCTCTGTTGTAGCCGTTCTAATGAAACACAAAAACCCAACAGTTACAATCTTTAAGCTTTGAAACCATTGAAACCACCATTAATTCGCTGTTTTAGTTTAACTACAACAAACCGAGACACTCGTACTCTCAACAATCAAACGTCTTCGTTCTCAAAATGGATCCAGAGGACGAAGAAGAAAAAGATGAACGATAATAAAGAAGAAGATGATGATGGTACGATTTGAAGAAGAAGATGAACGATAAGTGTTTTGGGTGAACGGGAGGTCGCGGGTTCGAGCCTGCCCTGAGGCATTTCTTTTTTTAAAAGAGCTTTAAAGGTAGCCTATTTTATTTATTATCATTATTATTATTATTATTTATTATTATTAATCACATAAATTTCATTATTATTATTATTATTATTATTATTTTTTTTTTTATCATCGTTAGTATTATTATTATGTCACTAGTATAGATATTATAATTATGATTAACATGATTAGTCATGACTATAATTATAGGTATATTATTAGGAATATAACCCTAAGCATAAAATGGTACATGGTAATGATAAGTATGATTTAAGTATAATCTTTGTATATATAAAACTAATACTGATAAAGATAAATATATTATTATTATTAACATTATTATTAGAGTTATCATTTTTATTAGAATTATCTTATTTTTATTATTATTATTATTATTATTACTATTATTATTATCATTAATATTATTATCATTGTTATTAATATTAGTATTATCATTATTATTACTTTTATCATTACTAATATTATTTTAGTATTATTATAAATAATAATTTTAACAAAAAATGATATATATATATATATATATATATATATATAT
The DNA here is from genome assembly GCF_046630445.1 of Rutidosis leptorrhynchoides. Taxonomy (NCBI): domain Eukaryota; kingdom Viridiplantae; phylum Streptophyta; class Magnoliopsida; order Asterales; family Asteraceae; genus Rutidosis; species Rutidosis leptorrhynchoides. The sequence goes on from NC_092334.1 coordinate 157,232,059, forward strand.
ATATATATATATATATATATATTTAATATATATAACATAATAAAAATTAATATATTTATTTATTTACAATATATAAAATGAATACAGGAAACATATAAGTTATTAATATAAAATAACTAATATATTTATATATATATATATATATATATATAAATTTATTCGATTACAATTATGTGTGTTAATATATATATATATATATAAATGTTATAGGTTCGTGAATCCGTGACCAACCCTGCATTGTTCAGTTCCGTCGTATGCATATTTTTACTACAAAATATTGTATCGTGAGTTTCATTAGCTCCCTTTTTAAATGCTTTTGCAATTTATATTTTTGAGACTGAGAATACATGCGCTGCTTTTATAGCTATTTTATGAAATAGACACAAGTACTTGAAACTACATTCTATGGTTGGATTATTATACCAGATATCACCCTTTTTAGTCTAGTAATCTAATAATTAGGGAACAGAAACCCTAATTGACGCGAAACCTAAAGATAGATCTATTTGGCCTAACAAACCCCATCCGGGTTACAGATGCTTTAGTACTTCGATTTTATCATGTCCGATGAGAGCCCCGGAATGATGGGGATATTCTAGATGCATTTTTTTAATGTCGGTTACCAGGTGTTCACCATATGATTGATTTTTATACACAAGTTATGTGTATTATGTTTTGTACACGGGTTGCGTGTGCGGTTAAATATTTGAAATCTTGTGGTCTATTAAAATGTTGAAATGATTATTATAATAAACCTATGAACTCACCAACCTTTTGGTTGACACTTTTAAGCATGTTTATTCTCAGGTATGAAAGAAATCTTCCGCTGTGCATTCGCTCATTTTAAAGATATTACTTGGAGTCATTCATGGCATATTTCAAAAGACGTTGCATTCAAGTCATCTGAGTTCAAAAAGACGTTTATTAAGTCAATGACATATTAGTCATTCATATTACGAGAATCATATATCATTGTATTAAAAGGTTATGTTTTGAAATGAGTTTGTCTTTTAAACGAATGCAATCTTTGTAAAATGTATCATATAGAGGTCAGTACCTCCCAATGGGACCAAATGTTGAAGACTTTGTCCAGGTGGATTAGGAGGGGTTACTACAATTGGTATCAGAGCAGGGGTCTTAGCGAACCAGGTCTTGCATTAGTGTGTCTAACTGATAGTTGATTAGATGCATTAGTGAGTCTGGACTTCGACCGTGTATGCATGTCAAAAGTTTTGCTTATCATTTCATGTCGAAAATTATCTGCTTATTATTCTTGAGTCTAGACACGTCTTACTGCACTTACTGCATAGATAGTATATAGACAAAACTCATATCTTAGCGCATCTGTTACTGTAAACTTTGCCTGACAACTTCCGAAGGTTCCTCTGTAACTTATGGGATTTTGGTATTATATATACATTTGTAAATTATGTATTACAGGGTACTAATCTACGTCCTATAAATCTATTTCATATCGAAAATCCTTCATCTGACCGTACCAGATGGAACTCGCAACTAGTTCAAGTCCCTCGGATTTCGATAGCTATTCCGACAGCTATTCCGATATGGATATCTACTTGAGCTCCGAAGGCAGCGTAACCAGAATGGATCAACCAATTAGCCATTATCAATTCAGGATGAATTAGGGATGGGTTCGTAGTCGACTTAATCAATGGAGATGAGAAGAAGGCGATCCTTTCCATCAACCAAACTCACCTCTTGGCGAAAAACCTAAAGCACTTACCGGCGAACCAGTCCGAAACACCATTTTCACCCTCATTTCCAGAATAGCTCGCAACGATTACATAATATCTACAATTATAAATCTTATTCATTCCCTTGTTCAAGCCGCCAATCATCCCGGAGTATTAGAAGAAGTCAACGAATTTCGTGCTTGAGTAGTAGCTTTGGAGAGTACGATGCACAACTTGCAGGCATCACAGTTAACACCGGCACCAACAATACCAGTACCACCAATAACACACGCCTCAACATCACAGTTTGTACCTCAAGCATAATCATGACGTTCTACATGACGTTCTACATCATTTATCTTCGTTCAACATGGCGATTATGTAATCTCTAATGTTGTAGACATTATGTACTTTAGTTCTATCCTACTCTAGTTCTAACCTTAAATCATATGAGTTTAATATCATATTAACTCATTAAATCCATGATTACATCTGAAGAAAATATATATGTAAGTATATTTTCATAAAGATTGTAATTAAAAATTCTTTTTTACAAACTGTTAATCGTGAAATTATTTTAACGGGTAGGTAATACCCGAGAAATATTTAGATTTCACATTAATAAGTTACACTGTACACTCAGTTCTGATTCAGCAGTCATTAACAATACTACTCAAATCTGCACATATACGTATCCGTTCACCAAAGAACAACTATTTTCATTCAAATTCAATTTCATATTCGGATTTTGACCGATCAGAATCCAAGTCAAGATTTGACAAGTGGCATAATGAAGAAAATAATGGACTAAATAAAATTGATTAGAAATAAATTAATTAACTACGTAAAATTTTAAACCTATACTAACCAAATCCAAGCTAACTGTTCCTATACCTGTTATGACTATTTCCTTATTACATTTTTTTTATTGTCATTTTAATTATCGCAATTTATTTATCGCAATTTTAATTATTGCAATTTAATTATCGCAATTTGTTTATCCCAATTTTAATTATCGCAATTTATTTATCACAATTTTAATTATCGCAATTTATTTTATCGCAATTTTAGTTATCGCAATTTATTTATCGCAATTTTAATAACCGCAATTTTATTTATCGTCATTTAAATACTGTTATTTATTTTACGCACTTTATTTATCATCATTTAAATACTGTCATAATATACTATTCTTGGTTAATCCCGAGACAATATAATATAATCTTGATTAATTCTAAGATTATATATTGGACCATTAGACTATTGGACTACTAACATTGGACTACTAACCTTGGACAATTAAAAGTATTAAAAGATTAGGAAATATTAATTATAACACATTTTGATTTAAAATATCGTTAATAGGTTACATCTTCTACAGTTAAACATTTTTTCAAGTTTGCCACTTGATTCCATCTTAAACATCATTTGTATCTTGACGATTAGAATCTGCGTTCAAACCCTTTAAACTCTTGAAAACACCTCAGATTGATAATCAATGATTCAAATATGAGAGTGCTGATGAAGCAGCAAAAGCTATAGATGGTCCTAATGACCAGAAGCTTAATAATAAAGAATGGTGTGTTGAAAAGGCTCAGTTTTAGAACTGAAAAACGGATTGAGCAGACTATGAAGGAGGTTGTGGATAAATCACAAAATCTGTACTTACAGAATCCATATGATTCAGTATCTGCTGAAATCTTTAGCGAATACTTTGATCATTACTAATTCTAAATCCTTGCGGAAAAGTTCTGCAACATCCTTTGATTCTGGATATTATAAATTCTAAGATATCATGGTATCTTTCATTATAAATATCCTCGATATTTTTGAAGATATCTTCATAAATATTCTCGTCCAAAATTATTTATCTTTTCGTGCTATCTGTGTTATATCATAAAAGAAACTGTTTTAATTTCTATCCTTCTGTAAAATTTGAGTTTAGATTATGAATGATTTCTGGAGAAGTGTTGGGAATTAAAGCATGAGTTAGTATAATATAACGACGCTGGGCCAACGTGATTATATTACAGTAAGTCATGCTGAATTTCTAATGGAACATGATGATTCACAGACTGTACCGTCATCATGTGCCATGTTACATAACTCCTTCATTATATTTAACCTCTAAACATATCAAGAACATATTTTCTTGATATTTCTATTTATTCCGCGAACTCTGGAAATTTAACAAATCAAATCTTGCTATTACAATTCCTTTCTGCTTAAAATGTTAGTTAGGTTCATTTGAAACTTCATACCTACGAATTCAACAGTGACTACATCAAAAGTTAAGACGAATCTTTATTTCTCATTTCACTCTTTTGTGATATCTTCATTCGTACTCTTTGCGTGATCGAATTGTTTTATCCATATTACTCAATAGTGATAAAACTCTATTCATCAACTCATATTCGTCATGAAAACATTCTTATTGTTAGCCATGATGACCTCAATCAAATTTCGGGATGAAATTTCTTTAACGGGTAGGTACTGTCACGACCCGGAAAATTTCGACTAATTTTGAACCAAACTCACGATACGATTTCATAATTCTGACATGATAAGTAAAGTCTGTAATGTTGAGTCTCAAAAATTTTGAACTGTTTGCATGAATTCATTTGACATTCGACTGTTTCCGACGATTTACGAAAAATTAATTGTAAATTGATATGTGTGTGTGTATATATATATATATATATATATATATATATATATATATATATATATATATATATATATAAATAATAATTGAAAATATAATTTGAAATATTATATGTTGTTGATATTAAAATTAATTATGTAAAATAAAATAAAAATATAATATTATGATAATTATTATTTAAAACATATCTATTTATATAAATAAAGTATATTAAATATATATTTTGTGATTTCGAAACTATTTAGTAAACGACAGTAACACTCAATTACCATTCGATGGATATTTAAAAAGTTTAATACGAACTTATATGATTTTAAAGTAAACGGTGATTCGAAAATGAGTGAATTAAATTATAGGCTTATTAGAAATGCATTTAGGATCTAATTATTAAATTTTAACACTTTTTAGTTTTTTCATGAAATCGAGCGCGGACAGTGATTTAATTTTCAAAGAATGAATGATCGGTTTTTATACCATAATGACCAGAATAAATAAACGAACTTAATTTAAAAATTTGGGATTTTTAGGAACACTTTTATATTTTAACTTTTTAGCAATTGACCACGAAATAATATCCTAATAAAACTGTCGGCAGATTAAAAATCTTTAACTGTTTCTGGTGCAAGTTTAGGAATCACTTATTATTATTATATAGATTTATATTTATTATTATATTCATTAGATTTAATATATATGCATATACAAATCATACATATCACATACAGAGAACTCAAACTTCTTCTTCTTCTTCCTCTCAAAGCCGACGCCACCACCTTCATTGTCTATCACCACCGGTGATCACCCATCACCACCACAATCTCATCACCAATCACCACCCTATCATCACCTTCACCACCCTCTCATGTTTTCTACTACGTTTTCCGTTTATATATATATATATATATATATATATATATATATATATATATATATATATATATATATATATATATATATATATATATATATATATATATATATATATATTCTTTTCGATCACCATGACCACAAACACGAGCCACCTTTTTTTACTATTGTGCAACCCAAACCCCCACCTTCGGTCAGACCCATATCTTAAACGATCTAATGTTGCTCGTCTTTCAATTCCTGTTTTTGGTTCGAAACAAAACACCAACACATGAACACCACTATCACTTACTATCTCTGTCGATTTCCAAACCCCTTTATTCATGTTATAGTTCGACTGAAACAGTTACAACCATGGTTTCATTCGGCTGTTGTTGCTGCTATACACCTGTCTGTTTCTGCAGCTATACAAACGCCCACAACCACCATTTCCTGCTACTCACCTACATACCATCGTGAACACCACAACCAAAGGTAACCATACACTACTTGTTACCACCTCCACGACACCTTCATTCAACATTAAACCACCTTAAAAGCTGTTACTGCCCTATATGTTTCTGTTCATTCGAACAAGCCAAGGACCACCCTGCACCACCGAGAAAACCACCATCATTATCTCTATTATTTCTCCTTCTTCTTTCTATCTAATTGTCGACAAACCACCGTAAAACTACAGCGGTTAACTTCTGTTTTCGTTCCTATTTTCGTTCCTAGTTTCCACCACTAAACACCCACTAAGATAAACCATCTAATAACTGTTTTTCTACTATTATTTATCTCTGTTGTAGCTTTTCTAATGAAACACAAAAACCCAACAGTTACTATCTTTAAGCTTCGAAATAATTGAAACCACCATTAATTCGCTGTTTTAGTTGAACTAAAACAAACCGAGACACTCGTACTCTCAACAATCAAACGTCTTTGTTCTCAAAACGGATCCAGAGGACGAAGAAGAAAACGATGACCGATAACAAAGAAGAAGAAGATGATGGTACGATTTGAACAAGATAATTGTGACGACCCGGAAATTTCTGACCAAATTTAAACTTAATCTTTATATGACTTCGACACGATAAGCAAAGTCTGTAATGTTGAGTCTCAAAAATTTTGAAACTGTTTTAATAAATTCAGTTGACACTTAACAGTCCCGACGATTCACGAAAAATTGTGTGTAAATAAATATGTAAATATATATATATATATATATATATATATATATATATATATATATATATATATATAAGTGTATATATATTAATTTGAATTAATATGATAACATTTAATCATTTGAATTAAATATGCAGAGTAATATACAAAATAAATAAGATGTTATTAAAATGTATGTATATATATATATATATATATATATATATATATATATATATATATATATATATATATATATATATATATATATATATATATATATATATATAAATTCTGTACATAATTAATATTGTATGTATGTATGTTGTAATATGCATAATATATATAAATACTAAATATTCAAATATGTTATTATATAATATGAGTATTACATAATTAATGAAATGTAATATTATTATATTAAATTTAATTACAAGTTAAAATATAGTTATCATATTACTTTCATTATTAATATTGATATTTGTATTATTAATATTATTAATTTAATATATAATATATAAATATGAGATTTGATAAGCATAATTTGTTATATCAGTATTATAAGTATTACTCTCATTATTATTATTATTATTAGTATTAATATATGTATTGTTAATAATAATATTATATAATATAGATATATAAATATTTAAAATATGTAACTTGTTATTACTAGTAATATTATTATGTTTTGTCATTAAGAATCATTATTATTATTATTATTATTATTATTATTATTATTATTATTATTATTATTATTATTATTATTATATATTATTATGATTAATATTATTATTATTATTATTATTGTTGTTGTTATAAAAATAATATAATTTATTAATATTCTTAAAGATATCATTATTATGATAAATATTATTATTATTAGGATAATTATTATTAATTGTATTATTATTATGTTATTATTGTGAATAATATGCAGTATTATTATTATGTATTATTAATAGAATGATTATTATTAATTTTATTTTTATAAAAGAAAATCAAGAAAAGGAACTCATTTCAGTTGCTAGTACCTATCAAACTGTATATAAATTTGTTTCTTGTCTATAACTTTATAATAAGAATCAAAATCCAAAACAGATATATCCAAATTCAGTTACCCATCTATATCTGTTTTAATTTTTTTTATTCATATTTCTGTTTCTGATTGAAATTCTTGTCGACACAATTAAGCTACAAAACAAATTACAGTTAAGCGAATTTAGCTGTAATATTATCACTCAACCTCTATATAATACTCTTCTTATACAATTCGAGAATCAAAAATAGAAAAATTCAATAAACAACTCGTTATCCCTTGTTTTCATTAATTTTTGCCATAAATCGAATTCGAGTTCCATTTCAAAATCTATAAATGCAGTTATGTTAAAAATCTTTCGTTTAAACTATCTGCAAAGTTTCAAAACCCAATTCTTCGTATCAAGTACGAATTTTGGAGTCAAAGTTTTGTTTTCAAAAGTCAAAGAATTTGTTCATGGGGAAATTTGAACTTGTTTTGATGTTTTAGATTAAACTGATGATTCAAATAGTTTACATGAATAATTTAAAACCTTTTTTATGAAGAAATCATGATCCAAAACATCTTAAAATTTGAATTTAATGTTAGAGGTCATGGTATTCATAACTGTGATTATCCATAGCCTAAATTCGAATTCAATTTCAAAATCTTTAAATGAAATAAGTGTTAGGAATAGTTTACTTAAACTATCTGTAAAAATTCAAGTTCCAACTCCTCGGATTGATTGTTAATTTTGAAGTCAAAGATTCAGTTTAAAAAAGTCAAACAATTGTTCAACGAACAAATTCGAGTGAAATGTTTTGATTCAAGTTCAATTGATAATTTCAGAGGTTTCTATAAATGATTTAAGACGTATTTCATGTTATAATCATAAGCAAAAAGGGTTCGAATCTTAAAATCAAATTTTGAATTTATTATTTTTTTCGTATCAGCTACTGCTGCTATTTTTTTTCCTTCTTTTCTGGTAATCAAAATTTCTAAAATCTTTTTAATTCTGTGTCGTTTGCAAAGTCAAAACCCACTTCATTGTTCAGTTGCTATGATTAAAAGATTTCAGCCGATTGAATTATTAAGAAGAAAAAGAAAATGGAAACAGTTTTATATACGGGTTAAATAGAAATCGATTAGGAATTAGATCAGAAAAATAATAGCAGAGGAATGGTTTGGGAATGTTTCGGGGTTGCGAGAGGTCACGGGTTCGAATCTCGTAAGGAGCAATTTTTTTAGAAAAGGCTTTCAAAAGGGGTATACACTCCTAATTTCATTTATATTATTATTATTAGTAATTATTATGATTATTATTAATGTTATTATTATTATAAATATAATTATTATTGTTATTATTATGATTATTATTATTATTGTTATTACCATGATTATTATTATTGTTGTTGTTATTAATATTGTTATTATAAGAATTATAATAATTATTAGTTTTATCATAGTTACAAGTATTATAACAATTATTATTATTATTATAAGCATTATTATTATTATTATTATTATTATTATTATTATTATTATTATTATTATTATTAATTTATCATTTTAGTATTATTATCATTATATTGATTATGATTATTATTATTACTATTATTATGAAAATAATACAAGTTATTAATATTTTCATAAATATTAGTATTGGTATCATTTTATAAATACTAGAATTTTTATTATTAACATAAGCATAATTGGTAATATTATCATGAGTACTATTATCATATAATTATCAAAATCATTATCAAAACTATCTTTAACAGTAAAATTAATATTTTAACAATTATAATTATTAATATCATTATTATTATCATTAATGGAATCATAAGCATTTTATCATTATTAATATTAAGTATTATCATTATTATCATTTTCACCATTACTAATATTATTTTAGTATTATTATAATTACTATTTTTAACAAATAAATTATATATATATATATATATATATATATATATATATATATATATATATATATATATAATATATTTAATACATATAACATAACAAAATTAATATTTTTGTATACAAAATGAATACATGAAACGTATATATATATTATTAACATAAAAATGATATAACTAATAAATTAATATATATATATATATTTGTCTGATTTCAATTATGTGTGTTAATATATATACAAATGATATAGGTTCGTGAATCCAAGGTCAACCTTGCATTGTTCAGTTGCCAATGTCGTCATATGTATTTTTACTACGAAATACAGTATAGTGAGTTCATTTGATTCCCTTTTACTCTTTATATTTTTGGAACTGAGAATACATGCGCTGTTTTTTACAATTGTTTTATTAAATGCCTTTGAAATCTATATTTTTGGACTGAGAATACATGAGATGCTTTTATAAATGTTTGACGAGATAGACACAAGCAAAACATTCCTCGAATGAATTATTATACAGACAGAAGTTCTGTTGATTATTATTGAATTAGTTGGACGTTATAATTGCCACTAATTGATGTGAATATTTCCCCTTGATTATTATACCTTGGAAACCTAAGAATTAGGAAACGGGTATGGCCCCTAATTCACGCGAATCCTAAAGGTATCTACCGGGTTTAACACCCCCATCCAGAATGTTCACTAGACGAAAGAGCTAGTGGGTGTGGTGTTTAGTACTTCGAAGTTTATATATTATACAGACGAGATGTTCTGTTTTTGGGGATATTATTGATGCGCATTATATGTTAAGGTCGGTTACCAAGCCAAGCAACGAAAGCAAAGTGAATGTTATGTATCGAGAGAATGATTTTATACACAGGTTATGTGTATGTTATTTTTGTGTACGAGATATGTGTACGGTTATTAAAAATTGTGAGGCAACCTACGGGGGAGAAAAGGATACGAACCTACTCTGCCAAGTATTATGAAAAATGGTTTTGTACACGAGATAGGTGTACTGTATTTAAATCTTGTGGTCTATCAAAATGACGAATTTTATTGTTTATGATAAACCTATAAACTCCCCAACCTTTTGGTTGACACTTTTAAGCATGTTTATTCTCAGGTATGAAAGAAATCTTCCGTTGTGCATTTGCTCATTTTAGAGATATTACTTGGAGTCATTCATGACATATTTCAAAAGACGTTGCATTCGAGTCGTTGAGTTCATCAAGATTATTATTAAGTCATTTATAGTTTGGATATATTATGAAATGGTATGCATGCCTGTCATCTTACGATGTAATAAAAGTTTGTCTTTTAAAAATGAATGCAATGTTTGTAAAATGTATCATATAGAGGTCAAATACCTCGCAATGAAATCAACTATTGTGAATCGTTTATAATCGGTATGAACGGGTCTTTTCAGTTGGTATCAGAGCGATGGTCTTAGCGAACCAGGTCTTGCATTAGTGTGTCTAACTAGTAGTTGTCAGGATGTATTAATGAGTCTGGACTTCGACCTTAGCTGCATGTCAAAAGTTTTGCTTATCATTTCTAGTCGGAAATCATCTGTTTATCATCCTTAGGAAATTACCTGCTTATCATTCTTAATCTAGACACATGTTACTGTATTAATTGCATGAATAGTGTATAGACAAAATTCTTATCTTAGCGTATCTGTTACTATAAACTTTGCCTGACTGTGACGACCCAGAAATTTCCGACTAAATTTAAACTTTATCTTTATATTATTCTGACACGATAAGCAATGTTTTTTAAGTTAAATCTCAAGGATTTTAAACTATGTTTATACATTCATTTAAACCTCGACCAAATTCCAATGATTCACGAACCATTAAATGAACATATATGAATATGTATGTATATGTGTATATGTTATAAATTGAAAATGTCAACAAAGTATTTAAAAGTATAATGCTTTATATGAACGTATTTGTTTCAATATGATTATCGACGAAATTAAAAAAAATATATTAAATGATTGAATTATCAGAAACATTGAATTATGATTACAAGTCTCAGTTGAGAGGTCCACTATGATTTGAGAAATCTATTCCTCTTAACGATATTCGGAATAATTTGTAAAGCTATTTATAAATAAAAATAAAAAGTGTCATTTACGAAAGTTAGACAAAAGCTAGTGGAGAATTGGTTTCCATAATATTCTATTAATCTATTTTCAAACGTACAAAAACGTTTTCAGTTTAAAAAAAACTTTATTATTAAACTTTTATAAATATCTAGAATCACTTTTGACAACTCATTACTTAACCAGTATAATAAATATAACGATATTTATATTTTATTTCATTAAATATATATAACGATTTAAATTAATATTATATATATTTATACGCGTATTATACATACATAGTTTTTATACTTTTACTATACTTTAACTTTACCTTTACTTTACTTTTACTTTACATTAACTTTAATAATTCACTTTAATAATTCATACTTTAATAATTCACTTTAATAATTCATACTTTAATAATTCACTTTAATAATTCATACTTTAATAATTCACTTTAATAATTCATACTTTAATAATTCACTTTAATAATTCATACTTTAATAATTCACTTTAATAATTCATACTTTAATAATTCACTTTAATAATTCAAAAATCTATTATAAATAGAATTCAATAGGTTTCATTATTTCATAGAAACTTGAAAATATATTTCTCTAAACTCTCTCAATCGATTTACATATATATATATATATATATATATATATATATATATATATATATATATATATTTGCTCTGTATTATTTCAAGATATTATTAGTATACATAAAATATTACGACGGAGTGATGTCCGAGTGATTTCAAAATAGTTTTTTGAATGAGTCGAAGCTAAGGAAATTATGGGTTATAGCTATGGAAGTGATGGGTATGGTTCATGGGTATGCTCGTGAGGTCAATCTAGTGTTTATCATCTCCGTTGCGTCTACGTACTTTCCTGCAATATTGAATCTCAATATTGATACGTGAGCACTCATAACTTAACTTTTATATATCAATAGTGTATCCCTGACTAGTGCTCGAGTATATAGGATTATGCATGCTTGTACATTCGATATTGTCCTTAGATAGGTTTGTTGAATCCTGAATTAGATACATATGCTACTGAGATAGGGTATATGATATGCATGTCATTGGAAAGCTAGCGAAAAATTAAGAACTTTTTATTTAGATATCGAATGGTTTCGATGAACGGATTTGAAGTTATAGTCAACTGAATTTTAGTATTATTGTTAAAATGATTATTATTACTATCGTCGTTATTATTTTAATAGAAATATCATTGTTATTATAAAATATCATTATTACTATTATGTTAGTATTATCATTTTATCATAATAACATTTTTAGTAAATATAAATATTGATATTTTTTTATAGAATAATAATTATTATTATTACAAAATAATACAACTTTTACTTATTATTATTATGGTCAATATTATTTTATCAAATAAATAGGGGATACAAAGATATTTTTCACCACGCGTAATATAATTACATTAATAATACTTACCACTATAGTTTTAAGATATTAAGTGAACTTTATAAATTTTACTACTTAAGATATATAAAAGTATATTTTATCATATATAAATGTTAATATAAATTTTTATTAATAAATGACTTTTATTATTATAAAATCTAATAAATATATTTAAATATATAAAACGACTATAGTTAAGTTATATAATAAACACGTATAAATTTTAGAAGTCATTTTGGGTCAAGTTGACTTTTGTTGACTTTTGCATATTAGTCTCGAGCATTAGGATTGTGGTACACTATGACTTGACCAAAAATTGTTAGACAAATATTGACCAACATATAAATATATATAATTAATATAGGTTCGTGAATCCGAGGCCAACCTTGCACTTGTTAAATGACGTTATATGTATTTTTACTACGAAATACAGTATGGTGAGTTTCATTTGCTCCCTTTTATATATATTTTTGGGACTGAGAATACATGCACTGTTTTTATAAATGTTTTACGAAATAGGCACAAGTACTAAAACTAATTCTACGTGGGTTTAAACCAGAAATATACCCTTAGCTTGGTAACATTAAACTACTTGTCTATGTACGGTAGGCGCGAATCCTAAAGATAGATCTATTGGGCCTGACAAACCCCATCCTGACTATGGGATGCTTTAGTACTTCGAGGTTATTTTAAACACACCTGATCTGGTGTACTTCAGAGGGTAAAACATGAACGTTAAGGATTGTTACCGGGTGCCTACAACTTATAGAATATTTTTATACGCTTGCGAGTGTACATATATTTATAAACGGAAATCTTGTGGTCTATTAATATATTGAAATGATTGTTATGATAAACCTATGAACTCACCAACCTTTTGGTTGACACTTTAAAGCATGTTTATTCTCAGGTATTAAAGAAATCTTCCGCTGTGCATTAACTCATTTTAAGGATATTACTTGGAGTCATTCATGGCATATTTTGAAAGACGTTGCATTCAAGTCATTGAGTTCATCAAGATTATTATTAAGTCAATTATAGTTGGATGTATTATGAAATGGTGTGCATACCGTCAATTTTTGTTATAAAGAAAGTTTGTCTTTTAAAAACGAATGCAATGTTTGTAAAATGTATCATATAGAGGTCAAATACATCGCGATGTAATCAACTATTGTGAATCGTTTATAATGTATATGAACGGGTCCTTTCAGTTGGTATCAGAGCAGTGGTCTTAGCGAACCAGGTCTTGCATTAGTGTGTCTAACTGATAGTTGTTAAGATGCATTAGTGAGTCTGGACTTCGACCGTGTCTGCATGTCAAAATTTTTGCTTATAATTTTTAGTCAGAAATCATCTACTTACCATTCTTAGGAAATTACCTGCTTATCATTCTTAAGTCTAGACGCGTTTTCCTACATTTATTGCATAATAGTGTATAGACGAATTCTTATCTTAGCATATCTGTTACTGTGAACTTTGACTGACATCTTTCAAAGATTCCTCCGTAATTTATGGGATTTTGGTATTATATATACATATGTAAATTATGTATTGAAGAATACCAAATCTAAATTCTACAATCTATTTCATACCAAAAAAATTCTTTCCCTGATCATACAAGATGGATCCCTCAACTAGTTCGAGTTCCTCGAATTCCGACAGCTATGCCGATATGGATTTCCACATGAGCTCCGAAAGCAGCGTGACCGGAATGGATCAACCAATTAGCTATCATCTATTCTGGATGAATTGGGGATGGGTTCGTAATCTACTTAACCATTGGAGACAAGAAGAAGGCGATCCCTTTCATCCACCACATTGCCCTCTTGGCAATGAACCTGAAGCGCTTACCGGCGAACCTGTCCGAAACACCATTTTCTCTCTCATTTTCAGAGTATCTCGTCATGATTATATACTACACCAAATTCTAGATCTTATTTATCCGCTCGTCCGAACCGACAATCACCCCGGTGTAATAGAAGAAGTCAACGAGCTTCGCGCTCGGGTAGTGGCTTTGGAGAATATGGTGCAAAGGTTACAAACACCAGCAGTAGCACCAGCAGCATAACCAGTACCACCATCAACAACATCAACAGTACCATTACCACCACCAACAACAACCGCATCGCAAACCTCAACTTCACAATCTGTCTCACGAGCATCGACGTCATACGCCATGTAGATACCAAGGAATACCACAACGATGAAGTATTGATTCATAACTTCATTGGGGAAACATTCTACGGCGATTATGTAATTTCTAAAGTTTAGAAATTATCTATCCTAGCCTTAACCATAAATCAAATGAGTTTAATTTAATATTAACTCATTAAATCAATATTACATCTGAAGAAATATACACATATATATTTTCATAAAGACTGTAATAAAATTCTTTTGTACAAAATATTAATTGTGAATTTTTTTTTTACGGGTAGGTAATACCCGAGAGATATATAAATTCACAATTAATATGTTACATTCTTCGAATCTGAATCAGCAAATCATCCATTATACTCCCTACTTTCACAACAATATACATTCTTTTATAGAAATCAAAACAACCATACTCATTCAAAATCTAATTACATATTCTGATTTTGAAATTTCAGAATTCGATTCAAGATATAACCGAAATCATCACTCTTAGATTCCTACATCTTTCAAAACTATACTTTGACTTTAAAACTGTCCTAGAACCTCATTTCTATTCATGGAACTCACAAAAATATTTGTATCATTCAAAATCTTAGAACATCATATGTATATTAACAATTACAATATGTGTTCAAACACTTCGAAATTCCTAAAGACATGCGAGATGATGATCCAACCACATATTACCCACTGTCATGCATCTGAAAAGCTCTCGAAACCAAAGTTATAGTTTAACACGTATCCGTGTCAGATCCTTTGATATTTATTACCAAATATAATTTTTCAATCTCTTTCCAAAATAGACAGTTTTGTCACAGCTCCAGCAAATCACCTTCATTTGTTTATACGAATAAATCTTATTATAACAATTACCCCGTCATCATTGTTACCGGGGAACCTTTCATATCTCGCCACATTAGCAGTAAACTTATTAACAACTTCATTGATCTTTGACTTTCCGAAAAATCTTTATATTTATCAAAATCCCATCATTTACTCATCTGCATCTTGTAACGAGAATTGCCATATGAATCATCAGAAATTAGCAATCAGTATTTTGAAATCTCGCAGCATGTCTACGCCAACAATTATATGTGTCTATCTTCTGGACTTATATACTTTGAATGTGAAGTTTCTGAAAAACACCTTAAACTGCGAACTAGTTCTCGAAATACTGATGAAGCATCAAAAACTGTAAACGATCTTAACAGTAAAAAGTTTGATGACAAAGAATAGTAAGGTGGAAAAGCTGAGAAAAAGAGAAGGTTTGGAACTGGAAAACGGATTGAACAGACTATGAAGGAGGCTGTTGACAAATCACAAAGACTAAATCTGCCTTCAAAGAATCCAAATGATTCAGTGCCTGCTAAAGTCATTAACGAATACCTTACTCTTTATTCTAAACCTTTACAGACAAATCTTCATCATCATCCATCAATATTAGAAATTCTAAGATATTATCATATCTTTCATTATAAATATCCTCGATATTTCTGAAGATATTTTCATAACTAATCTTATCTGAAGTCATTTATCTCTTTGCGCTATCAGTGTTACATCATATAAGAAACTATTAGTTTCTATATTCTATAAACTTTCGAGTTTAAATTATGAATGTTTTGAAGTAGTGTTGGGAACTGAAGCATGAGTTAGTATAATATAATGACACTTGATCAACGTGATTATATTACAGTAAGTCATGCTGAGTTTCTAATGGGACATGACGATTCACAGATCATGCCGTCATCATGTTCCATGTTACACGACTCTTGTATTCTATTTAATCTCTAAAAATATCAAGAATATATTTTCTTGATGATTCGGTCTTTTCAGGGTATTCTGGTAAATTAACAAATCAAGATCGTGCAATTACCATTTCCTTCTTAGAACATTAACTATGTTCATTCTAAAATTCATATCTGCGAATACTGGACCATTACAAACGTTGCTTAATCGCAAGAAGAAGAAACGAAAGGACAAAACTCCAAAATAGAAATTGGAGTATAAATCGCAGCAAATAGAAGGGAGCATTAACTGTGGATGTCAATGATTATAGAAGACAAAAGCAGGGGCTTTGAAATATAAGGGAAGATATAAATCCCAACAACCACCCAAAAATTATAAACCGTATATATTGATGCATATAGCAATATAAAGACACGGAAGAACTAAAAACACTATAAAACCGAGAGTATAGTGGAAGTAAATAGATTCTTCCGGAGGCAGATGAAAAAGAAGAACGACAGATATGAAAGTGAGGAGTATATCAAGAATCAGTACTGGATGAAGGATATTGACAAATACTTTAAAATATGAGTTGAGGGAGAAAGAATAGAAGGTGTGAGTTGTAAGGAAACGAAGGAGGTGGATTTATAGTGAAATACCTGACAGAGAAATCAAGATGGATTATCGTATTAATTCGAAGAGAATCATAATCTCCTTAATCACCGAAGCATCAAATCCAACATAGATTACAAAGATTTTCTTTAAATTCGGAGATCAATTGTGATGACGTCAAAAGATATGACGAATCACTATAATCTTATTTCCTTCATTTACGATAACTTCCCTCATACGCTTTGAGTAATCGAATTATTTTATCCATACTTCTTAGACATGATAAAACTTCATAATCGTCATAATAACATTTTCATTGTTAGCCATAACGACCTCTATCAAATTTCGGGGACGAAATTTCTTTAACGGGTAGGTACTGTGACGACCCAGAAATTTCCGACTAAATTTAAACTTTATCTTTATATTATTCTGACACGATAAGCAATGTTTGTTAAGTTAAATCTCAAGGATTTTAAACTATGTTTATACATTCATTTAAACCTCGACCAAATTCCAATGATTCACGAACCATTAAATGAACATATATGAATATGTATGTATATGTGTATATGTTATAAATTGAAAATGTCAACAAAGTATTTAAAAGTATAATGCTTTATATGAACGTATTTGTTTCAATATGATTATCGACGAAATTAAAAAAAATATATTAAATGATTGAATTATCAGAAACATTGAATTATGATTACAAGTCTCAGTTGAGAGGTCCACTATGATTTGAGAAATCTATTCCTCTTAACGATATTCGGAATAATTTGTAAAGCTATTTATAAATAAAAATAAAAAGTGTCATTTACGAAAGTTAGACAAAAGCTAGTGGAGAATTGGTTTCCATAATATTCTATTAATCTATTTTCAAACGTACAAAAACGTTTTCAGTTTAAAAAAAACTTTATTATTAAACTTTTATAAATATCTAGAATCACTTTTGACAACTCATTACTTAACCAGTATAATAAATATAACGATATTTATATTTTATTTCATTAAATATATATAACGATTTAAATTAATATTATATATATTTATACGCGTATTATACATACATAGTTTTTATACTTTTACTATACTTTAACTTTACCTTTACTTTACTTTTACTTTACATTAACTTTAATAATTCACTTTAATAATTCATACTTTAATAATTCACTTTAATAATTCATACTTTAATAATTCACTTTAATAATTCATACTTTAATAATTCACTTTAATAATTCATACTTTAATAATTCACTTTAATAATTCATACTTTAATAATTCACTTTAATAATTCATACTTTAATAATTCACTTTAATAATTCAAAAATCTATTATAAATAGAATTCAATAGGTTTCATTATTTCATAGAAACTTGAAAATATATTTCTCTAAACTCTCTCAATCGATTTACATATATATATATATATATATATATATATATATATATATATATATATATATATATATATATATATATATATATATATATATTTGCTCTGTATTATTTCAAGATATTATTAGTATACATAAAATATTACGACGGAGTGATGTCCGAGTGATTTCAAAATAGTTTTTTGAATGAGTCGAAGCTAAGGAAATTATGGGTTATAGCTATGGAAGTGATGGGTATGGTTCATGGGTATGCTCGTGAGGTCAATCTAGTGTTTATCATCTCCGTTGCGTCTACGTACTTTCCTGCAATATTGAATCTCAATATTGATACGTGAGCACTCATAACTTAACTTTTATATATCAATAGTGTATCCCTGACTAGTGCTCGAGTATATAGGATTATGCATGCTTGTACATTCGATATTGTCCTTAGATAGGTTTGTTGAATCCTGAATTAGATACATATGCTACTGAGATAGGGTATATGATATGCATGTCATTGGAAAGCTAGCGAAAAATTAAGAACTTTTTATTTAGATATCGAATGGTTTCGATGAACGGATTTGAAGTTATAGTCAACTGAATTTTAGTATTATTGTTAAAATGATTATTATTACTATCGTCGTTATTATTTTAATAGAAATATCATTGTTATTATAAAATATCATTATTACTATTATGTTAGTATTATCATTTTATCATAATAACATTTTTAGTAAATATAAATATTGATATTTTTTTATAGAATAATAATAATTATTATTACAAAATAATACAACTTTTACTTATTATTATTATGGTCAATATTATTTTATCAAATAAATAGGGGATACAAAGATATTTTTCACCACGCGTAATATAATTACATTAATAATACTTACCACTATAGTTTTAAGATATTAAGTGAACTTTATAAATTTTACTACTTAAGATATATAAAAGTATATTTTATCATATATAAATGTTAATATAAATTTTTATTAATAAATGACTTTTATTATTATAAAATCTAATAAATATATTTAAATATATAAAACGACTATAGTTAAGTTATATAATAAACACGTATAAATTTTAGAAGTCATTTTGGGTCAAGTTGACTTTTGTTGACTTTTGCATATTAGTCTCGAGCATTAGGATTGTGGTACACTATGACTTGACCAAAAATTGTTAGACAAATATTGACCAACATATAAATATATATAATTAATATAGGTTCGTGAATCCGAGGCCAACCTTGCACTTGTTAAATGACGTTATATGTATTTTTACTACGAAATACAGTATGGTGAGTTTCATTTGCTCCCTTTTATATATATTTTTGGGACTGAGAATACATGCACTGTTTTTATAAATGTTTTACGAAATAGGCACAAGTACTAAAACTAATTCTACGTGGGTTTAAACCAGAAATATACCCTTAGCTTGGTAACATTAAACTACTTGTCTATGTACGGTAGGCGCGAATCCTAAAGATAGATCTATTGGGCCTGACAAACCCCATCCTGACTATGGGATGCTTTAGTACTTCGAGGTTATTTTAAACACACCTGATCTGGTGTACTTCAGAGGGTAAAACATGAACGTTAAGGATTGTTACCGGGTGCCTACAACTTATAGAATATTTTTATACGCTTGCGAGTGTACATATATTTATAAACGGAAATCTTGTGGTCTATTAATATATTGAAATGATTGTTATGATAAACCTATGAACTCACCAACCTTTTGGTTGACACTTTAAAGCATGTTTATTCTCAGGTATTAAAGAAATCTTCCGCTGTGCATTAACTCATTTTAAGGATATTACTTGGAGTCATTCATGGCATATTTTGAAAGACGTTGCATTCAAGTCATTGAGTTCATCAAGATTATTATTAAGTCAATTATAGTTGGATGTATTATGAAATGGTGTGCATACCGTCAATTTTTGTTATAAAGAAAGTTTGTCTTTTAAAAACGAATGCAATGTTTGTAAAATGTATCATATAGAGGTCAAATACATCGCGATGTAATCAACTATTGTGAATCGTTTATAATGTATATGAACGGGTCCTTTCACTGACATATTTCGTAAATTCCTCTGTAATCTACGAAATCTTTTATTCTATATATATAGATATTCTATGTAATTAGAATACCATTCGATAGCCGGAAATCATTTCATATCGGAAAAAAATCCTTTATTCAATTATACGAAATGGAACTCGTCACTAGTTCAAGTCCCTCGGATTCCGATATGGAGTTTCACTCGAGCTCTGAAAATAGTGTAACCGGAATGGATCATCCAATTAGCCATCATTTATTCTGGATGAATTGGGGATGGGTTCGTAGCCTACTTAATCATTGGAGACAAGAAGAAGGTGATCCCTTCCATTCACCACATTTTCCTCTTGACGAAGAACCTGAAGCACTTACCGGCGAACCTGTCCGTAATACCATTTTCTCTCTCATTTCCCGAATATCTCGCCATGATTATATACTATCTCAAATTCAAAACCTTATTCACCCGCTGGTTTCAACCGCCAACTATCCTGGAGTAAAAAAAAATTCAACGAGCTTCGCGCCTGAGAAATGATTTTAGAGAATATGGTACAAAGGTTACAAGCACCGGCAGCAACAGTACAACCATCAGCAACATCAACAGTACCACCAATAACCCAAGTTTCAACATCACATGCCTCAACATCTCATTCTGTACCTCGAGCATAATCATCGTTCTACGTATCATTCTACCTCCTTTATCTTCGTTCTACATATCGTTCTACATCAATTATATTCGTTCGACATGGTGATTATGTAATCTCTAATGTTTTAGAGATTATATATTCTTGTTCTAACGGTAAATCAAATGAGTTTAATATCATATTGACTCATTAAATCCATGATTACATCTGAAGAAAATATATATGTATATATGTTTTTATAAAGATGGTAATTAAAAATTCTTTTGTACAAACTGTTAATGGTGAAAATATTTTAACGGGTAGGTAATACCCTAGAAATATTTAGATTTCACATTAATAAGTTACACTGTACATTCTTCCAATTTGATTCAACAGTCATTTACTATCCTACTTACATCCACAAATATACGTATCCGCTCACCGCAGAATAACCATTTTCATTCAATTTTATATTTGGATTTTGACCTATCAGAATCCAACAAGTGGCATTATGAAGAAAACATTGGACAAAATAAAATTTGTTAGAAACAAACAAATTAACTATGAGAAATTCTATTAAGAATCCACGCTAACAAAATCCTATCTAACTGTTCCTAGCTAACTGTTAATTCCTTATCACATTTTATTGATCGCAATTTATTTATCGCAATTTATTTATCGCAATTTTAATTCTCGCAATTTTATCGTAATTTAATTTCGGTTATTTATTTTACGCACTTTAAATATCTTCGGATAAATCGGGACACATATACAATGTTTTGACATATCATATCGACATCATCTATATATATTATTTGGAATAATCGTAAGTCACTCTATATGGCGGTAATGCTCGAGTTAGCATATAGAGGGTCGAGGTTGATTCTAAAATAATATATATACTTTGAGTTGTGATCGAGTCTGAGACATGTATACAGTGGATCACGATACGTATTAATTAATTCGAATATTATATATTAAACTATATATGAATTGTTGAATTACTAACTGTGGACTACTAACATTAGACAATTAAAATGAATTATAATATTGATTATAACGTATGAAACTAAACATTTCTTTAAGTTTGCCACTTGATTTCATCTTTAACCTCATTTATATCTTGACGATTACAATCTGCGTTCAAACCTTTCATGATTCTTGAAAACACCTCAATCGAGAGGATGAACCAACCGCACTTCATCTACGGAAGGAAAGATTTATGCATATAGTTATGCACCTGAAAACACTTGAAACCTGAGTAAACGTTTAACATATATATGTGCTAGCTACTTTGGCATTGTTATTACCGAAAATAACATTGCAATTCTTTTTTATATTAGCCAATTTTGTCACAGCTCCAGCAAATCAACTTCAATTTTTTTCATTTGAATAAACCTTATTATAAAGATTACCCCTTCATCATCGTTACCGGAGAACCATTTATATTCCACCACATTAGCAGTAAACTTCCAGCAACTTCATTACTCATTGGCTTAAGTCTCTCCGAAGAACCATTATATTTGTTCATTAAAACCTATTCATATACTCATCCACATCATATAACGAGAATTACCACATCAATTACCGGGAATTAGCAATCAGTATTTTGAAATCTCGCAGCATGTCTACACCAACAGTTATATGTATACATATAACCTTTATCTCTTAGAATTATGATCTTCCATTCTGAAATTCTGAAAAGCACCCAGTCTGCGAATCAATACTCTGAATTTTGAAAAGTTGAATGAAGTAACAAAAACTGTAAATGACCTTTAACAGCCAAAAGTTTGATGATAAAGAATTGTATGTTGGCAAAGCTCAGAAATGTTGGAACTGGAAAATGGATTGAGCAAACTATGAAGGAGGTTGTGGACAAATCACAAAGACTAAACTTGCCTTCAAAGAATCCAAATGATTAAGTATCTACTGAAGTCATTAATGAGTACCTTGCTCCTGACTCTAAACCTTTATGGACAAATCTTCTTCATCATCCATCGATATTAGAAATTCTAAGATATCATCGTATCTTTCATTATAAATATCCTCGATATTTCTGAAGATATTTTCATAACTATTCCTATCTAAAATCATTTATCTCTTCGAGATATCAGTGTTACATCAGAAAAGAAACTGTTTTAGTTTCTAAATTCTGAAAAAAATTCGAACTTAAAATATGAATGTATTGAAGTAGTGTTGGGAAATTGAAGCATGAGTTAGTATAATATAATGACACTTGATCAACGTGATTATATTACAGTAAGTCATGTTGAGTTTCTAATTGAATGTGATAATGGTTCACAGATCATACCTTCATCATGTGCCATGTTACATAACTCTTTCATTCTAATTAACCTCCGAATATATCAAGAAAATATATTCTTGATAGTTCTATCTTCTGCGATTCTGGTAATTTAACAAATCAAATCTTATATAGATTTCCAAGATTTTCTTTAAATTCCTTTAATTTCGGAAATCAACCGTGACTATGTCAAAAGTTAAGACAAACCTTTAATTTCTCGTTTCGCTCTTTTGTGATAGCTTCACTCGTACACTTTGAGTAATCGAATTGTTTTATCCATATTACTCAACAGTAATAAAACTCTATTTATCAACTCATATTCGTCATGAAAACATTCTTATTGTTCACCATGATGACCTCGATCAAATTTCGAGACGAAATTTCTTTAACGGGTAGGTACAGTGATGACCCGAAAATTTCTGACCAAATTTAAATTTAATCTTTATATGACCTCGACACGATAAGCAAAGTCTGTAATGTTGAGTCTCAAAAATTTTGAAACTGTTTTAATAAATTCAGTTGACCCTTAACAGTCCCGACGATTCACGAAAAATTATGTGTAAATAAATATGTATATATATGTGTATATATATATATATATATGTATATATATATATATATATATATATATATATATGTATATATATATATATAAGTGTGTATATATTAATTTGAATTAATACGATACCATTTAATCATTTGAATTAAATATGTAGAGTAATATACAAAATAAATAAGATGTTATTATATATATATATATATATATATATATATATATATATATATATATATATATATATAAATTCTGTACATAATTAATATTGTATGTATGTTGCAATATGCATAATATATATAAATACTAAATATTCAAATATGTTATTATATAATACAAGTATTGCATAATTAATGAAATGTAAAATTATTATATTAAATTTAATTACAAGTTAAAATATAGTTATCATATTACTTTCATTATTAATATTGATATTTGTATTATTAATATTTTTAATTTAATATATAATATATAAATATGAGATTTGATAAGTAAAATTTGTTATATAAGTATTATAATTATTACTCTCATTATTATTATTATTATTATTATTAGTATTAATATCTGTATTGTTAATAATAATATAATACATAATATATAGATATAAATATTTAAAATATGTAACTTGTTATTACTAGTAATATTATTATGTTTTGTCATTAAGAATCATTATTATTATTATTATTATTATATTATTATTATTATTATTATTATTATTATTATTATTATTATTATTATTATTATTGTTATAAAAATAATATAATTTATTAATATTATTAAAAATATCATTATTATGATAAATATTATTATTATTAGGATAATTATTATTAATTGTATTATTATTATGTTATTATTGTTAATAATATGCAGTATTATTATTATGTATTATTAATAGAATGATTATTATTAATTTTATTTTTATAAAAAAAATCAAGAAAAGGAACTCAATTCAGTTGCTAGTACCAATCAAACTGTAAATAAATTTGTTTCTTGTCTATAACTTTATAATAAGAATCAAAATCCAAAACAGATATATCCAAATTCAGTTACCCATATATATCTGTTTTAATTTTTTTATTCATATTTCTGTTTCTGATTGAAATTCTTGTCGACACAATTAAGCTACAAAACAAATTACAGTTAAGAGAATTTAGCTGTAATATTATCACTCAACCTCTATATAATACTCTTCTTATACAATTCGAGAATCAAAAATAGAAAAATTCAATAAACAGCTTGTTATCCCCTGTTTTCATTAATTTTTTCCATAAATCGAATTCGAGTTCCATTTTAAAATCTATAAATGCAGTTATGTTAATAATCTTTCGTTTAAACTATCTGCAAAGTTTCAAAACTCAATTCTTCATATCAAGTATGAATTTTGGAGTCAAAGTTCTGTTTTCAAAAGTCAAAGAATTTGTTCATGGGGAAATTTGAACTTGTTTTGATGTTTTCGATTAAATTGATGATTCAAATAGTTTACATGAATGATTTAAAACCTTTTTCATGTAGAAATCGTGATCCAAAACATCTTAAAATTTGAATTTAATGTTAGAGTTCATGGTATTCATAACTGTGATTATCCATAGCCTAAATTCGAATTTAATTTCAAAATCTTTAAATGTAGAAGTGTTAGGAATAGTTTACTTAAACTATCTGTAAAAATTCAAGTTCCAACTCCTCAGATTGATTGTTAATTTTGAAGTCAAAGATTCAGTTTAAAAAAATCAAACAATTGTTCATCGAACGAATTCGAGTTAAATGTTTTGATTCAAGTTCAATTGATAATTTCAGAGGTTTCTATAAATGATTTAAGACGTATTTCATGTTATAATCATAAGCAAAAAGGGTTCGAATCTTAAAATCAAATTTTGATTTTTTTTTTTTTCGTATCAGCTACTGCTGCTATTTTTTTTCCTTCTTTTCTGGTAATCAAAATTTCCAAAATCTTTTTAATTCTGTGTCGTTTGCAAAGTCAAAACCCACTTCATTGTTCAGTTGCTATGATTAAAAGATTCCAGTCGATTGAATTATTAAGAAGAAAAAGAAAATGGAAACAGTTTTATATACGGGTTAAATAGAAATCGATTAGGAATTAGATCAGAAAAATAACAGCAGAGGAATGGTTTGGGAATGTTTCGGGGTTGCGAGAGGTCACGGGTTCGAGTCTCGTATGGAGCAATCTTAGAAAAGGCTTTTAAAAGGGGTATACACTCTTAATTTCATTTTTATTATTATTATTATTAGTAATAGTAATTATTATAATTATTATTAATGTCATTATTATTATAAATATAATTATTATTATTATTGTTATTATTATGATTATTATTATTATTGTTATTACCATGATTATTATTATTGTTGTTGTTATTAATATTGTTATTATAAGAATTATAATAATTATTAGTTTTATCATAGTTATAAGTATTATAACAATTATTATTATTATAAGCATTATTAATATTATTATTATTATTAATTTATCATTTTAGTATTATTATCATTATATTGATTATGATTATTACTATTACTATTATTATGAAAATAATACAAGTTATTAATATTTTCATAAATATTAGTATTGGTATCATTTTATAAATATTAGAATTTTTATTATTAACATAAGCATAATTGGTAATATTATCATGAGTACTATTATCATATAATTATCAAAATCATTATCAAAACTATCTTTAACAGTAAAATTAATATTTTTACAATTATAATTATTAATATCATTAATGGAATCATAAGCATTATTATCATTATTAATATTAAGTATTATCATTATTATCATTTTCACCATTACTAATATTATTTTAGTATTATTATAATTACTATTTTTAATAAACAAATTATATATATATATATATATATATATATATATATATATATATATATATATATATATATAATAACATAACAAAATTAATATTATATATAATAACATAACAAAATTAATATTTTTGTATACAAAATGAATACATGAAACATATATATATATATATATATATATATATATATATATATATATATATATATATATATATATATATATATTATTAACATAAAAATAATATAACTAATAAATTAGTATATATATTTGTCTGATTTCAATTATGTGTGTTAATATATATACAAATGATATAGGTTCGTGAATCCAAGGCCAACCCTGCATTGTTCAGTTGTCAATGCCGTCATATGTATTTTTACTACGAAATATAGTATAGTGAGTTCATTTGATTCCCTTTTACTCTTTATATTTTTGAAATTGAGAATACATGCGCTGTTTTTTACATCTATTTTATTAAATGCCTTTGAAATCTATATTTTTGGACTGGGAATACATGAGATGCTTTTATAAATGTTTGACAAGATAGACACAAGCAAAACATTCCTCGAATGAATTATTATACAGATAGAAGTTCTGTTGATTATTATTGAATTAGTTGGACGTTATAATTGCCACTAATTGATGTGAATATTTCCCCTTGATTATTATAGCTTGGTAGCCTAAGAATTAGAAAACGGGTATGACACCTAATTCACGCGAATCCTAAAGGTAGCTACCGGGTTTAACACCCCCACCCAGAATGTTCACTAGACGGAAGAGCTAGTGGGCGTGGTGTTTGGTACTTCGAAGTTTGTATATTATACAGACGAGATGTTCTGTTTTTGGAGATATTATTGATGCCCATTATATGTTAAGGTCGGTTACCAAGCCAAGCAATGAAAGAAAAGTGAATGTTATGTATCGAGAGAATGATTTTATACACAGGTTATGTGTATGTTATTTTTGTGCACGAGATATGTGTATGGTTATTAAAAATCGCGAGGCAACCTACGAGGGAGAAAAGGATATGAACCTACTCTGCCAAGCATTATGAAAAATGGTTTCGTACACGAGATAGGTGTACTGTATTTAAATCTTGTGGTCTATCAAAATGATGAATTTTATTGTTTATGATAAACCTATGAAGTCCCCAACCTTTTGGTTGACACTTTTAAGCATGTTTATTCTCATGTATGAAAGAAATCTTCCGCTGTGCATTTGCTCATTTTAGAGATATTACTTGGAGTCATTCATGACATATTTCAAATGACGTTGCATTCGAGTCGTTTAGTTCATCAAGATTATTATTAAGTCATTTATAGTTTGGATATATTATGAAATGGTATGCATGCCTGTCATCTTTCGATGTAATGAAAGTTTGTCTTTTAAAAACGAATGCAATGTTTGTAAAATGTATCATATAGAGGACAAATACCTCGCAATGAAATCAACTATTATGAATCGTTTATAATCGGTATGAACGGGTCCTTTCAATAATGAACTCGTTGATGATGATGAGTAATCAACGATCTACTCAATTTGTTTTCCTGTTGGTGGCCGACAACTTTAACGAAACCCTTTATTTATTTTTTTCTTCGTCGCTGCATTATTCACAGATCAAATTTAACGGGCCACTAAACCCAATTTTGGTTTGCAAGTTAGGTCGTGGACATTCTGTTGGGCCAAGAACGTTTATGCCGGTTGGGCCGAGTCACATATGGTCCATTCAAAGTTTTGATATTCGCTGTTATGATTTTCAAAGAAGTAACGGGTTTTATATATTTAGAATAGCAATTATTTAGATAAAGCAGAAACGGGAGAATGGTTTGAGAGTGTTTTGGGTGAACGGGAGGTCGCGGGTTCGAGCATGCCCTGAGGCATTTCTTTTTTTAAAAGAGCTTTAAAGGTAGCCTATTTTATTTATTATCATTATTATTATTATTAATCTCATTATTATTTTTATTTATTATTATTAATAACATAAATTTCATTATTATTATTATTATTATTATTATTATTATTATTATTATTATTATTATTATTATTATTATTATTATTATTATTATTATTATTATTATTATTATTATTATTATTTTTATCATCATTAGTATTATTATTATGTCACTAGTATAGATATTATAATTATGATTAACATGATTAGTTATGACTATAATTATAGGTATATCATTAGGAATATAACCCTAAGCATAAAATGGTACATGGTAATGATAAGTATGATTTAAGTATAATCTTTGTATGTATAAAACTAATACTGATAAAGATAAATATATTATTATTATTAACATTATTATTAGAGTTATCATTTTTATTAGAATTATCTTATTTTTATTATTATTATTATTATTATTATTATTATTATTATTATTATTATTATTATTATTATTACTATTATTATTATTATCATTAATAGCATCATTAATATTATTATCATTGTTATTAATATTAGTATTATCATTATTATTACTTTTATCATTACTAATATTATTTTAGTATTATTATAAATAATAATTTTAACAAACATATGATATATATATATATATATATATATATATATATATATATATATATTTAATACATATAACATAACAAAAATTAATATTTTTATTTATTTACAATATATAAAATGAATACAGGAAACATATAAGTTATTAATATAAAATAGCTAATAAATTTATATATATATATAACTTTATTCAATTACAATTATGTGTGTTAATATATATATATAAATGTTATAGGTTCGTGAATCTAAGGCTAACCCTGCATTGTTCAGTTCCATCGTATGCATATTTTTACTACAAAATATCGTATCGTGAGTTTCATTTGCTCCCTTTTTAAATGCTTTTGCAATATATATTTTTGGGACTCAGAATACATGCGCTGCTTTAATAACTGTTTTACGAAATAGACACAAGTACTTGAAACTACATTCTATGGTTGGATTATTATACCGGATATCACTCTTTTTAGTCTGGTAATCTAAGAATTAGGGAATAGAAACCCTAATTGATGTGAATCCTAAAGATAGGTCTATTGGGCCTAACAAACCCCATCCGGGTTACAGATGCTTTAGTACTTCGATTTTATCATGTCCGATGAGAGTCCCAGAATGATAGGGATATTCTAGATGCATTTTGTTAATGTCGGTTACCAGGTGTTCACCATATGAATGATTTTTATACACAAGTTATGTGTATTATGTTTTGTACACGGGTTACGTGTGCGGTTAAATATTTGAAATCTTGTGGTCTGTTAAAATGTTGAAATGATTATTATAATAAACCTATGAACTCACCAACCTTTTGGTTGATACTTTTAAGCATGTTTATTCTCAGGTATGAAATAAATCTTTCGCTGTGCATTTGCTCATTTTAAAGATATTACTTGGAGTCATTCATGGCATATTTCAAAAGACGTTGCATTCAAGTCGTCTGAGTTCAAAAAGACGTTTATTAAGTCAATTACATACTAGTCATTCATATTACGAGAATCATATATCATTGTATCAAAAGGTTATGTTTTGAAATGAGTTTGTCTTTTAAACGAATGCAATGTTTGTAAAACGTATCATATAGAGGTCAGTACCTCGCAATGGGACCAAATGTTGAAGACTTCGTCCAGGTGGATTAGGATGGGTTACTACAAATCACTAGGATTAGTGATTATGTTGGTGATTGAGACCCAAATGGGTATGTTTGGAAGTATGATTTTGGGTGTAAACCCAATTTGGGTCAAAATGTGTCTTTGATTGAAATGGGTCATGAAGTGCTCCTAGCACTTGACCATAAGTTGTAATTTGGTGAGTTTGAGATCAAACCATAAGCCATTAGTGATTTGGGTTGTTATGGTATTGTTTGACCAAGTTGGGAAGTTAGGTGCAATTTGGGTTGAAATTGCACTTGAGATATTTTGGGTCACTAGAGCTATAATTGATTTTAGCTTGTCATATGTGCAATTTGATAGGTGACTTGAGTCTTGTTGATAGTGAAGCTCAAGTGTTGGTGCTAGCTCAAGTTGGTAAAGGTGAGTGGAATATCTATGTGTATAATTTACTTGCTTGAGTTTGTTGTGGTTTAGTGTTACCGCGTGTGTCAGGGTTCACTAGAGTGCTACCACGTGTGTCGGGGTTACACTCAAGTTCGTGTATCGACACCACATAAGTCTTATGGTGAAACATGTGTCGTGTAACCGCGGGGTTAGTGCAAAACGTATGTCGTGACACTAACGGTTATTATGAACGATCAGTGGTTCTTCTAATGAACCGCTCCCTAGTGCTAATGGTTAACCATGATGTGTTGGGCTTTTATACATGTTGTTTCTAGCATGCTATTTCGGATTATTTGTGCTAGGTGATTGTGGTGCTATATGTTATGCATATGTATTGGTTGTGTGGTAAATCAAGTTGGTAAGTTGTATGCATACTTGTATACTTATTCTTCTCACTAAGCTTTGCTTACCCTCGTTGTTTTACTATTTTTTTTATAGATTGTGGCACCTCGAAGGACAAGGGTAAGGGATTGGCTTAGCTTGCTTATTGGTGGTATTGGAAAAGCGCTTTTAGAAATGGTCCCGACGGTCATGTTCACTATTGAGTCGTTTTGGTTAAACAATTAGTTAAATTTATGGGACTTGAGTTCCCGATGATGTAAACTCATAACTTATTGTATTTTGAAACTTATGTTAACATTGAGCAAGTAATGTACCCAAACTTATGTTGTTGTGGTTAATACCATTGTTCAAAAAAAAGTGTGTCATATTTTTACAAGTAATTGTTAAATTGGGTTGGAGTCGTTTCAATTAGGGAGTTGATTAATCTCATTGGAGAATAATACTTGACCAAGGTGGAAACAAGTTGATCTAAGTTGAAGGTAATCTTTTAAAGGGATAGAAGGATTAGGTTTGCTATCTAAGGAGAAGTACAAGACTTGTAAATCGGATCACCACCGGATTTGGAGAAATGTGCTTAGTGAAGCAAAAATCCCGATTAGTGAATCGGGGAGTGGATCAAGGTGGATTAGTTAACATCCACCCGAACCACTATAAATCTTTGTGTTTATGTTCTTACTTTACATTCCGTATTATTACAAACATAAACACACCACACAATTGTTTGAGTTGATAGCAGTGATTAAGAATTGTTTAAATTGCGTTGATTATCGAAAAAGTTTTATAAATCGTATTAAGTAACTATTCACATCCCCTCTAGTTACTTACATACAAGAAAAAATTGCCTTTTTTGAGACCGACTTAAAAATGTGAAAAATGACTTGAAAAGTTGGAGAAAAAAAGAGTTTGGGTGCTTAGATAATGAAATTATTGTGTTAAAAGATGAAGCAAATAATCTAGAGTTGCTTGTTGAATCCGGCACAATTAGTGATAATGATCGAAAGCGATGGTTGGAGGTTCGTAAAAATTGGATTGAAAAAGATAAAATAAAGATGAATATGATGAAGCAAAAAGCGCGAATTCGTTGGATACTTGAGGGGGACGAAAACTCCAAATACTTTCACTCTTCCTTCCATAGACGGTAAAACAAATGTAATCTTCGGGGTTTAAATATAAACGGGTCTTGGAATGAGGAACCAAATGTTGTAAAAGAGGCGGTATTGGAACACTTCCGAAAAAGATTTAGGGCAAATAATAACTCCATGCCCTCCTTTTGTACTCGATCCAGTAACACAAATGGGCCTGCTGGTCCGCCAGATGCTACTTTTGCTGGTCTTGGCTCAGTTGGGCCGAATGAAGATGCATGTAACATATTGGACGGAGGTGCAGTTAGGCCAATTGGGACTGATTCAGGTAACAAATTGGATACTGTGGTGGGCCGGTCCAACATGTCGGGGTTAAATCATAGCGGGCTATAGCAAGGTGGGTTAAATCATAGAGGGTTGGCAAGGCTGTTAGAAAATGAGGCAAAAGAATTGGAGATTAGGTTTAGTGAAGCCGAAATTTGAGAGGCGATTAAAGATTGTGGTAGTTCAAAGGCCCCGGGTCCGAATGGATTTAATTTGGGCTTTTATAAGTAATATTGAAGCATCATTAAGGGAGATCTTTGTGTGGCAATAAACTTGTTTTAGGAAAAAGGTGAAATCTTAAAAGAATGCAATGCATCCTTCATCACCCTTGTGCCAAAAAGGTGGATCTAATTGGTTTAAATGATTTCCGCCTGATTAGCTTGATAGGAAGCTACTACAGGGTCATTGCGAAGCTTCTTGCTAATCGACTTAAGAAGGTTATCCCTAATCTAGTCGGGTTTGAACAAAGTGCTTTTATAAAAGGAAGAAATATTTTAGATGGTGCTCTTATCGAAATGAAACACTCTCTTTTTTGAAACACACACGTCTTAAGAGTCTTATCTTTAAAGTAGAATTTGAGAAAGCATTTGATTACTTAAATTGAAATTTCTAGATGAAGTAATGGAGATTATGAGATTTGATTTAAAATGGAGGAAGTGGATATTATCGTGTCTCAAGTAGGCTTCTATTTCGGTTCTTGTAAATGGGTCACCACAAGTGAATTTTATTTAGATGTGAGGTTAGATAAGGTGACCTACTCTCCCCTTTTCTCTTTATTTTGGTAGCGGAAGGCTTAAATGTCCTTACGAAGAATACGGCGGAAACAAAACTTTCTTGGGTGTGGGAATTGGGTGCGAAAAAATTCCAATATCTCATCTTCAATATGCGGATGACACTAGTTTTTTTCGGGTCGTGGAGTGAGGGAAATATCCAAAACGTTATGAAACTCCTAAAGTGTTTTGAGCTTACTTTCGGTCTTAAAGTTAACTATCATAAAAGTAGTCTAATCGGTGTTGGGGTAGACAATAATGAAGTTGAAAACAAGGCTAACTCATTTCGTTGCAAAGTTTGTACGATTCCATTTATCTACCTTGGACTTTGGACTTCCCGTTGGTGGTAATATGAAAAAAGAAGATAATTGGAAACCAGTTGTTATAAATTTGAGAAACGTATTTCGAATTGGAGAGCTAAATCGGTGTCTTTTGGTGGGAGTTTGACTCTTATAAAGTCGGTGCTGAATAGTCTTCCGTTGTACTACTTCTCGCTATTCCGTGCCCCGCAATGTGTGATCAAAAAACTTGAGTGTGTAAGACATTTTTTTTTTTGGGCGGGTCAGGGGGTAATAAATCTAAAATTTCTTTGGTCAAATGGGATGAAACAATTTTACCTTATGGGGAGGGTGGGTTAAATTTAGGTTCTCTTAAAGGCAAAAGCATGGCTTTGATTGGTAAGTGGTGGTGGAGTGGGTCAAGGTCATTTTGAGTATTTACGGAACATCGGGCAGTCTCTTGGTTGATGATTCATTACATATTGATTCTTACAAATTGATATGGAATGACATATTAAAAACCGGTAATAACATTAACGATATTGGTCTTCCTTTTCGGAGATTTATTGTCTAAGATCTAGGCGATGGCGGCTCTACTTCATTTTGGAATGATGCTTGGATTGGAAACGAGTTACTAAAATACAAGTACAAAAGGTTATTGAGGTTAGAAGCCGACACTAATGCTTCGGTCAAAGATCGGGTCATTTGAGACGGTTCAAAAGGTGTGGACAATTGGTCATGGACAAGAGAACCATTCGGGTGTGCGATGGATGATTTACAAAGTCTATCCGCAATGATCTCGGGTACGGTTCTAATTCCGAAAAATAAAGACACATGGAGGTGGACACCGGGTAGCAATGGGATTTTCACCACAAAAGCACTTACGGTTATGATTAACTCGAGACTTTTAGCTTCAAGTGATACATATGGTGAGACTCGACCGGAGCATTGCTTTTGTCAAATTCGAAAATAATTGGCAATCAAATGACGCAGTTACAAAGATGAATGGAATGACTCTCAACGATAAAATGAATTTCGTAAGATTCCCCAAAGTAAATATGATTGTCCGGTTAGTTCAAAAGACAAATTCTACACCGACACAGGTATTAACAAACTCGATATCTTTTTGTTGGAAATTGAATGTAATTGAGGGATTTGGTCTACACTTGTAAATGAGTTAGGAGGTACGCAGTGTACACTCATTACCCATTAAGTGATAGACTAGCCGAACTCAAAAGTGGTTTTCCATATTTTACTATCATGACTCAAAATTAGACTAGCATTTTCGTGTTATGTCTTCTTAGTCAGCTAAAATTTGACTAAGTGTTTTATGTGTTATGTCTCCTTAGTCAGCTGAAATTTGGCTAAGTGTTTAATGCTACCTCTTAAAAGGCAGCACAAGAAAAGCCTCTAGAGGTAGCACAAGAAAGTGCTAAAGAGGCAACACAAGTTTAAGGTTGATGCTCCTTTTAAGATACTTCGAGGTAAAAAGAAAACAAAGAAGAAAAATATTTGTACTCCGTATCTAATTTCTTTAACATCTACTTCAAACCATTATCTGTATAAACTTCTAAACTCCATATTTTGTTCTTCAAAAGCACCAAACACAGATAAATATAACAGTAACTACTCAAAATTCAGAGAGGGCGACTGCCTCTTCTAGCCTCCAGTAAGATCCGACCCTGATCCAATTGTATAATCTCTTAACTAACTAAAATATGATGAAAATTACAAAATTAGTTTTAGGGTGTGTTTGGACGAAAGTAGCTGGAGCTAGAGCTTATAGCTGGAGCTGGAGCTTATGAGCAGGAGCTGGAGCTTATTTTTAAAGCTGGTAGCTGGAGCTTATTATTTTTTATAAATGTTTGGTAAACTAGCTGGAGCTTATTTTTCAGTTCATAAGCTCTACTTTTTTTCATAAGCTACTACAAGTAGCTTATTTTTTCAGAGCTTATGATTTTCATAAGCTCTATTTTTTTTGTCTACCAAACGAAGCTTATGACTTGAAGCTTATTAAATCATAAGTTCAAGCTCTCATAAGCTTTCATAAACTACAATAAGCTACGCGCCAAACACACCCTTTAGACACCTCTTTAACCTCAACTAACTACCGTACTAACTAGACAACTACACGATACCAATACAAAGGGCATTTCCGTAAAACACCACCTAACATTGCCATGCCTTCCAATAAACGTAAAATCACATAAAACAACAATCATACGGAGGGGTTCAACCTCAACGAACACATATAAATACTCGCACAAGTACTTACATATATTTCATTTTCATTAATTATTATTCTGAATATTAATTTCAATTCCAATTCGATTCAACATCTTCCGTTTCTCTCCTTCATCGATTGTTGTTCCCCTGAGGAGTTCATAAATTTCAGATTCAATAATCTCCTCTAGGGAACTGTTAATAAATCAAATTTTGCTTTCAGTGTACTCTAATGGCTTCCGATACTTTCACCGACAAAAATGCCGTTTTCAGAAAGCTGAAAGCTAAATCGGAGAATAAGGTAATGCATATATGTAAGTTTTACATCTAATTGATTGAAATTATTTCAGATCTGTAATTAGGTTTACGTGAATCTCATCATATTCAATTGATCTGATCTGATCTGATCTGATTTTATTTGTATTGTGTTTCAGATGTGTTTTGACTGTAACACGAGGAACCCTACTTGGGCGTCGGTGACCTACGGGATATTTTTGTGTATTGATTGTTCCGCTACTCATCGTAGCCTCGGTGTTCATATCAGCTTCGTTAGGTATATAAATAAATATCAACTATTTTATATAGATATTGTATTTATGTGTGATTGAATCATGAATTGGTTTTCGAGTGAATTATGGCTGATTTAACTTAGAATTGACTTAAAAGTTGAACTTTAATGTAGTTTGATTGAAGTGAGTCTCATATACATGCTGGTTTGATTTTTGTGTGATTGGCATGACTACTTTTGAAGTTGCATATTCATATTGGAATATTAAACTTTACAAGGGCTTTTTGAGCAGTAAAAATTGGTATAATAATTTGAATCTGGTAACTTCTACATGAATATGCCTTCTGCAACTATAGGAGGTTTAGAAAGAAAGAAAGAAAGGGCCTTTAAACCTTTATTTTTTAGGATTTTAAATTATAGTTTTAGGGAAGCAATGCAATTATGTTCTGGTAGTTAATGATGTTATTATCTCGAACTGAGAATTTGGGAAATTGGACATCAGTCTGAAACAACTTTGGTGATCATAATGACAATCATGTGGAAACTTTTTGAGTACACAGACAAATAGTGATCATTGCCTCACTGAATTGAACTAACAGTGTAAACTCTAGATTAGAATTGTAAGCTCTATAGTAAGCCACACTACCCTTGGTAGATAGATAGTTGGGGGAATGCACAATTTCCGTTTGTGTTTTGAGTCAAATCACTTGATACTTCAATGCCAGGAGAAGCAGATAGAAGTTAGGCCTATGAACCTGATTTTTTGTAGCAACTGCTGCTCCGTGCTGGTTGAATTTCTCTTTGCAGTTTTTAAATCACAAATTCTGAATAAGATTAAAGTACATCGTTTTCAAGTTAATCTACAACATCCAACTTTAAGCAGCTGATATACATTCCATCAGTTCATATAGTTCCATCTCTGGCAAAGACACAATCTCAACACAGTAACCAATACCCAAAATTTTATGCAACCTAAAGGGAATCTGTACATTTTTGCATGCATCTATATTGTAGCTTTAGCTAATGTTGTTATGAGACGATGTGGTGGTGTCTTTAGGTTTGTATACTTGTATATCCATTGCATTTGAGTTGCTTCTAGCTGGTGATAGTCACAACAATGTAACATTATTACATTAGTGATTAGACCACATTTTCTTGCACATCTTACTTCTAAATAGAACTACAATCTGTTAATTATTGCACTAACTAAATATCCAACTGAGGGAATATGAACATCATTTTATCAAAATTAAGTACTAAGGTATGTTGTACTTTAAGATTGTTCCAGAGTAGCTTCGAATTATATTTTTATCAAATAACAGGGTTCATTTGATCGATTTGGTTTCTGAGGGTTGGTTCCTAAGTGAGGCAAAATTTTTGAGTGTGCTTTAGATTTATTTAACAACCAACCATTTAAATTTGCAATTGTAATAGCAACATCTTAGTTATGGTTAATAAGGTGTTTGGGTTAACAATAGAGATGGTTTCTGCAGGTCAACCAACTTGGATTCATGGACACCAGATCAGTTAAAGATGATGAGCTTCGGGGGAAACAATCGTGCTCAGGTCTTTTTCAAGCAGCATGGTTGGACAGATGGAGGAAAAATTGAGGCCAAATACACCTCAAGAGCTGCTGAGTTGTATAAACAGTTACTTTCTAAAGAAGTTGCCAAAAGTACTGCAGAAGATGTTATTACTTTGCCATCTTCACCTGTGTTTGCCAAATCTGAAAATGAATTATCAGAGTTTAAGCTCAATGAAGCCCCAAAAGAGAGCTCTTTAGCAAAATCTGACACCAATGGGTCTACTGTTCATGTGAAAGCTCCATCAATTCGTACAGCTACTATCAAGAAGCCTATTGGTTCCAAAAAACCTGGAAAAACTGGTGGACTTGGTGCACGAAAGCTTAGCTCCAAGGTATCGTATTCAGTATGCCTGGAAAACGGGTCAGGTTGGGTCGGTTTGGGTAACGGGTCAAAGCGGTTTTAGGTTGAAATGGGTCACGAGTCAAACGGGTAAAAAATTTAAACGGGTCAGGTTGGATCAGTTTGGGTAACAGGTCGAAACGGGTAATGGGTCAAATAGGTTGAAACAGGTCACATGCTTTTACATTTGATTTTTACATTTATTATACTGTTTTAGTTATTACTCCGTACTTCCGTAGTATTATTTATTATTAATATTAATATTTAATATTTATTATATATTATATATATAAGAAAATATAAATATAATAAATATACATAATAATTGATATCACATTAATGCTTTCATTAATGATTGACGGATGAATCTTGTTATACTCGACCCATTTGACCCATTCACAAGACCCATTAGAGATGTTTCTATTTATTGAACTTTAGAATTTGATATCCATTTGACCCGCTCTTTTATATTTTGTATAAGACCCAATAGGTTGAAGAAAATTCATTGGACCTTTTTTTAGATTTTGGTTTACATTGTCAAACTTAATTTTTTTCAACATCCAATTGACCCAAAAGCTTGACCCATTTGACCCAATTTTTAGATCATGGGTTTCAATTGCCAGATATATAATGCAGTTATCTATGTATTATCTTCTTGAACTTATACTGGGATTTAAGTTTCATCTATAGAAATTTGTTTAAATTTATTGTATAATGCAGACTAGTGAAAGCATTTATGATCAGAAGCCTGAAGAACCAGTTGTACAAGTGTCCACCTCTGCAAGTAGCAAATCGTCAGCAGCTGTAACACAGCATACATCTCGGTTCGAGTATGTAGATAGTTCTCAAACTGTGGAGACTGGTCCCGGGGGCGTGAATTCACTTAGTCATGTTGCGCCTCCTAAGTCATCCAGTTTCTTTGCAGAATATGGAATGGACAGCGGTTTCTCAAAGAAAAGTTCTTCATCAAACTCAAAAGTCCAGGTAAGCAATGTCTTACTTGAACTTTGCATCTAATGGTTATAAGCAATGTCTTTCTAGTTTTGTTACTTTTGGGATTCAGTGGTCATAGTTTATTTTTTATCTTCTTTACTCTTTGGGTCAATGTTGAATAATATCTACTTCTTGGTATTTCAAATAAAGATTTTTGTGCAATGTAATTATGTTGTTAGTTTGTGATATAATACATGTTCTATATCTATACTCAGGTAGAAGAAACTGATGAAGCAAGGAAGAAGTTCTCTAACGCCAAGTCTATTTCCTCCGCCCAATTCTTTGGGGACCAGAACAGAGCTGATCTTGATGGTCAAGTTTCCCTCCAAAAGTTTTCGGTGTGCATTCTCCCTTTTAATCACATATTTTAAGTCCCATGTGCATGTTCTTGTTTAAATATAATGTTGTTAGTATTTTTGGCTGGCCACAGAATTTAAGCTTCTATTTTATCTTCGTGTCAACAAGCCAACTCTTTTTATTTATGTCTCTTAAAGGTGACAAATGGGGAGGTTAGTATACAAATAAATTGGTAGAAATATTTTTTACAAGCTGAAACTTGTTGGGCTGGGCGGGGCTGAAAAGCTTTTTGTCCAAAAACATTTTCCCCCTCTAACCAATTAGACTGTCAAATACGGTTGTAAAAGCTTCTACTATAATTAAATAAATAGAAGATTTAAAATAAGTTGGTGCTAAGCATGCATGGCCTATTCATTTCTGTAAGGGTATTAATACGACTGAAACGCTCTTTATAATTGGTCTTATAGGGTTCTGCTGCCATCTCAAGTGCCGATCTATTTGGTCATGATGAGGACAATTCTAATCTTGATCTCAGTGCAAGTGACCTCATCAACCGGCTCTCATTCCAGGTAATTTTTGTTAAAAATAAGATTTTTGGGACTGCTACCTTTCACGCTTATTTTTCTTGTCTCGAATTCACTTTAAGGACTAAACATATATTTAAAAAATGAAGTCAACATACTTTATGAGAATCCTAACTTACAATTGATACATATCACAAATAATCAAATATGAAGTCAATACAATTGATACATATCACAAATAATCAAATATGAAGTCCATAAAGCAACAATTCTGTAGACATGGTCTAGTAGGTCCTGTACTTGACCCGGGCTGTAACTTGTTCTCATTACTGATAATGGGGCTGCTTTGGATAACCAAGGGGGTGATTTGCAAATTTGTCATCTTATTATTTTATAAATATTTTTAAATTGCAGGCACAACAGGATATGTCATCCCTAAAGAACATAGCAGGAGAAACCGGAAAGAAGCTGACCTCAATTGCCTCGACTCTAATGAACGATTTCCAAGACAGAATCCTGTGAGTTTGTATGAGAAAGGTGTTAATTACAGAAATACCCTGATAAAGATTGTATGTGTAATTTGTAAAGGGTGAAAATACTCTCATATTCTATCTGGCCTTCTATCGAATTTTTGTAGCCGGAGATTCTTTTTAATATACTGTAATGTGTGCATTTGTATAATTTTCTTGGTTTAAGATTTAGAGAGCTACAAAGTGTTGGTACATCTATATCTATAAAAATATTAAATTCTCCAGAAACAGACTGTGTATCAAGTCTTTTTAAGACTGATCTTTTTAAATTTTGCATTTTATTCTCACATTTTGATTTGAAGTCATATTCAAAGGATTTCTGGTTTTTTACTAGTTACCATATTAAATAAAGCAATGATTTTTGTACCAATGTTCTATCAAAGGTATCAGGTTCACCTGTCCAGCTTAAATTGGCTGGTGAATTCTAGCTATATGAAATGATTACCTTGTTGCTTAGTACTGACTAACCTCTTGTAAAACGTATATACCCTTATAAGTTATAACATTAGTTACTTGTCAGCTTACAATGGAAGATTGTCCCGTTGTAAAGAAAAACATGATCGTTTTTATTTTGCAGTTAAGTTCCGTCATTCAGAACTAAGTTAACCACGAGCTTGAGAAAATTGCAAGCGATAATAATTGAATTCGAGTGACATTTCCAAGTTCCCACCTGAATATTAGCCTATTGGGCAACTTTGGTTCCTAAAAAGTTCTCCCGTAATGTCCTAGATACTTGTTCTTTTGTGCTAAGATGTTTGTATTGTTCAAGTGTCTAAGGAAGTTCAAAAGTGTCCCCATATACTCAGATGCTGTGTTGTTGTTTCGTATACACCACACAATCAACATAAAAATGTCCTTAATGCTTTTCGCAAATGTATTTGTATAGTGCTGCTGACATGCTGTTTTATTTTAATAATCACTCATTCACCTTGATGTCATAAATTAAGGTGGCAGCAGAATCGGATGGGAGTCATATGGGTTGGGT
Source organism: Rutidosis leptorrhynchoides (assembly GCF_046630445.1). NCBI lineage: Eukaryota > Viridiplantae > Streptophyta > Magnoliopsida > Asterales > Asteraceae > Rutidosis > Rutidosis leptorrhynchoides. Next base: position 157,274,010 of record NC_092334.1, read on the forward strand.
CAGCTTGACCCGTCAACAATTTTCTGCAAACTTTATTATTTTGTTCACCCAACTAATGTATTAAATATGATCATGAAAACTATTGATAGGTTTTTCCTATTTAGATTATCCGGAGAGGGGCAAGTATGTTTACTCAATCTGTACTCAAGTGTACGTCAGTATGTGGTCTAACCGGTTTATCCCATGCCTGGCACCTCATGATAATGAAAACTATAATGTAGAACTAATAAATTTAACTTTATATATATATATATATATATATATATATATATATATATATATATATATATATATATATATATATATATATATATATATATATATATATACACACATAATTATGAATGGTTGCAACTTTTAAGCATGTAAATGCACTCCAAAAGACTTTTATCCATTTGAGCATGACGTACAGGCATCATAACAAGAAGCACATAGGATTAGTTGCCAAGAAAGAGCGTATTTTCGTCCACTTTTATAATCAATGACGATTTTTCAAGATTTTTTACATCTACAACTGCTGCATCCAAGTTGATGCTTCCTGATGAGTACAAGAAGAAGCTCAACCTCATAAGTCCTTAGAAGATGTGTTATATAACAAGCTTATACAGTATGTTATACGGGTTTACAATAAGTGTCTCTGTTTACCAAAAGTCTCGCGAGTCAGTCACGTTTGGTTTGTTCCACAGATTGAGTGTGTTATGGCGAATAAAATTATTACTAAGGTTAAAATTATTACTAAGGTTAAAATCATCATTAATTACCTCTCTCATATCTCTACTTTTGTGAAATTGAGTGTTATTGATGTTGAAGTTAAAATCATCATTAAATTTTATCAATTTAAGAGCATAAATGGCCGATTAATTATACATAATTCAATGACATCAATTATTTTTAAGGATAATGGAAATGAAATTCGAATAAACATTATAACTTATAACTTAAGATGTCATGGAATATAGCCACCATGTCCACCACCACCACCGTTTCCACCACCATATCCACCGCCATGTTCACCACCGCCACCACCACCTCCAGAGCCACCACCTCCACCACCACCATAAGCACCACCACCACTACCACCATACGCTCCCCCAGCACCACTGCCTTCTCCACCACCACTCCCACTCCCATATCCACCTTCCCCTCCAGCCCCTCCACCACCTCCACCATGTCCACCACCACCTCCACCACCATATCCTCCACCATTTTCACCTCCTCCTCCATACCCTCCACCACTACCACCTCCTGCACCACCACCCCAACCATGCTCTCCACCATAATACCCACCACTACCACCTCCACTCCCTCCACCACCACCACCACCATACCCTCCACCATGCTCTCCATACCCACCATACCCTGAACCACCTCCAATCCCACCACCGCCACCTCCATAACTACCATCACCTTGTCCTCCATATCCACCACCACCACCTTGCCCTCCACCTTCACCACCACCATACCCACCGCCAATATGATCACCACCTCCACCATAACCACTACCACTCCCTGAACCTTCACCGCCACCTCCATATGAACCACCATACCCAGGCACAACATGTTCACCACCACCACCACTTTCATAACTGAAAAGTGATCTAGTAGTGGCAGAGCAAATGCCAATGCAAAACAGGACAAATAAAACACTAAGAACAACTTTCCTATTAACCATTTTGGGAAAGTTGAGCAATAACAAACAAGTTTATATGCAATTTATAGGAATTCATTTTGGGAAAGCTGACCCTATATTTGGTCCCAACTTCATCCTACTGCGCACTCCACCGCACTGAGTCTGGATTATATATATATAGACAAAAAACATTGAGCGCACCATGTATATAGCTAGGTAGCCGCAATTTATCATCATCTTCAACCATTCTAAAACGAAGTTCTTTTACTTTAATATATCAAGCTGATTTGGGTTATATTTGATCTCCTATAGACCAAGAAAATAAGGATTAGAAGTTTTAGCTAATGAATTTATAAGGGTCATGAGCTGCCCAAAGTATATCTTGATTCTTTCTTAATCCTCTTAATAACCAAGTTTATTTGGATTTTAAGACTATATGATTCACACATTTGTAAAACATGCGAGTTGATTTGTCATATTATCGATATAAGTCCAAACTATTTTAATTAAACATAAAGACACTTCCATTTCGATCATGTTACGCCAGGTATAGGACCAATGTTGTAGACAAATGCAGAGTAGTGAGTTCTATGATCTATGGCTTCTCATGCTACTTTGGATGATAAGCTAATTAATCACTTCTCATTTTCTAAACTAATAGAACGAATATTATGTTTGTGGTGAAAACCATGATTAGATCAATATGTACAATCCATTATTGATGTTAAAACCATTTACATACTAAAATCAAACAACATAGCAAGTCACTATTGCTTTGTTTTGATATTTTTGGAAGCAAAGTGTATAGAAGACAGCTAACATCCCATTTAGATTGTGGGCACAATGGCTACTACCCATATCAAACACTCAAATTATTGGTTTCATCCACCAAAGAACTTAGGTCAACTGTTGCCCATTAGGCATACTCTAAATTGTTCATCAACAATTCTTATATTTCTCTAAAAATTTAGTAAGATTGGTTGAGAATTCGATTTCCAATTCTTCATTATCTTATGATGTTAGTATAATGAAAAGCTACTTATGGCCACTATGTATGTTGTATGTGATACTCAAGTTACGAGTTCGTATTGGGCCTGCCCAGCCTCATTCAGTCATATTCACCCATACCTAAGCCCAACATCATCTAAGCGAGTCTTATTCCGAAACCTACATCAAGTCTTATTCAAACTGTGAACCCGTCAACATAACTCACTAGAACTAAATGCAGACTAGCCCAAAATAAGTCAAAATCTAGTCCATTATTGACTAATGGTTGTTAGATTTATGATTCTACAATATTGTTCTGACTGATTTCTTGTTTCAATATTAATTTTACATCATCATATTATGTGACTATCGAGTAAGGAACGAATCTAGTATATAACTTCTTAATCAGGACTGATGTGGTGTAAGATTACTATATTATACAAGTCTTCCAAAACTGTTTCTTCTTTTTCATTTTTTCTTTCTTTCTATTTTCGAAGCACCAAAGGAAATCACACACCAACAACTTAAAGGTTGTAGAGGTTGTGTGGCACCGATGGGCCGAAGCCCCTCTGGTCTCTGATTACTATCATCTTATTCTAGAAAGATTGATTACTTGATTAGGTTTGCTGAGCATACCCTAGTCATCACATAAATATTAACCTATTTGATAATAAATGGGTCAGCATGGGTTTTCGTTTGTCTCCACCGGGTCAAACTGATCAAATGAAATAAATCAAACAGACTAATCAAATGGGTCAAAGAGAGTTTTTTAATCCTTACAACCTCCTAAACCATTTTAATTAAAGTTAAAATTTGGATATCTTTGTAATCAACTAGTTATACAGTTTATGCAGTCAGATTCAACGCTTAACTGTACTCATTAGATATTTTCCTTATCTTGTTAAGGTGAAGGTTAAGGTTATAAGGTTTTTGTCTGCTCGGGTTACCCTAGTGGCCCAACCGGATTAGTCCGTGGCCGTTACCAAACATCCCTGGCCAAAACAAAATTTTCCGTATCTAGTTTTTATCCTAAATAAGCATGTGATGTTAGCATTTTTGGCGGCTTCGGTTCACCCTAACACACATGTAGTGCTAGATCCTAAGTTATACTCTAATGTTCATCTATTGTGTAATATGAAAATATTGTCAACGAAGAGCTTCAAATCATTGTCGTTTCATAAATTGGCAGATGCATAGTTACATAAATACATCTATGATTTTATAAGTTATAATGAGCCAACAAATGCCACAAATCAACATAGACTCTTGTCACCATTTACATTCTAAATTCTGAATCTTAATTACTTCACCGTCCCCAATTTATTGTCCAGTATTCCATTTTAAATTCAGAATCTTAAATCAAACCTTATAATAATCGTTCAATTCGACGAACAAAACAACGTAATCTGCTCACGAAAACTCATATCCTTCGGCCTCAAATCCCTCCGTACATATCCTTTAGCAACATCATGATTAAACGATTCAAATCCTACCTGTCCACTTCTCCGCCACATATCCTCGGCAAAGCTCCGGTGTGCAAAATATGCCTCAGCCTCAACCATCGTTTTCCGGTCACCGTCACCGGAATCACAATTATCCGGCCGAATGGTGATCGGAAGCCGTTCGTAATGACCTAGGGTAATGCCTTCAAGTACATCAAGACGTTGAAGGCCAGAATCAGAAACGGAGTACAATTCACCGCGGACACGGTGGCGTGACGTGTCAGGTAAGTTGAGGAGAAACGGAACGCCGTGTGGACCGCAGACGAGTGGAAGACGGAGCTCGGTGACGAAATTACCGATGAATACGGCGTCGTTTTTCGAGATCAGGTCTTGCATTAATTTGTGATTAGAGAAGCCTTTTTTTAGAGTTCCGTAAGAGTAAATTAGCGTCTGTTTTTGTGCATTTACGGTTTTACCCCCGATCGTCATAACTTTCCGATACGGTGCCGGATAAATATAAAGATATGAGTGGGACTGTGGGAAGTTAGCATATATAGTTGCGTGAGATTTTGTTTTTATTTATTTATTTATTTTTTGCCGGCTCTTTTTGTGGGGGATGAGATCGTACGGTTCAATTTTCAGAGCTAGGTACAAATTTACATGCGTTGTGTCAATATAAGCAAGGCATCATTTACCGGTAGAGCCAAATTACAGGTCCGTGCAATCTGCCTGTGACGTGACAGTGTCAGCCTTTGACACCAAAATAACCCTGGCGCTCCTCTAGTGTCAAATAAGTCCCACCCGTTTTATTTTTTATTTTTTATTTTTTATTTTATTATGCATACAAATTATATTAAATATAATTAACCATTACATAAAATGTAACCATTACATAAAATTTAACTATTACATAAATTTAACCATTCATGGTACGGAATGCGGACGGAAGGTTCCAAATATGCTCAACTAGATCATCAAGTTAGTTGGTCGTGCACCGTCCTATCTCTTATTTCTCGGATGATAACGTCTTGATCCCGTCCTCTATTCGGTATCCGTTCTGGACTATTCTTGTAGAGCCCCGTCCTAATCCATCCGGACGAAGTCCATATCGATTATAAACGATTCACAACAGTTGATTACATCGCGAGGTACTTGACCTCTATATGATACATTTTACAAACATTGCATTCGTTTTTGAAAAGACAATCTTTCGTTACATCCAAAGTTGACGACATGCATACCATTTTATAATATATCTAACTATAATTGACTTAATAATAATCTTGATGAACTCAACGACTCGAATGCAACGTCTTTTGAAATATGTCATGAATGACTCCAAGTAATATCTTTAAAATGAGCAATTTCACAGCGGAAGATTTCTTTCGTACCTGAGAATAAACATGCTTTAAAGTGTCAATCAAAAGGTTGGTGGGTTCATTAGTTTAACATAAATAATCATTTCCATCATTTTAATAGACCACAAGATTTCATTTTCAGTTCTCACAAATATACGTCCCATGCATAGAGACAAAAATATCATTCATATGGATTGAACACCTAGTAACCGACATTAACAATATGCATATAAGAATATCCCCATCATTCCGGGATCCTCCTTCGGACATGATATAAATTTCGAAGTACTAAAGCATCCGTTACTTTGGATGGGGTTTGTTAGGCCCAATAGATCTATCTTTAGGATTCGCGTCAATTAGTAGATCGGTTTACTAATTCTTAGGTTACCAAGCAAAAGGGGCATATTCGGCTTCGATCATTCAACCATATAATGTAGTTTCGATTACTTGTGTCTATTTCGTAAAACATTTATAAAAGCGCATGTATTTTCAGTCCCAAAAATATATATTGCAAAAGCATTTAAAAGGGGAGTAATGAAACTCACCTAATGTATTTTGTAGTAAAAATACATAGAACGACATTGAACAAATATAGGGTTGGCCTCAGATTCACGAACCTATATCAAGTATGTATATTAACACATATAATAACAACTAACAAGTTTATATATTAATAATTTACATATCGTATTACTAAATAAGTTATATTTATCCTATATACTTTGAGTAGTTAATATTTATTTATATAATACATTTATTATTATAGTAAATACTTATTAGAGTAGTTTAATAATATAATATTTATCATTTATCCTAATCCTAATATATATAAGAATAGAATTTATTTTCAAGGTTTATATGTGATAAGAATATATATATCTGTATTAATTAATATATTTTATATATATAGCTTACTAAATGTCATTTTAATAACAACAATCTAGTAATATGTAATATTAATATATTTGTAATGTATTTGTAAAATAATATTTATTTGTAATAATAACAATAATAGTGATAATAATAATAATGATAATAATAATAATAATGATATTGATAAAAATAATAGTGATAATAAAAATGATACTTTTAAAATGATAATTTTTAATAGGAATGATAGTAATACTATTAATAATCTTTGTTATAATAATAATATCAATAATAATGATAATGAAAACAATACTTTTGATAATAATACTTAGTACCTAATAATAATAATAATAACCTTATTACTAATGATAATAATATTACTTAATGATAATCTAGGATTGTTAATAATATTAGTGATAACAATAATAATCATACTAATAATCATAATTGTAATTAAATTCATGATAAAAATAATAAAAATTATAATACTAATAATAATAATGATAATGTTAATAATTGTAGAGCACAACCTTTGAAGAAGCAAGCCTAACAAAAAAAAAATGCCTCTACCAAGGCTCGAACCCGCGATCCCTCGTTCACTCATAAACACCCATAACCAACTGCGCTGCTTCTGTATTTCTTTTTTATTCTTAACTGGAATATATATATCCCGTATTATTTCTGTTATCCTATATCTTTTTCTTCACAAACTAATTCATCCAGAGTAAACCAATAATCATAATAATAGAAAACGAATTGGAAGACAATTAACGTAACAGGAACCGTTCATCATCATCATCGTTTAATCATGAATCATCATTCTTAACATAAGATCATCATAAACATTATCATCGTATTAATGACACACGATATCATCATCATCTTCTATACCGATGTTCGTTTTCATTATCATCGATATCATTATCCATCGAATCATATCATTACTATCTCAGGCTCATCATCATCGTTTTATATCTTAACTTATACCATTATCATTAACGCCACCCGTCCCCTAGCTGCAACCTAATTGGGTCTCGGCCCAGCAGTAAAACCGATTAATAGGCCCAACATATCCATTTAATTCCTAACGGCCCAAGTTGCTAAGATAAATGGAAATTCATTTTTTTCTTTTCTTGGATCCCTTCTCATCTGGAACGAAACAACTAATGAGCTGGAGGTGGGATCCATTAATTCATAAGCTTTCTTCAATTATAAATTTTTGGCACGTTCTAAAAGTTATTTCCATTGTCTGCCAACTACTTGATCCTTATGCTTTAACTAATACCCCGTAATATTATATATCTAAGCTCCAACTTTAATTTTTGTGATCCCTCATTAAATTTATATTGGTTATCATTATCAACTTTCCTTGTTACATACATGAAGAGCAGGAAAAGTTTTCTAACAGCACAATGGATGGAGGTTCGGTTACAATTAGCAATAACAGAAAAGAAACAGTAGTTCGAAAGTGGTTTAATGGTCGTGGTTTTCATGGTGGTGGTTGATGTGTGTGTGTGTGATTGAGCTAGCTGCCAGCAATAATATATCATGATGGTTTTTGGAGTCAAAAGATATCGAGCATCAGGTTTTTGTGATACTGAAACGGGCTATAGAAATAACAGTTTATAATATGTTAACTTTATGGCGAGGTTTAAAAGTTATTCTAAGTGGTGATTCACAATTGATTATGGTGGTGGGAATTGGCGGTTCATGTTGAGGTGTAAGAGAGAAAAAGATAGTGAGAGAGGAAGAAAGAAAGTGATGACCATCGATGGTTGTGATGGCGGTTTCAGTTGATAGTAAAATGTAGGGAAGATGGTTGATTGTTTGCAATGTAAATATGATCTATGTATATATATTTGAAGAGAACGAGATGGTTGATTGATTCATAGTATTTGAAGGATGTCGACAGCATATTCTTCAATCAGTAAGAAGACAGAAGTACAAGAAAAGAAAATGAAAAGTAGATAGCGATTCAAAACTGAATTTGGATTACTCTTCTGTTTTTATGTTGTGATTGGTACTTGATAGATTTAAAAGATCAATCACACACAGTAGAGGAGATATAAGAAACTGATTACGTTCTATTCTGTATTCGTAACTGTATATATATATATATGTATTTATACATCTATATTCATGTATACGTATGTATGGATATCTGTTCTTATATATATTTGAAATCTGTATGTATATAGGTATATTTATATAACCGTATATATATATATGATTCAGTAATTATATATTATAATTAGTTCTTTTATATAATTGTATTAATATTACACTTAATATTATAAATGATAATAAAAGCAACAATGTAATAATAAAATTAGTAATAGAGATAGAACTAATAATAATAATACATAATAATAATATTAATAATCATATTATTAATGTTAATAATAATAAAATCTATTATTTTCTAATGATAACAATAATAATAATAATAATTTATAACAATAATATTGGTTTTTAATGATAATAATAATATCTATTCATAGTACTAATATTAATCATGTTACATGTTTCACTTTTATATAAGAATATTAATAATACAAGTATTAATATTAATGAAAGTAATAATAATAATAATATTGATATAACAATTTATACATATCAAATCTCATATATATATTTATTTACATATTTACCTATACACACTTGTTCGTGAATCGTCGGGCATAGTCAAATGGTAATTGATTACATGAATGTAGATTTTAAAACTTTCGAGACTCAACATTACAGATTTTTGCTTATCGTGTCGGAAACATATAAAGATTAAAGTTTAAATTTGATCGGAAATTTCCGGGTCATCACAGTACCTACCCGTTAAAGAAATTTCGTCCCGAAATTTAAGTGTGGTCGTCATGGCTAACAATAAAAATGTTTTCGTGACGAATATGAGTTGATAAATAGAGTTTTATCATCATTGCGTATTATAGATAAAATAATTCGATTATTCAAAGAGCACGAATGAAGCTATCACAAAAGAGTGATATGAATAAATAAAGTTTCGTCTTAACTTTTGACATTGTTCTGGTTGAATTCCGGAATTCAAGGGATTAAAGAAAATCTTTGTAATCTATATAAGATTGGATTCTTCGGTGATTAAGGAAATTAGGATCCTCTTTGGTTGAATGCGATAATCTGTTTTGATTGCTCTGTCGGATATTTTAATATAAATCCACCCCCGTCGTTTCCTTACAACTCACACCTTCTATTCTGTCTCCTTTAATTCGTACTTTGAATTATTTGTCAATATGCTCTATCCAATTCTGGTTCTCGATATACTCCTAACCTTCATATCTGTCATTCTTCTTTTCCATCTACCACCGGAAGAATCTATTCACTTCTACTATACTATGGGTTTTATAGTGTTCTTAGTTCTCCCGTGTCTTTATATTGTTATATGCATCGATATATACGGTTTGTAATTTCGGTGTTGTCATTGGGCTTTATATTTTCCCTTATATCTCGGAGCTTTTTGCCTTTTTATTCTCTTCTCGACTCTAAGTTAAGCGAATAATGGTCCATAATTTGTAGATATATGATATTCGGAATGAACATAGTTAATGTTCTAAGAAGGAAATCGTAATGGCACGATCTTGATTTGTCAAATTACCAGAATCTTCAAAAAGATATAACTATCAAGAAGATATGTTCTTATTATGGTTGGAGATTGGGTAGAATGTAAGAGTCGTGTAAATGGCACATGATGATGGTATGTTCTGTGAATCATCACGTTCCATTAGAAACTCAGCATGAATTACTGTAATATAATCACGTTGATCAAGTGTCATTATATTATACTAACTCATGCATCAGTTCCCAACACTACTTCAAAAACATTCATATTTAAACTTAAATTTTTCAGAATTTGAGAAACTAAAACAGTTTCTTTTATGATATAATACGAATAGCGCAGAGAGATAATTAATATCGAACGAGAATATTTATGAAGATATCTTCAGAAATATTGAGGATATTTACAATGAAAGATACGATAATATCTTGGAATGTTAGAACCAAATTGTGATGAAGAAATTCATTCACGATGATTTAGAGCGGTTAAGGAGTAAGGTATTCGCTAAAAATTTCATCAGAAATAGAATCATCAGGATTCTTTAAATACAGGGTTTGGTCCTTGTATTTGTCCTTGGTCTCCTTCATGTCTGCTCAATTCATTTTTCATAACTGATCTGATTCGTAATCTAGAGTGCTTTTCAGAATTTCAGAATGAAAGTTCATAATTCTATGAGATAAATGTTATATGTACACATATAACTGTTGATGTAGAAACGCTGCGAGATTCAAAATACTGATTGCTAATTCCCGGTAATTGGTATGGTAATTCTCGTTATAAGATATGGATGAGTATATGGTAAGGTTTTAATGGACAACCATAATGGTTCATCGGAGAGACTTAAGTCAGTGAGTAATGAAGTTGCTGGTAAGTTTACGGCTGATGTGGTGGGATATATACGATTCTCCAGTAACGATGACGAAAGGCAAACTTATATATCAAGGTTATAATAAGACTAATCCAAATGAATGTCGAAGTTGACTTGCTGGAGCTGTGACAAAATTGGCTAATTTGGGGAGAGAGAGATCAAAGTTGTTTTTGGTAATAGTAACGCTAATGGAATTAGCACAGCTACGCATTAAACGTTTACTTAGTTTCCGAGTGTTTTCAGGTGCATAACTTATATGCATAAATCTTTCCTTCCGTAGATGAAGTGTGGTTGGTTCATCCTATCGATTTAGAAGTTTTTAAGAATCATGAAAAGTTTGAACGTAGATTGTAATTGTCAAAATACAAACGAGATTTAAGATGAAATCAAGTGGCAAACTTGAAGAATTGTTTAGTTTCATATGTTATAATCAATATTTTAATTCATTTTAATTGTCCACTGTTGGTAGTCCTCAGTTGATTAGTCCACAGTTAGCTAGGAATAGTTAGCTAGGATTTTGTTAGCGTGGATTCTTAACAAAATTTCTCATAGTTAATTTGTTTGTCTCTAATTTTATTCCGTCAAATGTTTTCTTCATTATGCCACTTGTTGGATTCTGATCGGTCAAAATCCGAATATGAAATTTGAATGGAAATGGTTATTCTGCGGTGATCGGATACGTATATCGGTGGATGTAAGTAAGATAGTAAATGACTATTGAATCAGATTCGAAGAATGTACAGTGTAACTTATTAATGTGAAATCTAAATATTCCTCGGGTGTTACCTACCCGTTAAAATATTTTCACCATTAACAGTTTGTACGAAAAATTTTTTAATCACAATCTTTATGAAAATATATATACATATATATTTTCTTTAGATGTAATTATGGATTTAATGAGTCAATATGATATTAAACTTATTTAATTTTCGGTTTGAGCTAAGATAAATAATCTCTAAAACTTTTTAGAAATCACATATTCTTCGCAGAATATTTCTTCAATGAAGTTATGAATTAATACTTCATCGTTCATTGTTGTTGGTACTCCTTGGTATCCATGGTACGTATGACGTTGATGTTCGCGTGACAGATTGTGAAGTTGAGGTTTGCGATGCGGTTGTTTTTGGTGATGGTAATGGTACTGTTGGCGTTGGTGGTGGTACTGGTTATGCTGCTGGTGTTTGTAACCTTCGCACCATATTCTCTAAAGCCACTACCCGAGTGCGAAGCTCGTTGACTTCTTCTATTACACCAGGGTGATTTTCTGTTTGGACTAGCGGATAAATATAATCTAGAATTTGGTATAGTATATAATCGTGACGAGATACTCTGGAAATGAGAGAAAAGATGGTGTTTCGAACAGGTTCACCAGTAAGTGCTTCAGGTTCTTCACCAATAGGACAATGTGGCGGATAAAAAGGATCACCTTCTTCTTGTCTCCAATGATTGAGGAGGCTACGAACCCATCCCCAATTCATCCAGAATAGATGATGACTGATTGGTTGATCCATTCCGGTCACACTGCTTTCGGAGCTTGAGTTGGAATCTATTTCGGAATCCGAGTGACTTGAACTAATGACGAATTCCATTTCGTACGATTGAATAAAGAATTTTTAGATATGAAATGATTTTCTGGCTAACGGATGGTATTCTAATTACATAGAATATCCATATATATAGAACAAAAGGTTTCGTAGATTACGGAGGAATTTACGGGATACGCCAGGTAAGGTTTACAGTAACAGATACGCTAAGATATGAATTTTGTCTATACACTATTCATGCAATCAATGCAGCAAGACGTGTCTAGACTAAGAATGATAAGCAGATAATTTTCGACACAAAATGATAAGCAAAACTTTTTGACATGCAGACCAGGTCGAAGTCCAGACTCACTAATGCATCCTAACGACTACTAGTTAGACACACTAATGCAAGACCTGGTTCGCTACGACCACCGCTCTGATACCAACTGTAGAGCCCCGTCCTAATCCATCCGGACGAAGTCCATATCGATTATAAACGATTCACAACAGTTGATTACATCGTGAGGTACTTGACCTCTATATGATACATTTTACAAACATTGCATTCGTTTTGGAAAAGACAATCTTTCGTTACATCCAAAGTTGACGACATGCATACCATTTTATAATATATCTAACTATAATTGACTTAATAATAATCTTGATGAACTCAACGACTCGAATGCAACGTCTTTTGAAATATGTCATGAATGACTCCAAGTAATATCTTTAAAATGAGCAATTTCACAGCGGAAGATTTCTTTAGTACCTGAGAATAAACATGCTTTAAAGTGTCAACCAAAAGGTTGGTGGGTTCATTAGTTTAACATAAATAATCATTTCCATCATTTTAATAGACCACAAGATTTCATTTTCAGTTCTCACAAATATACGTCCCATGCATAGAGACAAAAATATCATTCATATGGATTGAACACCTGGTAACCGACATTAACAATATGCATATAAGAATATCCCCATCATTCCGGGATCCTCCTTCGGACATGATATAAATTTCGAAGTACTAAAGCATCCGTTACTTTGGATGGGGTTTGTTAGGCCCAATAGATCTATCTTTAGGATTCACGTCAATTAGTAGATCGGTTTACTAATTCTTAGGTTACCAAGCAAAAGGGGCATATTCGGCTTCGATCATTCAACCATATAATGTAGTTTCGATTACTTGTGTCTATTTCGTAAAACATTTATAAAAGCACATGTATTCTCAGTCCCAAAAATATATATTGCAAAAGCATTTAAAAAGGGAGTAATGAAACTCACCTAATGTATTTTGTAGTAAAAATACATAGAACGACATTGAACAAATATAGGGTTGGCCTCAGATTCACGAACCTATATCAAGTATGTATATTAACACATATAATAACAACTAACAAGTTTATATATTAATAATTTACATATCGTATTACTAAATAAGTTATATTTATCCTATATACTTTGAGTAGTTAATATTTATTTATATAATACATTTATTATTATAGTAAATACTTATTAGAGTAGTTTAATAATATAATATTTATCATTTATCCTAATCCTAATATATATAAGAATAGAATTTATTTTCAAGGTTTATATGTGATAAGAATATATATATATCTATATTAATTAATATATTTTATATATATAGCTTACTAAATGTCATTTTAATAACAACAATCTAGTAATATGTAATATTAATATATTTGTAATGTATTTGTAAAATAATATTTATTTGTAATAATAACAATAATAGTGATAATAATAATGATATTAATAATAATAATGATATTGATAAAAATAATAGTGATAATAAAAATGATACTTTTAAAATGATAATTTTTAATAGGAATGATAGTAATACTATTAATAATCTTTGTTATAATAATAATATCAATAATAATGATAATGAAAACAATACTTTTGATAATAATACTTAGTACCTAATAATAATAATAATAATCTTATTACTAATGATAATAATATTACTTAATGATAATCTAGGATTGTTAATAATATTAGTGATAACAATAATAATCATACTAATAATCATAATTGTAATTAAATTCATGATAAAAATAATAAAAATTATAATACTAATAATAATAATGATAATGTTAATAATTGTAGAGCACAACCTTTGAAGAAGCAAGCCTAACAAAAAAAAAGTGCCTCTACCAAGGCTCGAACCCGAGATCCCTCGTTCACTCATAAACACCCATAACCAACTGCGCTGCTTCTGTATTTCTGTTTTATTCTTAACTGGAATATATATATCCCGTATTATTTCTGTTATCCTATATCTTTTTCTTTACAAACTAATTCATCCAGAGTAAACCAATAATCATAATAATAGAAACCGAATTGGAAGACAATTAACGTAACAGGAACCGTTCATCATCATCATCGTTTAATCATGAATCATCATTCTTAACATAAGATCATCATAAACATTATCATCATATTAATGACACACGACATCATTATCATCTTCTATACCGATGTTCGTTTTCATTATCATCGATATCATTATCCATCGAATCATATCATTACTATCTCAGGCTCATCATCATCGTTTTATATCTTAACTTCTACCATTATCATTAACGCCACCCGTCCCCTAGCTGCAACCTAATTGGGTCTCGGCCCAGCAGTAAAACCGATTAATAGGCCCAACATATCCATTTAATTCCTAACGGCCCAAGTTGCTAAGATAAATGGAAATTCATTTTTTTCTTTTCTTGGATCCCTTCTCATCTGGAACGAAACAACTAATGAGCTGGAGGTGGGATCCATTAATTCATAAGCTTTCTTCAATTATAAATTTTTGGCACGTTCTAAAAGTTATTTCCATTGTCTGCCAACTACTTGATCCTTATGCTTTAACTAATACCCTGTAATATTATATATCTAAGCTCCAACTTTAATTTTTGTGATCCCTCATTAAATTTATATTGGTTATCATTATCAACTTTCCTTGTTACATACATGAAGAGCAGGAAAAGTTTTCTAACAGCACAATGGATGGAGGTTCGGTTACAATTAGAAATAACAGAAAAGAAAGAGTAGTTCCAAAGTGGTTTAATGGTCGTGGTTTTCATGGTGGTGGTTGATGTGTGTGTGTGTGATTGAGCTAGCTGCCAGCAATAATATATCATGATGGTTTTTGGAGTCAAAAGATATCGAGCATCAGGTTTTTGTGATACTGAAACGGGCTATAGAAATAACAGTTTGTAATATGTTAACTTTATGGCGAGGTTTAAAAGTTATTCTAAGTGGTGATTCACAATTGATTATGGTGGTGGGATTTGGCGGTTCATGTTGAGGTGTAAGAGAGAAAAAGATAGTGAGAGAGGATGGAAGAAAGTGATAACCATCGATGGTTGTGATGGCGGTTTCAGTTGATAGTAAAATGTAGGGAAGATGGTTGATTGTTTGCAATGTAAATATGATTTATGTATATATATTTGAAGAGAACGAGATGGTTGATTGATTCATAGTATTTGAAGGATGTCGACAGCATATTCTTCAATCAGTAAGAAGACAGAAGTACAAGAAAAGAAAATGAAAAGTAGATAGCGATTCAAAACTGAATTTGGATTACTCTTCTGTTTTTATGTTGTGATTGGTACTTGATAGATTTAAAAGATCAATCACACACAGTAGAGGAGATATAAGAAAATGATTACGTTCTATTCTGTATTCGTAACTGTATATATATATGTATTTATACATCTATATTCATGTATACGTATGTATGGATATCTGTTCTTATATATATTTGTAATCTGTATGTATATAGGTATATTTATATAACCGTATATATATATATATATATATATATATATGATTCAGTAATTATATATTATAATTAGTTCTTTTATATAATTGTATTAATATTACACTTAATATTATAAATGATAGTAAAAGCAACAATGTAATAATAAAATTAGTAATAGAGATAGAACTAATAATAATAATACATAATAATAATAATATTAATAATCATATTATTAATGTTAATAATAATAAAATCTATTATTTTCTAATGATAACAATAATAATAATAATAATAATTTATAACAATAATATTGATTTTTAATGATAATAATAATATCTATTCATAGTACTAATATTAATCATGTTACATGTTTCAATTTTATATAAGAATATTAATAATACAAGTATTAATATTAATGAAAGTAATAATAATAATAATATTGATATAACAATTTATACATATCAAATCTCATATTTATATTTATTTACATATTTACCTATACACACTTGTTCGTGAATTGTCGGGCATAGTCAAATGGTAATTGATTACATGAATGTAGATTTTAAAACTTTCGAGACTCGACATTACAGATTTTTGCTTATCGTGTCGGAAACATATAAAGATTAAAGTTTAAATTTGATCGGAAATTTCCGGGTCATCACAGTACCTACCCGTTAAAGAAATTTCGTCCCGAAATTTAAATGTGGTCGTCATGGCTAACAATAAAAATGTTTTCGTGACGAATATGAGTTGATAAATAGAGTTTTATCATCATTGCGTATTATAGATAAAATAATTCGATTATTCAAAGAGCACGAATGAAGCTATCACAAAAGAGTGATATGAATAAATAAAGTTTCGTCTTAACTTTTGACATTGTTCTGGTTGAATTCCGGAATTCAAGGGATTAAAGAAAATCTTTGTAATCTATATAAGATTGGATTCTTCGGTGATTAAGGAAATTAGGATCCTCTTTAGTTGAATGCGATAATCTATTTTGATTGCTCTGTCGGATATTTTAATATAAATCCACCCCCGTCGTTTCCTTACAACTCACACCTTCTATTCTGTCTCCTTTAATTCGTACTTTGAATTATTTGTCAATATGCCCTATCCAATTCTGGTTCTCGATATACTCCTAACCTTCATATCTGTCATTCTTCTTTTCCATCTACCACCAGAAGAATCTATTCACTTCTACTATACTATGGGTTTTATAGTGTTCTTAGTTCTCCCGTGTCTTTATATTGTTATATGCATCGATATATACGGTTTGTAATTTCGGTGTTGTCATTGGGCTTTATATTTTCCCTTATATCTCGGAGCTCTTTGCCTTTTTATTCTCTTCTCGACTCTAAGTCAAGCGAATAATGGTCCATAATTTGTAGATATATGATATTCGGAATGAACATAGTTAATGTTCTAAGAAGGAAATCGTAATGGCACGATCTTGATTTGTCAAATTACCAGAATCTTCAAAAAGATATAACTATCAAGAAGATATGTTCTTATTATGGTTGGAGATTGGGTAGAATGTAAGAGTCGTGTAAATGGCACATGATGATGGTATGTTCTGTGAATCATCACGTTCCATTAGGAGATCTCATGTAACGTTCTTTGTATAATGTAATAATACATTTACAAGAGTTATCTAAACAAAGTATTGAGTTTTGCTCACTCATTTTTAAATATTCATCAAACATATCGGCGGTAGTTCCATACGCCAATTGGCGTAGAGCCGAAGTCATTTTTTGCAATATTGTAAAAGTCGGCCGACCGATAGGATCAAAACGTTCCCTAAAAAATCTAAAATGCTCGGGAGTATCATGAGAATCGAAATTAGAAATACCTTGTGATATTCGGAGAAATAGTTCAATCCGCATACGAAAACGCCTTTTAAATTTATATGACGGAAACACGGGTGTGTCACTAAAATAATCCTTCCATAAATTTTCTCCTGCTTCTTCACGATTTCTTGGAATATAAATTCGTGATCTTGGAACACGCTCGGATTCGACTTCGTCATTATCATCTTCTAAATGTTGAATTAGTGCAATAATACGCTCGTCTTCCGAATCGGAATCTTAACTAAGTAAATACGATGCCATGAAAGAAAAACAATTGATAGTTATGAAAGAAAATTGTATGATATAATTGATAGAATTGAAAGAAAAATAAAGAGAAATGGTGTGTTAAAAGTGTAGAATGTATGAGTTTATATAGATAAATATATATAGAATTTAAAAAAAAAAAAATTCAAAAATAGTCGTTTGCCAACGGCTTTATTTTTCAGCCAATCCCCATCTGACACGTATCCCTGACGCTTCCTCTCTCTTCCGTGAAAAACTTGACTAACGCCCCGTACGCGTCATCGGTAACGCCCCACTAGGGGCGTCAGGGGGCGTCACCCAATGCCAGCAGGTCTAACGGGACCCCTCTGACGTCGCGTTAAAATTGGTCTTAATGACTTATATTCCTTCAATCCAATATTCAATGACTATTTTATTTGTTTCTTCCAATATTGATATTGTTTATATTATTCTAAATTAATATTCAATGTCATTATAAAAAAATAATAATAAGATAAAATTCATTCATACTCTTAATTTTCGGACATAAAATAAAAAAAAATATGCAAAAAATAAGAAGTAAAACTATAAAGTAAGAAAATACGTATAAGTAAAAAATAAGGCGCATTGCTTGAAAGTAAAAGAAATATACAGCAGTGGCGATTTCAGGATCATAAGTCAATGGAGTCCCGAATTTTTTTTTAGTACTAATTATATTAGAATGATATTTTAGTGATAGTTACCTTCAAAAAAAATTTAATTCGAAAAATATATGAGATTCGAGTAGTATAATTTAGTGATGTCCTATACAATTTAAAATAAAAACTATATATTTGAAAAATATATGGGGTCATACCTTTAAATTTAGTGGTGTCCTATACAATTCTCAGTGTATTTACTAAAAAAATTTTAAGCTAATGGTGTTCCATGACCCCACGGGTTCCCACTTACATTCGCCACTAATATACAGTGTAATTCTTAAATAGTGTGTTTTCTTCATGTAAACTAATAATATGGACGGAAGGAGTACTACTTAGAATTAAACATTGTGTCACATCGGTCTAACCTTAACATCTCCTTTCAATCACCAATTACATTTCACTATGATCCATAACCTACTACCTTACCATCAAATAAACTTACATATATTAATTAATTAATACAATGTATTACTCTTAATAAATATTGTAAAAAAATATCAACGTTTGTGATTAAAAATGTCTCAAATTGATCTGAGCATCACGGTGAAAGATTAAAGCTGCCTTTGGCTTTCGCTAGAATTGGCGTCAAAGATTGGATGGTTTGGACTTTGTAGATTGCGTATCGATAAGAACTAGTCCGGACCGGCCCGCGCGTCGCGGCGGGGGCTTTCGGCCTACGTATTCATATTTAACGTAGCATTGTGTATTTACATAGGGGAACACGGCCCATGTGTTAAGCGCCGTTTTAGATGTCGTTGTGTTAAGCGGTTTTTAAAAAGTATCCGTTTCTAACGTAATTAGTTTTATTTTGTTCAATAATTTTTTTCGAGTGTAACGGTGATGTCGGAAAAATTTAACTCGCGGCGAACAGAAAGATGCGTCCTGTCTGTCGTTATGTTTAGCGTTTTTTAAAAAGTGTCTGTTTCGAACGTGGTTAATTTCGTTTTGTTCATAAAATTATTTCGAGTCTGACGCTGCCGTCGGAAAAATTTAACTCGTGGCGAGAAGGAAGATACGGATTGTCGTTGTGTTTAGCGTTTTTTGAGAAGTGTCCGTTTCGCGTATAGTTAGTCCCGTTGGGTTCGCAAGACATTTTCGAGTTGAACGGTGGTCTCGGAAAAATTTAACTCGCACCGAGCGAGAAGATAGGGCCCCGTTATAAATTCGGGTGGCATTAGTTTCTTTTATTTTAATAAAGTTATATATTTACACGTTTTACCCCTAAAAAAATGTAAACATGAGGGGCCGTTGTGTAAATATAGCCGAAGTTGATGGACCGTTTGTAATGTGAACGTAAACTCAAAACGACAATCCGATATAACTGAAACGACGGAAATCTCTATGGCTTTGAGTATATTGATAATGCTAAAAACGAACATATATTTCATAGCATTATTCCTCAAGAAAGACAAGCTTTTAGTTGCAATTGTTCTATTTACAAGTGATATTCGTTTAAATAATAAAAGGTGAAGACAAAAGACAGATTCGACGAATTGAAGACGCAAACGACCAAAAAGCTCAAAAGTACAAAAGACAATCAAAAAGGTTCCAATTATTGATAAGAAACGTCTCGAAATTACAAGAGTACAAGATTCAAAACGCAAAGTACAAGATATTAAATTGTACGCAAGGACGTTCGAAAATCCGGAACCGGGACCAGAGTCAACTCTTAACGCTCGACGCAACGGACTAAAAATTACAAGTTAACTATGTATATAAATATAATATAATATATAATTAATTATATTAATTATATATATATTATATTTATAAATAAAAACCGTCGGCAGAGAAAGACTCCAAGGGACTGAGCTGTAATTTCATTCTCCGCGACTCGCGGAGTTTGAAGGCCAAAATGGCCGCGAGTCGCGGAGCCCCCAGTTTTGAAACTCCCTATAAAGCAAACCGAAATCTGATCATTTTCATCATTTTTTTTTCTCCTCATTCATACGATATATTTATATTTATAATTTATATTTTAATTTTAATTTTAATTATAATTCTAATAATAAGGGTATGTTAGCGAATATTGTAAGGGTGTAAGTCGAAATTCTGTCCGTGTAACGCTACGCTATTTTTAATCATTGTAAGTTATGTTCAACCTTTTTATATTAATGTCTCGTAGCTAAGTTATTATTATGCTTATTTAAAACGAAGTAATCATGATGTTGGGCTAATTACTAAAATTGGGTAATTGGGCTTTGTACCATAATTGGGGTTTGGACAAAAGAACGACACTTGTGGAAATTAGACTATGAGCTATTAATGGGCTTTATATTTGTTTAACTAAATGATAGTTTGTTAATGTTAATATAAAGATTTACAATTAGGCGTCCCTATAAATTACCATATACACTCAATCGGACACGATGGGCGGGGTATTTATATGTACGAATAATCGTTCATTTAACCGGACACGGGAATGGATTAATAGCCACTAGAATAATTAAAACAGGGGTGAAATTATGTACAAAGGACACTTAGTATAATTGATAACAAAATATTAAAACCTTGGGTTACACTCAGTCGACATCCTGGTGTAATTATTAAACAAAGTATTAAAATCTTGTTACAGTTTAAGTCCCCAATTAGTTGGAATATTTAACTTCGGGTATAAGGATAATTTGACGAGGACACTCGCACTTTATATTTATGACTGATGGACTGTTATGGACAAAAACCAGACGGACATATTAAATAATCCAGGACAAAGGACAATTAACCCATGGGCATAAAACTAAAATCAATACGTCAACCATCATGATTACGAAAGTTTAAATAAGCATAATTCTTTTATTTCATATTTAATTTCCTTTATTTTATATTTAATTGCACTTCTAATTATCGCACTTTTATTTATTGTTATTTAATCGCATTTTTAATTATCGTACTTTTTAATTATCGCAATTTTATTTTATCGCACTTTTATTGCAATTTCATTATCGTTATTTATTTTACGCTTTAAATTAAGTCTTTTATTTATTTAATATTTTACATTTGGTTTTAACTGCGACTAAAGTTTTAAAATCGACAAACCGGTCATTAAACGGTAAAACCCCCCCTTTATAATAATAATATTACTTATATATATATATTTGTATTTTTATAAAAGTAAACTAATATAGCGTTGAGCTTTGCTTAAAAAAGATTCCCTGTGGAACGAACCGGACTTACTAAAGACTACACTACTGTACGATTAGGTACACTGCCTATAAGTGTTGTAGCAAGCTTTAAGTAGATCCATTCTATAAATAAATAAATATCTTGTGTAAAATTGTAGCATATTTAATAGTTTTTCCTAGTAAAATATAAACTATTTCGTATCCCTTAGCTTTGACATCAAGTATTTTTGGCGCCGCTGCCGGGGATCTCTCTTAAAAGCCGGAAGCGCAACACTAATAATAATAATAATAAAAAAAAATTTTAGTTAACTTTTATTAAAATTCGTTTTTGTAAAAATACGTTTTAATTATTCGAAAATATAAAAAGAAAAACAAAAATTTATGTATTTTTAGGAGTTTAATAAATATAAGTTTTATTTTGTAAAAATATGAGTTTTGTTTAATTTATTTTATAAATATATTTTATAAATATAAAAAAAAAACCGAAAAAAAAGAAAAAAATACATATATATAAATCTATTTTTTTTATTGTTATAAAGTATTTTATTTTTATCTTAATTATTAAAGATAAGTTTTATTTAGATTACATAAATATTTTAATAAGATAATATAAACAGAAAATATAAAAACAGAAGAAAAAAAAACGCGTAAATTTTAAACTGTTTCAGATCTGAATTTCTGAACCCCGCGACTCGCGGGGTTTGCTGCATTAATTACCGCGACTCGCGGAGATTTTCTGACAGGCGACAAAACCCTAATTCAGCATTTATTACAGATTATTAATTATTATTATTATTATTAACCCTAATTATTATTATTATTATAATTAAGTTTATTTTTAATTTAAGTTTTATTTAATTTATATTTTAGTTAAAATAGTTTAATTAAATTGTAAAATTAGTAGTTTTATTAAATAAATAATATAAAAATAATATTTGTAATTTTTACAACTTTTTGTATATTTTTATATTTTGTCCCTTTTTAATCTCTTTAGCGTAACTTTTGTATTTTTAGCTCATATTTAGTTTTAAACTTAGTTTTTGCCATAGTCATTTTTACTCCTAGATTTTTAAGCTTTGCCGTAGAATTCCTTAAGTGCTTTTTCTTTAGACTAAGATTTAGGTGCTTTAGAATTTTGCGACGCCTTTTTAAGTTTTAGTTTCTTTTTAAGTTATTTCCATTTGGGATTTAGTTTTTTCTGTAAGCTTTAATATTTTTAGACACCTTTTACTATGTATCAATTATCATTCCAATTAGTAATCTCAATTTGCGATTATAATTTTAAGTTAGTTGTAGTAATAAGGTTAGGTTAGTCAAGTATTTTTAAGTTTTATAAGTTTCTTTTATTTTTTCGTCACCTTTTATTTTTCAACCATTTTTCTTTTTCGACCTTTTTCGACGAACTCTTTTTCTTTCTTATTTCTCGCTATTCTAGTTTTAGGACATAGATTTTTATTCTACTTCTTATCTAAATTTCTTAAAATTACGAAAATTTATTTTAAGTGGTTAAATTAATAGACATCAAAATTTTCTGGTTCGTAGTAATAGTTGGATTTGTACGTGGACCGGGTTATTGGAGCCAAACAGTCCTCAATTATATTGAGACCAAACGAATCCTGCCCCTCTGCTGCATCTTTTGGCTATTCGAAACGTGGGCAAAATCAGAAAAGTCTATTGATTGGATAACTTATTATAATTTTTCTTTCCTTTTAAAAACTAATAGGATATTCAGTGAATGCACCGAGCAAGACGTTCACCACCTTTTGTACGTTCACCACCTGTAACTAGATCAAGACATTTAGCAAATATAACCGCCGTTGATTTTTCTTTAGAATCGTCATCCAGTCAACCAAGTACTTCAGTTCAAATTTCCGATAATCCATTTTTTGAACCCAACCTCACAATTGAGAATCCGGAGAATATTCAGGAACGGTTCGTAGATCCTGAACCACTAAACTTTCCTCCGGAGCCACCAATCATTCAAACAGAGATTGTTGAGGAACGAACCATTAAATCAGAATCATCTAGTGATACCGATTCAACAAATTCAATTATGGAGAATCTGGAACCTTTAAGTATGGAAGACCGAATGAGAGCTAAACGCACTGGCCAAGGTCACGCAATTACTCATCCAGACATTAATGCGCCAGATTATGAAATCAAAGGACAAATTCTACACATGGTGACTAATCAATGCCAATTTAGTGGTGCGCCGAAGGAAGATCCAAATGAACATCTACGTACCTTTAATAGGATCTGCACACTATTTAAAATCCGAGAAGTGGAGGATGAACAGATATATCTCATGTTATTTCCTTGGACTTTAAAGGGAGAAGCCAAAGATTGGTTGGAATCGTTACCTGAAGGGGCGATTGATACATGGGATGTTTTAGTTGACAAATTTCTTAAACAATTCTTTCCTGCATCTAAATCCGTAAGACTTCAAGCAGAAATTGTTACGTTCACACAGAAACCGAATGAAACTCTATATGAGGCATGGACAAGATATGGAAAGTTGTTAAGAGGATGTCCGCAACATGGTTTAGACACCTGTCAAATAGTACAAATATTCTACCAAGGATGCGACATCACTACAAGAAAAGACATAGATATAGCAGCTGGTGGTTCTATTATGAAGAAAACCGAAACTGATGCTTACAAAATTATTGATAACACTGCTTCCCACTCACATGAGTGGCACCAAGAAAAAGATATCATTAGATCATCTAAAGCAGCTAGAGCCGATTCTAGCCATGACTTAGATTCCATTTCCGCAAAGATAGATGCTGTGGAAAGACGAATGGAAAAGATGACTAAGGATATTCACTCAATACGAATTAGTTGTGAGCAGTGTGGAGGACCACATTTGACAAAAGATTGTCTCAGTATAGAATTAACAATGGAACAAAGAGAGAATATTTCATACATAAACCAAAGGCCTGGAAATAATTATCAGAATAATTATCAACCGCCAAGACCGATTTACAATCAAAACCAGAATTATAACCGAAATAATCCATACAACAACCAACAAGGTCCTAGCAATCAACAAGTATCCAATAATACTTACAATCAGCAAAGACCGAATTTTCAAAACAAACCACCACAACAAACCGATGATAAAAAGCCAAATTTAGAAGATATGATGACGAAGCTAGTTGAAACTCAAACACAGTTTTTCACATCTCAGAAACAAACCAATGAACAAAATGCTCAAGCATTTAGAAATCAAAAAGCTTCTATTCAAAATCTGGAACAAGAAGTAAGTAACCTAGCAAGATTAATAGGTGAAAGAAAACCGGGAAGTCTACCTAGTGATACAAACGCTAACCCCCGAAATGAAACAGCTAAAGCCATTACCACAAGAAGTGGTACAACACTTAAACCACATGAAATACCTGTAACTTCTGATGAAGCTACTCCTACTCCACAAGAACCACAACCTGATCAAGATAAGGAAAAAGAACCGGTAGTTGAAAAGATTAATGAAGATAACACAGCTAAGGCTAAACCTTATGTTAAACCATATCAACCACCACTTCCTTATCCAAGTAAAATGAAGAAAGAAAAACTTGAAGCCGAGCAATCCAAATTCTTGGATATGTTTAAACAGATAAATGTAAATCTTCCTTTCATTGATGTGATTTCAGGAATGCCTAGATATGCTAAATTCTTGAAAGATCTAATCTCAAATAGAAAGAAAATGGAAGAACTCTCGGCTGTTACTATGAATGCTAATTGTTCAGCAGTGCTATTGAATAAGATACCAGAAAAACTATCTGATCCAGGAAGTTTCACAATTCCATGTTTTCTGGGTAGTCTTAGTTCAATAGAAGCATTGGCAGACTTAGGTGCTAGTATAAATCTAATGCCGTATTCACTATACACTAAACTAGACCTTGGAGAATTGAAACCAACAAGAATAAGCATACAACTAGCTGATAGATCAATAAAATATCCTAGAGGGATAATGGAGAACATGCTAGTTAAAGTTGGTACTTTAGTATTTCCAGTAGATTTTGTTGTTTTGGACATGGAAGAAGATTCTCAAGTTCCTCTCATATTAGGAAGACCATTTTTAAACACGGCTAAAGCAATGATAGACGTGTTCGGTAAGAAACTGACCTTAAGTATAGAGGATGAGAGTGTTACCTTTTCAGTTGATAGAGCAATGCAACAACCACAATCTGCAGATGATACATGTTATTATATTCAAACTATAAATGCACATGCAGAATTATTAGAAGAATTTCCAGAATTACAAGGAACAGGAGAATGTTCTTTAGGAGAAGGTAATGAACCAATTGATGAAGCTGAAATGTTAGCTACACTTATAGCTAATGGATATGAACCAACAACAGAAGAAATTCAAATGCTAAAAGAAGAAGACAGATATCGATACAAATCATCGATAGAAGAACCTCCGAAATTAGAGTTAAAGCCACTTCCAAACCATTTGGAATACGCTTATTTACATGGTGAATCTGAATTACCTGTAATAATATCGTCTTCTCTTACTGAAAATGAGAAATCACAACTCATTTCTGTGTTGAAAGCTCATAAACCAGCCATTGCATGGAAGATTCATGATATTAAAGGAATAAGTCCTTCGTATTGCACACATAAAATCCTTATGGAAGAAGGTCATAAAACGTATGTGCAACGCCAACGAAGACTAAATCCTAATATGCAAGATGTAGTTAAGAAAGAGATTATTAAACTGCTAGATGCAGGTTTAATTTATCCAATCTCTAATAGTCCATGGGTAAGCCCAGTTCAATGCGTGCCTAAGAAGGGTGGCATGACTGTCATTACAAATGAGAAAAATGAGCTTATTCCTACTAGAACTGTAACAGGATGGCGTGTATGTATTGATTATAGAAAATTAAATGACGCCACCAGAAAAGATCACTTTCCCTTACCTTTCATAGATCAAATGTTGGAAAGATTAGCCGGAAATAGTTACTATTGTTTTCTAGATGGATTTTCCGAATATTTTCAAATTCCAATAGCACCCGAAGATCAAGAGAAAACCACATTCACGTGCCCTTATGGTACTTTTGCTTACAAACGCATGCCATTTGGACTTTGCAACGCCCCTGCAACCTTTCAAAGGTGTATGATGGCGATTTTTCACGACATGATAGAAGAATGCATGGAAGTATTCATGGATGACTTTTCAGTCTTCGGTGATACATTTGAATCATGTCTAGTTAATCTGGAACGAATGCTTCTTAGATGCGAACAATCAAATCTAGTACTTAATTGGGAGAAATGCCATTTCATGGTTAAAGAAGGCATCGTTCTTGGACATAAAATTTCAAAAGAAGGAATTGAAGTGGATAGAGCTAAAGTAGATGTAATTGCTAAACTTCCACATCCCACCAATGTTAGAGGAGTTAGGAGTTTTCTAGGGCATGCCGGTTTTTACCGACGTTTCATAAAAGATTTTTCTAAAATTGCCACTCCTATGAATAAACTCCTAGAAAAGGATGCGCCATTCATCTTTTCAGATGAGTGTATCAAATCTTTTAATATTCTTAAAGAGAAACTCACTAATGCGCCGATCATGATAACACCAAATTGGAATCTACCATTTGAACTAATGTGCGATGCAAGTGATTTTGCAATGGGAGCCGTTTTAGGACAAAGGATTGAAAAACGATTTCAACCTATATATTATGCTAGTAAGACATTACAAGGAGCACAAACGAACTATACAACTACTGAAAAAGAACTCCTTGCTATTGTCTTTGTTTTTGACAAATTTCGATCATATCTCGTTCTAGCAAAAACGGTGGTCTATACCGACCATTCAGCTCTTAGATACTTATTTTCAAAACAAGATGCTAAATCAAGATTAATCCGTTGGATCTTACTCTTACAAGAGTTTGATATTGAAATCCGAGATAAAAGAGGAGCAGAAAATCTCGCCGCTGATCATCTTTCTCGTCTTGAAAATCCCGAATTAGAAGTTCTAAATGAATCGACCATACAAGACAACTTTCCTGATGAATATCTATTGAAGATAGATTATAAAGAAATCCCATGGTTTGCAGACTATGCAAACTACTTAGTTTGTGGATTCCTTGAAAAAGGATTATCATACCAAAGACGAAAGAAATTCTTCAGTGATATAAAACACTATTTTTGGGAAGATCCACATCTGTTTAAAAGTTGTCCCGATGGAATAATACGCCGATGTGTATTTGGAGATGAAGCTAGTAAAATATTAAACCATTGTCACACAGGACCAACAGGAGGGCATTATGGGCCTCAACTAACAGCAAGAAAAGTTTATAATGCTGGATTCTATTGGCCTACAATTTACAAAGATGCACACATTCTTTGCAAATCCTGTGATGCATGTCAAAGGGCCGGAAAAATAAGTCAACGTGATGAAATGCCACAAAATGTCATCCAAGTATGTGAAGTATTTGACATTTGGGGTATTGACTTTATGGGTCCATTTCCAAAATCTCATAATAATCTATATATACTCGTAGCCATTGATTATGTATCTAAATGGGCGGAAGCACAAGCTCTCTCAACTAACGATGCACGAGTTGTAGTCAACTTTTTAAAACATCTTTTTGCAAGGTTTGGAACACCGAAAGCTTTAATAAGTGATCAGGGTACTCATTTCTGTAATAATCAACTTGAGAAAGTTCTTAAAAGATATGGAGTAACTCATAAAATCTCCACCGCATATCATCCACAAACAAGTGGACAAGTTGAAAATACCAACCGAGCTTTAAAACGTATTCTAGAGAAAACCGTAGGATCAAATCCGAAGGAATGGTCCATTAAATTGGAGGATGCACTCTGGGCTTTTAGAACAGCCTACAAAACTCCAATTGGAACCACACCTTTTAGACTTGTTTATGGAAAAGCATGTCATCTTCCAGTAGAAATTGAACACAAAGCATTTTGGGCTTTGAAGACATGTAATCTTGGTTTACATGAAGCCGGACGTCTACGATTAAGTCAACTAAACGAATTAGAAGAATTAAGACATGAAGCATACGAAAATTCGTTAATCTATAAAGAAAGAACGAAGAAATGGCATGATAAAAGAATCAGAAGTTCAAAAGAATTTAAAGAAGGAGACAGAGTTCTTCTTTTCAATTCACGATTCAAGCTATTTCCTGGAAAATTGAAATCAAGATGGTCTGGACCATTCATAGTCAAAAGAGTTTTCCCATACGGAACGATAGAATTAATAAATTCAAAAGGGATTGAATTTAAAGTTAATGGTCACAGAGTTAAACATTAGATACATGGTCCGATGGAAGTCGACAACGAAGTTAATCACAATTTCGACACCACAGCTAACTAAGTGTGGGGAGAATCAAGTCTTTAAATGATAATATGTATTTCTGTTAGAGTTAGATTGTCTGTTTTCGTGTAGTTCTCGAAAATGGAACCCGAATGGTCTTTCCCTAGCAGACCCTAAAGAACTAGTCTTCTCCCCCCATTCTGAATTTTTATTTTTTTTAGGTTTTTACGAAATGAAGACTGCCTGTGAACTAAACCATGGTCTAATGCTACACGCTTTGATCACTAAACGTAATAATGACATACTACCGAGTGAAATAGTATCAGTAATCAGAGAAAGAATGGACGGAGTTAGAAAAGAATCCAGATGCGAAGATAATAAGTTACAATTTGGTAAAGGAAAATCAAAATCCGCAGCGAAAAGAAGAGCACGACACCTAGAACGATGTCACAAATGCAGAAAATGGTCACATGGAGGTAAATGTTCAAATAATCAAACCTATTCAAATACCGAATTTGTTACTTTATGCAGAGACGGACCGTTCATATGTTTAGAAGAAAAGACACTGAATGCTCGAGGTTACGCCTATGTAGCCATGGAAAACCAATTAAACCGACTATCTTATGAATGGGATAGATCATATAACTAAGAAATCTATTTCACAGGTATGTCTGTACAGTTTTTATTTTTATTTTTTATTTTTAACCTTTTGATAATAAACGCTAATTTGTTCGCTAAAAAGTATTAAATTGGTATTGAATAAAATTAGGTTTGGCAACCGAAATTATTGATACCATTCAAAAATTTATTACATCACTGCGAAATTTAACGTTTATTCTTAAGGTATAAATATCTTTAATCAATCAACACAAAATATTTCAAAAATTCGTCATGAGTTAAATTAGGTCTTGGAACCGAAATTACTTTACCGAAAAGAGGGGCGCATATTTTTGATAATATTTGAATGATTAAAGTGAGATAAAAAGACAAAAAGAATTTTAATTTTATTTTTACCATGTTTTTAAAATTAATATTTAAATCTTAAATTAATATTGTAAACTTTGTAAAATCAATATTTTTAAAATTGTAAATATTTGAAAAAATTAATATAAGTTTGGTGTGAATTTATAATATGAATTTTTAAATTAAGTTTGATGTGAACTTTTAATTTTTAAAATATGAATTTTTAATTTTATGCATTTCAAATTTTAAGTTTGGTGTGAATTTTTAATATTAATTTTGAATTTTATATTTAAGTTGTGTGAATTTAAAAACAAAAATTTACTTTATCTCATTAAGTTAAAAATATGATTTTTAAAATTCGTCGTAAGTTGAAGACTAGGTCTTTGAACCGAAATTGCTTTACCCGAGAGAGGGACGAGAACTTTTATTATCATTATTTTTAATCTCATTGAATTAAAGTATGCCAAAAACATTAAAAAAAAAAAAACCCAAAAAATCTTAGCTTTTAAAACAATCGCTACAAAAAGACAAATTTTAAAATTTTGTCGAAGGACGGACTAGGACATCGATCCGAAACGACCTCGTCCTAAATAACAAGGGAAACAAAATTTTAAAAATTAAGTACTTAATTGTTTTAATAAGTTAATGATTATAAAAAAAAAAAATATATATATATATATCAAACTCCGCGACTCGCGGAGTTTGAAGGGTTATTCACCGCGAGTCGCGGGAGGACCGGAAATCAGAAAAAAAATAAAGAGCTGCAAACTGATCAGTCCACACCCCCAACTCAAAAACACTGCGAAAAACACTCCGAAAATACACCCAAAAACACCCCCAAAATCACAATTTTTAACCGTTAATCACCAAATCTTTTACTAAAATCATATTTAGAAGGATGCTATCTAGGAATTACTCAAGAAAAACGGTAAATTTCTACACCTAAACACCATTTAATCCGAAATTTGGTGTTCTTGAGCAATTTTTTCCCCAATTTGATTTTGATGCTTTTTAGTGTAATTATGATTAAATTGTTTATGTATTATGCTTGTATAACCTAGATTGATGCTGTTTAACATGATTAGAAGCCTTAAACTTCAATTTTTGAGTAATCTAGGGTTTGTGTTCTTGAGCAAATTTGGGGCTTTTTGATATAAACAGGTTATGGCCGATTTTTGTCATGAATTGTTGCTAAATTGAGTAGTGTAACATGTCTAGGTAGTTAAATGATCCAAACTTTGAGCCTAAACATGATTTTGAGAATTAAAGTGGACTTTTTCAAGTCTAAAATTCATGAACTTGATTTTTGAAAGATAATGCCATTTGAGACTTGTTTAATTGCTAGTAATGATTATTTTGACATGTTATTTGAGTTGAATGATTATGAACTAGGCGAACATTTTCGTATATGCTTATTTGAAAAAGTGTAGATTTGATGAAAATATGAAAATGAGCTTAAGTTTGATATAAATTGATAATGTCATTGTAATTATTTTGATTGATGATTTTGCTGACACTAATGCATATTTGGATGCACAAAATTTGTGTTTGATGTGTTTTGCAGACTGAAAGGGGTGAATCTTCATCCCAAGCCCACAATGCTCCTGCTGAGAATGCGGAACAACAGGAGGTGGATAACTACTACAAGCAGGATATACCTCATCCAGTCATGACCTTTTCTGATATGCACTTCGAAGAGTTGCACCCGAACCTGAGATTTGACAGACTTTGGATAGATTATCTAAAATATCAAAGGGGTTTGCATACTCTTCATTCTAAGGTTGTTGAGGTACCGAGGGTCATAGAATGGGGACCCTTAGAAGATGTAGAATTGGCCGGGCCAATTAGGGAATTACTTGTACAGAGGTATGATAATTCTACTTTTAATGACTGGGTACGTTTATTCACCATGCGTAGACCTGTATATAAAGTATGGTGTGAAGAATTGTTGTGTAGTATAGAGTTGAATGATCGGGTAGCTAGTTTAACCGATCGTTTTTTATTAGATTTTTGTTAGGCGGTTCGATGCGCCACATGTCTTTACTAGACATGGCTCAGGCTTTACGTATATATACGCCTGAGGAGTTAGCATCTGCCGATTGTAGAGGGTTGATACTAAACGGTAGAAAGATAGATGAAAATTTTGATACACACGGTGTGTGGAGTCAAATGACAAGCCATCACCGTTTCAAAGGGGGAAATTACTCTTATTTGGATATAGATAGAGCCGAATTAAGAGTGATACATAGGTTTTTAGCTAATTCGATTACACAAAGAGGTAAGAACAAGGAAAAAGTAAATGAACAAGATTTGTTTTACCATATGTGTATTCGAGACCCACAAAGCGCTGTAAGTATACCATATTGTGTGGGTTATTATTTATCAGCTATGGTTCGGGGGATGCGACCGCATAGCATAATAGGAGGTGGTATTTTTATTACTTTGATTGGTGAATATCTCGGTGTGGATATAAGTCGGGGGGGGGGGGGATTATTAGTAGAAGAACCAGAACCCCGCGATACTATAGGTTTAAATGTATACCATGGTGCGAAAGTTTTGAAGAGGCGAAATAACGCCGCAGTACGATACCATGGTAGACATCCACAGGTGGAGAGAAACCAACAGCAAGGTAATGTAGGAGGGGGGAATGAGATGCAAGAAATGCAAAGGTTTATAGCTTCTCAGGAATACGAAAATGCTAGACAGAGAGCATTTGAAGATTGGCAAGTTCATCAGAACCAAATCATAGCTCATTGCCAACATATAGGTAGAAACTATATTCCTACACCGAAACCCATCTTCCCTCCTTGGTCTATAGAGATGCAGCCACCATATCCTACGTATAACCCTGCCGAAGCATTCTATAGCACCTATGGTTATTCCTGGAACCCCTATTGGTACCAGTATCATCCCTAGTATACTTAGTTTTTTTTTTTTTTTTTTGTAATTTGTAATTATTGATACGTTTAATGCTTTTGTTAATATTGTAATCATTTTTATAATTGTCTAACTTTTATTCTTAGATTTTAATAATTTTTGAATGTGGGGTAATATACCAAACTTCAAAAATATGTATATATGTTTGCAGTTTATCTTATGTACACAACAGGGTAAAACAACGCATTTTCAAAGACTGGCATTAAGTTCAGCAAAAGCAACTAATTTTGACGACAAGATGCAAAATATATGTGAAATAACAACAAGACGGAATGAACAAATGATGTGCACCATTTATCATTCAGCAAACAAACGCCAATATATTTGGAAACTTTGGTAAAAATTTAATCATTTTCACACAAATCACCCTCAATAATTTAAATAATTACTGATTTCTTGCAAATGAGGGCATTGCAAGATCTTAAGTGTGGGAAGGGGTTAAATTCTTTCGGATTTTAAAATTTTTTACTTTATACACTTGGTTACCATTAAAAATACTAGTAAAGCAGTAGTTGTATTAGAATCTAGTGCTCTCTGATAATAAAGAACAGCCCTAGTCTTATATACTGACTACCCAATTCTAGTAAAATTTTTCAAAATTTTCAATTAAATGAACTCAAAATCATGTTTATACATATTTATGAACGATAAAACTAGGTTTTAACACCGAAATTATTGTTACCTCGGAAAGGACATAAATTGAGAAACAAACTAAAATGTTAAAATTCATTTAAAATGGAATAGAGGACGATAAAAAGGAAAATAAAAGCCAAGTGTGGGAAAATTTACCAAGTTATCTTAAACATATGTCACATATATCTGTAACAAATAACTGAAAATACTTTTGCTTTGGACTAAACTAAACTGTTTTACCCGATGAAAGAAAAGAAGAGATGGATCTACACGATGAATCAATTCCATCATTAAAAGGAAGTAAAGTCTTCCGAAAAAGAAACGCGCTTCTTGATTTAGGTCATGAAGTTGTCGTCCAGACCAGCTGTAGGTTGACGAAAAATCTAGAAAAGTCATCACTAAAATCAGCAGGAAATCCACGGACCTCAGCATTAAACAGGGTCGCCAAGTGGTCAGATTTATCCTAACCATGAGAAGGATTTATCTCGTACAATGGGGGGCGCCATGCAAATTAGCTGGATAAGACTAATGAATCAGATCCCCAGAAAGGATAATCTCCTTAAAGATTAAAAATCAGCTTTTAAGACTGATATTATTCAATCCTATAGATTGACCGTAAAGATTGAGAATTACAAACTCATGGAATTCAATGATATCTAAACTCGAGCTTGAACGAGAAAATATTTGGATCAAAATTACAAACCGATTTGTTTTCTGAAAACCCTATTTTCAATGCGTTCATTACCATTGAACGTAAAATCCTAGGAATTCACCTGGAATTCATTAGGTCACCTGAACTAAATCGGGTGTCAACCGTAAGAACGGTGGTTGCATAGCATGGTCAAAGACAGGACCTTGTGCCAGATCGAAAAATTATAAGGGTGAGCTTTACTATTGCTCCTACCAAGGATAGTAATTGCGTCCGACACGTTATAGACCATAATTAAAAGCATGTCAGGGGACATTGC
Organism: Rutidosis leptorrhynchoides; assembly: GCF_046630445.1. Taxonomy (NCBI): domain Eukaryota; kingdom Viridiplantae; phylum Streptophyta; class Magnoliopsida; order Asterales; family Asteraceae; genus Rutidosis; species Rutidosis leptorrhynchoides. The sequence goes on from NC_092334.1 coordinate 157,308,727, forward strand.
CTTAACAGTTGCTTGTTCAAACGCTTTCCTTTACAACCGGACGGTAGTTTACCGAAAGGTAATATACGGGACAAGTAAACTGGACGTGTTGCTTTCCAAATACAAGGTTAGCAAGTGGGTGACACAAAACCATAAGTTTTGAGCTAAAATTTTCAAATCTGAAACCCACCAAACCCACAAAAATATTTTGCAAACACCGGTAAAGGGTTATTCCGGAAAACTTATCTAGGGTAAAAACTAGATTTAATTTCAAAAGATCAAATGTTTTCATAAAGATCCAATTTCCTTAATGGATCTAAATTTTTATAGTCATGTGGGACTGTAAACCATATCGTTACTACCATTGTTTATATCACCGTATAGAAATCACTGATGTACAAAGTGTGAAGAATAAAGAAGTGATTCTTGTATTTCAAGACGATATTGCTTGAGGACAAGCAACGCTCAAGTGTGGGAATATTTGATAATGCTAAAAACGAACATATATTTCATAGCATTATTCCTCAAGAAAGACAAGCTTTTAGTTGCAATTGTTCTATTTACAAGTGATATTCGTTTAAATAATAAAAGGTGAAGACAAAAGACAGATTCGACGAATTGAAGACGCAAACGACCAAAAAGCTCAAAAGTACAAAAGACAATCAAAAAGGTTCCAATTATTGATAAGAAACGTCTCGAAATTATAAGAGTACAAGATTCAAAACGCAAAGTACAAGATATTAAATTGTACGCAAGGACGTTCGAAAATCCGGAACCGGGACCAGAGTCAACTCTTAACGCTCGACGCAACGGACTAAAAATTACAAGTTAACTATGTATATAAATATAATATAATATATAATTAATTATATTAATTATATATATATTATATTTATAAATAAAAACCGTCGGCAGAGAAAGACTCCAAGGGACTGAGCTGTAATTTCATTCTCCGCGACTCGCGGAGTTTGAAGGCCAAAATGGCCGCGAGTCGCGGAGCCCCCAGTTTTGAAACTCCCTATAAAGCAAACCGAAATCTGATCATTTTCATCATTTTTTTTTCTCCTCATTCATACGATATATTTATATTTATAATTTATATTTTAATTTTAATTTTAATTATAATTCTAATAATAAGGGTATGTTAGCGAATATTGTAAGGGTGTAAGTCGAAATTCTGTCCGTGTAACGCTACGCTATTTTTAATCATTGTAAGTTATGTTCAACCTTTTTATATTAATGTCTCGTAGCTAATTTATTATTATGCTTATTTAAAACGAAGTAATCATGATGTTGGGCTAATTACTAAAATTGGGTAATTGGGCTTTGTACCATAATTGGGGTTTGGACAAAAGAACGACACTTGTGGAAATTAGACTATGAGCTATTAATGGGCTTTATATTTGTTTAACTAAATGATAGTTTGTTAATGTTAATATAAAGATTTACAATTAGGCGTCCCTATAAATTACCATATACACTCAATCGGACACGATGGGCGGGGTATTTATATGTACGAATAATCGTTCATTTAACCGGACACGGGAATGGATTAATAGCCACTAGAATAATTAAAACAGGGGTGAAATTATGTACAAAGGACACTTAGTATAATTGATAACAAAATATTAAAACCTTGGGTTACACTCAGTCGACATCCTGGTGTAATTATTAAACAAAGTATTAAAATCTTGTTACAGTTTAAGTCCCCAATTAGTTGGAATATTTAACTTCGGGTATAAGGATAATTTGACGAGGACACTCGCACTTTATATTTATGACTGATGGACTGTTATGGACAAAAACCAGACGGACATATTAAATAATCCAGGACAAAGGACAATTAACCCATGGGCATAAAACTAAAATCAATACGTCAACCATCATGATTACAGAAGTTTAAATAAGCATAATTCTTTTATTTCATATTTAATTTCCTTTATTTTATATTTAATTGCACTTCTAATTATCGCACTTTTATTTATTGTTATTTAATCGCATTTTTAATTATCGTACTTTTTAATTATCGCAATTTTATTTTATCCCACTTTTATTGCAATTTCATTATCGTTATTTATTTTACGCTTTAAATTAAGTCTTTTATTTATTTAATATTTTACATTTGGTTTTAACTGCGACTAAAGTTTTAAAATCGACAAACCGGTCATTAAATGGTAAAAACCCCCCTTTATAATAATACACCTCAAGAGCTGCTGAGTTGTATAAACAGTTACTTTCTAAAGAAGTTGCCAAAAGTACTGCAGAAGATGTTATTACTTTGCCATCTTCACCTGTGTTTGCCAAATCTGAAAATGAATTATCAGAGTTTAAGCTCAATGAAGCCCCAAAAGAGAGCTCTTTAGCAAAATCTGACACCAATGGGTCTACTGTTCATGTGAAAGCTCCATCAATTCGTACAGCTACTATCAAGAAGCCTATTGGTTCCAAAAAACCTGGAAAAACTGGTGGACTTGGTGCACGAAAGCTTAGCTCCAAGGTATCGTATTCAGTATGCCTGGAAAACGGGTCAGGTTGGGTCGGTTTGGGTAACGGGTCAAAGCGGTTTTAGGTTGAAATGGGTCACGAGTCAAACGGGTAAAAAATTTAAACGGGTCAGGTTGGATCAGTTTGGGTAACAGGTCGAAACGGGTAATGGGTCAAATAGGTTGAAACAGGTCACATGCTTTTACATTTGATTTTTACATTTATTATACTGTTTTAGTTATTACTCCGTACTTCCGTAGTATTATTTATTATTAATATTAATATTTAATATTTATTATATATTATATATATAAGAAAATATAAATATAATAAATATACATAATAATTGATATCACATTAATGCTTTCATTAATGATTGACGGATGAATCTTGTTATACTCGACCCATTTGACCCATTCACAAGACCCATTAGAGATGTTTCTATTTATTGAACTTTAGAATTTGATATCCATTTGACCCGCTCTTTTATATTTTGTATAAGACCCAATAGGTTGAAGAAAATTCATTGGACCTTTTTTTAGATTTTGGTTTACATTGTCAAACTTAATTTTTTTCAACATCCAATTGACCCAAAAGCTTGACCCATTTGACCCAATTTTTAGATCATGGGTTTCAATTGCCAGATATATAATGCAGTTATCTATGTATTATCTTCTTGAACTTATACTGGGATTTAAGTTTCATCTATAGAAATTTGTTTAAATTTATTGTATAATGCAGACTAGTGAAAGCATTTATGATCAGAAGCCTGAAGAACCAGTTGTACAAGTGTCCACCTCTGCAAGTAGCAAATCGTCAGCAGCTGTAACACAGCATACATCTCGGTTCGAGTATGTAGATAGTTCTCAAACTGTGGAGACTGGTCCCGGGGGCGTGAATTCACTTAGTCATGTTGCGCCTCCTAAGTCATCCAGTTTCTTTGCAGAATATGGAATGGACAGCGGTTTCTCAAAGAAAAGTTCTTCATCAAACTCAAAAGTCCAGGTAAGCAATGTCTTACTTGAACTTTGCATCTAATGGTTATAAGCAATGTCTTTCTAGTTTTGTTACTTTTGGGATTCAGTGGTCATAGTTTATTTTTTATCTTCTTTACTCTTTGGGTCAATGTTGAATAATATCTACTTCTTGGTATTTCAAATAAAGATTTTTGTGCAATGTAATTATGTTGTTAGTTTGTGATATAATACATGTTCTATATCTATACTCAGGTAGAAGAAACTGATGAAGCAAGGAAGAAGTTCTCTAACGCCAAGTCTATTTCCTCCGCCCAATTCTTTGGGGACCAGAACAGAGCTGATCTTGATGGTCAAGTTTCCCTCCAAAAGTTTTCGGTGTGCATTCTCCCTTTTAATCACATATTTTAAGTCCCATGTGCATGTTCTTGTTTAAATATAATGTTGTTAGTATTTTTGGCTGGCCACAGAATTTAAGCTTCTATTTTATCTTCGTGTCAACAAGCCAACTCTTTTTATTTATGTCTCTTAAAGGTGACAAATGGGGAGGTTAGTATACAAATAAATTGGTAGAAATATTTTTTACAAGCTGAAACTTGTTGGGCTGGGCGGGGCTGAAAAGCTTTTTGTCCAAAAACATTTTCCCCCTCTAACCAATTAGACTGTCAAATACGGTTGTAAAAGCTTCTACTATAATTAAATAAATAGAAGATTTAAAATAAGTTGGTGCTAAGCATGCATGGCCTATTCATTTCTGTAAGGGTATTAATACGACTGAAACGCTCTTTATAATTGGTCTTATAGGGTTCTGCTGCCATCTCAAGTGCCGATCTATTTGGTCATGATGAGGACAATTCTAATCTTGATCTCAGTGCAAGTGACCTCATCAACCGGCTCTCATTCCAGGTAATTTTTGTTAAAAATAAGATTTTTGGGACTGCTACCTTTCACGCTTATTTTTCTTGTCTCGAATTCACTTTAAGGACTAAACATATATTTAAAAAATGAAGTCAACATACTTTATGAGAATCCTAACTTACAATTGATACATATCACAAATAATCAAATATGAAGTCAATACAATTGATACATATCACAAATAATCAAATATGAAGTCCATAAAGCAACAATTCTGTAGACATGGTCTAGTAGGTCCTGTACTTGACCCGGGCTGTAACTTGTTCTCATTACTGATAATGGGGCTGCTTTGGATAACCAAGGGGGTGATTTGCAAATTTGTCATCTTATTATTTTATAAATATTTTTAAATTGCAGGCACAACAGGATATGTCATCCCTAAAGAACATAGCAGGAGAAACCGGAAAGAAGCTGACCTCAATTGCCTCGACTCTAATGAACGATTTCCAAGACAGAATCCTGTGAGTTTGTATGAGAAAGGTGTTAATTACAGAAATACCCTGATAAAGATTGTATGTGTAATTTGTAAAGGGTGAAAATACTCTCATATTCTATCTGGCCTTCTATCGAATTTTTGTAGCCGGAGATTCTTTTTAATATACTGTAATGTGTGCATTTGTATAATTTTCTTGGTTTAAGATTTAGAGAGCTACAAAGTGTTGGTACATCTATATCTATAAAAATATTAAATTCTCCAGAAACAGACTGTGTATCAAGTCTTTTTAAGACTGATCTTTTTAAATTTTGCATTTTATTCTCACATTTTGATTTGAAGTCATATTCAAAGGATTTCTGGTTTTTTACTAGTTACCATATTAAATAAAGCAATGATTTTTGTACCAATGTTCTATCAAAGGTATCAGGTTCACCTGTCCAGCTTAAATTGGCTGGTGAATTCTAGCTATATGAAATGATTACCTTGTTGCTTAGTACTGACTAACCTCTTGTAAAACGTATATACCCTTATAAGTTATAACATTAGTTACTTGTCAGCTTACAATGGAAGATTGTCCCGTTGTAAAGAAAAACATGATCGTTTTTATTTTGCAGTTAAGTTCCGTCATTCAGAACTAAGTTAACCACGAGCTTGAGAAAATTGCAAGCGATAATAATTGAATTCGAGTGACATTTCCAAGTTCCCACCTGAATATTAGCCTATTGGGCAACTTTGGTTCCTAAAAAGTTCTCCCGTAATGTCCTAGATACTTGTTCTTTTGTGCTAAGATGTTTGTATTGTTCAAGTGTCTAAGGAAGTTCAAAAGTGTCCCCATATACTCAGATGCTGTGTTGTTGTTTCGTATACACCACACAATCAACATAAAAATGTCCTTAATGCTTTTCGCAAATGTATTTGTATAGTGCTGCTGACATGCTGTTTTATTTTAATAATCACTCATTCACCTTGATGTCATAAATTAAGGTGGCAGCAGAATCGGATGGGAGTCATATGGGTTGGGTCAGCTTGACCCGTCAACAATTTTCTGCAAACTTTATTATTTTGTTCACCCAACTAATGTATTAAATATGATCATGAAAACTATTGATAGGTTTTTCCTATTTAGATTATCCGGAGAGGGGCAAGTATGTTTACTCAATCTGTACTCAAGTGTACGTCAGTATGTGGTCTAACCGGTTTATCCCATGCCTGGCACCTCATGATAATGAAAACTATAATGTAGAACTAATAAATTTAACTTTATATATATATATATATATATATATATATATATATATATATATATATATATATATATATATATATATATATATATATATATATAAATATACACACATAATTATGAATGGTTGCAACTTTTAAGCATGTAAATGCACTCCAAAAGACTTTTATCCATTTGAGCATGACGTACAGGCATCATAACAAGAAGCACATAGGATTAGTTGCCAAGAAAGAGCGTATTTTCGTCCACTTTTATAATCAATGACGATTTTTCAAGATTTTTTACATCTACAACTGCTGCATCCAAGTTGATGCTTCCTGATGAGTACAAGAAGAAGCTCAACCTCATAAGTCCTTAGAAGATGTGTTATATAACAAGCTTATACAGTATGTTATACGGGTTTACAATAAGTGTCTCTGTTTACCAAAAGTCTCGCGAGTCAGTCACGTTTGGTTTGTTCCACAGATTGAGTGTGTTATGGCGAATAAAATTATTACTAAGGTTAAAATTATTACTAAGGTTAAAATCATCATTAATTACCTCTCTCATATCTCTACTTTTGTGAAATTGAGTGTTATTGATGTTGAAGTTAAAATCATCATTAAATTTTATCAATTTAAGAGCATAAATGGCCGATTAATTATACATAATTCAATGACATCAATTATTTTTAAGGATAATGGAAATGAAATTCGAATAAACATTATAACTTATAACTTAAGATGTCATGGAATATAGCCACCATGTCCACCACCACCACCGTTTCCACCACCATATCCACCGCCATGTTCACCACCGCCACCACCACCTCCAGAGCCACCACCTCCACCACCACCATAAGCACCACCACCACTACCACCATACGCTCCCCCAGCACCACTGCCTTCTCCACCACCACTCCCACTCCCATATCCACCTTCCCCTCCAGCCCCTCCACCACCTCCACCATGTCCACCACCACCTCCACCACCATATCCTCCACCATTTTCACCTCCTCCTCCATACCCTCCACCACTACCACCTCCTGCACCACCACCCCAACCATGCTCTCCACCATAATACCCACCACTACCACCTCCACTCCCTCCACCACCACCACCACCATACCCTCCACCATGCTCTCCATACCCACCATACCCTGAACCACCTCCAATCCCACCACCGCCACCTCCATAACTACCATCACCTTGTCCTCCATATCCACCACCACCACCTTGCCCTCCACCTTCACCACCACCATACCCACCGCCAATATGATCACCACCTCCACCATAACCACTACCACTCCCTGAACCTTCACCGCCACCTCCATATGAACCACCATACCCAGGCACAACATGTTCACCACCACCACCACTTTCATAACTGAAAAGTGATCTAGTAGTGGCAGAGCAAATGCCAATGCAAAACAGGACAAATAAAACACTAAGAACAACTTTCCTATTAACCATTTTGGGAAAGTTGAGCAATAACAAACAAGTTTATATGCAATTTATAGGAATTCATTTTGGGAAAGCTGACCCTATATTTGGTCCCAACTTCATCCTACTGCGCACTCCACCGCACTGAGTCTGGATTATATATATATAGACAAAAAACATTGAGCGCACCATGTATATAGCTAGGTAGCCGCAATTTATCATCATCTTCAACCATTCTAAAACGAAGTTCTTTTACTTTAATATATCAAGCTGATTTGGGTTATATTTGATCTCCTATAGACCAAGAAAATAAGGATTAGAAGTTTTAGCTAATGAATTTATAAGGGTCATGAGCTGCCCAAAGTATATCTTGATTCTTTCTTAATCCTCTTAATAACCAAGTTTATTTGGATTTTAAGACTATATGATTCACACATTTGTAAAACATGCGAGTTGATTTGTCATATTATCGATATAAGTCCAAACTATTTTAATTAAACATAAAGACACTTCCATTTCGATCATGTTACGCCAGGTATAGGACCAATGTTGTAGACAAATGCAGAGTAGTGAGTTCTATGATCTATGGCTTCTCATGCTACTTTGGATGATAAGCTAATTAATCACTTCTCATTTTCTAAACTAATAGAACGAATATTATGTTTGTGGTGAAAACCATGATTAGATCAATATGTACAATCCATTATTGATGTTAAAACCATTTACATACTAAAATCAAACAACATAGCAAGTCACTATTGCTTTGTTTTGATATTTTTGGAAGCAAAGTGTATAGAAGACAGCTAACATCCCATTTAGATTGTGGGCACAATGGCTACTACCCATATCAAACACTCAAATTATTGGTTTCATCCACCAAAGAACTTAGGTCAACTGTTGCCCATTAGGCATACTCTAAATTGTTCATCAACAATTCTTATATTTCTCTAAAAATTTAGTAAGATTGGTTGAGAATTCGATTTCCAATTCTTCATTATCTTATGATGTTAGTATAATGAAAAGCTACTTATGGCCACTATGTATGTTGTATGTGATACTCAAGTTACGAGTTCGTATTGGGCCTGCCCAGCCTCATTCATTCATATTCACCCATACCTAAGCCCAACATCATCTAAGCGAGTCTTATTCCGAAACCTACATCAAGTCTTATTCAAACTGTGAACCCGTCAACATAACTCACTAGAACTAAATGCAGACTAGCCCAAAATAAGTCAAAATCTAGTCCATTATTGACTAATGGTTGTTAGATTTATGATTCTACAATATTGTTCTGACTGATTTCTTGTTTCAATATTAATTTTACATCATCATATTATGTGACTATCGAGTAAGGAACGAATCTAGTATATAACTTCTTAATCAGGACTGATGTGGTGTAAGATTACTATATTATACAAGTCTTCCAAAACTGTTTCTTCTTTTTCATTTTTTCTTTCTTTCTATTTTCGAAGCACCAAAGGAAATCGCACACCAACAACTTAAAGGTTGTAGAGGTTGTGTGGCACCGATGGGCCGAAGCCCCTCTGGTCTCTGATTACTATCATCTTATTCTAGAAAGATTGATTACTTGATTAGGTTTGCTGAGCATACCCTAGTCATCACATAAATATTAACCTATTTGATAATAAATGGGTCAGCATGGGTTTTCGTTTGTCTCCACCGGGTCAAACTGATCAAATGAAATAAATCAAACAGACTAATCAAATGGGTCAAAGAGAGTTTTTTAATCCTTACAACCTCCTAAACCATTTTAATTAAAGTTAAAATTTGGATATCTTTGTAATCAACTAGTTATACAGTTTATGCAGTCAGATTCAACGCTTAACTGTACTCATTAGATATTTTCCTTATCTTGTTAAGGTGAAGGTTAAGGTTATAAGGTTTTTGTCTGCTCGGGTTACCCTAGTGGCCCAACCGGATTAGTCCGTGGCCGTTACCAAACATCCCTGGCCAAAACAAAATTTTCCGTATCTAGTTTTTATCCTAAATAAGCATGTGATGTTAGCATTTTTGGCGGCTTCGGTTCACCCTAACACACATGTAGTGCTAGATCCTAAGTTATACTCTAATGTTCATCTATTGTGTAATATGAAAATATTGTCAACGAAGAGCTTCAAATCATTGTCGTTTCATAAATTGGCAGATGCATAGTTACATAAATACATCTATGATTTTATAAGTTATAATGAGCCAACAAATGCCACAAATCAACATAGACTCTTGTCACCATTTACATTCTAAATTCTGAATCTTAATTACTTCACCGTCCCCAATTTATTGTCCAGTATTCCATTTTAAATTCAGAATCTTAAATCAAACCTTATAATAATCGTTCAATTCGACGAACAAAACAACGTAATCTGCTCACGAAAACTCATATCCTTCGGCCTCAAATCCCTCCGTACATATCCTTTAGCAACATCATGATTAAACGATTCAAATCCTACCTGTCCACTTCTCCGCCACATATCCTCGGCAAAGCTCCGGTGTGCAAAATATGCCTCAGCCTCAACCATCGTTTTCCGGTCACCGTCACCGGAATCACAATTATCCGGCCGAATGGTGATCGGAAGCCGTTCGTAATGACCTAGGGTAATGCCTTCAAGTACATCAAGACGTTGAAGGCCAGAATCAGAAACGGAGTACAATTCACCGCGGACACGGTGGCGTGACGTGTCAGGTAAGTTGAGGAGAAACGGAACGCCGTGTGGACCGCAGACGAGTGGAAGACGGAGCTCGGTGACGAAATTACCGATGAATACGGCGTCGTTTTTCGAGATCAGGTCTTGCATTAATTTGTGATTAGAGAAGCCTTTTTTTAGAGTTCCGTAAGAGTAAATTAGCGTCTGTTTTTGTGCATTTACGGTTTTACCCCCGATCGTCATAACTTTCCGATACGGTGCCGGATAAATATAAAGATATGAGTGGGACTGTGGGAAGTTAGCATATATAGTTGCGTGAGATTTTGTTTTTATTTATTTATTTATTTTTTGCCGGCTCTTTTTGTGGGGGATGAGATCGTACGGTTCAATTTTCAGAGCTAGGTACAAATTTACATGCGTTGTGTCAATATAAGCAAGGCATCATTTACCGGTAGAGCCAAATTACAGGTCCGTGCAATCTGCCTGTGACGTGACAGTATCAGCCTTTGACACCAAAATAACTCTGGCGCTCCTCTAGTGTCAAATAAGTCCCACCCGTTTTATTTTTTATTTTTTATTTTTTATTTTATTATGCATACAAATTATATTAAATATAATTAACCATTACATAAAATGTAACCATTACATAAAATTTAACTATTACATAAATTTAACCATTCATGGTACGGAATGCGGACGGAAGGTTCCAAATATGCTCAACTAGATCATCAAGTTAGTTGGTCGTGCACCGTCCTATCTCTTATTTCTCGGATGATAACGTCTTGATCCCGTCCTCTATTCGGTATCCGTTCTGGACTATTCTTGTAGAGCCCCGTCCTAATCCATCCGGACGAAGTCCATATCGATTATAAACGATTCACAACAGTTGATTACATCGCGAGGTACTTGACCTCTATATGATACATTTTACAAACATTGCATTCGTTTTTGAAAAGACAATCTTTCGTTACATCCAAAGTTGACGACATGCATACCATTTTATAATATATCTAACTATAATTGACTTAATAATAATCTTGATGAACTCAACGACTCTAATGCAACGTCTTTTGAAATATGTCATGAATGACTCCAAGTAATATCTTTAAAATGAGCAATTTCACAGCGGAAGATTTCTTTCGTACCTGAGAATAAACATGCTTTAAAGTGTCAATCAAAAGGTTGGTGGGTTCATTAGTTTAACATAAATAATCATTTCCATCATTTTAATAGACCACAAGATTTCATTTTCAGTTCTCACAAATATACGTCCCATGCATAGAGACAAAAATATCATTCATATGGATTGAACACCTAGTAACCGACATTAACAATATGCATATAAGAATATCCCCATCATTCCGGGATCCTCCTTCGGACATGATATAAATTTCGAAGTACTAAAGCATCCGTTACTTTGGATGGGGTTTGTTAGGCCCAATAGATCTATCTTTAGGATTCGCGTCAATTAGTAGATCGGTTTACTAATTCTTAGGTTACCAAGCAAAAGGGGCATATTCGGCTTCGATCATTCAACCATATAATGTAGTTTCGATTACTTGTGTCTATTTCGTAAAACATTTATAAAAGCGCATGTATTTTCAGTCCCAAAAATATATATTGCAAAAGCATTTAAAAGGGGAGTAATGAAACTCACCTAATGTATTTTGTAGTAAAAATACATAGAACGACATTGAACAAATATAGGGTTGGCCTCAGATTCACGAACCTATATCAAGTATGTATATTAACACATATAATAACAACTAACAAGTTTATATATTAATAATTTACATATCGTATTACTAAATAAGTTATATTTATCCTATATACTTTGAGTAGTTAATATTTATTTATATAATACATTTATTATTATAGTAAATACTTATTAGAGTAGTTTAATAATATAATATTTATCATTTATCCTAATCCTAATATATATAAGAATAGAATTTATTTTCAAGGTTTATATGTGATAAGAATATATATATCTGTATTAATTAATATATTTTATATATATAGCTTACTAAATGTCATTTTAATAACAACAATCTAGTAATATGTAATATTAATATATTTGTAATGTATTTGTAAAATAATATTTATTTGTAATAATAACAATAATAGTGATAATAATAATATAATAATGATAATAATAATAATAATGATATTGATAAAAATAATAGTGATAATAAAAATGATACTTTTAAAATGATAATTTTTAATAGGAATGATAGTAATACTATTAATAATCTTTGTTATAATAATAATATCAATAATAATGATAATGAAAACAATACTTTTGATAATAATACTTAGTACCTAATAATAATAATAATAACCTTATTACTAATGATAATAATATTACTTAATGATAATCTAGGATTGTTAATAATATTAGTGATAACAATAATAATCATACTAATAATCATAATTGTAATTAAATTCATGATAAAAATAATAAAAATTATAATACTAATAATAATAATGATAATGTTAATAATTGTAGAGCACAACCTTTGAAGAAGCAAGCCTAACAAAAAAAAAGTGCCTCTACCAAGGCTCGAACCCGCGATCCCTCGTTCACTCATAAACACCCATAACCAACTGCGCTGCTTCTGTATTTCTGTTTTATTCTTAACTGGAATATATATATCCCGTATTATTTCTGTTATCCTATATCTTTTTCTTCACAAACTAATTCATCCAGAGTAAACCAATAATCATAATAATAGAAAACGAATTGGAAGACAATTAACGTAACAGGAACCGTTCATCATCATCATCATCGTTTAATCATGAATCATCATTCTTAACATAAGATCATCATAAACATTATCATCGTATTAATGACACACGACATCATCATCATCTTCTATACCGATGTTCGTTTTCATTATCATCGATATCATTATCCATCGAATCATATCATTACTATCTCAGGCTCATCATCATCGTTTTATATCTTAACTTATACCATTATCATTAACGCCACCCGTCCCCTAGCTGCAACCTAATTGGGTCTCGGCCCAGCAGTAAAACCGATTAATAGGCCCAACATATCCATTTAATTCCTAACGGCCCAAGTTGCTAAGATAAATGGAAATTCATTTTTTTCTTTTCTTGGATCCCTTCTCATCTGGAACGAAACAACTAATGAGCTGGAGGTGGGATCCATTAATTCATAAGCTTTCTTCAATTATAAATTTTTGGCACGTTCTAAAAGTTATTTCCATTGTCTGCCAACTACTTGATCCTTATGCTTTAACTAATACCCCGTAATATTATATATCTAAGCTCCAACTTTAATTTTTGTGATCCCTCATTAAATTTATATTGGTTATCATTATCAACTTTCCTTGTTACATACATGAAGAGCAGGAAAAGTTTTCTAACAGCACAATGGATGGAGGTTCGGTTACAATTAGCAATAACAGAAAAGAAACAGTAGTTCGAAAGTGGTTTAATGGTCGTGGTTTTCATGGCGGTGGTTGATGTGTGTGTGTGTGATTGAGCTAGCTGCTAGCAATAATATATCATGATGGTTTTTGGAGTCAAAAGATATCGAGCATCAGGTTTTTGTGATACTGAAACGGGCTATAGAAATAACAGTTTATAATATGTTAACTTTATGGCGAGGTTTAAAAGTTATTCTAAGTGGTGATTCACAATTGATTATGGTGGTGGGAATTGGCGGTTCATGTTGAGGTGTAAGAGAGAAAAAGATAGTGAGAGAGGAAGAAAGAAAGTGATGACCATCGATGGTTGTGATGGCGGTTTCAGTTGATAGTAAAATGTAGGGAAGATGGTTGATTGTTTGCAATGTAAATATGATCTATGTATATATATTTGAAGAGAACGAGATGGTTGATTGATTCATAGTATTTGAAGGATGTCGACAGCATATTCTTCAATCAGTAAGAAGACAGAAGTACAAGAAAAGAAAATGAAAAGTAGATAGCGATTCAAAACTGAATTTGGATTACTCTTCTGTTTTTATGTTGTGATTGGTACTTGATAGATTTAAAAGATCAATCACACACAGTAGAGGAGATATAAGAAACTGATTACGTTCTATTCTGTATTCGTAACTGTATATATATATATATATGTATTTATACATCTATATTCATGTATACGTATGTATGGATATCTGTTCTTATATATATTTGAAATCTGTATGTATATAGGTATATTTATATAACCGTATATATATATATGATTCAGTAATTATATATTATAATTAGTTCTTTTATATAATTGTATTAATATTACACTTAATATTATAAATGATAATAAAAGCAACAATGTAATAATAAAATTAGTAATAGAGATAGAACTAATAATAATAATACATAATAATAATATTAATAATCATATTATTAATGTTAATAATAATAAAATCTATTATTTTCTAATGATAACAATAATAATAATAATAATTTATAACAATAATATTGGTTTTTAATGATAATAATAATATCTATTCATAGTACTAATATTAATCATGTTACATGTTTCACTTTTATATAAGAATATTAATAATACAAGTATTAATATTAATGAAAGTAATAATAATAATAATATTGATATAACAATTTATACATATCAAATCTCATATATATATTTATTTACATATTTACCTATACACACTTGTTCGTGAATCGTCGGGCATAGTCAAATGGTAATTGATTACATGAATGTAGATTTTAAAACTTTCGAGACTCAACATTACAGATTTTTGCTTATCGTGTCGGAAACATATAAAGATTAAAGTTTAAATTTGATCGGAAATTTCCGGGTCATCACAGTACCTACCCGTTAAAGAAATTTCGTCCCGAAATTTAAGTGTGGTCGTCATGGCTAACAATAAAAATGTTTTCGTGACGAATATGAGTTGATAAATAGAGTTTTATCATCATTGCGTATTATAGATAAAATAATTCGATTATTCAAAGAGCACGAATGAAGCTATCACAAAAGAGTGATATGAATAAATAAAGTTTCGTCTTAACTTTTGACATTGTTCTGGTTGAATTCCGGAATTCAAGGGATTAAAGAAAATCTTTGTAATCTATATAAGATTGGATTCTTCGGTGATTAAGGAAATTAGGATCCTCTTTGGTTGAATGCGATAATCTGTTTTGATTGCTCTGTCGGATATTTTAATATAAATCCACCCCCGTCGTTTCCTTACAACTCACACCTTCTATTCTGTCTCCTTTAATTCGTACTTTGAATTATTTGTCAATATGCTCTATCCAATTCTGGTTCTCGATATACTCCTAACCTTCATATCTGTCATTCTTCTTTTCCATCTACCACCGGAAGAATCTATTCACTTCTACTATACTATGGGTTTTATAGTGTTCTTAGTTCTCCCGTGTCTTTATATTGTTATATGCATCGATATATACGGTTTGTAATTTCGGTGTTGTCATTGGGCTTTATATTTTCCCTTATATCTCGAAGCTTTTTGCCTTTTTATTCTCTTCTCGACTCTAAGTTAAGCGAATAATGGTCCATAATTTGTAGATATATGATATTCGGAATGAACATAGTTAATGTTCTAAGAAGGAAATCGTAATGGCACGATCTTGATTTGTCAAATTACCAGAATCTTCAAAAAGATATAACTATCAAGAAGATATGTTCTTATTATGGTTGGAGATTGGGTAGAATGTAAGAGTCGTGTAAATGGCACATGATGATGGTATGTTCTGTGAATCATCACGTTCCATTAGAAACTCAGCATGAATTACTGTAATATAATCACGTTGATCAAGTGTCATTATATTATACTAACTCATGCATCAGTTCCCAACACTACTTCAAAAACATTCATATTTAAACTTAAATTTTTCAGAATTTGAGAAACTAAAACAGTTTCTTTTATGATATAATACGAATAGCGCAGAGAGATAATTAATATCGAACGAGAATATTTATGAAGATATCTTCAGAAATATTGAGGATATTTACAATGAAAGATACGATAATATCTTGGAATGTTAGAACCAAATTGTGATGAAGAAATTCATTCACGATGATTTAGAGCGGTTAAGGAGTAAGGTATTCGCTAAAAATTTCATCAGAAATAGAATCATCAGGATTCTTTAAATACAGGGTTTGGTCCTTGTATTTGTCCTTGGTCTCCTTCATGTCTGCTCAATTCATTTTTCATAACTGATCTGATTCGTAATCTAGAGTGCTTTTCAGAATTTCAGAATGAAAGTTCATAATTCTATGAGATAAATGTTATATGTACACATATAACTGTTGATGTAGAAACGCTGCGAGATTCAAAATACTGATTGCTAATTCCCGGTAATTGGTATGGTAATTCTCGTTATAAGATATGGATGAGTATATGGTAAGGTTTTAATGGACAACCATAATGGTTCATCGGAGAGACTTAAGTCAGTGAGTAATGAAGTTGCTGGTAAGTTTACGGCTGATGTGGTGGGATATATACGATTCTCCAGTAACGATGACGAAAGGCAAACTTATATATCAAGGTTATAATAAGACTAATCCAAATGAATGTCGAAGTTGACTTGCTGGAGCTGTGACAAAATTGGCTAATTTGGGGAGAGAGAGATCAAAGTTGTTTTTGGTAATAGTAACGCTAATGGAATTAGCACAGCTACGTATTAAACGTTTACTTAGTTTCCGAGTGTTTTCAGGTGCATAACTTATATGCATAAATCTTTCCTTCCGTAGATGAAGTGTGGTTGGTTCATCCTATCGATTTAGAAGTTTTTAAGAATCATGAAAAGTTTGAACGTAGATTGTAATTGTCAAAATACAAACGAGATTTAAGATGAAATCAAGTGGCAAACTTGAAGAATTGTTTAGTTTCATATGTTATAATCAATATTTTAATTCATTTTAATTGTCCACTGTTGGTAGTCCTCAGTTGATTAGTCCACAGTTAGCTAGGAATAGTTAGCTAGGATTTTGTTAGCGTGGATTCTTAACAAAATTTCTCATAGTTAATTTGTTTGTCTCTAATTTTATTCCGTCAAATGTTTTCTTCATTATGCCACTTGTTGGATTCTGATCGGTCAAAATCCGAATATGAAATTTGAATGGAAATGGTTATTCTGCGGTGATCGGATACGTATATCGGTGGATGTAAGTAAGATAGTAAATGACTATTGAATCAGATTCGAAGAATGTACAGTGTAACTTATTAATGTGAAATCTAAATATTCCTCGGGTGTTACCTACCCGTTAAAATATTTTCACCATTAACAGTTTGTACAAAAAAATTTTTAATCACAATCTTTATGAAAATATATATACATATATATTTTCTTTAGATGTAATTATGGATTTAATGAGTCAATATGATATTAAACTTATTTAATTTTCGGTTTGAGCTAAGATAAATAATCTCTAAAACTTTTTAGAAATCACATATTCTTCGCAGAATATTTCTTCAATGAAGTTATGAATTAATACTTCATCGTTCATTGTTGTTGGTACTCCTTGGTATCCATGGTACGTATGACGTTGATGTTCGCGTGACAGATTGTGAAGTTGAGGTTTGCGATGCGGTTGTTTTTGGTGATGTTAATGGTACTGTTGGCGTTGGTGGTGGTACTGGTTATGCTGCTGGTGTTTGTAACCTTCGCACCATATTCTCTAAAGCCACTACCCGAGTGCGAAGCTCGTTGACTTCTTCTATTACACCGGGGTGATTTTCTGTTTGGACTAGCGGATAAATATAATCTAGAATTTGGTATAGTATATAATCGTGACGAGATACTCTGGAAATGAGAGAAAAGATGGTGTTTCGAACAGGTTCACCAGTAAGTGCTTCAGGTTCTTCACCAATAGGACAATGTGGCGGATAGAAAGGATCACCTTCTTCTTGTCTCCAATGATTGAGGAGGCTACGAACCCATCCCCAATTCATCCAGAATAGATGATGACTGATTGGTTGATCCATTCCGGTCACACTGCTTTCGGAGCTTGAGTTGGAATCTATTTCGGAATCCGAGTGACTTGAACTAATGACGAATTCCATTTCGTACGATTGAATAAAGAATTTTTAGATATGAAATGATTTTCTGGCTAACGGATGGTATTCTAATTACATAGAATATCCATATATATAGAACAAAAGGTTTCGTAGATTACGGAGGAATTTACGGGATACGCCAGGTAAGGTTTACAGTAACAGATACGCTAAGATATGAATTTTGTCTATACACTATTCATGCAATCAATGCAGCAAGACGTGTCTAGACTAAGAATGATAAGCAGATAATTTTCGACACAAAATGATAAGCAAAACTTTTTGACATGCAGACCAGGTCGAAGTCCAGACTCACTAATGCATCCTAACGACTACTAGTTAGACACACTAATGCAAGACCTGGTTCGCTACGACCACCGCTCTGATACCAACTGTAGAGCCCCGTCCTAATCCATCCGGACGAAGTCCATATCGATTATAAATGATTCACAACAGTTGATTACATCGTGAGGTACTTGACCTCTATATGATACATTTTACAAACATTGCATTCGTTTTGGAAAAGACAATCTTTCGTTACATCCAAAGTTGACGACATGCATACCATTTTATAATATATCTAACTATAATTGACTTAATAATAATCTTGATGAACTCAACGACTCGAATGCAACGTCTTTTGAAATATGTCATGAATGACTCCAAGTAATATCTTTAAAATGAGCAATTTCACAGCGGAAGATTTCTTTCGTACCTGAGAATAAACATGCTTTAAAGTGTCAACCAAAAGGTTGGTGGGTTCATTAGTTTAACATAAATAATCATTTCCATCATTTTAATAGACCACAAGATTTCATTTTCAGTTCTCACAAATATACGTCCCATGCATAGAGACAAAAATATCATTCATATGGATTGAACACCTGGTAACCGACATTAACAATATGCATATAAGAATATCCCCATCATTCCGGGATCCTCCTTCGGACATGATATAAATTTCGAAGTACTAAAGCATCCGTTACTTTGGATGGGGTTTGTTAGGCCCAATAGATCTATCTTTAGGATTCACGTCAATTAGTAGATCGGTTTACTAATTCTTAGGTTACCAAGCAAAAGGGGCATATTCGGCTTCGATCATTCAACCATATAATGTAGTTTCGATTACTTGTGTCTATTTCGTAAAACATTTATAAAAGCGCATGTATTCTCAGTCCCAAAAATATATATTGCAAAAGCATTTAAAAAGGGAGTAATGAAACTCACCTAATGTATTTTGTAGTAAAAATACATAGAACGACATTGAACAAATATAGGGTTGGCCTCAGATTCACGAACCTATATCAAGTATGTATATTAACACATATAATAACAACTAACAAGTTTATATATTAATAATTTACATATCGTATTACTAAATAAGTTATATTTATCCTATATACTTTGAGTAGTTAATATTTATTTATATAATACATTTATTATTATAGTAAATACTTATTAGAGTAGTTTAATAATATAATATTTATCATTTATCCTAATCCTAATATATATAAGAATAGAATTTATTTTCAAGGTTTATATGTGATAAGAATATATATATATCTATATTAATTAATATATTTTATATATATAGCTTACTAAATGTCATTTTAATAACAACAATTTTAACAACCGGTCCTAATCCTCCCGGACGAAGTCATTAACAGTTGGTCCCATTGCGATGATCGGCTCCAAGTAATGTCTTTAAAATGAGCAAAATGCACAGCGGAAGACTTAATTCGTACCTGAGAATAAACATGCTTAAAAGTGTCAACCAAAAGGTTGGTGAGTTCATAGGTTTAACATAACAATCATTTCCATTATTTTAATAGACCACAAGATTTCATATTTATAAACATAATACACTCGCAAGTGTATGAAAAAGTCATTGAGCACTTGGTAACCATACTTAACATTTAAATCACAGCAGCATATTCTTAAATAAACCCTACACCGTACCAAGTGTAGTAACGAAACGAAGTACTGTGCAACCGTTTAAAACTGGTCGTCCAGCCCGGTTGGGGTTGTCAGGCCCGATAGATCTATCAACAGGATTCGCGTTTACGCTCCTCACGTAAATATTAGCTACCAAGTATAAAGAAATATGCCATGGTACAACTCAACGTAGAATGTATTTTTGAGTACTTGTGTCTATTTCGTAAAACATTTATAAAACAGCGCATGTATTCTCATTCCCAAAAATATATATTGCAAAAGCAATTAAAAAGGGAGCAAATGAAACTCACCTAATGTATTTTGTAGTAAAAATACATATGACGTCAATTAACAAATGTAGGGTTGGCCTCGGATTCACGAACCTATATCATTCATATATGTATTAAAACTTATTCTTGTATTCGGATAAATATATATATTATTATTAGTGATGTTATTTGTATATATATAATATTTTATGAGTTTCCTTATTTATTTATATTTTCATTTTATATATATAAATGTTAATATAGTTAAGTTATGTGTATTAAATATATATTTTTTTTTTAAAAAATCATTTATTAATAGTTGTAAACATACTATATTAAGAATAATAATAATAATAGTAATAATAATAAAAATAACAACATTACTAATAATGTTAAATCTTAAGAAAAAGATAATTTTGTTAATTTTAATAATAATTGTGAAAATAATAATAATAAAAATAATAATTTTACTAATTCTAATAATAATAATAAAATTTTTTGCTTTAGTATTATATTGATAATGATACTAATCATATGGTTAACACTAATAATCAACTTAATAGCCATAAATATATCAATAACTAATAATAATAATAATAATAATAATAATAATAATAATAATAATAATAATTGGCATTTGAAAACTACCTTTAAAGGCTTTTTAAAAAAAAACGCCTTAAGTCGGGCTCGAACCCCCGTCCTCTCGCTTATCACCAAGACTGTCAAACCATTCGTCTAGTTTAACATTTCTGATTTATTACCCCTTTTATATTTTATTAACCCGTATCATTATATCATATCTTTCTCATTCATTTACATATCTCGGTTTAATTACAACCCAGAGATTCGATCACAGCCCAAAAGAAACATAATCAAATGGGTCATTCGGCCCATGATTGAAACAGAAACAAAGTAGCAGTCCAACAGCAAGTTGACCCATCATCTATTCCCCTTGGCCCGATTTGTATGATACCACAACAAAGTTTACGGTTATGTGTAAAGGAAGTGGTCCACCTCCAAGTTGGGGTCTTATAGTTGTCAGCCATTTGACCGAAAAGAAACCAAATAAAAAAATATATCGTAACACTTTAATATCCCTTTATATCATTTACCGTCCCCTTATCTTCAACCTCATCATCATTATTTTCGTTTGAGAGCAACCGAAACACAGATGGAGGACGGCAGCAGGTTTGTCTGATCTTAACCGTAGATAGAAACAAGTTGCAGCAAATAATTGGGTTGGTTCTTGGGTTTCGACAGAAAGAAGAAACGGTGTATCATAACAATAAAGGAAGGGTGATAGGTTCAAAACAGAAACCATCAATTTGCAGCAGGTTACACGAACAAAAGAAATATGATAGTGATTCGGTTGAGTGTGCTGGACGAACCAGGAATCAGAATAGGTACAAGCATTAGCTGTAGCTGCGACAAAAATAGGAGACAGAATCCTGCGGCAGCAGATTTCGATTAAAAAAAAAAGATAAAATGAAGAGAGAGAGAGAGAGAGAGAGAGAGAAAATAGAGAGAAGGGAAGGAAAGAGGTGGTGGCTTGAGGTGGTTCTCGGTGGAGGGTGGTAATATGGGTGGTGACATGGTGGTGTTAGGGTCTCGATTTTACAGCACGACAGAAGATAGTTCGAGTAGCGGTTTCATGTTAGTGATCGGGTTAAAGAATCAGTTGAAGGTGGTTAAATGAAAGTGATGATCGATGATGGTTTTTATGGATAAGAAGAAATCGAAGGTAGTAAGATCATGGGTTCAGTTGAGGGTATTTATGTGATTCTATGGTGGCCGAAGGTGGAGGTGATGGTGTTAGAGAGTTTGTTGAATGGGGATAGATTCTGTATACTCAATATATGTATATAAAGAGAAGGGGAAAGGGATAGAATAGTGGTGGGTGTGAGACAGAGATATATTCATGTATGTGGATAAATTATACCTTGAACTTGGCATAATGAAACAAAAACAATATCAATCAATAACTAACTTTTACATTTCAAAGAATATAATATTTATAATTATTAAAAACGTGCAAACCCAATACATGTTTTATCTATTTCTGCCGACACTATATACTATGATATTTAATATATAATGTTAAAAGTGTAAGATAGTTAAAGAGTGGTGAGAAGCGTGTGCAAGGAAAGATGCTAAACATTACATTTGATAATTTGTGCCAATACCTTACACATAATTGTTCGTGAATCGTCGGGTATGGTCAAAGGGTAACTGATTATCCGAATATAGATTTCAGACTTTTTAGACTCAACATTAGGGTTTTTTTTTTATCGTGTCGGAAACATATAGAGATTAGGGTTTAAATTTGATCGGAAATTTCCGGGTCGTTACAGTACCCACCCGTTAAAGAAATTTCGTCCCCGAAATTTGGTAGAGATTGTCATAGATAACAATGAGAATGTTTTCATGACGAATATGAGATAATAATATAGTTTATCATTATTGAGATATATAGATAAAACGATTCGATCATGTGAAGCGCACGAGTGAAGCTATCACAAAAGAGTGAGATGAGTAGTTATGGAATTTGTTTTAACCGATGATGTGATTAGGATTGATTTCCGGAATTTACAGAAAGAAAATCTTCGTAATAAGATTTAGTTCCGTGACGATTTAGGAGATCAAAATCTTCTTTGATTAATGCAATAATCTGTTCCGATTTCTTTGTCAGATATATTGCTATAAATCCACCCCCTTCGTTTTTTTTTTTCTTATTCTACACACCTTCTATTCTTTCTCCCTAATTCCTACTTTAAGACATTCGCCAATATACTCCATCCCATCCTGATCCATGATATACTCTAAATTTTCACATCTGTAATTCTTCTTTTCCATCTACTGCCAGAAGAATCTATTTACTTTTACTATACTCTTGTGTTCATAGTGTTTCTAGTTCTCCCGTGTCTTTATAGTGCTATATGCATTGATATACACGGTTTGTAATTTCAGGGTTATTATCGAGCTTTATATTCTTCACTATTTTTCGGAGCTTCACGCTTTCGTTTTCTCTTCCCGACTTCGAGTCAAGCGAGTAATGGTCCGGAATTCGTAGGTATAAAAATCGAAATGAACATAGCTAATGTTTTCATAAAGAAATGGTAATGGCATGATTTTGTTTTGTCAAATTACCAGAATATCCTGGAAAAGACCGAATCATCAAGGGAATATTTTATTGATATGTTTAGAGATTAGATAGAATGTAAGAGTCGTGTAACATAGCACATGATGATGGTACTGTAAATCATCACATCCCATTAGAAACTCAACATGACTTACTGTAATATAATGAAGTTGATCAAGTTTCATTATATTATACTAATTCATGCATCAGTTCCCAACACTACTTCAAAACATTCCTATTTTAGATTCGAAGGTTTCAGAATTTAGAAACTAACACAGTTTCTTTTATATTATAACGCAGATATTTCGGAGAGATACATGATCTCAGATAAGAATAGTTGTGAAAATATCTCCAGAAATATGGAGAATATGTATAACGGAAGATATGAAGATATCTTATAATATCTAAGATAAGATGATGATGATGACTATCATTTGGAAAGGTTTAGAATAAGGATTAGGGTTCTTACTAACGGTTTCAGCAGGCACTGAATCGTTTGGATTCTTTGAAAACAGGTTCAATTCTTGTGATTTATCCACAGCCTCTTTCATACTTTGCTTAATCCATTTTCCAATTCCAACCCTTTCTATTTTTCTGAGCTTTACCAACACACTATATTTTATCATCAAACTTTGACTGTTAAAGTCGTTTATGGTTTTTGCTGCTTCATCAGCATTCCAAGAACTACTTCGCAGTTCAGGGTGTTTTTCAGAAACTTCACATTCGAAATATGTAATTCTTAGGGATAGACGTTTTCGGTATAACTGGGAGAATTTCCACGAGATTTTCAAAATACTGATTGTGGATTTCGCCAATGAGATAACGAGTTGCTGGTACATTTGCTGATGATGTTGTGAAATATAAAAGGTTCTCCGGTAACGACGGCGAAAGGACAAGGTATAAATATCGAGATTATAATAGAAGTAGTCTCACTGAGAAGTCGAAGTGGAGCTGTGACAAAATTAGCTTCTTGAAAAGGAATTGTAGGGTTGCTTTTACTAATGGATGATAAGGAATTTTGACGCGGATACGTTTTAACTATGACTTCGGTTTTTGAAAGTTTTTCAGGTGCATTACTGTATGCATGAATCTCTCTTCCATAAACGAGGTGCGGCTGGTTCAACTTCTCGTTCTAGATGTTTTCAAGAATCATGAAAGATTTGAATGAGGAGTATAATTGTCGAAGTACAAATGAGGTTTAAGATGAAATCAAGTGGCAAACTTGAAGAATTGTTTAGTTTCATATGTTATAATCAATATTTTAATTCATTTTACTTATCCAAAGTTAGCAGTCCAATAGTCTGATTATCCAATGGTCCAATAAATTCATATATAAATTATATATATAATATTCGAATTACTTAATACGTATCGTGACCCGTGTACCGGTCTCGGTGTCGATCACAACTCAAAGTATATATATATTTTGGAATCAACTCCGACCCTGTATAGCCAACTCCCACCTTCACATATAGAGTGTCTACGGTTGTTCCGAAATATATATATATAGATGGGTCGATATGATAAGTCGAAACCTTGCATACGTGTCCCGTTATTTAAAGTGCGTAAAAATAAATAACAGAAATTAAATGACGATAAATAAAATTGCGAGAATGTAAATTGCGATAAATTAAATGTTAATCAGTTAGCTGGGAACAGTTAGCCGGAACAGTTAGCGTGAAATCCTATCACAATTCCAATTAATTAATTCGTTTGTTTCTAACACTTTTTATTTTTTTGTCCAATGTTTTCTTCGTTATGCCACTTGTTGGATCCTGATAGGTCAAAATCCAAATATGAAATTTGAATAGAAATGGTTATTCTGTGGTGAACGGATACGTATATCGGTAGTTGTAAGTAGGATAGTAAATGATCGTTGAATCAGATTCGAAGAATATACAGTGTAACTTATTAATGTGAATTCTAAATATTCCTCGGGTACTACCCACCCGTTAAAATATTTTCATCATTAACAGTTTGTGCAAAAGAATTTTTTATTTACAATTTTTATGAAAATATACTTGCATATATATTTTCATCGAATGTAATTATGGATTTAATGAGTCAAAAACTCATCTGATTTACCGTTAATACTAGATTACATAATCTCTAAAACTTTAGAAATTACATATTTACCATGTCGAACGAGGAAAAATGAGGTAGAATGATACGTAAAGTGAAGATAGCCGATGTAGATCGATGTGTAGAACGAAGTTCATACTCGAAGTACAGATGGTGATATTGAGGCGTGTAATGTTGATATTCGAGGTACAGATTGTGATATTGAGAGTTACGGCGCGGTTATGGTTTAGAGATGATAGGGGTACTGTCGACGTCAATGATATTGGTACTGATTATGCTGCTGGTGCTGCTGCTGGTGTTTGTAACCTCCGCACCAGATTCTCCATAGCCATTACTCGGTCACGTAGTTCGTTAACTTCTTATATCATGTCGGGATGATTGACGATTGAAACGAGCGGGTGAGTAAGATTCAAAATATAGGATAATATATAATTGTAACGGGATATTTGTAGAAATGAGAGGTTAAATGGTTTCTCGAACAGGTTCGCCGGTAAGTGCTTTCAGGTTCAATGCCAAAAGAAAGTCGATGAATGGAATAGTTCTTCGATGTGAAATAATTTTCGAATATAGGATGATATTCTATCTACATAGAATATATATATATATATATAACACTAAGGATTTTGTAGACTACAGAAGAACCTACGGCATTTGTCAGGCAGGTCTACAGATGCGCTAAGATATGAATTATCAGATACGCTAAAATATGAATTTCGTCTATACACTGTCGATGCACTGAATGCAGTAGAACGTGTCTAGACTTGAGAATGATAGGCAAGCAATTTCCTAAGGATGATAAGCAGATGGTTTCCGACTAGAAATGATAAGCAAAACTTTTTGACAGGTAGACACGGTCAAAGTCCAGACTCACTAATGCAAGGCCTGGTTCGCTAAGACCAAAGCTCTGATACCAACTTTAACAACCGGTCCTAATCCTCCCGGACGAAGTCATTAACAGTTGGTCCCATTGCGATGATCGGCTCCAAGTAATGTCTTTAAAATGAGCAAAATGCACAGCGGAAGACTTAATTCGTACCTGAGAATAAACATGCTTAAAAGTGTCAACCAAAAGGTTGGTGAGTTCATAGGTTTAACATAACAATCATTTCCATTATTTTAATAGACCACAAGATTTCATATTTATAAACATAATACACTCGCAAGTGTATGAAAAAGTCATTGAGCACTTGGTAACCATACTTAACATTTAAATCACAGCAGCATATTCTTAAATAAACCCTACACCGTACCAAGTGTAGTAACGAAACGAAGTACTGTGCAACCGTTTAAAACTGGTCGTCCAGCCCGGTTGGGGTTGTCAGGCCCGATAGATCTATCAACAGGATTCGCGTTTACGCTCCTCACGTAAATATTAGCTACCAAGTATAAAGAAATATGCCATGGTACAACTCAACGTAGAATGTATTTTTGAGTACTTGTGTCTATTTCGTAAAACATTTATAAAACAGCGCATGTATTCTCATTCCCAAAAATATATATTGCAAAAGCAATTAAAAAGGGAGCAAATGAAACTCACCTAATGTATTTTGTAGTAAAAATACATATGACGTCAATTAACAAATGTAGGGTTGGCCTCGGATTCACGAACCTATATCATTCATATATGTATTAAAACTTATTCTTGTATTCGGATAAATATATATATTATTATTAGTGATGTTATTTGTATATATATAATATTTTATGAGTTTCCTTATTTATTTATATTTTCATTTTATATATATAAATGTTAATATAGTTAAGTTATGTGTATTAAATATATTTTTTTTTTAAAAATCATTTATTAATAGTTGTAAACATACTATATTAAGAATAATAATAATAATAGTAATAATAATAAAAATAACAACATTACTAATAATGTTAAATCTTAAGAAAAAGATAATTTTGTTAATTTTAATAATAATTGTGAAAATAATAATAATAAAAATAATAATTTTACTAATTCTAATAATAATAATAAAATTTTTTGCTTTAGTATTATATTGATAATGATACTAATCATATGGTTAACACTAATAATCAACTTAATAGCCATAAATATATCAATAACTAATAATAATAATAATAATAATAATAATAATAATAATAATAATAATAATTGGCATTTGAAAACTACCTTTAAAGGCTTTTTAAAAAAAAACGCCTTAAGTCGGGCTCGAACCCCCGTCCTCTCGCTTATCACCAAGACTGTCAAACCATTCGTCTAGTTTAACATTTCTGATTTATTACCCCTTTTATATTTTATTAACCCGTATCATTATATCATATCTTTCTCATTCATTTACATATCTCGGTTTAATTACAACCCAGAGATTCGATCACAGCCCAAAAGAAACATAATCAAATGGGTCATTCGGCCCATGATTGAAACAGAAACAAAGTAGCAGTCCAACAGCAAGTTGACCCATCATCTATTCCCCTTGGCCCGATTTGTATGATACCACAACAAAGTTTACGGTTATGTGTAAAGGAAGTGGTCCACCTCCAAGTTGGGGTCTTATAGTTGTCAGCCATTTGACCGAAAAGAAACCAAATAAAAAAATATATCGTAACACTTTAATATCCCTTTATATCATTTACCGTCCCCTTATCTTCAACCTCATCATCATTATTTTCGTTTGAGAGCAACCGAAACACAGATGGAGGACGGCAGCAGGTTTGTCTGATCTTAACCGTAGATAGAAACAAGTTGCAGCAAATAATTGGGTTGGTTCTTGGGTTTCGACAGAAAGAAGAAACGGTGTATCATAACAATAAAGGAAGGGTGATAGGTTCAAAACAGAAACCATCAATTTGCAGCAGGTTACACGAACAAAAGAAATATGATAGTGATTCGGTTGAGTGTGCTGGACGAACCAGGAATCAGAATAGGTACAAGCATTAGCTGTAGCTGCGACAAAAATAGGAGATAGAATCCTGCGGCAGCAGATTTCGATTAAAAAAAAAAAGATAAAATGAAGAGAGAGAGAGAGAGAGAGAGAGAAAATAGAGAGAAGGGAAGGAAAGAGGTGGTGGCTTGAGGTGGTTCTCGGTGGAGGGTGGT
The DNA here is from genome assembly GCF_046630445.1 of Rutidosis leptorrhynchoides. Taxonomy (NCBI): domain Eukaryota; kingdom Viridiplantae; phylum Streptophyta; class Magnoliopsida; order Asterales; family Asteraceae; genus Rutidosis; species Rutidosis leptorrhynchoides. Next base: position 157,337,363 of record NC_092334.1, read on the forward strand.
AATATGGGTGGTGACATGGTGGTGTTAGGGTCTCGATTTTACAGCACGACAGAAGATAGTTCGAGTAGCGGTTTCATGTTAGTGATCGGGTTAAAGAATCAGTTGAAGGTGGTTAAATGAAAGTGATGATCGATGATGGTTTTTATGGATAAGAAGAAATCGAAGGTAGTAAGATCATGGGTTCAGTTGAGGGTATTTATGTGATTCTATGGTGGCCGAAGGTGGAGGTGATGGTGTTAGAGAGTTTGTTGAATGGGGATAGATTCTGTATACTCAATATATGTATATAAAGAGAAGGGGAAAGGGATAGAATAGTGGTGGGTGTGAGACAGAGATATATTCATGTATGTGGATAAATTATACCTTGAACTTGGCATAATGAAACAAAAACAATATCAATCAATAACTAACTTTTACATTTCAAAGAATATAATATTTATAATTATTAAAAACGTGCAAACCCAATACATGTTTTATCTATTTCTGCCGACACTATATACTATGATATTTAATATATAATGTTAAAAGTGTAAGATAGTTAAAGAGTGGTGAGAAGCGTGTGCAAGGAAAGATGCTAAACATTACATTTGATAATTTGTGCCAATACCTTACACATAATTGTTCGTGAATCGTCGGGTATGGTCAAAGGGTAACTGATTATCCGAATATAGATTTCAGACTTTTTAGACTCAACATTAGGGGTTTTTTTTTTATCGTGTCGGAAACATATAGAGATTAGGGTTTAAATTTGATCGGAAATTTCCGGGTCGTTACAACAATCTAGTAATATGTAATATTAATATATTTGTAATGTATTTGTAAAATAATATTTATTTGTAATAATAACAATAATAGTGATAATAATAATGATATTAATAATAATAATGATATTGATAAAAATAATAGTGATAATAAAAATGATACTTTTAAAATGATAATTTTTAATAGGAATGATAGTAATACTATTAATAATCTTTGTTATAATAATAATATCAATAATAATGATAATGAAAACAATACTTTTGATAATAATACTTAGTACCTAATAATAATAATAATAATCTTATTACTAATGATAATAATATTACTTAATGATAATCTAGGATTGTTAATAATATTAGTGATAACAATAATAATCATACTAATAATCATAATTGTAATTAAATTCATGATAAAAATAATAAAAATTATAATACTAATAATAATAATGATAATGTTAATAATTGTAGAGCACAACCTTTGAAGAAGCAAGCCTAACAAAAAAAAAGTGCCTCTACCAAGGCTCGAACCCGAGATCCCTCGTTCACTCATAAACACCCATAACCAACTGCGCTGCTTCTGTATTTCTGTTTTATTCTTAACTGGAATATATATATCCCGTATTATTTCTGTTATCCTATATCTTTTTCTTTACAAACTAATTCATCCAGAGTAAACCAATAATCATAATAATAGAAACCGAATTGGAAGACAATTAACGTAACAGGAACCGTTCATCATCATCATCGTTTAATCATGAATCATCATTCTTAACATAAGATCATCATAAACATTATCATCATATTAATGACACACGACATCATTATCATCTTCTATACCGATGTTCGTTTTCATTATCATCGATATCATTATCCATCGAATCATATCATTACTATCTCAGGCTCATCATCATCGTTTTATATCTTAACTTATACCATTATCATTAACGCCACCCGTCCCCTAGCTGCAACCTAATTGGGTCTCGGCCCAGCAGTAAAACCGATTAATAGGCCCAACATATCCATTTAATTCCTAACGGCCCAAGTTGCTAAGATAAATGGAAATTCATTTTTTTCTTTTCTTGGATCCCTTCTCATCTGGAACGAAACAACTAATGAGCTGGAGGTGGGATCCATTAATTCATAAGCTTTCTTCAATTATAAATTTTTGGCACGTTCTAAAAGTTATTTCCATTGTCTGCCAACTACTTGATCCTTATGCTTTAACTAATACCCTGTAATATTATATATCTAAGCTCCAACTTTAATTTTTGTGATCCCTCATTAAATTTATATTGGTTATCATTATCAACTTTCCTTGTTACATACATGAAGAGCATGAAAAGTTTTCTAACAGCACAATGGATGGAGGTTCGGTTACAATTAGAAATAACAGAAAAGAAAGAGTAGTTCCAAAGTGGTTTAATGGTCGTGGTTTTCATGGTGGTGGTTGATGTGTGTGTGTGTGATTGAGCTAGCTGCCAGCAATAATATATCATGATGGTTTTTGGAGTCAAAAGATATCGAGCATCAGGTTTTTGTGATACTGAAACGGGCTATAGAAATAACAGTTTGTAATATGTTAACTTTATGGCGAGGTTTAAAAGTTATTCTAAGTGGTGATTCACAATTGATTATGGTGGTGGGATTTGGCGGTTCATGTTGAGGTGTAAGAGAGAAAAAGATAGTGAGAGAGGATGGAAGAAAGTGATAACCATCGATGGTTGTGATGGCGGTTTTAGTTGATAGTAAAATGTAGGGAAGATGGTTGATTGTTTGCAATGTAAATATGATTTATGCATATATATTTGAAGAGAACGAGATGGTTGATTGATTCATAGTATTTGAAGGATGTCGACAGCATATTCTTTAATCAGTAAGAAGACAGAAGTACAAGAAAAGAAAATGAAAAGTAGATAGCGATTCAAAACTGAATTTGGATTACTCTTCTGTTTTTATGTTGTGATTGGTACTTGATAGATTTAAAAGATCAATCACACACAGTAGAGGAGATATAAGAAACTGATTACGTTCTATTCTGTATTCGTAACTATATATATATATGTATTTATACATCTATATTCATGTATACGTATGTATGGATATCTGTTCTTATATATATTTGTAATCTGTATGTATATAGGTATATTTATATAACCGTATATATATATATATATATATGATTCAGTAATTATATATTATAATTAGTTCTTTTATATAATTGTATTAATATTACACTTAATATTATAAATGATAGTAAAAGCAACAATGTAATAATAAAATTAGTAATAGAGATAGAACTAATAATAATAATACATAATAATAATAATATTAATAATCATATTATTAATGTTAATAATAATAAAATCTATTATTTTCTAATGATAACAATAATAATAATAATAATAATTTATAACAATAATATTGATTTTTAATGATAATAATAATATCTATTCATAGTACTAATATTAATCATGTTACATGTTTCAATTTTATATAAGAATATTAATAATACAAGTATTAATATTAATGAAAGTAATAATAATAATAATATTGATATAACAATTTATACATATCAAATCTCATATATATATTTATTTACATATTTACCTATACACACTTGTTCGTGAATTGTCGGGCATAGTCAAATGGTAATTGATTACATGAATGTAGATTTTAAAACTTTCGAGACTCGACATTACAGATTTTTGCTTATCGTGTCGGAAACATATAAAGATTAAAGTTTAAATTTGATCGGAAATTTCCGGGTCATCACAGTACCTACCCGTTAAAGAAATTTCGTCCCGAAATTTAAATGTGGTCGTCATGGCTAACAATAAAAATGTTTTCGTGACGAATATGAGTTGATAAATAGAGTTTTATCATCATTGCGTATTATAGATAAAATAATTCGATTATTCAAAGAGCACGAATGAAGCTATCACAAAAGAGTGATATGAATAAATAAAGTTTCGTCTTAACTTTTGACATTGTTCTGGTTGAATTCCGGAATTCAAGGGATTAAAGAAAATCTTTGTAATCTATATAAGATTGGATTCTTCGGTGATTAAGGAAATTAGGATCCTCTTTAGTTGAATGCGATAATCTATTTTGATTGCTCTGTCGGATATTTTAATATAAATCCACCCCCGTCGTTTCCTTACAACTCACACCTTCTATTCTGTCTCCTTTAATTCGTACTTTGAATTATTTGTCAATATGCCCTATCCAATTCTGGTTCTCGATATACTCCTAACCTTCATATCTGTCATTCTTCTTTTCCATCTACCACCGGAAGAATCTATTCACTTCTACTATACTATGGGTTTTATAGTGTTCTTAGTTCTCCCGTGTCTTTATATTGTTATATGCATCGATATATACGGTTTGTAATTTCGGTGTTGTCATTGGGCTTTATATTTTCCCTTATATCTCGGAGCTCTTTGCCTTTTTATTCTCTTCTCGACTCTAAGTCAAGCGAATAATGGTCCATAATTTGTAGATATATGATATTCGGAATGAACATAGTTAATGTTTTAAGAAGGAAATCGTAATGGCACGATCTTGATTTGTCAAATTACCAGAATCTTCAAAAAGATATAACTATCAAGAAGATATGTTCTTATTATGGTTGGAGATTGGGTAGAATGTAAGAGTCGTGTAAATGGCACATGATGATGGTATGTTCTGTGAATCATCACGTTCCATTAGGAGATCTCATGTAACGTTCTTTGTATAATGTAATAATACATTTACAAGAGTTATCTAAACAAAGTATTGAGTTTTGCTCACTCATTTTTAAATATTCATCAAACATATCGGCGGTAGTTCCATACGCCAATTGGCGTAGAGCCGAAGTCATTTTTTGCAATATTGTAAAAGTCGGCCGACCGATAGGATCAAAACGTTCCCTAAAAAATCTAAAATGCTCGGGAGTATCATGAGAATCGAAATTAGAAATACCTTGTGATATTCGGAGAAATAGTTCAATCCGCATACGAAAACGCCTTTTAAATTTATATGACGGAAACACGGGTGTGTCACTAAAATAATCCTTCCATAAATTTTCTCCTGCTTCTTCACGATTTCTTGGAATATAAATTCGTGATCTTGGAACACGCTCGGATTCGACTTCGTCATTATCATCTTCTAAATGTTGAATTAGTGCAATAATACGCTCGTCTTCCGAATCGGAATCTTAACTAAGTAAATACGATGCCATGAAAGAAAAACAATTGATAGTTATGAAAGAAAATTGTATGATATAATTGATAGAATTGAAAGAAAAATAAAGAGAAATGGTGTGTTAAAAGTGTAGAATGTATGAGTTTATATAGATAAATATATATAGAATTTAAAAAAAAAAAAAATTCAAAAATAGTCGTTTGCCAACGGCTTTATTTTTCAGCCAATCCCCATCTGACACGTATCCCTGACGCTTCCTCTCTCTTCCGTGAAAAAATTGACTAACGCCCCGTACGCGTCATCGGTAACGCCCCACTAGGGGCGTCAGGGGGCGTCACCCAATGCCAGCAGGTCTGACGGGACCCCTCTGACGTCGCGTTAAAATTGGTCTTAATGACTTATATTCCTTCAATCCAATATTCAATGACTATTTTATTTGTTTCTTCCAATATTGATATTGTTTATATTATTCTAAATTAATATTCAATGTCATTATAAAAAAATAATAATAAGATAAAATTCATTCATACTCTTAATTTTCGGACATAAAATAAAAAAAAATATGCAAAAAATAAGAAGTAAAACTATAAAGTAAGAAAATACGTATAAGTAAAAAATAAGGCGCATTGCTTGAAAGTAAAAGAAATATACAGCAGTGGCGATTTCAGGATCATAAGTCAATGGAGTCCCGAATTTTTTTTTAGTACTAATTATATTAGAATGATATTTTAGTGATAGTTACCTTCAAAAAAAATTTAATTCGAAAAATATATGAGATTCGAGTAGTATAATTTAGTGATGTCCTATACAATTTAAAATAAAAACTATATATTTGAAAAATATATGGGGTCATACCTTTAAATTTAGTGGTGTCCTATACAATTCTCAGTGTATTTACTAAAAAAATTTTAAGCTAATGGTGTTCCATGACCCCACGGGTTCCCACTTACATTCGCCACTAATATACAGTGTAATTCTTAAATAGTGTGTTTTCTTCATGTAAACTAATAATATGGACGGAAGGAGTACTACTTAGAATTAAACATTGTGTCACATCGGTCTAACCTTAACATCTCCTTTCAATCACCAATTACATTTCACTATGATCCATAACCTACTACCTTACCATCAAATAAACTTACATATATTAATTAATTAATACAATGTATTACTCTTAATAAATATTGTAAAAAAATATCAACGTTTGTGATTAAAAATGTCTCAAATTGATCTGAGCATCACGGTGAAAGATTAAAGCTGCCTTTGGCTTTCGCTAGAATTGGCGTCAAAGATTGGATGGTTTGGACTTTGTAGATTGCGTATCGATAAGAACTAGTCCGGACCGGCCCGCGCGTCGCGGCGGGGGCTTTCGGCCTACGTATTCATATTGAACGTAGCATTGTGTATTTACATAGGGGAACACGGCCCATGTGTTAAGCGCCGTTTTAGATGTCGTTGTGTTAAGCGGTTTTTAAAAAGTATCCGTTTCTAACGTAATTAGTTTTATTTTGTTCAATAATTTTTTTCGAGTGTAACGGTGATGTCGGAAAAATTTAACTCGCGGCGAACAGAAAGATGCGTCCTGTCTGTCGTTATGTTTAGCGTTTTTTAAAAAGTGTCTGTTTCGAACGTGGTTAATTTCGTTTTGTTCATAAAATTATTTCGAGTCTGACGCTGCCGTCGGAAAAATTTAACTCGTGGCGAGAAGGAAGATACGGATTGTCGTTGTGTTTAGCGTTTTTTGAGAAGTGTCCGTTTCGCGTATAGTTAGTCCCGTTGGGTTCGCAAGACATTTTCGAGTTGAACGGTGGTCTCGGAAAAATTTAACTCGCACCGAGCGAGAAGATAGGGCCCCGTTATAAATTCGGGTGGCATTAGTTTCTTTTATTTTAATAAAGTTATATATTTACACGTTTTACCCCTAAAAAAATGTAAACATGAGGGGCCGTTGTGTAAATATAGCCGAAGTTGATGGACCGTTTGTAATGTGAACGTAAACTCAAAACGACAATCCGATATAACTGAAACGACGGAAATCTCTATGGCTTTGAGTATATTGATAATGCTAAAAACGAACATATATTTCATAGCATTATTCCTCAAGAAAGACAAGCTTTTAGTTGCAATTGTTCTATTTACAAGTGATATTCGTTTAAATAATAAAAGGTGAAGACAAAAGACAGATTCGACGAATTGAAGACGCAAACGACCAAAAAGCTCAAAAGTACAAAAGACAATCAAAAAGGTTCCAATTATTGATAAGAAACGTCTCGAAATTACAAGAGTACAAGATTCAAAACGCAAAGTACAAGATATTAAATTGTACGCAAGGACGTTCGAAAATCCGGAACCGGGACCAGAGTCAACTCTTAACGCTCGACGCAACGGACTAAAAATTACAAGTTAACTATGTATATAAATATAATATAATATATAATTAATTATATTAATTATATATATATTATATTTATAAATAAAAACCGTCGGCAGAGAAAGACTCCAAGGGACTGAGCTGTAATTTCATTCTCCGCGACTCGCGGAGTTTGAAGGCCAAAATGGCCGCGAGTCGCGGAGCCCCCAGTTTTGAAACTCCCTATAAAGCAAACCGAAATCTGATCATTTTCATCATTTTTTTTTTCTCCTCATTCATACGATATATTTATATTTATAATTTATATTTTAATTTTAATTTTAATTATAATTCTAATAATAAGGGTATGTTAGCGAATATTGTAAGGGTGTAAGTCGAAATTCTGTCCGTGTAACGCTACGCTATTTTTAATCATTGTAAGTTATGTTCAACCTTTTTATATTAATGTCTCGTAGCTAAGTTATTATTATGCTTATTTAAAACGAAGTAATCATGATGTTGGGCTAATTACTACAATTGGGTAATTGGGCTTTGTACCATAATTGGGGTTTGGACAAAAGAACGACACTTGTGGAAATTAGACTATGAGCTATTAATGGGCTTTATATTTGTTTAACTAAATGATAGTTTGTTAATGTTAATATAAAGATTTACAATTAGGCGTCCCTATAAATTACCATATACACTCAATCGGACACGATGGGCGGGGTATTTATATGTACGAATAATCGTTCATTTAACCGGACACGGGAATGGATTAATAGCCACTAGAATAATTAAAACAGGGGTGAAATTATGTACAAAGGACACTTAGTATAATTGATAACAAAATATTAAAACCTTGGGTTACACTCAGTCGACATCCTGGTGTAATTATTAAACAAAGTATTAAAATCTTGTTACAGTTTAAGTCCCCAATTAGTTGGAATATTTAACTTCGGGTATAAGGATAATTTGACGAGGACACTCGCACTTTATATTTATGACTGATGGACTGTTATGGACAAAAACCAGACGGACATATTAAATAATCCAGGACAAAGGACAATTAACCCATGGGCATAAAACTAAAATCAATACGTCAACCATCATGATTACGGAAGTTTAAATAAGCATAATTCTTTTATTTCATATTTAATTTCCTTTATTTTATATTTAATTGCACTTCTAATTATCGCACTTTTATTTATTGTTATTTAATCGCATTTTTAATTATCGTACTTTTTAATTATCGCAATTTTATTTTATCGCACTTTTATTGCAATTTCATTATCGTTATTTATTTTACGCTTTAAATTAAGTCTTTTATTTATTTAATATTTTACATTTGGTTTTAACTGCGACTAAAGTTTTAAAATCGACAAACCGGTCATTAAACGGTAAAAACCCCCCTTTATAATAATAATATTACTTATATATATATATTTGTATTTTTATAAAAGTAAACTAATATAGCGTTGAGCTTTGCTTAAAAAAGATTCCCTGTGGAACGAACCGGACTTACTAAAGACTACACTACTGTACGATTAGGTACACTGCCTATAAGTGTTGTAGCAAGGTTTAAGTAGATCCATTCTATAAATAAATAAATATCTTGTGTAAAATTGTAGCATATTTAATAGTTTTTCCTAGTAAAATATAAACTATTTCGTATCCCTTAGCTTTGACATCAAGTATTTTTGGCGCCGCTGCCGGGGATCTCTCTTAAAAGCCGGAAGCGCAACACTAATAATAATAATAATAAAAAAAAATTTTAGTTAACTTTTATTAAAATTCGTTTTTGTAAAAATACGTTTTAATTATTCGAAAATATAAAAAGAAAAACAAAAATTTATGTATTTTTAGGAGTTTAATAAATATAAGTTTTATTTTGTAAAAATATGAGTTTTGTTTAATTTATTTTATAAATATATTTTATAAATATAAAAAAAAACCGAAAAAAAAGAAAAAAATACATATATATAAATCTATTTTTTTATTGTTATAAAGTATTTTATTTTTATCTTAATTATTAAAGATAAGTTTTATTTAGATTACATAAATATTTTAATAAGATAATATAAACAGAAAATATAAAAACAGAAAAGAAAAAAAAACGCGTAAATTTTAAACTGTTTCAGATCTGAATTTCTGAACCCCGCGACTCGCGGGGTTTGCTGCATTAATTACCGCGACTCGCGGAGATTTTCTGACAGGCGACAAAACCCTAATTCAGCATTTATTACGAATTATTAATTATTATTATTATTATTAACCCTAATTATTATTATTATTATAATTAAGTTTATTTTTAATTTAAGTTTTATTTAATTTATATTTTAGTTAAAATAGTTTAATTAAATTGTAAAATTAGTAGTTTTATTAAATAAATAATATAAAAATAATATTTGTAATTTTTACAACTTTTTGTATATTTTTATATTTTGTCCCTTTTTAATCTCTTTAGCGTAACTTTTGTATTTTTAGCTCATATTTAGTTTTAAACTTAGTTTTTGCCATAGTCATTTTTACTCCTAGATTTTTAAGCTTTGCCGTAGAATTCCTTAAGTGCTTTTTCTTTAGACTAAGATTTAGGTGCTTTAGAATTTTGCGACGCCTTTTTAAGTTTTAGTTTCTTTTTAAGTTATTTCCATTTGGGATTTAGTTTTTTCTGTAAGCTTTAATATTTTTAGACACCTTTTACTATGTATCAATTATCATTCCAATTAGTAATCTCAATTTGCGATTATAATTTTAAGTTAGTTGTAGTAATAAGGTTAGGTTAGTCAAGTATTTTTAAGTTTTATAAGTTTCTTTTATTTTTTCGTCACCTTTTATTTTTCAACCATTTTTCTTTTTCGACCTTTTTCGACGAACTCTTTTTCTTTCTTATTTCTCGCTATTCTAGTTTTAGGACATAGATTTTTATTCTACTTCTTATCTAAATTTCTTAAAATTACGAAAATTTATTTTAAGTGGTTAAATTAATAGACATCAAAATTTTCTGGTTCGTAGTAATAGTTGGATTTGTACGTGGACCGGGTTATTGGAGCCAAACAGTCCTCAATTATATTGAGACCAAACGAATCCTGCCCCTCTGCTGCATCTTTTGGCTATTCGAAACGTGGGCAAAATCAGAAAAGTCTATTGATTGGATAACTTATTATAATTTTTCTTTCCTTTTAAAAACTAATAGGATATTCAGTGAATGCACCGAGCAAGACGTTCACCACCTTTTGTACGTTCACCACCTGTAACTAGATCAAGACATTTAGCAAATATAACCGCCGTTGATTTTTCTTTAGAATCGTCATCCAGTCAACCAAGTACTTCAGTTCAAATTTCCGATAATCCATTTTTTGAACCCAACCTCACAATTGAGAATCCGGAGAATATTCAGGAACGGTTCGTAGATCCTGAACCACTAAACTTTCCTCCGGAGCCACCAATCATTCAAACAGAGATTGTTGAGGAACGAACCATTAAATCAGAATCATCTAGTGATACCGATTCAACAAATTCAATTATGGAGAATCTGGAACCTTTAAGTATGGAAGACCGAATGAGAGCTAAACGCACTGGCCAAGGTCACGCAATTACTCATCCAGACATTAATGCGCCAGATTATGAAATCAAAGGACAAATTCTACACATGGTGACTAATCAATGCCAATTTAGTGGTGCGCCGAAGGAAGATCCAAATGAACATCTACGTACCTTTAATAGGATCTGCACACTATTTAAAATCCGAGAAGTGGAGGATGAACAGATATATCTCATGTTATTTCCTTGGACTTTAAAGGGAGAAGCCAAAGATTGGTTGGAATCGTTACCTGAAGGGGCGATTGATACATGGGATGTTTTAGTTGACAAATTTCTTAAACAATTCTTTCCTGCATCTAAAGCCGTAAGACTTCAAGCAGAAATTGTTACGTTCACACAGAAACCGAATGAAACTCTATATGAGGCATGGACAAGATATGGAAAGTTGTTAAGAGGATGTCCGCAACATGGTTTAGACACCTGTCAAATAGTACAAATATTCTACCAAGGATGCGACATCACTACAAGAAAAGACATAGATATAGCAGCTGGTGGTTCTATTATGAAGAAAACCGAAACTGATGCTTACAAAATTATTGATAACACTGCTTCCCACTCACATGAGTGGCACCAAGAAAAAGATATCATTAGATCATCTAAATCAGCTAGAGCCGATTCTAGCCATGACTTAGATTCCATTTCCGCAAAGATAGATGCTGTGGAAAGACGAATGGAAAAGATGACTAAGGATATTCACTCAATACGAATTAGTTGTGAGCAGTGTGGAGGACCACATTTGACAAAAGATTGTCTCAGTATAGAATTAACAATGGAACAAAGAGAGAATATTTCATACATAAACCAAAGGCCTGGAAATAATTATCAGAATAATTATCAACCGCCAAGACCGATTTACAATCAAAACCAGAATTATAACCGAAATAATCCATACAACAACCAACAAGGTCCTAGCAATCAACAAGTATCCAATAATACTTACAATCAGCAAAGACCGAATTTTCAAAACAAACCACCACAACAAACCGATGATAAAAAGCCAAATTTAGAAGATATGATGACGAAGCTAGTTGAAACTCAAACACAGTTTTTCACATCTCAGAAACAAACCAATGAACAAAATGCTCAAGCATTTAGAAATCAACAAGCTTCTATTCAAAATCTGGAACAAGAAGTAAGTAACCTAGCAAGATTAATAGGTGAAAGAAAACCGGGAAGTCTACCTAGTGATACAAACGCTAACCCCCGAAATGAAACAGCTAAAGCCATTACCACAAGAAGTGGTACAACACTTAAACCACATGAAATACCTGTAACTTCTGATGAAGCTACTCCTACTCCACAAGAACCACAACCTGATCAAGATAAGGAAAAAGAACCGGTAGTTGAAAAGATTAATGAAGATAACACAGCTAAGGCTAAACCTTATGTTAAACCATATCAACCACCACTTCCTTATCCAAGTAAAATGAAGAAAGAAAAACTTGAAGCCGAGCAATCCAAATTCTTGGATATGTTTAAACAGATAAATGTAAATCTTCCTTTCATTGATGTGATTTCAGGAATGCCTAGATATGCTAAATTCTTGAAAGATCTAATCTCAAATAGAAAGAAAATGGAAGAACTCTCGGCTGTTACTATGAATGCTAATTGTTCAGCAGTGCTATTGAATAAGATACCAGAAAAACTATCTGATCCAGGAAGTTTCACAATTCCATGTTTTCTGGGTAGTCTTAGTTCAATAGAAGCATTGGCAGACTTAGGTGCTAGTATAAATCTAATGCCGTATTCACTATACACTAAACTAGACCTTGGAGAATTGAAACCAACAAGAATAAGCATACAACTAGCTGATAGATCAATAAAATATCCTAGAGGGATAATGGAGAACATGCTAGTTAAAGTTGGTACTTTAGTATTTCCAGTAGATTTTGTTGTTTTGGACATGGAAGAAGATTCTCAAGTTCCTCTCATATTAGGAAGACCATTTTTAAACACGGCTAAAGCAATGATAGACGTGTTCGGTAAGAAACTGACCTTAAGTATAGAGGATGAGAGTGTTACCTTTTCAGTTGATAGAGCAATGCAACAACCACAATCTGCAGATGATACATGTTATTATATTCAAACTATAGATGCACATGCAGAATTATTAGAAGAATTTCCAGAATTACAAGGAACAGGAGAATGTTCTTTAGGAGAAGGTAATGAACCAATTGATGAAGCTGAAATGTTAGCTACACTTATAGCTAATGGATATGAACCAACAACAGAAGAAATTCAAATGCTAAAAGAAGAAGACAGATATCGATACAAATCATCGATAGAAGAACCTCCAAAATTAGAGTTAAAGCCACTTCCAAACCATTTGGAATACGCTTATTTACATGGTGAATCTGAATTACCTGTAATAATATCGTCTTCTCTTACTGAAAATGAGAAATCACAACTCATTTCTGTGTTGAAAGCTCATAAACCAGCCATTGCATGGAAGATTCATGATATTAAAGGAATAAGTCCTTCGTATTGCACACATAAAATCCTTATGGAAGAAGGTCATAAAACGTATGTGCAACGCCAACGAAGACTAAATCCTAATATGCAAGATGTAGTTAAGAAAGAGATTATTAAACTGCTAGATGCAGGTTTAATTTATCCAATCTCTAATAGTCCATGGGTAAGCCCAGTTCAATGCGTGCCTAAGAAGGGTGGCATGACTGTCATTACAAATGAGAAAAATGAGCTTATTCCTACTAGAACTGTAACAGGATGGCGTGTATGTATTGATTATAGAAAATTAAATGACGCCACCAGAAAAGATCACTTTCCCTTACCTTTCATAGATCAAATGTTGGAAAGATTAGCCGGAAATAGTTACTATTGTTTTCTAGATGGATTTTCCGAATATTTTCAAATTCCAATAGCACCCGAAGATCAAGAGAAAACCACATTCACGTGCCCTTATGGTACTTTTGCTTACAAACGCATGCCATTTGGACTTTGCAACGCCCCTGCAACCTTTCAAAGGTGTATGATGGCGATTTTTCACGACATGATAGAAGAATGCATGGAAGTATTCATGGATGACTTTTCAGTCTTCGGTGATACATTTGAATCATGTCTAGTTAATCTGGAACGAATGCTTCTTAGATGCGAACAATCAAATCTAGTACTTAATTGGGAGAAATGCCATTTCATGGTTAAAGAAGGCATCGTTCTTGGACATAAAATTTCAAAAGAAGGAATTGAAGTGGATAGAGCTAAAGTAGATGTAATTGCTAAACTTCCACATCCCACCAATGTTAGAGGAGTTAGGAGTTTTCTAGGGCATGCCGGTTTTTACCGACGTTTCATAAAAGATTTTTCTAAAATTGCCACTCCTATGAATAAACTCCTAGAAAAGGATGCGCCATTCATCTTTTCAGATGAGTGTATCAAATCTTTTAATATTCTTAAAGAGAAACTCACTAATGCGCCGATCATGATAACACCAAATTGGAATCTACCATTTGAACTAATGTGCGATGCAAGTGATTTTGCAATGGGAGCCGTTTTAGGACAAAGGATTGAAAAACGATTTCAACCTATATATTATGCTAGTAAGACATTACAAGGAGCACAAACGAACTATACAACTACTGAAAAAGAACTCCTTGCTATTGTCTTTGCTTTTGACAAATTTCGATCATATCTCGTTCTAGCAAAAACGGTGGTCTATACCGACCATTCAGCTCTTAGATACTTATTTTCAAAACAAGATGCTAAATCAAGATTAATCCGTTGGATCTTACTCTTACAAGAGTTTGATATTGAAATCCGAGATAAAAGAGGAGCAGAAAATCTCGCCGCTGATCATCTTTCTCGTCTTGAAAATCCCGAATTAGAAGTTCTAAATGAATCGACCATACAAGACAACTTTCCTGATGAATATCTATTGAAGATAGATTATAAAGAAATCCCATGGTTTGCAGACTATGCAAACTACTTAGTTTGTGGATTCCTTGAAAAAGGATTATCATACCAAAGACGAAAGAAATTCTTCAGTGATATAAAACACTATTTTTGGGAAGATCCACATCTGTTTAAAAGTTGTCCCGATGGAATAATACGCCGATGTGTATTTGGAGATGAAGCTAGTAAAATATTAAACCATTGTCACACAGGACCAACAGGAGGGCATTATGGGCCTCAACTAACAGCAAGAAAAGTTTATAATGCTGGATTCTATTGGCCTACAATTTACAAAGATGCACACATTCTTTGCAAATCCTGTGATGCATGTCAAAGGGCCGGAAAAATAAGTCAACGTGATGAAATGCCACAAAATGTCATCCAAGTATGTGAAGTATTTGACATTTGGGGTATTGACTTTATGGGTCCATTTCCAAAATCTCATAATAATCTATATATACTCGTAGCCATTGATTATGTATCTAAATGGGCGGAAGCACAAGCTCTCTCAACTAACGATGCACGAGTTGTAGTCAACTTTTTAAAACATCTTTTTGCAAGGTTTGGAACACCGAAAGCTTTAATAAGTGATCGGGGTACTCATTTCTGTAATAATCAACTTGAGAAAGTTCTTAAAAGATATGGAGTAACTCATAAAATCTCCACCGCATATCATCCACAAACAAGTGGACAAGTTGAAAATACCAACCGAGCTTTAAAACGTATTCTAGAGAAAACCGTAGGATCAAATCCGAAGGAATGGTCCATTAAATTGGAGGATGCACTCTGGGCTTTTAGAACAGCCTACAAAACTCCAATTGGAACCACACCTTTTAGACTTGTTTATGGAAAAGCATGTCATCTTCCAGTAGAAATTGAACACAAAGCATTTTGGGCTTTGAAGACATGTAATCTTGGTTTACATGAAGCCGGACGTCTACGATTAAGTCAACTAAACGAATTAGAAGAATTAAGACATGAAGCATACGAAAATTCGTTAATCTATAAAGAAAGAACGAAGAAATGGCATGATAAAAGAATCAGAAGTTCAAAAGAATTTAAAGAAGGAGACAGAGTTCTTCTTTTCAATTCACGATTCAAGCTATTTCCTGGAAAATTGAAATCAAGATGGTCTGGACCATTCATAGTCAAAAGAGTTTTCCCATACGGAACGATAGAATTAATAAATTCAAAAGGGATTGAATTTAAAGTTAATGGTCACAGAGTTAAACATTACATACATGGTCCGATGGAAGTCGACAACGAAGTTAATCACAATTTCGACACCACAGCTAACTAAGTGTGGGGAGAATCAAGTCTTTAAATGATAATATGTATTTCTGTTAGAGTTAGATTGTCTGTTTTCGTGTAGTTCTCGAAAATGGAACCCGAATGGTCTTTCCCTAGCAGACCCTAAAGAACTAGTCTTCTCCCCCCATTCTGAATTTTTATTTTTTTTAGGTTTTTACGAAATGAAGACTGCCTGTGAACTAAACCATGGTCTAATGCTACACGCTTTAATCACTAAACGTAATAATGACATACTACCGAGTGAAATAGTATCAGTAATCAGAGAAAGAATGGACGGAGTTAGAAAAGAATCCAGATGCGAAGATAATAAGTTACAATTTGGTAAAGGAAAATCAAAATCCGCAGCGAAAAGAAGAGCACGACACCTAGAACGATGTCACAAATGCGGAAAATGGTCACATGGAGGTAAATGTTCAAATAATCAAACCTATTCAAATACCGAATTTGTTACTTTATGCAGAGACGGACCGTTCATATGTTTAGAAGAAAAGACACTGAATGCTCGAGGTTACGCCTATGTAGCCATGGAAAACCAATTAAACCGACTATCTTATGAATGGGATAGATCATATAACTAAGAAATCTATTTCACAAGTATGTCTGTACAGTTTTTATTTTTATTTTTTATTTTTAACCTTTTGATAATAAACGCTAATTTGTTCGCTAAAAAGTATTAAATTGGTATTGAATAAAATTAGGTTTGGCAACCGAAATTATTGATACCATTCAAAAATTTATTACATCACTGCGAAATTTAACGTTTATTCTTAAGGTATAAATATCTTTAATCAATCAACACAAAATATTTCAAAAATTCGTCATGAGTTAAATTAGGTCTTGGAACCGGAATTACTTTACCGAAAAGAGGGGCGCATATTTTTGATAATATTTGATTGATTAAAGTGAGATAAAAAGACAAAAAGAATTTTAATTTTATTTTTACCATGTTTTTAAAATTAATATTTAAATCTTAAATTAATATTGTAAACTTTGTAAAATCAATATTTTTAAAATTGTAAATATTTGAAAAAATTAATATAAGTTTGGTGTGAATTTATAATATGAATTTTTAAATTAAGTTTGATGTGAACTTTTAATTTTTAAAATATGAATTTTTAGTTTTATGCATTTCAAATTTTAAGTTTGGTGTGAATTTTTAATATTAATTTTGAATTTTATATTTAAGTTGTGTGAATTTAAAAACAAAAATTTACTTTATCTCATTAAGTTAAAAATATGATTTTTAAAATTCGTCGTAAGTTGAAGACTAGGTCTTTGAACCGAAATTGCTTTACCCGAGAGAGGGACGAGAACTTTTATTATCATTATTTTTAATCTCATTGAATTAAAGTATGCCAAAAACATTAAAAAAAAAAACCCAAAAAATCTTAGCTTTTAAAACAATCGCTACAAAAAGACAAATTTTAAAATTTTGTCGAAGGACGGACTAGGACATCGATCCGAAACGACCTCGTCCTAAATAACAAGGGAAACAAAATTTTAAAAATTAAGTACTTAATTGTTTTAATAAGTTAATGATTATAAAAAAAAAAAAATATATATCAAACTCCACGACTCGCGGAGTTTGAAGGGTTATTCACCGCGAGTCGCGGGAGGACCGGAAATCAGAAAAAAAATAAAGAGCTGCAAACTGATCAGTCCACACCCCCAACTCAAAAACACTGCGAAAAACACTCCGAAAATACACCCAAAAACACCCCCAAAATCACAATTTTTAACCGTTAATCACCAAATCTTTTACTAAAATCATATTTAGAAGGATGCTATCTAGGAATTACTCAAGAAAAACGGTAAATTTCTACACCTAAACACCATTTAATCCGAAATTTGGTGTTCTTGAGCAATTTTTTCCCCAATTTGATTTTGATGCTTTTTAGTGTAATTATGATTAAATTGTTTATGTATTATGCTTGTATAACCTAGATTGATGCTGTTTAACATGATTAGAAGCCTTAAACTTCAATTTTTGAGTAATCTAGGGTTTGTGTTCTTGAGCAAATTTGGGGCTTTTTGATATAAACAGGTTATGGCCGATTTTTGTCATGAATTGTTGCTAAATTGAGTAGTGTAACATGTCTAGGTAGTTAAATGATCCAAACTTTGAGCCTAAACATGATTTTGAGAATTAAAGTGGACTTTTTCAAGTCTAAAATTCATGAACTTGATTTTTGAAAGATAATGCCATTTGAGACTTGTTTAATTGCTAGTAATGATTATTTTGACATGTTATTTGAGTTGAATGATTATGAACTAGGCGAACATTTTCGTATATGCTTATTTGAAAAAGTGTAGATTTGATGAAAATATGAAAATGAGCTTAAGTTTGATATAAATTGATAATGTCATTGTAATTATTTTGATTGATGATTTTGCTGACACTAATGCATATTTGGATGCACAAAATTTGTGTTTGATGTGTTTTGCAGACTGAAAGGGGTGAATCTTCATCCCAAGCCCACAATGCTCCTGCTGAGAATGCGGAACAACAGGAGGTGGATAACTACTACAAGCAGGATATACCTCATCCAGTCATGACCTTTTCTGATATGCACTTCGAAGAGTTGCACCCGAACCTGAGATTTGACAGACTTTGGATAGATTATCCAAAATATCAAAGGGGTTTGCATACTCTTCATTCTAAGGTTGTTGAGGTACCGAGGGTCATAGAATGGGGACCCTTAGAAGATGTAGAATTGGTCGGGCCAATTAGGGAATTACTTGTACAGAGGTATGATAATTCTACTTTTAATGACTGGGTACGTTTATTCACCATGCGTAGACCTGTATATAAAGTATGGTGTGAAGAATTGTTGTGTAGTATAGAGTTGAATGATCGGGTAGCTAGTTTAACCGATCGTTCTTTTATTAGATTTTTGTTAGGCGGTTCGATGCGCCACATGTCTTTACTAGACATGGCTCAGGCTTTACGTATATATACGCCTGAGGAGTTAGCATCTGCCGATTGTAGAGGGTTGATACTAAACGGTAGAAAGATAGATGAAAATTTTGATACACACGGTGTGTGGAGTCAAATGACAAGCCATCACCGTTTCAAAGGGGGAAATTACTCTTATTTGGATATAGATAGAGCCGAATTAAGAGTGATACATAGGTTTTTAGCTAATTCGATTACACAAAGAGGTAAGAACAAGGAAAAAGTAAATGAACAAGATTTGTTTTACCATATGTGTATTCGAGACCCACAAAGCGCTGTAAGTATACCATATTGTGTGGGTTATTATTTATCAGCTATGGTTCGGGGGATGCGACCGCATAGCATAATAGGAGGTGGTATTTTTATTACTTTGATTGGTGAATATCTCGGTGTGGATATAAGTCGGGGGGGGGGGATTATTAGTAGAAGAACCAGAACCCCGCGATACTATAGGTTTAAATGTATACCATGGTGCGAAAGTTTTGAAGAGGCGAAATAACGCCGCAGTACGATACCATGGTAGACATCCACAGGTGGAGAGAAACCAACAGCAAGGTAATGTAGGAGGGGGGAATGAGATGCAAGAAATGCAAAGGTTTATAGCTTCTCAGGAATACGAAAATGCTAGACAGAGAGCATTTGAAGATTGGCAAGTTCATCAGAACCAAATCATAGCTCATTGCCAACATATAGGTAGAAACTATATTCCTACACCGAAACCCATCTTCCCTCCTTGGTCTATAGAGATGCAGCCACCATATCCTACGTATAACCCTGCCGAAGCATTCTATAGCACCTATGGTTATTCCTGGAACCCCTATTGGTACCAGTATCATCCCTAGTATACTTAGTTTTTTTTTTTTTTTTTTGTAATTTGTAATTATTGATACGTTTAATGCTTTTGTTAATATTGTAATCATTTTTATAATTGTCTAACTTTTATTCTTAGATTTTAATAATTTTTGAATGTGGGGTAATATACCAAACTTCAAAAATATGTATATATGTTTGCAGTTTATCTTATGTACACAACAGGGTAAAACAACGCATTTTCAAAGACTGGCATTAAGTTCAGCAAAAGCAACTAATTTTGACGACAAGATGCAAAATATATGTGAAATAACAACAAGACGGAATGAACAAATGATGTGCACCATTTATCATTCAGCAAACAAACGCCAATATATTTGGAAACTTTGGTAAAAATTTAATCATTTTCACACAAATCACCCTCAATAATTTAAATAATTACTGATTTCTTGCAAATGAGGGCATTGCAAGATCTTAAGTGTGGGAAGGGGTTAAATTCTTTCGGATTTTAAAATTTTTTACTTTATACACTTGGTTACCATTAAAAATACTAGTAAAGCAGTAGTTGTATTAGAATCTAGTGCTCTCTGATAATAAAGAACATCCCTAGTCTTATATACTGACTACCCAATTCTAGTAAAATTTTTCAAAATTTTCAATTAAATGAACTCAAAATCATGTTTATACATATTTATGAACGATAAAACTAGGTTTTAACACCGAAATTATTGTTACCTCGGAAAGGACATAAATTGAGAAACAAACTAAAATGTTAAAATTCATTTAAAATGGAATAGAGGACGATAAAAAGGAAAATAAAAGCCAAGTGTGGGAAAATTTACCAAGTTATCTTAAACATATGTCACATATATCTGTAACAAATAACTGAAAATACTTTTGCTTTGGACTAAACTAAACTGTTTTACCCGATGAAAGAAAAGAAGAGATGGATCTACACGATGAATCAATTCCATCATTAAAAGGAAGTAAAGTCTTCCGAAAAAGAAACGCGCTTCTTGATTTAGGTCATGAAGTTGTCGTCCAGACCAGCTGTAGGTTGACGAAAAATCTAGAAAAGTCATCACTAAAATCAGCAGGAAATCCACGGACCTCAGCATTAAACAGGGTCGCCAAGTGGTCAGATTTATCCTAACCATGAGAAGGATTTATCTCGTACAATGGGGGGCGCCATGCAAATTAGCTGGATAAGACTAATGAATCAGATCCCCAGAAAGGATAATCTCCTTAAAGATTAAAAATCAGCTTTTAAGACTGATATTATTCAATCCTATAGATTGACCTTAAAGATTGAGAATTACAAACTCATGGAATTCAATGATATCTAAACTCGAGCTTGAACGAGAAAATATTTGGATCAAAATTACAAACCGATTTGTTTTCTGAAAACCCTATTTTCAATGCGTTCATTACCATTGAACGTAAAATCCTAGGAATTCACCTGGAATTCATTAGGTCACCTGAACTAAATCGGGTGTCAACCGTAAGAACGGTGGTTGCATAGCATGGTCAAAGACAGGACCTTGTGCCAGATCGAAAAATTATAAGGGTGAGCTTTACTATTGCTCCTACCAAGGATAGTAATTGCGTCCGACATGTTATAGACCATAATTAAAAGCATGTCAGGGGACATTGCCTTAACAGTTGCTTGTTCAAACGCTTTCCTTTACAACCGGACGGTAGTTTACCGAAAGGTAATATACGGGACAAGTAAACTGGACGTGTTGCTTTCCAAATACAAGGTTAGCAAGTGGGTGACACAAAACCATAAGTTTTGAGCTAAAATTTTTAAATCTGAAACCCACCAAACCCACAAAAATATTTTGCAAACACCGGTAAAGGGTTATTCCGGAAAACTTATCTAGGGTAAAAACTAGATTTAATTTCAAAAGATCAAATGTTTTCATAAAGATCCAATTTCCTTAATGGATCTAAATTTTTATAGTCATGTGGGACTGTAAACCATATCGTTACTACCATTGTTTATATCACCGTATAGAAATCACTGATGTACAAAGTGTGAAGAATAAAGAAGTGATTCTTGTATTTCAAGACGATATTGCTTGAGGACAAGCAACGCTCAAGTGTGGGAATATTTGATAATGCTAAAAACGAACATATATTTCATAGCATTATTCCTCAAGAAAGACAAGCTTTTAGTTGCAATTGTTCTATTTACAAGTGATATTCGTTTAAATAATAAAAGGTGAAGACAAAAGACAGATTCGACGAATTGAAGACGCAAACGACCAAAAAGCTCAAAAGTACAAAAGACAATAAAAAAGGTTCCAATTATTGATAAGAAACGTCTCGAAATTATAAGAGTACAAGATTCAAAACGCAAAGTACAAGATATTAAATTGTACGCAAGGACGTTCGAAAATCCGGAACCGGGACCATAGTCAACTCTTAACGCTCGACGCAACGGACTAAAAATTACAAGTTAACTATGTATATAAATATAATATAATATATAATTAATTATATTAATTATATATATATTATATTTATAAATAAAAACCGTCGGCAGAGAAAGACTCCAAAGGACTGAGCTGTAATTTCATTCTCCGCGACTCGCGGAGTTTGAAGGCCAAAATGGCCGCGAGTCGCGGAGCCCCCAGTTTTGAAACTCCCTATAAAGCAAACCGAAATCTGATCATTTTCATCATTTTTTTTTTCTCCTCATTCATACGATATATTTATATTTATAATTTATATTTTAATTTTAATTTTAATTATAATTCTAATAATAAGGGTATGTTAGCGAATATTGTAAGGGTGTAAGTCGAAATTCTGTCCGTGTAACGCTACGCTATTTTTAATCATTGTAAGTTATGTTCAACCTTTTTATATTAATGTCTCGTAGCTAATTTATTATTATGCTTATTTAAAACGAAGTAATCATGATGTTGGGCTAATTACTAAAATTGGGTAATTGGGCTTTGTACCATAATTGGGGTTTGGACAAAAGAACGACACTTGTGGAAATTAGACTATGAGCTATTAATGGGCTTTATATTTGTTTAACTAAATGATAGTTTGTTAATGTTAATATAAAGATTTACAATTAGGCGTCCCTATAAATTACCATATACACTCAATCGGACACGATGGGCGGGGTATTTATATGTACGAATAATCGTTCATTTAACCGGACACGGGAATGGATTAATAGCCACTAGAATAATTAAAACAGGGGTGAAATTATGTACAAAGGACACTTAGTATAATTGATAACAAAATATTAAAACCTTGGGTTACACTCAGTCGACATCCTGGTGTAATTATTAAACAAAGTATTAAAATCTTGTTACAGTTTAAGTCCCCAATTAGTTGGAATATTTAACTTCGGGTATAAGGATAATTTGACGAGGACACTCGCACTTTATATTTATGACTGATGGACTGTTATGGACAAAAACCAGATGGACATATTAAATAATCCAGGACAAAGGACAATTAACCCATGGGCATAAAACTAAAATCAATACGTCAACCATCATGATTACAGAAGTTTAAATAAGCATAATTCTTTTATTTCATATTTAATTTCCTTTATTTTATATTTAATTGCACTTCTAATTATCGCACTTTTATTTATTGTTATTTAATCGCATTTTTAATTATCGTACTTTTTAATTATCGCAATTTTATTTTATCCCACTTTTATTGCAATTTCATTATCGTTATTTATTTTACGCTTTAAATTAAGTCTTTTATTTATTTAATATTTTACATTTGGTTTTAACTGCGACTAAAGTTTTAAAATCGACAAACCGGTCATTAAATGGTAAAAACCCCCCTTTATAATAATAATATTACTTATATATATATATATATTTGTATTTTTATAAAAGTAAACTAATATAGCGTTGAGCTTTGCTTAAAAAAGATTCCCTGTGGAACGAACCGGACTTACTAAAGACTACACTACTGTACGATTAGGTACACTGCCTATAAGTGTTGTAGCAAGGTTTAAGTAGATCCATTCTATAAATAAATAAATATCTTGTGTAAAATTGTAGCATATTTAATAGTTTTTCCTAGTAAAATATAAACTATTTCGTATCCCTTAGCTTTGACATCATATATATATGTTAATATGTTAATATGTTAATGTTAATGTTAATCCGATATAACTGAAACGACGGAAATCTCTATGGCTTTTAGTATATCTATACCTATATAAAGATTGACTCCCATTGTCAATTAATGAGTGTGATTAACCAAGCTAATTAACCATTTTACCATAAGGCAAAGGGTAAAAAAATTAAAAATTAATCCTAATTAAATCTTTTATTAATTAAAGGGAAAAAAGAAAAAAATTAATGAAATGAAAAAGGAAAAATAAAGATACTGTTAGGTGTATAAGGAGGAAAAAAACTAATTTAAAGTAATTGCGGTTATGGTAATTTAAACGTCACTATTTCCCCTAATTGAATGCAACCGCCTAATCGTTTCGATGAACCCTAAATTCCAATTCATCCTTGCACGGCCAATCGCTTCAGGTTTCTTCTTCCTCCTCTGTTTCTGGAACCCTGACATTGTGATTGGTGCGATAACCCCATTTGGCGGCTCTGTACATGCTCGAATATACCTTCACTTGACTGTAACTGCTCGAATTGAATTAAATTTGAATTTGAAGAGGTGGTTCATTCAATTAAAAATGAAATTGAAGCAGTGGTTCACATTCCCTTTATGTCAGATTGGTATTGCTCTATAAATTCCAATTCCTTCTTCATTGGTATGGATATCAAGCAACATCTCAATTTTTATTGCAATGGCTGAGGGTAAGTCAACAACCACATATGAGGTTAACACAAAAACATATGTGCTCCTCAATGAGCTTGAATTAGGCAAAGCATCACAGGTCAAGTAATGATCTGCAGAAGTTGGGATACACATACGGTGCATGGCAAGTATTTAAGCACCGAATTTATTGCTTCAGATGAGCAGGTATAAAGACTTGATTTGTAAAACATTTATGTTATTTGTATATGTTCCAATCTGCTTGTAACAACCCAACCCGTTATCCAACCAATACACGTTTAATTTTTTTTTTATAACAAGGATCAGCTTTTCAGGCAAATGGAGCGCCGCTCCATAAAGGGGCGCGCCGCTCCAAACCCTGCTGTCCCAAATGTCGTTTTTCCGTAAAAAAGATCTCCCGCTTCCCGACACTTTTAGACGAAACGGTTTTCACAACATTTAATAATAGTTAAAACTAACACGTTTCAATAATAAAATGAGTTATACGACACCGGGCCCACATATGCCCAAATTACCCTTTTTGTACAAAATGCAAACTTCGACCATATGACTTTAATACAAAATAAAGACCGAACATGG
Organism: Rutidosis leptorrhynchoides; assembly: GCF_046630445.1. Classification (NCBI taxonomy): domain Eukaryota; kingdom Viridiplantae; phylum Streptophyta; class Magnoliopsida; order Asterales; family Asteraceae; genus Rutidosis; species Rutidosis leptorrhynchoides. The sequence continues at coordinate 157,362,612 of NC_092334.1, forward strand.
TGATTGGGGATACGCTACCCAATCCTAATCGATCCAAAAACACATCCTCTAAAGCAAACTACGCAAGTCCACTTGTCCCCACGCTTACCCGATCCATCATCTATATGCAATCTATAAAAATGTAAACAACGAGAGGGTAAGCTAACGCTTAGTGAGTGAAAATATACTACATACATATATATGCATAACATGGACACGCCACATAAATAAACAAATACCGCATACCGGAGCATCCAAGCATAAAGGCAAGCTAATCTAAGCATACCGTACGATCACTAAGCAACAAGCTAAATATGCATCAACAAACATAAGTTCACCAACGACGATGTGAACAACGCCAAGAAGCTACACCCGGAGGGTTAGCTACATCACGACAATACAACAATATATATATATATATATATATAACAATATATAAACGAATAAGGTTAACCCCTTAACCCATTACCGAATACCAAACACCACAATGAAGATTGGCCGAACTACACGAGCCTTAGTAATCCGAAACCACACGAGATTACTATCTTCAACAAGACAACATCGACGTTGGCCGAACTACACGAGCCTTAGTAATACGAAACCACACGAGATTACTACCTCAATAAGATGATCGAACTACACGCGTCATCGTGAATCCGAACTACACGCGACTCACTTTTCAACATCAAAACCCTTCGCCATTGGGGTTATATCATCCACATCACAATCACGTGTGATAATGTACACACCAAATGTGTACTTCGCCAAAGGTGATCAACCAAAATGCACAACCGTGCCAATTGGACCTATATACAAGTCCATCAAAACCACCCATATGTGAAGTGAGCTCTATAGCCGAGAATCACTTCACCCGACCCGCACCCATCCTACACATACATATGCACATAGGATATTAACACTCACCTTGAAGTCTTGATGGATGCCAAACCAAAATCAGCAATCGCCGATGGAATGTACCTATTCCATTTATCACATAACAAGTAACACAATTAGGGTTGACTTAGAAACCAACCTAATTGACACTTAGTGCAATTTCGACCCAAATGCACTTCCAAGTACAAACCGCGCCCAAAATTAACCAATAATCGCTAACACAAGTGAGAATGGTCCTAATACGCCAATTAAACCCAATCATAGGTGTTAAACACCTATCTTGCCCAAAATGACACTTAAACCCTAATTTTGACCCATAAGGAGTCAACATCGCACCATTAGCAAGTTTTGACACTAAAACATATTTAGCTCGATTTTATACTTTAACTTAATCCATTTTAAGTTTATAAACCTTATTAAATCGACAATTGGGTCATAATCAACAACAAACCCTAATTTTGACTCTAGTCAAAATTAGTCAACCACAAGAACCCTAATGGTCTCCAAAACATCAATAATCACTAATACTAGTGATTATACACCATTTACAAGTCTTAAACATGGTTAAATCATTAACCAACCCAAAACCCGCCAAATATCAAAATAGCAAGTTTCCATAAACCCTCTTCATCAACTAAATGGGTTTTACAACTAGCAATCTCAAACCCTAACTTGAATATCAAATCTAACAAATGGAATTCGGAGTTTGAACTTACCAATACCGCCAAAATGATGCCGTTGACGAGATGAACAACTTTAATACTTGAGGTTTGACCCGAAACACTCTTCTTCTTCTCCAATTGGAGCTCTCTCTCACTAAAATGGGTTTCTCCCTCTAGGGTTTGATGAAAGTGTTTGTGTGGGTGAAATGAGGATAAGAATGATCAATGGATCAGTTTTGATGACCCCAAACCGACCCCAAGTGAAAAGACCAAAGTACCCCTCATTTAAACACTTTAAAAATGCTAAAAATTGCATCAGACGCCGCTCCACCTTCAGGTCAGTTTTCAGTAGCTTATTTTGGCCATAACTTTTTGACCGTAGCTCCGTTTTCGATGAATCAAATATCTTTGGAAACGTAATAAGATTTTCTTTCCAATGGTAAGACTTTGAAACATTAACAAAAACTTTATTTGGGGTTAAAAAGATACGTACACACCTTGTCACTTTAGACAACGTCCAGTTTCCTTCGACGTTCGAGCAAGCAACATGTACATTCTTCGTACACTTCATACACGCATCGAACACCATAAATATATTATGTTAAATAAATATTTGGGTCTTACACTGCTAATGTGTGCCAGTTTATTTATCTGTATATTACATTAGATAATACCTTTGTTAATTAAGCATTCATTTATTTTGTAATTGTTTTATTATCCTGGTCATGTATAAGATCTTTATGACCTTCGTGTGATTCAGGGCAACCTTTGTTTCATGAGGCTAATGTATTACGCTTTAGTCATTTACATGTTCAGTTAGATGATGCATTTGTTTCTTAGGCACTCATTTATTTTATAATTCTTTTACATTACATAATACCTTTGTCTCTTAATCATTCACTTATTTTGTAATTCTTTTATGATGCTGGTCATGTATAACATCTTTATAACCTTCGTCTGCTTCAGGACAACCTTTCTTTCATGATGCTAATATATAACACTTTGGTTATCTACATGTTCAATTAGATGATGCCTTTGTTTCCTAAGTACTCATTTATTTTTAATTGTTTTACATTACATGATACCTTTGTTTCTGAAGCTTTCATTTATTTTGTAATCATTTTATTATGCTGCTCATGTATAACATCTTTACAGCCTTTGTGTCATTCAGGGCAACCTTTGTTTCATGATGCTAATGTCTACCACTTTAGTCATCTACATGTTCAATTAGATGATGCCTTTGTTTCTTAAGCACTCATTTATTTTTTAATTGTTTTATCGTGGTCACCCCTAAAAACTTGCCGAGTTTAATGTCATCCAGGGTAACGTTATCCAGTTGACTGCCAGAAGCAATGTTGCACACCATTTCATTGGCAGGCTGAAGGATGGCTGCATCTTCTTACTAAATGACTTCGAAGTAATAGCAAACAGAGATGATTACCGCATCATACGGGATAACAAGCTCATGATTGAGCTTAATGGGTCCACATTCATGCGAAAGCAGACTACTGGTGACAGCAGTGGGTTTATTCGAAATCCGTTTAGCTGTATCGAAATCGAGAATTTGGAACCCACATTGGGAAAATTCTTAGTCGGTAAAAATTATTACAGCCTATTACTTTATTTATTTCCATCATATACTTGCAGCTTGAAATATCATGCATGTATGGTTATTTGAATAGATGTTATTGGGTATGTTGCTAATGTCGGGGAACCAGAGCCAACGAAAAAGGGCTCCACCACCCTCGAGTTTGATTTGGTTAATGAAAGGTACACAAAACACCAAACTTTGTTGCTCAATTTGGGAAATTAAGTTGCATGTTTGGTAGGTCCAAATATCTCAGTTATCCTTTGTTTGCGTGCAGGGGAAAAGCAATACGCGCAACACTATGGGGAAGCTTGGGGTCCACATTCAGTGAAAGGCAGGCCACAAACCCTGGCCTATATTTCATAATCTTAAGCTCGGTGACCGTCAGAAATGGCTTCAATAGTACGTTTCACCTCCACGCAGTCTACGGTTAACACAATTTTTCCGTGTTTCACTAACTTTTAGCTAATCTCCTTCGCAGATACCCTGAATCTCTCGAGCACGTCCTCCACACTTATTATCGACGACGTCGAGACTCCTACACTTAAAAACTTCAGGGAAAAAAATGAGGTAAGTCTCCGACTATTAATGTCAGCTTCTATTTAGATATTGGATATTACTATCTGTATGAACATACATACTCCCCGTTGTTGCAGTGCCATCGATGGACCTGTAATTGTCGACCCTTCTTCTCCAGCGTGGTAGCTCCCACCGCCTCAAAAAGGAACTCTTCGCGACCTCCTTAATATGGCGCGCAAAGGGAAAAAGAATATCGTAAGTGGCACCTACCAACCCTTTTCATCCTTTACTTCTAACTAACACAGCCCACTAACTTGGCTCAACTTATATTGTCACATCATTTAGACTGCCGATGTATTTAAGTGTCAAATGGAGATTGTCAACATCCGGCTGAAAAAACTCTGGTACTAAAACACTTGCAGCGTATGTAAAGCACGAAAGGGCCTCTTAAGGAGGTCTGGACAGCACTGGTGCGAGTCATGCCAGGACAACGTCCCGGAACCAATCACAAGGTATTGACTAATCGCCCTTTAGCTATCAACATTTATAAAAAATTGGTGTCCCCTTTCTAACCTTAAATGCATGAATCCTAAATTTCTCTTCCTCTCTGTTTTCAAAGGTTTCGTATTATATGTGATGTACGAGATGAAACAGTGAAAAAGGTCATGGTCCTCTTTGACAAGCCTGTAGAGGAGGTCCCTCAAACTACCGCAAAGATTCTGCTAAATGAGATTGATGAGATAAGGTCCCACTTTTTGACACATTTTCATTGGCACCTGCATCCCGATTAACGAGTTGCCATGTATTCAGGAAACGTGTAACACTGTGCTCCTAAACGCAATTGCTAATCTCCTAAACACCACAAGGGTAGTCCTGCTAAAGGCGACGTCCTACTATGAGCACGGTCCATTTGAGAGCTTCAATTGTGTTAAGGTTTATGCACCAGAACCTGTTCAAATGAACCCGCCACCCGCAGCTGCCATACAACCAAATGTTTCAGCAGATTCCTCTCCATCAACCACCGTGCTCGCTTCATCATCATCGACACCCAAAGGACAGAAGAGGACCATCGAAGTTCCAACACCTGCAAAGGATTTGAAACGTGCCAGTGGCCGCAAGTAAACTTTTACTTTTGTTCTATGTTTGTCTTCCCATATATCACAAACACACGTGCACATACAGACGCATACACGCACCCATATATGTATACATATGTATATACAAACATATATATATATATATATACGTATATGTATATACGTATATGTATATATGTGTATGTATATATGTGTATGTATATATGTATATATTCATATATATATATATATATATATATATATATATATATATACATATATATATATATATATACATATATATGTATATATATGTATATATATGGATATATATGGATATATATGTATATATATGTATATACACACACACACACATAAAGAACTGTATAAATTATATGTTTCCTCTATTATGCGCCTGTGTGAATTCTGACACACTCCATTTACACTGATGTTTAGGTTTGTCGTCACATCTGACTCAGAATATGAAGACGCCCTTGGCGCAGAGAAGAAGGATGTGAATGAGAGTGTCTGAACCCAGTAATAGGTTTTCCTTTATTCATAAATAAATAGCTCACTCTGTTGAGTTCTTGCTTTTGTCGTGTTCGTTTTTCCAGACATGGTTTGTTTAAGTTATGTTTTCCCTCTGTTTATGATGCAACTTATAATATCATAATGCGCGGTTTTGCGTCTTTCGTTTCCATTCCCATGTGAATCGTTTGGTCATAAGTTTAATAAGGTGTTTATTTCCTGCTGCACCAAAATCATATGCATAGTTCACCATTATTCAGTTTATTAACCCCTGTTAGAATACATTTTGTTATTTACACACATCATTAGTATTGGGATAATCATCTCATTCACTGCCGGTGGCTCAAATGTTACTAAAATTGAACTACTGACTGCTACGGCTAGCCCCTTACAGTATTACATATATAATATATTTCACATTGAATTGTGTTTCAACCACAACTGTATTTTAAAGAGGTTATACTCAAACGTGCGTCCACATCATTCCTCTATTTTTTGGTTTTAATATAGTTTACTTCTAACCACGTGGGGTGAAGGAAGCTACATATTTTGAAGCCTGTAAAACCCGATGTCCTTTGTTGCATCTGTAGACAGCACCCTTCGAAAGCAGGGACACCCTAAGTAGCAGGTTCGTATTCTGATTAAACAACCATCAGCATACTTCAGTGACGCATGCATAGAATGAAATGAAAGTTTTCACAGCCACTAAAACGTGTTTTATCTCTATGTGTATATGGATTTCATCTTGGCAGTTACAATGTTTATATGATAAGTCAATGAATAGTAATTGCTTTATACAGTCCTTCATTGTAGTTCACTATTATGTACTTAGATTAGCTTCTCCAAATATAAACTAGGCATACTAACACAGGTGAAGGCATACATGCTTTTCGATTAGGTCAAAACAGGGAAACACACATTTCTGGAATCCTGTGACTAATTGTGAATATGTTTGTGCATTTTTATATGTTTAATATCCAGAATCATATGTTAGTAACAAATTACTAAGCCATACTCAAGACATTCAGCTACTTTGGGTTGGTCAACACAGGTCAACATGCTCCATTCATTCAAACATCCACGCTTGACGTGTGAGAAAGTACATTCTGGTCAACCTCCATATTTTTAGGGTGTAGTTTGGGAGGGAACTATTAACGCCAACACCAACTTCATTGCCCATAACACAATTTCCCCCAAGAGACGTTAGCAAATTTTCATACCCTGGATTGATTTGGTCCGAATATACCAGGTCCTCTCAAATTTGACCCCATGAACACCTTCACTGCGGTGCGTGCCTTCACTCTTGATCTTTAGTAAATGCAGGTCAGCGACAACAACGGATCTGGCCCTGTTCAACGTACACTCATGTTTTGAGGATTTACCATTGTTCACCCAGTTTGTGCTTCTCACCGGGGATTTTAATAATATTTTTATAAATTCATCTATACATATGATTATGCAATACCTGCTTAGTTTTAGATGAGTTTCATGTATTTGTGCTTCCATTTCTGCATTTGCTTCCCGTGTACAGCGTATGTGCCCCATAGATGTATAGATACATACATATATTCGTATGTCTATGTACTTATGTATGTATATACACATATACATGTATACATGTGCATATATATATATGTACATATATGTACACACACACACACACACACACATATATATATATATATATATATGTATGTATATATATACACATATATACATATATATCTATACCTATACACAGTTTTTCCAGCTTTCTTTAACAAATGCTACTACTATTATGTTTATTAATGACAACATCCCTTCATCATTTTCTTTTGTAACTGCTATCAATCTATATACAAAAGTTATGAGCCACCACTTTAATATTACATGCTCTGGAAAGATGAAAAGTTTCTCACACATCATAAATTCCTACCACTACTGACTTCATCTTCTCAATACGTAAAGTTTATGCAGCCTCCATATGGTTGATCGTTCATCTAATATGCCTGCACCTGACATTCCATCCACATCCACCAATATTTGCAAAGGTATGTCATTTATTGTTTGTACCTTTATATAGTTTCCTACTTTTTGATTTATTTTCTTACAAAAAATGTCACTACTAGATACTATGCAGTATGCATGTCTTGCAGACTTCTTAAATGGGCCTATATCATTTTGCTCATCCACTATACACACAACAGATGGGAAAACACAGACGTATTGTGGTTTGAAAATAAATGAACCATCCTCCCTACAATCAGGTAGTGTGTTTAATGTCCAACAATATTAAAATCATCAAAGTCCAGAATTGTTTGTCACTTCTATACACCAGCCTCACGGAAAACTTATTGCAGAAAACCAAACTATTAGCAGTCATATACAGACCGGGTCAACTTCCACAGCAGGTATCTTACATGTTACATAGTCTGTCCCTTCTCCTATTATGAAAGATGATTCCTTAGGTTTCTTTTCCTGTATCAGCTGGATCATATACACAGAAACAATGTCGTGGTAAAACAACGTTCAAGATCGCATTGAATTCGTCTGGTAATTAATCTGCAATCTAATTACATATTAGTTTCACAGTTTAATTAGGATGCCTATTTTCATATCATGGTAACAGTTGGTTGTTGGCGTGTTTACACCCCGTTTCTCATGACTAGACTATCTGCCAGACCATCTAAACTTATGTTGTGCTAATTTTTTTAGGATCAAATGTCACTTATCATAGTCAAGGTCCTCCAACACATAAATGCCGCAAATCCAGTGCAACGATGTGGTATGAAGAACGAAACAACAAACCCAAAAACACCACCAACCCATCCTTCTCAATGTGCTGCCAAAATGGTAAAGTATTACTCCCAAAATTGAAGGAGCCTCCTACACTATTGAAAACATTGCTCGACTACACTGAACCTCGAGGTGCAAAATTCAGAGAACAAATACGAGTTTATAACAGTATGTTTTCTTTTACGTCTTTTGGTGCGAAGATCGACCACTCTATCAACCGAGGCCGCGGCCCGTACACTTTTAGAATTAGTGGTCAAACATACCATCAAATTGGCTCACTTCTACCGGAAGAAGGTGGGCGACCAAGATACGCACAACTATACTTTTATGACACACAGAATGAGGCTAGAAATCGCATGTCAGCATTTATGTGCACTGATTCAAGAGACTCAATAGATGAGGCACTAACCAAGAGTCTCATTGCCATGCTTGATGAATCAAGTGCTATTGCAAAAGCATTTCGCATGGCTCGGGATTGGTCAACTAACAATACAATGTCAGATTGCGCCCTCCGTTTGATTGCCAAGGTAACCACTTCACGACAATACAATACTCCTAATGTAGCCGAAGTAGCTGCATTGATTACCAGCGACTTTGGTCACTGTAATTCCACACGTGATATTATAGTCCGAAAAAAAACTCCGCACCACATAGAATATCCGAACTACATCAGTTATATATGGCGCTGCAATACCCGTTGCTATTTCCATATGGGGAAACCGGTTATCATGAGGAAATACCATATCACAGTAACAGTGGCAGAAGACAGACAACACGAGGCCACGTTACCATGAGGGAGTATTATTGTTATAGAATTCAGCAGTGTGAAAACGAAGCCACAACCCTACTTAGAGGTGGCCTATTATTCCAATAATACTTGGTCGATGCTTATATTGTAGTAGAAGAGCAGCGGCTAAAGTGGCTAAGACACCATCAAAACGAGCTCCGCATTGACCTATAAAATAATGTTTGTGACGTTGTAACAAGGGGCGATACGTCAGCTACTTTAATTGGAAAACGAATAATCCTCCCGTCTTCGCATACAGGCAGTCCACGGTATATGGTACAAAACTACCAATATGCAATGGCTTTATGTCGGGAGTACGATAATCCGGATTTATTTATCACTTTCACTTCGAACCCTCAATGGCCGGAAATCGATAGTATGCTCTGCTATCTGGACGGCCAAAAAGCACCTGACCGCCCGGATATTGTTGCTCGCTTATTTAAACAGAAACTGGATGGACTCATGACAGACATCATGAAAGCACAAATCTTTGGAACATGTCAAGCAGGTACTTGCAATCTTACATTTTCCCTTTCTTATAATTTTATTACCGCACGTGTCTTTATGGGAAGCAAAAATTGAAAACAACCATTGAAGTTATAATACATTACCAATTCTCAGACACATTTTAAAGACCACCACCGCATCCCATATAACACCGTAGTCTATTGGTTAATTATGTGCAGTATTAGTCAAAAGGCTTATAAGCATACTCCTACATATGAGTTTGTTTCTCCGTGTTGTGTCACCAGCATAATTGGCATGTATTATAGTTGCCGAGCCTACTATCATTTTATAAATAAAGTTTCATTGATGCAGGTATCTACATCATCGAGTTCCAGAAATGCGGGTTACCTTACGTAGACATGCTAATATGGTTGATACCCCCTCACAAATGCAAGACGCCGGCTGAAATTGATGGCCTCATATCAGCTGAGATCCCGTCTGAAGCGCATGATCCGGAAGGGTTTAAAGTTGTCACCGAATACATGCTACACGAGCCTTGCGGTGGGAAACACATGGATGCTCCTTGCATTATTGATAAGCAGTGTGCTAAACATTTCCCTAAACCGTATTACGCCGAAACAACAATTGGCGAAGACGGATATGCTAACTACATGCGACGAAATAATGGAGTAAAGTTCAGTAAGAACAACACCCCACTTGAAAATGGTTTTGTTGTTCCTTACAACAGATACCTGCTACTAAAATACAATGCCCATATAAATGTGGAGTGGTGTAATCGATCTCAGGCAATAAAATATTTATTCAAATATTTAAACAAGGGCACCGACCGAGCAACAATAGTCTTCCAAGAAAATGTGATTCCCGGTGGTGAATTCTGTGGAGACAAAGTAATTGACGTTGATGAGATAAAGAATTATTTAGATTGTCATTACTTATCTCCATACGAAGCCATTTGGAGATTGTTCTCCTTTGACATCCATTATTCCAAACCATCAGTAATTAAATTGTCATACCATCTACCAAATCAACAATCGGTGACGCTGCGTGATTCACAGAAACTACCTGCCCTATTATAAAGACAAAGTATTAAAGAAACCATGTTCACACAATGGTTTGAGATGAACAAAGAAGATCCACTTACCCGGACACTTACTTACGCAAAAATCCCTATACATTATGTGTGGAATCAAGATACGAAAATGTGGATACCCAGGAAACTAAGAACCTGTATTGGTCGTATTGTGTATGCACACCCTGCATATGGAGAACGTTACTATCTACGTATGTTACTAAATATAGTGAAAGGCCCCCGGTCTTTTAAAGAACTACGTACGGTTAACGGTATATTACACCCAACGTTTAAAGAGGCGTGCTTCGCGTATGGTTTGGTAAATGATGACAGAGAATGGACACATGTGTGATGCCCCGTACAAAACCATCGTGTACGGATCATCAACAACAGGATCATCACAAGGTCAAACACTATATGCTGTTTGAAAACCGATTTGCATTCATTAAAAAGATAACGTTTTACAAAGATAACATGTCGTAAGACTTATTACAAACCATTGTTCCAAAATAACATAAGTTTACGAATTCAAAACAAAAGTTTCATAATTTGAGACATCTCTAGCAATGCAGCGGATAACTAGTACAGTAGGTCCATAACAGCAATTCAATAACAGCATGACAGCAAGTGAAACAGCATGACATCAAGTCTAATAGCGGAAGCAATAAACCTCTAGGCACCTGAGAAATACACGCTTAAAAAGTCAACACGAATGTTGATGAGCTATAGTTTAAGTTGTAATAGTAACGTAAGATAGGCCACGAGATTTCAGTGCTGCAACAGTGTATCAAAACAGTATGAAAAGTATATGTATAACCGTGGGCACCCGGTAACTAGACTTAACGTTTATAACCCCCTGAAAGTACACTTGGCGAGTGCGTATGTTCACGAAGTATTAAACACCCGTTAAATGCTAGCGCGACTAGCCCGAGTGGGGATGTCAAACCCTATGAATCCATATCTAAGATTCGCGTTCACCGGTTCAAAAACCAATGACTAAACGTTACCGTGCTAAGGGGAATGTTTATGCCGTTGTATAACCCACTCACATATAAAGTTTAAGTACTCGTGCCTAACATGTAAAACGTAAAACGCGCATGTATTCTCAGTCCCAAAAATAGTAAAAGTGGTAAAAAGGGATGCTATAACTCACAGTGATAAAAGCGGTAAAGTCGGTAATGAAAGTACGCAAGTAGTAAGTCGGTACGAAAGGTCGTCAACCTAAATTAAATGTTACTAGGTCAGTAGGTTGTATTTATAAATTCTAATAGTGCATAAAATAAGTTTAAGTTTCATCATCATCATCATTCATCATCATAAAAGCTAAGTAAGTTTGACGAGAATAGAGATCGAAACAATAGGCTGACTTCGGTCAGCTGCTACGACCTCTACGTAAATCAAAAAGATGCATGGTCAGTGGCTATGGCTCCGTATATGAGTCCCCTAACAGCTGACCAATTTTCAGAACCTAACTCGTCTTCGTTTGACCGTGGAGACAGTTTAAGTGCGAGTAGGTCAGAAATTTCAGCACAACATTAATAGGGTGTAGTGACTATCGGAGGGCCATAAATCCTAAACCGTAACTCGGATTAAGACGAGGCCTAAACGGAAAATCATATACTCGAACCGAAATAACTGAAAATCAACTTTACAGTAGCCCAGGTAGTCTGATCAGATACGAAAATCAGTGGACAAGTGCTCCAGTGGGGTTCTTGGTGCTTGATGCTCATCACGGTTCTCATCCTTGATGCTTGTAGCTTCAAGTGTACAACTCGTTGATGGTTTAGCATCACTTTTGACCAAGATTCACCATCAATACATAATATGTTAAGACCAAGTAAGAACACAACTCATTCATGAGTCTTAGATGGATGATGAACCAAGGTTACATCATATCCTTAGTCTTAACACAATTTCAATTCACAATAACAACTAAAGTTACAAACTTTACATTAATTCAACAAGTAATAGCACAATCTAAGTCAAATGAGGTGATGGAACCCTAAGCAAGAGAGCTTGGATCCATTTCACACAAGTTACAAGGTTGCAAAGCTAGAAAGCTTGAACCTTTAAGTGTTCTTGAAGATCTTGAAGCATAAAGCTTGGATCTTTAAGATATATGAAGATAACAAACACAAGTTTGAATCTTTTTCATATAACAACATGATCAAAGCAAAAAGAACTTAGATCTAACAAAAAGATATGAAGATCCAAGCTAGAAAGCTTGCATCTTGTTTGTTCTTGAAGATCTTGAAGCATAAAACTTAGATCTTGAAGATGCATGAAGATTACAAACAAAAGTTTGAATCTTTATCATAAAATAGAAAGATTAAAGTATAAAAAAAGTAGATCTACAAAAGATATGAAGATTCAAGCTAAAAAGCTTGAATCTTCCATGTTCTTGAAAGATTCATGCTTGAATCAACAAGATATAAGTAAGATCAAAGCTAGAAGGAACTTGATCTTCCACATAATGATGATGATGTACACGAATTTAAGAAGAAAAGAGGAAGGAAAAGAAAAACTTACAAGCTAGGAAAGAAAGAAAGAATAAGTGTGTGAAAAGCCAAAATGATCAAGTGTTGGAATGAGGGACTAAAGGCTAGTATTTATAAGCAAATGAAGGTCACATGGATTGACGAGGTGACCAAGACCATGGTGGTGGTGGTGGTGGAAGGCATTAGAGGGGGGAGGGGGAGACAAAAACTTGCTTTTTGGCTAATGGTGTCTAAAGTGTGTCCTTTTGCTAGAATCTTATGTAACATTTAGATAAACCTTATCCATTATGCTAGTATGACTCATTAATTAATTTATTTATTATTTATTTATTATTATGGGCCACTAGTAATAATACTTGGGCTAATTAATTGGGTCACTAGCTAATGTAGGGTGGGCTTGAGCCCAACAAGGTAGAAAGTCCAACAAGACTAACTATTAGGCTTTAGCAATTAAATAAATAAAATTAAGCATCCAAAAGCCCAGGTAATTATTATTAGAAAATAATAATTAATATTTCGCAGTCCAAAAGTTCCAGTTCTGACAAAAGTCAAACGTGCGCGCAGTCCGCGGTTTATTCGTAACGGCAAGTAACACAAACGGTTATAAAGCATCCAATGGACAAGTTAAGCATCCTACATACCCCAGGGCACGTTTTTTAAGTATATATGAATATAAAACACGTGTGCCAAGGTTCCGGAGTAATAAAGTAACACAGTACGCACAAATACGCAGTTTCGCTAATATACAAGGCATAAAAGCAAGTCGAAAAAGTCGGGTCGTTACATTACCCACCCGTTATTGGAAATTTCATCCCGAAATTTAAGCTGATGGTGATAGAGTCAGAAAAAGGTGAGGATACTTCTACTTCATTTGATCCTCTCGCTCCCAGGTAAACTCAGGTCCACGCTTGGCATTCCATCGAACTCGGACAATTGGAATCTTATTGCATTTCAAGGTTTTGACCTCACAGTCCATAATTTCGACAGGTTCTTCCACGAAGTGGAGTTGGTCATCAATGGTAAGTTCTTCCAATGGTATGATAAGTTCCGGTGGAGCAAGACATTTCTTCAAATTTGATACATGAAAGGTAGGATGAACGGCGCTCAACTGAGTCGGAAGATCCAAACGGTAAGCAACGGGTTCAACATGTTCCAAAATTTCAAAAGGACCAATATATCGCGGGTTTAACTTTCCGCGCTTTCCAAAACGGATTACACCCTTCCAAGGTGCGACCTTCAACATTACTCGGTCACCCACGTTGAATTCGAAGTCTTTACGTTTAAGATCAGCATAACTCTTTTGGCGATCGTGGGCCGTCTTAAGTCTCGCTTGAATTTGAGAAATCTTCTCCGTCATTTCATGGACTATCTCGGGTCCGGTGATTTGCACTTCGCCTAACTCAGCCCAACAAATGGGAGAACGGTACTTTCGGCCATACAACGCTTCAAAAGGCGCGGCTTTAATACTCGAATGATAACTGTTGTTGTAAGAGAATTCGGCTAGCGGCAGATGCCTTTCCCAAGACTTTCCGAAGTCAATAACACAGGCACGTAACATGTCCTCTAGAGTCTGAATCGTTCGTTCGCTCTGACCGTCGGTCTGGGGGTGATACGCGGTGCTCATGTCGAGACGAGTTCCCAAGGCTTCTTGCAATAAACGCCAGAATCTGGAAGCAAAATGGGGATCGCGATCTGAGATAATTGATAGAGGCACACCATGACGAGATACAACTTCTTTGATGTACAGTAGAGCAAGGTTCTCCATTGTGTCTGTTTCTTTCATCGCTAGAAAATGAGTAGATTTGGTAAGACGGTCAACGATAACCCAGATTGTATCATATCCGCCCACCGTCTTTGGTAGCTTCGTGATGAAATCCATTGTAATTGCTTCCCATTTCCATTGTGGGATTTCTGGTTGCTGAAGTAATCCAGATGGCCTCTGATATTCAGCCTTAACCTTCGAACAAGTTAAACACCTTCCAACATAAGTTGCAACATCCTTCTTAAGATTTGGCCACCAATACTATTCCTTAAGATCGAGGTACATTTTGCCAGCTCCTGGATGAATCGAATATCTCGACTTGTGGGCTTCATCAAGTATAAGGTTCCGTAGATCTCCATAACGAGGTACCCAAATTCTTCCGGCATAACATCGGAGTCCAGACTCCTTAACCTCGAATTTAGAGACGAGAATGTTCAGGTATTCGCGAGATATGTTCTCCTCCTTAAGAGCCTCTTCTTGGGCTACTCGAATCTGACTGTGGAGGTTCGAATGGATGGTGATGTATAGAGCCCGAACGCGAAGAGGTACCGTCCTCTCCTTTCGACTTAAGGCGTCAGCTACAACATTGGACTTGCCCGGATGGTAGCGAAGTTCACAATCGTAGTCGTTTAGCGTTACAATCCATCAACACTGTCTCATGTTCAGTTGCTTCTGATCGAAGATGTGTTGGAGGCTTTTGTGATCGGTGAATATGGTACTCTTTGTCCCATAAAGATAGTGTCTCCACAACTTCAAAGCGAAGACAACGGCTCCAAGTTCGAGATCGTGAGTAGTGTAGTTTCGCTCGTGGACCTTCAGTTGACGAGATGCATAGGCAATGACCTTCGTTCTTTGCATCAATACACAACCAAAACCATTCTTCGAAGCATCGCAGTACACAACAAAGTCGTCACTGCCTTCAGGAAGAGATAAGATAGGTGCAGTGGTTAACTTCTGCTTCAGGGTTTGAAATGCTGCTTCTTATTCTTTTTCCCAAACAAACTTCTTCCCTTTATGAGTTAACGCAGTCAAAGGACGCGAAATCAAAGAGAAACCTTCAATGAACCTTCGGTAATAACCGGCAAGACCTAGAAATTGGAGGATGTGAGTAGGAGTAGTGGGGGTTTCCCACATGCTGATAGCCTTGATCTTGGCGGGATTAACTTTGATACCTTGATCACTCACAATATGACTCAGAAATTGGACTTCCTTCAGCCAAAATTCACACTTGGAGAATTTGGCATAAAGCTGCTCTTGTCTCAAGAGTTTGAGCACTAACCGAAGATGTTGCTCATGTTCTTCTTCGCTCTGGGAGTAGATGAGGATATCATCTATGAAGACGATAATGAACTTATCCAGGTATGGCTTGCAGACACGATTCATGAGATCCATGAACACGGCTGGTGCGTTGGTTAATCCGAACGGCATCACGAGAAACTCATAATGACCATAGCCGGTTCTAAACGCAGTCTTCATCACATCCCTCTCCTTCACCCTCAACTGGTGATAACCGGATCGCAAATCGATCTTAGAGTACACGCTTGATCCTTGCAGCTGATCAAAAAGATCGTCAATTTGGGGAAGAGGATATCGATTCTTGATCGTCAATTTGTTGAGTTCGCGGTAGTCGATACACATGCGGAAAGATCCGTCCTTCTTCTTCACGAATAAAACAGGTGCACCCCAAGGCGACGAGCTCGGTTGGATAAACCCTCGGTCGAGCAATTCCTGCAGTTGACTCTATAACTCTTGCAGTTCTGAAGGTGCCAGCCAATACGGCGCACGAGCTACGGGTGCAGCTCCCGGTACTAGATCGATTTGGAACTCCACTGCTCTGGGTGGCTGATAATGCTAAAAACGAACATATATTTCATAGCATTATCCCTCAAGAAAGACAAGCTTTTAGTTGCAATTGTTCTATTTACAAGTGATATTCGTTTAAATAATAAAAGGTGAAGACAAAAGACAGATTCGACGAATTGAAGACGCAAATGACCAAAAAGCTCAAAAGTACAAAATACAATCAAAGAGGTTCCAATTATTGATAAGAAACGTCTCAAAATTACAGGAGTACAAGATTCAAAACGCAAAGTACAAGATATAAAATAGTACGCAAGGACGTTCAAAAATCCGGAACCGGGACATGAGTCAACTCTCAACGCTCGACGCAACGGACTAAAAATTACGAGTCAACTATGCACATAAATATAATATAATATTTAAATAATTCTTAAAAATTATTTATATATTATATTTATATTTAAATAACGTCGGCAAATTAAAAGACAAAATGGTGTGAGCTAGGTGTATGAACTCCGCGACTTGCGGAGTTTGTAGTGGAAAAACACCGCGACTCGCGGAGATACCCTGGACAAAAATGCCTATAAAAGCTAACGCATTTTGATTGTAAAAAATATCCATCAATCTCTCTATCTATATGTAAACGTATATATATATATATATATATATATATATATATATATATATATATATATATATATATATATATATATATATATATATATATATATATATATATATATATTTATATTTATATTTATATTTTAATTTTAATTTTAATTTTAAATCCTAATAATAAGGGTATGTTAGTGAATGTTGTAAGGGTGTAAGTCGAAATTCTGTCCGTGTAACGCTACGCTATTTTTAATCATTGTAAGTTATGTTCAATCTTTTTAATTTAATGTCTCGTAGCTAAGTTATTATTATGATTATTTAAATCGAAGTAATCATGATGTTGGACTAATTACTAAAATTGGGTAATTGGGCTTTGTACCATAATTGGGGTTTAGACAAAAGAACGACACTTGTGGAAATTAGACTATGGGCTATTAATGGGCTTTATATTTGTTTAACTAAATGATAGTTTGTTAATTTTAATATAAAGATTTACAATTGGACGTCCCTATAAATAACCATATACACTCGATCGGACACGATGGGCGGGGTATTTATATGTACGAATAATCGTTCATTTAACCGGATACGGAAATGGATTAATAGTCTATGGAATTATTAAAATAGGGGTGAAATTATGTACAAGGACACTTGACATAATTGATAACAAAGTATTAAAACCTTGGGTTACACGCAGTCGATAACCTGGTGTAATTATTAAACAAAGTATTAAAATCTTGTTACAGTTTAAGTCCCTAATTAGTTGGAATATTTGACTTCGGGTATAAGGATAATTTGACAAGGATACTCGCACTTTATATTTATGACTGATGGACTGTTATGGACAAAAACCAGACGGACATATTAAATAATCCAGGACAAAGGACAATTAACCCATGGGCATAAAACTAAAATCAACACGTCAAACATCATGATTACGGAAGTTTAAATAAGCATAATTATTTTATTTCATATTTAATTTCCTTTATTTTATATTTAATTGTACTTTTAATTATCGCACTTTTATTTATTGTTATTGTATTTAATTGCACTTTTAATTATCGTACTTTTTAATTATCGCAAGTTTATTTTATCGCACTTTTATTTATCGCAATTTCCTTATCGTTATTTACTTTACGCTTTAAATTAAGTTATATTTATTTTTATTATTTTACATTAGGTTTTAACTGCGACTAAAGTTTTTTAAAATCGACAAACCGGTCATTAAACGGTAAAAACCCCCCCTTTTATAATAATAATATTACTTATTTATATATTTGTATTTTTATAAATTAAAACTAATATAGCGTTATGCTTTGGTTAAAGATTTTTCTCTGTGGAACGAACCGGACTTACTAAAAACTACACTACTGTACGATTAGGTACACTGCCTATAAGTGTTGTAGCAAGGTTTAAGTATATCCATTCTATAAATAAATAAATATTTTGTGTAAAATTGTATCGTATTTAATAGTATTTTCTTGTAAAATTTAATAGTATTTTATACCCCTTAGCTTTAACATCAAGTATTTTTGGCGCCGCTGCCGGGGATTTTAAAATCTAGCTTAAAAGCCGGAAGCGCAACGCTATATAAAATATATATATATATATATATATATATATATATATATATATATATATATATATATATATATATATATATATATATCTATTTTTAAGTTTTTTATAAAATTATAAAGTATTTCTATTTTTATTTTAGTTTTTAAAACATAAGTTTTTATTTAATTTATATAAATATTTTATTTAATTATTAAAACAGAAAAATATATAAAATATAATTTAAAAAAAACTACAGAACCTGTCAAACGAAACCACCTTATCTGAAATTTCAAATCCCGCGACTCGCGGAGTTTGTTGCCAGGTGTACCGCGACTCGCGGAGCCACCCTGACACGCGCCTGACAGAACCCTAATCTGCATTAAATACGGAGTATTATTAATTATTATTAATTAATTTGTATTTAGGGTTAAATATTTAATTAATTTAGTATTTAATTTAAGTTTTAATTAATTTATGTATTTAGTTTAATTAGTTTTATTAAATTATAAAATTAATAGTTTTATTAAATAAATAATATAAAAATAATATTTTTATAAAAATTGTACTTTTTACAACTTTTAGTATATTTTTATATTTTGTCCCTTTTTAATTGTTTTAGCGTAATTTTTATATTTTTCGCTCATATTTAGTTTTAATCCATAGTTTTTACCATAGTTATTTTTATTTCTAGATTTTTAGGCTTTGCCGTAAAATTCCTTAAGTGCTTTTTTTTAGACTAAGATTTAAGTGTTTTAGAATTTTGCGACGCCGTTTTTAAATTTTAGTACCTTTTTAAGTTATTGCCATTTGGGATATAGTTTTACTTGTAAGCTTTAATATTTTTAGACACAACTTTTAATTCTTAGTTTTTAGTTTTTTTTTTAAGTTTCAACGCACTACTTTCTTATTTTTATTTTTCGACGCCTTTTACCTATGTATCAATTATCACTCCAATTAGTAATCTCAATTTGCAATTTTAATTTTAAGTTAGTGATAATAATAAGGTTGGGTTAGTCGAGTGTTTTAAAGTTTTATAAGTCACTCTTTTTCTTTCTTATTTCTCCAATTTTAATACCGACGCGCTTTTTTTCTCTCTTATTTCTCGCCATTCTAGTTTTTAGGACATAGAATTTTCTACTTCTTCTCTAAATTTCTTTAAATTACGAAAATTTATTTTAAGTGGTTAAATTGATAGACATCAAAATTTTCTGGTTCGTAGTAATAGTTGAATTTGTACGTGAACCGGGTTATTGGAGCCAAACAGTACTCAATTATATTGAGGCCAAACGAATCCTGCCCCTCTGCTGCATCTTTTGGCTATTCGAAACGTGGGAAAAATCAGAAAAGTCTATTAATTGGATAACTTATATAATTTTTCTTTCCTTTTTAAAAACTAATAGGATAGGATATTCAGTAAATGCACCGAGCAAGACGTTCACCACCTTTTGTACGTTCACCACCTTTTGTACGTTCACCACCTGTAACTCGATCAAGACATCTAGCTAATATTGTCGCCGTTGATTTTTCTTTAGAATCGTCATCCAGTCGACCAAGTACTCCAATTCAAATTTCCGATAATCCATTTTTTGAACACGACCTCACAATTGAGAATCCGGAGAATATTTAGGGACAATTCATAGATCCTGAACCATTAATCTTTCCTTCGGAACCAGCAATTATTCATACAGAGATTGTTGAGGAACGAACCATTAAATCAGAATCCTCTAGTGATTCAGATTCAACAAATTCAATCATGGAGAATCTGGAACCTCTAAGTATGGAAGACCGAATGAGAGCTAAACGCACTGGCCAAGGTCACGCAATTACTTATCTAGACATTAATGCGCCAGATTATGAAATCAAAGGACAAATTCTACACATGGTAACTAATCAATGCCAATTTAGTGGTGCGCCGAAGGAAGATCCAAATGAACATCTTCGTACCTTTAATAGGATCTGCACACTATTTAAAATCCGAGAAGTTGAGGATGAACAAATATATCTCATGTTATTTCCCTGGACTTTAAAGGGAGAAGCCAAAGATTGGTTGGAATCGTTACCTGAAGGGGCGATTGATACATGGGACGTTTTAGTTGAAAAATTTCTTAAACAATTCTTTCCGGAATCTAAAGCCGTAAGACTTCAAGGAGAAATTGTTACGTTCACACAGAAACCGAATGAAACTCTATATGAGGCGTGGACAAGATTTGGAAAGTTATTGAGAGGATGTCCGCAACATGGTTTAGACACTTGTCAAATAGTACAAATATTCTACCAAGGATGCGACATCACTACAAGGAAAGACATCGATATAGCAGCTGGTGGTTCCATTATGAAGAAAACCGAAACTGATGCTTACAAAATTATTGATAACACTGCTTCCCACTCACATGAGTGGCACCAAGAAAAAGATATCGTTAGATCATCTAAAGCAGCTAGAGCCGATTCTAGCCATGACTTAGATTCCATTTCTGCAAAGATAGATGCTGTCGAGAGACGAATGGAAAAGATGACTAAGGATATACACTCAATACGAATTAGTTGTGAGCAGTGTGGAGGACCACATTTGACAAAATATTGTCTCAGTATTGAACTAACAATGGAACAAAGAGAGAATATTTCATACATAAACCAAAGGCCTGGAAATAATTATCAGAATAATTATCAACCGCCAAGACCAATCTACAATCAAAACCTGAATTATAACCGAAATGTTCCATACAACAACCAACAAGATCCTAGCAATCAACAAGTATCCAATAATACTTACAATCAGCAAAGACCTAATTTTTAAAACAAACCACCACAAACCGATGATAAAAAGCCGAATTTAGAAGATATGATGACGAAGCTAGTTGAAACTCAAACACAGTTTTTCACATCTCAGAAACAAACCAATGAACAAAATGCTCAAGCATTTAGAAATCAACAAGCTTCTATTCAAAATCTGGAACAAGAAGTAAGTAACCTAGCAAGGTTAATAGGTGAAAGTAAACCAGGAAGTCTACCTAGTGATACAAATGCTAACCCCCGGAATGAAACAGCTAAAGCCATTACCACAAGAAGTGGTACAACACTTAAACCACCTGAAATACCTGTAATTTCTGATGAAGCTATTCCTACTCCACAAGAACCACAACCTGAGCAAGATAAGGAAACAGAACCGGTAGTTGAAAAGGTTAATGAAGATAACACAGTTAAGGCTAAACCTTATGTTAAACCATACCAACCACCACTTCCTTACCCGAGTAAAATGAAAAAAGAGAAACTTGAAGCCGAGCAATCCAAATTTTTGGATATGTTTAAACAGATAAATGTAAATCTTCCTTTCATTGATGTAATTTCAGGAATGCCTAGATATGCTAAATTTCTGAAAGATCTAATCTTGAATAGAAAGAAAATGGAAGAACTCTCGGCTGTTACTATGAATGCTAATTGTTCAGCAGTGCTGTTGAATAAGATACCAGAAAAATTATCTGATCCAGGAAGTTTCACAATTCCATGTTTTCTGGGTAGTCTTAGTTCAATAGAAGCATTGGCAGACTTAGGTGCTAGTATAAATTTAATGCCGTATTCACTATACACTAAACTAGACCTTGGAGAATTAAAACCAACAAGAATAAGCATACAACTAGCCGATAGATCAATAAAATATCCTAGAGGGATAATGGAGAACATGCTAGTTAAAGTTGGAACTTTAGTATTTCCAGTAGATTTTGTTGTTCTGGACATGGAAGAAGATTCTCAAGTTCCTCTCATATTAGGAAGACCATTCTTATACACGGCTAAAGCAATGATAGACGTGTTTGGTAAGAAACTGACCCTAAGTATAGAGGACGAGAGTGTTACCTTTTCAGTTGATAGAGCAATGCAACAACCGCAATCTGCAGATGATACATGCTATTATATTCAAACTATAGATTCACATGCAGAATTGTTAGAAGAATTTCCAGAATTACAAGGAACAGGAGAATGTTCTTTAGGAGAAGGAACTGAACCAATTGATGAAACCGAAATGTTAGCTACACTAATGGCTAATGGATATGAACCAACAACAGAAGAAATTCAAATGCTAAAAGAGGAAGACAGATATCGATATAAATCATCGATAGAAGAACCACCAACACTAGAGTTAAAGCCACTTCCAAACCATTTGGAATACGCTTATTTACATGGTGAATCTGAATTACCTGTAATAATATCATCTTCTCTTACTGAAAATGAAAAATCTCAACTCATTTCTGTATTAAAAGCTCATAAACCAGCCATTGCATGGAAGATTCATGATATTAAAGGAATAAGTCCTTCGTATTGCACACAGAAAATCCTTATGGAAGAAGGTCATAAAACGTATGTGCAACGCCAACGAAGACTAAATCCTAATATGCAAGATGTTGTTAAAAAAGAAATTATTAAACTGCTAGATGCAGGTTTAATTTATCCAATTTCTGATAGTCCATGGGTAAGCCCAGTTCAATGCGTGCCTAAGAAAGGTGGCATGACTGTCATCACAAATGAGAAGAATGAGCTTATTCCTACAAGGACTGTAACAGGATGGCGTATATGTATTGATTATAGAAAATTAAATGACGCCACCAGAAAAGATCACTTTCCCTTACCTTTCATTGATCAAATGTTGGAAAGATTAGCCGGAAATAGTTACTATTATTTTCTTGATGGATTTTCCGGATATTTTCAAATTCCAATAGCACCCGAAGACCAAGAGAAAATCACATTCACGTGCCCTTATGGTACTTTTGCTTACAAACGCATGCCATTTGGACTTTGCAACGCCCCTGCAACCTTTCAAAGGTGTATGATGGCGATTTTTCACGACATGATAGAAGAATGCATGGAAGTTTTCATGGATGACTTTTCAGTCTTCGGTGATACATTTGAAACATGCCTAGTTAATCTTGAACGAATGCTGATTAGATGCGAACAATCAAATCTAGTACTTAATTAGGAGAAATGCCATTTCATGGTTAAAGAAGGCATCGTTCTTGGACATAAAATTTCAGAAGAAGGAATTGAAGTGGATAGAGCTAAAGTAGATGTAATTGCTAAACTTCCACATCCCACCAATGTTAGAGGAGTTAGGAGTTTTCTAGGGCATGCCGGTTTTTACCGACGTTTTATTAAAGATTTTTCTAAAATTTCCACTCATATGAATAAACTCCTAGAAAAGGATGCTCCATTCATCTTTTCAGATGAATGCATCAAATCTTTTAATATTCTTAAAGAGAAACTCGCTAATGTGCCGATCATGATAACTCCAAATTGGAACCTACCGTTTGAACTTATGTGCGATGCAAGTGATTTTGCAATGGGAGCCGTTTTAGGACAAAGGATTGAAAAACGATTTAAACCTATATATTATGCTAGTAAGATGTTACAAGGAGCACAAACAAATTACACAACTACTGAAAAAGAACTCCTTGCTATTATCTTTGCTTTTGACAAATTTAGATCATATCTCGTTCTAGCAAAAACGGTGGTCTATACCGACCATTCTGCTCTTAGATACCTATTTTTGAAACAAGATGCCAAACCAAGATTAATCCGTTGGATCTTACTCTTACAAGAATTCGATATTGAAATCCGAGATAAAAGAGGAGCAGAAAATCTCGCCGCTGATCATCTTTCTCGTCTTGAAAATCCTGAATTAGAAGGTCTAAATGAATCGGCCATACAAGACAACTTTCCTGATGAATATCTATTGAAGATAGATTATAATGAAATTCCATGGTTTGCAGACTATGCAAACTACTTAGTATGTGGATTCCTTGAAAAAGGATTATCATACCAAAAACGAAAGAAATTCTTCAGTGATATAAAACACTATTTCTGGGAAGATCCACATTCGTTTAAAAGTTGTCCCGATAGAATAGTACGCCGATGTGTATTCGGAGATGAAGCTAGTAAAATCTTAAACCATTATCACACAGGACCAACAGGAGGGCATTATGGGCCTCAACTAACAGCAAGGAAAGTTTATGATGCTGGATTCTATTGGCCTACAATTTACAAAGACACACACCTTCTTTGCAAATCCTGTGATGCTTGTCAAAGGGCCGGAAAAATAAGTCAACGTGATGAAATGTCACAAAATGTCATTCAAGTATGCGAAGTATTTGACATTTGGGGTATTGACTTTATGGGCCCATTTCCAAAATCTCATAATAATTTATACATTCTCGTTGCCATTGATTATGTATCCAAATGGGCAGAAGCACAAGCTCTCCCAACTAACGATGCACCAGTTGTAGTCAACTTTTTAAAACGTCTTTTTGCAAGGTTTGGAACACCAAAAGCTTTAATAAGTGATCGGGGAACTCATTTTTGTAATAATCAACTTGAGAAAGTTCTTAAAAGATATGGAGTAACTCATAAAATATCCACTGCATATCATCCACAAACAAGTGGACAAGTTGAAAATACCAACCGAGCTTTAAAACGTATTCTAGAGAAAACCGTAGGATCAAATCCGAAGGAATGGTCCATAAAATTGGAGGATGCACTCTGGGCTTTTAGAACAGCCTACAAAACTCCAATTGGAACCACACCTTTTAAACTCGTTTACGGAAAAGCATGTCATCTTCCAGTAAAAATTGAACACAAAGCATTTTGGGCTTTGAAGACATGTAATCTTGATTTACATGAAGCTGGACGTCTACGGTTAAGTCAATTAAACGAATTAGAAGAATTAAGACATGAAGCATACAAAAATTCGTTAATCTATAAAGAAAGAACGAAGAAATGGCATGATAAAAGAATAAGAAGTTCAAAAGAATTTAAAGAAGGAGACAGAGTTCTTCTTTTCAATTCACGATTCAAGCTTTTTCCTGGAAAATTGAAATCAAGATGGTCTGGACCATTCATAGTCAAAAGAGTTTTCCCATACGGAACAGTAGAATTAATAAATTCAAATGGGATTGAATTTAAGGTTAATGATCACAGAGTTAAACATTACATAGATAGTCCAATGGAAGTTGACAACGAAGTTAATCACAATTTCGACACCACAGCTAACTAAGTATGGGGAGAATCAAGTCTTTAAAGGATAATATGTATTTCTGTTAGAGTTAGATTTTCTGTTTTCGTGTAGTTCTCGAAAATGGAACCCGAATGGTCTTTCCCTAGCAGACCCTAAAGAACTAGTCTTCTCCCCCCATTCTGAATTTTTATTTTTTTTAGGTTTTTCGAAATGAAGACTTCCTGTGAATTAAACCATGGTCTAATGCTACACGCTTTGATCATTAAATGTAATAATGACACACTTCCAAGTGAAATCGTATCATTAATCAGAGGTAAATTGGACGGAGTAAGAAAAGAATCCAGATGCGAAGATAATAAGTTACAATTTGGTAAAGGAAAATCAAAATCCGCAGTGAAAAGAAGAGCACGACACCTTGAAAAATGTCACAAATGCGGAAAATGGTCACACGACGGTAAATGTTCAAATAATCAAACCTATTCAAACACCGAATTTGTTACTTTATGCAGAGATGGACCGTTCATATGTTTAGAAGAAAAAACATTAAATGCTCGAGGTTACGCCTATGTAGCCATGGAAAATCAATTAGTCCAACTATCTTATGAGTGGGCTAGAGCATATCACTTTGAAATATATTTCACAGGTAAGTTTGTACAGTTTTTATTTTTATTTTTATTTTTAACCTTTTGATAATAAACGCTAATTTGTTCGCTATAAAGTATTAAATTGGTATTCGATAAAATTAGGTCTTGCGACCGAAATTATTGATATCATACAAAAATTTATTATATCACTGCGAAATTTAATGTTTATTCTTAAGGTATAAATATCTTTATATATATATATTTATATATATATATATATATATATATATATATATATATATATATATATATATATATATATATATTAATTTTAATTTTAATTTTAATTTTAATTTTAATTTTAATTTTAATTTTAATTTTAATTTTAATTTTAATAATAAGGGTATATATATATATATATATATATATATATATATATATATATATATATATATATATATATATATATAACCCAAAATATTTCAAAAATTCATCATGAGTTAAATTAGATCATGGAACCGAAATTACTTTACCGAAAAGAGGGGCGTATATTTTTGATAATATTTGATTGATTAAAGTGGGATAAAAGCCAAAAAGATTTTTAATTTTATGTTTACCATGTTTTTAAAATTAATATATAAATCTTAAATTGATATTGTAAACTTTTTAAATCAATATATTTAAGTTTGTAAATATTTGAGAAATTAATATTTTTAATATAAGTTTGTATGTATAAAAATAAAAATATAATTTAAGTTTGGTGTGAATTTTTAAAATATGAATTTTTAATTTTATGCATTTTAAATTTAAGTTTGGTGTGAATTTAAAAAAATAAAAATTTACTTTATTTTGCTAAGTTAAAAATATGATTTTTAAAAATTCGTCGTAAATTGAAGACTAGGTCGTTGAACCGAAATTGCTTTACCCGAGGGAGGGACGAGAACTTTTATTATCATTATTTTTAATCTTATTGAATTAAAGTATGCCAAAAAAAAAAAAACCAAAAATCTTTGCTTTTAAAACAACGCTTCAAAAAGACAAATTTTAAAATTTTGTCGAGGGACGGACTAGGACAACGTTCCGAAACGACCTCGTCCTAAATAACGAGGGAAACAAATTTTTAAAATTAATTAAGATTTGTTTTATAAGTTAAAGATTTAGAAAAAAATAAATAAATAAACTCCGCGACTCGCGGAGTTTGAAGGGGAAATCCACCGCGACTCGCGGAGGATGCAAAATCCAGAAAAAAAAAATAAAAAGGCCGAACAGATCAGTACACACAACCAACTCAAAAACTGCGAAAACACACTCAAAAACACACACAAAAATCGTATTTTTTCACCATTTTCATCAAATCTTTTACAAAATCATGTTGAGAAGGATGCTATCAAGGAATTACTCAAAGAAAACGGTAAATTTCTACACCTAAACACCATTTAATCCAAAAATTAGTGTTCTTGAACAAATTTATACCCAATTTGATTTTGATGCTTTTTAGTGTAATTGTACTTAAATTGTTTATGTATTATGCTTGTATAACCTAGATTGATGCTATTTAACATGATTAGAAACCTTAAACTTCAAATTTTGAGTAATCTAGGGTTTGTGTTCTTGAGCAATTTGGGGCTTTTTGATATAAACAGGTTATGGCCGATTTTTGTCATGAATTATTGCTAAATTAAGTAGTGTAACATGTTTAGGTAGTTAAATGATCCAAACTTTGAGCCTAAACATGATTTTTGAGAATTAAAGTGGACTTTTTCAAGTCTAAAATTCATGAACTTGATTTTTGAGAGATAACGCCATTTGAAACTTGTTTAATTGCTAATAATGATTATTTTGACATGTTATTTGAGTTGAATGCTTATGAACTTGGCGAACATTTTCGTATATGCTTATTTGAAAAAGTGTAGATTTGATAAAAATATGAAAATAAGCATAAGTTTGATATAAATTGAACATGTCATTGTAATTATTTTGATTGATGATTTTGCTGACACTAATGCATATTTGAATGCACAAAAATTGTGTTTGATGTGTTTTGTAGATTGAAAGGGGTGAATCTTCATCCCAAGCTCGCATTGCTCCTCCTGAGAATGCGGAACAACAGGATGTTGATAACTATTACAAACAAGATATACCTCATCCAGTTATGATATTTTCAGATATGCACGTGGAAGATTTGCACCCGAACTTGAGATTAGACAGACGTTGGATAGATTATCCAAAATACCAAAGGAGCTTGCACACTCTTCATTCTAAAGCTGTTGAAGTACCTAGGGTAATAGAATGGGAACTGTTAGAAGCCGTAGGATTGGACGAACGGATTAGAGAATTACTTACACAAATGTATGGTAATTCTACTTTTAACGATTGGGTACGATTATTCAACATGCGTAGACCTGTATATAAAGTATGGTGTGAAGAATTATTGTGTAATATAGAAATAAATGATCGGGTAGCTAGTTTAACCGATCGAACTTTTATTAGATTATTGTTATGAGGTTCGATTGTCGAGGGTTGATATTAAATGGTAGGAAGATTGATGAAAATTTTGATACGCATGGTGTATGGAGTCAAATGACTAGCCATCACCGATTTAAAGGGGGAAATTACTCTTATTTGGATATAGATAGAGCTGAGTTAAGAGTAATTCACAGGTTTCTAGCGAACTCGATTACACAGCGAGGTAAAAATAAGGAAAAGGTAAATGAGCAAGATTTATTTTACCACATGTGTATTCGAGACCCACAAAGTGCTGTAAGTATACCTTATTGTGTGGTTTATTATTTATCAGCTATGGTTAGGGGGATGAGACCGCACAGTATAATAGGAGGTGGTATATTTATTACATTAATTGCTGAGTATCTCGATGTGGATATAAGTCGGGGGGGATTATTAATCGAAGAACCAGAACCCCATGATACAATTGGTTTAAATGTATATCATGGTGCT
The DNA here is from genome assembly GCF_046630445.1 of Rutidosis leptorrhynchoides. Taxonomy (NCBI): domain Eukaryota; kingdom Viridiplantae; phylum Streptophyta; class Magnoliopsida; order Asterales; family Asteraceae; genus Rutidosis; species Rutidosis leptorrhynchoides. The sequence continues at coordinate 157,391,728 of NC_092334.1, forward strand.
AAGGTTTTGAAGAGGCGAAATAACGCCGCAGTACAATATAATGGAAGACATCCACAGGTTGAAAGAGATCAACAGCCAGGTAATGTGGGAGGGGGAAATGAAATGACAGAAATGCAAAGGTTTATAGCTTCACAAGAGTATGAAAATGCTAGACATCGAGCATTTGAAGATTGGCAAGTTCATCAAAACCATATCATAGCACATTGCCAACATATAGGTAGAAACTATATTCCTACTCCAAAGCCCGTATTTCCTTCCTGGTTTATAGAGATCCAACCACCGTATCCTACTTATAACCCAGCTGAAGCATTCTATAACACATACGGTTATGCATGGAACCCCTACTGGTATCAGTATCAACCCTAGTTTATTTAGTTTTATTTATTTTATTTTTGTAATGTTACTACATTTAGCTCTTATGTTGATATTGTAATAGTTTTTATAATTTTCTAACTTTTATTATTAGATTTTAATAATTTTTGAATGTGGGGTAATATACCAAACTTCAAAAATATGTATATATGTTTGCAGTTTATCTTATGTACACAACAGGGTAAAATAACGCATTTTCAAAGACTGGCATTAAGTTCAGCAAAAGCAACTAATTTTGACGACAAGATGAAAAATAAATGTGATGTAACAACAAGATGGAATGAACAAATGATATGAACCATTTATCATTCAACACAAACAACAATATGTTTGGAAACTTTGGTAAAATTTAATCATTTTTCTACGCTAATCACCCTCAATAATTTAAATTGTTACTGATTTCTTGCAAATGAGGGCATTGCAAGATCTTAAGTGTGGGAAGGGGTTAAATTCTTTCGGATTTTAAAATTTTTACTTTATACACTTGGTTACCATTAGAAATACTAGTAAAGCAGTAGTTGTATTAGAATCTAGTGCTCTCTGATAATAAAGAACAGCCCTAGTCTTATATACTGACTACTCAATTCTAGTAAAATTTTTAAAAATTTTCAATTAAATGAACTCAAAATCATGTTTATACATATTTATGAACGATAAAACTAGGTGTTAACACCGAAATTATTGTTACCTTGGAAAGGACATAAATTGAGAAACAAACCAAAATGTTAGAATTCATTTAAAATGAAATAGAGGACAATAAAAAGGAAAATAAAAGCCAAGTGTGGGAAAATTTACCAAGTTATTTTAAACATATGTCACATATTTCTGTAACAAATAATTAAAGATACTTTTGCTTTGGACTAAACTAAACAGTTTTACCCGATTTACTGTAAGAAAGATGGATCTACACGATGAATCAATTCTATCATTAAAAGGAAGTAAAGTCTTCCGAAAAAGAAACGCGCTTCTTGATTTAGGTCAAGAAGTTGTCGTCCAGACCAGTTGTAGGTTGACGAAAAATCTAGAAAAGTCATCACTAAAATCAGTAGGAAATCCACGGACCTCAGCATCAAACAGGGTCGCCAAGTGGTCAGACTTATCCTAACCATGAGAGGATCTGTCTTGTAAAATGGGGAGGACACCGTGCAAATTAGCTGGATAAGACTAATGAATCAGATCCCCAGAAAGGATAATCTCCTTAAAGATCAAAAATCAGCTTTTAAGACTAATATTACTCAATCCTAGAGATTGACCTTAAAGATTGAGAATTACAAACTCATGGAATTCGATAATATCTAAACTCGAGCTTGAACGAAAAAATATTTTGATCAAAAATAAAACCAATTTGTTTTCTGAAAACCCATTTTCAATGCGTTCATTACCATTGAACGTAAAATCCTAGGAATTCACCTGGAATTCATTAGGTCACCTGAACCAAATCGGGTGTCAACCGTAAGAACGGTGGTTGCATAGCATGGTCAAAGACAGGACCTTGTGCCAGACCGGAAAATTATAAGGGTGAGCTTTACTATTTCTCCTACAAAGGATAGTAATTGCGTCCGACACGTTATAGACCATAATTAAAAGCATGTCAGGGGATATTGCCTTAACAGTTGCTTGTTCAACGTTTTCCTTTACAACCAGACGGTAGTTTACCGAAAGGTTATATACGGAGCAAGTATACTGGACGTGTTGCTTTCCCAATACAAGGTTAGCAAGTGGGTGACACAAGACCACAAGTTTTGAGCTAAAATTTTCAAATCTGAAACCCACCAAACCCACAAAAATATTTTGCAAACACCGGTGAAGGGTTATTCCGAAAAACTTATCTAGGGTAAAAGCTAGATTTAATTTTCAAAAGATCAAATGTTTTCATAAAGATTCAATTTCCTTAATGGATCTAAATTTTTATAGTCATGTGGGACTGTAAACCACATCGTTACTACCATTGTTTATACCGCCGTAAAGAAATCACTGATGTACAAAGTGTGAAGAATAAAGAAGTGATTCTAGTATTTCAAGACTATATTGCTTGAGGACAAGCAACGCTCAAGTGTGGGAATATTTGATAATGCTAAAAACGAACATATATTTCATAGCATTATCCCTCAAGAAAGACAAGCTTTTAGTTGCAATTGTTCTATTTACAAGTGATATTCGTTTAAATAATAAAAGGTGAAGACAAAAGACAGATTCGATGAATTGAAGACGCAAACGACCAAAAAGCTCAAAAGTACAAAATACAATCAAAGAGGTTCCAATTATTGATAAGAAACGTCTCAAAATTACAAGAGTACAAGATTCAAAACGCAAAGTACAAGATATAAAATAGTACGCAAGGACGTTCGAAAATCCGGAACCGGGACATGAGCCAACTCTCAACGCTCGACGCAACGGACTAAAAATTACGAGTCAACTATGCACATAAATATAATATAATATTTAAATAATTCTTAAAAATTATTTATATATTATATTTATATTTAAATAACGTCGGCAAATTAAAATACAAAATGGTGTGAGCTGGGTTTACGAACTCCGCGACTTGCAGAGTTTGTAGTGGAAAAACACCGCGACTCGCGGAGATACCCTGGACAAAAATGCCTATAAAAGCTAACGCATTTTGATCGTAAAAAATATCCATCAATATCTCTATCTATATGTAAACGTATATATATATTTATATTTTAATTTTAATTTTAATTTTAATTTTAATTTTAAATCCTAATAATAAGAGTATGTTAGCGAATGTTATAAGGGTGTAAGTCGAAATTCTGTCCGTGTAACGCTACGCTATTTTTAATCATTGTAAGTTATGTTCAATCTTTTTAATTTAATGTCTCGTAGCTAAGTTATTATTATGCTTATTTAAATCGAAGTAATCATGATGTTGGACTAATTACTAAAATTGGGTAATTGGGCTTTGTACCATAATTGGGGTTTGGACAAAAGAACGACACTTGTGGAAATTAGACTATGGGCTATTAATGGGCTTTATATTTGTTTAACTAAATGATAGTTTGTTAATTTTAATATAAAGATTTACAATTGGACGTCCCTATAAATAACCATATACACTCGATCGGACACGATGGGCGGGGTATTTATATGTACGAATAATCGTTCATTTAACCGGATACGGAAATGGATTAATAGTCTATGGAATTATTAAAACAGGGGTGAAATTATGTACAAGGACACTTGGCATAATTGATAACAAAGTATTAAAACCTTGGGTTACACGCAGTCGATAACCTGGTGTAATTATTAAACAAAGTATTAAAATCTTGTTACAGTTTAAGTCCCCAATTAGTTGGAATATTTGACTTCGGGTATAAGGATAATTTGACAAGGATACTCGCACTTTATATTTATGACTGATGGACTGTTATAGACAAAACCAGACGGACATATTAAATAATCCAGGACAAAGGACAATTATCCCATGGGCATAAAACTAAAATCAACACGTCAAACATCATGATTACGGAAGTTTAAATAAGCATAATTATTTTATTTCATATTTAATTTCCTTTATTTTATATTTAATTGCACTTTTAATTATCGCACTTTTATTTATTGTTATTGTATTTAATTGCACTTTTAATTATCATACTTTTTAATTATCGCAAGTTTATTTTATCGCACTTTTATTTATCGCAATTTCCTTATCATTATTTACTTTACGCTTTAAATTAAGTTATATTTATTTTTATTATTTTACATTAGGTTTTAACTGAAATACAAACCGGTCATTAAACGGTAAAAACCCCCCTTTTATAATAATAATATTACTTATTTATATATTTGTATTTTTATAAATTAAAACTAATATATCGTTAAGCTTTGGTTAAAGATTTTTCCCTGTGGAACGAACCGGACTTACTAAAAACTACACTACTGTACGATTAGGTACACTGCCTATAAGTGTTGTAACAAGGTTTAAGTATATCCATTCTATAAATAAATAAATATCTTGTGTAAAATTGTATCGTATTTAATAGTATTTTCTTGTAAAATTTAATAGTATTTTATACCCCTTAGCTTTAACATCAAGTATTTTTGGCGCCGCTGCCGGGGATTTTAAAATCTAGCTTAAAAGCCGGAAGCGCAACGCTATATAAAAAATATATATATATATAAATCTATTTTTAAGTTTTTTATAAAATTATAAAGTATTTCTATTTTTATTTTAGTTTTTAAAACATAAGTTTTTATTTAATTTATATAAATATTTTATTTAATTATTAAAACAGAAAAATATATAAAATAAAATTTAAAAAAAAACTACAGAACCTGTCAAACGAAACCACCTTATCTGAAACTTCAAATCCCGCGACTCGCGGAGTTTGTTGCCAGGTGTACTGCGACTCGCGGAACCACCCTGACACGCGCCTGACAGAACCCTAATCTGCATTAAATACGGAGTATTATTAATTATTATTAATTAATTTGTATTTAGGGTTAAATATTTAATTAATTTAGTATTTAATTTAAGTTTTAATTAATTTATGTATTTAGTTTAATTAGTTTTATTAAATTATAAAATTAATAGTTTTATTAAATAAATAATATAAAAATAATATTTTTATAAAAATTGTACTTTTTACAACTTTTAGTATATTTTTATATTTTGTCCCTTTTTAATTGTTTTAGCGTAATTTTTATATTTTTCGCTCATATTTAGTTTTAATCCATAGTTTTTACCATAATTATTTTTATTTCTAGATTTTTAAGCTTTGCCGTAAAATCCCTTAAGTGCTTTTTCTTTAGACTAAGATTTAAGTGCTTTAGAATTTTGCGACTCCGTTTTTAAATTTTAGTACCTTTTTAAGTTATTGCCATTTGGGATATAGTTTTACTTGTAAGCTTTAATATTTCTAGACGCAACTTTTAATTCTTAGTTTTTAGTTTTTTTTTTTAAGTGTTAATGCACTACTTTCTTATTTTTATTTTTCGACGCCTTTTACCTATGTATCAATTATCACTCCAATTAGTAATCTCAATTTGCAATTTTAATTTTAAGTTAGTGATAATAATAAGGTTGGGTTAGTCGAGTGTTTTAAAGTTTTATAAGTCACTCTTTTTCTTTCTTATTTCTCCAATTTTAATACCGACGCGCTTTTTTCTCTCTTATTTCTCGCCATTCTAGTTTTTAGGACATAGAATTTTCTACTTCGTCTCTAAATTTCTTTAAATTACGAAAATTTATTTTAAGTGGTTAAATTGATAAACATCAAAATTTTCTGGTTCGTAGTAATAGTTGGATTTGTACGTGGACCGGGTTATTGGAGCCAAACAGTACTCAATTATATTGAGACCAAACGAATCCTGCCCCTCTACTGCATCTTTTGGCTATTCGAAACGTGGGCAAAATCAGAAAAGTCTATTAATTGGATAACTTATATAATTTTTCTTTCCTTTTTAAAAACTAATAGGATATTCAGTAAATGCACCGAGCAAGACGTTCACCACCTTTTGTACGTTCACCACCTTTTGTACGTTCATCACCTGTAACTCGATCAAGACATCTAGCTAATATTGTCGCCATTGATTTTTCTTTAGAATCGCCATCCAGTCGACCAAGTACTCCAATTCAAATTTCCGATAATCCATTTTTTGAACCCGACATCACAATTGAGAATCTGGAGAATATTCAGGGACAATTCATAGATCCTGAACCATTAATCTTTCCTCCGGAACCACCAATTATTCAAACAGAGATTGTTGAGGAACGAACCATTAAATCAGAATCCTCTAGTGATTTAGATTCAACAAATTCAATCATGGAGAATCTGGAATCTCTAAGTATGGAACACCGAATGAGAGCTAAACGCACTGGCCAAGGTCACGCAATTAATCATCCAGACATTAATGCGCCAGATTATGAAATCAAAGGACAAATTCTACACATGGTAACTAATCAATGCAAATTTAGTGGTGCGCTGAAGGAAGATCCAAATGAACATCTTCGTACCTTTAATAGGATCTGCACACTATTTAAAATCCGAGAAGTTGAGGATGAACAGATATATCTCATGTTATTTCCCTGGACTTTAAAGGGAGAAGCCAAAGATTGGTTGGAATCGTTACCTGAAGGGGCGATTGATACATGGGACGTTTTAGTTGAAAAATTTCTTAAACAATTCTTTCCGGCATCTAAAGCAGTAAGACTTCAAAGAGAAATTGTTACGTTCACAAAGAAACCGAATGAAACTCTATATGAGGCGTGGACAAGATTTGGAAAGTTATTGAGAGGATGTCCGCAACATGGTTTAGACACTTGTCAAATAGTACAAATATTCTACCAAGGATGCGACATCACTACAAGGAAAGACATCGATATAGCAGCTGGTGGTTCCATTATGAAGAAAACCAAAACTGATGCTTACAAAATTATTGATAACACTGCTTCGCACTCACATGAGTGGCACCAAGAAAAAGATATCGTTAGATCATCTAAAGCAGCTAGAGCCGATTCTAGCCATGACTTAGATTCCATTTCCACAAAAGTGTCTACATACATAGCTTCTATCGGCACCAGTATCAAATAGGACAGAAGCTAAAAGATTGTTGATAGTGAATATACCTGTAACCAAGTCGGGGTTCTCACGTGCATCCCTTGCATTAACATTAAAAGCTCTACCACGCGGTGGTCCGCCGTCCTTCTTCTTATTGGGGCAATCATTCCTAAAGTGGCCCTGCTGTCCACACTCATAGCATTTCCTTGGCCCGTTTTGGTTTGTCCTTGCTGCTAGGACGGGAATCTTGCAGTTCTTACTAACATGTCCGATCCTGTTGCACTTTTCACAAACCGCATTACAGTACCCAGTGTGGTGTTTGTAACACCTCTTGCACTGCGGTAGAGTTCCCTTGTAGTTCGGGTTTGAACTTGTGCCGGGGTTGGGGTTTCCACCGTTGTTGTGTCTCTTAAGGGGGCTTTGATCATAGGTCCTCCCCTTACTGTTATCCCACTTTCGCTTGTCACTACTACCCGCTTCAGACTTGGACTTCTCCGGTTCATCGATGAGAATCTGATTCATGAGTGTATGCGCCATGCGCATTGCTTCGGGAACATTCGGTGGCTTGGACGAGGTGACATTACCCTTGATGGACTTAGGGAGTCCCCAAAAGTATCTCTCCATACTCTTGAATTCCGGGGTAACCATGGTAGGACACATAAGAGCTAACTCAAGAAACCTCCGATTGTAACCATCGAGATCGTTGCCAACAGCTTTCAATTGCATAAACTCCATTTCCATCTTTTGTATCTCGGTTCTCTGACAATACTCGTCAATCATGGCCGCTTTGAACTCCTCCCATGGCGTAGCATACGCCTCATCAATACCTTGTGCCTGAGCCATGGTGTTCCACCACGTGAGGGCGCCATCAGATAGCGTGCAGGAAGCAAATTTAGTTTTGTTAGACTTGGAACAATTGCTGACTCGGAATACTGATTCAAGCTTTTCAAACCATCTTGTGAGACCAACAGGCCCCTCAGTTCCGCTGAAGTTATGTGGCTTACAACTCTGGAATTCCTTGTAGGTGCACTCTTTTCGAACGGGTTGGATAACCGGCGGTGGTTCAGCTTGAGGGTTCATTTTCGCCAAGGCTGCGGTGACTCGTTCATTAATCATCTCTTCGATTTGAGCTACTGTGGGTGTTGTTCGTGTGTTTGCCATTGCCCTTCGAAACAGAAATTTTGACTTAAGTCAAAATCCAGCATTTAATATATAATAATATAGTATATAGTAAACAGGGAAACAACATAACGCATGCCAATTAAGTAACGCAACCAGGCACAAATACCGCAAAACCAACATACAGTAATGTAAATAGAACACTGTGCAAGAATTTAACAATACAAAGTTCCATTAATAAAGAGTTGCATACATAAGTTCGTACATTACATTAGGAAAACATGGAACTACAACGAGATTACAAAATGAAACCTACTACAAAGCTCTATGGTGACGGTGGGTAAAGGATGTCCAGCACATGGGACATCTGCTCCTCGAGCTCAGTCACCCGAGCACGGAGGATCTCCACCTTCCTCGCCAGTTCCTCGACAGAGGGAGGGGCTGGCAGAGCAGGCGGTGCTGCTGGTGCAGGAGGTGCTGGTGGTGCAGATGGTCCGGCTCCAGAGGTAGATACTGCATGGCGGTAAGGCTTACGCACGAACGGATCAGCCGGGTATGGCACGACCCGCTTACGGGCGGTAACCCTACGACGCTGACCATGTGCGTTAGTGAACGCTCAACCTCCATTAATCCCCGGAATAACGGTGCCATCGAAACGGTACCGCTTCTTCGGCGGGGTGGGGGGTGGCTGCACAGGTGTATCATCAAGGTTCTCCTTGTCGGAGTCGTCGTCACTAGTTTCATCTGTGGATGAGTCGTCGGATGATGAATCAGCTGGGGGTGGCGACGATCGGCAACCAGTAGTCATGATCCGGTATCTGAAAGGTGGGATCAGTATGACACGTCCATCAGGAAGGCGTCGGCACCAATGGTTATGCTCATTACGGAACGGAACGTCCCCGTATTCCCCGGGAATCACAACACCACCGGGGCGGGGCTGTGGCTCCTGAGGTACTGGGGCAACTGGAGCTGGAATCTCCGGAGGGTCCTGGGCTCCGACTGCGGTAACCACTGGTACATGTGTATGGCTGCTGGTTCTAGAGAATGAAGCGCTGGGGTCACTGGTTAACGGGATCTGTGTGTCAGTAGCAGCAGTAGGTGAGGTGGCTGACGAGTCTGAATCGCTATCCAAAATGATGACAGGTGGAATATCCGACATCTGAACAAGGAAAATGAATTTTTCATATCAGTAAGTCATAAGCAAGCAAGTATTAGGCACTATAGCAACCTAGCATGGCAATCAGCACTAATCAGAGATAACATGTGAAAGCAGATAGTGATCATGCAAAGGCAGAAATAGGCATACAGCAAGTTCGCATGGCAGTAAAGATAAGCAATAGCATGCAGTAAGATCATAACAGTAAAAGTAATCAGTAGCATGCAGTAAGTCTTGCAGAAACAAGTAAACAAGCTAGTTGTAGATTAGTTCTATTAGTGAATCCTACTTAGGTCCGGTCTAGACTCACTAATGCAACCTAATTCCCTACAACCAATGCTCTGATACCAACTGAGACGCCCCGTACAAAACCATCGTGTACGGATCATCAACAACAGGATCATCACAAGGTCAAACACTATATGCTGTTTGAAAACCGATTTGCATTCATGAAAAAGATAACGTTTTACAAAGATAACATGTCGTAAGACTTATTACAAACCATTGTTCCAAAATAACATAAGTTTACGAATGCAAAACATAAGTTTCATAATTTGAGACATCTCTAGCAATGCAGCGGATAACTAGTACAGTAGGTCCATAACAGCAATTCAATAACAGCATGACAGCAAGTGAAACAGCATGACATCAAGTCTAACAGCGGAAGCAATAAACCTCTAGGCACCTTAGAAATACACGCTTAAAAAGTCAACACAAATGTTGGTGAGCTATAGTTTAAATTGTAATAGTAACGTAAGATAGGCCACGAGATTTCAGTGCTGCAACAGCGTATCAAAACAGTATGAAAAGTATATGTATAACCGTGGGCACCCGGTAACTAGACTTAACGTTTATAACCCCCTGAAAGTACACTTGGCGAGTGCGTATGTTCACAAAGTATTAAACACCCGTTAAATGCTAGCGCGACTAGCCCGAGTGGGGATGTCAAACCCTATGGATCCATATCTAAGATTCGCGTTCACCGGTTCAAAAACCAATGACTAAACGTTACCGTGCTAAGGGGAATGTTTATGCCGTTGTATAACCCACACACATATAAAGTTTAAGTACTCGTGCCTAACATGTAAAATGTAAAAAGCGCATGTATTCTCAGTCCCAAAAATAGTAAAAGTGGTAAAAAGGGATGCTATAACTCACAGTGATAAAAGCGGTAAAGTCGGTAATGAAAGTACGCAAGTAGTAAGTCGGTCCGAAAGGTCGTTAACCTAAATCAAATGTTACTAGGTCAGTAGGTTGTCTTTATAAATTCTAATAGTGCATAAAATATGTTTAAGTGTCATTATCATCATCATTCATCATCATAAAAGCTAAGTAAGTTTGACGAGAATAGAGATCGAAACAATAGGCTGAATTCGGTCAGCTTCTACGACCTCTATGTAAATCGAAAAGACGCATGGTCAGTGGTTATGGCTCCGTATATGAGTCTCCTAACAGCTGACCAATTTTCAGAACCTAACTCGTCTTCGTTTGACCGTGGCGACGGTTTAAGTGAGAGTAGGTCAGAAATTTCAGCACAACGTTAATAGGGTGTAGTGACTATCGGAGGGCCATAAATCCTAAACCGTAACTCGGATTAAGACGAGGCCTAAACGGAAAATCATCTACTCGAACCGAACTAACTGAAAATCATCTTTACAGTAGCCCAGGTGGTCTGATCAGATACGAAAATCAGTAGACAAGTGCTCCGGTGGGGTTCTTGGTGCTTGATGCTCATCACGGTTCTCATCCTTGATGCTTGTAGCTTCAAGTGAACAACTCGTTGATGGTTTAGCATCACTTTTGACCAAGATTCACCATTAATACACAATATGTTAAGACCAAGTAAGAACACAACTCATTCATGAGTCTTAGACGGATGATGAACCAAGGTTACATCATATCCTTAGTCTTAACTCAATTTCAATTCACAATAACAACTAAAGTTACAAACTTTACATTAATTCAACAAGTAATAGCACAATCTAAGTCAAATGAGGTGATGGAACCCTAAGCTAGAGAGCTTGGATCCATTTCACACAAGTTACAAGGTTGCAAAGCTAGAAAGCTTGAACCTTTAAGTGTTCTTGAAGATCTTGAAGCATAAAGCTTGGATCTTTAAGATATATGAAGATAAAAAAACACAAGTTTGAATCTTTTTCACAAAACAACATGATCAAAGCAAAAAGAAATGAAGATCCAAGCTAGAAAGCTTCCATCTTGTTTGTTCTTGAAGATCTTGAAGCATAAAGCTTGGATCTTGAAGATGCATGAAGATTACAAACAAAAGTTTGAATCTTTATCATAAAATAGAAAGATTAAAGTATAAAAGAAGTAGATCTACAAAAGATATGAAGATTCAAGCTAAAAAGCTTGAATCTTCCATGTTCTTGAAAGATTCATGCTTGAATCAACAAGATATAAGTAAGATCAAAGCTAGAAGGAACTTGATCTTCCACATAATGATGATGATGTACAAGAATTTAAGAAGAAAAGAGGAAGGAAAAAAAAATTTACAAGCTTGGAAAGAAAGAAAGAATAAGTGTGTGAAAAGCCAAAATGATCAAGTGTTGGAATGAGGGACTAAAGGTTAGTATTTATAAGCAAATGAAGGTCACATGGATTGATGAGGTGGCCAAGACCATGGTGGTGGTGGTGGACGGCATTAGAGGGGGGAGGGGGAGACAAAAACTTGCTTTTTGGCTAATGGTGTCTAAAGTGTGTCCTTTTGCTAGAATCTTATGTAACATTTAGATAAACCTTATCCATTATGCTAGTATGACTCATTAATTAATTTATTTATTATTTATTTATTATTATGAGGTTAGTATTTATAAGCAAATGAAGGTCACATGGATTGATGAGGTGGCCAAGACCATGGTGGTGGTGGTGGACGGCATTAGAGGGGGGAGGGGGAGACAAAAACTTGCTTTTTGGCTAATGGTGTCTAAAGTGTGTCCTTTTGCTAGAATCTTATGTAACATTTAGATAAACCTTATCCATTATGCTAGTATGACTCATTAATTAATTTATTTATTATTATGGGCCACTAGTAATAATACTTGGGCTAATTAATTGGGTCACTAGCTAGTGTAGGGTGGGCTTGAGCCCAACAAGGTAGAAAGCCCAACAAGACTAACTATTGGGCTTTAGCAATTAAATAAATAAAATTAAGCATCCAAAAGCCCAGGTAATTATTATTAGAAAATAATAATTAATATTTCGCAGTCTAAAAGTTCCGGTTCCAACAAAAGTCAAACGTGCGCGCAGTCCGCGTTTTAATCGTAACGGCAAGTAACACAAACGGTTATAAAGCATCCAATGGACAAGTTAAGCATCCTACATACCCCAGGGCACGTTTTTAAGTATATATAAATATAAAACACGTGTACCAAGGTTCTGGAGTAATAAAGTAACACAGTACGCACAAATACGCAGTTTCGCTAATATACAAGGCATAAAAGCAAGTCGAAAAAGTCGGGTCGTTACAACAGGCCATCTCAGAAGCAAAATTATGGGGATCGGGTGCACAATTGCGCGAGTTATTTGTCACAATGTTACTATTTTGCCATATAAATAAACCACTACAACTATGGGAGTTAAGTTGGGAAGCTTTGTCCGACGATCGTTCGTAAAAAAAGGAAATTGTTTAACTTCCCGGATCTAATCCTAACCGAAGCACATATTAAAAATTATTATTTAGTGGAAATACAGGGAATACTAAATAGAAATGGAAAGTCCCCAGCTGATTTCCCCGATCTACCACAACCCGACCCATCGATGCTGACCCAAATGGACAACCGTTTAATTCGAGAGGAGTTAAACTATAATCTAAAAGAGATGCATACGTTACATGCAAGTCTTTTCAATTCCCTCAACCCAGAACAACTATCAATATATCAAAAGGTAATAGATGCTGTTAGTGAAAAAAAAAGGAGGTTTTTTTTTTCTTATACGGGCCCGGAGGCACCGGGAAGACATTCCTATACAACACTGTTTTGGCCAAATTAAGATCAGAAAGGATGATTGTACTTGCAGTTGCATCATCAGGTTTGTTTGCGATTCCTTTATTTATTAGTCGTTATATCTTGCCATACACATTTCACACTTAGAGTTCCTTTCATTTCGTGCACACATAACAATCCTACTGATATGAAAACCGCAGGTATTGCATCTTTCCTTTTACCCGGGGGACGGACTGCCCATAGCCGATTCGTGATCCCTCTTGAACTAATGAAAAATAGTACGTGTGGGATAAAACAAAACACATATTTGGCAGCACTCATGCAAGAAGTCAGATTAATTATCCGGGATGAAGCTCCAATGACGCAAAGGTTTGCTTTTGAGGCATTAGACAAAACTTTAAAAGACATTTTAGGTGCTAAAGATGATGAAAACAGATTAAAGCTATTTGGTGGTATGCCTATCTTATTAGGCGGTGACTTCAGACAGATCCTTCCCGTAATACCAAAAGGCAAGAGACAAAATGTTGTTCATGCGTGTATCAATAGGTCAGACTTATGGCAACATTGTCAATTGCATACACTTTCGCGTGTTATGAGGGTGAACGAATACACCGCCGACGGCCAACTTGATACCCGCAAACAAGAATTCAATAAGTGGGTCCTCAATATAGGAGAAGGTAAAGTTCCCGCAAGATGCAAAGATGGAGAAGATGAACCAACATGGGTACGGATTACTGACAAGTTCATTATTAAATCCGAAAAATCAAACATTGAGACCATCGTGGATGCCATTTTTCTAGATTTCACGTTACGCCAATAAGATGAAGAGTACTTGCGTGAAAGGGCTATTTTAACACCACAGAATGATGACGCACATGCAATTAACAAGTATATGTTCAAGAAACTATATGGTGTGAGTATGACATTTAAAAGCTCCGATGAAATCTGCAAGGGCTCAACAGATAACATTGAAAAACACTACGCATATCCGGTTGAGTTCTTGAACAAGCTCAATTTTCCCAGTGTCCCTCCTCACAAACTGACGCTAAAAATAGGCCAGCCAATAATGCTTCTACGAAATTTGGGACCCAGCGCTGGAATGTGTAATGGAACGCGCCATATTATAACCGACTTCCAACAATTTGTTCTTCAAGCTAGAATAATCACCGGGTCTCATATAGGAAAAACGGTAATAATACCTAGAATTGTCCTGACATCCACAGAAACCAATGGCCCTTTGTCATGCAACGAATACAATTCCCGGTCAGGCCATGTTATGCAATGAAAATAAATAAAAGCCAAGGACAATCGTTGAAATTGGTTGGCCTGTACCTCCCTAAACCCGTATTCAGTCACGGTCAACTATATGTAGCTCATTCGAGGGTGACTGACCCCGATGGTCTTAAAATAGTGATGGTGGATGACAGTGATCAGAATCTGAAGGACCACACCCGAAACGTCGTCTATAAAGAAACCTTCTTCAATTTAAACCACAATTTATAACGATACTACTTCATCCTTCTTATTTTCCACATGTTTATTACATTCACCTACTTTATTTTACTTTGTGTTAATTGCAGATCAGTTTCATGATTCGCAGTACATCATCTATGTTTCACTCACGCTTCATGTTCTATACATACATCACATTAACAATCTTCGTTACATGTAATTACAAACTAACATACTAATAGTAAAGCGTTTTTACTTGCTTTTATGTTGTTCCTAAAATTCATTTTGCAGGAAACCATGCCAACATCATTTTCATGTGTAGTTACATTGATTGTGGAATCGTTACCTCCTCCTACATGAGGTATGTTATGACTGCCAACTAATTACTCCATACATTACTTTTCCATCATTTTAAGCACACACAAAAAAAAAAAAACCGACAGTTCCTAGCGTAATATCGTCTTATGCTAATTGTGTTAGTGCGCTGCCCAAATTCCTACGCCCCATTACTGCTCCGGTTTCTGTTATACGATTGTTATATTCTGATATTGCTCCAAATGTAATATTTAGCACGCTTAGAATACCTACTCTTCAAACACATACCGTCATTCCATATACATTTGATAACATATATTAATATAAATTTTTTTGTGGAGACTTTTCCCTTCAGCTCTTTTCTGCTGGCAGTGAAGGTTTGTTTCGTGTAAACAGGAATGCTAGTGCTCCACCCACCTTGATCAGACTGACATTTAGAGCAATACTGGTTTGGTGAAGCTTCCACCGGACTCGGCACATTGACCACTTACATCATATGCTTTCCCCCGAAGGAAGTTACATGTTTATGCTTAATCCTTTGTATGTCAACATACAGTTAAATCTTCATCTAACGTATCCAGTAGTCTTCAAAATATGTGTACATTGTTTTATCACGTCCCATTTGTTCCTATTTGTTCAGATTGCACGTTAATCTCCTTAGAACTCTTGGTTTTGCTGGAACTTTAAATTAGTAAGTGCACTTTTTCTCTCTACAATGTATTTCCCCTTGCTAGAGAATGTACACATTTTCCAGGTTTTCCATCTCTTATTCAATCTCCTAAAGTCACTAACATAATGGAGATTGGATTAGTCTCAGGTATATTCATTACATGGTACAATTAGTGTCAGGTTTCATTACATGGTACAAAAATTTCGAACACTCCGCATTAGGCCGATAGTCTGCTCAATCAGAAGTGCGATACAACAAAAAATACCGTCTTCGTGCAACGCACGGACAATGGACCTAGTATATGTTAATATGTTAATGTTAATTAATTAATATGTTAATATGTTAATTAATATGTTAATAATAGTCTGACCTAGTAAAAAGTTAAATAGTATATTACAATTTATTAATTTAAATAATGAAATTAAAAAAAAATGTTTTAATGTAAAATAATACGAAGTACTGTATATTTTAGTTCAAATAAACTCATGGAGTACTTGAAAAGTTAAAGTGATGATTAAGGTTAAACTCATGCCTTCATGAAGAGTCAAATATGATTACACATAATTCCATATTAAATCGAGACGAATGACATTTTATATATTAGTTCATAATTGATTACATAATCCAAATATTTTTTTGATGTAATACTTTTCGTGCAGTACTATCGATAGGATTCTAACTCGGCATCATATTTTATAGTATCTATTATGTGTATTTGTGTGTTATTTTTGGTGACATAATGTCACCTCCGATGTACAAATATTGTGAGTAATAAAATTGCTGCCTTTCAAAATAAAGTAAACTAGTGTTCGAACCTCGCTTCGCGCCGGGGTTCGGTTTTCAATGTATTATATTGCTTTTAGTTTGTAAAATTATTCCGTGGCTAAAGATGATATCGTTGAAACGCAATTCGATTCGAACTAAAAGGTATAATCTGTGAAAGATTTAAATGTTATTTTAAATTAACAATATATGTACATCTCCGCGTTTCACTATGGAATTGTCGACTTTTAAAAATTTAACGCAAAATTGACGTGTATGAAAAGTACCTCAAATATTTAGCGTTTAACGATGGTGTCAGAAAAATTTAACTCGTTGCGAGCGAGAAGATATGGCCCGTTGAATATTTGGGTGGATTTTATTTAAATTTTTTTATGAAAATGAGTATTTGACACTTTGGGGGTCGATTTTAATATTTGAACAAACTATGGGGCCTTTTTTGAAAAAAAAAGGTGGGTAAAGGGAAAAAAAAGTGAAAGGACGAAAACGCCCCTCGTGACTGATGTGCGCAGAGGTGTATATGAAATAGCTTTATTTTTACTAGGAAATACTATTAAATACGATACAATTTTACACAAGATATTTATTTATTTATAGAATGGATATACCTAAACCTTGCTACAACACTTATAGGCAGTGTACCTAATCGTACAGTTGTGTAGTTTTTAGTAAGTCCGGTTCGTTCCACAGGGAAAATCTTTTAAACAAAGCTTAACGCTATATTAGTTTTAATTTATAAAAATACAAATATATATATATATATATATATATATATATATAAGTAATATTATTATTATAAAGGGGGGTTTTTACCGTTTAATGACCGGTTTGTCGATTTTTAAAACTTTAGTCGCAGTTAAAACCTAATGTAAAATATTAAATAAATAAAAGACTTAATTTAAAGCGTAAAGTAAATAACGATAATGAAATTGCAATAAATAAAAGTGCGATGAAATAAAATTGCGATAATTAAAAAGTGCGATAATTAAAAGTGTAATTAAATACAATGACAATAAATAAAAGTGCGATAATTAGATGTGCAATTAAATATGAAAATAAAGGAATTATGCTTATTTAAACTTCCGTAATCATGATGTTTGACGCGTTGATTTTAGTTTTATGCCTATGGGTTAATTGTTCTTTGTCCTGGATTATTTAATATGTCCATACGGATTTGTCCATAATAGTCCATCAGTCATAAATATAAAGTGCGAAAGTCTTCGTCAAATTATTCTTATTCCCGAAGTCAAATATTCCAACTAATTGGGGATTCGAATTGTAACAAGGTTTTAATACTTTGTTAAATGAATACACCAGGTTATCGACTGCGTGTAAACCAAGGTTTTACTACTTTGTTAACAATTACACCAATTACCCTTGAATGTAATTCACCCCTGTTTCAACAAGTCTATTAACTATTAATCCAGTTCCGTGTCCGGTAAAATGAACAATTATTGGTATTTATAGATATCCCGCCCACCGTACCCAGTCAAGCGTATGTGGTTATATATAAATACGTCAAATTATAAGTCTATATATTAAATTAACGAGGTATCATTTAGTTAATATAAAGCCCATTAATAGCCCATAGTCTAATTTTCACAAATGTCATTTTTTTGTCCAAACTCCAATTATGGTACAAAGCCCAATTACCCAATCTTAATATTTTTAGCCCAACATCATGATTACTTCGTTTTAAATAAGCATAATAATAACTTAGCTACGAGACATTAAATTAAAAAGGTTGAACATAACTTACAATGATTAAAAATAGCGTAGCGTTACACGGACATAATTTCGACTTACACCCTTACAACATTCGCTAACATACCCTTATTATTGGAAATTAAAATTAAAATTAAAATTATAATATAAATATATATATAATACGTTTAGATAGAGAGATTGATGGATGGATATATGATATTTGATGCACCAAACTGCGACTTTTATAGGCATGTGGGCTGGAAAAGGGCCTCATGCGATCGCATGGGCTTTGCCCTTCAAGGCCATGCGATCGCATGGCCAGCTGGGGAGGCTCACATTTGGTTGTTTTCTTCTGCCGACGGTTTATAAATAATAATATAATATATAAATAATTATAAGAATTATTTAAATATTATATTTTATTTATGCGCATAGTTGACTTGTAATTTTTAGTCCGTTACGTCGAGCGTTGAGAGTTGACTCTGGTCCCGGTTCCGGATTTTCGAACGTCCTTGCGTATAATTTAATATCTTGTACTTTGCGTTTCGCGTCTTGTACTCTTGTAATTTTGAGAAGTTTCTCATCAATAATTAGAATCTCTTTGATCGTACTTTGTACTTTTGAGCTTTTTGGTCGTTTGCGTCTTCAATTCGTCGAATCTGTCTTTTGTCTTCACCTTTTAATATTTAAACGAATATTCCTTGTAAATAGGACAACTGCAACTAAAAGCCTGTCTTTCTTGAGGGATAATGCTATGAAATATATGTTCATTTTTAGCATTATCAAATATTCCCACACTTGAGCGTTGCTTCTCCTCAATCAATATAGTCTTGAAATATACTAGAATCACTTCTTTATTTTTCACACTTTGTACATCAGTGATTTCTTTACGGCGGTATAAACAATGGTAGTAACGATGTGGTTTACAGTCCCACATGACTATAAAATTTAGATCTTTAAGGAAATTGGATCTTTATGAAAACATTTGAACTTTTGAACATTAAATCTAGCTTTTACCCTAGATAAGTTTTCCGGAATAACCCTTCTCCGGTGTTTGCAAAATGTTTTTGTGGGTTTGGTGGGTTTCAGATTTGAAAATTTTAGCTCAAAAACTTGTGGTTTTGTGTCACCCACTTGCTAACCTTGTATTGGGAAAGCAACACGTCCAGTATACTTGCTCCGTATATTACCTTTCGATAAACTACGGTTCGGTTGTAAAGGAAAACGTTGAACAAGCAACTGTTAAGGCAATGTCCCCTGACATGCTTTTAATTACGGTCTATAACGTGTCGGACGCAATTACTATCCTTGGTAGGAGCAATAGTAAAGCTCACCCTTATAATTTTTCGGTCTGGCACAAGGTCCTGTCTTTGACCATGCTATGCAACCACCGTTCTTACGGTTGACACCCGATTTGGTTCAGGTGACCTAATGAATTCCAGGTGAATTCCTAGGATTTTACGTTCAAAGGTAATGAACGCATTGAAAATGGGTTTTCAGAAAACAAATCGGTTTGTAATTTTGATCAAAATATTTTCTCGTTCAAGCTCGAGTTTTGATATCATCGAATTCCATGAGTTTGTAATTCTCAATCTTTAAGGTCAATCTCTAGGATTGAGTAATATCAGTCTTAAAAGCTGATTTTTGATCTTTAAAGGAGATTATCTTTTCTGGGGATCTGATTCATTAGTCTTATGCAGCTAATTTGCACGGCGTCCTCCCCATTTTACAAGACAGATCCTCTCATGGTTAGAATAAGTCTGACCACTTGGCGACCCTGTTTTATGCTGAGGTCCGTGGATTTCCTGCTGATTTTAGTGATGACTTTTCTAGATTTTTCGTCAACCTACAGCTGGTCTGGACGACAACTTCATGACCTAAATCAAGAAGCGCATTTCTTTTTTGGAAGACTTTACTTCCTTTTAATGATGGAATTGATTCATCGTGTAGATCCATCTTTTTTACAGTAAATCGGGTAAAACTTTTTATTTTAGTCCAAAGCAAAAGTATCTTCAGTTATTTGTACAAAAATATGTGACATATGTTTAAAATAACTTGGTAAATTTTCCCACACTTGGCTTTTATTTTCTTTTATTTTCCTTTTTATTGTCCTCTATTCCATTTTAAATGAATTCTAACATTTTGGTTTGTTTATCAATTTATGTCCTTTCCGAGGTAACAATAATTTCGATGTTAACACCTAGTTTTATCGTTCATAAATATGTATAAACATGATTTTGAATTCATTTAATTGAAAATTTTGAAAATTTTTACTAGAATTGGGTAGTCAGTATATAAGACAGGGCTGTTCTTTATTATCAGAGAGCACTAGATTCTAATACAACTACTGCTTTACTAGTATTTTTAATGGTAACCAAGTGTTTTAAGTTAAATTTTTTTTAAAATTCCGAAAGAATTTAACCCCTTCCCACACTTAAGATCTTGCAATGCCCTCATTTGCAAGAAATCAGTAACAATTTAAATTATTGAGGGTGATTAGCGTAGAAAAATAATTAAATTTTACCAAAGTTTCCAAACATATTGGCGTTTGTTTACTGAATGATAAATGGTGCACATCATTTGTTCATTCCATCTTGTTGTTACATCACATTTGTTTTTCATTTTGTCGTCTAAAGTACTAGCTTTTGCTGAACTTAATGCCAGTCTTTGAAAATGCGCTGTTTTACCCTGTTTTGTACAATCGACAATATACATACATACAAATATAAACATGCATGGCAATTTGAAATGGAACTTAATATCCCACTTTCAAATCCTAAAGGTAAAATATTAGTACACAATAATAATAAAAATGATAAAAATTACATAAATATATCCAATAACATAAGTTTAAACATGAATAATTAAAAAGATAAAAATATAAAAATCATAAAAATAACCAAATGGAACTAAATCAGTCTGGATAGGGGTTCCAGTTCATCTCGTCAGGTGGGTTCCATTGTTGGTTATAGGTGTTCTGATAGGCTTGGTTATAGTCATATCGGTTAAAGGGTGGTCGGATGTCGGGGCTGTGTGGAGGAAAATGAGCAGGTCGAGTAGGCACGTAATTATTTGGTACCTGAGATGATAGCTGGCTCATGATTTGGTGCTGATGAACTAACCAGCTATCGTGTTGGCGTCGCTTATAATCCTCGTATACTCGCTCGGAGTTCCACTGCTCATACATACTATGTCTAGCCGCGCTCGTCATTGCTTCCTCATCTATACGAACGTGGACGTCAAGAATAGCATCTCGAATGACATCCCTAATGTCTTCCGCTTCCTCCATTTCTTCGTCTGAACCCCTTTCTACCTGTGGATGATTACCTTCATAGGGCAATGCCTGGTTGCGTCTACTTTTCAATACCTTAGCACCCACATAAACCCGCAATCCTATGGTCTCATTCTGTTCTCTACAAAGCTGTAATGGACCCCCATTGGTTCCTATCAACACCTAAATACTCTCCAATGAGAGTAACAAAAATACCTCCTCCTATTATACTCCCGTCCTGCATTCCTTCTACCATTTTAGATAAATAAAAACCAACACAGTAAGGGATATTAACAAAGCTTCTCGGGTCTCGAATACACTTTAGGTAAAATAAATCATGTAAGGTCATTTTCTCCTTATTGTGACCTCTCTGTGTAATCGAGTTAGCCAAAAATCTATGAATCACACGAAGCTCGACTTTGTTAATATGTAAGTAGGAGTGTTTTCCTCCTAGTGGCAAAACATTATAGTTTGACATACGCCTCCAAACGGCGTCAGCGTCAAAGTTCCTATCTACCCTTTCACCCCGATAAATCAAACTCATACAATCGGGTAGTAGCAATTCACTAGGAGTGTAAATCTGTAATGCCCTGGCCATGTCCATCATGGACATTCTGTACATTCTACCGCCAAGGATAAATCTAAGAAAACTTCTATCATCTAACCTATCTACATCTACATTTAACGCTATAGTACTCATCAACTCAACACACCATTCCTTATATACAGGTCTACGAATGGTGAAAAGACGTATCCAATCTGTAAAAGAAGAACTGCCATACCTTTGAATCAAATGCTGTCTAACACGGTCAGCTAGATGGACCATTTCCAAAGGATTCCAATCAATTACCCTCGGCACCTCTACCTATTTTGTTACTAATTTGAATTTATTACTTTGATATGATGGGTAATCTCTCCATCGTCTATCGAATCTCAAATTAGGATGCAATGTGTGTTCTGGAATTGTTGGGTATTCTACAGGTGGATGTGGCGGAAATACTGTGAATTCATTAGGTAACTGTAGCGGATCATAATAAGGTACGTGCTGATCAGGCTGATGTTGTGGTTCCTGTTGTGGTTATTCTTCAGGTTCATATTGCATTTCTGGTTCTGGTTCTGGAGCTGGAGCAGGTTGTCTAGATGATGATGCTCCTGAACCTCCAGTATCGGCTTTCTGCAAAATATATTAAACACAAAATTTTTTCATCCAAATATGCATTAGTGTTAGAAAAATAACAACTTAAAACAATCACAATAACATGTTAAATCAAAATTAAACTTATACACATTTTCACAATTTTTACAATTCTATACTTTTTCAAATAAGCACATATGAAAATGTAGACAAAGTTCATAAGCATTTAACTCAAATAACATATCAAAATAGTCATTACTAACAATTAAACAAGTCTCAAATGGCAAATATATCAAATTAATCAACTACTGTTGAGTTTTCGTTGGGGATCATGTTTTCTTGTATGACTATTGTTGCTCGATCCGGAACTTTGTTTAAGTATTTGAATAAGTACTTGATTGCGCGTGATCTATTGCACCATTCGACATTAATATGGGCGTTGTACTTGAGCAATAAATATCTGTTGTAGGGGACAACAAAACTATTATCAAGGTTAGTGTTGTTCTTGCGGAATTTAACTCCGTTGTTGCGACGCCTATAATTAGCGTACCCGTCTTCGTCAATAGTGGTTTCTGCATAATATGGTTTAGGAAAGTGTTTTGAACATTTCCTATCAATAATGCAAGGAGCATCCATATGCGCACCACCGCAAGGTCCGTGCAAGTGACTGCTTTAAACCCTTCAGAATCGTGTATTTGAGAGGGGATCTCTGCTGATATGAGAGCATTGATGTCAGCTGGTGTCTTGTACTTGTAATCACGTGTCAACCATATTAACATATGTACATGAGGTAAGCCGCGCTTTTGGAATTCGATAATGTACAGTCCTGAAACAACATATGGGATTAAAGGGACTGTTAACATATATGTAACCTAGTAGGTGGTTTTTAAAACGGTAAATTGTCAAAGTAAAAAAAACATGGCATTATGCGTGATTGCAAATGCTTAAGTAGGCGTTCATAGTACCTGCTTGACATGTGGAAAATATGTGATCTTGCATGATATCATTTTTAAGAGTTTTTAAAATGGTAAATTATGAAAGTAAAAAAACATGGCATTATTAGTGATTGCAAATGCTTAAGTAAGTGTTCATAGTACCTGCTTGACACGTGCCAAATATGTGTTCTTTCATGATATCATTTGTAAGAGCATCTAGTTTCTGTTTGAATACTCGGGCGATAATCTCAGGGCGATCTGGGGCCTTCTGACCATCGACATAGGAGAGCATTCCATCTATTTCGGGCCACTTTGGGTTAGAAGTGAAGGTGATGAATAAATCAGGGTTATCAAATTCCCGACATAAAGCCATTGCATCTTGGTAATTTTGGATCATATATCGTGGACTCCCTGTATGGGAAGCTGGCAAAATAATTCTCTTTACGATTGATGTCGCTGACGTGTCGCCTCTTGTAACAGCATCACAAACATTATTGTAGAGGTCGGTCCGCAATTCATTTTGGTGATGTCTTACCCACTGCAATCTTTGTTCTTCAACGGATGTATATTCGTCGACCAAGAATTGTTGGAATAATCGACCACCTCTTAGGAGAGTTGTGCCCTCATTTTCACGATGCTGAATTCTATAGCAATAGTACTCTCGCATTGTGACGTAACCTCTGGCAGTCTGCCTTTTCCCGCTATTATTATTATATGGTATCGCTTCGTGATATCCGGTTTCACCATATGGAAATAGTAAAGGGTATTGCAACGCCATATAAAGTTGATGTAGCTCTGATATTCTTTTCGGGGCACAATTCTTTTTTTGCACAATGATATCGCGTGAAGAATTGCAGTGGCCAAAGTCGCTAGTGACTAATGCAGCTATTTCACCAACATTGGTGCATTATATTGTCGTGAGCCCGTAATCTTAGCAACTAAATGTAGTTCACAATTTGGGTTATTACTTGACCAATCCCTTGCCATACGAAATGCCTTTGCTACGGCGCTGTACTCATCTAGCATGCTAATGGGATTCTTGGTTAAGGTTTCATCAACTGTCTCTTTAGAATCATGGCCTAAGAAAGCGGACATACGATTTCTCGCTTCGTTTTGTGTATCATAAAAGTAGAGTTGTGCATATTTTGGTGTCCCTGTAGCCTCTGGTATAAGTGAACCAATTTTATGATAGGTTTGCCCGCTTATCCTAAATGTATACGGACCTCGGCCACGGTTAACAGAATGGTCTATTTCAGCCCCAAAAGATGTAAAACAAAACATACTGTTATATATGCGTATTTGTTCTCGGAATTTAGATGATGTAGAATCATTGTAATCAAGCAATGTTTGCAACAACGGAGGAGACAGCATGAGTTGTGGGAGTAATACTTTTCCATTTTGACAGCACATCGAGAAGGACGGTCTGGAAGTGTTTTTTGGCTTGTTGTTCCGTTCTTCGTACCACATTGTTGCGTAACAGTTCCGGCACTTAAACGAAGGAGGTCCATGAGAACGGTAAGAATCTTGTGTGCCTGGTGGATTAAAGTAACAGGGGTTTTTCAAATTAGATTATTCAAAATAGTGTATACAAATTTATCAAAACACTTTTTAGTACTAAAGATATTTATTTATTAAGAATATTAATAAAACAACATATACACAACCACATCAAATACCTATAAACTATCACATGCATATGCAATTTCATAATCACATTTCTGTACCATACAATTACAAATAACTCTGTGATTTACCACTTTTTTCCTATTAATGGTGATGGCTAATTGGGTATCGATAACTTTATTCAACATTACTATTTTTCAACAATTAATGGGATACACAAATTAACGTAAACCATATACACAGCAAACATCGTATGCACAACATATACAAATTTAGCAAAACACTTTTCAGTACTAAAGATATTAATTTATTCAGATTACTAATGAAACAGTATATACACATTTATAGCAAATTCCCATAAACTATCATATGCGTAGGAAATATCGTATACACGTTTCCGTACTATACAATTACAAATAACTATGTTTTTTAATACGTGTTTTCTATTATTGTAACTGGCTAATTGCGTATGGATAACTTTAGGCAACATTACTTTTTTCAACATTTAGTCGCAAACACAAATTTTCGTAAACGTAACTGCTACTTAGCATTAACTATTGGCATTTTTAAATAAACAACAACACTTGTAAATAATTTAATGTGGGAATGATTACCTGCCAAGGTGGATGCGGGTGTTGTTGGACGTTTCGTACAAACTCTTGGGTCCGTAGTGAACGCAGCTGGGCCAATATAAATAAACGGAGTAAATAGGCGTTGTTACCTTAAAGAGTGGAATATTTTGAAGATGGAGTATAATTTTTCAAGTTACCTGGGGAACAGCCCGGCTCTCGGGTAAGTACTTGAGGTCTGTAAGTATATGATGGGTCACGTGTAGCCGTGTTCGTCTCGGAGGGGGCAGTCAATTTAAGACCATAGTATTTCTGGCTTTTTCCATCGTGTGTCTTCATTGTTGATGAGTAGATGGATAGGTTACCAGCTAACAAATTCCATGGAGGCAGCAGAGAGTAATCTGGGGTCAAGCAGGAGAGTCAATAGAAACTATTAGGAGTTGACAGATTTGGAAACCAGATTTAGGGACTCTTCAGCAGCCGTATTGATGTAATTACCTATTGACTTGGGTGTGGCGTTTACAATGGTACGGGTGTGTATGTTGTCATGCGGGTTGAAACTACCTGCACGTTTAACACTAAATTCATAAAAACGCAAAAAACACAGAGATACACTGAAAAAGGGGATAGAGGGTATTTGTATGCATAGTGCATGGGTACCTGGATGGTTCGTAGTAAAAATTGTAAAACTGTCGACTGTTGTAGTTGCTATGCTGGCACATGCACTTTGGTGTGCGTAATGTCGGGAATTTAAGAGCAGGCCACCGAACGAAAGTATTCCCCCGCAACCTGATGGTTTTGTTGTTGTGTAAATTGTGATCGGGCCCTTTAGGAAATCCGAGAGTTGAATCTGTTCTAAATGACCTGGTAACCGGAAAAATATTAAAAACCATCCATGTGTGTGTGTCTGTGTCTGTGTGTGTGTGTGTATATATATATATATATATATATATATATATATATATATATATATATATATATATATATATATATATATATTTATAGACACATGATTATATTTTTATTTTTTTTTTTGCACCCACCTTCGATAATCTATTTAAGGTAACCAGAAAAATATTGAAAACCATCCATGTGTGGGTGTGTGGTTGGGTGTGTGTGTGTGTGTGTGTATATATATATATATATATATATATATATATATATATATATATATATATATATATATATATATATATATATATATATATATTCAGGTATACACATATCAAAACACATATTTTTATTCATATATATATATATATATATATTGTTACCTATATATTCATAGATACGTTTATGTCCGTGTATATATTTATAACCATAGACATATTTGTACATCTCTATATATATGGGACGTGCAAAAAACGGAAGTCGGACGACATAGGACGATAAAGGTAGGGGCCGAAAAGAAAATGAACAGCATCAGCCACCTCAGTTTTCAACTACAGTTGCAGGCTGATGGGTGTCGAGGGCGTAAAGTAAAATGCACCTATTTTTTGTACAGGGGTATTATTACCTGAGTCCAGCTGGGCGATATTGTTGGCGGGGTTATTGTACGCCTGTTCCTCAACACCTGTGCTTCCTGGACAAATTGGTGATAGTTGAGTATACCGATTATGGTGAAAGCTGACAGTGAGAGTGTAATGCACGGTTCATAAATAAGTCGTTTTTTTATTGCCTTTTTTTTTAAATTATACCTAGACGAATCGAAGGTCATATCATGTCAACGTGTTTTGTATAAGTATAAACAAAGCAATAATGGTATCATGCACGTTAACTAATCACAACCTAACATGACGACAACCTAGAAAATTAGTAGCCCGAGTTTAAGATTTTTTTTTTTTTTTAAAACCATAGCCAAAGTTTGGTATTTAATGAGTTTAGGTTGTTATAGCTTTACAAAGCTAATGAACAAAATTCATATCAACAATTATTAACCCTCTGGTTGAACTGGTTCTACCATGAAACTTTGGAACACTAAAGGAAACAAATGTATATTCTATTAGGTATCAAATTTTAGGAGAGTCGATGATAAACCTGGATGAAAGTATGGTGGGTCACGTATTATCAGACCACAGAACACCTGCGTTCGGCCGTTTGGTCCAGTTGCTGTTTAAGTGTGAATTGATATGGGTCCATTGAGTAAATCTGTGAGCTGCAGATGCTTCCAAACACCTGTAAAAAAACATTGATCAAAGAGTGAATGGGAAAATAATTGAAGTTTAAATGGGGAAGACAACACTGAACATTCCTTTGGAAATATGGGCAGAGGGGGAGGGCAATGTAGTTGAAGCCATGTGAGATGAGGAGCTACTAGAATGTTTATAGTATACTTATAGGGGTGTTCAAGAAAGTAACAGCTGGGACTGTTTGCATTCAGAGGGGTGTTAACTTTTCCAGGCTAATTAATAGTATTGCATATAAGTTATAGAGTTTAAGAGTAGTAATTGGGAAGGGGTAACATGAAAGGGTTCCGTCATTAATAAACTTAACTCTCAACCCAGTTGACCCGGCCCATTGGAAACATTTGAGACAAAAGACAAACCCATATGAGGCGTGTAATTAGAGTGCTAAATTATACCAAATGTTCCCTCGAAGCCGCTCTCCTCGCCAAATAAAAAGTGGGAAAGCTTCGCCATTAATCTTCACTAATTAGGACAAACTGGCCTGTTAGCAGAATCAAATTCATGATAAAAAAAAATCTAAACATTAACAGAAAGTAAGCTGGAAACTGGTAACCTT
Organism: Rutidosis leptorrhynchoides; assembly: GCF_046630445.1. NCBI lineage: Eukaryota > Viridiplantae > Streptophyta > Magnoliopsida > Asterales > Asteraceae > Rutidosis > Rutidosis leptorrhynchoides. The sequence continues at coordinate 157,420,057 of NC_092334.1, forward strand.
TAAGTTGTTACCTGAGAAATTCTGGGTGGTTGTTATGACTGTCTACAATATCCTGGTAGATACATAACCAATTCTCATATCCAGGATTCCACACGAATAATCACATTTAAGTTTGGGAAAAACATACCTATTTTGACATTTTATCATCGAGATGACCCGTTCAATTTGTCACATGAAAGAAAGTAAGGGAAATGAATGGAGGAATAAGAATTTCATAAATTTACAATACTAATAAAGGCCGAACACCGGAAAATTCATATGCTATCAGCTTTTAAAGGGTCTATGAAATTCAACATGGTTATAACATACGGCAGGGAAAAACCATTGAGCATAAGAAACTACCAAACACGCTACTATCATAAATCAAAATAACCAAAATGGGAAAGAGATAATCAAATGACTACTATTGTAGACCAATTGGAAATTGCAAAACCACGTGTTTTATTATTTTAAGTTGCACCAAAAGACCAAAGGAAAACATCAAAACCCCAAATTTTTCCTGACGAAAGACACGACAGAAATATAGTTCAATAACATGACATATTTATTATTGCGAAATCGAAACTTATTTTCCAGCTCACATGCTACCCTAGTCATCCATGGTTTGCTCAATGCTCAGCAATCTCCTTCTCATCCTCGGAGTCACTCGTAACAATGAGCCTAAAGAGTAGAAGAACATGAGTAATTTTTTTTTTCTTTTTTGCATCATATCTAATACTATAGACACAACTTTAAATTTCTTTACCTTAAGCAGGTAAAGGGATGACGGATAAACGAATTTAGATCAGCCCCGGCCTATTTTTTCAAGAAAGTCAAACCATTAAGCTGAATCATGAGCTTGTTGTCCCGAAATATACGATACTCCTTTCTGTTCGGTATCACCTCAAAGTGATTCAGCAAGTACACATATCCCTCCTTCAGTCTCGGGATGAAATGGTGGGTGACGTTATTCTTGGCAGTCATTTGAATGACGTTACCCTGCGTGACATCCAAGTCACCATGGTCAATTACATTTGACATAAAAGGAAAACCAAATAAAAATACATGAAAAGTAGTTTAAATTCCATTAACATCGAAATACATTTCTGAATAGAATTTGGTTTTGTATTTAATAAGAAGTTATATAAAAAAAAGACAGATGACTTTTATACACAATTAAATTTGTTTATATTTTATAATAATAATCTTTCATTTAAACATAACTAAATCATAAATATTTAGATGCATATAATTGTGCTTATTTATGGTGCCAAGAGTCACAATAGCCAAGCAAAAACCTAAACATACTGATAACAGGAAGGGATAGTTAAAATGAAAACCAAACTGAATTGGATGGGAGGCCGGGTGAAATTGACCAAGCCAACCCATGATTTGATAAATGATACATGACGACATCTTCCATTCTAATTAGGTTGTCTAATTAAAAGCAAATCAAACATCCAGAATCAACCTATCAATTGATAAATGAATGATGAAACCACCCTGCTATCTAATTAGTTTACTTAATGTGCTGAGTAAGTTCTAATTTACCACATCTAAGATAAAGCATATAGAAATATGTCCACTGCCAATGTAAACATTTAAACATAAGACTTACTTAAGCATAAATGGAAATCAGTTTAGCCTATTATACATGAAAATGAATAAACAATCTTCATTAATTCTACCGCAAATCATCTCAATTGCTCAGCTATGTATAATTGCTAAGTTATATTATATTCTATTGACCCGTTTCAAAATGAAGAACCTCGTGTCATTACCTGACGACTTGGCTGGGGTGTTTACAAAGGGTCGGTTGCGTCCTCCCAGGTTTTTGTAGTGAAAGTCTCTGCACACAGTAAAGGACTCTAGCTCATCAAAACAATATGTATCAAACAATAAACCCATACAACACTTATATATATACAATGGAGGTTTGCTCAGTTCTATCCCAAAACGCCTAAAACGTATAATGAAAAATGAAAACAATTCGCATGCAACGTATACAATTCGTTTACTACTCACGTTGTACCATTGTAAAAAACTCAGCATCGGCCACGATTTTATTCACAGTTACATACATTTTCTAATCATCCAAGATATGCAGTGTGCAAACCTGCATATTTAAAAAACCCTCGGTAAGAACCTGCACTTTATAGCTGAGATGAAATCACACAATAACAAAGTGTATTTTAGAATGACGACATTGTTATCGTTAGATATATTTCTAACGACACCCTGACTCAATTAATAAGGTGAAAGGTCACGGACCTGTAAAAGGGCAATATGGCAGTGGCATGCTATACGAAAAAAGGCATAGCACTTCAGTTCGGAATACCATAGACAAATGATGTGAGTGTAATGCATTTAAAAATCAACCACCACAACATAAACATAATGAAAATGAGGGCTGCTGATCTATAAGCAAAAATTCCCTTTATTGAGGCAGTTTATTATTTTAAGTAGCAAGGAAACTAAACAAAAGCACATGAAAACCCAAAATTGTCTTAGAAAACCAACATGGAAATTTAAAAAGTCAACAGGCTGACCCTTTTTATTTATCACTAAAAAACAACCTATGCATTGGTACAAACGCTATTCTTGGGATTTGTGTCATCTCCAGCTATCCCATCCTCATCTTCAGTGTCGCTTGTAACAACAAACCTGCGGGGAGAGCATAATGGTATATATAAGAATAACGATGGGGGTTGAAGGTCACAAACGCAAAAGAAATGAATTTTAGTTGTTCGTGCAGGTCGGGTGCAACAAATGTAAGTGTACTGTCTGAATACAAATATAATTAACATCTTACTTGCGACAGGTGACACGCTCTGCAACCTTCGAAGGGGTAGGAACTTCTACGGTTCTCTTTGCAGCCTTTGCTGCTGAGGGCGTAGGGCTGACCAGTTTCAAAGCTTTGTCAACGATTGCAGGCCCTAAATCATTTCCTGAATCTTCAGTCGGTGGGTTCTCGGGAGCAATTTCATGAGGGTACACTTTAACACAGTTGAAACTCTCATATGGCCCGTGCTCAAAATAGGATATTGTCTTCAACAAAACGACTTGCTTGGTATTCAAGAGATTAGTGAGCGCATTCGGCAACACCGTGTTGCAAGTCTCCTAATCCGCAACACGTTAGCAAACTAAACACCTATTAACGTGTGTAGTTTATTAAAATGAGAGGCTTACCGCGTCGAGCTCGAGCAACAGTCTCGCTTCAGTGGTGTTGGTCAGTTCCTCAGCTGTCTCGTCGAAAAGCACAATAACCGTCGACGCAGTTCCGTCTGTGACATCACATTGGACACGAAACCTAAAACATCATAACGCGTGTGACAAACCCTTTGTTAGAAAGGCAGCTCAGGTGGTTAAGCATCACATTTGTGAAGGATGCTATCGTCAGAGTGAATACCTTGATAGTGGTTGTGGAACAACATCGCTGCACGACTCGCACCAGTGTTGGTTATACTTTCGTGAGAGTCCCTTCTGTGCCTTGCAGACACTGCAAGTGTTGTAGTACCAGCTGTTTTTTAGGCGGATGTTCGTGATCTCGACTCTGCACTTGAACACATCGTCCGACTATAATGAAAAGGTGGAAACCAAACAAAATTAGCTGTGCAGTGCAATTGATAAGAGAAGGTCAGGTCGTAGGCGCAGTGATACTTACGATGTGTTTTTTCCCCTTTCGTACCATTGCAATCAGATCAGAAAGCGTTCCTTCTTTTGGTGGTGGGAGCTGCCACACTGCAGTAGAATCTTCCACGTTGTCTGGGAGTTCTACGCCACTGCAAAAAGAACAGGGGAAATTTTTTTGGAAGAAAACAATGAATAATGTGAATATTACATCTTAGTATTAGTGTAGACCGAACCTCATTTTCTCTAGGAACTTCACAAGTGCCGGAATCTGAATGTCACTGATAATTTGGGTGGCGGAGGTGCTCGAGAGAGATAGATTGCCTGCAATCAGGGCATTTAGTGACCGAATTAATTGATAAACGCTATGTTCAGAGGGTACCGTTGAAGGTCTTTTTGACTGATACGGAGGTTAGAATGATGCAATACAAAGCATTAGTAGCAGGCATCCTCTCCACAAAAGACGGACCCAAGGTTCCCCAAAGTGTGGTTTTCATTCTTCGGCCCCTATGCAAAAGTAAAAGGATTAGAAACAAACATACATATAGCTATTGAGAGATGGGAGTAGGTTGGAGTTTTAAAGTTTAGAGTGTTGAACACCTTTCATTAGCAAGGTCAAATTCTAGAATGACCGCCCCTGATTTCTGTGTTTGAGGCTCCCCGACGTTCAGGACACGTCCAACCACGTCTATAGCATTCAGATTCTACTTTTTCAGTAAGTTAAAAGAACAATAAATTGTAGGGAAAAAACTGGACAGGGGAAATTAAGTTATACCGATGACATATTTGCCCGAAGTGAGTTCCATGTCTTCCATTTCAACGTAACTGAAGGGATGACGGACAAACAAAGCTTCGTCACGTGCGGGCTATTTTCTAAGGAATGTGGAACCGGTGAACTGAATGAGCAGCTTGTTGTCCTTCATAATACGGTACTCGTCTTTATTGCGGACCACATCAAAGTGGTTGAGCAAGTAGACGGATCCCTCCTTCAATCGAGGGATGAAATGGTGAGCAACATTGCTCTTAGCGGTCAACTGGATTACATCACCCTGCATCACATGAAAGGCAATTCATTAGTTTACCCGGTACAAAGCCACGGTACATAGTAGGCTAATACATTATTGACGAAGATCTATAATTGACGTAAAAATAACACTCAATATATATATATATATATATATATATATATATATATATATATATATATATATATATATATATATATATATATATATATATATATATATATATATATGAGCTCTAAAGGGTTAACGAAAGTGTAAGTCATAAATTGCATAGAATGTTGCTCCTATTTAAATGGCTACTTATCATTACAGGCAATAGGAAACATAAGTCTGAGAGGCCTTTTAAATACAATTTTAGCCTAAATGTTGCACACACACTAAAAACCAAGGTTGATAACCTTTATTTGTGGCTAAATACCTTCTAAATACAAAGATTGCCAAAGTGTGACACACAACCTAAAAACCAATATCTATGACCTTTATGTAGGTTAAAACGGTCTAACAATAAACACGGTCGAAAGTAAAGGACTGAATAAGTATGAGGAAAAGTGCATTGTGAAACAATATAATTTTTTCAAAAATACATTTAACTTCTGTTTATAAATATAACCTCTAATAGGATATAATTTTGACCAATAGTGTATAAAAATCATTCACCTATTTGAACCTCAGCCGGTAATTAGATATTCATTTAGAACTAAGCAGATAATAATGCAACAAAATTAGCCAATGTAAATGCAAATCAAAAGTTAATTTCAAGAGATGTTCATCGGAAGCGATGAAGTCTGTGCTCAGATACATGCCGTAGGCGGTATACGTATCCCAACTTCTACATATCATGAGTTTCACCTCAGCTTCCTTGCCAATTTCGAGCTGGCTAAGAAAGGCGTATGTTTTTGTCTCAACACTGTCGGCGGGTGTTTCTTTAGCATGTGCCATTGTAGTATTATTAACTTAATATTCTGTTGCAGGTGATATTGTAGACAATACTGAGTGACCTTGTAATTTATACCCATCCCAAACATCTATCTGGTAATGCAGGAAACCAATGGGCTTTTCAACAGACGAATTGAATTAAAAGATTCAATTGGACAAACGAAGGGCTCTGCAACAGGCACATTCAATTCAGATATTGAATTGGAGTAATAGGAAACAGAGTAACCGTCCAATTTTTTAGCAAACCAAATATCTTTAATTAAACTAACCTGTAATATAGGATTTCAATTGGGTTTGCCAAAGGAGAATTGGGATTTGCCGGATACAGATCTGGGATGAAGAGAGGTGGATGATTGATTTAGGGGGCAGATAGGGTTCATGCAGCAGATGCCATTGCATGACCGTCCAAGATGAATCTGCAATTAAAGTCGATGGGGAGAAGAAACGGTGGAGAATGTGGCCAGTAGCGGGATAAAAGGAGTTAATTAAATAAATTTATCAGTTTTAAATATTGAATTTTTATATATATATTAATATAGTAAACGTATTTAAATAGGAAATAGGATGGAAAAACTTATTAAAATTAAAATTGCAATTGTAGGAATGAATACCATGGAATTAATTATGCTGGTTTATGACACAGGGTGTCAATATTTAGGTAGTAATAGATTGACAAAAGAAAAACTAAACAATAAAAATGACAATTACCACCGTATGATACATTTGTGAATTGATTATATCGGTAATTAACCATCAGGGAAGGTCCGGAGGGGAAGCAAAGTGATCGACTGTTCAGGACTCATGATTCTCAAGGGCCCAATTTTCTTATATATGCAGACACAATCGAAGATTTTGAAAACAATGGAACTAGAAAAATACAACTGAAGCAGCAAAGACAAAGTACAATAAGCCCAAAAATCAACAATCAAAGACCCTGAAAAAATAGAACTCAAAGTCCACTAGCATTCTAGGAAGGCTGAAAAGATCTTTTTAAAAATAATTTATATTATTCGTTAGGGCCTAAAGGACTTTTTTTCACCTAGTTCTAGGCCCTTAAATTCTTGAGACTGGCCCTGTTAACCACCATCAAATTAAATAAAAAATAATATAAACAATAGTCCTTGAAATTATGGAACAACAAAATACAACACACTTATGTCATTAGTACTACACAAAGTCCGGAATAAAACAGAACGTATGAACTCAGAATATAACCAACATTGGGCAGACAACTTCAATAATTTCATTAATAACGAGGGTTTAATTGATCTTCCTCTAAGGGGTAAAAGATTTACAAGGATATGTGAGAAAACAATGAAATTTAGTAAATTAGATCGCTTTCTCGTCTCTGATAGCATATTTACACTTTGACCTAACACATCTTCCAAAACCCTCGATCGTGACCTTTCCGATCATTGTCCCATCATCCTAAGAAACAATTCATTCGACTCTGGCCCTAAACCTATACGCGTGTTTGACACATGGCTTAACCTTAAAGATGCCGACACCGTCATAGAAAGGGCTTGGTCGATCCCTCTCACTGGTAATAGACCTGATTGCATCTTCCGTAACAAATTAAAAAATGTTAAAATTGAACTTAAAAAACATAGCGCACAACTTGATAACATTGATTCACAAATCTGCGAGCATCAAACCGAATGTAATAACTGGGAACATATTGCGGAAACCAGACCATTACTTGAAACGGAAAAACAAAAATGGATTGAAGAAAAAATGCAACACATTGTTAAAGAAAAAAAGAAAGTTAATATGCTTAAACAGAAATCAAGAATTAAATGGGCACTCGAGGGTGATGAAAATTCAAAATACTTCCACAACTACATTAAGCGTCGAACAAGTAAAAATAATATCCATGGTTTGTCAATAAACGGTACATGGTGTAGTGACCCGAACTTTTCCATGTTTATATATATTAATTGAGATTGATATTTAAATGATTAAATGTTTCCAACATGTTAAGCAATCAAACTTGTTAAGACTTGATTAATTGAAATATGTTTCATATAGACAATTGACCACCCAAGTTGACCGGTGATTCACGAACGTTAAAACTTGTAAAAACTATATGATGACATATATATGGATATATATATAGTTAACATGATACTATGATAAGTAAACATATCATTAAGTATATTAACAATGAACTACATATGTAAAAACAAGACTACTAACTTAATGATTTTTAAACGAGACATATATGTAACGATTATCGTTGTAAAGACATTTAATGTATGTATATCATATTAAGAGATATTCATACATGATAATATCATGATAATATAATAATTCAAAATCTCATTTGATATTATAAACATTGGGTTAACAACATTTAACAAGATCGTTAACCTAAAGGTTTAAAAACAACACTTGCATGTAACGACTAACGATGACTTAACGACTCAGTTAAAATGTATATACATGTAGTGTTTTAATATGTATTTATACACTTTTGAAAGACTTCAATACACTTATCAAAATACTTCTACTTAACAAAAATTCTTACAATTACATCCTCGTTCAGTTTCATCAACAATTCTACTCGTATGCACCCGTATTCGTACTCGTACAATACACAGCTTTTAGATGTATGTACTATTGGTATATACACTCCAATGATCAGCTATTAGCAGCCCATGTGAGTCACCTAACACATGTGGGAACCATCATTTGGCAACTAGCATGAAATATCTCATAAAATTACAAAAATATGAGTAATCATTCATGACTTATTTACATGAAAACAAAATTACATATCCTTTATATCTAATCCATACACCAACGACCAAAAACACCTACAAACACTTTCATTCTTCAATTTTATTCATCTAATTGATCTCTCTCAAGTTCTATCTTCAAGTTCTAAGTGTTCTTCATATATTCTACAAGTTCTAGTTACATAAAATCAAGAATACTTTCAAGTTTGCTAGCTCACTTCCAATCTTGTAAGGTGATCATCCAACCTCAAGAAATCTTTGTTTCTTACAGTAGGTTATCATTCTAATACAAGGTAATAATCATATTCAAACTTTGGTTTAATTTCTATAACTATAACAATCTTATTTCAAGTGATGATCTTACTTGAACTTGTTTTCGTGTCATGATTCTGCTTCAAGAACTTCGAGCCATCCAAGGATCCGTTGAAGCTAGATCCATTTTTCTCTTTTCCAGTAGGTTTATCCAAGGAACTTAAGGTAGTAATGATGTTCATAACATCATTAGATTCATACATATAAAGCTATCTTATTCGAAGGTTTAAACTTGTAATCACTAGAACATAGTTTAGTTAATTCTAAACTTGTTCGCAAACAAAAGTTAATCCTTCTAACTTGACTTTTGAAATCAACTAAACACATGTTCTATATCTATATGATATGCTAACTTAATGATTTAAAACCTGGAAACACGAAAAACACCGTAAAACCGGATTTACGCCGTCGTAGTAACACCGCGGGCTGTTTTGGGTTAGTTAATTAAAAACTATGATAAACTTTGATTTAAAAGTTGTTATTCTGAGAAAATGATTTTTATTATGAACATGAAACTATATCCAAAAATTATGGTTAAACTCAAAGTGGAAGTATGTTTTCTAAAATGGTCATCTAGGCGTCGTTCTTTCGACTGAAATGACTACCTTTACAAAAACGACTTGTAACTTATTTTTCCGACTATAAACCTATACATTTTCTGTTTAGATTCATAAAATAGAGTTCAATATGAAACCATAGCAATTTGATTCACTCAAAACGGATTTAAAATGAAGAAGTTATGGGTAAAACAAGATTGGATAATTTTTCTCATTTTAGCTACGTGAAAATTGGTAACAAATCTATTCCAACCATAACTTAATCAACTTGTATTGTATATTATGTAATCTTGAGATACCATAGACACGTATACAATGTTTCGACCTATCATGTCGACACATCTATATATATTTCGGAACAACCATAGACACTCTATATGTGAATGTTGGAGTTAGCTATACAGGGTTGAGGATGATTCCAAAATATATATAGTTTGAGTTGTGATCAATACTGAGATACGTATACACTGGGTCGTGGATTGATTCAAGATAATATTTATCGATTTATTTCTGTACATCTAACTGTGGACAACTAGTTGTAGGTTACTAACGAGGACAGCTGACTTAATAAACTTAAAACATCAAAATATATTAAAAGTGTTGTAAATATATTTTGAACATACTTTAATATACATGTATATATTGTTATAGGTTCGTGAATCAACAGTGGCCAAGTCTTACTTCTCGACGAAGTAAAAATCTGTGAAAGTGAGTTATAGTCCCACTTTTAAAATCTAATATTTTTGGGATGAGAATACATGCAGGTTTTATAAATGATTTACAAAATAGACACAAGTACATGAAACTACATTCTATGGTTGAATTATCGAAATCGAATATGCCCCTTTTTATTAAGTCTGGTAATCTAAGAATTAGGGAACATACACCCTAATTGACGCGAATCCTAAAGATAGATCTGTTGGGCCTAACAAACCCCATCCAAAGTACCGGATGCTTTAGTACTTCGAAATTTATATCATATCCGAAGGGTGTCCCGGAATGATGGGGATATTCTTATATATGCATCTTGTTAATGTCGGTTACCAGGTGTTCACCATATGAATGATTTTTATCTCTATGTATGGGATGTGTATTGAAATATGAAATCTTGTGGTCTATTGTTACGATTTGATATATATAGGTTAAACCTATAACTCACCAACATTTTTGTTGACGTTTAAAGCATGTTTATTCTCAGGTGAATATTAAGAGCTTCCGCTGTCGCATACTTAAATAAGGACGAGATTTGGAGTCCATGCTTGTATGATATTGTGTAAAAACTGCATTCAAGAAACTTATTTTGTTGTAACATATTTGTATTGTAAACCATTATGTAATGGTCGTGTGTAAACAGGATATTTTAGATTATCATTATTTGATAATCTACGTAAAGCTTTTTAAACCTTTATTGATGAAATAAAGGTTATGGTTTGTTTTAAAATGAATGCAGTCTTTGAAAAACGTCTCATATAGAGGTCAAAACCTCGCAACGAAATCAATTAATATGAAACGTTTTTAATCAATAAGAACGGGACATTTCAGTTGGTATCAGAGCGTTGGTCTTAAAGAACCAGAATTTTGCATTAGTGTGTCTTATCGAGTTTGTTAGGATGCATTAGTGAGTCTGGACTTCGACCGTGTTTACTTGAAAAATGATTGCTTAACAAATTTTGTTGGAAACTATATATTTTTAACATGTGAATATTATGTGATATATTAATCTCTTAACGCGTTTGATATTATGTGATAGATGTATACCTCTAGAACAAGTCCCATTGACTCACCTAATAATAATGAAGAGTCAAATGTAAATTGGAATGATTCGTGGACTGATTCACAAGTTCCCGAAGAGGAACCGGAAGAAGAGTCGGAACCAGAAGAAGAATCGGAACCGGAAGAAGAATCGGAACCGGATGAAGAAATAGAACCGGTGGGGGAAATAATAAAACGGTTAAGTAAAAGAAAATCCTCAACCAACCGACCAAGGTTAATTATGGTCAATGGTGTTTCCGCTAAGGAAGCAAAATATTGGGAGGATTACCAATTCTCCGATGAATCGGATTCTGACGAGAATTCCGATGATGTTATAGAAATTACCCAAACTGAATTTAAAAAGGCAAAAGAAAATAATAAGGGAAAGGGCATAAAAATAGAGAAATCTAATTCCAACCCCGATGAACTTTATATGTATCGTCAACCCCCGAAGTCCTTAAGTTGTAACAATGACCCGGGAACCTCTAAACCACCAGGTTTTTCTAAAGCAATGTGGAAAATTACGGCTCGTATTAGGGGAACATCATATATCCCTAGAAACTTGACAAAACGAACCAAAACCGAAGAAGAAGAAACAAGCGAGTCGGAATAAGATAGTTGTATTCGTGTGGTGTAATATATGTAATATAGTGTGCTTATGCTTTATGATATATGTAAAAATTTCTTGTATTAATAAGTATTTTTTTTTATGAATCTAACTCTTGTCTATTTTACAGTATAAAAACACAAAATGGATAGACAACCCAATATTTTAAGAGACCTACCCGGAGACATGAATGATGAAATCTTGTCTAGAGTCGGTCAGAATTCTTCGGCACAACTATTTAAGGCGAGATCAGTTTGTAAGACATTCGAAGAACGTTCCAAGAATGCCTTGGTTTATAAAAGGGTTTCGTTCAAAAGATGGGGGATATCACATTGGGAAATCCATAAGTTACGATGTGTTTACTTTGACGCATATATTGCGGGGAACCCAAATGCTATTTTACGCAATGGGTTAAGAAATTATGTTGACTCAATATATCCGAATATTGGACTTCGTGATTTAGAAAAAGCGGCTAACATGCAACATAAAGAAGCATGTTATGCTTACGGATTAGTAATGTTCGCTTCTCACCAAAGTGAGAACAAGAACATCGGGCTACAACTATTAAACAAAACGTTCCCACAAGTGACGGAGTCGGTAATTGGGGTAAGAAATGAGGTTTTTAGATTGTTACGGGACTGTTGGACATTACGTAACCCTCGTCCCTTTGACGACGTTACAAAACGCTGTCTTATCAACGGCCATAACGGTTATGTCCCACAAGACCAAGGATGGGAAGTAGTCCTAGTAAAACCAGAATGCATGACTTGTTTCTGGACGTATGAATTACGTGTCTTTATTGCCTTTGCTGAACGACTTGTGTACTAGCTAGAATTATCTTCACAACCATCTTGTATCAAATTTATTGTGTGCTATATTTCATGCTATATGTAAAATAAGCGGTATTGTAAGTTTGTAAAATATTGTGTAAAAGTTTGAACGCGAAATATTATTATAATCAGTTTTTCATATAGAATTGTAGTAGTTGAATTGTATATTAGCTACTAAGTATGAACTTAACGGGTAGGTACTACCCGAATTTAAACTTATAAAACGCTAATATGAAGAAAAAGCTTTTATAAATGAGTTCATATTATGCTACGAAATACTATTAACTACTTTTAATATTCTGTATGATTAACTTGTTCCATTTGACTATTTTGAAGGAAATGGCACCGACTACTCGACACACCGTGAATATGAATGAAGAGGAATTCCGTACTTTTCTAGCTTCAAACATAGCCGCAGTACAGGCTGCGCTACATACCAACAATAACCTTGGATCTAGCAGTACAGGAAATCGTGTAGGATGCACCTACAAAGAATTCACTGCCTGCAAACCTTTGGAATTTGATGGAACCGAAGGACCGATCGGATTGAAACGGTGGACCGAGAAGGTCGAATCGGTGTTTGCCATAAGTAAGTGTACTGAAGAGGACAAAGTGAAGTACGCTACGCATACCTTCACAGGTTCTGCGTTAACATGGTGGAATACCTATCTAGAGCAAGTGGGACAAGACGATGCGTACGCACTACCGTGGTCAGCATTCAAGCACTTGATGAACGAGAAGTACCGTCCCAGAACCGAGGTCAATAAGCTCAAGACAGAACTTAGAGGGTTACGAACCCAAGGATTTGATATTACCACGTATGAAAGACGATTCACAGAATTGTGCCTATTGTGTCCGGGAGCATTCGAAGATGAGGAAGAGAAGATCGACGCGTTTGTGAAAGGATTACCGGAAAGAATCCAAGAAGATATAAGTTCACACGAGCCCGCCTCCATACAACAGGCATGTAGAATGGCTCACAAACTAGTGAACCAGATTGAAGAAAGAATTAAAGAACAGACTGCTGAAGAGACCAATGTGAAGCAAGTCAAAAGAAAGTGGGAGGAAAACGGTGATAAGAATCACCAATACAACAACAACAGCAATTACAACAATAATCGCAACAATTATCCCAGCAATCGCAACATCAATCGCAACTACAACAAATGGCCCAACAACAACAACAACAACAACAACAACAACAACAACAACAACAGCAACTACAACAATCATCCCAACAACAATAATAACCGCAACAACAACAACAATCAGAAGCAGCTATGCCAAAGGTGTGAAAAGTATCACTCGGGGTTCTGCACCAAATTTTGCAACAAGTGTAAAAGAAATGGTCATAGCGCGGCGAAGTGTGAGGTCTATGGACCAGGGGTTAATAGAACGAAAGGAACAAATGGTGTCGGAACGAGTAATGGCGGAGCAAGTAGTGTCGGAGCAAGTTATGCCAATGTAGTTTGTTATAAATGTGAAAAACCGGGCCACATTATTAGAAATTGCCCGAACCAAGAGAACACGAATGGACAAGGCCGCGGAAGAGTTTTCAATATTAATGCGGCAGAGGCACAGGAAGACCCGGAGCTTGTTACGGGTACGTTTCTTATTGACAATAAATCTGCTTACGTTTTATTTGATTCGGGTGCGGATAGAAGCTATATGAGTAGAGATTTTTGTGCTAAATTAAGTTGTCCATTGACGCCTTTGGATAGTAAATTTTTACTCGAATTAGCAAATGGTAAATTAATTTCAGCAGATAATATATGTCGGAATCGAGAAATTAAACTGGTTAGCGAAACATTTAGGATTGACTTGATACCAGTAGAGTTAGGGAGTTTTGATGTGATAATCGGTATGGACTGGTTGAAAGAAGTGAAAGCAGAGATCGTTTGTTACAAAAATGCAATTCGCATTATACGAGAAAAAGGAAAACCCTTAATGGTGTACGGAGAAAAGGGCAACACGAAGCTACATCTTATTAGTAATTTGAAGGCACAAAAACTAATAAGAAAAGGTTGCTATGCTGTTCTAGCACACGTCGAGAAAGTACAAACTGAAGAAAAGAGCAACAATGATGTTCCCATTGCAAAAGAATTTCCCGATGTATTTCCGAAAGAATTACCGGGATTACCCCCACATCGATCCTTTGAATTTCAAATAGATCTTGTACCAGGAGCTGCACCAATAGCTCGTGCTCCTTACAGACTCGCACCCAGCGAGATGAAAGAACTGCAAAGCCAATTACAAGAACTTTTAGAGCGTGGTTTCATTCGACCAAGCACATCACCGTGGGGAGCTCCTATTTTGTTTGTCAAGAAGAAAGATGGTACATTCAGGTTGTGTATCGACTACCGAGAGTTGAACAAACTTACCATCAAGAACCGCTACCCACTACCGAGAATCGATGACTTATTTGATCAACTACAAGGCTCGTCTGTTTATTCAAAGATTGACTTACGTTCCGGGTATCATCAAATGCGGGTGAAAGAAGATGATATTCCAAAGATTGCTTTCAGAACACGTTACGGTCATTACGAGTTTATGGTCATGCCGTTTGGTTTAACTAATGCACCAGCTGTGTTCATGGACCTTATGAACCGAGTGTGTGGACCATACCTTGACAAGTTTGTCATTGTTTTCATTGATGACATACTTATTTACTCAAAGAATGACCAAGAACACGGTGAACATTTGAGAAAAGTGTTAGAAGTATTGAGGAAGGAAGAATTGTACGCTAAGTTTTCAAAGTGTGCATTTTGGTTGGAAGAAGTTCAATTCCTCGGTCACATAGTGAACAAAGAAGGTATTAAGGTAGATCCGGCAAAGATAGAAACTGTTGAAAAGTGGGAAACCCCGAAAACTCCGAAACACATACGCCAGTTTTTAGGACTAGCTGATTACTACAGAAGGTTCATTCAAGACTTTTCCAGAATAGCAAAACCCTTGACTGCATTAACGCATAAAGGGAAGAAATTTGAATGGAATGATGAACAAGAGAAAGCGTTTCAGTTATTGAAGAAAAAGCTAACTACGGCACCTATATTGTCATTGCCTGAAGGGAATGATGATTTTGTGATTTATTGTGATGCATCAAAGCAAGGTCTCGGTTGTGTATTAATGCAACGAACGAAGGTGATTGCTTATGCGTCTAGACAATTGAAGATTCACGAGCAAAATTATACGACGCATGATTTGGAATTAGGCGCGGTTGTTTTTGCATTAAAGACTTGGAGGCACTACTTATATGGGGTCAAAAGTATTATATATACCGACCACAAAAGTCTTCAACACATATTTAATCAGAAACAACTGAATATGAGGCAGCGTAGGTGGATTGAATTATTGAATGATTACGACTTTGAGATTCGTTACCACCCGGGGAAGGCAAATGTGGTAGCCGATGCCTTGAGCAGGAAGGACAGAGAACCCATTCGAGTAAAATCTATGAATATAATGATTCATAATAACCTTACTACTCAAATAAAGGAGGCGCAACAAGGAGTTTTAAAAGAGGGAAATTTAAAAGATGAAATACCCAAAGGATCGGAGAAGCATCTTAATATTCGGGAAGACGGAACCCGGTATAGGGCTGAAAGGATTTGGGTACCAAAATTTGGATATATGAGAGAAATGGTACTTAGAGAAGCTCATAAAACCAGATACTCAATACATCCTGGAACGGGGAAGATGTACAAGGATCTCAAGAAACATTTTTGGTGGCCGGGTATGAAAGCCGATGTTGCTAAATACGTAGAAGAATGTTTGACGTGTTCTAAGGTCAAAGATGAGCATCAGAAACCATCAGGTCTACTTCAACAACCCGAAATCCCAGAATGGAAATGGGAAAACATTACCATGGATTTCATCACTAAATTGCCAAGGACTGCAAGTGGTTTTGATACTATTTGGGTAATAGTTGATCGTCTCACCAAATCAGCACACTTCCTGCCAATAAGAGAAGATGACAAGATGGAGAAGTTAGCACGACTGTATTTGAAGGAAGTCGTCTCCAGACATGGAATACCAATCTCTATTATCTCTGATAGGGATGGCAGATTTATTTCAAGATTCTGGCAGACATTACAGCAAGCATTAGGAACTCGTCTAGACATGAGTACTGCCTATCATCCACAAACTGATGGGCAGAGCGAAAGGACGATACAAACACTTGAAGACATGCTACGAGCATGTGTTATTGATTTCGGAAACAGTTGGGATCGACATCTACCGTTAGCAGAATTTTCCTACAACAACAGCTACCATTCAAGCATTGAGATGGCACCATTTGAAGCACTTTATGGTAGAAAGTGCAGGTCTCCAATTTGTTGGAGTGAAGTGGGGGATAGACAGATTACGGGTCCGGAGATTATACAAGAAACTACCGAGAAGATCATCCAAATTCAACATCGGTTGAAAACAGCCCAAAGTCGACAAAAGAGCTACGCTGACATTAAAAGAAAAGATATAGAATTTGAAATTGGAGAGATGGTCATGCTTAAAGTTGCACCTTGGAAAGGCGTTGTTCGATTTGGTAAACGAGGGAAATTAAATCCAAGGTATATTGGACCATTCAAGATTATTGATCGTGTCGGACCAGTAGCTTACCGACTTGAGTTACCTCAACAACTCGCTGCTGTACATAACACTTTCCACGTCTCGAATTTGAAGAAATGTTTTGCTAAAGAAGATCTCACTATTCCGTTAGATGAAATCCAAATCAACGAAAAACTCCAATTCATCGAAGAACCCGTCGAAATAATGGACCGTGAGGTTAAAAGACTTAAGCAAAACAAGATACCAATTGTTAAGGTTCGATGAAATACTCGTAGAGGACCCGAGTTCACCTGGGAGCGTGAAGATCAAATGAAGAAGAAATACCCGCATCTATTTCCAGAAGATTCGTCAACACCTTCAACAGCTTAAAATTTCGGGGCGAAATTTATTTAACGGGTAGGTACTGTAGTGACCCGAACTTTTCCATGTTTATATATATTAATTGAGATTGATATTTACATGATTAAATGTTTCCAACATGTTAAGCAATCAAACTTGTTAAGACTTGATTAATTGAAATATGTTTCATATAGACAATTGACCACCCAAGTTGACCGGTGATTCACGAACGTTAAAACTTGTAAAAACTATATGATGACATATATATGGATATATATATATAGTTAACATGATACTATGATAAGTAAACATATCATTAAGTATATTAACAATGAACTACATATGTAAAAACAAGACTACTAACTTAATGATTTTTAAACGAGACATATATGTAACGATTATCGTTGTAAAGACATTTAATGTATATATATATCATATTAAGAGATATTCATACATGATAATATCATGATAATATAATAATTCAAAATCTCATTTGATATTATAAACATTGGGTTAACAACATTTAACAAGATCGTTAACCTAAAGGTTTAAAAACAACACTTGCATGTAACGACTAACGATGACTTAACGACTCAGTTAAAATGTATATACATGTAGTGTTTTAATATGTATTTATACACTTTTGAAAGACTTCAATACACTTATCAAAATACTTTTACTTAACAAAAATGCTTACAATTACATCCTCGTTCAGTTTCATCAACAATTCTACTCGTATGCACCCGTATTCGTACTTGTACAATACACAGCTTTTAGAGGTATGTACTATTGGTATATACACTCCAATGATCAGCTCTTAGCAGCCCATGTGAGTCACCTAACACATGTGGGAACCATCATTTGGCAACTAGCATGAAATATCTCATAAAATTACAAAAATATGAGTAATCATTCATGATTTATTTACATGAAAACAAAATTACATATCCTTTATATCTAATCCATACACCAACGACCAAAAACACCTACAAACACTTTCAATCTTCAATTTTCTTCATCTAATTGATGTCTCTCAAGTTCTATCTTCAAGTTCTAAGTGTTCTTCATATATTCTACAAGTTCTAGTTACATAAAATCAAGAATACTTTCAAGTTTGCTAGCTCACTTCCAATTTTGTAAGGTGATCATCCAACCTCAAGAAATCTTTGTTTCTTACAGTAGGTTATCATTCTAATACAAGGTAATAATCATATTCAAATTTTGGTTCAATTTCTATAACTATAACAATCTTATTTCAAGTGATGATCTTACTTGAACTTGTTTTCGTGTCATGATTCTGCTTCAAGAACTTCGAGCCATCCAAGGATCCGTTGAAGCTAGATCCATTTTTCTCTTTTCCAGTAGGTTTATCCAAGGAACTTAAGGTAGTAATGATGTTCATAACATCATTCGATTCATACATATAAAGCTATCTTATTCGAAGGTTTAAACTTGTAATCACTAGAACATAGTTTAGTTAATTCTAAACTTGTTCGCAAACAAAAGTTAATCCTTCTAACTTGACTTTTAAAATCAACTAAACACATGTTCTATATCTATATGATATGCTAACTTAATGATTTAAAACCTGGAAACACGAAAAACACCGTAAAACCGGATTTACGCCGTCGTAGTAACACCGCGGGCTGTTTTGGGTTAGTTAATTAAAAACTATGATAAACTTTGATTTAAAAGTTGTTATTCTGAGAAAATGATTTTTATTATGAACATGAAACTATATCCAAAAATTATGGTTAAACTCAAAGTGGAAGTATGTTTTCTAAAATGGTCATCTAGACGTCGTTCTTTCGACTGAAATGACTACCTTTACAAAAACGACTTGTAACTTATTTTTCTGACTATAAACCTATACATTTTCTGTTTATATTCATAAAATAGAGTTCAATATGAAACCATAGCAATTTGATTCACTCAAAACGGATTTAAAATGAAGAAGTTATGGGTAAAACAAGATTGGATAATTTTTCTCATTTTAGCTACGTGAAAATTGGTAACAAATCTATTCCAACCATAACTTAATCAACTTGTATTGTATATTATGTAATCTTGAGATACCATAGACACGTATACAATGTTTCGACCTATCATGTCGACACATTTATATATATTTCGGAACAACCATAGACACTCTATATGTGAATGTTGGAGTTAGCTATACAGGGTTGAGGTTGATTCCAAAATATATATAGTTTGAGTTGTGATCAATACTGAGATACGTATACACTGGGTCGTTGATTGATTCAAGATAATATTTATCGATTTATTTCTGTACATCTAACTGTGGACAACTAGTTGTAGGTTACTAACGAGGACAGCTGACTTAATAAACTTAAAACATCAAAATATATTAAAAGTGTTGTAAATATATTTTGAACATACTTTAATATACATGTATATATTGTTATAGGTTCGTGAATCAACAGTGGCCAAGTCTTACTTCTCGACGAAGTAAAAATCTGTGAAAGTGAGTTATAGTCCCACTTTTAAAATCTAATATTTTTGGGATGAGAATACATGCAGGTTTTATAAATGATTTACAAAATAGACACAAGTACGTGAAACTACATTCTATGGTTGAATTATCGAAATCGAATATGCCCCTTTTTATTAAGTCTGGTAATCTAAGAATTAGGGAACAGACACCCTAATTGACGCGAATCCTAAAGATAGATCTGTTGGGCCTAACAAACCCCATCCAAAGTACCGGATGCTTTAGTACTTCGAAATTTATATCATATCCGAAGGGTGTCCCGGAATGATGGGGATATTCTTATATATGCATCTTGTTAATGTCGGTTACCAGGTGTTCACCATATGAATGATTTTTATCTCTATGTATGGGATGTGTATTGAAATATGAAATCTTGTGGTCTATTGTTACGATTTGATATATATAGGTTAAACCTATAACTCACCAACATTTTTGTTGACGTTTAAAGCATGTTTATTCTCAGGTGAATATTAAGAGCTTCCGCTGTCGCATACTTAAATAAGGACGAGATTTGGAGTCCATGCTTGTATGATATTGTGTAAAAACTGCATTCAAGAAACTTATTTTGTTGTAACATATTTGTATTGTAAACCATTATGTAATGGTCGTGTGTAAACAGGATATTTTAGATTATCATTATTTGATAATCTACGTAAAGCTTTTTAAATCTTTATTGATGAAATAAAGGTTATGGTTTGTTTTAAAATGAATGCAGTCTTTGAAAAACGTCTCATATAGAGGTCAAAACCTCGCAACGAAATCAATTAATATGGAACGTTTTTAATCAATAAGAACGGGACATTTCACATGGTCCGAAGATCCTACCCTTATAAAACAAGAAGCATTCTCATACTTCAACAACCTCTTCAAATCCAAACATCTTCGTGAGGAATGCCCCTTCGATAATGTTCCACATCTCGATTATATCACCTCCTTGGACAATCAAATATTAGAATCTAAATTCAGCGAAAATGAAATATGGGAAGCCATTTCTAATTGTGATAGCTCTAAAGCACCTGGCCCGGACGGTTTCAATATGAAATTCTTTAAAAAGCACTGGGAACTGATCAAAAACGACCTCATAAAATCCCTAGATTGGTTCTGGGATAATTCGGAAATATCCAAAGGATGTAACGCTTCTTTCTTCACCTTAATCCTGAAAAAATCTAACCCTATCGGTCTTAACGAATATCGCCCAATTTTCCTAATAGGTAGCTATTACAAAATTCTCACGAAAATTCTTTCCAACCTTCTTGCCAAAGTCATTCATAAAGTCATAGGCTCCGAACAAACCACCTTTCTCAAGGGCCGCAACATCTTAGATAGTGTACTAATTGCTAATGAAATAATCGATGAACTAAAACGTAAAAAACAAAAAGGCCTAATTTTCAAAGTTGATTTCGAAAAGGCATTCGACTGCATCGAATGGGATTTTTTATTCAACACCATGCATTTCATGGGCTTTGGTTCAAAATGGATTAGCTTCATTCGAGCATGCCTCTCCTCGACATCCATCTCCATATTAATCAATGGCTCACCCACCAGAGAATTCGCCCCTGAAAGGGGAATTCGACAAGGTGACCCCATATCACCGTTTCTTTTTATCATCGTCGCCGAAGGCCTTAATATTCTTGTCAAAAGAGCACTATCCAATGGTCACCTGCAAGGTTTAAAAATTGGCCATGACAACCTTGTTATCACACATCTCCAATATGCGGACGATATAATTTTTTTCGGTGAGTGGAATAAAAGAAATGCCAAATATATCTCCAAACTCTTAAAGTGTTTCGAAAACATTTCAGGCCTCAAAGTCAACTTTCACAAAAGTAAACTTTATGGCATCGGAACATCCATCACTGAAACTGAACAAATGGCCAGTTAAATTAACTGCACTGCGGGATCTACCCCGTTTTCTTATCTCGGCCTCCCTATTGGTGTTCCCACATCCCACGCATCTTCTTGGCAACCAGTTGTTGAAAAATTCGACAAGAGACTCTCAGATTGGGCTGCCTAATCCATCTCCTTCGGGGGTCGCCTTACGATTATCAAATCCATCCTTAGTAGCATTCCATTATACTACTTCTCACTTTTCCATGCACCAACCGCTATCCTTAAGGTACTTGAATCTAAAAGACGGAAATTTTTCTGGGGAGGTTCGTCAAATGATAACAAAATTAATTGGATTAAATGGGATCAGATTATCTTACCATACGAAAATGGGGGTTTAAACGTGGGGTCTCTTTTTGCTAAAAATATTTCACTTCTTTGTAAATGGTGGTGGCGGTTCAGAAATGAACATAATGCCTTGTGGGTAAAAATTATAAAAAGTATTTATGGGCCGTGGGGAGGGGGGGTTGGATACTAACGTTTTGTGCAGGAATATTTCAGGTCGCACCATTTGGAAAGAGATCATCAAGGCCAAAAAAGTTGTGGACAAATTAGGAACTTACTTCACAACTTCGATTTCAAAGCGCATCGGTAATGGCACATCGATTAGTTTCTGGTATGACATATGGATCGGATCCGAAACTCTCAAAACTTAATTCCATAGATTATTCATGTTGGAATCTCAAAAAGAAGCAACTGTTGCCGACAGAATTTCGAATGTTAATTCCAACTCAATCGGAATCTGGGATTGGTCCCGATCACCCAGCGGTCGGGCATTGGACGAACTGACGGAACTCACTAATTTAATATCATCCGTAAGTATTTCAGATCGCCCCGATTCATGGAAATTTTCCCTTGACGCCTCCGACATCTTCACTACATCTTTATCAAATCTGATCAATGCACTCAAATACGACGTCCATTCTCGAAACATACTACTTCCTCGCAACAAATTCGTTCCACAAAAGGTCTTCGTATTCACATGGAGAGTCATACAGCTAAAAATCCCTGTTAGAAGTGAACTAGATAAAAAGGGAATCGATTTACACACCATTTTATGTCCCTTATGCGATCATCATATTGAAACCATTGAACACGAGTTGATTACTTGCCCTAAGGTGTCTCCAATTTGGACACAAATGCTTGATTGGTGGAACCAAAATAACACTTCAATTTCCGACATCAATGATGCCATCATCTCTGATCAAGGTTTCCCACATAACACCGTTGGATCTTCTTTATGGAAAGCTACTAAATGGATTGCGTGCTACATTATATGGAAACATAGAAACCTAAAAGTCTTCTCAAATAAAATGTGCAATCCCGCTATGCTTATCTCCGAAATTCAAATTCAAAGTTATAGCTGGATCTCAAACAGATCTCGGAAGAAAAATCCAATTGAATGGCACCAATGGCTCCTTAACCCCTCCTTTTATACGGCACCGCCTCCAAATCGCATGGGAATTGGCTAACTCGACTCTACATAAATCGGGTAGTGTCCGAAGTTCCTTGTTAGCTTATGTGTGTAGATTAAATGGGTTGGTGTTTTGTCAACTTTGTCGCCGCTTGATCGGTACAGTTGCATCCTCCTTCCCCACTTGTTTTTTCAAGTTCGTTCCCTCACATTGTTAAGAAGGCTTCGTCGCTCCCGATTTTTACTATATAGTTTATATTCCAATCTTTCCTACTGTTTCGATATTGTTCATAGCATTGTATAGTTGAATGTAGGGTCTTGTAACGATACAATCCATATATTATAATAATAATTTTGGCTTTTCAAAAAAAAAAAAAAAACTACACAAATTAATCAAATTGAAATAGACTTTTTTTAACCCTGAATTTCAAAATTAGAGCGCCTTTCTCAATTGATGTCTCTCTCACTTCTTCCTCATTTCCGACCCAAATCACAAATGGTCGGACAACATTTCAACTGTTGTGCTCCTTTTTTCCCTTTCCTTTTTCCTCCATCCTTGATGGTTTTTTTTTTTTTTTTTTTTTTTTTTTTTTTTTTTTTTTTTTTTTTTTTGCAAAAGCAAGTAAACCATTTATTAATCGAAAATGAGACGTACAACTGATAGTATTTGCAAGTAAACCAAACTATCTAACCCATCGACTAACTAAACTAATTACATATGATACTAACCCATCGACTAACTAAACTAATTACATATGATAGAACTATAGATATATACATTCTAAAAGAGAATACTTTCAATCGATTCCGGATCTATTATTTGACACTGATGTATAAAGGAGAGAATGCATTCAATCGATTCCCCTCTAGAGTTTTCTCACTCACATACCGTACCAAACACCTAACTCTTTGAAACCCTAAATCTCTTGATCTCGATTTGGTTCTTGATTTGTGTTAGAAATTATTCTTTGTGTCATTGTGATTCTATCAAGGTAAGAATCGTGAATTGTCATGTCCAAATCAATGTTTGGTTTTAAGGTCAAGAACAAGTCCAAGATCAAGATTTGGTAATTTTAGCTCAAAACCCGTAAGTTTGCTGCTGCTGCAGCTCAAGAACACAGTCGACCAACTGTCTCAGGTTAGTCGACCGACAGTCTCACGTCAGTCGACCGTTTTGTCTAGCTGGTGGACCGTTCGTCTAGCCATTCGGCCGTTTGTCTTTCAAAAGACAGTCAATAGTGTGTCTTTAGTCAGTTGGCCGTTTGTCTAGACAGTCGACCAACTGTCTAAGACAGAATACCGAGATGGGCACTTTGGGGAAATTTCATGAAAATTGTCAGTTTTTAGCCGTTATGCTACCCGTGTTTCTAATTTAGATTAGAACACTATATTAATGTGGTTTATATTGTTTTTATGTGATAAGAACAAGGAAGAAGCTCAGAAGTTAAATAACTGAGTTATAGCTGGTAATGGGTGAGTAGGTATATCTCCGGATAGAGTTTAAGTAGCATGTTATTGTTATGGGCAAAACAGACGGTTTATTTTGTGGCGGTGTCGTCAAGTCTCCGGTAATCTATTTCAGATATTATCAGGAGAATGTGGTTATAAATTTATAATATGCAGGGCCTAAATCTACTACTCCTTTCTATGGGTGAGTAATGGAAGTATAACCTAGGGTCGTTCGTTTAAGAAGACAACAGAATCGAACTATATCTATGGAATTATCCTAATAGCTAAGTAGATACATGAGTAGTTTTGGGTTTTTCTAAATTTCTAAGGCAACAGGTAAATAAAGGAAAGTAAATGCGATAAAATTTGTAATTCAGATAAGTTTAAGATAAGTGTGTTATGATTTCACCAAGTACTTTGTTGAGATTGTGGAATGATAGCTCATGAATAGGTAGTGACTTTGTATCTACTATGCTGTACCTAGATGTCCACATCACGTTGGTGATATGTCACTGGGTAATTACGCTAGGTTTGGTGATTTTGAGTAAAAAGCAATGCCATCAACCCCCGACGTCCATCAAACACGAGTACATGTAGGCATGGGTGGCTCATCAATAAGAGCGCTCAAAAAAGGCGGCATATTAACATTCCATAAGGTCTAAACTTTCTTATGCATAACATAAGACAACGGTGTTCCTAATTCGAGAGACGTGATGTGTTTCGATACTTTTGTTAACGATTGGTTAATACAAAGTTGTTAGGCCTTAAGAAGAGTTCACCCATAAAGAACACTCATGGCCAAGTTACTATGTAACTTCCATGAATGCGTTCAGTTATCCTAACGATCCAATCCTTTATGGATTTTAAACAAACAGTTCATTAATTGACTAAGAATCCCTCAAGCGGGGTGCAATGCTTGAGACCACGTTATGGTGTAGTGTACTAGTCAACAGTTAACTATTTTCATGGTTTTACGTAGCAGAGGTGCAACTTACAACAACTGTTGTGCTTTGACGTGCACATACTAAGTTTATATGCTTAGTGACTACACCAACATGGTTCAAGACCAACAATGTACTCCTAGTCTAATCATAGGTTCCACTACGAACGGGATTTCTACCGAAATCCAAAGCTCAGGTTGACGTACTTTAACCCTTGTGCCTCAGTCAAGCTTGTGTTGTATCCGACAGAGTTCTCTTACCAAGGGGTGACACAGATAGTGTACTCTGAATCGGGGTTCGTGACTTCCCTATAACAGAGCCGATAACTACGTTCTATTATTTGAAAAAGCGATTGAGTTTAAAACATAATCGGAAAGCATCTCAACACCAGCACGATCCACAATATAATTTTAGCAGCGTAACTGATTACGTCATAACATACACAAAAGATAACTACTCGCTAATCATGGTAACAATATCATAAATCATAACAATGAAAGACCTTATATAAAGATTAAGGATAGAAGTACCAGTATGATTAACTGAGTTCCGAAATACAAAAGTGACAACTTCAGACTCCAAACCGCTCCTAATACAATCTTCGACGTTCACCTCCAGGTACTAAATTTCCCGCTCGGAGAAGAAGGCCTCGAAAGTATGACTAATAGTAGTGAGAGAGTGAAAATTGAAGTGAAGTATGTGTTTGAAATGTGGAGAAAAAAGTTCTTTAAATAGGCCACCCAAGACCCTTGCAGGTCGTGGGCATTGCCTGGTCGTGGGCCTTGATCTTAGCAGGCCGTGGGGCTGGATGGCAGGTCGTGCGTCATTGTCGTGTGCCATGACCATTGGTCAGCTGGTCAGCTCTATTTCCTAGATCGTAAAGTCTGATTTTCGAGCAGTGGCGGATCCAGAAAATTTTGTCGACGGGGGCATATTTTTTTCCAAGATTGACGAATCATTATGACGGCTCAAAACAACACATATATTATACGTTAGGATAGAAAAAGATACGGAGTTGTGTATATCGATTTTAAAACAACTTAGGAACAACTAAAACAAAAAACTAGTTAAACTTAAAAAATAATGAAAAAGACACTTTGTTGTGTAACATCAATACATAAACATTATAATGATGAACACTTATCTACTATAAGAACTATACTTGATAGATATACAGATCCATTTTTTAGTTAACGTGAGTAATTAAAATTAGATAATTCTATATTCACACACACATATAAGTCATAAGTTGGATGAAGTAAGTTATGTTCTTTCATTGGGGTCAGCTAAGAAATCTTAGGCTACATTTCTATAGGACATGGGTCATTGGGGTCATCCAACAAATCTTGGGCTAAAATATCTATTGGACTACCGTATATATTAATAGGTCTTTGGTTCAGCTGACCCCACTTGCACCAACCTGCCTCCGCCCCTGTTTTCGAGGTCATAACTTTGTCTTCACCGTTTTTTGCTCTAGATTCTTCGTTTTAAGTCTGATTTCTTCGATTCTTCTTGCATTGTCTTTGTAAACACTTAATCTACAAAATAAAAATTGGCGATAAAGTTTATATCTTTATTGTTTTGGGACTTAATATCGGGGGTAAAAACGTGACTTTTTGGCCGATATCAAATATCCCACACTTAGACTTTGCTTGTCTTGAAGCAATTTAACTTCAAGAAATCTTTCGAAGTTTCTGTTCTATATGCCGAAGTGGTTTTATATTTATTATAAGAGCGTAAATAAAGTGATTCCTCTATGTTAGGGTTAGAAACTATCTCTGCAAGCGTGCGAGGTTACATGACTTAGGCTACCTTTCACGGGTCGGTCAATTCACTAAGTGTATGAGGTTCCCTATGAATCTAAGAATTGAATTCGCCCATAGCCTACTCTTCGTCATAGGCTTGAAAAAGACTCAAATTCTTGTTGCTAATGCAACAGTGGTGAAAACCATAGCTTCCAGGACATTTATCAAAATGAAAAGGGTTTTTGGAGTGATGAAGTTGTTAGGGTAAATAAGGGTGAAATAGTCTTTTTAAAGTCGGAATATTGAAGAGGAATAAATATGACTGCTAATATCTTTGTGAAGCACTCGCAGGGTTTCGATAAATTTTCTTTGGGGAATTTTTCTTCTTTGACGAACAAGCATCCTTTTGGTGTTTTCTCGGTCTCCTAGCGGTTTTTGATTTTTGACTTTATAAGTTCTACTCCTTTGCTTAGAAATTTGAAGAGATGTATCATCTAGAGTCTTTGCTCTTTTAATTTTTTTTTTTTGACATCATCTCTAAGAATTTCCGCTTCGGTAGATTTCCAAGTTTTTGCCACAATGCTTGTAGGTACTATCTTCGATAATCTTCTTTTGAGGAGATCTCGTTTTCCGAGGTTTTTTTTATCCATGTATGGTGAACTTAGGATCGTCGAAATTTTATTTTGGGTGAATGATCATGAGGGAAATGAATAGATGATGGTGGTGAATGGGTGATGATGTAGGGAAAGGAAGGTTTTATATCGAAAAATGGCTAGCTCTTCTGGTTTTACCTTTGTCACATTTTTCTACTCTAAAATACAGAACTAGAGCAAGTTCTGATTCTGAGCACAGACATGATCGGCACACTCAACAAAAAATAGTGAAGCATTAACGATGAATGCTTTCATGGTCTTATTTGGGTGCCTCACCATAATCATATTAGGTCAAATATGCCAAGTCATGCAATGCTCTTTAGAGAATCGGTTCGTTCTAACAAGATTTCTGCCTTAAATAAGCCATACTTTATATTACAAACATTTTAGGTTTTTGAACGTACTTTTTGTCTAGTGTCTATTGGGCTGGAATCCCATACTTAGTGATAAGCTAGGATGCAGTTTACATAATGCATAAATTTAGATCTAATAACGAGTAAAAAGAAACGAGTACTTCCTTACGGAATGGCGAGTATGCGGTTGAAGAAACAGGCTGGCTGGGATAGACAGTTGGTTTCAGAAAAATCGTGAATTTCATCCTTTATTATTTGGCTCATGTGTCATCACTTATTATCTTCCATTCTACTTTATTGCACGGGTTGCCTCCCAAGAAGCGCTTTTGTTTAAGGTCATTTGCTCGACCGTAGCCTTATTTACCATGTTGGGGTAAACATGTCCTTCTGATAGATGTCTTTGGTTAGTAGAGGGTGAATATATATTGGTGGGTAGATCCTTAAAAAGTGTTGGATTAGTATGTTGAGTAGATCCGGTATTTCTCTTGATGACCGTCCGAAGGCGAGAAAATGAGCTGTGGTTTCTCGTGACAGATCTTGAAGTCCAAAGAGAATGAAATCGATAGCTCTACTAATAGTTCCATGACATCGACCATAAAAATGGTGCTAGTAGTGATTGTTTCTCTTCTTGGGTGCTCAATTCTGAGGTCTTCAAAGAGTGCCAAAAATTGTATCTTCATGATCTCGAAATCTTTGAATTTTGGATCTCTACAGAAAGAGTTTGTTGTTTTGCACAGATTGCATAAGATTCGGAGCTGGTGTGAAGTAAATATGATTCCTGACTCAGGCAGTAGAGTTGTTGCCTTGATGTAAATCTCTCGACATCCAGATTTGAATGTGAAAGTTGGATCTATAGATTCATTGAAAATACGCCTGAGCTAACTAGTCACGAATGTGGCTAAGTTGACTCGAGTAGGATCCAAATGTGAGAAAGGGTTGTTTCGTCTTTCTTCTTCCAATACTACCGATCTTAAGTCTTTGATAATCAGATAAACGTGGTGATCAAGTGTTACGTAAATCACTAACCTTTCCGGCATCCTTTCAAAATCATCCCTCACTAGGAGAATGAATAGGCTATAAAAGTTATCGATCATCTTTGAATCTGAGTAATTAGACGGCCGTCCGGTGGAACAGTCCATGTGTTCGTGGATACGAGTCAGTAGCATCCTTTGGCTAGCTGAGAAAGGAAGTGCAAATCCGGCTAAGGCGATGTACACCTTAGTATAGATAATCTTCTGATCTCGGCACAACCTTGTTTATTGAATAGTGTGAACTACCGAATTGTGTTCTCGTTCTCGCTCTTTTCTGTAAATGTGATTGTGAAGTGTTGTGATGAAGTCTTGAATGCGTTTTTCCGATAGCTCTATATCATTTTCTCTCTTCTTTGTAAATAGCGATCATTTTCTCTATTTATAGCCTCAATCCGCTCTTTTAATCGAGGTGTAAATTCAATTATGGAACGATTTATGGCTTCTATTATTTTCTTAAATTCGTCGTTGTCATTGATAAATAAGATCATATCAGCTTGGTTTGTTATGATAGGAACCAAGATTGTCTCTGAGTTCGGCTCTTGAATTGATGACCGCGGAAGAGAGCGAGTATAAACATGAATGTTGTTATAATGATCTTCCTCTTCGTTGCTATCCTCCGTAGCAGCATCCGAATAGTTAGGAATTTCTACCACTTCAGTTTGCGAACAGTATTCTACTGTATCCTGAGGTTTGGCTACTCTGCTAGCAGGATCAATTTCGACATCTCTTACATTGGATGATTCCTTGGGTTTTGTTTGGAAACGAATAACCATGCCATTATTTTGATCTTCTGCTTCTAGCTGCATGATTTGTTCGTGATGTTGCTGAATTTCTGAAAATTCTTCAGTTCCTTCTTCCTCAATATCCTCTCATTCTTCTGTTTCTTCTACTACTTCTATTTCGTCTTTCGATTCTTCCTCTATTTCTTCTTCGAGATCAACTTCTTCCATTTCGGGATCTTTAGCTGGTGGCTGAAATTCGTCATCGGAAGTGATCTGTCTGGTGGAAATAGCTAACTGATATCGGCTCATTTATACATAAATTCACTCGCGATATCGGGTTCTTTTTGGTTATAAAGTGGTGAGAATTGAAGACTTAGTTGGTGATTATAAAAAAATGACATTTCATGCTTTTAAAGTCTTATTATTGGTTTTCGGATGGTTTCTACATGTTTCAACATCAAACGAGCTTGGGACAAAGCAAAATACGAGTAAATAGATCAAATTTCAGCTCAGGACCCCATCGCGGCCGCGATGGGGTATATCCTGACCGTGATACATCGACATAAATCAAGAGAATCGAAACAGATATAATCGCGGTCGCGATCCAAGATTTTCAGCATCAATCGCGGTCGCGATTGGTGAATCACGGTCGCGATACGGGGTCGGTCAGGATTCCAAATTTCAGCCTTATAAATACCCCCATTTAACCCCAACTTTAGGGTATCGATTGTTTTATGAATTCAAAGGCTAGGAGGGTCGTTTTTTAAGGTTTTTAAGCAATTCTTCACCAATTTTGAAGATCATAACATCAAGGTTGAAGTAAGGATCATCTGATAATCATTGGTACCCTAGTTCTTCATTATTTAAGTGATTTCATGATGAATACTATTTGTTCGAATTATTATTTTGTTCTTTCTTTTGACATGTTAGGCTAAACTTTTATTGTGTTCACTTTGATGTAAGACTTAGGAATTAGGATTGTTCTATCTTGTGATTTATTAAGGTTTATGTTGAATTATTCATGCTTTCTTGAAAGATCCATTTTTGTGTTTGTCTAAATATTGTTTATTTAATTATACACGTTATTGAATTTGATTTATGTGAGTTTATCAATATTCGTATGCTTGTACTTCATCTTTTAGATCTGGACAATTGTATGTGAGTGCAATTGCTAATTAAATTGATATTGTGATAACACAATCGTGTAGGCTTTTCCGAGTGATCCCATTAGTCTAGGTTTTACGTGAGTTTAACCAAGAGAAAGTCTATATTAATTTTTCATGGTAATAGGACCTCTGAATGATAATTTATGTGAGTAGATTAAATTCATCATGCCTTTGGTTCATTGATTTCGTGACACCGATATGAACTAATTACCTAGACCTTAAATAAATGGTTTTAATTAAAGAACAATCCTAGTCAATAGTTGAGCATTGAAGTGGACACAGCTTCTCCTTATCTAGTTAATTCGTTAACTTACTTTGGCTACTGTTTTATTCTACTTGAATTCAAATCAAAACACCCCTTTTATTAAAATTTAGGATAATTATTAGGTTTAGAATCTTAATTAAACTGCTCTTTGTGGAATGAACTGGTCAAATTACTTATGAGTTACTGCATGATCGGGTCCTAGTTTCCTGAATTTGCGTGATAATTGTTAAGTTTTTAGCTAGTATTTTAGGGTACGATTTCACATATCAACTTTTTGGCGCTGCCGCCGGGGAACAATACTACATTAGGATTTTAAGCGTATTTTTAGCTATTCGATCCTTTTGTGAGAATCAAATTCTTGCAAAAGTTACATTTCTGTTATTTTTGTTTGGGTTTACGCGAGGTATTGTTGTGTTGTGATCGCAGTTTAGGTAAATCATAACTCTGAACCTGTCTAGAGTTTACCATACACGCAGTATTTTTTATTTTTTTTTTGTTTGTTGGACCGATTGGGTTGCCATGTTACAAATTGGGCCGAAAGCTAATGTGTTTTCTGTTGGGCCGTGAGGTTAGTGTTATTGGGCCAAGGACTAACTGGTTTTCGATTAGACTAGTTATAATATTGAATGACGATGAATGAATGGCGTTTGATGATCATAATGATTAAGAAGTTAGGAGATGTTAACGGGTTTGCACATAATAAATAATAATTCACGCTAGTATTTACAGAAACAAATTATTGGTTCAATGGTTAAGGGTGTTTGATTGTAGCGAGAGGTCTCGGGATCAAGTCCGGGCGCAGACACTTTATGTTCCTTATTTTTTTAAGCTTTTTCTTGAGGTAGCTATTATTATTATTATTATTATTATTATTATTATTATTATTATTATTATTATTATTATTATTATTATTATTATTATTATTATTATTATTATTATTATTATTTTATTATTATTATTATTATTATTATTATTATTATTATTATTATTATTATTATTATTACTATTATTATTATTATTATTATATTGTTATTATTATTATTGTTGTTATTATGATTAATTGTTATTTTTCCCTAAATACTAATAACATGATTATTATTATCATTAGTATTAGGATTACTATTATTTTTATAAATATTATTATCATTATTATTATTATTATTATGAGTAACATAAGTATTATTGTCAATAATACATTACTTTTATCAAATTGATTATCATTAATACGTATTGTTATTATTAAGAATTATTATCATTATTATCACTTTTACAAAAATTATCATTTTTATTAGAAGAATTATTATTATTATTATTATTATTATTATTATTATTATTATTATTATTATTATTATTATTATTATTATTATTATTATTATTATTATTATTATTATTATTATTATTGTTATTATTATTATTATTTTTTTTATTAATATCACTTCTATTAAAAGTATCATTTTTAACTCTATTATCATTATTATTATTTTTATCA
The DNA here is from genome assembly GCF_046630445.1 of Rutidosis leptorrhynchoides. Lineage (NCBI taxonomy): Eukaryota > Viridiplantae > Streptophyta > Magnoliopsida > Asterales > Asteraceae > Rutidosis > Rutidosis leptorrhynchoides. The sequence goes on from NC_092334.1 coordinate 157,452,952, forward strand.
TTACTAATATTATTTTAGTATTACTATAATTTTAGCAAACAAACAATATATATATATATATATATATATATATATATATATATATACAAAAATATATTTAATACATATAACATAACTTAAAATTTTTATTTATTTTAAAATGAATATATAAATAATATAAGTTATTAATATAAAAATGATATAACTAATAAGTTTATATATATATATATATATATATATATATATATATATATATATATATATAAATTTGTTCTATTACCATTATATGTGTTAATATATATAAAATGATATAGGTTCGTGAATCCAAGGCCAACCCTGCATTGTTCAATATAGTCATATGTATTTTTACTACAAAATACATTAGGTGAGTTCAATTGATTCCCTTTTACTCTTTACATTTTTGGGACTGAGAATACATGCGCTATTTTTACAACTGCTTATTTATGAATACGAGATATGTGTACGGTTACTAAGATTTATGAAAAATTGATTTCGTACACGAGAAAGGTGTACTGTATTTAAAAGATATCGCATGTACATTACAGGTGGGTATAGGATTCGGACCCATTTGTACCATGCATGATTTAAATCTTGTGGTCTATCAAAATGATGAATTTTATTGTTTATGATAAACCTATGAACTCACCAACCTTTTGGTTGACACTTGAAAGCATGTTTATTCTCAGGTATGAAAGAAATCTTCCGCTATGCATTTGCTCGTATTAAAGAGATTACTTGGAGTCATTCATGACATATTTCAAAAGACGTTGCATTCGAGTCGTTGAGTTCATCAAGATTATTATTAAGTCAATTATAGTTAGATATACTATGAAAGGGTATGCATGCCGTCAACTTTCGATGCAATGAAAGATTGTCCTTTCAAAAACGAATGCAATGTTTGTAAAATGTATCATATAGAGGTCAAGTACCTCGTGATGTAATTAACTGTTGTGAATCGTTTATAATCGATATGGACTTCGTCCGGATGGATTAGGACGGGTCTCTCAGCTTTACACGCAGTAAAGCTAAAGAAGAGCAAGAAATCGCCGAAGGTTTCTCAGCTTTACCTTTTTATATTCTGGATTTTGAATATATCTAGAAAGAAGAGGAGATGGGTGAATCAGCTCAAGGTCAAACTTTGGAGGCTATGATGAAAGCCACGAGGGCTAGTAATGCTATTACATAACAAGTAGTTACGGGTGATTTCGAGGTCATGGGGCAGATTCTCAACATGATTACTCATCAGTGCTAGTTTAGGGGTACACCAATGGAAGATGCATACAAGCATCTCCGAGCTTTCAAGAGCTTCTGTAACTTGTTTAAAATCAGAGAAGTTGCAGACCTGTTATCTACCTGAAGGTCTTTCCGTGGTCTTTGAAAGATGATGCCAAAGATTGGTTAGAGTCTGATGTCAAAGCTAAGGGGTATAAAATACTATAAAATTTTACAAGGAAATACTATTAAATGCGATACAATTTTACACAAGATATTTATTTATTTATAGAATGGATATACTTAAACCTTGCTACAACACTTATAGGCAGTGTACCTAATCGTACAGTAGTGTAGTTTTTTAGTAAGTCCGGTTCGGTCCACAGGGAATCTTTTAAACAAAGCTTAACGCTATATTAGTTTTATTTTATAAAAATACAAATATATATATATATATAAGTAATATTATTATTATAAAGGGGGGTTTTTACCGTTTAATGACCGGTTTGTCGATTTTAAAAACTTAAGTCGCAGTTAAAACCAAATGTAAAATATTAAAATAAAGGAGTGCAATTAAATAACGACAATGAAATTGCAATAAATAAAAGTGCAATAATTAGAAGTGCAATTAAATATAAAATAAAGGAAATTAAATATGAAATAAAATAATTATGCTTATTTAAACTTCCGTAATCATGATGTTTGACGTGTTGATTTTAGTTTTATGCCCATGGGTTAATTGTCCTTTGTCCTGGATTATTTAATATGTCCGTCTGGTTTTTGTCCATAACAGTCCATCAGTCATAAATATAAAGTGCGAGTATCCTCGTCAAATTATCCTTATACCCGAAGTTAAATATTCCAACTAATTGGGGACTTAAACTGTAACAAGATTTTAATACTTTGTTTAATAATTACACCAGGTTATCGACTGCGTGTAACCCAAGGTTTTAATACTTTGTTAACAATTATGCCAAGTGTCCTTGTACATAATTTCACCCCTGTTTTAATAATTCTAGTGGCTATTAATCCATTCCCATGTCCGGTTAAATGAACGATTATTCGTACATATAAATATCCCGCCCATCGTGTCCGACTGAGTGTATATGGTTATTTATAGGGACGTCCAATTGTAAATCTTTATATTAAAATTAAAAAACTATCATTTAGTTAAACAAATATAAAGCCCATTAATAGCCCATAGTCTAATTTCCACAAGTGTCGTTCTTTTGTCTAAACCCCAATTATGGTACAAAGCCCAATTACCCAATTTTAGTAATTAGCCCAACATCATGATTACTTCGTTTTAAATAAGCATAATAATAACTTAGCTACGAGACATTAAATTAAAAAGGTTGAACATCACTTACAATGATTAAAAATAGCGTAGCGTTACACGGACAGAATTTCGACTTACACCCTTACAACATTCGCTAACATACCCTTATTATTAGGATTAAAATTAAAATACAAATATAAATATTTACGTATAGATATAGAGAGGATGGATATATATTGAATGATGCACCAAACACTCGATTTTATAGGCCTTGTGAACTGGAAAAGATGCTCATGCGATCGCATGAAGTTTCTTCCTCCAGGCCATGCGATCGCATGGCCAGCTGAGGAGGCTCAAAAGTCTTTGTTTTTTTATGCCGACGGTTTTTAAATATAATATAATATATATATTAATATTAATTTTAAGAATTAATTATATATTATATTATATTCATGTGCCTAGTTGACTTGTAATTTTTAGTCCGTTGCGTCGAGCGTTGAGAGTTGACTCTGGTCCCGGTTTCGGATTTTCGAACGTCCTTGCGTACAATTTAATATCTTGTACTTTGCGTTTTGAATCTTGTACTCTTGTAATTCTGAGACGTTTCTTATCAATAATTGGAACCTCTTTGATTGTATTTTGTAATTTTGAGCTTTTTGGTCGTTTGCGTCTTCAATTCGTCGAATCTGTCTTTTGTCTTCACCTTTTATTATTTAAACGAATATCACTTGTAAATAGAACAATCGCAACTAAAAGCTTGTCTTTCTTGAGGGATAATGCTATGAAATATATGTTCGTTTTTAGCATTATCAAATATTTCCACACTTGAGCGTTGCTTGTCCTCAAGCAATATAGTCTTGAAATACAAGAATCACTTCTTTATTCTTCACACTTTGTACATCAGTGATTTCTTTACGGCGGTATAAACAATGGTAGTAACGATGTGGTTTACAGTCCCACATGACTATAAAATTTAGATCCATTAAGGAAATTGGATCTTTATGAAAACATTTGATCTTTTTGAAAATTAAATCTAGCTTTTACCCTAGATAAGTTTTCCGGAATAACCCTTCACCGGTGTTTGCAAAATATTTTTGTGGGTTTGGTGGGTTTCAGATTTGAAAATTTTAGCTCAAAACTTGCAGTTTTGTGTCACCCACTTGCTAACCTTGTATTGGGAAAGCAACACGTCCAGTTTACTTGTTCCGAATATTACCTTTCGGTAAACTACCGTCCGGTTGTAAAGGAAAGCGTTGAACAAGCAACTGTTAAGGCAATGTCCCCTGACATTCTTTTAATTTTGGTCTATAACGTGTCGGACGCAATTACTATCCTTGGTAGGAGCAATAGTAAAGCTCACCCTTATGATTTTTCGGTCTGGCACAAGGTCCTGTCTTTGACCATGCTATGCAACCACCGTTCTTACGGTTGACACCCGATTTGGTTCAGGTGACCTAATGAATTCCAGGTGAATTCCTAGGATTTTACGTTCAATGGTAATGAACGCATTGAAAAATGGGTTTTCAGAAAACAAATCGGTTTGTAATTTTGATCAAAATATTTTCTAGTTTAAGCTCGAGTTTAGATATCATTGAATTCCATGAGTTTGTAATTCTCAATCTTTAAGGTCAATCTATAGGATTGAGTAATATCAGGCTTAAAAGCTGATTTTTGATCTTTTAAGGAGATTATCCTTTCTGGGGGTCTGATTCATTAGTCTTATCAAGCTAATTTGCACGGTGCCCCCCATTGTACGAGATAAATCCTTCTCATGGTTAGGATAAATTTGACCACTTGGCGACCCTGTTTTATGCTGAGGTCCGTGGATTTCCTGCTGATTTTAGAGATGACTTTTCTAGATTTTTCATCAACCTACAGCTGGTCTGGACGACAACTTCATGACCTAAATCAAGAAGCGCGTTTCTTTTTTGAAAGACTTTACTTCCTTTTAACGATGGAATTGATTCATCATGTAGATCCATCTCTTCTTTTCTTTCATCGGGTAAAACAGTTTAGTTTAGTCCAAAGCAAAAGTATCTTCAATTATTTGTTACAGAAATATGTGACATATGTTTAAGATAACTTGGTAATTTTTCCCACACTTGGCTTTTATTTTCCTTTTTATTGTCCTCTATTCCATTTTAAATGAATTTTAACATTTTGGTTTGTTTCTCAATTTATGTCTTTTCCGAGGTAACAATAATTTCGGTGTTAACACCTAGTTTTATCGTTCATAAATATGTATAAACATGATTTTGAGTTCATTTAATTGAAAATTTTGAAAAATTTTACTAGAATTGGGTAGTCAGTATATAAGACTAGGGCTGTTCTTTATTATCAGAGAGCATTAGATTCTAATACAACTACTACTTTACTAGTATTTCTAATGGTAACCAAGTGTATAAAGTAAAAATTTTAAAATCCGAAAGAATTTAACCCCTTCCCACACTTAAGATCTTGCAATGCCCTCATTTGCAAGAAATCAGTAACAATTTAAATTATTGAGGGTGATTAGCGTAAAAATGATTAAATTTTACCAAAGTTTCCAAACATATTGGCGTTTGTTTGCTGAATGATAAATGGTGCATATCATTTATTCATTCCGTCTGTTGTTACATCACATTTATTTGTCATCTTGTCGTCAAAATTAGTAGCTTTTGCTGAACTTAATGCCAGTCTTTGAAAATACGCAGTTTTACCCTGTTTTGTACAATTTACAATATACATACATACAAATATAAACATGCATGGCAATTTGAAATGAGACTTAATATCCCACTTTCAAATCCTAAATGTGAAATATTAGTACACAATAATAATAAAAATGATAAAGATTACATAAGTATCTTCAATAACATAAGTTTAAACATGAATAAGTAAAAAGATAAAAACATAAAAATCATATAAATAACCAAATGGAACCAAATCAGTCTGGATAGGGCTTCCAGTTCATCTCATCAGGTGGGTTCCATTGTTGGTTATAGGTGTTCTGATAGGCTTGGTTATAGTCATACCGGTTAAAGGGTGGTCGGATCTCGGGGCTGTGTGGCGGAAAATGAGCAGGTCGAGTAGGTACATAGTTATTTGGTACCTGATATGATAGCTGGCTCATGATTTGGTGCTGATGAACTAACCAGCTATCGTGTTGGCATCGCCTATAATCCTCGTATACTCGCTCGGAGTTCCACTGCTCATACATACTATGTCTGGCCGCGTTCGTCATTGCTTCCTCATCTATACGAACGTGGACGTCAAGAATAGCATCTCGAAAGACATCCCTAATGTATTCCGCCTCCTCCATTTCCTCGTCTGAGCCTCTCTCTACCTGAGGATGAGATCCCTCATAGGGTACTGCCTGGTTACGTCTACTTTTCAATACCTTAGCACCCACATAAACTTTCAATCCTAAGGGCTCCACCTATTCTCTACAAAGCTGTAATGGACCTCCTTGGTTCCTATCAACACCTAAATACTCTCCAATGAGAGTAACAAAAATACCTCCTCCTATTATACTCCCGTCCTGCATTCCCTCTACCATTTTAGATAAATAAAAAGCAACACAGTAAGGGATATTGACAAAGCTTCTAGGATCCCGAATACACTTTAGGTAGAATAAATCATGTAAGGTAATTTTTTCTTTATTATGACCTCTCTGTGTAATCGAGTTAGCCAAAAATCTATGAATAATACGAAGCTCGGCTCTGTCAATATGTGTATAGGAGTGTCCTCCTGCTCGTGTAAAAACATTAAAATGTGACATACGCCTCCAAATGGCGTCAGCGTCAAAGTTGCTATCTACCCTTTCACCATAATGAATCAAGTTTGTACAATCGGGTAGTAGCAACTCACCAGGAGTATATATCTATAAAGCCCTGGCCATGTCCAGCATGGACATTCTGTACATCCTACCGCCAAGGATAAACCTAAGAAATCTTCTATCATCTATTCTAACTATATTTGTATCAAGTGATACAGTACTCATCAACTCAACACACCATTCCTTATATACAGGTCTACGAATGGTGAAAAGACATTCCCAATCTGTAAAAGAAGAACTGCCATACCTTTAAACTAAAAGCTGTCTAACACAGTCAGCTAGATGGACCGTTTCCAAAGGAACCCAATTGATTACCCTTGGCACCTCTACATTTTTTGTTACCAATTTGAATTTGTTCCTTTGATATGTCTCGTAATCTCTCCATCTCCTATAAAATCTCAGATTAGGATGTAGAGTGTGCTCAGGAATTGTTGGGAATTCTACTGGCGGTCTCATCGGGAATACTATGAATTCATCAACAAACTGTATCGGATCATAATAAGGTATGTTCTGATCAGGCTGTTGTTGTTGTTCTTGTTGTGGTTCTTGTTGTGGTTCTTGTTCGTGTTGCATTTCTGGTTCTGGTTCTAGTGCTGGTGCTGGTCGTCTAGATGATGATGCTCCTGAACCTTCAGTATCGGCTTTCTGCAAAACACATTAAACACAAAATTTGTGCATCCAAATATGCATTAGTGTTAGCAAAATAACAACTTAAAACAATCACTATAACATGTTAAATCAAAATTAAACTTACACACATTTTCACAATTTTTCACAATTCTACACTTTTCAAATAAGCACATATGAAAATGTATACAAAGTTCATAAGCTTTTAACTCAAATAACATGTCAAAATAGTCATTACTAATAATTAAACAAGTCTCAAATGGCAATTACATCAAATTAATCAAGTTCATGAATTTTGGACTTAAAAAGTCCACTTTAATCTCCAAAAATCATGTTTAGGATCAATGTTTGGATCATTTAACTACCTAAACATGTTACATTACTCAATTTAGCAATAATTCATGACAAAAATCGGCCATAACCTGTTTATATCAAAAAGCCCCAAATTGCTCAAGAACACAAACCCTAGATTTCTAAAAATTTTGAAGTTTTTGGCTTCAAATCATGTTAAATAGCATCAATCTAGGTTATACATGCATAAAATACTAACAATTTAACACTAATTACACTAGAAATTAACAAAATTGCATTAGGTAAAAAATTGGTAATTATCACAAAAACTATGAATTTATAGAGTTTAGGGGTGTAATTTTTACCATTTTGCTGAAGAATGAGAATCTATGCATGAATAGAGCAAGAAAAATGACGAATTACGATGGAAAATTGGCGAAATTTGGTGAAGATTTGAGAGAGTTTCGTATTTGTGTGTGTTGTGTGGAGAAGACAGCTCCGCTGTCTGTTTTGAGTCTGGCCTGCAGTTGGTCCCCATGCGATCGCATGGGTTCCAAGTGCAAACCCCATGCGATCGCATGGGGTGCCGGCTACAGTACTTTCAGCTTTTTTTTTTTTTTTTTTTTTTTTTTTTTTTTTTTGTAAAACCTTATACTTTATAAAATATATAATTAATAAAATTCTAAAAATTTTGTTTTCCTTTAGGAGCGAGGGCGTTTCGGATCGTTCTCCTAGTCTGTCCCTCGACAAAATTTTAAAATTTGTCAAATCAAAGCGCGGTTTTAAAAGTAAAGATTTTTGGGTAATTTTTTTTTTTTAATGTTTTTGGCATACTTTAGTTCAATAAGATTAAAAATAATGATAATAAAAGTTCTCGTCCCTCCCTCGGGTAAAGCAATTTCGGTTCAACGACCTAGTCTTCAACTCACGACGAATTTTAAAAATCATATTTTTAACTTAGCAAAATAAAGTAAATTTTTGTTTTTAAATTCACACAACTTAAATTTAAAAATGCATAAAATTAAAAATTCACACCAAACTTAAATAAAAACTCATATTATAAATTCACACCAAACTTATATTATATTTTTGTTTTTATACATACAAACTTATATTAATTATATTAATTTTTCAAATATTTACAATTTTAAATATATTGATTTAATTTAAACAAGTTTACAATATTATTTTAATATTAATTTTAAAAACAAAGTAAAAATAAAATTAAAATTTTTTTTGGCTTTTATCCCACTTTAATCAATCAAATATTATCAAAAATATGCGCCCCTCTTTTCGATAAAGTAATTTCGGTTCCATGACCTAATTTAACTCATGACGAATTTTTAAAATATTTTGGGTTGATTGATTAAAGATATTTATACCTTAAGAATAAACGTTAAATTTCGCAGTGATGTAATAAATTTTTGAATGATATCAATAATTTCGGTCGCCAAACCTAATTTCATCGAATACCAATTTAATACTTTATAGCGAACAAATTAGCGTTTATTATCAAAAGGTTAAAAATAAAAATAAAAAAATAAAAACTGTACAGACTTACCTGTGAGATAGTATTCTTAGTGATACGATCTATCCCACTCATAAGATAGTCAGTTTAATTGGTTTTCCATAGCTACATAGGCGTAACCTCGAGCATTCAGTGTTTTTTCTTCTAAACATATGAACGGTCCGTCTCTGCATAAAGTAACAAATTCGGTGTTTGAATAGGTTTGATTATTTGAACATTTACCTCCATGTGACCATTTTCCGCATTTGTGACATCTTTCTAGGTGTCGTGCTCTTCTTTTCGCTGCGGATTTTTATTTTCCTTTACCAAATTGTAACTTATTATCTTCGCATCTGGATTCTTTTCTTACTCCGTCCAATCTTTCTCTGATTACTGATACTAGTTCACTCGGAAGTGTGTCATTATTACGTTTAGTGATCAAAGCGTGTAGCATTAGACCATGGTTTAGTTCACAGGAAGTCTTCATTTCCTAAAAAAAATAAAAATTCAGAATGGGGGGAGAAGACTAGTTCTTTAGGGTCTGCTAGGGAAAGACCATTCGGGTTCCATTTTCGAGAACTACACGAAAACAGATAATCTAACTCTAACAGAAATACATATTATCCTTTAAAGACTTGATTCTCCCCACACTTAGTTAGCTGTGGTATCGAAATTGTGATTAACTTCGTTGTCGACTTCCATCGGACTATCTATGTAATGTTTAACTCTGTGACCATTAACTTTAAATTCAATTCCATTTGAATTTATTAATTCTATCGTTCCTTATGGGAAAACTCTTTTGACTATGAATGGTCCAGACCATCTTGATTTCAATTTTTCAGGAAATAGCTTGAATCGTGAATTGAAAAGAAGAACTCTGTCTCCTTCTTTAAATTCTTTTAAACTTCTGATTCTTTTATCATGCCATTTCTTTGTTCTTTCTTTATAGATTAACGAATTTTCGTATGCTTCATGTCTTAATTCTTCTAATTCGTTTAGTTGACTTAACCGTAGACGTCCAGCTTCATGTAAATCAAGATTACATGTCTTCAAAGCCCAAAATACTTTGTGTTCAATTTCTACTGGAAGATGACATGCTTTTCCATAAACGAGTCTGAAAGGTGTGGTTCCAATTGGAGTTTTGTAGGCTGTTCTAAAAGCCCAGAGTGCATCCTCCAATTTAATGGACCATTCCTTCGGATTTGATCCTACGGTTTTTTCTAGAATACGTTTTAAAGCTCGGTTGGTATTTTCAACTTGTCCACTTGTTTGTGGATGATATACAGTGGAGATTTTATGAGTTACTCCATATCTTTTAAGAACTTTTTCAAGTTGATTATTACAGAAATGAGTTCCCCGATCACTTATTAAAGCTTTAGGTGCTCCAAACCTTGCAAAAAGACGTTTTAAAAAGTTGACTACAACTCGTGCATCGTTAGTTGGGAGAGCTTGTGCTTCCGCCCATTTAGATACATAATCAATGGCTGCGAGAATATAGAGATTATTATGAGATTTTGGAAATGGACCCATAAAGTCAATACCCCAAATGTCAAATACTTCACATACTTGAATGACATTTTGTGGCATTTCATCACGTTGACTTATTTTTTCGGCCCTTTGACAAGCATCACAGGATTTGCAAAGAAGGTGTGCATCTTTGTAAATTGTAGGCCAATAGAATCCAGCGTCATAAACTTTTCTTGCTGTTAGTTGAGGCCCATAATGCCCTCCTGTTGGTCCTGTGTGACAATGGTTTAAAATTTTACTAGCTTCATCTCCGAATACACATCGGCGTATTATTTCATCTGGACAACTTTTAAACAGATGTGGATCTTCCCAGAAATAGTGTTTTATATCACTAAAGAATTTCTTTCGTTTTTGGTACGACAATCCTTTTTCAAGGAATCCACATACTAAGTAGTTTGCATAGTCTGCAAACCATGGAATTTCATTATAATCTATCTTCAATAGATATTCATCAGGAAAGTTGTCTTGTATGGCCAATTCATTTAGAACTTCTAAGTCGGGATTTTCAAGACGAGAAAGATGATCAGCGGCGAGATTTTCTTCTCCTCTTTTATCTCGGATTTCAATATCGAACTCTTGTAAGAGTAAGATCCAACGGATTAATCTTGGTTTGGCATCTTGTTTCGAAAATAGGTATCTAAGAGCAGAATGGTCGGTATAGACCACCGTTTTTGCTAGAACGAGATATGAACGAAATTAGTCAAAAGCAAAGACAATAGCAAGGAGTTCTTTTTCAGTAGTTGTGTAATTTGTTTGTGCTCCTTGTAACGTCGAACTAGCATAATATATAGGTTGAAATCGTTTTTCAATCCTTTGTCCTAAAACGGCTCCCATTGCAAAATCATTTGCATCGCACATTAATTCCAACGGTAGATTCCAATTTGGTTTTATCATGATCGGCGCATTAGTGAGTTTCTCTTTAAGAATTTTAAAAGATTGGATGCATTCATCTGAAAAGATGAATGGAGCATCTTTTTCTAGGAGTTTATTCATAGGAGTGGCAATTTTAGAAAATTCTTTTATGAAACGTCGGTAAAAACCGGCATGCCCTAGAAAACTCCTAACTCCTCTAACATTGGTGGGATGTGGAAGTTTAGCAATTACATCTACTTTAGCTCTATCCACTTCAATTCCTTCTTTTGAAATTTTATGTCCAAAAACGATGCCTTCTTTAACCATGAAATGGCATTTCTCCCAATTAAGTACTAGATTTGATTGTTCGCATCTAATAAGCATTCGTTCCAGATTAACTAGACATGATTCAAATGTATCACCGAAGACTGAAAAGTCATCCATGAAAACTTCCATGCATTCTTCTATCATGTCGTGAAAAATCGCCATCATGCACCTTTGAAAGGTTGCAGGGGCGTTGCAAAGTCCAAATGGCATGCGTTTGTAAGCAAAAGTACCATAAGGGCACGTGAATGTGGTTTTCTTTTGATCTTCGGGTGCTATTGGAATTTGAAAGTATCCGGAAAAACCATCTAGAAAACAATAGTAACTATTTTCGGCTAATCTTTCCAACATTTGATCAATGAAAGGTAAGGGAAAGTGATCTTTTCTGGTGGCGTCATTTAATTTTCTATAATCAATACAAACACGCCATCCTGTTACAGTCCTAGTAGGAATAAGTTCATTTTTCTCATTTGTAATGACAGTCATGCCACCCTTCTTAGGCACGCATTGAACTGGGCTTACCCATGGACTATCAGAAATTGGATAAATTAAACCTGCATCTAGCAGTTTAATTATTTTTTTTTAACAACATCTTGCGTATTAGGATTTAGTCTTCGTTGGCGTTGCACATACGTTTTATGACCTTCTTCCATAAGGATTTTATGTGTGCAATACGAAGGACTTATTCCTTTAATATCATGAATCTTCCATGCAATGGCTGGTTTATGAGCTTTCAACACACAGAAATGAGTTGAGATTTTTCATTTTCAGTAAGAGAAGACGATATTATTACAGGTAATTCAGATTCACCATGTAAATAAGCGTATTCCAAATGGTTTGGAAGTGGCTTTAACTCTAATTTCGGAGGTTCTTCTATCGATGATTTATATCGATATCCGTCTTCTTCTTTTAGCATTTTAATTTCTTCTGTTGTTGGTTCATATCCATTAGCCATTAGTGTAGCTAACTTTTCAGTTTCATCAATTGGTTCAGTTCCTTCTCCTAAAGAACATTCTCCTGTTCCTTGTAATTCTGGAAATTCTTCTAACAATTCTGCATGTGAGTCTATAGTTTGAATATAATAGCATGTATCATCTGCAGATTGCGGTTGTTGCATTGCTCTATCAACTGAAAAGGTAACACTCTCGTCCTCTATACTTAGGGTCAGTTTCTTACCAAACACGTCTATCATTGCTTTAGCCGTGTTTAAGAATGGTCTTCCTAATATGAGAGGAACTTGAGAATCTTCTTTCATGTCCAGAACAACAAAATCTACTGGAAATACTAAAGTACCAACTTTAACTAGCATGTTCTCCATTATCCCTCTAGGATATTTTATTGATCGATCGGCTATTTGTATACTTATTCTTGTTGGTTTCAATTCTCCAAGGTCTAGTTTAGTGTATAGTGAATACGACATTAAATTTATACTAGCACCTAAGTCTGCTAATGCTTCTATTGAACTAAGACTACCCAAAAAACATGGAATTATGAAACTTCCTGGATCAGATAATTTTTCTGGTATCTTATTCAACAGCACTGCTGAACAATTAGCATTCATAGTAACAGCCGAGAGTTCTTCCATTTTATTTCTATTTGAGATTAGATCTTTCAAGAATTTAGCATATCTAGGCATTCCTGAAATCACATCCATGAAAGGAAGATTGACATTTATTTGTTTAAACATATCCAAGAATTTGGATTGCTCGGCTTCAAGTTTCTCTTTTTTCATTTTACTCGGGTAAGGAAGTGGTGGTTGGTATGGTTTAACATAAGGTTTAGCCTTAACTGTGTTATCTTCATTAACCTTTTCAACTACCGGTTCTTTTTCCTTATCTTGATCAGGTTGTGGTTCTTGTGGAGTAGGAATAGCTTCATCAGAAGTTACAGGTATTACAGGTGGTTTAAGTGTTGTACCACTTCTTGTGGTAATGGCTTTAGTTGTTTCATTCCGGGGGTTAGCATTTGTATCACTAGGTAAACTTCCCGGTTTTCTTTCACCTATTAACCTTGCTAGGTTACTTACTTCTTGTTCCAGATTTTGAATAGAAGCTTGTTGATTTCTAAATGCTTGAGCATTTTGTTCATTGGTTTGTTTCTGAGATGTGAAAAACTGCGTTTGAGTTTCAACTAGCTTCGTCATCATATCTTCTAAATTCGGCTTTTTATCATCGGTTTGTGGTGGTTTGTTTTGAAAATTAGGTCTTTGCTGGTTGTAAGTATTATTGGATACTTGTTGATTGCTAGGACCTTGTTGGTTGTTGTTTGGAATATTTCTGTTATAATTCTGGTTTTGATTGTAAATCGGTCTTGGCGGTTGATAATTATTCTGATAATTATTTCCAGGCCTTTGGTTTATGTATGAAATATTCTCTCTTTGTTCCATTGTTAGTTCAATACTGAGACAATCTTTTGTCAAATGTGGTCCTCCACACTGCTCACAACTAATTCGTATTGAGTGGATATCTTTAGTCATCTTTTCCATTCGTCTCTCGACAGCATCTATCTTTGCAGAAATGGAATCTAAGTCATGGTTAGAATCGGCTCTAGCTGCTTTAGATGATCTAACGATATCTTTTTCTTGGTGCCACTCATGTGAGTGGGAAGCAGTGTTATCAATAATTTTGTAAGCATCAGTTTCGGTTTTCTTCATAATAGAACCACCAGCTGCTATATCAATGTCTTTCCTTGTAGTGATGTCGCATCCTTGGTAGAATATTTGTAGTATTTGACAGGTATCTAAACCATGTTGCGGACATCCTCTTAATAACTTTCCAAATCTTGTCCACGCCTCATATAGAGTTTCATTCGGTTTCTGTGTGAACGTACCAATTTCTCCTTGAAGTCTTACGGCTTTAGATGCCGGAAAGAATTGTTTAAGAAATTTTCAACTAAAACGTCCCATGTATCAATCGCCCCTTCAGGTAACGATTCCAACCAATCTTTGGCTTCTCCCTTTAAAGTCCAGGGAAATAACATGAGATATATCTGTTCATCCTCCACTTCTCTTATTTTAAATATTGTGCAGATCCTATTAAAGGTACGAAGATGTTCGTTTGGATCTTCCTTCGGCGCACCACTAAATTGGCAATGATTAGTCACCATATGTAGAATTTGTCCTTTGATTTCATAACCTGGCGCATTAATGTCTGGATGAGTAATTGCGTGACCTTGGCCAGTGCGTTTAGCTCTCATTCGGTCTTCCATGCTTAAAGGTTCCAGATTTTCCATAATTGAATTTGTTGAATCTGAATCACTAGAAGATTCTGATTTAATGGTTCGTTCCTCAACAATCTCTGTTTGAATGATTGGTGGTTCCGGAGGAAAAATTAATGGTTCAGGATCTATGAATTGTCCCTGAATATTCTCCGGATTCTCAATTGTGAGGTTGGGTTCAAAAAATGGATTATCGGAAATTTGAATTGGAGTACTTGGTCGACTGGATGACGATTCTAAAGAAAAATCAACGGCGGTAATATTTGCTAGATGTCTTGATCTGGTTACAGGTGGTGAACGTACAAAAGGTGGTGAACGTCTTGCTCGGTGCATTCACTGAATATCCTATTAGTTTTTAAAAGGAAAGAAAAATTATATAAGTTATCCAATTAATAGACTTTTCTGATTTTGCCCACATTTCGAATAGCCAAAAAATGCAGCAGAGGGGCATGATTCGTTTGGTCTCAATATAATTGAGTACTGTTTGGCTCCAATAACCCGGTTCACGTACAAATCTAACTATTACTACGAACCAGAAAATTTTGATGTCTATCAATTTAACCACTTAAAATAAATTTTTGTAATTTTAAGAAATTTTGATAAGAAGTAGAATAAAAATCTATGTCCTAAAACTAGAATAGCGAGAAATAAGAAAGAAAAAGAGCGCGTCGAAAAAGGTCGAAAAAGAAAAGAAAAAGAGCGACTTATAAAAATTAAAAAAAAACACTCGACTAACCCAACCTTATTACTATCGCTAACTTAAAATTAAAATTGCAAATTGAGATTACTAATTGGAGTGATAATTGATAAATAGGTAAAAGGCGTCGAAAAATAAAAATAAAAGTAGCGCGTTGAAACTTAAAAAGGAACTAAAAACTAAAAAGTTGCGTCTAAAAATATTAAAGCTTAAAAGTAAAACAATATCCCAAATGGCAATAACTTAAAAAGAAACTAAAACTTAAAAAGGCGTCGCAAAATTCTAAAGCACCTAAATCTTAGTCTAAAGAAAAAGCACTTAAGGGATTTTACGGCAAAACCAAAAATTCTAGATATAAAAATAACTATGGCAAAAATTATATCTTTAAAACTAAATACGAGCGAAAAATACAAAAATTACGCTAAAACAATTAAAAAGGGACAAAATATAAAAATATACTAAAAGTTGTAAAAAGTACAATTTTTATAAAAATACTATTTTTATATTATTTATTTTATAAAAGTATTAATTTTATAAATTATTAAAACAAATTAAACATAAAAATACAAATTAAATAAACTAAACTAAATTAACTAATAAAATACTAAACCCTAATTAGGGTTTAAGTATAATTAATAATAATACTCCGTAATGATTACTGAATTGGTCAACCCTGGCGTGTCTGCAGGGCTCATGCGATCGCATGAGTCCTATGTTACCCAGCCATGCGATCGCATGGGCTAGGGTTTCGGGCCACAGAGTGGGCTGTTATAGTACGGGCCGAATAAATTTTTTTTTTTCAGTTTTGTTTTTGCTGTATTTATTTTTTTTTGTTTTAAATATTTATATAATATATTTATATAAATTAAATAAAACTTATATTTTTGTAAAATAAAGATAAAGAAAATTTTTATATAACTTAAAAACACTTAAAAATATTTATATATATTTTTTTTCTTTTTATATTGTCGAATATTTAAAACGTATTTTTACAAAAGTGTATTTTTTTTATAAAAGTAAACTAAAAATAAAAATCTTTTTTTTTATATTAGCGTTGCGCTTCCGGCTTTAAAGCTAGATGTTCCCCGGCAGCGGCGTCAAAAATACTTGATGTCAAAGCTAAGGGGTATAAAATACTATTAAATTATACAAGGAAATACTATTAAATGCGATACAATTTTACACAAGATATTTATTTATTTATAGAATGGATATACTTAAACCTTGCTACAACACTTATAGGCAGTGTACCTAATCGTACAGTAGTGTAGTTTTTTAGTAAGTCTGGTTCGGTCCACAGGGAATCTTTTAAACAAAGCTTAACGCTATATTAGTTTTATTTTATAAAAATACAAATATATATATAAGTAATATTATTATTATTATAAAGGGGGGTTTTTACCGTTTAATGACCGGTTTGTCGATTTTAAAAACTTAAGTCGCAGTTAAAACCAAATGTAAAATATTAAAAATAAATACAAGACTTAATTTAAAGCGTAAAATAAATAAAGATAATGAAATTGCAATAAATAAAAGTGCAATAATTAGAAGTGCAATTAAATATAAAATAAAGGAAATTAAATATGAAATAAAATAATTATGCTTATTTAAACTTCCGTAATCATGATGTTTGACGTGTTGATTTTAGTTTTATGCCCATGGGTTAATTGTCCTTTGTCCTGGATTATTTAATATGTCCGTCTGGTTTTTGTCCATAACAGTCCATCAGTCATAAATATAAAGTGCGAGTATCCTCATCAAATTATCCTTATACCCGAAGTTAAATATTCCAACTAATTGGGGACTTAAATTGTAACAAGATTTTAATACTTTGTTTAATAATTACACCAGGTTATCGACTGCGTGTAACCCAAGGTTTTAATACTTTGTTAACAATTATGCCAAGTGTCCTTGTACATAATTTCACCCCTGTTTTAATAATTCTAGTGGCTATTAATCCATTCCCGTATCCGGTTAAATGAACGATTATTCGTACATATAAATATCCCGCTCATCGTGTCCGATTGAGTGTATATGGTTATTTATAGGGACGTCCAATTGTAAATCTTTATATTAAAATTAACAAACTATCATTTAGTTAAACAAATATAAAGCCCAGTAATAGCCCATAGTCTAATTTCCACAAGTGTCGTTCTTTTGTCCAAACCCCAATTATGGTACAAAGCCCAATTACCCAATTTTAGTAATTAGCCCAACATCATGATTACTTCGTTTTAAATTAGCATAATAATAACTTAGCTACGAGACATTAAATTAAAAATGTTGAACATGACTTACAATGATTAAAAATAGCGTAGCGTTACACGGACAGAATTTCGACTTACACCCTTACAACATTCGCTAACATACCCTTATTATTAGGATTAAAATTAAAATTAAAATTAAAATATAAATATAAATATTTACGTATAGATATAGAGAGGATGGATATATATTGAATGATGCACCAAACACTCAATTTTATAGGCCTTGTGAACTGGAAAAGATGCTCATGCGATCGCATGGAGTTTCTTCCTCCAGGCCATGCGATCGCACGGCCAGCTGGGGAGGCTCAAAAGTCTTTGTTTTTTTATGCCGACGGTTTTTAAATATAATATAATATATATATATTAATTTTAAGAATTAATTATATATTATATTATATTCATGTGCCTAGTTGACTTGTAATTTTTAGTCCGCTGCGTCGAGCGTTGAGAGTTGACTCTGGTCCCGGTTCCGGATTTTCGAACGTCCTTGCGTACAATTTAATATCTTGTACTTTGCGTTTTGAATCTTGTACTCTTGTAATTCTGAGACGTTTCTTATCAATAATTGGAACCTCTTTGATTGTATTTTGTACTTTTGAGCTTTTTGGTCGTTTGCGTCTTCAATTCGTCGAATCTGTCTTTTGTCTTTACCTTTTATTATTTAAACGAATATCACTTGTAAATAGAACAATCGCAACTAAAAGCTTGTCTTTCTTGAGGGATAATGCTATGAAATATATGTTCGTTTTTAGCATTATCAGAGTCATTGCCCGAGGGTGAGATTGATAGTTGGACAGTTATGAAAGATAGGTTATTACAACATTTATTTCCTGATTCGAAGGCTGCAAAGTTACAGAGTGACATTAATCACTTCGTTCAAAGGTCAAACGAAACACTTTATGATGCTTGGACATGATTCGGTAAAATGTTAAGAAATTGTCCTCAACACGGGTTGAACAATTTCCAAAAGGTCCAGATTTTCTATAAGGGTGTTAATGTGCCTACGAGGAAGGAAATTGACATCAAGAGATGGATATTTCTATATCATCTCATGTCGCTAGTACCAGAACTAGTGATGAACATGCATCAGTTAAGGCACAACTAGCAATCTTCAAGAGACAAATGGAGTCAATGACTAAGGAGATGCATGATATGAGGGTTGGTTGTGAATTATGCTAAGGACCACACCTCACGAAGGATTGTGATCAGTCAACAACGGAAGAGCAGGTGAACTACTTAAGTAACCAATATAATAATCAGTATCAAGGAGGTAGTTCGGGTTACAAAAGAAATGGAGCACTGGGGTTCGTTAACTAAAATTAGAATCAACATCAAGTTGATAAAGTTCCTTCATTAAAGGAGTTATTACAGGGTTTCATAATGAAGACCGATGAAAGCATATCCGCTTTAAGAAAAGTCATTGATTTGACAAAGCAACAAATGAGACTTCAACAAGCTTCAACGTAGAATTTGAAATGGGAAGTGGGTCGGATATCGCATGTATTAACAGAGAGACCACCAGCCCATCCACTACCCAAGTAAACCCTAACGTCAATGGACCGCCCCGAACAATCTTAACGAATGCTAATAGAAATGATGTGAAGAACAAAGATCCTCCGAGTTCTAATTATTCACAAGTCAATGCTATCTCTAGTTTTGAGGTTTATGGTTCCGATGAAGTTTTTCCGACTTGTACTCTTAATGGTGAAGATGGTTGGATTAGAGTTAGTGATATAACTCCAGTGTATGGTAATTACTTGATGAGTTTGATGACGGAGAGTTCTTTTAGTTCAGGAGACAAGAGTCAGAAGTGAAGAGTGTTAAGACTATCGAGTCTCCCGAGTTTAGTGCTGAGAAGGTTGAAGTGGAAGAAAAGGGACACCTTCGCCTAAGTTGAAAATTTACAAACCGCCCATTCCATATATGAGAGATATTCAATCCGAGTAACCAAAGGACACTGTTTGTAAGTCATTTAATAATAATGATAATATTTGTGTGCATGTAGCTTTGGTTGATGTTCTTGCAGGTATGCCCAATTATGGGAGATATTTGAAAGATTTAATGGCAAAGAAGGGTGAGCATGAGCAGACATCCTCCACGTTTCTTGAAGCGGAATGCTACTATTTTGAAGAAGAGTGATATGCCACCAAAGTAAGATGATCTCGGGCCATTCATAGTATTCTGTAGGATTAATGACTCTGAACTTTTTAGGCGTTTAACTGATTTAGGTGCCAGTATCAATCTTATGCCTTTGACTGTTTATTCACGTTTGGGCTTAAATGAACTTAAGTCGACTAATACAAGAGTTAGATTGATTAACCAGTCGATTAGTAAACCCATAGGGATTGCTGAAAATTTGGTGGTTAAGATAGGTGATTTGGAGTTCCCAGCTGACTTTGTGGTTGTTGATATGCCGGACGATAAGGTTGTACCCATTTCTTAGGTCGACCATTTTTAGCAACTGTAGGTGCATTAACTGACTGGAGAAATGGTAAATTAGTTTTGAGGGATAGAGGTAAAACTTTGAGTTTTCAGATAAAGTTTAGTGTTGAACCACCACCCACACCTGTAGATTCCGGTGAATGTGCTTACTAGTGGTGAAACTGTTAATGATAAAACTGAGACTGGTAAAAAGCCTAAGTGTGGGGGTGGAGTTGTTAAAGAAAAACCTGTAGTCAAACTGCCCGATGATAGTGTTGTTGATAAGTCTATGCGAAGGTTATTCGGACGGGTTAAGAAGGTTATGAGTGAGAAATATGAGGTTGTTAGATTGCGGTTAGTTTCTAATTTATCAGAAAAAGAGAAAATAAAGTTGAGGGAATTGATTAGGGAGTCGAGAGCAGCTGATTATTGGTTATTGAGTATGATTGGTATGGGTAATGTAAGTGGTGGTTCCCATAGTTTGAAGGATGAGGGGATCCACCATCCGGGCATCAGTTAAGAAGGAGATGGAGTCTAGTGCAAGACTCGTTAATAATCTTGCATAGTGTATATCCTTGTATAATTTGTATATCGAGTGTGTTTTAAAACTAAAAACCCTAAAATTTGAAAAAACCCAAAAATCCAAAAATATTTTTCTTTTTGTGTTTTGTTCTTGTTTAATCATTGTAGGTACTACATATTGTGATGACAATCGAGGAATGGCCGTCAGTGCAGAGTCGTCTGTCACTCCGTTTCGCGATTATGTTGCTCTACATCTGGTTATATTTTTCCCGTTCACTCTATTGTCCTCTTGAATTTATATTTATTTTATCTGATTTTATGTAAATGAGGGCATTACATGATCTTAAGTATCTGTGTATGTGTGTGTGTGTGTGGGGGAGATATATAAATTCTCGCGGAGTCTTATTTTTGACTAAATTATTGAAAACCTGAGGATTTTTAAAATTTTTGACTCATTCAAAAGCCAAGTGTAATTGTTTTTATTGAACAAATGTTATCACTATTGTGAGTTAAATTTTTCAAGTACCTCAATGACTTTGGCGTTTTATATTTTAATTTGCGTGAGTTCGTGTGTATGTTTAAAGGATGAATCAATTCCATCCTATTGAGGAACTAAAGTCTTCTGAATGCCGTTTTACTTGGTGTGGGAGACTTCCTAATCTACATCATTTCATACTAACATTGGTTGATCCATCATTTCATGATGTATTACACTGATGTATCGTACTGTAGGAAGAGGAGCCTTGCGCTTCACAAAGTGATGTTTGTTGGTTGAATGTGGGTTAATGTACTAAACTATAAACTTAAGTACAATTAACCAAAGAATATGTTTTGATGATGACACATACATATGCATAAGTAATGACTGACATCTTAACATAAAACACGCAAGGTCACTAATCCATACTTTAACTTGCAAACGACCAAGTCAAACATAGGTTAAAGAATGAAATTAAAAGTTCAGCTAAACACACGGTCGAGGTACGGTCGACCGCATAGTCAACTGTGAAACCCCAAACTGAATTGCAACGCAGTTTTGTGAAAACAAGTTGCACGGTCACCACCACATTCAACCGCAGTGCGACCGCAGTTTTCTCTGTTACCATTTTCGACCAAATAAAGTTTGACTAGTTCCCAACATCTATAATTCATGAAACCTTTCTCAACATGCTTAGAATAGATGCCTTCTCCATACTCAATTGAGTTTTGGTCATAAAAACACTAATTGTGATTAATTACGCCTAATGACATTTTAATGACAAATTAACCAAGATTAGGCATAACACATAAGTGTTAATCAACAACTTGTGATCTTAATTCTTATCTAGATATTCTTAGTATGATCATCAAGTACCAACATACTTAAGCCAATATCACTAGAACAATAATTGCTATTAGAAATGACTTAGTGATTAATTAAGGCTAAATGAGGAACAATGCTCTCAAGGTTAACTAGTAATGACTTGTAATCCTAAAACATACTTAGATACATTTAGGATGGTCACCAAGTCCCAACTAGAGATTGCTCTTCCCTTGTGCATGTGTTGGACATTAATGTGTGCTTACACATTAATCAAGCAATATGTTATATTGCACTTAAACTTGTTAAAGCTTGAATTATAAGTTGTGCAAATATCTATATGATTGATTCTAGAATAACTATCTCTTGCTATGTGAGTATTACTTGCTACTTGCCAATATGATTAATATTCATAAACTTGTTAACTTGATCAATATGTTTGCTATGTGCTCACTAGTTAGGATTCAAGTAACTAACCTACTCCAATAGATTAAATGTATAATGGTTTACATTGAAAGTATAGTGATAATGCTAAAAACGAACATATATTTCATAGCATTATTCCTCAAGAAAGACAAGCTTTTAGTTGCAACTGTTCTATTTACAAGTGATATTCGTTTAAATAATAAAAGGTGAAGACAAAAGACAGATTCGACGAATAGAAGACGCAAACGACCAAAAAGCTCAAAAGTATAAAATACAATCAATGAGGTTCCAATTATTGATAAGAAACGTCTCAAAATTAAAAGAGTACAAGATTCAAAACGCAAAGTACAAGATATTAAATTGTACGCAAGGACGTTCGAAAATCCGGAACCGGGACCAGAGACAACTCTCAACGCTCGACGCAACAGACTAAAAATTACAAGTTAACTATGCACATAAATAAAATATAATATTTAAATAATTCTTATAATTATTTGTATATTATATTATTATTTATAAACGTCGGCAAGAAAGAAAACAAAGATATGTGACTTCTCCCAGCTGGCCATGCGATCGCATGGCCTGGAGGCACAAAAGCCATGCGATCGTATGGCTCTGAAATCCAGCCCAGGTCCTATAAATTCAACGCGTTTTGGCCAAAATAAAGACATCATTTCTTCTCTTCATCATACGTAAAGTGTGTATATATATATATATATATATATATATATATTAATTTTAATTTTAATTTCTAATAATAAGGGTGTGTTAGCGAATGTTGTGAGGGTGTAAGTCAAAATTCTGTCCGTGTAACGCTACGCTATTTTTAATCATTGTAAGTTATGTTCAACCTTTTTAATTTAATGTCTCGTAGCTAAGTTATTATTATGCTTATTTAAAACGAAGTAATCATGATGTTGGGCTAATTACTAAAATTGGGTAATTGGGCTTTGTACCATAATTGGGGTTTGGACAAAAGAACGACACTTGTGGAAATTAGACTATGGGCTATTAATGGGCTTTATATTTGTTTAACTAAATGATAGTTTGTTAATGTTAATATAAAGATTTACAATTGGGCGTCCCTATAAATAACCATATACACTCAATCGGACACGATGGGCGGGATATTTATATGTACGAATAATCATTCATTTAACCGGACACGGGAATGGATTAATAGCCACTAGAATTATTAAAACAGGGGTGAAATTATGTACAAGGACACTTGCATAATTGTTAACAAAGTATTAAAACCTTGGGTTACACTCAGTCGACATCCTGGTGTAATTATTAAACTAAGTAATAAAACCTTGTTACAGTTTAAGTCCCCAATTAGTTGGAATATTTAACTTCGGGTATAAGGATAATTTGACGAGGACACTCGCACTTTATATTTATGACTGATGGACTGTTATGGACAAAAACCAGACGGACATATTAAATAATCCAGGACAAAGGATAATTAACCCATGGGCATAAAACTAAAATCAACACGTCAAACATCATGATTACGGAAGTTTAAATAAGCATAATTCTTTTATTTCATATTTAATTTCCTTTATTTTATATTTAATTGCACTTCTAATTATCGCATTTTTATTGTTATTGTATTTAATTGCACTTTTAATTATCGTGCTTTTTAATTATCGCAAGTTTATTTTATCGCACTTTTATTATTCGCAATTTCATTATCGTTATTTACTTTACGCTTTAAATTAAGTCTTGTATTTATTTATTATTTTACATTTGGTTTTAACTGCGACTAAAGTTTTAAAATCGACAAACCGGTCATTAAACGGTAAAAATCCCCCTTTATAATAATAATATTACTTATATATATATTTGTATTTTTATAAAAGTAAACTAATATAGCGTTAAGCTTTGTTTAAAGATTTTCCCTGTGAAACGAACCGGACTTACTAAAAACTACACTACTGTACGATTAGGTACACTGCCTATAAGTGTTGTAGCAAGGTTTAAGTATATCCATTCTATAAATAAATAAATATCTTGTGTAAAATTGTATCGTATTTAATAGTATTTCCTGCTAAAATTTAATAGTATTTTATACCCCTTAGCTTTGACATCAAGTATTTTTGGCGCCGCTGCCGGGGAACGTCGAAGCGAAACGCCACACACACAAAAAAAAAGTTTTTTATTTTTAGTACGCTTTTGTAAAAATACGTTTTAAATATTCGAAAATATAAAAAGAAAAACAAAAATATAAATATTTTTAAGAGTTTGTAAGTTATATAAAAGTTTCTTTATCTTTATTTTATAAAAATATAAGTTTTATTTAATTTATATAAATATATTACATAATTTTATTAAAACAGCAAAACAGAAAAAAAAAAAAGAAAAAAATATATAAAAAAACATACTCTGCCCGATCACTGTTGCAGCCCAGAGCCGGGCCCAATTTCGCAAGCCATGCGATCGCATGGAAAATCAACTAACACCTCATGCGATCGCATGAGGTGATTTGACAGGCCTGGTAACCTCAGCCGCCTGTTTAGGGTTTTAATTATTATATAATTATTATTATTATAACCCTAATTAGGGTTTAATTTTTAATTTTTAATTTAGTTTTTATTATTAATTTGTATTATTTAGTTTAATTAGTATAATTAAATTATAAAATTAATAGTTTTATAAAATAAATAATATAAAAATAATATTTTTATAAAAATTGTAATTTTTACAACTTTTTATATATTTTTATATTTTGTCCCTTTTTAATAGTTTTAGTGTAATTTTTGTATTTTTCGCTCGTATTTATTTTTAACTCATAGTTTTTGCCATAGTTATTTTTACTTCTAGATTTTTAGGCTTTTCCGTAAAATCCCTTAAGTGCTTTTTCTTTAGACTAAGATTTAGGTGCTTTAGAATTTTGCGACGCCTTTTTAAGTTTTAGTTTCTTTTTAAGTTATTGCCATTTGGGATATAGTTTTTCTTGTAAGCTTTAATATTTTTAGACACCTTTTACCTATGTATCAATTATCATTCCAATTAGTAATCTCAATTTGCGATTATAATTTTAAGTTAGTGGTAGTAATAAGGTTGGGTTAGGCGAATGTTTTAAAGTTTTATAAGTCACTCTTTTTATTTCTTATTTTTCAACGCCTTTTTCAATTTTTCTTTTCTTTTTCGACCTTTTTCGACGAGCTCTTTTTCTTTCTTATTTCTCGCTATTCTAGTTTTTAGGACATAGATTTTTATTCTACTTCTTATCTAAATTTCTTAAAATTACGAAAATTTATTTTAAGTGGTTAAATTGATAGACATCAAAATTTTCTGGTTCGTAGTAATAGTTGGATTTGTACGTGGACCGGGTTATTGGAGCCAAACAGTCCTCAAATTATATTGAGACCAAACGAATCCTGCCCCTCTGCTGCATCTTTTGGCTATTCGAAACGTGGGCAAAATCAGAAAAGTCTATTGATTGGATAACTTATATAATTTTTCTTTCCTTTTTAAAAACTAATAGGATATTCAGTGAATGCACCGAGCAAGACGTTCACCACCTTTTGAACATTCACCACCTGTAACTAGATCAAGACTTTTAGAAAATATAACCGCCGTTGATTTTTCTTTAGAATCGTCATCCAGTCAACCAAGTACTCCAATTCAAATTTCCGATAAATCATTTTTTGAACCCGACCTCACAATTGAGAATTCGGAGAATATTCAGGGACGATTCATAGATCCTGAACCACTAAACTTTCCTCCGGAACCACCAATCATTCAAACAGAGATTGTTGAGGAACGAACCATTAAATCAGAATCCTCTAGTGATTCCGATTCAACAAATTCAATTATAGAGAATCTTGAACCTTTAAGTATGGAAGACCGAATGAGAGCTAAACGCACTGGCCAAGGTCACGCAATTACTTATCCAGACATTAATGCGCCAGATTATGAAATCAAAGGACAAATTCTACACATGGTGACTAATCAATGCCAATTTAGTGGTGCGCCGAAGGAAGATCCAAATGAACATCTTCGTACCTTTAATAGGATCTGCACACTATTTAAAATAAGAGAAGTTGAGGATAAACAGATATATCTCATGTTATTTCCCTGGACTTTAAAGGGAGAAGCCAAAGATTGGTTGGAATCGTTACCTGAAGGGGCGATTGATACATGGGACATTTTAGTTGAAAAATTTCTTAAACAATCTTTCCTGCATCTAAAGCCGTAAGACTTCAAGGAGAAATTGTTACGTTCACACAGAAACCGAATGAAACTCTATATGAGGCGTGGACTAGATTTGGAAAGTTATTAAGAGGATGTCCGCAACATGGTTTAGATAGCTGTCAAATAGTTAAAATATTCTACCAAGGATGCGACATCACTACAAGGAAAGACATAGATATAGCAGCTGGTGGTTCTATTATGAAGAAAACCGAAACTGATGCTTACAAAATTATTGATAACACTGCTTCCCACTCACATGAGTGGCACCAAGAAAAAGATATCGTTAGATCATCTAAAGCAGCTAGAGCCGATTCTAGCCATGACTTAGATTCCATTTCCGCAAAGATAGATGCTGTCGAGAGACGAATGGAAAAGATGACTAAGGATATTCACTCAATACGAATTAGTTGTGAGCAGTGTGGAGGACCACATTTGACAAAAGATTGTCTGAGTATTGAATTAACAATGGAACAAAGAGAGAATATTTCATACATAAACCAAAGGCCTGGAAATAATTATCAGAATAATTATCAACCGCCAAGACCGATTTACAATCAAAACCAGAATTATAACCAAAATATTCCATACAACAACCAACAAGGTCCTAGCAATCAACAAGTATCCAACAATACTTACAATCAGCAAAGACCTAATTTTCAAAACAAACCACCACAACAAACCGATGATAAAAAGCCGAATTTAGAAGATATGATGACGAAGCTAGTTGAAACTCAAACGCAGTTTTTCACATCTCAAAAACAAACCAATGAACAAAATGCTCAAGCATTTAGAAATCAACAAGCTTCTATTCAAAATCTGGAACAAGAAGTAAGTAACCTAGCAAGGTTAATAGGTGAAAGAAAACCGGGAAGTCTACCTAGTGATACAAATGCTAACCCCCGGAATGAAACAGCTAAAGCCATTACCACAAGAAGTGGTACAACACTTAAACCACCTGAAATACCTGTAACTTCTGATGAAGCTATTCCTACTCCACAAGAACCACAACCTGATCAAGATAAGGAAAAAGAACCGGTAGTTGAAAAGGTTAATGAAGATAACACAGTTGAGGCTAAACCTTATGTTAAACCATACCAACCACCACTTCCTTACCCGAGTGAAATGAAAAAAGAGAAACTTGAAGCCGAGCAATCCAAATTCTTGGATATGTTTAAACAGATAAATGTAAATCTTCCTTTCATTGATGTGATTTCAGGAATGCCTAGATATGCTAAATTCTTGAAAGATCTAATCTCAAATAGAAAGAAAATGGAAGAACTCTCGGCTGTTACTATGAACACTAATTGTTCAGCAGTGCTATTGAATAAGATACCAGAAAAATTATCTGATCCAGGAAGTTTCACAATTCCATGTTTTCTGGGTAGTCTTAGTTTAATAGAAGCATTGGCAGACTTAGGTACTAGTATAAATCTAATGCCATATTCACTATACGCTAAACTAGACCTTGGAGAATTGAAACCAACAAGAATAAGCATACAACTAGCCGATCGATCAATAAAATATCCTAGAGGGATAATGGAGAACATGCTAGTTAAAGTTGGTACTTTAGTATTTCCAGTAGATTTTGTTGTTCTGGACATGGAAGAAGATTCTCAAGTTCCTCTCATATTAGGAAGACCATTTGATATTGCTCATAATGAACATATATTTAGTCGCAATATCAATCCTAAATAATAGGTTGTTATATATATTTGTGTTGTATTTCTATGGTAATTATATAAATAGATAAAAGTGAAGACGGAATGCGAAAATGAAGATTAAATCAAGAAAATAGTCAAAATGCTCATTGTACAAGTTATACTCCGAAAAAGTGCAAGTTCGTGAAGCATGAGTAAAAATTGTCGGCAACCAAGTTAGTGATTTCCATACAAACTTGCACAATGGATTAAACTATATATTTAAAGTTAGGCAAAGATGGGCTTTTCTTAATTAATAGAGGATTCAAGTAGCATAAAAGAATAAAAAAATAAAATACGAAAAGGAAAGACACTATGGAATTAAGAGATTGTGATTGTGGAAGTTTGATCATTGGAGGTTGCAAATCTACTTATTGGTGTTAAAATAATTAAAGTTAAAGTCCAATACTGAATTTAAGAAATCGGGTTGCGATGATCGATTGGAGGAAGTATATTATATTGAAAGTTGGTAGATAAAGATCAAGATCATAATATACAGAGTATATTACCTAGCACCTTTCATGGAATAATAAATTATAAATAGTAGGTAAAGAATGATAGATCTATATTTTAATAAAAAGTTGGGAGCAAGTAAGAAATGGGTTAGTCAAATTGATACCTTTAAGGAGTATTAATAAGGGGAGACGTTCGCAGAGGTGAGGGGACAGAGAGAAAGGCATAGTACCAAGTAGTCAACACAAGAGTTCCAAGAAAAGTTAGTTCACAATTCATATTTCCAAAAAATTCCATCCAACACAGAACACAACACAAATACATTTCACAAAAGAGGGTACGCACCACAAAATCAGGGAAATACTACAAAATTATTAGTCTTTTATTTTATCAAGTACTCTGTACTAGTATTATTTTCAGTACCAAGTGCAATATTTAGGATAGTTTTTGTATCAAAGGGTGTATTGTTCGTGATTAAGGGTATTATTGTACGCGTGAAAGGGTGTTGTTATTGTAATTTTTCTACCGTTTGAAGTTAATGAAAGTGAAGAATTTTTAGTAAGTATATTCCGTTAAAATTATCGTTATCAATTTTTATCGTTATTATTATGTTTGTATATTTTTATTTTTATGTTTTCCTTAGTATAATGAGTAGCTAATTTCCCTAGTGTTTGCTTAGATGTAGAACCCCTAGTGAAATGGATTGTTATCATTTGCAAAATAAAAATGTAACTTAAGTGTTTTTAATATTGAGCCTAATTAAATGAACCATTATTATGTAATTGGATATTTAACCCCTGTCACTTAATTTATGAGATAAAAAATAATGAAAGTTATTTTTATTTATATAAATTAAGCTTCAACATTAAAAGTGATTTAGATGAGTTTTATGAATAATTTACTAACACTAAATTAGGAATAAAGTTCGGTGGTTTGGGTAATATCACTAGTCACATAAAAGTGAAATTGTAAAAAGGGAAACCGTTATGATTTGGGTTTTGGCGAAGGTCAAAACTGGGTTGGGTCTCAATTTAAACACTTAGGGACTAGTAACTAACTAAATAAAATCCGGTGAAAATTAGATTTAATTCAGTTAGTCAAAACTTTATATTTTTTTGAAAGGAAAATATAAGTTTATTCCTAAACATTTTAATACGAGCTTAAACTTAAAACAATCCATGGATCTAGGGGTGACACATTTAAGTAAACACTCCTATTTTTATATATTGTAAAATCATTATTATCATTATTATTTACGTATTATTATTATTCACTAAAAAAAAATATCACTCCGTATAATTAAACATATCACTCCGTATAATTAACATATCATGTAATTTAGGGTTTCATATATTTTAGGTTAAAATTTAGGGTTTCATATATTTTAGGTTAAAATTTAGGGTTTCATATAATTTAGGTCAAAATTAGGGTTTTGAATAGAATATTATTATAATTAGGTTATTAATTTATATTAGGTTATAATTAGGTTATAATTAGTTTAGAATGTTTTAATCTTATAATTAGTATTAATATAATTTAAAATTAGTAATTAGCTTATAATTAGTTAATTATTATAATTCCTATTAGTTTATATTAATTTTAATTAAAACATGTCATTTAGTTAATTTAAATAAATTTATATTATAATTGCTCAAAACAAAATTCTAATCATATAGTTTTATTAAAAGTTATTGTTTTAATTAATTATCATTTAGTAATAAAATTGTTGAATCATAATTAGTATAATTTCATTTAGTTCCTTTTTAAGTTAAATCTTGTAATCTTGTAATTTTATTTATAAAGTAAATTAGTTAAGTTATTTTCCATTATTGTTATATTATAAATTCCTAATACAAAACCCCCTTTAAATTAGTTTAACATCAAAGACTATTAAAAACCATTAAACACTCCATCTCCCTGTGGAACGAATCAGATTTACCTATAAAACTAAACTACGCGGATAGGACCAGTTGCCTATATATGTGTGAAATCAACCCGAATTCATAAAAACACCATATATACAAGAAATCAATTCGTGTAACAAAATAACTCAAATCCGTTCATAAATAAAGGTCTCGATCCCGCACATCAACTTTTTGGCGCCGCTGCTGAGGAGTTGGCAGTTAAATAAATAGATAATTTTTCTGATTCGTAGTAGTAGTTGGATTTGTACGTGGACCGGGTTATTGGATCACCAATTTTATTGGTCAATAGAAGGATCCTGCCCCTCTGCTGCATCTTTTGGTTATTCAAAACGTGGGCAAAATCAGAAGGAAAATCTGTTTGTTTAAGGGTTTTTATCATTGTTTTTATGTTATTCGATCCTCTCGAGGAAATTCATTTCCAAGAAAGTTCAAAGTTTATGAATAAATCCTTTAGTTCTTTGTACAATTTCCCAAATTGTATGATCCGTTCAATCCTAAACTCGTTAAACTTAATCCGGAACCTCAAAGAATTAATAAAAGTCAAAAACAACAAAAAGAAGTACTAGTAATTTTAAAACACCGAAAAACACTAAAAAAGAAACAAGTAAGTAACACTAGAAAAGCTTTTGGTGTTATGATCTCATAATAGAAATTAATGTATGAACTTACTTTCCTCCAACGCTAAATTAACTCCTTCACATCCTGAGCCCGAAAGAAAATTCCACGAACGCTTAAGAGCTCAAGAAGTAGAATCTCTTGCTAAAAATTTAGAGTCACTTTCCTTAGAATCCGACTCTGAACCAATAATTCAACCAATCATAGAGCCGATTATTAAAGAAGAAGAAGAAATGGCTGATACAAATCAAACGATGGAAGCATTAATGAAGGCCACAAGAAAAGGTCAAGGCTACGCAATCATCCAACCCACAATGAGTGATGGCTTTGAAATAAAAGGTCAATTTTTACACATGGTGACTAATACATGTCAATTCGGTGGAGCCCCAAATGAGGATGCTAACGAGCATCTTCGTAAGTTTGTAAGCATTTGCAAGCTTTTCAAAATCAAAGATGTCACCGATGAAGTTGCATGTTTAAAAATCTTTCCATGGTCCTTAAAAGATGATGCAAGAGATTGGCTAGACTCATTACCAGAAGGTTATATTGAAAACTGGAATGATATGATGGATAAATTTTTGTCAGAATTCTTTCCTGCTTCAAAAGCAGCAAAATTACAAAGTGACATAAATCACTTTAAACAAAAGCCTAATGAAACTCTTTATGAAGCTTGGACCCGATTCAATAAAATGCTTCGAATATGTCCTCAACACGGGTTGAATACATTCCAAAAGGTCCAGATATTCTATAAAGGAGTCAATGTGGCAACTAGAAAAGATATAGATGTTGCAACCGGAGGTTCGATCATGAAGAAAACACCTGAAGACGCTCACACAATCATTGCTGATTTAGCTTCCCATTCCCATAATTGGCATCAAGAAATAGAATTCTCTAGATCATCAAATGTTGCTAGTATTGAAAGCAATGATGAAATTGCTTCTTTAAAAGTTCAAATAGCAAATCAAGCAAGGCAAATCGAGAAAGTAACCAAGGAAATGCATGCTATCAGAGTAGGATGTGAACTATGCCAAGGTCCCCATCTTACTAGAGATTGTGATCAAAGTACAATGGAAGAGCAAGCAAATTTCTTAGGTTACTTACGAAAAGGTGAAATGAACTTCAGTGATTTTCCAGCTATAGAAGCAAACAACCGAAAATATCCTCCTATAAACAGCTATCAAGTAGGAGGACCTTCAGGATCAAATAATAATAACTATCAAGGAGGAAATCCAGGTTACCAAAATAACCGGAATTTCCCAAATCAAAATCAAAGAAATCCGCCACCAGGTTATAATAACCGAAATCAACCTCAACGAAATTATCAAAATAATTTCCAACACAATCAACCACACCCACTAGCACTTATGCAACCACAACCATTAGCAATTATGCAACCTCAACCTGAGAGAAAATCTGGTTTAGAAGATCTCTTAAGAGATTTTATGGTTAAGCACGAGCAAAATGCAGAGCTCCAAACTCAGCAAATCCGAAATCAACAAGCAACAATACAAAATTTAGAAATAGGTGTTGGAAGGATATCCCAGTTACTCGCAGAGAGACCGCCAGGTACTCTCCCCTCAAATACTCAAGTGAATCCCAACAACAACCAAACAAGGAACGAGCATGTAAATGCTATAACTACTAGAAGTGGTTTAACTACTAAACCGGAGACTCTAAAGGCCCCGAAAGTTCCTTTATCTCCTTCTGTTTTACAAATACCGGTTGATGAAAATGAGCAAGTTGACAAAGAACAAGAGAAATATGATCCACCTGAGGTCATACCAAAGAAAAGTGAAGAACCAACAGTAAAGGTGCATAAGGAACCCATTCCATACCCAAAAGCATTAAAAAAAGACAGACTCGCGAGGCGATATGAGAAATTTGCGGACATGATTAAGCAAATTAGCATTAACATGCCACTCGCGGAGGTTCTTAGGGATATGCCCAATTACGGGAAGTTTTTAAAGGATCTCATATCCTCGAAGGGTAAATACCACGACGTTTCTGCCACATTCCTCCATGAGGAATGTTCGGCCATCTTAAAGAAACAAAATGTACCTCCAAAATTAGGAGACCCTGGTAGTTTTATCATACCATGTATGATGGGTGATTCGGTAGTGTACGATGCACTAGCCGACCTAGGTGCAAGTGTTAACCTAATGCCCTACTCGTTATATTTAAAACTTGACTTAGGAGACTTAAAACCAACCCGAATGGGTATTCGATTAGCAAACCAATCATTTGATACTCCCATAGGTATAGCCGAGGATATACTTGTAAAAGTTGGCTCACTTATCTTTCCCGTCGACTTTGTTATTCTAGAAATGCAAGAGGACACAAAAGTTCCTATCATTTTACGACGTCCTTTCCTAAACACTGCAGATGCTATCATTAATGTCCAAAAAGAACAACTGAGTCTAGGTGTGGGAAACGAGAGAATAATTTGTCACATTGACAAAGCCATGAAAAGACCCACTTCTACCGATGACTCTTGTTTTCAAATTGATGTTATAGATCTTTGTGTCGAGAATGAATTGAAGGAGCTACTTAAAATTGATATCCCGGGGTTAGCCCCGGTAAGTGAGAATGAATACTTCAATATTGATAAAGATTTTGATGAGTTGATGAAGGTGGTCACGGATGACGAGACCATAATAGAAAAAATTCCCAAGGAAGAGGAATCGTTTGAGGAAATCAAAAATGAAGATAGATTTCGTATAAAAAATTCCTTAGAAGAACCACCCGTACTAGAGCTTAAAGAGCTACCCAAACACTTGGAGTATGCTTATCTCGAAGGTACATCTCAATTACAAGTAATTATTGCTTCACATCTTTCAGATAATGAGAAGGATAAGCTAATTTCTGTATTAAAAACCCATAAAAAGGCTATAGCCTGGAAAACAACCGACATTCCGGGAATAAACCCGTCTTATTGTACACATAAAATTCTCCTTGAGAATGACTACAAACCCGTAGTACAAAGACAACGCAGGCTAAATCCCAACATGAAAGAGGTTGTTAAAAAGGAGGTCGTCAAGCTTCTTGACGCCGGGTTAATCTACCCCATCTCCGATAGTCCATGGGTTAGTCCAGTACAAGTAGTACCCAAAAAAGGGGGTACAACCGTTATATTAAATGAAAAGGACGAACTCGTCCCAACTAGAACAGTTACCGGCTGGAGAGTCTGTATTGATTACAGACGTCTAAATGATGCCACTAGAAAGGATCATTTCCCGTTACCTTTTATTGATCAAATGCTTGAACGATTAGCGGGAAAAGAATATTATTGCTTTCTAGACGGTTTCTCCGGTTACTTCCAAATTCCAATTGATCCCAACGACCAAGAAAAGACCACATTCACTTGTCCTTTCGGTACCTTTTCCTATCGCCGCATGCCGTTTGGTTTATGCAATGCACCCGGAACCTTTCAAAGGTGCATGATGGCAATCTTTGATGATATGGTAGAGGATTGTATGGAAGTCTTCATGGATGACTTTTCCGTATTTGGAGACTCCTTTGAATCGTGTCTTTTCAACCTTGAACGTATGCTTATCCGATGTGAGAAAGCAAACTTGGTCCTAAATTGGGAAAAATGCCACTTCATGGTGAAAGAGGGCATTGTACTTGGTCACAAAATATCTCGTGCGGGAATAAAGGTAGATAAAGCTAAAATTGAAGTTATCTCTAAGCTACCTAAACCATCAAATGTTAAAGCCATTAGAAGCTTTCTTGGTCACGCAGGATTCTATAGGCGATTTATCAAAGATTTTTCTAAAATCGCCCGCCCATTGACCAAGCTTCTTGAAAAGGATGCTCCATTTAACTTTGACACTAATTGCGAGAATACATTCTCGATTCTTAAGTCAAAACTCACACAAGCTCCCATTATGGTATCTCCAGATTGGAGTATGCCATTTGAGCTAATGTGTGACGCAAGCGACTATGCTTTAGGTGCTGTTTTAGGATAACGTCTCGATAATCATTTTCTTCCGATTTATTATGCAAGTAAAACTCTAACAGGAGCCCAAATTAATTATACCACCACTGAAAAAGAACTCCTAGCGGTTGTTTATGCATTCGATAAATTTCGGTCATATTTGGTGTTGTCCAAGACCATTGTTTACACGGACCATTCGGCACTTAGGTATTTATTCTCGAAACTAGATGCAAAACATCGTCTCATACGTTGGGTTCTTTTACTTCAAGAATTTGACATTGAGATACATGACAAGAAAGGAGTTGAGAATCTAGCTGTCGATCATTTATCCCGACTTGAAAACCTCGAATTAGATAAACTTGATGATACAATCATCAAAGATACATTTCCTGACGAATCTCTAATGAGGGTTGAAAAAGAATCTGAAATCCCATGGTTTGCCCATTTTGCAAACTATCTTGCTTCAGACATTCTACAAAAAGGACTTACTTATCAGCAAAAGAAGAAATTCTTTGTAGATTTGAAGTCATATTTCTGGGAATACCCAGACCTATTTCGTGTTGGTGCGGATCAAATAATTCGCCGTTGTGTGTACGAACAAGAAGCTCAACAAATTCTTGAGCATTGCCATCAAGGGCCAACCGGTGGTCATTTCGGACCAAACCACACTACAAGAAAAATCCTTGAATCGGGCTTTTATTTGCCCACGATCTTTAAAGATGCCCATGATTTCGTTCAGACTTGTAACGCATGCCAACGAACGGGTAACATCACGAAAAAGGATGAGATGCCTCAAACCGGCATCCAAGTTTGTGAAATCTTTGACATTTGGGGAATCGATTTCATGGGACCCTTTCCAAGTTCACATAAGTGCAAGTACATACTAGTAGCCGTTGATTATGTATCCAAGTGGGCTGAAGCAAAAGCTTTGCCTACAAATGATGCTAGGGTGGTGGTAAACTTCTTGAAAAATCTCTTCTCACGCTTTGGAATCCCAAAAGCACTCATATCCGACCGAGGAACACATTTTACCAACAACCTTCTTGAAAAGGTGTTGAAGAAGTATGGCGTAACTCATCGTTTCTCTACTCCGTACCACCCGCAAACAAGTGGTCAAGTGGAGAACACGAATCGTGCCTTAAAACGCATACTTGAAAAGACGGTTAATAACAACCCTAAAATCTGGCAACGCAAGTTAGATGACGCGTTGTGGGCTTTTAGGACTGCATATAAAACACCAATAGGTACCACACTATTTAGACTTGTATACAGTAAAGCGTGTCATTTACCTGTTGAAGTTGAACACAAGGCATACTGGGCTATGAAAGAATGTAATACTGACCTTGTACAAGCCGGATAAAATAGGTTATTACAACTTAACGAACTAGATGAATTAAGATTACAAGCCTACGAAAATTCTAAAACATATAAAGAAAAAACTAAAGTATGGCACGATGCACGATTAAAAAAGAAAGAATTTGAACAAGGGGATAAAGTATTGGTATTCCAATCACGTTTCAAGTTTTCACCTGGTAAACTTAGATCCCGATGGACTGGGCCATATATAATAAAACAGGTTTTTCCATCTGGATATGCAGAGTTGTATGGTAAAGACGGTGGAACTTTCAAAGTGAACGGACACAGACTCAAGTTATACTTTGAAGAAATCAATACTACGGAAAGAGACGAAATCACCTTCTACCCTAAGGACAAATAAATTCAGGGTAACTCTAAGGTTTTAAACTCCATTCTCGATTTTTATTCTTATCTTTAAGAGTGGGGTTAGATTGGTCTTTCCCTAGCAGACCCTAAAGAACTAGTCTTCTCCCTCCATTCTACCTTTTTAATTTCTTTTTGTTTTTATTGTGTAATTTCAAGATGCGCAGTCAGTATATCTACAACCATTTCATTTTAAAGTGCAATAAGATTTTACCGAGGGATGTGGTGTTAGATATTAAGAAAAGATGCGATAAGGCGAGGAAAGAAGAAAGACAGAAACTAAATGAGACAAACTATGCAAGAGGAAAATCTAAATCAGCTAAAAGGCGTCGAGCACGTCATTTGGGTAAATGTGTGAAATGTGGAAAACCGACTCACTCCGGAGATTGCCCAAAGAACCAAACGGACTCTAATTACGAGTACGTAACCTTATGCCGAGAAGGGCCTTTAAAATGTGCAGAAGAAAACCTCTTAAACCAGCGAGGTTACGCCTACGAAGCAATGGGAAGCCAAATAATGCGACTCCACTACGAGGCGAGCCAACGAGGCTTCACTCTTTAAATCTTTTTCTCGCCAATTGTGTGTTTGTGCATTTTTTGTGTGTAATGTTTTGGTGTGTTTGGTTTGTTTTTGTTTGTTGTATGTTCTATTAAAACGGTCTACCATTTAAAAGTGATGAACCTTGAGTTCAATATATTTTCATTAAAAACGATAAATGTTAAGTGTTACAACTGAATTATCGTTTTTCAAATTGCACGAAATTTCTTGTTGGATTCATAAGATATCTGTTAAATAGTAAACCACGAAAACAAAATAAAAATTTAAAAAAAAAATCCTTTCTACTAAATTGAAGGTGAAACGTCTTGAGTTTAACTTGTTTCTTTGAAAATGAAAATGTTAGGTGTCACAACTGAATTTTCATTTTTCAAAATTGCACAGAATTATTTTTTGTTAAATTCTAAAAGTCTATAGTAGATTGAAAAAAATATACCTTTTTATCAATAACCGTAAAAATATATAACTTGTAAATCTTTGTCGTGGATAATGATAGGTTTGACGACCGAATTTATCTCTATCTAGTCGATAGGAAACAAAGTTTTAAGTTTGAAAATTAGTTGATTTAAGGGTATACAACAAAAATAGAGTGTATTTTAATTCATTTAATTTTTATTTTTCATGTACTTGTTTTTAAAATTAAAAACGTTAATCTTTTTAACACAAAAATAGAGTGTTTTATTTTATTTTAATTTTGTTTTCGAAAAAGATTTAAAACTTTAACTTTTAATGGATTGAATTTTATAAATTGAAATTAAAAATTTATAAACGGATTAAGATCAGGTATAACAACCGAATTTCCGTTCCAAATATAAATTTATAAAAGATATTTTAAAATCAATTGATTATAAGTTTTAAAATAAAAAAAATATTAGCGGTGTGTTTTAATATTCTCTTTTGCTTTTATTTGTATATACAGAAATTTTAAGTGTGGGGTAAAATTTTTGTACTCTTGAAGTACAACCCCATATTTTGTATGTTTTTAAAATGGTTTTGATAGGTACAGAAAAAAATGCAATTAGACGAAACGAAACATCAAATTACATTGTGATACAAAAATTGGATACAATCATAGGTAAAACAATTTAAGAAAATCCAAATCGGTTAACAAAGGAAGTTCCAAATATTCTACACTTTTTGTCCTCTCAAATTTATAAATTATTATCTGATTTTATGTAATGAGGGCATTACATAATCTTAATGTGGGGTGGGAATATATAAATTCTCGAGAACTTATAAGTTATTGGTTTTTATGAAAAATTTGAAAATTTGGAAACAAATATATCTAATCAATTTTTAAGGTAACTACGAGCAATTAAAGATCAGGTGTAAAAACCGGAATTGTTATCTCCATACAGTAAAAATACATAAGTATATTTGTTTAAAACGTATAAAAGAAAAAGAAAAAAACATTTATAACAAGAATTTATAAATCCTTATGTTAAGAACCATTTATCACATGTTTCTTTGAAGTTTATTGCAGATATCATTGCTAAGGAATGTATAAACCTGAATATTCCATTATCACGAGTAATAGAGGATGAATCAAGTCCATCCCATAAGGAAGTAAAGTCTTCCAAATTGACACACTTGCTAACTTATGTTAGAAGATGTAGTCCAGAACAGCTGTAGGTTGACGAAAAATCTTTAAAAGTCATCCCTAAAATCGGCTGGAAATCCACCTAACCTCAGCATCAAACAGGGTTTTTGGTGGTCAGATTTATCCTAACCATGAGAAGGATAAGTTTCGTACAATGGGGGGGCACAATGCAAATTAGCTTTTAAGACTAATGAATCTAATCCCCAGATGGATGATCTCCGTAAAGATTAATAGCATCTATGTTTGACCGCGGTCAACATACATATGCCATAACAAATTGAGGTGTGCAAACTCATGGTTCACCGATGATATTTGGACACGATATAATTTTGTTCTAAAACTTATGCTATTTTATGAATTATATTGTGTAAAACTATTTTTGGACAATTGGCTTCAAGTTCCATGATACTACAATCATGGGGGCAAATAGCTTGCTAATCGCCGACTGAGACTTCGGTTTTCAGTTACCCTCAACCGGAATTTGAGGTTAAAATTGGAAAACGTGTCTAGTGTAAAAACTAGCATGACATTTTATAAAATCATAAAACGTTTTCACAAGGTCCAATTTTTCCTAAGGATCCAAATTTTTAAACCCTAATCACGAGTTTCATGTTTGTTTCTGTTGTCAGAATTTCATTTCGTGTGGTGTGCGTGTGATCCAATAAATATTGTGTAGTGTTTCCAATGTGTTTCATAAACCGTGTGTTTTCGATTCGTGTGGTGTGCGTTTGAAAAAAAAAATCGAAAAAAAAAGAGAATAAAAAAAAAAGAGAAAAAAATCGGAAAAAAAAAATAATAATAAAAAATAATAGTGTGTGGATTGATTTGATATGTTTGATTCTTGTAAGTTTAGTATTGCTTGAGGACAAGCAACGTTCAAGTGTGGGGTATTTTGATATTGCTCATAATGAACATATATTTAGTCGCAATATCAATCCTAAATAATTGGTTGTTATATATATTTGTGTTGTATTTCTATTGTAATTATATAAATAGATAAAAGTGAAGACGGAATGCGAAAATGAAGATTAAATCAAGAAAATAGTCAAAATGCTCATTGTACAAGTTATACTCCGAAAAAGTGCAAGTTCGTGAAGCATGAGTAAAAATTGTTGGCAACCAAGTTAGTGATTTCCATACAAACTTGCACAATGGATTAAACTATATATTTAAAGTTAGGCAAAGATGGGCTTTTCTTAATTAATAGAGGATTCAAGTAGCATAAAAGAATAAAAAAATAAAATACGAAAAGGAAAGACACTATGGAATTAAGAGATTGTGATTATGGAAGTTTGATCATTGGAGGTTGCAAATCTACTTATTGGTGTTAAAATAATTAAAGTTAAAGTCCAATACTGAATTTAAGAAATCGGGTTGCGATGATCGATTGGAGGAAGTATATTATATTGAAAGTTGGTAGATAAAGATCAAGATCATAATATACAGAGTATATTACCTAGCACCTTTCATGGAATAATAAATTATAAATAGTAGGTAAAGAATGATAGATCTATATTTTAATAAAAAGTTGGGAGCAAGTAAGAAATGGGTTAGTCAAATTGATACATTTAAGGAGTATTAATAAGGGGAGACGTTCGCAGAGGTGAGGGGACAGGGAGAAAGGCATAGTACCAAGTAGTCAACACAAGAGTTCCAAGAAAAGTCAGTTCACAATTCATATTTCCAAAAAATTCCATCCAACACAGAACACAACACAAATACATTTCACAAAAGAGGGTACGCACCACAAAATCAGGGAAATACTACAAAATTATTAGTCTTTTATTTTATCAAGTACTCTGTACTAGTATTATTTTCAGTACCAAGTGCAATATTTAGGATAGTTTTTGTATCAAAGGGTGTATTGTTCGTGATTAAGGGTATTATTGTACGCGTGAAAGGGTGTTGTTATTGTAATTTTTCTACCGTTTGAAGTTAATGAAAGTGAAGAATTTTTAGTAAGTATATTCCGTTAAAATTATCGTTATCAATTTTTATCGTTATTATTATGTTTGTATATTTTTATTTTTATGTTTTCCTTAGTATAATGAGTAGCTAATTTCCCTAGTGTTTGCTTAGATGTAGAACCCCTAGTGAAATGAATTGTTATCATTTGCAAAATAAAAATGTAACTTAAGTGTTTTTAATATTGAGCCTAATTAAATGAACCATTATTATGTAATTGGATATTTAACCCCTGTCACTTAATTTATGAGATAAAAAATAACGAAAGTTATTTTTATTTATATAAATTAAGCTTCAACATTAAAAGTGATTTAGACGAGTTTTATGAATAATTTACTAACACTAAATTAGGAATAAAGTTCGGTGGTTTGGGTAATATCACTAGTCACATAAAAGTGAAATTGTAAAAAGGGAAACCGTTATGATTTGGGTTTTGGCGAAGGTCAAAACTGGGTTGGGTCTCAATTTAAACACTTAGGGACTAGTAACTAACTAAATAAAATCCGGTGAAAATTAGATTTAATTCAGTTAGTCAAAACTTTATATTTTTTCGAAAGGAAAATATAAGTTTATTACTAAACATTTTAATACGAGCTTAAACTTAAAACAATCCATGGATCTAGGGGTGACACATTTAAGTAAACACTCCTATTTTTATATATTGTAAAATCATTATTATCATTATTATTTACGTATTATTATTATTCACTAAAAAAAAATATCACTCCGTATAATTAAACATATCACTCCGTATAATTAACATATCATGTAATTTAGAGTTTCATATATTTTAGGTTAAAATTTAGGGTTTCATATATTTTAGGTTAAAATTTAGGGTTTCATATAATTTAGGTCAAAATTAGGGTTTTGAATAGAATATTATTATAATTAGGTTATTAATTTATATTAGGTTATAATTAGGTTATAATTAGTTTAGAATGTTTTAATCTTATAATTAGTATTAATATAATTTAAAATTAGTAATTAGCTTATAATTAGTTAATTATTATAATTCCTATTAGTTTATATTAATTTTAATTAAAACATGTCATTTAGTTAATTTAAATAAATTTATATTATAATTGCTCAAAACAAAATTCTAATCATATAGTTTTATTAAAAGTTATTGTTTTAATTAATTATCATTTAGTAATAAAATTGTTGAATCATAATTAGTATAATTTCATTTAGTTCCTTTTTAAGTTAAATCTTGTAATCTTGTAATTTTATTTATGAAGTAAATTAGTTAAGTTATTTTCCATTATTGTTATATTATAAATTCCTAATACAAAACCCCCTTTAAATTAGTTTAACATCAAAGACTATTAAAAACCATTAAACACTCCATCTCCCTGTGGAACGAATCAGATTTACCTATAAAACTAAACTACGCGGATAGGACCAGTTGCCTATATATGTGTGAAATCAACCCGAATTCATTAAAACACCATATATACAAGAAATCAATTCGTGTAACAAAATAACTCAAATCCGTTCATAAATAAAGGTCTCGATCCCGCACATCACCATTCTTAAACACGGCTAAAGCAATGATAGATGTGTTCGGTAAGAAATTGACCCTAAGTATAGAGGACGAGAGTGTTACCTTTTCAGTTGATAGAGCAATGCAACAATCACAATCTGCAGATGATACATGTTATTATATTCAAACTATAGATTCACATGCAGAATTATTAGAAGAATTTCCAGAATTACAAGGAACAGGAGAATGTTCTTTAGGAGAAGGAACAGAACAAATTGATGAAGCTGAAATGTTAGCTACACTTATAGCTAATGGATATGAACCAACAACTGAAGAAATTCAAATGCTAAAAGAAGAAGACGGATATCGATATAAATCATCGATAGAAGAACCTCCGAAATTAGAGTTAAAGCCACTTCCAAACCATTTTGAATACGCTTATTTACATGGTGAATCTGAATTACCTGTAATAATATCGTCTTCTCTTACTGAAAATGAGAAATCACAACTCATTTCTGTGTTGAAAGCTCATAAACCAGCCATTGCATGGAAGATTCATGATATAGCCATTGCATTGGAAGAAGGTCATAAAACGTATGTGCAACGCCAACGAAGACTAAATCCGAATATGCAAGATGTAGTTAAAAAAGAAATTATTAAACTGCTAGACGCAGGTTTAATTTATCCAATCTCTGATAGTCCATGGGTAAGCCCAGTTCAATGCGTACCTAAGAAGGGTGGCATGACTGTCATTACAAATGAAAAAAATGAGCTTATTCCTACTAGGACTA
Organism: Rutidosis leptorrhynchoides; assembly: GCF_046630445.1. Classification (NCBI taxonomy): domain Eukaryota; kingdom Viridiplantae; phylum Streptophyta; class Magnoliopsida; order Asterales; family Asteraceae; genus Rutidosis; species Rutidosis leptorrhynchoides. The sequence continues at coordinate 157,496,177 of NC_092334.1, forward strand.
TAACAGGATGGCGTGTATGTATTGATTATAGAAAATTAAATGACGCCACCAGAAAAGATCACTTTCCCTTACCTTTCATTGATCAAATGTTGGAAAGGCTAGCCGGAAATAGTTACTATTGTTTTCTAGATGGATTTTCCGGATATTTTCAAATTCCAATAGCACCCGAAGATCAAGAGAAAACCACATTCACGTGCCCTTATGGTACTTTTGCTTACAAACGCATGCCATTTGGACTTTGCAACGCCCCTGCAACCTTTCAAAGGTGCATGATGGCGATTTTTCACGACATGATAGAAGAATGCATGGAAGTTTTCATGGATGACTTTTCAGTCTTCGGTGATACATTTGAATCATGTCTAGTTAATCTGGAACGAATGCTTATTAGATGCGAACAATCAAATCTAGTACTTAATTGGGAGAAATGCCATTTCATGGTTAAAGAAGGCATCGTTCTTGGTCATAAAATATCGAAGGAAGGAATTGAAGTGGATAGAGCTAAAGTAGATGTAATTGCTAAACTTCCACATCCCACCAATGTTAGAGGAGTTAGGAGTTTTCTAGGGCATGCCGGTTTTTACCGACGTTTCATAAAAGATTTTTCTAAAATTGCCACTCCTATGAATAAACTCTTAGAAAAGGATGCTCCATTCATCTTTTCAGATGAATGTATCAAATCTTTTAATATTCTTAAAGAGAAACTCACTAATGCGCCGATCATGATAACACCAAATTGGAATCTACCATTTGAACTAATGTGCGATGCAAGTGATTTTGCAATGGGATCCGTTTTAGGACAAAGGATTGAAAAACGATTTCAACCTATATATTATGCTAGTAAGATGTTACAAGGAGCACAAACAAATTACACAACTACTGAAAAAGAACTCCTTGCTATTGTCTTTGCTTTTGACAAATTTCATTCATATCTCGTTCTAGCAAAAACGGTGGTCTATACCGACCATTCTGCTCTTAGATACCTATTTTCGAAACAAGATGCTAAACCAAGATTAATCCGTTGGATCTTACTCTTACAAGAGTTTGATATTGAAATCCGAGATAAAAGAGGAGCAGAAAATCTCGCCGCTGATCATCTTTCTCGTCTTGAAAATCCCGAATTAGAAGTTCTAAATGAATCGGCCATACAAGACAACTTTCCTGATGAATATCTATTGAAGATAGATTATAATGAAATTCCATGGTTTGTAGACTATGCAAATTACTTAGTTTGTGGATTCCTTGAAAAAGGATTATCGTACCAAAAACGAAAGAAATTCTTCAGTGATATAAAACACTATTTTTGGGAAGATCCACATCTGTTTAAAAGTTGTCCAGATGGAATAATACGCCGATGTGTATTCGGAGATGAAGCTAGTAAAATTTTAAACCATTGTCACACAGGACCAACAGGAGGGCATTATGGGCCTCAACTAACAGCAAGAAAAGTTTATGAAGCTGGATTCTATTGGCCTACAATTTACAAAGACGCACACCTTCTTTGCAAATCCTGTGATGCTTGTCAAAGGGCCGGAAAAATAAGTCAATGTGATGAAATGCCACAAAATGTTATCCAAGTATGTGAAGTATTTGACATTTGGGGTATTGACTTTATGGGTCCATTTCCAAAATCTCATAATAATCTCTATATTCTCGTTGCCATTGATTATGTATCTAAATGGGCGGAAGCACAAGCTCTCCCAAATAACGATGCACGAGTTGTAGTCAACTTTTTAAAACTTGTTTTTGCAAGGTTTGGAACACCGAAGGCTTTAATAAGTGATCGGGGAACTCATTTCTGTAACAATCAACTTGAGAAAGTTCTCAAAAGATATGGAGTGACTCATAAAATCTCCACCGCATATCATCCACAAACAAGTGGACAAGTTGAAAATACCAACCGAGCTTTAAAACGTATTCTAGAGAAAACCATAGGATCAAATCCGAAGGAATGGTCCATTAAATTGGAGGATGCACTCTGGGCTTTTAGAACAGCCTAAAAAACTCCAATTGAAACCACACCTTTTAGACTTGTTTATGGAAAAGCATGTCATCTTCCAGTAGAAATTGAACACAAAGCATTTTGGGCTTTGAAGACATGTAATCTTGATATACATGAAGCTGGACGTCTACGATTAAGTCAACTAAACGAATTAGAAGAGTTAAGACATGAAGTATACGAAAATTCATTAATCTATAAAGAAAGAACGAAGAAATGGCATGATAAAAGAATCAGAAGTTTAAAAGAATTTAAAGAAGGAGACAGAGTTCTTCTTTTCAATTCACGATTCAAGCTATTTCCTGGAAAATTGAAATCAAGATGGTCTGGACCATTCATAGTCAAAAGAGTTTTCCCATACGGAATGATAGAATTAATAAATTCAAATGGGATTGAATTTAAAGTTAATGGTCACAGAGTTAAACACTACATAGATAGTCCAATGGAATTCGAAAATGAAGTTAATCACAATTTCGATACCACAGCTAACTAAGTGTGGGGAGAATCAAGTCTTTAAAGGATAATATGTATTTCTGTTAGAGTTAGATTGTCTGTTTTCATATAGTTCTCGAAAATGGAACTCGAATGGTCTTTCCCTAGCAGACCCTAAAGAACTAGTCTTCTCCCCCCATTCTGAATTTTTATTTTTTTTAGGTTTTTACGAAATGAAGACTGCCTGTGAACTAAACCATGGTCTAATGCTACACGCTTTGATCACTAAACGTAATAATGACACACTACCGAGTGAAATAATATCAGTAATCAGAGAAAGATTGGACGGAGTAAGAAAAGAATCCAGATGCGAAGATAATAAGTTACAATTTGGTAAAGGAAAATCAAAATCCGCAGCGAAAAGAAGAGCACGACACCTTGAAAGATGTCACAAATGCGGAAAATGGTCACATGGAGGTAAATGTTCAAATAATCAAACCTATTCAAATACCGAATTTGTTACTTTATGCAGAGACGGACCGTTCATATGTTTAGAAGAAAAAACACTGAATGCTCGAGGTTACGCCTATGTAGCCATGGAAAACCAATTAAACCGACTATCTTATGAATGGGATAGATCATATAACTAAGAATAATATCTCACAGGTAAGTCTGTACAGTTTTTATTTTTTTTATTTTTATTTTTAACCTTTTGATAATAAACGCTAATTTGTTCGCTATAAAGTATTAAATTGGTATTAAATAAAATTAGGTTTGGCGACCGAAATTATTGATATCAATCAAAAATTTATTACATCACTGCGAAATTTAACGTTTATTCTTAAGATATAAATATCTTTAATCAATCAACACAAAATATTTCAAAAATTCGTCATGAGTTAAATTAGGTCATGGAACCGAAATTACTTTACCGAAAAGAGGGGCGTATATTTTTGATAATATTTGATTGATTAAAGTGGGATAAAAAGCCAAAAAGATTTTTAATTTTATTTTTACCATGTTTTGAAAATTAATATATAAATCTTAAATTAATATTGTAAACTTTATAAAAACAGCATATTTAAAATTGTAAATATTTGAAAAATATAATATAAGTTTGGTGTGATTTTATAATATGAATTTTTTAAATTAAGTTTGGTATGAATTTTTAATTTTTAAAATAAGAATTTTTAATTTTATGCATTTCAAATTTTAAGTTTGGTGTGAATTTTTAATATTAATTTTGAATTTTATGTATTTTTATTTTAAGTAAGTTGAAGACTAGGTCATTGAACCGAAATTGCTTTACCCGAGGAAGGGATGAGAACTTTTATTATCATTATTTTTAATCTTATTGAATTAAAGTATGCCAAAAACATTAAAAAACCCAAAAATCTTTACTTTTAAAAAAATTGCGCTTTGATTTGACAAATTTTAAAATTTTGTCGAGGGACAGACTAGGACAATGATCCGAAACGCCCTCGCTCCTAAAGGAAAACAAAATTTTTAAAATTTAATTATTTATAAGTTTTTTAAAGTATAAGGTTTTATAAAAAAAAACTGAAAGTACTGTAGCCGGCACCCCATGCGATCACATGGGGTTTGCACTTGAAACCCATGCGATCGCATGGGGACCAAATGCAGGCCTGGTACAAAACTCTCAGCGGTTCTGTCTCAACACAAACACACACATACATTCACGAAAATACCTCAAATCTTCACCAAATTTCATCATTTTTCCACCGTAATTCGTCATTTTTCTTGCTCTAATCATGCCTAGATTCTCATTCTTCAGCAAAATGGTAAAAATTACACCCCTAAACTCTATAAATTCCTAGTTTTTGTGATAATTACCAATTTTTTACCTAATGCAATTTTGTTAATTTCTAGTGTAATTAGTATTAAATTGTTAGTATTTTATGCATGTATAACCTAGATTGATGCTATTTAACATGATTTGAAGCCAAAAACTTCAAAAATTTTAGAAATCTAGGGTTTGTGTTCTTGAGCAATTTGGGGCTTTTTGATATAAACAGGTTATGGCCGATTTTTGTCATGAATTATTGCTAAATTGAGTAGTGTAACATTTTTAGATAGTTAAATGATCCAAACAATGATCCTAAACATGATTTTTGGAGATTAAAGTGGACTTTTTAAGTCCAAAATTCATAAACTTGATTAATTTGATATATTTGCCATTTGAGACTTGTTTAATTATTAGTAATGAATATTTTGACATGTTATTTGAGTTAAAAGCTTATGAACTTTGTATACATTTTCATATGTGCTTATTTGAAAAGTATAGAATTGTGAAAAATTGTGAAAATGTGTATAAGTTTAATTTTGATTTAACATGTTATAGTGATTGTTTTAAGTTGTTATTTTGCTAACACTAATGCATATTTGGATGCACAAATTTTGTATTTAATGTGTTTTGCAGAAAGCCGATACTGGAGGTTCAGGAGTGTAACGACCCGCACTTTTTCGATCATACTATACTTATAAGATTAATATTTACATAAATTAAACCTTGCCAACATGATAAGCAATCCAAATTGTCGAGACTTATATTTCCGAAAAGAGTTTTACACAACGTTTGACCGTCTAGTTTGACCGATGATATCACGAACTATACAATATATGATAATTATACGTTTGTGTATATATATGTATATATACATATTTAACATGATTAATGAATGTTTTAATATCTCATTTTGTATTAATAACAACAAGTTATATGTGTATTTTGAAACTACTAACTTAAGTTTTCAAAACGATAACAATACGTAACGTTATTTGACTTAAATACTTAAGACTATAATGTTTATACATATATTGTATAAGTAATGTATTTAATCACTTTTAAGAACTTAAATACATAAAATCATATAAGTGTATTCACAAAAGATAGCTATATTTGAATCCTCATTCCATTTTTCACAAAATTTCTATACGTATATTTAGAGTATTTGTACTCGTATCATACCTAGCTCCTATACGTATTTACTAATAGTAAATACACATCAAAATCACCACCTAACCAGCCATTATTCATGCCCTTAGAGCTAGGTAATTACTTTTGAATCATTGCAAGACTAATTACAAAAATACAAACTAGAATTTTGTCATGTTATCCTTAAAGATCACATTTTTAGGAGTATATATGTATCATCATTTTTGATTCATTTTTACTTCAATCTCTTAACTAAAAACACACACTCTTTCTTACTCTCTAAACTCCATAACAATCCAGCAAAGTTCCATAAAGATCTAGCTTCAAAAACCATACTAAAACACCATAAGAAAACCATACAAAAACACTTCAAGAAAACCTTCCAAGAACACCAACTTACTTCCAATCTTTCATCCACTTCCATCACCCTTTTGATTCTAGCTTCTTACTTCTCTCTTACAGCAACTTCATCCAAGGAACTTGAGGTAGAATCTATGTTCATAACCTTATTCGATTCATATATATATATAGCTATCTTATTTTGTGGTACAAAAGTTTAACAACAAGAACATAGTTTGAATGTTTTCAAACTTGTTTGCAAACTAAATAGATCCTTCTAACTTAACTTTTAAAATACTTCAAGACCTGTAATATAACTTATGTATATACTAATTTAACAAGGTAAAACTTGGTTTTTCAAAGTATAAGTATTTTTAGAAAAATGGTCATTAAATGATTTTGTTGTAACAAAAATGTTTAACTTCATATGTTTCACTAATGTTTCACTTATGCCGTATGATTTTGAATACAAACCAAGGTATTTACAGTTCATAGTCTTAAAGAAGAACTCGATCCAAGAAGATGGCAATTTGAATCAACGAAAACGGATTTGTAACGAAGAAACTATGACCGAAACAAAATTGGTTATCCTAGATCATTTCAACTACGGGATCAATTGGAAAAAAATGATATAAATCACATATTTCTAAGATAACATGATATTTTATATATATGTACTTATAATTCAATTTTATATGGTTCAGGATCACCCGTAAACAATACGAGAAGATTAATCATAAGATCCCATGTTTGTACGCAACACGTCATTTGACAACACCGGTACTTTATGTACGCAACACGTCATTTGACAACACCGGTACCATGGGTCAAGATTAATCTCGACCAATACATATACGATGGGGTTTTATTTATTTCGTTGGGGGTTTTGTTTATTGCGGGTATATTAAACATCTAAAAATGAACCATTAAAAATTGAATTACTAACATCGGAATGCTAACTACGGACTAAGGAAATATTCAAAATATTAAAAGTATAACAAGTATATATATATATAACGTTTGTTTTAAAATGAAAACATATTGATATATTATATATGGATAGGTTCGTGATATCAACCGGAAGACCGAGTCAAAATATATATATCATCAAGACAAGAGTGAGTATATAGTCCCACTTTTAAACTCTAAATATTTCGGGATGAGAATACATGTATTTTATGTTTTACGATATGGACACAAGTAACTGAAAAATATGTTCTACGTTGAGTTGTACCACTGGCATACTTCCCTGTAGCTTGGTAACTAATATTTACAGCGGTATTGTAAACGCGAATCCTGTTGATAGATCTATCGGGCCTGACAACCCCAACCGGACTGGACGACCAGTATTCAACGGTTGCACAGTACTTCGTTTTGTGACTACACTTGGTACGGTGTAGTAAGATTTCATATTAAAGGGAATATGCGACGTGATTAAATGTTAAGTATGGTTACCAAGTGCTCAACCACTTAGAATATTTTTTATTGAAATGTTTATATACGAAATCTTGTGGTCTATATATATATATTGCTGCGCACTAAACCTATATCTCACCAACTTTATGTTGACGTTTTTAAACATGTTTATTCTCAGGTGATAATTAAAGTTTCCGCTGCATTATGTTGAATCTAAGCAGGATCATGCGTACTCATATTTGTGTCAAAAATAAAACTGCATATCCGAGGACGTGTGTTGTAAAATATGCTAGAAATCGTGTTGTTATTATCATTTGTAAAGTTTGTAAGTCGAAGATTATCGTTAAACGATAATCATCTTTTTATTGTCTAAAGCTTGTAACAAAAATAATGGTTTGGTTTGTAATGTATAATATATGCAGTTTTCTTTTTTAAAAAATGTCGCATATAGAGGTCAATACCTCGCAATGAAATCATACGTTATCTAACACGTTCTTATGGTTAAGGACGGGTTATGACATGTGGTATCAGAGCGTTGGTCTTAGCGAACCAGGTCTGCATTAGTGTGTCTAACCGAGAAGCCGTTAGGATACATTAGTAAGTCTGGACTTTGACCGGGTCTGATTTAAAAAAAAAAAAAAAACCATTGCTTATCACTGTTGGTTAAAATTTATATGTAAATATTATATAAGTACTAATGGGTTAGTTGTTGTGTGATAGATGTCGAGCTCAAAAATTGTTATCACAATCAACGACTCCGAATCAGAATCTTCAGATGGCGTTCCAGTCATTAACCTGTCCGATGACGAAAATGATATCCTTGGGGAAGACTCACAAATTCCGAATGAACCAACTATAAAGAACCCGGAAAGTGAACCCGAGGAGGAAAGTGAACCCGAGGAGGAAAGTGAACCCGAGGAAGAAATACAGGAAATTACAAAAGACGAGTTCGAACTAGGAAAGAAACGAAAGGCTAATGAATTAGAAAATCCAAATCCCGAGTTTAATGAGAATGATGTGGCACCAATTCCACTCAACACTACCACCCCTATCCCCGCTATTCCTATTCGTTCTGTCCCGGCATCCAGTTCTTCAGTCCCACAGCCAAAATATAGGCAGACAGTTAGGATAAGCGTTAAGCAAATCTTTGTGTCTAAACGTCCTAGAAAATAGATCAAACGATGCGCTGCTGTGTCAAACCATGGAACCGAATAATGTTTTGTATAATATTAATAGTGTGGTTTGCTTAATGTTCGATGTAAGATAAGCATATGTAAAATATTGAAGTATGAAATGCAATAATTTTCCATGGTTAAGTATTATTTAGATTGTAGTAATTGATTCTGTACTAAGCTATTAAGTATGAACATTAACGGGTAGGTACTACCCAAGATATAATTATAAAACGCTAATAAGAAGAAAAGGCTTTTATAATAATACCTGGTTCATATTATTAACAAGCTATAAATGTACTATAAATACACACTACATCTATAATATTCCATGTGAATAATTATTTTCTTTCATTAGGAAATGGCGCGATTGAATCGAATGACGGAACAAGAACTCGAGGAACTCATCAACCAGCGAGTGAACGACAGAATATTATGGGTTGAGGCTGCAAGAGCTGCTGCAGTTAATCCAAATCCTCGTGTAGGATGCTCCTACAAGACGTTTCAAGCTTGCAAGCCTTCATCATTCAGTGGAACGGAAGGGCCGATCGGTTTAACCCGATGGATAGAAAAGATGGAGACGGTGTTTAAAATCAGTGGTTGTGATGAAAAAGACATGACCAAGTTTGCATCGTGCACTTTACAAGATAGTGCACTCACATGGTGGAAGAATTATGTGAAGGCGGTAGGAGGAGATGTAGCTTATGATACTCCATGGGAAGAATTCAAAGCAATGATAATCACCGAGTATTGTCCAAGGAATGAGGTTATTAAGTTAGAAGATGAGTTACGAAGTTTGAAGGTGGTTGGTACTGAAATCACCAACTACAACCAGCGATTCATGGAATTAGTTTTGCTATGTCCTGAATTGGTTCCAACCGAAGAACGGAAGATTGAAATGTACAAAGCTGGTTTGCCCAAAAAGGTCAAGGCAAATGTTACAGCATCGAAACCTAAGACAATTCATGAAGCTATAACCATGGCGAACGAGCTAATGGATCAGGTCATTTTGGACAAGAAAGCATTCAATACTGAGGTGAAGGTATTGGGAAACAAGAAAAAGTGGAATGGAAGTTATGATCGAGGTAACCAACAACAACCTTATAAGAAACAAGAAACCACAAAAGGTGCGAGTAGTGGTTCAGGTTTTGGTTATAAAGGACAAAGTCCTTTATGCAACCGTTGCCACAAACATCACTTTGGTTACTGTAGTGTGTTATGCACCAAGTGTAATCGACAAGGTCATCTTGCGGAAGATTGTAAGGCTCTCGTTACAAATGGCAACAAGACTCCTGCCACCAACGCAAATAGAACTGCTTTGGCTACCATTACTTGTTTTGGTTGTGGAAAACAAGGTCACTATAAGAGTCAGTGCCCGAATCAGAATGGCGGACCTGCACGTGGAAGAGCGTTTGTTATTAATGCTAGAGAGGCACGAGAAGACCCGGAGCTTGTTACGGGTACGTTTACCATTAATAACTTATCAGCATCTATTTTATTTGATACTGGCGCCGATAGAAGCTACGTGTATATAAATTTTTACACTAAATTGAATTGTTCATCATTACCTTTAGATGCTAAGTACTTGATTGAGTTAGCTAATGGTAAGCTAATTGAAGCCGATAAAATTTGTCGTGATTGTGAAATAAATTTAGCCGGAGAAACGTTTAAAATCGACTTAATACCCGTAGAATTGGGAGGTTTTGATGTAATAGTCGGCATGGACTGGATGTCCAAAGTAGGAGCGGAAGTTGTTTGTGCCAAGAAGGCAATTCGTATTCCTGGTAAGGATAAAATGCCGGTGATGATTTACGGAGAGAAGGGTGATTCAAAGCTAAAACTCATTAGCTGTTTGAAAGCCAAAAAGTGTTTAGAAAAGGGATGTTACGCTATTTTAGCACATGTTAATAAAGTCGAAAAGGAAGAGAAGTGCATCAATGACGTGCCTGTGGCAAGAGATTTTCCCGAAGTTTTTCCGGAAGAATTGCCGGGATTACCTCCATTTAGATCGGTAGAATTTCAAATAGATTTAGTACCAGGAGCTGCACCAGTGGCTCGTGCTCCATATAGACTTGCACCGTCCGAGTTAAAAGAACTTCAAAGTCAGTTAAAAGAATTACTGGACCGTGGATTCATACGACCGAGTACTTCACCGTGGGGAGCTCCAATTTTGTTTGTTAAGAAGAAAGATGGATCTTTTAGGATGTGTATAGACTATCGTGAATTAAATAAGTTAACTATCAAGAATCGGTATCCACTACCGAGAATTGATGACTTATTTGATCAATTGCAAGGATCATGTGTTTATTCGAAAATCGACTTAAGATCGGGCTATCATCAACTACGCGTCAAAGAAGAGGATATTCCGAAAACTGCTTTTCGGACACGTTATGGTCATTATGAATTTTTGGTTATGCCGTTTGGATTGACGAATGCGCCAGCTGTATTCATGGACCTCATGAATCGAGTTTGTAGTCCGTATTTAGATAAGTTTGTTATCGTTTTCATTGATGATATTCTTATCTATTCCAAGAGTGAGCAAGAGCATGAAGAGCATTTAAGGTTGATACTGGAGTTGTTGAGAAAAGAACAACTGTATGCTAAATTTTCTAAGTGTGCTTTCTGGTTGAAAGAAGTGCAATTTCTTGGTCACGTTGTTAATAGCGAAGGAATTCAGGTTGATCCAGCAAAAACTGAAGCTATTGAAAAATGGGAGACTCCTAAGACACCAATGCAGATACGCCAATTTTTGGGTTTAGCCGGTTATTATAGAAGGTTTATTCAAGATTTTTCTCGAATAGCTAAGCCGTTGACAGCATTAACGCAAAAAGGGAAGAAATACGAATGGACCTCGGAGCAGGAGAACGCATTTCAATTATTGAAGAAGAAGTTAACTACGGCGCCTATTTTATCGTTACCTGAAGGGAACGATGATTTTGAAATATATTGTGACGCTTCGCGACAAGGTTTTGGTTGTGTTCTTATGCAACGAAAGAAAGTAATTGCATTTGCATCCCGACAATTGAAGATTCACGAGCGGAATTATACGACGCATGATCTAGAACTGGGAGCAGTCGTGTTTGCATTGAAGATGTGGAGACATTACTTGTATGGGGTTAAATTCACTGTGTTTACTGATCATAAAAGCCTTCAACATATTTTTGATCAGAAACAATTGAACATGAGGCAACGTAGGTGGGTCGAGTTAATAAACGACTATGATTGTGAAATTCGTTATCATCCCGGGAAGGCGAATGTGGTGGCTGATGCTTTAAGCAGAAAAGAACGAGAACCAATTCGAGTTCGAGCAATGAACATAAAAATTCGTATGAATCTCAACTCACAAATCAAAGAAGTTCAACGAGAAGCACTTACTAAAGAAAATATAGGAAATGAAATAATGAAGAAGTATGCGAAGCAACTCGTTATGCGGGAAGATGGAATTCGATATTTTGCAAATCGTATTTGGGTACCGAAGTTGGGTGGATTAAGGAAGTTGATATTGAACGAGGCACATAAGACAAGATATTCGATACATCCTGGAGTTGGAAAGATGTACCAAGATCTTAAGACGCATTATTGGTGGCCTAATTTGAAGACAGACGTTGCAACATATGTTGGGGAATGTTTAACTTGTTCCAAAGTCAAAGCAGAACATCAAAAGCCGTCAGGGTTACTTCAACAACCAGAAATCCCAGAATGGAAATGGGATGGTATTACCATGGATTTCATCACGAAGTTACCAAAGACTGCCTGGGGATACGACACCATTTGGGTGATTGTTGATCGTCTCACCAAGTCTGCACATTTCTTGCCTATAAAGGAAACAGATAGAATGGAGAAACTATTACGATTGTATATAAAGGAAGTTGTTTCAAGGCATGGAATACCTATTTCCATTATATCCGATCGTGATAGTAGATTTACCTCAAAGTTTTGGCAATCACTACAGGAGGCACTAGGAACTCGGTTGGATATGAGTACCGCATATCATCCACAAACCGATGGACAGAGTGAAAGAACGATTCAGACTCTCGAAGACATGCTCAGGGCATGTGTGATCGATTTTGGAAACGGATGGGATAAATACCTACCGTTAGCAGAATTCTCGTATAATAATAGTTATCATGCGAGCATTGGAGCTGCGCCATTCGAAGCATTGTACGGAAGGAAGTGTCGATCTCCTATCTGTTGGAATGAAGTAGGAGATCGACATTTAACTGGTCCCGAGATCATACATGAAACGACTGAGAAGATAGTGCAAATCAAGGAGAGATTGAAAACAGCCCGTAGTCGCCAAAAGAGCTACGCTGATGTCCGAAGGAAACCATTAGAGTTTCAGGTCGGGGACATGGTTATGCTAAAGGTGTCACCTTGGAAAGGTGTAATACGTTTCGGCAAAAGGGGTAAACTGAACCCAAGGTACGTAGGCCCGTTCAAGATCATCGAACGCATTGGACCGGTAGCTTATCGACTCGAGTTACCGCAACAACTCGCTGGAGTACATAATACCTTTCACGTCTCAAACCTGAAGAAGTGTCTTGCAAAGGAAGACCTCACCATTCCTCTTGAAGAAATTCATGTCGACGAGAAACTACAATTCGTCGAAGAACCAATCGAAATCATGGACCGTGAAGTTAAACAGCTCAAACAGAGTAATATACCAATTGTTAAGGTTCGTTGGAATGCTAGAAGAGGTCCCGAGTTTACTTGGGAACGAGAGGATCAGATGAAACGAAAGTATCCGCATTTGTTTCTCGATTACGCAAAATAGGTACAATTTTAAAATTTCGGGACGAAATTTATTTAACGGGGAGGTAATGTAACGACCCGCACTTTTTCGATCATACTATACTTATAAGATTAATATTTACATAAATTAAACCTTGCCAACATGATAAGCAATCCAAATTGTCGAGACTTATATTTCCGAAAAGAGTTTTACACAACGTTTGACCGTCTAGTTTGACCGATGATATCACGAACTATACAATATATGATAATTATACGTTTGTGTATATATATGTATATATACATATTTAACATGATTAATGAATGTTTTAATATCTCATTTTGTATTAATAACAACAAGTTATATGTGTATTTTGAAACTACTAACTTAAGTTTTCAAAACGATAACAATACGTAACGTTATTTGACTTAAATACTTAAGACTATAATGTTTATACATATATTGTATAAGTAATGTATTTAATCACTTTTAAGAACTTAAATACATAAAATCATATAAGTGTATTCACAAAAGATAGCTATATTTGAATCCTCATTCCATTTTTCACAAAATTTCTATACGTATATTTAGAGTATTTGTACTCGTATCATACCTAGCTCCTATACGTATTTACTAATAGTAAATACACATCAAAATCACCACCTAACCAGCCATTATTCATGCCCTTAGAGCTAGGTAATTACTTTTGAATCATTGCAAGACTAATTACAAAAATACAAACTAGAATTTTGTCATGTTATCCTTAAAGATCACATTTTTAGGAGTATATATGTATCATCATTTTTGATTCATTTTTACTTCAATCTCTTAACTAAAAACACACACTCTTTCTTACTCTCTAAACTCCATAACAATCCAGCAAAGTTCCATAAAGATCTAGCTTCAAAAACCATACTAAAACACCATAAGAAAACCATACAAAAACACTTCAAGAAAACCTTCCAAGAACACCAACTTACTTCCAATCTTTCATCCACTTCCATCACCCTTTTGATTCTAGCTTCTTACTTCTCTCTTACAGCAACTTCATCCAAGGAACTTGAGGTAGAATCTATGTTCATAACCTTATTCGATTCATATATATATATAGCTATCTTATTTTGTGGTACAAAAGTTTAACAACAAGAACATAGTTTGAATGTTTTCAAACTTGTTTGCAAACTAAATAGATCCTTCTAACTTAACTTTTAAAATACTTCAAGACCTGTAATATAACTTATGTATATACTAATTTAACAAGGTAAAACTTGGTTTTTCAAAGTATAAGTATTTTTAGAAAAATGGTCATTAAATGATTTTGTTGTAACAAAAATGTTTAACTTCATATGTTTCACTAATGTTTCACTTATGCCGTATGATTTTGAATACAAACCAAGGTATTTACAGTTCATAGTCTTAAAGAAGAACTCGATCCAAGAAGATGGCAATTTGAATCAACGAAAACGGATTTGTAACGAAGAAACTATGACCGAAACAAAATTGGTTATCCTAGATCATTTCAACTACGGGATCAATTGGAAAAAAATGATATAAATCACATATTTCTAAGATAACATGATATTTTATATATATGTACTTATAATTCAATTTTATATGGTTCAGGATCACCCGTAAACAATACGAGAAGATTAATCATAAGATCCCATGTTTGTACGCAACACGTCATTTGACAACACCGGTACTTTATGTACGCAACACGTCATTTGACAACACCGGTACCATGGGTCAAGATTAATCTCGACCAATACATATACGATGGGGTTTTATTTATTTCGTTGGGGGTTTTGTTTATTGCGGGTATATTAAACATCTAAAAATGAACCATTAAAAATTGAATTACTAACATCGGAATGCTAACTACGGACTAAGGAAATATTCAAAATATTAAAAGTATAACAAGTATATATATATATAACGTTTGTTTTAAAATGAAAACATATTGATATATTATATATGGATAGGTTCGTGATATCAACCGGAAGACCGAGTCAAAATATATATATCATCAAGACAAGAGTGAGTATATAGTCCCACTTTTAAACTCTAAATATTTCGGGATGAGAATACATGTATTTTATGTTTTACGATATGGACACAAGTAACTGAAAAATATGTTCTACGTTGAGTTGTACCACTGGCATACTTCCCTGTAGCTTGGTAACTAATATTTACAGCGGTATTGTAAACGCGAATCCTGTTGATAGATCTATCGGGCCTGACAACCCCAACCGGACTGGACGACCAGTATTCAACGGTTGCACAGTACTTCGTTTTGTGACTACACTTGGTACGGTGTAGTAAGATTTCATATTAAAGGGAATATGCGACGTGATTAAATGTTAAGTATGGTTACCAAGTGCTCAACCACTTAGAATATTTTTTATTGAAATGTTTATATACGAAATCTTGTGGTCTATATATATATATTGCTGCGCACTAAACCTATATCTCACCAACTTTATGTTGACGTTTTTAAACATGTTTATTCTCAGGTGATAATTAAAGTTTCCGCTGCATTATGTTGAATCTAAGCAGGATCATGCGTACTCATATTTGTGTCAAAAATAAAACTGCATATCCGAGGACGTGTGTTGTAAAATATGCTAGAAATCGTGTTGTTATTATCATTTGTAAAGTTTGTAAGTCGAAGATTATCGTTAAACGATAATCATCTTTTTATTGTCTAAAGCTTGTAACAAAAATAATGGTTTGGTTTGTAATGTATAATATATGCAGTTTTCTTTTTTAAAAAATGTCGCATATAGAGGTCAATACCTCGCAATGAAATCATACGTTATCTAACACGTTCTTATGGTTAAGGACGGGTTATGACAAGGAGCATCATCATCTAGACGACCAGCACCAGCACCAGAACCAGAACCAGAAATGCAACACGAACAACAACCACAACAAGAACCACAACAACAGCCTGATCAGCACATACCTTATTATGATCCGGTACAGTTTGTTGATGAATTCATAGTATTCCCAATGAGGCCGCCAGTAGAATTCCCAATGATTCTTGAGCACACTCTACATCCTAATCTGAGATTTGATAGAAGATGGAGAGATTACGAGACATATCAAAGGAGCAAATTCAAATTGGTAACAAAAAATGTAGAGGTGCCAAGGGAAATCGATTGGGCCCCTTTGGAAACGGTCCATCTAGCTGACCGTGTTAGACAGCTTTTAGTTCAAAGGTATGGCAGTTCTTCTTTTACAGATTGGGAACGTCTTTTCACCATTCGTAGACCTGTATATAAGGAATGGTGTGTTGAGTTGATGAGTAATGTATCACTTGATACAAATATAGTTAGAATAGATGATAGAAGATTTCTTAGGTTTATCCTTGGCGGTAGGATGTACAGAATG
Organism: Rutidosis leptorrhynchoides; assembly: GCF_046630445.1. NCBI lineage: Eukaryota > Viridiplantae > Streptophyta > Magnoliopsida > Asterales > Asteraceae > Rutidosis > Rutidosis leptorrhynchoides. The sequence continues at coordinate 157,512,613 of NC_092334.1, forward strand.
TCCATGCTGGACATGGCCAAGGCCTTACAGATATATACTCCTGGTGAGTTGCTATTACCCGATTGTACAAATTTGATTCATTATGGTGAAAGGGTAGATAGTAACTTTGACGCTGACGCCATTTGGAGGCGTATGTCACATTTTGATGTTTTTACACGAGCAGGAGGACACTCCTATACACATATTGACAGAGCCGAGCTTCATATTATTCATAGATTTTTGGCTAACTCGATTACACAGAGAGGTCATAATAAAGAAAAAATCACCTTACATGATTTATTCTACCTAAAGTGTATTCGGGATCCTAGAAGCTTTGTCAATATCCCTTACTGTGTTGTTTTTTATTTATCTAAAATGGTAGAGGGAATGCAGGACGGGAGTATAATAGGAGGAGGTATTTTTGTTACTCTCATTGGAGAGTATTTAGGTGTTGATAGGAACCAAGGGGGTCCATTACAGCTTTGTAGAGAACAGGTTGAGCCCTTAGAATTGAAAGTTTATGTGGGTGCTAAGGTATTGAAAAGTAGACGTAACCAGGCAGTACCCTATGAGGGATCTCATCCTCAGGTAGAGAGAGGCTCAGACGAGGAAATGGAGGAGTCGGAAGACATTAGGGATGTCTTTCGAGATGCTATTCTTGACGTCCACGTTCGTATAGATGAGGAAGCAATGACGAACACGACCAGACATAGTATGTATGAGTAGTGGAACTCCGAGCGAGTATACGAGGATTATAGGCGACGCCAACATGATAGCTGGTTAGTTCATCAGCACCAAATCATGAGCCAGCTATCATATCAGGTACCAAATAACTATGTACCTACTCGACCTGCTCATTTTCCGCCACATAGCCCCGATATCCGACCACCCTTTAACCGGTATGACTATAACCAAGCCTATCAGAACACCTATAACCAACAATGGAACCCACCTGACGAGATGAACTGGAACCCATATCCAGACTGATTTAGTTCCATTTGGTTATTTATATGATTTTTATGTTTTTATCTTTTTACTTATTCATGTTTAAACTTATGTTATTGAATATACTTATGTAATCTTTATCATTTTTATTATTATTGTGTACTAATATTTCACATTTAGAATTTGAAAGTGGGATATTAAGTCTCATTTCAAATTACCATGCATGTTTATATTTGTATGTATGTATATTGTAAATTGTACAAAACAGGGTAAAACAGCGCATTTTCAAAGACTGGCATTAAGTTCAGCAAAAGCTACTAATTTTGACGACAAGATGACAAATAAATGTGATGTAACAACAGACGAAATGAACAAATGATATGCACCATTTATCATTCAGCAACCAAACGCCAATATGTTTGGAAACTTTGGTAAAATTTAATCATTTTTACGCTAATCACCCTCAATAATTTAAATTGTTACTGATTTCTTGCAAATGAGGGCATTGCAAGATCTTAAGTGTGGGAAGGGGTTAAATTCTTTCGGATTTTTAAAATTTTTATCTTAAACACTTGGTTACTATTAAAAGTACTAGTAACGTAGTAGTTGTATTAGAATCTAGTGCTCTCTGATGATAAAGAACAGCCCTAGTCTTATATACTGACTACCCAATTCTAGTAAAATTTTTCAAAATTTTCAATTAAATGAACTCAAAATCATGTTTATACATATTTATGAACGATAAAACTAGGTGTTAACACCGAAATTATTGTTACCTCAGAATGGACATAAATTGAGAAACAAACCAAAATGTTAAAATTCATTTAAATTGGAATAGAGGACAATAAAAAGGAAAATAAAAGCCAAGTGTGGGAAAAATTACCAAGTTATCTTAAACATATGTCACATATTTCTGTAACAAATAACTGAAAATACTTTTGCTTTGGACTAAACTAAACTATTTTACCCGATGAAAGAAAAGAAGAGATGGATCTACACGATGAATCAATTCCATCATTAAAAGGAAGTAAAGTCTTCCGAAAAAGAAACGCGCTTCTTGATTTAGGTCATGAAGTTGTCGTCCAGACCAGCTGTAGGTTGATGAAAAACCTAGAAAAGCCATCACTAAAATTAGCAGGAAATCCATGGACCTCGGCATTAAACAGGGTTGCCAAGTGGTCAGATTTATCCTAACCATGAGAAGGATTTATCTCGTAAAATGGGGGGCACCGTGCAAATTAGCTGGATAAGACTAATGAATCAGATCCCCAGAAAGGATAATCTCCTTAAAGATTAAAAATCAGCTTTTAAGCCTAATATTACTCAATCCTAGAGATTGACCTTAAAGATTGAGAATTCAACCTCATGGAATTCAATGATATCTAAACTCGAGCTTGAATGAGAAAATATTTTGATCAAATTATAGACCGATTTGTTTTCTAAAAACCCATTTTCAATGCGTTCATTACCATTGAACGTAAAATCCTAGGAATTCACCTGGAATTCATTAGGTCATCTGAACCAAATCGGGTGTCAACCGTAAGAACGGTGGTTGCATAGCATGGTCAAAGACAGGACCTTGTGCCAGACCGACAAATTATAAGGGTGAGCTTTACTATTGCTCCTTCAAAGGATAGTAATTGCGTCCGACACGTTATAGACCATAATTAAAAGCATGTCAGGGGACATTGCCTTTACAGTTGCTTGTTCAACGCTTTCCTTTACAACCGGACGGTAGTTTACCGAAAGGTAATATACGGAGCAAGTATACTGGATGTGTTGCTTTCCTAATACAAGGTTAGCAAGTGGGTGACACAAAACCACAAGTTTTGAGCTAAAATTTTCAAATCTGAAACCCACCAAGCCCACAAAAATATTTTACAAACACCGGTGAAGGGTTATTCCGGATAACTTATCTAGGGTAAAAACTAGATTTAATTTTTCAAAAGATCAAATGTTTTCATAAAGATCCAATTTCCTTAAAGGATCTAAATTTTATAGTCATGTGGGACTGTAAACCACATCGTTACTACCATTGTTTATACCGCCGTATTGAAATCACTGATGTACAAAGTGTGAAGAATAAAGAAGTGATTCTAGTATTTCAAGACTATATTGCTTGAGGACAAGCAACGCTCAAGTGTGGGAATATTTGATAATGCTAAAAATGAACATATATTTCATAGCATTATTCCTCAAGAAAGACAAGCTTTTAGTTGCAACTGTTCTATTTACAAGTGATTTTCGTTTAAATAATAAAAGGTGAAGACAAAAGACAGATTCGACGAATTGAAGACGCAAACGACCAAAAAGCTCAAAAGTACAAAATACAATCAATGAGGTTCCAATTATTGATAAGAAACGTCTCAAAATTACAAGAGTACAAGATTCAAAACGCAAAGTACAAGATATTAAATTGTACTCAAGGACGTTCGAAAATCCGGAATTAGGACCAGAGACAACTCTCAACGCTCGACGCAACGGACTAAAAATTACAAGTTAACTATGCACATAAATAAAATATAATATTTAAATAATTCTTATAATTATTTATATATTATATTATTATTTATAAACGTCGGCAAGAAAGAAAACAAAGATATGTGACTTCTCCCAGCTGGCCATGCGATCGCATGGCCTGGAGGCACAAAAGGCCTGCGATCGCATGGCTCTGAAATCCAGTCCAGGTCCTATAAATTCAACGCGTTTTGGCCAAAATAAAGACATCATTTCTTCTCTTCATCATAGGTAAAGTATATATATATATATATATATATATATATATATATATATATATATATATATATATATATATATATATATATATATTTTAATTTTAATTTTAATTTTAATTTTAATTTCTAATAATAAGGGTGTGTTAGCGAATGTTGTAAGGGTGTAAGTCGAAATTCTGTCCGTGTAACGCTACGCTATTTTTAATCATTGTAAGTTATGTTCAACCTTTTTAATTTAATGTCTCGTAGCTAAGTTATTATTATGCTTATTTAATCCAAAGTAATCATGATGTTGGGCTAAAAATATTAAAATTGGGTAATTGGGCTTTGTACCATAATTGGGGTTTGGACAAAAGAACGACACTTGTGGAAATTAGACTATGGGCTATTAATGGGCTTTATATTTGTTTAACTAAATGATAGTTTGTTAATGTTAATATAAAGATTTACAATTGGGCGTCCCTATAAATAACCATATACACTCAATCGGACACGATGGGCGGGATATTTATATGTACGAATAATCGTTCATTTAACCGGACACGGGAATGGATTAATAGCCACTAGAATTATTAAAACAGGGGTGAAATTATGTACAAGGACACTTGGCATAATTGTTAACAAAGTATTAAAACCTTGGGTTACACTCAGTCGACATCCTGGTGTAATTATTAAACAAAGTAATAAAACCTTGTTACAGTTTAAGTCCCCAATTAGTTGGAATATTTAACTTCGGGTATAAGGATAATTTGACGAGGACACTCGCACTTTATATTTATGACTGATGGACTGTTATGGACAAAAACCAGATGGACATATTAAATAATCCTGGACAAAGGACAATTAACCCATGGGCATAAAACTAAAATCAACACGTCAAACATCATGATTATGGAAGTTTAAATAAGCATAATTCTTTTATTTCATATTTAATTTCCTTTATTTTATATTTAATTGCACTTCTAATTATCGCATTTTTATTGTTATTGTATTTAATTGCACTTTTAATTATCGTACTTTTTAATTATCGCAAGTTTATTTTATCGCACTTTTATTATTCGCAATTTCATTATCGTTATTTACTTTACGCTTTAAATTAAGTCTTGTATTTATTTATTATTTTACATTTGGTTTTAACTGCGACTAAAGTTTTAAAATCGACAAACCGGTCATTAAACGGTAAAAATCCCCCTTTATAATAATAATATTACTTATATATATTTGTATTTTTATAAAAGTAAACTAATATAGCGTTAAGCTTTGTTTAAAGATTTTCCCTGTGGAACGAACCGGACTTACTAAAAACTATACTACTGTACGATTAGGTACACTGCCTAAAAGTGTTGTAGCAAGGTTTAAGTATATCCATTCTATAAATAAATAAATATCTTGTGTAAAATTGTATCGTATTTAATAGTATTTCCTGCTAAAATTTAATAGTATTTTATACCCCTTAGCTTTGACATCATATAGTCAATTGTCTATTTGGTCTAGTCTAAGTAACTAAGGGTGATTGCTTATGACTTAACTTTGATGTCTCTACATACTTCATGATTATCTTATAGAGACATTATTCAATTAATCTCTAACCAAACTCAAAAAGAACATGACTTGTGATTAATTGAAACTAGGAAGTTAATGACATAGTGACTAGTCTTTAGAATTGAACCAAATGCATTAATGTGACTAACTAAGTCTTGACCAAACTGAGATTTCCTGAAATATCAATCAAGACACTTCTCCAAGAATGTTGGGTTTGCCACTTTTGGAATGATTAGTCACTTTCATGCATTAAGACTAAATCTCACACACTTAATGCATATAGTACTTGTATAGGATGTTTGGTTTCTTTTGCAGGTGCTAGAAGGAGTAAAGGTGCCAAAATGTGGTGTTCAAATTTGAGTCAAACGGCTATACAACGGATACCAATTTTGGACTGGAGCACGCACGGTCGCACCACGGTCAACCTTGATGGCAACCGTGTGTCAATGGCTACTTTTTGAATCCTACTATAAAAGGCAAACATTTAAGAGCATTTGAAGCTGACCCTCTTACATATTTCAAAGGCTTATTTTCCAGAGATCACAAGGGCTCCAATTACTACTCAAATGTGGTCTAGAAAGAGAAGATTCTATGATCTTATAGATATAGAATTTGGTTGTTGTAAACTTACGAATCAAAATCATTAGTCTTGTGAGTTTACTTAGTGTAATGTATGTCCTAATATTGTCTTAGGATCATCATTGCAAAGTGTATAAGTCTTGTAACTTCAATTAGTAGAAGCATAGGCTAGCTTAGTGATCTACTTCCTTAAAGGGACTTAGGAAGTTGATTAATCTTATTTGAAGATTAATACTTGTCCAAGGTGAATAAAAATTGATCTAGGTTGTAGTTGATCTTTCAAAGGGATAGAAAGATTAGGTTTGTTATCTACCAAAGAAGTTGAAGACTTGTAAATCGGATCTCCATCGGGTTTGAAGAAAAGTGCTAAGTGAAGCAACAAATCCGGTTAGTGTAATCGGGGAGTGGATTAAGGTGGATTAGTTAACATCCACCCGTACCACTATAATTCCTTGTATCTATGTTCTTTACATTACTTCATTTATCATTTTGAACATATACACTACACACATCAAGTTTGAGTTGAGTTGGTTGATCAAAGTTAAATCGAATTTGGTGATCAATCGAAAAAGTGTTAAAAATGTATCAAGTAACTATTCACCCCCCTCTAGTTACTTACAATTGGTATCAGAGCAGTTGCTCAAATCATTGCTCTACAAACGTTTTTGAAAGTGTCAAAATTCGTTTTGTGCAAAAACTTGAGTCAACGATTCTCGGATCAACTCAAACTATGGGATATTTGGAAGAATTGGTGAAAGAAGCACCAATCTTTGATAAGATGAATATTGATGTGTGAAAATTAAGATTTGAGTCTTATCTCAAATCCAAGGATTACTACTTGTGGAGAATAATCAAAGTAGGAGACTTTGTACCACAAGCTAGTTCAAGACTAGTGAAGTCAACATTTCAAAACAATGATGTTTTGAAACAATTTAATGCAATTTCACTACTTCATGGAATTCTTTCTAGTGAAGAAAGATTAAATATAATCTCATGTGAAAGTACAAAAGAATGTTGAGATTCACTATGTTTTCAAGAAGATTTAAACTCTAGGAGTTTAAAGGGTAAAGGAATAGAGAAGGATTTGGAAAAGGTTGTTAATTCTCAAACAAAAGGGTTGAATGGAAATGAAGACTTTTGCCTCATGAGTTCTTGGAATGATTTGGATCAAGATGGTCAAAGTGAAGAAGAGGTTGAATCTCCATTCAAAGAAGATGATGTCTCAAGCATGGATTTCAATGAGGTACATGTATCATATCCTTCTGATTATGAAGAATTATTAGATGATTACAAGACTATTAAAATTTTGTATAATAGTAGTCGTGACAAAGTAAAAGTTTTGGAGAAAGAATTACAAAAAGTTAGACAACTTAACAAAGTTTTAATTGATGAAAATAACACCTTGAAGAGAAAACCTGAAAGGATAACTATTTGTGATTCATCAAGAGGTAAACATCAAATGAATATATGTCACGAATCTAGTAAACACATATCTTGTAATCAAAGTCCATTGTCTATTATTAGAAAAATTGAAAATATGCAAAAAATGGTCCAAGCTAGCAATTCTATGGTAGGGATAAGTCAAAGATTGGGTAACCTTAAAATCAATCAAAATCAATGATCAAAATGCTAATGAGAATAACCATCTCAAAAAGACTTTGTATTAATGAAAGGTTTTTCTTACAAAAGCAAAATTGTTTTTGAAAAGTGATTTTAAAAGATTAATGTAGGAAGCTTACTTGCCTTAGGATTGTGAGTTTATGTGAAAATATATATTGCATGCTAAATACTATATTGATGCGTTTTGTGTATAATATGTGAATGATTGAATATGAATATATATATATATATATATATATATATATATATATATATATATATATATATATATATATATATATATATATATAGTGGTAGGATCAAGAGGGAAGTAACCAATCGGGGGGAAGCAGGGGGGAGTAAATTTTTTTTTTCGTTTTTTGAAAAAACTTTGTTCACGAACATTATAGATGAGATGAAAATATGAACATTTAGTAGAGACACTTTGTGATAAATGTTTTATTTTGGCGGAAAAACGCTCGAAGGAGTAATATATAACAATTATCGTGTTTTTCGAGCGTATGTTGAGGTTTTAGAAATTGGGGTTTAGATATTAGGGTTTAGATATTAGGGTTTATAGGGTTTAGATATTAGGGTTTATAAATTTAGGGTTTAGGGTATAGATTTAGGATTTAGATTGAGTTTTTAACACGAACGGTTTAGAGTTTAGGGTTTAGGGTTTAGGGTTTGGTGTTTTAGGTTTATGGAATAAACCCAAAACACCAAACCCTAAACCCTAAACTCTAAATCGGGCTAAATTTTACTTCACAAAACATGAAAAAAAACGTTTATATTCTTCACGAACAATATTATCTTGAATGTTATTTTTGTTGATCTTTTATCCGCATAAATAATAACATTCATCACGAAGTGTCTCTTTTAAATGTTCATATTTTCGTGTGATCTTGATGCCGGGAAAAAAAATTCCAAAAAAAAAAATGAAAATTTTTTTTTTGCTTCCCCCCGATTGGCTACTTCCTCATTGATCCTGCCCCTATATATATATATATATATATATATATATATATATATATATATATATATATATATATATATATATATATATATATATATATATATATATATATATATATATATATACATACATACATACATACATACATACATACATACATACATACATACATACATACATACATACATACATACATATAGATATAGTATATTACGTGTCATTGATGATTAAACATCGCGAGGATGTAATCATTCAATGTTAGGTAAAGAAAACTTGTCCTCAAGTATTTAGGTAAAGAAAACTTGTCCTCAAGTATTCTATAGAACCTAAGAATCGTCAAAACGCGCTCGAAGAAAGAAGAATAGAAGAAATAAGTGATCGGAAGGATCCACGGCAGCACCACGGCTGACCTTATACTCGACCGCAAATTCATATCCTGTACGTGTACAAATTCATTCACAGCTAACACCATGGTCGACCGTGCGTGGTCTGATTCTGTTTTAAATTAAACTACACCCTCCCTTTTATTTCTTTTCAACCCACTTCAAAACACACATACTTACACACGGCTGAGGAGATCGACCGCACGAAGAAGAACGCTCATTCCTTCAATTTCAAATCCTACTTTCGGTATGATTAATCCTTGATTCCTAGCATTTAATTGTGCTTGTATGATGAATTAGGGTTATACTAGAATAAGTCAAAACTTAAATTGATGCAAACAGTCAAAATTGTTCTTGAAGAACAACTTGGAAACGATTGTAGTAGTACCTATCTATGCGTTAATTTAACAATGAATAATTCTAGGGTTCATTATACATCTAGGTTAGATTTTCATAGAAGCATTGTTCATATGATATGAATGACATTGTTGCTAATTGAGTGTAATAATGTTGAATGTCAAAACGTGTGTTGATGATGATCCCAAAGTCTAGAACACATATGAACTTTGTGAAAATCTTAATCTAGTTGCAAACTCATTGACACTAATGAAGAGTGAAAATGTGAAGAACATTAACATCAAAACATCCAAGTATTGATGATAATTAAAGTTTGCAAGACTCGTTGCCTACAATTGAATTATACACTTTGAATTAATTTGAAATATCATTGTGTAGAAAAATGGCAAGGACCAGGGACGCTCAATCTAGAGGGGGAGAGAATAGATATAATCCTCCAACTGATGCGAGACAACATACAACATATAACTAGAAATGGCTCAAAGCAAGAGCAATAGCAGAAGGAAGAATCATAAGCCTTGAAGCATTCCCTGAAGTAATTGACAAGCTGTTTCAAAGTAATCTAGCTTCATTCGTACTAATCAATGGACATATATATCCCGAGTTGATAAGAGAGTTCTATGCCAACTATAGCTACAACACAGAAACTAAGATGGTAAGATTTCATCTTAACAAAAAATGGTGGGAATTTCCTCTCAGTACCTTTGATGAAATTATAGGTGTTCCTACTGAAGGAATGGAGTTCTACAGTAGAAGACACAAGCTAGAACATCTTCCTCGATTTATTCAGGCTACCGATGCATTGACCTTGCTCTGCAAACCTAACGCCAATCACTTCGAAATCCTATCCAAGGGACTAACCGGAAAGGATCTCTGATCAGATCTTGACATCCTGAACAAAATCATTGATCACAACATCTACTGTCGACTAAGAAACCATTCTCACATTCATGTGATGACCCGGGAATTTCCGATCAACTTTAAACTTGAATTTTATTTGATTTCGACACGATAAGCAAAGTATGTTTTATTGGGTCTTAAAGTTTTTAGAATTTTATTCATATAATCAATTACCCGGTGACCGTGCTCGACGATTCACGAACAATTGTTTGTATATATTTATTTTGTAAAAATAAATATAAAGAATACTTAATAATTTGAATTAATAAAACACAATATAATTAATTGAACTAAAAATGTAAAAGTATTATATAGAATAATTAAATTACTATTAAGATGAATATGTATATATATATTTGTGTAAATATGATTTTGAAGAATAATTGATGATCATATATATTGTATTAAACATTCAATACTGATTATATAGTATATGATTAGTAAATATTATATATTTAATAATAAATAATAAATTAAAACATAATTGTTATGTTCATATCATTATGAGTACCTTCATTGTTATTATCAATACGGATATTAATACTAATATCAGTAGTGTTAATATTATTATTTTCAATAAAAATATATAGATATGAAATTTAACGCATTTAATTTTTCATCTTTACAAATCGTATTATTATTATTATTTGGAAAGGTATTTAATATTAATATCAGTGTTATCATCATTATTGTGTATATTACCTAATTATGAAATTTGATACAACTGATTTGTTATATTATTATTAATATTATTGATATCATAATTGGTAGTAAGATTACAACTTTAGTTATTATTAATAGATATTTATTATTATTATTGTCCTTATAAATATTAGTATTATTAATATCATTAATATTATTATAGTTATTATTATTAGAAAATAATACAATCTATTAGTAATATCATTAATAAAAATTTGCATTCTTATTATTAATAATTCTATTAGTACAAATCAGTATTTTAATTATTATTAATTAGTATTATTATTATTATTATTATTTCTAATATATATTTATTAATTAATTAAAAACTAATTATATAATTTATATAAAAAAATCAGAAAAAGGTGATCATTCAATGTAAAGCAATTTACAACTTGTTGCTAAATTTTGTTTCTGTCTCCTGAGTTGTACGATCGATGATATAAGCATCCAAAACTCGTTACCCATCTCTTTCTCCTTTTATTTATTTTTTTTTTTTTTTTTTTTTTGTATCTGATAGTTATCTGTCGTGTATCATTATATAACAATTCATTTTTCTCAAAATGTTAAGAAGTTATTCGAATTCCACACTACCAATATCAAATCACAATTTATATCTGTATCATCTGAGAAATTTAATTCGAAAATTTATAAAACAATTTAAATATCTCTGTTCTTGGGTAAAATATCAAAATCTCGATTTCGTTTTGTTTTTCAAAATCTATAAATGCAAAACTGTTATAAATCTTACACTTAAACTTTATGTAAAGTTTCAAAGCTCAATGTTTTGTATCGAATTCAAATTGTGGAGTCAAAGGTTTCGATTGCAAAAGTCAAACAATGTTCTTCATCCAAAATCGAGTTCTGTGCTATGAATTAAGAGGAATTGAGGATGGAGAAAGATTATGGGAAAGGTTTAAAACATATTTCGTGTAGGAATCTAGAGCTAAAACAACCTCGATTACAAAAATCAAAAAAAAATTTTTAGCCGCGACAGTAACAGCTTTTTTACATTTTTTATATATTTTTTTTTTGTTGTTTTCAATTAATATAAACAATTGATTCATTCTGATTAGTCGGTAATATATGTTGATGTATCAAAAACCATTTTGTATTAAGTTGATCTTGGTTGGTCGATTATGTGTTGGGAAGAAGAAGAAGATAAAGAGGATAAAATAACGGGTTATATATTTATGGGTTGTAATAATAATCAGAAAAGCAAGATGGTGCAGACGGTTTAGGGAGTGTGTGGGTTTTCGAGAGGTCTCGGGTTCAATCCTTTCTTGGGGCAGTTTTCTTTTTAAAAGAATTTTTCTTAAGGTAGCTTATTTATCTATTTATTATTATTATCATTATTTTTATTATTACTATTAATTATGTTATTATCATTATTATTATGATAATGATTGTTAGCACTAGAATTAAAGTTATGAATATTATTATTATTATTATTATTATTATTATTATTATTATTATTATTATTATTATTATTATTATTATTATTATTATTATTATTATTATTATTATTATTATTATTATTATTATCATTAAGTTAACAAACAATAGATATTTATAAAGTAAATATAGATATATAAATATATATACATATATATTTAATACAAAACTTAACTACATTAAATATATATATATATATATATATATATATACATACATATATATATATATATATATATATATATATATATATATATATATATATATATATATATATATATATATATATATATATATAATAACATACATATAAATTATCAACATAAAAATTATATCACTAATAATAAAGACATATATATTTGTTCGATTTCAATAATGTATATTAATAAATATACAAATGATATAGGTTCGTGAATCCGAGGCCAATCCTGCGTTATTCAATGACGTCATATGTATTTTTACTACAAAATACAGTATTGTGAGTTTCATTATTCCCTTTTTACTCTTTACATTTTTGGGGCTGAGAATACATGCAAATGCTTTAGTAACTGTTTTACAATAATTATATGTGTGAGTTTTCATTCGCCCTTTTTACTCTTTACGTTTTTGGGCTGAGAATACATGCAAACGCTTTATTAACTGTTTTACAATAATTATATGTGTGAGTTTCATTATTCCCTTTTTAAATGCTTTCGCAATATATATTTTTGGGACTGAGAATACATGCGCCGTTTTTATAATTGTTTTACGAAATAGACACAAGTAATTGAAACTACATTATATGGTTGAATGATCAAAATCGAATATGCCCCTTTTTATTAAGTCTGGTAATCTAAGAATTAGGGAACAGACACCCTAATTGACGCGAAATCTAAAGATAGATCTATCGGGCCCAACAAGCCCCATCCAAAGTACCGGATGCTTTAGTACTTCGAAATTTATATCATGTCCGAAGGAGGATCCCGGAATGATGGGGATATTCTTATATACATATTGTGAATGTCGGTTACCAGGTGTTCAATCCATATGAATGATATTTTTGTCTCTATGCATGGGACGTATGATTATGAGAAATGGAAATATGAAATCTTGTGGCCTATTGAAATGATGGAAATAATTATTTATGTTAAACTAATGAACTCACCAACCTTTTGGTTGACACTTTAAAGCATGTTTATTCTCAGGTACGAAAGAAATCTTCCGCTGTGCATTTGCTCATTTTAGAGATATTACTTGGAGTCATTCATTACATATTTCAAAAGACGTTGCATTCGAGTCGTTGAGTTCATCAAGATTATTATTAAGTCAATTATAGATGGATATACTATAAAATGGTATGCATGCTGTTAACTGTCGATGTAAATGAAAGGTTGTCTTCTAAAAACGAATGCAATGTTTGTAAAATGTATCATATAGAGGTCAAGTACCTCGCGATGTAATCAACTATTGTGAATCGTTTGTAATCAATATGGACTTCGTCTGGATGGATTAGGACGGGTCCTTTCAATTCATGTCACCCAAATTTTTGACATGTGGGCAATTGAATTAAATATGGAGATTAATGTCACATTTTTGATGGCATCACGAATGAGCAATCTGATGACTAAATCAACTAGATCTCTTCCGTATGGAATGCATCTAAACAGTTTGTTCAGCTACCTCAAGGTAACACACGCTATTGTTCAACAACCTTTATTCGAGCCACTAGATAAGTCAACTATCATTCGAAGTGGTCATCTAGCAGAATCCTCTCTTGGAAGAAGATCGAATCTTCAAGAGGATCTCGATGAGATTGAGAACTATCAACCAGAGGAAGAATCGGATGAAGAGGAAATAGAAGATGAGGAAGTAAACTTACGGGAACATCAAAAATTTGTGCATTCAAATTTCGAAATGAAGATCGAAAGGATTCTGAAACGAGAGGAAGAGATTAGTGAAAATCACTCTAGGTTCAAGAAAGCTTTGAAAGGATTTGTCAAAACAATTTCGTGTAATAGGTCATAACTTGTGTGTTTGGGATAATAATCTTTATTTGTGTACTCTGTGAAGTGCTTAAATGTTAGCACTAAAACAATTATGTGTAAGATACCTAGTAATGTGGTGTTTATTATGTGCTTAAGTTGGTTTTGCTTGCAAAAATATAAATCCGTCACTGTACGGCTGCTCCCACGGTCGACCCTTTTCATGACCCGTCCTAATCCATCAGGACGAGTACATTACACTTGGTTACATCGCGAGGTACTTCATCAAATGAATGAGTAAAGCGACAGCAAGTTTCCTTTATTACTAAAATAATGGTGGGGTGTACCTAAACAGATTAAATTTCAATTGTTTATGGCCAACAACTCCCTACAACAAAACCTCACTTGACAAATGTGTGAGCTGTTTTATTGTTATTAGGATTCTATTTTTTTTCGAGTAACAAAAACGGTATTCGAATAACTTGTTGATGTATCGGATTGTTAATGGATCACTTAGGTTTATATGGACTATTTTTATAGTGGGCCGAGATAAAATGTATTTGCAGTTGGGGCCGTGACCCAATTATCTTTTCTGTTGGGCTCATAAACGAGTTGGGCCAAAAATCATTTTTTGTTCGGTTGGGCCAGATTAAAGATGGTAATGACGGGTTAAGAGGTTTTAGGTTGATAGTTTAATCAGAAAATAAAAGCAGAGGAGTGGTTTGGAAAGTAATTGTGTAAGTGAAAGGTTCTGGGTTCGAGCCTGGGCAAGGGCAGTTATTTCCTTTTTGGAGCTTTTTCTTGTGAGCAGTGGCGGAACTTGAACTCAAAGACAGGTGGGGCGGATGTGAAAATTTAATAAATTTTTCATTTCCAGCGGGGGTAAACACTAATAAAAACCTTATTTTTTAGTAAAATTTTTTTTTTTTAGTGTACATTTTTTTTATCCGTAAAATTCAGGTGGGGCGGATACCCCTGCTTGTGAGGTAGTGTTATAATTACTCTTATTATTATTATTATTATTATTATTATTATTATTATTATTATTATTATTATTATTATTATTATTATTATTATTATTATTATTATTATTATTATTATTATTATTATTATTATCCTCTTATTATTATAAACTTAAAAGTATTAAAACTTACAAAAAATTAGTGGGAAGCCTAGAGACAATCTGAGCCCCCACACCTCTAGCAATAGCAAAACCTATCCTAGTAAAAATATGAGCAGCAGCACCGGCACCAATATCTTGCGCCATCAAACTCTTCTGAACCCGCTTTATCAAAGAAACAACATCCTTTTCTAATTCCCCAAGGGAAGAAAATGAGAAAGGAATGAAACCATAAGCAATCGCCTGACAGCTAGATTCGTACTTGACCCGCTTCCGACGAGCCGCATCAACCACAGTACGTCCAGGGACAAAGTCAGAAAGCCCAGACTGTGTCAAAGGAGAAGACCCTGTCAAGTTAACAAAAACATCGCGACCACAATCCCAGGAATAAAGTAACACATCTGCAGGTCTGAGGGCCCTGTCGTTCCCTCCAGACAACCCAATGTCAACCTCCTTTCTCGCTGAAATCCCAGATCGATAACAAACATCAAATAGGGAATCCCGAACAACATTATGTCGATGCTTAATACCTACCATACCAGCACAAGACACCACGTGATCCCCGAAAATATCCCCAGTAAAAACCCTTGAACAGGCAGAGCATGCCGTCGAGATAGAGAATAATCGAACACCCAACCGGTAATACAACACACATCGGTAAGTCTTTGCTTTCATCGTCTGACCCAACACCAAAATAGGGACTGCCCTTAGCCAAGCAGAGGTGTGAACACCCTGCTGCGATTTCCATAAGGCCGATAGTCGGGGAGATAATGAAAAAGTGGATTCTGCAGAAGCGGTAACCTTTGTGAAATAAACATCTACCAATTTCTTCATGAGTATGGGGGCAGCGACCTCACTCTGATTACCTAAAATATCAAACCCAACCGTTTTATTAAACAGACCCAATGCATCTTCAAAAGCACGACCAAGACCAACAATACCCGCATGACATAGGAGCTTGGTCTGCAACCCAGCAGACTGTAATCGAGAAGCCAGAAAAGCATAATGACGAACATCTCCCGCAGAATAAACACCAAGCCCTCCAAATGCAAATGGCAAGGTAGCAAGCCGCCACTGCCAATCACCAAACCCAGGCTCTGAAGCAGTAACAATACGCTCCAAGGAAGATCGAAGGGCTCCATTGAAAGCGCGTTGATGAAATGTCCCGTTCTTATTGATTAAAAACGTTCCATATTAATTGATTTCGTTGCGAGGTTTTGACCTCTATATGAGACGTTTTTCAAAGACTGCATTCATTTTAAAACAAACCATAACCTTTATTTCATCAATAAAGGTTTAAAAAGCTTTACGTAGATTATCAAATAATGATAATCTAAAATATCCTGTTTACACACGACCATTACATAATGGTTTACAATACAAATATGTTACAACAAAATAAGTTTCTTGAATGCAGTTTTTACACAATATCATACAAGCATGGACTCCAAATCTCGTCCTTATTTAAGTATGTGACAGCGGAAGCTCTTAATAATCACCTGAGAATAAACATGCTTAAAACGTCAACAAAAATGTTGGTGAGTTATAGGTTTAACCTATATATATCAAATCATAATAATAGACCACAAGATTTCATATTTCAATACACATCCCATACATAGAGATAAAAATCATTCATATGGTGAACACCTGGTAACCGACATTAACAAGATGCATATATAAGAATATCCCCATCATTCCGGGACACCCTTCGGATATGATATAAATTTCGAAGTACTAAAGCATCCGGTACTTTGGATGGGGTTTGTTAGGCCCAATAGATCTATCTTTAGGATTCGCGTCAATTAGGGTGTCTGTTCCCTAATTCTTAGATTACCAGACTTAATAAAAAGGGGCATATTCGATTTCGATAATTCAACCATAGAATGTAGTTTCACGTACTTGTGTCTATTTTGTAAATCATTTATAAAACCTGCATGTATTCTCATCCCAAAAATATTAGATTTTAAAAGTGGGACTATAACTCACTTTCACAGATTTTTACTTCGTCGGGAAGTAAGACTTGGCCACTAGTTGATTCACGAACCTATAACAATATATACATATATATCAAAGTATGTTCAAAATATATTTACAACACTTTTAATATATTTTGATGTTTTAAGTTTCTTAAGTCAGCTGTCCTCGTTAGTAACCTACAACTAGTTGTCCACAGTTAGATGTACAGAAATAAATTGATAAATATTATCTTGAATCAATCCACGACCCAGTGTATACGTATCTCAGTATTGATCACAACTCAAACTATATATATTTTGGAATCAACCTCAACCCTGTATAGCTAACTCCAACATTCACATATAGAGTGTCTATGGTTGTTCCAAAATATATATAGATGTGTCGACATGATAGGTCGAAACATTGTATACGTGTCTATGGTATCTCAAGATTACATAATATACAATACAAGTTGATTAAGTTATGGTTGGAATAGATTTGTTACCAATTTTCACGTAGCTAAAATGAGAAAAATTATCTAATCTTGTTTTACCCATAACTTCTTCATTTTAAATCCGTTTTGAGTGAATCAAATTGCTATGGTTTCATATTGAACTCTATTTTATGAATCTAAACAGAAAAAGTATAGGTTTATAGTCGGAAAAATAAGTTACAAGTCGTTTTTGTAAAGGTAGTCATTTCAGTCGAAAGAACGACGTCTAGATGACCATTTTAGAAAACATACTTCCACTTTGAGTTTAACCATAATTTTTGGATATAGTTTCATGTTCATAATAAAAATCATTTTCTCAGAATAACAACTTTTAAATCAAAGTTTATCATAGTTTTTAATTAACTAACCCAAAACAGCCCGCGTTGTTACTACGACGGCGTAAATCCGGTTTTACGGTGTTTTTCATGTTTTCAGGTTTTAAATCATTAAGTTAGCATATCATATAGATATAGAACATGTGTTTAGTTGATTTTAAAAGTCAAGTTAGAAGGATTAACTTTTGTTTGCGAACAAGTTTAGAATTAACTAAACTATGTTCTAGTGATTACAAGTTTAAACCTTCGAATAAGATAGCTTTATACGTATGAATCGAATGATGTTATGAACATCATTACTACCTTAATTTCCTTGGATAAACCTACTGGAAAAGAGAAAAATGGATCTAGCTTCAACGGATCCTTGGATGGCTCGAAGTTCTTGAAGCAGAATCATGACACGAAAACAAGTTCAAGTAAGATCATCACTTGAAATAAGATTGTTATAGTTATAGAAATTGAACCAAAGTTTGAATATGATTATTACCTTGTATTAGAATGATAACCTACTGTAAGAAATAAAGATTTCTTGAGGTTGGATGATCACCTTACAAGATTGGAAGTGAGCTAGCAAACTTGAAAGTATTCTTGATTTTATGTAACTAGAACTTGTAGAATATATGAAGAACACTTAGAACTTGAAGATAGAACTTGAGAGAGATCAATTAGATGAAGAAAATTGAAGAATGAAAGTGTTTGTAGGTGTTTTTGGTCGTTGGTGTATGGATTAGATATAAAGGATATGTAATTTTGTTTTCATGTAAATAAGTCATGAATGATTACTCATATTTTTGTAATTTTATGAGATATTTCATGCTAGTTGCCAAATGATGGTTCCCACATGTGTTAGGTGACTCACATGGGCTGCTAAGAGCTGATCATTGGAGTGTATATACCAATAGTACATACATCTAAAAGCTGTGTATTGTACGAGTACGAATACGGGTGCATACGAGTAGAATTATTGATGAAACTGAACGAGGATGTAATTGTAAGCATTTTTGTTAAGTAGGAGTATTTTGATAAGTGTATTGAAGTCTTTCAAAAGTGTATAAATACATATTAAAACACTACATGTATATACATTTTAACTGAGTCGTTAAGTCATCGTTAGTCGTTACATGTAAGTGTTGTTTTTAAACCTTTAGGTTAACGGTCTTGTTAAATGTTGTTAACCCAATGTTTATAATATCAAATGAGATTTTAAATTATTATATTATCATGATATTATCATGTATGAATATCTCTTAATATGATATATATACATTAAATGTCTTTACAACGATAATCGTTACATATATGTCTCGTTTAAAAATCATTAAGTTAGTAGTCTTGTTTTTACATATGTAGTTCATTGTTAATATACTTAATGATATGTTTACTTATCATAGTATCATGTTAACTATATATATATCCATATATATGTCATCATATAGTTTTTACAAGTTTTAACGTTCGTGAATCACCGGTCAACTTGGGTGGTCAATTGTCTATATGAAACATATTTCAATTAATCAAGTCTTAACAAGTTTGATTGCTTAACATGTTGGAAACATTTAATCATGTAAATATCAATCTCAATTAATATATATAAACATGGAAAAGTTCGGGTCACTACAGTACCTACCCGTTAAATAAATTTCATCCCGAAATTTTAAGCTGTTGAAGGTGTTGACGAATCTTCTGGAAATAGATGTGGGTATTTCTTCTTCATCTGATCTTCACGCTCCCAGGTGAACTCGGGTCCTCTACGAGCATTCCATCGAACCTTAAAAATTGGTATCTTGTTTTGCTTAAGTCTTTTAACCTCACGATCCATTATTTAGACGGGTTCTTCGATGAATTGAAGTTTTTCGTTGATTTGGATTTCATCTAACGGAATAGTGAGATCTTTTTTTAGCAAAACATTTCTTCAAATTCGAGACGTGGAAAGTGTTATGTACAGCCGCGAGTTGTTGAGGTAACTCTAGTCGGTAAGCTACTGGTCCGACACGATCAATAATCTTGAATGGTCCAATATACCTTGGATTTAATTTCCCTCGTTTACCAAATCGAACAACGCCTTTCCAAGGTGCAACTTTAAGCATGACCATCTCTCCAATTTCAAATTCTATATCTTTTCTTTTAATGTCAGCGTAGCTCTTTTGTCGACTTTGGGCGGTTTTCAACCGTTGTTGAATTTGGATGATCTTCTCGGTAGTTTCTTGTATAATCTCCGGACCCGTAATCTGTCTATCCCCCACTTCACTCCAACAAATCAGAGACCTGCACTTTCTACCATAAAGTGCTTCAAACGACGCCATCTCAATGCTTGAATGGTAGCTGTTGTTGTAGGAAAATTCTGCTAATGGTAGATGTCGATCCCAACTGTTTCCGAAATCAATAACACATGCTCGTAGCATGTCTTCAAGCGTTTGTATCGTCCTTTCGCTCTGCCCATCAGTTTGTGGATGATAGGCAGTACTCATGTCTAGACGAGTTCCTAATGCTTGCTGTAATGTCTGCCAGAATCTTGAAATAAATCTGCCATCCCTATCAGAGATAATAGAGATTGGTATTCCATGTCTGGAGACGACTTCCTTCAAATACAGTCGTGCTAACTTCTCCATCTTGTCATCTTCTCTTATTGGCAGGAAGTGTGCTGATTTGGTGAGACGATCAACTATTACCCAAATAGTATCAAAACCACTTGCAGTCCTTGGCAATTTAGTGATGAAATCCATGGTAATGTTTTCCCATTTCCATTCTGGGATTTCGGGTTGTTGAAGTAGACCTGATGGTTTTTGATGCTCAGTTTTGACCTTAGAACACGTCAAACATTATCCTATGTATTTAGCAACATCGGCTTTCATACCCGGCCACCAAAAATGTTTCTTGAGATCCTTGTACATCTTCCCCGTTCCAGGATGTATTGAGTATCTGGTTTTATGAGCTTCTCTAAGTACCATTTCTCTCATATCTCCAAATTTTGGTACCCAAATCCTTTCAGCCCTATACCGGGTTCCGTCTTCCTGAATATTAAGATGCTTCTCCGATCCTTTGGGTATTTCATCCTTTAAATTTCCCTCTTTTAAAACTCCTTGTTGCGCCTCCTTTATTTGAGTAGTAAGGTTATTATGAATCATTATATTCATAGATTTTACTCGAATGGGTTCTCTGTCCTTCCTGCTTAAGGCATCGGCTACCACATTTGCCTTCCCCGGGTGGTAACGAATCTCAAAGTCGTAATCATTCAATAATTCAATCCACCTACGCTGCCTCATATTCAGTTGTTTCTGATTAAATATGTGTTGAAGACTTTTGTGGTCAGTATATATAATACTTTTGACCCCATATAAGTAGTGCCTCCAAGTCTTTAATGCAAAAACAACCGCGCCTAATTCCAAATCATGCGTCGTATAATTTTGTTCGTGAATCTTCAATTGTCTAGACGCATAAGCAATCACCTTCGTTCGTTGCATTAATACACAACCGAGACCTTGCTTTGATGCGTCACAATAAATCACAAAATCATCATTCCCTTCAGGCAATGACAATATAGGTGACGTAGTTAGCTTTTTCTTCAATAACTGAAACGCTTTCTCTTGTTCATCATTCCATTCAAATTTCTTCCCTTTATGCGTTAATGCAGTCAAGGGTTTTGCTATTCTGGAAAAGTCTTGGATGAACCTTCTGTAGTAACCAGCTAGTCCTAAAAACTGGCGTATGTGTTTCGGAGTTTTCGGGGTTTCCCACTTTTCAACAGTATCTATCTTTGCCGAATCCACCTTAATACCTTCTTTGTTCACTATGTGACCGAGGAATTGAACTTCTTCCAACCAAAATGCACACTTTGAAAACTTAGCGTACAATTCTTCCTTCCTCAATACTTCTAACACTTTTCTCAAATGTTCACCGTGTTCTTGGTCATTCTTTGAGTAAATAAGTATGTCATCAATGAAAACAATGACAAACTTGTCAAGGTATGGTCCACACACTCGGTTCATAAGGTCCATGAACACAGCTGGTGCATTAGTTAAACCAAACGGCATGACCATAAACTCGTAATGACCGTAACGTGTTCTGAAAGCAGTCTTTGGAATATCATCTTCTTTCACCCGCATTTGATGATACCCGGAACGTAAGTCAATCTTTGAATAAACAGACGAGCCTTGTAGTTGATCAAATAAGTCGTCGATTCTCGGTAGTGGGTAGCGGTTCTTGATGGTAAGTTTGTTCAACTCTCGGTAGTCGATACACAACCTGAATGTACCATCTTTCTTCTTGACAAACAAAACAGGAGCTCCCCACGGTGATGTGCTTGGTCGAATGAAACCACGCTCTAAAAGTTCTTGTAATTGGCTTTGCAGTTCTTTCATCTCGCTGGGTGCTAGTCTGTAAGGAGCACGAGCTATTGGTGCAGCTCCTGGTACAAGATCTATTTGAAATTCAACGGATCGATGTGGGGGTAATCCCGGTAATTCTTTCGGAAATACATCGGGAAATTCTTTTGCGATGGGAACATCATTGATGCTCTTTTCTTCAGTTTGTACTTTCTCGACGTGTGCTAGAATAGCATAGCAACCTTTTCTTATTAGTTTTTGTGCCTTCAAATTACTAATAAGATGTAGCTTCGTGTTGCCCTTTTCTCCGTACACCATTAAGGGTTTTCCTTTTTCTCGTATAATGCGAATTGCATTTTTGTAACAAACGATCTCTGCTTTCACTTCTTTCAACCAGTCCATACCGATTATCACATCAAAACTCCCTAACTCTACTGGTATCAAATCAATCTTAAATGTTTCACTAACCAGTTTAATTTCTCGATTACCATTTGCTAATTCGAGTAAAAATTTACTATCCAAAGGCGTCAATGGACAACTTAATTTAGCACAAAAATCTCTACTCATATAGCTTCTATCCGCACCCGAATCAAATAAAACGTAAGCAGATTTATTGTCAATAAGAAATGTACCCGTAACAAGCTCCGGGTCTTCCTGTGCCTCTGCCACATTAATATTGAAAACTCTTCCGCGGCCTTGTCCATTCGTGTTCTCCTGGTTCGGGCAATTTCTAATAATGTGGCCGGGTTTTCCACATTTATAACAAACTACATTGGCATAACTTGCTCCGACACTACTTGCTCCGCCATTACTCGTTACGACACCATTTGTTCCTTTCGTTCTGTTAACCCCTGGTCCGTAGACATCACACTTCGCCGCGCTATGACCATTTCTTTTACACTTGTTGCAAAATTTGGTGCAGAACCCCGAGTGATACTTTTCACACCTTTGGCATAGCGGCTTCTGATTGTTGTTGTTGTTGCGGTTATTGTGACAACCCGGAAATTTTCAACCAAATTTAAACTTTAATCTTTATATGATTCCGACACGATAAGCAATATTTGTTAAGTTAAATTTCAAGAATTTTAAACTATGTTCATACATTCATTCAACTTCGACCAAGTTCCAACGATTCACGAACCATTAAACGAATATGATTATATATGTATATGTGTATATATATTTTAACTTGAAACGTAAACAAAATATTAGATTAAATACTTTATATGATTGTATCTGTTTCAAAATGTTTATCAATGGAATTAGAAGATAAGATCAAATGATTGAATTATCAGATATATTAAATTATGATTACAAGTCTCTGTTGAAAGGCCCACGTTGATTTGAGAAATCTTTTCATTTTAACAATATTCGAAAAATGATAAAGTGATTTATAAATATGAACAATTTGTCAATCATTGAGAACTAGACAAAGGATAGTGGAAGATTGAATCTCATAAAGACTCGATTGATCTATTTAGTTTCAAACGTACAAAAACGTTTTCAGTTTAAAAAGAACTTTATTATTAAAACGTATATAACTTTTATAAATATCTAGAACCACTTTTGACAACTCATTACTTAACTAGTATGATAAAGATAACGATATTTATATTTTATTTTATTAAATATATATAACAATTTAAATTAATATTATATATATTTATACGCGTATTATACGTACATAGTTTTATACTTTTACTATACTTAAACTTTACCTTTACTTTATTTTTACTTTACTTTAACTTTAATAATTCATACTTTAATAATTCATACTTTAATAATTCACTTTAATAATTCACTTTAATAATTCATACTTTAATAATTCACTTTAATAATTCATACTTTAATAATTCACTTTAATAATTCAAAAATCTATTATAAATAGAATTCAATAGGTTTCATTATTTCATAGAAACTTGAAAATAGTTTTTTCTAAACTCTCTCAATCGATTTACATATATATATTTACTCCGTATTATCTCAAGATATTATTAGTATACATAAAATATTACGACGGAGTGCTGTCCGAGTGATTTCGAAGTTGTTTTTTTAGAGTGGGATAGGATTAAGGAAATTATGGGTTATAGCTATGGAGGTGATTGAGTATGGTTCATGGGTATGCTTGTGAGGTCAATATAGTGTTTATCATCTCCGTTGCGTTTACGTACCTTTCCTGCAATATTGAATCTCAATATTGATATGTGAGTACTCATAATTTAATTTTTTCATACTAATAGTGTATCCCTGACTAGTGCTCGAGTATATAGGATTATGCATGCTTGTACTTTTGATATTGCCATTAGATAGGTTATGTTGATTCCTGAATTAGTTACATATACGATTGAGATAAGGTATAAGATATGCATGTCTTTGAAAAGCTAGCGAAAAATAGTTGAATTTTGGTTTAAGAATCACTTGAATCCAAGTAACGGTTAGAAAGTTATGAAATAAAAAAATTGCATAATTAAATTCGTAATTAAAATTGCTGATGATAATTAGTGAACTAATTTTCTGGGTTATAAAAAGTGGTTATTTGGATTCTACTCGTCGAGTAGATGAATTTTCATATAAAGCACGTCTCGTTTCGTTGAACGGTTGTCAAGTTATGGACAAAAGAAGTTTTGCAAATTTTGATGAAATATCGAAACGGGAACTGAAATTCTCGCTGATCTGCGTTGTTTCATATAAAAAAAATACCACTGAATTCTTTGCTGTAAGGTCTAACAAACAACTCTGGCCGTTTGTCAATTCGAGTCTCGACGATTTTTCTAAAAATCATCAAAGTTGACGGTTTGGTCACATTTTAAAATTCTAAAAAGAGCTGAAACTTTTTTATTTAAAAATGTCGGTTTTGTATCAGTTGTCATGGTCGGCCTAATATGTGTTTACTCTTGCCAAAAATCATGTTATATCTTTGTGGTAACGAGAATTTGCAGGCTTTGACCGTTTGTCAATACGAGTTTTGAGGAATTTTCTAAAAATCTCCAAAGTAGGCTACTCGGTCACTTTTGTAAATTTATTAAAGCTGAAAAATTAACTTTGAAACGCCGAAAACGCGTTGGCAACTACGAGTTGTCTAGGTTTAGTTTACTTCTGTAATATTTATGCTTAATCTTTTTGGTAATGTGTAACTTTTATCTTTGGCCGTTTATCAATCGGAGTTCCGATAATTTTTCTAAAAATAGCTGAAGTGGCCCGTTTAGTCATGTTTGACCGAAAATCATTTTTATATAAGTTATTATATATTTGCATGCGACCTCATTTTTACTTTGACATTTGACTTTTGACTTTAACCTTTGACTTTTGACTTTGAACTTTGACTTTTCCTGTTAACTTTTCAGTTAACTTTTTGTGTTGATTTTCTCTAAAAAAAAAAAAAAAAAAACAAAACAAAAAAAAAAAAACCCTAATATACTATTTTATGATTATGAAACCATTTGTGTTACGTTGTTTCACACGTCACCTTTTACTAGAATCTTAATTGAGCATGAGTAATATAACATGTTACTATACTGTAGAGTCAGACTCGAGCTATAGGATAGGATTACACTATGACCTGACCTAAATTGCTATACAAATATTGACCAACATATAAATATATATAACTAATATAGGTTCGTGAATCCGAGGCCAACCTTGCACTTGTTCAATGACGTTATATGTATTTTTACTACGAAATACAGTATGGTGAGTTTCATTTGCTCCCTTTTTACTCATTACATTTTTGGGCTGAGAATACATGCAAATGCTTTATTAACTGTTTTACAATATTTATATGCGTGAGTTTCATTTGCATTTTTACCCTTTATATTTTTGGGACTGAGAATACATGCGCTTTTATAAATATTTGACGAAATAGACACAAGTAATTGAAACTACATTCTATGGTTGAATTATCGAAATCGAATATGCCCCTTTTTATTAAAGTCTGATAATCTAAGAATTAGGGAACAGACACCCTAATTGACGCGAATCCTAAAGATAGATCTATTGGGCCTAACAAACCCCATCCAAAGTACCGGATGCTTTAGTACTTCGAAATTTATATCATGTCCGAAGGAGGATCCCGGAATGATAGGGGATATTCTTATATGCATATTGTTAATGTCGGTTACCAGGTGTTCACCATATGAATGATTATTTTTGTCTCTATGCATGGGACGTATATTTATGAGAACTGGAAATGAAATTCTTGTGGTCTATTAAAATGATGGAAATAAATGATTATGATAAACTAATGAACTCACCAACCTTTTGGTTGACACTTTAAAGCATGTTTATTCTCAGGTGTTAAAGAAATCTTCCGCTGTGCATTTGCTCATTTTAAAGATATTACTTGGAGTCTTTCATAGCATATTTCGAAGAACGTTGCATTCGAGTCATTGAGTTCATCAAAGATTATTATTAAATCAATTTATAGTTGGATAGTGAATATTATGAAATGGTATGCATGCCTGTCAATTTTCGATGTAAAGAAAGATTGTCTTTTAAAAACGAATGCAATGTTTGTAAAATGTATCATATAGAGGTCAAATACCTCGCAATGTAATCAACTATTGTGAATCGTTTATAATGTATATGAACGGGTCCTTTCAGTTGGTATCAGAGCGGTGGTCTTAGCGAACCAGGTTTGCATTAGTGTGTCTAACAGATAAGTCGATAGGATGCATTAGTGAGTCTGGACTTCGACCGTGTCTGCATGTCAATAGTTTTGCTTATCATTTTGTGTCAAAAATTAACTACTTATCATCCTCAGAAAATTACCTGCTTATCATTTTTAGTCTAAGACACGTCTTGCTGCATTGATTGCATGAATAGTGTATAGACAAAAATTCATATCTTAGCGTATCTGCTAAATCATATCTTATCGTATCTATTACTGTAAACGTTGCCTGATATATCCCGTAAATTCCTCCGGAATTTACAAAATCTTTTGTTCTATATATATGGATATTCTATGTAATTAGAATACCATCCGATAACCGAAAATCATTTCATATCGAAAAAAAAATATCCTTATTCAATCGTACGAAATGGAATTCATCATTAATTCAAGTTCCTTGGATTTCGAAATGGAATCCCACTCCAGCTCCGAAAGCAGTGTGACCGGAATAGATCAACCAATCAGTCATCACCTATTCTGGATGAATTGGGGATGGGTTCGTAGCCTCCTCAATCATTGGAGACAAGAAGAAGGTGATCCCTTCCATCCACCACATTGCCCTCTTGATGAAGAACCTGAAGCACTTACCGGCGAACCTGTTCGAAACACCATTTTATCGCTCATTTCCAGAGTATTTCGTCACGATTATATATTACATCAAATTTTAGATTTTATTTATCCGCTCGTCCGAACCGACAATCACCCCGGTGTAATAGAAGAAGTCAATGAGCTTCGCGCTCGGGTAGTGGCTTTGGAGAATATGGTGCAGAGATTACAAACACCAGCAGCAGCATCAGCAGCATAACCAGTAACGCCATCATCAACGCCAATAGTACCATTACCACCCCAACCACAACCACGTCGTATACCTCAACTTTACACTCTGTCCCACGAGCACCAATGTCATACGCCCTGTAGATACCAAGGAATACCAACAACAATAACCGACGAAGTATTAATTCATAACTTCATTGGAGAAACATTCCGCGCAGATTATGTAATCTCTAAAGTCTTAGAGATTATCTAATCTAGCCCTAACCATAAATCAGTTAAGCGAACCAAAATGATAGAAGGAAGAGTAGAAACCCTGACAAAAATGGTGTGTGATTAACAAGCTAAACTTGTTTTACCAAGAGCATCAACAGTACCGTCAGCGTCACCAGCATCATCAGTACAGTCAACATCAGAATCAACAACACCTATAACATCACAAACTCCGTCAGCTCAAGAATCACTATGGACATCATTACGAATCGATAACCCGTATATTGTATCAACGAGTTATGAAGAATTAACTCATTCCCTTTGAAGAAATTATATGTATATTTTATATATTTTGAAATAAAAATAAATCTTTCCGTGCTAAGCTATTGTGTGTGAATCTTAACTACTCGGTTAATTCATATTACAAATATGCAATAATGTAAGTCCTCCGGCCGCAACTTAACCAGCGTTAACTAC
This sequence comes from Rutidosis leptorrhynchoides, assembly GCF_046630445.1. Taxonomy (NCBI): domain Eukaryota; kingdom Viridiplantae; phylum Streptophyta; class Magnoliopsida; order Asterales; family Asteraceae; genus Rutidosis; species Rutidosis leptorrhynchoides. Next base: position 157,541,082 of record NC_092334.1, read on the forward strand.
AATCTCTGTCGCAATTCAACAAATTCCAATTCATAATAAATCAAGTATATATTTGATTTTACACTTTCATCATCGATGTACCCGAAACTTTTCAGATAACATCATTCGTACTTTGCGAAATTCACAAGAATTCCACGAACCGAACATCATACATCAACAAATAACGAAGTATTGATTCATAATTTCAATGTCATTAAAGAAATACTGCGTAAAAGGTATGTACTTTTTAAAGCCTTTAGGGATTATTCAATTCTAGTTTCAACCGTAAATCAAATGAGTTTAATTTAACATTAACTCATTAAATCTATGTTACATCTGAAGAAAATATACATATATATATTTTCATAAAGACTGTAATAAAATTCTTTTGTACAAAATATTAATTGTGAAATTTTTTTTAACGGGTAGGTAATATCCGAGAGATATATAAATTTACAATTAATATATTACATTCTTCGAATCTGATTCAGCAAATCATCCATTATACTCCCTACTTTCACAACAATATACATTCTTTTATAGAAATCAAAACAACCATACTCATTCAAAATTTAATTACATATTCTGATTTCGAAATCTCAAAATTCAACTTGAGATATGACCAAAATCATCACTCTTAGATCCTTACATCTTTCACAAGCTATATTTTGACTTCAAAACTGTGTTAGAACATCAAATGTATGTTAACGATTACAATCTGTGTACAAACCCTTCGAAAATTTCCGAAGACACTTCGAATGATGAGCAATCGAGATGATGATCCAACCATATGTTACCCACAGTTATGTACCCGAAAAACTCTTGAAACCAAAGTAAAAGTTTAAACAACGTATCCGCGTCAGATTCTTTAGCATTTATTAGCAAAAATAACTTTGCGACTCCTATTCAAAGTAGCCAGTTTTGTCACAGCTCCAGCAAGTCAACTTTGACTTTTCAGTCAGACTAACCTTATTATAACCTTGAGATATACACCATCGTTACCAGGGAACCTTTTACATTCCACCACATTATTAACAGATGTATCAACAACTTCATTACCCTTTGACTTTAGCCTCTCCAAAAAGTCATTATAATTATTCATTGAAACCCCATCATTTACTCATTCGCATCTTGTAATGAGAATTTCCATACGAATCATTGGGAATTAGCAATCAGTATTTTGAAATCTCGCAGCATGTCTATCCCAACAGTTATATGTGTATATATAACGTCTATCTTCTGGACTTAATTTGAATGTGAAGATTCTGAAAAACACTTCGAACTACGAATTGGTTCTCCGAAAATGGAAAAATACCGATGAAGCAGCAAAAAAACTATAAACGACCTTAACAGTAAAAGTTTGATGATAATGAATAGGTGTGCTAGCAAAGCGCAGAAAAAGAGAAGTCTTGGAACTGGAAAACGGATTGAGCAAAGTAGGAAGGAGGCTGTGGACAAATTACAAAGACTGAACCTGACTTCAAATGATCCAAATAATTCAGTATCTGCTGAAGTCATTAACGAATACCTTGCTCCTGACTCTAAACCCCTGCGGACAATATTCTTCATCATCCTCTGATATTAGAAATTCTAAAATATCACCATATCTTTCATTATAAATATCCTCCATATTTCTGAAGATATTTTCTTAATTTTTCTTATTTGAAATCATTTACCTCTTCGCGCTATCTGTATTACATCATAAAATAAACTATTTTAGTTTCTAAATTCTGAAACATTCAAGTTTAAAATAGGAATATTTTGAAGTAGTGTTGGGAACTGAAGCATGAATTAGTATAATATAATGACACTTGATCAATGTGATTATATTACAGTAAGTCATGCTGAGTTTCTAAATGGAACGTGATGATTCACAGATCATAACATCATCATGTGCCATGTTATACGACTCTTGTATTCTATTTAACCTCTAAAATATCAAGAAAATATTTCTTGATGATTCGGCCTTTTCCAAGGTATTTTAGTAATTTGACAAGTCAAGATCGTGCCATCACAATTTCCTTCCTAGAACATTAACAATGTTCATTTTGAAATTCATATCTGTGAATTCTGGACCATTACAAGCGGTGCTTAATTGCAAGAAGAAGAAACGAAAGGACAAAACTCCGAAATAGAAATTGGGGTATAAATTGCAGCAAATAAAAGAGAGCATTAACTGTGAATGATAATGATTATAGAAGACAGAAGCAAAGACTTTGAAATATAAGGGAACATATAAAGCCCAACGACAAACCAGAAATTATAAACCATATATATCGATGCATATAGCAATATAAAGACACGGGAGAACTAGGAACACTATAAACCCAAGAGTATAGTAGAAGTAAATAGATTCTTCCGGCGGTAGATGAAAAAAAAGAAGAATGACCGATATGAAAGTTAGAAGTATATCGAGAATCAGAACTGGATGGAGCATATTGATGAATACTTTAAAATATGAGTTGAGGGGGAAAGAATAGAAGGTGATGAAACATGACTAGGAACTTAGAAATCAACAGATTTAACTCACACAATGGCAGAATAAGTGAATCAAACCCTCTAGTGAATAGGTTAAGTTTTTTTTTGATTAATTTAGTCAAACCACAACTAAATCAAGTGTGATTAGATCAACACCTAGAGCTATTATTCACCACCTGGGTGATTTGGACTGAGAGAGAATCGAAGGAGCTCACTAGATCTGAGTGTGTGTAACAAATGAGAGGCTTAACCTAAAATGAAGAACATAAGACTTTATATACCCCTGCTGTTGACACACCCATACGATTCATTCATCACACGTACGAGTTGGCTTGATTAACCGTATGGGTGATCACTCACTCGTGTCTTATCATTTAGGTTGTAATTGTGACTTAGCTCAGCATCAACCATGCGTATGAGCCTGTCATCCGTACTAGTGAGGCTTCACTCGTACGTCTGACTAAGTCTAACATAGTCAAACATCTAAATCTCATTCCTGCAGTTTCTGTAACCACATACAAACACGGATAGGATAATAACGAGCAATCATGGTGGCCTGTAAACTGTTGTACCTGCAATGGACGTGGGTAGATGTCTAGGGACTTGCATAAAATGCATCAACAAATGGTGTGAGTTGTAAGGAAACGAAGGAGGTGAATTTATAAGAAAATCTCTGACAGAACAATTAAAATGGATGATCGCATTTAAAGCGGATCCTAATTCCCTTGATTACCGGAGAGTCAAATCTTATTAAGAAGATTTTCTTCAAATCCCTTAAAATCTGGGAATCAATCATATCTACGTCAAATGATAAGATGAATCTACACTTACTCATTTCACTCTTCTATGTTAGCTTCATTCGTACTCTTCATATAAATGGATTGTTTATCCAAATTATTCGCTGATGATAAAACTCTAATTTTCAGCCCGTATGCATCATGAAAACATACTTATTATCATTCACGACCTTTCCACTCAAATTTCGGGACGAAATTTCTTTAACGGGTAGGTACTGTGACAACCCGGAAATTTTCAACCAAATTTAAACTTTAATCTTTATATGATTCCGACACGATAAGCAATATTTGTTAAGTTAAATTTCAAGAATTTTAAACTATGTTCATACATTCATTCAACCTCGACCAAGTTCCAACGATTCACGAACTATTAAACGAATATGATTATATATGTATATGTGTATATATATTTTAACTTGAAACGTAAACAAAATATTAGATTAAATACTTTATATGATTGTATCTGTTTCAAAATTTTTATCAATGGAATTAGAAGATAAGATCAAATGATTGAATTATCAGATATATTAAATTATGATTACAAGTCTCTGTTGAAAGGCCCACGTTGATTTGAGAAATCTTTTCATTTTAACAATATTCGAAAAATGGTAAAGTGATTTATAAATATGAACAATTTGTCAATCATTGAGAACTAGACAAAGGATAGTGGAAGATTGAATCTCATAAAGACTCGATTGATCTATTTAGTTTCAAACGTACAAAAACGTTTTCAGTTTAAAAAGAACTTTATTATTAAAACGTATATAACTTTTATAAATATCTAGAACCACTTTTGACAACTCATTACTTAACTAGTATGATAAAGATAACGATATTTATATTTTATTTTATTAAATATATATAACAATTTAAATTAATATTATATATATTTATACGCGTATTATACGTACATAGTTTTATACTTTTACTATACTTAAACTTTACCTTTACTTTATTTTTACTTTACTTTAACTTTAATAATTCATACTTTAATAATTCATACTTTAATAATTCACTTTAATAATTCACTTTAATAATTCATACTTTAATAATTCACTTTAATAATTCATACTTTAATAATTCACTTTAATAATTCAAAAATCTATTATAAATAGAATTCAATAGGTTTCATTATTTCATAGAAACTTGAAAATAGTTTTCTTTAAACTCTCTCAATCGATTTACATATATATATTTACTCCGTATTATCTCAAGATATTATTAGTATACATAAAATATTACGACGGAGTGCTGTCCGAGTGATTTCGAAGTTGTTTTTTAGAGTGGGATAGGATTAAGGAAATTATGGGTTATAGCTATGGAGGTGATTGAGTATGGTTCATGGGTATGCTCGTGAGGTCAATATAGTGTTTATCATCTCCGTTGCGTTTACGTACCTTTCCTGCAATATTGAATCTCAATATTGATATATGAGTACTCATAATTTAATTTTTACATACTAATAGTGTATCCCTGACTAGTGCTCGAGTATATAGGATTATGCATGCTTGTACTTTTGATATTGCCATTAGATAGGTTATGTTGATTCCTGAATTAGTTACATATACGATTGAGATAAGGTATAAGATATGCATGTCTTTGAAAATCTAGCGAAAAATAGTTGAATTTTGGTTTAAGAATCATTTGAATCCAAGTAACGGTTAGAAAGTTATGAAATAAACAAATTGCATAATTAAATTCGTAATTAAAATTGCTGATGATAATTAGTGAACTAATTTTTTGGGTTATAAAAAGTAGTTATTTGGATTCTACTCGTCGAGTAGATGAATTTTCATATAAATCACGTCTCGTTTCGTTGAACGGTTGTCAAGTTATGGACAAAAGAAGTTTTGCAAATTTTGATGAAATGTCGAAACGGGAACTGAAATTCTCGCTGATCTGCGTTGTTTCATATAAAAAAAATACCACTGAATTCTTTGCTGTAAGGTCTAACAAACAACTCTGGCCGTTTGTCAATTCGAGTCTCGACGATTTTTCTAAAAATCATCAAAGTTGACGGTTTGGTCACATTTTAAAATTCTAAAAAGAGCTGAAACTTTTTTATTTAAAAATGTCGGTTTTGTATCAGTTGTCATGGTCGGCCTGATATGTGTTTACTCTTGCCAAAAATCATGTTATATCTTTGTGGTAACGAGAATTTGCAGGCTTTGACCGTTTGTCAATACGAGTTTTGAGGAATTTTCTAAAAATCTCCAAAGTAGGCTACTCGGTCACTTTTGTAAATTTATTAAAGCTGAAAAATTAACTTTGAAACGCCGAAAACGCGTTGGCAACTACGAGTTGTCTAGGTTTAGTTTACTTCTGTAATATTTATGCTTAATCTTTTTGGTAATGTGTAACTTTTATCTTTGGCCGTTTATCAATCAGAGTTCCGATAATTTTTCTAAAAATAGCTGAAGTGGCCCGTTTAGTCATGTTTGACCGAAAATCATTTTTATATAAGTTATTATATATTTGCATGCGACCTCATTTTTACTTTGACATTTGACTTTTGACTTTAACCTTTGACTTTTGACTTTGAACTTTGACTTTTCCTGTTAACTTTTCAGTTAACTTTTTGTGTTGATTTTCTCTAAAAAAAAAAAAAAAAAAAAAACCAAAAAAAAAAAAAACCTAATATACTATTTTATGATTATGAAACCATTTGTGTTACGTTGTTTCACACGTCACCTTTTACTAGAATCTTAATTGAGCATGAGTAATATAACATGTTACTATACTGTAGAGTCAGACTCGAGCTATAGGATAGGATTACACTATGACCTGACCTAAATTGCTATACAAATATTGACCAACATATAAATATATATAACTAATATAGGTTCGTGAATCCGAGGCCAACCTTGCACTTGTTCAATGACGTTATATGTATTTTTACTACGAAATACAGTATGGTGAGTTTCATTTGCTCCCTTTTTACTCATTACATTTTTGGGCTGAGAATACATGCAAATGCTTTATTAACTGTTTTACAATATTTATATGCGTGAGTTTCATTTGCATTTTTACCCTCTATATTTTTGGGACTGAGAATACATGCGCTTTTATAAATGTTTGACGAAATAGACACAAGTAATTGAAACTACATTCTATGGTTGAATTATCGAAATCGAATATGCCCCTTTTTATTAAAGTCTGGTAATCTAAGAATTAGGGAACAGACACCCTAATTGACGCGAATCCTAAAGATAGATCTATTGGGCCTAACAAACCCCATCCAAAGTACCGGATGCTTTAGTACTTCGAAATTTATATCATGTCCGAAGGAGGATCCCGGAATGATAGGGGATATTCTTATATGCATATTGTTAATGTCGGTTACCAGGTGTTCACCATATGAATGATTATTTTTGTCTCTATGCATGGGACGTATATTTATGAGAACTGGAAATGAAATTCTTGTGGTCTATTAAAATGATGGAAATAAATGATTATGATAAACTAATGAACTCACCAACCTTTTGGTTGACACTTTAAAGCATGTTTATTCTCAGGTGTTAAAGAAATCTTCCGCTGTGCATTTGCTCATTTTAAAGATATTACTTGGAGTCTTTCATAGCATATTTCGAAGAACGTTGCATTCGAGTCATTGAGTTCATCAAAGATTATTATTAAATCAATTTATAGTTGGATAGTGAATATTATGAAATGGTATGCATGCCTGTCAATTTTCGATGTAAAGAAAGATTGTCTTTTAAAAACGAATGCAATGTTTGTAAAATGTATCATATAGAGGTCAAATACCTCGCAATGTAATCAACTATTGTGAATCGTTTATAATGTATATGAACGGGTCCTTTCAGTTATTATTGTTGTTAAGATGATTGTTGTGGTTGCTGTTGTTGTTGTTGTTGTTGTTGGGCCGTTTGTTGTAGTTGCGATTGATGTTGCGATTGTTAGGATAGTTGTTGCGATTATTGTTATAATTGCTGTTGTTGTTGTATTGGTGATTCTTATCACCGTTTTCCTCCCACTTTCTTTTGACTTGCTTCACATTGGCCTCTTCAGCAGTCTGTTCTTTAATTCTTTCTTCAATCTGGTTCACTAGTTTGTGAGCCATTCTACATGCCTGTTGTATGGAGGCGGGCTCGTGTGAACTTATATCTTCTTGGATTCTTTCCGGTAATCCTTTCACAAACGCGTCGATCTTCTCTTCCTCATCTTCGAATGCTCCCGGACACAATAGGCACAATTCTGTGAATCGTCTTTCGTACGTGGTAATATCAAATCCTTGGGTTCGTAACCCTCTAAGTTCTGTCTTGAGCTTATTGACCTCGGTTCTGGGACGGTACTTCTCGTTCATCAAGTGCTTGAATGCTGACCACGGTAGTGCGTACGCATCGTCTTGTCCCACTTGCTCTAGATAGGTATTCCACCATGTTAACGCAGAACCTGTGAAGGTATGCGTAGCGTACTTCACTTTGTCCTCTTCAGTACACTTACTTATGGCAAACACCGATTCAACCTTCTCGGTCCACCGTTTCAATCCGATCGGTCCTTCGGTTCCATCAAATTCCAAAGGTTTGCAGGCAGTGAATTCTTTTTAGGTGCATCCTACACGATTTCCTGTACTGCTAGATCCAAGGTTATTGTTGGTATGTAGCGCAGCCTGTACTGCGGCTATGTTTGAAGCTAGAAAAGTACGGAATTCCTCTTCATTCATATTCACGGTGTGTCGAGTAGTCGGTGCCATTTCCTTCAAAATAGTCAAATGGAACAAGTTAATCATACAGAATATTAAGAGTAGTTAATAGTATTTCGTAGCATAATATGAACTCATTTATAAAAGCTTTTTCTTCATATTAGCATTTTATAAGTTTAAATTCGGGTAGTACCTACCCGTTAAGTTCATACTTAGTAGCTAATATACAATTCAACTACTACAATTCTATATGAAAAACTGATTATAATAATATTTCGCGTTCAAACTTTTATACAATATTTTACAAACTTACAATACCGCTTATTTTACATAAAGCATGAAATATAGCACACAATAACTTTGATACAAGATAGTTGTGAAGATAATTCTAGCTAGTACACAAGTCGTTCAGCAAAGGCAATAAAGACACGTAATTCATACGTCCAGAAACAAGTCATGCATTCTGGTTTTACTAGGACTACTTCCCATCCTTGGTCTTGTGCAACATAACTGTTATGGCCGTTGATAAGACAGCGTGTTGTAACGTCGTCAAAGGGACGAGGGTTACGTAATGTCCAACAGTCCCGTAACAATCTAAAAACCTCATTTCTTACCCCAATTACCGACTCCGTCACTTGTGGGAACGTTTTTTTTAATAGCTGTAGCCCGATGTTCTTTTTCTCACTTTGGTGAGAAGCGAACATTACTAACCCATAAGCATAGCATGCTTCTTTATGTTGCATGTTAGCCGCTTTTTCTAAATCATGAAGTCCTATATTCGGATACATTGAGTCAAAATAATTTCTTAACCCGTTGCGTAAAATAGCATTTGGGTTCCCCGCAATATATGCGTCAAAGTAAACACATCGTAACTTATGGGTTTCCCAATGTGATATCCCCCATCTTTCAAACGAAAGTCTCTTATAAACCAAGACATTCTTGGAACGTTCTTCGAATGTCTTACAAACTGATCTCGCCTTAAATAGTTGTGCCGAGGAATTCTGACCGACTCTAGACAAGATTTCATCAATCATGTCTCCGGGTAGGTCTCTTAAAATATTGGGTTGTCTATCCATTTTGCGTTTTTATACTGTAAAATAGACAAGAGTTAGATTCATAAAAAAAAAAATACTTATTAATACAAGCAATTTTTACATATATCATAAAGCATAAGCACACTATATTACATATATTACACCACATGAATACAACTATCTTATTCCGACTTGCTTGTTTCTTCTTCTTCGGTTTTGGTTCGTTTTGCCAAGTTTCTAGGGATATATGATTTTCCCCTAATACGAGCCGTCGTTATCCACATTGGTTTAGAAAAACCTGGTGGTTTAGAGGTTCCCGGGTCATTGTTACAACTTAAGGACTTCGGGGGTTGACGATACATATAAAGTTCATCGGGGTTGGAATTAGATTTCTCTATTTTTATGCCCTTTCCCTTATTATTTTCTTTTGCCTTTTTAAATTCAGTTGGGGTAATTTCTATAACATCATCGGAATTCTCGTCGGAATCCGATTCATCGGAGAATTGGTAATCCTCCCAATATTTTGCTTCCTTGGCGGAAACACCATTGACCAAAATTAACCTTGGTCGGTTGGTTGAGGATTTTCTTTTACTTAACCGTTTTATTATTTCCCCCACCGGTTCTATTTCTTCATCCGGTTCTGATTCTTCTTCCGGTTCCGATTCTTCTTCCGGTTCCGACTCTTCTTCCGGTTCCTCTTCGGGAACTTGTGAATCAGTCCACGAATCATTCCAATTTACATTTGACTCTTCATTATTATTAGGTGAGTCAATGGGACTTGTTCTAGAGGTAGACATCTATCACATAATATCAAACGCGTTAAGAGATTAATATATCACATAATATTCACATGTTAAAAATATATAGTTTCCAACAAAATTTGTTAAGCAATCATTTTTCAAGTAAACACGGTCGAAGTCCAGACTCACTAATGCATCCTAACAAACTCGATAAGACACACTAATGCAAAATTCTGGTTCTCTAAGACCAACGCTCGGATACCAACTGAAATGTCCCGTTCTTATTGATTAAAAACGTTCCATATTAATTGATTTCGTTGCGAGGTTTTGACCTCTATATGAGACGTTTTTCAAAGACTGCATTCATTTTAAAACAAACCATAACCTTTATTTCATCAATAAAGGTTTAAAAAGCTTTACGTAGATTATCAAATAATGATAATCTAAAATATCCTGTTTACACACGACCATTACATAATGGTTTACAATACAAATATGTTACAACAAAATAAGTTTCTTGAATGCAGTTTTTACACAATATCATACAAGCATGGACTCCAAATCTCGTCCTTATTTAAGTATGTGACAGCGGAAGCTCTTGATAATCACCTGAGAATAAACATGCTTAAAACGTCAACAAAAATGTTGGTGAGTTATAGGTTTAACCTATATATATCAAATCATAATAATAGACCACAAGATTTCATATTTCAATACACATCCCATACATAGAGATAAAAATCATTCATATGGTGAACACCTGGTAACCGACATTAACAAGATGCATATATAAGAATATCCCCATCATTCCGGGACACCCTTCGGATATGATATAAATTTCGAAGTACTAAAGCATCCGGTACTTTGGATGGGGTTTGTTAGGCCCAATAGATCTATCTTTAGGATTCGCGTCAATTAGGGTGTCTGTTCCCTAATTCTTAGATTACCAGACTTAATAAAAAGGGGCATATTCGATTTCGATAATTCAACCATAGAATGTAGTTTCACGTACTTGTGTCTATTTTGTAAATCATTTATAAAACCTGCATGTATTCTCATCCCAAAAATATTAGATTTTAAAAGTGGGACTATAACTCACTTTCACAGATTTTTACTTCGTCGGGAAGTAAGACTTGGCCACTGGTTGATTCACGAACCTATAACAATATATACATATATATCAAAGTATGTTCAAAATATATTTACAACACTTTTAATATATTTTGATGTTTTAAGTTTCTTAAGTCAGCTGTCCTCGTTAGTAACCTACAACTAGTTGTCCACAGTTAGATGTACAGAAATAAATCGATAAATATTATCTTGAATCAATCCACGACCCAGTGTATACGTATCTCAGTATTGATCACAACTCAAACTATATATATTTTGGAATCAACCTCAACCCTGTATAGCTAACTCCAACATTCACATATAGAGTATCTATGGTTGTTCCGAAATATATATAGATGTGTCGACATGATAGGTCGAAACATTGTATACGTGTCTATGGTATCTCAAGATTACATAATATACAATACAAGTTGATTAAGTTATGGTTGGAATAGATTTGTTACCAATTTTCACGTAGCTAAAATGAGAAAAATTATCCAATCTTGTTTTACCCATAACTTCTTCATTTTAAATCCGTTTTGAGTGAATCAAATTGCTATGGTTTCATATTGAACTCTATTTTATGAATCTAAACAGAAAAAGTATAGGTTTATAGTCGGAAAAATAAGTTACAAGTCGTTTTTGTAAAGGTAGTCATTTCAGTCGAAAGAACGACGTCTAGATGACCATTTTAGAAAACATACTTCCACTTTGAGTTTAACCATAATTTTTGGATATAGTTTCATGTTCATAATAAAAATCATTTTCTCAGAATAACAACTTTTAAATCAAAGTTTATCATAGTTTTTAATTAACTAACCCAAAACAGCCCGCGGTGTTACTACGACGGCGTAAATCCGGTTTTACGGTGTTTTTCGTGTTTTCAGGTTTTAAATCATTAAGTTAGCATATCATATAGATATAGAACATGTGTTTAGTTGATTTTAAAAGTCAAGTTAGAAGGATTAACTTTTGTTTGCGAACAAGTTTAGAATTAACTAAACTATGTTCTAGTGATTACAAGTTTAAACCTTCGAATAAGATAGCTTTATACGTATGAATCGAATGATGTTATGAACATCATTACTACCTTAATTTCCTTGGATAAACCTACTGGAAAAGAGAAAAATGGATCTAGCTTCAACGGATCCTTGGATGGCTCGAAGTTCTTGAAGCAGAATCATGACACGAAAACAAGTTCAAGTAAGATCATCACTTGAAATAAGATTGTTATAGTTATAGAAATTGAACCAAAGTTTGAATATGATTATTACCTTGTATTATAATGATAACCTACTGTAAGAAACAAAGATTTCTTGAGGTTGGATGATCACCTTACAAGATTGGAAGTGAGCTAGCAAACTTGAAAGTATTCTTGATTTTATGTAACTAGAACTTATAGAATATATGAAGAACACTTAGAACTTGAAGATAGAACTTGAGAGAGATCAATTAGATGAAGAAAATTGAAGAATGAAAGTGTTTGTAGGTGTTTTTGGTCGTTGGTGTATGGATTAGATATAAAGGATATGTAATTTTGTTTTCATGTAAATAAGTCATGAATGATTACTCATATTTTTGTAATTTTATGAGATATTTCATGCTAGTTGCCAAATGATGGTTCCCACATGTGTTAGGTGACTCACATGGGCTGCTAATAGCTGATCATTGGAGTGTATATACCAATAGTACATACATCTAAAAGCTGTGTATTGTACGAGTACGAATACGGGTGCATACGAGTAGAATTGTTGATGAAACTGAACGAGGATGTAATTGTAAGCATTTTTGTTAAGTAGGAGTATTTTGATAAGTGTATTGAAGTCTTTCAAAAGTGTATAAATACATATTAAAACACTACATGTATATACATTTTAACTGAGTCGTTAAGTCATCGTTAGTCGTTACATGTAAGTGTTGTTTTTAAACCTTTAGGTTAACGGTCCTGTTAAATGTTGTTAACCCAATGTTTATAATATCAAATGAGATTTTAAATTATTATATTATCATGATATTATCATGTATGAATATCTCTTAATATGATATATATACATTAAATGTCTTTACAACGATAATCGTTACATATATGTCTCGTTTAAAAATCATTAAGTTAGTAGTCTTGTTTTTACATATGTAGTTCATTGTTAATATACTTAATGATATGTTTAGTTATCATAGTATCATGTTAACTATATATATATCCATATATATGTCATCATATAGTTTTTACAAGTTTTAACGTTCGTGAATCACCGGTCAACTTGGGTGGTCAATTGTCTATATGAAACATATTTCAATTAATCAAGTCTTAACAAGTTTGATTGCTTAACATGTTGGAAACATTTAATCATGTAAATATCAATCTCAATTAATATATATAAACATGGAAAAGTTCGGGTCACTACAGTTGAGCCGCCTCAAATATACTAGGAGGACAAGTACGCAAGGTAAAGTAGAGTTTAGAAACTCCCGTACATGCCCTAAGCAACAACAACTCACACTGAGGATCATCAAGCTTAGCAACCTTATCTATAAGCGCAATGGACTTGGTCACCCTTTGCATCACCAGTTCACTACTAAAACCAAGATCGAAACTTGCAGGGGCCCTAAGCAACTTAACACCATTTAAAGGTCGAGCAATATTAGGAGGAAAGACACCTACTTGCCTGCTGCGAGGGTCCTCCGTAGGCCAGAAAATTTTTGTTTATTCAACGTTGAGATGTAGCCCAAAACGAGGCCCATCCCCCATAATCAAATGCAAAACCTTCCCCATCACCAAAGTGTCCCCAATAATAGTGCCATCATCCAAATACCACGCCTGAAGACAAACCTCAAAATTATCTCTGATTTTAGAAACCAAGGGTTGTAAGACCAAAGCAAAAAGCAGCGGACCAAGGGGATCACCTTGTTGCACCCCCTGAGAAGACCATAAGGTGTGGTTCCCATAATACAATCTTGCTGGATTAGAGTAGCAAAATTCAACCCACTGAGAAATGCTCAGACACAGGCGACGAACTTCACGTAACATGAACGTACGATCAACAAGATTGAATGCATTTTGAAAATCAACTAATAACATAGAGAGGCCAACATCAGAGCCACGATCCTCAATCAACCGATTCACATCATGAAGAATAGCCTCACCACCTGAAGAAACACCAACACCACATTGAAGACCATCGAAGTAACTTCCCAAAGACTGGCCAACCATAGCAGCGCCAACCTTCGAAACAAGACGTCGCCAAACAGTACCCACAGCTATATTATTATTATTATTATTATTAATTTCATTATTGTTATTATTAATTATGAATTTTACTATGATAGTTAGTGTTATCCCTAATATTAATATTATAGAAGTTTTAGTAATTAGTTTAGAAATTTAACACTAAGCTTATGATTTTTATGACTTTGAATATAAAAGTTTTATTGACATTGTTAGGGTTATAAGTATAAAAATAAAGATTATCTATATAAAAATATATTCAATACATATAACCTAACTATATTAATAACCCTTTATGTAAAATAAAAATATATAAATAAATAATGAAACTTATAAAATGTTAAATATAACAATTACATCACTAATAATAATATATAAATTTGTTCGATTACAACTATCTATATTAATAAACATACAAATGATATTGGTTTCGTGAATCCGAGGCCAACCCTGCACTTGTTAAATGTTGTCATATGTATTTTTACTACAAAATACAGTATGGTGAGTTTCATTTGCCTTTTTACCCTTTATATTTTTGGACTGAGAATACATGCGCAATTTTTATAAATGTTTTACGAAATAGACAAAAGTAATCGAAACTACATTATATGGTTGAATGATCGAAGCCGAATATGCCTCTTTTTTCTTGGTAACCTAAGAATTAGTAAACCGATCTACTAATTGACGCGAATCCTAAAGATAGATCTATTGGGCCTAACGAACCCCATCCAAAGTACCAGATGATTTAGTACTTGGATGTTGTTTTATATCATGTTCGAAGGATTTCCCAGAATGATAGGGGATATTCTTATATGCATTTTGTTAATGTCGGTTACCAGGTGTTCAATCCATATGAATGATATTTATGTCTCTATGCATGGGACGTATATTTATGAGAACTGAAAATGAAAATCTTGTGATCTATTAAAATGATGGAAATGATTATTTATGTTAAACTAATGAACTCACCAACCTTTTGGTTGACACTTTAAAGCATGTTTATTCTCAGGTATGAAAGAAATCTCCCGCTGTGCATTTGCTCATTATAAAGATATCACTTGGAGTCATTCATGGCATATTTCAAAAGACGTTGCATTCGAGTCGTTGAGTTCATCAAGATTATTATTAAGTCATTTATAGTTGGATATATTATGAAATGGTATGCATGCCGTCAACTTTCGATGAAATGAAAGTTTGTCTTTTAAAAACGAATTCAATGTTTGTAAAATGTATCATATAGAGGTCAAATACCTCGCGATGAAATCAACTATTGTGAATCATTTATAATGTATATGAACGGGTCCTTTCAGTGAATGCTTGATAACCGAACTAACAGGATGCATATAGAATATCCCCATCATTCCGGGACTCTCATTGGGCATGATAATCGAAGTACTAAAGCATTCGTAACCCGAATGGGACGTGTCAAGGTCCATAGATCTATCTTTAGGATTCGCGTCAATTAGGGGCCAATTCCCTAATTCTTAGGCTACCAAGCTAAAAAGGGGCATATTCAATTTCGATAATCCAACCATAGAATGTAGTTTTTGATCACTTGTGTCTATTTCGTCAAACATTTATAAAAGCAGTGCATGTATTCTCAGTCCCAAAAATATATATTGCAAAAGCATTTAAAAAGGGAGCAAATGAAACTCACCTAATGTATTTTGTAGTAAAAATACATATGATTATATTGAACAATGCAGGGTTGGCCTCGGATTCACGAACCTATATCATTTGTATTAATATACATAAATGTAATCGAACATACACACACACACACACACACACACACACACACATATATATATATATATATATATATATATATATATATATATATATATATATATATATATATATATATATATATATATATATTAGTTATATCCTTTTTATATATTTTTGTAGTTATTTAAGATTTATTCTAAACTTCATTAGAAACATATTCTTTATTTATGTAAATCACATCTTAACTTATATATATTATATGGGATATTATTTTAATTATAGTAAATGTAATAAGTATCTTTTACGGAACTAATATTTATTTGTAAAAAAAAATGGTAGCTTGATAATAATAAGTTACTAATAATAATAATAAGTTTATTAGTAATGATAATACTAATAATAATAAAAATAATGATATTGTAAAAAAAAAGTGATACTTTTATCTAATTATAAAATTAATGATACTAATAGTTACAAAAGTGATATCAATACTAATATTAATGAAAATGATGATAACTTGTGTTATTTTCATAATAATACTAATAATAATCCTATAATACTTAATAACAATACTAACAATAATTATAATACTTATATTTAATGATGATAATAATAAATTGTAGTACGATAGTCATAATATTACTTAACTTGACAATGATAATAATAATATTCATTTTTTTTTGTAACTATAATCATAATGATAATAAAAATAATAGTTACTACTTGTATTAGTAATAATAATAACAATAACAATAATTTTTAATTCTAATACTAATAATAATAATGGTGATATTACTACTAATAATAATAATGATGGTACTACTAGTTGTATTAACGATATTAGTAATTCTACTTCTAGTATTAGAAATAATCATAAATAGCATAATATCATAACAAAAGTAATTTATAATAATAATAATAATAATAATAATAATAATAATAATAATAATAATAATAATAATAATAATAATAATAATAATAATAATGATGATAATAATGATAATAATAATAATAAATTTAAAAAAAAACAAAGACTACCTTTAAAGAGCTATTTTAAAAAGAGTTGCACCAAGCCAGGATCGAACCCGAGACCTCTCGCTCACTACACACTCCCTTGACCATTCGGCTATGACAGTTTTTCTGAATTAAATCCCAGACTTTTAATTATAACCCGATTACTTTTCTGTTTTATCTTTCTTCTTCATCAACAAGCTTTAATTCGATTAAAACCCAATCAAATCCCCCAACACGATAAATCATTTAGTTTTAAGATTTAAATTTGATACAGAAATTATTAGTAGTGACTAAATTAATTGGAAACAACAAAAAAAAATAAAAAAAAATATACGTATCAATATGCTGCTGCAGTTCATGGTCACGGTTTTAAAAAAAAATAATGATTATGATTTTTAGAATGTTTTGGAAAAAAGTTTCAACACGAAGTAAGTTTTAAATCACTCATAAAATCTATTGGAGTTATCAATTTAACTAAAATCATAACAGAGAACATGAATTTGATCAAAGAAAATTTGTTTGACTTTTTAAGAACAAAGTTTGACTCGAAAATTAACACTTGATAGGAAGAATTGGAACTTCAAATTTTACAGGTAGTTTGAGTATTAGATTCCAAATACAACTGCATTTTTACATTTTTGAAATTCAATCGAATTTGATTTATTGTTAAAAAGTTAAAGAACAGGGGTACGTGACCTGATATTCTTCAGTTCTTGGTTTGATTAGATCAATTTGAAGTGAATAGATGCAGTGTATGAGTTGTAGTTGATGTTAACACTGAGATTGATAAATTAAATAAGGGACGTGGTATAATTTTCTCAATCAGACAACAGCAAGAACAGAAGACTTAAGTAAAAACCAAATAAAAATCGAATTTGTTAAATCTCTGATTTGTACGATCGACTATGACTTATAACAATTTAGGAGACAGGAAAACAAAATTAGTTACAGTTGATTGTAACTGGAAAAAAAATAGATTACGAATTGAATCAGCATTTTCATATATATATATATATATATATATATATATATATATATATATATATATATACGGAGTATATCTGTCTGTATTTATATATATATTAGATTAAATTTTATAACATAAATTACTAATATAAATTTATTAATAATATCTATTAATATTATTATTTGTAATAAGAATACTAATAATAATAATAGAATTAATAATAATAATTGTATTACTAATAGTTTTATCAAAATTTATACTAATAATAATAAAAATAAAAATAATGATAATAATAATATTATCAATGATGATTATAATAATAATACTAATTAGATTAATATTAGTAGTAATAATATTTATATATATCAAATTTCATATTTATTAATAACACTAGTATTGATACCATTATTAAAAGTAATAACAATTTTATTACAACAATTATCTTTACTATATTAGCTTTACATATAATAGATTATATAATATATAATGTAATATAACTATATACTATATAAAAATGAGTATTAACTTCTATATATTTTAAATGACAATACTTAATTATAACAACTAAATTATAATAATAATAATGATAATGATATTAACACTGATAATAATAATATTAATAATAATGTAACAATTCAAATGTAGCAAATACAATATTATTAATAATACAGATGTTATTATTAATATTAATATTAATATTTATTTTAATACTGATAATGAAGTAATGATATTAATATAACAACTATATTGTAACTAATATTATATATTATTAATTGTGCAATTAATAATCATATATTTTATAATATCCTTTATTGAATATTTATTATTTATACATTTTATATATATATATATATATATATATATATATATATATATATATATATATATATATATGTTACAATATACATGTAGTAATAATTAATCATAGCAATCATATATATATTTGTATATAGATTCATTTTAAATTTACACTTAATTATCTTGTATTCTATTTTACATATTTAATTTTTAATGCTTAAATTATATTTTATAATTTCAAATTAATATACATATAGTTACATTTATATATACATATTTATTTACAAACAACTGTTCATGAAACGTCGGAAGTGGTCAAAGGTCAAATGTTATCATGAAATAGTTTAAAAGTTTGGTAACCCATCATTACATACATTGCTTATCTTGTCGAAATCATTATAAGATTAAGTTTAAATTTGATCGGAAATTTCCGGGTCGTCACAGTACCTACCCGTTAAAGAAATTTCGTCCCAAAATTTGAGTGAGGTGGTCATGGTTAACAATAAAAATGTTTTCATGACGAATATGAGTTGATAAACATAGTGTTATCATCACTGAGTAATATGGATAAAACAATTTGATTATTCGAAGCGTACGAGTGAAGCTATCACACAAGAGTGAAATGAAAAAATAAAGGTTCGTCTTAACTTTTGACGTAGTTATGGTTGAATTTAGAAAATAAGGTGCGTCTTAAATTTTGACGTTGCCTTGGTTGAATTCCGGAATTCAAGGGATTTAAAGAAAATCTTCGAAATCTAAAAGATTTGATTCTTCGGCGAATAAAGAAATTGGGATCTCTATAATTAAATACGGTGATCTGCCTCGATTACTCTGTCTGATATTTCCATTATAAATTTTCTGTTCCATTATTTTCACCATTCCTTTACTTTCTTTCTTAATTCTTACATCCAAAAGATTGTGAAAATGTTTAATCCAGTTCTAATCCTTGATATTTTCCTAGTTATCATTTCTGTCATCCTTCTTTTCAATCTTCCACCAGAGGAATCTGTTTACTTCTACTATTACCTTGGGTGATACTATTCTTAATTACACCGTGTTTTTATATTGCTGTTCGTATTAATATCCACAGTTTGTAATTTCTGCATTGTTGTTGGGTTTTATATCTTCCCTTATATTTCGATGTACCTGCGTCTGTCTCCTATAATCATTGTCATATACAGTTAATGCTCTCTCTTATTTGCTGCGATTTATACCCCCTTTCTATTTCGGAGCTTCATGCTTTTGTTTTCTTTTTGCAAGTAATGGTCCAAAATTCGTAGGTATGGAGTTTAAAATTAGCATGATATACAAGGTAGTAGCATAATTTGATTTGTCAAATTACCAGAATTACTGAGAACAGAACTATCAAGAATATATTTTCTTGATATGTTCAGAAGTTAAGCAGAATGAAGGAGTTATGTAACATGGCACGTGATGACGTTATGATCTGTGAATCATCACGTTCCATTAGAAACTCAGCATGACTTACTATAATATAATCACATTGATCAAGTGTCATTATATTATACTAACTCATGCATCAGTTCCCAACATTACTTCAATAACATTCATATTTTAAGCTCGAAAGTTTACATAATATAGAAACTAACAGTTTCTATATGATGTAACACTGATAGCACGAAGAGATCAATGATTTCAGATAAGAATAGTTATAAAAATATCTTCAAAAATATGGAGGATATTTATAATGAAAGATACGATAATATCTTGGAATTTTAGAATTGAATTGAGATGAAGAAATTCATTCACGATGATTTAGAGAGATTAAGGAGCAAGGTATTTGCTAAAAATTTCATCAGAAACAGAATCATCAGAATTCTTAATGTACAAGTTTAGCCCTTATGATTTGTTCAGAGACTCCATCGTAGTTTGCTCAATCAGTTTTTCAGTTTTAAACTTTTTCTGAGCTTTGCCAATATACAATTCTTTATCATCAACTTTTGGCTGTTGAGGTCGTTTACAGTTTTTGTTACTTCATTCAACTTTTCAAAATTCAGAGCATTAATTCGCAGAATGGGTGCTTTTCAGAATTTCAGAATGAAAGATCATAGTTCTAAGAAAATAATGTTATATGGATACATATAACTATTGATGTGAAAACGTTGCGAGACTCACAATACAGATTTGCTGATTCCCGGTAATTGGTATGGCAATTCTTGTTACAAGATGCGGATGAGTACATGATGAGACTTCAATAGATAAGTATAGTGATTTGTCGGAGAGATTTAAGCCAAGGAGCAACGAGGTTGCTGGTACATCTGTTGGTAATATGGTGGAATATAAAAGGTTTCCCGGTAACAACAAAAGAGCACACATATATATCAAGATTATAATAAGGTTGTTTCGAATGAAAAGTCGAAGTTGATTTGTTGGAGCTGTGACAAAATTAGCTATCTCGAACAGGAGTTGCAAGGTTATTTTCGGTAATAATAACACCAAAGAAGCTAGCACAGATACGTGTTAAACGTTTACTCAGGTTTCGAGTATTTTCAAGTGCATAACTATATCCATCAATCTCTTCTTCCATAGATGGAGTGCGGTTGGTTCATCCTATCGATTGAAGTGTTTTCAAGAATTATGTGAAATGTCCCGTTCTTATTGATTAAAAACGTTCCATATTAATTGATTTCGTTGCGAGGTTTTGACCTCTATATGAGACGTTTTTCAAAGACTGCATTCATTTTAAAACAAACCATAACCTTTATTTTTAAAAAGCTTTACGTAGATTATCAAATAATGATAATCTAAAATATCCTGTTTACACACGACCATTACATAATGGTTTACAATACAAATATGTTACAACAAAATAAGTTTCTTGAATGCAGTTTTTACACAATATCATACAAGCATGGACTCCAAATCTCATCCTTATTTAAGTATGCGACAGCGGAAGCTCTTAATAATCACCTGAGAATAAACATGCTTAAAACGTCAACAAAAATTTTGGTGAGTTATAGGTTTAACCTATATATATCAAATCATAATAATAGACCACAAGATTTCATATTTCAATACACATCCCATACATAGAGATAAAAATCATTCATATGGTGAACACCTGGTAACCGACATTAACAAGATGCATATATAAGAATATCCCCATCATTCCGGGACACCCTTCGGATATGATATAAATTTCGAAGTACTAAAGCATCCGGTACTTTGGATGGGGCTTGTTGGGCCCGATAGATCTATCTTTAGGATTCGCGTCAATTAGGGTGTCTGTTCCCTAATTCTTAGATTACCAGACTTAATAAAAAGGGGCATATTCGATTTCGATAATTCAACCATAGAATGTAGTTTCACGTACTTGTGTCTATTTTGTAAATCATTTATAAAACCTGCATGTATTCTCATCCCAAAAATATTAGATTTTAAAAGTGGGACTATAACTCACTTTCACAGATTTTTACTTCGTCGGGAAGTAAGACTTGGCCACTGGTTGATTCACGAACCTATAACAATATATACATATATATCAAAGTATGTTCAAAATATATTTACAACACTTTTAATATATTTTGATGTTTTAAGTTTATTAAGTCAGCTGTCCTCGTTAGTAACCTACAACTAGTTGTCCACAGTTAGATGTACAGAAATAAATCGATAAATATTATCTTGAATCAATCCACGACCCAGTGTATACGTATCTCAGTATTGATCACAACTCAAACTATATATATTTTGGAATCAACCTCAACCCTGTATAGCTAACTCCAACATTCACATATAGAGTGTCTATGGTTGTTCCGAAATATATATAGATGTGTCGACATGATAGGTCAAAACATTGTATACGTGTCTATGGTATCTCAAGATTACATAATATACAATACAAGTTGATTAAGTTATGGTTGGAATAGATTTGTCACCAATTTTCACGTAGCTAAAATGAGAAAAATTATCCAATCTTGTTTTACCCATAACTTCTTCATTTTAAATCCGTTTTGAGTGAATCAAATTGCTATGGTTTCATATTAAACTCTATTTTATGAATCTAAACAGAAAAAGTATAGGTTTATAGTCGGAAAAATAAGTTACAAGTCGTTTTTGTAAAGGTAGTCATTTCAGTCGAAAGAACGACGTCTAGATGACCATTTTAGAAAACATACTTCCACTTTGAGTTTAACCATAATTTTTGGATATAGTTTCATGTTCATAATAAAAATCATTTTCTCAGAATAACAACTTTTAAATCAAAGTTTATCATAATTTTTAATTAACTAACCCAAAACAGCCCGCGGTGTTACTACGACGGCGTAAATCCGGTTTTACGGTGTTTTTCGTGTTTCCAGGTTTTAAATCATTAAGTTAGCATATCATATAGATATAGAACATGTGTTTAGTTGATTTTAAAAGTTAAGTTAGAAGGATTAACTTTTGTTTGCGAACAAGTTTAGAATTAACTAAACTATGTTCTAGTGATTACAAGTTTAAACCTTCGAATAAGATAGCTTTATATGTATGAATCGAATGATGTGATGAACATCATTACTACCTTAAGTTCCTTGGATAAACCTACTGGAAAAGAGAAAAATGGATCTAGCTTCAATGGATCCTTGGATGGCTCGAAGTTCTTGAAGCAGAATCATGACACGAAAACAAGTTCAAGTACGATCATCACTTGAAATAAGATTGTTATAGTTATATAAATTGAACCAAAGTTTGAATATGATTATTACCTTGTATTATAATGATAACCTACTGTAAGAAACAAAGGTATCTTGAGGTTGGATGATCACCTTACAAGATTGGAAGTGAGCTAGCAAACTTGAAAGTATTCTTGATTTTATGAAACTAGAACTTTTGGAATTTATGAAGAACACTTAGAACTTGAAGATAGAACTTGAGAGAGATCAATTAGATGAAGAAAATTGAAGAATGAAAGTGTTTGTAGGTGTTTTTGGTCGTTGGTGTATGGATTAGATATAAAGGATATGTAATTTTGTTTTCATGTAAATAAGTCATGAATGATTACTCATATTTTTGTAATTTTATGAGATATTTCTTGCTAGTTGCCAAATGATGGTTCCCACATGTGTTAGGTGACTCACATGGGCTGCTAAGAGCTGATCATTGGAGTGTATATACCAATAGTACATACATCTAAAAGCTGTGTATTGTACGAGTACGAATACGGGTGCATACGAGTAGAATTGTTGATGAAACTGAACGAGGATGTAATTGTAAGCATTTTTGTTAAGTAGAAGTATTTTGATAAGTGTCTTGAAGTCTTTCAAAAGTGTATGAATACATATTAAAACACTACATGTATATACATTTTAACTGAGTCGTTAAGTCATCGTTAGTCGTTACATGTAAATGTTGTTTTGAAACCTTTAGGTTAACGATCTTGTTAAATGTTGTTAACCCAATGTTTATAATATCAAAAGAGATTTTAAATTATTATATTATCATGATATTATGATGTACGAATATCTCTTAATATGATATATATACATTAAATGTCGTTACAACGATAATCGTTACATATATGTCTCGTTTCAAAATCATTAAGTTAGTAGTCTTGTTTTTACATATGTAGTTCATTGTTAATATAATTAATGATATGTTTACTTATCATAATATCATGTTAACTATATATATAACCATATATATGTCATCATATAGTTTTTATAAGTTTTAACGTTCGTGAATCACCGGTCAACTTGGGTGGTCAATTGTCTATATGAAACCTATTTCAATTAATCAAGTCTTAACAAGTTTGATTGCTTAACATGTTGGAAACATTTAATCATGTAAATATCAATCTCAATTAATATATATAAACATGGAAAAGTTCGGGTCACTACAGTACCTACCCGTTAAATAAATTTCGTCCCGAAATTTTAAGCTGTTGAAGGTGTTGACGAATCTTCTGGAAATAGATGCGGGTATTTCTTCTTCATCTGATCTTCACGCTCCCAAGTGAACTCGGGTCCTCTACGAGCATTCCATCGAACCTTAATAATTGGTATCTTGTTTTGCTTAAGTCTTTTAACCTCACGATCCATTATTTCGACGGGTTCTTCGATGAATTGAAGTTTTTCGTTGATTTGGATTTCATCTAACGGAATAGTGAGATCTTCTTTAGCAAAACATTTCTTCAAATTCGAGACGTGGAAAGTGTTATGTACAGCCGCGAGTTGTTGAGGTAACTCAAGTCGGTAAGCTACTGGTCCGACACGATCAATAATCTTGAATGGTCCAATATACCTTGGATTTAATTTCCCTCGTTTACCAAATCGAACAACGCCTTTCCAAGGTGAAACTTTAAGCATGACCATCTCTCCAATTTCAAATTCTATATCTTTTCTTTTAATGTCAGCGTAGCTCTTTTGTCGACTTTGGGCGGTTTTCAACCGTTGTTGAATTTGGATGATCTTCTCGGTAGTTTCTTGTATAATCTCCGGACCCGTAATCTGTCTATCCCCCACTTCACTCCAACAAATCGGAGACCTGCACTTTCTACCATAAAGTGCTTCAAACAGCGCCATCTCAATGCTTGAATGGTAGCTGTTGTTGTAGGAAAATTCTGCTAACGGTAGATGTCGATCCCAACTATTTCCGAAATCAATAACACATGCTCGTAGCATGTCTTCAAGCGTTTGTATCGTCCTTTCGCTCTGCCCATCAGTTTGTGGATGATAGGCAGTACTCATGTCTAGACGAGTTCCTAATGCTTGCTGTAATGTCTGCCAGAATCTTGAAATAAATCTGCCATCCCTATCAGAGATAATAGAGATTGGTATTCCATGTCTGGAGATGACTTCCTTCAAATACAGTCGTGCTAACTTCTCCATCTTGTCATCTTCTCTTATTGGCAGGAAGTGTGCTGATTTGGTGAGACGATCAACTATTACCCAAATAGTATCAAAACCACTTGCAGTCCTTGGCAATTTAGTGATGAAATCCATGGTAATGTTTTCCCATTTCCATTCCGGGATTTCGGGTTGTTGGAGTAGACCTGATGGTTTCTGATGTTCAGCTTTGACCTTAGAACACGTCAAACATTCTCCTACGTATTTAGCAACATCGGCTTTCATACCCGGCCACCAAAAATGTTTCTTGAGATCCTTGTACATCTTCCCCGTTCCAGGATGTATTGAGTATCTGGTTTTATGAGCTTCTCTAAGTACCATTTCTCTCATATCTCCAAATTTTGGTACCCAAATCCTTTCAGCCCTATACCGGGTTCCGTCTTCCCGAATATTAAGATGCTTCTCCGATCCTTTGGGTATTTCATCCTTTAAATTTCCCTCTTTTAAAACTCCTTGTTGCGCCTCCTTTATTTGAGTAGTAAGGTTATTATGAATCATTATATTCATAGATTTTACTCGAATGGGTTCTCTGTCCTTCCTGCTCAAGGCATCGGCTACCACATTTGCCTTCCCCGGGTGGTAACGAATCTCAAAGTCGTAATCATTCAATAATTCAATCCACCTACGCTGCCTCATATTCAGTTGTTTCTGATTAAATATGTGTTGAAGACTTTTGTGGTCGGTATATATAATACTTTTGACCCCATATAAGTAGTGCCTCCAAGTCTTTAATGCAAAAACAACCGCGCCTAATTCCAAATCATGCGTCGTATAATTTTGTTCGTGAATCTTCAATTGTCTAGACGCATAAGCAATCACCTTCGTTCGTTGCATTAATACACAACCGAGACCTTGCTTTGATGCGTCACAATAAATCACAAAATCATCATTCCCTTCAGGCAATGACAATATAGGTGCCGTAGTTAGCTTTTTCTTCAATAACTGAAACGCTTTCTCTTGTTCATCATTCCATTCAAATTTCTTCCCTTTATGCGTTAATGCAGTCAAGGGTTTTGCTATTCTGGAAAAGTCTTGGATGAACCTTCTGTAGTAACCAGCTAGTCCTAAAAACTGGCGTATGTGTTTCGGAGTTTTCGGGGTTTCCCACTTTTCAACAGTTTCTATCTTTGCCGGATCCACCTTAATACCTTTTTTGTTCACTATGTGACCGAGGAATTGAACTTCTTCCAACCAAAATGCACACTTTGAAAACTTAGCGTACAATTCTTCCTTCCTCAATACTTCTAACACCTTTCTCAAATGTTCACCGTGTTCTTGGTCATTCTTTGAGTAAATAAGTATGTCATCAATGAAAACAATGACAAACTTGTCAAGGTATGGTCCACACACTCGGTTCATAAGGTCCATGAACACAGCTGGTGCATTAGTTAAACCAAACGGCATGACCATAAACTCGTAATGACCGTAACGTGTTCTGAAAGCAGTCTTTGGAATATCATCTTCTTTCACCCGCATTTGATGATACCCGAAACGTAAGTCAATCTTTGAATAAACAGACGAGCCTTGTAGTTGATCAAATAAGTCGTCGATTCTCGGTAGTGGGTAGCGGTTCTTGATGGTAAGTTTGTTCAACTCTCGGTAGTCGATACACAACCTGAATGTACCATCTTTCTTCTTGACAAACAAAACAGGAGCTCCCCACGGTGATGTGCTTGGTCGAATGAAACCACGCTCTAAAAGTTCTTGTAATTGGCTTTGCAGTTCTTTCATCTCGCTGGGTGCGAGTCTGTAAGGAGCACGAGCTATTGGTGCAGCTCCTGGTACAAGATCTATTTGAAATTCAACGGATCGATGTGGGGGTAATCCCGGTAATTCTTTCGGAAATACATCGGGAAATTCTTTTGCAATGGGAACATCATTGATGCTCTTTTCTTCAGTTTGTACTTTCTCGACGTGTGCTAGAACAGCATAGCAACCTTTTCTTATTAGTTTTTGTGCCTTCAAATTACTAATAAGATGTAGCTTCGTGTTGCCCTTTTCTCTGTACACCATTAAGGGTTTTCCTTTTTCTCGTATAATGCGAATTGCATTTTTGTAACAAACGATCTCTGCTTTCACTTCTTTCAACCAGTCCATACCGATTATCACATCAAAACTCCCTAACTCTACTGGTATCAAATCAATCTTAAATGTTTCGCTAACCAGTTTAATTTCTCGATTCCGACATATATTATCTGCTGAAATTAATTTACCATTTGCTAATTCGAGTAAAAATTTACTATCCAAAGGCGTCAATGGACAACTTAATTTAGCACAAAAATCTCTACTCATATAGCTTCTATCCGCACCCAAATCAAATAAAACGTAAGCAGATTTATTGTCAATAAGAAACGTACCCGTAACAAGCTCCGGGTCTTCCTGTGCCTCTGCCGCATTAATATTGAAAACTCTTCCGCGGCCTTGTCCATTCGTGTTCTCCTGGTTCGGGCAATTTCTAATAATGTGGCCCGGTTTTCCACATTTATAACAAACTACATTGGCATAACTTGCTCCGACACTACTTGCTCCGCCATTACTCGTTCCGACACCATTTGTTCCTTTCGTTCTATTAACCCCTGGTCCGTAGACCTCACACTTCGCCGCGCTATGACCATTTCTTTTACACTTGTTGCAACATTTGGTGCAGAACCCCGAGTGATACTTTTCACACCTTTGGCATAGCTGCTTCTGATTGTTGTTGTTGTTGTTGTTGCGGTTATTATTGTTGTTGGGATGATTGTTGTAGTTGTTGTTGTTGTTGTTGTTGTTGGGCCGTTTGTTGTAGTTGCGATTGATGTTGCGATTGTTGGGATAATTGTTGCGATTATTGTTGTAATTGCTGTTGTTGTTGTATTGGTGATTCTTATCACCGTTTTCCTCCCACTTTCTTTTGACTTGCTTCACATTGGCCTCTTCAGCAGTCTGTTCTTTAATTCTTTCTTCAATCTGGTTCACTAGTTTGTGAGCCATTCTACATGCCTGTTGTATGGAGGCGGGCTCGTGTGAACTTATATCTTCTTGGATTCTTTCTGGTAATCCTTTCACAAACGCGTCGATCTTCTCTTCCTCATCTTCGAACGCTCCCGGACACAATAGGCATAATTCTGTGAATCGTCTTTCGTACATGGTAATATCAAATCCTTGGGTTCGTAACCCTCTAAGTTCTGTCTTGGGCTTATTGACCTCAGTTCCGGGACGGTACTTCTCGTTCATTAAGTGCTTGAATGCTGACCACGGTAGTGCGTAAGCATCATCTTGTCCCACTTGCTCTAGATAGGTATTCCACCATGTTAACGCAGAACCTGTGAAGGTATGCGTAGCGTACTTCACTTTGTCCTCTTCAGTACACTTACTTATGGCAAACACCAATTCGACCTTCTCGGTCCACCGTTTCAATCCGATCGGTCCTTCGGTTCCATCAAATTCCAAAGGTTTGCAGGCAGTGAATTCTTTGTAGGTGCATCCTACACGATTTCCTGTACTGCTAGATCCAAGGTTATTGTTGGTATGTAGCGCAGCCTGTACTGCGGCTATGTTTGAAGCTAGAAAAGTACGGAATTCCTCTTCATTCATATTCACGGTGTGTCGAGTAGTCGGTGCCATTTCCTTCAAAATAGTCAAATGGAACAAGTTAATCATACAGAATATTAAGAGTAGTTAATAGTATTTCGTAGCATAATATGAACTCATTTATAAAAGCTTTTTCTTCATATTAGCGTTTTATAAGTTTAAATTCGGGTAGTACCTACCCGTTAAGTTCATACTTAGTAGCTAATATACAATTCAACTACTACAATTCTATATGAAAAACTGATTATAATAATATTTCGCGTTCAAACTTTTATACAATATTTTACAAACTTACAATACCGCTTATTTTACATAAAGCATGAAATATAGCACACAATAACTTTGATACAAGATAGTTGTGAAGATAATTCTAGCTAGTACACAAGTCGTTCAGCAAAGGCAATAAAAACACGTAATTCATACGTCCAGAAACAAGTCATCCATTCTGGTTTTACTAGGACTACTTCCCATCCTTGGTCTTATGGAACATAACCATTATGGCCGTTGATAATACAGCGTGTTGTAACGTCGTCAAAGGGACGAGGGTTACGTAATGTCCAACAGTCCCGTAATAATCTAAAAACCTCATTTCTTACCCCAATTACCGACTCCGTCACTTGTGGGAACGTTTTGTTTAATAGTTGTAGCCCGATGTTCTTGTTCTCACTTTGGTGAGAAGCGAACATTACTAATCCGTAAGCATAACATGCTTCTTTATGTTGCATGTTAGCCGCTTTTTCTAAATCACGAAGTCCAATATTCGGATATATTGAGTCAAAATAATTTCTTAACCCATTGCGTAAAATAGCATTTGGGTTCCCCGCAATATATGCGTCAAAGTAAACACATCGTAACTTATGGGTTTCCCAATGTGATATCCCCCATCTTTCAAACGAAATCCTTTTATAAACCAAGGCATTCTTGGAACGTTCTTCGAATGTCTTACAAACTGATCTCGCCTTAAATAGTTGTGCCGAGGAATTCTGGCCGACTCTAGACAAGATTTCATCAATCATGTCTCCGGGTAGGTCTCTTAAAATATTGGGTTGTCTATCCATTTTGTGTTTTTAAACTGTAAAATAGACAAGAGTTAGATTCATAAAAAAATACTTATTAATACAAGCAATTTTTACATATATCATAAAGCATAAGCACACTATATTACATATATTACACCACACGAATACAACTATCTTATTCCGACTCGCTTGTTTCTTCTTCTTCAGTTTTGGTTCGTTTTGTCAAGTTTCTAGGGATATATGATGTTCCCCTAATACGAGCCGTAATTTTCCACATTGGTTTAGAAAAACCTGGTGGTTTAGAGGTTCCCGGGTCATTGTTACAACTTAAGGACTTCGGGGGTTGACGATACATATAAAGTTCATCGGGGTTGGAATTAGATTTCTCTATTTTTATGCCCTTTCCCTTATTATTTTCTTTTGCCTTTTTAAATTCAGTTGGGGTAATTTCTATAACATCATCGGAATTCTCGTCGGAATCCGATTCATCGGAGAATTGGTAATCCTCCCAATATTTTGCTTCCTTGGCGGAAACACCATTGACCATAATTAACCTTGGTTGGTTGGTTGAGGATTTTCTTTTACTTAACCGTTTTATTATTTCCCCCACCGGTTCTATTTCTTCATCCGGTTCCGATTCTTCTTCCGGTTCCGATTCTTCTTCCGGTTCCGACTCTTCTTCCGGTTCCTCTTCGGGAACTTGTGAATCAGTCCACGAATCATTCCAATTTACATTTGACTCTTCATTATTATTAGGTGAGTCAATGGGACTTGTTCTAGAGGTAGACATCTATCACATAATATCAAACGCGTTAAGAGATTAATATATCACATAATATTCACATGTTAAAAATATATAGTTTCCAACAAAATTTGTTAAGCAATCATTTTTCAAGTAAACACGGTCGAAGTCCAGACTCACTAATGCATCCTAACAAACTCGATAAGACACACTAATGCAAAATTCTGGTTCTCTAAGACCAACGCTCGGATACCAACTGAAATGTCCCGTTCTTATTGATTAAAAACGTTCCATATTAATTGATTTCATTGCGAGGTTTTGACCTCTATATGAGACGTTTTTCAAAGACTGCATTCATTTTAAAACAAACCATAACCTTTATTTCATCAATAAAGGTTTAAAAAGCTTTACGTAGATTATCAAATAATGATAATCTAAAATATCCTGTTTACACACGACCATTACATAATGGTTTACAATACAAATATGTTACAACAAAATAAGTTTCTTGAATGCAGTTTTTACACAATATCATACAAGCATGGACTCCAAATCTCATCCTTATTTAAGTATGCGACAGCGGAAGCTCTTAATAATCACCTGAGAATAAACATGCTTAAAACGTCAACAAAAATGTTGGTGAGTTATAGGTTTAACCTATATATATCAAATCATAATAATAGACCACAAGATTTCATATTTCAATACACATCCCATACATAGAGATAAAAATCATTCATATGGTGAACACCTGGTAACCGACATTAACAAGATGCATATATAAGAATATCCCCATCATTCCGGGACACCCTTCGGATATGATATAAATTTCGAAGTACTAAAGCATCCGGTACTTTGGATGGGGCTTGTTGGGCCCGATAGATCTATCTTTAGGATTCGCGTCAATTAGGGTGTCTGTTCCCTAATTCTTAGATTACCAGACTTAATAAAAAGGGGCATATTCGATTTCGATAATTCAACCATAGAATGTAGTTTCACGTACTTGTGTCTATTTTGTAAATCATTTATAAAACCTGCATGTATTCTCATCCCAAAAATATTAGATTTTAAAAGTGGGACTATAACTCACTTTCACAGATTTTTACTTCGTCGGGAAGTAAGACTTGGCCACTGGTTGATTCACGAACCTATAACAATATATACATATATATCAAAGTATGTTCAAAATATATTTACAACACTTTTAATATATTTTGATGTTTTAAGTTTATTAAGTCAGCTGTCCTCGTTAGTAACCTACAACTAGTTGTCCACAGTTAGATGTACAGAAATAAATCGATAAATATTATCTTGAATCAATCCACGACCCAGTGTATACGTATCTTTGTATTGATCACATCTCAAACTATATATATTTTGGAATCAACCTCAACCCTGTATAGCTAACTCCAACATTCACATATAGAGTGTCTATGGTTGTTCCGAAATATATATAGATGTGTCGACATGATAGGTCGAAACATTGTATACGTGTCTATGGTATCTCAAGATTACATAATATACAATACAAGTTGATTAAGTTATGGTTGGAATAGATTTGTTACCAATTTTCACGTAGCTAAAATGAGAAAAATTATCCAATCTTGTTTTACCCATAACTTCTTCATTTTAAATCCGTTTTGAGTGAATCAAATTGCTATGGTTTCATATTGAACTCTATTTTATGAATCTAAACAGAAAAAGTATAGGTTTATAGTCGGAAAAATAAGTTACAAGTCGTTTTTGTTAAGGTAGTCATTTCAGTCGAAAGAACGACGTCTAGATGACCATTTTAGAAAACATACTTCCACTTTGAGTTTAACCATAATTTTTGGATAGTTTCATGTTCATAATAAAAATCATTTTCTTAGAATAACAACTTTTAAATCAAAGTTTATCATAGTTTTTAATTAACTAACCCAAAACAGCCCGCGGTGTTACTACGACGGCGTAAATCCGGTTTTACGGTGTTTTTCGTGTTTCCAGGTTTTAAATCATTAAGTTAGCATATCATATAGATATAGAACATGTGTTTAGTTGATTTTAAAAGTTAAGTTAGAAGGATTAACTTTTGTTTGCGAACAAGTTTAGAATTAACTAAACTATGTTCTAGTGATTACAAGTTTAAACCTTCGAATAAGATAGCTTTATATGTATGAATCGAATGATGTGATGAACATCATTACTACCTTAAGTTCCTTGGATAAACCTACTGGAAAAGAGAAAAATGGATCTAGCTTCAATGGATCCTTGGATGGCTCGAAGTTCTTGAAGCAGAATCATGACACGAAAACAAGTTCAAGTACGATCATCACTTGAAATAAGATTGTTATAGTTATATAAATTGAACCAAAGTTTGAATATGATTATTACCTTGTATTAGAATGATAACCTACTGTAAGAAACAAAGGTATCTTGAGGTTGGATGATCACCTTACAAGATTGGAAGTGAGCTAGCAAACTTGAAAGTATTCTTGATTTTATGAAACTAGAACTTTTGGAATTTATGAAGAACACTTAGAACTTGAAGATAGAACTTGAGAGAGATCAATTAGATGAAGAAAATTGAAGAATGAAAGTGTTTGTAGGTGTTTTTGGTCGTTGGTGTATGGATTAGATATAAAGGATATGTAATTTTGTTTTCATGTAAATAAGTCATGAATGATTACTCATATTTTTGTAATTTTATGAGATATTTCTTGCTAGTTGCCAAATGATGGTTCCCACATGTGTTAGGTGACTCACATGGGCTGCTAAGAGCTAATCATTGGAGTGTATATACCAATAGTACATACATCTAAAAGCTGTGTATTGTACGAGTACGAATACGGGTGCATACGAGTAGAATTGTTGATGAAACTGAACGAGGATGTAATTGTAAGCATTTTTGTTAAGTAGAAGTATTTTGATAAGTGTCTTGAAGTCTTTCAAAAGTGTATGAATACATATTAAAACACTACATGTATATACATTTTAACTGAGTCGTTAAGTCATCGTTAGTCGTTACATGTAAATGTTGTTTTGAAACCTTTAGGTTAACGATCTTGTTAAATGTTGTTAACCCAATGTTTATAATATCAAAAGAGATTTTAAATTATTATATTATCATGATATTATGATGTACGAATATCTCTTAATATGATATATATACATTAAATGTCGTTACAACGATAATCGTTACATATATGTCTCGTTTCAAAATCATTAAGTTAGTAGTCTTGTTTTTACATATGTAGTTCATTGTTAATATAATTAATGATATGTTTACTTATCATAATATCATGTTAACTATATATATAACCATATATATGTCATCATATAGTTTTTATAAGTTTTAACGTTCGTGAATCACCGGTCAACTTGGGTGGTCAATTGTCTATATGAAACCTATTTCAATTAATCAAGTCTTAACAAGTTTGATTGCTTAACATGTTGGAAACATTTAATCATGTAAATATCAATCTCAATTAATATATATAAACATGGAAAAGTTCGGGTCACTACATTATGAAAGGTTTGAATTGCAGATTGTAATCGTCAAGATACAAATGAGGTTTAAGAAGAAATCAAGTGGCAAACTTGAAGAATTGTTTAGTTTCATATATTATAATCAATATTTTAATTCATTTTAATTGTCCAATGTTATTAGTCCACAGTCGATAGTCCACAGTTAACAGTCCAATAATTCATATATAGTTTAATATATAATATTCGAATTAATTAATACGTATCGTGACCCATGTACATGTCTCAGACTCGATCACAACTCAAAGTATATATATTATTGTAGAATCAACCTCAACCCTGTATAGAGAACTCGATCATTACTGCATATAGAGTGTCTAAGGTTATTCCAAATAATATATATATGCGTCGATATGATATGTCAAAACCTTGTATACGTGTCCCGATATTTATACGTGTCCCGATATTTAAAGTGCGTAAAATAAATACAGAAATTAAATGACGATAAATAAAGTGCGTAAAGTAAATAACAGAAATTAAATGACAATAAATAAAATTGCGATAAATAAAATGTAATCAGTTAGCTAGGAACAGTTAGCGTGGATTCTTAACAAAATTTTTCATAGTTAATTTGTTTGTTTCTATCAAATTTTTATTTCGTCAAATGTGTTCTTCATTATGCCACTTGTTGGATTCTGATAGATCAAAATCCAAATATGAAATTGAATGAAAAGGGTTATTCTGCGGTAAACGAATTCGTATGTCTGTGGTTGTATGTAGGATATTAAATGACTGTTGAATCAGATTCGAAGAATGTACAGTGTAACTTATTAATGTGAAATCTAAATATTCCTCGGGTATTACCTACCCGTTAAAATATTTTCATCATTAACAGTTTGTACGAAAGAATTTTTCAATTACAATCATTATGAAAATATATTTACATATATATTTTCTTCAGATGTAATCATGGATTTAATAAGTCAATATTATATTAAACTCATTTGATTTACCGTTTAGAACAAGAATATATAATCTCTAAAACATTAAATATTACATAATCGCCATGTCAAACGAAGATAAATGATGTAGTACAATTCGCAGATAGATGATTATGCTCGAGATACAAAATGAGATGTTGAGGCATGGATTGTTGATGGTACTGTTACTGTTATTGATGGTACTGTTGGTGCCGGTGATGTTGCTGAAGCTGGTATGTTTTGCACCATATTCTCCAAATTGATTACTCGAACGCGAAGTTCGTTGACTTCTTCTATTATTCTGGGATGATTGTCGGTCGGAACGAGCGGATGAATAAGGTTTAGAATTGTGGATAGAATATAATCGTGTCGAGCTACTCTGGAAATGAGGTTGAAAATGGTGTTTCGGATAGATTTGCCGATAAGTGTTTCAGGTTCATCGCCAATAGGGCAATTTGGTGGATGGAAGGGATCACTTTCTTCTTGCCTCCAATGATTAAGTAGGCTACAAACTCATCAGATGAATTGGGGATGACTGATTAGCTGATTCATTCTGGTGACACTGCTTTCGGAGCTTAGGTGAAACTCCATATCGGAATAGCTGTCGGAATCCGAGGAATTCGAACTGGTTAAGGGATTCATCTCGTACGATCAGATGAAGGATTTTCGATAAGAAATAGATTATAGGATGTAGATTAATACCCTGCAATACATAACTTACATATGCATATATAATACTAAAATCCCATAAGTTACGGAGGAATCTACGGAAGCTGTCAAGAAAAGTCTATAGTAACAGATATGCTAAGATATGAATTTTTGTCTATACACTATTCATGCAATCAATGCAGTAAAATGTGTCTAGAGTAAGAATGATAAGCAGATAATTTCTGACAAGAAATGATAAGCAAAACTTTTGACATGCAGACACGGTCGAAGTCCAGACTTACTAATGCATCTAAACAACTATCAGTTAGACACACTAATGCAAGACCTGGTTCGCTAAGACCACCGCTCTGATAACAACTTTCATGACCCGTCCTAATCCATTAGGACGAGTACATTACACTTGGTTACATCGCGAGGTACTTGACCTCTATATGATACATTTTACAAACATTGCATTCGTTTTTAAAAGACAAACTTTCATTACATCAAAAGTTGACGGCATGCATACCATTTCATAATATATCCAACTATAATTAACTTAATAATAATCTTGATGAACTCAACGACTCGAATGCAACGTCTTTTGAAATATGTCATGAATGACTCCAAGTAATATCTCTAATATGAGCAAATGCACAGCGGAAGATTTCTTTCATACCTGAGAATAAACATGCTTTAAAGTGTCAACCAAAAGGTTGGTGAGTTCATAGGTTTATCATAAGCAAACATTTCCATTAATTTAATAGACCACAAGATTTTCATTTTCATAAATATACATCTCATATCAGGCATTTCGCAAACTGCATAGAGATAAAAATCATTCATATGGTGAACGCTTGATAACCGAACTAACAGGATGCATATAGAATATCCCCATCATTCCGGGACTCTCATCGGACATGATAATCGAAGTACTAAAGCATTCGTAACCCGAAAGGGACGTGTCAAGGTTCATAGATCTATCTTTATGATTCGCGTCAATTAGGGGCCACATCCCTAATTCTTAGGCTACCAAGATAAAAAGGGGCATATTCGATTTCGATAATCCAACCATAGAATGTAGTTTTTGATCACTTGTGTCTATTTCGTCAAACATTTATAAAAGCAGTGCATGTATTCTCAGTCCCAAAAATATATATTGCAAAAGCATTTAAAAAGGGAGCAAATGAAACTCACCTAATGTATTTTGTAGTAAAAATACATATGACTATATTGAACAATGCAGGGTTGGCCTCGGATTCACGAACCTATATCATTTGTATATTTATTAATATACATAAATGTAATCGAACATATATATATATATATATATATATATATATATATATATATATATATATATATATATATATATATATATATATATATATATATATATATATATATATATATATATATATATATACACACATATATATATATATATATACATATACATATATATATATATACATATACATATATATATATATACATACATATATATATATATATATATATATATATATATATATATATATATATTAGTAATATCCTTTTTATATATTTTTGTAGTTATTTAAGATTTATTCTAAACTTCATTAGAAACATATTCTTTATTTATGTAAATCACATCTTAACTTATATATTATATGGGATATTATTTTAATTATAGTAATTGTAGTAAGTATCTTTTACGAAACTAATATTTATTTGTAAAAAAAAATGGTAGTTTGATAATAATAAGTTACTAATAATAATAATAACTTTATTAGTAATGATAATACTACTAATAATAATAATAATAATAATAATGATATTGTAAAAAAAATGATACTTTTATCTAATTATAAAATTAATAATACTAATAGTTACAAAAGTGATATTAATACTAATATTAATGAAAATGATGATAACTTGTGTTATTTTCATAATAATACTAATAATAATCCTATAATACTTAATAACAATACTAACAATAATTATAATACTTATATTTAATGATGATAATAATAAATTGTAGTACGATAGTCATAATATTACTTAACTTGACAATCATAATAATAATATTCATTTTTTTTTGTAATTATAATCATAATGATAATAAAAATAATAGTTACTACTTGTATTAGTAATAATAATAACAATAACAATAATTTTTAATTCTAATACTAATAATAATAATAATGGTGATATTACTAATAATAATAATAATAATGATGGTACTAGTAGTTGTATTAACGATATTAGTAATTCTACTTCTAGTATTAGAAATAATCATAAATAGCATTATATCATAACAAAAGTAATTTATAATAATAATAATAATAATAATAATAATAATAATAATAATAATAATAATAATAAATTAATACAGAAATTAAATTTGATACAGAAATTATTAGTAGTGACTAAATTAATTGGAAACAACAAAAAAAATAAAAAAAAAATATACGTATCAATATGCTGCTGCAGTTCATGGTTACGGTTTTTAAAAAAAATAATGATTATGATTTTTAGAACGTTTTGGAAAAAAGTTTCAACACGAAGTAAGTTTCAAATCACTCATAAAATCTATTGGAGTTGTCAATTTAACTAAAATCATAACAGAGAACATGAATTTGATCAAAGAAAATTTATTTGACTTTTTAAGAACAAAGTTTGATTCGAAAATTAACACTTGATAGGAAGAATTGGAACTTCAAATTTTACAGGTAGTTTGAGTATTAGATTCCAAATACAACTGCATTTTTATATTTTTTGAAATTCAATCGAATTTGATGTATTGTTAAAAAGTTGAAGAACAGGGGTACGTGACCTGATATTCTTCAGTTCTTGGTTTGATTAGATCAATTTGAAGTGAATAGATGCAGTGTATGAGTTGTAGTTGATGTTAGATAGTTGTATCAATTAATTAACACTGAGATTGATAAATTAAATAAGGGACGTGGTATAATTTTCTCAATCAG
The DNA here is from genome assembly GCF_046630445.1 of Rutidosis leptorrhynchoides. Taxonomy (NCBI): domain Eukaryota; kingdom Viridiplantae; phylum Streptophyta; class Magnoliopsida; order Asterales; family Asteraceae; genus Rutidosis; species Rutidosis leptorrhynchoides. Next base: position 157,579,857 of record NC_092334.1, read on the forward strand.
ACAACAGCAAGAACAGAAGACTTAAGTAAAAACTAAATAAAAATCGAATCTGTTAAATCTCGATTTGTACGATCGACTATGACTTATAATTTAGGAGACAGGAAAAAAAATTAGTTACAGTTAATTGTAACTGGAAAAAAAAAAAATTACGAATTGAATCAGCATTTTCATATATATATACGGAGTATATCTATCTGTATTTATATATATATTAGATTAAATTTTATAACATAAATTACTGATATAAATTTATTAATAATATCCATTAATATTATTATTTGTAATAAGAATACTAATAATAATAATAATAGAATTAATAATAATAATTGTATTACTAATAGTTTTATCAAAATTTATACTAATAATAATAAAAATAAAAATAATGATAATAATAATATTATCAATGATGATTATAATAATAATACTAATTAGATTAATATTAGTAGTAATAATATTTATATATATCAAATTTCATATTTATTAATAGCACTAGTATTGATATCATTATTAAAAGTAATAACAATTTTATTACAACAATTATCTTTACTATATTAGCTTTACATATAATAGATTATATAATATATAATGTAATATAACTATATACTATATAAAAATGAGTATTAACTTCTATATATTTTAAATGACAATACTTAATTATAACAACTAAATTATAATAATAATAATGATAATGATATTAACAATGATAATAATTAATAATAATATTAATAATAATGTAACAATTCAAATGTAGCAAATATAATATTATTAATAATACAGATGTTATTATTAATATTAATATTAATATTTATTTTAATACTGATAATGAAGTAATGATATTAATATAACAACTATATTGTAACTAATATTATATATTATTAATTGTGCAATTAATAATCATATATTTTATAATATCCTTTATTTAATATTTATTATTTATACATTTTATATATATATATATATATATATATATATATATATATATATATATATATATATATATATATATATATATATATATATATATATATATATATATATATATATATATATGTTACAATATACATGTAGTAATAATTAATCATAGCAATCATATATATATTTGTATATAGATTCATTTTAAATTTACACTTAATTATCTTGTATTCTATTTTACATATTTAATTTTTAATGCTTAAATTATATTTTATAATTTCAAATTAATATACATATACTTACATTTATATATACATATTTATTTACAAACAACTGTTCGTGAAACGTCGGAAGTGGTCAAAGGTCAAATGTTATCATGAAATAGTTTAAAAATTTTGTAACCCAACATTACAGACATTGCTTATCTTGTCGAAATCATTATAAGATTAAGTTTAAATTTGATCGGAAATTTCCAGGTCGTCACAACCGTAGTTCGACCGCAGAACACCTGACAAAATTGATTTGTCCTAACACTCTTACACAAATTCAATGATCAATAGATTGCAAAAGGACAAATTGATATCTCTGTCAAAGTACTCTCAATCTAGCTACCTACCCCATTAAAGTTTACTAGACAACATTCATCATTTGTCTATTAAAGCAAATACATTCAACAAATTCACTTCAACTACTCCAAACATCTCTTTGCAAAGCAAAAGTTTTTCACAATGAGGTCTATTGTTGAAGGGAGAGAAGTTCTTACACATCATCTTGCTACCTACTCTCTTGAAAGCTTCTCAAACATCAAGTGGGATGTCTTTCTTAATCTAAGAGGTTCACTCTATCCTCTTCACATCAATGAATTCTATGAGAATTTTTAATTCTCACAAAATAATGATAAAATCTCATTTTCTCTTTATGGAAGAAGTTATTCATTAACGCTTAAAAAATTTGGAAATATTATGGATGTTCCGAATGAAGGTCGAACATTCTTTCTAGAACCAAATTCATTCAATGAATTTCCTGAATGGGTAAAGAAAGACAATGCACTAGATATTATGTGCAATGGAAATCTTAGACCCGAATTCACCAAAAAGGATGGATTCCTTTGTCAACATCTTGCATCAACATATGATCTCTGGCAACAGATCATCACTGCAAATGTTTATGGAAAGGGGGAACTACTGGATCGACTAGATGCAAATGAAGTCACCTTCATATGGTGTCTTCTGAACTCCACGAAAGTAAATGTTGCACACTTCATGGCATCAAGAATGCAACATGCAAGTCAACATTCCCACGTGTCACTTTCGTATGGTCTCCATCTGACCAAGCTTTTCGTATATGTTGGAATGACATCTCCATTTCACCATTCCATTCAAGTCTCTTTATATCCAGTATGCAAAGCTTCAACCAAGCATATTCAGAAACCTCCTCTTAAAACTCTACCCAACTTTTGTTCTCTCTCGACACAGGGACAAAACAGTGTAATTCATGGAAACATTCTAAAACTTGGTCGAAGATTATCACGACTTGAGGACAAGGAAAAAGGTCACTCCTCTCATCATGAAAATTGAACTTATTTTGATTGTCATGTATTATCTATGTATGAATTATCTGTGCTTAGTACGTGCTATGAATAAAATGTGTGCTTGTTATGTTTTCATAAATATTTTTCCAATGTGCACAGTTTAAGGAGGAGTTTTGATCTAAGGGCGAGCTTAGTTCTAGGGGGAGCTAACCTTTTTGCTTCGACAAAAGGGGGAGAAAGATGGATACAAGTGATTGTTAACACTTGCTTATTTATAGCAAAATGTCCCTCATCACTTGTATGTTTGTCATCATCAAAAAGGGGGAGAGTGTTGGTTGAATGTGGGTTAATGTACTAAACGATAAACTTAAGTACGATTAACCAAAGAATATGTTTTGATGATGACACATACATATGCATAAGTAATGACTGACATCTTAACATAAAACAAGCAAGGTCACTAATCCATACTTTATCTTGCAAACGACCAAGTCAAACATAGGTTAAAGAATGAAATTAAAAGTTCAGCTAAACACACGGTCGAGGTACGGTCGATCGCATAGTCAACCGTGAAACCCCAAACTGAATTGCAACGCAGTTTTGTGAAAACAAGTTGCACGGTCGCCACCACAGCCAACCGCAGTGCGACCGCAGTTTTCTCTATTACCATTTTTGACCAAATAAAGTTTGACTAGTTCCCGACATTTATAATTCATGAAACCTATCTCAACATGCTTAGAATCGATGCCTTCTCCATACTCAATTGAGTTTTGGTCATAAAAACACTAATTGTGATTAATTACGCCTAATGACATTTGAATGACAAATTAACCAAGAACTGGCATAACATATAAGTGTTAATCAACAACTTGTGATCTTAATTCTTATCTAGATATTCTTAGTATGATCATCAAGTACCAACACACTTAAGCCAATATCACTAGAACAATAATTGCTATTAGAAATGACTTATTGATTAATTAAGGCTAAATGAGGAACAATGCTCTCAAGGTTAACTAGTAATGACTCGTAATCCTAAAACACACTTAGATACATTTAGGATGGTCACCAAGTCCCAACTAAAGATTTCTCTTCCCTTGTGCATGTGTTGGACATTAATGTGTGCTTACACATTAATCAAGCAATATGTTATATTGCACTTAAACTTGTTAAATCTTGAATTATAAGTTGTACAAATATCTATATGATTGATTCTAGAATAACTATCTCTTTCTATTTGAGTATTACTTGCTACTTGCCAATATGATTAATACTCATAAACTTGTCAACTTAATTAATATGTTTGCTATGTGCTCACTAGTTAGGATTCAAATAACTAACTTACTCCAATAGATTAAGTGTAAAATGGTTCACAATGAAAGTATAGTCAATTTGGTCTAGTCTAAGTAACTAAGGGTGATTGCTTATGACTTAGCTTTGATGTCTCTACATACTTCATGATTATCTTATAGAGACATTATTCAATTAATCTCTAACCAAACTCAAAAAGAACATGACTTGTGATTAATTGAAACTAGGAAGTTAATGACATAGTGACTAGTCTTTAGAATTGAACCAAAGGCATTAATGTGACTAACTAAGTCTTGACCAAACTGAGATTTCCCTAAATATCAATCAAGACACTTCTCCAAGAATGTTGGGTTTGCCACTTTTAGAATGATTAGTCACTTTCATGCATTAAGACCAAATCTCACACACTTAATGCATATAGTACTTGTATAGGATGTTTGGTTTCTTTTGCAGGTGCTAGAAGGAGTAAATGTGCCAAAATGTGGTGTTTAAATTTGAGTCAAACGGCTATACAACGGATACCAATTTTGGACTGGAGCACGCACGGTCGCACCACGGTCGACCGTGATGGCAACCGTGTGTCAACGGCTACTTTTTGAATCCTACTATAAAAGGCAAACATTTAAGAGCATTTGAAGCTGACCCTCTTGCATATTTCAAAGGCTTATTTCTAGAGATCACAAGGGCTCCTATTACTACTCAAATATGATCTAGCAAGAGAAGATTCTATGATCTTATAGATATAGAATTTGGTTGTGTAAACTTACTAATCAAAATCATTAATCTTGTGAGTTTGCTTAGCATAATGTATATCCTAGTATTGTCTTAGGATCATCATTGCAAAGTGTATAAGTCTTGTAACTTCAATTAGTAGAAGCATAGGCTAGCTTAGTGATCTACTTCTTTAAAGGGACTTAGGAAGTTGATCAATCTTATTTGGAGATTAATACTTGTTCGAGGTTGGAGTTAATCTTTCAAAGGGATAGAAAGATTAGGTTTGTTGTCTACCAAAGAAGTTAAAGACTTGTAAATTGAATCTCCACCGGGTTTGGAGAAACGTGCTTAGTGAAGCAACAAATCCCGATTAGTGTAATCGGGGAGTGGATTAAGGTGGATTAGTTAACATCCACCTGAACCACTATAAATCCTTGTGTCTATGTTCTTTACATTACTTCATGTATCATTTTGAATATATACACTACACACATTAAGTTTGAGTTGAGTTGGTTGATCAAAGTTAAATCGAATTTGGTGATCAATCGAAAAAGTGATAAAACGTATCAAGTAACTATTCACACCCCCCCCCCCCTCTAGTTACTTACAATGTCTTCTTGAGGAAGAGCAATGGCTTCGTGCTAGTATTTCTTAGACAACACATGCCATGGCCAAAAGCCATGATACCCCTTTTAAAATTAGGAAATGTAGTATCTGCTTCCTACATTTTCATAAAAATAGCATAAAAGCGAGATGCGTGGGAAGTGGGGTCCAAGGACCTTAAATAATATAACCAAGTGTTTAAACACTTCTGGGTGTATCGAGTCTACCCATCTAAGGGAGTCAAGTCTCCCGAATTGCATTTAAACCCGAAAATAGGTTTGGTAGGGTAAATCCAAACCGCTTTCCTGTGGACTTTCCATCTTGCTCCTAAAACACTGGAGGAATTTTGTTAGGGTTGGTCACTTGTCATGTGCCATTGATTATTACCAAATCGATTGTGGATGGCACCTAAACACTCACCTAAGGTAATTGTCTTCCCATCGCTATCGAACCAGATAGTTTGCTACATCATGGGCATTTACCCATGCAGTTGTCCCAAAACTGGGATGACTTTGAAAGCACATAGCCTTGAAACCTAAAATTTCAGGAAAACTTGTTTTGTGTAAAAACTTAACTTGTTTTCCCGTTCTTAAAATGCAAAAATGGTTCTCAAAGGTCTTATTTTTCCTAAGGCCAAACTTTTTGGTGATTTCGCTATTTTGAAGATGTTTGATGAAGGCTTGAACCTTGCGATTTCTTGTTGAAGATCAAATGCGTTGGACTTATTTGCTTATGAGGATTTTAACGGTGTATTTTAACTCCATGATTATTGAAGACGCTTCGGTATATTAATCTTGTATTGAGTTTTACTATTTTGAAGATAAGCTTACTAGAGGACAAGCAAGGTTCAAGTGGTGAGAATTGAAGATACCTATATTCACTCGCGATATCGGGTTCTTTTTGGTTATAAAGTGGTGAAAATTGAAGACTTAGTTCGTGATTATAAAGAAAATGACATTTCATGCTTTTAAAGTCTTGTTATTGATTTTCGGATGGTTTCTACATGTTTTAACATCAAACGAGCTTAGGACAAAGCAAAATACGAGTAAAAAGATCAAATTTCAGCTCAGGGTCACATCGCGGTCGTGATGGGGTATATCCCAGCCTTGATACATCGACAGAAATCAAGAGAATCGAAACAGATACAATCGCAGTCGCGATGAAGGAGTCGCGGTCGCGATCCAAGATTTTGCATCAATTGCGGTCGCGATTGGTGAATCACGGTCATTTTTTAAGAATCGCAGTCACGATTGGTGAATCACGGTTGCGATACGGGGTCGGTCAGGATTCCGAATTTCAGCCTTATAAATACCCCCATTTAACCCCAACTTTAGGGTATCGATTGTTTTATGAATTCTAAGGCCAAAAGGGTTATCTTTTAAGGTTTTCAAGCCATTCTTCACCAATTTTGAAGATCATAACATCAAGGTTGAAGTAAGGATTATTCGATAATCATTGGTACCCTAGTTCTTCATTATTTATGTGATTTTATGATGAATACTATTTGTTCCAATTATTATTTTGTTCTTTCTTTTGCCATGTTAGGCTAAACTCTTATTGTGTTCACTTTGATGTAAGACTTATGAATTGGAATTGTTCTATCTTGTGATTTATTAAGGTATATGTTGAATTAGTCATACTTTCTTGAAAGATCCATTATTATGTTTTTCTATATATCGTTTATTCAATTATACAGGTTATTGAATTTTATTTATGTGAGCTTATCAATATTCGTATGCTTGTACTTCATCTTTTAGATCTGAACAATTGTATGTGAGTGCAATTGGTAATTAAATTGATATTATGATAACACAATCGTGTAGGATTTTCAGAGTGATCCCATTAGCCTAGGTTTTACGTGAGTTTAACCAAGAGAAAGTCTATATTAATTTTACATGTTAATTTGGACCTCTGAATGATAATTTATGTGAGTAAATTGAATTCATCATGTCTTTGGTTCATCGATTTCGTGAGACCGATATGAACTAATTAACTAGACCTTAAATAAAATGTTTTAATTAAATAATAATTCTAGTCAATAGGTGAGCATTAAAGTGAACACAGCTTCTCCTTATCTGGTTAATTCATTAATTTACTTTGGCTACTGTTTTACTCTACTTGAATTCAAATCAAACCCCCTCCCTCTTTATTAAACTTTTAGGATAATTATTAGTTTTAGAATCTTAATTAAACTGCTCTTTGTGGAACAAACTGGTCAAATTACTTATTAATTACTGCATGATCGGTATCTAGTTGCCTGAATTTGTGTGATAATTGTTAAGTTTTTAGCTAGTATTTTAGGGTACGATTTCAAATACCACGAACATTTCTTCCTGTTCATAAAAACAGGTTGGGCAGTCAATATTTAAGGTAACGCTCTCCCCATGTGATCGTAAGATCACGGTTTACTGGCACACATCAATGACAGTCCTAGGCATATTCATAAATGGTCTCCCCAAGACAATTAGTGTAGTTAAATCTTCCTTAATATCCATCACTATGAAGTCAGTAGGAATTAATATATAACGACCCTCATTTTTCCATTCTATATTTCTCATTTTTCCATTCTATACTTTTCCTTATTAAATTGCCCAACAATATAATTAAACTTAATAATTAAACTTTATTCAATAATTGTTAAGTGTTAAGAATTATAAAATATACTAATTAACTTTGTACATTAATTGACAAGTTAATAAATATAATGAGTTATTAATCTTTGTGAACAAATAAATAACTTTAAAACTTGTGTATTAAAAATAATTAAACTTGGATAATTAAGGAATTATTTAAGCTAAATTAAAGTACAAGGACTTAAGTGAAAAAGTTAACCCTAATCCCCCTAAACCCTAGTCGATTTTTAGAGGGCAAAATTACCCTCTTACCCTCCTAATTTTCGGCTCCCATGACCAACCTTAACCCCTTTTCCAAGCCAACTTGTTCCCTAAGTAATTCCTAAGTAAACCCTAATTCTAGAATAATCCTAACACTCCTATAAATAGAGACCTAACCTAAACCTAATTCTTGTACCAAATCACAATAACAATTCTCTCCCAAAAATCTCTCTCCCTCTCTCTTGTTTTCGGCCAAAACCGAAACCCCAACACCATCATCACCATCGAAATCTTCAAGGATTTCCAAGTGATCTTCAAGTGTTCTTTGCGTTCTTTGTGTTCTTCAAGAATCTTCAAGGAGTTCTTCAAGTTTTTCAAGGCTTTGATCTTCAATCTTCATCGTGTTCATCACTTCTTTGTTAGTCATCTTGAATCTTCAAAGGTATAACATAAACCCTAAACTATTTACATAAACTTTGATTCGTTTAATTCATATTCATGTTATAACACATTCATAAACATACACACACACCTAGATCTACATATGAAAGAAAAAAAAATATATATATATATTTGTATGTACATGTATGTCGACCAAGAAAAAAAAAAGGGAAAAGGAAAGTTTGATCTTAAAACCCTAGGTTATTACATGAAAGATTTGTTTATGGTTAATTTAGGAAACAAAATAAATAAATAAATAAATAAATAAATATATATATATATATATATATATATATATATATATATATATATATATATATATATATATATATATATATATATATATATATATATATATATATATCAACATATACATATATATACATGTAAAAAATATATATTTTTATTATATATATATATATATATATATATATATATATATACACAAAAATATACATATATATATACTAAACCCTATTTACTAAAACCCTAAACCTAATTAATTATTAAACCTTAATTAATTAAACCTAAACCCTAGACATTTATGAAATCCTAGGACATTAATTACTAAACTCTAGTTATTAATTACTACTTTAATTAACTAACCCTAATTAATGAAACCCTAATACTACTTAAACTATTAATTAACATGTATACACTATTACTATTACTAATACCTATAACCTACTACTTATATTATAACACATAAAAACATTTTGGGATATGTATTAGAGATGTATAGATCTTCGAACTTTCTTGACGAATGGTTTCTACGAAACTCTAGGCAGAAGGGGTTGGATTTCCAATTTAAAGAATCCTATAGCTCAAGCCCCTAGACCTGAAATGGCCATTCGAAAGGAAAGGGGTGATTGGAAGCTTATCTAATACGGCAAGTATCCTAAAATGTAAAACATTCTTAAAGTAGAAACTTTCTAGTTATAGAAACTTACTAAAATAAGAACCCTACTAAAACTGGAAACTTTCTAAAAATGGAAACTTACTAGGAAAGAAAACTTAGTAAAACTTACAACACTATCATACTTAAACATCTACTTAAACTTGGGCAAAAACACTTACTACTCTTAAATGTCAATAGGTTGACTTTCTGTTCGTTCCAACTTTCTATTACGAGGAATAATTGTCAACTCTCTCTGCTTATTAAGGTGAATTCATAGCCCCACTTTACTTTGTGCACAACTTATTTACTTTATGGGGTGAGACACATGCTCCTTTTAATATTTACAATTTAGACACAAGTACCAACTGCTAAACTATACTATACCCGGCTATGTCCGACTAAGTCCCTACAGTGATATTTTTAATTGCTCGTTGATTGCATGCTTAATTATTGGGGGTAGGCCTATCGGGAGTAACGTCCCCGATACATTTGACTAAGTCATTGTATTACTTAATAATGAAATTAAACTGACAAGTATAAACTACAACTTGTCTTTGGGGCAAACTTGAATGTTTAGTCTAAATATCACGCACTGGCATAACTTTTTGATCTGCAAGATCAACTTTATAAACTAAATCTTGTGGTCTAAAACAACGGTCAAACTTATTTGTTAAACCTATGATTTCACTCAACCTTTTTGGTTGACACTTTAGCATGTTTTGTCTCAGGAGCTGTTTGATTCAAGCTTTCTTTCTTACTGCTTATGTGATGCTACTTGGACATAGGATCAAGAGATATCGCATTATTTACTTTTGTATTTGAACATTTACATTATTGTTACTTCCATCATTGTAACGACATTTCATTTTCCGCTGTGTACTCTCAATAAAGATAATTTTATCATTTAGTATTGTTCTCGTTTATTATAATATGTTAGTTTGTTTGGTATTAAGTCACATTTCGCCCAGGCCCTAACTGGGGGTGTGATAGATTGGTATCAGAGCAAACCAGGCAGTTTTAGAGAACCAGGATTGCATCTTTATGTGTGTTTTACTTGTTAGCTAGGGTGCCTTAGCAATCTAGGAAACTATAACCTTTCCTGCCTTAGACTTTAAAGCACTTAGGATTGCCCTATAATCTTAACACTTATGCTTTACTACACTTGACTTAAAGATTCTAATCAAAGTCTCATTCCTAATGTTAGGATGTCAAGCTCAAGCGTTAATAAACCAACTCTTCTCAAGCCAACCAAAGAAGATACTAAATTGTCTTCCACTGAAAGACCAGTCCAAAGTCCACCTTATGGCTTTGGTGGTCCTCATTCACCAAACTATAGCCCGGATACTCTACCCGCTTCTCTTGATTTTCACCCGACTCAAGGATCTGAAAGCGAAGGAGAAAGCTTTGCTAATTCTGCTGACTCTGGCTCTTTTCACTCATTGGTACATAAACTGATGAGTACTCCTGAATGGGATGTGCTTCAAAATCTCCCTAACTACGACAGTGACTTCTCAAATTATGAGCCCGAAGAAGAGCCTATTGAAGAATCGTCTGAAAACTCAACTCTAAAGAGAAAGCAACCCGAACCAGCTACCGGTCCATTATTTTGTAATAACATGGAGCACGTAAGGGTGAAGTGTGATATCATCAACCTTCAAAGTAGTTGTGAGAAGAATAGGGAGTTTATCAGACGCCACGTTGCTCGGATAGAAGTGCGTCTAAACAACCTAGAAAAAGAAAACAAAATCTTGAAGGAAATCATCAAAGAGTCCCTCGACTCTCAAACCAAAAGGCTAGAGAAACTTGTGAAGGATAACATGGAGAAAGTGATGAAGCAGTTTGAGGATGAGAAGAAGAGATATGAAGACTACTTCAATCTTGACATTTCCTAGTTTATTTTCCTATTTTTCCACCTATGTAAAGGCTATGCCTTAAACTATTCCTATTCCTGAATCGTGTATTAAAAGGCTTATTTAACGCCTCATTCCTTAATAATATAAAGTGTTTTATTTATATCATGTGATATCAATACTTTATCTTATTCCTACTTGTAATTGCTCAACCCTATAACTTGTTAACTTATCCGACTTATGTTCACTTATGTAGCAACATCATGGTTCGTCCAGCTGCACCTACTGTTAACAATATCGTATTGACTACCGAGTAATTCCAATAACTACTCACTGCCGCATAAGGCAACAATCAAGCTAATAATGATAATCCTCAACCGAAACCTTGTTCATACAAGGATTTCACAAACTATAATCCTCCTGCATTTAAAGGAAATGAAAAGGCTGTCGAATTAGTTCGCTGGTTCAAGAAGATGGAATCCATTTTCCGCATTTGCAACTGTGGTGATAACGATCGAGTAAAGTATGCCACTAGCTCATTAGGTGGTAATGCTTTAACTTGGTGGTCTGCTCATGCCAAGTCCGTAGGAATTGACAATGCTAATGCAATTCCGTGGGACGAACTCAAAAGCATGATGGTCAATAAATTCTGTCCAAGGAGTCAAGTTCAGAAACTTGAAGCTGAGTTCTGGGAACTAAAGGTGAAGGGTACTGATATTGAAAGCTACACCAACCGATATCTTGAGCTTTCTACTCTATGTCCCGAGATGTTTCCTACCGAAGCTAGAAGGATTGAACGGTATATTGAAGGTCTTCCCAAGGATGTTCAAGGGAATGTTATTGCTGCCGAGAAGGTTACTCTCGATGATGTGATTCTCATGGCACAAAATCTAATGTTGGCCAAGAGAAGAAGAGCATCGGCTAATAAGCAGGTTGAGACCAAGGGTAACGATGGTAAGAGGAAGTTTGAGTCATCTCAAGATTCGACTCAAAATGCTAGTAAGAAGCCGACGGATAGTACAAGGTCGAATTATAAGGGTACCTATCCTTTTTGTATTCGTTACGAGAGACATCACCCGGGGTGGTACACTGCTACATGTGCGTTGTGTAAGAAAGTGGGACACGTAGCTAAGATGTGTAAGACTCCTTCAAAGGATAAAGTGATTGTTCCTGCCAAAGCTCCTCCTACTTGCTATAATTGTGGAGAAAAGGGACACATTAGTCCAAATTGTCCTAAGAAGAAGGATAATCCTGCTTCTGGAGCTAATGCTACTGCTGCGAAAGGTCGTGCGTTTGTTATTACTGATGCTGAAGCTTGAGATGAGGATGAGGTCATCACGGGTATGTATCTTGTCAATAATTGTTATGCAACTATTTTATTCGATACTGGTGTCGACCGAAGTTATGTGTCTAGTGATTTTTGTACCCTATTTACTGAAAATCCTCAACCCCTAGAAACTAAACGATTAGTAGAAGTAGCCAATGGAAAGATCATGCAAGTTGATAAAATCTATAAAAACTGCAACCTAATCTTAGCCAATAAAGAATTTAAGATAGACCTTTTACCGGTCGAGCTCGGAAGTTTTGACGTCGTAGTTGGAATGGATTGGTTACATCCATTACATGCTGCCATCCTGCGTTACGATAAAACTGTTCATGTTCCATTTCGAAATGGAGAGACTCTCATCATCCAAGGTGAAAAGAGTGGTTCCAATCTCAATATCATCTCCTGTATTAAAACCCGCAAATACCTTATGAAAGGTTATCCAGCTATTCTAGCCCACGTTAAGATGATTGAATCGAAAGAGAAGCGTATTGAAGATGTACCAGTGGTTAAAGATTTTCCCGATGTGTTTCCCGAAGAACTTCCTGGTCTTCCACCTCCTCAACAAGTTAAATTCCAAATTGATTTAACTCCCTGTGCTGCTCCTATTGCTAAAGCGTCATACCGTTTAGCACCCTTCGAGATGAAGGAATTATCTAATCAACTCCAAGAACTATTGGATAAAGGTTTCATTTGTCCAAGATCGTCCCCATGGGGAGCTCCTATTCTGTTTGTTAAGAAGAAAGATGGTACGTTAAGGATGTGCATTGATTATCGTGAACTTAACAGGCTTACTATCAAGAACCGTTATCCGTTGCCGCGAATTGATGATCTATTCGACCAACTCCAAGGGTCAAGCAATTATTCAAAGATTGATTTGAGGTCCGGTTATCACCAACTCCTAGTCAAGGAATTCGATATTCCTAAGACTGCTTTTCGCACTCGCTATGGACACTATGAGTTTTGTGTCATGCCTTTTGGTTTGACCAACGCACCTGCTATATTCATGGATCTTATGAACCATGTTTGCAAACCTTATCTCGACAAATTCGTCATTGTTTTCATTGATGACATTTTGATCTATTCCAAGAGTGAGGAAGAACATGAGCAACATCTGCGCATGATTCTTGAACTCTTACAAAAGGAACAACTTTATGCTAAATTTTCTAAGTGCGAGTTTTGGCTCAAAACCGTACAATTTCTTGGACATGTTGTTGATAAAGACGGGATACATGTCGATCCAGCTAAAATTACTGCTATTCAAAACTGAGAGATACCAAAGACTACGAAGCATATTCGTCAATTTTTGGGACTTGCCGGTTACTATCGAAGGTTTATAAAAGATGTTTCCCTCATTGCTAAACCTCTTACAAAGCTAACTCAAAAAGGGAAGAAGTTTGAGTGGTCCGAAGAACAGGAATCTGCTTTCAAGATTCTGAAGGATAAATTGACCACAGCTCCGATTCTCTCTTTACCTGAAGGTTCAGATGACTTTGTTGTTTACTGCGATGCTTCAAAGCAAGGCTTTGGTTGTGTTGTGTTTTAATGCAACGTGAAAAGGTTATTACCTACGCATCTAGGTAGTTGAAGAAACACGACGAGAACTATACCACACATGACCTTGAGTTAGGTGCCGTGGTATTTGCATTAAAGATATGGAGACATTATTTGTATGGTACCCATTTTACGGTGTACACTGACCATAAAAGTCTTTAACACATCTTTGATCAAAAACAGATAAATATGAGGCAAAGCCGATCGCTCGAGTTATTGAACGATTATCACTGTGAGCTGAAATATCACTCTGGCAAGGTGAATGTAGTTACCGATGCCCTTAGTCGAAAAGACGATATTAAACGTGTTCGTGCTCTAAACCTGAAGATCAAATCAAATCTTATCTCGCGAATCTGTGAAGCTCAATTGGAAGCTATTAAACCAACACTTATTGAAGGTGAAGGACTTATTGGTTTCGAGAACCAACTTCAAGTGAAAGCTAATGGTACACGGTACTTTGGCAACAGAATTTGGGTTCCTCGCTTCGGTAATCTCCGTGAACTAGTCTTGGATGAAGCACATAAGACTAGATACTCTATTCATCTCAGTTCCAGTAAGATGCCTCACGATGTGAAGCAATTCTACTGGTGGCCTAACATGAAAGCCGACATTGCTACTTATGTTAGTAAGTGTCTCACATGTTTGAAAGTCAAGGCCGAACATCAAAAGCCTTCTGGTCTGTTGACACAACCCGATATTCCGCAGTGGAAGTGGGAATGTATCACTATGGACTTCGTTACTAAGTTGCCTAAGACTTCAAACGGTAACGATACCATTTGGGTCATAGTTGATCGTCTTACTAAATCTGCACATTTCATACCGATCAAGGAAACCGACAAGATGGAGAAATTATCACAGCTTTATATTAAAGAAATGGTCTCACGTCATGGTGTTCCTATCTCGATTATTTCTGATCGCGACAGTCGATTCGTTTCCAGATTTTGGAAAACTTTACAATCTGCTCTTGGAACTCAATTCGACATGAGTACAGCCTATCATCCGCAAACTGATGGTCAAAGTGAACGAACTATTCAAACCATGGAAGATATGCTACGTGCTTGTGTAATCGATTTCGGCAAAGGTTGGGATAGACACCTTTAGTTGAATTTTCATACAACAACAGTTATCAATTCAGTATTAAAGCTGCACCTTTTGAAGCTTTATATGGCCGAAAGTGTAGATCCCCTTTGTGTTGGGACGAACTCGAGGACAGACATTTAACTGGTCCTGAAATCATTTACGAAACTACCGAAAAGATCGTTCAGATCAAGCAACGATTAGAAACTGCCCGTAGCTGACAAAAGAGCTATGCCGATAAGAAACGAAAAGACATCGAATACCAAATTGGAGATAAAGTCATGTTGAAAGTATCCCCTTGAAAAGGTGTTGTTCGCTTCGGTAAACGAAGTAAACTCAGTCCACGATATGTTGGACCTTTCACAGTCACTCAAAGAGTCGGTCTCGTGGCATACCGATTAGAACTACCAACTGAACTTAGCCAAGTACATGATGTGCTTCATGTCTCAAATCTTAAACGGCGTCTTGCTGATGACACACTGGTTATTTCTCTGGATGATGTCCGCATTGATGAGAAAATGCACTTCGTTGAAGAACCTATAGAAATCATGGATGGAGAGGTCAAACAAACGCATAAAAGAAACATACCTATCATAAAGTCCATTGGAATTCGCGTAGAGGCCCCGAATATACCTGGGAACGCAAATACCACATGAAACGGAACTATCCCCATCTCTTCTCAACTGCTGATGCAAACGAGGAATCTACCTAAAAACTTCGGGACGAAGTTTTCAATAACGGGGAGGTACTATAACGACCCTCATTTTTCCATTCTATATTTCTCATTTTTCCATTCTATACTTTTCCTTATTAAATTGCCCAACAATATAATTAAACTTAATAATTAAACTTTATTCGATAATTGTTAAGTGTTAAGAATTATAAAATATACTAATTAACTTTGTACATTAATTGACAAGTTAATAAATATAATGAGTTATTAATCTTTGTGAACATATAAATAACTTTAAAACTTGTGTATTAAAAATAATTAAACTTGGATAATTAAGGAATTATTTAAGCTAAATTAAAGTACAAGGACTTAAGTGAAAAAGTTAACCCTAATCCCCCTAAACCCTAGCCGATTTTTAGAGGGCAAAATTACCCTCTTACCCTTCTAATTTTCGGCTCCCATGACCAACCTTAACCCCTTTTCCAAGCCAACTTGTTCCCTAGTAATTCCTAAGTAAACCCTAATTCTAGAATAATCCTAACACTCCTATAAATAGAGACCTAACCTAAACCTAATTCTTGTACCAAATCACAACAACAATTCTCTCCCAAAAATCTCTCTCCCTCTCTCTTATTTTCGGCTAAAACCGAAACCCCAACACCATCATCACCATCGAAATCTTCAAGGATTTCCAAGTGATCTTCAAGTGTTCTTTGCGTTCTTTGTGTTCTTCAAGAATCTTCAAGGAGTTCTTCAAGTTTTTCAAGGCTTTGATCTTCAATCTTCATCGTGTTCATCACTTCTTTGTTAGTCATCTTGAATCTTCAAAGGTATAACATAAACCCTAAACTATTTACATAAACTTTGATTTGTTTAATTCATATTCATGTTATAACACATTCATAAACATACACACACTTAGATCTACACATGAAAGAAAAAAAAATATTTGTATGTACATGTATGTCGACCAAGAAAAAAAAAGGGAAAAGGAAAGTTTGATCTTAAAACCATAGGTTATTACATGAAAGATTTGCTTATGGTTAATTTAGGAAACAAAATAATATATATATATATATATATATATATATATATATATATATATATATATATATATATATATATATATATATATATATATATATATCGACATATACATATATATACATGTAAAAAAATATATTTTTATTATATATATATATACACGAAAATATACATACATATATATATATATACATACATATATATATATATATATATATATATATATATATATATATATATATATATATATATATATATATATACTAAACCCTATTTACTTAAACCCTAAACCTAATTAATTATTAAACCTTAATTAATTAAACCTAAACCCTAGACATTTATGAAACCCTAGGACATTAATTACTAAACCCTAGTTATTAATTACTACTTTAATTAACTAACCCTAATTAATGAAACCCCAATACTACTTATACTATTAATTAACATGTATACACTATTATATTACTAATACCTATAACCTACTACTTATATTATAACACATAAAAACATTTTGAGATATGTATTAGAGATGTATAGATCTTCGAACTTTCTTGACGAATGGTTTCTACGAAACTCTAGGCGGAAGGGTTTGGATTTCCGATTTAAAGGATCCTATAGCTCAAGCCCCTAGACCTAAAATGGCCATTCGAAAGGAAAGGGGTGATTGGAAGCTTATCTAATACGGTAAGTATCCTAAAATGGAAAACATTGTTAAAGTAGAAACTTTCTAGTTATAGAAACTTACTAAAATAAGAACCCTACTAAAAGTGAAAACTTTCTAAAAATGGAAACTTACTAGGAAAGAAAACTTAGTAAAACTTACAACACTATCATACATAAACAAATACTTAAACTTGGGCAAAAACACTTACTACTCTTAAATGTCAATAGGTTGACTTTCTGTTCGTTCCAACTTTCTATTCCGAGGAATAATTGTCATCTCTCTCTGCTTATTAAGGTGAATTCATAGCCCCACTTTACTTTGTGCACAACTTATTTACTTTATGGGGAGAGACACATGCTGCTTTTAATATTTACAATTTAGACACAAGTATCAACTGCTAAACTATGCTATACCCGGCTATGTCCGACTAAGTCCCTACAGTGATATTTTTAATTGCACATTGATTGCATGCTTAATTATTGGGGGTAGGCCTATCGGGAGTAACGTCCCCGATACATTTGACTAAGTCATTGTATTACTTAATAATGAAATTAAACCGACAAGTATAAACTACAACTTGTCTTTGGGGAAAACTTGAACGTTTAGTCTAAATATCACGCACTGGCAAAACTTTTTGATCTGCGAGATCAACTTTATAAACTAAATCTTGTGGTCTAAAACAACGGTCAAACTTATTTGTTAAACCTATGATTTCACTCAACCTTTTTGGTTGACACTTTAGCATTATGTGATGCTACTTGGACATAGGATCAAGAGATATCGCATTATTTACTTTTGCATTTGAACATTTACATTATTGTTACTTCCATCATTGTAACGACATTTCATTTTCCGCTGCGTACTCTCAATAAAGATAATTTTATCATTTAGTATTGTTCTCGTTTATTATAATATGTTGGTTTGTTTGGTATTAAGTCACATTTCGCCCAGGCCCTAACTGGGGGTGTGATACAATAATTTGTTGACTTTCACCAAGATGTCCTCAACTATGCTCGTAGGATATCTAATTATGTGATCAGCAAGCTAGATAGTCATTTTTGTTGGTGTCAAGTCTCCTAGCTCTAATCTCTTATAGAGAGAGTAGGGCATAAGATTGATACTTGCTCTTAGATCAGCTAAAGCTTGAATGGTTCCAGATTGATAAACTGAACATGGAAGAGTGAATCGACCAGTATCTCTGAGTTTCTTTAGTAAGGTGTTCCTGAGTAATGCTGAGCTGCGCTTAGTGGTTGTTGGATTCTGGTATCCTTTCCTTTGTAGAGAGCAATTTTCGTATATACCTACTCTGGTTTGGAACTTTGGACATGGTGTCTAAGATTTTTCCATTGAGCTTGAAGGTTCCAAGTCTCTCAAGGCTGTTTTGGAGTCTTCTTGGGTAGGGTATATGAAGTGGTTATATCTGGGGTGGTTTTTGCATAGTCTTTGCTTTCTTCTTAAGTATGTCTGATCTTCTTCGAGGGGCCGGTTCTTCCTTTGGGATGATGGAGTCCATTTGCTTTGCTTATTCTATGTGAGGATTTTGGATGGTATTGCTAGGAAATCTTCCTTGTGGTCGGGTTTCAAGGCGTTGGGTTAACTGTCCGAGACGCGTTTCTAGACTTTTGAACAGAGCCAACTGATTTCTCATGAGTATCTTTGTTCGATCTTGTCTAGGTGTAGTTCTCTGATTTAACTATTGTTGTCCTTGAATGAACTGACTTAACTGATCGGCTCTTCCGACGGTTGGGTTGGTTGCTTTTGTGATCTAAGTGTTTGAAGAGTTATCCTCAGCTGGAGGTCCAGTGAGTGGAAGTGGTTGATCAAAGGTTCACTGAGGTTGTGGTTGCGGATAAGGTGAATATCTGTAGCGAGGTTGAAAAGGTCGGGTGTTTCTTTGAAATTAGGTATTTCTGGACTGCTGGTTAGATCGACGAGCTGGGTAATGGAGGAGATGGAGCTTCTACAATTGCTTTAGCGGGAGGCGGTTACTTTGACCTTTGGTCATATGTGCCAAGCACTTATTCTATATCAGCTGCTTCCAACACTACTGGAAGGTGCTTGACACGATACTGATTGCCACAGCGCTAACGGAGACAGACAGCCGAGTGAAAGTGGGATGAACGAAGATGCACTGATTGAGCTACAACCACAACTCCTATAGGCTATTATAGACCTTAGGCTGGAAACAACGGAACAGCTAGTAAGATGTTGATTGTTTATCCCCGGTGGGAGGATTTATCCCATAGAGAAACTATGAAAAGTCAGTCAAAAGCTCGCCTATGAACGAGGCAGGTGCTATAACCGTTCGTGAGCCATAGCTCTCTCACTACCGATAGTTCTCTCACTCCTTCTAGTAAGAGAATCCCCATAAGTCAAACTTCACTAGCATATCTGCCCTCTCATCCCTCGTGCTTATCCATTATCGCCATACCTCTATCTCCAACAGACATTCATTAAGGCAAGGCGTACTGATTCGATCACTTCCTGTAAAGACTTTCCTGGCGGATTTTAGGTAACAGACTGAACCTTCAGGGTTTTCGTACTCAATTTGGTATTCTTCAATGAGTGGCGGGTTGGTATAGTTAGTACAGGATTGGGCCTGGTTAACTTGCTGCGATTACGTCTTTAGTTCTCCTAGTTGCTTTGCCAGAGTTTCCATCATGTCTGTTAGGGTTTTGATGGCTTCGGTTTGATTATTAAGTGCAGAGAGTGGGGCATATGATGAAGGTTGTTCACCACTGTTCCAACATGATGATGCATCATCATGTTCTCGAGCAGGTCCCATGCTTCGTGCGCGGCTAGGTTGATCAGATTTCCTTGAGCTGCTGCATCTATTTTCGTACTATGGTTTACCGTAAGACCATTGTAGAAGGTACAGATTTGGGCTGAACATTCTAGTTGGTGGTTAGGGCATTTCTTTAGTAGAGTTTTGAATCGCTCTCATGTTGTGTATCGAAAACAAACCAACTTTTGTTTTTGCAAGGCACTATAGCTAATACTTTAACCGAGAAAATCTTTGTTAATAAAGGTCACAAATGTGCTATGACAAATCACGAAAATCATGTCAAGTTTAGTTGAAAAGCTAACTGTTAATTTTATGGACCATCTAAAACCTTCATTACATTCTTAGCTTATAATATTATAAATAACATACATATTTACATCAGAATTTATGTATTGCAGAGCAGAGGCGAAACTAGGATTTTTTTTCACCGGGGGCAAAAAAAAAATTAAACCGTAGCACTTTTTTTGGACAAAATTTGAAGATTTTGGGGCAAAAGTTGGAGATTTTGGGGCAAATTTTGAAGATTTTGGGGCAAATTTTGAAGATTTTGGGGCAAAAGTTTGAAAATTTGGGGCAAAATTTGAAGCTTTTGGAACAAAATATGTAGGTTTGGGGGCAAAAAAAAAATTCCACCGGGCGCAAATTCGAAAACCCAAAAATTTTACACTGAAAAAAAAATTTCCACTGGGGGCGACCGCCCCCTGCCCCCACACACTTTCGCCCCTGTTACAGAGTAATTTTTAGAGGCTGATCATCTACATGAAATGGTTTTAAAGGAAATTTAAAAGATACTCACCACAAGACAAAGAGGAACACATACATACATTATCATGATTAAATTATCATGATTAAAGATGGTATTAATATAACTACATGACTTAATTTATGAAATCGCGAGTCTTTAACTAGTTTTAAAATGATAAAACGGAGTAAAAAATAATTATCAAGACGTTGCATTTAAATTAAATACATCATTAATAAAGACTCACTCCTTTAATTTTAAGTGGATTTCTTTTATCTATTTCTTTATGTAGTATCTTATTATTATCTAACTCATGAAAAACTCTTCCAAGATGCAAAATAAAATAAAATCTCTTAGATACAAGACAATATAATATATAATAAAATCCACTCTATTTATCATTATCATTTAATTAGCAGACAGTGTTTATTACTCTATTAGTTATCATTATTATTTTTAAGCATGTTAGTAGAGACTTTCACCGCATTCGATGAAATGATGGCATGTATGGCCGAGTAAAGCGAAATGAGTACTGGTACTCTCATTAATCCTTGTGAGATCCGTAGTATGCCGTTTAAATATAAGAATTAACAAAAGAGGAAGAATAAATTGATTCAGGGCGTGGAAACAGAAAAATTTAAAGTATTTATTAAAAATGTTTGAGCTCGGTTTTTCTCGGTTTCATGCTTCGTTGTGTTTCTTGTTATTATGTTCAGTGTAATGGGTTCTAGTTTGTGTTTGTTATAACTTGTCTCGGTTTTCTTTCGGTTTAGTTAACATGAGGCTTGGTATGATGGTTTAATTTGTTGCTAGCCGCTTTCTAGGTGTCTCTTGTACTCTTTGTTGAAGACATTTTGTATTCGAAAACGTTTTTCGTTTTTATATAAGTTTTCGTTAATGCTAACAAAAAATTTAATTTAATACGAGTAAAATTTATTAAGCATGCAGTGTTTATTAGATTGCAACTAATTGTGGAGCCTTCGCTTCGCGCCGGGGGCTCCGTTTTGAATGCGAGTTAAAAAAAAGTCTTGATCTATTTTGTAAAAAAGAATTTTCTTCGACATCTAACATTGAAGGGTTTTTTTTTTGTGAAAGTTGCTTCTTTTAGCGTTGGTTTTTTTTTTTAGAAAGTTAGTTGATCTATTTTGTAAAAAAGAATGTTTCTCGGCATCTTTTGGTAGTATTGAAAGGTTGTTCCTTTTATGAAAGTTGCCACTTTTATCATTGAGGAAAAAAAAAGTTAGTTGATATTTTTGTAAAAAGAATTTTTTTCGACATCTTTTGGTAACATTGAAGGATTGATTCTTTTACGAATGTTGCTTCTTTTATCGTTGGAGACAAAAAAAAGGTGAAATGACGAAAATACCACTGATTACTATTGATGAATAGTGATACAGTTTTTTGTCTATTAGATTTAGATATATAGATAATTGGGGATGAAACTGTTGAATGGATCCTTGGTGATTTTTTATCTCTGCTTAATTCATCCACCACGAGCAAGCCATAATGCCACTAGAAACCAAAAACAATGATGAACATTGTTTATGTTGATTTAGTGGTTAGATAAGGCTAACAACATTCGATAAATTAGTAATCTCGAAAAGACTATTAATTTGAGTAGTTAATACAGTGATGATCTTTAGTTTTCGTAGTTGTAGTTTTACTTGTAAATGGGTCGATCCAAACCTATTTTTAAGTTAAATGAACGAATTCCATATTGTAGATGCAAACTTCTTATTAAAGTTTTTAGTAATTTCTACACTCGAAAAGGGAGTAGGGTAATGGGTCAACGGCACGTGTAATGAGTCAACGGCACGTGTAATGGGCACGGGTGGTGTGCCGTGTGAGCGTTGGGGTCAATCAACCAAAATGACCATTTCGTTGTTTGACTCCTGGTTTCTAGAAGTTTCAAGGCCAAACCTATGACGATACGTTAAAAAAAATAAATAAAATATATTACGTATATTTGTTAAACACGTACTACGTTTAAAATAATATAATTAATTGTATTTTTTTTGGTAAGCGAAAAAACCCTACTATAAACGAGCACATTAATTCCCTCATAGAAAGTAAAACCTCGGATAATCAACCTCCCGAGCGCGAGACCTAGTATCGGGTGAATTGCGCATTATGCGCACCCTCTAGTCACACTCCATTTTCGAACAATTTGGCATAGTCAGGAATTGAACCCGGGTGGTGTGCTTCATTGGGCAACTCGGTGACCAATCAGGCAAGTCTACGTGGTTACTACGTTTAAAATAATATAATTAATTGTTTATTACTAATTACAATTTACTATTACTAATTACTAATTACAAATTATACGAAAAATTAAACACTATGAAACATTACGTAAAAAGTTCAAACGAGAACTAAAAAAAATGCGAGAACTGCGAGAACTTTTAATTTATAAAGATTTTCATATATAGGAAGATTGAATCACCTATAAATGTTGATGAATAGTAAGAACGAACATGAAATAATTTGAAAAAAAAAAACTTATATTTTACCCATATAATCAATTATATAGTTTCACGTTCACACGTGCATATTTGTTTGTGAACATGTGGACATTTCATATAATTAACAGTTTAACATGTAATTTGTGGTAATGAACATATGTTTGTTAATGAAATGAGCATTAATTAACATTTATATATGAACAGTTGCATTAAAATGTATAAAAACTATGAAATTAAGAAGTTCTCGCAGTTCTCGCTTTTTTGTGGTTCTCGTTTGAACCTGCCCCTGAACATTACTAGCTAAATGACGTTAGTGTTAACGTTATCAGTCACTAAAAATTTTCAAAATTACTTTTTTTATTTTACTTCTTTTAAAAATAATTATCAACTACCGCTAGAAATGACAATGAATCAAATATAAATTAAATTATGTCATATTAACATTAATTAACATATTATCTATTAGACAAAATTTGCCTTATATGCGATGAATAGTAATATTTATATTTTCGCTTTTCACAAAACTAACCCCCTAACTTATATTAAAATACAAATCAAACCCCTCACTTTATACCTATATTCTAATTTCTAAATTATTATTTATCACATTACTAAAATCAAAAATACTGAATAATAACACCCACCACGTTTTACCGACTTGTACGCTGCGCTCAAACAGTTGGACCCACAGGGGCTACTACTGTACTACAGTAAAAAAAAAAATTCGTCTCCAACGATAAAAGAAGCAACTTTCGTAAAAGAATCAACCCTTCAATGTTACCAAAAGATGTCGAAAAAAATTCTTTTTTACAAAAAAATCAACTAACTTTTTTTTCTTTTTTTTTTCTTTTCTTCCTCAACGATAAAAGAGGCAACTTTCATAAAAGGAACAACCCTTCAATGCTACCAAAAGATGTCGAAAAAAATTCTTTTTTACAAAATAGATCAACTAACTTTTTAAAAAAAAAAACACGAACGCTAAAAGAAGCAACTTTCACAAAAGGAACAACCAATGTTAAATGTCGATAAAAATTCTTTTTTACAAAATAGATCAAGATTTTTTTTAAAATCGCATTCAAAACGGAGCCCCCGGCGCGAAGCGAGTGCTCCACAACTAGTTAATATTTATTAACTAAAGTTTCATTTATATCCGTATCCATATTTATTTATTATTAATTTTTCATCCATATCAATATCTAATAGATTATTCGAGTTAATGAATATATCCATTGAATATACACTGTTAGCTATTTTTTCAACTTAATATTATCAAAAGCCATACTTGTTATAAAATAAGTCGTAACGTACATAACCCACATGTTCTAAATCACTTAACTGACTATTCTCGTAACTTTTGTGTATACATACAAATATACAATCTCATGAAAATAAATACATTGTACATAATCATCTCTAGGGGTACGTTAATCGGAATATCCGTTAAATATTTAGGAAAAAATTGCACCATTAATAATAGAAAATATCTCTTTATCTATCTATTATAACAAAAGCTAAATTAGCAAATCATTTCAAATATAAACCGTTGAATTATCTTTCAACATAGTAATATAACCATTCACTTGTATTATTGGCAAATATTTAAATAAATACTCCGTAGTGTTTGTTTTTTAAGCCTTTAAATAAATTGAATCAATCAATACTATCGATCTTATACGAGTTTAACAATGAGTATAGAGACGTTCATATATAATGTTTGTTGTGACTTAATTAACTGGCTTAATGTTTGTTTTGTTGAATATATAATTCGACAGAGTTTCCCTTGTCAAACACTCAAAATCAATGAAGGCATATATATTAAAAACAAAACTTCCAAAGATTTTGTAACGATCCAACCGGTTAAACGACGCAAATTTTTTTTTTCTTCTGAAAATCGGACAGGCCAAGCCTGTCAGGCTTAACCCGCGGCGCGGGTTATCTGGCCGCGGCGCGGCTTATCAAAGTCTCAGATGGTTTGAACCATCTAAAACCCTCGACATCCAAAACCCCCTTTAGCCCGCGGCGCGCCCTTCTGGGCCGCGACGCGGCTCTCTTCTAATGCTGATTCTTACTTAGAATAATTTACACAAGTCCCGAATTTCGTGTTAAGCGACAAACATCGAATCAAAAGGCCTTCCACCACCTAACTAATAGAGTTTACAAGTTTTAAGACCACCGAGCATCAATTGCTCATTTACAATTCAAAAATATGAGTTTCGACCGACAAGTTTAATTACCAAACAAAACCCGAGCATGGTGTTTGGGGTTAAACTACCCAAACCTAGGTCGAGCTCCAAAAGCTAAACTCTAGCATTTTCATGTAAGGAGATCGCTAGTCCAAACGTATACCCTTGCCCTTGTCCACGTCGGAGCCTAAAAAGGTAAACAACGAGAGGGTAAGCAAAACGCTTAGTGAATGCAATAATTATACACGTACATATATAATATACCTACTTGCAAACACTTACTCACATACCGCATAACGCTAGCAATATAATTAGCATACCATCTCAAGTACGAAGCTAATAACCTCCAACACCTCGACTAGTAATAATTAATAGCATATGATAGAAATAATACAATATGCTACACTACAACACATACACAACCATATGGTTAACCATACTCGCGTCATGGTGCTACCGGCTCTTTGGTTCACACCATACGCATTAGTCATGATGCTACCGGCTCTTTGGTTCATGTGACGCCCCGTACAAAACCAACGTGTACGGATCATCAACAACAGGATCATTACAAAGTCAAACACTATATACTGTTTTAAAAATAAGTTTGCATTCATAAAAAGGGGTAACGTCTTTACCGACGTCAAATGTTTTACAAACGATAGTGTGCTTCTACGAATAGAAAGCAATAACATAAGTACGAGACTCAAAGATCATTACAATTTCATTGTTCAAAAGTAACATAGATTGTGAATGCAAAGTAAATGTTTCATGCAGAGACATCTCAAAACAAAAGCAGCGGGAGTCTACACAGCAAGTATAACAACGAGACTAATACAGCGGAAGCATCAAACGTCTAAGCACCTGAGAAATAATATGCTTAAAAGTCAACACGAACGTTGGTGAGCTATAGTTTAATTGTAACAGTAATGTAATGTAGGCCACGAGATTTCGTATTCAAAACAGTATGAAAAGTATATGCTTAACCGTGGGCACTTGGTAACTAACTTAACATAAATATCACCCCCTAAAAGTACACTTGGCGAGTGCGTAAGTTTATGAAGTATTAAACACCCGTTAAATGCTAGCGCGACTAGCCCGAGTGGGTATGTCAAACCTTATGGATCCATATCTAAGATTCGCGTTCACCGGTTCAAAACCAATGACTAAACGTTACCGAGCTAAGGGGAAAATTTATGCAGTTATATAACCCACACATATATAAAATTTAAGTACTCATGCCTAGTAAATAAAACATAAAAAGCGCATGCATTCTCAGTCCCAAAAATAGTTGTAGTAAAAAGGGAGCTATAACTCACAGTGAATGCGCGGTAAAAGTCGATATGAGGTAAGTAAGCAAGTAAGTCGGTCCAAAAGGTCGTCAACCTAAGTTAAAAGTTACTAAGTTAGTAATTCGTTCCCAAAGGTTTAAAAGTACATAAGTTAAGTCTTAAGTATCATCATCATCAACATCATACGTAAAAAGTAAATTAAGTTTTCAATCAAGAATAGAGACCGAAACAAAGGCTGATTTCGTTCAGCTGTTACGACCTCTATGCAAATTGAAATGACGTGGGGCCAGTGGCCATGGCTCCATATGTGATTCCTCTAACGGCTGACCAATTTTCAGAAACTAACTCGTCTTCTTTCGACCGTGGCGACGGTTTAAGTGCGAGTAGGTCAGAAATTTCAGCACAACGTTACAAGGGTGTGGTGACTTTCAGAAGGCTATAAATCCTAAACCGTATATCGGATTTAGGTGAGGCCTAAACGAAAAGTCATATACTCAAACCGAACTAACTAAAAATCAACTTTCCAGTAGCCCATAGAGTTTGATCAGACCTTGAAAAACAGAAAGTAAGTGCTCCGGTAGGATTCTTGGTGCTTGATGCTCATCATGGTTCTCATCCTTTATGCTTGTAGCTTCAAGTGTACAACTCGTTGATGTGTTTGCATCACTTTAAACAAGGTTTAACCATCAACACACAAGGTTAAGACTAGGAAACAAAATACAACTTATGTAAAAGTTTGAGCAAGATGATGAACCAAAATTACATCAATTTCCTAGTTTCAACACAATCACAAGTTCTATTAAGCTATAAACTTTGAATCAAACTAAATAATCAAGACCTTAAGCTAGAGAGCTTAGATCTTAACTAGATATTTAAGATCTTAGACTAAACGGTCTAGATCTCATGTTCTTGGTGAAACCCTAAGTCAAGACACTTAGACTTTCAACTTTACACAACCATAAGCTATGAAACTTAGATTTTGTAAAGTAAGGTGAGCACAAATTAATGAACTATTGTTTTAACAAGTTAGATGACCATAAGTCATGGAACTTAGATCAATCTTAGATGAGTGAAAGTTATAAACTAGTAAGCTTAAACTTTCTTGTTCTTGAACTTTCAAAGTTAGACTTTGGTTACAAGATTTATGAGATCAAAGTTAACAAGTAATCTTTGACCAAGTAACTTATACAAATCCAAATCCACAAACATAAATGATAGATTTAAAGTTAAAAATAGACAAGTTCAAGTAAGGATCCTTTATATAAAAAGATATCAAGTTACAAACTTGAATCTCCATGAAATGAACTTTAAAGTTCCAATACTTGAACATAAAGAGGATCTTAAAGTATTTGACCCTTAAATTTGTTACAAGTTCATGTAGAACCAAAAGCTACAAAGCTTTGATCCTGGTTCTTGCTTCTTTATCATAAAAGTGATCAAAGGTTGCAAGATAACATGAGGATTAAAGTTATAAAAACCAAAATCCAAAAATAAATAATGATGATGATGATTTACGGTTTTGAAGGAAGAAAAAGAAGAGAAAAAGAATTAAAACCTTCAAGTTCTTCAAGAAATGTTGAGAGAAAAGTTAGAGAGAATTTGAGAGAAAAGAAGTGTGTGTTTTTGAAATGAAATGAGAGTGTTTGAAATGAAATGGTGATGGTGGTGTGTGGGGGTGTGGCCGACGGTTTAAGGGAGCAAGGGGAGGGGACCATTTGCTTGCTATTGGATGGTGGTACATGGTGGTGGTTGTACATGTTGGGTGGCATGGCAAAAGATGTTAAAACATGTAAGTAATGGTACACTAGCATGCTTAATACTTGTCTTAATGTCTAATGGACTTGTCTCATGTAGTAATGGGCTAACTAGTCCATTAAGTGAGTCCATTAAGTTAAGTAGGTTGGGCCTTTAATTAACTAGGTCCATTAAGGTGTTAGGTCCATTAAAACTAACTAGTAAGCATTAGTAACCACTAAGCATAATTAAGGAACCATAAAGCTAGGTAATTGTCATAAATAAATAATAATTATGTTTACGTAGTCATAATATTCCAATTATGACCAAAGTTTAACGTGTACCAAGTACGTAGCTCGTTTTAAACGGTAAGTGACACTAACGGTCGTAAATGCATTCAAGGATCATGTTAAACACTTAATATCACGTTGTAAGGCATTAACGAAAGTAATTAACATAATTAATGACCCCATAATATAATCTATCACAGTACGCACAAATACGCAGTTTCGTAAAAGTAATAAATATAAATAAAAGTCGAAAAAGTTGGGTCGTTACATTACCCACCTGTTAAAGAAAATTTCGTCCCGAAATTTAAGCTGAGGTAGATGGTGGAGTCAGGAAAAGGTGAGGATACTTCTGCGTTATTTGATCCTCTCGTTCCCAGGTAAACTCAGGTCCTCGTTTTGCATTCCATCAGACTCGGACAATTGGAATCTTGTTACGTTTCAAGGTCTTGACCTCACAGTCCATAATTTCAACAGGTTCTTCCACAAAGTGGAGTTTGTCATCAATCGTAAGTTCTTCTAGTGGTATGACAAGTTCTGGTTCAGCAAGACATTTCTTCAGATTTGACACGTGAAAAGTAGGATGAACGGAGCTCAATTGTGTTGGAAGATCCAAACGGTAAGCAACGGGTCCAATACGCTCCAAGATTTCAAAAGGACCAATGTATTAGGTATTTAACTTTCCACGTTTTCCGAAACGAATTACACCTTTCCAAGGTGCGACTTTCAACATAACGCGGTCACCCACGTTGAATTCGAAGTCTTTTTGTTTAAGGTCGGCATAACTCTTTTGGCGATCACGGGCCGTCTTGAGCCTCGCCTGAATTTGAACAATCTTCTCGGTTGTTTCATGAACGAGTTCGGGTCCGGTGATTTACTTTTCACCCACTTCGGCCCAATAAATAGGAGAACGGCACTTGCGGTCATACAACGCTTCGAAAGGTGCGGCATTAATACTCGAATGATAGCTGTTGTTGTAAGAAAATTCGGCTAGCGATAAATGCTTCTCCCAAGCTTTTCCGAAATCAATAACACATGCACGCAACATGTCCTCCAAAGTTTGAATCGTGCGTTCACTTTGTCCGTCGTTTTATGGGTGATATGCGGTACTCATGTCGAGACGTGTTCCCAAAGTTTCTTGTAAGGAACGGCAAAATCTAGAAGCAAAACAGGCATCTCGCTCTGAAATAATCGATAAGGGCACATCATGACGAGATACAATTTCCTTTAAGTATAGCTGAGCGAGTTTTTCCATCGTATCAGTTTCTTTCATGGCTAGGAAGTGTGCAGATTTGGTAAGATGGTCAATGATAACCCAGATGGTATCGTATCCGCCTTCCGTCTTTGGTAGTTTCGTGATGAAGTCCATCGTAATCTTTTCTCACTTCCATTACAGGATTTCGGGTTGCTGAAGTAACCCTGATGGCCTTTGATGTTCGGCCTTAACCTTTGAACAAGTCAAACACTTCCCAACATAAGTAGCAACATCCTTCTTAAGATTTGGCCACCAATACTGTTCCTTGAGGTCGTGGTACATCTTACCGGCTCCTGGATGAATCGAATATCTTGACTTGTGGGCTTCGTCTAGAATGAGGCTTCGTAAATCCCCATAACTAGGCACCCAGATTCTCCCGAAAAAGTACCGGAGTCATGTCTCCTTAACCTCGAATCGAGAGACGAGAATGTTCAAATGTTCTTGAGAAATATTCTCCTCTTTGAGAGCCTCATCTTGGGCTACTCGGATTTGGCTATTGAGATTTGAATGGATGGTGATGTTCAAGGCTCAGACACGAAGAGGTACCATTCTTTCCTTTTGGCTCAAAGCATCGGCTACGACATTTGCCTTTCCAGGATGGTAACAGAGTTCACAATCATAGTCGTTCAGCGTCTCGATCCATCGTTGCTGTCACATGTTCAGTTGCTTCTGATCAAAGATGTGTTGGAGGCTTTTGTGGTCGGTGAAGATGGTACTTTTTGTTCCATAAAGATAGTGTCTCCACATTTTTAATGCAAAGACAACGGCTCCAAGTTCGAGATCGTGAGTCGTGTAGTTTCGCTCGTGAATTTTTAGTTGACGAGAGGCATAAGCAATAACTTTTGTTCGTTGCATTAGTACACACCTAAAACCATTTTTCGAGGCATCGCAATAAACAACAAAATCATTACTACCTTCGGGGAGGGATAGGATAGGTGCGGTGGTCAACTTCTGCTTTAAGGTTTGAAATGCTAACTCTTGTTCGGTTGCCCAAACGAATTTCTTCCCTTTGTGAGTCAGTGCGGTTAATGGGCGTGCAATTAGAGAGAAACCTTCAATGAACCTTCGGTAATAACCGGCGAGGCCTAGAAATTGGAGAATATGAGTTGGAGTAGTGGGGGTTTCCCACTTGCTGATAGCTTCGATCTTTGCGGGATCAACTTTAATACCCTGATCGCTCACAATAAGACCCAGAAATTGGACTTCCTTCAACCAAAACTCACACTTGGAGAATTTGGCATAAAGTTGCTCTTGTCTCAAGAGTTCCAGTACGAGTCGGAGATGTTGCTCATGTTCCGCTTCACTTTTGGAGTAGATGAGGATATCATCTATGAAGACGATAACGAACTTGTCCAGGTATGGTTTGCATACACGATTCATGAGATCCATGAACACGGCAGGTGCGTTGGTTAAACCGAATGGCATCACGAGAAACTCATAATGACCATATCAGGTTCGAAACGTAGTCTTAAGTACATCGCTCTCCTTCACCCTCAACTGGTGATAACCGGATCGCAAATCGATCTTAGAGTAAATGCTGGATCCTTGCAGCTGATCAAATAGGTCGTCAATCCTGGGAAGGGGATACTGATTCTTGATCGTCAACTTGTTGAGTTAGCGGTAATCAATACACATGCGGAAAGATCCGTCCTTCTTCTTTACAAACAAAACGGAGCGCCCCAAGGCGAAGAGCTTGGTTAGATAAATCCACGGTCTAACAATTCTTGTAGTTGACTCTGCAACTCTTGCAATTCGGAAGGTGCAAGTCAATAAGGTGTGCGAGCTACAGGTGCAGCTCCTGGTACTAGATCAATATGGAATTCCACTGATCGCGGCAGCGGTAATCCAGGTAACTCTTCTGGAAAGACGTCAGGAAATTCGTTCACAATCCGTACATCATCAACGCTCTTCTCCTCGGTTTCTAACTTCTTTACATGTGCTAAAATAGCAAAACGTCCTTTCCTCATTACTTTATGTGCCTTCATGCAACTAATAAGGTTCAACTTTGGGCTACCTTTCTCTCCGTATACAATCAATGGCACACCGTCTTCGCGAGGTATACGGATAATCTTCTCTCCACAAACAACTTCTGCTCTTACTTTGGACAACCAATCCATACCAACTATCACATCGAAATTTCCCAACTTGATGGGTATCAAATCATTCTCAAAGTCCACACCGGCTAGATTTATTATGCCTCCTCGGCCAATTTGGTCTGCTTTCTCAAGTTTTCCATTGGCTACTTCAACAAGAATACTCTCGTCTAAAGGTACTAACGACCAGTCTATCTTAGAACAAAAATGTCTACATACATAACTCCTATCGGCACCGGTATCAAATAAGACAGAAGAAAATAGGTTATTGATAGTGAATGTACCTGTGACCAAGTCAGGATCCTCACGGGCATCCCTGGCGTTCATGTTGAAAACCCTTCCACGTGCTGGCACGCCATCCTTCTTCTTGTTCGGACATTCTTTCTTAAAGTGACCTTGCTGACCGCACTCAAAACACTTTCTTGGTCCAGTAGAGTTTGTCTACACAGCTGGGGTGGTGATCTTGCAATCTTTGCCAATGTGCCCAGTTCTCTTACACTTTTCACATACCACGTTGCAGTACCCAGTATGATGCTTATAACATCTCCTGCACTGCGGGAGACTACCCTTGTAGTTAGGGTTCGAGCTAGGGTTCGGGTTGGGGTTCCTCTAGTCGTTGTTTCCCTTAAAACTCTCATGCCTCTTAGCTGGATTCTGATCAAAGACCTTTCCTTTGTTGCCTTTCCACTTACGCTTCTCATTACTAGCTCCTGATTCTGATTTCACTTTCTCTGGTTCCTTGCGGGTGATCTGGTTCATCAGGTTGTGCGCCATGCGCATAGCTTCCGGGACATCTGCTGGTTTCGAAGAGGTGACATTTCCCTGAATGGTCTTGGGAAGTCCCCACAAGTACCGTTCCATTTGCTTAAATTCAGGGGTAATCATCGTGGGGCACATCAAAGCTAACTCCAAGTACCTGCAGTTATAACCATTAAGATCAGTCCCTACAACCTTCAGTTCTCAAAACTCCGCTTCCATCTTCTGAATTTCGGTTCTGGGGCAGTACTCCTTGATCATAGCACTTTTAAACTCCTCCCATGGTGTAACATAAGCCTCGTCAATTCCCTTAGCCTGAGCAAGTGTGTTCCACCAGGTTAAAGCGTCGTCCAAAAACGTGCAGGAGGAGTACTTAGTTTTGTTCACTTCTAAGCAGTTACCCACACGGAATACAGCTTCCAACTTCTCAAACCACCTCGTTAATCCAACCGGCCCCTCAGTACCACTGAAATTGTGGGGCTTGCAGCTCTGGAATTCCTTATAGGTGCACCCGTTCTGAATGTTCTGGTTAGCCGGTGGAGCTTGGGGGTTGACATTCGCCATTGTTGCGGCTACTCGAGCAGTTATCATTTCCTCAATCTGTGCCGCTGTGGACGTTTCCCTTGGAACTCTTCCGTTTTCCATTGATCTTCTAAACAAAATTTCGACTTAAGTCAAAATCCAACAGTCAATAAGTCATAATATTATAGTATATGGTAACCAATATGGAATCAACACAAAACACGATAACTAAGCATGCAAACAGCAGCAGATTGCACAAAAGCCAACATGCAATAACATAAATAAATATCGTACAATAATTAAACAACATTAAGTTCTATTCATTAATAAGAAAGTTGCTTACATCTTCATAAGGTTCGTACAATACATGAATAAAACAAGAAACTACTAACGGGATTACATAATGAAATCTAATACAATAGCCCTATGGTGATGGTGGGTAAATGATGTCCATCAGGTGGGTCATCTGGTCCTCGAGCTTAGTCACCCGAGCACGGAGGGTATGCACTTCTCTTGTCAGTTCCTCGACGGTAGGAGATGCTGGTGGAGCAGGCGGTGTAGATGGTGCAGATGGTGCCGGTGGTCCAGATGATACGGATGTAGTACTAGAAGTAGGCACAGTGCGGGCGACCTTATGCACAAATGGATCGGCAGGATACGGTACAACCCTCTTATGGGTGGTGACCCTAACCAACTGTCCATGTGCGTTCACGAACGGCTTTCCTCCATTAACCCCTGGAATAATAGTACCATCGAAATGGTACCGCTTCTTTGGCGGGGTAGAGGGTGGCTGCACGGGCTCCTCCTCAGGGTCCTTGTGATGCCCCGTACAAAACCATCGTGTACGAATCATCAACAACAGGATCATTACAAGGTTAAGTACTATATGCGATTTCAAAATACGTTGCATTCATGACAAAAGGTGATGTCTTAACAAACATCAATGTTTAACAACCAAAAGTATGCTTCTACGAATAGCAAGCATGAATAATAGTACGTGACCCCATAGGTCGTTACAAATCATTGTTTCAAAAGTATTAAAGTTTGAATGTAAGATAAAGTGTTTCATGCGGTGACATCTCTAAAGCAGCAGGTGTCTACAGCAAGACTAGTACAACAGCGGAAGCAAACCTTAAGCACCTGAGAAAAACATGCTTAAAAACGTCAACACAAAGGTTGGTGAGCTATAGTTTAAGTATAACAGTAATGTAAGGTAGGCCACGAGATTTCAGTGCTACAAAGAGCGTTTCAAACAGTAATTCAAATCAGTATGATAAAGTATATGTTTAACCGTGGGCACCCGGTAACTAACTTAACGTTTATAATACCCCCTGAAAGTGCACTTGGTGAGTGCGTATGACCTCGAAGTATTAAACACTCATTAAATGCTAGCGCGACTAGCCCGAGTGGGGATGTCAAACCCTATGGATCCATATCTAAGATTCGCGTTCACGGTTCAAAAACCAATGATTAAACGTTACCGAGCTAAAGGGAATGTTTATGCCGCTGTATAACCCACACATATATAAGTTTAAGTACTCATGCCTAGTATGTAAAATGTAAAACACGCATGCATTCTCAGTCCCAAAATAGTTAAAGTAAAAAGGGATACTATAACTCACAATGGTAAAATAGTAGTAAGGTCGACTCGGGAAGTAAGCAAGTTTGTAGGTCCGGAAAGTCCTCAACCCAAGTCAAATATTACTAAGTCAGTAAATCATCCCAATAGGTTTAAAAGTATGTAAATTAGGTCTTAAAGGTCATCATCATTCATCATCAAACATAAGGTGTAAAGCAAGTGTCGTTCAGGAAAGAAGTTTAAAACAAAGGCTGACTTGGATCAGTCACCACGGACTCTATACCTACTGAAATAAGGTGAGACCAGTGGACGTGGCTCCGTATATGAGTCCTTTAGTTGTGCTAAAAATCCCAGAAGCAAACTCGTCTTTGTTTGACCGTGGCGACGGTCTAAGTGTGAGTAGGTCAGAATTTTCAGCACAACGTTAAAAGGACATAGTGACGGTCGGAGGGCCATAAATCCCAAACCGTAACTCGGATTAAGACAAGGTCTAAACGAAAAATTATCTACTCGAACAGAGATATCTGAAAATCATTTTTACAGTAGCCCAGGTCATCGGGTCAGACCCATAAAAACAGTAGCCAAAGTGTTCTGGTGGGTTCTTGGTGTTCGATGCTCATCACGGTTCTCATCCTTGATGCATATAGCTTCAAGTGTACAACTTGTTGATATGTTTACATCATCTTTACCAAGTTTTGACCATCATAACACTAGTGAAAGTCTAAGATAAGTAGCACAACTCATTTAAGTGTTGCAAGTAGTTTGATGAACCAAAGTTACATCAAGATCTTAGATCCGACACATATATGAACTATAAAAGTAATATTAACCAAGTTATGACTATCATGACACAAGTGTAAGTCTAAGACATGTAGTACAACTCACTTAAGAGCTGTATGAAGTTTGATGAACCAAAGTTACATCAAGATCTTAGATCCAACACATACAAGAGTTATACAAGTAATATTAAGCTACAATCTTGAAAATAAACTTAAGTAAACAAGATCTTAGGTTATAGAACATAGTTCTTAGTTAGATCTTGAAGATCCTAGACTCAAAAGTCTAGATCTATAGTTCTTAAGTTAAATCCAACACAAGTATATGAAGTTGTAACTAGAAAGTTAAATTTCCATGTTCTTGAACTTACAAAGTTAACTTTTAGTTTCAAGAAATATGAGATAAAGATTAACTAGTAATACTTGACCAAATCACAACTTTAAAGTACATAAAATGAAGAAAATAAACTAGATCTACAAGTATTAAGTTCATGGTTGTTCATACTTTAAAGATTCAAACTAAGACTTTGATCTTTAAGAATGTAAACTTTAAGTTTACAAACATGAATCACAAGTATGATTATAACTCATGAACTTTCTTTAACAAGTTTTATGGAAGAATCAAAACATAAACTTGATTCTCCTAGGTTCTTTATGTTCTTGAACAAACAAGATGATATGAAGAACAAACTAGAAAGTTTGATTCTTACAACAACAAACAACTACAAGTAACAAATAATGATGATGAACTTGATGATCTTTAAAGGAAAAGAAAAAAGAAAAATAAATATGTTACTTACAATATTTTGAGAGAAAAAAAATGAGAGAGAGAAAGTAGTAAGTAAGTGTGTGTAAAAGTGAAGAATACTTGCAATATGTATCAAAGAAAAAAAAAAATGAAATAGAACTCCCTTTGTTACTAGTTGGCCGTAGGTTTGGAGGGCATCAAGAGGAAGAGGAAAGTCTACTAGTTACTTCATGTATTGGTTCAAAAGTTGGTTATAAGGTTAGCTTACATGGGAACTAGGTGTAAGTATGTAGTAACTAGATTCTTTCCACTTAATCAATCTAGTTAGGTCTTAATCATCATTAACATAATGTTGGGCTCTTAATTAATCCATTAAGGGTGTAGTGTGGGCTTCTAAGTCCACTAATCATGAGTCCAAGTCCAAATAAATAATAATTCAAGTAAAAGCCCAAGTAATTAACTAGTAACCATAGTTAATAAAAAAATGATTAATAAAACTTAATCATGAATGTAAATGATATTTAAAAATACCATTCGTGAAAAGTACGTGTGTCACAAAGACGTTTCGGGCATTCAAAAGTTAATTGCGGTAACAGGTAAATGTATAAAAACAATGCATTTAATAAAACACAAGTATTAATAATAATAATTATTAATTAAACGTTGGAAAATCCAGGGTCGTTACATTACCCACCTGTTAAAGAAAATTTCGTCCTGAAATTTTAAGGAGTGACTAACAATGGTACAGTATTCGAATAAGAAGGGGTGTATCAAAGTTCCGTGAGACTCGTGGGCTCAGAAGTAAGTTATTTACCTTGAAAGGTGCTTCGACGTATGAAAGTAAGAATAGGCATCTGCCGTTAATTAAGTCTCTTATCCTAAGTGATCAACAAATTGATTTCGTTTCCGATTAACCTGAGTATATCATCTGAATGTATATCCATAAAAGGAATGATGGTGTGTTTAGCCTTACAGGCATCTTCGGTAAGTTGGATGTGTGAAATGCATCATGAATGATTCTAAGCTCATCTAAAACATTGAGCGTGTATGTCGTAATATAAGCTGACAGGTAGAATGGAAAACATAGTGATTACAACCATGCGATTTGATGTCTGAATAGCGTTAGCCACGGGTTTTACCAACCCCTTGGTTTTGGAAGGAGGTCATAGGCATAGGAACTCGATATTTAAGAACGTTTCATTTAAGTAAGTGAATCGAAATTTTAGCTAAAAGTGACCAACCGGACTTGCAAGCCATAATTATTTATAGTGTCTTCAGGACGGTCAGAACGGAAAATGAAGGGTATCACCCATTTTTACCATGCAGTAGGTGAACTTATCCTCGGATGAAATGAAAGCACAGTTTCGTAATGTAACTTCATCCTTTCAGTTACATGTTGAAGTTAGGGTTAACATTAACTAGGACAACAGATAGTTGCAACTAACAAAGGAGGAAGTATATAGAGTATCCACATCAGTGTCGTAAATGTTTTAAGCAGTCCCCTCCCAAAGGGATAACAAGGTTCATAGGTTCTCAGAGTACCTTATATTACATTTCCGAAATAAAGTTGCACGAAAGGTGTGGTCTTTGAACGAGAGTGAACTCTACGAGTGGTCCATTCTGAATTTATCCGCGTGCTTGAGGGGATGTGCGGATGAGAAGATACGTGAACCCTTGGTTCTAACGAATGGTTTACTCCGAGTGAAAAGAATCTCCAAAAATGATTCTTGTGTCTCAACATATTGATTCATAGAGATGTGGTTTACGAGGGTGTTGTGATTTGCCGTGAAGTATTGAGAACAGTAACCCACCTAGTACCTTTCCTACAGTAGGGTGACCACTGAGTATACCTCAGAAAACTGATTTATCGACTCGCATTTTTGTCATGTCTAGCTTTAAAAAGAACATTTTATGGGTGCAAAGATTTTCTCACATATTTTATAAAACCGCCATCCAAAGTGGCTCAAGAGTTTTTGACAAAGATCTTAATAGTAAGTTTCATCTCTAACAGAGAGCGAGAAAAAGTGTGATCCATACATGGTGCAGTCTAATACGAAAACCTTTAATAAAATCAACTAAGGGAGTTTTGAAAAATAAAACCTTTAAACGTTTGTTGTGACAACGTAAACGGAACGAAGTTTCTAGAAAATTTAGAAGTAGGTACAACGTGTACCATTTTGCACAAAACTATTTGACTTAAGTTGAATGACTCGGTAAAGGAGCGGTCTTTAAATAATTTGAAGATATAACTTAGTATCAAAATAAGTAAGTATAAATTTATACATATATGATTTTAAAAATCGTATAAGTGACAGAAAAGTTTTTAGTACTTTCATTGTCTGTAAATCTTGTGAGGACCGCACAAATAAATAATGTGTAAAAATTTTGATAAACATAGTTTTTCGTATTTCAAAGGTTACGAGTTGGAAAATGTTGAGTGAAAAATCTTTGAATCACCGGGTGACCGGTTACTAGGTAAT
The DNA here is from genome assembly GCF_046630445.1 of Rutidosis leptorrhynchoides. Taxonomy (NCBI): domain Eukaryota; kingdom Viridiplantae; phylum Streptophyta; class Magnoliopsida; order Asterales; family Asteraceae; genus Rutidosis; species Rutidosis leptorrhynchoides. The sequence goes on from NC_092334.1 coordinate 157,618,978, forward strand.
GAAAACTAATGACATAAATGTAGTTTTGGTAATTATCAGGACACAAGTCTTTGGGCCAAAATATTCACGTGTGAAGCCGTTACTAAAAAGTGAGGTACGAAGGATAGAGTACGAGGATGAGAAGTTATTCGCTTCTTGTATTTGCAAAATGCCAAACAGGTCGTGACTAATAATAAAGTCAGAATACTGATGGTGTTAATATCACTAAATGAGAGTTTCTTGGAATGAGTCAGGACTTAGAGTTATGTAAGAAAGAGCATTGTTCCAACGGTTGTGGTGAAATAAATCCATGGGGTAACGCAATAGTTTTGAATGGTTTAAGTGTTAGCGGATGCCCGAAGGCCTTGCATGATGTGGTAGTCAGTGCCTTTATCACCTACACATGAATCCCTCGATTTCGACGGTTATAAAGCCTTTATGGTGACTTGGATACGAATAACACGAAAAGTTTTATATAATAAGCAACGAAAGTTTTATAGAAATTGTTTATGGTGACAATGTATGGAAAGAAACGAAGTTCTAGTAAACTAGGGTTACGTGCAACCCGTGTCATTCAAAGTAAAATATTTCTTGAACAAAAGGTTTGATTTGTAAGAGTGAAAGTAAAATTCTACATGTATTTGTCAAAAATAAGAAATCATTTACTTTATTTTATATAACGTATATGATTTTAAAATTTTCGCGAATGACGAACAAAATAAATTTATTTTTATAAAGCTTTGAGAGGATAGCATAGTAAAATAATGTGTGTAAGATTTTTGGCAGACAAAATTTTCAAAATTCGGAGGTTACAAGTGAGAAAAGGTTGATAAGGATTGAGTAAAAAATTTTTGAAAATCTCGAGTAATATTTGAGGTAATAAAAACCATTGAATTTAGGTGTGATTAACAACTATTAGTAGGGCATAAGTCCTTTGACTAAAAATGCTTAAGTGTGAAGTTGTTGCTTATAAGTGAGATACGAATGGGAGAGTATGAGGGTGAGAATGAACCACCCATTGATTTTTGAAAGAATTTCGAACTGTTATGACTAATATCGAAGTAAGAAGGATGATGGTGCGGTTATCATCGAATAAGGAATCTCTCGGAATAAGTGAGGGTTTAGAGTCGCGTAAGAATTAGTATCAAATAAGATTCTTGGGTAGCCATCGCTGAAGTGACTGGATAAAATTCCCTTTTTGTATCGTTGTGCAAGTTTGTCCATTGTATTGGTTTCTCTCGTGGGTAGAAAGTGAGCAGATTTGGTGAAGCGGTCAACAATGACCCAGACGGATTTTAGCTTGCCATTCTCGCGAGGTATACGAAAAATTTTCTCACTATAAATATCCTTCGCTTTCATCCTTGAAAGTCAGTTCGTTCCAACTATTTCATCAAAGCTTCCAAACTTGATGAGTATTAGGTTAATCTTAAAGTTCATCCCAACTATTGCATCCAATTTCCCAAATTGATGGGTGTTAGGCTAATCTTAAAGTTCATTCCAACCAATCTTATTATACTGCCGTGAAAATTTTATCAATCTTCTCAAATAACATATGCATGTGTGTAGGTAACTAATCCTTTTCAATTACTACATTAAAACTTCCAAGTTTAGTTAATATGAGATCATCTCCAAATGACCCACCTGTTAATCTTAAAGTACTATCTTAAATTATTCCTCTATCCTTCTCGGCTTACAATTTGCTTGTCCTATAGAATACTCAACCCTCATGGTCGTTATTGGCTTATTAGTCATAACACTAAGGTTCTTAGATATAAGGTTTCTATCGCTCCAGTATTAAACAGCCTTGAGACAATAAAACGTTGTGAAGAAACGTACCCTAACTAAAATCAGGATCCATGCGAGTTTCCATAACTGAGATAACGATTGCTCTACCGCAAGTCAGTACAAAGTTTTTTCTATTTGAGAACTTTTTCCTTAAATGTCCAAGGTGTCGATATCTATAACAAATTTTCGGGTTATCAATTCTGCAATCAAGGCCCTTCTTATACAGTATCTGGGCTATGTGGTTATTCCTTCCCTACCTTTAACAGACTATAATGCGTATGCTCAAGTGATCCCTGCCAAAGTTTTCCCTGGATCACCTCATATTCCTCATGTAGTAACATTGGAACTTCTACATGATTTACTTCAATATAATCACGCTAGCCTGGCGTCATTATATTGTACCAAATCGTACGTTCATTCCAATATCACTTCATATGGTTAATGTAACGTGATAACTTCAAGTTCTACTCAATTTCATCTAACGGTGCTTTATCTGTGTTGTCTCAAATTAAAATCTACATAATTAATCTCACAGTTTCTCGGTGTGGGTGCGTAAGTTCCATAGGTCATTCATCAATGCCTAAATGCCCCGAAATTTCTTCAAAATATTCGGGTTCAGGTAATGTCATTAGGTTCCTTTATAAAAAAATTTCAATCTGTGTCTCGTGTCGAGTCGTACGTGTAGCATGTAGTGATATGATATGTCTTGAGGCGACTCCCAAGTCTTTGGGTATGACTGAGCATCAGTGGAAGACACTCTGAGCTTGTTGGAAGGAGATGCCTTCCAGACTTCTCCAATGCCTAAGTATAGAAGTGTCGTTAGGTCGTCGAGTAGTGGTGAAGAATGAAAGTGATGAGTGACGGTCATGAAAGCGTACAGGGTATGTGTCAACTGAACAATCTTCTAGATTGCGTGAAGTAATGTTTCGATCTCTGGAACGGTGGAGCAGTAGTAACAGGTGGATTACACTACTAGTTCTTAGGGTTAGACGAGCGGGAAAGTAGTTCAGGAAAACATCTGAACTGGGAAGGATATGTTCTCCACGTCGTTACAGCGAATAATAGACATGTAGCAAGCGCGTAATCAGGCATAACAACTACAGCAGCCTAGATCGTTTACAGCAGCACGTATCATGGCAATAGTAACAGTATCATACCGAAGTAACATGTTAAAAGCAGATAGTAGCATGCAGTAGCGAGAGTAAGTAATAGGATACAGCGAGTTTACATAGCAGTAAAAGGTAACAGTAGCATGCAACAAAATCATGCAGCAGTAGAAGTAGGTAGTGGCATGCAGTAGTACTAAGCAGTAACATGCAGTAATATAACACTGTAGCATGCAATCGAAAGCAGATAACATTATGCAGTAGTGTTTACAAGTAGCAGTATGCGATATATAGCAGTAAAAGCAAGCAGCAGTATGCAGTAAGTTCCGCAGAAACAAATAAACTAGCAAGTAGTAGATTAGTCCTATTAGTGAATCCTATTCGGGTCGGTCTTAGACTCACTAATGCAACCTAATTCCCTACAACCAATGCTCTGATACCAAATGTGATGCCCCGTACAAAACCATCGTGTATGAATCATCAACAACAGGATCATTATAAGGTTAAGTACTATATGCGATTTCAAAATACGTTGCATTCATGACAAAAGGTGATGTCTTAACCAACATCAATGTTTAACAACCAAAAGTATGCTTCTACGAATAGCAAGCATGAATAATAGTACGTGACCCCATAGGTCATTACAAATCATTGTTTTAAAAGTATTAAAGTTTGAATGCAAGATAAAGTGTTTCATGCGGTGACATCTCTAAAGCAGCGGGTGTCTACAGCAAGACTAGTACAACAGCGGAAGCAAACCTTAAGCACCTGAGAAAAACATGCTTAAAAACGTCAACACAAAGGTTGGTGAGCTATAGTTTAAGTATAACAGTAATGTAAGGTAGGCCACGAGATTTCAGTGCTACAAAGAGCGTTTCAAACAGTAATTCAAATCAGTATGATAAAGTATATGTTTAACCGTGGGCACCTGGTAACTAACTTAACGTTTATAATACCCCCTGAAAGTGCACTTGGCGAGTGCGTATGACCTAGAAGTATTAAACACTCGTTAAATGCTAGCGCGACTAGCCCGAGTGGGGATGTCAAACCCTATGGATCCATATCTAAGATTCGCGTTCACGGTTCAAAAACCAATGATTAAACGTTACCGAGCTAAAGGGAATGTTTATGCCGTTGTATAACCCACACATATATAAGTTTAAGTACTCGTGCCTAGTATGTAAAACATAAAACACGCATGCATTCTCAGACCTAAAGTAGTTAAAGTAAAAAGGGATGCTATAACTCACAATGGTAAAATAGTAGTAAGGTCGAGTCGGGAAGTAAGCAAGTTTGTAGGTCTGGAAAGTCCTCAACCTAAGTCAAATATTACTAAGTTAGTAAATCGTCCCAATAGGTTTAAAAGTATGTAAATTAGGTCTTAAAGGTCATCATCATTCATCATCAAACATAAGGTGTAAAGCAAGTTTCGTTCAGGAAAGAAGTTTAAAACAAAGGCTGACTTGGATCAGTCACCACGGCCTCTATACCTACTGAAATGAGGTGAGACCAGTGGCCTGGCTCCGTATATGAGTCCTTTAGTTGTGGTAAAAATCCCAGAAGCAAACTCGTCTTCGTTTGACCGGGGCGACAATCTAAGTGCGAGTAGGTCAGAATTTTCAGCACAACGTTAAAAGGACATAGTGACGGTCGGAGGGCCATAAATCCCAAACCGTAACTCGGATTAAGACAAGGTCTAAACAAAAAATTATATACTCGAACAGAGCTATCTGGAAATAATTTTTACAGTAGCCCAGGTCATCGGGTCAGACCCAGAAAACAGTATCCAAAGTGTTCCGGTGGGTTCTTGGTGTTCGATGCTCATCACGGTTCTCATCCTTGATGCATATAGCTTCAAGTGTACAACTTGTTGATGTGTTTACATCATCTTTACCAAGTTTTGACCATCATAAAACTAGTGCAAGTCTAAGATAAGTAGAACAACTCATTTAAGTATTGCAAGTAGTTTGATGAACCAAAGTTACATCAAGATCTTAGATCCGACACATATATGAACTATAAAAGTAATATTAACCAAGTTATGACTATCATGACACAAGTGTAAGTCTAAGACATGTAGTACAACTCACTTAAGAGTTGTATGAAGTTTGATGAACCAAAGTTACATCAAGATCTTAGATCCAACACATACAAGAGTTATACAAGTAATATTAAGCTACAATCTTGAAAATAAACTTAAGTAAACAAGATCTTAGGTTATAGAACATAGTTCTTAGTTAGATCTTGAAGATCCTAGACTCAAAAGTCTAGATATATAGTTCTTACATTAAATCCAACACAAGTATATGAAGTTGTAACTAGAAAGTTATACTTCCATGTTTTTGAACTTACAAAGTTAACTTTTAGTTTCAAGAAATATGAGATCAAGATTAACTAGTAATACTTGACCAAATCACAACTTTAAAGTACATAAAATGAAGAAAATAAACTAGATCTACAAGTATTAAGTTCATGGTTGTTCATACTTTAAAGATTCAAGCCAAGGCTTTGATCTTTAAGAATGTAAACTTTAAGTTTACAAACATGAATCACAAGTATGATTATAACTCATGAACTTTCTTTAACAAGTTTTATGGAAGAATCAAAACATAAACTTGATTCTCCTAGGTTCTTTATGTTCTTGAATAAACAAGATGATATGAAGAACAAACTAGAAAGTTTGATTCTTACAACAACAAACAACTACAAGTAACAAATAATGATGATGAACTTGATGATCTTTAAAGGAAAAGAAAAAAGAAAAATAGATATGTTACTTACAATATTTTGAGAGAAAAAAATGAGAGAGAGAAAGTAGTAAGTAAGTGTGTGTAAAAGTGAAGAATACTTGCAATATGTATCAAAGAAAAAAAATGAAATGGAACTCCCTTTGTTACTAGTTGGCCGTAGGTTTGGAGGGCATCAAGAGGAAGAGGAAAGTCTACTAGTTACTTCATGTATTGGTTCAAAAGTTGGTTATAAGGTTAGCTTACATGGGAACTAGGTGTAAGTATGTAGTAACTAGATTCTTTCCACTTAATCAATCTAGTTAGGTCTTAATCATCATTAACATAATGTTGGGCTCTTAATTAATCCATTAAGGGTGTAGTGTGGGCTTCTAAGTCCACTAATCATGAGTCCAAGTCCAAATAAATAATAATTCAAGTAAAAGTCCAAGTAATTAACTAGTAACCATAGTTAATAAAAAAAATGATTAATAAAACTTAATCATGAATGTAAATGATATTTAAAAATACCATTCGTGAAAAGTATGTGTGTCACAAAGACGTTTCGGGCATTCAAAAGTTAATTGCGGTAACAGGTAAATGTATAAAAACAATACATTTAGTAAAACACAAGTATTAATAATAATTATTATTAATTAAACATTGGAAAATTCAGGGTCGTTACAGTCCTCCTCGGAGTCATCCTCGGAATCCTCCTCGCTAGTGTCATCGGATGATGAACCGTCTGAATCATCTGAAGGTGGATCTGCCCGGCCGGTGGTCATAAGTCGATATCTGCCAGGCGGGATCGGCACGACACGTCCATCAGCAAGGCGTCTATCCCAATGTCCATGCTCGTTACGGAAAGGACCGTCCCCATTTCCCTCAGGAATCACAGTACCACCGGAATGGTGCTGTGGCCCCGGGAGTCTAGGGCTGGGTGGAGCTGGAATCTCCGCGGGATCCTCGTCTCCGTCTGAGACGTCCATATGGTCAAGCACGAGTCCACTGGAAGCTGAATCGCCAGAGTCGTCGGAGGGTAGCGGTGACGGGATCTGTGAGTCAGCAACAATGGTAGGCGATGTAGCGGATGAATCCGAGTCACTCTCCAAATCAACGATAATGGGCGGTATGTCCGACATCTGAACAAGGAAAAATAACTTTTTCTATGTCAGTAAGACATATAGCAAGCACGTAATTAGGTACTACAGTATCCTAGCAGTACATAGCATGGCAATATTAACAGTATTAAACAAAAGTAACATGCAATCAAAGGCATATAGTAGCATGCAGTAGTGAGAATGAACAGTAGCATACAGTAAGTTCACATAGCGGTAAAAGTAAGCAGTAGCATGCAGCCTGTTCCGCAGAAACAAGTAAACACGTAAGTTGTAGATTAGTCCTATAAGCGAATCCTACTTGGCTCGGTCAAGACTCACTAATGTAACCTAATTCCCTACAACCTGGCTCTGATACCAAATGTGACGCCCCGTACAAAACCAACGTGTACGGATCATCAACAACATGATCATTACAAGGTCAAATACTATATGCTGTTTTAAAAATAAGTTTGCATTCATAAAAAGGGGTAACGTCTTTACCGACGTCAAATGTTTTACAAACGATAGTGTGCTTCTACGAATAGAAAGAAATAACATAAGTACGAGACTCAAAGGTCATTACAATTTCATTGTTCAAAAGTAACATAGATTGTGAATGCAAAGTAAATGTTTCATGCAGAGACATCTCTAAACAAAAGCAGCGGGAGTCTACACAGCAAGTCTAACAGCGAGACTAATACAGCGAAAGCATCAAACGTCTAAGAACCTGAGAAATAACATGCTTAAGAGTCAACACGAATGTTGGTGAGCTATAGTTTAATTGTAACAGTAATGTAATGTAGGCCACGAGATTTCGTATTCAAAACAGTATGAAAAATATATGCTTAACCGTGGGCACTTGGTAACTAACTTAAAGTAAATATCACCCCCTAAAAGTACACTTGGCGAGTGCGTAAGTTTACGAAGTATTAAACACACGTTAAATGCTAGCACGACTAGCCCGAGTGGGGATGTCAAACCCTATGGATCCATATCTAAGATTCGCGTTCACCGGTTCAAAACCAATGACTAAACATTACCGAACTAAGGGGAAAGTTTATGCCGTTATATAACTCACACATATATAAAGTTTAAGAACTCGTGCCTAGTAAGTAAAACATAAAAAGCGCATACATTCTCAGTCCCAAAAATAGTTGTAGTAAAAAGGGAGCTATAACTCACAGTGAATGCGCGGTAAAAGTCGATACGAGGTAAGTAAGCAAGTCGGTCCGAAAGGTCGTCAACCTAAGTTAAAAGTTACTAAGTCAGTAATTCATTCCCAAAGGTTTAAAAGTACGTAAGTTAAGTCTTAAGTATCATCATCATCAACATCATACGCAAAAAGTAAAGTAAGTTTTTAATCAAGAATAGAGACCGAAACAAAGGCTGACTTCATTCAGCTGCTACGACCTCTATACAAACTGAAATGATGTGAGGCCAGTGGTCATGGCTCCGTATGTGAGTCCTCTAATTGCTGACCAATTTTCAGAACCTAACTCGTCTTCCTTTGACCGTGCCGACGGTTTAAGTGCGAGTAGGTCAGAAATTTCAGCACAACATTACAAGGGCGTAGTGACTTTCGGAAGGCTATAAATCCTAAATCGTATATCGGATTTAGGCGAGACCTAAATGAAAAGTCATCTACGCGAACTTAACTAACTGAAAATCAACTTTTCAGTAGCCCAGAGAGTCTGATAAGACACTGAAAAATAGAAAGTAAGTGCTCCGGTGGGATTCTTGGTGCTTGATGCTCATCACGGTTCTCATCCTTGATGCTTGTAGCTTCAAGTGTACAACTCGTTGATGTGTGTGCATCACTTTGACCAAGGTTTAACCATAAACACACAAGGTTAAGACTAGAAAACAAAATACAACTTATGTAAAAGTTTGAGCAAGATGATGAACCAAAGTTACATCAATTTTCTAGTTTCAGCACAATCACAAGTTCTATTAAGCTATAAACTTTGAATCAAACTAAATAATCAAGACCTTAAGCTAGAGAGCTTAGATCTTAACTAGATATTAAAGATCTTAGACTAAAAGGTCTAGATCTCATGTTCTTGGTGAAACCCTAAGTCAAGACACTTAGACTTTCAACTTTACACAACCATAAGCTACGAAACTTAGATTTTGTAAAGTAAGATGAGCACAAATTAATGAACTATTGTTTTAACAAGCTAGATGACCATAAGTTATGGAACTTAGATCAATCTTAGATGAGTGAAAGTTATAAACTAGTAAGCTTAAACTTTCTTGTTCTTGAATTTTCAAAGTTAGACTTTGGTTACAAGATTTATGAGATCAAAGTTAACAAGTACTCTTTGACCAAGTAACTTATACAAATCGAAATCTACAAACATAAATGATAGATTTAAAGTTAAAAATAAACAAGTTCAAGTAAGGATCCTTTATATAAAAAGATATCAAGTTACAAACTTGAATTTCCATGAAATGAACTTTAAAGTTCCAATACTTGAACATAAAGAGGATCTTAAAGTATTTGATCCTTAAATTTGTTACAAGTTCATGTAGAACCAAAAGCTACAAAGCTTTGATCCTTGTTCTTGCTTCTTTATCATAAAAGTGATCAAAGATTACAAGATAACATGAGGATTGAAGTTATAAAAACCAAAATCCAAGAATAAATACTGATGATGATGATTTACAGTTTTGAAGGAAGAAAAAGAAGAGAAAAAGAATTAAAACCTTCAAGTTCTTCAAGAAATGTTGAGAGAAAAGTTAGAGAGAATTTGAGAGAAAAGAAGTGTGTGTTTTTGAAATGAAATGAGAGTGTTTGAAATGAAATGGTGATGGTGGTGTGTGGGGGTGTGGCCGACGGTTTAAGGGAGCAAGGGGAGGGGACCATTTGCTTGCTATTGGATGGTGGTACTTGGTGGTGGTTGTACATTTTGGGTGGCATGGCAAAAGATGTTAAAACATGTAAGTAATGGTACACTAGCATGCTTAATACTTGTCTTAATGTCTAATGGACTTGTCTCATGTAGTAATGGGCTAACTAGTCCATTAAGTGAGTCCATTAAGTTAAGTAGGTTGGGCCTTTAATTAACTAGGTCCATTAAGGTGTTAGATCCATTAAAACTAACTAGTAAGCATTAGTAACCACTAAGCATAATTAAGGAACCATAAAGCTAGGTAATTGTCATAAATAAATAACAATTATGTTTACGTAGTCATAATATTCCAATTATGACCAAAGTTTAACTTGTACCAAGTACGTAGCTCGTTTTAAACGGTAAGTGACACTAACGGTCGTAAATTCATTCAAGGATCATGTTAAGCACTTAATATCACATTGTAAGGCATTAACGAAAGTAATTAACATAACTAATGACCCCAGAATATAATCTATCATAGTACGCACAAATACGCAGTTTCGTAAAAGTAATAAATATAAATAAAAGTTGAAAAAGTCGGGTCCTTACAGTTCACATCACAACTCGAGTCATACTCACGCTAAAGTGCTACCGACTCTTTGGTTCACACTTCAACACACGTACTACGATACTACCGGCTCTTTGGTTCACATCGTAGCACACTCGCACATGCTATGACACTACCGGCTCTTTGATTCATACCATAGCATACAAATAAATACATTATATACATACGCATATAATTATTCCACTCACCTTGTATCCAAAACGAAGGTAAGCCAACGAGCTCTTCAACCGTCAATGAAAATCACCTATTACATTAGCATAAAATCAACACTTATCTAAGAGAGCTTTCGACCCCCCAATTAGACACCTAGTGCAAATGTTCACCACTTGCACTCACAACGCCAATCGTAGGCCTAGGTCACCCATAATCACTAAAGCTAGTGACCATGGCATTAAATCACCCAACTACACACTACTAAGACATCAAATTTGTGATAGTGCACTTTTTGACCCAAAAACCCATTTTGACCTAATAATGGGTCAAACCCTAAACTTGTAAGTCTCATTCTCTAAATCACTAGTAAATCAAATTCATTAATGAACGTTAATCAAGATTTACTCATATTATTATCAATTTCCTCAACTAACTCAAGATCATCAATTTTTAGGTTACTTACACTTTCACCCAAACCATAAACCCTCAATTTCACAACCATCTAGGGTTTGGTTGCTAGCAAGAACCAAATATGAACACTAACATAATTAACTTATAAAATTCGATTTAAAAACTTACCACAACACTCAATAAGATGCTAGAAGGTAGAAACACAAGGAATTGGACCCGATCTAGCAAAAACCCACTTGGAAAGCTTCAAGATCTACTTTCTCTCACTACTCTCTCTACTTTATGAAGAGGGTGATAAGGTTGGTGAATGGGGTAAATGAGCCTCATCCACCCCTTTGATAGCCTCAAAATCGGCCTCAAGCAAAAAGACCAAACTACCCCTCTTTTAAATTTAAATAAAACCAAGGAATCATCACTAGGCCGTAGCCGTGCCACGGGCCATCTGGCCGCGCCGTGGCCTAACACTGAAGCTGATGATGCCATGATTTATTTATATACAAAAATGTGTATTTCAAACTCGGGTCTTACATATTTTTAATGTCACTACCAATGACTTTAACTCATCATTCATTGTGTTAATATGTTAATTCCCGATCATGATTTTATTCTGAATAGAATGACTAAAACATGTAAGCTTCTTGTGCAGAGGCAGAGATAGTGGATTCTTTGCCACTCAGCCCTCCCTCAACTTCTCAGGTGAAGCCAACTATAGCATTCAAAAGAATAGTGAATTAATTTTCCGCACCTCCAAATATCAATACTAACCTCCCTTAAATATGAATAATAAGAATTGTTTAATTCATTGGTCCAATTGTAACAAAGTGATACGATTTTTATATAAAACTTTTATATTAACATTTAATTTTCGCGAAATGTGTCGCTCTTATTCTCAAATTCTTGCTTTACCTATGTTCTTGTGTGAGGATTACTTCCTTTCTTATCTTAATCTAATAAAAACATCTCTAACAAAAACGTCATTAGTAGAATGACTAGATATGACAAATCTGACCCATCTATCTTTATAAGGAGTAGTTGATTAAAGCAAATTGACTTTTAATGAATCGTGTACGATGTGGTTGCACCGTCTATTGTAACATCCCGCGTTTTTCCGTTAAATTTATTTTTAACACCGTCTTTTTTTAGATAATATCTTTCGTTATCTAAATTCGTATCTTTCGTTAACTAACGTTCTTAATATTTCGTTATTCGATTATAACATCTCTCGTTTACTCTCGCGTATTTAAATTAATTCGTTTGGTAAATTCACGCACCCGCTTCCAAACTCGAGGAACTATTTGTGCCAAGTGACCAAACTTGGTCAAGAGAGTCAACTAGTCAAAGTATCCTCCCCACCATTCATTCATCACCCACCACCATCTTCATACTTCCATTTTTCTCTCAAATCCTCTCAACAAAGAATCATCATCCAAATTTTTTCAAGGAAGCAAACATCAAAACAAATCGTACTTTTGGAATCCTCTCTTCATCCTCTACAACTTGATACCAATTTCATTTCATTTGGGTAACATTTCTAAAACTCTAGATTTCTCTAATTCGATTTATGAGCTTGAAATGGTGTTAGTTAGTGTCTATGGCTCAAGTCTAACATGAATATGTGTTCGGTTTGCTCGATTTGTTGTTTTGAGTAACTAGCTTGAATATGAAAAATGGGTGTGTTTAATCTTGAATTTTGGATGATTAAATGTTGTTTAAATGTTAAAGTTCATGTATTAAATGTGTTACTATCATCATTAGCTTCATTTTGATGTGTAGGTTGATTTAGAAAAGCTCCATTTACAAAATGATTGAATTCTTGATTTTGGTTAGGGTTTTATGAACTTTGAAATGAACTTTTGATACATTGAATGCTATGACATGTTGTTAGTAAGTGTTTAGTTGCAATGTATGTTTAATTACCTTCGAAACGGCGTATCGTATGCGTAAATTGGATTCCCGAATCACTGTTTGCATTTTTGAGCTTGAAACGTTAAATAATGATCATTTATTGAGGTTTTTATTATTGTTAATGATGGATTTGATTGATGAAATGTGTTTAGTTGTATTCCTCGTTAAATTACCTTTCCAACGATATAAGATACGTGTTTTGAATGTTTACGGTTCATAAGTTATGGTTGTTTGAAGTTGGATTCGTTTAAGTGTTCAAAACTGCCAGACTTGCTGAACATACCATCTGAGCGCTGCTCAAAGTCCTGGAGCGCCGCTCCGGTCCCCGGCTGTCCAAAAACGCACATTTTCGTTTAATTCTAACTATGCTACGCACCCCCGATCAACATGGAACTTGGCCAACATGCTTATATATGATTAAAAACCCCAGAAAAATAGTTCGGGACCCGACCCGAACGTGTTGACTTTTTCTTTGACTTTGACTTGGACCAAAAGTTGACTTTTATTCAAACATAACCAATATTTGTTTAATCGTTATAACCTTTCGTTTACACTTATAACTTGCATGAAACTTGACAACGTGATTTACATGCTTTATAATCGAGTCGTAACGAGCCATATGACTAATTGAACACATTTCGCCCGACCTTGTGTCGTAACCGGTTAATTGATACAACTTACTTGTTTAGGTCAAGACTAAGCAACTTTCATGCGCACGTTTACTTTGTGAAGTACATTCATACTCGTGCACCCGAGGTGAGATCATAGTCCCATCTTTCAACAACTTTTATACTTTTAAATCATGGGATGAGAAACATATACAGTTTTATACTACATACTTTTATACTTTGAACACAAGTACGAAAACAAACATTCCACAACGAGTTAGAACAAAAAATCTCAATTCGATTATCATTAATTACACTTGCAGGGTGTAAGCGAGAACTTATATTGTGTGGCCATACGGGTTTGACAAACCCTCATTCAGACGGTTCGCTTTGTGTGGATGAAATATATTTTCGAGAAACAGTGTATGTTCTAACACTATTGTAATGGGGTTCTATGGAAGGAAAGTTAAGTCTTGAAAATTGGGTGCTTGCGAACATACTTTTGGAATGCAAACAATTTGGATAATCAACGTTATGGAAATACAAAATCTTGTGGTTCAAAAACAACGTTTACAAATACACCAATGATTTCACCAACGTTTTTCGTTGACAGTTTTCTATATGTTTCTCAGGTTCATACTTGGCTACTTGATACATGCTTCCACACACTTTGATTACTTGTTTGGGGTCAAGCATACATGCATACGCTAGTGATAGCACATTTGGATTCAAACTTATTGTTTACATGCATACGCTATTGATAGCATTCGTGATTTTCAACTTATATTATGTCGCAAGTTATTTCATTTATACTTTATAACTTTTGTAAACTTAAACTTGTTGTCGAACCGTTTGGTACTTAAAACTTTGCAAGTCATACACGTTTCAAATGAATGCGACATAATTTTGGTCAAACGCGTCTCATTTAGGGACTATGACCACGTAACGGGACCTAAGTTAACAGCGCCGTCAATGACGATTTTGTCTGGTCGTTACATCTATTGATATCAACTTTATCATACAAACAAGATACGAACACTTAAGTTTTATTTTATTAAACTCATTAAGTCCAAATTAAATATGGTCATAGTCCCGCAAATTTGAAGGATATAACCTAGTTATAAATTTAATGTAATATAAAAAGAAATAAAATGTATAAATTTAGTGAAAACTATATATAAGTGAGAATAATTATGATGATATGTTTATGTTTATATTTATACTAGATGGCAAAGCCCGTGCGTTGCACGTCTTGTTTCACATTTTAATATTATTGTTTTTGAAATATAAGATAAAGATGACACTTAAGGTTACATGAAGATGTTAGTAATATTGAGTATGAACATCAATGATATGAAGTTTGTAAAATAGGAGTTATATAATGTTTTGGAATTGAGGTAAAGTAAGATACATACTCACACGTCGTATCATTACCACACGCAACACGCCATATCAGTACAAAAGGCAAAAATTTGAAGAATAAAGATGCATATATGTGTAGTTCTACATTATATGTAGTCTAGAAAAGATATTGATGAAAAATATACGTGAAGTTAGAACTCTTATAACCAAGAGCATGTTAATTCATACGGTTTCTTCAAGTGATAGTCATATACTTTAGTCTGTTTATGATCCACATTAAAACTCTATCATATCTTTATTGCATATAGTCATCAAAAACTAACTCGTGAATTAAATGTATTACAGTTAACTATCATTTCATTTATAATGCATTAAATTTATAATTTTATTTTAACTATTCAATTGCATACTCTTTTGAGAGACACATCAAATTAATTGATTCACTTATTTTTGGACTATCTAGATGCTTTCACACTTCGTTCACACTTTTGGCATGGACTTGTAAAGTCATTATAAAAAAATACAACTAATTTACACTGTAAAAAATAAGTGTACATCGTAATATAAATAATACAACTAATTCACACTTTTGGATAATCTCGTGATGCTTAACATTTACCCATGCAACATTTAAAACATAAATGATACATGTTAAATATTTACTTATATCAAAGTAAAAATAAGCTTTATATTTATTTACACACTAACAAAAAACTATACGATGAAAATGAACAAAACAAAAATACAACAATCGAAACGAAATAAAAAGAATCAAAACAAAAGACAAATTCAAAAGAAGTTACCCCGAATAAGCAGGAAAACATATTAATTTGCATTCTCCAATATGTGTGACCATATTTTTTCCAATTAATATTATATGGGATGAGATGAGATGATAATTCCTTTCTTGACATGTACATATGAGATCTAAGATGAATAAAGAACAATCGAGACGTTCTTTTCATTGGTGAGAAAAATAAAATCACATTTTTGGGGCTATCCTTCCAAATAGTGGTATATATAGTGGGTGATGTGAATTAATTGGTTATCTTACCTTTTATTACATTTATAAGAGTTACAATTAAAGTAGTAAATTTAGATAATGAAAGGTATTTTTATTAGTTATGTTTTTCTTTTTATATTCTCTTCCATTGATGGTTAAGTTGGAAGTTAAAATAGGAATTAAAATTAAGAAAACAAAAAGGTGCTATAACAAATTTATGATGGAACTCATATCATTTCATGAGTTAATGCTTTTATTATTGTAAATTATTAATAGAACAAAAGTTTTCCCATTAAATCTCAATCAATATATAAATAATATAAATTTATTAAAATAAATTGTAATGTGGTGGCACAAAATAGTTAGAGAATTTATAAAATAATGTAACGTTTATTTTATTCGCATTGATTAAATAATATTTTCTATTAATTGTAGTAAAAATGGAGTTATGGTGTGTGGTGAGTGGGATGGTTAAGAAACTAACATTGGTCAAGAACATGGGTAAGTAACTTAATTAATGGAAATAGGAGTCAACTTTATAGGTTTATAGATATTAAATATTTATCTATTAAGTATTTCGGTGAAATAGGTACATTTATGAATTATAATTTTACTTAAAATATTCGAGACTGCAAAGTATGACATATTATTGAAACTTGATGTGGTTTATTTATTTTTTGTTGAAAAATAAAAATTAAATAGAAATAAATTAACACTTCTGAAAAAAAGCTAAAAGAGTTTCTTAATAAATATGATTATTTAGTTTAATGTGGCCTAATAATAATAAACTAATAATGGCTAATGGACGGCATGAGATTCCACTTCAAATAAAGTTTTCTTTTCTTAAAAGTGGGTGGCTTAATTTCAAGATACTTTTTTATTATATTGTATTATATTAATTAATAATATTATATATATATACTAGTGAAATGACCCGTGAAATCACGGATTTGTTTAAATGAAACAGTTTAACGATGTGTTTTATGTATTAAGTGAACGTAAATGCTAAAGTCATTTAGTTTAATGACCCGTGGAATCACATATTCCGACTAAGAAACTTGTCATTGTTTTTACAAACATATAGACGAAACGTGATTTATAGTATCCGTAGCCTATCAATTAAGAGAAATTAACGACAATAAAAAAATTTCCAGTCAGCTAAAGATATATAAAAATAACTAATAGTGATCACATTATGTATTCTCACCTTATAATAGCTTTATACCGTTGAGGATTAGATGATTAACATGTATTGATTATGGTAGTTAATATCATAGTACATAGCTCGGAGAAGGAAAAAAAAAAGCAAGCATGAATAATTGCCGTTAAAAAAATTAGGGCATAAAGACGTATCACATTAAGGTTGAATAAATGAGTAAATATGATGATTTTATATGTTTAAAATGGACTCATATTATATAATCATATTTAAGTGGGTAAATATGTTATTATTAAAGTTAAGAATAGTATATATGATAAAAACCTTAAATAAATAATAAAATATTTAATTAATGTTAATGACATCATCAAGATTGCTTATATTTTTTCTTTTTATTTGACTTTTTGTTAACAAAGGAAATAACATAATAATGACATCATCATTATAGGATTTTAATATAAACTATATATATATATATATATATATATATATATATATATATATATATATATATATATATATATATATATATATATATATATATATATATATATATATATTTTTTTTAAAAAGCCAACAAATATTATATTAAAAAAGGAAAAGAAACAACCAGGAGGGCCTTAGGCCAATTTACAAATATAGCAACTAGAGCATAAGCTAAACATCTAAACACGAAAACATCTAAACACGACTAGGAAGATACAAACTAAAAAAAAGGATCACGTATATATAAAACAGTGTGTATAGTTAATTTATGGTAGGAAAAAGCTTTCATCCGTCGGTTACTACTAGGAGAGATCAACTTGTACCAAGACAAGCCGGATTAGGACACGAAATACAGTGCTGATCAAGCAGCGACAAAGCAATCGAGCCTAAAACCACTTAGACCCCTCTAAGTAGTAATTCAACAGAATCCGGCATAAAAAACCTACCTTAACCAACACCTACTTTTGAGAGTGATGCATCGAAACTTTTGGGATTAGTGATCCAAGTTAACCAATTCAGTGAACCTTTTTTCCAACGAGCGTTTATCCACTCGAAACGTTTGCTTTGAATATATGCGACGGTCTTTGAGGAGCTAAGACAATTACCTCCAAACGTACGTGCATTCCTATGAGCCCAAATATGGTAAGAAGTGATCCAAACAACGGCTTGCCAAATGGTTATTCCATGATTTGAATTTAAAAACGGGTTTGGACTTTTTGCAATGTCGGAAATATTATATATATATATATATATATATATATATATATATATATATATATATATATATATATATATATATATATATATATATATATATATATTCTTATAATTATTACTACTAGTTTAAGACCCGCGAATTCGCGGAACTTTTTTAAGGACAAACCAAAACTCGAATTGTTTGAATAATTATATTTTATATTTTATTTATTAGGTTGTTAAGAAACCAAAACAGTTCATGTAGTAAAATGTTGAAGTAATGATAATAAAGAGCGCAAGTTGTAACCTGAATATATATATATATATATATATATATATATATATATATATATATATATATATATATATATATATATATATATTGGTAGGATCAAGAAGGAAGTAACCAATCGGGGGGAAGCGGGGGGAAGCAAAATTTTTTTTTTTTCATTTTTTGAAAAAACTTTGTTCACGAACATTATAGATGGGATGAAAATATGAACATTTAGTAGAGACACTTTGTGATAAATGTTTTTATTTTGACGGGAAAACGCTTGAAGAAGTAAACCAAACCCTAAACTCTAAATCGGGCTAAATTTTACTTCACAAAACATGAAAAAAACCGCTAATATTCTTCACGAACAATATTATCTTGAATGTTATTTTTTTCGATCGTTTTTCCGCCTAAATAATAACATTCATCACGAAGTGTCTCTTCTAAATGTTCATATTTTTGTGTGATCTTGATGCCGAAAAAAAAAACTCCAAAAAAAACGAAAAATTTTTTTTTTTGCTTCCCCCGCTTCCCCCCGGTTGGTTACTTCCCCATTGATCCTGCCCCTATATATATATATATATATATATAACACAAAGTTGAAAACACTAATACTTGAAAAAAGGTTTCCTTTGTATCTAACATTTTAGTCGAGTTTCACACAAATTACTCCATGATTGTAAACTTTTAACATGTTGATGAATGGTATTTAATTGGAAGGCTGGTTGTTTTATTAGGAGTATAATCTTCAGTAAGAGAGCGTAGTCTATCTTCCTGCAGAAAATTAAAATAAATAACATTAAAACATTCTATGAAATAAATAGATCATATGTGTATAAAAAAAAAGAACATATGAAAAATACAAGAGATGCCAAAATAAAAAATTTACATACTACATACTACATAGCACTATAATTGAAAGCTATTAAAACTCCACGCTTACGAATACATAATATGATAAATACATAATATGATAAAGTAATAGTATGGCAGCATCTATTCTAAAAAAAAGATGGTGTAAATTGGTATATGAGAACAGCATCCATTCAAGAGACCGACGAAAATTATACGTCCATAGTTGACAATAGAAGGAATAATATATAACTACAATTTGTTAGTTCACTCATCTTTCACTAAAAACTACTCTAAATAGATATCATATTGATATCCATATGAGATATTAATGTTATTAAACAACATAAAACTTGCTAAAATGGGTCATTGTAGATCTGGAAAAATGTTATGGGCAAGATGTCTTCATACTTGGCTTGTACCTCGTGCCTTTCGAAAGTTCAAATGTAAAAAAATGATGTTCAAATTAAAGTAACGGACTTAATAACAACTCAATAATCAAATACACGATGCTATATAGTTGTTATATATCACATAAAATATATAGTTACAAAGTACCTGCTTTAGAAAGTTCATTTTTTAGTTGTATTTCCTTGTTAAGTTGTGTCACTTTGTGTTCCAATTTAGATAATCATGTCTACAAATTAACATACATATCAATATGTTTAATACCGGCAAATTCTCAGAATTAAGAAATTAAAATCCTAATAACGATGTATTTAAATCGAGTGGTGTAATAAAAGAATCTCACAAGTAGGTTTGAAATAATTTGTTTAAGAATATTTCAAATAGCACTTCATTATCACAAATAGTCCATGGTGACATTTCATGTGTGTTTTATAATTCCAGTGCAAATCGAGTGATATTCCAAACCCATTTGGGTTACCAACAGTGTTAGAAACGTAAATAAGAAGCAACGTCTTTGTTCTGATTTACCCACATAAACACGAACATATCCCTTTAAGTCTTTGTTGCTATAGTGATTAATTATAACACCCACTACTGGTCTTCTGGTAAATATCCAAATCGTGATTCATTATATCAGGAATACAAAACAAAACATGAAGTATTTTTTAAAATATAATAAAATACTACAACTTATAATAATAGTAGCAGTAGTATTAGTATTGGTAAAGCTATTAAATCGTTTATTTTTAAAAACTAAATCTAAACCCTAAACTCTAAGCGCTAAAATCTAAACCCTAAAATCCAAACCCTTACCTAAACCATAAACCTAAACTCAAAACCTAAACCCTAAACCCTATACTCTAAACCTTAAATCTGAATCCTAAATCTAAACTCTAACCCTAAGCCCTAAAATCTAAATCCTAAACCCTAAATCTAAACCCAAAACCTTAACCCTAAAATCTAAACCCTAACCTAAACCCTAAATCTAAACCCTAAACCCTAAACCCTAACCCCTAAAAACTCTAAACCCTAACCCTAAACCCTAAAATATAAACCCTAGAATCTAAACCCCAAATCTAAACCCAAAACCCTACACCCTAGAATCTAAACCCTAACCTAAACCCTAAATCTAAACCCAAAACCTAAACTCTAAACCCTAAAATCTAAACCCTAAACCTTAACCTAAATCCTAAACGGTAAATCTAAACCCTAAACCTAACCTCTAAACCCTACACCCTAAAGTCTGAACCCTAACCTAAACCCCGAAAACTCTAAACCTTAAACCCAAACCTAAACCCTAAACAGTAAATCTAAACCCTAAACCTAACCTCTAAACCCTGCACCCTAAATCTATACCCTAACCTAAACCCCGAAAACTCTAAACCCTAACCCTAAGCCCTAAAACATTTCTTCATGTATATCAAACTTTATTTCCTATCATCAACCAACTAAATACATGTGGCATCGATAATAATGATGACTCATGATACCTCCCCATTAGATATGCATATTTAGAATAGTTCGCGAATATTCCCGAATTAGTCTACGTGTGTATGATACGTTATACAAAGCAAGTAAGCAGTCTCCCTAAACAATTGACATACATTCCCTTAAGATCGACTTTCCATACAGATGGAGAAATTGGTCTATCAAAAGTAGCAGAAGTAAACAAAATTATCACTTTAAATTAAGTATATTATCTAATCATCGGAAAAACCAAAGAACCTAGCAATCGACACTTGACATTGCAACCCTCAAAATGAAAATATGTAAATACTATTTAACCTCCAGCACAAGATTATCATGAGTAATGACTTTCTATGCATTGCATTAACAAACCCAACTGAGACCCAAGTATAAACCAAGAATAACAAACTTGAAGCATTCTTTTTGTACGTATGATTCTATGCATGTTCAAATTAAGGTTCCCACTTGATTAACATGATAATAAACCAAATGTGACATGAATACAAACAACTATGAGATACTCATGCATAGATATATTATTTATACAAATCATCATGTGTGTGTGTGTATAAATATATATATATATATATATATATATATATATATATATATAAAATTTAATACATGCCCTTAATTTTGGCTTTATGATTGTGTTTAACACTGACATTACCAAATCAGATAAAAATTATCAAGCTTAATTTATGTAGAGAAATACCTCCATTGTGTTTATTTGCAGGTTGCGGCTTCTGTCCCAGTTTATCATACTATAAAACTGGTCTTAGATCCTGCAAAGACACTAAATTGTCTTTAAAATACTGTTGACTAAAATCTTCGATTGCACAACAATATATAAGTACACAAACAAAACATAATATCAGTTCCTCCAAACATCTGTTTTGATTTCAACAATAAACAATTTAATGATTTCGTAAAGCCTACAAACATATGTTTTGATTTCATAACCATTGTTGTGCAATTTTGTAAACAGTTTAATGATTTCGTAATTAATCTATCCTAAACCCTAACAATTTCACAAAACAATTCATTGATCATTAAACAACTATAATAAAATGGAGAATCTAATTCATATCTAAAATACAAAAACCTAAAAAATGATTTCAACAATCATACCCGTTCTTCCATCAACTACAAACATGAGATTTATGATTAGATTAAACACATATAAAATTAGATCGATGGTGCTAAAAATATAAATAATAGAACTGATTTTTATATTAGTAAAATACCTGCAAATCGATGATGTAAAGAAACAGGGGTAACAGATACTTCTTCGATGATGATTATCCACGGTTTCAACAATCAGAGACGAAGAAAGAGCAAAAGTTTATGTAAGTATATGATTTGGAGGAGATATTTTGATGTCGACGAAGGAGAATAAATTTTTTAGGGTTGTTAAAAATCAAAAACAACTATAATATGGACTCCGTATGTTTGACTCCCTATTAAAAATAATTATTAGAAGAGTGTTTTAGTAATCAAACAATTCAAGGTTAGAATTACGAGGTCATAAGCAAGATTAAGAGAAAATTAAGAGTCTAGATGATTAATTTAATAGATGACTAAGATTAATTTTGCTATCTAAAAATGATGTATTTTAGCTTTTGTTATTATATATAGAATAGAGAATAGATAGAATGGATAGATTATTATTTAATATTATAAATTATAATATACTATGTTATGATTAATGATTATTTATGATTTATGATTATAATTGTAATACGGAGTATATATTAACGAATAACGAAGTGGAATAACGAAGTGGAGTAGGTTTTATCAAAGTGGGCCCCAAGCAAGTTTTATTTGCAATTTTAATGTTGATATTGGTTAATCTCGTCATCTAGGATATCACAATACTTTAATTACAAACTTTCATTTGTTAAGTGAGGAAATTCTCATATTAACGAACACATTAACTCCTTCATAAAAGGTAAAATTTTGTTGGTACCGGATGAAGATACGGTGAAAAAGAAAAATATAGTGCATTGAGAACTAGATGGTAGTGGGACAGTGAGAACTTGAAGCCCCTAATGGGTGCCGTTAATAGTGAATGTCTTGGAGTCTAACATCATAAACATGAAAATACAGTGCATATCATTAAAAAATTTCCAATCATTTTTGATAACTTTTAAACACATACTACCTCATTACACATAACCTTCCAACAGTTTCTTTTCACAACATTCCTCAATACACCTATTTTCTCACAATCATGGTTTGTCATACTCGTATTATTAAAATTCAAAAGCTTACCACGACTTTATTACATCATAATCATCACTACGAGTCATCTTATGGACTCATGTTATCAAATTCCAAATTCTCAAATAAAACATTAGAGATACGAAATTCTTGATATATTAAAATCATCTTCGATGCTCATAATTTATAATACAAATAATATCTTAAACTCACAATCTTGGTTTGTCATAGTCATACCATCAAAAACTTGCCACAACTTTATTACATCATAATCATCACTACGAGCCATCTTATGGACTCATGTAGTCATGTTATCAAATTCCAAATTCTCAAATAAAACATTAAAGATACGAAATTTTAGATATCATAAAATCATCCTCAATATCCTCAATACTCATAATTTAGAATACAAAAAATATTTTAAGATGATATGTTATTTTTCTGACATAATAATAAAAATAATTTCACTACTTAAAAAAGACTACCAAAAAGTAGGGGTGTTCAAAATATCCGAATCCGAATTATCCGAAATTCGAATCCGAAAAATCGGATATCCGAAAAATCGGATATCCGAAAATCGGATATCCAATTTTTTCGGATTCGGATATCGGATGAAGTTTTCAAAATTTTCGGATATTCGGATATCCGAATATCCGAAATTCCGAAAAAAAATCCGAAAAAATCCGAAAATTATTTGAAAATTATCCGAAATATTCGAAAACTATCCGAAATATCTGAAAAAATATCCGAAAAATATCCAAATTATCCGAAAATATTGGAAGTTCTTAAAAAATATCGGATATTCGGATAATCCGATATCCGAATCCGAAATTTCGGATACCCGAATCCGAAATTTCGAATATCCGAAATTTCGGATTCGGATTTCGGATGGAGTTTTTCACTATCCTTCGAATATCCGGAAATGAACACCCCTACCAAAAAGGGTTCGAAAAAGGAAAGTGTGAGGTCGATTCCTTGTGCCCAACGTTCTCTTAGGTTCGGATTTAAACCTAGGTCCGTAATAAGGCTCGGTATTTTGCCTATACTTATTTCACACAATACAAACTCCTCCTCACTTTCACACTTTGTGTGAGCAAATAAGCACAACTCTCTCAATTCTTATTTTCTCTACCACCGCCGCCCCCAAAATCTTCCGACCACCACTCTCCCCGTCAAACTGGCGATCGTCAACCACGATTCCACCGTCGTCCGTGAAATTAAGCCCAAAAACCGCCGTATTATGGTCCGTGACTCTCTATATACACATTCATTAAGCTTATAGTTTCGTTTTGATTACTTTATAATCGTTTGTTTGTGTATCTAATTTGTATGTTTATGTAATGTAGGGTGCTGGTGGACCTTATGAAGAAGATAACAATTGGCCGCCGTGGTTGAAACCACTACTTAGTGAAAGCTTCTTCGTTCAATGCAAATTGCACGCAGATTCACATAAATCTGAATGTAATATGTATTGCTTGGATTGCATTAATGGTCCTTTGTGCTCTTTATGTCTCAATCATCATAAGGAACACCGCGCTATTCAGGTTTATATTCATATTCATATATACATCTATTGCGTTATTTGAATTTTTGAATTCGAAAAATAATATGTATAAATTTCAGTTACAATTAAATTACTCTGATAATGATGAAATTAAGTGGATGATTGATCATAGTAGTGATGCAATTGCTGTGATTGATATACAGATTCGGAGGTCATCGTATCATGATGTAATTAGGGTTTCAGAGATTCAAAAACACTTGGATATAACTTCCGTACAGACGTACGTCATCAACAGTGCGAAAGTTGTGTTTCTTAACGAACGGCCACAGCCGCGGCCGGGAAAAGGCGTTACGAACACGTGCGAAGTGTGTGACCGTAGTCTTCTGGATTCATTCCGATTCTGCTCACTCGGCTGTAAGGTGAATGTAAATTCAATTTAGGTCAATATATGTGTATATACGTTTTAATATGTATAATAATAGATATTAGTGATTGATTTTGTGAATGTAATTGTAATTTGTGTAGATTGCTGGAACATCGGAGAAATTTCAGAGGAAACGTAAAGTTTCGCCGGAAAATAAGCATTTGATGACGGTGATTTCTGATTCAGAGGATTCGTACGGTGGTTACGGACGGCGGAGAAATAGTTATGAAGACAGAGTTCGTAGTTTTAGTCCGTCAACGCCGCCGTTGCCGACGGCCGGATTGACGGCCGCGAAGAGAAGAAAGGGAATTCCACACAGAGCACCAATGGGAGGACTGGTTATAGATTACTGAAATGCTCCCCTAGACTTTTGTTTAATTACTATGAAGTCCCTATAGTTTTTAATTTTTATTCAAATAGTTTGTTATAGTGTTAGTTTATGGAGTATATATGTAATGTAATTATAGTGTGTAGACTTTAAGGAAGAAAAAAGAAAGGCAACAAAATCAATATCGTTGTTCACAACAAGGTGTGGTTTTGAAATTAGGAATACTTTAAGGGCTGAAAATGCCACAATATATAGTTGGAGCTGTAGTTGGATTTATAATAGGTTTCTATATGCTTGTAAAGAAAAAGAAATGTAAAATGTAATCACATAGTGCTGTGGTGGATGGAAGGGTGGTAATGTGTTCTATAGAAAATGTGCAACATAGGTTATAGGTATGCAATGAAATAAGCATTATATGTCTATTTGTGGTTTTATAGACTTGTTACAAAGTATTAAAGGGTGTGTGAACAAAGACACCATCTTAACCATTTCATCGATTTCATTTCCACTTATGATATGTTGGTTTCGTGGATGGATGCATACTGTGAATGGTCACGTGGATGTTCAACAGGTGACCACTAAGTTACTTTCCGTTTTAATTTTAACAATTTATGGATATCATTACTATTTACTTTACAGTCTTACCTATAACCTTTTGTCTACATTTTTTACATGCATAAAGAATTTTATTTCATCATTTTTATTTATTTATTTATGAAATTAAACTATTAATTTGAAATAACTCAAATTGAATTATTAAATAGGGACAAAGGTAGCATTATATTTTAAGGGTGTTGATTCGTACACCGGTAAAATTATTCATACACTATCAAACGTGCATTAGAATGTTGTACTGTACAACCTAATAAAACAGTTTTAGTGGTGTACGAATCAGCTCTCGTATTTTAACTTTACTTGATATGTAGAATCATTGTATTGTACGGAACTGAATAAACATGTACCTAGAGTTAGATGTCACGGGTGAGTATAAGGCGGGTAGTTTCAGTTAGGGATGATATTCAAAACTTTAATTAATCAATAACTTTAGTTATTTGGTTCCGTTATTAGTTTGTTCTTTTTATTTTTTTAAAAAACAAAATGACCTTTTATTAATTGAATACCGAGATAATTAGAAGATCATTTCATATTCACATCCATAATCATTTGATTTTTAGCCCTTCTATAGTATGTGAACAGAAAAAATGTTTATTAGTCTAAAGTACAACTTCTTTAATGATTACTTAGCTTTCATTAAAATTTTAGTTGTATTATATTGAAGTAACTAAGTCATAATTTTTTTTTTTTAAAGGCAAGATATTTTATTAACAAATAAAAACACTACACGAAAATAAACTAGCAAGGAGCTAGTCAATACACGAACCAACACATAACCGCATAAAAAGGACGCGCACACAAAGGCTCGATACTAAAGTAGACTCACAAACACAAGGACAAGACGCGACGCGACCACTAAAAAACTATGATTCCGAGTCCGATGACGCGCAAGAAGGGCGACACGAGCAACAACAAAAATCCTCTTCCGAAACATTCATCATATTCTCGAGAAAATATCTATCGTGCCACCGAAAATTATCTCGACGTCGGTTACGCTTCATATTATTCCTACCCCATACATGCTTAATAAAATGACTTTTGATCAAAGGAGGAACTTTTTTCCTTTTAACACGAAACCGAGCTACCGTGGTAAAATCAGGACAGAAGGGAATGTCCTGCAGGACAGCATGACCATTTCCTATTTGGCTAGGGTCGACCATTTCACCTTCATTTAGGGCCTGATTGTCCCTAGCAATTTCATGTGGGGAGTCTGGCCCAACATGAGGAACTGGCCCAGTATGATTTACAGTCCCGGTTTGTTGTTGATTTTGGGAACAACACGAACGGGGAGTCGGAAAAACAGGTATACGCGTGCCCATGCTTTCCTCGAAAACAGCACCATCATCATTGGAAAATTCATCAGAAGGCACGGCGATTGACAATTTTCGGGCATTGAGTCGCCGCCTAATTTGAATTCTGGTGAGGACGTCGAGGCAATAGTATCGTCGGATTGTGGCGGAACTGAGTTATCGCCAAAATCAGTCGCCGTGAATTCTCCCTCTTCAACCTCACCAACGGCGGCAGCATCGACATTCACGGTAAGGTTATCACCTTGAAATTCCTTCTTTTCTTCTATCTTATCTTCTTCACAGTGCACACCCTGAAATTCCTTCTTATATGTTTCACTGAGCAGACCTTTCTCTGCCGTTACATTAAGCTTACGGGACGAAATTGGGTCCATATCTGACGATTTATTATCACCCAGAATATGACCCTTGGTCTGCTTCGATTGAATCCCACCATCAGCATCTTCGAACCGTAACTTATTTACTTCGATAAGAGACCACGAAAACCGATCCATGTTAAAACTAAAAACAAGATTATGATTGCTCACCGATTCCGGAAGATCAAAATCGAACCATTTACCTCCGACTTTTATCTCGATACGATTTGAATTATTATGTTGAGACTCATTGGACTGTTGGTTAGATCCTACAACAGAATCTGCGAAGGTTTTACCTTCCCGAATAATTGGAATTGACAGGTATGACGGAGCACGACTCCACGGAGCCTGTGGAAATTCAGCGTAATCATTGACATTTAGATTTGGACCACGACCATAATCGTCAGCATTCAGGTTAGAAGCATGACCTTTATTTGGCACACGATTGGTTACATTTCTATCTAAAGCTTTATAGGCACGTATCCATCTCCCGTTGACATGAATGTTGTTTAAAACTTTCGAGAATGAATCGATGTCGGAAATACCATCGAACCGGACATACCCGAAGCGTTGGCCGCTCGACAATCTCTTCTGAGCGAAGTACACGTCTTTGAGAGTCCCATAATTCTCGAAAACTCTCCGACAATCATCACGAGACCAAGAATCCGGAAAGTTGAAAATCAAAAACGATGTAACACGACTATCACTCGACATTGTAGGCGAAAAGCCATTTGGCTTCGACATAGGGGTTACTTCATCTTCGGCCAGAGACTGACCGGAGGAGATGTTTTGGGTAGTTGAATATGGACTGACCGGAGGGGATGTTTTGGGGACTGACCGGTACTCAATTATGCAAGTCTCAATTGCTTTGTTATATTACCGTAGTATATAAGAAAATATAAAGATAGATTAATTATACTAAGTCATAAAATTTTACAGAACAATGCATTTGTTTTCAAATTAAAATTGTCAGACAAATCATTATTCATTTAATAAAACCAATATATAAGCATATATTGTATAATAGATTCTACTTGTTGTGTGTGTGTGAAAAATATAGGAATTAAGTTAAATTAAATCGAAAAGAACTAAAAGTTTACAACTAGTACACACTCGATCGCATCTGTTTAACATCTTATGATCCATTTGACTTACTATTGGACTAGACCTATAATAAACCAATTACATGGTACGAAGAAACTGTGAAAACTCAAGATAGGCATACTAAACTAATGAAAAATCAACCCAAGTGATGCATCCTCGTGAATTTCAACTTGTGAATCGTACCAGTAATCTCTTAACTTTAAAAAAAAAAAAACCTAGAAAAATCGCATACCTATCGTCTTCAAGAACCTAACACAACTGGTGGATGTTACTTATGTTTCTTTTTATACCGGTTATAATAAATAATGAAACATATTCCATTTTTCTTTGCCCGTCCACTAACTTCTGAACGAATTTGCTCCTTGGCTTGGTGGATCCTACTTATGTTCTTTCTTAAACTAGTTGTAATAGTGGTGGTGGGTTGGTGTTTTAGGACTTCCTCTTTCATGGAGGTTCCTCTATCGATTATTTTCGTACATCACTTTTACTAATATCTCTAATGGCGACTCATGTGTGGCGTATTGTTAATCATAAGGAGTCATTATGGGTAAAGTGGATTCATACATATCACTTACGCAAAAAATCGTTTTGGGATGTTCCTATCAAGCCGGATTCCAGTTGGAGTTGGAGGAAGATTTTACAAACTCGTGAGGTGAATCATAAGCATTTTTTCCATTGTTTTGGTAGTGTGGTTTTTTCAATGTATTCCTCGCCATGCCTTCATTGTATGGCTTCTTATGAGAGAAGTTGAAGACTCAAGATAAAATGAAAGATTGAGAGATACACCATAATCATGTGCTTTTGTGTCCGTTATGTAACTCTTGCTCAGACTCGCAATCGCACTTGTTCTTTGATTGTATTTTTTCTCGTGGAATTTGGTTGAAGGCCAAGTTATTTATGTGTCATGCGAACAACAACAACAATTGGTTGCATATCGCAAATGATTTGGGTGATGGTCCGGTGAAAAATGCAGGTATTATGGTTTCTAAATTTCTTTTTGCTGCCTCAGTATACTTTATTTGGTAAGAGCGCAACAGTAGGATTTTCAGGGGTAAATCTCGATCGATGGACAGGCTCTTTAATGATATTTATTCGACTGTTCGCCTTAAGCTTCTTTCGGTTCGGTTCAAGGAGTCAAGTCAAGTAAAACAACTGAAGATCGCTTGGAAAGACTAAGTCTGGTTCTCTTAGTGTTGGTTAAGCGTTTATATAGTTTTATTTCTAGCTTTGTTTGCGCTATTGGCTGTGTTTGTTGCTATAGGGTGTGCTTATAGCTCCTGTGCTTATTTGTATCATCTATTCTTTTATTATTTTTAATAAAAGCTTCATTGGGTTAACCCTTTAACAAAAAAAATCATTATCATTATTATTAAAAAATTTCTAAACATAATTATAAGATTTATGCTTATGATGTTAGAACATGCATTGTTTGTGTAGCAGTTAATAATCATCAATAATAACTATCTTATTAACATCATGTCTCACCATTGAATATGTATATTATTTTTTTTTAACATAGCTCTTAAAACAATGTTTAAAAAAATTCTTATTATTAGAAACTTTTAAACATAGCTCCAAGTTTCTCGATCTTATGCTTTTGATTCTTGGGTTTGGTGATACATCGAGGGCTTGGATTCGCATGTGTTTTTATAACTCCCAGACCTCGATTTTATATAATGGGAGTCCTATGGGTGAATTTCAGTTGCATCGTGGGTTACGTTAAGATGATCTACTTAGTCCATTCATATTTCTAATTATCATGGAAGGCCTTCATTTATGTTTTAAAAACAAAAAGATTCTTCGGCTGCTATACATGGTGCTAATATCAGGTATTCATAGGTGAAAGTGTTTCTTTTATTTTACGCGGATGATGCGGTTATTTTATCCGATGAAATGAGGATATCCTACACAACAATATTCTAGTTCTTAGTGAATTTCATCATTTATCGGGTCTAAAATTAAATGTGGCAAAGTCGTAGTTGTTCGGATTGGGAGTGTCGGAAAATATGTTGAATGATTGTGTTCGTGAATTTGGTTACTCAAAAAGAGAGTTTCCGTCTCTATTTATTTGGCTACCAATTGATTCAAACATGGATTCAACTTCAAATTGGAAGACACTTGTTGAAATATTTACGAAGAGAATTAGCTATCGGAGGTCGGCTGACTCTTACTAAAACGATTTTGGGGAGTTTTGAGTACATATTATCTCTCTATGTTTAAGTGTCCGAAAATGGTGCTAAAAAATCTCTGGGGGATTAAGAGCAAATTTCTTTTGGGGAGGTTCCGAATCGAATAGGAAAATGCATTGGATGAGTTGGGATCAAACTCTCGACTCTTGCAAAAAGGGAGGTATCGACATTGGGAGTATACGAGCATTTAATCCATCTTTTTTTAGATGGAAGCCGGCCTCATGTTTATGTGGATTTGGCGCTTCGTTTCGTATCCTAATTCGATGTGGGTCATGGTTGTCAAGGCTATTCACGGAACGAGTGGAGGCTTGGAGGGAGTTTCAATGTCGTTTAAAGGGGTTTCGTCTTCGTTGTTGCTAATTCTTCAAAGCAAAACAAAAAGGCATAATTCCAAGTAATGTTCTTATAGTTGAAAAGATAATTGGCTCTGTGACAATTCAATGAAAGCAAATTATGCGAGATTGTTTCATATGGATACGGACGAAAAATGCACGTTGGTGGACAGATAGAATAACGGTCAATGAATGTGAAGTCGAGATTGTTCACGATTGTTGCTGCTACAGTTTGACACATTTGAAGATTCGGGAACATTGTGTTATTTCAACTGCGACAATGCGGATGGACTTGCTTTTTGATTTAACCTATTCTATTTTTTTTTTTAATTGGATTGATAGTAGAGATAAATTTGATGTATCATAGAACTTGGGATTTTGTAAGCTGCGTTGTAATTATTGAGCATTTTCTAACTTCTTGCTATAAGGGTATTTATTAATAAATTATTGATGTTCTGAAAAAGAGTTTGCAAATAGATTGGGAGAAGATTAATATTAATTTCAAGAAATAGACTTGTGAAGGCACTAACATCACAAAAGTCGACCATTAACGATGCCTAACGAGACGTACCGATAAATAACACTCCAATTAAGTGAAATTACCCAATCTCTATCATAAAAGTATTTTGATTTGATACATACCTTCACACTTATTTGTTTTTACTTAATTTAAACAAAATAATACAGGAGTAGTTAACTATCAATCCTATGGATTAACAATCAATACTTTGTCGTATTCTCATTTTATATTACTTTAACACAACAATCTATTTAAGAAACAAAATAAAAAATAAACAATACTCCTTTCTAGGAATGACAATGGATCGGATATGGATCGGGTGACGCCATATCCACATCCATATCCATTTAATCTTTGTTGATCCATATCCATATCCATTCAATTTTTGTTCATCCATCCATATCCATATCCGTTGGATTAAGCGGGTTAATGGATATCCGTTGGATATTAAATGAAACGTTAATCTAACGAAAATTTTGACAATTTTATATAGAGCATAACAAATGTAAATATTTAATCTTAATATTATTGGTTTCTTACTAAGATTTGGATGTAATTTGTCTCCGATTTTGACTTAATTGAGAAAAATGCGTTATAATATAAGTAGATATACGTTTAAACTAATATAAATGTATTACTTTAAGTGTTGTTATTAACAAATTAATAATTGTGTCGATCATAACCCTTATTTTTGTTAATAAATTAAGAATTTGTATGTTATATGTATATGTATATCGATATGTATAAGTTTATAAATATATTTTAGTACGTTTATATCAATATATAAATGTATTTTGAGTGGTAATGGATATATTCATGGATTACATATTGTCATCTATATCCGATCCACGAAATATTTAGATCATCCATATCCATATTCATATCCATATCTATTAATCGTCCATTTACATAATATCCATTATAAATGGATCGGATCGGGTGGATATCCATGGATGGAACATCCATTGTCATCCCTACTCCTTCCTCTTCAAAAAACTGTCGACCTTATTATTTTATTCGTTCTAAAATTAATGTCTCTTATTTTAGATAATAACAAAAATTATTAAAGTTTTAATTGTCTCTTTTATTATTAAAAATTTAAATTTAATATTAAATATAACATTAATTTATTAGTTACTCTTTTTACTAGCATTAAATGGAGGGCAAAGTAAAATAATTCATGAATATTAATATATCTAAATTTAATAAAAAATTAAATGAGACTTTTTTTATAGGACACGGAAAGTATTATTTTTCCGTTTCTAAATGTGTAGTTTGATGTTTCCATATAAGTTTTGTGTTGTGTGATAGTGTGAACGACATGTTAAATCAGTTAAAAGGTTGTTTTAAGGCCCATTTTGAACAAATCCATTTTAAATGGTTTTGGGCTTTTATTAAAACCCCTTTTTAAGTTGTCGCACGAATATAAGAGAATCATTCATTCATTCATGTCCTTGTATTTTTGTAATGGCGATTAAGAGTTAATTT
This sequence comes from Rutidosis leptorrhynchoides, assembly GCF_046630445.1. NCBI lineage: Eukaryota > Viridiplantae > Streptophyta > Magnoliopsida > Asterales > Asteraceae > Rutidosis > Rutidosis leptorrhynchoides. Next base: position 157,652,310 of record NC_092334.1, read on the forward strand.
TTTAACGGCGCTCGAACATGATGTCAACACCTGCTCACCCAATCATTATCTTACTACAAATCATTACAATCCTATCGTTCCTCAACAGGAAAAACATACGATGAATCCATACGGGCATCGCGTGTGGTAAAACTCCCTCGAGTGAGGCCTGAATGCAAGAATTCCTCAATCTCCTAGGCCATGAAATGGACGGGTAACAACAAGAAAATTTTTACAGTAAATGAGAGTCGAACTCATGACTTCCCTATAAGAAGACAACTCACTACCACTACGTCAACTCCTTATTATTTCACGTCCTTATATTGCTCCGTGAATTTAAGTATTCAACAATATAGTGTTAGTTGCAAGTTGCAACTTCCAAACTAAAAAGCTACAAATGAAACTTCTTAACTTGTAAGTTTCTGACACCGACAATTATTTAAAAGATTAGACCCCGCAAACATATTACCCTTTCTAAAAAATTATAATTTTTTATCTTTTATTTTTTTTAATAATAGTCTTAAAGACTAGTATTAAGTCTTCAAGACTATTATTATAAAATTTTGACATGCTATAATAGATTGTACATTAAAAATAGTCAATAATTTCTTTCAATGCCCTTAGTAATACTGTTAGTTTTTGTTTATTTCTTATTAGACAAAACTAGTTATTGAACCCTCGCTTAGCGCCGGAGGTTCGATTTTTAATGTATTTTATTGCGTTTAGTAAAATTATTTTGTGGCTAACGATGATGTCGTTGAAGCGCAACTCGAGTCGAACTAAAAGGTATAACCCGTGAGAGATTTAAATGTTATTTTAAATTAACAATATATGTGCATCTCCGTGTTTCGCTATGGAATTGTCGACTTTTAAAAATTTAACGCAAAATCAACGTGTATGAAAAGTACCCCAAATATTTAGCGTTTTTTAAAAAGCGTCCGTTTTGCGTATAGCTAGTGACATTGTGTACCTAAAATTATTTCGAGTTTAACGATGGTGTCGGAAAAATTTAACTCGTTGCGAGCGAGAAGATATGACCCGTTGAATATTTGGGTGGAGTTTATTTGAGATTTTTTATGAAAATGGTTATTTGACACTTTACCCCCCTATTTGGGGGGTCGATTTGAATTTTTCAAAAAAGTGTAGGGCCTTTGTTGGTAAAATAAAATTTAGTTAAAACTAAAAAAAAAAAAGGGTGAAAAGTCAAAAATGCTCCTGGTACTATTCATAACTTTTTTCTACGTATGTAAATTACACCGTTGGTACCCATGTTTGCTCATAATTGCACGTATTGTTCTAATATTTTATTTTTACATGGATGAGCTTGATGTATGACAAAGTTGCGCGCTTGGTACCTACACCTAACGATCGTTAAATATTTTCGTTAATTGTAGTCATGTGTCATTCATGTAAGGGTATTTTTGTCTTTTATATTATTATTTTTGTCATTTTCAATTTTCTTTTTCACTTTTCTTTCTTTTTACCATTTTTTTTTTATCTTCATCTTCATACCTAACAAACCCTAATCAAATTCAAAAATCATCTTCATCATCATCCCTAACATACAAATACAAACCCCAATTAAATTAAATCTCAAATCAATTTCAACTAATATTTTAATTTGAATTTGATTTGAAGTTTTTTGAATTTAATTAAGGTTTCTATATTAAGGATGAAGGTGAAGATAATTTTTGAATCTGATTAGAGTTTGCTAATTATGGATGAAGATGAGGAAATATATGGTAAAAAAATGGAAAAGAAAAGAGAAAATGATAGGAATAATAACTTAAAAGACAAAAATACCCTCATATCAATGACACGTCTGAAATTAACAGAAATATTTAATTGACGTTAGGCGTAGGTACCAAGCCGTAACTTATCATGCTCATTCATGTAAAAATTAAACATTGAGACAATGCGTGCAATTATGACCAAACATCGGGTACCAACATTGTAATCTTGTCTTTTTATTATCAATAACAACCCACATAAACTTCTTTTATCATTAATGAAGTGAGTTTTGACACCAATCAGAAACAACGTGTATCAAGGTTAGGATTAGGATTTTCGAATTGACCAATCAAGTTATTTTTTAAATATAAATAAATATACCAATAAAATAAATAAATTAATAATCACCCGTCTCCCTAATTTTTCTCCTAACAAATCCTATATAACATAACTAGTCATATTAAAACATAACTAACGAGAACGGTTATAAATTAATTTAGACGCAATTTACTTTAAAATATCAATGGCGGAATGGTATGTGATTTGTATTGTCATTTAATTAATAGGTTTAAGCCACAAATATATTATATACTTACACTTTTGTTTTATTGTAGGTTATATACAAAAAAAAAAAAAAAAAACTCTCATGTGAGTTGGCGCTGAGTTGTCATTCCACCTGAAATTAGTTGTAGTCCATGTCATTTTTAGTCAAGTGTATTCCATAAAATGTCATTTTATTGATTTATTTTTAATTATGTGTATTCCATATCATCATCGTTAATTCATATCAACCTATTGTTCATCATCGTTAGTTCATATCATCATCATCATCATCATCATCATCATCATCATCATCATCATCATCATCATCATCATCATCATCTAATTACATAAAAGAACCTCAAGATCGCATGAAGGAACTCGAGAAATCACAAAATAATAAAGGAAATTTTTTTGACTCTGATGTCAACGTATCATAGACATCATATCTGGTTCATCATCATCATCATCATCGATCCATTTCTAATCTCTGGTTCATCTAATCGATTCTTCATCAATATCATCAGATCTGATTTTTTTTAATGGTTTTTGTGTTTGAGGAAGAACAAGTTGACACTGAGAGTTTTTAAAGTATAAACTGACACTGAGAGTTTTTTGAGTATATAGCCTACAATGAGACAAAAGTGTACGTATATAGCCTATTTGTAGCTTAAACCCTTAATTTAATTTGATGAGTCCCAAGTTTAAGTCCTATTAGACTATTTGACTATTTGTATGTAAGGGTTTAGGACCCAAACAAGACAAGTGATTGATCACAATCACTAAACCCACGAACGACAAACGAATTAAAACTAAAGCATAAAGTAAACGACGCAAGGATTTAACGTGGTTATATCCCAACTCCAAACACGGAGAAGGGTTTACTCCACGGGAGCAAACCAGAGAAAATTTCATTAATAATTCGTGCACCCATTCACAGGTTACATTAGGGTGTTTATATAGGAAGTAAACAACTTAGGGAACAAGAAACTGCAAATCTGGAAGTTTCCTTCACGTCAGGCTTGGGCCGCGTCGCGCCTAAATGGGCCGCGCCGCGCCTCCACGGCAAAATCCAAAACAACCTTTTCTTCTTCTTCTTTTCCTTGTTATTTTGATATTCTTCACACATCCAACAATCACCCACTTGAAGGATGATCTAAACAACCCATAACAGATTACCTGTCTCGACTTCATTGAATCTACCCATCTATACCGTCAAGAAAGCTTCTTGGGACACACACATTCTAACCAACAAGTTAGCAGCTTTCGATAAAGAGTACTTCAACTACACTTGCCAAAACGTAATCAGCTTCACCTGTCAATTGTGTTAGACACCCACAACAACTCTAGATCACCCGATTATGGAACCCCATTTGAACACCGCCGAATAAACACCAGGGACACGCCGCACTTTCACGCCATGGGAAGGAAGACTTTTGACACTCAAATAGCTGAGTAATAATCTGATCTTCGTTGCTAGCTTGGGTCATCTCTCAATTTCTGCGCCACCATTGAAGTGTGCGAGACTTCAATCACAGGATTTTAAACAGGAGAAAAAACCGCCTCATCTCATCACTCTAGACATGCCAACCCTGTCACCGACATGTCAATGATCACCCTCATACATAATTTCCATTTATCACTGATTTTCCTTCCAAGCAATAAGAAAATCTGACAAACGCCCTTGTAGACTATTCATCAAGGCTCCAGTGAGAACGCAGTCACAACCTCGAAATCTACACTTTCAACTTTCCTCTTTCACGCTGGTACACCGATCCTCATAGCTATGAATTTCACGAACCCATCTTCTTAATCTTAAGCACGCTCCCACTATACGAGTAAGAAAAATAAACCGCTGCTACCCGAGAAGAATCTGTTTCGTACCACCCGATTAGTTGCAAATTTCTTTGCCATTGGAGAGTAAAACAAGTACCCGAGTATCTAGTTAGAATCGACGCACTAACACTGTGAAAATCAGAGAAACATATCGCACAACCATCTCTACAACTCCCACTAGTCGTCCAACTCCCACTTACCTGAAACTTCCGTCAGTTCCCAAACTCATTCCGAGTTCCCGACACTCTCAATAATATCTTGAAAGCTTCAAGTTCTAGGACTTACAATATTATCCACTCCATCAATGACCTAAGAACTCCTAATTGGTAACCCCGAAAGAAAAAACTCGTTTGTTAAACCAAACATCACCCAAAACCCTGAGCACTGGTCGACCGCTGATGTGCGTAGAGGTGTATACGAAATAGCTTATATTTTACTATGAAATACTATTAAATACTATACAATTTTACACAAGTTATTTATTTATAGAGTGGAAATACTTGAACCTTGCTACAACACTTATATGCAGTGTACCTAATCGTACAGTAGTGTAGTTTTTAGTAAGTCCGGTTCGTCCACAGGGAACTAGCCAAGTTTAACGCTATATTTTTAAAAACTATATTTGTATATAAATATATATATAAATATAAGAAGTATTATTATTATTATTATAAAAGGGGGTTTTTACCGTTTAATGACCGGTTTGTCGATTTAAAAACTTAAATCGCAGTTAAAACATAATGTAAAATATTAGATATATAAAAGACTTAATTTAAAGCGTAAAGTAAATAACAATAATTAAAGTGTGATAAATTAAAGTGCGATAAATAAAATGACAATAAATAAAATTGCGATAATTAAAAAGTACGATAATTAAAATGACAATAAATTAAAGTGCGATAATTAAAAGTGCAATTAAATATGAAATAAAGGAATTATGCTTATTTAAACTTCCGTAATTATGATGTTCGACGTGTTGATTTTAGTTTATTACCATGGGTTAATTGTCCTTTGTCCTGGATTATTCAATATGTCCATACGATTTTGTCCATAATAGTCCATCAGTCATAAATATAAAGTGTGAGAGTCTTCGTCAAATTATCCTTATATCTGAAGTCAAATATTCCAACTAATTGGGGATTCGAATTGTAACAAGGTCTTAATACTTTGTTTAATGAATACACCAGGTTATCGACTGCGTGTAGTCCAAGATTTTACTACTTTGTTAACAATTACACCAATTACCCTTGAATGTAATCCACCCCTGTTTCAACAAGTCTATTAACTATTAATCCAGTTCCGTGTCCGGTAAAATGAACAATTATTGGTATTTATAGATATCCCGCCCCACCGTACCCGACTAAGCGTAAGTGGTTATTTATAGATACGTCAAATTATAACCTTTATATTAAATTAAAGAGGTATCATTTAGTTAATATAAAGCCCATTAATAGCCCATATTCTAATTTCCACAAGTGTCGTTCTTTTATCCAATCCCCAATTATGGTACAAAAAGCCCAATTACCTAATTTTAATATTTAGCCCAACATCACGATTACTTCGGCATTAAATAAGCATAATGATGTCGAACGAGGTGTATATAAAATAGCTTATATTTTACGCAGAAAATACTATTAAATACGATACAATTTTACACAAGATATTTATTTATTTATAGAATGGATATACTTAAACCTTGCTACAACACTTATAGGCAGTGTACCTAATCGTATAGTAGTGTAGTTTTTAGTAAGTCCGGTTCGTTCCACAGGGAGATCTTTAAGCAAAGCTCAACGCTATATTAGTTTACTTTTATAAAAATACAAATATATATATAAGTAATATTATTATTATAAAGGGGGGTTTTTTTTACCGTTTAATGACCGGTTTGTCGATTTTAAAACTTTAGTCGCAGTTAAAACCTAATGTAAAATATAAAATAAATACAAGACTTTAAATTAAAGCGTAAAGTAAATAACGATAATGAAATTGCGAATAATAAAAATGCGATAAAATAAAATTGCGATAATTAAAAGTACGATAATTAAAAGTGCGATTAAATATAAAATAACAATAAATAAAAGTGCGATAATTAGAAGTGCAATTAAATATAAAATAAAGGAAATTAAATATGAAATAAAAGAATTATGCTTATTTAAACTTCCGTAATCATGATGTTTGACGTGTTGATTTTAGTTTTATGCCCATGGGTTAATTGTCCTTTGTCCTGGATTATTCAATATGTCCGTCTGGTTTTTGTCCATAACAGTCCATCAGTCATAAATATAAATTGCAAGTGTCCTTGTCAAATTATTATTATACCCGAAGATAAATATTCCAACTAATTGGGGATTCGAATTGTAACAAGGTTTTAATACTTTGTTTAATGAATACACCAGGTTATCGACTGCGTGTAAACCAAGGTTTTACTACTTTGTTAACAATTACACCAATTACCCTTGAATGTAATTTCACCCCTGTTTTAATTATTCTAGTGGCTATTAATCCATTCCCGTGTCCGGTTAAATGAACGATTATTCGTACATATAAATACCCCGCCCATCGTGTCCGATCGAGTGTATATGGTAATTTATAGGGACGCCCAATTGTAAATCTTTATATTAACATTAACAAACTTTCATTTAGTTAAACAATTATAAAGCCCATTAATAGCCCATAGCCTAGTTTCCACAAGTGTCGTTCTTTTGTCCAAACCCCAATTATGGTACAAAGCCCAATTACCCAATTTTAGTAATTAGCCCAACATCATGATTACCTCGTTTTAAATAAGCATAATAATAACTTAGCTACGAGACATTAATATAAAAAGGTTGAACATAACTTACAATGATTAAAAATAGCGTAGCGTTACACGGACAGAATTTCGACTTACACCCTTACAACATTCGCTAACATACCCTTATTATTAGAATTATAATTAAAATTAAAATATAAATTATAAATATAAATATATATTACTCGTATATATTGAGAGAGAGATGAAAAATATGATGTTGATTTTGATCAGAATTCGGGTTGATTTATAGCCAGGAATGATTTTTGGGGCTCCGCGACTCGCGGCAAAAAGCCCTTCAAACTCCGCGAGTCGCGGAGAGGTATTTTCATTTCACACCCTTAGAGTTTCTGGCTGCCGACGGTTTTAATAATATATATATATAATATATATATAATTAATATAATTAATTATATATTATATTATATTTATATACATAGTTAACTTGTAATTTTTAGTCCGTTGCGTCGAGCGTTAAGAGTTGACTCTGGTCCCGGTTCCGGTTTTTTGAACGTCCTTGCGTACAATTTAATATCTTGTACTTTGCGTTTTGAATCTTGTACTCTTGTGATTTCGAGACGTTTCTTATCAATAATTGGAACCTTTTTGATTGTCTTTAGTTCTTTTGAGCTTTTTGGTCGTTTGCGTCTTCAAATCGTCGAATCTGTCTTTTGTCTTCACCTTTTATTATTTAAACGAATATCACTTGTAAATAGAACAATTGCAACTAAAAGCTTGTCTTTCTTGAGGAATAATGCTATGAAATATATGTTCGTTTTTAGCATTATCAAATATTCCCACACTTGAGCGTTGCTTGTCCTCAAGCAATATTGTCTTGAAATACTAGAATCACTTCTTTATTCTTCACACTTTGTACATCAGTGATTTCTATACGGCGGTATAAACAATGGTAGTAACGATATGGTTTACAGTCCCACATGACTATAAAAATTTAGATCCATTAAGGAAATTGGATCTTTATGAAAACATTTGATCTTTTGAAAATTAAATCTAGTTTTTACCCTAGATAAGTTTTCCGGAATAACCCTTTACCGGTGTTTGCAAAATATTTTTGTGGGTTTGGTGGGTTTCAGATTTGAAAATTTTAGCTCAAAACTTGCGGTTTTGTGTCACCCACTTGCTAACCTTGTATTTGGAAAGCAACACGTCCAGTTTACTTGTTCCGTATATTACCTTTCGGCAAACTACCGTCCGGTTGTAAAGGAAAGCGTTGAACAAGCAACTGTTTAAGGCAATGTCCCGTGACATGCTTTTGATTATGGTCTATAACGTGTCGGACGCAATTACTATCCTTGGTAGGAGCAATAGTAAAGCTCACCCTTATAATTTGTCGGTCTGGCACAAAGTCCTGTCTTTGACCATGTTATGCAACCACCGTTCTTACGGTTGACACCCGATTTAGTTCAGGTGACCTAATGAATTCCAGGTGAATTCCTAGGATTTTACGTTCAATGGTAATGAACGCATTGAAAATGGGTTTTCAGAAAACAAATCGGTTTATAATTTTGATCAAAATATTTTCTCGTTCAAGCTCGAGTTTAGATATCATTGAATTCCATGAGTTTGAATTCTCAATCTTTAAGGTCAATCTCTAGGATTGAGTAATATCAGTCTTAAAAGCTGATTTTTAATCTTTAAGGAGATTATCCTTTCTGGGGATCTGATTCATTAGTCTTATCCAGCTAATTTTGCATGGTGCCCCCCCATTGTACGAGATAAATCCTTCTCATGGTTAGGATAAATCTGACCACTTGGCGACCCTGTTTAATGCTGAGGTCCGTGGATTTCCTGCTGATTTTAGTGATGACTTTTCTAGATTTTTCGTCAACCTACAGCTGGTCTGAACGACAACTTCATGACCTAAATCAAGAAGCGCGTGTCTTTTTCGGAAGACTTTACTTCCTTTTAATGATGGAATTGATTCATCGTGTAGATCCATCTCTTCTTTTCTTTCATCGGGTAAAACAGTTTATTTTAGTCCAAAGCAAAAGTATTTTCAGTTATTTGTTACAGATATATGTGACATATGTTTAAAATAACTTGGTAAATTTTCCCACACTTGGCTTTTTATTTTTCTTTTTATCGTCCTCTATTCCATTTTAAATGAATTTTGACGTTTTAGTTTGTTTCTCAATTTATGTCCTTTTTGAGGTAACAATAATTTCGGTGTTAAAACCTAGTTTTATCGTTCATAAATATGTTTAAACATGATTTTGAATTCATTTAATTAAAAATTTTGAAAAATTTTACTAGAATTGGGTAGTCAGTATATAAGACTAGGGCTGTTCTTTTTTATCAGAGAGCACTAGATTCTAATACAACTACTGCTTTACTAGTATTTTTAATGGTAACCAAGTGTTTAATATAAAAATTTTAAAATCCGAAAGAATTTAACCCCTTCCCACACTTAAGATCTTGCAATGCCCTCATTTGCAAGAAATCAGTAACAATTTAAATTATTGAGGGTGATTTGTGTGAAAATGATTAAATTTTTACCAAAGTTTCCAAATATATTGGCGTTTGTTTGCTGAATGATAAATGGTGCACATCATTTGTTCATTCCGTCTTGTTGTTATTTCACATATATTTTGCATCTTTGTCGTCAAAATTACTTGCTTTTGCTGAACTTAATGCCAGTCTTTGAAAATGCGTTGTTTTACCCTGTTGTGTACATAAGATAAACTGCAAACATATATACATATTTTTGAAGTTTGGTTTATTACCCCACATTCAAAAATTATTAAAATATAAGAATAAAAGTTAGATAATTATAAAAATGATTACAATATTAACAAAAATATTAAATATATCAATAATTACAAATTACAAAATAATAAAAAAAAAAATAAGTAAACTAAGGATGATATTGGTACCAATAGGGATTCCACGCATAACCATAAGTGCTATAGAATGCTTCGGCAGGGTCATACGTAGGATATGGTGGCTGCATCTCTATCGACCAAGGAGGGAAGACGGGTTTCGGTGTAGGAATATAGTTTCTACCTATATGTTGGCAATGCGCTATGATCTGGTTCTGATGAACTTGCCAATCTTCAAATGCTCTCTGTCTAGCATTTTCGTATTCCTGAGAAGCTATAAACCTTTGCATTTCTTGCATCTGGTTCCCCCCTCCTACATTACCTTGTTCTTGGTTTCTCTCTACCTGTGGATGTCTACCATTGTATCGTACTGCGGCGTTATTTCGCCGCTTCAACACTTTCGCACCATGGTATACATTTAAACCTATAGTGTCGCGGGGTTCCGGCTCTTCTACTAATAATCCCCCCCGACTTATATCCACACCGAGATATTCACCAATCAAAGTAATAAAAATACCACCTCCTATTATGCTATGTGGACGCATCCCTCGAACCATAGCTGATAAATAATAACCCACACAATATGGTATACTTACAGCGCTGTGTGGGTCTCGAATACACATATGGTAAAACAAATCTTGTTCATTTACCTTTTCTTTGTTTTTACCCCTTTGTGTAATCGAGTTAGCTAAAAACCTATGTATTACTCTTAATTCGGCTCTATCTATATCCAAATAAGAGTAGTTTCCCCCTTTAAAACGGTGATGGCTTGTCATTTGACTCCACACACCGTGTGTATCAAAATTTTCATCTATTTTCCTACCGTTTAGTATCAATCCTCTACAATCGGCAGACGCTAATTCCTCAGGCGTATATATACGTAAAGCCTGAGCCATGTCCAGTAAAGACATGTGGCGCATCGAACCGCCTAACAAAAATCTAATAAAAGAACGATCGGTTAAACTGGCTACCCGATCATTCAACTCTATACTACATAACAACTCTTCACACCATACTTTATATACAGGTCTGCGTATGGTGAATAAACATATCCAGTCATTAAAAGAAGAATTACCATACCTCTGTACCAGTAATTCCCTAATTGGCCCGGCCAATTCTACAGCTTCCAAGGGTCCCCATTCTATGACCCTTGGTACCTCAACAACCTTAGAGTGAAGAGTATGCAAACCCCGTTGATATTTTGGATAATCTATCCAAAGTCTGTCAAATCGCAGGTTCGGGTGTAACTGTTCCAAGTGCATATCTGAAAAGGTCATGACTGGATGAGGTACATCCTGCTTGTAGTAGTTATCTACCTCCTGTTGTTCCAAGTTCTCAGCAGGAGCATGGCGGGCTTGGGATGAAGATTCACCCCTTTCAGTCTGCAAAACACATCAAACACAAATTTTGTGCATCCAAATATGCATTAGTGTCAGCAAAATCATCAATCAAAATAATTACAATGACATTATCAATTTATATCAAACTTAAGCTTATTTTCACATTTTTATCAAATCTACACTTTTTCAAATAAGCATATACGAAAATTTTCACCAAGTTCATAAGCATTCAACTCAAATAACATGTCAAAATAATCATTACTAGCAAATAAACAAGTCTCAAATGGCATTATCTTTCAAAAATCAAGTTCATGAATTTTGGACTTGAAAAAGTCCACTTTAATTCTCAAAATCATGTTTAGGCTCAAAGTTTGGATCATTTAACTACCTAGACATGTTACACTACTCAATTTAGCAACAATTCATGACAAAAATCGGCCATAACCTGTTTATATCAAAAAGCCCCAAATTGCTCAAGAACACAAACCCTAGATTCTAAAGATTTTGAAGTTTTTGGCTTCAAATCATGTTAACAAGCATCAATCTAGGTTATACATGCATAATATACTAACAATTTAACACTAATTACACTAAAAATTAACAAAATTCAAATTATGAAAATATGCTCAAGAACACACTAAAATTCGGATTTAAAGGTGATTTGGGGTGTAATTGTACCTGTTTTCTTGAGTAGTTCCTAGATATCATCCTTCTCAACATGATTGTAGTGAAAAATTTGAAGATTAACGGTGAAAAATCGAGTTTTTGGGATGATTTTCGTGGGTTTTCTCGGGTTTTTTTCGCAGCTATTTCGGGTGTTTATGTGTGTGTGTGAGTTATCTGATCGAGCAGCTAGTTTTATTTTTTTTTCTGTAATTTTGTCCCTCCGCGAGTCGCGGAGGTTTGTACTGAAAACTCCGCGAGTCGCGGAGTTATTTTTTTTTTTTTTTTTTATTTTTTTTTTTTTTTTTTTTTATATAATCTTTAACTTATAAAACAATTAAGAAATTAATTTTAAAATTTTGTTTCCCTTGTTATTTAGGACGTTTCGGATCGATGTCCTAGTCCGTCTCTCGACAAAATTTTAAAATTTGTCTTTTTGTAGCGATTGTTTTAAAAGCTAAGATTTTTGGGTTTTTTTTTTTTTGTTTTTGGCATACTTTAAATCAACAAGATTAAAAATAATGATAATAAAAGTTCTCGTCCCTCCCTCGGGTAAAGCAATTTCGGTTCAAAGACCTAGTCTTCAACTTACGACGAATTTTAAAAGTCATATTTTTAACTTAATGAGATAAAGTAAATTTTTGTTTTTAAATTCACACAACTTAAATATAAAATTCAAAATTAATATTAAAAATTCAAAATTCACACCAAACTTAAAATTTGAAATGCATAAAATTAAAATTTCATATTTTAAAACTTAAAAATTCACACCAAACTTAATTTAAAAATTTATAAATTCATACCAAACTTATATTAATTTTTCAAATATTTACAATTTTTAAAAATATTGTTTTTACAAAGTTTACAATATTAATTTAAGATTTAAATATTAATTTTAAAAACATGGTAAAAATAAATTAAAAATCTTTTTGTCTTTTTATTCCACTTTAATCAATCAAATATTATCAAAAATATGCGCCCCTCTTTTCGGTAAAGTAATTTCGGTTCCAAGACCTAATTTAACTCATGACGAATTTTTGAAATATTTTGGTTTGATTGATTAAAGATATTTATACCTTAAGAATAAACGTTAAATTTCGCAGTGATGTAATAAATTTTTGAAGGATATCAATAATTTCGGTCGCCAAACCTAATTTTATTTAATACCAATTTAATACTTTTTAGCGAACAAATTAGCGTTTATTATCAAAAGGTTAAAAATAAAAATAAAAACTGTACAGACATACCTGTGAAATAGATTTCTTAGTTATATGATCTATTATATTCATAAGATAGTCGGTTTAATTGGTTTTCCATGGCTGCATAGGCGTAACCTCGAGCATTCATTGTCTTTTCTTCTAAACATATGAACGGTCCGTCTCTGCATAAAGTAACAAATTCGGTATTTGAATAGGTTTGATTATTTGAACATTTACCTCCATGTGACCATTTTCCGCATTTGTGACATTTTTCTAGGTGTCGTGCTCTTCTTTTCGCTGCGGATTTTGATTTTCCTTTACCAAATTGTAACTTATTATCTTCGCATCTGGATCCTTTTCTAACTCCGTCCATTCTTTCTCTGATTACTGATACTATTTCACTCGGGAGTATGTCATTATTTCGTTTAGTGATCAAAGCGTGTAGCATTAGACCATGGTTTAGTTCACAGGCAGTCTTCATTTCGTAAAAACCTAAAAAAATAAAAATTCAGAATGGGGGGAGAAGACTAGTTCTTTAGGGTCTGCTAGGGAAAGACCATACGTGTTCCATTTTCGAGAACTACACGAAAACAGACAATCTAACTCTAACAGAAATACATATTATCCTTTACAGACTTGATTCTCCCCACACTTAGTTAGCTGTGGTGTCGAAATTGTGATTAACTTCGTTGTCGACTTCCATCGGACCCTGTATGTAATGTTTAACTCTGTGACCATTAACTTTAAATTCAATCCCATTTGAATTTATTAATTCTATCGTTCCGTATGGGAAAACTCTTTTGACTATGAATGGTCCAGACCATCTTGATTTTAATTTTCCAGGAAATAGCTTGAATCGTGAATTGAAAAGAAGAACTTTGTCTCCTTCTTTAAATTCTTTTGAACTTCTGATTCTTTTATCATGCCATTTCTTCGTTCTTTCTTTATAGATTAACGAATTTTCGTATGCTTCATGTCTTAATTCTTCTAATTCGTTTAGTTGACTTAATCGTAGACGTCCGGCTTCATGTAAATCAAGATTACATGTCTTCAAAGCCCAAAATGCTTTGTGTTCAATTTCTACTGGAAGATGACACGCTTTTCCACACACAAGTCTAAAAGGTGTGGTTCCAATTGGAGTTTTGTAGGCTGTTCTAAAAGCCCAGAGTGCATCCTCCAATTTAATGGACCATTCCTTCGGATTTGATCCTACGGTTTTCTCTAGAATACGTTTTAAAGCTCGGTTGGTATTTTCAACTTGTCCACTTGTTTGTGGATGATATGCGGTGGAGATTTTATGAGTTACTCCATATCTTTTAAGAACTTTCTCAAGTTGATTATTACAAAAATGAGTACCCCGATCACTTATTAAAGCTTTCGGTGTTCCAAACCTTGCAAAAAGACGTTTTAAAAAGTTTACTACAACTCGTGCATCGTTAGTTGGGAGAGCTTGTGCTTCCGTCCATTTAGATACATAATCAATGGCTACGAGTATATATAGATTATTATGAGATTTTGGAAATGGACCCATAAAGTCAATACCCCAAATGTCAAATACTTCACATACTTGGATGACATTTTGTGGCATTTCATCACGTTGACTTATTTTTCCGGCCCTTTGACATGCATCACAGGATTTGCAAAGAAGGTGTGCGTCTTTGTAAATTGTAGGCCAATAGAATCCAGCTTCATAAACTTTTCTTGCTGTTAGTTGAGGCCCATAATGCCCTCCTGTTGGTCCTGTGTGACAATGGTTTAATATTTTACTAGCTTCATCTCCAAATACACATCGGCGTATTATTCCATCGGGACAACTTTTAAACAGATGTGGATCTTCCCAGAAATAGTGTTTTATATCACTGAAGAATTTCTTTCGTCTTTGGTACGATAATCCTTTTTCAAGGAATCCACAAACTAAGTAGTTTGCATAGTCTGCAAACCATGGGATTTCTTTATAATCTATCTTCAATAGATATTCATCAGGAAAGTTGTCTTGTATGGCCGATTCATTCAGAACTTCTAATTCGGGATTTTCAAGACGAGAAAGATGATCAGCGGCGAGATTTTCTGCTCCTTTTTTATCTCGGATTTCAATATCAAACTCTTGTAAGAGTAGGATCCAACGGATTAATCTTGGTTTAGCATCTTGTTTTGAAAATAGGTATCTAAGAGCAGAATGGTCGGTATAGACCACCGTTTTTGCTAGAACTAGATATGATCGAAATTTGTCAAAAGCAAAGACAATAGCAAGGAGTTCTTTTTCAGTAGTTGTATAGTTCGTTTGTGCTCCTTGTAATGTCTTACTAGCATAATATATAGGTTGAAATCGTTTTTCAATCCTTTGTCCTAAAACGGCTCCCATTGCGAAATCACTTGCATCGCACATTAGTTCAAATGGTAGATTCCAATTTGGTGTTATCATGATCGGTGCATTAGTGAGTTTTTCTTTAAGAATATTAAAAGATTTGATACATTCATCTGAAAAGATGAATGGCGCATCCTTTTCTAGGAGTTTATTCATAGGAGTGGCAATTTTAGAAAAATCTTTTATGAAACGTCGGTAAAAACCGGCATGCCCTAGAAAACTCCTAACTCCTCTAACATTGGTGGGATGTGGAAGTTTAGCAATTACATCTACTTTAGCTCTATCCACTTCAATTCCTTCTTTTGAAATTTTATGTCCAAGAACGATGCCTTCTTTAACCATAAAATGGCATTTCTCCCAATTAAGTACTAGATTTGATTTTTCGCATCTAATTAGCATTCGTTCCAGATTAAATAGACATGATTTAAATGTATCACCGAAGACTGAAAAGTCATCCATGAATACTTCCATGCATTCTTCTATCATGTCGTGAAAAATCGCCATCATACACCTTTGAAAGGTTGCAGGGGCGTTACAAAGTCCAAATGGCATTCTTTTGTAAGCAAAAGTACCATAAGGGCACGTGAATGTGGTTTTCTCTTGGTCTTCGGGTGCTATTGGAATTTGAAAATATCCGGAAAATCCATCTAGAAAACAATAGTAACTATTTCCGGCTAATCTTTCCAACATTTGATCTATGAAAGGTAAGGGAAAGTGATCTTTTCTGGTGGCGTCATTTAATTTTCTATAATCAATACATACACGCCATCCTGTTACAGTCCTAGTAGGAATAAGCTCATTTTTCTCATTTGTGATAACAGTCATGCCACCCTTCTTAGGCACGCATTGAACTGGGCTTACCCATGGACTATCAGAGATTGGATATATCAAACCTGCATCTAGCAGTTTAATAATCTCTTTCTTAACTACATCTTGCATATTAGGATTTAGTCTTCGTTGGCGTTGCACATACGTTTTATGACCTTCTTCCATAAGGATTTTATGTGTGCAATACGAAGGACTTATTCCTTTAATATCATGAATCTTCCATGCAATGGCTGGTTTATGAGCTTTCAACACAGAAATGAGTTGTGATTTCTCATTTTCAGTAAGAGAAGACGATATTATTACAGGTAATTCAGATTCACCATGTAAATAAGCGTATTCCAAATGGTTTGGAAGTGGCTTTAACTCTAATTTCGGAGGTTCTTCTATCGATGATTTATATCGATATCTGTCTTCTTCTTTTAGCATTTGAATTTCTTCTGTTGTTGGTTCATATCCATTAGCTATAAGTGTAGCTAACATTTCAGCTTCATCAATTGGTTCATTTCCTTCTCCTAAAGAACATTCTCCTGTTCCTTGTAATTCTGGAAATTCTTCTAATAATTCTGCATGTGCATCTATAGTTTTAATATAATAACATGTATCATCTGCAGATTGTGGTTGTTGCATTGCTCTATCAACTGAAAAGGTAACACTCTCATCCTCTATACTTAGGGTCAGTTTCTTACCGAACACGTCTATCATTGCTTTAGCCGTGTTTAAGAATGGTCTTCCTAATATGAGAGGAACTTGAGAATCTTCTTCCATGTCTAGAACAACAAAATCTACTGGAAATACTAAAGTACCAACTTTAACTAGCATGTTCTCCATTATCCCTCTAGGATATTTTATTGATCGGTCGGCTAGTTGTATGCTTATTCTGGTTGGTTTCAATTCTCCAAGGTCTAGTTTAGCGTATAGTGAATACGGCATTAGATTTATACTAGCACCTAAATCTGCCAATGCTTCTATTGAACTAAGGCTACCCAGAAAACATGGAATTGTGAAACTTCCTGGATCAGATAGTTTTTCTGGTATCTTATTCAACAGCACTGCTGAACAATTAGCATTCATAGTTACAGCCGAGAGTTCTTCCATTTTCTTTCTATTCGTGATTAGATCTTTCAAGAATTTAGCATATCTTGGCATTCCTGAAATCACATCAATGAAAGGAAGATTTACATTTATCTGTTTAAACATATCCAAGAATTTGGATTGCTCGGCTTCAAGTTTTTCCTTCTTCATTTTACTCGGGTAAGGAAGTGGTGGTTGGTATGGTTTAACATAAGGTTTATCCTTAACTGTGTTATCTTCATTAACCTTTTCAACTACCGGTCCTTTTTCCTTTTCTTTATCAGGTTGTGGTTCTTGTGGAGTAGGAATAGTTTCATCAGAAGTTACAGGTATTTCAGGTGGTTTAAGTGTTGTACCACTTCTTGTGGTAATAGCTTTAGCTGTTTCATTCCGGGGGTTAGCATTTGTATCGCTTGGTAAACTTCCCGGTTTTCTTTCACCTATTAACCTTGCTAGGTTACTTACTTCTTGTTCCAGATTTTGAATAGAAGCTTGTTGATTTCTAAATGCTTGAGCATTTTGTTCATTGGTTTGTTTTTGAGATGTGAAAAACTGCGTTTGAGTTTCAACTAGCTTCGTCATCATATCTTCTAAATTCGGCTTTTTATCATCGGTTTGTTGTGGTGGTTTGTTTTGAAAATTCGGTCTTTGCTGATTGTAAGTATTATTGGATACTTGTTGATTGCTAGGACCTTGTTGGTTGTTGTATGGAATATTTCGGTTATAATTCTGGTTTTGATTGTAAATCGGTCTTGGCGGTTGATAATTATTCTGATAATTATTTCCAGGCCTTTGGTTTATGTATGAAATATTCTCTCTTTGTTCCATTGTTAATTCATTACTGAGACAATCTTTTGTCAAATGTGGTCCTCCACACTGCTCACAACTAATTCGTATAGCATGAATATCTTTAGTCATCTTTTCCATTCGTCTCTCGAAAGCATCTATCTTTGCGGAAATGGAATCTAAGTCATGGCTAGAATCGGCTCTAGCTGCTTTAGATGATCTAATGATGTCTTTTTCTTGGTGCCACTCATGTGAGTGGGAAGCAGTATTATCAATAATTTTGTAAGCATCAGTTTCGGTTTTCTTCATAATAGAACCACCAGCTGCTATATCTATGTCTTTTCTTGTAGTGATGTCGCATCCTTGGTAGAATATTTGTACTATTTGACAGGTGTCTAAACCATGTTGCGGACATCCTCTTAGTAACTTTCCATATCTTGTCCACGCCTCATATAGAGTTTCATTTGGCTTTTGTGTGAACGTAACAATTTCTGCTTGAAGTCTTACGGCTTTAGATGCAGGAAAAAATTGTTTAAGAAATTTGTCAATTAAAACGTCCCATGTATCGATCGCCCCTTCAGGTAACGATTCCAACCAATCTTTGGCTTCTCCCTTTAAAGTCCAGGGAAATAACATGAGATATATCTGTTCATCCTCCACTTCTCGGATTTTAAATAGTGTGCAGATCCTATTAAAGGTACGTAGATGTTCATTTGGATCTTCCTTCGGCGCACCACTAAATTGGCATTGATTAGTCACCATGTGTAGAATTTGTCCTTTGATTTCATAATCTGGCGCATTAATGTCTGGATGAGTAATTGCGTGACCTTGGCCAGTGCGTTTAGCTCTCATTCGGTCTTCCATACTTAAAGGTTCCAGATTCTCCATAATTGAATTTGTTGAATCGGTATCACTAGATGCTTCAGATTTAATAGTTCGTTCCTCAACAATCTCTGTTTGAATGATTTGTGGTTCCGGAGGAAAGTTTAATGGTTCAGGATCTATGAACCGTTCCTGAATATTTTCTGGATTCTCAATTGTGAGGTTAGTTTCAAAAACTGGATTATCGGAAATTTGAACTGAAGTACTTGGTCGACTGGATGACGATTCTAAAGAAAAATCAACGGCGGTTATATTTGTTAAACGATGTCTTGATCGAGTTACAGGTGGTGAACGTACAAAAGGTGGTGAACGTCTTGCTCGGTGCATTCACAGAATATCCTATTAGTTTTTAAAAGGAAAGAAAAATTATAATAAGTTATCCAATCAATAGACTTTTCTGATTTTGCCCACGTTTCGAATAGCCAAAAGATGCAGCAGAGGGGCAGGATTCGTTTGGTCTCAATATAATTGAGGACTGTTTGGCTCCAATAACCCGGTCCACGTACAAATCCAACTATTACTACGAACCAGAAAATTTTGATGTCTATCAATTTAACCACTCAAAATAAATTTTCGTAATTTTAAGAAATTTAGATAAGAAGTAGAAAAAATTCTAAGTCCTAAAACTAGAATAGCGAGAAATAAGAGAGAAAAAGAGTGCGCGTCGAAAAATGTCGAAAAAGAAAAATGGTTGAAAAATAAAAGGTGACGGAAAAATAAAAGAAACTTATCAAAACTTAAAAATACTTAACTAATTTAACCTTATTACTACAACTAACTTAAAATTATAATCGCAAATTGATATTACTAATTGGAATGATAATTGATACATAGTAAAAGGTCTAAAAATATTAAAGCTTACAGGAAAAACTAAATCCCAAATTGAAATAACTTAAAAAGAAACTAAAACTTAAAAAGGCGTCGCAGAATTCTAAAGCACCTAAATCTTAGTCTAAAGAAAAAGCACTTAAGGAATTCTACGGCAAAGCCTAAAAATATAGGAGTAAAAATAACTATAGCAAAAACTAAGTTTAAAATTAATTATGAGCTAAAAAATACAAATATTACGCTACAACGATTAAAAAGGTACAAAATATAAAAATATACAAAAAGTTGTAAAAAGTACAATTTTTATAAAAAATATTATTTTTATTTAATAAAACTACAAATAATACAATTTTATTAAAACTAATTTAACAAAATACAACAAATTAAATAAAAAGTAAAATTAAATCTAATAATAATAATAATAATAATTAGGTTTTAATAATAATAATAATAATAATAAATAATAACCCGTGATTAGGGTTTTTGTCCGAGTGTCAGAGGCCCTCCGCGAGTTGCGGTGAATAAAGAGGAAAACCCCGCGAGTCGCGGGGTTCAGGAATTCAGTTGACAGGTTTTGTTTTTACGCGTTTTTCTTTAATTTTTTTTTTTTTTTATTTTGTTTTCTGTTTTTAATTTAAATAAACGATTTTTAATAAAATTTATATTTTTATAAATTAAAATAAAGATAAAGAAACTTATAAAACTTAAATATTTAACAAAATCCTAAAAATACTTATATTTTTGTTTTTCTTTTTATATTTTTGAATGATTAAAACGTAATTTTTACAAAAATGAATTTTAATAAAAGTAGATAAAAATTTTTTTATATATTAGCGTTGCGCTTCCGGCTTTTAAGATGGAGTCCCCGGCAGCGGCGCCAAAAATACTTGATGTCGAACGAGGTGTATATAAAATAGCTTATATTTTACGCAGAAAATACTATTAAATACGATACAATTTTACACAAGATATTTATTTATTTATAGAATGGATATACTTAAACCTTGCTACAACACTTATAGGCAGTGTACCTAATCGTATAGTAGTGTAGTTTTTAGTAAGTCCGGTTCGTTCCACAGGGAGATCTTTAAGCAAAGCTCAACGCTATATTAGTTTACTTTTATAAAAATACAAATATATATATAAGTAATATTATTATTATAAAGGGGGGTTTTTTTTACCGTTTAATGACCGGTTTGTCGATTTTAAAACTTTAGTCGCAGTTAAAACCTAATGTAAAATATAAAATAAATACAAGACTTTAAATTAAAGCGTAAAGTAAATAACGATAATGAAATTGCGAATAATAAAAATGCGATAAAATAAAATTGCGATAATTAAAAGTACGATAATTAAAAGTGCGATTAAATATAAAATAACAATAAATAAAAGTGCGATAATTAGAAGTGCAATTAAATATAAAATAAAGGAAATTAAATATGAAATAAAAGAATTATGCTTATTTAAACTTCCGTAATCATGATGTTTGACGTGTTGATTTTAGTTTTATGCCCATGGGTTAATTGTCCTTTGTCCTGGATTATTCAATATGTCCGTCTGGTTTTTGTCCATAACAGTCCATCAGTCATAAATATAAATTGCAAGTGTCCTTGTCAAATTATTATTATACCCGAAGATAAATATTCCAACTAATTGGGGATTCGAATTGTAACAAGGTTTTAATACTTTGTTTAATGAATACACCAGGTTATCGACTGCGTGTAAACCAAGGTTTTACTACTTTGTTAACAATTACACCAATTACCCTTGAATGTAATTTCACCCCTGTTTTAATTATTCTAGTGGCTATTAATCCATTCCCGTGTCCGGTTAAATGAACGATTATTCGTACATATAAATACCCCGCCCATCGTGTCCGATCGAGTGTATATGGTAATTTATAGGGACGCCCAATTGTAAATCTTTATATTAACATTAACAAACTTTCATTTAGTTAAACAATTATAAAGCCCATTAATAGCCCATAGCCTAGTTTCCACAAGTGTCGTTCTTTTGTCCAAACCCCAATTATGGTACAAAGCCCAATTACCCAATTTTAGTAATTAGCCCAACATCATGATTACCTCGTTTTAAATAAGCATAATAATAACTTAGCTACGAGACATTAATATAAAAAGGTTGAACATAACTTACAATGATTAAAAATAGCGTAGCGTTACACGGACAGAATTTCGACTTACACCCTTACAACATTCGCTAACATACCCTTATTATTAGAATTATAATTAAAATTAAAATATAAATTATAAATATAAATATATATTACTCGTATATATTGAGAGAGAGATGAAAAATATGATGTTGATTTTGATCAGAATTCGGGTTGATTTATAGCCAGGAATGATTTTTGGGGCTCCGCGACTCGCGGCAAAAAGCCCTTCAAACTCCGCGAGTCGCGGAGAGGTATTTTCATTTCACACCCTTAGAGTTTCTGGCTGCCGACGGTTTTAATAATATATATATATAATATATATATAATTAATATAATTAATTATATATTATATTATATTTATATACATAGTTAACTTGTAATTTTTAGTCCGTTGCGTCGAGCGTTAAGAGTTGACTCTGGTCCCGGTTCCGGTTTTTTGAACGTCCTTGCGTACAATTTAATATCTTGTACTTTGCGTTTTGAATCTTGTACTCTTGTGATTTCGAGACGTTTCTTATCAATAATTGGAACCTTTTTGATTGTCTTTAGTTCTTTTGAGCTTTTTGGTCGTTTGCGTCTTCAAATCGTCGAATCTGTCTTTTGTCTTCACCTTTTATTATTTAAACGAATATCACTTGTAAATAGAACAATTGCAACTAAAAGCTTGTCTTTCTTGAGGAATAATGCTATGAAATATATGTTCGTTTTTAGCATTATCACATAATAATAACTTAGCTACGAGACATTAATTTAAAAAGGTTGAACATAACTTACAATGATTAATAATAGCGTAGCGTTACACGGACAGAATTTTGACTTACAAACTTAAAACATTCGCTAACATACCCTTATTATTAAAATTAAATTAAAATTAAAATTATAAATTATAAATATAAATATAAATATAAATATATATATTGAGAGATAGAGTAAGGAAAAGAAAAAGATGTGTATGTTTTGTGCAGAATTCGATGGCTTTTATAGGCTCACAATTTACTGTGCAGCTCCGCGAGTGCGGAGCTTTTGCACTTTAGAACTCCGCGAGTGCGGAGGTCTTAAATACAGCTCACATTATGATCTAAAAAGTGGGCTGCGTAAATATATAATATATAATAATATATATAATTAATTATATATTATATTATATTCTTGTGCATAGTTGCCTTGTAATTTTTGGTCCGTTGCGTCGCGCGTTGAGAGTTAACTTTAGTCCCGGTTCCGGATTTTCGAACGTCCTTGCGTATAATTTAATATCTTGTACTTTGCATTTTGCGGCTCGTACTCTTGTAATTTTTTAGACGTTCCTCATCAATAATTTGAACCTCTTTTATTGTACTTTGTACTCTTTAGCTTTTTGGTCGTTTGCGTCTTCAATTCGTCGAATCTGCCTTTTGTCTTCACCTTTTATTATTTAAACGAATATCACTTGTAAATAGGACAATTGCAACTAAAAGCTTGCCTTTCTTGAGGGATAATGCTATGAAATATATGTTCGTTTTTAGCATTATCAAATATTCCCACACTTGAACGTTGCTTGTCCTCAAGCAATATAGTCTTGAAAAAAAAAAAATACTAGAATCACTTCTTTATTCTTCACACTTTGTACATCAGTGATTTCAATACGGCGGTATGAACAATGATAGTAACGATGTGGTTTACAGTCCCACATGACTATGAAAATTTAGATCCGTTAGGAAATTGGATCTTTATGAAAACATTTGATCTTTTGAAAATTTAATTTAGCTTTTACCCTAGATAAGTTTTCCGGAATAACCCTTCACCGGTGTTTGAAAAATATTTTTGTGGGTTTTGTTGGTTTCAGATTTGAAAATTTTAGCTCAAAACTTATGGTTTTGTGTCACCCACTTGCTAACCTTGTATTTGGAAAGCAACACGTCCAGTATACTTGCTCCGTATATTACCTTTCGGTAAACTACCGTCCGGTTGTAAAGGAAAGCGTTGAACAAGCAACTGTTGAGGCAATGTCCCGTGACATGCTTTTAATTTTGGTCTATAACGTGTCGGATGCAATTACTATCCTTTGTAGGAGCAATAGTAAAGATTACCCTATAGTTTTTCGGTCTGGCACAAGGTCCTGTCTTCGACCATGCTATGCAACCACCGTTCTTACGGTTGACACCCGATTTGGTTCAGGTGACCTAATGAATTCCAGGTGAATTCCTAGGATTTTACGTTCAATGGTAATGAACGCATTAAAAATGGATTTTCAGAAAACAAATCGGTTTGTAATTTTGATCAAAATATTTTCTCGTTCAAGCTCGAGTTTAGATATCAACGAATTCCATGAGTTTAAATTCTCAATCTTTAAGGTCAATCTCAAGGATTGAGTAATATCAGTCTTAAAAGCTGATTTTTGATCTTTAAGGAGATTATCCTTTCTGGAGATATGATTCATTAGTCTTATAAGCTAATTTGCACGGTGCCCCCCCATTGTACGAGACAGATCCTCTCATGGTTAGGATAAGTCTGACCACTTGGCGACCCTGTTTGATGCTGAGGTCCGTGGATTTCCAGCTGATTTTCGAGAAAACTTTTCAAGGTTTTTCGTAGACTCTACAACTGGTCTGGACGACAACTTCCTGACCTAAATCAAGAAGCGCGTGTCTTTTTCGGAAGACTTTACTTCCTTTTAATGATGGAATTGATTCATCGTGTAGATCCATCTTTCTTTCAGATATATTACAATTTACCGGGTAAAACGGTTAATTTTGTCCAAAACAAAAGTATCTTCAATTATTTGTACAAAAATATGTGATATATGTTCTAAATAACTTGGTAAATTTTTCCCACACTTGGCTTTTATTTTTCTTTCTTTGCCTTTTAATTGTCCTCAATTCCATTTTAAATGAATTCTAATATTTTGGGTTGTTTCTCAATTTATGTCCTTTCCGAGGTAACAATAATTTCGGTGTTAACACCTAGTTTTATCGTTCATAAATATGTATAAACATGATTTTGAATTCATTTATTTGAAATTTTTGAAAAATTTTACTAGAATTGGGTAGTCAGTATATAAGACTAGGGCTGTTCTTTATTATCAGAGAGCACTAGATTCTAATACAACTACTGCGTTACTAGTATTTTTAATGGTAACCAAGTGTTTATGTTTAAAATTTTTTAAAAATTCGAAAGAATTTAACCCCTTCCCACACTTAAGATCTTGCAATGCCCTCATTTGCAAGAAATCAGTACAATTTAAATTATTGAGTGTGATTTTCCTATCAATTTGGCGTTCGTTTGTTGAATGATAAATGGTGCACATCATTTGTTCATTCCTGCAGTTGTTATTTCACATATATTTTGCATCTTGTCGTCAAAATTAGTTGCTTTTGCTGAACTTAATGCCAGTCTTTGAAAATGCGCTGTTTTACCCTGTTTTGTACATGAGATAAACTACAAACATATATATACATATTTTTGAAGTTGGGTATATCACCCCACATTCAAAAATTATTAAGATCTAATAATAAAAGTTAGAAAATTATAAAAACTATTATAGTAACAAAAGAAATATTAAAAGTGTAAAATTACAAGTTACCAAATAAATAAAAATAAGCATAAAATAAAATCAGGGTTGATGAGGATGGTGCAAGTAGGGATCCCATTCATAGCCGTATGTGCTGTAGAATGCTTGAGCTGGGTCATATGTAGGGTACGGTGGTCGGGTCTGTATAGTCCAGAGAGGAAATACGGGCATTGGAGTAGCAATGTAGTTTGCATTTATGTGTGCACGATGACTTATGATTTGGTTTTGATGATACTGCCAATCTTGAAATGCTCGTTGTCTAGCCATTTCATACTCATGATGAGCCATAAAAAGTTGCATTTCTGTCATCTGATTACCCCCTCCCGCATTACCTTGCTGTTGATCTCTCTCGACCTGTGGATGCCTGCCATCATATTGTGCTGCGGCGTTGTTTCGTTTCTTTAAAACCTTAGCACCATGATACACGCGTAAATCTATCCTATCACAGGGTTCTGGTTCTGCCATTAATAATCCCCCCGACTTCTATCCACACCGAGATGTTCAGCAATTAATGTAATAAAGATACCACCTTCTATTATGCTATTAGGCCGCATACCCCTAATCATAGTCGATAGATAATAACCCACACAATAAGGTATACTTAC
The DNA here is from genome assembly GCF_046630445.1 of Rutidosis leptorrhynchoides. Classification (NCBI taxonomy): domain Eukaryota; kingdom Viridiplantae; phylum Streptophyta; class Magnoliopsida; order Asterales; family Asteraceae; genus Rutidosis; species Rutidosis leptorrhynchoides. The sequence continues at coordinate 157,678,317 of NC_092334.1, forward strand.
AGCGCTCTGTGGGTCTCGAATACACATGTGGTAGAATAAATCTTGTTCATTTACCTTCTCTTTGTTTCTACCTCGCTGTGTAATCGAGTTGGCTAAAAACCTGTAGATTACTTTTAATTCAGCTCTATCAATATCAAGATAAGAGTAAGATCACCCTTTGAATCGGTTATGGCTAGTCATTCTACTCCATACACCATTCATATCAAAATTCTCATCAACCCTCCTACCATGAACTATCAACCTCTGACAATCAGGAGATGCTAGCTCCTCAGGCGTATATATACGTAAAGCCTGAGCCATATCTAGTAAAGACATATGGCGCATCTCACCTCCTAATAAAAATCTAAGAAAACTTCGATCAGTTAAAGTAGATACCCGATCATTTATTTCAATACTACATAACAACTCCACACACCATTCTCTATATACAGGCCTATATATGTTGAATAAACGTACCCAATCATTAAAAGTAGAATTACCATACCTTTGTGTAAGTAATTCTCTGATTAGTTCGGCTAATCCAACTGCTTCTAACGGATCCCATTCTATTATCCTAGGCACCTCAACAATATTAGACTGAAGGATGTGCAAGTTCTTCTGATATTTTGGATAGTCTATCCAAAGTCTGTCAAACCTCAAGTTTGGGTGTAAATTCGGCACATCGATATTTGAAAATGAAACGATTGGATGCGGTACATTTTGTCGATAAAAGTCATTAACTTCCTGTTGTTCCGCAGTCTCAGGAGGAGGAGCATTGCGAGCCTGGGATGAAGATTCACCCCTTTCAGTCTGAAAAACACATCAAACACAATTTTTGTGCATTGTAACGACCCAACCCGTTATCCAACCGAAAACACGCTTAGATTTTTTTTTTTTTTAACAAAGATCCACTTTTCAGGCAATTGGAGCGCCTTTCCATATAGGGGCGCGCCGCTCCAAACCCTGCTGTCCCAATTGTCATTTTCACGCAAAAAGATCTCATACTTCCCGACACTTTTGGGCCAAATGCTTTTCACAACACATTATAATAGTTGAAAATAACACGTTTCAATACTAAAATGAGTCTTACGACACTGGGCCCACATATGCCCAAATTACCCTTTAAGTACAAGGTACAAGTTTCGACCCCATGACTTTAAACACAAAATAAAGGCCGAGCATGGCGATTGGGGATACGCTACCCAATCCTAATCGAATCCAAAAGCAAACCTCCTAAAGCAACTACGCGAGTCACTAGTTCCCACGCTTACCCGAGCCACCTCATTTAAGCAAATCTATAAAAAGTAAACAACGAGAGGGTAAGCTAACGCTTAGTGAGTGAAAATATACTACATACATATATATGCATAAAATGAACACGCCACACAAATAATCAAATAACGCATACCGAAACATCGAAACATAAAGGCAAGCTAATCTAAGCATACCGTACGATCACTAAGTAACAAGCTAACAACATCAACAATGAGTAAGTTCACCAACGACAAGGTGAACAAATGCCAATAAGCTACACCCGGAGGGTTAGCTACATCACAACAATACAACATTATACGTATACAATATTTAACATGCTAAACAATCACAAACACAATATGGTTAACCATAAATGCTATGGTGCTACCGGCTCGTGGTTCACACCATACGCATTTGAGTCATACTCTTTTATAGTGCTACCGGCTCGTGATTCACACTTCGATGCTACCGGCTCGTGGTTCACGCCTCGTTTTATAGTGCCGCCGGCTCATGGTTCACACTCGATGCTACCGGCTCGTGGTTCACATCTATTTTTATAGTGCTACCGGCTCGTGGTTCACACTCGATGCTACCGACTCGTGGTTCACATCTTATTTTACAGTGCTACTGGCTCGTGGTTCACACTCGATGCTACCGGCTCGTGGTTCACATCTTATTTTATAGTGCTACCGGCTCGTGGTTCACACTCGATGCTACCGGCTCGTGGTTCACATCTTATACTCGTCACATACATGTCATGGTACCACCGACACGTGGTTCATACCATAACATCCACAAACAAATACGCCATAAACATGAACGCATAATTATTCCACTCACAATATTAACCCTTCGCCATTGGGGTTATATAATCCACATCACACGCCCATGTGATAACGTACGCACAAAGTGTGCACCTCGTCAAAGGTGGTCAACCAAAACGCACAACCGTGTCAATTGGACCTATACACAAGTCCATCAATCCACCTATATGTGAAGTGAGCTCTATGACCGAGAACCACTTCACCCGACCCGCACCCATCCTACACATACATATGCATATAGGATATTAACACTCACCTTGAAGTCTTGATGGATGCCAAACCAAAATTCGCAATCGCCGATGGAATGTACCTATTCCATTTATCACAAATACAATAACACAATTAGGGTGGATTTACAAATCAACCCAAATTGACAACTAGTGCAATTTTGACCCAAATGCACTTCCAAGTACAAACCGCGCCCAAACTAACAAATAATCACTAACACAAGTGAGAATGGTCCTAATATGCCAATCAAACCCAATCATAGGTGTTAAACACCTATCTTGCCCAAAATGATACTTAAACCCTAATCTGACCCATAAGAAGTCAATATCACGCCATTAGCAAGTTTTGACACCAAAACATATTTAACTCAGTTATATGCTTCAACTTAATCCATTTTAAGTTTATAAACCTTATTACCTCGACAATTGAGTCATAATCATCAACAAACCCTAATTTTGACTCTAGTCAAAATTAGTCAATCACAAGAACCCTAATGGTCTCCAAAACATCAATAATCACTAATACTAGTGATTATACACCATTTACAAGTCTTAAACATGGTTAAATCATTAACCAACCCAAAACCCGCCAAATATCAAAATAGCAAGTTTCCATAAACCCTCTTCATCAACTAAATGGGTTTTACAACTAACAATCTCAAACCCTAACTTGAATATCAAATCCAACAAATGAAATTCGGAGTTTGAACTTACCAATACCGCCAAAATGATGCAGTTGATGAGATGAACAACTTTAATACTTGAGACTTGACCCGAATCAAACTTCTTCTTCTCCAAATGGAGCTTTCTCTCACTTAAAATGGGTTTCTCACTCTAGGGTTTGATGAGAGTGTTTGATGAGTGAAATGTGATCCACAATGATCAATGGATCAGTTTTGATGACCCCAAACCAACCCCAAGTGAAAAGACCAAAGTATCCATCATTTAAAACCTTTAAAAATGCTGAAAATTGCATCAGACGCAATCGGAGCGCCGCTCCATAAGGTGGAGCGCCGCTCCAACCTTCAGGTCAGTTTTCAGTAACTTGTTTTGGCCATAACTTTTTGACCGTAGCTCCGTTTTCGATGAATCAAATATCGTTGGAAACGTAATAAGATTTTCTTTCCAATGGTAAGGCTTTGAAACATCAACTCAAACTTTATTTGGGGTTTAAAAGATACGTACACACCTTGTCACTTCAGACAACGTCCGGTTTCCCTCGACGTTCGAGCAAGCAACACGTACATGCGTCGTACACTTCATACACGCATCGTATACCATAAATACATTATGTACAATAAATATTTAGGTCTTACAACTCTCCCCCACTTAAACTCGATCACATCCTCGTGATCTTCTCCACTTAACCAATCCAGTCCTACTCAACGGTCCTCAATCATAAGTCCCAATCCGAACTTTCCTAGACAATTCTTCCCAATGAATCACCTTTAACAACTAAAATCGTCACCCGTGATTTATCAAAAACACAATCCGAGCACTAAAACCTGCTCAATTCCCCAAATCGGGAAAAGCTCAACCAATCTCGTACCGAGATATTAATTCCTTAGCGTACCTTTACCAAGGACAATGCTAAAAGCGACCAAGTCTCAACCTAAAGTCAACAATCCGAACGTTGAAGATCGAACCACATGAATCCTTACAGATTACACTTACCACTAAACATCCTTTGTAGTGCGCAATACAACCAACACGCCACTATCCTAACATCATATGCAACGGCTAAAACCAAAAGCGCCCAAAACGACTATGGCAACGCTAATCCTAAGGTGTACAAAATCGACTATTGTCACACCCGTAACAACATGTGAACAAAACACGGCTATCGCATCACTAATCACACAACATGGTCCTCACGATCCCACCATCGGTGTATAAAACAACCGATAGATCACACCACACGGTCCTTACGACCCCACCATTGGTGTATAAAACATCCGATAGATCACTCAACACCGGATGAAGTCAGCGGACCCCGTCAACGGTCATGCTTCACCGATATATCACTACTCCCATGATGAAGTCAGCGGACCCCGAACGGTCATGCTTCACCAATCACATACGCACTTTTGGCCTCGAACAACGAGTAGTGCAACATCACGCTCTGCTACAATATAATGAACCCTTACGGATACCACTAACCATCCACACAATCGAGCAAGAACCACCTATATCAAACATAGGTACAAAACAATAATTCTCTAAAAGAGAATCCGACACACACATCCCTTAATCGAGGGATTTCACTTTGCTCTCCAAACATGTCCATTATCTCTCAACGAGATTTACCACATTACCACCTCGGTGATAATTTCCAAATCCAACATCATAAGTACAATTTAACCAAAATTGTACTCTACCACAAATCGACCAAAACTAGGTCCCGACACGAACTCCGGATCTATCCAACGCATCATCCGAAATCTCACACTAAAACTTCCTCGTGCGGGAGTGTAACTCCCCCACTTGGACTACGTTCTATAACCGCATTTTGTACAACCGTACATTGCTACCAAAGGTATGCTTTACCAACAATTTGGGTTCACACGACCCATCACTACATCTTGTTCCAATCTTGAGCACACGAAGGATTTCAACCAATCTTTAAACACTTCGAACGAAAAGTGTACCGCAAATTACACAACTCTACTCTCGTAATCATCCAATTGCTATAGCTTGTCAAACTTCACCCAGTCACTCATGTAACTAAGGGTTTCACTTCGGTACCCTAAGTACAATGTAACCGCAACATAATCAGAGTCAAACACCATGCTAGTAGGTATAAAAGAGGCACCTAATGTCGCGTCACGTAGACTCCTTTACCAACATACATCGAGATAAAACACTCGATCTCAAAGGTTTCATTCACCTGACGAACCTCACGGTTCATCAACTTCAACACGAGAGCGAACATGCTCTAACATCCGAACACCAAAGCCCACACACATGGCTTGGTAGAAATATTTCCCAATACTAAGGAATGCTTGGTTGCACCAAGTCTTACGCCCTTCACCCAACAATCAAAAAGTCACCATAGGGAACTTCCATTAGGAACGTCACCCATGACTATAACATGCACAACACGATGCATTTAACATACTCTAACTCAAACGGCACATAATAAATAATCAAAGGACATATTTATTAAAATGAGACGTACCTTAACGTCTCCTTGTCGCACCCTTCCCCGCTAACTCGGGACATTCTGACTTACGATGTCCTTCTTCTTGGCAATTGAAGCATACCGTGCCATCACCCTTTGGCACCTGACATTCCCAAGACTTGTGACCCTTCACGCCACAATTGTAACACCTAGACGCACTAGAATCCGATATACCCGTCCGTGTACCACCTGTGCTAATGCTCGGACCCTTAGTCCTATTACTTGGAGCACCATACGAAACAACCCTTCTCCCACTTGAAGGCTCACTTATCTTCGATTGCGAGTACGACTCGAAATCTCTAGCCGCGGCGAATAACTTTGCAAATGATTTCGCCTGAACTCTGCTAATCTTACTCTTCAAGTCATTATTCTAGGTTCGATAGAAATCTTGCATCAACAAATGATCATTCCCCAAATACTCCGGGCAAAAACGAGCCTTCGCCATAAAGGTCGTCTTGAGAGTATTCAAATCCATAGATCCTTGTCGCAAATTTCGCAACTCATTACGCAACTCCCACAAATCGGCAGAAGTCTGGAACTCCTCGAAGAATTTCTCCTTAAATTCATCCCACGATAAAGCCATAAACGTTTCACCACCGACAAGATCAATCTTACCATCCAACCAATCCCTCGCCCTACCCCGCAACAAACTAGTAGCGAGTGTTGTCTTTTTCTCGAGAGGGCATTCAATAGTGCGAAAACACCCTTCGACATCCGAGATCCAGGTGGTGCTTACCAAAGGATCCGGTTTCCCATCGTACATCGGGGGTTTAGTCCTCATGAAGCTCTTAAGACAACGCTCCATTTCACTACTACCCCGAAATTCAGAATACTTCCTATCCATTTATTCTCGTAACGCACCCACTTGCTCCGCAACGGCGGCCGCAACTCTAGCGTTAAACTCTGCGTCATTCGTCTCGATCCCGTCTCCCGTCGCCATTCTAAGGAATGCAAAGCGATTAGATCACGAACGTATAAAACCACACATGCAACACCGCCCCATTTTGCTAAACACTCGTGGTACATCACTTGTTAGACACGATTTGCACCCGTAATAAGGTTTGCAAGTCCTTATTAAGCATACACGCCGTATCGACTCATTAGTACAACGACCGCTTCGTTCGATGATATATGCAAACGCAAACAAAATTCTACGTGATATAAACATACGCAAGAATTATTATCACAATACAACAGTACATTAATAATATCTGCATTACTAATATACACGTTAGTCCACCTACAAACAAGGCACTAACTAATAACCCATTCCGACCCGTAATCCTACAAGTCCCGCACAAAATTTAGCGCACACAAAAGTCTAAGTCTAGGCACCTATCTTAAGTCACCTAAATCCCTTAGACCATGCTCTGATACCACTTGTAATGATCCAACCCGTTATCCAACCGAAAACACGCTTAGATTTTTTTTTTTTAACAAAGATCCAATTTTCAGGCAATTGGAGCGCCGCTCCAAACCCTGCTGTCCCAATTGTCATTTTCACGCAAAAAGATCTCATACTTCCCGACACTTTTGGACCAAATGCTTTTCACAACACATTATAATAGTTGAAAATAACACGTTTCAATACTAAAATGAGTCTTACGACACCGGACCCACATATGCCCAAATTACTCTTTAAGTACAAATTACAATTTTCGACCCCATGACTATAAACACAAAATAAAAGCCGAGCATGGCGATTGGAGATACGCTACCCAATCCTAATCGAATTCAAAAGAAAGCCTTCTAAAGCAACTACGCGAGTAACTAGTTCCCACGCCTACTCGAGCCACCTCATCCAAGCAAATCTATAAAAAGTAAACAACGAGAGGGTAAGCTAATGCTTAGTGAGTGAAAATATACTACATACATATATATGCATAAAATGGACACGCCACACAAATAATCAAATAACGCATACCGAAGCATCCAAGCATAAAGGCAAGCTAATCTAAGCATACCGTATGATCACTAAGTAACAAGCTAACAACATCAACAATGAGTAAGTTCACCAACGACAAGGTGAACAAATGCCAATAAGCTACACCCAGAGGGTTAGTGTAACAACCCTCACTTTTTGACTTCTAAATTACTGAATTAACCCTAGGGTTATATGTCTGACTATATGTATTAAGGGTTGTTATATACAATTAAATATTGACCGAATAGTAATTTTTAGTCAACAATGTACGCTTAAATAAATAATATATTATTAATTTATATAATTTGAAATAATTTAACTAAGTATATAAACTTTGTATCACTTTTATTATTTAGTTAATGTATTATATATTTAACTATATAATAAATCCAATTATATATAAATGAATTAATATTTACAAACTTACTAAAGCTATAGTTTAATAATTAAAATCATAATTATTATTAAAAATACAAAATACCGAATAATTAAATAAAAAAAATAAAATAAAATATTATTGACAAATATTCTTAGAAAAACATTAAATAAATTTGTTTATTTACATAAAAAAAATCCTTAAAATAAATAAAAAATAAATAAAAAATAAATAAATAAATAAATAAATAAATAAATTACTTTTTAATTAAAAATTTTAATGGAAAAACTACTTTTATTATTTTATTTTGTGCATTATCCCATGATCTACCATTTAATACTTTTTAATTTTAAAATCCCATTAAGAATTAAATATTTCTTTTTCTTTTAATTATTTTATTCCTTTTGCCTAATTTTTTCAAGTATAAATACCCCTCATTTCTCATTCAAACTCACACCAAAATTTCTCTCATTCTCTCTTTGAAGAATTACTACTAGTAAGTATTCTTTTCTTACTTTTTATTTTTTTTTACTTTTTACTTTTTACTTTTTACTTCGATTATTATTTTTACCGAAATATGTAAATAATGTTATAAATTATATACAATTAAAAATAAAATAAATAACATGTATACACTATTACTATTACTAGCACCTATAACCTACTACTTATATTGTAACATGAAAACATTTTGGGATATGTATTAGAGATGTATAGATCTTCGAACTTTCTTGACGAATGGTTTCTATGAGATTCTAGGCAGAGGGTTTGGATTTCCGATTTAAAGGGTCCTATGGCTCAAGCCCCTAGATCTAAATTAGCCATCCGAAGGGAAAGGGGTGATTGGAAGCTTATCTAATACGGCAAGTATCCTAAAATGGAAAACACTGATAAAAGTAGAAACTCTCTAGTCATAGGAACTTAGTAAAATAAGAAACTTTCTAAAAATGGAAACTTTATAAAAATAGTAACTTACTAGGAATAGAAACTTAGTAAAACAAACTATACTTAAACACATACTTAAACTTAAACATGGGCAAAACACTTAACTACTCTTAAATGTCAATAGGTTGACTTTCCTGCTCACTCGTTCAACTCTTTATTCCGAGGAATAACTCTCTCTCTACTTACTAAGGTGAATTCATAGCCCCTCTTTATTGCTAGCAAACTTACTTACTTTTACTTGGGGTGAGACACATGCTGTTTTTACTTTTTACACTTTAGACACAAGTACCAAACTGTTAAACTATGCTATACCCGGCTATGTCCGACTAAGTCCCTACAGTGATATTTTTAATTGCTGCGGCATGCTTAATTATTGGGGGTAGGCCTATCGGGAGTAACGTCCCCGATACATTTGACTAAGTCTTTGTATTACTTCATAATGAAATTAAACCGACAAGGACAGACACAACTTGTCATGGGGCAAACTTGAACGTTTAGCCTAAATATCAAGCATTGGCATAAGTTTTTGATCCTGCGGGAGATCAACTTTACAAACTAAATCTTGTGGTCTAAAACAACGACAAACTTTTTGTTAAACCTATGAACTTCACTCAACCTTTTTGGTTGACACTTTAGCATGTTTTGTCTCAGGTGCTGTTTGATTCAAGCTCTTATACTTATTGCTTATGTGATGCTACTTGGACATAGGATCAAGAGATATCGCATTTATTACTTCTGCATGTGAACATTTACGATATTGTTATTCCTGTCATTGTAACGACATTTCATTTTCTGCTGCGTACTCATTAAAGTTAAATTCATCATTTAGTATTGTTCTCGTTTATTATAATATGTTGGTATGTTTTGATAATAGTGACGTTCCTTCCAGACCCTATTGGGAGGACGTTGCAGATTGGTATCAGAGCATAACCAGGCTATTATAGAGAACCAGGATTGCATTTTTATGTGTGCCTTACTTGTTAACTAGGGTGCGTTAGCAATCTAGGAAACTATAACCTTTCCTGCCTTAGAATTAAAGCACTTAGGATTGCCCCATAATCTTAACGATTATGCTTTAATAAGCTTGACTTAAAGATTCTAATCAAAATATCCTTCCTAATGTTAGGATGTCTAATTATCATCAAACGACCAAAATGAATCTTTTCAAGCCAACCAAAAAAGATACTGAAAGGTCTTCCACAGAAAGACCAGTCCAAAGTCCACCTTATGGCTTTGGTGGTCCTCCCTCACCAAATTATAGCCCAAATACTACTCTAAAGTTACATGGGTCTCCTGAATACTATCCAACCCCGAGGAATAAAGACAAGAGGAAATGTTTTGAAGAAACTGGGTCGTCAAAGAAAAGATCCCGATCTCTTTTCTACGATGAAGTTGATGCCAAGTACGAGCTCATGAATCTGCGAAAAACTACCGATGACCTAATTCGCCATATTGCAAGGATCGATTTTCAAATGAAGGAAAAAGACCTAGCGATTAAGAAGCTCATGGAGGAAAATGCTGAATTAAAGAAAGAGATAAAGTTGGTGAATTATGAAGGTGATAGAAATACCCGATGGGGGAAGCAATCTCTCTCTTGCCTAAGAGAAGATGTTGACCTTAGATTGAAGATGGAGGAAAACCTCGTGAATAATCAACTTTCTATAAGGGACCACAAGTACCATGTAATCAACAATGAAGTTTCTAACCTTTATGATAATCTCGAGTTCCTGCATGAGAAATAAAAGGCGAGGAACGAGAAAGTTGATGAGTTTATGAAGAAGGTGGAGGATGAGAAGAAGAAATATGAAGATTACTTCAATCTTAATATTTCCTAGATTATTTTTCCAATTCCTTGTCTATGTAAAGGCTATGCCTTAAACTATTTCTATTTCCGAATCGTGTAATAAAGGCTTATTTAATGCCTCATTCTAATAATATAAAGTGTTTTATTAATATCATGCGATATCAATACTTTATTTTATTCATACTTGTGATTGCTCAAACTTATAACTTGTTAAACTTATCAAACATATGTTCACTTTTATGTAGTGACATCATGGTTCGTTCAGCTGCACCTACCGTTAACAACGTTGTGTTAACTACTGAACAATTCCAACAGTTACTCGCTGCCGCCCAAGGCAACGCCCAAGCTAATCATGCTAATACTCAACCGAAACCTTGTTCCTACAAGGATTTTTCAAACTGTCATCCTCCTGCATTTAAGGGGACTGAAGAAGCTGTCGAACTAGTCCGTTGGTTCGAGAAGATGGAATCTATTTTTCGTATTTGCAACTGTGGTGATAACGATCGAGTAAAGTATGCCACTAGCTCATTGGGTGGCAATGCTTTAACTTGGTGGGCTGCTCATGCCAAGTCCATAGGAATTGATAATGCTAATGCAATTCCATGGGATGAACTCAAAAGCATGATGGTCAACAAATTCTGTCCTCGAAGTCAAGTTCAGAAACTTGAAGCTGAGTTCTGGGAACTCAAGATCAAGGGTACTGACATTGAGAACTATACCAATCATTATCTGGAGCTATCTACTCTATGTCCTGAAATGTTTCCTACTGAAGCTAGAAGAATTGAGCGGTATATTGAAGGTCTTCCTGAGGATGTTCAAGGGAATGTTATTGATGCTGAGAAGGTTACTTTGGATGCTGTGATTCTCATGGCACAAAATCTCATGTTGGCCAAGAGAAGAAGGGCGTCGACCAATAAGCAAGTTGAAACTAAGGGTAATGATGGTAAGAGGAAGTTTGAGCCATCTCAAGGTTTGGCTCAGAATGATAATAAGAAGCCTGCGGATGGTTCAAGGTCGAATTATAAGGGTACTTATCCTTTCTGTATTCGTTGTGAAAGGCATCACCCGGGGAAGTGTACTGCGGTTTGTGCGTTGTGTAAGAAAGTGGGACACGTTTCTAAGACGTGTAAGACTCCTCCGAAGGATAAGGCTATTGTTCCGGCCAAAGCTCCTCCTACATGCTATACTTGTGGAGAGAAGGGACACATTAGTCCGAATTGTCCTAAGAAGAAAGATAATCCCGCTACTGGAGCTAATGCTACTGCTGCGAAGGGTCGTGCGTTTGTTATTACTGCTGCTGAAGCCCGAGATGAAGATGAAGTTATCACGGGTACGTATCTTGTCAATAATTTCTATGCAACTATTTTATTCGATACTGGTGCCGACAGAAGTTACGTGTCTAGTGAATTTTGTACCCTATTTGCTGAAAAGTCTCAACCCTTAGAAACTAAAAGATTAGTAGAAGTAGCCAATGGAAAGGTCATGCAAGTCGATAAAGTCTATAAAAACTGCAACCTAATCTTAGCCGATAAAGAATTTAAGATAGACCTTTTGCCGGTCGAGCTCGGAAGTTTTGACGTCGTAGTTGGAATGGACTGGTTACGTCCATTGAGAGCTGCCATCATGTGTTACGATAAAACCATTCATGTTCCATTGGGAAATGGAGAGACTCTTATCATCCAAGGTGAAAAGAGTGGTTCCAATCTCAATATTATCTCCTGTATTAAAACCCGCAAACATCTTATGAAAGGTTATCCAGCTATTCTAGCCCACGTTAAGATGATCGAATCGAAAGAGAAGTGTATTGAAGATGTACCAGTGGTTAAAGACTTTCCCGATGTGTTTCCCGAAGATCTTCCAGGTCTTCCACCTCCTCGACAAGTTGAATTTCAAATTGATTTAGCTCCCGGTGCTGCTCCTATTGCTAAAGCACCATACCGTTTAGCACCTTCCGAAATGAAGGAACTTTCCAACCAGCTCCAAGAACTATTGGATAAAGGTTTCATTCGTCCAAGCTCGTCCCCATGGGGAGCTCCTATTCTATTTGTTAAAAATAAGGATGGTACGTTAAGGATGTGCATTGATTACCGCGAACTTAACAAGCTTACTATCAAGAACCGTTATCCGTTGCCACGTATTGATGATCTATTCGACCAACTTCAAGGGTCAATTGTTTATTCAAAGATTGATTTAAGGTCCGGATATCACCAACTTGAAGTCAAGGAATCTGATATTCCTAAGACTGCTTTTCGCACTCGTTATGGGCACTATGAATTCTGTGTCATGCCTTTTGGTTTGACCAATGCTCCTGCCGTTTTCATGGATCTCATGAACCGTGTCTGCAAACCTTATCTCGATAAATTTGTCATTGTTTTCATTGATGACATTTTGATCTACTCTAAGAGTGAGAAGGAACATGAGTAACATCTGCGTGTGATTCTTGAACTCTTACGAAAGGAACAACTCTACGCTAAGTTTTCTAAGTGCGAGTTTTGGCTCAAAACTGTACAATTCCTCGGACACGTTGTTGATAGTAATGGAATACATGTTGATCCAGCTAAGATTACCGCTATCCAGAACTGGGAGATACCAAAGACTGCGAAGCATATTCGTCAATTTTTGGGACTTGCCGGTTATTATCGGAGATTCATAAAGGAGTTTTCCCTTCTTGCCAAACCTCTTACGAAGCTAACTCAAAAAGGGAAGAAGTTTGAGTGGTCCGAAGAACAGGAATCTGCTTTCAAGATTCTGAAGGAGAAGTTGACCACAGCCCCGATTCTATCTTTACCTGAAGGTACTGATGATTTTGTTGTTTACTGCGATGCCTCAAAGCAAGGCTTTGGTTGTGTTTTAATGCAACATGAAAAGGTTATTGCCTACGCATCTAGACAGTTGAAGAAACACGAGGAGAACTATACCAAACACGACCTTGAGTTAGATGCCGTGGTATTTGCATTAAAGATATGGAGACATTATCTATATGGTACCCAGTTTACGGTGTACACTGACCATAAAAGTCTTCGACACATCTTTGATAAAAAACAGCTGAATATGAGGCAAAGCCGATGGCTCGAGTTATTGAACGATTATGACTGTAAGATGGAATATCATCCTGGCAAGGCAAACGTAGTTGCTGATGCCCTTAGTCGAAAAGATGATGTTAAATGTGTTCGTGCCTTAAACCTAAAAATCAAATCAAATCTTATATCACGAATCTGCGAAGCTCAACTGGAAGCTATTAAACCAACACTTATCGAAGGTGAAGGACCTATCGGTTTCGAGAACCAACTCCAAGTGAAAGCTAATGGTACACGGTACTTTGGCAACAGAATTTGGGTTCCTCGCTTCAGTAATCTCCGTGAACTAGTCTTGGATGAAGCGCATAAGACTAGGTATTCTATTCATCCGGGTTCCAGTAAATGTACCACGATGTGAAGGAATTCTACTGGTGGCCTAATATGAAAGCCAACATTGCTACTTATGTTAGTAAGTGTCTCACTTGTTTGAAAGTCAAGGCTGAACATCAAAAGCCTTCTGGTCTGTTGACACAACCCGATATTCCGCAGTGGAAGTGGGAATGTATCGCTATGGACTATATTACTAAATTGCCCAAGACTTCTAGTGGCAATGATACTATATGGGTCATAGTAGATCGTCTTACTAAATCTGCTCATTTCTTACCGATCAAGGAGACCGACAAGATGGAGAGATTGTCACAACTGTATATCAAAGAAATTGTCTCTCGTCATGGTGTTCCTATATCAATAATATCCGATCGCGACAGTAGATTCACTTCCAGATTCTGGAAATCCTTACAATCTGCTCTTGGAACTCAACTCGACATGAGTACTGCTTATCATCCGCAAACCGATGGTCAAAGTGAACGAACCATTCAAACATTGGAAGATATGCTTCGTGCTTGTGTTATCGACTTCGGCAAAGGCTGGGATAGACATTTGCCTTTGGTTGAATTCTCTTACAATAATAGTTACCACTCAAGTATTAAGGCTGCACCTTTTGAGGCCTTTTACGGACGAAAATGTAGATCCCCACTGTGCTGGGATGAATTAGAGGACAGACAGTTAACTGGTCCTGAAATCATACACGAGACAACCGAAAAGATAGTTCAGATTAAGAAATGAATAGAAACTGCCCGCAGCCGACAGAAGAGCTATGCTAATAAAGGTCGGAAAGATTTGGAATTCCAAGTTGGTGACAAAGTCATGTTAAAAGTATCCCCTTGGAAAGGCGTCATTCGTTTTGGTAAACGAAGCAAACTAAGTCCGCGTTTTGTTGGACCCTTCAAGATTACTGAAAGGATCGGACCCGTGGCTTATCGATTAGAATTACCTGCTGAACTTAGCAGCGTACACAACGTATTTCATGTCTCGAATCTTAAAAAGTGTCTCGCTGATGACACTCTCGTTATTCCTTTGGATGACATTCGCATTGATGATAAAATGCACTTCATAGAGGAACCTGTAGAAGTCATGGACCGATTTGCTAAACGCTTAAAACAAAGCACCATACCTATTGTTAAGATCCGTTGGAATTCACGACGTGGCCCCGAGTATACCTGGGAACGTGAAGACCAAATGAAACAGAAATATCCCCATCTCTTCTCAACCGCTGATGCATCCGAGAAGTCTACCTAAAACTTCGGGACGAAGTTTTTATTAACGGGGAGGTACTGTAACAACCCTCACTTTTTGACTTCTAAATTACTGAATTAACCCTAGGGTTATATGTCGGACTATATGTATTAAGGGTTGTTATATACAATTAAATATTGACCGAATAGTAATTTTTAGTCAACAATGTACGCTTAAATAAATAATATATTATTAATTTATATAATTTGAAATAATTTAACTAAGTATATAAACTTTGTATCACTTTTATTATTTAGTTAATGTATTATATATTTAACTATATAATAAATCCAATTATATATAAATGTAATAATATTTACAAACTTACTAAAGCTATAGTTTAATAATTAATATCATAATTATTATTAAAAATACAAAATACCGAATTATTTATTATTTTTATGCAAAATTTGTATTTAATAATTAAATAAAAAAAATAAAATAAAAATGAAATAAAATATTATTGACAAATATTCTTGGAAAAACATTAAATAAATTTGTTTATTTACATAAAAAAAAATCCTTAAAATAAATAAATAAATAAATAAATTACTTTTTAATTAAAAATTTTAATGGAAAAACTACTTTTATTATTTTATTTTGTGCATTATCCCATGACCTAATATTTAATACTTTTTAATTTTAAAATCCCATTAAGAATTAAATATTTCTTTTTCTTTTAATTATTTTATTCTTTTTACCTAATTTTTTCAAGTATAAATACCCCTCATTTCTCATTCAAACTCACACCAAAATTTCTCTCATTCTCTCTTTGAAGAATTACTACTAGTAAGTATTCTTTTCTTACTTTTTATTTTTTTTACTTTTTACTTTTTACTTTTTACTTTTTACTTCGGTTATTATTTTTACCGAAATATGTAAATAATGTTATAAATTATATACAATTAAAAATAAAATAAATAACATGTATACACTATTATTATTACTAGCACCTATAACCTACTACTTATATTGTAACATGAAAACATTTTGGGATATGTATTAGAGATGTATAGATCTTCGAACTTTCTTGACGAATGGTTTCTATAAGATTCTAGGCAGAGGGTTTGGATTTCCGATTTAAAGGGTCCTATGGCTCAAGCCCCTAGATCTAAATTAGCCATTCGAAGGGAAATGGGTGATTGGAAGCTTATCTAATACGGCAAGTATCCTAAAATGGAAAACACTGATAAAAGTAGAAATTCTCTAGTCATAGGAACTTAGTAAAATAAGAAACTTTCTAAAAATGGAAACTTTATAAAAATAGTAACTTACTAGGAATAGAAACTTAGTAAAACAAACTATACTTAAACACATACTTAAACTTAAACATGGGCAAAACACTTAACTACTCTTAAATGTCAATAGGTTGACTTTCCTGCTCACTCGTTCAACTCTTTATTCTGAGGAATAACTCTCTCTCTACTTACTAAGGTGAATTCATAGCCCGTCTTTATTGCTAGGAAACTTACTTACTTTTACTTGGGGTGAGACACATGCTGTTTTTACTTTTTACACTTTAGACACAAGTACCAAACTGTTAAACTATGCTATACTCAGCTATGTCCGACTAAGTCCCTACAGTGATATTTTTAATTGCTGCGGCATGCTTAATTATTGGGGGTAGGCCTATCGGGAGTAACGTCCCCGATACATTTGACTAAGTCTTTGTATTACTTAATAATGAAATTAAACCGACAAGGACAGACACAACTTGTCATGGGGCAAACTTGAACGTTTAGTCTAAATATCACGCATTGGCATAAGTTTTTGATCCTGCGGGAGATCAACTTTACAAACTAAATCTTGTGGTCTAAAACAACGACAAACTTTTTGTTAAACCTATGAACTTCACTCAACCTTTTTGGTTGACACTTTAGCATGTTTTGTCTCAGGTGCTGTTTGATTCAAGCTCTTATACTTACTACTTATGTGATACTACTTGGACAGAGGATCAAGAGATATCGCATTTATTACTTCTGCATGTGAACATTTACGATATTGTTATTCCTGTCATTGTAACGACATTTCATTTTCCGCTGCGTACTCATTAAAGTTAAATTCATCATTTAGTATTGTTCTCGTTTATTATAATATGTTGGTATGTTTTGATAATAGTGACGTTCCTTCCAGACCCTATTGGGAGGACGTTACAGTTAGCTACATCACGACAATACAACATTATACGTATACAATATTTAACATGCTAAACAATCACAAACACAATATGGTTAACCATAAACGCTATGGTGCTACCGGCTCGTGGTTCACACCATTCGCATTTGAGTCATACTCTTTTATAGTGCTACCGGCTCTTGGTTCACATTCGATGCTACCGGCTCGTAGTTCACGCCTCATTTTATAGTGCTGCCGGCTCGTGGTTCACACTCGATGCTACCGGCTCGTGGTTCACATCTATTTTTATAGTGCTACCGGCTCGTGGTTCACACTCGATGCTATCGGCTCGTGGTTCACATCTTATTTTACAGTGCTACCGGCTCGTGGTTCACACTCGATGCTACCGGCTCGTGGTTCACATCTTATTTTATAGTGCTACCGGCTCGTGGTTCACACTCGTTGCTACCGGCTCGTGGTTCACATCTTATACTCGTCACATACATGTCATGGTACCACCGGTACGTGGTTCATACCATAACATCCATAAACAAATACGCCATAAACATGAACGCATAATTATTCCACTCACAATATTAACCCTTCGCCATTGGGGTTATATAATCCACATCACACGCCCATGTGATAACGTACGCACAAAGTGTGCACCTCGTCAAAGGTGGTCAACCAAAACGCACAACCGTGCCAATTGGACCTATACACAAGTCCATTAATCCACCTATATGTTAAGTGAGCTCTATGACCGAGAACCACTTCACCCGACCCGCACGCATCCTACACATACATATGCATATAGGATATTAACACTCACCTTAAAGTCTTGATGGATGCCAAACCAAAGTCCGCAATCGCCGATGGAATGTACCTATTTCATTTATCACAAATACAATAACACAATTAGGGTGGATTTACAAATCAACCCAAATTGACAACTAGTGCAATTTTGACCCAAATGCACTTCCAAGTACAAACCGCGCCCAAACTAACCAATAATCACTAACACAAGTGAGAATGGTCCTAATATGCCAATCAAACCCAATCATAGGTGTTAAACACCTATCTTGCCCAAAATGACACTTAAACCCTAATTTGACCCATAAGAAGTCAATATCACGTCATTAGCAAGTTTTGACACCAAAACATAGTTAACTCAGTTCTATACTTCAACTTAATCCATTTTAAGTTTATAAACCTTATTACCTCAAAAATTGAGTCATAATCATCAACAAACCCTAATTTTGACTCTAGTCAAAATTAGTCAACCACAAGAACCCTAATGGTCTCCAAAATATCAATAATCACTAATACTAGTGATTATACACCATTTACAAGTCTTAAACATGGTTAAATCATTAACCAATCCAAAACCCGCCAAATATCAAAATAGCAAGTTTTCATAAACCCTCTTCATCAACTAAATGGGTTTTACAACTAACAATCTCAAACCCTAACTTGAATATCAAATCCAACAAATGAAATTCGGAGTTTGAACTTACCAATACCGCCAAAATGATGCCGTTGATGAGATGAACAACTTTAATACTTGAGACTTGACCCGAATCAAACTTCTTTTTCTCCAAATGGAGCTTTCTCTCACTTAAAATGGGTTTCTCACTCTAGGGTTTGATGAGAGTGTTTGATGAGTGAAATGTGATCCACAATGATCAATGGATCAGTTTTGATGACCCCAAACCGACCTCAAGTGAAAAGACCAAAGTACCCCTCATTTAAAACCTTTAAAAATGCTAAAAATTGCATCAAACGCAATCGGAGCGCCGCTTCATAAGGTGGAGCGCCGCTCCAACCTTCAGGTCAGTTTTCAGTAACTTGTTTTGGCCATAATTTTTTTACTGTAGCTCCGTTTTCGATGAATCAAATATCGTTGGAAATGTAATAAGATTTTCTTTCCAATGGTAAGGCTTTGAAACATCAACTCAAACTTTATTTGGAGTTGAAAAGATACGTACACACCTTGTCACTTCAGACAACGTCCGGTTTCCCTCGACGTTCGAGCAAGCAACACGTACATGCGTCGTACACTTCATACACGCATCGTACACCATAAATACATTATGTACAATAAATATTTGGGTCTTAAATGCATCCAAATATGTATTACTGTTAGCAAAATCATAAATCAAAACAATTACAATGACATGTTTAAACCATATTAAACTTTATACACATTTTCATAATACTAACAATTCTATATTTTTACAAATAAACTTATATGAAAATGTATACAACATTCCTAAGCATTTAACTTCTAAAACATGTCAAAAATAATCATTATAGCAATTAAACAGGTTCCACATGGCATTCATATCAATTAGATCAAGTTCATGTATTTTTGACTCAAAAAGTCCACTTTAATCTTCATAAATCATGTTTAGGATCAAAGTTTTAATCATTTAGCAACCTAAACATGTTACACAACTCAATTTAGCATAAACTAACAACAAAATTAGGCCATAACCCGTTTATATCAGAAAGCCCCAATTTTGCTCAAGAACATAAACCCTAGATTACTCAAAATTTGAAGTTTAAAGCTTCTAATCATGTTAAATAGCATCAATCTAGGTTATACAAGCATAATATACAATCAATTTAAGCACAATTAAACTAAAAATCATCAAAATCAAATTAGGTATAAATTTGCTCAAGAACATTAAAATTCCGGATTAAAGAGTGTTTAGATGTATAAATTACCGTTTTCCTTGAGTAACTCCTTGTTAATAATCTCCTCATTGTGATTTTAGCAAAAAATTTGATGATTTATGGTAAAAAATTGTGAATTTGCGAAGTGGTTGTGTGTGTTTTTCGCAGAATTTGGGTGTGGGTGTGGTTGGGGACTGGTCTGTTCGACCAGTTATCCCTTTTCTGGAATTTTTAAACTCCGCGAGTGCGGGGGTGGTCCCACTCCAAACTCCGCGAGTGCGGATTTACCTTTTTTTTAAATAAAAACCTTTACTTAATAAAACATAAATTAATAAATTTTAAAAATTTGTTTCTTTTAAGAATGAGGGCGTTTCGGATCGTTGTCCTAGTCCGTCCCTCGACAAAATTTTAAAATTTGTCATTTTTAAGCGCGGTTTTAAAAGCAAAGATTTTTGGGTTTTTTAAATGTTTTTGGCATACTTTAATTCAATAAGATTAAAAATAATGATAATAAAAGTTCTCGTCCCTCCCTTGGGTAAAGCAATTTCGGTTCAACGACCTAGTTTTCAACTCACGACGAATTTTAAAAATCATATTTTTAACTTAGTGAAATAAAGTAAATTTTTTTTTTTAAATTCACACCAAACTTAAATTTAAAATACATAAAATTAAAAATTCATATTATTAATATTAAAAATTCACACCAAAATTTTATTATATTTTTGTTTTTATACATACAAACTTATATTAAAAATATTAATTTTTTTCAAATATTTACAAACTTAAATATATTGATTTTAAAAAGTTTACAATATTAATTTAATATTTATATATTAATTTTAAAAACATGGTAAAAAAAATTAAAAATCTTTTTGGTCTTTTATCCCACTTTAATCAATCAAATATTATCAAAAATATACGCCCCTCTTTTCGGTAAAGTAATTTCGGTTCCATAACCTAGTTTTACTCCTGACGAATTTCTGAAATATTTTGGGTTGATTGATTAAAGATATTTATACCTTAAGAATAAACGGTAAATTTCGCATTGATGTAATAAATTTTTGTATGATATCAATAATTTCGATTACGCATACCTAATTTTATTGGATACCAATTTAATATTTTATAGCGAACGATTCAGCGTTTATTATCAAAAGGTTAAAAGCAATAAAAAAAATAAAAACTGTACATACTTACCTGTGAAATAGAATTCTCAGAGACCTGCTTTAGCCGACTCATAGGAGAGTCGTGTGATTTGGTTCTCCATAGCTACGTAAGCGTAACCTCGATTCTTCAATATCTTTTCTTCTAAACATATAAACGGTCCTTCTCTGCATAGAGTAACAAATTCGGTATTTGAATATGTTTGATTATTTGAACATTTACCTTCATGTGACCATTTTTCGCATTTATAACATATTTCAAGGTGTCGTGCTCTTCTTTTTGTTGCGGATTTTAATTTTCCTTTACCAAAATGTATCTTATGATGATCTTTTCTGAGTTCTTTTCTTACTCCGTCCATTTTTTCTCTTATGAATGATACCAATTCACTCAGAAGTGTGTCATTATTACGTTTAGTAATCATAGCGTGTAGTATTAGACCATGGTTCAGATCAAAGGAATTCTTCATCTCGTAAAACCTAAAAAAATAAAAATTCAGAATGGGGGGAGAAGACTAGTTCTTTAGGGTCTGCTAGGGAAAGACCATACGGATTCCATTTTCGAGAACTACACGAAAACAGAAAATCTAACTCTAACATAAATACATATTACCCTTAAAAGACTTGATTCTCTCCACACTTAGTTACCTGTGGTGTCAAAATTGTGATTAACTTCGTTTTCAATTTGACTATCAACAACTTGTATATCTCTGACTTTTGCTTCAATCCATTTGTTGATTTCCTCCGTAACTTTCACAAATTCAACTAACATCGCCTTTTCTTTAAGCGATAAATTGGATACTAATCGGTTACATAACTTAAAGTTCCCCTTAATCCTAGCATCGTGAATCCGTTTATAAAGTTTCTTCGTTGAACTGTTAAAAACGGGTTCATCTAATTTTGTATCATCAACGGGGTTCTTTGTTATCGGATCATCATTAAGTGTTTCTTCATTTTCCCCACACTTAGGCGTTTTTATTGGTTTAACAGTTTTGGTTGGTGGAGATCTAAACTTTCGGTTCACAAAGGTGACCGATTTATCACCATCCCTAAGTGTCATTCTACCTTCTCTTACATCAATGAATGCTTCGGTGGTTGCTAAAAATGGGCGACCTAAAATTAGAGAAATATCAAGGTTTTCCTCCATATTAATAACTATGAAGTTTGCAACAAAGGTCAAACTTCCCACTTTAACAAGTAAATTATTTGCTATTCCAACCGGGTGTTTAATGGTTAGGTCAAATGATTGAACACCAATTTTGGTTGGTTTTAATTTACCCATACCTAATCTTTTGTATAAGGAAAGAGGCATAATATTTGCACTTGCTCCTAAATCTGCGAGTCCATTATATATAGCACCATCATTAAGCAAGCAAGAAATGATAAATTCACCCAGGTCTCCTACTTTAGTAAGTCGAGTTGGTTTGTTAACCTTTTTTGGATGTTCTTTTCTTGGTTCTTTCACTTCTATTTGAACTTCTTTTTCTTCATTTCTCGGAATGAGAGGTTTGTATAGAAATTCTTCTTCATCACTCCAATTTGAATCCTCCCCATTTTTCAATTTTGATTTTTCATATGTTGTTGATAACATATTTATGTTTTCATTTTGAAGGTTTTCTTGGGTGGTGAAATTATGATTGACTTCATTGTCAACTTCAATCGGACCATGTATGTAATGTTTAACTCTATGACCATTAACTTTAAATTCAATCCCATTTGAATTTATTAACTCTATTATTCCATATGGGAAAACTCTTTTGACTATAAATGGTCCAGACCATCTTGATTTCAATTTTCCAGGAAATAACTTGAATCGTGAATTGAAAAGAAGAACTTTATCTCCTTCTTTAAATTCTTTTGAACTTCTGATTCTTTTATCATGCCATTTCTTCGTTCTTTCCTTATAGATTAAGGAATTTTCATATGCCTCAAGTCTTAATTCTTCTAATTCGTTTAGTTGACTTAATCGTAGATGTCCGGCTTCATGTAAATCAAGATTACATGTCTTCAAAGCCCAAAATACTTTGTGTTCAATTTCTACTGGAAGGTGACATGCTTTTCCGTAAATGAGTTTAAAAGTTGTGGTTCCAATTGGAGTTTTGTAGGCTATTCTAAAAGCCCAAAGTGCATCCTCCAATTTTATGGACCATTCCTTCGGATTTGATCCTACGGTTTTCTCTAGAATACGTTTTAATGCTCGGTTGGTATTTTCAACTTGTCCATTTGTTTGTGGATGATAAGCGGTTGAGATTTTATGAGTTACTCCATATCTTTTGAGAACTTTCTCATGTTGATTATTACATAAATGAGTACCCCGATCACTTATTAAAGTTTTCGGTGTTCCGAACCTTACAAAAAGACGTTTTAAGAAGTTGACTATAACTCGTGCATCGTTAGTTGGGAGAGCTTGTGCTTCCGCCCATTTAGATACATAATCAATGGCAACGAGAATGTAGAGATTATTATGAGATTTTGGAAATGGACCCATAAAGTCAATACCCCAAACGTCAAATACTTCACATACTTGAATGACATTTTGTGGCATTTCATCACGTTTGAAATGTCCCGTTCATATTGATTATAAACGTTCCATATTAATTGATTTCGTTGCGAGGTTTTGACCTCTATATGAGACGTTTTTCAAAGACTGCATTCATTTTTAAAACAACCATAACCTTTATTTTATCAATAAAGGTTTTAAAAAACATTACGTAGATTATTAAATAGTGATAATCTAAAATATACTGTTTACACACGACCATTACATAATGGTTTACAATAGAAATATATTACATCGACATATGTTTCTTGAATGCAGTTTTTACACAATATCATACAAACATGGACTCCAAATCTTGTCCTTATTTTAGTATGCAACAGCGGAAGCTCTTAGTATTCACCTGAGAATAAACATGCTTTAAACGTCAACAAAAATGTTGGTGAGTTATAGGTTTAACCTATATATATCAAATCGTAACAATAGACCACAAGATTTCATATTTCAATACACATCCCATACATAGAGATAAAAATCATTCATATGGTGAACACCTGGTAACCGACATTAACAAGATGCATATATAAGAATATCCCCATCATTCCGGGACACCCTTCGGATATGATATAATTTTTGAAGTACTAAAGCATTCGGTACTTTGGATGGGGTTTGTTAGGCCCAGTAGATCTATCTTTAGGATTCGCGTCAATTAAGGTGTCTGTTCCCTAATTCTTAGATTACCAGACTTAATAAAAAGGGGCATATTCGATTTCGATAATTTAACCATAGAATGTAGTTTCACGTACTTGTGTCTATTTATAAAACCTGCATGTATTCTCATCCCAAAAATATTAGATTTTAAAAGTGGTACTATAATTCGCTTTCACAGATATTTCCTTCCTCGGAAATAAGACTTGGCCACGGATCGATTCACGAACCTATACAAATATGTACATATATATCAAAGTATGATCAAAATATAATTACAACCATTTTTATTATGTTTTAAAGATTTGAGTGTATTAAGTCAGCTGTCCTCATTAGTAACCTACAACTAGTTGTTCACAGTTAGATATACAGAAATAAATCGATATATATATTATCTTGAATCAATCCAGGACCCAGTGTATACACATCTCAGGCTAGATCACAACTCAAAGTATATATATTTTTGGAATCAACCTCAACCCTGTATAGCTAACTCCAACATTACTGCATATAGAGTGTCTATGGTTGTTCCAAATAATATATATACATGGGTCGATATGATATGTCAAAACATTTGCATACGTGTCTATGGTATCCCAAGATTACATAATATATTAGAATACATGTATAATTGCTATGGTTTCATATTGAACTCTAATTTTGAGTGAATCAAATTGCTATGGTTTCATATTGAACTCTAATTTAAGAATCCAAACAGAAAAAGTATAGGTTTATAGTTGGAAATTTAAGTTACATGTCAATTACTAAAGAGGTGGTCATTTCCGTCGAAAGAACGACATCTTGATGACCATTTTGAAAAACATACTTTCACTTTGAGTTTAACCAAGATTTTTGGATATAGTTTCATGTTCATATGAAAAATCATTTTCCCAGAAGAACAACTTTTAAATCAAAGTTCATCATAGTTTTTAATTATCCAAACCAAAACAGCCCCCGGTTTCACTACGACAGCGTATATCCGATTTTATGGTGTTCATCGTGTTTCTAGGTTTTAAATCATTAAGTTAGCATATCATATAGATATAGAACATGTTTTTAGTTGATTTTAAAAGTCAAGTTAGAAGGATTAACTTTTGTTTGCGAACAAGTTTAGAATTAACTAAATTATGTTCTAGTGATTACAAGTTTAAACCTTCGAATAAGATAGCTTTATATGTATGAATCGAGTGATGTTATGAACATCATTACTACCTCAAGTTTTCTGGATAAAACTACTGGAGATGATAAAAATGGATCTAGCTTCAAAGGATCCTTGGATGGCTTGAAAGTTCTTGAAGCAGAATCATGACACGAAAACAGTTCAAGTAAGATTTTCACTCGAAATAAGATTGTTATAGTTGTAGAAATTGAATCAAAGTTTGAATATGAATATTACCTTGAATTAGAAAGATAACCTACTGTAAATAACAAAGTTTCCTTGATCTTAGATGATTACTTGGAATGGATTAGAAAGCTTGGAAGTAGACTTGCAAACTTGAAAGTATTCTTGATTTTTATGAAACTATACTTATGGAATTTATGAAGAACACTTGGAAGTTTGAAGATGGAACTTGAGAGAGATCAATTAGATGAAGAAAAGTGAAGAATGAAAGTTTTTGTAGGTGTTTTTGGTCGTTGGTATATGGATTAGATATAAAGGATATGTAATTTTGTTTTCATGTAAATAAGTCATGAATGATTACTAATATTTTTGTAATTTTATGAGATATTTCATGCTAGTTGCCAAATGATGGTTCCCACATGTGTTAGGTGACTCACATAGGCTGCTAAGAGCTGATCATTAGAGTGTATATACCAATAGTACATACATCTAAAAGCTGTGTATTGTACGAGTACGAATACGGGTGCATACGAGTAGAATTGTTGATGAAACTGAACGAGGATGTAATTGTAAGCATTTTTGTTAAGTAGAAGTACTTTGATATGTGTCTTGAAGTCTTTCAAAAGTGTAAGAATACATATCAAAACACAACATGTATATACATTCTAATGGAGTCGTTAAGTCTTCGTTAGTCGTTAGATGTAAGTGTTGTTTTGAAACCTTTAAGTTAACGATCTCAATTAATGTTGTTAACCCAATGTTTATTATATCAAATGAGATGTTAAATTATTATATTATCATGATATTATGATGTAGGAATATCTCTTAATATGATACATACATTAAAATATCGTTACAACGATAATCGTTACATATAAGTCTCGTTTCGTAATTCTTGAGTTAGTAGTCTTGTTTTTACATATGTAATTCATTGTTAACACACTTAATGATATATTTAAATATCATTTTATCATGTTAAATATAGTGTATTAATATCTTAATATGATACATATGTATTTAGTAGACGTTATCATAACGATAATCGTTATATATATCATTTCGAGTTTCTTAACTTAGTAAACTCATTTCTTATGTATATCACACATTGTTAATATACATAGTGAGATACTTAATCATCATAATCTCATGTCAACCATATATATATGTCTATATATACCACAACATGTAGTTTTCACAATTTTGTAACGTTCGTGAATCGCCGGTCAACTTGGGTGATCAATTGTCTATATGAAACTTATTTCATTTAATCAAGTCTTAACAAGTTTGATTGCTTAACACATTGGAAACATTTAGTTATGTAAATATCAATCTAAATTAATATATATAAACATGGAAAAGTTCGGGTCACTACAGTACCTACCCGTTAAATAAATTTCGTCCCGAAATTTTAAGCTGTTGAAGGTGTTGACGAATCTTCTGGAAATAGATGCGGGTATTTCTTCTTCATCTGATCTTCATGCTCCCAGGTGAACTCGGGTCCTCTACGAGCATTCCATCGAACCTTAACAATCGGTATCTTGTTTTGCTTAAGTCTCTTAACCTCACGATCCATTATTTCGACGGGTTCTTCAATGAATTTAAGTTTTTCATTGATTTGGATTTCGTCCAACAGAATAGTGAGATCTTCTTTAGCAAAACATTTCTTCAAATTCAAGACGTGGAAAGTGTTATGTACAGCCGCGAGTTGTTGAGGTAGCTTCAGTGTAGTGACCCGAACTTTTCCATGTTTATATATATTAATTGAGATTGATATTTACATGATTAAATGTTTCCAACATGTTAAGCAATCAAACTTGTTAAGACTTGATTAATTGAAATAGGTTTCATATAGACAATTGACCACCCAAGTTGACTGGTGATTCACGAACGTTAAAACTTGTAAAAAAACTATATGATGACATATATATGGTTATATATATAGTTAACATGATATTATGATAAGTAAACATATCATTAATTATATTAACAATGAACTACATATGTAAAAACAAGACTACTAACTTAATGATTTTGAAACGAGACATATATGTAACGTTTATCGTTGTAACGACATTTAATGTATATATATCATATTAAGAGATATTCGTACATCATAATATCATGATAATATAATAATTTAAAATCTCTTTTGATATTATAAACATTGGGTTAACAACATTTAACAAGATCGTTAACCTAAAGGTTTCAAAACAACATTTACATGTAACGACTAACGATGACTTAACGACTCAGTTAAAATGTATATTCATGTAGTATTTTAATATGTATTCATACACTTTTGAAAGACTTCAAGACACTTATCAAAATACTTCTACTTAACAAAAATGCTTACAATTACATCCTCGTTCAGTTTCATCAACAATTCTACTCGTATGCACCCGTATTCGTACTCGTACAATACACAGCTTTTAGATGTATGTACTATTGGTATATACACTCCAATGATCAGCTCTTAGCAGCCCATGTGAGTCACCTAACACATGTGGGAACCATCATTTGGCAACTAGCATGAAATATCTCATAAAATTACAAAAATATGAGTAATCATTCATGACTTATTTACATGAAAACAAAATAACATATCCTTTATATCTAATCCATACACCAACGACCAAAAACACCTACAAACACTTTCATTCTTCAATTTTCTTCATCTAATTGATCTCTCTCAAGTTCTATCTTCAAGTTCTAAGTGTTCTTCATAAATTCTAAAAGTTCTAGTTTCATAAAATCAAGAATACTTTCAAGTTTGCTAGCTCACTTCCAATCTTGTAAGGTGATCATCCAACCTCAAGAAATCTTTGTTTCTTACAGTAGGTTATCATTCTAATACAAGGTAATAATCATATTCAAACTTTGGTTCAATTTCTATAACTATAACAATCTTATTTCAAGTGATGATCTTACTTGAACTTGTTTTCGTGTCATGATTCTGCTTCAAGAACTTCGAGCCATCCAAGGATCCATTGAAGCTAGATCCATTTTTTTCTTTTCCAGTAGGTTTATCCAAGGAACTTAAGGTAGTAATGATGTTCATAACATCATTCGATTCATACATATAAAGCTATCTTATTCGAAGGTTTAAACTTGTAATCACTAGAACATAGTTTAGTTAATTCTAAAATTGTTCGCAAACAAAAGTTAATCCTTCTAACTTGACTTTTAAAATCAACTAAACACATGTTCTATATCTATATGATATGCTAACTTAATGATTTAAAACCTGGAAACACGAAAAACACCGTAAAACCGGATTTACGCCGTCGTAGTAACACCGCGGGCTGTTTTGGGTTAGTTAATTAAAAACTATGATAAACTTTGATTTAAAAGTTGTTATTCTGAGAAAATGATTTTTATTATGAACATGAAACTATATCCAAAAATTATGGTTAAACTCAAAGTGGAAGTATGTTTTCTAAAATGGTCATCTAGACGTCGTTCTTTCGACTGAAATGACTACCGTTACAAAAACGACTTGTAACTTATTTTTCCGACTATAAACCTATACTTTTTATGTTTAGATTCATAAAATAGAGTTCAATATGAAACCATAGCAATTTGATTCACTCAAATCGAATTTAAAATGAAGAAGTTATGGGTAAAACAAGATTGGATAATTTTTCTCATTTTAGCTACGTGAAAATTGGTAACAAATCTATTCCAACCATAACTTAATCAACTTGTATTATATATTATGTAATCTTGAGATACCATAGACACGTATACAATGTTTCGACCTATCATGTCGACACATCTATATATATTTCGGAACAACCATAGACACTCTATATGTGAATGTTGGAGTTAGCTATACAGGGTTGAGGTTGATTCCAAAATATATATAGTTTGAGTTGTGATCAATACTGAGATACGTATACACTGGGTCGTGGATTGATTCAAGATAATATTTATCGATTTATTTCTGCACATCTAACTGTGGACAACTAGTTGTAGGTTACTAACGAGGACAGCTGACTTAATAAACTTAAAACATCAAAATATATTAAAAGTGTTGTAAATATATTTTGAACATACTTTGATATATATATATATATATATTGTTATAGGTTCGTGAATCAACCAGTGGCCAAGTCTTACTTCCCGACGAAGTAAAAATCTGTGAAAGTGAGTTATAGTCCCACTTTTAAAATCTAATATTTTTGGGATGAGAATACATGCATGTTTTATAAATGATTTACAAAATAGACACAAGTACGTGAAATTACATTCTATGGTTGAATTATCAAAATCGAATATGCCCCTTTTTATTAAGTCTGGTAATCTAAGAATTAGGGAACAGACACCCTAATTGACGCGAATCCTAAAGATAGATCTATTGGGCCTAACAAACCCCATCCAAAGTACCGGATGCTTTAGTACTTCGAAATTTATATCATATCCGAAGGGTGTCCCGGAATGATGGGGATATTCTTATATATGCATCTTGTCATTGTCGGTTACCAGGTGTTCACCATATGAATGATTTTTATCTCTATGTATGGGATGTGTATTGAAATATGAAATCTTGTGGTCTATTATTATGATTTGATATATATAGGTTAAACCTATAACTCACCAACATTTTTGTTGACGTTTTAAGCATGTTTATTCTCAGGTGATTATTAAGAGCTTCCGCTGTCGCATACTTAAATAAGGACGAGATTTGGAGTCCATGCTTGTATGATATTGTGTAAAAACTGCATTCAAGAAACTTATTTTGTTGTAACATATTTGTATTGTAAACCATTATGTAATGGTCGTGTGTAAACAGGATATTTTAGATTATCATTATTTGATAATCTACGTAAAGTTTTTAAAACCTTTATCTATGAAATAAAGGTTATGGTTTGTTTTAAAAATGAATGCAGTCTTTGAAAAATGTCTCATATAGAGGTCAAAACCTCGCAACGAAATCAATTAATATGGAACGTTTTTAATCAATAAGAACGGGACATTTCAGTTGGTATCCGAGCGTTGGTCTTAGAGAACCAGAAAATTTGCATTAGTGTGTCTTATCGAGTTTGTTAGGATGCATTAGTGAGTCTGGACTTCGACCGTGTTTTCTTTAAAAATGATTGCTTAACATTTTTGTTGGAAACTATATATTTTTAACATATGAATATTATGTGATATATTAATCTCTTAACGTGTTTGATATTATGTGATAGATGTCTACCTCTAGAACAAGTCCCATTGACTCACCTAATAATAATGAAGAGTCAAATGTAAATTGGAATGATTTGTGGACTGATTCACAAGTTCCCGAAGAGGAACCGGAAGAAGAGTCGGAACCGGAAGAAGAATCGGAACCGGAAGAAGAATCGGAACCGGATGAAGAAATAGAACCGGTGGGGGAAATAATAAAACGGTTAAGTAAAAGAAAATCCTCAACCAACCGACCAAAGTTAATTATGGTCAATGGTGTTTCCGCCAAGGAAGCAAAATATTGGGAGGATTACCAATTCTCCGATGAATCGGATTCCGACGAGAATTCCGATGATGTTATAGAAATTACCCCAACTGAATTTAAAAAGGCAAAAGAAAATAATAAGGGAAAGGGCATAAAAATAGAGAAATCTAATTCCAACCCCGATGAACTTTATATGTATCGTCAACCCCCGAAGTCCTTAAGTTGTAACAATGACCCGGGAACCTCTAAACCACCAGGTTTTTCTAAACCAATGTGGAAAACGACGGCTCGTATTAGGGGAACATCATATATCCCTAGAAACTTGGCAAAACGAACCAAAACCGAAGAAGAAGAAACGAGCGAGTCGGAATAAGATAGTTGTATTCGTGTGGTGTAATATATGTAATATAGTGTTCTTATGCTTTATGATATATGTAAAAATTGCTTGTATTAATAAGTATTTTTCTATGAATCTAACTCTTGTCTATTTTACAGTTTAAAAACACAAAATGGATAGACAACCCAATATTTTAAGAGACCTACCCGGAGACATGATTGATGAAATCTTGTCTAGAGTCGGCCAGAATTCCTCGGCACAACTATTTAAGGCGAGATCAGTTTGTAAGACATTCGAAGAACGTTCCAAGAATGTCTTGGTTTATAAGAGACTTTCGTTTGAAAGATGGGGGATATCACATTGGGAAACCCATAAGTTACGATGTGTTTACTTTGACGCATATATTGCGGGGAACCCAAATGCTATTTTACGTAACGGGTTAAGAAATTATTTTGACTCAATATATCCGAATATTGGACTTCGTGATTTAGAAAAAGCGGCTAACATGCAACATAAAGAAGCATGTTATGCTTACGGATTAGTAATGTTCGCTTCTCACCAAAGTGAGAACAAGAACATCGGGCTACAACTATTAAACAAAACGTTCCCACAAGTGACGGAGTCGGTAATTGGGGTAAGAAATGAGGTTTTTAGATTATTACGGGACTGTTGGACATTACGTAACCCTCGTCCCTTTGACGACGTTACAACACGCTGTCTTATCAACGGCCATAACGGTTATGTTGCACAAGACCAAGGATGGGAAGTAGTCCTAGTAAAACCAGAATGCATGACTTGTTTCTGGACGTATGAATTACGTGTCTTTATTACCTTTGCTGAACGACTTGTGTACTAGCTAGAATTATCTTCACAACTATCTTGTATCAAAGTTATTGTGTGCTATATTTCATGCTTTATGTAAAATAAGCGGTATTGTAAGTTTGTAAAATATTGTATAAAAGTTTGAACGCGAAATATTATTATAATCAGTTTTTCATATAGAATTGTAGTAGTTGAATTGTATATTAGCTACTAAGTATGAACTTAACGGGTAGGTACTACCCGAATTTAAACTTATAAAACGCTAATATGAAGAAAAAGCTTTTATAAATGAGTTCATATTATGCTACGAAATACTATTAACTACTCTTAATATTCTGTATGATTAACTTGTTCCATTTAACTATTTTGAAGGAAATGGCACCGACTACTCGACACACCGTGAATATGAATGAAGAGGAATTCCGTACTTTTCTAGCTTCAAACATAGCCGCAGTACAGGCTGCGCTACATACCAACAATAACCTTGGATCTAGCAGTACAGGAAATCGTGTAGGATGCACCTACAAAGAATTCACTGCCTGCAAACCTTTGGAATTTGATGGAACCGAAGGACCGATCGGATTGAAACGGTGGACCGAGAAGGTCGAATCGGTGTTTGCCATAAGTAAGTGTACTGAAGAGGACAAAGTAAAGTACGCTACGCATACCTTCACAGGTTCTGCATTAACATGGTGGAATACCTATCTAGAGCAAGTGGGACAAGACGATGCGTACGCACTACCGTGGTCAGCATTCAAGCACTTGATGAACGAGAAGTACCGTCCCAGAACCGAGGTCAATAAGCTCAAGACAGAACTTAGAGGGTTACGAACCCAAGGATTTGATATTACCACGTACGAAAGACGATTCACAGAATTGTGCCTATTGTGTCCGGGAGCATTCGAAGATGAGGAAGAGAAGATCGACGCGTTTGTGAAAGGATTACCGGAAAGAATCCAAGAAGATATAAGTTCACACGAGCCCGCCTCCATACAACAGGCATGTAGAATGGCTCACAAACTCGTGAACCAAATTGAAGAAAGAATTAAAGAACAGACTGCTGAAGAGGCCAATGTGAAGCAAGTCAAAAGAAAGTGGGAGGAAAACGGTGATAAGAATCACCAATACAACAACAACAGCAATTACAACAATAATCGCAACAATTATCCCAACAATCGCAACATCAATCGCAACTACAACAAACGGCCCAACAACAACAACAACAACAACTACAACAATCATCCCAACAACAATAATAACCGCAACAACAACAACAATCAGAAGCAGCTATGCCAAAGGTGTGAAAAGAATCACTCGGGGTTCTGCACCAAATTTTGCAACAAGTGTAAAAGAAATGGTCATTGCGCGGCGAAGTGTGAGGTCTACGGACCAGGGGTTAATAGAACGAAAGGAACAAATGGTGCCGGAACGAGTAATGGCGGAGCAAGTAGTGTCGGAGCAAGTTATGCCAATGTAGTTTGTTATAAATGTGGTAAACCGGGCCACATTATTAGAAATTGCCCGAACCAGGAGAACACCAATGGACAAGGCCGTGGAAGAGTTTTCAATATTAATGCGGCAGAGGCACAGGAAGACCCGGAGCTTGTTACGGGTACGTTTCTTATTGACAATAAATCTGCTTACGTTTTATTTGATTCGGGTGCGGATAGAAGCTATATGAGTAGAGATTTTTGTGCTAAATTAAGTTGTCCATTGACGCCTTTGGATAGTAAATTTTTACTCGAATTAGCAAATGGTAAATTAATTTCAGCAGATAATATATGTCGGAATCGAGAAATTAAACTGGTTAGCGAAACATTTAAGATTGATTTGATACCAGTAGAGTTAGGGAGTTTTGATGTGATAATCGGTATGGACTGGTTGAAAGAAGTGAAAGCGGAGATCGTTTGTTACAAAAATGCAATTCGCATTATACGAGAAAAAGGAAAACCCTTAATGGTGTACGGAGAAAAGGGCAACACGAAGCTACATCTTATTAGTAATTTGAAGGCACAAAAACTAATAAGAAAAGGTTGCTATGCTGTTCTAGCACACGTCGAGAAAGTACAAACTGAAGAAAAGAGCATCAATGATGTTCCCATTGCAAAAGAATTTCCCGATGTATTTCCGAAAGAATTACCGGGATTACCCCCACATCGATCCGTTAAATTTCAAATAGATCTTGTACCAGGAGCTGCACCAATAGCTCGTGCTCCTTACAGACTCGCACCCAGCGAGATGAAAGAACTGCAAATCCAATTACAAGAACTTTTAGAGCGTGGTTTCATTCGACCAAGCACATCACCGTGGGGAGCTCCTGTTTTGTTTGTCAAGAAGAAAGATGGTACATTCAGGTTGTGTATCGACTACCGAGAGTTGAACAAACTTACCATCAAGAACCGCTACCCACTACCGAGAATCGACGACTTATTTGATCAACTACAAGGCTCGTCTGTTTATTCAAAGATTGACTTACGTTCCGGGTATCATCAAATGCGGGTGAAAGAAGATGATATTCCAAAGACTGCTTTCAGAACACGTTACGGTCATTATGAGTTTATGGTCATGCCGTTTGGTTTAACTAATGCACCACCTGTGTTCATGGACCTTATGAACCGAGTGTGTGGACCATACCTTGACAAGTTTGTCATTGTTTTCATTGATGACATACTTATTTACTCAAAGAATGACCAAGAACACGGTGAACATTTGAGAAAAGTGTTAGAAGTATTGAGGAAGGAAAAATTGTACGCTAAGTTTTCAAAGTGTGCATTTTGGTTGGAAGAAGTTCAATTCCTCGGTCACATAGTGAACAAAGAAGGTATTAAGGTGGATCCGGCAAAGATAGAAACTGTTGAAAAGTGGGAAACCCCGAAAACTCCGAAACACATACGCCAGTTTTTAGGACTAGCTGGTTACTACAGAAGGTTCATCCAAGACTTTTCCAGAATAGCAAAACCCTTGACTGCATTAACGCATAAAGGGAAGAAATTTGAATGGAATGATGAACAAGAGAAAGCGTTTCAGTTATTGAAGAAAAAGCTAACTACGGCACCTATATTGTCATTGCCTGAAGGGAATGATGATTTTGTGATTTATTGTGATGCATCAAAGCAAGGTCTCGGTTGTGTATTAATGCAACGAACGAAGGTGATTGCTTATGCGTCTAGACAATTGAAGATTCACGAACAAAATTATACGACGCATGATTTGGAATTAGGCGCGGTTGTTTTTGCATTAAAGACTTGGAGGCACTACTTATATGGGGTCAAAAGTATTATATATACCGACCACAAAAGTCTTCAACACATATTTAATCAGAAACAACTGAATATGAGGCAGCGTAGGTGGATTGAATTGTTGAATGATTACGACTTTGAGATTCGTTACCACCCGGGGAAGGCAAATGTGGTAGCCGATGCCTTGAGCAGGAAGGACAGAGAACCCATTCGAGTAAAATCTATGAATATAATGATTCATAATAACCTTACTACTCAAATAAAGGAGGCACAACAAGGAGTTTTAAAAGAGGGAAATTTAAAGGATGAAATACCCAAAGGATTGGAGAAGCATCTTAATATTCGGGAAGACGGAACCCGGTATAGGGCTGAAAGGATTTGGGTACCAAAATTTGGAGATATGAGAGAAATGGTACTTAGAGAAGCTCATAAAACCAGATACTCAATACATCCTGGAACGGGGAAGATGTACAAGGATCTCAAGAAACATTTTTGGTGGCCGGGTATGAAATCCGATGTTGCTAAATACGTAGGAGAATGTTTGACGTGTTCTAAGGTCAAAGCTGAGCATCAGAAACCATCAGGTCTACTTCAACAACCCGAAATCCCGGAATGGAAATGGGAAAACATTACCATGGATTTCATCACTAAATTGCCAAGGACTGCAAGTGGTTTTGATACTATTTGGGTAATAGTTGATCGTCTCACCAAATCAGCACTCTTCCTGCCAATAAGAGAAGATGACAAGATGGAGAAGTTAGCACGACTGTATTTGAAGGAAGTCATCTCCAGACATGGAATACCAATCTCTATTATCTCTGATAGGGATGGCAGATTTATTTCAAGATTCTGGCAGACATTACAGCAAGCATTAGGAACTCGTCTAGACATGAGTACTGCCTATCATCCACAAACTGATGGGCAGAGCGAAAGGACGATACAAACGCTTGAAGACATGCTACGAGCATGTGTTATTGATTTCGGAAACAGTTGGGATCGACATCTACCATTAGCAGAATTTTCCTACAACAACAGCTACCATTCAAGCATTGAGATGGCGCCGTTTGAAGCACTTTATGGTAGAAAGTGCAGGTCTCCAATTTGTTGGAGTGAAGTGGGGGATAGACAGATTACGGGTCCGGAGATTATACAAGAAACTACCGAGAAGATCATCCAAATTCAACAACGGTTGAAAACTGTCCAAAGTCGACAAAAGAGCTACGCTGACATTAAAAGAAAAGATATAGAATTTGAAATTGGAGAGATGGTCATGCTTAAAGTTGCACCTTGGAAAGGCGTTGTTCGATTTGGTAAACGAGGGAAATTAAATCCAAGGTATATTGGACCATTCAAGATTATTGATCGTATCGGACCAGTAGCTTACCGACTAGAGTTACCTCAACAACTCGCGGCTGTACATAACACTTTCCACGTCTCGAATTTAAAGAAATGTTTTGCTAAAGAAGATCTCACTATTCCGTTAGATGAAATCCAAATCAACGAAAAACTTCAATTCATCGAAGAACCCGTCGAAATAATGGATCGTGAGGTTAAAAGACTTAAGCAAAACAAGATACCAATTGTTAAGGTTCGATGGAATGCTCGTAGTGGACCCGAGTTCACCTGGGAGCGTGAAGATCAGATGAAGAAGAAATACCCGCATCTATTTCCAGAAGATTCGTCAACACCTTCAACAGCTTAAAATTTCGGGACGAAATTTATTTAACGGGTAGGTACTGTAGTGACCCGAACTTTTCCATGTTTATATATATTAATTGAGATTGATATTTACATGATTAAATGTTTCCAACATGTTAAGCAATCAAACTTGTTAAGACTTGATTAATTGAAATAGGTTTCATATAGACAATTGACCACCCAAGTTGACTGGTGATTCACGAACGTTAAAACTTGTAAAAAAACTATATGATGACATATATATGGTTATATATATAGTTAACATGATATTATGATAAGTAAACATATCATTAATTATATTAACAATGAACTACATATGTAAAAACAAGACTACTAACTTAATGATTTTGAAACGAGACATATATGTAACGTTTATCGTTGTAACGACATTTAATGTATATATATCATATTAAGAGATATTCGTACATCATAATATCATGATAATATAATAATTTAAAATCTCTTTTGATATTATAAACATTGGGTTAACAACATTTAACAAGATCGTTAACCTAAAGGTTTCAAAACAACATTTACATGTAACGACTAACGATGACTTAACGACTCAGTTAAAATGTATATTCATGTAGTATTTTAATATGTATTCATACACTTTTGAAAGACTTCAAGACACTTATCAAAATACTTCTACTTAACAAAAATGCTTACAATTACATCCTCGTTCAGTTTCATCAACAATTCTACTCGTATGCACCCGTATTCGTACTCGTACAATACACAGCTTTTAGATGTATGTACTATTGGTATATACACTCCAATGATCAGCTCTTAGCAGCCCACGTGAGTCACCTAACACATGTGGGAACCATCATTTGGCAACTAGCATGAAATATCTCATAAAATTACAAAAATATGAGTAATCATTCATGACTTATTTACATGAAAACAAAATAACATATCCTTTATATCTAATCCATACACCAACGACCAAAAACACCTACAAACACTTTCATTCTTCAATTTTCTTCATCTAATTGATCTCTCTCAAGTTCTATCTTCAAGTTCTAAGTGTTCTTCATAAATTCTAAAAGTTCTAGTTTCATAAAATCAAGAATACTTTCAAGTTTGCTAGCTCACTTCCAATCTTGTAAGGTGATCATCCAACCTCAAGAAATCTTTGTTTCTTACAGTAGGTTATCATTCTAATACAAGGTAATAATCATATTCAAACTTTGGTTCAATTTCTATAACTATAACAATCTTATTTCAAGTGATGATCTTACTTGAACTTGTTTTCGTGTCATGATTCTGCTTCAAGAACTTCGAGCCATCCAAGGATCCATTGAAGCTAGATCCATTTTTCTCTTTTCCAGTAGGTTTATCCAAGGAACTTAAGGTAGTAATGATGTTCATAACATCATTCGATTCATACATATAAAGCTATCTTATTCGAAGGTTTAAACTTGTAATCACTAGAACATAGTTTAGTTAATTCTAAACTTGTTCGCAAACAAAAGTTAATCCTTCTAACTTGACTTTTAAAATCAACTAAACACATGTTCTATATCTATATGATATGCTAACTTAATGATTTAAAACCTGGAAACACGAAAAACACCGTAAAACCGGATTTACGCCGTCGTAGTAACACCGCGGGCTGTTTTGGGTTAGTTAATTAAAAACTATGATAAACTTTGATTTAAAAGTTGTTATTCTGAGAAAATGATTTTTATTATGAACATGAAACTATATCCAAAAATTATGGTTAAACTCAAAGTGGAAGTATGTTTTCTAAAATGGTCATCTAGACGTCGTTCTTTCGACTGAAATGACTACCGTTACAAAAACGACTTGTAACTTATTTTTCCGACTATAAACCTATACTTTTTATGTTTAGATTCATAAAATAGAGTTCAATATGAAACCATAGCAATTTGATTCACTCAAATCGGATTTAAAATGAAGAAGTTATGGGTAAAACAAGATTGGATAATTTTTCTCATTTTAGCTACGTGAAAATTGGTAACAAATCTATTCCAACCATAACTTAATCAACTTGTATTATATATTATGTAATCTTGAGATACCATAGACACGTATACAATGTTTCGACCTATCATGTCGACACATCTATATATATTTCGGAACAACCATAGACACTCTATATGTGAATGTTGGAGTTAGCTATACAGGGTTGAGGTTGATTCCAAAATATATATAGTTTGAGTTGTGATCAATACTGAGATACGTATACACTGGGTCGTGGATTGATTCAAGATAATATTTATCGATTTATTTCTGCACATCTAACTGTGGACAACTAGTTGTAGGTTACTAACGAGGACAGCTGACTTAATAAACTTAAAACATCAAAATATATTAAAAGTGTTGTAAATATATTTTGAACATACTTTGATATATATATATATATATATATTGTTATAGGTTCGTGAATCAACCAGTGGCCAAGTCTTACTTCCCGACGAAGTAAAAATCTGTGAAAGTGAGTTATAGTCCCACTTTTAAAATCTAATATTTTTGGGATGAGAATACATGCAGGTTTTATAAATGATTTACAAAATAGACACAAGTACGTGAAATTACATTCTATGGTTGAATTATCAAAATCGAATATGCCCCTTTTTATTAAGTCTGGTAATCTAAGAATTAGGGAACAGACACCCTAATTGACGCGAATCCTAAAGATAGATCTATTGGGCCTAACAAACCCCATCCAAAGTACCGGATGCTTTAGTACTTCGAAATTTATATCATATCCGAAGGGTGTCCCGGAATGATGGGGATATTCTTATATATGCATCTTGTCATTGTCGGTTACCAGGTGTTCACCATATGAATGATTTTTATCTCTATGTATGGGATGTGTATTGAAATATGAAATCTTGTGGTCTATTATTATGATTTGATATATATAGGTTAAACCTATAACTCACCAACATTTTTGTTGACGTTTTAAGCATGTTTATTCTCAGGTGATTATTAAGAGCTTCCGCTGTCGCATACTTAAATAAGGACGAGATTTGGAGTCCATGCTTGTATGATATTGTGTAAAAACTGCATTCAAGAAACTTATTTTGTTGTAACATATTTGTATTGTAAACCATTATGTAATGGTCGTGTGTAAACAGGATATTTTAGATTATCATTATTTGATAATCTACGTAAAGTTTTTAAAACCTTTATCTATGAAATAAAGGTTATGGTTTGTTTTAAAAATGAATGCAGTCTTTGAAAAATGTCTCATATAGAGGTCAAAACCTCGCAACGAAATCAATTAATATGGAACGTTTTTAATCAATAAGAACGGGACATTTCATTCAGTTGGTAAGCTACTGGTCCGACACGATCTATAATCTTGAATGGTCCAATGTACCTTGGATTTAGTTTCCCCCGTTTACCAAATCGAACAACGCCTTTCCAAGGTGAAACGTTAAGCATGACCATTTCTCCAATTTCAAACTCTATATATTTTCTTTTACTGTCCGCGTAGCTCTTTTGTCGACTCTGGGCGGTTTTCAATCGTTGTTGAATTTGGATGATTTTCTCGGTAGTTTCTTGTATTATCTCCGGACCCGTAATCTGTCTATCCCCCACTTCATTCCATCAAATCGGAGACCTGCACTTTCTACCATAAAGTGCCTCAAACGGCGCCATCTCAATACTAGAATGATAACTGTTGTTGTAGGAAAATTTTGCTAACGGCAGGTGTCGATCCCAACTGTTTCCGAAATAAATAACACATGCTCGTAGCATGTCTTCAAGCATTTGTATCGTCCTTTCACTCTGCCCATCAGTTTGTGGATGATAGGCAGTACTCATGTCTAGACGAGTCCCCAATGCTTGTTGCAACTTCTGCCAGAACCTTGAAACAAATATACCATCCCTATCAGAGATAATAGAGACGGGTATTCCATATCTGGAGACAACCTCCTTCAAATACAATCGCGCCAACTTCTCCATTTTGTCATCTTCTCTCATTGGCAGGAAGTGTGCTGACTTGGTGAGATGATCAACTATTACCCAAATAGTATCATAACCACTTGCAGTCCTTGGCAATTTAGTAATGAAATCCATGGTAATGTTTTCCCATTTCCATTCCGGGATTTCAGGTTGTTGTAGTAGACCTGATGGTTTCTGATGTTCAGCTTTGACCTTTGAACACGTCAAACATTCTCCTACATATTTAGCAATATCGGCTTTCATACCCAGCCACCAAAAGTATTTCTTGAGATCTTTATACATCTTCCCCGCTCTGGGATGTATTGAATATCTGGTTTTATGTGCTTCTTTAAGTACCATTTCTCTCATATCTCCAAACCTTGGTACCCAAATTCTATCAGCCCTATATCGGGTTCCGTCTTCCCGAATATTAAGATGTTTCTCTGATCCTTTGGGTATCTCATTCTTCAACTTTCCTTCTTTTAAAACCCCCTGTTGCGCCTCCTTTATTTTAGTAGTAAGGTTAGTACGAATAATTATATTCATAGCTTTTACCCGTATAGGTTCTCTGTCCTTTCTACTCAAAGCGTCGGCTACCACATTCGCCTTCCCCGGGTGGTATCGAATCTCAAAATCATAATCATTCAACAGTTCAATCCACCTGCGTTGTCTCATATTCAGTTACTTCTGATTAAATATATGTTGGAGACTTTTGTGGTCGGTATATATAATACTTTTGACCCCATATAAATAATGCCTCCAAGTCTTTAATGCAAAAACAACAGCACCCAATTCCAAATCGTGAGTTTTATAATTTTGCTCGTGAATCTTCAATTGTCTAGACGCATAAACAATCACCTTCGTTCGTTGCATTAATATACAACCGAGACCTTGCTTTGATGCGTCACAATAAATCACAAAATCATCATTCCCTTCAGGCAATGACAATACAGGTGCCGTAGTTAGATTTTTCTTCAATAACTGAAATGCCTTCTCTTGTTCATCCTTCCATTCAAATTTTTTCCCTTTATACGTTAATGCAGTCAAGGGTTTTGCTATTTTGGAGAAATCTTGGATGCATCTTCTGTAGTAACCAGCCAATCCTAAAAATTGACGTATATGCTTCGGAGTTTTTGGGGTTTCCCACTTTTCAACTGTTTCGATCTTTGCCGGGTCCACCTGGATACCTTCTTTGTTCACTATGTGTCCGAGGAATTGAACTTCTTCCAACCAAAATGCACACTTTGAAAACTTAGCATACAGTTTTTCTTTCCACAATACTTCTAGCACTTTTCTCAAATGTTCTTCGTGCTCTTGATCATTCTTTGAATAAGTAAGTATGTCATCGATGAAAACAATGACAAACTTGTCAAGATATGGCCTACACACTCGGTTCATAAGGTCCATGAACACAGCTGGTGCGTTAGTCAATCCAAATGGCATAACCATAAACTCGTAATGACCATAACGCTTCCTAAAAGCAGTTTTTGGAATATCATCCTCCTTTACTCGCATTTGATGATATCCAGAATGTAAATCGATTTTCGAAAAAACTAACGAGCCTTGTAGTTGATCAAATAAGTCGTCAATTATCGGCAGTAGATAACGATTTTTGATGGTAAGTTTATTCAACTCTCTGTAGTCAATACACAATCTAAATGTACCATCCTTCATCTTGACAAACAAAACAGGAGCTCCCCATGGTGATGTGCTTGGTCGAATGAAACCATGTTCTAATAGTTCTTGCAGTTGGCTTTACAGTTCTTTCATCTCGCTGGATGCGAGTATGTAAGGAGCACGAGCTATTGGTGCAGCTCCTGGTACAAGATCTATTTGAAATTCAACAGA
This sequence comes from Rutidosis leptorrhynchoides, assembly GCF_046630445.1. Lineage (NCBI taxonomy): Eukaryota > Viridiplantae > Streptophyta > Magnoliopsida > Asterales > Asteraceae > Rutidosis > Rutidosis leptorrhynchoides. The sequence goes on from NC_092334.1 coordinate 157,721,280, forward strand.
TCGATGTGGAGGTAGTCCCGGTAATTCTTTCGAAAATACATCGGGAAATTCTTTTGCGACAGGAACATCATTGATGCTCTTTTCTTCAGTTTGTACTTTCTCGACGTGTGCTAGAATAGCATAGCAACCTTTTCTTATTAGTTTTTATGCCTTCAAATTACTAATAAGATGTTGCTTCGTGTTGCCCTTTTCTCCGTACACCATTAAGGGTTCTCCTTCTTCTCGTACAATACGAATTGCATTTTTGTGACATACGATCTCTGCTTTCATCTCTTCAGCCAGTCCATGCCAACTATTACATCAAAACTCCCTAACTCTACTGGTATTAAATCAATCTTAAATATTTCGCTACCCAGTTTAATTTCTCGATTCCGGCATATATAATCTGCTGAAATTAATTTACCGTTTGCTAATTCGAGTAAAAATTTACTATCCAACGGCGTCAATGGACAACTTTATTTAGCACAAAAATCTCTACTCATATAGCTTCTATCCGCACCCGAATCAAATAAAATGTAAGCAGATTTATTGTCAATAAGAAACGTACCCGTAACAAGCTCTGGGTCTTCCTGTGCCTCTGCCGCATTAATATTGAAAACTCTTCCGTGGCCTTGTCCATTCGTGTTCTCCTGGTTCGGGCAATTTTTAATAATGTGGCCCGGTTTTCCACATTTATAACAAACTACATTGGCATAACTTGCTCCGACACTACTTGCTCTGCCATTACTCGTTCCAACACCATTTGTTCATTTCGTTCTATTAACCCCTGGTCCGTAGACCTCACACTTTGCCGCGCTATGACCATTTCTTTTACACTTGTTGCAAAATTTGTTGCAGAACCCCGAGTGATACTTTTCACACCTTTGGCATAGCTGCTTCTGATTGTTGTTGTTGTTGCGATTGTTATTGTTGTTGGGATGATTGTTGTAGTTGTAGTTGTTGTTGTTGTTGTTGTTGTTGTTGTTGTTGTTGTTGTTGTTGTGCTGTTGGTTGTAGTTGCGATTGATGTTGCAATTGTTGGGATAGTTGTTGTTGTTTTGGTGACTCTTATCACCGTTTTCCTCCCACTTTCTTTTGACTAGCTTCACGTTGGCCTCTTCAGCCGCCTGTTCTTTAATTCTTCCCTCAATCTGGTTCATTAGTTTGTGAGCCATTCTACATGCCTTTTGTATGGAGGCAGGCTCGTGTGAACTTATATCTTCTTGGATTCTCTCTGGTAACCCTTTCACAAATGCGTCGATCTTTTCTTCCTCATCTTCGAACGCTCTCGGACACAATAGGCACAATTCTGTGAATCGTCTTTCGTACGAAGTAATATCGAATCCCTGTGTTCATAACCCTCTAAGTTCTGACTTGAGCTTATTGACCTCGATTCTGGGATGGTACTTCTCATTCATCAAGTGCTTGAATGCTGACCACGGTAGCGCGTAAGTAGCATCTTGTCCCACTTGCTCTAGATAGGTATTCCACCATGTTAACGCAATACATGGGAAGGTATGCGTAGCGTACTTCACTTTGTCTCCTTCAGAACACTTACTTATGGCAAACACCGATTCAACTTTCTCGGTCCACCGTTTTAATCCGATTGGTCCTTCAGTCCCATCAAATTCTGAAGGTTTGCAGGCAGTGAATTCCTTGTAGGAGCATCCTACACGATTTCTTGCACCGTTAGCTGTATTGCTAGATTCAGAGTTATTGTTGGTATGTAGCGCGGCCTGTACTGCGGCAATGTTTGAAGCAAGAAAGGCACGAAATTCCTCTTCGCTCATATTCAAGGTGTGTCGAGTAGTCGGTGCCATTTCCTTCAAAATAGCCAAATGAAACAAGTTAATCATACAGAATATTAAGAGTAGTCAATAGTATCTCGTAGCATAATATGAACTCATTTATAAAAGCTTTTTCTTCATATTAGCGTTTTATAAGTTTAAATTCGGGTACTACCTACCAGTTAAGTTCATACTTAGTAGCTAATATACAATTCAACTACTACAATTCCATATGAAAAACTGATTATAATAATATATCACATACAAATATTCTTCAAACTTACAACTTCGCTATAATACATATAACATGAAATATAGTACACTATGATACAGGACAGTTTTGAAGATAAATCTAGTTAATACGCAAGTTATTCAGCAAAGGAAATAAAGACACGTAATTCATAAGTCCAGAAACAAGTCATGCATTCTGGTTTTACTAAGACGACTTCCCATCCTTGGTCTTGTGGAAAATAACCGTTATGACCATTGGCTAGGCAGCATGTTGTAATGTCGTCAAAAGGACGAGGGTTTCTGATAGTGCTCCAAATGAACATATATTTAGTAGCAATATCCTTCCAATATGTAAAGTTTTCAGTTGTAATTGTTCTATTTTCAATTAATATCCATTTATATTAAATAAGTGCGAAGACAAAAGGCAAAAACGAAGATTCGAAGACAAAACCGTCCAAAAAGATCAAATGTACAAGATACAATCCAAGTGGTTCAATTTATTGATGAGAAACGTCTAAAAATGACAAGAGTACAAGTTGTGAAACGCAAAGTACAAGATATTAAATTGTACGAAAGGACGTTCGAAAATTCGGAACCGGGACTTGAGCCAACTATCAACGCCCGACGCAATGGACCAAAAATTATGAGTCAACTATGCACAAGAATAAAATATAATATATAAATAATTATATAAATTATTTATATATTATATATATTTAATAAATATGTCGACAAATAAAAATCCAAAAATGGTGAGCTGGATCTGCGAAACTCCGCGATCTCGGAGCTGGAAGGCATATTTGCTAAGCGATAGCGGAGCAGTCAAATTCAAAATCTGCCTATAAAAGGCACAAGTTTCAGCCGAGTACCATGCACCATATCTATCTATCTCTCTCAATTTATATTTATGTTTATTATAATTTTAATTTTAATTTAAGATTAATAATAAATTATGGTTTAGTAAGGTTATTGTAAGAAATGTTTTACGGGTTTTAAGTCGGAACTCTGTCCGTGTAACGCTACGCGATAAATAATCACTGTAAGCTATGTTTCAATTATTTAAATTAATGTCTCTTAACTAAGTTATTATTATGCTTATTTGAGCCGAAGTAATCGTGATGTTAGACTAAAAATTAAGATTGGGTTATTAAATTTTGTACCATAATTAGGGTATGGACAAAAGACCGACACTTGTCGACATTGGACCATGGATCATTAATAGATGGGGGGTATTGTCTAATCGAATGACAATTCTTTGGAGCTTGTCGAACCTATCTTCAAATTAATTAATCTAATAATTATTAAATAATTATGCATGTCCTATTTAGTGACGTTTATACGACATCTTTAACAATCATTTAATTAATCAATTGGGTTGGGTAATTGATTGTTCATTCTGATCAAGTGGGTAAATTAATAATCATGGACTAATTAAAACAAGGGTGAATTACATTCAAAGGTAATTTGTGTAATTGTTAACAAAGTATTAAGACCTTGGATTATACACAATCGATAACATGGTGTAATTATTAAACAAAGTATTAAAACCTTGTTACAGTTCGAATCCCTAATTAGTTGGAATATTTGACTTCAGGAATAAGGTTAATTTGATGATCATTTTATAATTATGACCGATGGACTATTGTGGACAAAAACCAGATAGGTATCAAATAAATCCAGGACAAAGGACAATTAACCCAAGATAATTAATTAAAATCAAAACGCCAAACATCATGATTACGGAAGTTTAAATAAGCATAATTGTTTAATTGTATTTCTCATCGTACTTTTATTTACTCGTAATTTTATTTATTGTCATTTAAATATTGTAATTTATTTTACGCACTTTAATTATTGTCATTTATCTTTACGCTTAAAATATAAAATCGACAAACCAGTCAATAAACGGTAAACCCCCTTTTATATATTATTAATATATATATATATATATATATATATATATATATATATATATATATATATATATATATATATATATATATATATATATATATATATATATATATAATATATTTTGTACAAATATAATTGTTTAAAAATATAGTGTTAAACTTTACCAGCTCCATGTGGAACGAACCGGACTTACTAAAAACTACACTACTGTACGATTAGGTACACTGCCTATAAGTGTTGTAGCAAGGTTTAGGTATATCCACTCTATAAATAAATAAAACTTGTGTAATTTGTAACGTATTTCGTAATAAAAATATAACTATTTCGTACCCCGCTCCAACATCATCAAGTTTTTGGCGCCGCTGTCGGGACTCGGCGAAACACTATATTTTTAATATATATTTGTATCAATATTTTTATATAATTTTTAGAAAAACAATATAAAATATATAAAAAAAGGAGCCTGTTTTGAGCCTGCACAATTCTGAACCTACATTTCTCTGCGATCTCGGAGATTTTACCTCTTGTGCTACGCGATCGCGTAGATGTTTGTGACAGGTCAAACCCTAGCATTAATTGCGAAATTAGGGTTAATTATTTTAATAATTATTATTATTTTGGTTTAATTTAGTTTATTTATTTTAATAAGTTTATAAGTTTTAATTAAATTTGTATTTTAATTATATAAATTAATATTTTTATATAATAATAAAATAAAAATAATACTTTTATAAAAATTGTAAATTTTATCATTTTTAGTTTCTTTTTATAAATTGAATATTTTTGTCGTTTAATTCGTAATTTTTATATTTGTCGTTTATAATTAGTTTTAAGTTTAGTTTTGCCGTAGTTATTTTTATATTTCTAGATTTTTAGGCTTTGCCGTAAAATCCCTTAAGTGCTTTTTCTTTAGATTAAGATTTAGGCGCTTTAGAATTTTGCGACGCAGTTTATAAATTTTAGTACCTTTTTAAGTTATTGCCGTTTTGGATATAGAATTCCTTTTAAGTTTTAATACCTTTAGACGCAACTTTTTAGATTTAATTTTTAGACTTTTAAGTTTCGACGCTTTACTTTCTTATTTTTGTTTTTCGACTTTTTATTTTTCGACGTTTTTTGACGCAATCTTTTTCTTTCTCATTTCTACGCTCTTGTTTTTAGGACATAGAATTTTCTATTTCTTCTCTAAAATTTCAAACGAAAAATTGTTTTAAGCGGTTAAATTGATAGACATCCAAAATTTTATGGTTCGTAGTAATAGTTGGATTTGTTAGTGGCGAGTTGTGGGCTTCCGATTTAAAGGGTCCTGGCTACCTGCTGCATCTATTGGCTATTCGAAACGTGGGCAAAATCAGAAAAGTCTATTAATTTGATAACTTATATAATTTTTATATTTATAACTAATAGGATATTCAGTGAATGCACCGAGCAAAACGTTCACCACCTTTCATACGTTCACCACCTGTAACTCGATCAAGCCATCTAGCCAATATTGTTGCCGTTGATTTTTCTTTAGAATCATCATCTAGTCAAACAAGTTCTCCAACTCAAATTTCCGATAATCCATTTTTTGAACCCAACTTCACAACTGAGAACCCGGAGGATATTCAAGGACAATTCCAAGATCCAGAACCACTAATCATTCCTCCTGAACCACAAACCGTTAAATCAGAATCCTCCAGTGATTCGTATTTAACAAATTCAATTATGGAAGTAACTGAACCTCTAAGTATGGAAGACCGAATGAGAGCCACACGCACGGGCCAAGGTCACGCCATTATTAAGCCAGATATTAATACGCCAGATTATGAAATCAAAGGACAAATCCTACACATGGTAACTAATCAATGCCAATATAGTGGTACGCCAAAAGAAGATCCAAACGAACATCTTCGAACCTTTAATAGGATCTGTACTCTATTCAAAATCAGAGAAGTTGAGGATGAGCAGATCTATCTCATGTTGTTTCCCTGGACTTTAAAGGGAGAAGCCAAAGATTGGTTAGAATCGTTACCTGAAGGGGCGATTGACACATGGGATGTTTTAGTTGAAAAATTTCTTAAACAATTCTTTCCGGCATCTAAAGCTGTGAGACTTCAAGGAGAAATTGCCACGTTCGTGCAAAAGCCAAATGAAACGTTATATGAGGCATGGACAAGATTCGGAAGGATGTTGAGAGGATGTCCTCAACACGGTTTAGATACTTTTCAAATAGTGCAAATTTTCTATAAAGGCGTCGACATCGCCACACGAAAAGACATCGACATAGCAGCTGGTGGTTCCATTATGAAGAAAACCGCAACCGAAGCTCACAAGATCATTGATAACACAACATCCCACTCTCATGAGTGGCATCAGGAAAAAGATATTTTTCATTCATCTAAAGCGGCTAGAGCCGATTCTAGCCATAACTTTGATTCTGTTTCCGCAAAAATAGATGCTTTCGAGAGACGAATGGAAAAGATGACTAAAGATATTCACGCAATACGAATCAGTTGTGAGCAATGCGGTGGACCACACTTAACGAAAGATTGTAATATTGAGCAAACGATGGAACAACGAGAGAATGTTTCCTACATAAACCAAAGGCCGGGAAATAATTATCAAAATAATTATCAACCGCCAAGGCCAAACTTTAATCGAAATCAAAACATTCTTTACAATCCAAATGGACCCAATAATAACTCATACAACCAACAAGGTCCGAATAACCAACCAACTCAAAACAACACTTTCAATCAACAAAGACCTGGCTTGTATAAACCACCACAACAAACCGAAGATAAAAAGTCAAATCTGGAAGAAGTGGTATTTAAGCTAGTTGAATCTCAAACACAATTTATTGAAACTCAAACCCAAACGAATGAGAGGTTTGATCAGTCATTTAGAACTCAACAAGCTTCCATTTTGAATCTAGAAAAACAAGTAGGTACTCTTGTTAGATTGACGAGTGAAATGGAACAAGGAAAGCTACCGAGTAATAATGAAGTAAATCCTCGAAATGAAAATGTTAACATGGTATCAACAAATTCTGAAAAACCAACACTAGAAGATGGGAAAGTTTTAGATGTGAGTAACAATGAAGAAATTACAACACCACCACCACCCGAGTATGTAAAGCCAGTGGTGGCACCATACAAAACACCCATCCCGTTTCTAAGAAAAGGAGTTGAGTATGAGCAAGTGATAGGTAATAAAGTTTATGATACCTTTGGAAAAAAGAAGAAGAAAAAGAAGAAGAATAAGAAAGTGCAAGAAATAAAAACCGTAGAAGTAAACCCGGTGAAGACAGTTCCACCAAAACCTCCACCTAGGGTAGGTGATCCGGGTGAATTTATTGTTCCTTGTCTACTTAGTGACTGTGTCATGTATGATGCACTAGCAGATTTAGGTGCAAGTGTGAGTGTTATGCCTCTTTCATTATATAAGAGATTAGGAGTAGGTGAGTTAAGTCCAACGGATATGAGTGTTCGACTCCTTGATCAAACCATTAAGCACCCAGTTGGAATTGCTGACAACCTACCCGTTCAAGTAGGTAATTTAACCTTTCTAGTCAAATTCATTGTCATTGACATAGAAGAGGACCCAAACATTCCTCTAATTTTAGGTCGACCATTCTTAGCGTCCACCGGGGCGTTATTTGATGTAAGAAAGGGTAGAATGACACTTAGTAATGATGAGAAATCGATCACCTTTATGATTCGAAAGTCTAAATCTCCACCAACCAAAATCGTTGAACCAGAAAAAACGATTGGTAAGAACCATGTTGTTTTACCAACTACACCGGTAGTGCTCAACAATAATAAAACGCCTAAGTGTGGGAAAAATGAAGTAACACCTAATGATGACCTGATAACAAAAAACCCCGTTGTTGATACGAAATTAAACGATCCCGTTATTAATAGTTCAATGAAGAAACTTATTAAACGGGTTTACGATGCTAGAATTAAGGGGAACTTTAAGTTATGTAACCGGTTAGTATCCAATCTATCGCCTAAAGAAAAGGTGAAACTAGTTAAATTTGTAGATATTACGGAAGAAGCTGGTCACTGGCTTAAAGCTAAAGTCACAGATATGCAAATTGATTATGTTCCAAGAGAAATTGACGATGAAGTTAATCACAATTTCGACACCAAAGCTACCTAAGTGTGGGGAGATTCAAATGTTCTAAAAAGAAAATGTTGTCTAGAGTTAGTTGTTCTGTTCTCGTGTAGTTCTGAGAATGGAATCCGATTGGTCTTTTCCACTAGCAGACACTAAAGAACTAGTTTTCTCCCCCATTCTGAATTTTTTTTGTTTTATAGGTTTTGTATGAAATTAATATTTTTTTTTAAGTTTTGTGTGAATTTTTAAAAATAAAATTTACTTTATTTCATTAAGTTTAAAAAATGATTTCTAAAATTCGTCGTGAGTTGAAGATTAGGTCGTTGAACCGAAATTGCTTTACCCAAGGATGGGGCGACAAATTTTGTTATCATTATTTTTAATTTTATTGATTTAAAGTATGCTAAAAAAATATTAGATTTTATAAATTTTTGAAAGTGAGGATATATACCAAACTTCAAAAATATGTATATATATGTTTGTATCTTATGTTATGTACAAAACAGGGTAAAACAACGCACTTTCAAAGACTGTCATTACGTTCAGAAAAAGGTACTAATTTTGACGACAAGACGTAAAATATTAAATGTGAAATAACAACAATATGTTTGCAAACTCGGTATTTTTAATCATTTTTCTACACTAATCACCCTTATGAATTTAAATTTTTACTGATTTCTTGCAAATGAGGGCATTGCAAGATCTCAAGTTTGGGGAAGGGTTATAAATTCTCTCGGGTTTACACTTGATTTAATTGCCAAATTTTGTGAAAATTTAAAAAATTTTCAACTAAATGAATTCAAAATCATGTTTATACATATTTATGAATGATAAAACTAGGTGTTAATACCGAAATTATTGTTACCTTGGAAAGGACATAAATTGAGAAACAACCTAAAACGCTAGAATTCATTTAAAATGGAACAAAGGAGAATAAAAAGGCAAATAAAAGAATAAATAAAAACTAAGTGTGAGGAAATGTACCAAGTTATTCAATAAAACTATCTATCACATGTTTCTGTAAAGTTTATTGCAGGTGCTTTTGTTTTGGACTAAATTAACTGTTTTACCCGTAATATTATAATAAAGATAAAAGAAAAGATGGATCTACACGATGAATCAATTCCATCATTAAAAGGAAGTAAAGTCTTCCGAAAAAGAAATGCGCTTCTTGATTTAGGTCAGGAAGTTGTCATCCAGACCAGTTGTAGAGTCTACGAAAAACCTTGAAAAGTTTTCTCAAAAATCAGCTGGAAATCCACGGACCTCAGCATCAAACAGGGTCGCCATGTGGCCAGACTTATCCTAACCATGAGAGGATCTGTCTCGTAAAATGGGGAGGGCACCGTGCAAATTAGCTTGATAAGACTAATGAATCAGACCCCCAGAAAGGATAATCTCCTTAAAGATCAAAAATCAGCTTTTAAGACTGATATTACTCAATCCTCGAGATTGACCTTAAAGATTGAGAATTACAAACTCATAGAATTCGATGATATCTAAACTCGAGCTTGAACGAGAAAATATTTTGATCAAAATTACAAACCGATTTGTTTTCTAAAAACCCATTTTTAATGCGTTCATTACCATTGAACGTAAAATCCTAGGAATTCACCTGGAATTCATTAGGTCACCTGAACCAAATCGGGTGTCAACCGTAAGAACGGTGGTTGCATAGCATGGTCGAAGACAGGACCTTGTGCCAGACCGAAAAATCATAGGATGATCTTTACTATTGCTCCTACAAAGGATAGTAATAGCATCCGACATGTTTTAGACCATGAACAAATGCATGTCATTAGACATTGCCTTAACAGTTTCTTGTTCATCGCTTTCCTTTACAACCGGACGGTAGTTTACCGAAAGGTAATATACGGGACAAGTAAACTGGACGTGTTGCTTTCATAATACAAGGTTAGCAAGTGGGTAACACAAAACCGCAAATGTTGAGCTAAAATTTTCAAATATGAAACCCACAAAACTCACAAAAATATTTTGCAACACCGGTGAAGGGTTATTCCGGAAAACTTGTCTAGGGTAAAATCTAGCTTGAATTTTCAAAAGATCAAATGTTTTCATAAAGATCCAGTTTCCTTAAAGGATCTAAATTTTAATAGTCATGTGGGACTGTAAACCACAATGTTACTATCATTGTCTATACCGCCGTATCAAAATCACTGATGTATAAAGTGTGACGAATAAAGAAGTGATTCGTGTGATTTAATTTCAAGTTATGTATTGCTTGAAGACAAGCAATGTTCAAGTGTGGGGATATTTGATAGTGCTCCAAATGAATATATATTTAGTAGCAATATCCTTCCAATATGTAAAGTTTTCAGTTGTAATTGTTTTATTTTCAAGTAATATCCGTTTATATTAAATAAGTGCGAAGACAAAAGGCAAAAACGAAGATTCGAAGACAAAACCGTCCAAAAAGCTCAAATGTACAAGATACAATCCAAGTGGTTCAATTTATTGATGAGAAACGTCTAAAAATGACAAGAGTACAAGTTGTAAAACGCAAAGTACAAGATATTAAATTGTACGAAAGGACGTTCGAAAATTTGGAACCGGGACTTGAGCCAACTATCAACGCCCGACGCAATGGACCAAAAATTATGAGTCAACTATGCACAAGAATAAAATATAATATATAAATAATTATATAAATTATTTATATATTATATATATTTAATAAATATGTCGACAAATAAAAATCCAAAAATGGTGAGCTGGATCTGCGAAACTCCGCGATCTCGGAGCTGGAAGGCATATTTGCTAAGCGATAGCGGAGCAGTCAAATTCAAAATCTGCCTATAAAAGGCACAAGTTTCAGCCGAGTACCATGCACCATATCTATCTATCTCTCTCAATTTATATTTATATTTATTATAATTATAATTTTAATTTAAGATTAATAATAAATTATGGTTTAGTAAGGTTATTGTAAGAAATGTTTTACGGGTTTTAAGTTGGAACTCTGTCCGTGTAACGCTACGTGATAAATAATCACTGTAAGCTATGTTTAAATTATTTAAATTAATGTCTCATAACTAAGTTATTATTATGCTTATTTGAGCCGAAGTAATCGTGATGTTAGACTAAAAATTAAGATTGGGTTATTAAATATTGTACCATAATTAGGGTATGGACAAAAGACCGACACTTGTCGACATTGGACCATGTACCATTAATAGATGGGGGGTATTGTCTAATCGAATGACAATTCTTTGGAGCCTGTCGAACCTATCTTCAAATTAATTAATCTAATAATTATTAAATGATTATGCATGTCCTATTTAGTGACGTTTATACGACATCTTTAACAATCATTTAATTAATCAATTGGGTTGGGTAATTGATTATTCATTCTGATCAAGTGGGTAAATCAATAATCATGGACTAATTAAAACAAGGATGGATTACATTCAAGGGTAATTGGTGTAATTGTTAACAAAGTATTAAGACCTTGGATTATACACAGTCGATAACCTGGTGTAATTATTAAACAAAGTATTAAAACCTTGTTACAGTTCGAATCCCTAATTAGTTGGAATATTTAACTTCGGGAATAAGGTTAATTTGACGATCATTTTATAATTATGACCGATGGACTATTGTGGACAAAAACCAGATAGGTATCAAATAAATCCAGGACAAAGGACAATTAACCCAAGATAATTAATTAAAATCAAAACGCCAAATATCATGATTACGGAAGTTTAAATAAGCATAATTGTTTTATTGTATTTCTTATCGTACTTTTATTTACTCGCAATTTTATTTATTGTCATTTAAATATTGTAATTTATTTTACGCACTTTAATTATTGTCATTTATCTTTACGCTTAAAATATAAAATCGACAAACCAGTCAATAAACGGTAAACCCCCTTTTATATATTATTAATATATATATATATATATATATATATATATATATATATATATATATATATATATATATATATATATATATATATATGTATATATATATATATATATATAAAATATTTTGTACAAATATAATTGTTTAAAAATATAGTGTTAAAACTACACTACTGTACGATTAGGTACACTGCCTATAAGTGTTGTAGCAAGGTTTAGGTATATCCACTCTATAAATAAATAAAACTTGTGTAATTTGTAACGTATTTCGTAATAAAAATATAACTATTTCGTACCCCGCTCCAACATCATCAGTTTCGTAATGTCCAACAGCCCCGTAATAATCTAAAAACCTTGTTTCTCACCCCAACTACTGAATCTGTCACTTGTGGGAAAGTTTTATTTAAAAGCTGCAATCCGATGTTCTTTTTCTCACGTTGGTAAGAAGTGAACATCACTAACCCGTAAGCATAACATGCTTCTTTATGTTGCATGTTAGAAGCTCTTTCTAATTCACGAAATCCTATGTTGGGATATGTTGAGTCAACATAGGTTCTTAACCCGTAGCGTAAAATTGCATTTGGGTTCCCCGCATTTAATGCTTTAAAGAAAACACGGCTTAACTTACGGTCTCTCCAATGTGATATACCCCACCTATCAAAGGAAAGCCTTTTATAAACTAAGGCATTTCTGGAAAGTCTTTCAAATGTTTGACAAGTTAATTTCGCCATAACTAAATGTGCTGATGAATTCTGACCGACTCTAGATAAGATTTCCTCAATCATATCCTCTGGTAGGTCTTCTAAAATATTCGGTTGTCTAACCTTAACGTCCATTTTGTTTTTATACTGTAAAATAGACAAGGATTAGATTCGTAATAACAAACAATACAAGCAATTTTTACATAGAACATAAAAGTACAAGCACACTACAATACATTTATTACACAACATGCTCACACCCCTCTAATCTGAATCACTGGTTTCTTCTTCTTCGGACTTGGTTCTTTTTCCTAATCTTCTAGGGATATATGATGTTCCTCTAATACAAATCGTCGTTTTCCACATTGGTTTAGAAAAACCTGGTGGTTTAGAGCTTCCCGGGTTATTGTCACGATATTGAAAATACGGGTGTTGACGGTACATATAAAGTTCATCGGGGTCAGAATCATATTTCTCTATTTTGATGCCTTTTCCCTTATTATTTTCTTTTGCCTCATTAAATTGGGTTGGGGTAATTTCTATAACATCATCGAAATCCTCATCAGGATCCGATTCATCGAAAAATTGGTAATTTTCCCAATATTTTGCTTCCTTAGCGGAAACACCATTGACCATTATTAACTTTGGTCCATTGGTTGAGGATTTTCTTTTATTTGACCGGTTTTATGTGGTTCCTACTATTCCCCCCTCCGGAACCTCTTCTTCTTCCGGTTCCTCTTCTTCTGGTTCCGTTTCCTCTTCTTCCGGTTCTTCGGGAACTTATGAATCTTGCCAATATAATTCGACTCTTCGTTATTATTAGGTGAGTCAATGGGATTTGTGCTAGAGGTAGACATCTATCACACAATATCAAACATGTTAAGAGATTAATATACCACATAATATTTACATGTTAATAATATATAGTTTTCAAAAAAAATGTTAAACAATCATTTTTAAAGAAAACACGGTCGAAGTCCAGACTCACTAATGCATCCTAACAAACTCGATAAGATAAACTAATGCAAATTTTCTGGTTCTCTAAGACCAACGCTCGGATACCAACTGAAATGTCTCGTTCATATTGATTATAAACGTTCCATATTAATTGATTTCATTGCGAGGTTTTGACCTCTATATGAGACATTTTTCAAAGACTGCATTCATTTTTAAAACAACCATAACCTTTATTTTATCAATAAAGGTTTTAAAAAACATTACGTAGATTATCAAATAATGATAATCTAAAATATACTGTTTACACACGACCATTACATAATGGTTTATAATAGAAATATATTACATCGACATATGTTTCTTGAATGCATTTTTACACAATATCATACAAACATGGACTCCAAATCTTGTCCTTATTTTAGTATGCAACAGCGGAAGCTCTTAGTATTCATCTGAGAATAAACATGCTTTAAACATCAACAAAAATGTTGGTGAGTTATAGGTTTAACCTATATATATCAAATCGTAACAATAGACCACAAGATTTCATAATTCAATACACATCCCATACATAGAGATAAAAATCATCCATATGGTGAACACCTGGTAACCGACATTAACAAGATGCATATATAAGAATATCCCCATCATTCTGGGACACCCTTCGGATATGATATAAATTTCGAAGTACTAAAGCATCCGGTACTTTGGATGGGGTTTGTTAGGCCCAATAGATCTATCTTTAGGATTTGCGTCAATTAGGGTGTCTGTTCCCTAATTCTTAGATTACCAGACTTAATAAAAAGGGGCATATTCGATTTTGATAATTCAACCATAGAATGTAGTTTCACGTACTTGTGTCTATTTTGTAAATCATTTATAAAACCTACATGTATTCTCATCCCAAAAATATTAGATTTTAAAAGTGGGACTATAACTCACTTTCACAGATATTTCCTTCCTCGGAAATAAGACTTGGCCACGGATCGATTCACGAACCTATACAAATATGTACATATATATCAAAGTATGATCAAAATATAATTACAACCATTTTTATTATGTTTTAAAGATTTGAGTGTATTAAGTCAGCTGTGCTCGTTAGTAACCTACAACTAGTTGTCCCCAGTTAGATGTACAGAAATAAATCAATATATATTATCTTGAATCAATCCATGACCCTGTATACACATCTTAGGCTAGATCACAACTCAAAGTATATATATTTTTGGAATCAACCTCAACCCTGTATAGCTAACTCCAACATTACTGCATATAGAGTGTCTATGGTTGTTCCAAATAATATATATACATGGGTCGATATGATATGTCAAAAAATTTGCATACGTGTCTATGGTATCCCAAGATTACATAATATATTAGAATACATGTATAATACAATATAAGTTAGCTAGGATATGATTTGTATAGATTTGTTAAACATTTCCCGTAGCTAAAAAGATCAAAAATATCCAATCTTGTTTTACCCATAACTTCTTCATTTTAAATCCGTTTTGAGTGAATCAAATTGCTATGGTTTCATATTGAACTCTAATTTAAGAATCAAAACAGAAAAAGTATAGGTTTATAGTCAGAAATTTAAGTTACATGTCAATTACTAAAGAGGTAGTCATTTCCGTCGAAAGAACGACATCTTGATGACCATTTTGAAAAACATACTTTCACTTTGAGTTTAACCAAGATTTTTGGATATAGTTTCATGTTCATATGAAAAATTATTTTCCCAAAAGAACAACTTTTAAATCAAAGTTTATCATAGTTTTTAATTATCCAAACCAAAACAGCACCCGGTTTCACTACGACGGCGTATATCCGATTTTATGGTGTTCATCGTGTTTCCAGGTTTTAAATCATTAAGTTAGCATATCATATAGATATATAACATGCGTTTAGTTTATTTTAAAAGTTAAGTTAGAAGGATTAATTTTTGTTTACGAACAAGTTTAGAATTAACTAAACTATGTTCTAGTGATTAGAAGTTTAAACCTTCGAATAAGATAGCTTTATATGTATGAATCGAATGATGTTATGAACATCATTACTACCTCAAGTTTTCTGGATAAAACTACTGGAGATGATAAAAATGGATCTAGCTTTAAAGGATCCTTGGATGGCTTGAAAGTTCTTGAAGCAGAATCATGACACGAAAACAGTTCAAGTAAGATTTTCACTCGAAATAAGATTGTTATAGTTGTAGAAATTGAATCAAAGTTTGAATATGAATATTACCTTGAATTAGAAAGATAACCTACTATAAATAACAAAGGTTCCTTGATCTTAGATGATTACTTGGAATGGATTAGAAAGCTTGGAAGTAGACTTGCAAACTTGGAAGTATTCTTGATTTTTATGAAACTATACTTATGGAATTTATGAAGAACACTTAGAACTTGAAGGATATGGAATTATGAAACTATACTTATGGAAAGTGTTTGTAGGTGTTTTTGGTCGTTGGTATATGGATTAGATATAAAGGATATGTAATTTTATTTTCATGAAAATAAGTCATGAATGATTACTAATATTTTTGTAATTTTATGAGATATTTCATGCTAGTTGCCAAATGATGGTTCCCACATGTGTTAGGTGACTCACATGGGCTGCTAAGAACTTATAATTGGAGTGTATATACCAATATTACATACATCTAAAAGCTGTGTGTTGTACGAGTACGAATACGGGTGCATACGAGTAGAATTGTTGATGAAACTGAACGAGGATGTAATTTTAATCATTTTGGTTAAGTAGAAGTACTTTGATATGTGTCTTGAAGTCTTTCAAAAGTGTAAGAATACATATCAAAATACAACATGTATATACATTCTAATGGAGTCGTTAAGTCTTCGTTAGTCTTACATGTAAGTGTTGTTTTGAAACCTTTAAGTTAACGATCTCAATTAATGTTGTTAACCCAATGTTTATTATATCAAATGAGATGTTAAATTATTATATTATCATGATATTATGATGTATGAATATCTCTTAATATGATACATACATTAAAATATCGTTACAACGATAATCGTTACATATAAGTCTCGTTTCGTAATTCTTGAGTTAGTAGTCTTGTTTTTACATATGTAATTCATTGTTAACACACTTAATGATATATTTAAATATCATTTTATCATGTTAAATATAGTGTATTAATATCTTAATATGATACATATGTATTTAGTAGACGTTATCATAACGATAATCGTTATATATATCATTTCGAGTTTCTTAACTTAGTAAACTCATTTCTTATGTATATCACACATTGTTAATATACATAGTGAGATACTTAATCATCATAATCTCATGTCTACCATATATATATGTCTATATATACCACAACATGTAGTTTTCACAATTTTGTAACGTTCGTGAATCGCCGGTCAACTTGGGTGATCAATTGTCTATATGAAACTTATTTCATTTAATCAAGTCTTAACAAGTTTGATTGCTTAACACATTGGAAACATTTAGTTATGTAAATATCAATCTCAATTAATATATATAAACATGGAAAAGTTCGGGTCACTACAACGTTGACTTATTTTTCCGGCCCTTTGACAAGCATCACAGGATTTGCAAAGAAGGTGTGTGTCTTTGAAAATTGTAGGCCAATAGAATCCAGCATCGTAAACTTTTCTTGCTGTGAGTTGAGGCCCATAATGCACTCTTGTTGGTCCTGTGTGACAATGGTTTAAGATTTGACTAGCTTCATCCCAGAATACACATCGGCGTATTATTCCATCGGGACAACTTTTAAACAAATGTGGATCTTCCCAGAAATAGTGTTTTATATCACTAAAGAATTTCTTTCGTTTTTGGTACGACAACCCTTTTTCAAGGAATCCACATACTAAGTAGTTTTCATAGTCTGCAAACCATGGAATTTCACTATAATCTATCTTCAATAGATATTCATCAGGAAAGTTATCATGTATGGCTGATTCATTTAGAACTTCTAATTCAGGATTTTCAAGACGAGAAAGATGATCAGCGACGAGATTTTCTGCTCCCTTTTTGTCTCGGATTTCAATATCGAACTCTTGTAAGAGTAAGATCCAACGGATTAATCTTGGTTTGGTATATTGTTTCGAAAATAGGTATCTAAGAGCAGAATGGTCGGTATAGACCACCGTTTTAGCTAGAACGAGATATGAACGAAATTTATTAAAAGCAAAGACAATAGCAAGGAGTTCTTTTTCAGTAGTTGTGTAATTTGTTTGTGCTCCTTGTAACGTCTTACTAGCATAATATATAGGTTGAAATCATTTATTGCAAAATCACTTGCATCGCACATGAGTTCAAATGGTAGATTCCAATTTGGAGTTATCATGATCGGTGCATTAGTGAGTTTTTCTTTAAGAATATTAAAAGATTTGATGCATTCATCTGAAAATATGAATGGAGCATCCTTTTCTAGGAGTTTATTCATAGCAGTGGCAAATTTAGAAAAATCTTTTATGAAACGTCGGTAAAAACCGGCATGCCCTAGAAAACTCCTAACTCCTCTAACATTGGTGGGATGTGGAAGTTTAGCAATCACATCTACTTTAGCTCTATCCACTTCAATTCCTTCCTTTGAAATTTTATGACCAAGAACGATGCCTTCTTTAACCATGAAATGACATTTCTCCCAATTAAGTACTAGATTTGATTGTTCGCATCTAATAAGCATTCGTTCAAGATTAACTAGAAATGATTCAAATGTATCACCGAAGACTGAAAAGTCATCCATGAAAACTTCCATGCATTCTTCTATCATGTCGTGAAAAATTGCCATCATGCATCTTTGAAAGGTTGCAGGGGCGTTGCAAAGTCCAAATGGTATGCGTTTGTAAGCAAAAGTACCATAAGGGCACGTGAATGTGGTTTTCTCTTGGTCCTCGGGTGCTATTGGAATTTGAAAATATTCGGAAAAACTGTCAAGAAAACAATAGTAACTATTCTCGGCTAATCTTTCCAACATTTGATCAATGAAAGGTAAGGGAAAGTGATCTTTTCTGGTGGCGTCATTTAATTTTCTATAATCAATACAAACACGCCATCCTGTTACAGTCCTAGTAGGAATAAGCTCATTTTTCTCATTTGTGATGACAGTCATGCCACCCTTCATAGATACGCATTGAACTGGGCTTACCCATGGACTATCAGAGATTGGATAAATTAAACCTGCATCAAGCAGTTTAATAATTTCTTTCTTAACAACATCTTGCATATTAGGATTTAGTCTTCGTTGGTGTTGCACATACGTTTTATGACCTTCTTCTATAAGGATTTTATGTGTGCAATACGAAGGACTTATGCCTTTAATATCATGAATCTTCCATGCAATAGCTGGTTTATGAGCTTTTAGCACAGAAATGAGTTGAGATTTTTCATTTTCCGTAAGAGAAGATGATATTATTACAGGTAATTCAGATTCACCATGTAAATAAGCATATTCCAAATGGTTTGAAAGTGGTTTTAACTCTAATGTCGGTGGTTCTTCTATCGATGATTTGTATCGATATCTGTCTTCTTCTTTTAGCATTTGAATTTCTTCTGTTGTTGGTTCATATCCATTAGCCATAAGTGTAGCTAACATTTCAGTTTCATCAATTGGTTCAGTTCCCTCTCCTAAAGAACATTTTCCAGTTCCTTGAAATTCTGGAAATTCTTCTAACAGTTCTGCATGTGAATCTATAGTTTGAATATAATAACATGTATCATCTACAGATTGCGGTTGTTGCATTGCTCTATCAACTGAAAAGGTAACACTCTCGTCCTCTATACTTAGGGTCAGTTTCTTACCGAACACGTCTATTATTTCTTTAGCCGTGTTTAAGAATGGTCTTCCTAATATAAGAGGAACTCGAGAATCTTCTTCCATATCCAGAATAACAAAATCTACTGGAAATACTAAAGTACCAACTTTAACTAGCATGTTCTCCATTATCCCTCTAGGATATTTTACTGATCGATCGGCTAGTTATATACTTATTCTTGTTGGTTTCAATTCTCCAAGGTCTAGTTTAGCGTATAGTGAATATGGCATTAAATTTATACTAGCACCTAAATCCGCCAATGCTTCAATTGAACTAAGACTACCCAGAAAACATGGTATTGTGAAACTTCCTGGATCAGAGAGTTTTTTGGTATCTTATTCAACAACACTGCAGAACAATTAGCATTCATAGTAACAGCCGAGAGTTCTTCCATTTTCTTTCTATTTGTGATTAGATCTTTCAAGAATTTAGCATATCTTGGCATTCCTGAAATTACATCAATGAAAGGAAGATTGACATTTATTTGTTTAAACATATCCAAGAATTTGGATTGCTCGGCTTCAAGTCTTTCTTTTCTCATTTTACTCGGGTAAGGAAGTGGTGGTTGGTATGGTTTAACATAAGGTTTAGCTTTAACTGTGTTATCTTCATTAACCTTTTCAACTACCGGTTCCGTTTCCTTTTCTTACTCAGGTTGTTGTTCTTGTAGAGTAGGAATAGAGTCATCAGAAATTACAGGTATTTCAGGTGATTTAAGTGTAATACCACTTCTTGTGGTAATGGCTTTAGCTGTTTCATTCCGGGGGTTAGCATTTGTATTGCTAGGTAGACTTCTCGGTTTTCTTTCACCTATCAACCTTGCTAGGTTGCTCACTTCTTGTTCCAGATTTTGAATAGAAGCTTGTTGATTTCTAAATGCTTGAGCATTTTGTTCATTAGTTTGTTTCTGAGATGTGAAAAATTGAGTTTGAGATTCAACTAGCTTCGACATCATATCTTCAAAATTTGGCTTTTTATCATCGGTTTGTGGTGGTTTGTTTTAAAAAATAGGCCTTTGCTGATTGTAAGTATTGTTGGATACTTGTTGATTGCTAGGACCTTATTGGTTGTTGTATGGAACATTTCGGTTATAATTCTGGTTTTGATTGTAAATTGGTCTTGGCGGTTGATAATTATTCTGATAATTATTTCCAGGCCTTTGGTTCATGTATGAAATATTCTCTCTTTATTCCATTGTTTGTTCAATACTGAGACAATCTTTTGTCAAATGTGGTCCTCCACACTGCTCACAACTAATTCGTATTGAGTAAATATCTTTAGTCATCTTTTCCATTCGTCTCTCAACAGCATCTATCTTTGTAGAAATGGAATCAAAGTCATGGCTAGGATCGGTTCTAGCCGCTTTAGATGATCTAACGATATCTTTTTCTTGATGCTACTCATGTGAGTGGGAAGCAGTGTTATCAATAATTTTATAAGCTTCAGTTGCGGTTTTCTTCATAATGGAACCACCAGCTGCTATATCGATGTCTTTTCTTGTAGTGATGTCGCATCCTTAGTAGAATATTTGTACTATTTGATAAGTGTCTAAACCATGTTGCGGACATCCTCTTAATAACTTTCCAAATCTTGTCCACGCCTCATATAGAGTTTCATTTGGCTTTTGTGTAAATGTAACAATTTCTCCTTGAAGTCTCACGGCTTTAGATGCCGGAAAGAATTGTTTAAGAAATTTTTCAACTAAAACATCCCATGTATCAATCGCCCCTTCAGGTAACGATTCTAACCAATCTTTGGCTTCTCCCTTTAAAGTCCAGGGAAATAACATGAGATAGATTTGTTCATCCTCCACTTCTCGGATTTTAAATAAAGTACAGATCCTATTAAAGGTACGAAGATGTTCGTTTGGATCTTCCTTCGGCGCACCACTAAATTGGCATTGATTAGTTACCATGTGTAGGATTTTTCCTTTGATTTCATAATCTGGCGCATTAATGTCTGGTTGAGTAATTGCGTGACCTTGGCCAGTGCGTTTAGCACTCATTCGGTCTTCCATACTTAGAGGTTCCAGATTTTCCATGATTGAATTTGTTGAATCTATATCACTAGAGGATTATGATTAAATGGTTTGTTCCTCGACAATCTTTGTTTGAATGATTGGTGGTTCCGGAGGAAAGATTAATGGTTCAGGATCTCTGAATTGTCCCTGAATATCCTCCGGATTCTCAATTGTGAGGTCGGGTTCAAAAAATGAATTATCGGAAATTTGAATTGGAGTACTTGGTTGACTTGATGACGATTCTAAAGAAAAATCAACGGCAACAATATTGGCTAGATGTCTTGATCAAGTTACAGGTGGTGAACGTATGAAAGGTGGTGAACGTTTTGCTCGGTGCATTCACTGAATATCCTATTAGTTATAAAAGATAAAAATTATATAAGTTATCAAATTAATAGACTTTTCTTATTTTGCCCACGTTTCGAATAGCCAATAGATGCAGCAGGTAACCAGGACCCTTTAAATCGGAAGCCCACAACTCGCCACTAACAAATCCAACTATTACTGCGAACCAGAAAATTTTGGATGTCTATCAATTTAACCACTTAAAATAGACATCCAAATTTTCTGGTTCGTAGTAATAGTTGGATTTGTTAGTGGCTGAGTTGTGGGCTTCCGATTTAAAGGGTCCTGGCTACCTGCTGCATCTATTGGCTATTCGAAACGTGGGCAAAATCAGAAAAGTATATTATTTTGATAACTTACATAATTTTTTATCTTTTATAACAAATAGGATATTCAGTGAATGCACCGAACAAAACGTTCACCACCTTTTATACGTTCACCACCTGTAACCAGATCAAGACATCTAGCCAATATTGTCGCCGTTGATTTTTCTTTAGAATCGTCATCCAGTCGACCAAGTACTCCAATTCAAATTTCCGATAATCCATTTTTTGAACCCGACCTCACAATTGAGAATCCGGAGGATATTCAGGGACAATTCAGAGATCCTGAACCACTAATCTTTCCTCCAGAACCACCAATCATTCAGACAGAGATTGTCGAGGAACAACCATTAAATCAGAATCCTCTAGCGATTCAGATTCAACAAATTCAATCATGGAAAATCTGGAACCTCTAAGTATGGAAGACCGAATGTGTGCTAAATGCACTGGCCAAGGTCACGCAATTACTCAACCAGACATTAATGCGCCAGATTATGAAATCAAAGGACAAATTCTACACATGGTAACTAATCAATGCCAATTTAGTGGTGCACCGAAGGAAGATCCAAATGAACATCTTCGTACCTTTAATAGGATCTGTACTCTATTTAAAATAAGAGAAGTTGAGGATGAACGGATATATCTCATGTTATTTCCCTGGACTTTAAAGGGAGAAGCCAAAGATTGGTTAGAATCGTTACCTGAAGGGGCGATTGATACATGGGACGTTTTAGTTGAAAAATTTCTTAAACAATTCTTTCCAGCATCTAAAGCCGTAAGACTTCAAGGAGAAATTGTTACATTCACACAAAAGCCAAATGAAACTCTATATGAGGCGTGGACAAGATTTGGAAAGTTATTAAGAGGATGTCCGCAACATGGTTTAGACACTTGTCAAATAGTACAAATATTCTACCACGGATGCGACATCACTACAAGAAAAGACATCGATATAGCAGCTGGTGGTTCCATTATGAAGAAAACCGCAACTGAAGCTTATAAAATTATTGATAATACTGCTTCCCACTCACATGAGTGGCATCAAGAAAAAGATATCGTTAGATCATCTAAAGCGGCTAGAACCGATTCTAGCCATGACTTTGATTCCATTTCCGCAAAGATAGATGCTGTCGAGAGACGAATGGAAAAGATGACTAAAGATATTCACTCAATACGAATTAGTTGTGAGCAGTGTGGAGGACCACATTTGACAAAATATTGTCTCAGTATTGAACAAACAATGGAATAAAGAGAGAATATTTCATACATGAACCAAAGGCCTGGAAATAATTATCAGAATAATTATCAACCGCCAAGACCAATTTACAATCAAAACCAGAATTATAACCGAAATGTTCCATACAACAACCAACAAGGTCCTAGCAATCAACAAGTATCCAACAATACTTACAATCAGCAAAGGCCCATTTTTCAAAACAAACCACCACAAACCGATGATAAAAAGCTAAATTTTGAAGATATGATG
Organism: Rutidosis leptorrhynchoides; assembly: GCF_046630445.1. NCBI lineage: Eukaryota > Viridiplantae > Streptophyta > Magnoliopsida > Asterales > Asteraceae > Rutidosis > Rutidosis leptorrhynchoides. The sequence continues at coordinate 157,744,836 of NC_092334.1, forward strand.
TCGAAGCTAGTTGAATCTCAAACTCAATTTTTCACATCTCAGAAACAAACTGATGAACAAAATGCTCAAGCATTTAAAAATCAACAAGCTTCTATTCAAAATCTGGAACAAGAAGTGAGCAACCTAGCAAGGTTGATAGGTGAAAAAAAATCGAGAAGTCTACCTAGCGATACAAATGCTAATCCCCGGAATGAAACAGCTAAAGCCATTACCACAAGAAGTTTTATTACACTTAAACCACCTGAAATACCTGTAATTTCTGATGACTCTATTCCTACTCCACAAGAACCACAACCTGAGCAAGAAAAGGAAACATAACCGGTAGTTGAAAAGGTTAATGAAGATAATACAGTTAAAGCTAAACCTTATGTTAAACCATACCAACCACCACTTCCTTACCCGAGTAAAATGAGAAAAGAAAGACTTGAAGTCGAGCAATCTAAATTCTTGGATATGTTTAAACAAATAAATTTCAATCTTCCTTTCATTGATATAATTTCAGGAATGCCAAGATATGCTAAATTCTTGAAAGATCTAATCACAAATAGAAAGAAAATGGAAGAACTCTCGGCTGTTACTATGAATGTTAATTGTTCTGCAGTATTGTTGAATAAGATACCAGAAAAACTCTCTTATCCAGGAAGTTTCACAATTCCATGTTTTCTGGGTAGTCTTAGTTCAATAGAAGCATTGGCAGATTTAGGTGCTAGTATAAACTTAATGCCATATTCACTATACGCTAAACTAGACCTTGGAGAATTGAAACCAACACGAATAAGTATACAACTAGCCGATCGATCAGTAAAATATCCTAGAGGGATAATGGAGAACATGCTAGTTAAAGTTGGTACTTTAGTATTTCCAGTGGATTTTGTTATTCTGGATATGGAAGAAGATTCTCGAGTTCCTCTTATATTAGGAAGACCATTCTTAAACACTGCTAAAGCAATAATAGACGTGTTTGGTAAGAAACTGACCTTAAGTATAGAGGACGAGAGTGTTACCTTTTCAGTTGATAGAGCAATGCAACAACCGCAATCTGCAGATGATACATGTTATTATATTCAAACTATAGATTCACATGCAGAATTGTTAGAAGAATTTCCAGAATTGCAAGGAACAGGAGAATGTTCTTTAGGAGAGGGAACTGAACCAATTGATGAAACTGAAATGTTAGCTACACTTATGGCTAATGGATATGAACCAACAATAGAAGAAATTCAAATGCTAAAAGAAGAAGACAGATATCGATACAAATCATCGATAGAAGAACCACCGACATTAGAGTTAAAGCCACTTCCAAACCATTTGGAATATGCTTATTTACATGGTGAATCTGAATTACCTGTAATAATATCGTCTTCTCTTACTAAAAATGAAAAATCTCAACTCATTTCTGTGCTAAAAGCTCATAAACCAGCTATTGCATGGAAGATTCATGATATTAAAGGAATAAGTCCTTCGTATTGCACACATAAAATCCTTATGAAAGAAGGTCATAAAACGTATGTGCAACGCCAACGAAGACTAAATCCGAATATGCAAGATGTTGTTAAGAAAGAAATTATTAAACTGCTTGATGCATGTTTAATTTATCCAATCTCTGATAGTCCATGGGTAAGCCCAGTTCAATGCGTACCTAAGAAGGGTGGCATGACAGTCATCACAAATGAAAAAAATGAGCTTATTCCTACTAGGACTGTAACAGGATGGCGTGTTTGTATTGATTATAGAAAATTAAATGACGCCACCAGAAAAGATCACTTTCCCTTGCCTTTCATTGATCAAATGTTGGAAAGATTAGCCGGAAATAGTTACTATTGTTTTCTTGATGGTTTTTTTGGATACTTTCAAATTCCAATAGCACCTGAGGACCAAGAGAAAATCACGTTCACTTGCCCTTATGGTACTTTTGCTTACAAATGCATGCAATTTGGACTTTGCAACGCCCCTGCAACCTTTCAAAGGTGCATGATGGCGATTTTTCACGAAATGATAAAAGAATGCATGGAAGTTTTCATGGATGACTTTTCAGTATTCGATGATACATTTGAATCATGTCTAGTTAATCTTGAACGAATGCTTATTAGATGTGAACAATCAAATCTAGTACTTAATTGGGAGAAATGCCATTTCATGGTTAAAGAAGGCATCGTTCTTGGTCATAAAATTTCAAAGGAAGGAATTGAAGTGGATAGAGCTAAAGTAGATGTAATTGCTAAACTTCCACATCCCACCAATGTTAGAGGAGTTAGGAGTTTTCTAAGGCATGCCGATTTTTACCGACGTTTCATAAAAGATTTTTCTAAAATTGCCACTCCTATGAATAAACTCCTAGAAATGGATGCTCCATTCATAATTTCAGATGAATGCATCAAATCTTTTAATATTCTTAAAGAAAAACTCACTAATGCGCCGATTATGATAACTCCAAATTGGAATCTACTGTTTGAACTCATGTGCGATGCTAGTGATTTTGCAATGGGAGCCGTTTTAGGACAAAGGATTGAAAAACGATTTCAACCTATATATTATGCTAGTAAGACGTTACAAGGAGCACAAACAAATTACACAACTACTGAAAAAGAACTCCTTGCTATTGTCTTTGCTTTTGAAAAATTTCGTTCATATCTCGTTCTAGCTAAAACGGTGGTCTATACCGACCATTCTGCTATTAGATACCTATTTTCGAAACAAGATGCTAAACCACGATTAATCCGTTAGATCTTACTCTTACAAGAGTTCGATATTGAAATCCGAGATAAAAAGGGAGCAGAAAATCTCGCCGCTGATCATCTTTCTCGTCTTGAAAATCCTGAATTAGAAGTTCTAAATGAATCAGCCATACAAGACAACTTTCCTGATGAATATCTATTGAAGATAGATTATAATGAAATTCCATGGTTTGCGGATTATGCAAACTACTTAGTATGTGGATTCCTTGAAAAAGGATTGTCGTACCAAAAATGAAAGAAATTCTTTAGTGATTTAAAAAACTATTTCTGGGAAGATCCACATTTGTTTAAAAGTTGTCCCGATGGAATAATACGCTGATGTGTATTCGGAGATGAAGTTAGTCAAATCTTAAACCATTGTCACACAGGACCAACAGGAGGGCATTATGGGCCTCAGCTCACAGCAAGAAAAGTTTACGATGCTGGATTCTATTGGCCTACAATTTTCAAAGACGCACACCTTCTTTGCAAATCCTGTGATGCTTGTCAAAGGGCCGGAAAAATAAGTCAACGTGATGAAATGCCACAAAATGTCATTCAAGTATGTGAAGTATTTGACATTTGGGGTATTGACTTTATGGGTCCATTTCCAAAATCTCATAATAATCTCTACATTCTCGTTGCCATTGATTATGTATCTAAATGGGCGGAAGCACAAGCTCTCCCAACTAACGATGCACGAGTTGTAGTCAACTTTTTAAAACGTCTTTTTGCTAGGTTTGGAACACCGAAAGCTTTAATAAGTGATCGGGGTACTCATTTTTGTAATAATCAACTTGAGAAAGTTCTCAAAAGATATGGAGTAACTCATAAAATCTCAACCGCTTATCATCCACAAACAAGTGGACAAGTTGAAAATACCAACCGAGCTTTAAAACGTATTCTAGAGAAAACCGTAGGATCAAATCCGAAGGAATGGTCCATGAAATTGGAGGATGCACTCTGGGCTTTTAGAACAGCCTACAAAACTCCAATTGGAACCACACCTTTTAGACTCGTTTACGGAAAGGCATGTCATCTTCCAGTAGAAATTGAACACAAAGCATTTTGGGCTTTGAAGACATGTAATCTTGATTTACATGAAGCCGGACATCTACGATTAAGTCAGCTAAATGAATTAGAAGAATTAAGACATGAAGCATATGAAAATTCGTTAATCTATAATGAAAAGACAAAGAAATGGCATGATAAAAGAATTTGAAGTTTAAAAGAATTTAAGGAAGGAGATAAAGTTCTTCTTTTCAATTCACGATTCAAGCTATTTCCTGAAAAATTGAAATCAAGATGGTCTGAACCATTCTTAGTCAAAAGAGTTTTCCCATATGGAACAGTAGAATTAATAAATTCAAATGGGATTGAATTTAAAGTTAATGGTCACATAGTTAAACATTACATACATGGTCCGATGGAAGTTGACAATGAAGTCAATCATAATTTCGACACCACATCTAACTAAGTATGGGGAGGTTCGAATCTTTTTAGGGTAATATATATTTCTGTTAGAGTTAGATTTTCTGTTTTCGTGTAGTTTCCGAGAATGGAATCCGAATGGTCTTTCCCTAGCAGACCCTAAAGAACTAGTCTTCTCCCCCCATTCTGAATTTTTATTTTTTTTAGGTTTTACGAGATGAAGAATTCCTGTGAACTAAACCATGGTCTAATGCTACACGCTTTGATCACTAAACGTAATAATGACACACTCCCGAGTGACCTGGTATCAGTAATAAGAGCCAAATTAGACGGAGTAAGAAAAGAACTCAGGAATGATCATAATAAGTTACATTTTGGTAAAGGAAAATCAAGATCCGCAGCGAAAAGAAGAGCACGACACCTTGAAGGATGTTACAAATGAGGAAAATGGTCACACAAAGGAAAATGCTCGACGAATCAAACATATTCCAATATCGAGTTCGTTACTTTATGCAGAGAAGGACCATTCATATGTTTCGAAGAAAAATCGTTGAATGCTCGAGGTTATGCCTATGTAGCTATGGAAAACCAATTAGTCCGACTATCTTATGAGTGGGCTAAAGCAGGTCACTGAGAATTCTATCTCACAGGTAAGTATGTACAGTTTTTATTTTTATTTTATTGCTTTTAACCTTTTGATAATAAACGCTAAATCGTTCGCTATAAAGTATTAAATTGGTATTCAATAAAATTAGCTATGCGTAACCGAAATTATTGATATCATGCAAAAATTTATTACATCACTGCAAAATTTACCGTTTATTCTTAAGGTATAAATATCTTTAATCAATCAACCCAAAATATTTCAGAAATTCGTCAGGAGTAAAACTAGGTAATATAGCCGAAATTACTTTACCGAAAAGAGGGGCGTATATTTTTTGATAATATTTGATTGATTAAAGTGGGATAAAAGACCAAAAAGATTTTTAATTTTTAATTTTTACCATGTTTTTAAAATTAATATATAAATATTAAATTAATATTGTAAACTTTTTAAAATCAATATATTTAAGTTTGTAAATATTTGAAAAATTTATGTTTTTAATATAAGTTTGTATGTATAAAAACAAAATTATAATATAAATTTGGTGTGAATTTTTAAAATTTTAATAATATGAATTTTTATTTTTATGCATTTTAAATTTAAGTTTGGTGTGAATTTAAAAACAAAAATTTACTTTATTTCACTAAGATAAAAATATGATTTTTAAAATTCGTCGTGAGTTGAAAACTAGGTCATTAAACCGAAATTGCTCTACCCAAGGGAGGGACGAGAACTTTTATTATCATTATTTTTAATCTTATTGAATTAAAGTAAGCCAAAAAAAAAAAAAACCCAAAAATCTTTGCTTTTAAAACTGAGCTTTGAATTGACAAATTTTAAAATTTTATCGAGGGACGGACTAGGACAACAATCCGAAACGCCCTCATCCTAAAAAATAAAATTATAAATTTAATTAATTATTTGTTTTAATAATTTAAAGGTTTTATAAAAAAAAAAAAGGGACCTCATGCGATCGCATGAGATTTACCCTGTAGCCTCATGCGATCCAGAAACATAAAGCTCAGCGAGCTGCTCTCTGTTACCACAATACACACACATATACACGAACCATCTCACCAATTCACCTCTAAAATCACCATTTTTTCACCAAATTCAACCAAATTTCGTCCTACAATCCGCTACAATCATGCCTAGGTTCGGATTTTTCAACAAGAAGGTATAAATTACACCCCTAAACTCTTAAAATTCTTAATTTTTGTGATATTTACCAATATTTTACCTAATTTGATTTTGTTAATTTCTAGTGTAATTAGAGTTAAATTGTTAGTATATTATGCATGTATAACCTAGATTGATACTATTTAACATGATTTGAAGCCAAAAACTTCAAATTTTTTAGAAATCTAGGGTTTGTGTTCTTGAGCAATTTGGGACTTTTTGATATAAACAGGTTATGGTCGATTTTTGTCATGAATTATTGCTAAATTAAGTAGTGTAACATGTTTAGGTAGCTAAATGATCCAAACTTTGATCCTAAACATGATTTTGAGAATTAAAGTGGACTTTTTAGGTCAAAAATTCATGAACTTGATTAATTTGATATAATTGCCATTTGAGACTTGTTTAATTGCTAGTAATGACTATTTTGACATGTTATTTAAGTTAAATGCTTATGAACTTTGTATACATTTTCATATATGCTTATTTGAAAAAGTGTAGAATTGTAAAAATTGTGAAAATGTGTATAAGTTTAATTTTGATTGAACATGTTATTGTAATTATTTCAAGTTGTTATCTTGCTAACACTAATGCATATTTAGATGCACAAATTTCGTGTTTAATGTGTTTTGCAGAAATATACTGAAACTGGAGGTGCATCATCATCATCTAGACAACCTGCTCCAGAACCTGAACCAGAAATGCAATATGAACCTGAACCGGAACAACAATAGGAACCACAACAATAACCTGATCAACACGTACCTTATTATGATCCGCTACAATTTTTTGATGCCTTTATAGTATTTCCGATGCATCCGCCAGTAGAATACCCAATGATTCCTGAACACACGTTGCATCCTAATCTGAGATTCGATAGAAGCTGGAGAGATTACCCAACATATCAAAGTAACAAATTCAAACTGATACCGAAAAATGTAGAAGTTCCAAGGGTAATCGATTGGGAGCCTTTAGAAAGGGTCCAACTAGTTAACTCAGTTAGGGAGCATCTGATCCAACGGTATGGCAGTTCTTCTTTTCACGATTGGGAACGTTTATTCACCATTCGTAGACCTGTATATAAGGAATGGTGCATTGAGCTTATGAGTACTATAGCGTTAAATGCAGATGTAGATAGATTAGATGATAGAAGTTTTCTTAGATTTATACTTGACCGTAGGATGTACAGGATGTCCATGCTGGACATGGCCAGGGCTTTGCAGATATATACTCCTAGTGAATTACTACTACCCGATTGTATGAATTTGATTTATCGTGGTGAAAGGGTAGATAGGAATTTTGACGCGAACGCCGTCTGGAGGCGTATGTCAGATTATAATGTTTTTACACTGGGAGGAAAACACTCCTACTTACATATTAACAAAGATGAGTTTCGTATAATTCATAGATTTTTGGCTAACTCTATTACACAGAGAGGTCACAATAAGGAGAAAATGACCTTACATGATTTATTTTACCTAAAGTGTATTCGAGACCCAAGAGTCTTTGTTAATATCCCTTAGTGTGTTGATTTTTATTTGTCTAAAATGGTAGAAGGAATACAGGAATGGGGAATAATAGGAGGAGGTATTTTTGTTACTCTCATTGGAGAGTATTTGAGTGTAGATAGGGATCAAGGTGGTCCACTTATGGTATGTAGGGAACAGGTTGATCCTTTAGGATTGAGGGTCTATCAGGGTGCTAAGGTATTAAAAAGCAGACGCAATCAGGCAATACCCTATGTTGGTAGTCATCCTCAGGTAGAGAGAGGTTCAGATGAGGAAATAGAGGAAGCAGATGACATTAGGGATGTCATTAGGAATGCTATGACTGACGTCTACCAGCGTGTAGATGAGGTAGATATAAAAAACGGGGAGAGATTTAGTCGGATGGAGCAGTGGCAAGACCGGAATGATTACGAGCATTCCAGGCAACGACAACATGATAGATGGGACTATCATCAATGTCAGATCATGAGCCGGCTGTCACCTCAGGATCACTACGTTCTGACCTGACCCGCTTACTATCCTCCACACCAGCCCGAGATGAGACCACCATATACTCTCTACGACCCTAACCAGGCCTACCAGTACACCTATCACCAACCATGGAACCCGGATGACAACATGAACTGGAACCCCTATCCAGATTGATATAGTTTCAGTTGGGGATTTCTATGATTTTTATTTTTTTTATTATTTCTATTTATTTATGTTTAAACACATTATATTTTGATACTTTTATGTAAGTTTAATATTTTTATTATGTTGTACTAATATTTCATATTTGATTTGAAAGTGGGATTTAAAGTCCCATTTCAAATTACCATGCATGTTTATATTTGTATGTATGTATATTTTTAATTGTAAACAACAGGGTAAAACAGCGCATTTTCAAAGACTGGCATTAAGTTCAGCAAAAGCTACTAATTTTGACGACAAAACGAAAAACAAATGTGATGTAACAATAAGACGGAATGAACAAATGATGTGCACCATTTATCATTCAACAAACAAACGCCAATATGTTTAGAAACTTTGGTAAAATTTAATCATTTTTCTACGCTAATCACCCTTAATAATTTAAATTGTTACTGATTTCTTGCAAATGAGGGCATTGCAAGATCTTAAGCGTGGGAAGGGGTTAAATTCTTTCGGATTTTTAAAATTTTTAACTTATACACTTGGTTACCATTAAAAATACTAGTAATGCAGTAGTTGTATTAGAATCTAGTGCTCTCTGATAATAAAGAACATCCCTAGTCTTATATACTGACTACCAATTCTAGTAAAATTTTTCAAAATTTTCAATTAAATGAACTCAAAATCATGTTTATATATATTTATGAACGATAAAACTAGGTGTTAATACCGAAATTATTGTTACCTCAGAAAGGACATAAATTGAGAAACATCCCAAAATGTTAGAATTCATTTAAAATGGAATAGAGGACAATAAAAAGGCAAAGAAAATAAAAGCCAAGTGTGGGAAAAATTTACCAAGTTATTTAAAACATATATCACATATTTTTGTACAAATAATTGAAGATACTTTTGTTTTGGACAATATTAATCAGTTTTACCCAGTAAATTGTAATATATTTGAAAGGAAAGATGGATCTACAAGATGAATCAATTCCATCATTAAAAGGAAGTAAAGTCTTCCGAAAAAGAAACGCTCTTCTTGATTTAGGTCAGGAAGTTGTCGTCCAGACCAATTGTAGAGTCTACGAAAAACCTTGAAAAGTTTTCTCTAAAATCAGCAGGAAATCCACGGACCTCAGCATCAAACAGGGTCGCCAAGTGGTCAGTATATAAAAGGTGCAATTGTTCACAAACATTTATTTCATAGCATTATCCCTCAAGAAAGACAAGCTTTTAGTTGCAATTGTTCTATTTACAAGTGATATTCGTTTAAATAATAAAAGGTGAAGACAAAAGACAGATTCGATGAATTGAAGATGCAAACGACCAAAAAGCTCAAAAGTACAAAGTACAATCAAAGTAGTTCAAATTATTGATATGAAACGTCTCAAAATTACAAGAGTACAAGTCGCAAAATGCAAAATACAAGATATTAAATTGTACGCAAGGACGTTCAAAAATCCAGAACCGGGACCAGAGTCAACTCTCAACGCTCGACGCAACGGACTAAAAATTACAAGTCAACTATGCACATGAATATAATATAATATATAATTAATTCTTAAAATTATATATATATATATTATATTATTATATAAAACCGTCGGCAAGAAGAAAACAACCAAAGTTGAGCTGTCCCAGCTAGCCATGCGATCGCATGGCTTTGAAGAAGGATTTCCATGCGGTCGCATGACCCAAAAAGTCAGGCCACACCCCTATAAATTCGCAGTTTGGTGATCGATTAAACATCCATCTACCTCTCTAGTTAATAGTTAATAGACTTGTTGAAACAGGGGTGGATTACATTCAAGGGTAATTGGTGGAATAGTCGATAACCTGGTGTATTCATTAAACAAAGTATTAAGACCTTGTTACAACTCGAATCCCCAATTAGTTGGAATATTTGACTTCGGGTATAAGGATAATTTGACGAAGACTCTCGCACTTTATATTTATGACTGATGGACTATTATGGACAAATCCGTATGGACATATCGAATAATCCAGGAAAAAGAACAATTAACCCATGGTACTAAACTAAAAACAACACGTAAAACATCATGATTACGGAAGTTTAAATAAGCATAATTCCTTTATTTCATATTTAATTTCCTTTATTTCATATTTAATTGCACTTTTAATTATCGTACTCTTTAATTATCGCAAATTTATTTTATTGCACTTTTAATTATCGCAATTTTATTTACTGTTATTTTATTTATCGCATTTTAATTATTGTCATTTACTTTACGCTTTAAATTAAGTTATATTTATTTTTAATATTTTACATTAGGTTTTAACTGCGACTTAAGTTTTAAAATCGACAAACCGGTCATTAAATGGTAAAAACCCCCTTTTATAATAATAATACTACTTATATATATTTTTGTATTTTTACAATTATAAGTTAAAAAAATATAGCGTTAAACTTGGCGAGTTCCCTGAGGACGAACCGGACTTACTAAAAACTACACTACTGTACGATTAGGTACACTTCCTATAAGTGTTGTAGCAAGGTTTAGGTATATCCATTCTATAAATAAATAAATATCTGGTGTAAAATATTTAATAGTATTTTGTAGTAAAAATATAACTATTTTGTACACCACCTCGCACACATCATGTGATGACCCGGGAATTTTTGACTAAATTTAAACTTAATCTTTATATGTTTCCGACGCGATAAGCAAAGTCTGTAATGATGAAGTTTCAAAAACTTTGAACTGGGTTCATGTATACATTTGACCATTGACTAATCCCGACGATTCACGAACAATTGTTTATAAATAAAATATGTATATATAGATGTAAAGTATATGTATATTAACTTGATATTATAAAATATAATATATAAAATAATATACAAAATAATTAGATGTAATTAAAAATGAATCTATATATATATATATATATATATATATACATATATATAATATAATGTACATGTATCATTATTATTATGTATATTATAACATATGAAATTTATAAATAATAACTATCCTATAAAAGTCATGATAAAATATATGATATGAATATTAAATTTTTCCACAACTAATAATATATAATTACAAGTTTGGATATAGTATTATATCAATATTATTATTATTACACTCATGATTTTTTATTAATGTTAATATTAATATTACCATTTGTATACTACAATATATATATATATATATATATATATATATATATATATATATATATATATATATATATATATATATATATATATATATATATATATATATATATATATATATATATATATATATATATAGATAGGAAGTTTGACATAATTGATTGATTATATTAATATTACTAGTATTATTATTAAAAAGAATCATGATCATTGATATATATTATTATTAATATTATTGTGATCAATTATTAAAAAATTATTATTATTATTATTATTGTCATTAATAATTATATTATTATCATTTTCATTAACAGTATTATTAGTGTGAATTATTAATACTATTATTATTATTATTTGTATTATTATTAGATATTATTATTATGTATTATCATTAAGAAGCATCATTATTGATATATATTATTATTATTATTATTTATTTGTTATTATTATTAGCATTTATAATATTATAATTATCATTTTATTTAATATCATTAATATTGATATTAGTAGTATAATTACTATTATTTGATTATCAATATCATTATTATTATTTCTATTATTATTATTGATAATTTTTATAACTCTATCATTATTATTAATGTATTTAAATTATTTAGTATTAATATTAAAAGTTATATATATATATATATATATTAGCAGATAGGTAAATCGTACCAGTACAGATCACAATCAAACTGTATCAATTTTGTTTTTTTTGCCTTTAGGTTGTTACTAGTTGATTTCTTATTACCAAAACACTACAAAAACCAGTACAATTCGATATCTTACTTTATTTATTATATATATATTTTTTGTACCAATTGATTCATCCTGTCTACCTTTAATTACTATATGAATCGATCACTTTCAGTGTTATGGAATTCAGTTGACTTTACATTATCATACATCAATCTCAATTTTGAATCTTCACCATCTTCTACCTCACGACACCACAACCGGCCACCTCCGAGACCTAAACCCGCCACAATCTTCTTCAACATTGATATACACTTCCAAACACTTTTGCTCAATATAAAGCCAACTCGAACGCCTGTGGATACTACTGCTGCATCTGTGATTCTGTCTCCTATTTTATTGATCAACTGTCACCCTTATTCCTCTCTTTCTCTATATCTCTCTACAATTCTTCACCAAAACCGCCATCTACAACTTCTTCAAATCTGCTGCAAAACACCTTCAATTATTTCCAACGACTACCTGTAATATTACTTCTATATTTTTTTATGATTGATAACTCACAACCCATACACTACAAACCCATTTAAACTCACCACCACCAAATTTCCTTTTATAATCATTATTTAGGGTATTGAAAGAAAGACAAAAGGGATAGATGCATAAGTGGATATCGCACGTAAATTTTTTTCTTTCTTTATTACTGGCCGACACATACTCATCTCATCCACTCGTTAAAGTGGTAAGATTGCAAATTGCTATATTCAATATGTTTTTTTTTATCCTACGAACTAAATAGAAATTGGTATTGGTGTAATGGAACTAGTGGCCAACATCTTGATGCATGTGTAGAATTATAAACTCCAAATATAGTGGACAACCCATTTGTTTTTAAATGTTAGAATGAAAATGATGACAAACTTGGTGATATCACGATTTATACATAAAGAATAGGAAATGATGTCGAGTAATTTAAAACAACTCGTGTATACAAGGCATGCGAACAAGTTGATGTTTTATATAAATATGTTTGGCCGACAATTCTTAAAAAGAAAACCCACTTGACCATTATATTGGTTTCAAACACATACACCACTTGTGGACATAAAAGTAACTGATGACAGCTCATTTTTCTTTTTGTCTGTTAAAGAATTCTAAACGCGAAAACATTTTTTTTGCTATTCCATTTTTTTCCTTTGCTAGCGGGCCGTAAACTTCTCTGATCCCATCATTACAACCAACACAAGTGTTCCTACCAACTATATGCGTTTTAATAAATAAAAGAAGAAAAGAAAAAGGCTACGAGCTGTTATGATCCTGAAATTTATAATCGGGCTATGCAAGGTGTTTTTTTATAGGGCTTGTACTCGAATCATAGCCAGCAGACAGAAGCCCATTTACTGTAATATGATACGTGATGTTATTCAAGATACGAAGAGGGGGATAAAACAAAATGGTTACGATGAGGATTTAGTAGTTTATGAGGAGATGATTCGAAAACGAGAATCATGATGTAAGGATTAGATGATGATGATGATGGTTATTAGATGATAACGATTACATGATTATGGGAATGATAGAAAACGGAGATGATAATGAGAATATTATGTCGATGATGATATGTTAAAAGGTTGAGAAAGTCGATTAAGTTGTTAAGAAAAAGAAAGAATTGAAACTGATATGTATACGGGTTATAAATTATGGCGAGTCTATTTGAACAGAAAATCAGATCACAGTCCAATGGTTCAAGGTGTTATGGGTGGGCGAGAGGTCTCGGGTTCGAGTCCCGGCTCGGGCGATTTATTATTTTTAAGCTTTAAAGGTAGTTTTCATAATCATAATTATTATCATAATTATTATTATTATTATTATTATTATTATTATTATTATTATTATTATTATTATTATTATTATTATTATTATTATTATTATTGTTATTTTATTTCCATTATTATTATTAATTATAACAAACAAATATTATTTACATAAAAATATAATTACTACGTATATCATAATCATATTATATACTATTATATTTTAATAAATTATATTATATATAAAACATTAACGTATAACATTTATAATATATTTACAATATTAATATATTTTACTAAATGATATTACATAATAGTTTTACTAAATTAACTAAAGAGTATTTGCTATATAGGTAAATAATAAATTATAATAAGTTAACACTAAAAATACTTAAATATAACATATAACTTATTAAATATAACAAGTATAATATATACAACTTGTTTTACTATTTTAAACATTTATTATATGTGTTAATATTATTTGATATATCAATAATTGATATAGGTTCGTGAATCCGAGGCCAACCCCATTCTTGTTCAATGTCGTTCTATGTATTTTTACTACAAAATACATTAGGTGAGTTTCATTTGCCCTTTTTACTCTTTACATTTTTGGGCTGAGAATACATGCAAATGCTTTATTAACTGTTTTACAATATTTATATGTGTGAGTTTTCATTACTCCCTTTTTATATATATTTATGGGACTGAGAATACATGCGCTGCTTTTATAACTGTTTTACGAAATAGACACAAGTACTTAAAACTACATTCTATGGCTGGATTATTAAACCGAATATGCCCCTTTTTATTAAGTCTGGTAATCTAAGAATTAGGGAACAGACACCCTAATTGACGCGAACTCTAAGGATAGATCTATCGGGCCCAACAAGCCCCATCCAAAGTACCGGATGCTTTAGTAATTCGAAATTTATATCAAGTCCGAAGGAGGATCCCGGAATGATGGGGATATTCTTATATGTATATTGTAAATGTCGGTTACCAGGTGTTCAATCCATATGAATGATATTTTGTCTCTATGCATGGGACGTATGTTTATGAGAAATGGAAATATGAAATCTTGTGGTCTATTAAAATTATGAAATGATTATTTATGTTAAACTAATGAACTCACCAACCTTTTGGTTGACACTTGAAAGCATGTTTATTCTCAGGTGTGAAAGAAACCTTCCGCTGTGCATCTTGCTCATTTTAAGGACAATACTTGGAGTCGATCATCGCTCTGGAATCAAAGGTTGATGACTTCGTCCGGATGGATTAGGATGGGTCATCACAGTTGGTATCAGAGCGGTGGTCTTACCGAACCATGTCTGCATTAGTGTGTCTAACTGATAAGTCGTTAGGATGCATTAGTGAGTCTGGACTTCGACCGTGTCTGCATGTCAAAAGTTTTGCTTATCATTTTTGTCGAAAATTATTTGCTTATCATCCTTAGGAAATTACCTGCTTATCATTCTTAGTCTAAACATGTCTTACTGCCTCTATTGCATAGACAATGTATAGATAAATTCGTATCTTAGCGTATATGTTATTGTTACCTTTGCCTGATAGCTTTCCTAGATTCCTCCGTAACTTATGGGATTTTAGTATTATATATGCATATGTAAATTACGTATTGTAGGGTACTAATCTACATCCTATAATCTATTTCTTATCGAAAATCCTCCATCTGATCGTACGAGATGGATCCCTCAACCAGTTCGAATCCCTCGGATTCCGTCAGCTATTTCGATATGGAGTTTCACCTAAGCTCAGAAAGCAGTGTCACCAGAATGAATTAACCAATTCATTTGATGGGTTCGTAGTCGATTTAACCAATGGAGACGAGAAGAAGGCAATCCCTTCCACCAACCGAATTCACCTCTTGACAATGAACCTGGAGCGTTTACCGGCGAACCTGTTCGAGACACCATTTTCAGTCTCATTTCCAGGGTAACTCGACAAGATTATATTCTATCCACAATTCTAAACCTTATTCATCCGCTCGTTCCGACCGACAATCATCCTGGAGTAATAAGTCAAAGAACTTCGCGCTCGAATAATCAATTCGGAGAATATGGTGCAAAATGTACCAGCTTCAGCAACATCACCGGCACCAACAGTACCATCAATAACAGTACCAGTACCATCAACAATCCATGCTTCAATATCATCATCTGTACTTTGAGTATGATCTTCGTTCTACGTATCGTTCTACCTCATTTATCTTCGTTCGACATGGCGAATATGTAATCTCTAAAGTTTTAGAGATTATTTATTCTAGTTCCAACCGAAAAGCAAATGAGTTTAATATCATATTAACTCATTAAATCCATGAATACATCTGAAGAAAATATATATGTATATATGTTTTCATAAAGATTGTAATTAAAAATTCTCTTGTACAAACTGTTAATGGTGAAAATATTTTAACGAGTAGGTAATACCCGAGGAATATTTAAATTTCACATTAATAAGTTACATTGTACGTTCTTCGAATCTGTTTCAACAATCATATACTATCTTACTTACATCCACCGATATACAAATCCGTTCACCACAGAATAACCATATTCATCCAATTTCATATTTGGATTTTGATTTATCAGAATCCAACAAGTGGCATAATGAAGAAAACATTTGACAAAATAAAATTTGTTAGAAACAAACAAATTAACTATGAGTAATTTTGTTAAGAATCCACGCTAACTATTCCTAGCTAATTATTCCTAGCTAACTGATTACATTTTATTTATCGCAATTTAATTATCGCAATTTACATTCTCTCAATTTTATTTATCGTCATTTAATTTCTGTTATTTACTTTACGCACATTATTTATCGTCATTTAATTTTTGTTATTTATTTTTACGCACTTTAAATATCGGGACACGTATACAAGGTTTTGACATATCATATCGACCCATCTATATATATTATTTGGAATAACCATAGACACTCTATATGTAGTAATGCGAGAGTTAGCTATACAGGGTTGAGGTTGATTCTATAATAATATATATACTTTGAGTTGTGATCGAGTCTGAGACGTATACGGGTCACGATAAGTATTAATTAATTCGAATATTATATATTAAATTATATATGAATTATTAGACTGTTACTGTGGACTATCGACTGTGGACTATCAAGATTGGACAATTTAAAATGAATTAAAATATTGATTATAACATATGAAACTAAACAACTCTTCAAGTTTGCCACTTGATTTCATCTTAAACCTCATTTGTATCTTGACGATTACAATCCGCGTTCAAACCTTTCATGATTCTTAAAAACTCCTCAATCGAGAGGTTGAACCAACCGCACTTCATCTACGGAAGAAAAGATTGATGCACATAGTTATGCACCTGAGAAACTCTCGACAACTGAGTGAAAGTTTAACACGTAGCCGCGTCAGATCCTTTGGCATTTATTAGCAAAAATAACTTTGCGATCCCTTTTTAAAGTAGCCAATTTTGTCACAGCTCCAGCAAGTCAACTTCGACTTTTCATTCGAAGTAGTCTTACTATAATCCTGATATATACAATTACCCTTTTGATACCGGAGAATTCTTTTATATTCCACCATATTACCAGCAGACGTACCAGCAACCTCGTTGCTTTTTGGCTTAAATCTCTCTGATAAATCATTATATTTATTCATTAAAACCCTATCATATACTCATCCGCATCTTATAACGAGAACTGCCATAACGATTACCGGGAATCAGCAATCAGTACTTTGAAAACTCACAGCATATCTACATCAACAGTTATATATATGGCATTTATCTCTTAGAATTACGATCTCTCATTCTGAAATTCTGAAAAGCACTCAGTCACAAATCAATACTCTAAATGTTGAAAAAGCTGAATGAAGCAGCAGAAACTGTAGATAACCGTAAACAACCATAATCATCGAAAGTTTGATGATAAAGATTAGTATGTTGGAAAAGCTCAGAAAAGTTGGAACTGGAAAGCGGATTGAGCTAACCATAAAGTAAACAAAGGAGAAATACAAGTAACATACCCTAAATTCATAGAACCTAGATAAATCTAGATTCGTTGAAATCTTTAGAGGATATCTTGCTCCTAAGTCATGTTAAAATCTTGCGGAAAAATTTTTCTTCATCAACCTTCGAACTTGGAAATTCCAAAATATCATCATAAATGTCTTCGATATTTCTGAGGATATTTTCATAAATATTCTCGTCCAAAATTATATACCTCTTCGTGCTTCCTGTGTTTCATTATATTGGAAACTTCTGTAAAATCTAAGTTTAATTCATGAATGAATTCTGGAGAAATGTAAAGAAATTGATACATGAATTAGTATAATATAATGACACTTGATCAACGTGATTATATTATAGTAAGTCATGCTGAGTTTCTAATGGAACGTGATGATTCACAGATCATAACGTCATCATGTACCACGTTACATAATTTTTTCATTCTGCTTAACTTCTGAACATATCAAGAAAGTATATTCTTGATAGTTCTATTCTCAGTGATTTTGGTAATTTGACAAATCAAATCATGCTATTACGTTCTTGCTTGTTTAGAACATTAAGTTCATTCGAAACTCCATACTTACGAATTCTGGACCATTACTCGCTTTACTAGAGGTCGAGAAGAGAATAAAAAGGCAAGGAGCTCCAAAATATAAGAGAAAATATAAAGCCCAACAACAACACCGAAATTACAAACTGTAGATATCAGTGTGTATAGCAATATAAAGACACGGGAGGATTATAAATACAATAATCCCTAGAGCATAGTAGAAGTAAGCAGATTCTTCTGGTGGAAGATTGAAAAGAAGGAGGACATAAATGATAATTAGGAAAATATCAAGGATTAGAACTGGATTAAGCATTTTCACAATCTTCTGGATGTATGAACTAAGGAAGAAAGTATAGGAATGGTGAGAATAAAGGAACGGAAGAGCTTAATTTATAATGGAAATATCAGACAGAGTAATCAAGGCAGATCATTGCATTTATTTATGGAGATCTTAATTTCCTTATTCGCCGAAGAATCAAATCTTTTAGATTTCGAAGATTTCTTTAGATCCCTTGAATTCAGGAATTCAACCAAGACAAGGCCAAAATTTAAGACGCACCTTAAATTTTAAAATCAACCGTGACTACGTCACCGGTTAAGAAAAATCTACATTTACTCATTCCTCTCTTTTGTGATAACTTCACTCGAAATCTTCACAAAATCGAATTGTTTTTATCTATATTACTCAATGATGATAAAACTCTATTTATCAACTCATATTCATCATAAAAACATTCTTATTGTTAGCCATGACCATCTCACTCAAATTTCGGGACGAAATTTCTTTAACGGGTAGGTACTGTGATGACCCGGGAATTTTTTGACTAAATTTAAACTTAATCTTTATATGTTTCCGACACGATAAGCAAAGTCTATAATGATGAAGTTTCAAAAACTTTGAACTGGGTTCATGTATACATTTGACCATTGACTAATCCCGACGATTCACGAACAATTGTTTATAAATAAAATATGTATATATAGATGTAAAGTATATGTATATTAACTTGATATTATAAAATATAATATATAAAATAAGATACAAAATAATTAGATGTAATTAAAAATGAATCTATATATATATATATATATATATATATATATATATATATATATATATATATATATATATATACATATATATAATATAATGTACATGTATCATTATTATTATGTATATTATAACATATGAAATTTATAAATAATAACTATCCTATAAAAGTCATGATAAAATATATGATATGAATATTAAATTTTTCCACAACTAATAATATATAATTACAAGTTTGGATATAGTATTATATCAATATTATTATTATTACTCTCATGATTTTTTATTAATGTTAATATTAATATTACCATTTGTATACTACAATATATATATATATATGTAGATAGGAAGTTTGACATAATTGATTGATTATATTAAAATTACTAGTATTATTATTAAAAAGAATCATGATCATTGATAGATATTATTATTAATATTATTGTGATCAATTATTAATAAATTTATTATTATTATTATTGTCATTAATAATTATATTATTATCATTTTCATTAATAGTATTATTAGTGTGAATTATTAATACTATTATTATTATTATTATTTGTATTATTATTAGATATTATTATTATGTATTATCATTAAGAAGCATCATTATTGATATATATTATTATTATTATTTATTTGTTATTATTATTAGCATTTATAATATTATAATTATCATTTTATTTAATATCATTAATATTGATATTAGTAGTATAATTACTATTATTTGATTATCAATATCATTATTATTATTTCTTAAAAGTTATATATATATATATATATATATATATATATATATATATATATTAGCAGATAGGTAAATCGTACCAGTACAGATCACAATCAAACTGTATCAATTTTGTTTTTTTTGCCTTTAGGTTGTTACTAGTCGATTTCTTATTACCAAAACACTACAAAAACCAGTACAATTCGATATCTTACTTTATTTATTATATATATATTTTTTGTACCAATTGATTCATCCTGTCTACCTTTAATTACTATATGAATCGATCACTTTCAGTGTTATGGAATTCAGTTGACTTTACATTATCATACATCAATCTCAATTTTGAATCTTCACCATCTTCTACCTCACGACACCACAACCGGCCACCTCCGAGACCTAAACCCGCCACAATCTTCTTCAACATTGATATACACTTCCAAACACTTTTGCTCAATATAAAGCCAACTCGAACGCCTGTGGATACTACTGCCGCATCTGTGATTCTGTCTCCTATTTTATTGATCAACTGTCACCCTTATTCCTCTCTTTCTCTATATCTCTCTACAATTCTTCACCAAAACTGCCATCTACAACTTCTTCAAATCTGCTGCAAAACACCTTCAATTATTTCCAACGACTACCTGTAATATTACTTCTATATTTTTTTATGATTGATAACTCACAACCCATACACCACAAACCCATTTAAACTCACCACCACCAAATTTCCTTTTATAATCATTATTTAGGGTATTGAAAGAAAGACAAAAGGGATAGATGCATAAGTGGATATCGCACGTAAATTTTTTTCTTTCTTTATTACTGGCCGACACATACTCATCTCATCCACTCGTTAAAGTGGTAAGATTGCAAATTGCTATATTCAATATGTTTTTTTTTATCCTACGAACTAAATAGAAATTGGTATTGGTGTAATGGAACTAGTGGCCAACATCTTGATGCATGTGTAGAATTATAAACTCCAAATATAGTGGACAACCCATTTGTTTTTAAATGTTAGAATGAAAATGATGACAAACTTGGTGATATCACGATTTATACATAAAGAATAGGAAATGATGTCGAGTAATTTAAAACAACTCGTGTATACAAGGCATGCGAACAAGTTGATGTTTTATATAAATATGTTTGGCCGACAATTCTTAAAAAGAAAACCCACTTGACCATTATATTGGTTTCAAACACATACACCACTTGTGGACATAAAAGTAACTGATGACAGCTCATTTTTCTTTTTGTCTGTTAAAGAATTCTAAACGCGAAAACATTTTTTTTGCTATTCCATTTTTTTCCTTTGCTAGCGGGCCGTAAACTTCTCTGATCCCATCATTACAACCAACACAAGTGTTCCTACCAACTATATGCGTTTTAATAAATAAAAGAAGAAAATAAAAAGGCTACGAGCTGTTATGATCCTGAAATTTATAATCGGGCTATGCAAGGTGTTTTGTTATAGGGCTTGTACTCGAATCATAGCCAGCAGACAGAAGCCCATTTACTGTAATATGATACGTGATGTTATTCAAGATACGAAGAGGGGGATAAAACAAAATGGTTACGATGAGGATTTAGTAGTTTATGAGGAGATGATTCGAAAACGAGAATCATGATGTAAGGATTAGATGATGATGATGATGGTTATTAGATGATAACGATTACATGATTATGGGAATGATAGAAAACGGAGATGATAATGAGAATATTATGTCGATGATGATATGTTAAAAGGTTGAGAAAGTCGATTAAGTTGTTAAGAAAAAGAAAGAATTGAAACTGATATGTATACGGGTTATAAATTATGGCGAGTCTATTTGAACAGAAAATCAGATCACAGTCCAATGGTTCAAGGTGTTATGGGTGGGCGAGAGGTCTCGGGTTCGAGTCCCGGCTCGGGCGATTTATTATTTTTAAGCTTTAAAGGTAGTTTTCATAATCATAATTATTATCATAATTATTATTATTATTATTATTATTATTATTATTATTATTATTATTATTATTATTATTATTATTATTATTATTATTATTATTTTATTTCCATTATTATTATTAATTATAACAAACAAATATTATTTACATAAAAATATAATTACTACGTATATCATAATCATATTATATACTATTATATTTTAATACGTTATATTATATATAAAACATTAACGTATAACATTTATAATATATTTACAATATTAATATATTTTACTAAATGATATTACATAATAGTTTTACTAAATTAACTAAAGAGTATTTGCTATATAGGTAAATAATAAATTATAATAAGTTAATACTAAAAATACTTAAATATAACATATAACTTATTAAATATAACAAGTATAATATATACAACTTGTTTTACTATTTTACACATTTATTATATGTGTTAATATTATTTGATATATCAATAATTGATATAGGTTCGTGAATCCGAGGCCAACCCCATTCTTGTTCAATGTCGTTCTATGTATTTTTACTACAAAATACATTAGGTGAGTTTCATTTGCCCTTTTTACTCTTTACATTTTTGGGCTGAGAATACATGCAAATGCTTTATTAACTGTTTTACAATATTTATATGTGTGAGTTTTCATTACTCCCTTTTTATATATATTTCTGGGACTGAGAATACATGCGCTGCTTTTACAACTGTTTTACGAAATAGACACAAGTACTTAAAACTACATTCTATGGCTGGATTATTAAACCGAATATGCCCCTTTTTATTAAGTCTGGTAATCTAAGAATTAGGGAACAGACACCCTAATTGACGCGAACTCTAAGGATAGATCTATCGGGCCCAACAAGCCCCATCCAAAGTACCGGATGCTTTAGTAATTCGAAATTTATATCATGTCCGAAGGAGGATCCTGGAATGATGGGGATATTCTTATATGTATATTGTGAATGTCGGTTACCAGGTGTTCAATCCATATGAATGATATTTTGTCTCTATGCATGGGACGTATGTTTATGAGAAATGGAAATATGAAATCTTGTGGTCTATTAAAATTATGAAATGATTATTTATGTTAAACTAATGAACTCACCAACCTTTTGGTTGACACTTGAAAGCATGTTTATTCCCAGGTGTGAAAGAAACCTTCCGCTGTGCATCTTGCTCATTTTAAGGACAATACTTGGAGTCGATCATCGCTCTGGAATCAAAGGTTGATGACTTCGTCCGGATGGATTAGGACGGGTCATCACACATCAAACGTCGAACCACCTCTCATACCGCCAATCAAACATGGGACATGCAAACTCAACATCGTTGGAAGAGCAGACTTTCGATACAAGGTCTTCAACACTACTTGTCGAAATCAATACCAATAACCCTTAATACTCTCTAGTTGAAGTCTTCTTTCATCAAGTAACAAGAAGACCAGTTGAAGCTATGCAAAGCTTTAACTTTCCGATCGTAACTACCTTAGTACACATATCAGCAGGATTCTCCGTACCAGGAATTTTCTTAACAACAAAAGTACCATCTTCAATAAGTTCGCGAATTTTATGATACCTTAGCTTTATGTGTTTCGTACGACCATGAAACACCGGGTTCTTCACCAAATGAATAGCACTTTGATTATCATAGTACAAGACATAATCTTGTTGAACTCGTCCCAACTCAATCATAAAATTCTTCAGCCATACAATTTCTTTGCATGCTTTTGCTGATGCCATATATTCAGCCTCCGTTGTTGACAGCGCAACACAACTTTGAAGTTTGGACATCCAACTGACCGCCGTCTTACCAACCGTGAAAACATACCCCGTAGTGCTTCTACCCGAATCGTCACAACCACCCAAATCAGCATCAACGTACCCTCTCAAAATGGAATCACCTTTAGTGAATTTCAACCCCATTTTAGAAGTACCTTTCAAGTAGTGCAAAAGCCACTTTATACCTTCCCAATGCTCTTTACCCGGATTCGACATAAACCGACTCACTACTCCCACTGCATAAGCTATGTCGGGTCTTGAACAAATTATTGCGTACATAATACTACCCACTGCCGACGCATACGAAATTTGAGCCATCTTGATATGGCCAAAACGGACGGTTTTATTTGTGCGGTGTCGTTAGGTCGCAACACGTCAGAATTAGCTACCAAAAGAGAGTAATGGTTTTATCATTTATATTTAGCTGGGGTTTCCTAGCTATAACTCACCTACTTGTCTTCCTTTTAACGAGTAAGTGGTAAATATAACACATGTTCGTATTTTTGTATGTTTGCTCAGTAACGTGGGACAAAAGTGCCTATATAGTTAACCCTAGTGACAAGAGGTGGTAGATTAAGATTAACTAATAATGCGGTAATTTAACTGGAAAGATAAAGATAGATAGGTATGGAGAATAGAATTCTAATGGGGAATTATCACAAGAGTTTAACTTCCTAGAATAAACGCTAAACCTCAATCAACTGGGCTATGAACCTAACTGTTTTGTCACTAAGAGTTTAGGCCTTAAAGATTCTGGCTAAGACGGATATCCCTACTCCCAACATTAACCTTAAAGGGTTTAAACGACCTTATGGATAGAATCCTAGGTACATGAACAAAATGGTATATCCATAAAGAAAAGTCTCAGCTTTTCTTAATCCTAGTCAGTCTGACTAAAGCAATATTCCACCACTTAACACTACGCTATGCCTTAACATTAACATATGTGCAATCTTAGATATTCTAAGGTACTGCTAATTGGATTAGAGGTCTCTCCTTTGCGATCACTTATTCAACCCCGGATCATCTTACAACATCTCAAGAACGTTGCTTCTGACGCGAATCATGCTTTTAAGCAAGCCATTGTTCACTGAACTCTATGTTGCCTACTCTAATCACAACCTAAATGGGCAGCTCTTCTTTGACGAATAAATGGTTATTCGTATGTAGGTACTATATCCCTATTGTGACGTTAAGCACACATAACTTCTTACCTTGTATCCTAGGGTTGATCAAGTCCTAATACTTGGTCCTAATACTATTGTTATGAATAAGCATAACAATAGGATAAGGTTCAGATAAAATATTCAACATATAATAAACATTTGTAACAGATAGATAGGCATGCAAGATGAAAGCAACTTAAGATAACAAGATAACTTCATTAAATTAAGGAAAGCGTTCACCATTTACAGACGAGATCTGGACCATTACAAGTGCTGACATCCTCTAGATTGCTCCTATTACAATCTTCGGCATTCGCCTCCGGGTACTTAATTTCCCGCTCGGAGGTGAGAAGGCCTTTAAAGCTCTAGTGAGAGAAAGTGTATTGTAGTGAGAGAAAGTGTATTTTAGTGAGAGAGTGAGGAGAGGTGTATTGAAATTGGATGACAAAAAGCCTTTAAATAGAGCCAGCTGTTTGGCAGGCCGTTTGTAGGGGCCATTTGCCAGGGCAAGCCGTTTGCAAGGTCCATTTATCCAGGCCGTTTATAAGCCAGGCAGGCCATTTGGCTTGCCTGGTTCCCTGGATCGTAACTTAATTTCTTGTCTTTCACCATTTTCGCTCTATAATCTTCGTTTTAGCTCCGATTTTCTCGATTCTTCTTGCATCATCTTCGTAATTACTTTATCTACAAATCTAACTGAAAAAGCGACAAACTTAAGTAGGATGATTAACCAAAGATTATGTTTTGATGATGACACATACATATGTATAAGTAATGACCGACATCTTAACATAAAACACGCAATGTCACTAATTCATACTTTATCTTGCAAATGACCAAGTCAAACATAGCTTAAAGAATAGAATTAAAGTTCAGCTAAATACACAGTCGAGGTACAGTCGACCGCATAGCCAGCCGCAGAACTCCAAACTGAATTGCAACGCAGTTTTGTGAAAACAAGTTTCACGGTGGCCACCACGGTCAACCGCAGTGCGATCGCAGTTTTCTCTATTACCAATGTTGACCAAATAAAGTTTAACTAGTTTCTGACATCTATAATTCATGAAACATTTCTCAACACGCTTAGAATAGATGCCTTCTCCATACTCAATTGAGTTTTGGTCATACAAACACTAATCGTGGTTAATTACGCCTAATGACATCTTAATGACAAATTAACCAAGACTAGGCATAACACATAAGTGTTAATCAATAGCTTGTGATCTTGATTCTTATCTAGACATCCTTAGTATGATCATCAAGTACCAACACACTTAAGCCAATGTCACTAGAACAATAATTACTATTAAAGATGACTTAGTGATTAATTAAGGGAAAACAAAGAACAATGCTTTCAAGTGTAACTACTAAAGACTTGTAATCCTAAAATACACTTGGATACATTTAGGATGGTCACCAAGTCCCAACTAGAGATTGCTCCTCCCTTGTGCATGTGTTGGACATTAATGTGTGATTACACATTAATCATGCAACATGTTATATTGCAAGTAAGCTTGCTAAACCTTAAATTACAAGTTATGCAAATATCTATATGATTGATCTTATAGTAACTATTTCTTGATATGTGTGAGTATTACTTGCTACTTGCTAATATGTTTAATACTCATAAATTTGTCAACTTGATTAACATGCTTGCTATGTGCTTACTAGTTAGGATTCAAGTAACTAGTCTACTCCAATAAATTAAGTGTAAATTGGTTCACAATGAAATTATGATCAATTGTTTACTTGGTCTTGTCTAAGTAACAAATTGTGATTGCTTGTTCAAGTATGACTTAACTTTGATGTCTCTATATACTTAATGATCATCTTAGAAAGACATCATTCAATTAATCTACCTAAGCTTAAAATAAACATGACTTGGTGATTAATTGAAACTAGGAAGTATAATGACATATTGACTAGTCTTTAGAATTGAACCAAATGCATTAAAGTGACTAACTAAATCTTGACCAATCTGAGATTTCCCAAAATATCAATCAAGACACTTCTCCAAGAATGTTGGGTTTACCACTAATGGAGTGTTATGTCACTTTCATGCAATAAGACCAAATCTCAAACACTTAATGCATATAGTACTTGTATAGGATGTTTGGTTTCTTTTGCAGTTGCTAGAAGGAGTAAAGGTGCCAAAATGTGGTGTTAAAATTTGAGTCAAACGGCTATACAACAGATACCATTTTTGGACTGGAGCACGCACGGTCGATCCACGGTCATTTGTGCTGGCAACCGTGTGTCAACGACTATATTTTGAATCCTACTATAAAAGGCAAGCATTGAAGAGCATTTAAAGTTGACCCTCTTGCATATTTCAAAAGCTTATTTCCAGATATCACAAGGGCTCAAATTACTACTTAAATGTGATCAAGAAAGAGAAGATTCTATCATCTTATAGATATAGAATTTGGTTGTTGTAAACTTACTAATCAAAATCATTAATCTCGTAAGTTTACTTAGTGTAATGTATGTCCTTGTATTGTCTTAGGATCATCATTACAAAGTGTATAAGTCTTGTAACTTTAATTAGTAGAAGCATAGGCTAGCTTAGTGATCTACTTCCTTAAAGGGACTTAGGAAGTTGATTAATCTTATTTGGAGATTAATACTTGTCCAAGGTGAAGACAAGTTGATCTAGGTTGCAGTTGATCTTTTAAAGGGATAGAAAGATTAGGTTTGTTGTCTACCAAAGAAGTTGAAGACTTGTAAATCGGATCTCCACCGGGTTTGGAGAAAAGTGCTTAGTGAAGCAACAAATCCCAATTAGTGTAATCGGGGAGTGGATTAAGGTGGATTAGTTAACATCCACCAGAACCACAATAAATTCTGGTGTCTATGTTCTTTACGTTACTTCATTTATCATTTTGAACATATACACTACACCCATCAAGTTTGAGTTGAATTGGTTGACCAAAGTTAATCCAATTCGGTGATCAATCGAAAAAGTGTTAAAAACGTATTAAGTAACTATTCACCCCCTCTAGTTACTTACAATTGGTATCAGAGCGGTTGCTCAAATCATTGCTCTATAAACGTTTTTGAAAGTTTCAAAATTCGTTTCGTACAAAAACTTGAGTCAACGATTCTCGGATCAACTCAAACTATGAGATACTTGGAAGAATTGGTGAAAGAAGCACCATTCTTTGATAAGATGTATATTGATGTTTGGAAATTGAGATTTGAGGCTTATCTCAAACCCAAAGATTACTACTTGTAGAGAATAATCAAAGTAGGAGACTTTGTTCTACAAGCTAGTTCAAGACTAGTGAAGTCAACATTTCAAAACAATGATGTTTTCAAAAAATTTGATGCAATTTTACAACTTCATGGAATTCTTCCTAGTGAAGAAAGATTAAAGATAATTTCATGTGAAAGTGCAAAGGAATGTTGGGATTCACTATGTTCTCAAGAAGAGGAAAACTCTAGGAGTTTAAAGGGTAAAGGAATAAGGAAGAATTTGGGAAAGCTTGAAGATTTTCAAGAAAAGGGTTTGGATACAAATGAAGACATTTGCCTCATGGGTTCTTGGAATGATTTGTATCAATATGGTCAAAGTGAAGAAGAAGTTGAATCTCCACTCAAATAAGATGATGTCTCAAGCATGGATTGCAATGAGGTACATGTATTCTATCCTTCTAATTATGAAGAATTGTTAGATGATTACAAAACTATTAAATTTGTGTATGATAGTAGTCGTGACAAAGTAAAACTTTTAGAGATAGAATTACACAATGTTAGAAAACTTAATAAAGTCTTAATTGATGAAAACAACCCTTTAAAAAGAAAACTTGAAAGAATGATTATTTATGATTCATCAAAAGACAAACGTGAAATGAGTATGTGTCACGACTCTAGCAAACATAAGTCATGTAATCAAAGTCCATTGTCTATAATTAGAAGAATTGAGAAGATGGGGAAAATGGATCAAGCTAACAATTCAATGGTAGATATAAGTCAAGGATTAGGTAATCTTAAAATCAATCAAAACCAATGATCAAAATGCTAATGAGAATTTCTTTCTCAAAAGACTTTGTATTAATAAAAGGTTTTTCTTACAAAAGCAAAATTGTTTTTGAAAAATGATTTTAAAATATTAGTGAAGGAAGTTTACTTGTATTAGGATTGTGTGTTTGTATGAAACCATATATTGCATGCTAAATACAAGATGAATGCGCTTTGTGTATACTATGTGTATAATTAAATATATATATATATATATATATATATATATATATATATATATATATATATATATATATATATATATATATATATATATATATATATATATATATATATATATATATATATATATATATATATATATAGTATACTAGGTGTCATTGATGATTAAACATTGGGAGGATGTAATCATTCAATGTTAAGGAAAGAATACTTGTCCTCAAGTATTCTATAGAACCTACGAATCATCAAAACGCGTTCAAAAGAAGTAGAAGTGAAGAAATTGGTGATCAGAAGAATCTACGGCTGGAACACGACTAACCGTATACTCAACCGCAGATCCCTGCTCTGTACGTTTGGAAATTCATTGCACGGTCGACCGTGCTTCGACCGTGCATTGTCGGATCTGCTTTAATTTAAATAAAACCCTCACTTTTATTTCTTTCAAACCCACTTCAAAACACACACCCCCCTTGCACATGGCTGAGGAGATCGACCGCATGAAGAAGAACACGCATTCCTTCCATCTCAATTCCTACTCTCAGTATGATTAATACTTGCATTCCTAGCATTTAATTATGTTTGTATAATGAATTAGGGTTATGAAGAAACCCTAACTAGAATGAATTAAAACTCAAATTGATGCAAACAATCAAAATTGTTCTTGAAGAACAATTTCGAAATGATTGTAGTAATTATTGTAATATATCTATGCATTGATTTAACTTTGGACAATTCTAGGGTTCATTATACATCTAGGTTAGATTTTCATAGAATCATTTTTCATATGATACAAACAACATTGTTGCAAATTGAGTGTGATAATGTTAGATGTCAAAACATGTGTTGATGATGATCTCAAAAGTCTAAGACACGTATGAACTTTGTGAAAATCGAAATCTAGTTGCAAACTCATTAAAACTAATGAAGAGTGAAAATGTGAAGAACATTAACATCAAAACATCTAAGTATTGATGATAATTAAAGTTTGCAAAACTTGTTGCCTACAATTGAATTATACACTTTGAATTAATTTGAAGTATCATTGTGTAGAAAATGGCAAGAGGAAAGGGAAAAAACACTGAACCAAGAAGAAAGGATTCATATGATCCACCCTCAGATCCAACAGAAAGAATTAACTATAACATTGAGTTTCTTTCTGACCGACACATCACTGAAGGAAGAAAAGTTGCCTACAGTTAAATGCCTGAACTCATGAGACAATTCAAAACTCTTAAATGGAAGGCATTTCTTACTCTTGATGGTCCTATATATCCATCTCTTGTTCGTGAATTCTATGCAAACTTCAACTTTATGAACAACGAAGTTTATTTCAATCTTTAAGAAACAAACTATCGCTACTCTCTCAAGGACTTTGGATACATTCTTCAAGTACCAACAGAAGGCAAAGAATTCTTTAGTCCATATCATGGATTGGCACATCTTCCAAGCTTTATCTCTAATAAAATGGCAGTAATCGATACACTGTGCAATGAAAGTGCTCCTCGAGCTGATATCGAAAGATCTGGAGTACTGGGAATACATCTCTCCTTTGAGTATGAGGTCTGGAATAAAGTGATTGACTACAACATTTAGTGTAAATCAGGAATTCACTACAACATTCATGCCACTCAGATTGCTCTCATGTGGTGCTTGGAACATGGCATCAAAGTAAATATAGCCTATCTGATGGCAACCAGAATGAGTGGAACTATCACCGAAACAACTCGAGGACTACCCTATGGAATGCACCTCAATAAATTGTTCAAGAACCTCAAAATCTCAAGTGATGACTCCCATCCACCTTCTCACAAACTAATATTACCACGAAAAATGATAGCAGGATCAACCTCCAAGTGAAGAAGGACTACTAATGAGGAAGGAACAAGCAGAGGAGCTATTGAGATATCATATAGTGAAAATGAAGAAGGAAATGAATCGGTGAGAGATCTTGGGATTAATGCCAAAACGGATAAGATCTATCAAACTCAAATCAAAAGTCTGAAGAAGGAATCAAAGGTGAAGAAATTACTAAAAGGAGTAATCAGAAGCTTGACCTGTAGGTCAGGAAATGAGGAAGATGATGATTCGAGTGAAGAATTCTAATAAGTTCTCATGAAAATGTTCTACTGTTTAATGGTTGAATGTTTAAGACAAAAATATTTGGAAAACTTTAGTATGTATGTTTAGTAAGTATTCGTGTGTGCTTACTACATGTATTAAAAGTCTAAGCATGTTAGATTTACACACGGCTGCACTCACGATCGACCGCAGATTAAGCCATACATAAACTGATGAACCATTCTGTCTTGTTATGACCAATAACTTTTTTCAAGAGAGGATTGACCTGTCAATCAAAAGACTTTACTCATTTAACCTACCTCTCTTGTGAAAAAGTAAAGTGATACCTAGTAGGCCTCTATAAAAACTAGTGCATTCAACTAAACTCATACCCACCATCACAATCCCTAAAAACCCACAATCAAATCATGAGACAAATTGAAGAAGGAAGAGAAGTGTCAACACATCAACTTTCAACTTATTCGCTGGCCAACTTCTCTAGTGTGAATTGGAATGTCTTTCTCAATCTTCGAGGACCTCTATATCCTCTTCATGTAAATGAATTCTATGCAAACTTCCAATTCCATGATGACATGAAGATATCATTCACTCTCTATGGCAAAAGCTATTCTTTGACACTTGAAGAATTTGGAAACATCGATGTTCCAAGTAACGGAATCAAATTCTTTCTTAACCCAAACTCATTTGATGAGTTTCCATAATGGTTAGAAAAAGAATGTGTTCTTGAAACACTGAGGGAAGGACCACTCAAATTTGAGTCCGTCAACAAGGAGGGTTTCTTAGTGCATCACCTTGCTTCAACATATGATCTATGGCAACAGATCATCTCCATAAATGTATATGGAAAAGGTGAAATACTTTAGAGAATGAATGCAAATGAGGTTACTCTCTTGTAGTGTCTCATACACTCACTTAAGGTAAACATTGCATTTCTTATGGCATCAAGAATGCAACAGGTAGCTCAAGAACCCTACTTGAAACTACCTTATGGCCTTCATTTAACTAAACTTTTTGCTCACCTCAAATTAACAACTTCTTATCACTATGCTACTCAAGTTTCGTCATACCCAATATGCAGAGCATCAACTAGACCATTTGTTGAACCTTCTTGATAACCCTACAAACTTTAGCCTTCTTTCAACCGCAGGACAAAGTAGTCTCATTCACGAGAATGTTCTAAAAATCGGACGACATCTGAACAAACTTGAAGGAATTATAAGAGACACTCATCACTACATTCACCGCAAGAAATAGGCCAAGGCAATTTGAAGAATGCCTACCTATACATCGAATTTAAGTGCTTTTTGTTGTACCTTCCATGCATATTTTCATATATGCATGTTTCTTGTGTGCTTTGAATAAAATGTGTGCTTGTTATGTTTTAATAAATGTTTTCCAACGTGCACAATTTAAGGGGGAGCTTTGCTCTAAGGGCGAGCTTAGTTCTATGGGGGGCTAACCTTTTTGCTTCGCCAAAAGGGGGAGAAAGATGGATACAAGTGATTGTTAACACTTGCGTATTTATAGCAAAATGTCTCTCATCACTTGTATGATTGTCATCATCAAAAAGGGGGAGAATGTTGGTTGAATGTTGGTTAATGAACTAAACGACAAACTTAAGTATGATGATTAACCAAAGATTATGTTTTGATAATGACACATACATATGTATAAGTAATGACCGACATCTTAACATAAAACACGCAAGTTCACTAATCCATACTTTATCTTGCAAATGACCAAGTCAATCATAGCTTAAAGAATAGAATTAAAGTTCAGCTAAATACACGATTGAGGTACGGTCGACCGCATAGCCAGCTGCAGAACTCCAAACTGAATTGCAATGCAGTTTTGTGAAAATAAGTTGCACGGTTGCCACCACGGTCAACCGCAGTGCGACCGCAGTTTTCTCTGTTACCAATTTTGACCAAATAAAGTTTGACTAGTTCCCGACATCTATAATTCATGAAACCTTTCTCAACACGCTTAGAATAGATGCCTTCTCCATACTCAATTGAGTTTTGGTCATAAAAACACTAATCGTGGTTAATTACGCCTAATGACATCTTAATGACAAATTAACCAAGACTAGGCATAACACATAAGTGTTAATCAACAGCTTGTGATCTTGATTCTTATCTAGACATCCTTAGTATGATCATTAAGTACCAACACACTTAAGCCAATGTCACTAGAACAATAATTACTATTAAAGATGACTTAGTGATTAATTAAGGGAAAACAAAGAACAATGCTTTCAAGTGTAACTAGTAAAGACTTGTAATCCTAAAATACACTTGGATACATTTAGGATGGTCACCAAGTCCCAACTAGAGATTGCTCCTCCCTTGTGCATGTGTTGGACATTAATGTGTGATTACACATTAATCATGCAATATGTTATATTGCAAGTAAGCTTGCTAAAAGCTTAAATTACAAGTTGTGCAAATATCTATATGATTGATCTTATAGTAACTATCTCTTGCTATGTGTGAGTATTACTTGCTACTTGCTAATATCTTTAATACTCATAAATTTGTCAACTTGATTAACATGCTTGCTATGTGCTTACTAGTTAGGATTCAAGTAACTAGTCTACTCCAACAAATTAAGTGTAAATTGGTTCACAATGAAATTATGATCAATTGTTTACTTGGTCTTGTCTAAGTAACAAATTGTGATTGCTTGTTCAAGTATGACTTAACTTTGATGTCTCTATATACTTAATGATCATCTTAGAAAGATATTATTCAATTAATCTACCTAAGCTTAAAATAAACATGACTTGTGATTAATTGAAACTAGGAAGTTGATGACATATTGACTAGTCTTTAGAATTGAACCAAATGCATTAAAGTGACTAACTAAGGCTTGACCAATATGAGATTTCTCAAAATATCAATCAAGACACTTCTCCAAGAATGTTGGGTTTATCACTAATGGAGTGTTATGTCACTTTCATGCAATAAGACCAAATCTCACACACTTAATGCATATAGTACTTGTATAGGATGTTTGGTTTCTTTTGCAGGTGCTAGAAGGAGTAAAGGTGCCAAAATGTGGTGTTCAAATTTGAGTCAAATGGCTATACAACGGATACCAATTTTGGACTGGAGCACGCATGGTCGAACCACAGTCGACCATGCTGGCAACCGTGTGTCAACGGCTATATTTTGAATCCTACTATAAAAGGCAAGCATTGAAGAGCATTTAAAGTTGACCCTCTTGCATATTTCAAAAGCTTATTTCCAGAGATCACAAGGGCTCAAATTACTACTCAAATGTGATCAAGCAAGAGAAGATTCTATAATCTTATAGATATAGAATTTGGTTGTTGTAAACTTACTAATCAAAATCATTAATCTTGTAAGTTTACTTAGTGTAATGTATGTCCTAGTATTGTCTTAGGATCAACATTACAAAGTGTATAAGTTTTGTAACTTCAATTAGTAGAAGCATAGGCTAGCTTAGTGATCTACTTCCTTAAAGGGACTTAGGAAGTTGATTAATCTTATTTGGAGATTAATACTTATCCAAGGTGAAGACAAGTTGATCTAGGTTGGAATTGATCTTTCAAAGGGATAGAAAGATTATGTTTGTTGCCTACCAAAGAAATATTAGTGTAATCGGGGAGTGGATTAGTTAACATCTACCCGAACCACTATAAATCCTTATGTCTATGTTCTTTACATTACTTCATTTATCATTTTGAACTACACTACACACATCAAGTTTGAGTTGAATTGGTTGATCAAAGTTAATCAAATTCGGTGATCAATCGAAAAAGTGTTAAAAACGTATTAAGTAACTATTCACCTCCCCTCTAGTTACTTACATACTCATTTCGAGTATCCGTTTAGCAGCCCCTAAGTCTTTCATCTCGAATGCGTGAGACAACTTCCTCTTCAAACTGTTGATCTCTAACATATTCGAACCTGCAATCAACATGTCATCAACATAAAGTAACAATATAACATAGGAGGACTTGAATTTCTTCAAGTAACAACAATGATCCGACTCGCTTCTTGTAAAGCCACTCCCTGTCATAATTTCATCAAACTTCAAGTACCATTGTCGTGGTGCTTGTTTTAGCCCATACAGACTTTTCTTCAATTTGCAAACCTATCTCTCTTTACCAACTACCTCAAAGCCCTTTGGTTGCACCATATAAATCTCCTCTTTAAGATCCCCATGTAAAAATGCGGTCTTTACGTCTAATTGTTCTAGATGTAAGTCATCAGCAACAACAATACTCAAAACCAATCGAATAGTAGTCATCATCACAACCGGCGAAAAGATCTCGTTATAATCAACTCCTTCCCTTTGTTGAAACCCCTTAACTACCAATCGAGCTTTGTACCGCTTTTTCTCGTTCAAATCATCTTTGACCCGAAAGACCCATATACTGTGCAACGCCTTTTTTATTGGAGGTAATTTCACTAAAGACCATGTCTTATTCTTGATAATTGACCCCATCTCTTATTTCGTAGCAATCTCCCACTGTATGGATTCTTTAATTGTCTTGCTTCAAAATAACTCTCGGGTTCACCATTCTCGATATAGAGCAAATAGTTTGCTGATGGAGAAAACTTAACAGTAGGTTTGGGCGTTCTACTAGAGCGTCTCAATGGTGGAGTAACGGATAGTGGTGATCGAGTTAAGTCACCATCATCCCCACCAATAGAGCTCTCATCATTTTTGGAGCTAGCACCACTCTCCGAATCATCTCCATCACTTTGATCCTCACCGTCAATTAGCAATTCAATAGTTCCCAAACTCCCACTAGAACCTATATTCACATCAACAAACTTATCAAGCACAACCGGAATATGATTAGAATTAACCGTTACCTTAGTACCATACAACGAGCTTTCATCAAAAGTAACATCTCTACTACGAATCACCTTCCTCGCCTCATTGTCCCAACACCTATAACCCATGTCATCCAACCCATACCCGATAAAAGAACACTTTCTTGATTTAGCTTCAAGCATGTCTTTTTCAATGTCTTTGGTTTTCACATACACATTACAACCGAAAACCCTTAAGTGAGCCAAACTCACCTTTTTTCTGGTCCATTCTTCTTATGGAATTCGAAACTCTAACGGTGTTGAGGGTCCCCTGTTAATCAAATAAGCTGCCGTATTCACAGCATCTGCTCAAAACATCTTGGGTAGACCCGCATGTAACCTTATACTCCTAGCACTCTCATTAAGCATACGGTTCATGCGTTCGGCAACCTCATTATGCTGTGGTGTTTCTGGAACAGTTTTCAACATACGAATACCATGTTCCGCACAATAGTCTTTAAATTCTTTACTGCCGTATTCTCCTCCATTGTCAGATTTCAAGCACTTAACTTTCAAGTTAGTCTCGTTTTCAACAGCAGCTCTCCACACTTTAAAAGTAGAAAACACATCAGATTTAACTTTGAGAAAGTAAACCCATACCTTTCTAGTGGAGTCATCAATGAAGGTTTCATAGTAGCGGGAACCACCATGCGACTCAACCATTGTAGGTCCATATACATTGGAATGAACAAGTTCAAGCTTTTACTTCTTTGGCACAATTCCCGATTTCCCGAATGATACCTTCTTTTATTTCCCCATAGTACATGGCTCACAAAACCCGATATCCACTTTCTTCAAACCCGGAATCTTCCCATTGGAAACTAGCAACTTCATCCCCTTCTCACTCATATGCCCTAATCTTTGGTGCCAAAGAGTAGAATCGGCCCCTACATTACTTGTCACATTAACCTCATCATCATTTAATACCTCGACCATGTATAAAGTTCCCCTTTTATGTCCCGAAGCCACGACTTGACCATCCTTTTGAACACGCCATTTGCGATCACCGAAGGTAGTATGATTACCTTCTTCATCCAATTGACCTATAGAGATAAGCTTCCTTTTTAAATCCGGAATATACCTTACATCTTTCAAAGTCCAATTGGAACCATTGGATGTCTTCATTGTCACATCTCCAATGCCTCTTATGTCTAAGCGTTTGTCATCCGCCAATCTCACCTTCCCCCAATACGCCTTAAAATTCTTCATCATCTCCTTACTAGGATTAACATGGAATGATATGCCCGAATCCATGATCCAAGCTTCAAACGAATTTTCAACACAACACACCAAAACATCATCCGTATCCTTGGAAGTGAAGTTCACCCTAGCTTTATCCACCTTTGGATTCTTACATTGAGTGCTAAAGTGACCATTTTGATTGCAATTCCAACAAACTGCAGATTCTCGGTCCTTAGAGTTATACATCCTTTTGAATTTCTTACCCTTCTTCGTACCCTTATCGTTCTTCCTGCCCCTGTCGGTATTTAAGAGCGACCCCGATGATTCCCCAGAATTCCTCCTACGAGTTTCTTCCCCTAGAATCAAATCTTTGATCCCCTTAAGCTTGAGCTTAGTGGTTCTTGTGGAACTACTAACTGAATTAACTGTACCCGACCAACTTTTAGGCAAAGACGAAAGCAAAATTAGTGCCTGAAGTTCATCATCAAACACAATCTCCACCGAGGCCAATCTTGTAATGATATTGTTGTAATCATTGATATGATCTGCAGCACACGCACCATCTTTCATCTTTTGGTTGAACAATTGATGCATGAAAAAAACCTTATTAGCAGCGTTAGGTTTTTCATACATGTTTGTAAGTGCCTTTAAGCACCCAAACGTAGTCTTTGTTATAGAATGAAATCCCATAGGCATTATGTTATTACTGATGACAATATATAGAGAGTACATGAAACTCTAGAAGCCCTAAACCCACAAACGGACCGGACTATACTAAACATGCCTCACATAATCTATATTCTAACACTCCCCCGCAGTCCGAACGGCAAAATCGCTAAAGTTCGGACTAGAAGAAAACACTAAACATGAAATAAATAAATAAAAATCTAAACATGTTTTTTTTTGTAACAACCCAACCCAATATACAATCGAATACGAGTAATAAAAAAAAATTTTATGTCAGAAGGGTGCGCCACGCGCACCACCTTAGGGTGCGCGGCGCGCAGGCTGCCCTAGCAGCTTCTGTACAAATTTACAATTTTTCCAAAAAAGTTCACCCACTTCCCGACATATTTAGACGAAACGCTTTTCACAACATGTTATAATATGTAAAACTAACACATTCCAATAATAAAAGAAGTTTTATGACACCGGGCCCACGTATGCCCATATTACGAGTTTCGTACAAAATACAAGTTTCGGCCAAATTAGTTTAAATTCCAAACGACACTATAGCATGATGTTTGGGGGTTAAACTACCCAAATCTTGGTCAAACTTCAAAAGGCTATACGTTCAAAAGCTTCTCTTAACATAACGAAGCGGGATCACTAATCCAAACAAACGCCCTTACCCTTGTCCACACCGGACCCAATAAAAAGGTAAACAACAAGAGGGTAAGCAAAACGCTTAGTGAATGCAATAATTATACATATACATATATAACCTACTTACTTGCAATCACTTACATAATACCGTATACAAGCTAGCAATTCGACAACTTTGCAACCACGATGCACAAACCAATAACCGCAATTCACAATAAGTTAGCGACACCAATAACATATAGTTCACAATTAAATATGCTAATACAAAAATTCACACAACCATGGTTAACCAATCATACTAGGGAACGGTATTCGGAAAAGATCGTCGGAGTTCATAACATCCATTAGTATTACTTAAACACCTCGTAATCACTAATCCCTCGGGTGATGTCTTGAACACCGCGACTAACTCACCCAATGATAATGTGGCGTCTTGAACACTGCGACGATTCCACATGTCAATCAAAACAATGAGTGGTGTCTTGAACACCGCGACAATTCCACTCCCATGACAATGTGGTGTCTATGTCAATCAAACCAATGAGTGGTGTCTTAAACACCGCGACAATACCACATGTCAATCAAACCAATGAGTGGTGTCTTAAACACCGCGACAATACCACATGTCAATCAAACCAATGAGTGGTGTCTTAAACACCGCGACAATACCACTCGTTACTTAGAATGTAGTGTCTTGAACACCGTGACAATTCCACATTCATAATACACAAATAAATACATTATATATGCACACGCATAATTATTCCACACACCTTACGCCTTTGGTGAATTGATAAATCGAGCTCGCAACTTCAAGGTAACGTACCTATTACATTATGCACATATCTCAACCATTCGTTCAAGTTGGTCAACCAACTTATTCGTCATCTAAGTGCCACTTGGCCCCTAGTGCAAACATGACCCATTTGCACCATTTATTCTAACACTAGGTCGGAATTATGTCAAACCCTTACCAACAATTTGATTATGGTCTTAATACACCTTTAATCACAAGCTTATCTCATTTTCGCACCCATTAACCCACTTAGGTCATCAAGGACTCATTTGAACCATTTCAAGGTTAACACACTCATTTGGGTCACTAACAAAACCCAAATACACTCATTCACTTTAAACACTAAGTGTGCTAGTGTTTAACTACCATTTAAGACCCATAAACACCAATTAACACTTTGAAACCCTAGGTTAGTCATTCTTGAGTCCTCATGACTCAATCTTACCCAAGAACACCCAAAATCACCAAATATGGGTTTTATGTTCTTCATTTACCCAAACCCTAACCCATACATAGATCAAAGTAAGGAAATCAAAGTTAGAACATACCACTACACCCAAAAATGTAGCTAGTGAGGAGATGAACAACTTTATAACTCGAGCTAAGACCCGAAACTAGCTCCTTCTTCCTTTACTTGAGCTTTCTCACACTAAGAATCTCTCTCTCTAAAATTGAAGTGGAAAGGATGAGGTTGTTGGAAATGGAGTAAATGATACCCCAAGATCTGATCTACTGGTCTTAAACTCGTTCATAAGTGAAATTACTAAATAGCCCTTCAAAATATCTAATTAAAAGAAGCAGAACTCGGCTACAGTGGAAGTGCGCCACGAGCACCCTTAAGTGTGCGCTGAGCGCACATTGCTCTGATCAGTCTCAGACCTCAGTTTATTTACACAATGTCCCCCACACTTCATGTACTCTATATACATCTCTGTTTAATAAATATTAGGGTCTTACAACTCTCCCTCACCTAAATCGGAGCGCGTCCTCGCGATCCAAGCCGCATGACAAGAGGGAAGGTAAACCAACACGAACTCTTCGGGCTCCCAAGTAAACTCGGAACCTTTACTACGACGCCATTGAACCTTAAATGTTCTCACCTCTTTATTTCTCAACCTTTTGACCTTCTCATCGAGTATAGCAATCGGCTCCTCAATATACTCTAACTTATTGTTCAGCTCAATCTCGTCTAAAGACACCCATGATGAATCATCCGCAAGACACTTACGGAGACAGGAAACATGAAATGTATTATGGATCCCCGCAAGCTCTTCGGGTAATTCCAAACGATACGCAACTTTACCAACACGAGCTAAAATTTTAAATGGTCTAATAAATCGAGGAGCTAACTTTCCCCGTTTTTGAAACCGAATAACACCTTTCCATGGTGAAACTTTAAGCATCACCATGTCACCTTCTTGGAACTCAATCGATCGTCTACGCTTATTGGCATAAGATTTTTGTCTATCTTGGGCCTTTTTCAAGTGAGCCCGAATCATATCAATCTTGCTATTCGTCTCTAACACCAAATCGGTACTCCCGATTTCCCTTTGACCCACTTCACCCCAACAAATTGGAGTTCGACACCTTCGTCCATAAAGCATCTCATAAGGTGGCATCCCGATACTAGTATGATAACTATTATTGTACAAGAATTCCACCAAAGGTAAGTGCTCATCCCAACTACCACTGAAATCAATAATGCACGCCCGTAACATATCCTCCAATGTTTGATTAGTACGTTCGGTTTGACTGTCCGTTTGAGGATGGTACGTCGTGCTTAATTTCAATTGTGTACCCATATCTTCATGAAACTTTTCCCAAAACCGAAATGTGAAACGAGTATCTCGATCTGAAATAATAGATATAGGAACCCCATGTCTCGATATGACTTCCTTGATAATCAACTTAGCCAAGGTTTCCGACGATATCGCTTCCTAAATGGGAAGAAACAAAGCACTTTTCGTCAATCGATCAACTATCACCCAAATCGAATCAAATTGGGTTCTCGCCATCTTAGGTAACTTTGTGATGAAATCCATGGTAATGTGCTCCCATTTCCATTTCGAGATTTCTAACGGTTGTAACATACCATACGGCTTTTGGTGTTCGGCTTTAACTTGCAAACACATGACACATTGTTCAACATACTTAACAACATCACGTTTCATGCCCGGCCACCAATACTCCTTCTTCAAATCAAGATACAATTTCGTAGCGCCCGGATGAATAGAATACTTTGACTTATGTGCTTCATCAAGTAGCACCTGCCGGTAATCACCCATCTTAGGCACCCACACTCTTCCTTGAAAAGACAACAAACCATGCGAGCCTAAAGTAATGAACTCGGTTTGCCCCACGATTTGTTCCTCATGCTTGTTGTGAACGTAAGCTTCTATTTGAATCTCACCAAGCTTTACAAGAAAATCGTTAGTAATAATCATACGTAACAATCCCAATCGTAACGCCAGATGTTGACTCTTTCGACTCAACGCATCCGCAACCACATTCGCCTTGCCCGGATGATAAAGTATTTCACAGTCATAATCTTTTACTACATCCATCCATCTACGTTGGCGATAATTCAAATCTCGTTGATCGAAAAGGTGTTTCAAACTCTTGTGATCCGAATAAATCATACACTTGACACCATACAAGTAATGGCGCCAAATTATCAACGCATGCACAACCGCCGCCAACTCAAGATCATGAGTCGGATATCTTGTTTCGTGTTCCTTTAATTGTCGAGAGGCATAAGCGATGACTTTACCCCTTTGCATTAGAACACACCCGGGCCCATTTAAAGAAGCATCACAATAAACCGTCATATCTTCCACCCCTTCCGGCAATACTAACACCGGAGCTCGACACAACTTCTCTTTTAACGATTGAAAAGCAATTTCTTGCTCGTTCTCCCAATTAAATCTCGTGTTCTTTCTCGTCAACTTCGTCAATGGAGAAGCAATCTTAGAAAAGTCTTGGATAAACCGATGATAATAACCGGCCAATCCGAGAAAAATTCAGATTTCCGTAGACGCAGTCGGTCGTCCCCAACTCTTCACCGTCTCTATCTTCCCCGGATCTATTTGAATACCCTCCTCGTTCACAATGTGGCCAAGGAATTGAACTTCCCTTAGCCAAAATTCACATTTGGAGAATTTAGCATACAACTTCTCCTTCCGCAACATCTTTAACACACCACGCAAATGATGTTCGTGTTCCTTCATACTCTTCGAATAAACAAGTATGTCGTCAATGAACACAATTACCGACTTGTCCAACATAGGTTGGCACACTCGGTTCATAAGATCCATGAACGCCGCCGGTGCATTTGTAAGACCAAAAGGCATAACTACGAATTCAAAATGCCCATAACGCGTTCGAAAAGCTGTTTTCTCGATATCTTCCTCACGGACCCGCATTTGGTGATAGCCGGACCGTAGGTCGATTTTAGAGAAATACGTTGCACTATGGAGTTGGTCAAACAAATCATCAATCCTAGGAAATGGATAACGATTCTTGATTGTCACTTTGTTCAACTCCCGATAATCGATGCACATCCGCATACTACCATCCTTCTTCTTCACGAATAAAACCGGAGCGCCCCATGGCGAAGCACTCGGTCGAATAAAACCCTTTTCAAGCAACTCTTGGGTTTGATTTAACAACTCTTGCATTTCCGTCGACGCTAAACGATAAGGAGTTTTAGCAATGGGGGTAGCCCCCGGAACCAACTCAATGCGAAATTCAACTTGTCTTTCCGCCGGAACACCCAGTAACTCATTCGGAAAAACGTCTTCAAATTCATTTACCACCGGAATTTCACGAATGGGTGGTGGCTCATCACAAGTATCAACAACATGGGCAAGAAAAGTCATGCCACCACTAACAAGGAAACGACGTGCCCGTGCAAAAGTGCATATCAGCACAAGTCTTCTTCGCTTATCGCCATAAATAATTAACTCTCCCCCACTTGAGGTCTTCACACGAATAGATTTTTTATGGCATGCAATATCGGCTCTATTACGATCGAGCCAATCCATACCAACCACGATATCAAAATCACCCAAAGTCATCGGGTTGAGATCAATTTTAAAGTTTTCGACACCAAACACAACATTACAATTTTTACACACATCAACCACTAGCACCATCTTGACATCCGCTATTTCGACTTCTACCGGACGACTTAACTTAGCTAACGGTTTATTAAGTTTAGGCACAAATTTTGGTG
This sequence comes from Rutidosis leptorrhynchoides, assembly GCF_046630445.1. Lineage (NCBI taxonomy): Eukaryota > Viridiplantae > Streptophyta > Magnoliopsida > Asterales > Asteraceae > Rutidosis > Rutidosis leptorrhynchoides. The sequence continues at coordinate 157,788,484 of NC_092334.1, forward strand.
ACACAAACGACAAGTTAGCACCACTATCAAAAAGTATCCTTGCCGGATTAGAATTAACCATGAAAGTACCTGAGACAACTTCGTTAGATTGCTTGGCTTCATCATTGGTCATCAAATAATTGCGACCCCTAGCCGTACCCGCCGCCTTCTCTAGCCGCTTAATATTATCATTGCGCAAATCGAGACACTCCCGCCTTCGCTGCCCTTCCTTACCACAATTATAACAAGTGAGTTTGGTTTTAGAAGATGGGTTGGTGCAATCACGGGCCATATGCCCCTTTCGTCCACAATTGTGACAAGAATAACGGAATTCTCCGGGAACACTCTTCTTTACACTACCGACACTCTCGGTTGCACCTTTACCCTTCTTGTTCGAATAACTAGTAGCTTCGAACTTCCTCTTGCCAAAAGTAAAGCCACTCTTTCTCAACATGAGCGCCTCAAAACCTTTGGCTATATTGAACAACTCATCGAAACTTTTCACCACGTTCACACCAATCTTCTCTTGATAACTGTCATTCAAGATTCGATAGAAATCTTCCTTCAACATTTTATCATTCCCGACATAATCCGGGAAAAATTGGGTCTTGGACAAGAAAACGGATTTGAGAGTGTTCAAATCCATCGACCCTTGCCTCAAGGAGCACAACTCGTCCTTAAGCCTAGTAAGGTCGGCCGATGTTCGGTATTCATCGAAAAATCCTTGAATTCATCCCAAGTGAATTCCATGCATTGTTCTTCACCATAAACTTGGATTTTTGCGTCCCACCACAACTTAGCATCGCCGCTCAACGTACTACACCCATACCTTGTCTTCTTATCGAGAGGACATTCACAAGTACGGAAGGCCCCCTCCATATCGGAGATCCAACGGGCACTCTTAAGAGGGTCTCGTTCACCTTCAAAGGTGGGAGGTTGAGAATCCTTAAAGTTCTTATAGAAAAAGTCCCGCCTTCCAACATTATCCTCTTGAAGGACAACCTTAACTTGTTCCTTTACTACATTGACTAGTTGCTCGTCAATCGCATCAAGAAACATCTTCTTAACTTCTTCTAGAAAAGCTGCATGATAACTTTTCAAGATGGCCTCAACCTTGGCCGTGAACTCGGAGTCCTCACTCGTACCTTCGTTATCATTATCGGGTCCATTTCTCGTCTTCATTCTATAAAACGGAAATAGGTCAATGAAATGAAAAGACGTAACTTAAAGCATATATGTACATCTCACACCGCCCCATCTTGCTCAACAATCGTCGTACATCGCTTGTTTGACACGATTTGAACCCGTAACAATGGTTGCTAATCATTGTTACGCGAGCACGTCGCGTTAACTTCCTAGTACAACGTCTATCTCGCTTGATGATTGCAAATACAACACAAAACAATTAGCGCATAGTTAGTTCACCTAAACCTAGGCACTAACCAATTCCCGGTCCGACCCGTCTCTTACAAGTCCCGCATAAAGCGCATACACAATAAAGTCTAAGTCTAGGCACCTATCTCAAGTCGCCTAAATCCCTTAGACCATGCTCTGATAGCAATTGTAACAACCCAACCCAATATAAAATCGAATACGCGTAATATTTTTTTTATATGTCGGAAGGGTGCGCCAAGCGCACCACCTTAGGGTGCGCCACGCGCACCACCTTAGGGTGCGCGGTGCGCAGACTGCCCTGGCAGCTTCTGTCCAAATTTGCAATTTTTCCAAAAAAGATCACCCACTTCCTGACATATTTGGACGAAACGATTTTCACAACATGTTATAATATGTAAAACTAACACATTCCAATAATAAAAGAAGTTTTACGACATCGGGCCCACGTATGCCCATATTACGAGTTTCGTACAAAATACAAGTTTCGACCAAATTAGTTTAAATTCCAAACGACACTAGAGCATGATGTTTGGGGGTTAAACTACCCAAATCTTGGTCAAACTTCAAAAGGCTATACGTCCAAAAGCTTCTCTTAACATAACGAAGCGGGATCACTAATCCAAACGAACGCCCTTTCCCTTGTCCACACCGGAGCCTATAAAAAGGTAAACAACGAGAGGGTAAGCAAAACGCTTAGTGAATGCAATAATTATACATATACATATATAACCTACTTACTTGCAATCACTTACACAATACCGTATACAAGCTAGCAATTCGACAACTATGCAACCATGATGCACAAACCAATAACCGCAATTCGCAATAAGCTAGCGACACCAATAGCATATAGTTCACAATTAAATATGCTAATACAAAAATTCACACAACCATGGTTAACCAATCATACTAGGGAACGGTATTCGGAAAAGACCGTCGGAGTTCATAACATCCATTAGTGTTACTTAAACACCGCGTAATCACTAATCCCCCGGGTGATGTCTTGAACACCGCGACTAACTCACCCCCATGACAATGTGGCGTCTTGAACACCGCGACGATTCCACATGTCAATCAAAACAATGAGTGGTGTCTTGAACACCACGACAATTCCACTCCCATGACAATGTGGTGTCTTAAACACCGCGACAATACCACATGTCAATTAAACCAATGAGTGGTGTCTTAAACACCGTGACAATACCACTCGTTACTTAGAATGTGGTATCTTGAACACCGCGACAATTCCACATTCATACTACACAAATAAATACATTATATATGCACACGCATAATTATTTCACTCACCTTACGCATTCGGTGAATTGATAAATCGAGCTCGCAACTTCAAGGTAAAGTACCTATTACATTATGCACATATATCAATCATTCGTTCAAGTTGGTCAACCAACTTATTCATCATCTAAGTGCCACTTGGCCCCTATGGTCTTATGTCAAACCCTAGGTCAGGATTATGTCAAACCCTTACCAACAATTTGATTATGGTCTTAATACACCTTTAATCACAAGCTTATCTCATTTTCGAACCCATTAACCCACTTAGGTCATCAAGGACTCATTTAACCCATTTCAAGGTTAGCACACTCATTTGGGTCACTAACAAAACCCAAATACACACATTCACTTTAAACACTAAGTGTGCTACTGGTTAACTACCATTTAAGACCCATAAACACCAATTAACACTTTGAAACCCTAGGTTAGTCATTCTTGAGTCCTCATGACTCAATCTTACCCAAGAACACCCAAAATCTCCAAATATGGGTTTTATGTTCTTCATTTACCCAAACCCTAACCCATACATAAATCAAAGTAAGAAAATCAAAGTTAGAACATACCACTACACCCAAAAAACTAGCTAGTGAGGAGATGAACAACTTTATAACTCGAGCTAAGACCCGAAACTAGCTCCTTCTTCCTTTACTTGAGCTTTCTCACACTAAGAATCTCTCTCTCTAAAATTGAAGTGGAAAGGATGAGGTTGTTGGAAATGGAGTAAATGATACCCCAAGATCTGATCTACTGGTCTTAAACTCGTTCATAAGTGAAATTACCAAAGAGCCCTTCAAAATATCTAATTAAAAGAAGCAGAACCCGGCTACAGTGGAAGTGCGCCACGCGCACCCTTAAGTGTGCGCTGAGCGCACATTGCTCTGATCAGTCTCTGACCTCAGTTTATTTACACAATGTCCCCCACACTTCATGTACTCTATATACATCTCTGTTTAGCAGCGTTAGGTTTTTCATACACGTTTGTAAGTGCCTTTAAGCACCCAAACGTAGTCTTTGTTATAGAATGAAATCCCATAGGCATTATGTTATTACTGATGACAATATATAGAGAGTACATAAAACTCTAGAAGCCCTAAACCCACAAACGGACCGAACTATACTAAACATGCCTCACATAATCTATATTCTAACAGTCTTCTCGTTAATATCGTTGTAAGCAACGTTTTTTTGCAAGAGACATCCTAACCGCCCCTAAAGCTTGGCGATCCAGGAGATCCCAATCTTCTTGTTTAACGCTATTAGGCTTCTTCTCTTCAAGTAGTAAATGTAATTTTTTCTGGTACAAATAGTCTTCTATTTGCATCTTCCAAAATCCAAAATCTTTCCCATCGAATCGATCAATCCTAAACTTTCCTTCGTCCGCCATCGCGCCCAATACGAACCTTGTGCTCTAGATACCAGTTGTTAGGAATTTATGGACCCAACAACGATCACCGATCGATAGATTGTGATCCCACAAACGACAAACAGACAGAATAACAACAAGAAAAGTAAACGACACAAGATATTACGTGGTTATATGCAATCGATGTGATTGCTTTAGTCCACGGCCAACTAGAGAGCTTTTTTTATTGATTTTTCGTGCTTAGGGTTACAGATTACAATAGGTATATTTACAGTGCTAATCAAAATTAGGAAACAAATCGAATAACTTGCTGGCTACGCACACTGTCGTGTTTCGCAACACTTTGTCGCGTTCCACGACAAACTGCATCAAAACGTGACAAAGTGGTTCAGAACGTGACAGCTTCTGACACCCACTTCTGCCATATTTGTCTCATTTCAGTGCACTTTATTACTTTCTAGTTGTGTCGTGTTTTGCGACAAACATCACTCAAACTCGATACCAGAACTCGACAATTTTTTGTTTTGATCTTCTTTGAAACTATCCAACATAGAGTATTGGTGGTGTGAGTTTATGGTGTGAATAAAAAGTGTTATGATAATGTGTTAAAATATAATAATTGGTAAAGTAGTAAAAAAGGGTTTAAAATAATATATTAAAATTAATAAGGACAAAGCTGGCTTTTCCCGTTGGAATCCAACACAGACTAAAGCAACACAGAAAACTCAAATCCCATTACTTGAAAATAGGGCGCAGGATGCTTGTCACATAGGAAGCAACACACTTGGTTTCATGCGATACAAACAGTCTTAGGAATTTGTTTCCCATTTTTCCGTTGCCTGTCAGCATCCTTATTTTTCTTGTGTTCCCTTTTTTTTCAACTAAATAAAATACAGAGTAAAATCCTTTTTAACAAAAATCTTATTTTCCTTTTGTACATTTAATTTCTTTGTAACTTTAAGCTTTATATCAATTATCAGTACGTGTATTACAATTACGAATATTAAAATACTTATAATACACATATCAACATATATTTTTTTTTCCGAAAAGCAAATTTTTTTATAAAACACGAAAAAAGAATACAACAAGGCAGATCCATATCCGAGGCCCACCAACAGTCCAACCTATAAACTTTACAACGATTATGAACAACAAAATTAGTAGAACATAAGCAGAGATTGCAACATGCCTACATAAGTTATGACAAATAGACAAATGGGTTGGACAATCACACGTTTCAATCGATTTTAATTTTTTTATTAGCACCGTTTACATGACGTATAATTTTTCTTTTTGATATTTTAGTCTCTTTATTACGGAGTAAAAAAAACATAACATTAAATTAAAACAGATTCAATGATCAACAAAATGGATACCAATATAGAGGAACAAAATCTAGCTATAAAACGTAACATACAAGTATAACAACCACAAACTAAAAATAATCAAACAAAACCTAACCACCTAAAGTTTACGAGGCTATTGTTATAACGAATAAGGTCACATCCAAAAGAACTCGAAGCACCGACACAACCAAATCATTTTAGACGAACACATCGAGACAGGAAAACGCCGAAGACCGTCGTATCCGCCGAAATAAGAACAACGACTTCCACCTGCCTTCAAAAGTCACGATACGACGATCTGATTTTAGCAAACCATCAATGGTTGTGAGCTGTTGTTATGTGGTTGGGTTATGACATCGATAAATTTTACTATTGTGGTGTTCTCACTATGATTATTCTTACACAAATTAATGTCTCGTTGGACTCATGGAATCCAATAAGATTTCGGCGAAATTGAAATTGAATTTAGACACGCGTTATGTCTAAATTCAAATCAAATTCCGCCGGAATCTCATTGAATTCAGTGAGTCAAACGAGGCCTAAGAGTTATTTAGATTCCAACTGCTACTTACTATCTACAAACAATAAAAGAACATTGACTACCTTCATGACTTCCTACCCAACACTTATCTAATATCACCAAACAAAACTTTTAAAATGACAAGAAAAAATGAAGAAAGACCCTTTCTCCCTTCCTACATACATTGTTATTCACCTTTTATAATTTATTCATCTTTTCAAAGATTTCTCCTTTCACTTTAAAATCCCATCTGTTTACAAGTTTCATGTTGTCATTGGTACTCTATTAACTAGAGGCGTCTTAAAGCTGAAAGAACCTGGTATGTATCTATACTTCTAAGTTCTGCTAAAACCATTTTATCTATAAGTAAGGCTTTCAGTGTGCAACTTGTGCTATTATGGGGTCTTTAAAGGATCCAAAAACATGGATTCCACATATAAATCCTAAAGACTGTTCCCAAAGTGTTTGCAACATATATTGCACAAAATGGTGTAAATATGTCATCCTCTCTTCACCACCACCGCCGCCGCCTTTAGTTAAGGATGATTCGGGTGGCGCCACACTCTCACCGGTGGTCATCACAATCATTTCTCTTATTGCAAGCTTTTGCCTTTTGATTGCTTACTACTTTATAATCTCGCTATGTTGTTTAAGAAACACTGCATCGTCTGTTTTGTTAACAAGAGAGGTTGCGAATCAAGAAACTCGTGATCAAGAAATGGACGTGGAAGATCATGATCAAGAAAACGATCATTTGAATTACGTACCTTGGCTAGTTTTAGGTAAGGGTTTGGACGAGGCGTTGATCAAGTCAATCACGTTATGTAAGTACAAGAAAGGAGATGGTTTAGTTTCTTGTACAGATTGTTTGGTATGTTTAGTAGAGTTTCAAGAAGATGAAAGCATTAGGCTTTTACCAAAATGTAGTCATGCTTTTCATGTTCATTGTATTGACACTTGGCTTAAAACTCACTCGAATTGTCCATTATGTAGAGCAAATGTAAGCTGTGATGTTAAATCTTCACAGGTCACCTTACCACCACCGCAGCCTCCACCGCCAGCGCTGATGTCAGCGATGACTAGCGAGTTAAGAGAAAGAGGTGTGAGCATTTATATTGTCGAAGAGGGTGAAAGGAAGATTAGAAGATCAAAGTCTATGGGATATATGTCCCAAACTCCGGTTTCTAGAGCACAAGTTTTGTTCTTTAATGAAGCTGAGGAAATTGCATGACAAGAAGTCCGATTTTAAAATGATGGAAGATCGTCGAAAACTGTTTTGGAGAGAAAAAACTAGCTAGGGTTTAAACTTTGTTCATGTAAATCATTTTTCTTGGATACCATTATATTCAATTTAGGGTATAGAGTCTTGTTTTAAAGTGTTATATTGGTAATGGTTAGACAAGTTTATAGCCATATTTCAAGTAAATCATGTTATAAATAGTTTGTTTAAAATGTTGAATTCAGTGTATTTGTATAAAGGTTATGCTTGAATGTCACATTTATGAATAAACGATGTATACAGAACAGATTGAACCGATCGATGATCAGTACAACACTTGTATTTAAGGGTTTTTACAAAGTGTAAAACTCAATACAGTTGTTAAATTGTTTCAGTTTTCCATTTTGATCCTCTGTTTTGGCTCAAGAATAGCTTGTTTCTAGTTATTAGTTAACATGACCATTTTGTGTTTATATGATATCCTTGCCTAATTGTTTACTCATATAAAGTTTAGACGACTCAAAACTGAATTTTTTAGGATGAATAAAAATTATATTTCTGGCTAAAATTTTCTTTTTTTGAACTGCAGTATTAAGGTCACTGACGGGAGCCATTAGACATCCACCCGATTATATCCAGGAAGTCACATGTCATGCTCAATTCCTACACCTGCCAAGAAGTCACATGCAATTTACTTTATGTAGTAAAATAATTAAATTGTCCACATGTTTACTCGTTTTCGACACATGTCATCCATTTTTGGACTATAGATGAACAACAAAACAAGGTTTCACAAAATAGTGCGTTTTGGTAGTCCATTTTAGGACTATCGACGAACAAGATGGTTTTTAGAACTTAGGGACGACTGGTGGAGAAAACGGGAAAGCACAATGACGACTTAAATAATTTACTTCATATTATAAATTCTATAGTTTTGTAATCTATGTAAACTTAATGTACATAACCCAATCATGCCAGCATCAAATTTTTCTTAAGCTAGTTCAGCTAATGCTGTACAACAAAATGATGAGAACTCATAGAGAAAATAGTATTGACATTATACTATATATAATATAACCCAACTCATAAGGATAAACTGGTGAATGAGTATCCATTTTTAGTTTTTAGTCACTGCCATTAAGACACAAGGTAGCTTCCTCTTCAATAAGATTAAGTATATGGTGAACTGCACCTGCTATGTCATCTGCTGATTTTAGCCAGCATCCTTCTTCAACCTGCATATGTAGATTTCACATTATTCATGAAAAATTGTACATTATAAGATTCAATAACTTTAAACAAGTTTGTTCTTGCGGGCGTGGACAAAATGGGTAACGGGTCGAAACTGGCATAAGTTAGAGTGGAAGTTTGTTATATATATGGTTGTAAAGGATCATAATATGATCCACTTTTAAACTGTTTAGCACTTTTTAGAGCTCTCCCCTTAACAATCTGAAAGTTTAAACTTAACTGAATTCCCAAAAATATTCTAGTCATTACATTTTTCATGTTTTTATTGGGGGAAAAACATAATTTAAATTATAATATATCCAACGATCTAATTGAGATACATATTGATTCAGACCCAACACGTCTAATTTTTTTTAGACCGGCATGTTAGGGTCACTGACGGGGTCCACACTATGCGGAGTACCCACCACCCGATCATATCATTTAACACCTGCCGGGGGAACCTATTCAACTCGAATCCGGGCCACGTATTTCGAGGGAAGTAAAACTCCTGGGTGAGAATCGAACCCCGGTCACATTCTTCGATTCTCCCTTGGATCCGGGACACGTATTCCAAGAACGGATACCACTCAGCTAACGCGTCTAATTGACTTGAACCGTGAATCTATTTGCACTACCTATTGAACATATTCCTAACAACATTACATTTTTCATGTACAGATACACATATGTTCAAGGTTAAAAGTGGAACAAACAATATTTTCATCATCTATAAAAGTATGCCTTTTCTTTTGGCATGGTGAAGTCCTTTTCATGTACACACTTTTGCATCATGCTTTAAAACCATGCAAATGTTTCATATATAAAGTCTTAGTACTAATTAGTCATAATTTGTATGGTGTACTTGTACATACCTTTAGACTGATGGAGTATAAAACCAATGGGTCCAAGGTGTTAATATTGAGGTGGAGTATGGAGAGGTTACAGATTTGTAAGTAAACAATCATTTTTGAGAGCTGAGTCACCCGTTTTCGTGATAGGATTCGGAGATTGGCGTGTGTTTGGACCAAATTGACCTCAATATCTGCCATTGTTGCCTTGCTTATTGAACTGTTCTTGTTGGGAACTTGAGATGACCAAGGGGAAGGGAAAAGTTTGTGGAAATATAGGGGCAATTGTGGTATTTCACACTCCTTGTTAAGGTTAGTAGAAATTGTATTATTTTGATCAAGAATGATGATTGGATTTTGTTGGGATTGAGTACTTAAGAGAAACTTTTGAGCTTCAAGAGAATGCAAGAGGTGTTCAAGCTCCTTCACAAATTCTATTGCACCATCAACTATTGAAGCTTGATCACCCTGAAAAATTACCTCTAAATTTATTAAGTAGTTTTTTGTATAAATAAAGAAGTAGTTAATTATATGCATCTCTTTTGTTCACATTTAAAGTTTAGAAAAAATAAATTGCATACAAAGTGTCAACTCTCATGAAACATCAACGAGTATAATATCTGCAACACTTCAAGTGTACATAAAATGTTTTTGATAAATTTTCATGTCTAATTTACTGAAGGTGCAATTGTTAGTATATAAATCTATCAAATATACATATACATACACAATTAAAATATTATTGCTTTGTGATAGAGATTTAAACCTTTCATTTTTCACAAGGGATGCCAAAAAAGAATAGTAGAATCATATTAATACGGAGTACCATGACATAATGAATGTTCGATATCTGAAATTTTAGAGAGTACGTAGATATTAGGGCTAAGGCTACCAAATAGCTTTATACTTTTATTTATATTCCAACGTAGGCTATATACCCAGAAAAATACCAGTGTACGTCTCATACTTTCAAAATTAATTCTAATGTAGGCTATTGGTGACCGGTTACCTACGTGTGCAATCCCTAGGGTTAACGGACGTTAACAAAAAGCATTCATAGATCGAATTGATTAGAGTTTCAGGTTCCTGATTACTCCTTCAAGCTCCGTATTGCATCGAATCGTGTTAAAATTCATATTTGAACAGCAGCTTGAAAAGTCAAAGTTTATGAGATTTTGGTCAAGAACTCAATTGGATAATTTCTCGAATTTTCAGGTAATGATTATAGTCCACGAGTGTTAGGTGATGGAATTAGAACAACTTTCATGAAGATATCGTATCCTAAAAACTCCTAAATGTTAACATCCGTTAGTTTCAGGGATTGCATATGCAAGTAACCGGTCACCAATAGCCTACATTAGAACACTTTTTGAAAGTATGTGACGTAAACTGGTATTTTCTGGTTATATAGCCTACATTGGAACAAAAATAAAAGTATAAAGCTATTTGGTAGCCTTAACCCTAGATATTACTGTTCAATATCCTTTGAAAATTTCGGATATCGTAGTAATCGTAGAAGTATTAATAATCTATCGTTTCTATTATATTGCTAAAATGATGATGTCATTATTAAGCTAATTCCTTTGTTAAGAAAAATCAAAAAGAAAATGAAAAAAATCTAAGCATGGTGGGTGATGTCATTAATTTAAATAATTTTGAATTAAAATTAAATTTAACTAAGTTTTTATTATTATTAAATCTTATTAATAATTATTTTAATTATTAAAATTAAATAATTTTAAATTATTTTAATTAATTATTTTGAATTCAGTACGAGAAGGTATAAAAGTTAGGCAGAAGGAAATCAATTATACATATATATATATATATATATATATATATATATATATATATATATATATATATATATATATATATATATATATATATATATATATATATATATATATATATATATATTAATTTACACTTTTAAAATAAAATGAAAAACAATATTATCTCTTATAATTGAATGTGAATTGTTAAATATGCATTTTAGGTGTTTGATGAAATTTTAAGCTGACGAGTTTTTTAGTTGGACTATGTGGTTCCACGGGTCATTAAAAACTAAATAACTTTAGCATTTACGTTTACTTAACACATTTTATTAAACTGTTTCGTTTAAACAAAACATGTGGTTTCACGGGTCATTTCACAAGTAATATAATATAATACTCCGTATAATAATAACAATAATATTTGTAATAACGTTTTCTAAAAAAAAAAATTATCAAAAAAACGAATGAACTTTTATAACTACATAGAAGTTGTCAAAAAGATGAAACCCTACAACATACCAAACAATCCAAAAATAATTGTACAATATGTATCCGTAACCACAAAAATTATAGCTAACCGCTATATACACTTAATTCCAGCATGTTAGCAATCGAAAATATGGCAAACTAAAATTTGAACTAGAACAACCTTTTCTTTAAACGTAAATCAGCAAACACTAAGTAACAAAAATAGTAGCCACTTTAGCAATTAGCATTTGCCGTTAAAATGTGATGCAACAAATAAAGTAGTGGATTTACAAGTATTTTGAGCATATTGATTATTACGGAGTATTATTTAGTTAAAAAAATGACAAAAAAAAAAAAGAAGAAAAAAAGAAAAACTAACCCTTTGGATATGAGATTGGGGTAAGAGAGAACGTAAAACGGCGAGATGTTGATTCATAAGTTTTCGGCGATTTCTTTCAACGACAATGTGACTCATTCTTTGAGTTTCTACTTGTTTTTTGTTACCTTTTTCCCTTGTCGTCTTCTTCTTCTTTTTTGGGTTTTCCATTGACGGTGAAGAGTTAAATTGGTGGTGGAACACGGTGGTTTGACGGATTATGAAGTTGGGGAGTTCACTAGCAACAGGATGAATTTCTTCTACATCCATTTCTCTCTCTCAATTTTTATTTTTTATTTTTTTTATCTCCCCACCTCTATCTAAACTCGATCTCAGGTTTATTTATAATTTATAAATTATAATTTAATATATACTATGTTTTTTGAGCTGGGTATGTAAAAATTCGTAAAAAAAAATGTAATTTGCAGTTCTTATTGTAATATAAATAGCAATACTAAAAAAAATTAGGAAAAGTATAAGAATTATGTAAGAGTCCGAGGTGATGATAAATTTTAAAAATTTTGCGTTGCACGGTAGGTAAATTAATCGTGCAAAATTAATTAATTTTTAAAATGTTTGATCAGTTGAGTTTAAGAGCCCGTGATGTTGACAAATTTTAAAAGTTCTTTTGAGTTTAAGAGCCCGTTGTGTTGACAAATTTTAAAAATGATTTTTACTTCTCTCAAAAAAGTGTTTCCCTTTTGATTATGCCCCTATATATATATATATATATATATATATATATATATATATATATATATATATATATATATATATATATATTGGTAGGATCAAGAGGGAAGTTTTTTTTTTTTTTGAAAAAACTTTGTTCACGAACATTATAGATGAGATGAAAATATGAACATTTAGTAGAGACACTTTGTGATAAATGTTTTTATTTTGGCGGGAAAACGCTCGAAGAAGTAATATATAACAATTATCGTGTTTTTCGAGCGTATGTTGAGGTTTTAGCTATTGGGGGTTTAGATATTAGGGTTTAGATATTAGGGTTTATAGGGTTTAGATATTAGGGTTTATAGGGTTTAGATATTAGGGTTTAGAAATTTAGGGTTTAGGGTTTAGATTTAGGGTTTAGATTGAGTTTTTAACACGAACGGTTTAGAGTTTAGGGTTTAGGGTTTAGGGTTTGGTGTTTTGGGTTTATGGAATAAACCCAAAACACCAAACCCTAAACCCTAAACTCTAAATCGGGCTAAATTTTACTTCACAAAGCATGGGAAAAAAAGTTCATATTCTTCACGAACAATATTATCTTGAATGTTATTTTTGTCGATCGTTTTTCCGTCTAAATAATAACATTCATCATGAAGTGTCTCTTCTAAATGTTCATATTTTCGTGTGATCTTGATGCCGAAAAAAAAATTCCAAAAAAACGGAAAAAAAAAAAATTTTGCTTCCCCCCGCTTCCCCCCGATTGGTTACTTCCCCATTGATCCTACCCATATATATATATATATATATATATATATATATAATCAAGAGGGAAACACTTTTTTGGGGGAAGAAAAATTAAATTTAAAAAAAAAAAATTCTTATATTAAGAGCACACGAAAATATGAACATTTAAAAAAGACACTTTATGATAAATGTTATTATTTTGCAGGAAAAACGCTCGAAAAAACTGATAACATGCAGCATGTGTAATGTTATTCCTGAATGTTATTTGTCGAGCATTTTTTTTCCATCATATGTGAAGTTTTTTTTCAAGATCTAGCCCGATTTAGAGTTTAGGATTTAGGGCTTAAAGTTTAGGGTTTTAGGTTTAGTCCCTAAACCCAAAACCCTAAGCCCTAAACACTAAACTCTAAACTCTGACCGTTCGTGTTAAAAATTCAATCTAAACCCTAATTCCTAAACCCAAAACCCTAATTTCTAAACCTTAATAGCTAAACCCTAATTTTTAATCCCTAATTTCTAAACCATAATTTCTAAACCCTAATTTTTGAACACTAAAAAACAAACTCTGAAGCAAAACATTCATTGCAGAAGCAAAACATTCATTGCAATGAATGTTATCATTTATTTCTTCGAGCGTTTTTCTGCCAAAATAATAACATTCATTACAAAGTATCTTTTTTAAATCTTCATATTTTCATGTGATCTTGATGCCCGAAAAAATTAAAAATTAAAAACGAAAAAAATTTACTTCCCTCACCCCCCCCCCCCCCCCAAAAAAAGTGCTTCCATCTTGATTAAATCAATATATATATATATATATATATATATATATATATATATATATATATATATATATATATATATATATATATATATATAAGTGTTCAAATAAAAACAATAATTATAATAATGTTTTAGCTCATTTGGTGGTGGTTGTATATATATATATATATATATAAGTGTTCAAATAAAAACAATAATTATAATAATGTTTTAGCTCATTTGGTGGTGGTTGTCTTTCTTAGCGAGAGGTCAAAAGTTCGACTCCAGTGGAGTGCACCATTACATAAGGTTGCTGTGATGGCCCCGTCAAAACACTTAACGGCTCCGTCACTTGGTCCCACAGCTTGATCGAACTTAGATGAATTTAACAAACGACATTGCATTCTTTTATTTCAAAAGTTTCCCAAAAAAGAAAGCATACCAAAATATGTAGTTTAAAAGTAACTCAACATATTAATAATCTAAAGTTGACACAAAACATTGTCAACAAACCCACAAATTTAAATTATCCAAAAATAGAATGCAAGCCAAAGTTTCATAAATGGTTTCGTTAAAATCTGCCCAAATGCATGCAGACTCTTCTAAACACAGCGGAAGCATCACATAAACTCAAGTACCTGTGAAAACATGCGAGTAAACTGTCAACACAAAGGTTGAGTGAATTATAGGTTTAAATAATTGAATAAACTTTAGACCACAAGATTTAAAAATGTTAGAAAACATTAAACATTATTCCATTATCAACGAGCCACCTGGTAACCACTTAACCTTTTATTTACCCTTGCCAAACACAATAAAAATATACACTGGACAGTGTATCTACAACAAAATACGAAGTACTAAACATTCCGATTATAAATTGCTAGCGCGACTAGCTCGAAATGGGGTTGTCAAACCCGATAGATCTATCCGTAGGATTCGCGTTCACCGGTAGAAACCAATGATTACAGTTATCAGACTAGGGAATATTTTTGTCCAACTCACAATGAATAATTTAAATTTAATTGTCACTTGTGTCTAAACGTGAAATAAAATGCATGTAATCACATCCCAAAAATATACTTTGAAAAGTATGTAAAAAGGGGACTATAACTCACCTTAATAGTAACGAAGTAACCAACACAATTAAGCGAACAACAAATGTAGTACAGTGATCAGGAATGATCACAACGCCGACCTATAAATAAAGCAGGTCGATATAAATAACTAACTTAGGTTAAGTCTTAGTATGATAGATATTGTACATGTTGCAAGTAGTCATAGAACAACACTCAATATGCATCGGTTTGATTGGAACAGCTTACGGATACACACTTTCTATTTTTAGAAAGTTTCTATTTTTAGCAGGTTTTCATTTTTGGAAAGTTTCTATTTTTGGAAAAGTTTCTATTTTTGGAAAGTTTCTATTTTTGGAAAGTTGCTATTTTAGGAAAGTTTATAAGTTAGGAAAGTTTTCTTAATTAGAAAGTCAACAAAAGACAACTGAAAGTCAACTAAAAAGTCAACCTTGGTCAAACATGGTCAACGTAAATTTTAAAAGTGTAAGTTATAATAATAATGTACGTTATAATGTTTGTTAAAGTTAAATATGTCTAATTATGTCATAACATAAGTTTAATTAAATTAAAATGAATTATTAAAGTTAATATAAGTTTAATTGATATAATTAATATAACATAAGTATTTAATTAATTAATTAAATATTAGTCATAATATAAGTATTATTAATTAATAATAAATTTTAAATCATATCATAAGTTTCTAATTACAATTATTAAATCATAAGTATTTAATAATTAAATTATAATTAAATAATAACTAAGCCTTATAATAATTAAATAATTAATTAATCCTTATTATAAGTCTTATTATAATAATCTCATAATATAAGTTTAATACTTATCATAAGTATTTTTCCATTAATAATGAAGTATTATTAATCATAAGTTTAATTAAAATGTTAATTAAATCATAAGTATTAATTAAATGATATAATAAATATATATCATAAGTCTTAAATAATAATAATTACTTTTTTTTATCATAAGTAATTAAATGATAATGAAATCCATTATTTATATCATAAGTTTAATAATTAGTCATAAGTTTTAAATCAAAAGTTCATCGGGTCGTATCCTGAACCCCGGGTGTCGGTTTTCGGCGAGCCTTACATATATCTCCGCCTAAGCAAATCACCCGACACTTTGATACACTCAAGAACATCCCAAGAACAGTCCACAAGTCATGATGTACAGCCATTACACTACTTGGAACTTCAATTCAATCAAAAACGTGTTTTAGACGTAACGGGTGATTCGTGGCTCGGATTGAGATGACCCGAACATGAAAGTTCGCCCCACCATCAGTCCTAACACACTAACACACCCTAAAGTCACCAAATATGGTCACAAAGTAGGACCAAACCTGGTTCATACCAAAATCACATTTCAATCTTAACAAAATACCACTTTGATCATATCTAGGGCTCCGGGAATCGAAACGACATGAATTCGGAGTCTAAAATTAATGTTTTGATGAGAGGAACTCATCTAGATACTTTATTTTAACTTTTATATCAGTCACAATAGCAGAAACACACGAAAAAGCTGCTGTCCCAATTATATCAAACCGAAAACATATGTTTACGAGTAATTCTATGCATACAAACACCATTACAACAACAAGTAATCATCATACTATTAATATATAATCAAAATACAGAAATATAATAAAAAATCAAAAGTTCTAGGGTTAGAGTTTATACCCTAATCAAGAAACGAGAAGTATAATCGCGTAGAGAACGGAACGAGGAACGCGTTGGTGTATAACAATGGATGATCCAAACCTTGATTTGATGCAAGATGATGATGGGTGTGGTGGTCGTCGCCCAAAAATAAGAAGAAGAGGAGAGAGCACAAAAAATTAGGTTTAGATAAAATTAGGATGTAAAAATTAAATGAGGAAAAATAATGAGAAAATGGGAGTATTACTCCCTCCCTTGGAGTCTCGGCCGAAGGTGGGGTCATGGGGTGGACCCCATGGCCCAATTTTGCTAAATGGTTATTTCCTGATGGCCCGAAAGCCCGAACGAATCCCAAAACGCGAAAACACGCTTACGCGATTAAAAATCCGGAGAGATAACAAACGCGCGACGAAAAATAAATATAAATACCCTATATAATTATATGATCTTAAAATATCATATTTAAAATAATTAGGATTTAAAAATCCCAAAAACGCGACTGTTGGTTTGAAAACCGAAAAGATTCGCCGGATAGAAATCCGCGACACGTAGAAACGTATAAATTAAAATATGAATACAATTATTCACATAACACTTAATAATTAATATATTATTATTAATATAATAATATAGGTCATAGAAATGACGTAGCACAATTAACAGTTAACGGTCGTTAAATAATTAAAGATAAAAGATAACGGAAAAAGTAGGGTCGTGACAGTACCTTCCCGTTACGGAAATTTCGTCCCGAAATTTAAGCAGGTGCAGGGGTTGACTCAGCATCTGGGAACAAATGCGGGTACTTCTGCTTCATCTGATCTTCACGCTCCCAAGTGAACTCGGGACCACGTCTGGCGTTCCATCTAACCCGAACAATAGGAATTCGGCTCTGCTTAAGAGTCTTAACTTCTCGATCCATAATTTCAATGGGTTCCTCAATAAAGTGTAGTTGCTTATCAACATGAAGTTCTTCCGGAGGAATAGTCTTGTCAGCCTCGGCCAAACACTTCTTTAAGTTCGACACATGAAAAACATCGTGAACAGCACTGACTTCTTGTGGCAATTTCAAACGATATGCCGCCGGTCCAACTCTCTCGACAATCTCGAACGGTCCAACAAAACGAGGACTTAGCTTTCCCCTCTTACCAAAACGGATCACACCCTTCCAAGGTGAAACCTTTAACATAACACGATCACCAACTTGAAATTCTACATCTTTCCTTCCTCTATCGGCATAACTCTTTTGCCGACTTCTAGCGGTTCTCAACCTTTCCTTAATCTGTACAATCTTCTCGGTAGTCTCGTGAATAATTTCTGGACCTGTGAGTTGAGCATCCCCAACCTCATTCCAACAGACATGACACCTACACTTCCTACCGTACAGAGCTTCAAATGGTGCAGCTTGAATACTTGCGTGATAACTGTTGTTATAAGAAAACTCAGCTAGCAGCAAATATTTATCCCACCCATTACCAAAATCAATAACACACGCTCGTAACATATCTTCTAACGTCTGAATGGTCCTTTCACTCTGACCATCCGTCTGAGGATGATAAACGGTGCTCATGTCTAACCTAGTTCCCAAGGCTTCCTGTAAAGATCGCCAAAACCTCGATACAAATCGACTGTCTCGGTCCGAAATAATGGATACAGGAACACCATGCCTAGAAACAATCTTCTTCAAGTACAAACGTGTAAGCTTCTCCATAGAATCAGTTTCCCTAATCGGCAAAAAGTGAGCCGACTTAGTGAGTCGATCTACAATCACCCAAATAGTGTCATAGCCACCCGCAACTCTCGGTAACTTAGTAATAAAATCCATCGTAATTCCTTCATACTTCCACTCGGGAATCTCAGGTTACACCAACAGTCCAGAAAATTTTTGATCTTCAGCTTTAACCTTAGCACAGGTCAAACACTTAGCCACATACGTAGCCACATCACCTTTCAAATTTGGCCACCAATACAGCTCCTTAAGATCATGATACATCTTTCCTGAACCAGGATGAATAGAGTACCTAGACTTATGAGCCTCATCTAAAACAAGTTGTCACAGTTCACCAAACTTCGGAACCCAAAGACGTCCTGCAAAGTATCTAGTACCATCTGCTCGTACCTCAAACTTCTTAGCCATACCTCTTACGTTCTCTTTCACAAAATTCTCTTCCTTTAAGGCTTCTTGTTGTGCCTCAAGAATCTGCCTTGCGAGGTTTGTTCTAATTGTCATATTCAAGGCCCTAAACCTGTAAGGTTCAGCCCTTTCTTTACAACTCAACGCATCCGCCACAACATTGGCCTTACCCGGATGATATAAAAGTTCACAATCATAATCATTCAACATCTCAATCCATCTTCGTTGTCTCATGTTCAACTGTTTCTGATCGAGGATATGTTGAAGACTTTTGTGATCTGCGTACACAGTACTCTTGACCCCATACAAATAATGTCTCCAAATCTTAAGCGCAAAAACAACGGCCCCCAACTCTAAATCATGAGTTGTGTAGTTCTGCTCGTGAATCTTCAACTGGAGTGACGCATACGCAATGACTTTCTTTAGTTGCATCAAAACACAACCAAATCCTTGACACGAAGCATCACAATAAACAACAAAATCATCATTACCCTCAGGTAGTGACAATATCGGAGCGGTAGTCAACTTCTTCTTTAAAATCTGAAAAGTAGTCTCCTGTTCATCCTTCCACTCATATTTCTTCCCCTTGTGCGTTAAAGCAGTCAGAGGTTTCGCTATACGAGAGAAATCTTGAATGAACCTTCTATAGTAACCTGCTAATCCTAGGAACTAACGAATCTGAGTAGGAGTTTTCGGAGTTTCCCACCTTTCAATCGCCTCAATCTTAGCAGGATCAACTTGTATCCCTTGTTTACTAACAATATGTCCAAGGAATTGAACTTCTCGTAACCAGAATGCACACTTAGAGAACTTAGCGTACAACTCTTCTTTTCTTAACAGATCAAGCACTAACTTCAAATGTTCTTCGTGCTCTTCATCATTCTTCGAATAATTAAGGATGTCGTCGATGAACACAATACTGAACTTGTCCAGATAGGGTCTACACATGTAGTGACCCGAACTTTTTCATGTTTATATATATTAATTGAGATTGATATTTACATGATTAAATGTTTCCAACATGTTAAGCAATCAAACTTGTTAAGACTTGATTAATTGAAATATGTTTCATATAGACAATTGACCACCCAAGTTGACCGGTGATTCACGAACGTTAAAACTTGTAAAAACTATATGATGACATATATATGGATATATATATATATATATAGTTAACATGATACTATGATAAGTAAACATATCATTAAGTATATTAACAATGAACTACATATGTAAAAACAAGACTACTAACTTAATGATTTTTAAACGAGACATATATGTAACGATTATCGTTGTAAAGACATTTAATGTATATATATCATATTAAGAGATATTCATACATGATAATATCATGATAATATAATAATTTAAAATCTCATTTGATATTATAAACATTAGGTTAACAACATTTAACAAGATCGTTAACTTAAAGGTTTCAAAACAACACTTACATGTAACGACTAACGATGACTTAACGACTCAGTTAAAATGTATATACATGTAGTGTTTTAATATGTATTTATACACTTTTGAAAGACTTCAATACACTTATGAAAATACTTCTACTTAACAAAAATTCTTACAATTACATCCTCGTTCAGTTTCATCAACAATTCTACTCGTATGCACCCGTATTCGTAGTCGTACAATACACAGCTTTTAGATATATGTACTATTGGTATATACACTCCAATGATCAGCTCTTAGCAGCCCATGTGAGTCACCTAACACATGTGGGAACCATCATTTGGCAACTAGCGTGAAATATCTCATAAAATTACAAAAATATGAGTAATCATTCATGACTTATTTACATGAAAACAAAATTACATATCCTTTATATCTAATCCATACACCAACGACCAAAAACACCTACAAACACTTTCATTATTCAATTTTCTTCATCTAATTGATCTCTCTCAAGTTCTATCTTCAAGTTCTAAGTGTTCTTCATATATTCTACAAGTTCTAGTTACATAAAATCAAGAATACTTTCAAGTTTGCTAGCTCAATTCCAATCTTGTAAGGTGATCATCCAACCTCAAGAAATCTTTGTTTCTTATAGTAGGTTATCATTCTAATACAAGGTAATAATCATATTCAAACTTTGGTTCAATTTCTATAACTATAACAATCTTATTTCAAGTGATGATCTTACTTGAACTTGTTTTCGTGTCATGATTCTGCTTCAAGAACTTCGAGCCATCCAAGGATCCGTTGAAGCTAGATCTATTTTTTTCTTTTCTAGTAGGTTTATCCAAGGAACTTAAGGTAGTAATGATGTTCATAACATCATTCGATTCATACATATAAAGCTATCTTATTCGAAGGTTTAAACTTGTAATCACTAGAACATAGTTTAGTTAATTCTAAACTTGTTCACAAATAAAAGTTAATCCTTCTAACTTGACTTTTAAAATCAACTAAACACATGTTCTATATCTATATGATATGCTAACTTAATGATTCAAAACCTGGAAACACGAAAAACACCGTAAAACCAGATTTACGCCGTCGTAGTAACACCGCGGGCTGTTTTGGGTTAGTTAATTAAAAACTATGATAAACTTTGATTTAAAAGTTGTTATTCTGGGAAAATGATTTTTATTATGAACATGAAACTATATCCAAAAATTATGGTTAAGCTCAAAGTGGAAGTATATTTTCTAAAATGGTCATCTAGACGTCGTTCTTTCGACTGAAATGACTACCTTTACAAAAACGACTTGTAACTTATTTTTCCGACTATAAACCTATAATTTTTATGTTTAGATTCATAAAATAGAGTTCAATATGAAACCATAGCAATTTGATTCACTCAAAACGGATTTAAAATGAAGAAGTTATGGGTAAAACAAGATTGGATAATTTTTCTCATTTTAGCTACGTGAAAATTGGTAACAAATCTATTCCAACCATAACTTAATCAACTAGTATTGTATATTATGTAATCTTGAGATACCATAGACACGTATACAATGTTTCGACCTATCATGTCGACACATCTATATATATTTCGGAACAACCATAGACACTCTATATGTGAATGTTGGAGTTAGCTATACAGGGTTGAGGTTGATTCCAAAATATATATAGTTTGAGTTGTGATCAATACTGAGATACGTATACACTGGGTCGTGGATTGATTCAAGATAATATTTATCGATTTATTTCTGTACATCTAACTGTGGACAACTAGTTGTAGGTTACTAACGAGGACAGCTGACTTAATAAACTTAAAACATCAAAATATATTAAAAGTGTTGTAAATATATTTTGAACATACTTTGATATATATGTATATATTGATATAGGTTCGTGAATCAACCAGTGGCCAAGTCTTACTTCCCGGCGAAGTAAAAATCTGTGAAAGTGAGTTATAGTCCCACTTTTAAAATCTAATATTTTGGGATGAGAATACATGTAGGTTTTATAAATGATTTACAAAATAGACACAAGTACGTGAAACTACATTCTATGGTTGAATTATCGAAATCGAATATGCCCCTTTTTATTAAGTCTGATAATCTAAGAATTAGGGAACAGACACCCTAATTGACGCGAATCCTAAAGATAGATCTATTGGGCCTAACAAACCCCATCCAAAGTACCGGATGCTTTAGTACTTCGAAATTTATATCATATCCGAAGGGTGTCCCGGAATGATGGGGATATTCTTATAAATGCATCTTGTTAATGTCGGTTACCAGCTGTTCACCATATGAATGATTTTTATCTCTATGTATGGGATGTGTATTGAAATATGAAATCTTGTGGTCTATTGTTACGATTTGATATATATAGGTTAAACCTATAACTCACCAACATTTTTATTGACGTTTAAAGCATGTTTATTCTCAGGTGAATACTAAGAGCTTCCGCTGTTGCATACTAAAATAAGGACAAGATTTGGAGTCTATGTTTGTATGATATTGTGTAAAAACTGCATTCAAGAAACTGATTTCGATGTAACATATTTGTATTGTAAACCATTATGTAATGGTCGTGTGTAAACAGAATATTTTAGATTATCATTATTTGATAATCTACGTAAAGCTTTTTAAACCTTTATTTATGAAATAAAGGTTATGGTTTGTTTTAAAAATGAATGCAGTCTTTGAAAAACGTCTCATATAGAGGTCAAAACCTCGCAACGAAATCAATTAATATGGAACGTTTTTTAATCAATAAGAACGGGATATTTCAACACACACGGTTCATGAGGTCCATGAACACAGCTTGTGCATTTGCCAATCCGAACGGCATAACAAGAAACTCAAAGTGACCGTAACGGGTGTGAAAAGCAGTTTTCGAAACATCAGATTCTCTAACACGCAACTGATGATAGCCGGAACGAAGATCGATTTTTGAATAAACAGATGAACCCTGAAGCTGATTGAACAGATCATCAATTCTCAGAAGGGGATAACGGTTTTTAATAGTATGCTTGTTCAACTCACGATAATCAATGCACAAACGAAAAGAACCATCCTTCTTCTTAACAAACAGAACAGGAGCTCCCCAAGGAGACGAACTAGGACGAATAAAACCCTTGTCTAACAACTCGCGAAGTTGACTTGACAATTCTTGAAGTTCGAAAGGCGCAAGACGATAAGGAGCACGTGCTACAGGAGCAGCACCGGGAACAAGATCAATTTAAAATTCTACCGCGCGTTGCGGCGGAAGGCCAGGTAAATCTTCGGAAAATACCTCGGGAAAATCCCTAACAATATGAACATCTCCAACACTCTTCGTTTCTTTATCGGAATCAACAACATGGGCTAGAATAGCATGACAGCCCTTGCGAAGATGTTTAAGAACTTTCAAACAGCTAATAAGATTTAACTGTCGGCATTTCTTATCTCCAAGAACCATCAGCGGCTCTCTAACCACATTAGTAATACGAATAGCTTTATCATAACACACAATCTCAGCACGATTCGCAGATAACCAATCCATCCCAATGACAACATCAAAACTACCAAGTTCAATCGGTACCAAATCTATCTCGAAATCTCTACCAGCTAAACTAATGTTACATTTACGATGCACAGTCTTAGCAGTGAGTACCTTACCATTAGCTATTTCAACAACATACGTATTGTCTAAAGGAGTTAACGGTGTTTTGATTTTTAGACTTAATTTACTCGACAAAAAACTCAAATCAGCCCCTGAATCAAATAGTACATAAACTGATAAATCGTTGACCGAGAACGTACCAGTAACAAGTTTAGGATCTTCCTCAGCATCCCTGGCATTAATGTTGAACGCTCTACCACGTGCAGTCTCTGCAGTCTTCTTGTTGGGACAGGCATCACGGAAATGCCCCGGCTTCCCACACTCGTAACAAACTCTCGGATTACCACCATTATTCGATTTTCCATTACCATTACCATTACCATTACCACCTCTATTACCAGCATTATTACCATTATTACCACCTGCAGCAGGAGTAGCAGAACCCGGCAGAAGCACCGTACAATCCTTAGCAATGTGTCCCTGTTTGGAACACCTGATAATGCTAAAAACGAACATATATTTCATAGCATTATTCCTCAAGAAAGACAAGCTTTTAGTTGCAATTGTTCTATTTACAAGTGATATTCGTTTAAATAATAAAAGGTGAAGACAAAAGACAGATTCGACGAATTGAAGACGCAAACGACCAAAAAGCTCAAAAGAACAAAAGACAATCAAAGAGGTTCCAATTATTGATAAGAAACGTCTCTAAATTACAAGAGTACAAGATTCAAAACGCAAAGTACAAAATATAAAATTGTACGCAAGGACGTTCGAAAATCCGGAACCGGGACCAGAGTCAACTCTCAACGCTCGACGCAACGGACTAAAAATTACAAGTTAACTAGGTATATAAATATAATATAATATATAATTAATTATATTAATTATATATATATTATATTTATAAATAAAAACCGTCGGCAGAGAAAGACTCCAAAGATGTGAGCTGTAATTTCATTCTCCGCGACTCGCGGAGTTTGAAGGCCAAAATGGCCGCGAGTCGCAGAGCCCCCAGTTTTGAAACTCCCTATAAAGCAAACCGAATTCTGATCATTTTCATCATCTTTTTCTTCTTCTCCTCATACGTAAAATATATATATATATATATTTATAATTTATATTTTAATTTTAATTATAATTCTAATAATAAGGGTATGTTAGCAAATGTTGTAAGGGTGTAAGTCGAAATTCTGTCCGTGTAACGCTACGCTATTTTTAATCATTGTAAGTTATGTTCAACCTTTTTACATTAATGTCTCGTAGCTAAATTATTATTATGCTTATTTAAAACGACGTAATCATGATGTTGGGCTAATTACTAAAATTGGGTAATTGGGCTTTGTACCATAATTGGGGTTTGGACAAAAGAACGACACTTGTGGAAATTAGACTATGGGCTATTAATGGGCTTTATATTTGTTTAACTAAATGATAGTTTGTTAATGTTAATATAAAGATTTACAATTGGGCGTCCCTATAAATTACCATATACACTCAATCGGACACGATGGGCGGGGTATTTATATGTACGAATAATCGTTCATTTAACCGGACACGGGAATGGATTAATAGCCACTAGAATAATTAAAACAAGGGTGAAATTATGTACAAAGGATACTTGGTATAATTGATAACAAAATATTAAAACCTTGGGTTACACTCAGTCGACATCCTGGTGTAATTATTAAACAAAGTATTAAAATCTTGTTACAGTTTAAGTCCCCAATTAGTTGGAATATTTAACTTCGGGTATAAGGATAATTTGATGAGGACACTCGCACTTTATATTTATGACTGATGGACTGTTATGGACAAAACCAGACGGACATATTAAATAATCCAGGACAAAGGACAATTAACCCATGGGCATAAAACTAAAATCAACACGTCAAACATCATGATTACGGAAGTTTAAATAAGCATAATTCTTTTATTTCATATTTAATTTCCTTTATTTTATATTTAATTGCACTTCTAATTATCGCATTTTTATTGTTATTGTATTTAATCGCACTTTTAATTATCGTACTTTTTAATTATCGCACTTTATTATTCACAATTTCATTTATCGTTATTTACTTCATGCTTTAGTTTAAGTCTTGTATTTATTTTTAATATTTTACATTTGGTTTTAACTGCGACTAAAGTTTTAAAATCGACAAACCGGTCATTAAACGGTAAAAACCCCCCTTTTATAATAATAATATTACTTATATATATATTTGTATTTTTATAAAAGTAAACTAATATAGCGTTGAGCTTTGTTTAAAAAAGATTCCCTGTGGAACGAACCGGACTTACTAAAAACTACACTACTGTACGATTAGGTACACTGCCTATAAGTGTTGTAGCAAGGTTTAAGTATATCCATTCTATAAATAAATAAATATCTTGTGTAAAATTGTATCGTATTTAATAGTGTTTCGTTGTAAAATTTAATACTATTTCGTACCCCCACGCTACCACATCAAGTATTTTTGGCGCCGCTGCCGGGGAACTCTCTTAAAAGCCGGAAGCGCAACGCTAATATAAAAAAAAAAGATTTTTAGTTTACTTTTATTAAAATCCGTTTTTGTAAAAAAAAAAAAAAAAAAAAAAACGTTTTAAGTATTCGAAAATATAAAAAGAAAAACAAAAATATAAATATTTTTAGGAGTTTGATAAATATTTAAGTTTTATAAAGTTTCTTTGTTTTTATAAAAACATAAGTTTTATTTAAGTATTTTGTTTTTTATTTAAAAACATATAAATATAAAAAAATATATATATATATAAATCTAGTTTTAAGATTTTTATTTATAAAATTATAAAGTGATTCTATTTTTATTTAAGTTTTAAATATAAGTTTTATTTATACACATATTTTTTTTTTATAAACAGAAAAAATTAAAAACAGAAAATAAAATAAATAAATAAATAAAGAAAAACGCGTTGAAGATTAAACCTGTCAGTTTAAATTCTGAACCCCGCGACTCGCGGGGTTTGATGTTTTAAATACCGCAACTCGCGGAGTGACTCTGACACGCGACAGAACCCTAATTCAGCATTAATTACGGGGTATTTAATAATTATTATTATTATTAACCCTAATTATTATTATTATTATAATTAATTTTATTTTAACTTTTACTTTTTATTTAATTTATGTATTTAGTATTAATTAGTTTTATTAAATTGTAAAATTAATAGTTTTAATAAATAAATAATATAAAAATAATATTTTTATAAAAATTGTAATTTTTACAACTTTTTGTATATTTTTATATTTTGTCCCTTTTTAATCGCTTTAGCGTAATATTTGTATTTTTTCGCTCATATTTAATTTTAAACTTAGTTTTTGCCATAGTCATTTTTACTCCTAGATTTTTAGGCTTTGCCGTAGAATTCCTTAAGTGCTTTTTCTTTAGACTAAGATTTAGGTACTTTAGAATTTTGCGACGCCTTTTTAAGTTTTAGTTTCTTTTTAAGTTATTTCCATTTGGGATTTAGTTTTTCTTGTAAGCTTTAATATTTTTAGACGACTTTTACCTATGTATCAATTATCATTCCAATTAGTAATTTCAATTTGCGATTATAATTTTAAGTTAGTTGTAGTAATAAGGTTAGGTTAGTCAAGTATTTTTAAGTTTTATAAGTTTCTTTTATTTTTCCGTCACCTTTTATTTTTCAACCATTTTTCTTTTTCAACCTTTTTCCGACGAACTCTTTTTCTTTCTTATTTCTCGCTATTCTAGTTTTAGGACATAGATTTTTATTCTACTTCTTATCTAAATTTCTTAAAATTACGAAAATTTATTTTAAGTGGTTAAATTAATAGACATCAAAATTTTCTGGTTCGTAGTAATAGTTGGATTTGTACGTGGACCGGGTTATTGGAGCCAAACAGTCCTCAATTATATTGAGACCAAACGAATCCTGCCCCTCTGCTGCATCTTTTGGCTATTCGAAACGTGGGCAAAATCAGAAAAGTCTATTAATTGGATAACTTATTATAATTTTTCTTTCCTTTTTAAAACTAATAGGATATTCAGTGAATGCACCGAGCAAGACGTTCACCACCTTTTGTACGTTCACCACCTGTAACTAGATCAAGACATTTAGCAAATATAACCGCCGTTGATTTTTCTTTAGAATCGTCATCCAGTCGACCAAGTACTTCAGTTCAAATTTCCGATAATCCATTTTTTGAACCCGACCTCACAATTGAGAATCCGGAGAATATTCAGGAATGGTTCGTAGATCCTGAACCACTAAACTTTCCTCCGGAGCCACCAATCATTCAAACAGAGATTGTTGAGGAACGAACCATTAAATCAGAATCATCTAGTGATACCGATTCAACAAATTCAATTATGGAGAATCTGGAACCTTTAAGTATGGAAGACCGAATGAGAGCTAAACGCACTGGCCAAGGTCACGCAATTACTCATCCAGACATTAATGCGCCAGATTATGAAATCAAAGGACAAATTCTACACATGGTGACTAATCAATGTCAATTTAGTGGTGCGCTGAAGGAAGATCCAAATGAACATCTACGTACCTTTAATAGGATCTGCACACTATTTAAAATCCGAGAAGTGGAGGATGAACAGATATATCTCATGTTATTTCCCTGGACTTTAAAGGGAGAAGCTAAAGATTGGTTGGAATTGTTACCTGAAGGGGCGATTGATACATGGGATGTTTTAATTGACAAATTTCTTAAACAATTCTTTCCTGCATCTAAAGCCGTAAGACTTCAAGCAGAAATTGTTACGTTCACACAGAAACCGAATGAAACTCTATATGAGGCATGGACAAGATATGGAAAGTTGTTAAGAGGATGTCCGCAACATGGTTTAGACACCTGTCAAATAGTACAAATATTCTACCAAGGATGCGACATCACTACAAGAAAAGACATAGATATAGCAGCTGGTGGTTCTATTATGAAGAAAACCGAAACTGATGCTTACAAAATTATTGATAACACTGCTTCCCACTCACATGAGTGGCACCAAGAAAAAGATATCATTAGATCATCTAAAGCAGCTAGAGCCGATTCTAGCCATGACTTAGATTCCATTTCCGCAAAGATAGATGCTGTGGAGAGACGAATGGAAAAGATGACTAAGGATATTCACTCAATACGAATTAGTTGTGAGCAGTGTGGAGGACCACATTTGGCAAAAGATTGTTTCAGTATTGAATTAACAATGGAACAAAGAGAGAATATTTCATACATAAACCAAAGGCCTGGAAATAATTATCAGAATAATTATCAACCGCCAAGACCGATTTACAATCAAAACCAAAATTATAACCGAAATATTCCATACAACAACCAACAAGGTCCTAGCAATCAACAAGTATCCAATAATACTTACAATCAGCAAAGACCTAATTTTCAAAACAAACCACCACAACAAACCGATGATAAAAAGCCGAATTTAGAAGATATGATGACGAAGCTAGTTGAAACTCAAACGCAGTTTTTCACATCTCAGAAACAAACCAATGAGCAAAATGCTCAAGCATTTAGAAATCAACAAGCTTCTATTCAAAATCTGGAATAAGAAGTGAGTAACCTAGCAAGGTTAATAGGTGAAAGAAAACCGGGAAGTCTACCTAGTGATACAAATGCTAACCCCCGGAATGAAACAGCTAAAGCTATTACCACAAGAAGTGGTACAACACTTAAACCACCTGAAATACCTGTAACTTCTGATGAAGCTATTCCTACTCCACAAGAACCACAACCTGATCAAGATAAGGAAAAAGAACCGGTAGTTGAAAAGGTTAATGAAGATAACACAGTTAAGGCTAAACCTTATGTTAAACCATACCAACCACCACTTCCTTATCCGAGTAAAATGAAGAAAGAAAAACTTGAAGCCGAGCAATCCAAATTCTTGGATATGTTTAAACAGATAAATGTAAATCTTCCTTTCATTGATGTGATTTCAGGAATGCCTAGATATGCTAAATTCTTGAAAGATCTAATCTCAAATAGAAAGAAAATGGAAGAACTCTCGGCTGTTACTATGAATGCTAATTGTTCAGCAGTGCTGTTGAATAAGATACCAGAAAAACTATCTGATCCAGGAAGTTTCACAATTCCATGTTTTCTGGGTAGTCTTAATTCAATAGAAGCATTGGCAGACTTAGGTGCTAGTATAAATTTAATGCCGTATTCACTATACACTAAACTAGACCTTGGAGAATTGAAACCAACCAGAATAAGCATACAACTAGCCGATAGATCAATAAAATATCCTAGAGGGATAATGGAGAACATGCTAGTTAAAGTTGGTACTTTAGTATTTCCAGTAGATTTTGTTGTTCTGGACATGGAAGAAGATTCTCAAGTTCCTCTCATATTAGGAAGACCATTCTTAAACACGGCTAAAGCAATGATAGACGTGTTCGGTAAGAAACTGACCCTAAGTATAGAGGATGAGAGTGTTACCTTTTCAGTTGATAGAGCAATGCAACAACCACAATCTGCAGATGATACATGTTATTATATTCAAACTATAGATGCACATGCAGAATTATTAGAAGAATTTCCAGAATTACAAGGAACAGGAGAATGCTCTTTAGGAGAAGGTAATGAACCAATTGATGAAGCTGAAATGTTAGCCACACTTATAGCTAATGGATATGAACCAACAACAGAAGAAATTCAAATGCTAAAAGAAGAAGACAGATATCGATACAAATCATCGATAGAAGAACCTCCGAAATTAGAGTTAAAGCCACTTCCAAACCATTTGGAATACGCTTATTTACATGGTGAATCTGAATTACCTGTAATAATATCGTCTTCTCTTACTGAAAATGAGAAATCACAACTCATTTCTGTGTTGAAAGCTCATAAACCAGCCATTGCATGGAAGATTCATGATATTAAAGGAATAAGTCCTTCGTATTGCACACATAAAATCCTTATGGAAGAAGGTCATAAAACGTATGTGCAACGCCAACGAAGACTAAATCCTAATATGCAAGATGTAGTTAAGAAAGAGATTATTAAACTGCTAGATGCAGGTCTAATTTATCCAATCTCTGATAGTCCATGGGTAAGCCCAGTTCAATGCGTGCCTAAGAAGGGTGGCATGACTGTCATTACAAATGAAAAAAATGAGCTTATTCCTACTAGGACTGTAACAGGATGGCGTGTGTGTATTGATTATAGAAAATTAAATGACGCCACCAGAAAAGATCACTTTCCCTTACCTTTCATTGACCAAATGTTGGAAAGATTAGCCGGAAATAGTTACTATTGTTTTCTAGATGGTTTTTCCGGATATTTTCAAATTCCAATAGCACCCGAGGACCAAGAGAAAACCACATTCACGTGCCCTTATGGTACTTTTGCTTACAAACGCATGCCATTTGGACTTTGCAACGCCCCTGCAACCTTTCAAAGGTGCATGATGGCGATTTTTCACGACATGATAGAAGAATGCATGGAAGTTTTCATGGATGACTTTTCAGTCTTCGGTGATACATTTGAATCATGTCTAGCTAATCTTGAACGAATGCTTATTAGATGCGAACAATCAAATCTAGTACTTAATTGGGAGAAATGCCATTTCATGGTTAAAGAAGGCATCGTTCTTGGACATAAAATTTCAAAAGAAGGAATTGAGGTGGATAGAGCTAAAGTAGATGTAATTGCTAAACTTCCACATCCCACCAATGTTAGAGGAGTTAGGAGTTTTTTAGGGCATGCCGGTTTTTACCGACGTTTCATAAAAGATTTTTCTAAGATTGCCACTCCTATGAATAAACTCCTAGAAAAGGATGCTCCATTTATCTTTTCAGAAGAGTGTATCAAATCTTTTAATATTCTTAAAGAGAAACTCACTAATGCGCCGATCATGATAACACCAAATTGGAATCTACCATTTGAACTAATGTGCGATGCAAGTGATTTTGCAATGGGAGCCGTTTTAGGACAAAGGATTGAAAAACGATTTCAACCTATATATTATGCTAGTAAGACGTTACAAGGAGCACAAACGAACTATACAACTACTGAAAAAGAACTCCTTGCTATTGTCTTTGCTTTTGACAAATTTCGATCATATCTCGTTCTAGCAAAAACGGTGGTCTATACCGACCATTCTGCTCTTAGATACCTATTTTCAAAACAAGATGCTAAACCAAGATTAATCCGTTGGATCTTACTCTTACAAGAGTTTGATATTGAAATCCGAGATAAAAGAGGAGCAGAAAATCTCGCCGCTGATCATCTTTCTCGTCTTGAAAATCCCGAATTAGAAGTTCTAAATGAATAAGCCATACAAGACAATTTTCCTGATGAATATCTATTGAAGATAGATTATAAAGAAATCCCATGGTTTGCAGACTATGCAAACTACTTGGTTTGTGGATTCCTTGAAAAAGGATTATCGTACCAAAGACGAAAGAAATTCTTCAGTGATATAAAACACTATTTTTGGGAAGATCCACATCTGTTTAAAAGTTGTCCCGATGGAATAATACGCCGATGTGTATTTGGAGATGAAGCTAGTAAAATTTTAAACCATTGTCACACAGGACCAACAGGAGGGCATTATGGGCCTCAACTAACAGCAAGAAAAGTTTATGAAGCTGGATTCTATTGGCCTACAATTTACAAAGACGCACACCTTCTTTGCAAATCCTGTGATGCATGTCAAAGGGCCGGAAAAATAAGTCAACGTGATGAAATGCCACAAAATGTCATCCAAGTATGTGAAGTATTTGACATTTGGGGTATTGACTTTATGGGTCCATTTCCAAAATCTCATAATAATCTATATATACTCGTAGCCATTGATTATGTATCTAAATGGGCGGAAGCACAAGCTCTCCCAACTAACGATGCACGAGTTGTAGTCAACTTTTTAAAACGTCTTTTTGCAAGGTTTGGAACACCGAAAGCTTTAATAAGTGATCGGGGTACTCATTTCTGTAATAATCAACTTGAGAAAGTTCTTAAAAGATATGGAGTAACTCATAAAATCTCCACCGCATATCATCCACAAACAAGTGGACAAGTTGAAAACACCAACCGAGCTTTAAAACGTATTCTAGAGAAAACCGTAGGATCAAATCCGAAGGAATGGTCCATTAAATTGGAGGATGCACTCTGGGCTTTTAGAACAGCCTACAAAACTCCAATTGGAACCACACCTTTTAGACTTGTTTATGGAAAAGCATGTCATCTTCCAGTAGAAATTGAACACAAAGCATTTTGGGCTTTAAAGACATGTAATCTTGATTTACATGAAGCCGGACGTCTACGATTAAGTCAACTAAACGAATTAGAAGAATTAAGACATGAAGCATACGATAATTCATTAATCTATAAAGAAAGAACGAAGAAATGGCATGATAAAAGAATCAGAAGTTCAAAAGAATTTAAAGAAGGAGACAGAGTTCTTCTTTTCAATTCACGATTCAAGCTATTTCCTGGAAAATTGAAATCAAGATGGTCTGGACCATTCATAGTCAAAAGAGTTTTCCCATACGGAACAATAGAATTAATAAATTCAAATGGGATTGAATTTAAAGTTAATGGTCACAGAGTTAAACATTACATACATGGTCCGATGGAAGTCGACAACGAAGTTAATCACAATTTCGACACCACAGCTAACTAAGTGTGGGGAGAATCAAGTCTTTAAAGGATAATATGTATTTCTGTTAGAGTTAGATTGTCTGTTTTCGTGTAGTTCTCGAAAATGGAACCCGAATGGTCTTTCCCTAGCAGACCCTAAAGAACTAGTCTTCTCCCCCCATTCTGAATTTTTATTTTTTTTTAGGTTTTTACGAAATGAAGACTGCCTGTGAACTAAACCATGGTCTAATGCTACACGCTTTGATCACTAAACGTAATAATGACATACTCCCGAGTGAATTAGTATCAGTAATCAGAGAAAGAATGGACGGAGTTAGAAAAGAATCCAGATGCAAAGATAATAAGTTACAATTTGGTAAAGGAAAATCAAAATCCGCAGTGAAAAGAAGAGCACGACACCTAGAAAGATGTCACAAATGCGGAAAATGGTCACATGGAGGTAAATGTTCAAATAATCAAACCTATTCAAATACCGAATTTGTTACTTTATGCAGAGACGGACCGTTCATATGTTTAGAAGAAAAGACACTGAATGCTCGAGGTTACGCCTATGTAGCCATGGAAAACCAATTAAACCGACTATCTTATGAATGGGATAGATCATATAACTAAGAAATGTATTTCACAGGTATGTCTGTACAGTTTTTATTTTTATTTTTAACCTTTTGATAATAAACGCTAATTTGTTCGCTAAAAGGTATTAAATTGGTATTGAATAAAATTAGGTTTGGCGACCGAAATTATTGATATCATTCAAAAATTTATTACATCACTGCGAAATTTAACGTTTATTCTTAAGGTATAAATATCTTTAATCAATCAACACAAAATATTTCAAAAATTCGTCATGAGTTAAATTAGGTCTTGGAACCGAAATTACTTTACCGAAAAGAGGGGCGCATATTTTTGATAATATTTGATTGATTAAAGTGGGATAAAAAGACAAAAAGATTTTTAATTTTATTTTTACCATGTTTTTAAAATTAATATATAAATCTTAGATTAATATTGTAAACTTTGTAAAAACAATGTTTTTAAAATTGTAAATATTTGAAAAATTAATATAAGTTTGGTGTGAATTTTTAATTTTTAAAATATGAATTTTTAATTTTATGCATTTCAAATTTTAAGTTTGGTGTGAAATTTTAATATTAATTTTGAATTTTATATTTAAGTTGTGTGAATTTAAAAACAAAAATTTACTTTATCTCATTAAGTTAAAATATGATTTTTAAAATTCGTCGTAAGTTGAAGACTAGGTCTTTGAACCGAAATTGCTTTACCCGAGGTAGGGACGAGAACTTTTATTATCATTGTTTTTAATCTTATTGAATTAAAGTATGCCAAAAACATTGAAAAAACCCAAAAATCTTAGCTTTTAAAACAATCGCTACAAAAAGACAAATTTTAAAATTTTGTCGAAGGACGGACTAGGACATCGATCCGAAACGACCTCGTCCTAAATAACAAGGGAAACAAAATTTTAAAAATTAAGTACTTAATTGTTTTATAAGTTAATGATTATATATAAAAAAAAAAAAAAAAGCAAACTCCGCGAGTCGCGGAGTTTGAAGGCTTAAATGCCGCGACTCGCGGAGGGGTCGGATTACAGAAAAAAAATAAAGAGCTGCAACAGCTCAGTTTCACACTCCACAACTCAAACAAACTGCGAAAAAAACCCACGAAAAACCCGAGAAAAAACCCCCAAAATCACAATTTTTAACCGTTAATCACCAAATCTTTTACTAAAATCATGTTGAGAAGGATGATATCTAGGAATTACTCAAGAAAAACGGTAAATTTCTACACCTAAACACCATTTAATCCGAAATTAGTGTTCTTGAGCTATTTTTTCCCCAATTTGATTTTGATGCTTTTTAGTGTAATTATGCTTAAATTGTTTATGTATTATGCTTGTATAACCTAGATTGATGCTGTTTAACATGATTAGAAGCCTTAAACTTCAAATTTAGAGTAATCTAGGGTTTGTGTTCTTGAGCAAATTTGGGGCTTTTTGATATAAACAGGTTATGGCCGATTTTTGTCATGAATTGTTGAGAATTAAGTAGTGTAACATGTCTAGGTAGTTAAATGATCCAAACTTTGAGCCTAAACATGATTTTGAGAATTAAAGTGGACTTTTTCAAGTCTAAAATTCATGAACTTGATTTTTGAAAGATAATGCCATTTGAGACTTGTTTAATTGCTAGTAATGATTATTTTGACATGTTATTTGAGTTGAATGATTATGAACTAGGCGAACATTTTCGTATATGCTTATTTGAAAAAGTGTAGATTTGATGAAAATATGAAAATGAGCTTAAGTTTGATATAAATTGATCATGTCATTGTAATTATTTTGATTGATGATTTTGCTGACACTAATGCATATTTGGATGCACAAAAATTGTGTTTGATGTGTTTTGCAGACTGAAAGGGGTGAATCTTCATCCCAAGCCCGCAATGCTCCTGCTGAGAATGTGGAACAACAGGAGGTGGATAACTACTACAAGCAGGATATACCTCATCCAGTCATGACCTTTTCTGATATGCACTTGGAAGAGTTGCACCCGAACCTGAGATTTGACAGACTTTGGATAGATTATCCAAAATATCAAAGGGGTTTGCATACTCTTCATTCTAAGGTTGTTGAGGTACCGAGGGTCATAGAATGGGGACCCTTAGAAGCTGTAGAATTGGCCGGGCCAATTAGAGAATTACTTGTACAGAGGTATGGTAATTCTACTTTTAATGACTGGGTACGTTTATTCACCATGCGTAGACCTGTATATAAAGTATGGTGTGAAGAATTGTTATGTAGTATAGAGTTGAATGATCGGGTAGCTAGTTTAACCGATCGTTCTTTTATTAGATTTTTGTTAGGTGGTTCGATGCGCCACATGTCTTTACTAGACATGGCTCAGGCTTTACGTATATATACGCCTGAGGAGTTAGCATCTGCCGATTGTAGAGGGTTGATACTAAACGGTAGAAAGATAGATGAAAATTTTGATACACACGGTGTGTGGAGTCAAATGACAAGCCATCACCGTTTCAAAGGGGGAAATTACTCTTATTTGGATATAGATAGAGCCGAATTAAGAGTGATTCATAGGTTTTTAGCTAATTCGATTACACAAAGGGGTAAGAACAAGGAAAAAGTAAATGAACAGGATTTGTTTTACCATATGTGTAT
The DNA here is from genome assembly GCF_046630445.1 of Rutidosis leptorrhynchoides. Classification (NCBI taxonomy): domain Eukaryota; kingdom Viridiplantae; phylum Streptophyta; class Magnoliopsida; order Asterales; family Asteraceae; genus Rutidosis; species Rutidosis leptorrhynchoides. The sequence goes on from NC_092334.1 coordinate 157,825,218, forward strand.
TCGAGACCCACAAAGCGCTGTAAGTATACCATATTGTGTGGGTTATTATTTATCAGCTATGGTTCGGGGGATGCGACCGCATAGCATAATAGGAGGTGGTATTTTTATTACTTTGATTGGTGAATATCTCGGTGTGGATATAAGTCGGGGGGGATTATTAGTAGAAGAACCGGAACCCCGCGATACTATAGGTTTAAATGTATACCATGGTGCGAAAGTTTTGAAGAGGCGAAATAACGCCGCAGTACAATACCATGGTAGACATCCACAGGTGGAGAGAAACCAACAGCAAGGTAATGTAGGAGGGGGGAATGAGATGCAAGAAATGCAAAGGTTTATAGCTTCTCAGGAATACGAAAATGCTAGACAGAGAGCATTTGAAGATTGGCAAGTTCATCATAACCAAATCATAGCTCATTGCCAACATATAGGTAGAAACTATATTCCTACACCGAAACCCATCTTCCCTCCCTGGTCTATAGAGATGCAGCCACCATATCCTACGTATAACCCTGCCGAAGCATTCTATAGCACCTATGGTTATGCCTGGAACCCCTATTGGTACCAGTATCATCCCTAGTATACTTATTATTATTTTTTTTTTTTTGTAATTTGTAATTATTGATACATTTAATACTTTTGTTAATATTGTAATCATTTTTATAATTATCTAACTTTTATTCTTAGATTTTAATAATTTTTGAATGTGGGGTAATATACCAAACTTCAAAAATATGTATATATGTTTGCAGTTTATCTTATGTACACAACAGGGTAAAACAACGCATTTTCAAAGACTGGCATTAAGTTCAGCAAAATTAACTAATTTTGACGACAAGATGCAAAATATATGTGAAATAACAACAAGACGGAATGAACAAATGATGTGCACCATTTATCATTCAGCAAACAAACGCCAATATATTTGGAAACTTTGGTAAAAATTTAATCATTTTCACACAAATCACCCTCAATAATTTAAATAATTACTGATTTCTTGCAAATGAGGGCATTGCAAGATCTTAAGTGTGGGAAGGGGTTAAATTCTTTCGGATTTTAAAATTTTTTACTTTATACACTTGGTTACCATTAAAAATACTAGTAAAGCAGTAGTTGTATTAGAATCTAGTGCTCTCTGATAATAAAGAACAGCCCTAGTCTTATATACTGACTACCCAATTCTAGTAAAATTTTTCAAAATTTTCAATTAAATGAACTCAAAATCATGTTTATACATATTTATGAACGATAAAACTAGGTTTTAACACCGAAATTATTGTTACCTCGGAAAGGACATAAATTGAGAAACAAACTAAAATGTTAAAATTCATTTAAAATGGAATAGAGGACGATAAAAAGGAAAATAAAAGCCAAGTGTGGGAAAATTTACCAAGTTATCTTAAACATATGTCACATATTTCTGTAACAAATAACTGAAAAATACTTTTGCTTTGGACTAAACTAAACTGTTTTACCAAATGAAAGAAAAGAAAAGATGGATCTACACGATGAATCAATTCCATCATTAAAAGGAAGTAAAGTCTTCCGAAAAAGAAACGCGCTTCTTGATTTAGGTCATGAAGTTGTCGTCCAGACCAGCTGTAGGTTGACGAAAAATCTAGAAAAGTCATCACTAAAATCAGCAGGAAATCCACGGACCTCAGCATTAAACAGGGTCGCCAAGTGGTCAGATTTATCCTAACCATGAGAAGGATTTATCTCGTACAATGGGGGGCACCATGCAAATTAGCTGGATAAGACTAATGAATCAGATCCCCAGAAAGGATAATCTCCTTAAAGATTAAAAATCAGCTTTTAAGACTGATATTACTCAATCCTAGAGATTGACCTTAAAGATTGAGAATTCAAACTCATGGAATTCAATGATATCTAAACTCGAGCTTGAACGAGAAAATATTTTGATCAAAATTATAAACCGATTTGTTTTCTGAAAACCCATTTTCAATGCGTTCATTACCATTGAACGTAAAATCCTAGGAATTCACCTGGAATTCATTAGGTCACCTGAACTAAATCGGGTGTCAACCGTAAGAATGGTGGTTGCATAGCATGGTCAAATACAGGACCTTGTGCCAGATCGAAAAAATTATAAGGGTGAGCTTTACTATTGCTCCTACCAAGGATAGTAATTGCGTCCGACACGTTATAGACCATAATTAAAAGCATGTCAGGGGACATTGCCTTAACAGTTGCTTGTTCAACGCTTTCCTTTCAACCGGACGGTAGTTTACCGAAAGGTAATATACGGGACAAGTAAACTGGACGTGTTGCTTTCCAAATACAAGGTTAGCAAGTGGGTGACACAAAACCATAAGTTTTGAGCTAAAACTTTCAAATCTGAAACCCACCAAACCCACAAAAATATTTTGCAAACACCGGTAAAGGGTTATCCCGGAAAACTTATCTAGGGTAAAAACTAGATTTAATTTCAAAAGATCAAATGTTTTCATAAAGATCCAATTTCCTTAATGGATCTAAATTTTTATAGTCATGTGGGACTGTAAACCATATCGTTACTACCATTGTTTATACCGCCATATAGAAATCACTGATATACAAAGTGTGAAGAATAAAGAAGTGATTCTAGTATTTCAAGACGATATTGCTTGAGGACAAGCAACGCTCAAGTGTGGGAATATTTGATAATGCTAAAAACGAACATATATTTCATAGCATTATTCCTCAAGAAAGACAAGCTTTTAGTTGCAATTGTTCTATTTACAAGTGATATTCGTTTAAATAATAAAAGGTGAAGACAAAAGACAGATTCGACGAATTGAAGACGCAAACGACCAAAAAGCTCAAAAGAACAAAAGACAATCAAAGAGGTTCCAATTATTGATAAGAAACGTCTCTAAATTACAAGAGTACAAGATTCAAAACGCAAAGTACAAAATATAAAATTGTACGCAAGGACGTTCGAAAATCCGGAACCGGGACCAGAGTCAACTCTCAACGCTCGACGCAACGGACTAAAAATTACAAGTTAACTAGGTATATAAATATAATATAATATATAATTAATTATATTAATTATATATATATATATATATATATATATATATATATATATATATTATATTTATAAATAAAAACCGTCGGCAGAGAAAGACTCCAAAGATGTGAGCTGTAATTTCATTCTCCGCGACTCGCGGAGTTTGAAGGCAAAAATGGCCGCGAGTCGCGGAGCCCCCAGTTTTGAAACTCCCTATAAAGCAAACCGAATTCTGATCATTTTCATCATCTTTTTCTTCTTCTCCTCATACGTAAAATATATATATATATATATATATATATATATATATATATATATATATATATATATATATATATATATATATATATATATATATATATTTATAATTTATATTTTAATTTTAATTATAATTCTAATAATAAGGGTATGTTAGCAAATGTTGTAAGGGTGTAAGTCGAAATTCTGTCCATGTAACGCTACGCTATTTTTAATCATTGTAAGTTATGTTCAACCTTTTTACATTAATGTCTCGTAGCTAAGTTATTATTATGCTTATTTAAAACGAAGTAATCATGATGTTGGGCTAATTACTAAAATTGGGTAATTGGGCTTTGTACCATAATTGGGGTTTGGACAAAAGAACGACACTTGTGGAAATTAGACTATGGGCTATTAATGGGCTTTATATTTGTTTAACTAAATGATAGTTTGTTAATGTTAATATAAAGATTTACAATTGGGCGTCCCTATAAATTACCATATACACTCAATCGGACACGATGGGCGGGGTATTTATATGTACGAATAATCGTTCATTTAACCGGACACGGGAATGGATTAATAGCCACTAGAATAATTAAAACAGGGGTGAAATTATGTACAAATGACACTTGGTATAATTGATAACAAAATATTAAAACCTTGGGTTACACTCAGTCGACATCCTGGTGTAATTATTAAACAAAGTATTAAAATCTTGTTACAGTTTAAGTCCTCAATTAGTTGGAATATTTAACTTCGGGTATAAGGATAATTTGACGAGGACACTCGCACTTTATATTTATGACTGATGGACTGTTATGGACAAAAACCAGACGGACATATTAAATAATCCAGGACAAAGGACAATTAACCCATGGGCATAAAACTAAAATCAACACGTCAAACATCATGATTACGAAAGTTTAAATAAGCATAATTCTTTTATTTCATATTTAATTTCCTTTATTTTATATTTAATTGCACTTCTAATTATCGCATTTTTATTGTTATTGTATTTAATCGCACTTTTAATTATCGTACTTTTTAATTATCGCACTTTATTATTCACAATTTCATTTATCGTTATTTACTTCATGCTTTAATTTAAGTCTTGTATTTATTTTTAATTTTTTACATTTGGTTTTAACTGCGACTAAAGTTTTAAAATCGACAAACCGGTCATTAAACGGTAAAAACCCCCTTTTATAATAATAATATTACTTATATATATATTTGTATTTTTATAAAAGTAAACTAATATAGCGTTGAGCTTTGTTTAAAAAAGATTTCCTGTGGAACGAACCGGACTTACTAAAAACTACACTACTGTACGATTAGGTACACTGCCTATAAGTGTTGTAGCAAGGTTTAAGTATATCCATTCTATAAATAAATAAATATCTTGTGTAAAATTGTATCGTATTTAATAGTGTTTCGTTGTAAAATTTAATACTATTTCGTACCCCCACGCTACCACATCAACACCTCTTGCAAGTCACGGTACAGAAACCATCATGAGCCTTGTAACAACAAGGACACACACGCTGACTGTGGTTATTCGAACCAGAAGTATCCTGCTTTTTTTGCTGACCTTGGCTTTGATTACGGTTATTATCCCACTTTCTCTTCCCATTATCAGCTTTCTTAACAGTCTCTTCACTGGGTTCGGTTACAGCAGCCTTGCTTCTTCTCAAGAACTTATCATTCAACTTATGAGCCATAGACATCGCGGCCTCAATAGTCTGGGGCTCACTAGATTCAACCCCATGCTCAATTTTCTCGGATAGCCCATCAATGTAAGCTTCAATCTTAAGATTCTCATAGGCATAAACATTAGGGCACAACAAAGTCAACTCAAAGAACCTCTGCTCGTAGGCATCTAATTCGGTGCCCTTCATTTTCAAGTTTTTAAGTTCAACCTCTAACTTCTTAAGCTCACCCCTAGGTCGGTAGCGGGTGATCATTCTTTCCTTGAAATTATTCCAAGTTAACCCATAAGCCACATCATTTCCTAAACTGTTAACCAAGTTGTTCCACCAAGTCAATGCACTATCCTTCAAAGTGTAGCTAGCAAAACTAACCTTGTCCTCCATTCGGACTCGACTAACCCTGAAAATAGACTCAATTTTCTCGAACCAGTGGGTAAGTCCTATGGGTCCTTCTGTACCACTGAATTCCTGTGGGCGACTTGCCATGAACGTTTTGTGGGAGCATCCCACCTTATTGTTGTTCGCATTAGCATTTGCATTAGCATTCGCTGCCATAGCAGTAGCTATCCCTTCGGAAACAAGATGTTGGATACGGGCTTCGTTGGACTCTCTAGGAGGCATGATCTTCAAAACAGAATAACACAACTGTTTGTACTAAGAATAATACCAGTGTTATAAAGGAATAGATCGAACACGAAAAGATTAACCATTAAAATAATAGTCAATAAACACTATGAGTAAAAACATGACAGTTATGATTGTTATAGAAATAACCACCACATGCATACATATTTTATGATAACATCATACAACATACATAGCACCTAACATACATGATCTACATTACGCATAATATAACATGCCAAGAGTCACAACATCAGAAATAAAATGTGATAATGATAATAGATGTCATAAAAATAACCATCCATACATAATGAAAAACATCCCATAACAAAATCTTAATAAAATCCTCGGCAAAACGCCGTACATAACCCAAAAATGTATGTATGAAAGGACATTAAGTCTTATGAAATAAATCATCAATCATGAATCATCATATCACATCTGCTTAGAGCGGGTGTGATAAGCTGGGCCAGCATGAGTCTCAGCAGGTGGCTCATACTTCCGCAACTTTCCTTTCACTTCTTCCAACTCTACCTTCAAACCACGAACTGTGCTCTCGAGAGCCTCGAACTTAGCGTCAACTTCATGGTTACGCTTACGATTCTCGAACCCAACATTGTTCTTGAAGCTAACAAATGAATCCATACTAGCTCGTATCTGGTCCATCATCTCGTTATGTGGTAAAGTACGCATACAATCACTAAGAGCATTAATATGCGTCACTTCATTGTAAGCCCTGTTCATATGAGTAAGGGTGGAAAAGTAGTAGTGAACAGGATCATCGATCTGGGATTGACCAGCACGGCGTCTGGCGGCAGCCGGAGGAGCAGGAGCAGCAACGGAGTTATCGCTGGAAGTCGACATCTGCAAACAATAAAACCACAAACCACATACCAAATAGGAATAAATGCTAATGATATAACTTATACGAAATGAAATGCATAATAATGCTATAGCAAAAGGGTCGGGCTGTAGACTAGACTCTAATGCACCCTAAGAACCACGGGTTGACCACATTATGACCGCCTAGTTCCCTACAACCAGAGCTCTGATACCAACTGTGATGGTCCCGTCAAAACACTTAACGGCTCCGTCACTTGGTCCCACAGCTTAATCGAACTTAGATGAATTTAACAAACGACATTGCATTCTTTTATTTCAAAAGTTTCCCAAAAAGGAAAGCATACCAAAATATGTAGTTTAAAAGTAACCCAACATATTAATAATCCAAAGTTGACACAAAACATTGTCAACAAACCCACAAATTTAAATTATCCAAAAATAGAATGCAAGCCAAAGTTTCATAAATGGTTTCGTTAAAATCTACCCAAATACATGCAGACTCTTCTAAACACAGCGGAAGCATCACATAAACTCAAGTACCTGTGAAAACATGCGAGTAAACTGTCAACACAAAGGTTGAGTGAATTATAGGTTTAAATAATTGAATAAACTTTAGACCACAAGATTTAAAAATTTTAGAAAACATTAAACATTATTCCATTATCAACGATCCACCTGGTAACCACTTAACCCTTTATTTATCCTTGCCAAACACAATAAAAATATACACTGGACAGTGTATCTACAACAAAATACGAAGTACTAAACATTCCGATTATAAATTGCTAGCGCGACTAGCTCGAAATGGGGTTGTCAAACCCGATAGATCTATCCGTAGGATTCGCGTTCACCGGTAGAAACCAATGATTACAGTTACCAGACTAGAGAATATTTTTGTCCAACTCACAATGAATAATTTAAATTTAATTGTCACTTGTGTCTAAACGTGAAATAAAATGCATGTAATCACATCCCAAAAATATACTTTGAAAAGTATGTAAAAATGGGACTATAACTCACCTTAATAGTAACGAAGTAACCAACACAATTAAGCGAATAGAAAATGTAGTACAGTGATCAGGAATGATCACAACGCCGACCTATAAATAAAGCAGGTCGATATAAATAACTAACTTAGGTTAAGTCTTAGTATGATAGCTATTGTACATGTTGCAAGTAGTCATAGAACAACCCTCAATATGCATCGGTTTGTTTGGAACAGCTTACTGACACACACTTTTTTTTTAGAAAGTTTCTATTTTTAGCAGGTTTCCATTTTTGGAAAGTTTCTATTTTTGGAAAGTTTCTATTTTTGGAAAGTTTCTATTTTTGGAAAGTTACTATTTTAGGAAAGTTTATAAGTTAGGAAAGTTTCCTTAATTAGAAAGTCAACAAAAGTCAACCGAAAGTCAACTCAAAAGTCAACCTTGGTCAAACATGGTCAACGTAAATTTTAAAAGTGTAAGTTATAATAATAATGTAAGTTATAATGTTTGTTAAAGTTAAATATGTCTAATTATGTCATAACATAAGTTTAATTAAATTAAAATGAATTATTAAAGTTAATATAAGTTTAATTGATATAATTAATATAACATAAGTATTTAATTAATTAATTAAATATTAGTCATAATATAAGTATTATTAATTAATAATAAATTTTAAATCATATCATAAGTTTCTAATTACAATTATTAAATCATAAGTATTTAATAATTAAATTATAATTAAATAATAACTAAGCCTTATAATAATTAAATAATTAATTAATCCTTATTATAAGTCTTATTATAATAATCTCATAATATAAGTTTAATACTTATCATAAGTATTTTTCCATTAATAATGAAGTATTATTAATCATAAGTTTAATTAAAATGTTAATTAAATCATAAGTATTAATTAAATGATATAATAAATATATATCATAAGTCTTAAATAATAATAATTACTTTTTTTTATCATAAGTAATTAAATGATAATGAAATCCATTATTTATATCATAAGTTTAATAATTAGTCATAAGTTTTAAATCAAAAGTTCATCGGGTCGTATCCTGAGCCCCGGGTGTCGGTTTTCGGCGAGCCTTACATATATCTCCGCCTAAGCAAATCACCCGATACTTTGATACACTGAAGAACACCCCAAAAACAGTCCACAAGTCATGATGTACAGCCATTACACTACTTGGAACTTCAATTCAATCAAAAACGTGTTTTAGACGTAACGGGTGATTCGTGGCTCGGATTGAGATGACCCGAACATGAAAGTTCGCCCCACCATCAGTCCTAACACACTAACACACCCTAAAGTCACCAAATATGGTCACAAAGTCGCACCAAACCTGGTTCATACCAAAATCACATTTCAATCTTAACAAAATACCACTTTGATCATATCTAGGGCTCCGGGAATCGAAACGACATGAATCCGGAGTCTAAAATTAATGTCTTGATGAGAGGAACTCATCTAGATACTTTATTTTAACTTTTATATCAGTCACAATAGCAGAAACACACGAAAAAGCTGCTGTCCCAATTATATCAAACCGAAAACATATGTTTACGAGTAATTCTATGCATACAAACACCATTACAACAACAAGTAATCATCATACTATTAATATATAATCAAAATACAGAAATATAATGAAAAATCAAAAGTTCTAGGGTTAGAGTTTATACCCTAATCAAGAAACGAGAAGTATAATCGAGTAGAGAACGGAACGAGGAACGCGTTGGTATATAACAATGGATGATCCAAACCTTGATTTGATGCAAGATGATTATGGGTGTGGTGGTCATCGCCCAAAAAGAAGAAGAGGGGAGAGCACAAAAAATTAGGTTTAGATAAAATTAGGATGTAAAAATTAAATGAGGAAAAATAATGAGAAAATGGGAGTATTACTCCCTCCCTTGGAGTCTCGGCCGAAGGTGGGGTCATGGGGTGGGCCCCATGGCCCAATTTTGCTAAATGGTTATTTCCTGATGGCCCGAAAGCCCGAACGAATCCCGAAACGAGTAAACACGCTTACGCGATTAAAAATCCGGAGAGATAACAAACGCGCGACGAAAAATAAATATAAATACCCTATGTAATTATATGATCTTAAAATATCATATTTAAAATAATTAGGATTTAAAAATCCCAAAAATGCGACCGTTGGTTTGAAAACCGAAAAGATTCGCCGGATAGAAATCTGCGACACGTAGAAACGTATAAATTAAAATATGAATACAATTATTCACATAACACTTAATAATTAATATATTATTATTAATATAATAATATAGGTCATAGAGATGACGTAGCACAATTAACAGTTAACGGTCGTTAAATAATTAACGATAAAAGATAACGGAAAAAGTAGGGTCGTGACAGTTGCCCATTTATCCTTGAATTTGGTGGGTTTTGTTTGTTTGGTAGGTGTAAAAAATTGTGCAATATATATATATATATATATATATATATATATATATATATATAATTTGCAGTTCATATTTATATGTAAATAGTATAATAATTATTTAAGAGCCCGTAGTGCTGACAAATTTCAAAAATTCTTTTGAACTTAAAAGCCTGTGGTGTTAACAAATTTTAAAATATGAGTACGTAATATACTCATAAATAGCGATAATAAAAAAATGGAAAAAATATAAGAATTATTTAAAAGCTCTCGGTGTTGACAAATTTTAAAATATATATATATATATATATATATATATATATATATATATATATATATATATAATCTGTTGTGATTTTGAGAAGATCGGCTGGACGTTGGGAGACATAAATTTGAGAGAAAATAACTCTATTACTCACAAGAATAGATTATAGAGTATTACTCCCTCCGGCCCACCAGAAGTGTCCACTTTGACTTTTTCCAGTCTTCCTTTTTCAACTTTGACTTTAGATATTTTTGTTGGTGTTATATAATATTTGATGAAATTTATATCAATGAAAACACAATTAAAACTCAATCAATTCATATAATTTTCATCAAATTTTTATAACACGAACATAAATATTTATAGTCAAAGTTGACAAATAGGGACTGTCAAAAGTCAAAGTGGAGACTTCTGATGGGACGGAGGTAGTACAAAACTCAAAAAACAAAAAAACTCTCAAAATAACACACTAGGAATTCTCACCACTCTCTAGGGATGTATTCACTCTTGTTTAGGATTACACATATCTCACACACACTAACTAGGTTTTGATTACACTTTTTGTGAATGATTTACAATGAAGATTTGCACATCTATTTATAGAAAACTTTGAGGAGGTGGAATGGTGTGAACATAGCATGGCATGAACACGAAAATGGTGGCTAGCCGTAATCGTTTCCAATTTTGCTACTTCTTTATGAGGAGGGGTATTGGTGTGAACGGAGAACAACTTGCTAGCCGTCATTATTATCAATTTTGCTTCTTCTATGTGTTGTCAAAGTTGGCAACTTTCAACATCTAGAAAAGACTAGATTACGGCTAGAATGGAAACATCTAGATGATGGCATCTAGAAGATACGGCTGGAAATCATCAATTCTCCCCTCCAGACGTATCCATAGAAAACATTCCGGTTATGTCTCTGCATAACTCTAACTTCTCTCGAGTCACCACCTTTTTTAACATATCCGCAGGATTCTCCTTTGTATGGATCTTCATTAGTCTCAACAGTTGTCGATCAATTACCTCGCGTATCCAATGATAGCGAATATCAATATGTTTTGTACGGGAATGGTACATGGATTTTTTGCTCAAATCTAGAGCACTCTGACTGTCACAATGTACCTTGTACTCCTGTAAGACCCAATTATTTATTGTACATGGAATATTTATGATGTACATAAGGTGTGTGTACTGTGGTGTAAAAGAAAAGCTGGAAACCTGATCAGACCTGTGTGCGCGCCGCGTAGGGTCAAGTGTGCGCGCCGTGCACTTGGCCTGCGACAGATTCCTGCTGTTTCTAATTTTGAGTTAAATGAAGGGTAGTTTGGTCTTTTTGCGTATGGACGGTTTTAGCCCACAAATGGCAGATTGGGGACTCATTCCCCACAATCTTATCCTGTCATTTTTCTTCATCTCCTCCACCTTTCAAACCCTAGTGAGAGAAACTCACTTTTAGTGTGAGAAAACTTGTTTTGAAGAGGAAGGAGTTGGATTCTCACCCAAGTTCAAGTGTTAAAGTCGTTCATCTAGTCACTAGCTACGTTGTGATTGTAGTGGTAAGCTCTAATCTTGATTTCCTTATTTTAATTTGTTTAAGGGTTAGGGTTTTGGGGTTAGTGATGAACATAAAACCCATTATTGGTGATTTTTAGGGTTCTTGGGTAAGATTGAGTCGTGAAAACTCAATAGTAACTAACCTAGGGTTTTAAAATGTTAAATTGGTGTTTGTGAGCCTTAATTTGGTTAGTTAATTACTATCACACCTAGATGTTTAGTAAATGGGTGTTATGTGGGTTAGTGGATGACCCGAAATGGGTGTGTTGACTTTAAAATGGTCAAACGGGTAATAATTGACCTAGTGGGGAAAGATGGGTATGAAATACCCTAATTGTGTATTAGTTAGTGTTGTCGGACCTCAATCACTAGCTTTTAGTGATTTATGATGGTCTTGATCTTAAATGACGGTTTTGGTAAAAGTGGGGCATTTAATGCATTTAAGTCATTAAATGCACATGAGTGAATCGTTGGTGTTTAGCCCAACTAGTTTGTGTGTTGATTGAGTACTTGTTATATTAGGTACTTTGCTTTGAAGCTTGCGAAGGTATAAAATCGTCACCAAATCATCAAGGTGAGTGGAGTAATTATACATGTATGTATATGGTGTATTTATTTGTATGCTATGGTATAACCCACAGAGCCGGGAATGCCATAGTGTGTGCGAATGTACTATGATGTGAACCACGAAGCCGGTAGCATCATGGTACGTGTGTCAAAGTGTGAACCACGAAGCCGGTAGCACTATAAAATGAGGTGTGAACCACGGAGCCAGTAGCACCAAAGTGTGAACCACGGAGCAGGTAGCACTATAAAAGAGTATGACTCGAGTTGTGATGTGAACCACGGAGCCGGTAGCATCAAAGTGTAAACCACGGAGCCGGTAGCACTATAAAATGAGGTGTGAACCACGGAGCCGGTAGCACCGAAGTGTGAACCACGGAGCAGGTAGCACTATAAAAGAGTATGATTCAAATGCGTAGTGACGTGAACCACGGAGCCGGTAGCGTCATAGCATTGCGTATGGTGTGAACCACGGAGCTGGTAGCACCATGACGCGTTTATGGTTAACCATATAGTTGTTTATGTATACGTTGTAAAGTATCATATTATATTGTTATGGAGTATATGATATTGGTTATGCTAGATGTGGTGATTGGAGGTCATTAGCTTATACTTGGAGTTTGTATGCTAATTATATTTCTAGCAAATATGCGTTGTGTGTAAGTGATTGCAAGTAGGTATATTATATATGTATGTGTATAATTATTGCATTCACTAAGCTTTGCTTACCCTCTCGTTGTTTATATTTTTATAGGCTCCGGCGGATACAAGGGTAAGGGCGTTCGTATGGATTAGAGATCCCTCTTTGTTTGTTAGGGGACACTTTTGATGTGATAGCTTTTGGAGTTGACCGAGATTTGGGTAGTTTAACCCCCAAACACCATGCTCATAGTGTCGTTTGGAAATTAAACTAATACGGTCGAAACTCATGTTTTGTATGAAACTCGTAATTCGGGTCGATGTGTGCCCCGTTTTGTAAAACTTGTTTTATTATTGAAACCTGTTAGTTTTACATATAAGAACATGTGTGAAAAGCGTTTCGTCTAAATATGTCAGGAAGTGGGCGATCTTTATGTCTCGGGTTTGGCCAACGAGGTTAGACAAGTAGTCAAGGAGTCAATCGAAGGACGAGTAACCGAAATGGTCCGAGACCAAGTGACTAAGATTGTAAGGGAAGAGTTTGAGAAGCGGTTTTCCGAACCTCGAGGTAGTGGTGATGAAGAAGTACTTGTAAGGTTAGAGTCAAGTGCTCCTGGGAAGAGGACAAGAACTGCGCCTGAAGGCGTCGGAAACGTGAAAAAGAAGAGTAAGGGAGGTTATGTACCTACGTGCTATGATTGTGCAAAAAGGGGTCATTTGTCGCTTGATTGCCCAAACGCACCTTCTAACAACGAGACATGTTTTAAGTGTCTAAAAGAGGGACACCGAAAGGCGGAGTGTCCCGAATTGTTTAATGATCAAGGTAAAAGTGTAGTGGAGAGCACGAGTAGTATGGTGAAGGGAGTGTCAGGATCTAGTGTGTCAAAATGTTACAATTATGGGCAAAAGGGACATAAGTCTCCCGAGTTTCCATCGGACAAGACTGTTTATTTTTACTGTTGGAAGGAAGGCAGAGTGTCCCGAATTGGTTGTTAAACAGACTTGTAAGTTAGGAGATTTCGCGCCCACGTGTTATAATTGTCTACAACGAGGTCATTTGGCACGGGATTGTGCGAGTATGCCTTTAAGCACGATCAAGTGCTTTATTTTACAGAAGGAGGGAGACCGAAAGTCAGAGTGTTCTGAATCATTTTCCGATCGGGTTAAGAGGTTAGAACACGAGTATTCGATGGATAGTGAAGCTCGGAAGTCCAATGATGCTGCTTCAGGTACTTTCTTTTTCGATACAAAAATGCCTTATGATTATTTGTTGTGTACCGATGGATTCGGGTAGGTGTTAGAAGAGTTAACTCTCATTTCGAGATCTATCTATTCTCCAGTGAACGTATACGTAATTAGTACCCATAACGGTCCGAAGTTAGTGAACTCGATGACAATTTGATTTGTTAGTGAGTTCGATGACGGTGCACCGGGGTGATGCTTGAGTCGTTGACTCGTGGTAGTGTAACCAGGGTCGGGTGCATGGTGTTAATACATAGTATTATTATGGGTAGCATTCCTAATGAAATTACCCTACGATTGACAGCCGTATTGACGGATGAAGGGCGAAGGACTTAAGTTTCTAAGCATTCCTAGGGTGGAGTGAGGGGTTTGGTTTTACCAACCTCTACAAATGGGCTTTAGTGTTGGGTTGATAACGAGTGTTCGTTATAGTATCGGAAGTTGAAGAACCGTAAGGTTCATAGGATGGATATGATTGAAGTCATTTTAATCTTGAGACTGGTAACATAGGATGAATGGAACAATGTGATTGACGTACGAGTCGTGAGATACTAGACTGGTAAATTTCATCAACCTTTTATGAGATGGATGTGCAAGATTGTCAGGGATGCGGACACAGACTTAACAGTCGAACAAGTTAAGGGCGGTGTTTGATGGCGAGGATGCGGGTAACGCAATTGTTAAGTTAACATTGTTCACTCTTTTTCCCAGAGGGGAAGCATAGGTGTATTGTCGTTCGGACAAACTCAGGTACAATGAGTCGAGTGAACCCACTGGTTGGAAGGTCTACCCTGCAGGTAGCGGCATCTTTGATATACGAGGTACGAGCCATCTTGGCGGTATGTCGTTGCTTAATTGATGCCAACGGGTGACAGTGAGCGTCAATGTTGTGGTAAAAGTGATTCGCGAGAATTCTTGAATTATGATCGATGAGGAGACCGGTCGTATAGGTCGACGTGTTGTGTCTTGACTCTGTTGCTGAGTCTTTGGTTGTCTAGGCTTTTTACGTGTGGTTTTTGGGTCGTTAAGCTCGTTCGAGTGAGACCCGTAGGATTTATCGATGGTGTCGCGTATTGTTGTGCATGTAGGGGTTAACAACTAAATGTATGATGATGAAACCGTGTAAGGAGTAGCCAGAATGCAAATATATGTTTGATGGTATCGACATATTGGATTTGTATCCACATCTTAAATTAGTGATTTGGTGAGTAAAGTGCCGGGTGACATCCTGGCGTAAGGATTCAGCTTTTCGAAGGCTACATGATACAATGTGGTGAGTGATTCCGTAAGATCTCACTCTTCGTTAACCATGATTATGATTCGATGATGTGCGTGTGGCGAGTGTTCGTAGACTTGCTGTGAGAAGGTAACTATGATGATGGTTGTGACAAAATTAGAAGAGTATAAGCCTTGGTGTACCAAGCATCTCCTTAGGGATGAGTTGAAAGGGGAATAGCCTAGTTGTGCGACCTAGATGAATTGTGACTAGCGGGTGTCACTAGAAAGTTGTGGGCATTGATCCGTAAGGTTCTAGGAAATTGCGTGACTTCGAGTAGTCAGGAGACGCGTGACCCGAGAGTAGGCCCCGTAAGGGTCGAGCTCTTGATGACTCGGTGATAATAATAGGAGTTGCATAACACTGCGTCAGGTGCCTCCTTATACCTGCTAGTGAAATGCTACACTCCAATGGTGTGATTACTTTGATTTGGGTACCGGTGGGTGATAATGCTAAAAACGAACATATATTTCATAGCATTATTCCTCAAGAAAGACAAGCTTTTAGTTGCAATTGTTCTATTTACAAGTGATATTCGTTTAAATAATAAAAGGTGAAGACAAAAGACAGATTCGACGAATTGAAGACACAAACGACCAAAAAGCTCAAAAGAACAAAAGACAATCAAAAAGGTTCCAATTATTGATAAGAAACGTCTCGAAATTACAAGAGTACAAGATTCAAAACGCAAAGTACAAAATATAAAATTGTACGCAAGGACGTTCGAAAATCCGGAACCGGGACCAGAGTCAACTCTTAACGCTCGACGCAACGGACTAAAAATTACAAGTTAACTATGTATATAAATATAATATAATATATAATTAATTATATTAATTATATATATATTATATATATATATATTAAAAACCGTCGGCAGCAAGAAACTCCAAGGGTGTGAGCTGTAAATACCTCTCCGCGACTCGCGGAGTTTTAAGGGCATTTTGCCGCGAGTCGCGGAGCCCCAATTTTCAACTCTGGCTATAAAGCCAACCGAATTCTGATCAAATTTCATATCTTATTTCTCTATCTCTCTCAATATATACGATATATATATATATATATATAATATATTTTAATTTTAATTTTAATTTTAAATCCTAATAATAAGGGTATGTTAGCGAATGTTGTAAGGGTGTAAGTCGAAATTCTGTCCGTGTAACGCTACGCTATTTTTAATCATTGTAAGTTATGTTCAACCTTTTTATATTAATGTCTCGTAGCTAAGTTATTATTATGCTTATTTAAAATGAAGTAATCATGATGTTGGGCTAATTACTAAAATTGGGTAATTGGGCTTTGTACCATAATTGGGGTTTGGACAAAAGAACGACACTTGTGGAAATTAGACTATGGGCTATTAATGGGCTTTATATTTGTTTAACTAAATGAAAGTTTGTTAATGTTAATATAAAGATTTACAATTGGGCGTCCCTATAAATTACCATATACACTCGATCGGACACGATGGGCGGGGTATTTATATGTACGAATAATCGTTCATTTAACCGGACACGGGAATGGATTAATAGCCACTAGAATAATTAAAACAGGGGTGAAATTACATTCAAGGGTAATTGGTGTAATTGTTAACAAAGTAGTAAAACCTTGGTTTACACGCAGTCGATAACCTGGTGTATTCATTAAACAAAGTATTAAAACCTTGTTACAATTCGAATCCCCAATTAGTTGGAATATTTATCTTCGGGTATAATCATAATTTGACAAGGACACTTGCAATTTATATTTATGACTGATGGACTGTTATGGACAAAAACCAGACGGACATATTGAATAATCCAGGACAAAGGACAATTAACCCATGGGCATAAAACTAAAATCAACACGTCAAACATCATGATTACGGAAGTTTAAATAAGCATAATTCTTTTATTTCATATTTAATTTCCTTTATTTTATATTTAATTGCACTTCTAATTATTGCACTTTTATTTATTGTTATTTTATTTAATCGCATTTTTAATTATCGTACTTTTTAATTATCGCACTTTTATTATTCGCAATTTCATTATCGTTATTTACTTTACGCTTTAATTTAAGTCTTGTATTTATTTTATATTTTACATTAGGTTTTAACTGCGACTAAAGTCTTAAAATCGACAAACCGGTCATTAAACGGTAAAAACCCCCCTTTATAATAATAATATTACTTATATATATATTTGTATTTTTATAAAAGTAAACTAATATAGCGTTGAGCTTTGTTTAAAGATTTCCCTGTGGAACGAACCGGACTTACTAAAAACTACACTACTGTACGATTAGGTACACTGCCTATAAGTGTTGTAGCAAGGTTTAAGTATATCCATTCTATAAATAAATAAATATCTTGTGTAAAATTGTATCGTATTTAATAGTGTTTTCCTAGTAAAATAATAACTATTTTATATACACCTCGCTTCACATCAGTGGGAAACCCGAAGAAACAGCTGTGGTTTATTGTGGTGTTTAGCGGGGGTTAACACTTAACTGATTTGAAATATCGAGGTTCGAATACCTTATAGTGAGTCCTTGGAAGGGCTATTGTGTATGACCAACGTCGAAAAAGGTAATGTGCGCTGTGGAATGTCGAAATTCCGTGGGGTGTTATCACTTTGACGGTGGAAGTATGGGGTTAAAACCCTAAATGTGGGAGTTAAGTACCGGAGAATGCGGAGAAATCCCTATCTAGTAGACGTGATGAGCGAACAGGTGTCGCTTATTTAATATGGGAAGACCTTGATGGTCTTCGAAAAAGTCCCAAGTTGGACTTTGGAATGAATTGTGAAGGTAGTTAGCGACGTGAGTCAGAATGGCAAAGTTCCCGAACGAGGGATACGTGATATTCTCGAAAAATGTCGGGATGATTCCCGAGTAGTCCACGATTGAAAGTCGTGACAACGATGATTATCAGTGAATTGTTCTACTTTTAGGACGGTTGTGAAGTGTTTTGTACGAGTAGATACTTGGTGTTGGAGCAAACGGCTGCGGTTGCTTTGTCTCGTGGGTCGATTACCCGATATCGTCAAAATTGATGGAATGATAGGGCTGTTGGGAAAAATATTATGGGGTTTTCACGGTGTACTTCCGGGGGAGTCGGTGGGAACTCTAGTCGAATGGAAATGTGAAGCACGGCTGTTGTAATATGATGCGTTAGTGTACGAAACGAGAACCCGGATGGGTGATTACTACTTGTGTAACTCCGCATTGGGGGCCGAAATGTTCTAAGTATTTAGTGCGGATCACGAGGACGTGATCCAATCTAAGTGGGGGAGAGTTGTAAGACCCAATTATTTATTGTACATGGAATATTTATGATGTACATAAGGTGTGTGTACTGTGGTGTAAAAGAAAAGCTGGAAACCTGATCAGACCTGTGTGCGTGCCGCGCAGGGTCAAGTGTGCGCGCCGTGCACTTGGCCTGCGACAGATTCCTGCTGTTTCTAATTTTGAGTTAAATGAAGGGTAGTTTGGTCTTTTTGCGTATGGACGGTTTTAGCCCACAAATGGCAGATTGGGGACTCATTCCCCACAATCTTATCCTGTCATTTTTCTTCATCTCCTCCACCTTTCAAACCCTAGTGAGAGAAACTCACTTTTAGTGTGAGAAAGCTTTTTTTGAAGAGGAAGGAGTTGGATTCTCACCCAAGTTCGAGTGTTAAAGTCGTTCATCTAGTCACTAGCTACGTTGTGATTGTGGTGGTAAGCTCTAATCTTGATTTCCTTATTTTAATTTGTTTAAGGGTTAGGGTTTTGGGGTTAGTGATGAACATAAAACCCATTATTGGTGATTTTTAGGGTTCTTGGGTAAGATTGAGTCGTGAAGACTCAATAGTAACTAACCTAGGGTTTCAAAGTGTTAAATTGGTGTTTGTAAGCCTTAATTTGGTTAGTTAATTACTACCACACCTAGATGTTTAGTAAATAGGTGTTATGTGGGTTAGTGGATGACCCGAAATGGGTGTGTTGACTTTAAAATGGTCAAATGGGTAATAATTGACCTAGTGAGGAAAGATGGGTATGAAATACTCTAATTGTGTATTAGTTAGTGTTGTCAGACCTCAATCACTAGCTTTTAGTGATTTATGATGGTCTTGATCTTAAATGACGATTTTGGTAAAAGTGGGGCATTTAATGCATTTAAGTCATTAAATGCACATGAGTGAATCGTTGGCGTTTAGCCTAACTAGTTTGTGTGCTGATTGAGTACTTATTATATTATGTACTTTGCTTTGAAGCTTGCGGAGGTATAAAATCGTCAAGGTGAGTGGAGTAATTATACATGTATATATATGGTGTATTTATTTGTATGCTATGGTAAGACCCACGGAGCCAGGAATGCCATATTGTGTGAGAATGTACTATGATGTGAACCACGAAGCCGGTAGCATCATGGTACATGTGTCAAAGTGTGAACCACAAAGCCGGTAGCACTATAAAATGAGGTGTGAACCACGGAGACGGTAGCATCAAAGTGTGAACCACGGAGCAGGTAGCACTATAAAAGAGTATGACTCGAGTTGTGTTGTGAACCACGAAGCCGGTAGCATCAAAGTGTGAACCACGGAGCCGGTAGCACTATAAAATGAGGTGTGAACCACGGAGCCGGTAGCATCGAAGTGTGAACCACAGAGCAGGTAGCACTATAAAAGAGTATGACTCAAATGCGTAGTGACGTGAACCACGAAGCCGGTAGCGTCATAGCATTGCGTATGGTGTGAACCACAGAGCCGGTAGCACCATGACGCGTTTATGGTTAACCATATAGTTGTTTATGTATACGTTGTAAAGTATCATATTATATTGTTATGGAGTATATGATATTGTTTATGATAGATGTGGTAATTGGAGGTCATTAGCTTATACTTGGAGTTTGTATGCTAATTATATTTCTAGCAAATATGCGTTATGTGTAAGTGATTGCAAGTATGTATATTATATATGTATGTGTATAATTATTGCATTCACTAAGCTTTGCTTACCCTCTCGTTGTTTATCTTTTTATAGGCTCCGGCGGAGACAAGGGTAAGGGCGTTCGTATGGATTAGAGATCCCGCTTTGTTTGTTAGGGGACGCTTTTGATGTGATAGCTTTTGGAGTTGACCGAGATTTAGGTAGTTTAACCCCCAAACACCATGCTCATAGTGTCGTTTGGAAATTAAACTAATGCGGTCGAAACTCATGTTTTGTATGAAACTCGTAATTCGGGTCGATGTGGGCCCCGTTTTGTAAAACTTGTTTTATTATTGAAACGTGTTAGTTTTACATATAAGAACATGTTGTGAAAAGCGTTTCGTCTAAATATGTCAGGAAGTGGGTGATCTTTATTTGAAATTTGGCAAAGCCGGACAGAACCTGAACTGGCTTGTGCGCGCCGCGCACTCATGGGGCCGCACACCGCGCACCTCATCTGTAATAAAAAAATAAAAAATACATTGCGTATTAGGTTGGATATTGGGTTGGGTTGTTACAACTCCTTTTGCTTGATTCCAAATTCTTGTAGATAATGCTTTAACCACAACGTTTCTTTTCCAGCTTCTACGGCAACAATATATTCAGCTTTGGTTGTAGATAATGCAACACATTTCTGTAGTCTTGACTGCCATGAAACGGCCCCCTTGTAAAAGTGTAAATAAATCTTGAAGTAGATTTCCTACTTTCAGGATCTCCAGCCATATCAACATCTGTATAGCCTTCCAATATTGGATCAGCTCCCCCGTAACATTGACATATCTTCGTTGTACGTTTAACGAATCTGAGAATCCATTTTACCACCTCCTAATGCTCTTTTCCGGGGATGGAGAGAAAATGACTCACTGTTCTCACTGCGTGAGCAATATCAGGCCTAGTACACACCATCGCATACATCAAACTTCTTATACCACTGTCATCCTTCTTCAGCTTCAACACCCATTTGTTTTTCGGTGCCTTCTTCTCTCGTGGAAGTTCTACAATTTCATAAGTCTTATTTTTCTGCAGAGAATCCATCTCATCCTGCATTACGAGCAACCACTTTTCTTTGTCCTTATGAAATACTGCATCATGGAAACTCTTTGGTTCTCCATCTTTAGTAAGTAGAAGGTACTCGGATTCTGGATATCTACTCAATGGAATCCGACCTCGTTCAGATCTACGAACTTCTGGAACATTCTGAGGAGATCCACCATCATCTTGGCCTTGTGATGGTTCTGGAACGTTTGGCAGATGGGGTTATGGGTCCCCCTGATCAGCACCGTCATTTTCCTCATTATCTTCTACTTCTGGTATTTCTTCTTGCACTGAAAATTCATTTCTCATGAATGATTCCATTGTTGCCTCTGGCACCTGAGCAACAACATTTGTCTTCTGAGATATTGTGGGTTTTTCAATATCTTCTATTATCTGGCTTTCATGGAACACCACTTCCCTACTTCTGATCACCTTTTTCTCCTTTGGTTCCCATAATTTGTATCCAAATTCGTCATCTCCATATCCTATGAATATGCATGGAGTAGTCTTTACATACAGCTTTTGTCTGAGCTCCTTGGATACATGTGCGTACGCTAAACATCCAAATACTCTTAAGTGAGAGTATGATGGATCCTTTCCAGACCAAAGTTTATCCGAAACTTCAAAATTTAGTGGTACTGATGGAGATCGGTTGATCAAGTAACATGCGGCTCTGACTGCTTCTCTCCAGAATGGCTTTGGCAGCTTAGCCATATTGAGCATGCTCCGAACACGTTCCATGATTGTTCGGTTCATTCTTTCTGCTATTCCATTATGTTGAGGGGTACGTGGGACTGTCTTCTCACGTCGGATGCCATATGATCTGCAATAGGCATCGAACTGCCTGGAAGAGTATTCACCGCCATTGTCGGATCGAAGAAACTTTAACTTCTTTCCTGTCTCACGTTCTACCATGACATGGAATTGTTTGAAGTAATCAAAAAACTGTTCCTTCGTCCTCAAGAAATATACCAACATCTTTCGAGAAGCATCATCGATAAACGTTAGAAAGTATCAGTTGCCGCCAATTGATTCAACCTCAAAGGGACCGCAAACATCAGAGTGCATCAGATTGAGCAACTCTGATCTTCTCGTTGAAGAGGAATTAAACGAGACTCTGTGCTGCTTACCAAACAGACAATGATTGCAAGGATCTAGTGCAGCATCTTTGTCTACATTGATAAGCTGCTTCTTTATTAGGGTAGACAACCCTTTCTCACTCATGTGACCGAGTCTCTGGTGCCATAAATTTTGTGAAGCCTCCTTTTCTACAACATTAAGGCTGTTTGTGAAAATCTTCACATGAGTTTTGTATAGTGTGCCACAAATGTGTCCTCGAGCGACTATCATAGCGCCTCTTGACAATTTCCATGTGCCTTTACTGAAATGACTATCATAGCCTAGTTTGTCTAGAGCTACTCCAGAAAGTAGATTCAGCCGAAGATCTGGCACATGGCGGACATCCTTCAGAGTGATTGTGCTCTCGAAACTTGTCTTTATCTTGACATCACCAATTCTGACAATCTCAGCGGAACTGGAATTTCCCATCTTCACAGCTCTAAAGTCACCACCTTTGTATGTTGTGAAGTATTCCTTGTATGGAGTCATGTGGTAGGAATCTGCAGTATCTACCACCCATTTCGTGTCTTCGCGTGAGACGTGAAGGCATGTCTCATCATGGGTTGAATATTAAGCTACATCAACAGTGATAGTAAATAATGTTTCTCCACCCTTGTTCTTCGACTGTGAACTGCTCTGATCTTGTTCCTCTTTCAATCTGTAGCAGTTCTTCTTCATATGTCCTTCTTATCCACAATGAATGCATTTATATATTGGTTTTCTGCCATCAGCAGACCTGCCCCTGCTCTTGCTTCTGCCTCTCCATTTGTTTTTGCTACTCATTCGTTGTCTCTCCCGATTCTCGGTGACAAAGGCATGAGTCTGATCTGTGCCCATGTCCTTTCTCCTTGCCTCTTCACTGAATAAGGCATCCTTGACCATTGACATGGTAAGTTTACCATTCGGGTCTGAGTTGCCGAGTGTTACGACCATCGTTTCCCAACTAACAGGAAGAGAACTAAGTAGCAGTAGAGCCTGAACTTCATCGCCAAGAGGCATCTCTACAGACGATAACTGGTAGACCAAGCTTTGAAACTCACTGGTATGCTCGGCAACTGAAGTTCCACTTTTGAGCTTCATGTTGACTAAACGCCTCATCAACAGGGCTTTATTCCGAGCAGTCTTGGCCTGGTACATGTCCTGCAACTTTTTCCAGAGGACATATGCATCTGTCTCTTGTGCAACAGGGTGGAAGACACTATGATCAATCCATTGACGGATTTGACCAATAGTTTTTCGGTTTAACTTCTTCCACTCTTTCTCTTTGGCGGAATCAGGATTTGTACCATTTAATTCAATAGGGTCAAACAAATCCTTAGAGCTGTAGTGACCCGAACTTTTCCATGTTTATATATATTAAATGAAACTGACATTTACATGATTAAGTGTTTCTAACATGTTAAGTAATCAAACTTGTTAAGACTTGATTAATTGAAATGAGTTTCATGTAGACAATTGACCACCCAAGTTGACCGGCGATTCACGAACGTTAAAAACTTGTAAAAACTACATGATGATATATATATATATATATATATATATATATATATATATATATATATATATATATATATATATATATATATATATATATATATATATATATATATATATATATGGTTAACATGAGATTATGATAAGTAAGTATCTTACTAAGTGTATTAACAATGAGTGATATACATAAAAATGAGATTATTGAATTAAGAAACTCGAAACGATATATATAACGATTATCGTTATAACAACGTCTTACTAAATACATATGAATCATATTAAGATATAGATACACTATGTTTAACATGATAAAATGATAATGAAGTATATCATTAAGTGTGTTAACAATGAACTACATATGTAAAAACAAGACTACTAACTTAAGAATTTTGAAACGAGACATATATGTAACGATTATCGTTGTAACGACATTTTAATGTATATATATCATATTAAGATATATTCATACATCATAATATCATAATATCATGATAATGTAATAATTTAACATCTCATTAGATATAATAAACAATGGGTTAACAACATTAAATGAGATTGTTAACTTAAAGGTTTCAAAACAACACTTACATGTAACGACTAACGATGACTTAACGACTCAGTTAAAATGTATATACATGTAGTGTATTAAGATGTATTTGTAAACTTTTGAAAGACTTCAAGACACATATCAAATTACTTCTACTTAACAATAATGCTTACAATTACATCCTCATTCATTTTCATCAACAATTCTACTCGTATGCACCCGTATTCGTACTTATACAATACACAGCTTCTAGATGTATATACTATTGGTATATATACTTCAATGTGATGGAATTCGACATAACAACAAGTTTTAATGTCAACATAATCACAAAGCCATTTTATGATAATTAAAGAAAGCGGAAGCATGATGGTTTATAAAACAAGTTTATATATTAAACCATTTTAAATGAATTCCATATTGTTATCAAGTCTTGAAACATATGCTTACATATAAGAACAAGAAGAGAAGATTCATACCTCCTCAAGCAAGTTGAGGGTTGTTTACAAATGAGCAAGATGATGATGAAGATGAAGAAGAATGGAGCTTCAAAATGATGAAACCTCAAGGAGAAATACCCTAAGCTATTAACCCAACACCCTTGCTTTTGGTTAGGATTTATGTGACACTTGAAATAAGCTTGCAAAACAAATTAAGACCCTTCTTTTACTCCTAAACAGGCCACGGCCAGAACAACACAGCAGCAGAATGTTTTTGCAGTTTTTTAAGCTTTGAATGCCTAGTTTCACTTGAGAGAATGAGTCAATCTTTGGTCCAAGAGTTGCCCATGCACATAAGGACTTGTGTAGTCTTAAAAGTAACAAAACACCAAGCATGGGAGAGTCTTGGAGTCCCAAAATTTGCCCACTATATATTTTTATAACAATGTTATAACTAATATATAAAACATGTATTTGTTATGTTACTTTCACATTTTATAAATCTTTTATAAAATATAACACAATATAATCATTTAAACATATAAACAATTATATATAAATTATCCAAATAATTTATCTCAAGTGATAATATTTTAGAAAACCAATTTTCTAAAATCCAAGTGTCGCGTATTTACTTAATGATTTAATCGTTAAGCTTAAATACGTTTAAGGTGTTGGTAAGCTTGTTATTGGGTATGACCCGACTTGGATCATAACATATTAGCCACATTAATTAAATATGTCTCTTGGGCATACGAAAAACCTTCAATCTCCCACTTGCACGAGAAACATAATAAATTAATGCAAGTGACGGATACCACCTAACGACCGTCCATCACCCCCAATATGTTATGACTATGTGCCATTCAATAACATCATCTCTTTCTAGTTCCCATCTCGAATATGAATAGGTGAATCTTTTCATTTTATCCTTTCATCCTAGATGTCATGTTAAATCCAAGAGACACAGAGTGATCACTCTCTTCTAGATTTAACTTTATCAGGTCTTAGACATCTGACTCTCAACGAATAAGAGGGATAAATTCCATCTTGACTACATACATCCTAAATATATACTTCGCATTATACCTGAGCTCTTCCTTATGAACTACCATATTTCAGAATAGCGAAGGAAAGAATCAAGGCACAATACTTGGTAAATATCCGAACCAATATATATCTCAGGTCAGAGGATACAATGATATTCGCCTTTACTCAAGATTACATGTGATCAACCACAAAGGCTCCATTTAGTAAATCTTGAGGGCGGGTCTTCCAATATTTGTATCCTACAAATATCTATGAACCTTGGTTGCAACCTTGCCCCACATTCATACCGTGAATGTATACCAATCCAAGTTCATAATAGTATAAACCTCACACTTGCTCCCACAAATGTGATCGACTATGGAATTTAGAATAATTACTTATTCATGGATAAAATATGCAAAATAGGAACATGACACAAGATTAATAAATTAATACCATAATTATATTAATGAGTTTAAACCACTTCGTTCCGTTACAATACATAAAACATATCACAACCAATCACTAGAATATCGAAGCCCTAATGCACTAACATGCCCTTGATGTTTTGCATCATGTAAGAGCTTCATGAGTGGATCCGTTATATAAAGATCTGTGTGAAATTTGTGAATACATATCTTTCCCTTTTCAACTTCATCCCTTATGTAGTTGAATCTCCACTTAATGTGACGGGTCTTTTGGTGAGCATGAGGTTCCTTGATTTGAGCAATCGCACCCTCATTGTCACAAAAGATCTCAAGAGGGTCCTGAATGGAAGGGACCACTCCTAAGTCGTCAATGAATTTCTTCATCCATGCAGCTTCCTGAGCTGCCAATGAGGCAGTAATGTACTCTGACTCTGTAGTGGATAATGCAACAACATCTTGTTTTGAACTCTTCCAAGAGACCGCACCTCCATTTAACGTGAAGACATAACTGGATTGTGATCGAGAATCATCTCGATCAGTTTGGAAACTTGAGTCCATGTAACCTTTTACAGCGAGTTCCTCCTCACCAGACCCGTATATAAGAAACATATCCTTAGTCCTCCTAAGGTATTTCAATATACTTTTAACCGCAATCCAATGACTGTTTCCTGAGTTATTCTGGTATCTATTTGTCAAGCTAAGAGCGCATGACACATCCGGTCTAGTGCATATCATTGCATACATGATTGACCCAATAGCAGATGCGTACGAGACTTTCTTCATTCTCTCTTGTTCATCTTTCGCGGTAGGGCACTGAGATGAACTGAGAAGCGTTCCTCTTTGAATAGGTACCAAACCTTTCTTAGATTTCTCCATCTTGAACCTTTTCAAGATCTTTTCAATGTATGCACTTTGATTCAAACCTATCAGTTTCTTGGATCTATCCCTGTAGATCCCAATTCCCAAAACGTATTGTGCTTCTCCAAGATCCTTAATGGAGAAGCATTTACTTAGCCAAGTTTTAACACCTTGCATTGCCGAAATATCATTTCCAAATAACAATATATCATCCACATATAGTATAAGGAACATGATAGTGCTCCCACTAGCTTTCTTGTATACACAAGCTTCATCACCATTTTTAATGAAGCCAAAATTTTTTGCCTCCTCATTAAAACGATGATTCCACATTTTAGATGCTTGTTTCAATCTGTAGATTGACTTCTTTAACTTGCATACCTTTTTAGGATATTTTGGATCAACAAAACCTTCAGGCTGAACCATATAGACATCTTCCTCAAGATGTCCATTTAGGAAAGCGGTCTTGACATCCATTTGCCATATTTTATAATCATAATGAGCAGCAATGGCAAGTAATATCCTAATAGACTTTAGCATTGCCACAGGCGAAAAAGTTTCATCATAGTCAACCTCTTGATTTTGAGTGAAACCTTTTGCTACAAGTCTAGCTTTATATGTATCCAAGTTTCCATGTATGTCAGTTTTCATTTTGAAAAGCCATTTACAATCAACTAGCCTTGAGCCAGTAGGTTATTCAACAAGTTCCCAAACTTGGTTGTCATACATGCATTGCATCTCAGCGTTCATGGCTTCCTGCCATTTATCTTTATCAATCCTTGATAAAGCATCTTGGTAGTTTGTTGGTTCATCCAAATCAACCACATAGCAACCATCCATGAGAAACCCATATCTCTCAGGAGGATTACTAATCCTACCAGATCTGCGAACGTCATGTATACTTTGATCATCCATTTGATCATTCTCAACATTTTCATGTTGAGTGCTAGTGTCAACCAATTGTGTATCATCTACTTGATCTCGAACCTCTTCAAGATCTATCTTCCTTTCACTATCACCTTCCATTAGGAACTTAGTTTCAAGGAATTCAGCCTTTCGAGCAACAAATATATTTTGCTCGATTGGGTCATAGAAATAGTATCCCATATCATCCTTGGGATATCCTTTGAAGATACACTTTGTGGATCGAGCATTCAACTTATTAGGGACGTAACGCTTATGATAAGCTTCACATCACCATACCTTTAAGTATGATAGAGATGGAGGTTTTCCAAACCACATCTCATGAGGAGCTCGTTTCACTTTCTTAGTTGGGGCCATATTTAAAATACGAGCCGTAGAGCATAGACAATAACCCCAAAATGATAGAGGTAACGAGCTTCTAGCCATCATTGATCGAACCATATCCATTAGGGTTCGGTTCCTCCTTTCGGAAACACCATTAAGCTGGGGTGTTCCAGGAGGAGTAAGTTGTGAGATAATCCCACAACCTTTAAGATGATCTTGGAAAGCATCGCTTAGGTATTCACCTCCTCTATCGGTACGAAGTACCTTGATTGTCTTGTTGAGTTGATTTTGTACTTAATTTTGATATTCTTTGAATGCTTCAAAAGTTTCGTCCTTATGTCTTAACAAGTAGACATATCCGAAACGACTGAAGTCATCAATGAAAGTAACGAAGTATCTTTCACCATTCCTAGTTATGGGCTTAAAAGGTCCACATACATCAGAATGTATTAATCCCAATAAGTCTTTAGCCCTTTCATTGGTCCCTTTGAAAGGTGCTTTTGTCATTTTGCCTTGTAAACAAGATTCACATACATTAAACGAGTCTAGTTCATTTGATTTCAAAAGTCCATTCTTTTGAAGTGTATGCATTCGGTTCTTGTTTATGTGACCAAGGCGACAATGCCATAAGTTGGAATCACTCAAATCCCTTTTGAGTTTCTTGGTGTTTGCATGGAACATTGAGCTATTGTATGATGTGTTGTCATGTACTAATTCATAAATACCATTCAAAGGCGAAGCCTTAAAATAGAACACATTATCTAAATAAACATGGATATCATCATTAATGAAATTAAGATTAAAACCATATTGTTTCAAACGGGATACAGAAAGAATGTTTCGAGATAAATCGGGTGCATACAAAATATTTTTCAAAATAAGCTCCAAACCACTTGGTAGCTTCAAAACAAAGTCTCCTTGAGCTTTCACTTGCACCCTTGCTCCATTACCCATAAAGAGACTTATTGTTCCCGCATCTTGATTACTTCTTTTGAAACCCTGCAAAGAATTGCAAATATGAGTTCCACATCCTATGTCTAATACCCATGTATTAGAAGAAGTAATACTAAGCTCAATGTATACCATATATACATTACCTGAGGTTTGCCCTGCATCCCTCTTTTCTTTCAACTCCTTGAGGTAGATCGGGCAGTTGCGTTTCCAGTGACCCATTTCACCACAACCAAAGCACAGATCTTCCTTGGGGTTTACTTTACCAGCAACCTTTTACTTCTTGTTATTATTGGTTGGGGTAACCATCTTCCCCTTTCCCTTGCCCTTGCCTTGGTAAGCGGGTCCTTTCCTCTTAGCCACCTTTGGCTTAGAAGTATTATTGTTTTTGGACCCGCCTTCATTGATCATAAACATGGGTGAAGCCCTTTTACCCATGCTTGCTTCGGCCGTCTTAAGCATGGCATGTAATTCGCCAATGCTCTTATCCCAACCATTCATATTGTAATTCAATATGAATGTGTCAAACCTCTTTGACAAAGAATTAAGGATAAGGTCCGTGGCTAATTCATTAGACATGTTGCAATTTAGATGGTTCGCTCGATCAATTAGGCTTTTCATCTTAAGGATATAAGATGAAACGGATTGGGAGTCGTCCATCCGACATGCATGAAGCGCTCGAACCGTTTCAAAGCGCTCGACACGAGCTTGTTGAAGGAATTTCTCCTTCAATTGTGTGATCATGTCATATGCACTATGATGCTCGAAGTCCTTTTGGAGTTCGAGTATCATAGTCCCAAGCATAAGGCAAGAGACTTGCACCGAATCGGTGCAATACTTATCCCAATAAGCCATGCCTTCTGTAACATCCTCATCCGGTTGATCGGGAATGAGGTCTTCCAATACATAAGCCCTATCCTCTAGTTTGAGGACAATTCTTAGATTGCGAAACCAATCCATGAAGTTCGTATGGTTGAGTTTTTCCTTTTCGAGGATTGACCTCAACGATAGGTTGTTAAAGTTGATAGGTGCGTTTGGAATGTTGTTGTTATTGGTGGCCATCTACAAAATTTAACAAAGTTGTTTAAGTATCAATTTTAATTTAACAATCAATACCCTTTAAATCCAATTGATATTTATTAAATTTTAGAATCCAACGGTAAACCAAATTTTGGTTAGGTGACCTTTATCCCGTCATTTGATTTAGCTAGGTAGTCATTATATGATAATTGCAATCCTTTTGCAACTTCTAAGTTATGGGATCATGCAATCCTTTTGCATGGCATATTTATCCCATCAACTCCTATTTGTTCCTCATGCTTCGGTGACCCTAAGTTCATGATTCCTAAATCAAGTCGTCCTACTTGTGTAAACGTGTGAATTTAACATACAAGTGGTTAGGTGACCTTTATCCCACAAGTGTGCGAAATTCACCTTAATCATATTAGTTTGCTCATAACGGTTAGGTGACCTTTATCCCATTATGAGTTCCCTAATATTTTTAAGTGTCACATAAAAGGATGGCGTTTAACTTGTTTTGCCTTGTTAATAAGGGATTTTAAGTTTTCATTATTTCTAGTTTAAGAAAACTTCTATGCCATACACCAATATGCATTTGGTGTATGGTACTTACGAAAAACCATTTTCATGTCTTGTAATTAAGCCAATTACTTGATATAAACCATTTTATATATGTGATCCTTTTAGTGTTCTTAATAACCATTTATTAATGTCCTTTTGCCATTTCATTTTAACCATTTAAATTGTCGTTTTGCATGTCGTTAATAATGTCTAATTTAACCAATTAAATTGTCATTTTTCTTGTTGTTAACTTGTGATTTACTTGTAGCAACCAAACATACAAACACAATAAACAACCATGCATGCAAAACAAATATGTTCACAATCAAGCCAATTTGGTAGACATTTGTGTAGCCGAAAACAAATGCCACCAGTAAAGGGGTTATAATACAAAGTAGGAGATTTTAAATCTCCCACTTAATCTTGCATCCAAATGCTCCTTCTTGTGTTCTTCAAGTCATCATCATCTTCATCATATTTACAAAATATATCCTAATACATTTTTCTCTAAAAAAAAAATGAAATTACAACCTAATCTATTTTACATACCAAATATAAAATAAATTACATAACCAAAATAATATTACAAACCAAATTGAATGAATTAATATTACATACCAAATGAATAATTAATCAACCAAACAAGTATTCATTTAAACACAAGGTCATGGCTATGATTGTGAACATCAATATATCATCAAATATTAACCAAATGGCAAACCCAAAACCACTTTTGGAACCCTCTATAATTCGGCCAAACCCATGAACCTACCCAAATCCATTAATTTTTGCATTTTACTTTCATGCATGTTAGTAGAATGCAAAGTTGTTGGGTTTTAAAGACCATATATAATAAGCATATTTCATAGACTTCGGCTCTAGATACCATTGATGGAATTCAACATAACAACAAGTTTTAATGTCAACATAATCACAAAGCCATTTTATGATAATTAAAGAAAGCGGAAGCATGATGGTTTATAAAACAAGTTTATATATTAAACTATTTTAAATGAATTTCATATTGTTATCAAGTCTTGAAACATATGCTTACATATAAGAACAAGAAGAGAAGATTCATACCTCCTCAAGCAAGTTGAGTGTTGTTTACAAATGAGCAAGATGATGATGAAGATGAAGAAGAATGGAGCTTCAAAATGATGAAACCTCAAGGAGAAATACCCCAAGCTATTAACCCAACACCCTTGATTTTGGTTAGGATTTATGTGACACTTGAAATAAGCTTGCAAAACAAATTAAGTCCCTTATTTTACTCCTAAACAGGCAACGGCCAGAACAGCACAGCAGCAGAATGTTTTTGCAATTTTTTTAAGCTTTGAATGCCTAGTTTCACTTGAGAGAATGAGTCAATCTTTGGTCCAAGAGTTGCCCATGCACATAAGGACTTGTGTAGTCTTAAAAGTAACAAAACACCAAGCATGGGAGAGTCTTGGAGTCCCAAAATCTGCCCACTATATATTTTTATAACACTGTTATAACTAATATATAAACTTGTTATAAATATATAAAACATGTATTTGTTATGTTACTTTCACATTTTATAAACCTTTTATAAAATATAACACAATATAATCATTTAAACATATAAAAAATTATATATAAATTATCCAAATAATTTATCTCAAGTGATAATATTTTAGAAAACCAATTTTCTAAAATCCAAGTGTCGCGTATTTACTTAATGATTTAATCGTTAAGCTTAAATACGTTTAAGGTGTCGGTAAGCTTGTTATTGGGTATGACCCGACTTGGATCATAACATATTAACCACATTAATTAAATATGTCTCTCGGGCATACGAAAATCCTTCACAATGATCAGCTCCTTAGCAGCCCATGTGAGTCATTAAACATGTAGGAACCATCATTTGGCAACTAGCATTAAGTATCTCACAAAATTACAAAAAATATTATAAATCATTCATGAATTATTTACATGAAAACAAACTTACACATCCTTTATATCTAATCCATATATCAACGACCAAAAACACCTATAAACACTTTCATTCTTCAATTTTCTTCATCTAATTGATCTCTCTCAAGTTCTATCTTCAAGTTCTAAGTGTTCTTCATAAATTCTATAAGTTCTAGTTTCAAAAAATCAAGAATACTCTCAAGTTTACAAGTCTACTTCCAAGCTTTCTAATCCATTTCAAGTGATCATCCAATCTGAAGAAATCTTTCTTATTTACAGTAAGATATCTTTCTAATTCAAGGTAATATTCATATTCAAACTTTGGTTCAATTTCTATAATTATAACAATCTTATTTCGAGTGATAATCTTACTTGAACTTGTTTTCGTGTCATGATTCTACTTCAAGAACTCTCAAGCCATCCAAGAATCCTTTGAAGCTAGATCAATTTTTGTCACTTCCAGTAGGTTTACCTACTAATTTTGAGGTAGTAATGATGTTCATAATATCATTTGAATCATATATATAAAACTATCTTATTCGAAGATTTGAACATGTAATCACTAGAACATAGTTTAGTTAATTCTAAACTTTTTCGCAAACAAAGTTAATACTTCTAACTTGAATTTTAAAATCAACTAAGCACATGTTCTATATCTATATGATATGCTAACTTAATGATTTAAAACCTGAAAACACGAAAAACACCATAAAACCGGACATACGCCGTTGTAGTAACACCGCGGGCTGTTTTGGGTTTGTTAATTAAAAACTATCATAAACTTTGATTTAAGAGCTATTCTTTTGGAAATATAATTTTTCTTATGAACATGAAACTATATCCAAAAATCATGGTTAAACTCAAAGTGGAAGTATGTTTTCCAAAATGGTCATCTAGACGTCGTTCTTTCGACTGAAATGACTACCTTTAAAAAACGACTTGTAATCTATATTTCTGACTATTAACTTATACTTTTTCTGTTTAGATACATTAACTTAAGTTCAATATGAAACCATAGCAACTTGAATCACTCAAAATGGATTTAAAAAGAAGAAGTTATGGGTAAAACAAGATTGGATAATTTTGCTTGTTGTAGCTACGTGAAATTTGTAACAAATCTATACAAATCCTAACTTAACTAACTTATATTATATTATACATGTATTCTAACATATATTATGTAATCTTGGGATACCATAGACACGAATACAATGTTTTGACATATCATATCGACCCATCTATATATATATTTCGGAACAACCATAGACACTCTATATCCAGTAATGTTGGAGTTAGCTATACAAGGTTGAGATTGATTCCAAAATATTATATATACTTTAAGTTGTGATCTAGCCTGAGACTTGTATACATGAGGTCGTGGATTGATTCGAGATACTATATATTTCTTTATTTCTGTACATCTAACTGTGGACAACTAGTTGTAGGTTACTAACGAGGACTGCTGACTTAACAAACTCAAATCATTAAAACGTAATAAAAAATGTTGTAATTATATTTTGATCATACTTTGATACATATGTACATATTTGTTATAGGTTCGTGAATCAACCCGTGGCCAAGTCTTACTTCCTGACGAAGTAAAAATCTGTAAAAGTGAGTTATAGTCCCAATTTTAAAAATCTAATATTTTTGGGATGAGAATACATGCATTTTTATAAATGTTTTACAAAATAGACACAAGTACTTGAAACTACTTTCTATGGTTGAATGATCGAAGCCGAATATGCCCCTTTTGCTTGGTAACCTAAGAATTAGTAAACCAGTCTACTAATTGACACGAATCCTAAAGATAGATCTATTGGGCCCAACAAACCTCATCCATTATAGCGGATGCTTTAGTACTTTGAGTTTTTATATCATGTCCGATGGATGTCCCGGAATGATGGGGATATTCTTATATGCATCTTGTTAATTTCGGTTACCAGGTGTTCACCATATGAATGATTTTTATCTCTATGTATGGGATGATGTTTATGAAAAATGAAAATATGAAATCTTGTGGTCTATTATTACGATTGATAAATATATAGGTTAAATCTATAACTTACCAATATTTTTGTTGACGTTTTAAGCATGTTTATTCTCAGGTAATTGTTAAGAGCTTCCGTTGTTGCATACTAAATTAAGGACAAGATTTGGAGTCCATGCTTGTATAATATTGTTTGAAAACTGCATTCGAAGACATATATTGTTGTGTAATATTATTTTAAACCATTATGTAATGGTCGTGTGAAAACACTATATTTTTTATTATCATGTTTAAACCTTTAACGATAAAATAAAGGTTATGGTTTGTTTTAAAATCGAATGCAGTCTTTGAAAAACGTCTCATATAGAGGTCAAAACCTCGCAACGAAATCAATTAATATGGAATGTTTATAATCAATATGAACGGGACATTTCAGTTGGTATCCGAGCGTTGGCCTTAGAGAACCAGAATTTTGCATTAGTGTGTCTTACCGAGTTGTTAGGAAGCATTAGTGAGTCTGGACTTCGACCGTGTTTTCTTCAAAAATGATTGCTTAACACTTTTTGTTGGAAACTATATATTATTAACATGTAAATATTATGTGATATATTAATCTCTTAACGTGTTTAATATTGTGTGATAGATATCTACTTCTAGTACAAATCCCATAGACTCACCTAATAATAATGAAGAGTCGAATATATTTTGAAAAGATTCACAAATTCCCGAGGAAGAACCGGAAGAGGAAGAACCGGAAGAGGAGGAACCGAAAGAGGAGGAACCGGAAGAAGAGGAATCGGAAGAAAATAGGTTTCGAAGGATGAAATATTAATACCTACAGTTAAACGGTTAAATAAAAGAAAATCCTCAACCAACGGACCAAATTTAATAATGGTCAATGGTGTTTCCGCCGAGGAAACAAAATATTGGGAAAATTATCAATTTTTTGATGAATCGGATCCCAACGAGGATTCCGATGATGTTATAGAAATTACCTCAACCCAATTGGAAAAAGCAAAAGAAAATAATAGGGGAAAAGGTATCAAAATAGAGAAACCTGATTACAACCCCGATGAACTTTATATATATCGTAAACACCTGTACTTTTTAAATTTTAACAATAACCCGAGAACCTCTAAGCCACCAGATTTTTCTAAACCATTTGTGAAAATGATGGCTCGTATTAGAGGATCACCATGTATCCCTAGGAAATTAGCCAAACGAACTAAGTCCGAAGAAGAAGAAACGAGTGAGTCAGAATAAAGTGTTGTAATCATGCTGTGTAATATATGTATTGTAGTGTGTTTGTATTTTTATGTTATATGTAAAAATTGCTTGTATTGTTTGATAATTACCTTTTACGAATCTAATCCTTGTTTATTTTACAGTATAAAAACAAAAATGGACGTTAAGGATAGACAACCAAAAATTTTAGAAGACCTACCAGGGGATATGATTGATGAAATCTTATCTAGAGTCGGGCAGAATACAGCAGCACAATTATTTACGGTAAAATTAGTTTGTCAAACGTTTGAAAGACATTCCAGGCATGCCTTAGTATATAAAAGGCTTTCCTTTGAAAGATGGGGTATATCACATTGGGGAGAATTTAAGTTACGTCAAGTTTTCTTTAAGGCATTTAGTGCGGGAAACCCAGATGCAATTTTACGCTACGGGTTACGAACCTATTTTGACTCAACATATCCCAACATAGGACTCCGTTCTTTAGAAAGAGCTTTTAACATGCAACATAAAGAAGCATGTTATGCTTACGGGTTAATAATGTTCGCTTCTCACCAAATTGAGAAAAAGAACATTGGGTTGCAACTTTTAAATAAAACATTCCCACAAGTGACGGACTCGGTAGTTGAGGTGAGAAACATGTGACGACCCGGAAATTTCCGACTAAATTTAAACTTTATCTTTATATTATTCTGACACGATAAGCAATGTTTGTTAAGTTAAATCTCAAGAATTTTAAACTATATTTATACATTCATTTAAACCTCGACCAAATTCCAATGATTCACGAACCATTAAATGAACATATATGAATATGTATGTATATGTGTATATGTTATAAATTGAAAATGTCAACAAAGTATTTAAAAGTATAATGCTTTATATGAACGTATTTGTTTCAATATGAT
Source organism: Rutidosis leptorrhynchoides (assembly GCF_046630445.1). Lineage (NCBI taxonomy): Eukaryota > Viridiplantae > Streptophyta > Magnoliopsida > Asterales > Asteraceae > Rutidosis > Rutidosis leptorrhynchoides. The sequence continues at coordinate 157,862,361 of NC_092334.1, forward strand.
TATCGATGAAATTAAAAAAAAAATATTAAATGATTGAATTATCAGAAACATTGAATTATGATTACAAGTCTCTGTTGAGAGGTCCACTATGATTTGAGAAATCTATTCCTCTTAACGATATTCGGAATAATTTGTAAAGCTATTTATAAATAAAAATAAAAAGTGTCATTTACGAAAGTTAGACAAAAGCTAGTGGAGAATTGGTTTCCATAATATTCTATTAATCTATTTTCAAACGTACAAAAACATTTTCAGTTTAAAAAGAACTTTATTATTAAAACGTATATAACTTTTATAAATATCTAGAATCACTTTTGACAACTCATTACTTAACCAGTATAATAAATATAACGATATTTATATTTTATTTCATTAAATATATATAATAATTTAAATTAATATTATATATATTTATACGCGTATTATACATACATAGTTTTTATACTTTTACTATACTTTAACTTTACCTTTACTTTACTTTTATTTTACTTTAACTTTAATAATTCACTTTAATAATTCATACTTTAATAATTCACTTTAATAATTCATACTTTAATAATTCACTTTAATAATTCATACTTTAATAATTCACTTTAATAATTCATACTTTAATAATTCACTTTAATAATTCATACTTTAATAATTCACTTTAATAATTCAAAAATCTATTATAAATAGAATTCAATAGGTTTCATTATTTCTTAGAAACTTGAAAATATATTTCTCTAAACTCTCTCAATCGATTTACATATATATATATATATATATATATATATATATATATATATATATATATATATATATATATATATATATATATTGCTCTGTATTATTTCAAGATATTATTAGTATACATAAAATATTACGACAGAGTGATGTCCGAGTGATTTCAAAATAGTTTTTTGAATGAGTCGAAGCTAAGGAAATTATGGGTTATAGCTATGGAGGTGATGGGTATGGTTCATGGGTATGCTCGTGAGGTCAATCTAGTGTTTATCATCTCCGTTGCATCTACGTACTTTCCTGCAATATTGAATCTCAATATTGATACGTGAGCACTCATAACTTAACTTTTATATATCAATAGTGTATCCCTGACTAGTGCTCGAGTATATAGAATTATGCATGCTTGTACATTCGATATTGTCCTTAGATAGGTTTGTTGAATCCTGAATTAGATACATATGCTACTGAGATAGGGTATATGATATGCATGTCATTGGAAAGCTAGCAAAAAAATTAAAAACTTTTCATTTAGATATCAAATGGTTTCGATGAACGGATTTGAAGTTATAGTCAACTGAATTTTAGTATTATTGTTAAAATGATTATTATTACTATCGTCGTTATTATAGAAATATCATTATTATTATAAAATATCATTATTACTATTATGTTAGTATTATCATTTTATCATAATAACATTTTTAGTAAATATAAATATTGTTATTTTTTATAGAATAATAATAATTATTATTACAAAATAATACAACTTTTACTTATTATTATTATGATCAATATTATTTTATCAAATAAATAGGGGATACAAATATATTTTTCACCACGCGTAATATAATTACATTAATAATACTTACCACTATAGTTTTAAGATATTAAGTGAACTTTATAAATTTTACTACTTAAGATATATAAAAGTATATTTTATCATATATAAACGTTAATATAAATTTTTATTAATAAATGACTTTTATTATTATAAAATCTAATAAATATATTTAAATATATAAAACGACTATAGTTAAGTTATATAATAAACACGTATAAATTTTAGAAGTCATTTTGGGTCAAGTTGACTTTTGTTGACTTTTGCATATTAGTCTCGAGCATTAGGATTGTGGTACACTATGACTTGACCAAAAATTTTTAGATAAATATTGACCAACATATAAATATATATAATTAATATAGGTTCGTGAATCCGAGGCCAACCTTGCATTTGTTAAATGACGTTATATGTATTTTTACTACGAAATACAGTATGGTGAGTTTCATTTGCTCCCTTTTTATATATATTTTTGGGCTGAGAATACATGCGCTGATTTATAAATGTTTTACGAAATAGGCACAAGTACTAAAACTAATTCTATGTGGGTTTAAACCAGAAATATACCCTTAGCTTGGTAACATTAAACTACTTGTCTATGTACGGTAGGCGCGAATTCTAAAGATAGATCTATTGGGCCTGACAAACCCCATCCTGACTATGGGATGCTTTAGTACTTTGAGGTTATTTTAAACACACCTGATCTGGTGTACTTCAGAGGGTAAAACATGAACGTTAAGGCTTGTTACCGGGTGCCTACAATTTATAGAATACTCTTATACACTTGCGAGTGTACATATATTTATAAACGGAAATCTTGTGGTCTATTAATATATTGAAATGATTGTTATGATAAACCTATGAACTCACCAACCTTTTGGTTGACACTTTAAAGCATATTTATTCTCAGGTATTAAAGAAATCTTCCGCTGTGCATTAGTTCATTTTAAGGATATTACTTGGAGTCATTCATGGTGTATTTTGAAAGACGTTGCATTCGAGTCATTGAGTTCATCAAGATTATTATTATGTCAATTATAGTTGGATGTATTATGAAATGGTGTTCATGCCGTCAACTTTCGTTGTAAAGAAAGTTTATCTTTTAAAAACGAATGCAATGTTTGTAAAATGTATCATATAGAGGTCAAAATACCTCGCGATGTAATCAACTATTGTGAATCGTTTATAATGTATATGAATGAGTCCTTTCAGTTGGTATCAGAGCGGTGGTCTTAGCGAACCAGGTCTTGCATTAGTGTGTCTAACTGATAGTTGTTAAGATGCATTAGTGGGTCTGGACTTCGACCGTGTCTGCATGTCAAAAGTTTTGCTTATCATTTTTAGTCGGAAATCATCTACTTACCATCCTTAGGAAGTTATCTGCTTATCATTCTTAAGTCTAGACGCGTTTTCCTACATTTATTGCATACTAGTGTATAGACGAATTCTTATCTTAGCATATCTGTTACTGTGAACTTTGACTGACATCTTTCAAAGATTCCTCCGTAATTTATGGGATTTTGGTATTATATATACATATGTAAATTATGTATTGAAGAATACCAAATCTAAATTCTACAATCTATTTCATACCAAAAAATTCTTTCCCTGATCATACAAGATGGATCCCTCAACCAGTTCGAGTTCTTCGGATTCCAACAGCTATGCCGAAATGGAATCCCACTCAAGCTCCGAAAGCAGCGTGACTGGAATGGATTAACCAATTAGCCATCATCTATTCTGGATGAATTGGGGATGGGTTCGTAATCTACTTAATCATTGGAGACAAGAAGAAGGCGATCCTTTCCATCCACCACATTGCCCTCTTGGCAATGAACCTGAAGCACTTACCGGCGAACCTGTCCAAAACACCATTTTCTCTCTCATTTCCAGATTATCTCGTCATGATTATATACTACACCAAATTCTAGATCTTATTTATCCGCTCGTCCGAACCGACAATCACCCCGGTGTAATAGAAGAAGTCAACGAGCTTCGCGCTCGGGTAGTGGCTTTGGAGAATATGGTGCAAAGGTTACAAACACCAGCAGCAGCACCAGCAGTAGCACCAGTACCACCATCAACAACATCAACAGTACCATTACCACCACCAACAACAACCGCATCGCAAACCTCAACTTCACAATCTGTCCCACGAGCATCGACGTCATACGCCATGTAGATACCAAGGAATACCACAACGATGAAGTATTGATTCATAACTTCATTGGGGAAACATTCTACGGCGATTATGTAATTTTTAAAGTTTAGAAATTATCTATCTTAGCCTTAACCATAAATCAAATGAGTTTAATTTAATATTAACTCATTAAATCAATATTACATCTGAAGAAATATACACATATATATTTCCATAAAGACTGTAATAAAATTCTTTTGTACAAAATATTAAGTGTGAAATTTTTTTTTTAACGGGTAGGTAATACCCGAGAGATATATAAATTCACAATTAATATGTTACATTCTTCGAATCTGATTCAGCAAATCATCCATTATACTCCCTACTTTCACAACAATATACATTCTTTTATAGAAATCAAAACAGCCATACTCATTCAAAATCTAATTACATATTCTGATTTTGAAATCTCAGAATTCGATTCAAGATATAACCGAAATCATCACTCTTAGATTCCTACATCTTTCAAAGCTATACTTTGACTTCAAAACCGTGTTAGAACATCATATGTATATTAATGATTACAAACTGTGTTCAAACTCTCCGAAGTTTTCGAAGACACTTCAAACAATGAACAATCGAGATGATGATCCAACCACATATTACCCACATTTATGTACCTAAAAAGCTCTCGAAGCCAAAGTCATAGTTCGACGCGTATCCATGTCAGACCCTTTGGCATTTATTAGCTAAAATGACTTTTCAATTCCTTTTCAAAGTAGACAGTTTTGTCACAGCTCCAGCAAGTCAACTTCGACTTTTCAGTTGGACTAGTCTTATTATAACCTCGATAGATACGTTGCCCTTTCGTCATCGTTACTGGGGACCTTTCATATCTCACCACCTTAGCAATAAACTTACCAACAACTTCAATTATCTTTGACTTTTAGAAAAATCATTATATTTATTGAAATCACATCATTTACTCATTCGCATCTTGTAACGAGAATTGTCATATGAATCATCGAAAAACAGTAACCAGTATTTTGAAATCTCGCAGCATGTCTACGCCAACAGTTATATGTGTATGTAAAACGTCTATCTCCTAGACTTACATACTTTGAATGTGAAGTTCTGAAAAAAATTTTGAACTGCAAACTAGTTCTTGAAATGCTGACGAAGCATCAAAAACTGTAAACGATCTTAACAGTAAAAAGTTTGATGACAAAGAATAGTAAGGTGGAAAAGCTGAGAAAAAGAGAAGGTTTGGAACTGGAAAACGGATTGAACAGACTATGAAGGAGGCCGTGGACAAATCACAAAGACTAAATCTGCCTTCAAAGAATCCAAATGATTCAGTGCCTGCTAAAGTCATTAACGAATACCTTACTCTTTATTCTAAACCTTTACAGACAAATCTTCATCATCATCCATCAATATTAGAAATTCTAAGATATTATCATATCTTTCATTATAAATATCCGAGATATTTCTGAAGATATTTTCACAACTAATCTTATCTGAAGTCATTTATCTCTTTGCGCTATCAGTGTTACATCATATAAGAAACTATTAGTTTCTGTATTCTATAAACTTTCGAGTTTAAATTATTAATGTTTTGAAGTAGTGTTGGGAACTGAAGCATGAGTTAGTATAATATAATGACACTTGATCAACGTGATTATATTACAGTAAGTCATGCTGAGTTTCTAATGGGACATGACGATTCACAGACCATGCCGTCATCATGTTCCATGTTACACGACTCTTGTATTCTATTTAATCTCTAAAAATATCAAGAATATATTTTCTTGATGATTCGGTCTTTTCAGGGTATTCTGGTAAATTAACAAATCAAGATCGTGCCATTACCATTTCCTTCTTAGAACATTAACTATGTTCATTCTAAAATTCATATCTGCGAATACTGGACCATTACAAACGTTGCTTAATCGCAAGAAGAAGAAACGAAAGGACAAAACTCCAAAATAGAAATTGGAGTATAAATCGCAAAAAATAGAAGGGAGCATTAACTGTGGATGTCAATGATTATAGAAGACAAAATCAGGGGCTTTGAAATATAAGGGAAGATATAAAACCCAACAACCACCCAAAAATTATAAACCGTATATATCGATGCATATAGCAATATAAAGACACGGAAGAACTAAAAACACTATAAAACCGAGAGTATAGTAGAAGTAAATAGATTCTTCCAGAGGCAGATGAAAAAGAAGAACGACAGATATGAAAGTGAGGAGTATATCGAGAATCAGTACTGGATGAAGCATATTGACAAATACTTTAAAATATGAGTTGAGGGAGAAAGAATAGAAGGTGTGAGTTGTAAGGAAACGAAGGAGGTGGATTTATAGTGAAATACCCGACAGAGAAATCAAGATGGATTATCGTATTAGTTCGAAGAGAATCATAATCTCTTTAATCACCGAAGCATCAAATCCAACATAGATTACAAAGATTTTCTTTAAATTCGGAGATCAATTGTAATGACGTCAAAAGATATGACGAATCACTATAATCTTATTTCCTTCATTTACGATAACTTCCATCATACGCTTTGAGTAATCGAATTATTTTATCCATACTTCTTAGACATGATAAAACTTCATAATCGTCATAATAACATTCTCATTGTTAGCCATAACGACCTCTATCAAATTTCGGGGACGAAATTTCTTTAACGGGTAGGTACTGTGACGACCCGGAAATTTCTGACTAAATTTAAACTTTATCTTTATATTATTCTAACACGATAAGCAATGTTTGTTAAGTTAAATCTCAAGAATTTTAAACTATATTTATACATTCATTTAAACCTCGACCAAATTCCAATGATTCACGAACCATTAAATGAACATATATGAATATGTATGTATATGTGTATATGTTATAAATTGAAAATGTCAACAAAGTATTTAAAAGTATAATGCTTTATATGAACGTATTTGTTTCAATATGATTATCGATGAAATTAAAAAAAAAATATATTAAATGATTGAATTATCAGAAACATTGAATTATGATTACAAGTCTCTGTTGAGAGGTCCACTATGATTTGAGAAATCTATTCCTCTTAACGATATTCAGAATAATTTGTAAAGCTATTTATAAATAAAAATAAAAAGTGTCATTTACGAAAGTTAGACAAAAGCTAGTGGAGAATTGGTTTCCATAATATTCTATTAATCTATTTTCAAACGTACAAAAACGTTTTCAGTTTAAAAAGAACTTTATTATTAAAACGTATATAACTTTTATAAATATCTAGAATCACTTTTGACAACTCATTACTTAACCAGTATAATAAATATAACGATATTTATATTTTATTTCATTAAATATATATAACAATTTAAATTAATATTATATATATTTATACGCGTATTATACATACATAGTTTTTATACTTTTACTATACTTTAACTTTACCTTTACTTTACTTTTACTTTACTTTAACTTTAATAATTCACTTTAATAATTCATACTTTAATAATTCACTTTAATAATTCATACTTTGATAATTCACTTTAATAATTCATACTTTAATAATTCACTTTAATAATTCATACTTTAATAATTCACTTTAATAATTCATACTTTAATAATTCACTTTAATAATTCAAAAATCTATTATAAATAGAATTCAATAGGTTTCATTATTTCTTAGAAACTTGAAAATATATTTCTCTAAACTCTCTCAATCGATTTACATATATATATATATATATATATATATATTTGCTCTGTATTATTTCAAGATATTATTAGTATACATAAAATATTACGACGGAGTGATGTTCGAGTGATTTCAAAATAGTTTTTTGAATGAGTCGAAGCTAAGGAAATTATGGGTTATAGCTATGGAGGTGATGGGTATGGTTCATGGGTATGCTCGTGAGGTCAATCTAGTGTTTATCATCTCCGTTGTGTCTACGTACTTTCCTGCAATATTGAATCTCAATATTGATACGTGAGCACTCATAACTTAACTTTTATATATCAATAGTGTATCCCTGACTAGTGCTCGAGTATATAGAATTATGCATGCTTGTACATTCGATATTGCCCTTAGATAGGTTTGTTGAATCCTGAATTAGATACATATGCTACTGAGATAGGGTATATGATATGCATGTCATTGGAAAGCTAGCAAAAAAATTAAAAACTTTTCATTTAGATATCGAATGGTTTCGATGAACGGATTTGAAGTTATAGTCAACTGAATTTTAGTATTATTGTTAAAATGATTATTATTACTATCATCGTTATTATAGAAATATCATTGTTATTATAAAATATCATTATTACTATTATGTTAGTATTATCATTTTATCATAATAACATTTTTAGTAAATATAAATATTGTTATTTTTTTATAGAATAATAATAATTATTATTACAAAATAATACAACTTTTACTTATTATTATTATGATCAATATTATTTTATCAAATAAATAGGGGATACAAATATATTTTTCACCACGCGTAATATAATTACATTAATAATACTTACCACTATAGTTTTAAGATATTAAGTGAACTTTATAAATTTTACTACTTAAGATATATAAAAGTATATTTTATCATATATAAACGTTAATATAAATTTTTATTAATAAATGACTTTTATTATTATAAAATCTAATAAATATATTTAAATATATAAAACGACTATAGTTAAGTTATATAATAAACACGTATAAATTTTAGAAGTCATTTTGGGTCAAGTTGACTTTTGTTGACTTTTGCATATTAGTCTCGAGCATTAGGATTGTGGTACACTATGACTTGACCAAAAATTTTTAGACAAATATTGACCAACATATAAATATATATAATTAATATAGGTTCGTGAATCCGAGGCCAACCTTGCACGTGTTAAATGACGTTATATGTATTTTTACTACGAAATACAGTATGGTGAGTTTCATTTGCTCCCTTTTTATATATATTTTTGGGCTGAGAATACATGCGCTGATTTATAAATGTTTTACGAAATAGGCACAAGTACTAAAACTAATTCTATGTGGGTTTAAACCAGAAATATACCCTTAGCTTGGTAACATTAAACTACTTGTCTATGTACGGTAGGCGCGAATTCTAAAGATAGATCTATTGGGCCTGACAAACCCCATCCTGACTATGGGATGCTTTAGTACTTCGAGGTTATTTTAAACACACCTGATCTGGTGTACTTCAGAGGGTAAAACATGAACGTTAAGGCTTGTTACCGGGTGCCTACAATTTATAGAATACTCTTATACACTTGCGAGTGTACATATATTTATAAACGGAAATCTTGTGGTCCATTAATATATTGAAATGATTGTTATGATGAACCTATGAACTCACCAACCTTTTGGTTGACACTTTAAAGCATGTTTATTCTCAGGTATTAAAGAAATCTTCCGCTGTGCATTAGCTCATTTTAAGGATATTACTTGGAGTCATTCATGGTGTATTTTGAAAGACGTTGCATTCGAGTCATTGAGTTCATCAAGATTATTATTATGTCAATTATAGTTGGATGTATTATGAAATGGTGTTCATGCCGTCAACTTTCGTTGTAAAGAAAGTTTATCTTTTAAAAACGAATGCAATGTTTGTAAAATGTATCATATAGAGGTCAAAATACCTCGCGATGTAATCAACTATTGTGAATCGTTTATAATGTATATGAACGAGTCCTTTCAAAACAAGATTTTTAGATTGTTACGGGGCTGTTGGGCATTACGTAACCCTCGTCCTTTTGATGACATTACAACATACTGCCTGGTCAACGGTCACAACGGTTATTTTCCACAAGATCAAGGATGGGAAATAGTCTTAGTAAAACCAGAATGCATGATTTGTTTCTGGACTTATGAATTACATGTCTTTATTGCCTTTGCTGAACGACTTGCGTATTAATTAGAATTACCTTTATAGCTGCTGTGTAGCAAAGTTATTATGTGCTATATTTCATCCTATATGTATAATAAGTGGTATTGTATGTTTGTAAGATATTGTATAAAAGTTTGAACGCGAAATATTATTGTAATAAGTTTTTCATATAGAATCGTAGTAGTTGAATTGTATAATAGCTACTAAGTATGAACTTAACGGGTAGGTACTACCCGAATTAAAACTATAAAATGCTAATATGAAGAAAAATCTTTTATAAATAAGTTCATATTATGCTACGAAATACTATTGACTACTCTTAAATTCTATATGATTAACTCAATTCTTTTGGCTATTTTTGAAGGAAATGGCACCGACGACTCGTCAGAACTTGAACATGAGTGAGGAAGACTTCTGTGTTTTCCTTGCTGTGAACATAGCCGTCGTGCAGGCCGCAATGCAAAATAATAACAATAACTCTGGTTCTAGCAGTGGAACTAATTCCACAAGAAATCGTGTAGGATGCTCCTACAAAGAATTCACTGCCTGCAAACCTTTGGAATTTGATTGAACCGAGGATCCAATCGGATTGAAACGGTGGACCGAGAAGGTTGAATCGGTGTTTGCCATAAGTAAATGTACTGAAGAAGACAAAGTAAAGTACGCTACGCATACCTTTACAGGTACGACGTTAACATGGTGGAATACCTATCTCGAGCAGGTAGGACAAGATGCTGCTTACGCACTACCGTGGTCAGCATTCAAGCAATTGATGAATGAGCAGTATCATCCTAGAAACGAGGTCAATAAGCTCAAGGTAGAGCTTAGAGGATTACGAACGCAAGGTTACAATATCACCAAGTACGAACGACGATTCACAACGTTGTGCCTACTGTGTCCCAGAATGTTCGAAGACGAAGAAGAGAAGATCGACGCATTTGTAAAAGGGTTACCGGAAAGGATTCAAGAAGATGTGAGTTCACAGGAGCCCGCCTCCATACAAAAGGCAAGTCGAATGGCTCACAAATTAGTGAACCAGATCGAAGGAAGGATTAAAGAGCAGGTGGCCGAAGAGGCTAACATGAAACAAGTCAAGAGAAATTGGGAAGAAACCAATGACAAGAGTCACCAGTACAACAACAACAACAATCACAACCACAATCGCAATAACTATCCCAACAACCGCAACATCAATCGCAACAATAACTTCAACAAACATCCCAACAACAACTACAATGACCGTCCCAACAACAATAACAACAACAACAACAACAACAACAACAATAATAACAATCCCAACAACAATCTCAATAACAACAATGGCAACAAAAACCAAAAATAGCCATGCCAAAGGTTTGAAGAGCATCACCCGGGGTTCAGCACGACATTTTGAAACATGTGTAAAAGAAATGGTCATAGCGCGACGAAGTGCGAGATCTACGGACCAATGCATAACAGAACTAAAAGAACAAATAATGTCGGAACAAATAACACCGCCATAGTTTATTTTGGATGTGGAAAACCGGGCCATTTTAGTAGAAATTGCCCGAATCAGGGGAATACTAATGGACAGGGCCGCGGAAGAATTTTCAATATTATTACGGTAGAAGCGCAGAAAGACCCGGAGCTTGTTACGGGTACATTTCTTATTGACAATAAATCTGCTTATGTTTTATTTGATTCGGGTGCAGATAGAAGCTATATGAGTAGAGATTTTTGTGCTAAACTAAGTTGCCCACCGACGCCCTTGGATAATAAATTTTTACTCGAATTAGAAAACGGTAAATTAATTACAGCAGATAATATATGTCGGAATCGAGAAATTAAACTGGTTAGCGAAACATTTAAGATTGACTTGATACCAGTAGAGTTAGGGAGTTTTGATGTGATAATCGGTATGGACTGGTTGAAAGAAGTGAAAGCAGAGATCGTTTGTTACAAAAATGCAATTCGCATTATACGAGAAAAAGGAAAACCCTTAATGGTGTACGGAGAAAAGAGCAACGCGAAGTTAAATCTTATTAGTAACCTGAAGGCAAAAAATACTAAGAAAAGGTTGCTATGCTATGCTAGCACACGTCGAGAAAGCCAATTCCGAAGAAAAGAACATCAATAATGTTCCCGTCGCAAAAGAATTTTTCGATGTATTTCCGAAAGAATTACTGGGATATCCTTCACACCGATCCGTTGAATTTCAAATAAACCTTGTACCGGGAGCTGCACCAATAGCTCGTGCTCCATACAGACTCGCACCCAGCGAAATGAAGGAACTTCAGAGCCAATTACAAGAAATTTTAGAGCGTGGTTTCATTCGACCAAACACATCACCGTGGAGAGCTCCTGTTTTGTTTGTCAAGAAGAAGGATGGTAAATTTAGGTTGTGTATCGACTACCGAGAGTTGAACAAACTTACCATCAAGAACCGCTACCCACTACCGAGAATCGATGACTTATTTGATCAACTACAAGGCTCGTCGGTTTATTCGAAGATTAATTTACATTCTGGGTATCATCAAATGCGGGTGAAGGAGGATGATATTCCAAAAACTGCTTTTAGGACGCGTTACGGTCATTACGAGTTTATGGTTATGCCTTTTGGGTTGAGTAACACACCAGCTATGTTCATGGACCTCATGAACCGAGTGTGTGGACCATACCTTGACAAGTTTGTCATTGTTTTCCTCGATGACATACTTATTTACTCAAAGAATGACCAAGAGCACGAAGAACATTTGAGAAAAGTGCTAGAGTTGTTAAGGAAAGAAAAACTGTACGCTAAGTTTTCAAAGTGTGCATTTTGGTTGGAAGAAGTTCAATTTCTATGACACATAGTGAACAAAGAAGGTATTCAGGTGGATCCAGCAAAGATTGAAACCGTTGAAAAGTGGAAAACCCCGAAAACTCCGAAGCATATACGCCAATTTTTAGGATTGGCTGGTTACTACAGAAGATTCATCCAAGATATTTCCAAAATAGCAAAACCTTTGACTGCATTAACGCATAAAGGGAAGAAATTTGAATGGAAGGATGAGTAGGAGAAAGCGTTTCAATTGTTGAAGAAAAAGTTAACTACGGCACCTATATTGTCATTGCCTGAAGGGAATGATGATTTTGTGATATATTGTGACCCCTCAAAGCAAGGCCTCAGATGTGTATTAATGCAATGAACGAAGGTAATTGCTTATGCGTCCAGACAATTGAAGATTCACGAGCAAATTTATACGACTCACGATTTGGAATTGGGCGTTGTTGTTTTTGCATTAAAGACTTGGAGGCACTACTTATATGGGGTCAAAAGTATTATATATACCGACCACAAAAGTCTTCAACATATATTTAATTAGAAATAACTGAACATGAGACAGCATAGGTGGATTGAACTGTTGAATGATTACGACTTTGAGATTCGTTACCACCCGGGAAAGGCAAATGTGGTAGCCAACGCCTTGAGCAGAAAGGATGGAGAACCTATACGAGTAAAAGCTATGAACATAATTATTCATACTAACCTTACTACTCAAATAAAGGAGGCGCAATAGGGAGTTTTAAAAGAGGGAAGTTTGAAGAATGAAATACCCAAAGGATCGGAGAAACATCTTAATATTCGAAAAGACGGAACCCGGTATAGGGCTGAAAGAATTTGGGTACCAAAGTTTGGAGATGTGAGAGAAATGATACTTAAGGAAGCACATAAAACCAGATACTCAATACATCCCGGAGCGGGAAAAATGTACAAAGATCTCAAGAAGCACTTTTGGTGGCCGGGTATGAAAGCCGATATTGCTAGATATGTGGGAGAATGTTTGACATGTTCTAAGGTCAAAGCTGAACATCAAAAACCATCAGGTCTACTTCAACAACCTGAAATCCCGAAATGGAAATGGGAAAACATTACCATGGATTTTATTACTAAATTGCCAAGGATTGCAAGTGGTTATGATACTATTTAGGTAATAGTCGATCGTCTCACCAAGTCAGCACACTTTCTGCCAATGAGAGAAGATGATAAAATGGAGAAGTTGGCGAGATTATACTTAAAGGAAGTTGTCTCTAGACATGGAATACCAATCTCTATTATCTCTGATAGAGATGGCAGATTTGTTTCAAGGTTTTGACAGACATTACAACAAGCATTGGGAACTCGTCTAGACATGAGTACTGCCTATCATCCACAAACTGATGGGCAGAGCGAAAGGACGATACAGACGCTTGAAGACATGCTACGAGCATGTGTTATTGATTTCGGAAACAGTTGGGATCGACACCTACCGTTACAGAATTTTCCTACAACAACAGCTACCATTCAAGCATTGAGATGGCGCCGTTTGAAGCACTTTATGGTAGAAACTGCAGGTCTCCGATTTGTTGGAGTGAAGTGGGGGATAGACAGATTACGGGTCCTGAGATAATACAAGAAACTACCGAGAAGATCATCCAAATTCAACAACGGTTGAAAACCGCCAAAAGTCGACAAAAGAGCTACGCTGACGTTAAAAGAAAAGATATAGAATTTGAAATTGGAGAGATGGTCATGCTTAAAGTTGCACCTTGGAAAGGCGTTGTTCGATTTGGTAAACGAGGGAAATTAAATCCAAGGTATATTGAACCATTCAAGATTATTGATAGTGTCGGACCAGTAGCTTACCGACTTGAGTTACCTCAACAACTCGCGACTATATATAACACTTTTCATATCTCGAATTTGAAGAAATGTTTTGCTAAAGAAGATCTCACTATTCCGTTAGACGAAATCCAAATCAACGAAAACTTCAATTCATCGAAGAACCCGTCGAAATAATGGATCGTGAGGTTAAAAGACTTAAGCAAAACAAGACACCAATTGTTAAGGTTCGATGGAATGCTCGTAGAGGACCTGAATTCACCTGGGAGTGTGAAGATCAGATGATGAAGAAATATCCGCACCTATTTCCAGAAGATTCATCAACACCTTCAACAGCTTAAAATTTCGGGACGAAATTTATTTAACGGGTAGGTACTGTAGTGACCCAAACTTTTCCATGTTTATATATATTAAATGAAATTGACATTTACATGATTAAGTATTTCTAACATGTTAAGCAATCAAACTTGTTAAGACTTGATTAATTGAAATGAGTTTCATGTAGACAACTGACCACCCAAGTTAACCGGCGATTCACGAACGTTAAAAACTTGTAAAAACTACATGATAATATATATATATGGATATATATATGGTTAACATGAGATTATTATAAGTAAGTATCTTACTAAGTGTATTAACAATGAGTGATATACATAACAATGAGATTATTGAATTAAGAAACTCGAAACGATATATATAACGATTATCGTTATAACAACGTCTTACTAAATACATATGAATCATATTAAGATATAGATACACTATGTTTAACATGATAAAATGATAATTAAGTATATCATTAAGTGTGTTAACAATGAACTACATATGTAAAAACAAGACTACTAACTTAAGGATTTCGAAACGAGACATATATGTAACGATTATCGTTGTAACGACATTTTAATGTATATATATCATATTAAGATATATTCATACATCATAATATCATGATAATGTAATAATTTAACATCTCATTAGATATAATAAACAATGGGTTAACAACATTAAATGAGATCGTTAACTTAAAGGTTTCAAAACAACACTTACATGTAACGACTAACGATGACTTAACGACTCAGTTAAAATGTATATACATGTAGTGTATTAAGATGTATTTGTACACTTTTGAAAGACTTCAAGACACATATCAAATTACTTCTACTTAACAAGAATGCTTACAATTACATCCTCATTCATTTTCATCAACAATTCTACTCGTATGCACCCGTATTCGTACTCGTACAATACACAGCTTCTAGATGTATATACTATTGGTATATACACTTCAATTATCAGCTCCTTAGCAGCCCATGTGAGTCATTAAACATGTGGGAACCATCATTTGGCAACTAGCATGAAATATCTCACAAAATTAAAAAAAAAATTATAAATCATTCATGAATTATTTACATGAAAACAAACTTACACATCCTTTATATCTAATCCATATACCAAAGACCAAAAACACCTACAAACACTTTCATTCTTCAATTTTATTTATCTAATTGATCTCTCTCAAGTTCTATCTTCAAGTTCTAAGTATTCTTCATAAATTCTATAAGTTCCAGTTTCATAAAATCAAAAATACTCTCAAGTTTACAAGTCTACTTCCAAGCTTTCTAATCCATTTCAAGTGATCATCCAATCTCAAGAAATCTTTCTTATTTACAGTAAGATATCTTTCTAATTCAAGGTAATATTCATATTCAAACTTTGGTTCAATTTCTATAACTATAACAATCTTATTTCGAGTGATAATCTTACTTGAACTTGTTTTCGTGTCATGATTCTACTTCAAGAACTTTCAAGCCATCCAAGAATCCTTTGAATCTAGATCAATTTTTGTCACTTCCAGTAGGTTTACCTACTAAACTTGAGGTAGTAATGATGTTCATAACATCATTTGAATCATATATATAAAACTATCTTATTCGAAGATTTGAACATGTAATCACTAGAACATAGTTTAGTTAATTCTAAACTTGTTCGCAAACAAAGTTAATCCTTCTAACTTGACTTTTAAAATCAACTAAGAACATGTTCTATATCTATATGATATGCTAACTTAATGATTTAAAACCTGAAAACACGAAAAACACCGTAAAACCGGACATACGCCGTTGTAGTAACACCGCGGGCTGTTTTGGGTTTGTTAATTAAAAACTATGATAAACTTTGATTTAAGAGCTATTCTTCTGGGAATATGATTTTTCTTATGAACATGAAACTATATCCAAAAATCATGGTTAAACTCAAAGTGGAAGTATGTTTTCCAAAGTGGTCATCTAGACGTCGTTCTTTCGACTGAAATGACTACCTTTACAAAAACGACTTGTAATCTGTATTTCTGACTATAAACTTATACTTTTTCTGTTTAGATTCATAAACTTAAGTTCAATATGAAACCATAGCAACTTGAATCACTCAAAACGGATTTAAAACGAAGAAGTTATGGGTAAAACACGATTGGATAATTTTGCTTATTGTAGCTACGTGAAATTTGTAACAAATCTATACAAATCCTCACTTAACTAACTTATATTATATTATACATGTATTCTAACATATATTATGTAATCTTGGGATACCATAGACACGAATACAATGTTTTGACATATCATATAGACCCATCTATATATATATTTAAGAACAACCATAGACACTCTATATGCAGTAATGTTGGAGTTAGCTATACATGGTTGAGGTTGATTCCAAAATATTATATATACTTTGAGTTGTGATCTAGCCTGAGACTTGTATACACGAGATCGTGGATTGATTCAAGATAATATATATTGCTTTATTTCTGTACATCTAACTGTGGACAACTAGTTGTAGGTTACTTACGAGGACTGCTGACTTAACAAACTCAAATCATTAAAACGTAATAAAAAAAAGTTGTAATTATATTTTGATCATACTTTGATACATATGTACATATTTGTTATAGGTTCGTGAATCAATCCGTGGCCAAGTCTTAATTCCCGACGAAGTAAAAACCTGTGAAAGTGAGTTATAGTCCCAATTTTAAAAATCTAATATTTTTGGGATGAGAATACATGCAATTTTATAAATGTTTTACAAAATAGACACAAGTACTTGAAACTACTTTCTATGGTTGAATGATCGAAGCCGAATATGCCCCTTTAGCTTGGTAACCTAAGAATTAGTAAACCAGTCTACTAATTGACGCGAATCCTAAAGATAGATCTATTGGGCCCAACAAACCCCATCCGTTATAGCGGATGCTTTAGTACTTCGAGTTTTTATATCATGTCTGATGGATGTCCCGGAATGATGGGGATATTCTTATATGCATCTTGTTAATGTCGGTTACTAGGTGCTCACCATATGAATGATTTTTTATCTCTATGTATGGGATGATGTTTATGAAAAATGAAAATATGAAATCTTGTGGTCTATTATTACGATTGATAAATATATAGGTTAAACCTATAACTCACCAACATTTTTGTTGACGTTTTAAGCATGTTTATTCTCAGGTAATTGTTAAGAGCTTCCGCTGTTGCATACTAAATTAAGGACAAGATTTGGAGTCCATGCTTGTATAATATTGTTTGAAAACTGCATTCGAAGACATATATTGTTGTGTAATATTATTGTAAACCATTATGTAACAGTCGTGTGAAAACTCTATATTTTTTATTATCATTTTTAAACCTTTAACGATAAAATAAAGGTTATGGTTTGTTTTAAAATCGAATGCGGTCTTTGAAAAACGTCACATATAGAGGTCAAAACCTCGCAACGAAATCAATTAATATGGAACGTTTATAATCAATATGAACGGGACATTTCAACAGCTAAGGAGATCTTCCATCCGAGGTTTCCACAGCATGTAGTTGGTGGCAGTGAGCATAATCATGGCTCCGGAAGATGATCATGACTCTTCCGTGGACATTATCACCTTACTAATAATTTTTCAACACAAACGAAGTTGAAAACTTCAGAAAACTCAAAAACTCGACCAACGTCTCTAACCTAGCTCTGATACCACTTGTTGTGATTATGAGAGGATCGGCTGGACGTTGGGAGACATAAATTTGAGGAAAAATAACTCTATTACACACAATAATAGATTATAGAGTATTACAAAACTCAAAAAATAAAAAAACTCTCAAACTAACACACTAGGAATTCTCACCACTCTCTAGGGATGTATTCACTCTTGGTTAGAAATTCTCACCATGCTCTGATACTACTTGTTGTGATTATGAGAAGATCAGCTGGACATTGGGAGACATAAATTTGAGAGAAAAGAACTCTATTACTCACAAGAATAGATTATAGAGTATTACAAAACTCAAAAACCAAAAAAAATTCTCAAACTTACACACTAGGAATTCTCACCACTCTCTAGGGATGTATTCACTCTTGGTTAGAATTACACATATCTCACACACACTAACTAGGTTGTGATTACACTTTTTGTGAATGATTTACAATGAAGATTTGCACCTCTATTTATAGAAAACTTTTAGGAGGTGGAATGGTGTGAACATAACATGGTGTGAACACGAAAATGGTGGCTAGCCGTAATCGTTTCCAATTTTGCTACTTCCTTATGACGAGGTGTATTAGTGTGAACAGAGAACAACTCGCTAGCCATCATTATTATCAATTTTGCTTCTTCCATATGTGTTGTCAAAGTTGGCAACTTTCAACATCTATAAAAAACTAGATTACGGCTAGAATGGAAACATCTAGATGACAGCATCTAGAAGATACGGCTAAAATTCATCAAAATCCAAATTGCGTATTCGATAAATCAATCCTATTAGCCTATATGGGAAGTGTTATGTTTATGCTAGATGATTTCCAACCTGACCCACAATAATTATCATCACCCAATGTTAATGATTTTCTTAGTTAACTACAAAATAATTTTTAGAGCACATAACAATTTAAAAATTTTAAGGTCACCCAACACCTTTGAAACATGATTTTAACTATGGGTGTAATACATGTATCTTACTTTTTTCGATATTTTTTTTCTCTCTTAAACCTCTTCAGTTACCACTTTTTTCGATATCTTTTCATCTTAAACATTTATCTTAATTTTATTTATAAAGAAAAGAAAAATTATGAGGAAGTAAATATAAATATATGTGCCGTATCATCATCAAATTAAATAAAATATATATGTAACAAATACATATCTTATCTATATATATCTATGGAGCTCTTATTTATATATCTATTTTATTTATATATTAAATATTAATTGTAATCTAAACATATATATGTTAATCTATATCTATACGTATATTAAATTGTAATGAATATTTAATTTAATTTAATCACAAAATATCACATAAACAAAAACCTTTTTGGTATATATATATATATACATATATATATATATATATACATATATATATACATATATATATATACACATATATACATATATATATACACACACACACACACATATATATATATATATATATATATATATATATATATATATATATATATATATATATATATATATATATATATATATATATATAACACCCTGAGATCTGGCCTAGGTGAAAATGATCAAATTACCGTTGTATGGTGTTAATTAGTGATTTAATTAATTATGTGTTTATGGTTATTTGATTGTTTAGTTGAGACCAGTTCGTGCAAGGGTCACAGCTAATGTTTGTTTGTTTAATTTGGACTTCGGTAAGAACGTCTAATGAGGTGCGTTAGATTTCAGATAACTGATAAATACCCTGTGTTATAAGGTATGGGTTAAACCCACCTATATATGCCATGTTCTGGATATTTCTATCCATTTTCTCAATTTGTGAAACTCACTCCCGTACCTACCTCATGCTCTTTTGAAACCCTAATTTGATTAAAGCTTGGAATTTAATTAAGTGGCTTTAGGAACTAATTTCTACCTTCCTAGTTAGCATCAATCCAGGTTTGTCTTGCTGAATTCATCCTTTAATTCTTAGTTATTAGGGTTTTTAGTGTTAAAAGGGTTTTGGCTAGAATTTTCTTGATTATTGATCTAAATGTGTTAGAAATTCCTGATGGATGTTAGAAATAGTTTCTATATAGTTTATATGATGTTTTTGAAGTGGTTATGTGACCAGAACAAGCAAAAATCAAGATTGAGGTAAAAAAACCCGAAAATGGTGTGTTGGTGCTGTTCTTCAGCTCCCACACTTTTGAAAGCCTAACCATGCGGTTGAACACGCGTTTGAGGGCTCAACTATGCGGTTGAGGACTCAACCGTACGGTTGAGGGCTCAACCACGGAGTTGAGCACTTGTCAGCTTTTGGTAATATTAAAAAGTGCATAACTTTCAAACCGTAACTCCGACTTTGATGAATAAACTATTGGTGGAATCGTATTGATGAGTACTTTTTAATGGTAAACTTTTAAGAAGCTGGATCAATTTTTTTTGGGGCGAGAAAATAGGTTTTAGCGTGTATGTTCCGTTTTGCACGCACTGATATGACGATATTGAATGAATTTATGTTGTAGACTTATAATATGATGAATATACGATGATATGACCTAGTTTATTGTATGAATTGATTATATTATTGATTTGAATACTATACCGACTTTGTTAATGATGTTTCCAGGTGATCAGGAGAAGTGAAGAATCGGAAATATAAGACCTCCGAGTTCTTCTCGTGCTGTTATTCGATGAGTGGGTTAATCTAGCCATTAAGACATGTAGTGACATGACCTAGACCATTGACCTAGTTAATATTCTTTGAACCTATGTTGTTTTGTGTTGTGGACTGTGGCCTCGCGCTTTTGTTGGACTGGCCTTGCTTCTGATCAGGTCGGGAGAGATCAACCTTGCTTTTGATCAGGTTTGGCTCATTGATGTTGTATGATCAGTATAAGTCAAAATCACGCATTCGTCACGTGTGGAAGACTTATACTAGTGATACAGGTTTATTAGTTTTCGGTAGACTCTAGTCTGATTAACTAGGGTCGTTGGCCCTGCCAGACCGCCGAGTCTCTCAATGGGTATCTTTGGATCACCCACATGGTTACTTCTGATTGACCATTGGTTGTGTTTATCACGGTTTCTTTGGATTGACCGTTGCTGTATATGTTTTTATGTTGTGATGGTCTTTAGATTTAGTTGATTATTGGCTATTGTATGATATTGTGTGTATATTTCTTTCGATTTTGTATGATAAAGGGTAGATTGCTCTGTTTTTGCATGTTCTAGTGGTTCTCTAATTAACTGTCTGCCTAATTTGATGATGCATGTTCTTGTGATTGTACATGTGTGCTTTAGCTGTTAGATTAGTCCATTCACTTAGCTTCGTGCTAACCCCTCCACCTTCCCCCTTGCAGGTTATAGGTCTTCTGCTTTTATGGACATGGGAGAAAATGGGCCTGGTGGGTTTTATTCGACAAGTCTAGAACTCTGATGTTGTCTATATGAAACTAAATATTAACATAACACCGGTTGTTTGATTACAATGTATTTCTGAATGAAGTTGTAATAATTATGTTTATGTTTGTACGTAAGGACATGTTTTGTAAATAAGACTTCCGTTATGTTAATGAAAAAAAGTACGGTGTTACAAGTTGGTATCAGAGCATAGGTTTGGTCGCATCGACATTGTATTGGAATGTGATGTTCCCAAACCTTGAGAGGATCTTGTCGAACATAACATAAAAGGGACGGGTTAAGTGAATGTAGAAGCATTTATGTATTAGTTGATAGGCACTAACCGGTTATATACTAAGAGTTTGTGTGAGATGTTGTGGTAGTACAGATATGTCAGGTAATCAAGACGCTGCCTCTAATGCCTCCGGAACCTTTGAGCTCCTGATGAAGACGGTCATGTATCAATAGAAGAAGTATCAGAAGAAGTGTTAGATCTCCAAAGTCAGTTGAAAGAAGCTCAGGATAGGATCAAAGAGCTTGAACAACAAGTGATGTCGCATTCTAACACCACATCAATAAATCCAAGCTTTCCTCCAAGTGTTTACCCACAGTTTGGAAACACTTCTCAGCAATAGTATGTGCCACCTCAGTACCAGATGCCATCTCAGTTCAATCCTCAATTTCCGAATCAAGTGATGTACCATTTCAGACGCCATTCTTCCAACCACTGATGATTGAAAAGAAGAAGTGCTCTTATAAGGACTTTCTTAATTGTCAACCTTCAGAGTATACTGGTAAAACTGACCCGACTGGGACTCTAAATTGGCTCGGGAAGTGCAAAGAGCATTAGATGCGTGTCAGTGCAAGCCAGAATTGAGAGTGTTATATGCCAGTCGATTATTCAAGGGGCGAGCTATGGAGTGGTGGGACTCCATGACAGGTCATTTATCAAAGAAACAACTAAGTCAAGTGTCATGGGAGCAGTTTCATGCTAAGGTTCGTGAGCAGTATTGTTCAGAATGTGATTTGGAGAAATTGAAAACCGAGTTCTTTGGGATGAGAATGACTGATGATATGATGATTGATGATGTTATTTTGGACTTTACCTCTAAGTTAAGATTTTGTCAACAGTGGGTACCGCATGAGAAAGATAAAATTCAGCATTTTATTAGAGTTATTAAGCCGGAGTATCGGTCAATGGTTAGATTTGCTTCTTCTTTTTCGCAAGCTTTTGAGATGACCAAAGCGATAGAGGGTGATGTTAAAGCCGCAAGGAGTGCGGGAGTGAGGAGTGGTTTTATGGGAAGAGGTCGGTAGGTCAATCCAGTTATCAGTCCAGTCCAAAATCAAGAAAGTCAAATGGGTCCAATATGAGGGAAGTTTCTAGTAAGAGTGGGTCGAGTTCCGTACAGAAAGAGTGGTGTAACTCGTGCAGGTCTTACCACAGTGGACAGTGTTCTCTAGCTATGAAAAGATGTTTGAGATGTGGGGTAGTGGGACATGATCAGGTTCAGTAATGTTCTTTCAGAAGTAATGTATGTTGGAATTGTCATGAAGAAGGTCATAGGTTAGCACAGTGTCCAGCAGCGGGTAGTAGGGATGGCAATGGATGTTTCATCCGTGGACATCCATCCGATCCGTTCCATTTATAATGGATATGGATGATGTAAATGGACGATTAACGGATATGGATATGGATGATCTAAATATTTCGTGGATCGGATATGGATGACAACTTATCATCCACGGATATATCCATTATCACCCAAAATACATCTATATATACATATATACGTACAAAAATATAAGCATACGCATCCACATATTGACATACATATACATATAACCTACAAATTCTTAAATTATTACCGAAAATAAGAGTTGTGATAGTCACAATTATTAAATTGTTGCTAACAATATTCAAAGTTACGTATTTCGATTAGTTTAAACTTATATTTACATATATTATAACGTATTCTGCTCATTTAAATTCACGATCGACGACAAATTACAATCAAAACATGTGTAACGAATAAGAAACATAAAGATTAAATATTTACATTTGTTATAATCTATATTAAATTGATAAAATCATCGTTAGATTAACATTTCATTGATATCCAATGGATATCCATTAACCCTCTTAATCCATCAGATATGGATATGGGCGGATGAACTGAAATTAAATGGATATGGATGAGCAAAAATTAAATGGATATGGATGTGGATATGGCATCATCCGATCCATATCCGATCCATTGCCATCCCTAGCGGGTAGAGGTGTATCCAGGGCAGGGTCCGGGGTGCATTCGGCGTCTGTTGGTGGATCTACCACATCAGTAGGATAGAAGAGAAAAGGTCCTCCCACAGCTATAGCTAGAGCTTATTAGATGGTAGGAGATATTGATGTTGCGTCGGAAGACGTAGATACTGGTACGTTGAGACAAATATTTTTTTTGCTTTTAATTTCGTTTATGCATACTTTGTAGATTATGTAGATATTGTAGTGAGCTTATTGATAGATTCTTTGATGTAATGCTAGCTATAGTGATAGAGATGACTTGGATTTAGATTTCTCGGATTTTCTTATCTGAAATGGAGGTGTGATCAATGATAATGTATTACGCCTGGCCAACGTAAGCGTATTTTGGTGGATCACACGGAAGTTTCAGTAAGATAAGATGAGAATTAAGATATGTGACTGAAATGTCCCGTTCATATTGATTATAAATGTTCCATATTAATTGATTTCGTTGCGAGGTTTTGACCTCTATATGAGACGTTTTTCAAAGACTGCATTCGATTTTAGAACAAACCATAACCTTTAAAATATTACGACGATTATCAAATAATGATAATATAAAATATAGCTTTTTTCACACGACCATTACATAATGGTTTACAATAATATTACACATCAACATAAGTCTTCGAATGCAGTTTTTAAACAATATTATACAAGCATGGACTCCAAATCTTGTCCTTAATTTAGTATGCAACAGCGGAAGCTCTTAATAATCACCTGAGAATAAACATGCTTAAAACGTCAACAAAATTGTTGGTGAGTTATAGGTTTAACCTACATATTATCAAATCATAATAATAGACCACAAGATTTCATTTTTATAACACATCTCATATCAAGCATTTCACAAACTGCATAGAGATAAAAATCATTCATATGTTGAACACCTAGTAACCGACCTTAACAAGATGCATATAGAATATTCCCATCATTCTGGGGCTCTCATCGGATATGATAAATTGAAGTACTAAAGCATCCGTAACTCGGATGAGGCTTGTTGGGCCAAATAGATCTATCTTTAGGATTCGCATCAATTAGGGGCCATTTCCCTAATTCTTAGGCTACCAAGCTAAAAAGGGGCATATTCGGTTTGATAATCCAACATAGAAAGTATTTTCGATTACTTGTGTCTATTTTATAAAACATTTATAAAATCGCATGTATTCTCATCCCAAAAAAAATAATAGATTTTAAAAGTGGGACTATAACTCACTTTCACAGATTTTTACTTCGTCGGGAAGTAGGACTTGGCCACTGGTCGATTCACGAACCTATAACAAATATGTACATATATATATATCAAAGTATATTCAAAATATATTTACAACATTTTTAATACGTTTTAATGTTTTAAGTTTATTAAGTCAGCTGTCCTCGTTAGTAACCTACAACTACTTGTCCATAGTTAGATGTACAGAAATAAATCGATATATATTATCTTGGATCAATTCACGACCCAGTGTATACACGTCTCTGGCTAGATCACAACTCAAAGTATATATATTTTTTGGAATCAACCTCAACCCTGTATAGCTAACTCCAACATTACTGCATATAGAGTGTCTATGGTTGTTCCAAATAATATATATACATGGGTCGATATGATATGTCAAAACATTTGTCTACGTGTCTAGGGTATCCCAATATTACATAAGATATTAGAATACATGTAATACAATATAAGTTAGCTAGGATGTGATTAATATAGATTTGTTACCAATTTTCACGTAGCTACAACAAGAAAAATTATCCAATCTTATTTTACCCATAACTTCTTCGTTTTAAATCCGTTTTGAGTGTTTCAAGTTGCTATGGTGTAACAACCCAACCCTCATTATACCAAAAACACGACACAAAAAACATTTTCCTGGACAAACCATCTGGACGGCGTCCAGCCTTTAATACTGGGACGGCGTCCAAGGATTTGGGACGACATCCCAATGAACTGCCAGGGACTAATCTGTCCCGTTTTACACCTGTGCAAAAAAACGACTCCCGACACTTTTCAGCGAAACCAATTATCACATCACATCAATATATGTAAAACTAAGAAATTCCCACAATAAAAACCAAGTTTACATCACCGGGCCCACAACGACCCGTTTTACAATTTTGTTCAAAAATATAAGTTTCGACCACAAAGTTTAAATACCAAACGACACTTAGAGCATGGTGTTTGGGGTTAAACTACCCAAATCTTGGCCGAACTTTCCCCAAAAGCTAGAACCCCCCGAGAACCACTAGTCCAAGCGAATACCTTTGCCCTTATCCAAGCCGGATCCTAAAAAGGTAAATAACGAGAGGGTAAGCTTACGCTTAGTGAATGCAATAATTATACATATACATATATAACCTACTTAGTTGCAATCATGTACACATTTACCTCATACATACAAGCAATATAAATAATATACCAACGCAAGGTACAACACTAAATCCCCAAGACCACAAGCTAGCACGATCAATAGCATATATAACCCGATTAATATAAATGCCACACAACAAACACATAACCATGGTTAACCAATAGTACAAAGGAATGGTACTTCGAATTTCCCATCGGTGTTCCCAACAACCGTTAGCATACAACGAATTATAATACTAACCTCGGAGTGATATCGATCGCCCGAACTTTAAACCCACCTGTCACGTGTAATGTAGTATCGAACGCCCGAACTTTAAACCCACGCTACACGCCCATACACATACATGACATGGCATCGAACGCCCGAACTTAAATCCATATCATATATTGACCCGATGAGGTATCGACCGCCCGAACTTAAACCCACATTGAATCTCGTACAAGTAAATACATTATATACACACATATATAATCATTCCACT
Source organism: Rutidosis leptorrhynchoides (assembly GCF_046630445.1). Lineage (NCBI taxonomy): Eukaryota > Viridiplantae > Streptophyta > Magnoliopsida > Asterales > Asteraceae > Rutidosis > Rutidosis leptorrhynchoides. The sequence continues at coordinate 157,889,134 of NC_092334.1, forward strand.
CACCTTGTCGTCTAGGCGAGATTTCCAATAACAACTTGAATCCTTCAAAGCGAGTCACCTAACACAATTAACTCTCAATCAATACACATAGTAAGTCAGACTTTCCACCAACTAGCCTAACTAGTGCATTTATGACCCAAATGGGTATTTATGACCCATTTGCCCTAAAATCGCCAATTTAAGGTCCAACTCCTCAACAAATCACTAAAGACTAATAATTAAGGTTCTAAGACTCTCATCATACATAACTAGGGTGTTTTCATACCTATTTTAACCCGCTAGGTCAACTCACCCATTTGACCCATTTCAAGTCAACCATGAACCCTAATAACACTATCAACTAACAACACAAGTTAGCTAGTGATTTATTAAACCTTTAAGACTCCTTAACACCAATTATGACTTTGAAACCCTAGGTTAGTAAGTCTTGAGTCTTTCATCAACCATCTTTACCCAAAATCCCCAAAATCATCATATATGGGTTTTATGTTCAACCCTAACCCAAACCATTTAACACTAATTAAGTAAGAAAATGGAGATTAGGACTTACCACCACTATCACCGTGTAGCTAGCGACTGGATGAACAACTTTACAATGCGAGCTAAGACCTGAAAATAACTTCTTCCTCCTTTGCTTGAGTTCTCTCACTCTAGGAATCACTCTCTCTCTCTCTCTCTCTCTCTATAATGAAGTGAAGAAGATGAGGTTGGTGTAAGTGGAGTAATGACTCCCCCAAAACTGACCTAAAGGCTTTCAATTCGTTCCAAGAGTGAAAATACCAAAATGTCCTTTAAAATATCTAAAAATCCAAACTGGCCCATCAGTGCTTCTGGACGGCGTCCCAAAATCCGGACGGCGTCCAGCCCTTAAAACTTGGACGGCGTCCCAGGCCTTTGGACGCCGTCCCAAATGCTGAACAAAAACGGATGTTACAACTCTCCCCCACTTGAACCGGATTGAGTCCTCGCAATCCACGCCGCATGACACGCAGGAAGATAAACCAACACAAACCCTTCGGGTTCCCATGTAAACTCGGAACCTTTACTACAACGCCATTGGACTTTAAAAGTCCTCACCTCTTTGTTACGCAACATTTTCACCTTTTCATCAAGTATAGCAATCGGCTCTTCGACATACTCCAACTTGTTGTTTAACTCGATCTCATCTAGTGGCATCCATGAAGAATCATCCGCAAGACACTTACGGAGATGGGAAACATGAAATGTATTATGGATCCCCGCAAGCTCTTGGGGTAATTCCAACCGATAAGCAACTTCACCAACACGAGCCAAAATCTTAAATGGCCCAATAAACCGAGGAGCTAACTTTCCCCGTTTTCGAAACCGAATAATACCCTTCCATGGCGAAACCTTAAGCATCACCATATCGCCTTCTTCAAATTCGATCGGTCGCCTACGTTTATCGACGTAAGACTTTTATCTATCTTGCGCCGCCTTTAAACGATCCCGAATCATATCGACTTTGCTATTTGTCTCCAATACCAAGTCGGTGCTCCCGACTTCCCTTTAACCCACATCACCCCAACAAATCGGGGTTCTACACCTCCTACCGTATAACATCTCATATGGTGGCATTCTAATACTAGAGTGAAAACTATTATTGTACGAGAATTCCACCAATGGCAAATGTTCGTCCCAACTACCGCCAAAATCAATAATACACGCACGTAACATATCCTCCAATGTTTGACTCGTACGTTCGGTTTGACCATCCGTTTGAGGATGGTACGCCGTACTCATATTCACCCTCGTACCCATATCCTCATGAAACTTCATCCAAAACCGAGAAGTAAAACGCGTGTCCCGATCCGAAACAATAGACACGGGAATGCCATGTCTCGATATTACCTCTTTAATGAACATCTTCGCCAGTGCCTCTGACGAAATTGCTTCTTTAATAGGAAGAAACAACGCACTCTTCGTCAATCTATCGACAATCACCCAAATAGTGTCAAATTGGGTTCTTGCCGTTTTCGGCAACTTGGTAATAAAATCCATGGTAATATGCTCCCACTTCCACATCGGAATTTCTAGCGGTTGCAACTTACCATACGGCTTTTGGTGTTCGGCTTTAACTTACAAACACGTGACGCATTGCTCAACATACTTAACAACGTCGCGTTTCATGCCCGGCCACCAATAATTTTTCTTCAAATCATGGTACATCTTTGTCGCACCCGGATGTATGGAATACTTAGACTTGTGCGCCTCATCAAGAAGCACCTTTCGGAAATCACCCATCTTAGGCACCCACACTCTTTCTTGAAAAGACAATAAACCACGCGAATCCATCGTAATGAATTCTGATTGCCCCACAATTCGTTCTGCATGCTTGTTGTGAACGTAAGCCTCTATTTGAATCACACCAAGTTTTTCAAGAAAATCGTTAGTGATAATCATACGTAACAATCCCAATCATAACACCGGGTGGTGACTCTTTCGGCTTAACGCATCCGCGACCACATTCGCTTTGCCCGGATGATAAACTATCTCACAATCATAATCCTTCACCACATCCATCCATCTAAGTTGACGATAATTCAAATCCCGTTGATCAAAAAGATGTTTCAAACTCTTGTGATTAATAAATCGTACACTTGACACCATACAAGTAATGGCGCCAAATTTTCAAAGCATGGACCACCGCCGCTAATTCGAGATCATGAGTCGGGTATCTCATTTCATGTTCCTTTAATTGGCGAGAGGCGTAAGCGATGACTTTACCTCGTTGCATTAGAACATACCCGAGCCCATTCAAAGAAGCATCACAATAGACCGTCATATCATCTACACCTTCCGGCAATACTAAGACCGGAGCTTTGCGCAATTTCTCTTTCAACAATTGAAAAGCGATTTCTTGCTCGTTCTCCCAATTGAATCTAGTATTCTTCCTTGTAAACTTAGTTAATGGCGAAGCAATCTTGGAAAAGTCTTGGATAAATCAACGATAGTAACCGGCCAATCCGAGAAAACTTCGGATTTCCGTAGGCGTAGTCTGAAATGTCCCGTTCTTATTGATTAAAAACGTTCCATATTAATTGATTTCGTTGCGAGGTTTTGACCTCTATATGAGACGTTTTTCAAAGACTGCATTCATTTTAAAACAAACCATAACCTTTATTTCATCAATAAAGGTTTAAAAAGCTTTACGTAGATTATCAAATAATGATAATCTAAAATATCCTGTTTACACACGACCATTACATAATGGTTTACAATACAAATATGTTACAACAAAATAAGTTTCTTGAATGCAGTTTTTACACAATATCATACAAGCATGGACTCCAAATCTCGTCCTTATTTAAGTATGCGACAGCGGAAGCTCTTAATAATCACCTGAGAATAAACATGCTTAAAACGTCAACAAAAATGTTGGTGAGTTATAGGTTTAACCTATATATATCAAATCATAATAATAGACCACAAGATTTCATATTTCAATACACATCCCATACATAGAGATAAAAATCATTCATATGGTGAACACCTGGTAACCGACATTAACAAGATGCATATATAAGAATATCCCCATCATTCCGGGACACCCTTCGGATATGATATAAATTTCAAAGTACTAAAGCATCCGGTACTTTGGATGGGGTTTGTTAGGCCCAATAGATCTATCTTTAGGATTCGCGTCAATTAGGGTGTCTGTTCCCTAATTCTTAGATTACCAGACTTAATAAAAAGGGGCATATTCGATTTCGATAATTCAACCATAGAATGTAGTTTCACGTACTTGTGTCTATTTTGTAAATCATTTATAAAACCTGTATGTATTCTCATCCCAAAAATATTAGATTTTAAAAGTGGGACTATAACTCACTTTCACAGATTTTTACTTCGTCGGGAAGTAAGACTTGGCCACTGGTTGATTCACGAACCTATAACAATATATACATATATATCAAAGTATGTTCAAAATATATTTACAACACTTTTAATATATTTTGATGTTTTAAGTTTATTAAGTCAGCTGTCCTCGTTAGTAACCTACAACTAGTTGTCCACAGTTAGATGTACAGAAATAAATCGATAAATATTATCTTGAATCAATCCACGACCCAGTGTATACGTATCTCAGTATTGATCACAACTCAAACTATATATATTTTGGAATCAACCTCAACCCTGTATAGCTAACTCCAACATTCACATATAGAGTGTCTATGGTTGTTCCGAAATATATATAGATGTGTCGACATGATAGGTCAAAACATTGTATACGTGTCTATGGTATCTCAAGATTACATAATATACAATACAAGTTGATTAAGTTATGGTTGGAATAGATTTGTTACCAATTTTCACGTAGTTAAAATGAGAAAAATTATCCAATCTTATATTACCCATAACTTCTTCATTTTAAATCCGTTTTGAGTGAATCAAATTGCTATGGTTTCATATTGAACTCTATTTTATGAATCTAAACAGAAAAAGTATAGGTTTATAGTCTTAAAAATAAGTTACAAGTCGTTTTTGTAAAGGTAGTCATTTCAGTCGAAAGAACGACGTCTAGATGACCATTTTAGAAAACATACTTCCACTTTGAGTTTAACCATAATTTTTGGATATAGTTTCATGTTCATAATAAAAATCATTTTCTCAGAATAACAACTTTTAAATCAAAGTTTATCATAGTTTTTAATTAACTAACCCAAAACAGCCCGCGGTGTTACTACGACGGCGTAAATCCGGTTTTACGGTGTTTTTTGTGTCTCCAGGTTTTAAATCATTAAGTTAGCATATCATATAGATATAGAACATGTGTTTATTTGATTTTAAAAGTCAAGTTAGAAGGATTAACTTTTGTTTGCAAACAAGTTTAGAATTAACTAAACTATGTTCTAGTGATTACAAGTTTAAACCTTCGAATAAGATAGCTTTATATGTATGAATCGAATGATGTTATGAACATCATTACTACCTTAAGTTCCTTGGATAAACCTACTGGAAATTAGAAAAATAGATCTAGCTTCAAAGGATCCTTGGATGGCTTGAAAGTTCTTGAAGCAGAATCATGACACGAAAACAGTTTCAAGTAAGATTTCCACTCGAAATAAGATTGTTATAGTTATAGAAATTGAATTAAAGTTTGAATATGATTATTACCTTGTATTATAAAGATAACCTACTGTAAGTAACAAAGATTTCTTGAGGTTGGATGATCACCTTACAAGATTGGAAGTGAGCTAGCAAACTTGAAAGTATTCTTGATTTTATGTAACTAGAACTTGTAGAATATATGAAGAACACTTAGAACTTGAAGATAGAACTTGAGAGAGATCAATTAGATGAAGAAAATTGAAGAATGAAAGTGTTTGTAGGTGTTTTTGGTCGTTGGTGTATGGATTAGATATAAAGGATATGTAATTTTGTTTTCATGTAAATAAGTCATGAATGATTACTCATATTTTTGTAATTTTATGCGATATTTCATGCTAGTTGCCAAATGATGGTTCCCACATGTGTTAGGTGGCTCACATGGGCTGCTAAGAGCTGATCATTGGAGTGTATATACCAATAGTACATACATCTAAAAGCTGTGTATTGTACGAGTAAGAATACTGGTGCATACGAGTAGAATTGTTGATGAAACTGAACGAGGATGTAATTGTAAGTATTTTTGTTAAGTAGAAGTATTTTGATAAGTGTATTGAAGTCTTTCAAAAGTGTATAAATACATATTAAAACACTACATGTATATACATTTTAACTGAGTCGTTAAGTCATCGTTAGTCGTTACATGTAAGTGTTGTTTTGAAACCTTTAGGTTAACGATCTTGTTAAATGTTGTTAACCCAATTTTTATAATATCAAATGAGATTTTAAATTATTCTATGGTTGAATTATCGAAATCGAATATGCCCCTTTTTATTAAGTTTGGTAATCTAAGAATTAGGGAACAGACACCCTAATTGATGCGAATCCTAAAGATAGATCTATTGGGCCTAACAAACCCCATCCAAAGTACCGGATGCTTTAGTACTTCGAAATTTATATCATATCCGAAGGGTGTCCCGGAATGATGGGGATATTCTTATATATGCATCTTGTTAATGTCGGTTACCAGGTGTTCACCATATGAATGATTTTTATCTCTATGTATGGGATGTGTATTGAAATATGAAATCTTGTGGTCTATTATTATGATTTGATATATATAGGTTAAACCTATAACTCACCAACATTTTTGTTGACGTTTTAAGCATGTTTATTCTCAGGTGATTATTAAGAGCTTCCGCTGTCGCATACTTAAATAAGGACTAGATTTGGAGTCCATGCTTGTATGATATTGTGTAAAAACTGCATTCAAGAAACTTATTTTGTTGTAACATATTTGTATTGTAAACCATTATGTAATGGTCATGTGTAAACAGGATATTTTAGATTATCATTATTTGATAATCTACGTAAAGCTTTTTAAACCTTTATTGATGAAATAAAGGTTATGGTTTGTTTTAAAATGAATGCAGTCTTTGAAAAACGTCTCATATAGAGGTCAAAACCTCGCAACGAAATCAATTAATATGGAACGTTTTTAATCAATAAGAACGGGACATTTCAGTTGGTATCCGAGCGTTGGTCTTAGAGAACCAGAATTTTGCATTAGTGTGTCTTATCGAGTTTATTAGGATGCATTAGTGAGTCTGGACTTCGACCGTGTTTACTTGAAAAATGATTTCTTAACAAATTTTGTTGGAAACTATATATTTTTAACATGTGAATATTATGTGATATATTAATCTCTTAACGCGTTTGATATTATATGATAGATTTCTACCTCTAGAACAAGTCCCATCGACTCACCTAATAATAATGAAGAGTCAAATGTAAATTGGAATGATTCGTGGACTGATTCACAAGTTCCCGAAGAGGAACCGGAAGAAGAGTCGGAAACGGAAGAAGAATCGGAACCGGAAGAAGAATCGGAACCGGATGAAGAAATAGAACCGATGGGGGGAAATAATAAAACGGTTAAGTAAAAGAAAATCCTCAACCAACCGACCAAGGTTAATTATGGTCAATGGTGTTTCCGCCAAGGAAGCAAAATATTGGGAGGATTACCAATTCTCCGAGGAATCGGATTCCGACGAGAATTCCGATGATGTTATAGAAATTACCCCAACTGAATTTAAAAAGGCAAAAGAAAATAATAAGGGAAAGGGCATAAAAATAGAGAAATCTAATTCCAACCCCGATGAACTTTATATGTATCGTCAACCCCCGAAGCCCTTAAGTTGTAACAATGACCCGGGAACCTCTAAACCACCAGGTTTTTCTAAACCGTTGTGGAAAACGACGGCTCGTATTAGGGGAACATCATATATCCCTAGAAACTTGGCAAAACGAACCAAAACCGAAGAAGAAGAAACAAGCGAGTCGGAATAAGATAGTTGTATTCGTGTGGTGTAATATATGTAATATAGTGTGCTTATGCTTTATGATATATGTAAAAATTGCTTGTATTAATAAGTATTTTTTTTATGAATCTAACTCTTGTCTATTTTACAGTATAAAAACACAAAGGATAGACAACCCAATATTTTAAGAGACCTACCCGGAGACATGATTGATGAAATCTTGTCTAGAGTCGGTCAGAATTCTTCGGCACAACTATTTAAGGCGAGATCAGTTTGTAAGACATTCGAAGAACGTTCCAAGAATGCCTTGGTTTATAAAAGGCTTTCGCTCAAAAGATGGGGGATATCATATTGGGAAATCCATAAGTTACGATGTGTTTACTTTGACGCATATATTGCGGGGAACCCAAATGCTATTTTACGCAATGGGTTAAGAAATTATTTTGACTCAATATATCCGAATATTGGACTTCGTGATTTAAAAAAAGCGGCTAACATGCAATATAAAGAAGCATGTTATGCTTACGGATTAGTAATGTTCGCTTCTCACCAAAGTGAGAACAAGAACATCGGGCTACAACTATTAAACAAAACGTTTCCACAAGTGACGGAGTCGGTAATTGGGGTAAGAAATGAGGTTTTTAGATTGTTACGGGACTGTTGGACATTACGTAACCCTCGTCCCTTTGACGACGTTACAACACGTTGTCTTATCAACGGCCATAACGGTTATGTTCCACAAGACCAAGGATGGGAAGTAATCCTAGTAAAACCAGAATGCATGACTTGTTTCTGGACGTATGAATTACGTGTCTTTATTGCCTTTGCTGAACAACTTGTGTACTAGCTAGAATTATCTTCACAACCATCTTGAATCAAATTTATTGTGTGCTATATTTCATGCTATATGTAAAATAAGCGGTATTGTAAGTTTGTAAAATATTGTGTAAAAGTTTGAACGCGAAATATTATTATAATCAGTTTTTCATATAGAATTGTAGTAGTTGAATTGTATATTAGCTACTAAGTATGAACTTAACGGGTAGGTACTACCCGAATTTAAACTTATAAAACGCTAATATGAAGAAAAAGCTTTTATAAATGAGTTCATATTATGCTACGAAATACTATTAACTACTCTTAATATTCTGTATGATTAACTTGTTCCATTTGACTATTTTGAAGGAAATGGCACCGACTACTCGACACACCGTGAATATGAATGAAGAGGAATTTCGTACTTTTCTAGCTTCAAACATAGCCGCAGTACAGGCTGCGCAACATACCAACAATAACCTTGGATCTAGCAGTACAGGAAATCGTGTAGGATGCACCTACAAAGAATTCACTGCCTGCAAACCTTTGGAATTTGATGGAACCGAAGGACCGATCGGATTGAAACGGTGGACCGAGAAGGTCGAATAGGTGTTTGCCATAAGTAAGTGTACTGAAGAGGACAAAGTGAAGTACGCTACGCATACCTTCACAGGTTCTGCGTTAACATGGTGGAATACCTATCTAGAGCAAGTGGGACAAGACGATGCGTACGCACTACCGTGGTCAGCATTCAAGCACTTGATGAACGAGAAGTACCGTCCCAGAACCGAGGTCAATAAGCTCAAGACAGAACTTAGAGGGTTACGAACCCAAGGATTTGATATTACCACGTACGAAAGACGATTCACAGAATTGTGCCTATTGTGTTCGGGAGCATTCGAAGATGAGGAAGAGAAGATCGACGCGTTTGTGAAAGGATTACCGGAAAGAATCCAAGAAGAAATAAGTTCACACGAGCCCGCCTCCATACAACAGGCATGTAGAATGGCTCACAAACTAGTGAACCAGATTGAAGAAAGAATTAAAGAACAGACTGCTGAAGAGGCCAATGTGAAGCAAGTCAAAAGAAAGTGGGAAGAAAACGGTGATAAGAATCACCAATACAACAACAACAGCAATTACAACAATAATCGCAACAATTATCCCAACAATCGCAACATCAATCGCAACTACAACAAACGGCCCAACAACAACAACAACAACAACAACAACAACAACAACAACAACAACAGCAACTACAACAATCATCCCAACAACAATAATAACCGCAACAACAACAACAATCAGAAGCAGCTATGCCAAAGGTGTGAAAAGTATCACTCGGGGTTCTGCACCAAATTTTGCAACAAGTGTAAAAGAAATGGACATAGCGCGGCGAAGTGTGAGGTCTATGGACCAGGGGTTAATAGAACAAAAGGAACAAATGGTGTCGGAACGAGTAATGGCGGAGCAAGTAGTGTCGGAGCAAGTTATGCCAATGTAGTTTGTTATAAATGTGGAAAACCGGGCCACATTATTAGAAATTGCCCGAACCAGGAGAACACGAATGGACAAGGCCGCGGAAGAGTTTTCAATATTAACGCGGCAGAGGCACAGGAAGACCCGGAGCTTGTTACGGGTACGTTTCTTATTGACAATAAATCTGCTTACGTTTTATTTGATTCGGGTGCGGATAGAAGCTATGTGAGTAGAGATTTTTGTGCTAAATTAAGTTGTCCATTGACGCCTTTGGATAGTAAATTTTTACTCGAATTAGCAAATGGTAAATTAATTTCAGCAGATAATATATGTCGGAATCGAGAAATTAAACTGGTTAGCGAAACATTTAAGATTGATTTGATACCAGTAGAGTTAGGGAGTTTTGATGTGATAATCGGTATGGACTGGTTGAAAGAAGTGAAAGCAGAGATCGTTTGTTACAAAAATACAATTCGCATTATACGAGAAAAAGGAAAACCCTTAATGGTGTACGGAGAAAAGGGCAACACGAAGCTACATCTTATTAGTAATTTGAAGGCACAAAAACTAATAAGAAAAGGTTGCTATACTGTTCTAGCACACGTCGAGAAAGTACAAACTGAAGAAAAGAGCATCAATGATGTTCCCATTGCAAAAGAATTTCCCGATGTATTTCCGAAAGAATTACCGGGATTACCCCCACATCGATCCGTTGAATTTCAAATAGATCTTGTACCAGGAGCTGCACCAATAGCTCGTGCTCCTTACAAACTCGCGCCCAGCGAGATGAAAGAACTGCAAAGCCAATTACAAGAACTTTTAGAGCGTGGTTTCATTCGACCAAGCACATCACTGTGGGGAGCTCCTGTTTTGTTTGTCAAGAAGAAAGATGGTACATTCAGGTTGTGTATCGACTACCGAGAGTTGAACAAACTTACCATCAAGAACTGCAACCCACTACCGAGAATCGACGACTTATTTGATCAACTACAAGGCTCGTCTGTTTATTCAAAGATTGACTTACGTTCCGGGTATCATCAAATGCGGGTGAAAGAAGATGATATTCCAAAGACTGCTTTCTGAACATGTTACGGTCATTACAAGTTTATGGTCATGCTGTTTGGTTTAACTAATGCACCAGCTGTGTTCATGGACCTTATGAACTGAGTGTGTGGACCATACATTGACAAGTTTGTCATTGTTTTCATTAATGACATACTTATTTACTCAAAGAATGACCAAGAACACGGTGAACATTTGAGAAAAGTGTTAGAAGTATTGAGGAAGGAAGAATTGTACGCTAAGTTTTCAAAGTGTGCATTTTGGTTGGAAGAAATTCAATTCCTCGGTCACATAGTGAACAAAGAAGGTATTAAGGTGGATCCGGCAAAGATAGAAACTGTTGAAAAGTGGGAAACCCCGAAAACTCCAAAACACATACGCCAGTTTTTAGGACTAGCTGGTTACTACAGAAGGTTCATCCAAGACTTTTCCAGAATAGCAAAACCCTTGACTGCATTAACGCATAAAGGGAAGAAATTTGAATGGAATGATGAACAAGAGAAAGCGTTTCAGTTATTGAAGAAAAAGCTAACTACGGCACCTATATTGTCATTGCCTGAAGGGAATGATGATTTTGTGATTTATTGTGACGCATCAAAGCAAGGTCTCAGTTGTGTATTAATGCAACGAATGAAGGTGATTGCTTATGCGTCTAGACAATTGAAGATTCACGAACAAAATTATACGACGCATGATTTGGAATTAGGCGCGGTTGTTTTTGCATTAAAGACTTGGAGGCACTACTTATATGGGGTCAAAAGTATTATATATACCGACCACAAAAGTCTTCAACACATATTTAATCAGAAACAACTGAATATGAGGCAGCGTAGGTGGATTGAATTATTGAATGATTACGACTTTGAGATTCGTTACCACCCGGGGAAGGCAAATGTGGTAGCCGATGCCTTGAGCAGCAAGGACAGAGAACCCATTCGAGTAAAATCTATGAATATAATGATTCACACTAACCTTACTACTCAAATAAAGGAGGCGCAACAAGGAGTTTTAAAAGAGGGAAATTTAAAGGATGAAATACCCAAAGGATCGGAGAAGCATCTTAATATTCGAGAAGACGGAACCCGGTATAGGGCTGAAAGAATTTGGGTACCAAAATTTGGAGATATGAGAGAAATGGTACTTAGAGAAGCTCATAAAACCAGATACTCAATACATCCTGGAACGGGGAAGATGTACAAGGATCTTAAGAAACATTTTTGGTGGCCAGGTAAGAAAGCCGATATTGCTAAATATGTAGGAGAATGTTTGACGTGTTCTAAGGTCAAAACTGAGCATCAGAAACCATCAGGTCTACTTCAACATCCCAAAATCCCGGAATGGAAATGGGAAAACATTACCATGGATTTCATCACTAAATTGCCAAGGACTGCAAGTGGTTTTGATAATATTTGGGTAATAGTTGATCGTCTCACCAAATCAGCACACTTCCTGCCAATAAGAGAAGATGACAAGATGGAGAAGTTAGCACGACCATATTTGAAGGAAGTCATCTCCAGACATGGAATACCAATCTCTATTATCTCTGATAGGGATGGTAGATTTATTTCAAGATTCTGGCAGACATTACAGCAAGCATTAGGAACTCGTCAAGACATGAGTACTGCCTATCATCCACAAACTGATGGGCAGAGCGAAAGGATGATACAAACGCTTGAAGTCATGCTACGAGCATGTGTTATTGATTTCGGAAACAGTTGGGATCGACATCTACCGTTAGCAGAATTTTCCTACAATAACAGCTACCATTCAAGCATTGAGATGGCGCCATTTGAAGCACTTTATGGTAGAAAGTGCTGGTCTCCGATTTGTTGGAGTGAAGTGGGGGATAGACAGATTACGGGTCCGGAGATTATATAAGAAACTACCAAGAAGATCATCCAAATTCAACAACGGTTGAAAACCGCCCAAAGTCGACAAAAGTGCTACGCTGACATTAAAAGAAAAGATATAGAATTTGAAATTGGAGAGATGGTCATGCTTAAAGTTGCACCTTGGAAAGGCGTTGTTCGATTTGGTAAATGAGGGAAATTAAATCCAAGGTATATTGGACCATTCAAGATTATTGATCGTGTCGGACCAGTAGCTTACCGACTTGAGTTACCTCAACAACTCGCGGCTGTACATAACACTTTCCACGTCTCGACTTTGAAGAAATGTTTTGCTAAAGAAGATCTCACTATTCCGTTAGATGAAATCCAAATCAACGAAAAACTTCAATTCATCGAAGAACCCGTCGAAATAATGGATCGTGAGGTTAAAAGACTTAAGCAAAACAAGATACCAATTGTTAAGGTTCGATGGAATGCTCGTAGAGGACCCGAGTTCACCTAGAAGCGTGAAGATCAGATAAAGAAGAAATACCCGCATCTATTTCCAGAAGATTCGTCAACACCTTCAACAGCTTAAAATTTCGGGACGAAATTTATTTAACGGGTAGGTACTGTAGTGACCCGAACTTTTCCATGTTTATATATATTAATTGAGATTGATATTTACATGATTAAATGTTTCCAACATGTTAAGCAATCAAACTTGTTAAGACTTGATTAAATGAAATATGTTTCATATAGACAATTGACCACCCAAGTTGACCGGTGATTCACGGATGTTAAAACTTGTAAAAACTATATGATGACATATATATGGATATATATATATAGTTAACATGATACTATGATAAGTAAACATATCATTAAGTATATTAACAATGAACTAGATATGTAAAAACAAGACTACTAACTTAATGATTTTTAAACGAGACATATATGTAACGATTATCGTTGTAAAGACATTTAATGTATATATATATCATATTAAGAGATATTCATACATGATAATATCATGATAATATAATAATTTAAAATCTCATTTGATATTATAAACATTGGGTTAACAACATTTAACAAGATCGTTAACCTAAAGGTTTCAAAACAACACTTACATGTAACGACTAACGATGACTTAACGACTCAGTTAAAATGTATATACATGTAGTGTTTTAATATGTATTTATACACTTTTGAAAGACTTCAATACACTTATCAAAATACTTCTACTTAACAAAAATGCTTACAATTACATCCTCGTTCAGTTTCATCAACAATTCTACTCGTATGCACCAGTATTCGTACTCGTACAATACACAGCTTTTAGATGTATGTACTATTAGTATATACACTCCAATGATCAGCTCTTAGCAGCCCATGTGAGCCACCTAACACATGTGGGAACCATCATTTGGCAACTAGCATGAAATATCTCATAAAATTACAAAAATATGAGTAATCATTCATGACTTATTTACATGAAAACAAAATTACATATCCTTTATATCTAATCCATACACCAATGACCAAAAACACCTACAAACACTTTCATTCTTCAATTTTCTTCATCTAATTGATCTCTCTCAAGTTCTATCTTCAAGTTCTAAGTGTTCTTCATATATTCTACAAGTTCTAGTTACATAAAATCAAGAATACTTTCAAGTTTGCTAGCTCACTTCCAATCTTGTAAGGTGATCATCCAACCTCAAGAAATCTCTGTTACTTACAGTAGGTTATCTTTCTAATACAAGGTAATAATCATATTCAAACTTTAATTCAATTTCTATAACTATAACAATCTTATTTCGAGTGGAAATCTTACTTGAAATTGTTTTCGTGTCATGATTCTGCTTCAAGAACTTTCAAGCCATCCAAGGATCCTTTGAAGCTAGATCAATTTTTGTCACTTCCAGTAGGTTTATCCAAGGAACTTAAGGTAGTAATGATGTTCATAACATCATTCGATTCATACATATAAAGCTATCTTATTCGAAGGTTTAAACTTGTAATCACTAGAACATAGTTTAGTTAATTCTAAACTTGTTCGCAAACAAAAGTTAATCCTTCTAACTTGACTTTTAAAATCAACTAAACACATGTTCTATATCTATATGATATGCTAACTTAATGATTTAAAACCTGGAGACACGAAAAACACCGTAAAACCGGATTTACGCCGTCGTAGTAACACCGTGGGCTGTTTTGGGTTTGTTAATTAAAAACTATGATAAACTTTGATTTAAGAGCTATTCTTCTGGGAATATGATTTTTCTTATGAACATGAAACTATATCCAAAAATCATGGTTAAACTCAAAGTGGAAGTATGTTTTCCAAAGTGGTCATCTAGACGTCGTTCTTTCGACTGAAATGACTACCTTTACAAAAACGACTTGTAATCTGTATTTCTGACTATAAACTTATACTTTTTCTGTTTAGATTCATAAACTTAAGTTCAATATGAAACCATAGCAACTTGAATCACTCAAAACGGATTTAAAACGAAGAAGTTATGGGTAAAACACGATTGGATAATTTTGCTTATTGTAGCTACGTGAAATTTGTAACAAATCTATACAAATCCTCACTTAACTAACTTATATTATATTATACATGTATTCTAACATATATTATGTAATCTTGGGATACCATAGACACGAATACAATGTTTTGACATATCATATAGACCCATCTATATATATATTTCAGAACAACCATAGACACTCTATATGCAGTAATGTTGGAGTTAGCTATACATGGTTGAGGTTGATTCCAAAATATTATATATACTTTGAGTTGTGATCTAGCCTGAGACTTGTATACACGAGATCGTGGATTGATTCAAGATAATATATATTGCTTTATTTCTGTACATCTAACTGTGGACAACTAGTTGTAGGTTACTTACGAGGACTGCTGACTTAACAAACTCAAATCATTAAAACGTAATAAAAAAAAGTTGTAATTATATTTTGATCATACTTTGATACATATGTACATATTTGTTATAGGTTCGTGAATCAATCCGTGGCCAAGTCTTAATTCCCGACGAAGTAAAAACCTGTGAAAGTGAGTTATAGTCCCAATTTTAAAAATCTAATATTTTTGGGATGAGAATACATGCAATTTTATAAATGTTTTACAAAATAGACACAAGTACTTGAAACTACTTTCTATGGTTGAATGATCGAAGCCGAATATGCCCCTTTTGCTTGGTAACCTAAGAATTAGTAAACCAGTCTACTAATTGACGCGAATCCTAAAGATAGATCTATTGGGCCCAACAAACCCCATCCGTTATAGCGGATGCTTTAGTACTTCGAGTTTTTATATCATGTCTGATGGATGTCCCGGAATGATGGGGATATTCTTATATGCATCTTGTTAATGTCGGTTACTAGGTGCTCACCATATGAATGATTTTTTATCTCTATGTATGGGATGATGTTTATGAAAAATGAAAATATGAAATCTTGTGGTCTATTATTACGATTGATAAATATATAGGTTAAACCTATAACTCACCAACATTTTTGTTGATGTTTTAAACATGTTTATTCTCAGGTAATTGTTAAGAGCTTCCGCTGTTGCATACTAAATTAAGGACAAGATTTGGAGTCCATGCTTGTATAATATTGTTTGAAAACTGCATTCGAAGACATATATTGTTGTGTAATATTATTGTAAACCATTATGTAACAGTCGTGTGAAAACTCTATATTTTTTATTATCATTTTTAAACCTTTAACGATAAAATAAAGGTTATGGTTTGTTTTAAAATCGAATGCGGTCTTTGAAAAACGTCACATATAGAGGTCAAAACCTCGCAACGAAATCAATTAATATGGAACGTTTATAATCAATATGAACGGGACATTTCAACAGCTAAGGAGATCTTCCATCCGAGGTTTCCACAGCATGTAGTTGGTGGCAGTGAGCATAATCATGGCTCCGGAAGATGATCATGAATCTTCCGTGGACATTATCACCTTACTAATAATTTTTCAACACAAACGAAGTTGAAAACTTCAGAAAACTCAAAAACTCGACCAACGTCTCTAACCTAGCTCTGATACCACTTGTTGTGATTATGAGAGGATCGGCTGGACGTTGGGAGACATAAATTTGAGGAAAAATAACTCTATTACACACAATAATAGATTATAGAGTATTACAAAACTCAAAAAATAAAAAAACTCTCAAACTAACACACTAGGAATTCTCACCACTCTCTAGGGATGTATTCACTCTTGGTTAGAAATTCTCACCATGCTCTGATACTACTTGTTGTGATTATGAGAAGATCAGCTGGACATTGGGAGACATAAATTTGAGAGAAAATAACTCTATTACTCACAAGAATAGATTATAGAGTATTACAAAACTCAAAAACCAAAAAAAATTCTCAAACTTACACACTAGGAATTCTCACCACTCTCTAGGGATGTATTCACTCTTGGTTAGAATTACACATATCTCACACACACTAACTAGGTTGTGATTACACTTTTTGTGAATGATTTACAATGAAGATTTGCACCTCTATTTATAGAAAACTTTTAGGAGGTGGAATGGTGTGAACATAACATGGTGTGAACACGAAAATGGTGGCTAGCCGTAATCGTTTCCAATTTTGCTACTTCCTTATGACGAGGTGTATTAGTGTGAACAGAGAACAACTCGCTAGCCGTCATTATTATCAATTTTGCTTCTTCCATATGTGTTGTCAAAGTTGGCAACTTTCAACATCTAGAAAAAACTAGATTACGGCTAGAATGGAAACATCTAGATGACAGCATCTAGAAGATACGGCTAAAATTCATCAAAATCCAAATTGCGTATTCGATAAATCAATCCTATTAGCCTATATGGGAAGTGTTATGTTTATGCTAGATGATTTCCAACCTGACCCACAATAATTATCATCACCCAATGTTAATGATTTTCTTAGTTAACTACAAAATAATTTTTAGAGCACATAACAATTTAAAAATTTTAAGGTCACCCAACACCTTTGAAACATGCTTTTAACTATGGGTGTAATACATGTATCTTACTTTTTTCGATATTTTTTTTTCTCTCTTAAACCTCTTCAGTTACCACTTTTTTCGATATCTTTTCATCTTAAACATTTATCTTAATTTTATTTATAAAGAAAAGAAAAATTATGAGGAAGTAAATATAAATATATGTGCCGTATCATCATTAAATTAAATAAAATATATATGTAACAAATACATATCTTATCTATATATATCTATGGAGCTCTTATTTATATATCTATTTTATTTATATATTAAATATTAATTGTAATCTAAACATATATATGTTAATCTATATCTATACGTATATTAAATTGTAATGAATATTTAATTTAATTTAATCACAAAATATCACATAAACAAAAACCTTTTTGGTATATATATATATATATACATATATATATATATATATATACATATATATATATATATACATATATATATATATATATATACATATATATATATATATATATATATATATATATATATATATATATATACATATATATATACATATATATATATACACATATATACATATATATATACACACACACATATATATATATATATGTATATATATATATATATATATATATATATATATATATATATATATATATATATATATATATATATATATATATATATATATATATATATATATATAACACCCTGAGATCGGGCCTAGGTGAAAATGATCAAATTACCGTTGTATGGTGTTAATTAGTGATTTAATTAATTATGTGTTTATGGTTATTTGATTGTTTAGTTGAGACCAGTTCGTGCAAGGGTCACAGCTAATGTTTGTTTGTTTAATTTGGACTTCGGTAAGAACGTCTAATGAGGTGCGTTAGATTTCAGATAACTGATAAATACCCTGTGTTATAAGGTATGGGTTAAACCCACCTATATATGCCATGTTCTGGATATTTCTATCCATTTTCTCAATTTGTGAAACTCACTCCCGTACCTACCTCATGCTCTTTTGAAACCCTAATTTAATTAAAGCTTGGAATTTGATTAAGTGGCTTTAGGAACTAATTTCTACCTTCCTAGTTAGCATCAATCCAGGTTTGTCTTGCTGAATTCATCCTTTAATTCTTAGTTATTAGGGTTTTTAGTGTTAAAAGGGTTTTGGCTAGAATTTTCTTGATTATTGATCTAAATGTGTTAGAAATTCCTGATGGATGTTAGAAATAGTTTCTATATAGTTTATATGATGTTTTTGAAGTGGTTATGTGACCAGAACAAGCAAAAATCAAGATTGGGGTAAAAAAACCCAAAAATGATGTGTTGGTGCTGTTCTTCAGCTCCCACACTTTTGAAAGCCTAACCACGCGGTTGAACACGCGTTTGAGGGCTCAACTATGCGGTTGAGGACTCAACCGTACGGTTGAGGGCTCAACCACGGAGTTGAGCACTTGTCAGCTTTTGGTAATATTAAAAAGTGCATAACTTTCAAACCGTAACTCCGACTTTGATGAATAAACTATTGGTGGAATCGTATTGATGAGTACTTTTTAATGGTAAACTTTTAAGAAGCTGGATCAATTTTTTTTTGGGCCGAGAAAATAGGTTTTAGCGTGTATGTTCCGTTTTGCACGCACTGATATGACGATATTGAATGAATTTATGTTGTAGACTTATAATATGATGAATATACGATGATATGACCTAGTTTATTGTATGAATTGATTATATTATTGATTTGAATACTATACCGACTTTGTTAATGATGTTTCCAGGTGATCAGGAGAAGTGAAGAATCAGAAATATAAGACCTCCGAGTTCTTCTCGTGCTGTTATTCAATGAGTGGGTTAATCTAGCCATTAAGACATGTAGTGACATGACCTAGACCATTGACCTAGTTAATATTCTTTGAACCTATGTTGTTTTGTGTTGTGGACTGTGGCCTCGCGCTTTTGTTGGACTGGCCTTGCTTCTGATCAGGTCGGGAGAGATCAACCTTGCTTTTGATCAGGTTTGGCTCATTGATGTTGTATGATCAGTATAAGTCAAAATCACGCATTCGTCGCGTGTGGAAGACTTATACTAGTGATACAGGTTTATTAGTTTTCGGTAGACTCTAGTCTGATTAACTAGGGTCATTGGCCCTGCCAGACCGCCGAGTCTCTCAATGGGTATCTTTGGATCACCCACATGGTTACTTCTGATTGACCATTGGTTGTGTTTATCACGGTTTCTTTGGATTGACCGTTGCTGTATATGTTTTTATGTTGTGATGGTCTTTAGATTTAGTTGATTATTGGCTATTGTATGATATTGTGTGTATATTTCTTTCGATTTTGTATGATAAAGGGTAGATTGCTCTGTTTTTGCATGTTCTAGTGGTTCTCTAATTAACTGTCTGCCTAATTTGATGATGCATGTTCTTGTGATTGTACATGTGTGCTTTAGCTGTTAGATTAGTCCATTCACTTAGCTTCGTGCTAACCCCTCCACCTTCCCCCTTGCAGGTTATAGGTCTTCTGCTTTTATGGACATGGGAGAAAATGGGCTTGGTGGGTTTTATTCGACAAGTCTAGAACTCTGATGTTGTCTATATGAAACTAAATATTAACATAACACCGGTTGTTTGATTACAATGTATTTCTGAATGAAGTTGTAATAATTATGTTTATGTTTGTACGTAAGGAAATGTTTTGTAAATAAGACTTCCGTTATGTTAATGAAAAAAAGTACGGTGTTACAAGTTGGTATCAGAGCATAGGTTTGGTCGCATCGACATTGTATTGGAATGTGATGTTCCCAAACCTTGAGAGGATCTTGTCGAACATAACATAAAAGGGACGGGTTAAGTGAATGTAGAAGCATTTATGTATTAGTTGATAGGCACTAACCGGTTATATACTAAGAGTTTGTGTGAGATGTTGTGGTAGTACAGATATGTCAGGTAATCAAGACGCTGCCTCTAATGCCTCCGGAACCTTTGAGCTCCTGATGAAGACGGTCATGTATCAATAGAAGAAGTATCAGAAGAAGTGTTAGATCTCTAAAGTCAGTTGAAAGAAGCTCAGGATAGGATCAAAGAGCTTGAACAACAAGTGATGTCGCATTCTAACACCACATCAATAAATCCAAGCTTTCCTCCAAGTGTTTACCCACAGTTTGGAAACACTTCTCAGCAATAGTATGTGCCACCTCAGTACCAGATGCCATCTCAGTTCAATCCTCAATTTCCGAATCAAGTGATGTACCATTTCAGACGCCATTCTTCCAACCACTGATGATTGAAAAGAAGAAGTGCTCTTATAAGGACTTTCTTAATTGTCAACCTTCAGAGAATACTGGTAAAACTGACCCGACTGGGACTCTAAATTGGCTCGGGAAGTGCAAAGAGCATTAGATGCGTGTCAGTGCAAGCCAGAATTGAGAGTGTTATATGCCAGTCGATTATTCAAGGGGCGAGCTATGGAGTGGTGGGACTCCATGACAGGTCATTTATCAAAGAAACAACTAAGTCAAGTGTCATGGGAGCAGTTTCATGCTAAGGTTCGTGAGCAGTATTGTTCAGAATATGATTTGGAGAAATTGAAAACCGAGTTCTTTGGGATGAGAATGACTGATGATATGATGATTGATGATGTTATTTTGGACTTTACCTCTAAGTTAAGATTTTGTCAACAGTGGGTACCGCATGAGAAAGATAAAATTCAGCATTTTATTAGAGTTATTAAGCCGGAGTATCGGTCAATGGTTAGATTTGCTTCTTCTTTTTCGCAATCTTTTGAGATAACCAAAGCGATAGAGGGTGATGTTAAAGCCGCAAGGAGTGCGGGAGTGGGGAGTGGTTTTTATGGGAAGAGGTCGGTAGGTCAATCCAGTTATCAGTCCAGTCCAAAATCAAGAAAGTCAAATGGGTCCAATATGAGGGAAGTTTCTAGTAAGAGTGGGTCGAGTTCCGTACAGAAAGAGTGGTGTAACTCGTGCAGGTCTTACCACAGTGGACAGTGTTCTCTAGCTATGAAAAGATGTTTGAGATGTGGGGTAGTGGGACATGATCAGGTTCAGTAATGTTCTTTCAGAAGTAATGTATGTTGGAATTGTCATGAAGAAGGTCATAGGTTAGCACAGTGTCCAGCAGCGGGTAGTAGGGATGGCAATGGATGTTTCATCCGTGGACATCCATCCGATCCGTTCCATTTATAATGGATATGGATGATGTAAATGGACGATTAACGGATATGGATATGGATGATCTAAATATTTCGTGGATCGGATATGGATGACAACTTATCATCCACGGATATATCCATTATCACCCAAAATACATCTATATATACATATATACGTACAAAAATATAAGCATACGCATCCACATATTGACATACATATACATATAACCTACAAATTCTTAAATTATTACCGAAAATAAGAGTTGTGATAGTCACAATTATTAAATTGTTGCTAACAATATTCAAAGTTACGTATTTCGATTAGTTTAAACTTATATTTACATATATTATAACGTATTCTGCTCATTTAAATTCACGATCGACGACAAATTACAATCAAAACATGTGTAACGAATAAGAAACATAAAGATTAAATATTTACATTTGTTATAATCTATATTAAATTGATAAAATCATCGTTAGATTAACATTTCATTGATATCCAATGGATATCCATTAACCCTCTTAATCCATCAGATATGGATATGGGCGGATGAACTGAAATTAAATGGATATGGATGAGCAAAAATTAAATGGATATGGATGTGGATATGGCATCATCCGATCCATATCCGATCCATTGCCATCCCTAGCGGGTAGAGGTGTATCCAGGGCAGGGTCCGGGGTGCATTCGGCGTCTGTTGGTGGATCTACCACATCAGTAGGATAGAAGAGAAAAGGTCCTCCCACAGCTATAGCTAGAGCTTATTAGATGGTAGGAGATATTGATGTTGCGTCGGAAGACGTAGATACTGGTACGTTGAGACAAATATTTTTTTTGCTTTTAATTTCGTTTATGCATACTTTGTAGATTATGTAGATATTGTAGTGACCTTATTGATAGATTCTTTGATGTAATGCTAGCTATAGTGATAGAGATGACTTGGATTTAGATTTCTCGGATTTTCTTATCTGAAATGGAGGTGTGATCTATGATAATGTATTACGCCTGGCCAACGTAAGCGTATTTTGGTGGATCACACGGAAGTTTCAGTAAGATAAGATGAGAATTAAGATATGTGACTGAAATGTCCCGTTCATATTGATTATAAATGTTCCATATTAATTGATTTCGTTGCGAGGTTTTGACCTCTATATGAGACGTTTTTCAAAGACTGCATTCGATTTTAGAACAAACCATAACCTTTAAAATATTACGACGATTATCAAATAATGATAATATAAAATATAGCTTTTTTCACACGACCATTACATAATGGTTTACAATAATATTACACATCAACATAAGTCTTCGAATGCAGTTTTTAAACAATATTATACAAGCATGGACTCCAAATCTTGTCCTTAATTTAGTATGCAACAGCGGAAGCTCTTAATAATCACCTAAGAATAAACATGCTTAAAACGTCAACAAAATTGTTGGTGAGTTATAGGTTTAACCTACATATTATCAAATCATAATAATAGACCACAAGATTTCATTTTTATAACACATCTCATATCAAGTATTTCACAAACTGCATAGAGATAAAAATCATTCATATGTTGAACACCTAGTAACCGACCTTAACAAGATGCATATAGAATATTCCCATCATTCCGGGGCTCTCATCGGATATGATAAATTGAAGTACTAAAGCATCCGTAACTCGGATGAGGCTTGTTGGGCCAAATAGATCTATCTTTAGGATTCGCATCAATTAGGGGCCATTTCCCTAATTCTTAGGCTACCAAGCTAAAAAGGGGCATATTCGGTTTGATAATCCAACATAGAAAGTATTTTCGATTACTTGTGTCTATTTTGTAAAACATTTATAAAATCGCATGTATTCTCATCCCAAAAAAAATAATAGATTTTAAAAGTGGGACTATAACTCACTTTCACAGATTTTTACTTCGTCGGGAAGTAGGACTTGGCCACTGGTCGATTCACGAACCTATAACAAATATGTACATATATATATATATCAAAGTATGTTCAAAATATATTTACAACATTTTTAATACGTTTTAATGTTTTAAGTTTATTAAGTCAGCTGTCCTCGTTAGTAACCTACAACTACTTGTCCATAGTTAGATGTACAGAAATAAATCGATATATATTATCTTGGATCAATTCACGACCCAGTGTATACACGTCTCTGGCTAGATCACAACTCAAAGTATATATATTTTTTGGAATCAACCTCAACCCTGTATAGCTAACTCTAACATTACTGCATATAGAGTGTCTATGGTTGTTCCAAATAATATATATACATGGGTCGATATGATATGTCAAAACATTTGCATACGTGTCTATGGTATCCCAAGATTACATAAGATATTAGAATACATGTAATACAATATAAGTTAGCTAGGATGTGATTAATATAGATTTGTTACCAATTTTCACGTAGCTACAACAAGAAAAATTATCCAATCTTATTTTACCCATAACTTCTTCGTTTTAAATCCGTTTTGAGTGTTTCAAGTTGCTATGGTGTAACAACCCAACCCTCATTATACCAAAAACATGACACAAAAAACATTTTCCTGGACAAACCATCTGGACGGCGTCCAGCCTTTAATACTGGGACGGCGTCCAAGGATTTGGGACGACATCCCAATGAACTGCCAGGGACTAATCTGTCCCGTTTTACACCTGTGCAAAAAAAATGACTCCCGACACTTTTCAGCGAAACCAATTATCACATCACATCAATATATGTAAAACTAAGAAATTCCCACAATAAAAACCAAGTTTACATCACCGGGCCCACAACGACCCGTTTTACAATTTTGTTCAAAAATATAAGTTTCGACCACAAAGTTTAAATACCAAACGACACTTAGAGCATGGTGTTTGGGGTTAAACTACCCAAATCTTGGCCGAACTTTCCCCAAAAGCTAGAACCCCCTGAGAGTCACTAGTCCAAGCGAATACCTTTGCCCTTATCCAAGCCGGATCCTAAAAAGGTAAACAACGAGAGGGTAAGCTTACGCTTAGTGAATGCAATAATTATACATATACATATATAACCTACTTAGTTGCAATCATGTACACATTTACCTCATACATACAAGCAATATAAATAATATACCAACGCAAGGTACAACGCTAAATCCCCAAGACCACAAGCTAGCACGATCAATAGCATATATAACCCGATTAATATAAATGCCACACAACAAACACATAACCATGGTTAACCAATAGTACAAAGGAATGGTACTTCGAATTTCCCATCGGTGTTCCCAACAACCGTTAGCGTACAACGAATTATAATACTAACCTCGGAGTGATATCGATCGCCCGAACTTTAAACCCACCTGTCACGTGTAATGTAGTATCGAACGCCCGAACTTTAAACCCACGCTACACGCCCATACACATACATGACATGGCATCGAACGCCCGAACTTAAATCCATATCATATATTGACCCGATGAGGTATCGACCGCCCGAACTTAAACCCACATCAAATCTCGTACAAGTAAATACATTATATACACACATATATAATCATTCCACTCACCTTGTCGTCTAGGCGAGATTTCCAATAATAACTTGAATCCTTCAAAGCGAGTCACCTAACACAATTAACTCTCAATTAATACACATAGTAAGTCAGACTTTCCACCAACTAGCCTAACTAGTGCATTTATGACCCAAATGGGTATTTATGACCCATTTGCCCTAAAATCGCCAATTTAAGGTCCAACTCCTCAACAAATCACTAAAGACTAATAATTAAGGTTCTAAGACTCTCATCATACATAACTAGGGTGTTTTCATACCTATTTTAACCCGCTAGGTCAACTCACCCATTTGACCCATTTCAAGTCAACCATGAACCCTAATAACACTATCAACTAACAACACAAGTTAGCTAGTGATTTATTAAACCTTTAAGACTCCTTAACACCAATTATGACTTTGAAACCCTAGGTTAGTAAGTCTTGAGTCTTTCATCAACCATCTTTACCCAAAATCCCCAAAATCATCATATATGGGTTTTATGTTCAATCCTAACCCAAACCATTTAACACTAATTAAGTAAGAAAATGGAGATTAGGACTTACCACCACTATCACCGTGTAGCTAGCGACTGGATGAACAACTTTACAATGCGAGCTAAGACCTGAAAATAACTTCTTCCTCCTTTGCTTGAGTTCTCTCACTCTAGGAATCACTCTCTCTCTCTCTCTCTCTCTCTCTCTCTATAATGAAGTGAAGAAGATGAGGTTGGTGTAAGTGGAGTAATGACTCCCCCAAAACTGACCTAAAGGCTTTCAATTCGTTCCAAGAGTGAAAATACCAATATGTCCTTTAAAATATCTAAAAATCCAAACTGGCCCATCAGTGCTTCTGGACGGCGTCCCAAAATCCGGACGGCGTCCAGCCCTTAAAACTTGGACGGCGTCCCAGGCCTTTGGACGCCGTCCCAAATGCTGAACAAAAACGGATGTTACAACTCTCCCCCACTTGAACCGGATTGAGTCCTCGCAATCCACGCCGCATGACACGCAGGAAGATAAACCAACACAAACCCTTCGGGTTCCCATGTAAACTCGGAACCTTTACTACAACGCCATTGGACTTTAAAAGTCCTTACCTCTTTGTTACGCAACATTTTCACCTTTTCATCAAGTATAGCAATCGGCTCTTCGACATACTCCAACTTGTTGTTTAACTCGATCTCATCTAGTGGCATCCATGAAGAATCATCCGCAAGACACTTACGGAGATGGGAAACATGAAATGTATTATGGATCCCCACAAGCTCTTGGGGTAATTCCAACCGATAAGCAACTTCACCAACATGAGCCAAAATCTTAAATGGCCCAATAAACCGAGGAGCTAACTTTCCCCGTTTTCGAAACCGAATAATACCCTTCCATGGCGAAACCTTAAGCATCACCATATCGCCTTCTTCAAATTCGATCGGTCGCCTACGTTTATCGACGTAAGACTTTTATCTATCTTGCGCCGCCTTTAAACGATCCCGAATCATATCGACTTTGCTATTTGTCTCCAATACCAAGTCGGTGCTCCCGACTTCCCTTTGACCCACATCACCCCAACAAATCGGGGTTCGACACCTCCTACCATATAACATCTCATATGGTGGCATTCCAATACTAGAGTGAAAACTATTATTGTACGAGAATTCCACCAATGGCAAATGTTCGTCCCAACTACCGCCAAAATCAATAATACACGCACGTAACATATCCTCCAATGTTTGACTCGTACGTTCGGTTTGACCATCCGTTTGAGGATGGTACGCCGTACTCATATTCACCCTCGTACCCATATCCTCATGAAACTTCATCCAAAACCGAGAAGTAAAACGCGTGTCCCGATCCGAAACAATAGACACGGGAATGCCATGTCTCGATATTACCTCTTTAATGAACATCTTCGCGAGTGCCTCTGACGAAATTGCTTCTTTAATAGGAAGAAACAACGCACTCTTCGTCAATCTATCGACAATCACCCAAATAGTGTCAAATTGGGTTCTTGCCGTTTTCGGCAACTTGGTAATAAAATCCATGGTAATATGCTCCCACTTCCACATCGGAATTTCTAGCGGTTGCAACTTACCATACGGCTTTTGGTGTTCGGCTTTAACTTACAAACACGTGACGCATTGCTCAACATACTTAACAACGTCGCGTTTCATGCCCGGCCACCAATAATTTTTCTTCAAATCATGGTACATCTTTGTCGCACCCGGATGTATGGAATACTTAGACTTGTGCGCCTCATCAAGAAGCACCTTTCGGAAATCACCCATCTTAGGCACCCACACTCTTTCTTGAAAAGACAATAAACCACGCGAATCCATCGTAATGAATTCTGATTGCCCCACAATTCGTTCTGCATGCTTGTTGTGAACGTAAGCCTCTATTTGAATCACACCAAGTTTTTCAAGAAAATCGTTAGTGATAATCATACGTAACAATCCCAATCATAACACCGGGTGGTGACTCTTTCGGCTTAACGCATCCGCGACCACATTCGCTTTGCCCGGATGATAAACTATCTCACAATCATAATCCTTCACCACATCCATCCATCTAAGTTGACGATAATTCAAATCCCGTTGATCAAAAAGATGTTTCAAACTCTTGTGATTAATAAATCGTACACTTGACACCATACAAGTAATGGCGCCAAATTTTCAAAGCATGGACCACCGCTGCTAATTCGAGATCATGAGTCGGGTATCTCATTTCATGTTCCTTTAATTGGCGAGAGGCGTAAGCGATGACTTTACCTCGTTGCATTAGAACATACCCGAGCCCATTCAAAGAAGCATCACAATAGACCGTCATATCATCTACACCTTCCGGCAATACTAAGACCGGAGCTTTGCGCAATTTCTCTTTCAACAATTGAAAAGGGATTTCTTGCTCGTTCTCCCAATTGAATCTAGTATTCTTCCTTGTAAACTTAGTTAATGACGAAGCAATCTTGGAAAAGTCTTGGATAAATCAACGATAGTAACCGGCCAATCCGAGAAAACTTCGGATTTCTGTAGGCGTAGTCTGAAATGTCCCGTTCTTATTGATTAAAAACGTTCCATATTAATTGATTTCGTTGCGAGGTTTTGACCTCTATATGAGACGTTTTTCAAAGACTGCATTCATTTTAAAACAAACCATAACCTTTATTTCATCAATAAAGGTTTAAAAAGCTTTACGTAGATTATCAAATAATGATAATCTAAAATATCCTGTTTACACACGACCATTACATAATGGTTTACAATACAAATATGTTACAACAAAATAAGTTTCTTGAATGCAGTTTTTACACAATATCATACAAGCATGGACTCCAAATCTCGTCCTTATTTAAGTATGCGACAGCGGAAGCTCTTAATAATCACTTGAGAATAAACATGCTTAAAACGTCAACAAAAATGTTGGTGAGTTATAGGTTTAACCTATATATATCAAATCATAATAATAGACCACAAGATTTCATATTTCAATACACATCCCATACATAGAGATAAAAATCATTCATATGGTGAACACCTGGTAACCGACATTAACAAGATGCATATATAAGAATATCCCCATCATTCCGGGACACCCTTCGGATATGATATAAATTTCAAAGTACTAAAGCATCCGGTACTTTGGATGGGGTTTGTTAGGCCCAATAGATCTATCTTTAGGATTCGCGTCAATTAGGGTGTCTGTTCCCTAATTCTTAGATTACCAGACTTAATAAAAAGGGGCATATTCGATTTCGATAATTCAACCATAGAATGTAGTTTCATGTACTTGTGTCTATTTTGTAAATCATTTATAAAACCTGTATGTATTCTCATCCCAAAAATATTAGATTTTAAAAGTGGGACTATAACTCACTTTCACAGATTTTTACTTCGTCGGGAAGTAAGACTTGGCCACTGGTTGATTCACGAACCTATAACAATATATACATATATATCAAAGTATGTTCAAAATATATTTACAACACTTTTAATATATTTTGATGTTTTAAGTTTATTAAGTCAGCTGTCCTCGTTAGTAACCTACAACTAGTTGTCCACAGTTAGATGTACAGAAATAAATCGATAAATATTATCTTGAATCAATCCACGACCCAGTGTATACGTATCTCAGTATTGATCACAACTCAAACTATATATATTTTGGAATCAACCTCAACCCTGTATAGCTAACTCCAACATTCACATATAGAGTGTCTATGGTTGTTCCGAAATATATATAGATGTGTCGACATGATAGGTCAAAACATTGTATACGTGTCTATGGTATCTCAAGATTACATAATATACAATACAAGTTGATTAAGTTATGGTTGGAATAGATTTGTTACCAATTTTCACGTAGCTAAAATGAGAAAAATTATCCAATCTTATATTACCCATAACTTCTTCATTTTAAATCCGTTTTGAGTGAATCAAATTGCTATGGTTTCATATTGAACTCTATTTTATGAATCTAAACAGAAAAAGTATAGGTTTATAGTCTTAAAAATAAGTTACAAGTCATTTTTGTAAAGGTAGTCATTTCAGTCGAAAGAACGACGTCTAGATGACCATTTTAGAAAACATACTTCCACTTTGAGTTTAACCATAATTTTTGGATATAGTTTCATGTTCATAATAAAAATCATTTTCTCAGAATAACAACTTTTAAATCAAAGTTTATCATAGTTTTTAATTAACTAACCCAAAACAGCCCGCGGTGTTACTACGACGGCGTAAATCCGGTTTTACGGTGTTTTTTGTGTCTCCAGGTTTTAAATCATTAACTTAGCATATCATATAGATATAGAACATGTGTTTATTTGATTTTAAAAGTCAAGTTAGAAGGATTAACTTTTGTTTGCAAACAAGTTTAGAATTAACTAAACTATGTTCTAGTGATTACAAGTTTAAACCTTCGAATAAGATAGCTTTATATGTATGAATCGAATGATGTTATGAACATCATTACTACCTTAAGTTCCTTGGATAAACCTACTGGAAATTAGAAAAATAGATCTAGCTTCAAAGGATCCTTGGATGGCGTGAAAGTTCTTGAAGCAGAATCATGACACGAAAACAATTTCAAGTAAGATTTCCACTCGAAATAAGATTGTTATAGTTATAGAAATTGAATTAAAGTTTGAATATGATTATTACCTTGTATTATAAAGATAACCTACTGTAAGTAACAAAGATTTCTTGAGGTTGGATGATCACCTTACAAGATTGGAAGTGAGCTAGCAAACTTGAAAGTATTCTTGATTTTATGTAACTAGAACTTGTAGAATATATGAAGAACACTTAGAACTTGAAGATAGAACTTGAGAGAGATCAATTAGATGAAGAAAATTGAAGAATGAAAGTGTTTGTAGGTGTTTTTGGTCGTTGGTGTATGGATTAGATATAAAGGATATGTAATTTTGTTTTCATGTAAATAAGTCATGAATGATTACTCATATTTTTGTAATTTTATGCGATATTTCATGCTAGTTGCCAAATGATGGTTCCCACATGTGTTAGGTGGCTCACATGGGCTGCTAAGAGCTGATCATTGGAGTATATATACCAATAGTACATACATCTAAAAGCTGTGTATTGTACGAGTAAGAATACTGGTGCATACGAGTAGAATTGTTGATGAAACTGAACGAGGATGTAATTGTAAGTATTTTTGTTAAGTAGAAGTATTTTGATAAGTGTATTGAAGTCTTTCAAAAGTGTATAAATACATATTAAAACACTACATGTATATACATTTTAACTGAGTCGTTAAGTCATCGTTAGTCGTTACATGTAAGTGTTGTTTTGAAACCTTTAGGTTAATGATCTTGTTAAATGTTGTTAACCCAATTTTTATAATATCAAATAAGATTTTAAATTATTCTATGGTTGAATTATCGAAATCGAATATGCCCCTTTTTATTAAGTTTGGTAATCTAAGAATTAGGGAACAGACACCCTAATTGATGCGAATCCTAAAGATAGATCTATTGGGCCTAACAAACCCCATCCAAAGTACCGGATGCTTTAGTACTTCGAAATTTATATCATATCCGAAGGGTGTCCCGGAATGATGGGGATATTCTTATATATGCATCTTGTTAATGTCGGTTACCAGGTGTTCACCATATGAATGATTTTTATCTCTATGTATGGGATGTGTATTGAAATATGAAATCTTGTGGTCTATTATTATGATTTGATATATATAGGTTAAACCTATAACTCACCAACATTTTTGTTGACGTTTTAAGCATGTTTATTCTCAGGTGATTATTAAGAGCTTCCGCTGTCGCATACTTAAATAAGGACTAGATTTGGAGTCCATGCTTGTATGATATTGTGTAAAAACTGCATTCAAGAAACTTATTTTGTTGTAACATATTTGTATTGTAAACCATTATGTAATGGTCATGTGTAAACAGGATATTTTAGATTATCATTATTTGATAATCTACGTAAAGCTTTTTAAACCTTTATTGATGAAATAAAGGTTATGGTTTGTTTTAAAATGAATGCAGTCTTTGAAAAACGTCTCATATAGAGGTCAAAACCTCGCAACGAAATCAATTAATATGGAACGTTTTTAATCAATAAGAACGGGACATTTCAGTTGGTATCCGAGCGTTGGTCTTAGAGAACCAGAATTTTGCATTAGTGTGTCTTATCGAGTTTATTAGGATGCATTAGTAAGTCTGGACTTCGACCGTGTTTACTTGAAAAATGATTTTTTAACAAATTTTGTTGGAAACTATATATTTTTAACATGTGAATATTATGTGATATATTAATCTCTTAACGCGTTTGATATTATATGATAGATGTCTACCTCTAGAACAAGTCCCATCGACTCACCTAATAATAATGAAGAGTCAAATGTAAATTGGAATGATTCGTGGACTGATTCACAAGTTCCCGAAGAGGAACCGGAAGAAGAGTCGGAACCGGAAGAAGAATCGGAACCGGAAGAAGAATCGGAACCGGATGAAGAAATAGAACCGATGGGGGGAAATAATAAAACGGTTAAGTAAAAGAAAATCCTCAACCAACCGACCAAGGTTAATTATGGTCAATGGTGTTTCCGCCAAGGAAGCAAAATATTGGGAGGATTACCAATTCTTCGATGAATCGGATTCCGACGAGAATTCCGATGATGTTATAGAAATTACCCCAACTGAATTTAAAAAGGCAAAAGAAAATAATAAGGGAAAGGGCATAAAAATAGAGAAATCTAATTCCAACCCCGATGAACTTTATATGTATCGTCAACCCCCGAAGCCCTTAAGTTGTAACAATGACCCGGGAACCTCTAAACCACCAGGTTTTTCTAAACCGTTGTGGAAAACGACGGCTCGTATTAGGGGAACATCATATATCCCTAGAAACTTGGCAAAACGAACCAAAACCGAAGAAGAAGAAACAAGCGAGTCGGAATAAGATAGTTGTATTCGTGTGGTGTAATATATGTAATATAGTGTGCTTATGCTTTATGATATATGTAAAAATTGCTTGTATTAATAAGTATTTTTTTTATGAATCTAACTCTTGTCTATTTTACAGTATAAAAACACAAAGGATAGACAACCCAATATTTTAAGAGACCTACCCGGAGACATGATTGATGAAATCTTGTCTAGAGTCGGTCAGAATTCTTCGGCACAACTATTTAAGGCGAGATCAGTTTGTAAGACATTCGAAGAACGTTCCAAGAATGCCTTGGTTTATAAAAGGCTTTCGTTCAAAAGATGGGGGATATCATATTGGGAAATCCATAAGTTACGATGTGTTTACTTTGACGCATATATTGCGGGGAACCCAAATGCTATTTTACGCAATGGGTTAAGAAATTATTTTGACTCAATATATCCGAATATTGGACTTCGTGATTTAGAAAAAGTGGCTAACATGCAATATAAAGAAGCATGTTATGCTTACGGATTAGTAATGTTCGCTTCTCACCAAAGTGAGAACAAGAACATCGGGCTACAACTATTAAACAAAACGTTTCCACAAGTGACGGAGTCGGTAATTGGGGTAAGAAATGAGGTTTTTAGATTGTTACGGGACTGTTGGACATTACGTAACCCTCGTCCCTTTGACGACGTTACAACACGTTGTCTTATCAACGGCCATAACGGTTATGTTCCACAAGACCAAGGATGGGAAGTAATCCTAGTAAAACCAGAATGCATGACTTGTTTCTGGACGTATGAATTACGTGTCTTTATTGCCTTTGCTGAACGACTTGTGTACTAGCTAGAATTATCTTCACAACCATCTTGAATCAAATTTATTGTGTGCTATATTTCATGCTATATGTAAAATAAGCGGTATTGTAAGTTTGTAAAATATTGTGTAAAAGTTTGAACGCGAAATATTATTATAATCAGTTTTTCATATAGAATTGTAGTAGTTGAATTGTATATTAGCTACTAAGTATGAACTTAACGGGTAGGTACTACCCGAATTTAAACTTATAAAACGCTAATATGAAGAAAAAGCTTTTATAAATGAGTTCATATTATGCTACGAAATACTATTAACTACTCTTAATATTCTGTAGGATTAACTTGTTCCATTTGACTATTTTGAAGGAAATGGCACCGACTACTCGACACACCGTGAATATGAATGAAGAGGAATTCCGTACTTTTCTAGCTTCAAACATAGCCGCAGTACAGGCTGCGCAACATACCAACAATAACCTTGGATCTAGCAGTACAGGAAATCGTGTAGGATGCACCTACAAAGAATTCACTGCCTGCAAACCTTTGGAATTTGATGGAACCGAAGGACCGATCGGATTGAAACGGTGGACCGAGAAGGTCGAATAGGTGTTTGCCATAAGTAAGTGTACTGAAGAGGACAAAGTGAAGTACGCTACGCATACCTTCACAGGTTCTGCGTTAACATGGTGGAATACCTATCTAGAGCAAGTGGGACAAGATGATGCGTACGCACTACCGTGGTCAGCATTCAAGAACTTGATGAACGAGAAGTACCGTCCCAGAACCGAGGTCAATAAGCTCAAGACAGAACTTAGAGGGTTACGAACCCAAGGATTTGATATTACCACGTACGAAAGACGATTCACAGAATTGTGCCTATTGTGTTCGGGAGCATTCGAAGATGAGGAAGAGAAGATCGACGCGTTTGTGAAAGGATTACCGGAAAGAATCCAAGAAGAAATAAGTTCACACGAGCCCGCCTCCATACAACAGGCATGTAGAATGGCTCACAAACTAGTGAACCAGATTGAAGAAAGAATTAAAGAACAGACTGCTGAAGAGGCCAATGTGAAGCAAGTCAAAAGAAAGTGGGAAGAAAACGGTGATAAGAATCACCAATACAACAACAACAGCAATTACAACAATAATCGCAACAATTATCCCAACAATCGCAACATCAATCGCAACTACAACAAACGGCCCAACAACAACAACAACAACAACAACAACAACAACAACAACAACAACAACAACAACAGCAACTACAACAATCATCCCAACAACAATAATAACCGCAACAACAACAACAATCAGAAGCAGCTATGCCAAAGGTGTGAAAAGAATCACTCGGGGTTCTGCACCAAATTTTGCAACAAGTGTAAAAGAAATGGTCATAGCGCGGTGAAGTGTGAGGTCTATGGACCAGGGGTTAATAGAACAAAAGGAACAAATGGTGTCGGAACGAGTAATGGCGGAGCAAGTAGTGTCGGAGCAAGTTATGCCAATGTAGTTTGTTATAAATGTGGAAAACCGGGCCACATTATTAGAAATTGCCCGAACCAGGAGAACACGAATGGACAAGGCCGCGGAAGAGTTTTCAATATTAATGCGGCAGAGGCACAGGAAGACCCGGAGCTTGTTACGGGTACGTTTCTTATTGACAATAAATCTGCTTACGTTTTATTTGATTCGGGTGCGGATAGAAGCTATATGAGTAGAGATTTTTGTGCTAAATTAAGTTGTCAATTGACGCCTTTGGATAGTAAATTTTTACTCGAATTAGCAAATGGTAAATTAATTTCAGCAGATAATATATGTCGGAATCGAGAAATTAAACTGGTTAGCGAAACATTTAAGATTGATTTGATACCAGTAGAGTTAGGGAGTTTTGATGTGATAATCGGTATGGACTGGTTGAAAGAAGTGAAAGCAGAGATAGTTTGTTACAAAAATACAATTCGCATTATACGAGAAAAAGGAAAACCCTTAATGGTGTACGGAGAAAAGGGCAACACGAAGCTACATCTTATTAGTAATTTGAAGGCACAAAAACTAATAAGAAAAGGTTGCTATGCTGTTCTAGCACACGTCGAGAAAGTACAAATTGAAGAAAAGAGCATCAATGATGTTCCCATTGCAAAAGAATTTCCCGATGTATTTCTGAAAGAATTACCGGGATTACCCCCACATCGATCCGTTGAATTTCAAATAGATCTTGTACCAGGAGCTGCACCAATAGCTCGTGCTCCTTACAAACTCGCGCCCAGCGAGATGAAAGAACTGCAAAGCCAATTACAAGAACTTTTAGAGCGTGGTTTCATTCGACCAAGCACATCACTGTGGGGAGCTCCTGTTTTGTTTGTCAAGAAGAAAGATGGTACATTCAGGTTGTGTATCGACTACCGAGAGTTGAACAAACTTACCATCAAGAACTGCAACCCACTACCGAGAATCGACGACTTATTTGATCAACTACAAGGCTCGTCTCTTTATTCAAAGATTGACTTACGTTCCGGGTATCATCAAATGCGGGTGAAAGAAGATGATATTCGAAAGACTGCTTTCAGAACATGTTACGGTCATTACAAGTTTATGGTCATGCTGTTTGGTTTAACTAATGCACCAGCTGTGTTCATGGACCTTATGAACTGAGTGTGTGGACCATACCTTGACAAGTTTGTCATTGTTTTCATTAATGACATACTTATTTACTCAAAGAATGACCAAGAACACGGTGAACATTTGAGAAAGGTGTTAGAAGTATTGAGGAAGGAAGAATTGTACGCTAAGTTTTCAAAGTGTGCATTTTGGTTGGAAGAAATTCAATTCCTCGGTCACATAGTGAACAAAGAAGGTATTAAGGTGGATCCGGCAAAGATAGAAACTGTTGAAAAGTGGGAAACCCCGAAAACTCCAAAACACATACGCCAGTTTTTAGGACTAGCTGGTTACTACAGAAGGTTCATCCAAGACTTTTCCAGAATAGCAAAACCCTTGACTGCATTAACGCATAAAGGGAAGAAATTTGAATGGAATGATGAACAAGAGAAAGCGTTTCAGTTATTGAAGAAAAAGCTAACTACGGCACCTATATTGTCATTGCCTGAAGGGAATGATGATTTTGTGATTTATTGTGACGCATCAAAGCAAGGTCTCAGTTGTGTATTAATGCAACGAACGAAGGTGATTGCTTATGCGTCTAGACAATTGAAGATTCACGAACAAAATTATACGACGCATGATTTGGAATTAGGCGCGGTTGTTTTTGCATTAAAGACTTGGAGGCACTACTTATATGGGGTCAAAAGTATTATATATACCGACCACAAAAGTCTTCAACACATATTTAATCAGAAACAACTGAATATGAGGCAGCGTAGGTGGATTGAATTATTGAATGATTACGACTTTGAGATTCGTTACCACCCGGGGAAGGCAAATGTGGTAGCCGATGCCTTGAGCAGCAAGGACAGAGAACCCATTCGAGTAAAATCTATGAATATAATGATTCACACTAACCTTACTACTCAAATAAAGGAGGCGCAACAAGGAGTTTTAAAAGAGGGAAATTTAAAGGATGAAATACCCAAAGGATCGGAGAAGCATCTTAATATTCGAGAAGACGGAACCCGGTATAGGGCTGAAAGAATTTGGGTACCAAAATTTGGAGATATGAGAGAAATGGTACTTAGAGAAGCTCATAAAACCAGATACTCAATACATCCTGGAACGGGGAAGATGTACAAGGATCTTAAGAAACATTTTTGGTGGCCAGGTAAGAAAGCCGATATTGCTAAATATGTAGGAGAATGTTTGACGTGTTCTAAGGTCAAAACTGAGCATCAGAAACCATCAGGTCTACTTCAACATCCCGAAATCCCGGAATGGAAATGGTAAAACATTACCATGGATTTCATCACTAAATTGCCAAGGACTGCAAGTGGTTTTGATAATATTTGGGTAATAGTTGATCGTCTCACCAAATCAGCACACTTCCTGCCAATAAGAGAAGATGACAAGATGGAGAAGTTAGCACGACCATATTTGAAGGAAGTCGTCTCCAGACATGGAATACCAATCTCTATTATCTCTGATAGGGATGGTAGATTTATTTCAAGATTCTGGCAGACATTACAGCAAGCATTAGGAACTCGTCAAGACATGAGTACTGCCTATCATCCACAAACTGATGGGCAGAGCGAAAGGATGATACAAACGCTTGAAGACATGCTACGAGCATGTGTTATTGATTTCGGAAACAGTTGGGATCGACATCTACCGTTAGCAGAATTTTCCTACAACAACAGCTACCATTCAAGCATTGAGATGGCGCCATTTGAAGCACTTTATGGTAGAAAGTGCTGGTCTCCGATTTGTTGGAGTGAAGTGGGGGATAGAAAGATTACGAGTCCGGAGATTATATAAGAAACTACCAAGAAGATCATCCAAATTCAACAACGGTTGAAAACCGCCCAAAGTCGACAAAAGTGCTACGCTGACATTAAAAGAAAAGATATAGAATTTGAAATTGGAGAGATGGTCATGCTTAAAGTTGCACCTTGGAAAGGCGTTGTTCGATTTGGTAAATGAGGGAAATTAAATCCAAGGTATATTGGACCATTCAAGATTATTGATCGTGTCGGACCAGTAGCTTACCGACTTGAGTTACCTCAACAACTCGCGGCTGTACATAACACTTTCCAAGTCTCGACTTTGAAGAAATGTTTTGCTAAAGAAGATCTCACTATTCTGTTAGATGAAATCCAAATCAACGAAAAACTTCAATTCATCGAAGAACCCGTCGAAATAATGGATCGTGAGGTTAAAAGACTTAAGCAAAACAAGATACCAATTGTTAAGGTTCGATGGAATGCTCGTAGAGGACCCGAGTTCACCTAGAAGCGTGAAGATCAGATAAAGAAGAAATACCCGCATCTATTTCCAGAAGATTCGTCAACACCTTCAACAGCTTAAAATTTCGGGACGAAATTTATTTAACGGGTAGGTACTGTAGTGACCCGAACTTTTCCATGTTTATATATATTAATTGAGATTGATATTTACATGATTAAATGTTTCCAACATGTTAAGCAATCAAACTTGTTAAGACTTGATTAAATGAAATATGTTTCATATAGACAATTGACCACCCAAGTTGACCGGTGATTCACGGATGTTAAAACTTGTAAAAACTATATGATGACATATATATGGATATATATATATAGTTAACATGATACTATGATAAGTAAACATATCATTAAGTATATTAACAATGAACTAGATATGTAAAAACAAGACTACTAACTTAATGATTTTTAAACGAGACATATATGTAACGATTATCGTTGTAAAGACATTTAATGTATATATATATCATATTAAGAGATATTCATACATGATAATATCATGATAATATAATAATTTAAAATCTCATTTGATATTATAAACATTGGGTTAACAACATTTAACAAGATCGTTAACCTAAAGGTTTCAAAACAACACTTACATGTAACGACTAACGATGACTTAACGACTCAGTTAAAATGTATATACATGTAGTGTTTTAATATGTATTTATACACTTTTTAAAGACTTCAATACACTTATCAAAATACTTCTACTTAACAAAAATGCTTACAATTACATCCTCGTTCAGTTTCATCAACAATTCTACTCGTATGCACCAGTATTCGTACTCGTACAATACACAGCTTTTAGATGTATGTACTATTGGTATATACACTCCAATGATCAGCTCTTAGCAGCCCATGTGAGCCACCTAACACATGTGGGAACCATCATTTGGCAACTAGCATGAAATATCTCATAAAATTACAAAAATATGAGTAATCATTCATGACTTATTTACATGAAAACAAAATTACATATCCTTTATATCTAATCCATACACCAATGACCAAAAACACCTACAAACACTTTCATTCTTCAATTTTCTTCATCTAATTGATCTCTCTCAAGTTCTATCTTCAAGTTCTAAGTGTTCTTCATATATTCTACAAGTTCTAGTTACATAAAATCAAGAATACTTTCAAGTTTGCTAGCTCACTTCCAATCTTGTAAGGTGATCATCCAACCTCAAGAAATCTCTGTTACTTACAGTAGGTTATATTTCTAATACAAGGTAATAATCATATTCAAACTTTAATTCAATTTCTATAACTATAACAATCTTATTTCGAGTGGAAATCTTACTTGAAATTGTTTTCGTGTCATGATTCTGCTTCAAGAACTTTCAAGCCATCCAAGGATCCTTTGAAGCTAGATCTATTTTTTTCATTTCCAGTAGGTTTATCCAAGGAACTTAAGGTAGTAATGATGTTCATAACATCATTCGATTCATACATATAAAGCTATCTTATTCGAAGGTTTAAACTTGTAATCACTAGAACATAGTTTAGTTAATTCTAAACTTGTTCGCAAACAAAAGTTAATCCTTCTAACTTGACTTTTAAAATCAACTAAACACATGTTCTATATCTATATGATATGCTAACTTAATGATTTAAAACCTGGAGACACGAAAAACACCGTAAAACCGGATTTACGCCGTCGTAGTAACACCGTGGGCTGTTTTGGGTTAGTTAATTAAAAACTATGATAAACTTTGATTTAAAAGTTGTTATTCTGAGAAAATGATTTTTATTATGAACATGAAACTATATCCAAAAATTATGGTTAAACTCAAAGTGGAAGTACATTTTCTAAAATGGTCATCTAGACGTCGTTCTTTCGACTGAAATGACTACCTTTATAAAAATGACGTGTAACTTATTTTTCCGACTATAAACCTATACTTTTTCTGTTTAGATTCATAAAATAGAGTTCAATATGAAACCATAGCAATTTGATTCACTCAAAACAGATTTAAAATGAAGAAGTTATGGGTAAAACAAGATTGGATAATTTTTCTCATTTTAGCTACGTGAAAATTTGTAACAAATCTATTCCAACCATAACTTAATCAACTTGTATTGTATATTATGTAATATTGAGATACCATAGACACGTATACAATGTTTCGACCTATCATGTCGACACATCTATATATATTTCGGAACAACCATAGACACTCTATATGTGAATGTTGGAGTTAGCTATACAGGGTTGAGGTTGATTCCAAAATATATATAGTTTGAGTTGTGATCAATACTGAGATACGTATACACTGGGTCGTGGATTGATTCAAGATAATATTTATCGATTTATTTCTGTACATCTAACTGTGGACAACTAGTTGTACGTTACTAACGAGGACAGCTGACTTAATAAACTTAAAACATCAAAATATATTAAAAGTGTTGTAAATATATTTTGAACATACTTTGATATATATGTATATATTATTATAGGTTCGTGAATCAACCAGTGGCCAAGTCTTACTTCCCGACGAAGTAAAAATCTGTGAAAGTGAGTTATAGTCCCACTTTTAAAATCTAATATTTTTGGGATGAGAATACATGCAGGTTTTATAAATGATTTACAAAATAGACACAAGTACGTGAAACTACATTCTATGGTTGAATTATCGAAATCGAATATGCCCCTTTTTATTAAGTCTGGTAATCTAAGAATTAGGGAACAGACATCCTAATTGACGCGAATCCTAAAGATAGATCTATTGGGCCTAACAAACCCCATCCAAAGTACCGGATGCTTTAGTACTTCGAAATTTATATCATATCCGAAGGGTGTCCCGGAATGATGGGGATATTCTTATATATGCATCTTGTTAATGTCGGTTACCAGGTGTTCACCATATGAATGATTTTTATCTCTATGTATGGGATGTGTATTGAAATATGAAATCTTGTGGTCTATTATTATGATTTGATATATATAGGTTAAACCTATAACTCACCAACATTTTTGTTGACGTTTTAAACATGTTTATTCTCAGGTGATTATTAAGAGCTTCCGCTGTCGCATACTTAAATAAGGACGAGATTTGGAGTCCATGCTTGTATGATATTGTGTAAAAACTGCATTCAAGAAACTTATTTTGTGGTAACATATTTGTATTGTAAACCATTATGTAATGGTCGTGTGTAAACAGGATATTTTAGATTATAATTATTTGATAATCTACGTAAAGCTTTTTAAACCTTTATTGATGAAATAAAGGTTATGGTTTGTTTTAAAATGAATGCAGTCTTTGAAAAACGTCTCATATAGAGGTCAAAACCTCTCAACGAAATCAATTAATATGGAACATTTTTAATCAATAAGAACGGGACATTTCAGGATGATCACCTTACAAGATTGGAAGTGAGCTAGCAAACTTGAAAGTATTCTTGATTTTATGTAACTAGAACTTGTAGAATATATGAAGAACACTTAGAACTTGAAGATAGAACTTGAGAGAGATCAATTAGATGAAGAAAATTGAAGAATGAAAGTGTTTGTAGGTGTTTTTGGTCGTTGGTGTATGGATTAGATATAATGGATATGTAATTTTGTTTTCATGTAAATAAGTCATGAATGATTACTCATATTTTTGTAATTTTATGAGATATTTCATGCTAGTTGCCAAATAATGGTTCCCACATGTGTTAGGTGACTCACATGGGCTACTAAGAGCTAATCATTGGAGGGTATATACCAATAGTACATACATCTAAAAGCTGTGTATTGTACGAGTACGAATACGGGTGCATACGAGTAGAATTGTTGATGAAACTGAACGAGGATGTAATTGTAAGCATTTTTGTTAAGTAGAAGTATTTTGATAAGTGTATTGAAGTCTTTCAAAAGTGTATAAATATATATTAAAACACTCCATGTATATACATTTTAACTGAGTCATTAAGTCATCGTTAGTCGTTACATGTAAGTGTTGTTTTGAAACCTTTAGGTTAACGATCTTGTTTAATGTTGTTAACCCAATGTTTATAATATCAAATGAGATTTTAAATTATTATATTATCATGATATTATCATGTATGAATATCTCTTAATATGATATATATACATTAAATGTCTTTACAACGATAATCGTTACATATATGTCTCGTTTAAAAATCATTAAGTTAGTAGTCTTGTTTTTACATATGTAGTTCATTGTTAATATACTTAATGATATGTTTACTTATCATAGTATGATGTTAACTATATATATATCCATATATATATGTCATCATATAGTTTTTACAAGTTTTAACGTTCGTGAATCACCGGTCAACTTGGGTGGTCAATTGTCTATATGAAACATATTTCAATTAATCAAGTCTTAACAAGTTTGATTACTTAACATGTTGGAAACATTTAATCATGTAAATATCAATCTCAATTAATATATATAAACATGGAAAAGTTCGGGTCACTACAGTACCTACCCGTTAAATAAATTTCGTCCCGAAATTTTACGCTGTTGAAGGTGTTGACGAATCTTCTGGAAATAGATGCGGGTATTTCTTCTTCATATGATCTTCATGCTCCCAGGTGAACTCGGGTCCTCTACGAGCATTCCATCGAACCTTAACAATTGGTATCTTATTTTTCTTAAGTCTTTTAACCTCACGATCCATTATTTCGACGGGTTCTTCGATGAATTGAAGTTTTTCGTTGATTTGGATTTCATCTAACGGAATAGTGAGATCTTCTTTAGTAAAACATTTCTTCAAATTCGAGACGTGGAAAGTGTTATGTACCGCCGCGAGTTGTTGAGGTAACTCAAGTCGGTAAGCTACTGGTCCGACACGATCAATAATCTTGAATGGTCCAATATACCTTGGATTTAATTTCCCTCGTTTACCAAATCGAACAACGCCTTTCCAAGGTGCAACTTTAAGCATGACCATCTCTCCAATTTCAAATTCTATATCTTTTCTTTTAATGTCAGCGTAGCTCTTTTGTCGACTTTGGGCGGTTTTCAACCGTTGTTGAATTTGGATGATCTTCTCGGTAGTTTCTTGTATAATCTCCGGACCCGTAATCTGTCTATCCCCCACTTCACTCCAACAAATCGGAGACCTGCACTTTCTACCATAAAGTACTTCAAACGGCGCCATCTCAATGCTTGAATGGTAGCTGTTGTTGTAGGAAAATTCTGCTAACGGTAGATGTCGATCCCAACTGTTTCCGAAATCAATAACACATGCTCGTAGCATGTCTTCAAGCGTTTGTATCGTCCTTTCGCTCTGCCCATCAGTTTGTGGATGATAGGCAGTACTCATGTCTAGACGAGTTCCTAATGCTTGCTGTAATGTCTGCCAGAATCTTGAAATAAATCTGCCATCCCTATCAGAGATAATAGAGATTGGTATTCCATGTCTGGAGACGACTTCCTTCAAATACAGTCGTGCTAACTTCTCCATCTTGTCATCTTCTCTTATTGGCAGGAAGTGTGCTGATTTGGTGAGATGATCAACTATTACCCAAATAGTATCAAAATCACTTGCAGTCCTTGGCAATTTAGTGATGAAATCCATGGTAATGTTTTCCCATTTCCATTCCGGGATTTCGGGTTGTTGAAGTAGACCTGATGGTTTCTGATGCTCAGCTTTGACCTTAGAACACGTCAAACATTCTCCTACATATTTAGCAACATCGGCTTTCATACCCGGCCACCAAAAATGTTTCTTGAGATCCTTGTACATCTTCCCCGTTCC
This sequence comes from Rutidosis leptorrhynchoides, assembly GCF_046630445.1. Classification (NCBI taxonomy): domain Eukaryota; kingdom Viridiplantae; phylum Streptophyta; class Magnoliopsida; order Asterales; family Asteraceae; genus Rutidosis; species Rutidosis leptorrhynchoides. Next base: position 157,933,290 of record NC_092334.1, read on the forward strand.
AGGATGTATTGATTATCTGGTTTTATGAGCTTCTCTAAGTACCATTTGAAATGTCCCGTTCTTATTGATTAAAAACGTTCCATATTAATTGATTTCGTTGCGAGGTTTTGACCTCTATATGAGACGTTTTTCAAAGACTGCATTCATTTTTAAAACAAACCATAACCTTTATTTCATAAATAAAGGTTTAAAAAGCTTTACGTAGATTATCAAATAATGATAATCTAAAATATCCTGTTTACACACGACCATTACATAATGGTTTACAATACAAATATGTTACATCGAAATCAGTTTCTTGAATGCAGTTTTTACACAATATCATACAAACATGGACTCCAAATCTCGTCCTTATTTAAGTATGCGACAGCGGAAGCTCTTAATAATCACCTGAGAATAAACATGCTTAAAACGTCAGCAAAAATGTTGGTGAGTTATAGGTTTAACCTATATATATCAAATCGTAACAATAGACCACAAGATTTCATATTTCAATACACATCCCATACATAGAGATAAAAGTCATTCATATGGTGAACACCTGGTAACCGACATTAACAAGATGCATATATAAGAATATCCCCATCATTCCGGGACACCCTTCGGATATGATATAAATTTCGAAGTACTAAAGCATCCGGTACTTTGGATGGGGTTTGTTAGGCCCAATAGATCTATCTTTAGGATTCGCGTCAATTAGGGTGTCTGTTCCCTAATTCTTAGATTACCAGACTAAAAGAGGCATATTCGATTCGATAATCCAACCATAGAATGTAGTTTCGATTACTTGTGTCTATTTCGTAAAACATTTATAAAAGTAGCGCATGTATTCTCAGTCCCAAAAATATATATTGCAAAAGCATTTAAAAAGGGAGCAAATGTAAATCACTTTCACAGATTTTTACTTCGTCGAGAAGTAAGACTTGGCCACTGGTTGATTCACGAACCTATAACAATATATACATGTATATTAAAGTATGTTCAAAATATATTTACAACACTTTTAATATATTTTGATGTTTTAAGTTTATTAAGTCAGCTGTCCTCGTTAGTAACCTACAACTAGTTGTCCACAGTTAGATGTACAGAAATAAATCGATAAATATTATCTTGAATCAATCCACGACCCAGTGTATACGTATCTCAGTATTGATCACAACTCAAACTATATATATTTTGGAATCAACCTCAACCCTGTATAGCTAACTCCAACATTCACATATAGAGTGTCTATGGTTGTTCCGAAATATATATAGATGTGTCGACATGATAGGTCGAAACATTGTATACGTGTCTATGGTATCTCAAGATTACATAATATACAATACAAGTTGATTAAGTTATGGTTGGAATAGATTTGTTACCAATTTTTACGTAGCTAAAATGAGAAAAATTATCTAATCTTGTTTTACCCATAACTTCTTCACTTTAAATCCGTTTTGAGTGAATCAAATTGCTATGGTTTCATATTGAACTCTATTTTATGAATCTAAACAGAAAAAGTATAGGTTTATAGTCGGAAAAATAAGTTACAAGTCGTTTTTGTAAAGGTAGTCATTTCAGTCGAAAGAACGATGTCTAGATGACCATTTTAGAAAACATACTTCCACTTTGAGTTTAACCATAATTTTTGGATATAGTTTCATCTTCATAATAAAAATCATTTTCTCAGAATAACAACTTTTAAATCAAAGTTTATCATAGTTTTTAATTAACTAACCCAAAACAGCCCGCGGTGTTACTACGACGGCGTAAATCCGGTTTTACGGTGTTTTTCGTGTTTCCAGGTTTTAAATCATTAAGTTAGCATATCATATAGATATAGAACCTGTGTTTAGTTAATTTTAAAAGTCAAGTTAGAAGGATTAACTTTTGTTTGCGAACAAGTTTAGAATTAACTAAACTATGTTCTAGTAATTACGAGTTTAAACCTTCGAATAAGATAGTTTTATATATATGAATCGAATGATGTTATGAACATCATTACTACCTCAAGTTTAGTAGGTAAACCTACTGGAAGTGACAAGAAATGATCTAGCTTCAAAGGATCTTGGATGGCTTGAAAGTTCTTGAAGTAGGATCATGACACAAAAACAAGTTCAAGTAAGATTTTTACTCGAATTAAGATAGTTTATAGTTATAGAAATTGAATCAAAGTTTGAATATGAATATTACCTTGAATAAGAAAGATAACCTACTGTATATAACAAAGGTTTCTTGATCTTAGATGATTACTTGGAATGGATTAGAAAGCTTGGAAGTAAATTAGTAAACTTGAAGGGATTTTTGAAGTGTTCTTGAAGTGTTCTTCCTATGATGATTATAGCTTGATTCTTGAAGTGATTTTTGATGAAGATGATGATTAACTACTGGAAAAATACGTTCATAATAGTGTGTGTGTGTGTTGAGAGAGAATTAGAAAGAGAATTGGAAGTGAAATGGAGTGAATGATGAGTGGTAATTGGTGAGTGGTGAGTGGGGTTAAAAGGAGTTCTAGTTAGTTGACTAGCTCATGATAGAAGTTAAAATTGATTAGTCATACATGACATAATCAAGAGTGGAATCCCATGATAGTTCCTATTGGTATATACCCATAGTAAGTACGTTTTGAAGCTGTGTATAATACGGGTAAGAATACGACTAGAATTCTTGATGAAAGAAAAGAATGGGAAAGTAACTGTAACCATTTTTGTTAAGTATGAGTGTTTTGACATATGTCTTGAAGTCTTCCAAAAGTATTTTAATACATCTAAATACACTACATGTATATACATTTTAACTGAGTCGTTAAGTCATCGTTAGTCGTTACATGTAAGTGTTGTTTTGAAACCTTTAAGTTAACGATCTCAATTAATGTTGTTAACCCATTGTTTATTATATCTAATGAGATGTTAAATTATTATATTATCATGATATTATGATATATTAATATATCTTAATATGATATATATATACATTTAAATGTCGTTACAACGATAATCGTTACATATATGTCTAGTTTCGAAATCCTTAAGTTAGTAGTCTTGTTTATATGTATATAACGCATTGTTAATATACTTATGGAGATAATTACTTATCATAATCTCATGTTAACCATATGTATATCCATATATATATCGTCATGTCGTTTTTACAAGTTTTAACGTTCGTGAATCGCCGGTCAACTTGGGTGGTCAATTGTCTATATGAAACATATTTCAATTAATCAAGTCTTAACAAGTTTGATTGCTTAACATGTTGGAAACATTTAATCATGTAAATATCAATCTCAATTAATATATATAAACATGGAAAAGTTCGGGTCACTACAGTACCTACCCGTTAAATAAATTTCGTCCCGAAATTTTAAGCTGTTGAAGGTGTTGACGAATCTTCTGGAAATAGATGCGGGTATTTCTTCTTCATCTGATCTTCACACTCCCAGGTGAACTCAGGTCCACTACGAGCATTCCATCGAACCTTAACAATTGGTATCTTGTTTTGCTTAAGTCTTTTAACCTCACGATCCATTATTTCGACGGGTTCTTCGATGAATTGGAGTTTTTCGTTGATTTGGATTTCATCTAACAGAATAGTGAGATCTTGTTTAGCAAAACATTTCTTCAAATTCGAGACGTGGAAAGTGTTATGTACAGCCGCGAGTTTTTGAGGTAACTCAAGTCGGTAAGCTACTGGTCCGACACGATCAATAATCTTGAATGGTCCAATATACCTTGGATTTAATTTCCCTCGTTTACCAAATCGAACAACGCCTTTCCAAGGTGCAACTTTAAGCATGACCATCTCTCCAATTTCAAATTCTATATCTTTTCTTTTATTGTCAGCGTAGCTCTTTTGTCGCCTTTGGGCGGTTTTCAACCGTTGTTGAATTTGGATGATTTTCTCGGTAGTTTCTTGTATTATCTCCGGACCCGTAATCTGTCTATCCCCCACTTCACTCCAACAAATTGGAGACCTGCACTTTCTACCATAAAGTGCTTCAAACGGCGCCATCTCAATGATTGAATGGTAGCTGTTGTTGTAGGAAAATTCTGCTAACGGTAGATGTCGATCCCAACTGTTTCCGAAATCAATAACACAAGCTCGTAGCATGTCTTCAAGCATTTGTATCATCCTTTAGCTCTGCCCATCAGTTTGTGGATGATAGGCAGTACTCATGTCTAGACGAGTTCCCAATGCTTGCTGTAATGTCTGCCAGAATCTTGAAATAAATCTGCCATGCTAACTTCTCCATCTTGTCATCTTCTCTTATTGGCAGGAAGTGTGCTGACTTGGTGAGACGATCAACTATTACCCAAATAGTATCATAACCACTTGCAGTCCTTGGCAATTTAGTAATGAAATCCATGGTAATGTTTTCCCATTTCCATTCCGGGATTTCAGGTTGTTGTAGTAGACCTGATGGTTTCTGATGTTCAGCTTTGACCTTAGAACACGTCAAACATTCTCCTACATATTTAGCAATATCGGCTTTCATACCTGGCCACCAAAAATGTTTCTTAAGATCCTTGTACATCTTCCCCGTTCCAGGATGTATTGAGTATCTGGTTTTATGAGCTTCTCTAAGTACCATTTCTCTCATATCTCCAAATTTTGGTACCCAAATTCTTTCAGCCCTATACCGGGTTCCGTCTTCCCGAATATTAAGATGCTTCTCCGATCCTTTGGGTATTTCATCCTTTAAATTTCCCTCTTTTAAAACTCCTTGTTGCGCCTCCTTTATTTGAGTAGTAAGGTTAGTGTGAATCATTATATTCATAGATTTTACTCGAATGGGTTCTCTGTCCTTCCTGCTCAAGGCGTCGGCTACAACATTTGCCTTCCCCGGGTGGTAACGAATCTCAAAGTCGTAATCATTCAACAATTCAATCCACCTACGCTGCCTCATATTCAGTTGTTTCTGATTAAATATGTGTTGAAGACTGTTGTGGTCGGCATATATAATACTTTTGACCCCATATAAGTAGTGCCTCCAAGTTTTTAATGCAAAAACAACCGCGCCTAATTCCAAATCATGCGTCATATAATTTTGCTCGTGAATCTTCAATTGTCTAGACGCATAAGCATTTCACCTTCGTCCGTTGCATTAATATACAACCGAGACCTTGCTTTGATGCGTCACAATAAATCACAAAATCATCATTCCCTTCAGGCAATGACAATATAGGTGCCGTAGTTAGCTTTTTCTTCAATAATTGAAACGCCTTCTCTTGTTCATCCTTCCATTCAAATTTCTTCCCTTTATGCATTAATGCAGTCAAGGGTTTTGCTATTTTGGAGAAATCTTGGATGAATCTTCTGTAGTAACCAGCCAATCCTAAAAATTGATGTATATGCTTCGGAGTTTTTGGGGTTTCCCACTTTTCAACAGTTTCTATCTTTGCCGGATCCACCTTAATACCTTCTTTGTTCACTATGTGACCGAGGAATTGAACTTCTTCCAACCAAAATGCACACTTTGAAAACTTAGCGTACAATTCTTCCTTCCTCAATACTTCTAACACCTTTCTCAAATGTTCACCGTGTTCTTGGTCATTCTTTGAGTAAATAAGTATGTCATCAATGAAAACAATGACAAACTTGTCAAGGTATGGTCCACACACTCGGTTCATAAGGTCCATGAACACAGCTGGTGCATTAGTTAAACCAAATGGCATGACCATAAACTCGTAATGGCCGTAACGTGTTCTGAAAGCAGTCTTTGGAATATCATCTTCTTTCACCCGCATTTGATGATACCCGGAACGTAAGTCAATCTTTGAATAAACAGATGATCCTTGTAGTTGATCAAATAAGTCGTCGATTCTAGGTAGTGGATAACGGTTTTTGATGGTAAGTTTGTTCAACTCTCTGTAGTCAATACACAACCTAAATGTACCATCCTTCTTCTTGACAAACAAAACAGGAGCTCCCCATGGTGATGTGCTTGGTCGAATGAAACCACATTCTAATAGTTCTTGCAGTTGGTTTTGCAGTTCTTTCATCTCGCTGGGTGCGAGTCTATAAGGAGCACGAGCTATTGGTGCAGCTCCTGGTACAAGATCTATTTAAAATTCAACAGATCGATGTGGAGGTAGTCCCGATAATTCTTTCGGAAATACATCGGGAAATTCTTTTGCGACGGGAACATCATTGATGCTATTTTCTTCAGTTTGTACTTTCTCGACGTGTGCTAGAATAGCATAGTAACCTTTTCTTATTAGTTTTTGTGCCTTCAAATTACTAATAAGATGTAGCTTCATGTTGCCCTTTTCTCCGTACACCATTAAGGGTTCTCCTTCTTCTCGTACAATGCGAATTGCATTTTTATAACATACGATCTCTGCTTTCACCTTCTTCAGCCAGTCCATGCCAACTATCACATCAAAACTCCCTAACTCTACAGGTGTCTAATCAATCTTAAATGTTTTGCTAACCAGTTTAATTTCTCGATTCCGACATATATTATCTCCTGAAATTAATTTACCATTTGCTAATTCGAGTAAAAATTTACTATCCAAAGGCGTCAATGGACAACTTAATTTAGCACAAAAATCTCTACTCATATAGCTTCTATCCGCACCCGAATCAAATAAAACGTAAGCAGATTTATTGTCAATAAGAAACGTACCCGTAACAAGCTCCGGGTCTTCCTGTGCCTCTGTCGCATTAATATTGAAAACTCTTCCGCGGCCTTGTCCATTCGTGTTCTCCTGGTTCGGGAAATTTCTAATAATGTGGCCCGGTTTTCCACATTTATAACAAACTACATTGGCATAACTTGCTCCGACACTACTTGCTCCACCATTACTCGTTCCGACACCATTTGTTCCTTTCGTTTTGTTAACTCCTGGTCCGTAGACCTCACACTTCACCGCGCTATGACCATTTCTTTTACACTTGTTGCAAAATTTGGTGCAGAACCCCGAGGTATACTTTTCACACCTTTGGCATAGCTGCTTCTGATTGTTGTTGTTATTGCGGTTGTTATTATTGTTGGGATGATTGTTGTAGTTGCTGTTGTTGTTGTTGTTGTTGTTGTTGTTGTTGTTGCTGTTGTTGTTGTTGTTGTTGTTGTTGTTGGGCCGTTGGTTGTAGTTGCGATTGATGTTGCGATTGTTGGGATAATTGTTGCGATTATTATTGTAATTGCTGTTGTTGTTGTATTGGTGATTCTTATCACCGTTTTCCTCCCACTTTCTTTTGACTTGCTTCACATTGGCCTCTTCAGCCGTCTGTTCTTTAATTCTTTCCTCAATCTGGTTCACTAGTTTGTGAGCCATTCTACATGCCTGTTGTATGGAGGCGGGCTCGTGTGAACTTATATCTTCTTGGATTCTTTCCGGTAATCCTTTCACAAACGCGTCGATCTTCTCTTCCTCATCTTCGAACGCTCCCGGACACAATAGACACAATTCTGTGAATTGTCTTTCGTACGTGGTAATATCAAATCCTTGGGTTCATAACCCTCTAAGTTCTGTCTTGAGCTTATTGACCTCGGTTCTGGGACGGTACTTCTCGTTCATCAAGTGCTTGAATGCTGACCATGGTAGTGCGTACGCATCATCTTGTCCCACTTGCTCTAGATAGGTATTCCACCATGTTAACGCAGAACCTGTGAAGGTATGTGTAGCGTACTTCACTTTGTCCTCTTCAGTACACTTACTTATGGCAAACACCGATTCGACCTTCTCGGTCCACCGTTTCAATCCGATCGGTCCTTCGGTTCCATCAAATTCCAAAGGTTTGCAGGCAGTGAATTCTTTGTAGGTGCATCCTACACGATTTCCTGTACTGCTAGATCCAAGGTTATTGTTGGTATGTAGCGCAGCCTGTACTGCGGTTATGTTTGAAGCTAGAAAAGTACGGAATTCCTCTTCATTCATATTCACGGTGTGTCGAGTAGTCGGTGCCATTTCCTTCAAAATAGTCAAATGGAACAAGTTAATCATACAGAATATTAAGAGTAGTTAATAGTATTTCGTAGCATAATATGAACTCATTTATAAAAGCTTTTTCTTCATATTAGCGTTTTATAAGTTTAAATTCGGGTAGTACCTACCCGTTAAGTTCATACTTAGTAGCTAATATACAATTAAACTACTACAATTCTATATGAAAAACTGATTATAATAATATTTCGCGTTCAAACTTTTATACAATATTTTACAAACTTACAATACCGCTTATTTTACATAAAGCATGAAATATAGCACACAATAGCTTTGATACAAGATAGTTGTGAAGATAATTCTAGCTAGTACACAAGTCGTTCAACAAAGGCAATAAAGACACGTAATTCATACGTCCAGAAACAAGTCATGCATTCTGGTTTTACTAGGACTACTTCCCATCCTTGGTCTTGTGGAACATAATCGTTATGGCCGTTGATAAGATAGCATGTTATAACGTTGTCAAAGGGACGAGGGTTACGTAATGACCAACAGTCTCGTAATAACCTAAAAACCTCATTTCTTACCCCAATTACCGACTCCGTCACTTGTGGGAACGTTTTGTTTAATAGTTGTAGGCCGATGTTCTTGTTCTCACTTTGGTGAGAAGCGAAAATTACTAATCCGTAAGCATAACATGCTTCTTTATGTTGCATGTTAGCCGCTTTTTCTAAATCACGAAGTCCAATATTCGGATATATTGAGTCAAAATAATTTCTTAACCCATTGCGTAGAATAGCATTTGGGTTCCCCGCAATATATGCGTCAAAGTAAACACATCGTAACTTATGGATTTCCCAATGTGATATCCCCCATCTTTCGAACGAAAGCCTTTTATAAACCAAGGCATTCTTGGAACGTTCTTCGAATGTCTTACAAACTGATCTCGCCTTAAATAGTTGTGCCGAAGAATTCTGACCGACTCTAGACAAGATTTCATCAATCATGTCTCCGGGTAGGTCTCTTAAAATATTGGGTTGTCTATCCATTTTGTGTTTTTATACTGTAAAATAGACAAGAGTTAGATTCATAAAAAAAAAATAATACTTATTAATACAAGCAATTTTTACATATATCATAAAGCATAAGCACACTATATTACATATATTACACCACACGAATACAACTATCTTATTCCGACTCGCTCGTTTCTTCTTCTTTGGTTTTGGTTCGTTTTGCCAAGTTTCTAGTGATATATGATGTTCCCCTAATACGAGCTGTCGTTTTCCACAACGGTTTAGAAAAACCTGGTGGTTTAGAGGTTCCCGGGTCATTGTTACAACTTAAGGACTTCGGGGGTTGACGATACATATAAAGTTCATCGGAGTTGGAATTAGATTTCTCTATTTTTATGCCCTTTCCCTTATTATTTTCTTTTGCCTTTTTAAATTCAGTTGGGGTAATTTCTATAACATCATCGGAATTCTCGTCGGAATCCGATTCATCGGAGAATTGGTAATCCTCCCAATATTTTGCTTCCTTGGCGGAAACACCATTGACCATAATTAACCTTGGTCCGTTGGTTGAGGATTTTCTTTTACTTAACCGTTTTATTATTTCCCCCACCGGTTCTATTTCTTCATCCAGTTCTGATTCTTCTTCCGGTTCCGATTCTTCTTCCGGTTCCGACTCTTCTTCCGGTTCCTCTTCGGGAACTTGTGAATCAGTCCACGAATCATTCCAATTTACATTTGACTCTTCATTATTATTAGGTGAGTCAATGGGACTTGTGCTAGAGGTAGACATCTATCACACAACATCAAACATGTTAAGAGATTAATATATCACATAATATATACATGTTAATAATATATAGTTTCCAACAAAAATGTTAAGCAATCATTTTTAAAGAAAACACGGTCGAGGTCCAGACTCACTAATGCATCCTAACAAACTCGATAAGACACACTAATGCAAATTTCTGGTTCTCTAAGACCAGCGCTCGGATACCAACTGAAATGTCCCGTTCTTATTGATTAAAAACGTTCCATATTAATTGATTTCGTTGCGAGGTTTTGACCTCTATATGAGACGTTTTTCAAAGACTGCATTCATTTTTAAAACAAACCATAACCTTTATTTCATAAATAAAGGTTTAAAAAACTTTACGTAGATTATCAAATAATGATAATCTAAAATATCATGTTTACACACGACCATTACATAATGGTTTACAATACAAATATGTTACATCGAAATCAGTTTCTTGAATGCAGTTTTTACACAATATAATACAAACATGGACTCCAAATCTCGTCCTTATTTAAGTATGCGACAGCGGAAGCTCTTAATAATCACCTGAGAATAAACATGCTTAAAACGTCAACAAAAATGTTGGTGAGTTATAGGTTTAACCTATATATATCAAATCGTAACAATAGACCACAAGATTTCATATTTCAATACACATCCCATACATAGAGATAAAAGTCATTCATATGGTGAACACCTGGTAACCGACATTAACAAGATGCATATATAAGAATATCCCCATCATTCCGGGACACCCTTCGGATATGATATAAATTTTGAAGTACTAAAGCATCCGGTACTTTGGATGGGGTTTGTTAGGCCCAATAGATCTATCTTTAGGATTCGCGTCAATTAGGGTGTCTGTTCCCTAATTCTTAGATTACCAGACTAAAAGGGGCATATTCGATTCGATAATCCAACCATAGAATGTAGTTTCGATTACTTGTGTCTATTTCGTAAAACATTTATAAAAGCAGCGCATGTATTCTCAATCCCAAAAATATATATTGCAAAAGCATTTAAAAAGGGAGCAAATGTAACTCACTTTCACAGATTTTTACTTCGTCGAGAAGTAAGACTTGGCCACTGTTGATTCATGAACCTATAACAATATATACATGTATATTAAAGTATGTTCAAAATATATTTACAACACTTTTAATATATTTTGATGTTTTAAGTTTATTAAGTCAGCTGTCCTCGTTAGTAACCTACAACTAGTTGTCCACAGTTAGATGTACAGAAATAAATCGATAAATATTATCTTGAATCAATCCACGACCCAGTGTATACGTATCTCAGTATTGATCACAACTCAAACTATATATATTTTGGAATCAACCTCAACCCTGTATAGCTAACTCCAACATTCACATATAGAGTGTCTATGGTTGTTCCGAAATATATATAGATGTGTCGACATGATAGGTCGAAACATTGTATACGTGTCTATGGTATCTCAAGATTACATAATATACAATACAAGTTGATTAAGTTATGGTTGGAATAGATTTGTTACCAATTTTTACGTAGCTAAAATGAGAAAAATTATCCAATCTTGTTTTACCCATAACTTCTTCATTTTAAATCCGTTTTGAGTGAATTAAATTGCTATGGTTTCATATTGAACTCTATTTTATGAATATAAACAGAAAAAGTATAGGTTTATAGTCGGAAAAATAAGTTACAAGTCGTTTTTGTAAAGGTAGTCATTTCAGTCGAAAGAACGACGTCTAGATGACCATTTTAAAAAACATACTTCCACTTTGAGTTTAACCATAATTTTTGGATATAGTTTCATCTTCATAATAAAAATCATTTTCTCAGAATAACAACTTTTAAATCAAAGTTTATCATAGTTTTTAATTAACTAACCCAAAACAGCCCGCGGTGTTACTACGACGGCGTAAATCCGGTTTTACGGTGTTTTTCGTGTTTCCAGGTTTTAAATCATTAAGTTAGCATATCATATAGATATAGAACCTGTGTTTAGTTAATTTTAAAAGTCAAGTTAGAAGGATTAACTTTTGTTTGCGAACAAGTTTAGAATTAACTAAACTATGTTCTAGTGATTACGAGTTTAAACCTTCGAATAAGATAGTTTTATATATATGAATCGAATGATGTTATGAACATAATTACTACCTAAAGTTTAGTAGGTAAACCTACTAGAAGTGACAAGAAATGATCTAGCTTCAAAGGATCTTGGATGGCTTGAAAGTTCTTGAAGTAGGATCATGACACAAAAACAAGTTCAAGTAAGATTTTTACTCGAATTAAGATAGTTTATAGTTATAGAAATTGAATCAAAGTTTGAATATGAATATTACCTTGAATAAGAAAGATAACCTACTGTATATAACAAAGGTTTCTTGATCTTAGATGATTACTTGGAATGGATTAGAAAGGTTGGAAGTAAATTAGTAAACTTGAAGGGATTTTTGAAGTGTTCTTGAAGTGTTCTTCCTATGATGATTATAGCTTGATTCTTGAAGTGATTTTTGATGAAGATGATGATTAAATACTGGAAAAATACGTTCATAATAGTGTGTGTATGTGTTGAGAGAGAATTAGAAAAAGAATTGGAAGTGAAATGGAGTGAATGATGAGTGGTAATTGGTGAGTGGTGAGTGGGGTTAAAAGGAGTTCTAGTTTGTTGACTAGCTCATGATAGAAGTTAAAATTGATTAGTCATACATGACATAATCAAGAGTGGAATCCCATGCTTGTTCCTATTGGTATATACCCATAGTAAGTACGTTTTGAAGCTGTGTATAATACGGGTAAGAATACGACTAGAATTCTTGATGAAAGAAAAGAATGGGAAAGTAACTGTAACCATTTTCGTTAAGTATGAGTGTTTTGATATATGTCTTGAAGTCTTCCAAAAGTATTTTAATACATCTAAATACACTACATGTATATACATTTTAACTGAGTCGTTAAGTCATCGTTAGTCGTTACATGTAAGTGTTGTTTTGAAACCTTTAAGTTAACGATCTCAATTAATGTTGTTAACCCATTGTTTATTATATCTAATGAGATGTTAAATTATTATATTATCATGATATTATGATATATTAATATATCTTATTATGATATATATACATTTAAGTGTCGTTACAACGATAATCGTTACATATATGTCTCGTTTCGAAATCCTTAAGTTAGTAGTCTTGTTTATATGTATATAACTCATTGTTAATATACTTATGGAGATAATTACTTATCATAATCTCATGTTAACCATATGTATATCCATATATATATCGTCATGTCGTTTTTTCAAGTTTTAACGTTCGTGAATCACCGGTCAACTTGGGTGGTCAATTGTCTATATGAAACATATTTCAATTAATCAAGTCTTAACAAGTTTGATTGCTTAACATGTTGGAAACATTTAATCATGTAAATATCAATTAATATATATAAACATGGAAAAGTTCGGGTCACTACACCATTTCTCTCATATCTCCAAATTTTGGTACCCAAATCCTTTCAGCCCTATACCGGGTTCCGTCTTCCCGAATATTAAGATGCTTCTCCGATCCTTTGGGTATTTCATCCTTTAAATTTCCCTCTTTTAAAACTCCTTGTTGCGCCTCCTTTATTTGAGTAGTAAGGTTATTATGAATCATTATATTCATAGATTTTACTCGAATGGGTTCTCTGTCCTTCCTGCTCAAGGCATCGGCTACCACATTTACCTTCCTCGGGTGATAACGAATCTCAAAGTCGTAATCATTCAATAATTCAATCCACCTACGCTGCCTCATATTCAGTTGTTTCTGATTAAATATGTGTTGAAGACTTTTGTGGTCGGTATATATAATACTTTTGACCCCATATAAGTAGTGCCTCCAAGTCTTTAATGCAAAAACAACCGCGCCTAATTCCAAATCATGCGTCGTATAATTTTGTTCGTGAATCTTCAATTGTCTAGACGCATAAGCAATCACCTTCGTTCGTTGCATTAATACACAACCGAGACCTTGCTTTGATGCGTCACAATAAATCACAAAATCATCATTCCCTTCAGGCAATAACAATATAGGTGCCGTAGTTAGCTTTTTCTTTAATAACTGAAACGCTTTCTCTTGTTCATCATTCCATTCAAATTTCTTCCCTTTATGCGTTAATGCAGTCAAGGGTTTTGCTATTCTGGAAAAGTCTTGGATGAACCTTCTGTAGTAACCAGCTAGTCCTAAAAACTGGCGTATGTGTTTCGGAGTTTTCGGGGTTTCCCACTTTTCAACAGTTTCTATCTTTGCCGGATCCACCTTAATACCTTCTTTGTTCACTATGTGACCGAGGAATTGAATTTCTTCCAACCAAAATGCACACTTTGAAAACTTAGCGTACAATTCTTCCTTCCTCAATACTTCTAACACCTTTCTCAAATGTTCACCGTGTTCTTGGTCATTCTTTGAGTAAATAAGTATGTCATCAATGAAAACAATGACAAACTTGTCAAGGTATGGTCCACACACTCGGTTTATAAGGTCCATGAACACAGCTGGTGCATTAGTTAAACCAAACGGCATGACCATAAACTCGTAATGACCGTAACGTGTTCTGAAAGCAGTCTTTGGAATATCATCTTCTTTCACCCGCATTTGATGTTACCCGGAACGTAAGTCAATCTTTGAATAAACAGACGAGCCTTGTAGTTGATCAAATAAGTCGTCGATTCTCGGTAGTGGGTAGCGGTTCTTGATGGTAAGTTTGTTCAACTCTCGGTAGTCGATACATAACCTGAATGTACCATCTTTCTTCTTGACAAACAAAACAGGAGCTCCCCACGGTGATGTGCTTGGTCGAATGAAACCACGCTCTAAAAGTTCTTGTAATTGGCTTTGCAGTTCTTTCATCTCGCTGGGTGCGAGTTTGTAAGGAGCACGAGCTATTGGTGCAGCTCCTGGTACAAGATCTATTTGAAATTCAACGGATCGATGTGGGGGTAATCCCGGTAATTCTTTCAAAAATACATCGGGAAATTCTTTTGCAATGGGAACATCATTGATGCTCTTTTCTTCAGTTTGTACTTTCTCGACGTGTGCTAGAACAGCATAGCAACCTTTTCTTATTAGTTTTTGTGCCTTCAAATTACTAATAAGATGTAGCTTCGTGTTGCCCTTTTCTCCGTACACCATTAAGGGTTTTCCTTTTTCTCGTATAATGCGAATTGTATTTTTGTAACAAACGATCTCTGCTTTCACTTCTTTCAACCAGTCCATACTGATTATCACATCAAAACTCCCTAACTCTACTGGTATCAAATCAATCTTAAATGTTTCGCTAACCAGTTTAATTTCTCGATTCCGACATATATTATCTGCTGAAATTAATTTACCATTTGCTAATTCGAGTAAAAATTTACTATCCAAAGGCGTCAATGGACAACTTAATTTAGCACAAAAATCTCTACTCATATAGCTTCTATCCGCACCCGAATCAAATAAAACGTAAGCAGATTTATTGTCAATAAGAAACGTACCCGTAACAAGCTCCGGGTCTTCCCGTGCCTCTGCCGCATTAAATATTGAAAACTCTTCCGCGGCCTTGTCCATTCGTGTTCTCCTGGTTCGGGCAATTTCTAATAATGTGGCCCGGTTTTCCACATTTATAACAAACTACATTGGCATAACTTGCTCCGACACTACTTGCTCCGCCATTACTCGTTCCGACACCATTTGTTCCTTTCGTTCTATTAACCCCTGGTCCGTAGACCTCACACTTCGCCGCGCTATGACCATTTCTTTTACACTTGTTGCAAAATTTGGTCCAGAACCCCGAGTGATACTTTTCACACCTTTGGCATAGCTGCTTCTGATTGTTGTTGTTGTTGCGGTTATTATTGTTGTCCGGATGATTGTTGTAGTTGCTGTTGTTGTTGTTGTTGTTGTTGTTGTTGTTGTTGGGCCGTTTATTGTAGTTGCATTTGATGTTGCGATTGTTGGGATAATTGTTGCGATTATTGTTGTAATTGCTGTTGTTGTTGTATTGGTGATTCTTATCACTGTTTTCCTCCCACTTTCTTTTGACTTGCTTCACATTGGCCTCTTCAGCAGTCTGTTCTTTAATTCTTTCTTCAATCTGGTTCACTAGTTTGTGAGCCATTCTACATGCCTGTTGTATGGAGGCGGGCTCGTGTGAACTTATATCTTCTTGGATTCTTTCTGGTAATCCTTTCACAAACGCGTCGATCTTCTCTTCCTCATCTTCGAATGCTCCCGGACACAATAGGCACAATTTTGTGAATCGTCTTTCGTACGTGGTAATATCAAATCCTTGGGTTCGTAACCCTCTAAGTTCTGTCTTGAGCTTATTGACCTCGGTTCTGGGACGGTACTTCTCGTTCATCAA
Organism: Rutidosis leptorrhynchoides; assembly: GCF_046630445.1. Lineage (NCBI taxonomy): Eukaryota > Viridiplantae > Streptophyta > Magnoliopsida > Asterales > Asteraceae > Rutidosis > Rutidosis leptorrhynchoides. The sequence continues at coordinate 157,949,339 of NC_092334.1, forward strand.
GTGCTTGAATGCTGACCCCGGTAGTGCGTACGCATCGTCTTGTCCCACTTGCTCTAGATAGGTATTCCACCATGTTAACGCAGAACCTGTGAAGGTATGCATAGCGTACTTCACTTTGTCCTCTTCAGAACACTTACTTATGGCTAACACCGATTCGACCTTCTCGGTCCACCATTTCAATCCGATCGGTCCTTCGGTTCCATCAAATTCCAAAGGTTTGCAGGCAGTGAATTCTTTGTAGGTGCATCCTACACGATTTCCTGTACTGCTAGATCCAAGGTTATTGTTGGTATGTAGCGCAGCCTGTACTGCGGCTATGTTTGAAGCTAGAAAAGTACGGAATTCCTCTTCATTCATATTCACGGTGTGTCAAGTAGTCGGTGCCATTTCCTTTAAAATAGTCAAATGGAACAAGTTAATCATACAGAATATTAAGAGTAGTTAATAGTATTTCGTAGCATAATATGAACTCATTTATAAAAGCTTTTTCTTCATATTAGCGTTTTATAAGTTTAAATTCGGGTAGTACCTACCCGTTAAGTTCATACTTAGTAGCTAATATACAATTCAACTACTACAATTCTATATGAAAAACTGATTATAATAATATTTCGCGTTCAAACTTTTACACAATATTTTACAAACTTACAATACCGCTTATTTTACATATAGCATGAAATATAGCACACAATAAATTTGATACAAGATGGTTGTGAAGATAATTCTAGCTAGTACACAAGTCGTTCAGCAAAGGCAATAAAGACACGTAATTCATACGTCCAGAAACAAGTCATGCATTCTGGTTTTACTAGGATTATTTCCCATCCTTGGTCTTGTGGAACATAACCGTTATGGCTGTTGATAAGACAGTGTGTTGTAACGTTGTCAAAGGGACGAGGGTTACGTAATGTCCAACAGTCCCTGTAACAATCTAAAAACCTCATTTCTTACCCCAATTACCGACTCCGTCACTTGTGGAAACGTTTTGTTTAATAGTTGTAGCCCGATGTTCTTGTTCTCACTTTGGTGAGAAGCGAACATTACTAATCCGTAAGCATAACATGCTTCTTTATGTTGCATGTTAGCCGCTTTTTCTAAATCACGAAGTCCAATATTCGGATATATTGAGTCAAAATAATTTCTTAACCCATTGCGTAAAATAGCATTTGGGTTCCCCGCAATATATGCGTCAAAGTAAACACATCGTAACTTATGGATTTCCCAATGTGATATCCCCCATCTTTCGAACGAAAGTCTTTTATAAAACAAGGCATTCTTGGAATGTTCTTCGAATGTCTTACAAACTGATCTCGCCTTAAATAGTTGTGCTGAAGAATTCTGACCGACTCTAGACAAGATTTCATCAATCATGTCTCCGGGTAGGTCTCTTAAAATATTGGGTTGTCTATCCATTTTGTGTTTTTATACTGTAAAATAGACAAGAGTTAGATTCATAAAAAAAAAATACTTATTAATACAAGCAATTTTTACATATATCATAAAGCATAAGCACACTATATTACATATATTACACCACACGAATACAGCTATCTTATTCCGACTCGCTTGTTTCTTCTTCTTTGGTTTTGGTTCGTTTTGCCAAGTTTCTAGGGATATATGATGTTCCCCTAATACGAGCCGTCGTTTTCCACATTGGTTTAGAAAAACGTGGTGGTTTAGAGGTTCCCGGGTCATTGTTAGAACTTAAGGACTTCGGGGGTTGACGATACATATAAAGTTCATCGGGGTTGGAATTAGATTTCTCTATTTTTATGCCCTTTCCCTTATTATTTTCTTTTGCCTTTTTAAATTCAGTTGGGGTAATTTCTATAACATCATCGGAATTCTCGTCGGAATCCGATTCATCGGAGAATTGGTAATCCTCCCAATATTTGGCTTCCTTGGCGAAAACACCATTGACCATAATTAACCTTGGTCGGTTGGTTGAGGATTTTCTTTTACTTAACCGTTTTATTATTTCCCCCATCGGTTCTATTTCTTCATCCGGTTCCGATTCTTCTTCCGGTTCCGATTCTTCTTCCAGTTCCGACTCTTCTTCCGGTTCCTCTTCGGGAACTTGTGAATCAGTCCACGAATCATTCCAATTTACATTTGACTCTTCATTATTATTAGGTGAGTCAATGGGACTTGTTCTAGAGGTAGACATCTATCACATAATATCAAACGCGTTAAGAGATTAATATATCACATAATATTCACATGTTAAAAATATATAGTTTCCAACAAAATTTGTTAAGCAATCATTTTTCAAGTAAACACGGTCGAAGTCCAGACTCACTAATGCATCCTAACAAACTCGATAAGACACACTAATGCAAAATTCTGGTTCTCTAAGACCAACAATCGGATACCAACTGAAATGTCCCTTTCTTATTGATTAAAAACGTTCCATATTAATTGATTTCGTTGCGAGGTTTTGACCTCTATATGAGACGTTTTTCAAAGACTGCATTCATTTTAAAACAAACCATAACCTTTATTTCATCAATAAAGGTTTAAAAAGCTTTACGTAGATTATCAAATAATGATAATCTAAAATATCCTGTTTACACACGACCATTACATAATGGTTTACAATACAAATATGTTACAACAAAATAAGTTTCTTGAATGCAGTTTTTACACAATATCATACAAGCATGGACTCCAAATCTCGTCCTTATTTAAGTATGCGACAGCGGAAGCTCTTAATAATCACCTGAGAATAAACATGCTTAAAACGTCAACAAAAATGTTGGTGAGTTATAGGTTTAACCTATATATATCAAATCATAATAATAGACCACAAGATTTCATATTTCAATACACATCCCATACATAGAGATAAAAATCATTCATATGGTGAACACCTGGTAACCGACATTAACAAGATGCATATATAAGAATATCCCCATCATTCCGGGACACCCTTCGGATATGATATAAATTTCGAAGTACTAAAGCATCCGGTACTTTGGATGGGGTTTGTTAGGCCCAATAGATCTATCTTTAGGATTCGCGTCAATTAGGGTGTCTGTTCCCTAATTCTTAGATTACCAGACTTAATAAAAAGGGGCATATTCGATTTCGATAATTCAACCATAGAATGTAGTTTCACGTACTTGTGTCTATTTTGTAAATCATTTATAAAACCTGTATGTATTCTCATCCCAAAAATATTAGATTTTAAAAGTGGGACTATAACTCACTTTCACAGATTTTTACTTCGTCGGGAAGTAAGACTTGGCCACTGGTTGATTCACGAACCTATAACAATATATACATATATATCAAAGTATGTTCAAAATATATTTACAACACTTTTAATATATTTTGATGTTTTAAGTTTATTAAGTCAGATGTCCTCGTTAGTAACCTACAACTAGTTGTCCACAGTTAGATGTACAGAAATAAATCGATAAATATTATCTTGAATCAATCCACGACCCAGTGTATACGTATCTCAGTATTAATCACAACTCAAACTATATATATTTTGGAATCAACCTCAACCCTGTATAGCTAACTCCAACATTCACATATAGAGTGTCTATGGTTGTTCCGAAATATATATAGATGTGTCGACATGATAGGTCGAAATATTGTATACGTGTCTATGGTATCTCAAGATTACATAATATACAATACAAGTTGATTAAGTTATGGTTGGAATATATTTGTTACCAATTTTCACGTAGCTAAAATGAGAAAAATTATCCAATCTTGTATTACCCATAACTTCTTCATTTTAAATCCGTTTTAAGTGAATCAAATTGCTATGGTTTCATATTGAACTCTATTTTATGAATCTAAACAGAAAAAGTATAGGTTTATAGTCGGAAAAATAAGTTACAAGTCGTTTTTGTAAAGGTAGTCATTTCAGTCGAAAGAACGACGTCTAGATGACCATTTTAGAAAACATACTTCCACTTTGAGTTTAACCATAATTTTTGGATATAGTTTTATGTTCATAATAAAAATCATTTTCTCAGAATAACAACTTTTAAATCAAAGTTTATCATAGTTTTTAATTAACTAACCCAAAACAGCCCGCGGTGTTACTACGACGGCGTAAATCCGGTTTTACGGTGTTTTTCGTGTTTCCATGTTTTAAATCATTAAGTTAGCATACCATATAGATATAGAACATGTGTTTAGTTGATTTTAAAAGTCAAGTTAGAAGGATTAACTTTTGTTTGCGAACAAGTTTAGAATTAACTAAACTATGTTCTAGTGATTACAAGTTTAAACCTTCGAATAAGATAGCTTTATATGTATGAATCGAATGATGTTATGAACATCATTACTACCTTAAGTTCCTTGGATAAACCTACTGGAAAAGAGAAAAATGGATCTAGCTTCAACGGATCCTTGGATGGCTCGAAGTTCTTGAAGCAGAATCATGACACGAAAACAAGTTCAAGTAAGATCATCACTTGAAATAAGATTGTTATAGTTATAGAAATTGAACCAAAGTTTGAATATGATTATTACCTTGTATTAGAATGATAACCTGCTGTAAGAAACAAAGATTTCTTGAGGTTGGATGATCACCTTACAAGATTGGAAGTGAGCTAGCAAACTTGAAAGTATTCTTGATTTTATGTAACTAGAACTTGTAGAATATATGAAGAACACTTAGAACTTGAAGATAGAACTTGAGAGAGATCAATTAGATGAAGAAAATTGAAGAATGAAAGTGTTTGTAGGTGTTTTTGGTCGTTGGTGTATGGATTAGATATAAAGGATATGTAATTTTGTTTTCATGTAAATAAGTCATGAATGATTACTCATATTTTTGTAATTTTATGATATATTTCATGCTAGTTGCCAAATGATGGTTCCCACATGTGTTAGGTGGCTCACATGGGCTGCTAAGAGCTGATCATTGGAGTGTATATACCAATAGTACATACATCTAAAAGCTGTGTATTGTACGAGTACGAATACTGGTGCATACGAGTAGAATTGTTGATGAAACTGAACGAGGATGTAATTGTAAGCATTTTTGTTAAGTAGAAGTATTTTGATAAGTGTATTGAAGTCTTTCAAAAGTGTATAAATACATATTAAAACACTACATGTATATACATTTTAACTGAGTCGTTAAGTCATCGTTAGTCGTTACATGTAAGTGTTGTTTTGAAACCTTTAGGTTAACGATCTTGTTAAATGTTGTTAACCCAATGTTTATAATATCAAATGAGATTTTAAGTTATTATATTATCATGATATTATCATGTATGAATATCTCTTAATATGATTTATATACATTAAATGTCTTTACAACGATAATCGTTACATATATGTCTCGTTTAAAAATCATTAAGTTAGTAGACTTGTTTTTACATATGTAGTTCATTGTTAATATACTTAATGATATGTTTACTTATCATAGTATGATGTTAACTATATATATATATATATATATATATATATATATATATATATATATATATATATATATATATATATATATATATATATATATATATATATATATCCATATATATGTCATCATATAGTTTTTACAAGTTTTAACGTTCGTGAATCACCGGTCAACTTGGGTGGTCAATTGTCTATATGAAACATATTTCAATTAATCAAGTTTTAACAAGTTTGATTGCTTAACATGTTGGAAATATTTAATCATGTAAATATCAATCTCAACTAATATATATAAACATGGAAAAGTTCGGGTCACTACATAGTCGGTCGTCCCCAATCCTTCACCGCCTCTATCTTCCCCGGATCCACTTGAATACCATCCTTGTTCACAATATGGCCAAGGAATTGAACCTCCCTTAGCCAAAATTCACATTTTGAGAATTTTGCATACAACTTCTCTTTTCTCAACGTCTTCAATACTTCGCACAAGTGGTGTTCATGTTCCGTCATGCTCTTAGAATAGACAAGAATATCGTCAATGAACATAATTACCGACTTGTCCAACATAGGTTGGCACACTCGGTTCATAAGATCCATGAATGTCGCCGGTGCATTCGTAAGACCAAAAGGCATAACCACAAATTCAAAATGCCCATAACGAGTACGAAAGGCCGTTTTCTCGATATCTTCCTCACGGACCCGCATTTGATGATAGCCGGACCGTAGGTCAATTTTAGAGAAGTACGTAGCGCCTTGAAGTTGGTCGAATAAATCGTCAATCCTAGGCAACGGATAACGATTTTTGATCGTCACTTTATTTAACTCCCGATAGTCGATACACATCCGCATACTTCCATCCTTCTTTTTCACGAATAAAACCGGAGCACCCCATGGCGAAGCACTCGGTCGAATAAAACCCTTCTCAAGTAACTCTTGAATTTGATTCAACAATTCTTGCATTTCCGTCGGTGCTAAATGATAAGGAGTTTTAGCAATGGGAGTAGCTCCCGGAACCAACTCAATGCGAAATTCAACTTGTCTTTCCGCCGGAACACCCAGTAAATCATCCGGAAAAACATCTTCAAATTTACTTACCACCGGAATTTCACGAATGGGGGGTGGCTCATTACGAGTATAAACAACATGGGCAAGGAAAGCCATGCCACCACTAACAAGGAAACGACGTGCCCGTACAAAAGTGCATACCGGTACAAGTCTACTACGTTTATCACCATTAATGATTAACTCTCCCCCACTTGGGGTCTTCACACGAATATCTTTTTCATGGCACGCAATATCGGCTCTATTATGATCGAGCCAATCCATACCAACCACGATATCAAAATCACCCAACGTCATCGGAATGAGATCAATTTTAAAGTTCTAAGAACCAAACACAACATTACAATTTTACACACATCAACCACTAGCACCGTCTTGCCATCCGCTATTTCGAATTCTAGGACGACTTAACTTAGCTAACGGTTTATTAAGTTTAGGCACAAATTTTGGAGACACAAACGATAAATTTGCACCGCTGTCAAATAGAATCCTTGCCGGATTTGAGTTAACCATGAAAGTACCTGAAACGACTTCATTGGATTGCTTGGCTTCATCATTGGTCATCAAATAATTACGTCCCCTAGCCAACCCCGCTGCCTTCTCCATTCTCTTAACTTGATCATTTCGGAGTTCGAGGCACTCCGACTTTTGGTGCCCTTCTTGTTGACAATTGAAACATGTGATCACATTAGTACACGGTTTTGGGCAATCACGAGAGTAGTGAACTTTTTGCCCACAATTGAAACAAGTGACCATGTGACCACTAGAAGCACCCTTCTTTACACTACCCACACTTTTGGAAGCTCCTTTACTCTTCATGTTCGAAAAATTAGAAGCTTCAAACTTTCGTTTACTTGGGCATAACTAACCGGACTCGGAGCTTGCGCTTCAAACCCCTTTGCCACCGCCAAAAGCTTAGCAAAAGTCTCAACATGACCAATACTAATTTTACCCTTCAAATCATCCCTAAGGGTCGCATGAAAGTCTTCCATTAACAATTGATCATTCCCCACATACTCGGGGCAAAAGCGCGCCTTAGCGAGAAAGTTGGTTTTGAGAGTGTTTAGGTCAAAAGACCCTTGACGCATGTTCCTTAACTCGTTGCGCAATTTGGAAAGATCCGCTTGCATATGATATTCAAGGAAAAACTCCTTCTTGAAATTCGCCCGAGATAACCCTACAAAAGCCGCATCACCCACCATATCAATCTTGCCATCGAGCCAATCTTTAGCATGGCCCCTTAACAAACTAGTAGCAAGCCTTGTTTTCTTTTCGGGAGGGCACTCGATCGTGTGAAAACAACCTTCAACATCGGAAATCCAAGCCGCACTCTTCATGGGGTCGGGATCCCCGTGAAAGTGAGGAGGCTTAGTTGCCAAGAAGTTCTTATAGCTAAACTCCAACTCGCCCACATTTTGAGGTCTAGGAAACCTCCTTTCAACTTCTTCTTTAACGGCATTAGTCATCCGTTCTTGAATCATATCGACAATTTGTTTCGAAACTAACTCTTCAAATTTTTGTTTAACCCTTCGTGAGAAAACCGAAACATAGTTTTCTAAAGCGGTCTCAATCTTAGTAGTCATCTCATCTTCCTCCACATGAGAGGGACCACCATTGCCATTCGTATTCGTTCCGTTTCTTGTCTTCATTCTAAAGATTAAAAATGGATTAGACATCACCAACAATTTAATACACATATATACCTATGCATATGACCGCACACACACCACATATAGCTCGATACTTGTCGCACATCCTTGCTTGACTTGACTTGCAACCGTAATAGTGGTCGCGAGTCACTATTACGCTCACATGCCGTGCCATGCTCAAACGTGTCACAACCATCTTGCTCGATGTTCAAAACAACAACACATGATTAGTAACATCATAACATAGCATAGTTGTCCACTTATGCATCAAAGAACTAGTCAAACCCCGCACTGACCCGTAGTCCTACAAGTCCCGCATATAATTACACAACACAAAAGTCTAAGTCTAGGCGCCTATCTCAAGTCACCTAAATCCCTTAGACCATGCTCTGATACCACTTGTAACAACCCAACCCTCATTATACCAAAAACACGACACAAAAAAAAAAAAATTCCTGGACAGACCATCTGGACGGCGTCCAGAATTATGGACGGCGTCCAGCCTTTAATACTGGGACGGCGTCCAAGGATTTGGGACGGCGTCCCAATGAACTGCCAGGGACTGATATGTCCCGTTTTACACGTGTGCAAAAAAAAATGACTCCCGACATTTTCAGCGAAACCAATTATCACATCACATCAATATATGTAAAACTAAGAAATTCCCACAATAAAAACCAAGTTTACATCACCGGGCCCACAACGACCCGTTTTACAATTTCGTTCAAAAATATAAGTTTCGACCACAAAGTTTAAATACCAAACGACACTTAGAGCATGGTGTTTGGGGTTAAACTACCCAAATCTTGGCCGAACTTTCCCCAAAAGCTAGAACCCCCCGAGAGCCACTAGTCCAAGCGAATACCTTTGCCCTTATCCAAGTCGGATCCTAAAAAGGTAAACAACGAGAGGGTAAGCTTACGCTTAGTGAATGCAATAATTATACATATACATATATAACCTACTTACTTGCAATCACGTACACAATTACCTCATACATACAAGCAATATAAATAACATACCAACGCAAGGTACAACGCTAAATCCCCAAGACCACAAGCTAGCACATCAATAGCATATATAACCCGAATAATATAAATGCCACACAACAAACACATAACCATGGTTAACCAATAGTACAAAGGAATGGTACTTCGAATTTCCCATCTGTGTTCCCAACAACCGTTAGCGTACAACGAATTATAACACTAACCCCGGAGTGGTATCGATCGCCCGAACTTTAAACCCACGCTACACGCACACACACATACATGACATGGCATCGAACGCCCGAACTTAAATCCATATCATATATTGACCCGATGTGGTATCGACCGCCCGAACTTAAACCCACATCGAATCTCGTACAAGTAAATACATTATATACACACATATATAATCATTCCACTCACCTTGTCGTCTAGGCGAGATTTCAAATAACAACTTGAATCCTTCAAAGCGAGTCACCTAACACAATTAACTCTCAATTAATACACATAGTAAGTCGGACTTTCCACCAACTAGCCTAACTAGTGCATTTATGACCCAAATGGGTATTTATGACCCATTTGCCCTAAAATCGCCAATTTAAGGTCCAACTCCTTAACAAATCACTAAAGACTAATAATTAAGGTTCTAAGACTCTCATCATACATAACTAGGGTGTTTTCATACCCATTTTAACCCGCTAGGTCAACTCACCCATTTGACCCATTTCAAGTCAACCATGAACCCTAATAACACTATCAACTAACAACACAAGTGAGCTAGTGATTTATTAAACCTTTAAGACTCCTTAACACCAATTATGACTTTGAAACCCTAGTTTAGTAAGTCTTGAGTCTTTCATGAACCATGTTTACCCAAAATCCCCAAAATCATCACATATGGGTTTTATGTTCAACCCTAACCCAAACCATTTAACACTAATTAAGTAAGAAAATGGAGATTAGGACTTACCACCACTATCACCGTGTAGCTAGCGACTGGATGAACAACTTTACAACGCGAGCTAAGACCCGAAAATAACTTCTTCCTCCTTTGCTTGAGCTCTCTCACTCTAGGAATCACTCTCTCTCTCTCTATATATATATATATATATATATATATATATATATATATATATATATATATATATATATATATAATGAAGTGAAGAAGATGAGGTTGGTGTACGTGGAGTAATGACTCCCCTAAAACTGACCTAAAGGCCTTCAATTCGTTCCAAGAGTGAAAATACCAAAATGTCCTTTAAAATATATAAAAACCTAAACTGGCCCATCAGTGCTTCTGGACGGCGTCCCAAAATCCGGACGGCGTCTAGCCCTTAAAACTTGGACGGTGTCCCAGGCCTTTGGACGGCGTCCCACATGCTGAACAAAAACGGATGTTACATATGGTTTCATATTGAACTTAAGTTTATGAATCTAAAAATAAAAAGTATAAGTTTTTAGTCATAAATACAGGTTACATGTCATTTTTGTAAAGGTACTCATTTCAGTCGAAAGAACGACGTCTAGATGACCATTTTGGAAAACATACTTCTACTTTGAGTTTAACCATGATTTTTTGATATAGTTTCATGTTCATAAGAAAAATTATTTTCCCAGAAGAATAAATTTTAAATCAAAGTTTATCATAGTTTTTAATTAACTAACCCAAAACAGCCCGCGGTGTTACTACGACGGCGTATATCCGGTTTTACGGTGTTTTTCGTGTTTCCCGGTTTTAAATCATTAAGTTAGCATATCATATAGATATAGAACATGTGTTTAGTTGATTTTAAAAGTCAAGTTAGAAGGATTAACTTTTGTTTGCGAACAAGTTTAGAATTAACTAAACTATGTTCTAGTGATTTCGAGTTTAAACCTTCGAATAAGGTAGTTTTATATATATGAATCGAATAATGTTATGAACATCATTACTACCTCAAGTTTAGTAGGTAAAACTACTAGAAGTGACAAGAAATGATCTAGCTTCAAAGGATCTTGGATGGCTTAAAATTTCTTGAAGCAGAATCATGAAACGAAAACAAGTTCAAGTATGATTATCACTTGAATTAAGATAGTTATAGTTATAGGAATTGAATCAAAGTTTGTATATGGGTATTACCTTGATTTAGAATGATATATTACTGTAAACAACAAGGATTTCTTGAGGTTGGATGATCACTTTACAAGATTGGAAGTGAGCTAGTAAACTTGAAAGTATTCTTGATTTTATGAAACTAGAACTTGTAGAATTTATGAAGAACACTTAGAACTTGAAGATAGAACTTGAGAGAGATCACTTAGATGAAGAAAATTGAAGAATGAAAGTGTTTGTAGGTGTTTTTAGTCGTTGGTATATGGATTAGATATAAAGGATGTGTAATTTTGTTTACATGTAAATAAGTCATGAATGATTACTAATATTTTTATAATTTTATGAGATATTTCATGCTAGTTGCCAAATGATGGTTCCCACATGTGTTAGGTGACTCAAATGGGCTGCAAAGATCTGATCATTGGAGTGTATATACCAATAGTACATACATCTAAAAGCTGTGTATTGTACGAGTACGAATACCGGTGCATACGAGTAGAATTGTTGATGAAACTGAACGAGGATGTAATTGTAAGCATTTTTGTTAAGTAGAAGTATTTTCATAAGTGTCTTGAAGTCTTTCAAAAGTGTATGAATACATATTAAAACACTACATGTATATACATTTTAACTGAGTCGTTAAGTCATCGTTAGTCGTTACATGTAAATGTTGTTTTGAAACCTTTAGGTTAACGATCTTGTTAAATGTTGTTAACCCATTGTTTATTATATCTAAAGAGATGTTAAATTATTATATTATCATGATATTATGATATATTAATATATCTTAGTATGATATATATACAGTTAAATGTTGTTACAACGATAATCGTTACATATATGAATCGTTTCGAAATTCTTAAGTTAGCAGTCTTGTTTTACATATGTAGTTCATTGTTAGCACACTTAATGATATAATTAATTATCATTTTATCATGTTAAACATAGTGTATCAATATCTTAATATGATTCATATGTACTTAGTAAGACGTTATAACGATAATCGTTATATATATCGTTTCGAGTTTCTTAATTCAATAAACTCATTTTTATGTATATCACTCATTGTTAATATACTTAGTGAGATACTTACTTATCATAATCTCATGTTAACCACATATATATCCATATATATATATTATCATGTAGTTTTTACAAATTTTTAACTTTCGTGAATCGCCGGTCAACTTGGGTGGTCAATTGTCTATATGAAGCACATTTCAAATAATCAAGTCTTAACAAGTTTGATTGCTTAACATGTTGAAAACATTTAATCATGTAAATATACCAATTTCATTTAATATATATAAACATGGAAAAGTTCGGGTCACTACAGTGACTACTTGATTAGATGTTGTTATATGTCGTGTGACTGGTCGTTGATAGGATTTTGTTGTCATGACCTACGACTTTGACCAGATTTCAAGGACGGAATCATTTTAAGGGGTAGATTTGTAACACCCTGAGATCGGGTCTAGGTGAAAATGACATTGTATGGTGTTAGTTAGTGATAGGTCAGATCATGTTGAGATTGAGAGAAATGATAAGATAAAGAGAGATTCGATATGTAAGAATGAGACTCGGTATTAGAGAGAATCGGTAAAATTACATTCCACAGCTTCTAGAACTCGGTTACAATGCAATGGCTATCTAATTAGGACTACTTAAGTTCCTTATATAGCCCTCTTCTAAGGAACCTTCATTTAAGCTTATTTCACATTAACACTATACAACTTCGGGGTCCTAACAATCTCCCCCTTAGTGTTAAATGTGAACTTTACAATATAATCCTATTTAAAACATCTAAAGGAACTTTGTTCCTCTGAAGTGAACTTTGGATTTGAAACCCTTGAGATTCTCATATCTTCGTATGTTCACTCTGTAAATTGATTTGGACACGTAATTCGAATCTTTTTCCTTTTTGCTTTGAGACCTATTTGAAAATCTTCACATCTCATCAGTTCAATTGTCTCCATCATGTATCTTTTCACAGCTTCCAAAGCTTGAGCCTTAGCAAAAGGTCGTATGGTGATGATACTGAGGTAGTTGTAGATGTGAATGATGTCAAGCATATCTAAATTATGAAAATCTGTTTCAGTGAACTTGTACTCTTTCTCATCTTCTCTGATAACGTGGAACTGACTGATGACGTCTTTCTTTTCGCTTATCTCTACTCCGACTCGAGTAATATTCAACACTTCTGAAATACGATATTTTCTTTGAAGCCACAGATCATCTTCATCTTTGTTGATATGTTTCCTCTACATAAACTCATACCAATTCCTTTCACTTGCTGGAAGCAATCGTGAACCTATATAAGTAAACCTTTTACTCCTTGGTAATTCATTGATGCGGAAGATCTTGTAAGCATTTTCCTCGATGAATGTGTTTCGTAATGTTATAAAATCATGTTCTACTCTCAACAATAATCTTTACTCCTGATTCTTAAAGAATATTCCATGGTTGTATTTGAATCTGGAATCCACTTTTTCACTTGATGTAGATGTACCAGAAGTTGAACTTTCATTAGCATTTGTTGGATTTGAACTCGATGAGGGTGTAGAATTTGATGAATGACCAGTAGGATTTGTTGCATCATCATTAGGAACATCATCATCTTCAATATGATCAAAGATCTCATCTTCATTTGGATTAACATAAAGATTGTCTTCATCGTCATCAGAAGAATCCATTTCATCATCACTTTCTATTACTGGTTCAGGATTCTCTTCATCTACAATCTCTACATCTTCCGGAATTGAAGATACTGATGATAACTTGCTTAGAATGACAAATCCATCGTCATCTGTCTCTTTAAGATAGAAATCACTCAAGTTTAAATCCTCATCTACCAGTCCACTATCAGCCTCATTATGAACAATTGGAATTATAACTTGCTCAGGCTCCTTATCATCAATTTCATCATGTGTAGTAACCATTTCTGATTCCATCTGAACTTGTTGAGCTTGTGAAGCTGATGAAGACCTTACTCCACCACCCTTAGTTGAAATGTTTACCGTTACATATTCTCCATCTACTCCTATCTCCCCCTCATGGCTATTCTGAGGATCAGAATCGTCATGTTCATCATCACGGTGAGGACTCAACGGAGAAGAGCAGGAATTAAGTGGATATCGAACACGAGCACGAAATAATGCTTGAAGCGAAGTGCATCGAAGAACATCTAGATTGACTCTAGAAAACATACGACTGAAATATTCTTGCTCCAAAGCATCATAGAAATGTGGTAAACGAGAGGGTGAAGGTGGAAAAGTAACAATAGGAACGCCAGCAGCAGCAACTGTTGAAGGCGATGTCGGTGGAAGTGTTTGAGTTGCCGTGAGGGCAGGTAAGGATGATTGTGCGGTATTATTCTTATATGTAGGGCTATACATACTACTAGTCAGATTCGTGATATCCCCTTCTGATGGAGGTTGGGTAACAACCGGAGTTGTCACTGGCGAAGTTTCTTTTGAAGCATCCACCTCCATGACTTTGGTCTCATGGGACTCTGACAGAGTAGTAGAACTACCCATCTGTTTAGTTCTCGCAGAGATATTTCTATCCCTGACTCCTGAAATCATTGATATACCATAAGGTGGCACATCTCTTTCAGTTAAAGACTATTCCTCCAGACCCTGAGATTCAGAATCCGGAAGAGAAGTGGTTTGAACCAATGGATCACTTTCATGAACCAAGGGAACAGTCTGCTGGAAGTCTGATAAATATCCCGAAGGATTGTCATGTTAACTCGTTTCCATGGGACGCGGCAGATCTTCCTCATCAAGATAAGCCGGACCTCGAGACCCTGTTATACGTTGAGGCACAGGAGGATTTCCAGCCGATACGCAGGGTGCCTTTTCAAGATTTTTTGGCTCCCCTTCGGCCGTTCTGGACTTCAATGATTGAGTGTCCTCAATCGATTGAGTCAACGCAGACTTTACTGCAGAGGAAGACTTTACTTCCTTAGATGCCGAAGCATCTTGCTTTGTGGGATTTATTCTTAAGTCCTGTTTAGATTGGATGGGCTTAGTGGTCTTTTTACCATC
This sequence comes from Rutidosis leptorrhynchoides, assembly GCF_046630445.1. Classification (NCBI taxonomy): domain Eukaryota; kingdom Viridiplantae; phylum Streptophyta; class Magnoliopsida; order Asterales; family Asteraceae; genus Rutidosis; species Rutidosis leptorrhynchoides. Next base: position 157,964,571 of record NC_092334.1, read on the forward strand.
CGTGCATTTAGATCTCTTGCCTACCGAAGCTTGCGCTTCATTTAGTGTAGGGCTTACTGTTATTCTTGGATGTGATACGGAGATGGGTGAAGGTGACCTAATTGGCTCTAGGTCTTGGTCTGTATCACCAATGGTTGGAGTAACTGTTTGGCGGATGATGGGTGTCGAAGTCCTAGATCTAGTTACTCGTTGGGTTGGCGGAGTCTGAATCATCTTATCAGGCATGTATCGAGTTCTCTTAGGAGAATGTTCAGGAGATGATTCAGATGTTGTTGCTGAAGTGTCACTACTTACTTTGGGTGTTGTGGAAAGGGTTGGTTCAATCCTAGTTAAACTAGGTTCCCTGATCCTCACGGGTTGAGCTTGGTGTGCTACCCTAGATCGTTTGAGGTTCACCCTAAGTGGAGGATTAGCTGGCCCGGGTGGTTGAACTACAGGTTCCTCTACAACCTCTGGGGCTGGAATCACGGCAAGTTCAACTTGTTCTTGTTGTACCGGGTTCGGAAGAGGTATTCCTACAACCTAAAAATAAGAACGCATACGAGCATCTTAGGGTTCAGCTAGCTTCACTAGCCAATTTGGAATTGGCGCAGTGAATTGATTATCAGACACCATAGGGGTGTTCATCTTCAGCTCTCCAAACCTTTTCATCTGTAATCCATGTGTACCTGGTACAAATATATTTGCATTTCTGCAAGCATTTATAGCATCATGGATAAAGATACAAAAAAACCTTTCGCAAGGGATGTATAAACCCCTTGGCTTTTCAACATGTGCCTGAACCAAATCCCATATAAGTTCTGCATAATCAGGATTCTCTACTCTTGTGAATGAGTAGAAAAGTTTGAGCTTCGGCACAGTTAAGCTATCAGATCCACTTCTTGTCATCAACAAGCATCTGTTGATGATTGAGAATATCACATACCACCTGGAGTGCAGATACTTCTTTTGAAACTTAGCAGGTGGAACATTAGTTGCTCCAACATATCCAAGAGAAAAGATTGAAGACATCATCTGCTGTGTGGCAGGAAAAGCAGGAGCATTCTGTACAAGAGGAAGTCTGAATATCCTCCTGAAGTCTGCTTTTGTGATACTCCTGAATCCTTGTACTCCCCTCAGCCTAAATTCAAATCTGGCTGGTTCACCCTGTGGATTAGTAGCATTTGGTTGTGTGGCCTCCACAAATCTGATTTATCTGTTAAGAATATCCAAGTCTGTTTCTGGCACACTAACTGTGGAGCTCAGAGCAGGCCATAAAGTATGCCTCTCTAGAATTGCAGTCCAATAATTGCAGGGAATATTGGTTTCAGAATTGATAAAGTGATTATTCGCCATTTAGCTGTATACATAAGAAATAGAAGACCACAAAATGTTATCATAAAGCACATTTCTCTATTCTTATTTCCTTTGAAATCCTTTTTATATTTTTCAAATTTTATAATTTTTATGACTTTTCTAAGATATAAAAATCATTTATTCCAAATATGAACAAATAATTGACAACCATGACATTCATATGATATTCATCTTAGTACAAAATTATCAAGCAAAGTCAATTATATAACACAAGGAATCAGAACAACACTTAGTTAATTTTCAGCACAATTCAAGCAGATTCGGTATTTATGAAAACTTTAGATTCTGTAACCAAATAAGCTTGAGTTTTCATATCAGAAAGATATAGAATAAACATGTTAAGTGTTTGAAGATAAAAATCATAAAATTTCAAGGTACTAAATTTCAGACTCGGTATCAAGAAAGAAAACCAGATTCGGTATCTTCAACAATTAACAGAAAGTCACTCAAACATGCATATTCTATCACATATCATGTAATTTCACAACCATGATCAATTAACCATTCAATTACAAGCATATTAACATGTTAATTGTATGAACAAACTCGGTATCAGGATAAGAACACATTCGGTAGATACAGAATTCATCAAATAAGCAATTAAGCATGTAATCAGGATCGTTCAAATGATAGATCATTCAATTTAACTCAGATTAGACAAGATTTCATGTTGATTTTCCAAATCAATTGAGTTTAATCAAAGATTAATTGAAATCGACTCAGACTCGGTATAATCTGTAGTGACCCGAACTTTTCCATGTTTATATATATATTAAATGAAATTGTTATTTACATGATTAAGTGTTTCCAACATGTTAAGCAATCAAACTTATTAATACTTGATTAATTAGAATAGGTTTCATATAGACAAATGACCACCCAAGTTGACCGGTGATTCACGAACGTTAAAACTTGTAAAAACTATACGATGACATATATATGGTTATATATATAGTTAACATGATTTTATTATAAGTATGTATCTCATTAGGTATTTTAACAATGAGTTATATACATAAAAATGAGACTATTAAATTAAGAAACTCGAAAACGATATATATAATGATTATCGTTATAACGTCTTACTAGGTACATATGAATCATATTAAGATATTGATACACTTGGTTAATTATGTTAAATGATAAGTAAATATATTATTAAGTATATTAACAATGAACTACATATGTAAAAATAAGACTACTAACTTAATGATTTTGAAATGAGACATATATGTAAAGATTATCGTTGTAACGACATTTAATGTATATAGATCATACTAAGAGATATTCGTACATCATAATATCATGATAATATAATAATTTAAAATCTCATTTGATATTATAAACATTGGGTTAACAACATTTAACAAGATCGTTAACCTAAAGGTTTCAAAACAACATTTACATGTAACGACTAACGATGACTTAACGACTCAGTTAAAATGTATATACATGTAGTGTTTTAATATGTATTCATACACTTTTGAAAGACTTCAAGACACTTATCAAAATACTTCTACTTAACAAAAATGCTTACAATTACATCCTCGTTCAGTTTCATCAACAAATCTACTCGTATGCACCCGTATTCGTACTAGTACAATACACAGCTTTTAGATGTATATACTATTGGTATATACACTCCAATGATCAGCTCTTAGCAGCCCATGTGAGTCACCTAACACATGTGGGAACCATCATTTGGCAACTAGCATGAAATATCTCATAAAATTACAAAAATATGAGTAATCATTCATGACTTATTTACATGAAAACAAAATTACATATCCTTTATATCTAATCCATACACCAACGACCAAAAACACCTACAAACACTTTCATTCTTCAATTTTCTTCATCTAATTGATCTCTCTCAAGTTCTATCTTCAAGTTCTAAGTGTTCTTCATATATTCTACAAGTTCTAGTTACATAAAATCAAGAATATTTTCAAGTTTGCTAGCTCACTTCCAATCTTGTAAGGTGATCATCCAACCTCAAGAAATCTTTGTTTCTTACAGTAGGTTATCATTCTAATACAAGGTAATAATCATATTCAAACTTTGGTTCAATTTCTATAACTATAACAATCTTATTTCAAGTGATGATCTTACTTGAACTTGTTTTCGTGTCATGATTCTGCTTCAAGAACTTCGAGCCATCCAAGGATCCGTTGAAGCTAGATCCATTTTTCCCTTTTCCAGTAGGTTTATCCAAGGAAATTAAGGTAGTAATGATGTTCATAACATCATTCGATTCATACATATAAAGCTATCTTATTCGAAGGTTTAAACTTGTAATCACTAGAACATAGTTTAGTTAATTCTAAACTTGTTCGCAAACAAAAGTTAATCCTTCTAACTTGACTTTTAAAATCAACTAAACACATGTTCTATATCTATATGATATGCTAACTTAATGATTTAAAACCTGGAAACACGAAAAACACCGTAAAACCGGATTTACGCCGCCGTAGTAACACCGCGGGCTGTTTTGGGTTAGTTAATTAAAAACTATGATAAACTTTGATTTAAAAGTTGTTATTCTGGGAAAATGATTTTTATTATGAACATGAAACTATATCCAAAAATCATGGTTAAACTCAAAGTGGAAGTTTGTTTTCTAAAATGGTCATCTAGACGTCGTTCTTTCGACTGAAATGACTACCTTTACAAAAACAACTTGTAACTTATTTTTCTGACTATAAACCTATAACTTTTCTGTTTAGAATCATAAAATAGATTTCAATATGAAACCATAGCAATTTGATTCACTCAAGACGGATTTAAAATGAAGAAGTTATGGGTAAAACAAGATTGGATAATTTTTCTCATTTTAGCTACGTGAAAATTGGTAACAAATCTATTCCAACCATAACTTAAACAACTTGTATTGTATATTATGTAATCTTGAGATACCATAGACAAGTATACAATGTTTCTACCTATCATGTCGACACATCTATATATATTTCGGAACAACCATAGACACTCTATATGTGAATGTTGGAGTTAGCTATACAGGGTTGAGGTTGATTCCAAAATATATATAGTTTGAGTTGTGATCAATACTGAGATACGTATACACTGGGTCGTGGATTGATTCAAGATAATATTTATCGATTTATTTCTGTACATCTAACTGTGGACAACTAGTTGTAGGTTACTAACGAGGACAGCTGACTTAATAAACTTAAAACATCAAAATATATTAAAAGTGTTGTAAATATATTTTGAACATACTTTGATATATATGCATATATTGTTATAGGTTCGTGAATCAACCAGTGGCCAAGTCTTACTTCCCGACGAAGTAAAAATCTGTGAAAGTGAGTTATAGTCCCACTTTTAAAATCTAATATTTTTGGGATGAGAATACATGCAGGTTTTATAAATGATTTACAAAATAGACACAAGTACGTGAAACTACATTCTATGGTTGAATTATCGAAATCAAATATGCCCCTTTTTATTAAGTCTGGTAATCTAAGAATTAGGGAACAGACACCCTAATTGACGCGAATCCTAAAGATAGATCTATTGGGCCTAACAAACCCCATCCAAAGTACCGGATGCTTTAGTACTTCGAAATTTATATCATATCCGAAGGGTGTCCCGGAATGATGGGGATATTCTTATATATGCATCTTGTTAATGTCGGTTACCAGGTGTTCACCATATGAATGATTTTTATCTCTATGTATGGGATGTGTATTGAAATATGAAATCTTGTGGTCTATTGTTACGATTTGATATATATAGGTTAAACCTATAACTCACCAACATTTTTGTTGACGTTTTAAGCATGTTTATTCTCAGGTGATTATTAAGAGCTTCCGTTGTCGCATACTTAAATAAGGACAAGATTTGGAGTCCATGCTTGTATGATATTGTGTAAAAACTGCATTCAAGAAACTTATTTCGTTGTAACATATTTGTATTGTAAACCATTATGTAATAGTCGTGTGTAAACAGGATATTTTAGATTATCATTATTTGATAATCTACGTAAAGCTTTTTAAACCTTTATTGATGAAATAAAGGTTATGGTTTGTTTTCAAATGAATGCAGTCTTTGAAAAACGTCTCATATAGAGGTCAAAACCTCGCAACCAAATCAATTAATATGGAACGTTTTTAATCAATAAGAACGGGACATTTCATAATCAACAAGATTTCAAAAATTAAAGGTCATAATCCAGTTATTTTTGATCTTTTCTGGTTGATAAAAACTTAATTATCTCATATCTACAATTATATATCTTAAACATTGATTAAAATGAACAATTACCAAGAATTTGAAGAAACAGATTGACGGACTCGGTAGAATTAGGCAGATTCGGTATAATCAACAGACTCGGTAGGTAATTAATAACAGTAAGAGAGTAATGTTTGACTTTGACTCTCCTTTTATAGATACCGAAGGTAAAATATCGAATGGGCTTTACAGAATGGGCCTAATATACCGAATACAGTCCAATTTTTTAAAAATTTAACAATTTAACTCCAAATCTTGACAAATTGATTTTTCCTCTTGAAATCCATTTCAATCTTTTCATGAAAAACAATTCTGAGACAATTTTTGAAAACTTTGAACTTACCGAATCTGTACTGTTGGTTGTCAGACTCGGTAAAATGCTAAAAATAGCATTTATTCAGTAAAATTTAAATATTTTTTTTTATCTTTTCCAATTTTTATGAATTTTTCAAAATAAGATTTGTACTTAAAAGAACTTTGAATTTTATACAAAGTACAAATCTTCAGTGATACCAATTGTTGACACGGGTTACATACTGAGATGTATACAAGCCATAGTGAATTATTTCAGATAAAAACAAAGAAATTTTGAGTTCACTTTTGAAAAACAATATTTTTGAATAATTTTCTCATTTTCTCCCTTTTTCTCCCCCTCAAAATGTGATATACAAGAAAGTAAATCAGCATTTTGATTATGTTCCCAAGAAAATAAATTAACTCCCCCTTGAAATAGGATATCAATGAGTTACCTCCCCCTTGCGTAACCATTGAACAAATATATCTAGGAAGTTATCATTAATCTAAAGGCAGTCCCTTAAAGAAAAATTATCTAAAGCACTAAAACTTAGTTGCTCCCCCTAGAAAGTATCTACTCCCCCTAAACACAAGATCCCAAAAATAAGTCCCAACAGATCTAAGGAATATCAAGCACTATACTCTACCATGCCAATCTCTTTGATCAAGAATTTTAGCCTAAGTTCATCTAAAGGTTTAGTGAACATGTCAGCTAATTGCACTTTAGTAGGCACAAAGTATAACTCTACATCCCCTTTCTCTACATGGTCCTTAATGAAATGATAATGAATATCTATGTGTTTAGTTTTAGAATGCTGAACCGGGTTGCTTGTTATTGCAATAGCACTTTGTGAATCACAATAGATCGGGGTCTTAGAAATCTTAAAGCCATAGTCCAAGAGTTGAGTTTGCATCCACAAAACTTGTGAACAACAGTGAGCTGCAGCAATGTACTCAGACTCAGCTGTTGATAAAGACACACAGTTCTGCTTTTTAGATGACTAACCAACTAGCCTATTCCCCAACATCTGAATTGATCCAGATGTGCTTTTTCTATCAACATGGCAACCACCATGATCCGCATCAGTATAAGCAGTGAGATTGAAATCGGATCCATGAGGATACCAGATCCCAAGGTTAGGTGTACCTTTAAGGTATTGAAAAATCCTAACAACCGCTTTGGAGTGAGATTTCTTAGGGTTGGACTGAAAGCGGGCACAGACAGTTACGGCAAGTGTAATGTCTGATCGACTTGCAGTCAGATACATTAAAGAACCAACCATGCTTCGATAAAGCGTAATATCAAAGGGTTCCCCATTAGTATCAGCATCCAGTAAAGTCCTCATTGGGATTGTCATTGGTTTTAAAGCAGTCATTTTAAAACGTTTTAGCATATCATTGATATACTTTGTTTGACTGATAAAAATCCCATTTGGTAATTATTTTACTTGTAACCCCAAGAAGAAAGTTAACTGGTCAAGCATGCTTGATGTTATGCGAGGTGTATATAAAATAGCTTATATTTTACTAGGAAAAACTATTAAATACGATACAATTTTACACAAGATATTTATTTATTTATAGAATGGATATACTTAAACCTTGCTACAACACTTATAGGCAGTGTACCTAATTGTACAGTAGTGTAGTTTTTAGTAAGTTCGGTTCGTTCCACAGGGAAATCTTTAAACAAAGCTCAACGCTATATTAGTTTACTTTTATAAAAATACAAACATATATATAAGTAATATTATTATTATAAAGGGGGTTTTTACCGTTTAATGACCGGTTTGTCGATTTTAAAACTTTAGTCGCAGTTAAAACCTAATGTAAAATATTAAATAAATAAAAGACTTAATTTAAAGCGTAAAGTAAATAACGATAATGAAATTGTGAATAATAAAAGTGCGATAAAATAAACTTGCGATAATTAAAAAGTACGATAATTAAAAGTGCGATTAAATAACAATAAATAAAAGTGCGATAATTAGAAGTGCAATTAAATATAAAATAAAGGAAATTAAATATGAAATAAAAGAATTATGCTTATTTAAACTTCCGTAATCATGATGTTTGACATGTTGATTTTAGTTTTATGCCCATGGGTTAATTGTCCTTTGTCCTGGATTATTTAATATGTCCGTCTGGTTTTTGTCCATAACAGTCCATCAGTCATAAATATAAAGTGCGAGTGTCCTCGTCAAATTATTATTATACCCGAAGTTAAATATTCCAACTAATTGGGGATTCGAATTGTAACAAGGTTTTAATACTTTGTTTAATGAATACACCAGGTTATCGACTGCGTGTAAACCAAGGTTTTACTACTTTGTTAACAATTACACCAATTACCCTTGAATGTAATTTCACCCCTGTTTTAATTATTCTAGTGGCTATTAATCCATTCCCGTGTCCGGTTAAATGAACGATTATTCGTACATATAAATACCCCGCCCATCGTGTCCGATTGAGTGTATATGGTAATTTATAGGGACGCCCAATTGTAAATCTTTATATTAACATTAACAAACTTTCATTTAGTTAAACAAATATAAAGCCCATTAATAGCCCATAGTCTAATTTCCACAAGTGTCGTTCTTTCGTCCAAACCCCAATTATGGTACAAAGCCCAATTACCCAATTTTAGTAATTAGCCCAACATCATGATTACTTCGGATTAAATAAGCATAATAATAACTTAGCTACGAGACATTAATGTAAAAAGGTTGAACATAACTTACAATGATAAAAAAAATAGCGTAGCGTTACACGGACAGAATTTCGACTTACACCCTTACAATATTCGCTAACATACCCTTATTATTAGAATTATAATTAAAATTAAAATATAAATTATATATATATATATATATATATATCGTTTACGTATGATAAGAGAAGAAAAAGATGGATGAATTTTGATCAGAATTCGGTTGGCTTTATAGGGATTTTCGATTTTTGGGGCTCCGCGACTCGCGGCAAAAGCCTCTTCAAACTCCGCGAGTCGCGGAGGATGAATTTACAGCTCACACCCTTGGAGTCTTTCTCTGCCGACGGTTTTATAATATATATATAATATATATATAATTAATATAATTAATTATATATTATATTATATTTATATGCATAGTTAATTTGTAATTTTTAGTCCGTTGCGTCGAGCGTTGAGAGTTGACTCTGGTCCCGGTTCCGGATTTTCGAACGTCCTTGCGTACAATTTTATATTTTGTACTTTGCGTTTTGAATCTTGTACTCTTGTAATTTCGAGACGTTTCTTATCAATAATTGGAACCTTTTTGATTGTCTTTTGTACTTTTGAGCTTTTTGGTCGTTTGCGTCTTCAATTCGTCGAATCTGTCTTTTGTCTTCACCTTTTATTATTTAAACGAATATCACTTGTAAATAGAACAATTGCAACTAAAAGCTTGTCTTTCTTGAGGAATAATGCTATGAAATATATGTTCGTTTTTAGCATTATCAAATATTCCCACACTTGAGCGTTGCTTGTCCTCAAGCAATATTGTCTTGAAATACTAGAATCACTTCTTTATTCTTCACACTTTGTACATCAGTGATTTCTATATGGCGGTATAAACAATGGTAGTAACGATATGGTTTACAGTCCCACATGACTATAAAAAAATTAGATCCATTAAGGAAATTGGATCTTTATGAAAACATTTGATCTTTTGAAAATTAAATCTAGTTTTTACCCTAGATAAGTTTTCCGGGATAACCCTTTACCGGTGTTTGCAAAATATTTTTGTGGGTTTGGTGGGTTTCAGATTTGAAAATTTTAGCTCAAAACTTATGGTTTTGTGTCACCCACTTGCTAACCTTGTATTAGGAAAGCAACACGTCCAGTTTACTTGTTCCGTATATTACCTTTCAGCAAACTACCGTCCGGTTGAAAGGAAAGCGTTGAACAAGCAACTGTTAAGGCAATGTCCCGTGACATGCTTTTGATTATGGTCTATAACGTGTCGGACGCAATTACTATCCTTGGTAGGAGCAATAGTAAAGCTCACCCTTATAATTTTTTGGCCTGGCACAAGGTCCTGTCTTTGACCATGCTATGCAACCACCGTTCTTACGGTTGACACCCGATTTAGTTCAGGTGACCTAATGAATTCCAGGTGAATTCCTAGGATTTTACGTTCAATGGTAATGAACGCATTGAAAATAGGGTTTTCAGAAAACAAATCGGTTTATAATTTTGATCAAAATATTTTCTCGTTCAAGCTCGAGTTTAGATATCATTGAATTCCATGAGTTTGTAATTCTCAATCTTTAAGGTCAATCTCTAGGATTGAGTAATATCAGTCTTAAAAGCTGATTTTTAATCTTTAAGGAGATTATCCTTTCTGGGGATCTGATTCATTAGTCTTATCCAGCTAATTTGCATGGTGCCCCCCCATTGTACGAGATAAATCCTTCTCATGGTTAGGATAAATCTGACCACTTGGCGACCCTGTTTAATGCTGAGGTCCGTGGATTTCCTGCTGATTTTAGTGATGACTTTTCTAGATTTTTCGTCAACCTACAGCTGGTCTGAACGACAACTTCATGACCTAAATCAAGAAGCGCGTGTCTTTTTCGGAAGACTTTACTTCCTTTTAATGATGGAATTGATTCATCGTGTAGATCCATCTCTTCTTTTCTTTCATTGGGTAAAACAGTTTAGTTTAGTTCAAAGCAAAAGTATTTTCAGTTATTTGTTACAGATATATGTGACATATGTTTAAAATAACTTGGTAAATTTTCCCACACTTGGCTTTTATTTTCCTTTTTATCGTCCTCTATTCCATTTTAAATGATTTTTAACATTTTAGTTTGTTTCTCAATTTATGTCCTTTCCGAGGTAACAATAATTTCGGTGTTAAAACCTAGTTTTATCGTTAATAAATATGTATAAACATGATTTGAATTCATTTAATTGAAAATTTTGAAAAATTTTACTAGAATTGGGTAGTCAGTATATAAGACTAGGGCTGTTCTTTTTTATCAGAGAGCACTAGATTCTAATACAACTACTGCTTTACTAGTATTTTTAATGGTAACCAAGTGTATAAAGTAAAAAATTTTAAAATCCGAAAGAATTTAACCACTTCCCACACTTAAGATCTTGCAATGCCCTCATTTGCAAGAAATCAGTAACAATTTAAATTATTGAGGGTGATTTGTGTGAAAATGATTAAATTTTACCAAAGTTTCCAAATATATTGGCGTTTGTTTGCTGAATGATAAATGGTGCACATCATTTGTTCATTTCGTCTTGTTGTTATTTCACATATATTTTGCATCTTGTCGTCAAAATTAGTTGCTTTTGCTGAACTTAATGCCAGTCTTTGAAAATGCGTTGTTTTACCCTGTTGTGTACATAAGATAAACTGCAAACATATATACATATTTTTGAAGTTTGGTATATTACCCCACATTCAAAAATTATTAAAATCTAAGAATAAAAGTTAGATAATTATAAAAATGATTACAATATTAACAAAAATATTAAATGTATCAATTATTACAAATTACAAAATAAAAAAAATAATAAGTAAACTAAGGATGATATTGGTACCAATAGGGGTTCCAGGCATAACCATAAGTGCTATAGAATGCTTCGGCAGGGTCATACGTAGGATATGGTGGCTGCATCTCTATAGACCAAGGAGGGAAGATGGGTTTCGGTGTAGGAATATAGTTTCTACCTATATGTTGGCAATGAGCTATGATCTGGTTCTGATGAACTTGCCAATCTTCAAATGCTCTCTGTCTAGCATTTTCGTATTCCTGAGAAGCTATAAACCTATGCATTTCTTGCATCTCATTCCTCCCTCCTACATTACCTTGTTGCTGGTTTCTCTCCACCTGTGGATGTCTACCATGGTATCGTACTGCGGCGTTATTTCGCCTCTTCAAAACTTTCGCACCATGGTATACATTTAAACCTATAGTATCGCGGCGTTATTTTTTTTTTTTTTTTTTTTCGCTTTTTTTTTTTATAATCATTAACTTTTGAAAACAATTAAGAAATTAATTTTAAAATTTTGTTTCCCTTGTTATTTAGGACGAGGTCGTTTCGGATCGATGTCCTAGTCCGTCCTTCGACAAAATTTTAAAATTTGTCTTTTTGTAGCGATTGTTTTAAAAGCTAAGATTTTTGGGTTTTTTCAATGTTTTTGGCATACTCTAATTCAATAAGATTAAAAATAATGATAATAAAAGTTCTCGTCCCTCCCTCGGGTAAAGCAATTTCGGTTCAAAGACCTAGTCTTCAACTTACGACGAATTTTAAAAATCATATTCTTAACTTAATGAGATAAAGTAAATTTTTGTTTTTAAATTCACACAACTTAAATATAAAATTCAAAATTATTATTAAAAATTCACACCAAACTTAGAATTTAAAATGCATAAAATTAAGAATTTATATTTTAAAAATTCACACCAAACTTAATTTAAAAATTCATAAATTCATATCAAACTTATATTAATTTTATCAAATATTTACAATTTTAAATATATTGTTTTTACAAAATTTACAATATTAATTTAAGATTTAAATATTAATTTTAAAAACATGGTAAAAATAAATTTAAAAATCTTTTTGTCTTTTTATCCCACTTTAATCAATCAAATATTATCAAAAATATGCGCCCCTCTTTTCGGTAAAGTAATTTCGGTTCCAAGACCTAATTTAACTCATGACGAATTTTTGAAATATTTTGGGTTGATTGCTTAAAGATATTTATACCTTAAGAATAAACGTTAAATTTCGCAGTGATGTAATAAATTTTTTAATGATATCAATAATTTCGGTCGCCAAACCTAATTTTATTCAATACCAATTTAATACTTTTTAGCGAACAAATTAGCGTTTATTATCAAAAGGTTAAAAATAAAAATAAAAACTGTACAGACATACCTTTGAAATAGATTTCTTAGTTATATGATCTATTCCATTCATAAGATAGTCGGTTTAATTGATTTTCCATGGCTACATAGGCGTAACCTCGAGCATTCAGTGTCTTTTCTTCTAAACATATGAACGGCCCGTCTCTGCATAAAGTAACAAATTCGGTATTTGAATAGGTTTGATTATTTGAACATTTACCTCCATGTGACCATTTTCCGCATTTGTGACATCTTTCTAGGTGTCGTGCTCTTCTTTTCGCTGCGGATTTTGATTTTCCTTTACCAAATTGTAACTTATTATCTTCGCATCTGGATTCTTTTCTAACTCCGTCCATTCTTTCTCTGATTACTGATACTATTTCACTCGGTAGTATGTCATTATTTCTTTTAGTGATCAAAGCGTGTAGCATTAGACCATGGTTTAGTTCACAGGCAGTCTTCATTTTGTAAAAACCTAAGAAAAATAAAAATTCAGAATGGGGGGAGAAGACTAGTTCTTTAGGGTCTGCTAGGGAAAGACCATACGTGTTCCATTTTCGAGAACTACACGAAAACAGACAATCTAACTCTAACAGAAATACATATTATCCTTTAAAGACTTGATTCTCCCCACACTTAGTTAGCTGTGGTGTCGAAATTGTGATTAACTTCGTTGTCGACTTCCATCGGACCATGTATGTAATGTTTAACTCTGTGACCATTAACTTTAAATTCAATCCCATTTGAATTTATTAATTCTATCGTTCCGTATGGGAAAACTCTTTTGACTATGAATGGTCCAGACCATCTTGATTTCAATTTTCCAGGAAATAGCTTGAATCGTGAATTGAAAAGAAGAACTCTGTCTCCTTCTTTAAATTCTTTTGAACTTCTGATTCTTTTATCATGCCATTTCTTCGTTCTTTCTTTATAGATTAACGAATTTTCGTATGCTTCATGTCTTAATTCTTCTAATTCATTTAGTTGACTTAATCGTAGACGTCCGGCTTCATGTAAATCAAGATTACATGTCTTCAAAGCCCAAAATGCTTTGTGTTCAATTTCTACTGGAAGATGACATGCTTTTCCATAAACAAGTCTAAAAGGTGTGGTTCCAATTGGAGTTTTGTAGGCTGTTCTAAAAGCCCAGAGTGCATCCTCCAATTTAATGGACCATTCCTTCGGATTTGATCCTACGGTTTTCTCTAGAATACGTTTTAAAGCTCGGTTGGTATTTTCAACTTGTCCACTTGTTTGTGGATGATATGCGGTGGAGATTTTATGAGTTACTCCATATCTTTTAAGAACTTTCTCAAGTTGATTATTACAGAAATGAGTACCCCGATCACTTATTAAAGCTTTCGGTGTTCCAAACCTTGCAAAAAGACGTTTTAAAAAATTGACTACAACTCGTGCATCGTTAGTTGGGAGAGCTTGTGCTTCCGCCCATTTAGATACATAATCAATGGCTACGAGTATATATAGATTATTATGAGATTTTGGAAATGGACCCATAAATTCAATACCCCAAATGTTAAATACTTCACATACTTGGATGACATTTTGTGGCATTTCATCACGTTGACTTATTTTTTCGGCCCTTTGACATGCATCACAGGATTTGCAAAGAAGGTGTGCGTCTTTGTAAATTGTAGGCCAATAGAATCCAGCTTCATAAACTTTTCTTGCTGTTAGTTGAGGCCCATAATGCCCTCCTGTTGGTCCTGTGTGACAATGGTTTAAAATTTTACTAGCTTCATCTCCAAATACACATCGGCGTATTATTCCATCGGGACAACTTTTAAACAGATGTGGATCTTCCCAGAAATAGTGTTTTATATCACTGAAGAATTTCTTTCGTCTTTGGTACGATAATCCTTTTTCAAGGAATCCACAAACTAAGTAGTTTGCATAGTCTGCAAACCATGGGATTTCTTTATAATCTATCTTCAATAGATATTCATCAGGAAAGTTGTCTTGTATGGCCGATTCATTTAGAACTTCTAATTCAGGATTTTCAAGACGAGAAAGATGATCAGCGGCGAGATTTTCTGCTCCTCTTTTATCTCGGATTTCAATATCAAACTCTTGTAAGAGTAAGATCCAACGGATTAATCTTGGTTTAGCATCTTGTTTTGAAAATAGGTATCTAAGAGCAGAATGGTCGGTATAGACCACCGTTTTTGCTAGAACGAGATATGATCGAAATTTGTCAAAAGCAAAGACAATAGCAAGGAGTTCTTTTTCAGTAGTTGTATAGTTCGTTTGTGCTCCTTGTAATGTCTTACTAGCATAATATATAGGTTGAAATCGTTTTTCAATCCTTTGTCCTAAAACGGCTCCCATTGCAAAATCACTTGCATCGCACATTAGTTCAAATGGTAGATTCCAATTTGGTGTTATCATGATCGGCGCATTAGTGAGTTTCTCTTTAAGAATATTAAAAGATTTGATACACTCATCTGAAAAGATGAATGGCACATCCTTTTCTAGGAGTTTATTCATAGGAGTGGCAATTTTAGAAAAATCTTTTATGAAACGTCGGTAAAAACCGGCATGCCCTAGAAAACTCCTAACTCCTCTAACATTGGTTGGATGTGGAAGTTTAGCAATTACATCTACTTTAGCTCTATCCACTTCAATTCCTTCTTTTGAAATTTTATGTCCAAGAACGATGCCTTCTTTAACCATGAAATGGCATTTCTCCCAATTAAGTACTAGATTTGATTTTTCGCATCTAATTAGCATTCATTCCAGATTAACTAGACATGATTTAAATGTATCACCGAAGACTGAAAAGTCATCCATGAATACTTCCATGCATTCTTCTATCATGTCGTGAAAAATCGCCATCATACACCTTTGAAAGGTTGCAGGGGCGTTGCAAAGTCCAAATGGCATGCGTTTGTAAGCAAAAGTACCATAAGGGCACGTAAATGTGGTTTTCTCTTGGTCTTCGGGTGCTATTGGAATTTGAAAATATCCGGAAAATCCATCTAGAAAACAATAGTAACTATTTCCGGCTAATCTTTCCAACATTTGATCAATAAAAGGTAAGGGAAAGTGATCTTTTCTGGTGGCGTCATTTAATTTTCTATAATCAATACATACACGCCATCCTGTTACAGTCCTAGTAGGAATAAGCTCATTTTTCTCATTTGTAATGACAGTCATGCCACCCTTCTTAGGTACGCATTGAACTGGGCTTACCCATGGACTATCAGAAATTGGATATATCAAACCTGCATCTAGCAGTTTAATAATCTCTTTCTTAACTACATCTTGCATATTAGGATTTAGTCTTCGTTGGCGTTGCACATACGTTTTATGACCTTCTTCCATAAGGATTTTATGTGTGTAATACGAAGGACTTATTCCTTTTATATCATGAATCTTCCATGCAATGGCTGGTTTATGAGCTTTCAACACAGAAATGAGTTGTGATTTCTCATTTTCAGTAAGAGAAGACGATATTGTTACAGGTAATTCAGATTCACCATGTAAATAAGCGTATTCCAAATGGTTTGGAAGTGGCTTTAACTCTAATTTCGGAGGTTCTTCTATCGATGATTTATATCGATATCTGTCTTCTTCTTTTAGCATTTGAATTTCTTCTGTTGTTGGTTCATATCCATTAGCTATAAGTGTAGCTAACATTTCAGCTTCATCAATTGGTTCATTACCTTCTCCTAAAGAACATTCTCCTGTTCCTTGTAATTCTGGAAATTCTTCTAATAATTCTGCATGTGCATCTATAGTTTGAATATAATAACATGTATCATCTGCAGATTGTGGTTGTTGCATTGCTCTATCAACTGAAAAGGTAACACTCTCATCCTCTATACTTAGGGTCAGTTTCTTACCGAACACGTCTATCATTTCTTTAGCCGTGTTTAAGAATGGTCTTCCTAATATGAGAGGAACTTGAGAATCTTCTTCCATGTCCAAAACAACAAAATCTACTGGAAATACTAAAGTACCAACTTTAACTAGCATGTTCTCCATTATCCCTCTAGGATATTTTATTGATCTATCGGCTAGTTGTACGCTTATTCTTGTTGGTTTCAATTCTCCAAGGTCTAGTTTAGCGTATAGTGAATACGGCATTATATTTATACTAGCACCTAAGTCTGCCAATGCTTCTATTGAACTAAGACTACCCAGAAAACATGGAATTGTGAAACTTCCTGGATCAGATAATTTTTCTGGTATCTTATTCAACAGCACTGCTGAACAATTAGCATTCATAGTAACATCCGAGAGTTCTTCCATTTTCTTTCTAATTGAGATTAGATCTTTCAAGAATTTAGCATATCTTGGCATTCCTGAAATCACATCAATGAAAGGAAGATTTACATTTATCTGTTTAAACATATCCAAAAATTTGGATTGCTCGGCTTCAAGTTTTTCTTTCTTCATTTAACTCGGGTAAGGAAGTGGTGGTTGGTATGGTTTAACATAAGGTTTATCCTTAACTGTGTTATTTTCATTAACTTTTTCAACTACCGGTTCTTTTTCCTTATCTTGATCAGGTTGTGGTTCTTGTGGAGTAGGAATGGCTTCATCAGAAGTTACAGGTATTTCAGGTGGTTTAAGTGTTGTACCACTTCTTGTGGTAATGGCTTTAGCTGTTTCATTCCGGGGGTTAGCATTTGTATCGCTTGGTAAACTTCCCGGTTTTCTTTCACCTATTAATCTTGCTAGGTTACTCACTTCTTGTTCCAGATTTTGAATAGAAGCTTGTTGATTTCTAAATGCTTGAGCATTTTGTTCATTGGTTTGTTTTTGAGATGTGAAAAACTGTGTTTGAGTTTCAACTAGTTTCGTCATCATATCTTCTAAATTTGGTTTTTTATCATCGGTTTGTTGTGGTGGTTTGTTTTGAAAATTAGGTCTTTGCTGATTGTAAGTATTATTGGATACTTGTTGATTGCTAGGACCTTGTTGGTTGTTGTATGGAATATTTCGGTTATAATTCTGGTTTTGATTGTAAATCGGTCTTGGCGGTTGATAATTATTCTGATAATTATTTCCAGGCCTTTGGTTTATGTATGAAATATTCTCTCTTTGTTCCATTGTTAATTCAATACTGAGACAATCTTTTGTCAAATGTGGTCCTCCACACTGATCACAACTAATTCGTATTGAGTGAATATCTTTAGTCATCTTTTCCATTCGTCTCTCCACAGCATCTATCTTTGCGGAAATGGAATCTAAGTCATGGCTAGAATCGGCTCTAGCTGCTTTAGATGATCTAATGATATCTTTTTCTTGGTGCCACTCATGTGAGTGGGAAGCAGTGTTATCAATAATTTTGTAAGCATCAGTTTCGGTTTTCTTCATAATTGAACCACCAGCTGCTATATCTATGTCTTTCCTTGTAGTGATGTCGCATCCTTGGTAGAATATTTGTACTATTTGACAGGTGTCTAAACCATGTTGCGGACATCCTCTTAACAACTTTCCATATCTTGTCCACGCCTCATATAGAGTTTCATTTGGCTTCTGTGTGAACGTAACAATTTCTGCTTGAAGTCTTACGGCTTTAGATGCAGGAAAGAATTGTTTAAGAAATTTGTCAACTAAAACGTCCCATGTATCAATCGCCCCTTCAGGTAACGATTCCAACCAATCTTTGGCTTCTCCCTTTAAAGTCCAGGGAAATAACATGAGATATATCTGTTCATCCTCCACTTCTCGGATTTTAAATAGTGTGCAGATCCTATTAAAGGTACGTAGATGTTCATTTGGATCTTCCTTCGGCGCACCACTAAATTGGCATTGATTAGTCACCATGTGTAGAATTTGTCCTTTGATTTCATAATCTGGCGCATTAATGTCTGGATGAGTAATTGCGTGACCTTGGCCAGTGCGTTTAGCTCTCATTCGGTCTTTCATACTTAAAGGTTCCAGATTCTCCATAATTGAATTTGTTGAATCGGTATCACTAGATGATTCTGTTTTAATGGTTCGTTCCTCAACAATCTCTGTTTGAATGATTGGTGGATCCGGAGGAAAGTTTAATGGTTCAGGATCTACGAACCGTTCCTGAATATTCTCTGGATTCTCAATTGTGATGTTGGGTTCAAAAAATAGATTATCGGAAATTTGAACTGAAGTACTTGGTTGACTGGATGACGATTCTAAAGAAAAATCAACGGCGGTTATATTTGCTAAATGTCTTGATCTAGTTACAGGTGGTGAACGTACAAAAGGTGGTGAACGTCTTGCTCGGTGCATTCACTGAATATCCTATTAGTTTTTAAAAAGGAAAGAAAAATTATAATAAGTTATCCAATCAATAGACTTTTCTGATTTTGCCCACGTTTTGAATAGCCAAAAGATGCAGCAGAGGGGCAGGATTCGTTTGGTCTCAATATAATTGAGGACTGTTTGGCTCCAATAACCCGGTCCACGTACAAATCCAACTATTACTACGAACCAGAAAATTTTGATGTCTATTAATTTAACCACTTAAAATAAATTTTCGTAATTTTAAGAAATTTAGATAAGAAGTAGAAAAAATTCTAAGTCCTAAAAACAAGAATGGCGAGAAATAAGAGAGAAAAAGAGTTCGTCGAAAAAGAAAAAAATGGTTGAAAAATAAAAGGTGACGGAAAAATAAAAGAAACTTATAAAAACTTAAAAAATACTTGACTAACCTAACCTTATTACTACAACTAACTTAAAATTATAATCGCAAATTGAAATTACTAATTGGAATGATAATTGATACATAGTAAAAGGTCTAAAAATATTAAAGCTTACAGGAAAAACTAAATCCCAAATGGAAATAATTTAGAAAGAAACTAAAACTTAAAAAGGCGTCGCAAAATTTTAAAGTACCTAAATCTTAGTCTAAAGAAAAAGCACTTAAGGAATTCTATGGCAAAGCCTAAAAATCTAGGAGTAAAAATGACTATGGCAAAAACTAAGTTTAAAATTAAATATGAGTTAAAAAATACAAATATTACGCTACAATGATTAAAAATGGACAAAATATAAAAATATACAAAAAGTTGTAAAAAGTACAATTTTTATAAAAATATTATTTTTATATTATTTATTTAATAAAACTACTAATTTTACAATTTAATTAAAACTAATTAATACTAAATACATAAATTAAATAAAAAGTAAAAGTAAAAATAAAACTAATAATAATAATAATACATAATTAGGGTTTAATAATAATTATAATTAATAATAAACTGTAATTAATGCTGGTTTAGGGTTTTTTGTCGCCTGTCAGAGAAGCTCCGCGAGTCGCGGCATTTATTGCATCAAACCCCGCGAGTCGCGGGGTTTCAAATTTCAGCTGACAGGTTTCAAATTCGACGCGTTTTTTTTTTAATTTTTTTTTTATTTTCTGTTTTCTGTTTTTAAATAAATAAAAGATATTAAAATAAAACTTATATTTTTATAAACTAAACTAAAAATAAAGAAACTTATAAAACTTAAATATTTAACAAAATCTTAAAAATACTTATATTTTTGTTTTTCTTTTTATATTTTTGAATAATTAAAACGTATTTTTACAAAAATGAATTTTTAATAAAAGTAAACTAAAAATCTTTTTTTTTTTTTTTTATTATTAGCGTTGCGCTTCCGGCGTTTAAGAGTGTTCCCCGGCAGCGGCGCCAAAAATACTTGATGTTATGCGAGGTGTATATAAAATAGCTTATATTTTACTAGGAAAAACTATTAAATACGATACAATTTTACACAAGATATTTATTTATTTATAGAATGGATATACTTAAACCTTGCTACAACACTTATAGGCAGTGTACCTAATCGTACAGTAGTGTAGTTTTTAGTAAGTCCGGTTCGTTCCACAGGGAAATCTTTAAACAAAGCTCAACGCTATATTAGTTTACTTTTATAAAAATACAAACATATATATAAGTAATATTATTATTATAAAGGGGGTTTTTACCGTTTAATGACCGGTTTGTCGATTTTAAAACTTTAGTCGCAGTTAAAACCTAATGTAAAATATTAAATAAATAAAAGACTTAATTTAAAGCGTAAAGTAAATAACGATAATGAAATTGCGAATAATAAAAGTGCGATAAAATAAACTTGCGATAATTAAAAAGTACGATAATTAAAAGTGCGATTAAATAACAATAAATAAAAGTGCGATAATTAGAAGTGCAATTAAATATAAAATAAAGGAAATTAAATATGAAATAAAAGAATTATGCTTATTTAAACTTCCGTAATCATGATGTTTGACATGTTGATTTTAGTTTTATGCCCATGGGTTAATTGTCCTTTGTCCTGGATTATTTAATATGTCCGTCTGGTTTTTGTCCATAACAGTCCATCAGTCATAAATATAAAGTGCGAGTGTCCTCGTCAAATTATTATTATACCCGAAGTTAAATATTCCAACTAATTGGGGATTCGAATTGTAACAAGGTTTTAATACTTTGTTTAATGAATACACCAGGTTATCGACTGCGTGTAAACCAAGGTTTTACTACTTTGTTAACAATTACACCAATTACCCTTGAATGTAATTTCACCCCTGTTTTAATTATTCTAGTGGCTATTAATCCATTCCCGTGTCCGGTTAAATGAACGATTATTCGTACATATAAATACCCCGCCCATCGTGTCCGATTGAGTGTATATGGTAATTTATAGGGACGCCCAATTGTAAATCTTTATATTAACATTAACAAACTTTCATTTAGTTAAACAAATATAAAGCCCATTAATAGCCCATAGTCTAATTTCCACAAGTGTCGTTCTTTCGTCCAAACCCCAATTATGGTACAAAGCCCAATTACCCAATTTTAGTAATTAGCCCAACATCATGATTACTTCGGATTAAATAAGCATAATAATAACTTAGCTACGAGACATTAATGTAAAAAGGTTGAACATAACTTACAATGATAAAAAAATAGCGTAGCGTTACACGGACAGAATTTCGACTTACACCCTTACAATATTCGCTAACATACCCTTATTATTAGAATTATAATTAAAATTAAAATATAAATTATATATATATATATATCGTTTACGTATGATAAGAGAAGAAAAAGATGGATGAATTTTGATCAGAATTCGGTTGGCTTTATAGGGATTTTCGATTTTTGGGGCTCCGCGACTCGCGGCAAAAGCCTCTTCAAACTCCGCGAGTCGCGGAGGATGAATTTACAGCTCACACCCTTGGAGTCTTTCTCTGCCGACGGTTTTATAATATATATATAATATATATATAATTAATATAATTAATTATATATTATATTATATTTATATGCATAGTTAATTTGTAATTTTTAGTCCGTTGCGTCGAGCGTTGAGAGTTGACTCTGGTCCCGGTTCCGGATTTTCGAACGTCCTTGCGTACAATTTTATATTTTGTACTTTGCGTTTTGAATCTTGTACTCTTGTAATTTCGAGACGTTTCTTATCAATAATTGGAACCTTTTTGATTGTCTTTTGTACTTTTGAGCTTTTTGGTCGTTTGCGTCTTCAATTCGTCGAATCTGTCTTTTGTCTTCACCTTTTATTATTTAAACGAATATCACTTGTAAATAGAACAATTGCAACTAAAAGCTTGTCTTTCTTGAGGAATAATGCTATGAAATATATGTTCGTTTTTAGCATTATCAATGCTCATTTCGAATTTGGTGGCCATAAGGTCACCAAATTCTTTGCATAAGGCCGGGGACGTGGAACCAAAAATAACATCATCAACGTAAATTTGAACCAAGAGAATGTGACCATGGTTTTTACTGATGAATAGCGTTGTATCAATCGTTCCACGAGAGAAGTCATTGTCTAGCAAATACTTTGTTAAGGTCTCGTACCATGCACGCGGTGCTTGCTTCAGACCGTATAAAGCTTTCTCCAAGTAGTAAACGTGGTTTGGATGAATGGGATCGACAAAGCCTTCTGGTTGATCAACATAGACTTCCTCTTGAAGATAACCATTCAGAAAAGCAGTTTTGACATCCATTTGAAACACCGTGAACTTCATATGAGAAGCTGATGTCAAAGCTAAGGGATACGAAATAGTTTATATTTTACTAGGAAAAACTATTAAATATGCTACAATTTTACACAAGATATTTATTTATTTATAGAATGGATCTACTTAAACCTTGCTACAACACTTATAGGCAGTGTACCTAATCGTACAGTAGTGTAGTCTTTAGTAAGTCCGATTCGTTCCACATGGAATCTTTTTTTAGCAAAGCTCAACGCTATATTAGTTTACTTTTATAAAAATACAAATATATATATATATAAGTAATATTATTATTATAAAGGGGGGTTTTTACCGTTTAATGACCGGTTTGTCGATTTTAAAACTTTAGTCGCAGTTAAAACCAAATGTAAAATATTAAATAAATAAAAGACTTAATTTAAAGCGTAAAATAAATAACGATAATGAAACTGCAATAAAAGTGCGATAAAATAAAATTGCGATAATTAAAAAGTACGATAATTAAAAATGCGATTAAATAACAATAAATAAAAGTGCGATAATTAGAAGTGCAATTAAATATAAAATAAAGGAAATTAAATATGAAATAAAAGAATTATGCTTATTTAAACTTCCGTAATTATGATGTTTGACGTGTTGATTTTAGTTTTATGCCCATGGGTTAATTGTCCTTTGTCCTGGATTATTTAATATGTCCGTCTGGTTTTTGTCCATAACAGTCCATCAGTCATAAATATAACGTGCGAGTGTCCTCGTCAAATTATCCTTATACCCGAAGTTAAATATTCCAACTAATTGGGGACTTAAACTGTAACAAGATTTTAATACTTTGTTTAATAATTACACCAGGATGTCGACTGAGTGTAACCCAAGGTTTTAATATTTTGTTATCAATTATACTAAGTGTCCTTTGTACATAATTTCACCCCTGTTTTAATTATTCTAGTGGCTATTAATCCATTCCCGTGTCCGGTTAAATGAACGATTATTCGTACATATAAATACCCCGCCCATCGTGTCCGATTGAGTGTATATGGTAATTTATAGGGACGCCTAATTGTAAATCTTTATATTAACATTAACAAACTATCATTTAGTTAAACAAATATAAAGCCCATTAATAGCTCATAGTCTAATTTCCACAAGTGTCGTTCTTTTGTCCAAACCCCAATTATGGTACAAAGCCCAATTACCCAATTTTAGTAATTAGCCCAACATCATGATTACTTCGTTTTAAATAAGCATAATAATAACTTAGCTACGAGACATTAATGTAAAAAGGTTGAACATAACTTACAATGATTAAAAATAGCGTAGCGTTACACGGACAGAATTTCGACTTACACCCTTACAATATTCGCTAACATACCCTTATTATTAGAATTATAATTAAAATTAAAATTAAAATATAAATTATATATATATATATATATATATCGTATGAATGAGGAGAAAAAAGATGATGAAAATGATCAGATTTCGGTTTGCTTTATAGGGAGTTTCAAAACTGGGGGCTCCGCGACTCGCGGCCATTTTGGCCTTCAAACTCCGCGAGTCGCGGAGAATGAAATTACAGCTCAGCCCCTTGGAGTCTTTCTCTGCCGACGGTTTTTATTTATAAATATAATATATATATAATTAATATAATTAATTATATATTATATTATATTTATATACATAGTTAACTTGTAATTTTTAGTCCGTTGCGTCGAGCGTTAAGAGTTGACTCTGGTCCCGGTTCCGGATTTTCGAACGTCCTTGCGTACAATTTAATATCTTGTACTTTGCGTTTTGAATCTTGTACTCTTGTAATTTCGAGACGTTTCTTATCAATAATTGGAACCTTTTTGATTGTCTTTTGTACTTTTGAGCTTTTTGGTCGTTTGCGTCTTCAATTCGTCGAATCTGTCTTTTGTCTTCACCTTTTATTATTTAAACGAATATCACTTGTAAATAGAACAATTGCAACTAAAAGCTTGTCTTTCTTGAGGAATAATGCTATGAAATATATGTTCGTTTTTAGCATTATCAGAAGCAAATGCAAGGAAAAGACGAATTGCCTCAATCCTAGCAACCGGAGCAAACGTTTCATCATAATCAATGCCATCTTGTTGTCGATATCCTTTAGCCACAAGACGTGCCTTATTTCGAACCACAATTCCATCAGAATCCTTCTTGTTCTTGAAAATCCACTTAACCCCTATTGGTCGTTGACCCGTTGGTCTTGGAACTAATCGCCATACTTTCAATCGTTCAAATTGATTGATCTCGTCTTGCATTGCAACTACCCAGTATGGATCTAGTAATGCTTGAGCAACTGTTGTTGGTTCAATCTTACTAAGAAAGGCTGTGAATAGACACATATTCTGAGTAGCCCTTCGAGTTGAAACTGGAGCAGATGCGTCACCAATAATAAGATCTATTGGATGACTTTTAGTCCATCGGGTGTGGGGAAGAGGTTGAACATCAATTGTATCCATCGGAACATCAACCGTTGTTGACGTTGAGCCTTGATCTGCTTGATCTGATGTAACATTATCTAACGGATTCAATAGAGTATCTGGAGAAACAGCTGGAGTTGTATCAAATGATGAATCTTGATCTTGTTCAAGATTATCAGTAACAGGAGGTTGGAGGGAGGATGAAAAAGCAACAGGTGAATCAGTTGGTGTTGAATCTTCATCAAAAAGACTTTGAAGAGTCTCCACAGTAGTTCACTGTGATGGAGTAACCGGTACGGCTTGAACATTTGAATCCCGTTGAGGAGTATAAAGACTATCAAACAAGATATCCAGTTCCTCTGATGTAACCGTAGGAACACCCTTCTTCGAGAAAATTGAGTTTTGCATGGAAGAAGTAGTAGCCAGGTTAGGATCGGGTTTTGAACTGAGTTGTACAAAAGTCATTCCGGAAAATTCATCGAGCTTGACGTTAATGCTCTCTTTAATCATCTTTGTCGCTTATGATAAACACGATAAGCAACTTTGTTCGAGGAATAACCAAGAAATATGGCCTGATCGCCATGAGGATCAAACTTTCTGAGGCTGTCAAAATCGTTAAGCACATAGCATATACAACCAAAAACACGAAAATATTTGACATTCGGGCGTCTACTATATAATAACTCATATGGAGTTTTATCAAAACGTTTGTTTACAATACAACGATTTTGGGTATAGCATGCAGTTGAAATGGCCTCCCCCCACATTTTTGGAGATAAATTGGAGTAGGCAAGCATCGTTCGTGCTGTTTCGCAAAACGTACGATTACGTTGTTCGACTACTCCATTTTGTTGGGGGGTTCGAGCATCAGAGAACTGATGTTCAATGCCTTGGTCTTTCAAATAACTATCAAGCGGGTCATTCTTAAATTTCGTCCCATTATCAGTTCTGATGCTCTTAACATGTTTGTTAAAAGAGCGTTGAATCTTTTTAATGAACTCAATAATAATGGCGGGGGTTTCTGACTTAGTTCGCAAAAGAAAATCCATGTAAACCGGGTATAGTCATCAACAATGACAAGCACATGTTTCTTGCCACCGAGACTAGAAATATGCATGGGTCCACATAAGTCCATATGCAATAATTGCAAAGACGATGAAGTACTGGGGTTTTGCTTAAGCGGATGATTGGTCCGTTTCAGCTTACCCATCGCACATGATGGACACACATGATGCTTATCATATTAAAAGGTTGGAATACCATCAATTAAATCTTTAGAGACTAGTCGATTGATACCCTTGTAATTCAAGTGTGACATCCGATGATGCCATAACCATGAATTTTCTTTGGTAGAACGAGTGGCCAAACACATGGTTGCATGTGATGGTGCATCATTGAGGTTAATAGTATATAGTGAAGCACAACGTTTACCAACAAGAAGATCATTCCCTTCGGTGGATTGCACTGAGCATTGTAAACGTTCAAACAAAACTTTGAGATCTCCATCGCAGAATTGGCTCACACTAAATAAACTGCACCCCAAACCCTCAACATATGAAACCCGTTTGATTGTTATGCCATTTTGCACAAAATCTCCGTAACCCGTTATTGCTGCAATCTCATCGTTTCCGAATGTAACAGTTCCTAGGAATTTGTCAATGAAGTTGACAAGCAAGGATTTATCGCCCGTCATGTGTCGAGAACAACCAAAATCGATATACCAAACACAGACGTCGAAACCCTGTAAATGTGAATTTCCTAGAGTTTAGGTACCCAAAGTTTCTTGGATCCTTTTCGGTTAGTACCAGCAATAAACTTTGGATTAGCAACAAACTTTGGATCAATGATGAAATAATCACGTAAAGCATCATGCAGTTTAGACAATAAAGCATCATTTAAAACCACATTACATGAAGCATCATACGTAATATCAATCTTTACATCGTTATCAGAAGTCTTAACACACAATTTATTCCAAGTAGATGTTTTGTTCACAGACAAAAATTGAAAAACATGAGATGATTTCCTAGGCCGACTAGCAGATTGCTTTGGTTTGGTTGCTACTTTCTTAGTCGTAGACTTAGGAACCCATACAAATTTGTAATTCAAGTTTGGATTATGACCTGTGACACGAAAAATACCTTTGTTAGTTAGACGTCCAAACTTTTCAGTTGACACATGAGATGACTGATTTTGCAGAATTTCCAATTTGATTGTACGTTCTTTTGCATCATACTAACTTAAATCAGGTTTAGAACTTGTGTGTGTTGTGGACTTAACTGATTTCTTTAAAAGACTCGCTTTTGAAGTTTTTGTCATAGGAATCATAGGAATCTTTTCAGTTAACACATAACCATTTGAAGAATGAACCTTTTTAACAATATACTGAGTTGTTGAAACAACTTTCGAACCATGATTGCCAAATTGAGAACATAGAGGATTTTTAAGAATAGTAATGGGTTTTACATCCTTAGATGTTGTTGTTCCCTTCCCCTTCTTAGTAATCCCACCAGTACATTCAAGCACATTGGTTGCAACATTAGACGTTTGCTTAAGTGTGTTAGCCTATTTCAGTTGAATTATCTTTTGTTTTAAGCTTTTAATCTCAAGACATAATTCTTCAGCAGAAACTATCACTTCACCCTCCTTAAAAGCATAAGTACATACTTTCTTAGGCAGTGAAGGCAATTTATCACACAAAGCAAGCATTTGTTCTAATGATTGGCACTTAAGTTGCAAGTCAATATTCTCCTGTTCAAGTTGAGCTACTATACGATTCAAATCACATACAGCAGGCAAATGCAAGTAATAATCATCAAAGGATCAAGTTGACTTTCAAAATCTATCAAAGGTTCAATGTTCGGTTCATTCTGAGGTTCTACTTTTTCATCTAAATAATTTTGACCTAGAGAATCTGTCTCAAAGAAGACAGTTAGTTCATGTGCTAGGTCTTCACGGAAAACATCATCTGGACATGCAGGTAAAGTTGGTAGAATTGGTTTCACATCAAAAATTGGTTCATCAAACACCTCATCTATTGCAGTAATGCTAGAACTAGGTTTGTTAAACACTTCATTCTCAAGCATTAAAATGTATTTCTCTAGCATGAGTGTTGGGATATAAACCAGTCTACGCTTAGGCACATAATCTTCACGTTGCATGTTCTTTTCAGTTTCAACAAGATTTTTCAAGAAATCAGGATTCGATTTACCGATCTTAGCATTGATTTTTTCATACATTAAGCTAATTTGATGGTATTTCCTAGATTTACGATTCACAATAATATCATCAAAATCAGCATCAGAAGCATGTACAAAATGCGATGGTAAACCGGCTTGAAAATAATCAGAATGATATAATCCTGGA
Organism: Rutidosis leptorrhynchoides; assembly: GCF_046630445.1. NCBI lineage: Eukaryota > Viridiplantae > Streptophyta > Magnoliopsida > Asterales > Asteraceae > Rutidosis > Rutidosis leptorrhynchoides. The sequence continues at coordinate 157,993,149 of NC_092334.1, forward strand.
ATCTTTTTGGAAGCATCTTCCAAAATTTTCGGATCTTCATAACCCGACCCCCACTTTTCACCATGAATCGTTTTTGGTCTATTCATGAAAATCGTTTGTTTTGAAAGTTCCATATCCATGATAGCTTTGGATTGCTCTGTTCGATAGAGTTTTTCCTCATATCGAGCAAGTTGTGCTTTCATTTGAAAAGATTCTTTTGACAATAAAGAAATTTCAGTGTTCTTTTCAATTATGGTGTTTTCCAATTGAACGATTTTCTTGTTTAGTTTTGAAAGTGTGGGTTCATATTGGTTTTTTAAATCAGAAAGATCTTTTTCTAAAAATTGAACTTTTTCTGCAAGTCGTTCCGATTTTAAACGATAATCAGTTCTTTCAACTTTAATCGAATGAATTGTCTTTTTCAGATCTTCCAACTCAGTTTCCGTAGAGTTGAGTTGGAGAGTCAATCGTTGCACATCCGTTTGCAATTTGGATGAGGAAGGTCTGGTCTCATTCATTTTGATTTTATCTTTTAAAACCTTGTTTTCAGATTTTAAGCCTTTGACTTCTTTTGACATTGAGACCAGATTCTTCATCAAGTCATTTTGCATTTTTATAAAATCAGGTGAGAATTCAGTTGATTGTACCTCATCATCATCGGATGTTGAGTCAGAATTCTCCATTGCTTCCTTAGCTTTGATGAGCTTTGTCACCTTGCAAACATTTGCATGTACCACCTCTGAATCTGAATCGTCAGTCCAGTTAAACCAAGTATCATCAACCGATTTTAGCTCTCCCCCAGTTTCCACAATCTTATCCATCAACATTTTCTTCTTGTAGTAAGCTGCGTCCTTCTTCTTAGGCATCTTGCACTCACGAGAGTAATGACCAGCTTTGCCACAATTGAAACAAATTGAATCTTCCTTCTTGGAATCATCAGCACGTTGTTGTTTAGATTGATCAGCTTTCTTGTAGTACGAGGAAGATGACGAGTTTTTGCGTTGATTGCTTGATTTGCCTTTAAACATGTGTTTGTTCAAGGCTTTTGTGAACATGGCTGCCATCTTGACTAATTCAAGGTGAGAATCATCAACATCAGAAAGATTCAAATCTTCTGAATCAGTTGATTCTTCTACAAGCACTTTCTTGGACAAGCTTTTGGAAGACGTCAACGATTTGCTCTTTTTTTGGCAATTAGGGCAAGTGGATCGCCCGGAGAAGACTCTTTCCTTCCTTTTTGAAGTTTAGACACTTCAGGTTGGTAATGCATAAGAACTCCAACAAGCTCATGAATAGTCAACTTGTCAATCTCTTTAGTAGATCGAACAATGGTTCCATAAGGAAGCCAATCAGCATTGAGCTTTTTGAGAAACTTCATGTTGACTTCAGCATTTACTTTTATGATCTTGCACCTTTTCAACTCATTGAGAACACCATTGAAACGACGATAGGTATCCTTGAGTGGTTCATCAGTTTCCTGCTTGAAATCTTCATAGAATCCCAGAGCCTTATTCAATTTAGTAACGTCTGACATGTCATAACCTTTCTTGCTGTCGTTTGTTCTCATCCCATATATCTTTTGCTGTTGTGTTGCTATCAACATTTTCAAACAATTCATACGGGATAGCTTGCATAACAATATTCTTTGCCTCTATGTCACCCTGAGCTCTCTCACGCTTATCACCAGAAAGTTCATAGACTGGAATTGGCATACCAGTATCCGGATGATAATCAACAACTGGACCATCTCTCAGAGAAGCCCAAATGTACTTTGCTTTCTCACCCTTATAGTCTATGTACTGAGTGATACGGTGAAGCCACTGAGTGTACTTACCATCAAACAACACTGGAGGACGAGAATCTGATCCAATGATCAAAGTATCTTGAGTAGACATCTTGAAAATGAGGTAGATTCGGTAAAGATTCTGTATTACACAAATCTAAGATGAAAAATCACAACAATCTGATTAGAATGTCAGATTCTGTATCAGATTCGGTACTGTAGCAGATTCGGTAAAGATTCTGTATATCAGATTCTGTATAAGAAACTTATCAGAAATACAAGTGACACACCCAGATTCAGTATAGATTCGGTAATCACAAGAATTGTAGCCTGTAACCACTTAAAACAATGGATTAAGTGATACAGAAACTCAGATTCTTTATCTGACTCGATAGTCAGATTCTGTATGAATTTGAAGTTCAAACTCAATTCAATCCTTTTGAATTAGATTCTATAACCTTGCTGCACAAGGAAACAAGTTAGTATCACACAAAATATCAAAGATACCGAAAGTATAGGATACCGAATGTCAACTGTAGCAGTTGAAAATACCGAATCTAAGTTTAAAACTTAGAAATATGACAGAATCCTTTCTCAAACCACACCAATTAGCTTCGTATAATCAAACTGAATGTGATAGAATCACGATCACACCACAATCTACAACACTTAAGAAGAATTTAAGTAATGAAGCAGACTCGGTATGACAGTTACGATACCGAGTGTTGATCAAATCTTCAAAACTTGATGAATTGAAGAAATTGAACCGTCAGAAATATGATTTAACACCTCACGAACACAACTGAATCCTTAAATCTTCACAATAATCCAGAATCAAGCTTGAATTAAGCAATACCGAGAGTTTTAGCCACAAACTCTAAAAATCAACTTGATTCACCATAATTGAAGTTAAAAAGCTGTAATGATGATCGAACCTCTTTCTAAAAGACCTAATGCACCTTCGCTGAACTTATCACATGAATCTGAACGTCAGATTATCAAATTCGATAATACCGAATGTGATTCAAAATACCGAGAGTATTCAGATTCTGTAATCTACAATCTCTGGATCGATATAGTGATGTAGAATCACTTCCTGGAAGCTCTGATACCAAATGATAGGTCACATCATTTTGAGATTGAGAGAAATGATAAGATAAAGAGAGATTCGGTATGTAAGAATGAGACTCGGTATTAGAGAGAATCGGTAAAATTACATTCCACAGCTTCTAGAACTCGGTTACAATGCAATGGCTATCTAATTAGGACTACTTAGGTTCCTTATATAGCCCTCTTCTAAGGAACCTTCATTTAAGCTTATTTCACATTAACACTATACAACTTCGGGGTCCTAACAGTTAGTGATTTAATTAATTATGTGTTTATGGTTATTTGATTGTTTAGCTGAGACCAGTTCGTGACAAGGGTCACAGAACACGTTTGTTTGTTTAATTTGGACCTCAGTAGAACCACCTAATGAGGTGCGTTAGATTTCAGATAACTGATAAATACCCGTGTGCTATGAGGTATGGGTTAAAACCCACCTATATATGCCATGTTCTGGATATTTCTATCCATTTTCTCAATTTGTGAAACTCACTCCCGTACCTACCTCATGCTCCTTTGAAACCCAAATTTAATTAAAGCTTGGAAATTGATTAAGTGGATTTAGGAACTAATTTCTACCTACCTAGTTAGCATCAATCCAGGTTTGTCTTGCTGAATTCATGCTTTAATTCTTGGTTATTAGGGTTTTTATTGTTAAATGGGTTTTGGCTAGAATTTGATTGATTCTTGATCTAAATGTGTTAGATGCTTGATGGATGTTATAAATAGTTTCTATATAGTTTATATAATGTTTTTGAAGTGATTTTCTGACCAGAACAAGCAAAAATCAAGATTTGCTGCCAAAAAACTCAAAAACAGCGTGCTGGTGCTGTTCTTCAGCTCCCACACTTTTGACCGCTCAACCACACGGTTGAGAACACATTTGAGGGCTCAACTACGCAATTGAGGGCTCAACCATACAGTTGAGAGCTCAACCGTACGGTTGAGGGCTCAAGCACTCGGTTGAGCACTTGTCAGCTTTTGGTAAAATTGAAAAGTGCATAACTTTCAAACCGTAACTCAGTTTTTTATTAATAAACTATCGTTGGAATCGTATTGACGAGTACTTTTCAATGGTAAACTTTTAAGAAGTTGGATCAAATTTTTTTGGGGTGGAAAAATAGGTTTTAGCGTGTATGTCCCGTTTTGCACGCACTTGTATGACGATATTGAATGAATTTATGTTGTAGACTTATAATATGATGAATATATGATGATATGACCTAGTTTATACTATGAATTGATTATATTATTGATTAGAACACTATACTGACTTTGTTTATGATGTTTCCAGGTGATCAGGAGAAGTGAAGACTCAGCTTTATAAGACCTCCGAGTTCTTCTCATGCTGGTATTCGGTGAGTGAGTTAATCTAGCCGTTAAGACATATAGTGACATGACCTAGACCGTTGAGCTAGTTGTTATGCTTTGAACCTATGTTGTTTTGTGTTGTGGACTGTGGCCTCGCGCATTTGTTGGACCGACCTTGCTTCGGATCAGGTCGGGAGAGATCAACCTTGCTTCTGATCAGGTTGGGCTCATTGATGTTGTATGATCCATATAAGTCGAAATCATGTGTTCATCGCGTGTGGAAGACTTATACTAGTGATACAGGTTTATGAGTTTTCAGTAGACTCTAGTCTGATCAACTAGGGTCGTTGGCCCAGCCATGCCGCCGAGTCTCTTAATGGGTTGCTTTGGATCACCCACATGGTTGCTTCTGATTGACCATTGCTTGTGGTTATCACGGTTTCTTTGGATTGACCGTTGTTGTAGATATTTTTTTGTTGTGGTGGTCATTAGATTTAGTTAATTGTTGGCTATTGTATGATATTGTGCATATATTGCTTTGGATTTTGTATGATAAAGGGTAGATTGCTCTATTTCCGCATGTTCTAGTGGTTGTCTAATTAACTCTCTGCCTAATTTGATGCTACATGTTTTAGTGATTGTACCTGTGTGGTTTAGCTGTTAGATTAGTCCATTCACTTAGCTTCTTGCTAACCCCTCCACCTTCCCCCTTACAGGTTGTAAATCTTTTGCTTTTGTGGACATGGGAGAAGATGGGCGTGTTGGGTTGTGTTCGACAGTCTAGAACTTTGATGTTGTCTATATGAAATCAAATATTAACGTAACACCAGTTGTTTGATAACAATGTATTTATGAATGAAGTTGTAATAATTATGTTTATGTTTGTACGTAAGGACATGTTTTGTAAATAAGACTTCCGCTGTGTTAATTCAAATAAAAAAGTACGGTGTTACAAGTTGGTATCAGAGCATAGGTTTAGTCGCATCGATATTGTATTTAAATGTGACGTTCCCAAACCTTGAGAGGATCTTGTCGAACATAACATAAAGGGGACAAGTTAAGTGAATGTAGGAGCTTTTATGTGTTAGTTGATATGCACTAATCGGTTATCTACTAAGAGTTTGTGTGAGATGTTATGGTAGTGCAGATATGTCAGGTAATCAAGACGCTGCCCCTAATACCTCTGGAACCTTTAGAGCTTATGATGAAGACGGTCATGTATCAGAAGAAGAAGTATCCGAAGAAGTGTTAGATCTCCAGAGTCAGTTGAAAGAAGCTCAGAATAGGATCAAAGAGCTTGAACAACAAGTGATGTCGCATTCTAACACCACAACAATAAATCCAAGCTTTCCTCTAAGGGTTTACCCACAGTTTGGAAACACTTCTCATCAACAGTATGTGCCACCTCAGTACCAGATGCCATCTAAGTTCAATCCTCAATTTCCGAATCAAGTGATGTACCTGTTTCAGATGCCATTCTTCCAACCACTGATGATTGAAAAGATGAAGTACTCGTATAAGGACTTTCTTAATTGTCAACCTTCAAAGTATACTGGTAAAACCGACCCGACTGAGACTCTAAATTGGCTCAGGGAAGTGGAAAGAGCATTAGATGTTAAAATACAATGCAAATTTAGAATAATATAGAATTAGTATATGTATATGGGTAAAATATCTAGATATTAAAATGTAAAGAAAAATCTAGATATTTATGTGTGTAAGAAATATATAGATATTTATATGTATAAAAATATCTAGATATTTATATATATCCATGGAAATATCTAGTTTCTAGAAACTTCCATGGAGTAGTATAAATAGGGGTGAGAGTTTCATTTGTGTTGTGAGAGTTGTGAGGAAGTAAGAAGAGTGTGAGTTAGAGAAAAGAAAACTTATAAGTAAGTAATATTGTAATTGTATTTTGTATTAATAAAAGTGTTCTTTGTTAAGTTTCCCGATTAAGCCTTAGTTTGTGTTTAAGTTCTTAGTGTACTTGTGTTATTTTTATTATATGGTCGGCTCTGCCGCCTAAGTGATACATGGTCGGTTATACCGCCTAAATGATATATGGTCGACACTGTCGCCTAAGTACTATTGTACACTAAGAATTCATAAAATTAAAGCCTAATCAACGTCAAAGTGTTGGTGTGGTGAGTCTAGTATAGTCTAGATCCTCTATAGTGGGTGTGTTGGGCTGGTCGAAGCTTCCAACAATTGGTATCAGAGCGAGTCGTTCGGGATCATTTCTAGTGGAGGAAATCGGTAAACGTTGGACGTTTACATCTACTTGTTTTCACCAAGGCTCTAAGGGAGATTCTGTCGGAGCACAGTTAGGAACTGTGAAAGCTCATCGGTCAGGGACCAAGCTTATTGGACGTTGGACGTCATGATGGCAGATGTTGCAAGTACGAGCAGTGGAATCAAGAGTCTCAATAACCACAACTATGGTTATTGGCGGACTTGCATAGAATCCTACCTACAAGGACAGGATTTATGGGAAATAGTTGCTGGCAGTGACACAACGCCTCCACCGAAAGAAAATGCCGAAGCCTTGAGAAAATGGAACATCAAGGCCGGGAAAGCTTTATTTATATTGAAGACTACAATCGAGGAGGATCTATTGGAGCACATCCGTGACGAGAAAACACCAAAGGCAGCTTGGGAAACTTTTGAAAAATTATTTTCAAAGAAGAATGAAGCACGACTCCAGCTCTTGGAAAATGAGCTCGCAGGTATCTCACAAGGAAGTCTATCTATTTCTCAGTATTTCACCAAGGTGAAATCTATTTGCCGTGAGATATCTCAACTTGCCCCTGAAGAGAAAGTGAGTGATGCAAGGATGAAGAGAATTATCATCCACGGCTTAAGATCCGAGTATAATGGATTTATAGCCGCTGTGAGAGGATGGCCTACTCAACCATCATTAATAGAGTTGGAGAATTTATTGGCTAACCAAGAGGCATTAGCCAAGAAGATGAATGAAGTGAAATGTCCCGTTCTTATTGATTAAAAACGTTCCATATTAATTGATTTCGTTGCGAGGTTTTGACCTCTATATGAGACGTTTTTCAAATACTGCATTCATTTTTAAAACAAACCATAACCTTTATTTCATAAATAAAGGTTTAAAAAGCTTTATGTAGATTATCAAATAATGATAATCTAAAATATCCTGTTTACACACGACCATTACATAATGGTTTACAATACAAATATGATACATCGAAATCAGTTTCTTGAATGCAGTTTTTACACAATATCATACAAACATAGACTCCAAATCTTGTCCTTATTTTAGTATGCAACAGCGGAAGCTCTTAATATTCACCTGAGAATAAACAAGCTTTAAACGTCAACAAAAATGTTGGTGAGTTATAGGTTTAACCTATATATATCAAATCGTAACAATAGACCACAAGATTTCATATTTCAATACACATCCCATACATAGAGATAAAAATCATTCATATGGTGAACACCTGGAAACCGACATTAACAAGATGCATATTTAAGAATATCCCCATCATTCCGGGACACCCTTCGGATATGATATAAATTTCGAAGTACTAAAGCATCCGGTACTTTGGATGGGGTTTGTTAGGCCCAATAGATCTATCTTTAGGATTCGCGTCAATTAGGGTGTCTGTACCCTTATTCTTAGATTACCAGACTTAATAAAAAGGGGCATATTCGATTTCAATAATTCAACCATAGAATGTAGTTTCACGTACTTGTGTCTATTTTGTAAATCATTTATAAAACCTGCATGTATTCTCATCCCAAAAATATTAGATTTTAAAAGTGGGACTATAACTCACTTTCACAGATTTTTACTTCGTCGGGAAGTAAGACTTGGCCACTGGTTGATTCACGAACCTATAACAATATATACATATATATCAAAGTATGTTCAAAATACATTTACAACACTTTTAATATATTTTGATGTTTTAAGTTTATTAAGTCAGCTGTCCTCGTTAGTAACCTACAACTAGTTGTCCACAGTTAGATGTACAGAAATAAATCGATAAATATTATCTTGAATCAATCCACTACCCAGTGTATACGTATCTCAGTATTGATCACAACTCAAACTATATATATTTTGGAATCAACCTCAACCCTGTATAGCTAACTTCAACATTCACATATAGAGTGTCTATGGTTGTTCCGAAATATATATAGATGTGTCGACATGATAGGTCGAAACATTGTATACGTGTCTATGGTATCTCAAGATTACATAATATACAATACAAGTTGATTAAGTTATGGTTGGAATAGATTTGTTACCAATTTTCACGTAGCTAAAATGAGAAAAATTATTCAATCTTGTTTTACCCAAAACTTCTTCATTTTAAATCCGTTTTGAGTGAATCAAATTGCTATGGTTTCATATTGAACTCTATTTTATGAATCTAAACAGAAAAAGTATAGGTTTATAGTCGGAAAAATAAGTTACAAGTCGTTTTTGTAAAGGTAGTCATTTCAGTCGAAAGAACGACGTCTAGATGACCATTTTAGAAAACATACTTCCACTTTGAGTTTAACCATGATTTTTGGATATAGTTTCATGTTCATAATAAAAATCATTTTTTCCGAATAACAACTTTTAAATCAAAGTTTATCATAGTTTTTAATTAACTAACCCAAAACAGCCCGCGGTGTTACTACGACGGCGTAAATCCGGTTTTACGGTGTTTTTCGTGTTTCCAGGTTTTAAATCATTAAGTTAGCATATAATATAGATATATAACATGTGTTTAGTTGATTTTAAAAGTCAAGTTAGAAGGATTTACTTTTGTTTACGAACAAGTTTAGAATTAACTAAACTATGTTCTAGTGATTACAAGTTTAAACCTTCGAATAAGATAGCTTTATATGTATGAATCGAATGATGTTATGAACATCATTACTACCTTAAGTTCCTTGGATAAACCTACTGGAAAAGAGAAAAATGGATCTAGCTTTAACGGATCCTTGGATGGCTCGAAGTTCTTGAAGCAGAATCATGACACGAAAACAAGTTCAAGTAAGATCATCACTTGAAATAAGATTGTTATAGTTATAGAAATTGAACCAAAGTTTGAATATGATTATTACCTTGTATTAGAATGATAACCTACTGTAAGAAACAAAGATTTCTTGAGGTTGGATGATCACCTTACAAGATTGGAAGTGAGCTAGCAAACTTGAAAGTATTCTTGATTTTATGTAACTAGAACTTGTAGAATATATGAAGAACACTTAGAAATTGAAGATAGAACTTGAGAGAGATCAATTAGATGAAGAAAATTGAAGAATGAAAGTGTTTGTAGGTGTTTTTGGTCGTTGGTGTATGGATTAGATATAAAGGATATGTAATTTTGTTTTCATGTAAATAAGTCATGAATGATTACTCATATTTTTGTAATTTTATGAGATATTTCATGCTAGTTGCCAAATGATGGTTCCCACATGTGTTAGGTGACTCACATGGGCTGCTAAGAGCTGATCATTGGAGTGTATATACCAATAGTACATACATCTAAAAGCTGTGTATTGTACGAGTACGAATACGGGTGCATACGAGTAGAATTGTTGATGAAACTGAACGAGGATGTAATTGTAAGCATTTTTGTTAAGTAGAAGTATTTTGATAAGTGTATTGAAGTCTTTCAAAAGTGTATAAATACATATTAAAACACTACATGTATATACATTTTAACTGAGTCGTTAAGTCATCGTTAGTCGTTACATGTAAGTGTTGTTTTGAAACCTTTAGGTTAACGATCTTGTTAAATGTTGTTAACCCAATGTTTATAATATCAAATGAGATTTTAAATTATTGTATTATCATGATATTATCATGTATGAATATCTCTTAATATGATATATATACATTAAATGTCTTTACAACGATAATCGTTACATATATGTCTCGTTTAAAAATCATTAAGTTAGTAGTCTTGTTTTTACATATGTAGTTCATTGTTAATATACTTAATGATATGTTTACTTATCATAGTATCATGTTAACTATATATATATCCATATATATGTCATCATATAGTTTTTACAAGTTTTAACGTTCGTGAATCACCGGTCAACTTGGGTGGTCAATTGTCTATATGAAACATATTTCAATTAATCAAGTCTTAACAAATTTGATTGCTTAACATGTTGGAAACATTTAATCATGTAAATATCAATCTCAATTAATATATATAAACATGGAAAAGTTCGGGTCACTACAGTACCTACCCGTTAAATAAATTTCGTCCCGAAATTTTAAGCTGTTGAAGGTGTTGACGAATCTTCTGGAAATAGATGCGGGTATTTCTTCTTCATCTAATCTTCACGCTCCCAGGTGAACTCGGGTCCTCTACGAGCATTTCATCGAACCTTAACAATTGGTATCTTGTTTTGCTTAAGTCTTTTAACCTCACGATCCATTATTTCGACGGGTTCTTCGATGAATTGAAGTTTTTCGTTGATTTGAATTTCATCTAACAGAATAGTGAGATCTTCTTTAGCAAAACATTTCTTCAAATTCGAGACGTGGAAAGTGTTATGTACAGCCGCGAGTTGTTGAGGTAACTCAAGTCGGTAAGCTACTGGTCCGACACGATCAATAATCTTGAATGGTCCAATATACCTTGGATTTAATTTCCCTCGTTTACCAAATCGAACAACGCCTTTCCAAGGTGCAACTTTAAGCATGACCATCTCTCCAATTTCAAATTCTATATCTTTTCTTTTAATGTCAGCGTAGCTCTTTTGTCGACTTTGGGCGGTTTTCAACCGTTATTGAATTTGGATGATCTTCTCGGTAGTTTCTTGTATAATCTCCGGACCCGTAATCTTTCTATCCCCCACTTCACTCCAATAAATCGGAGACCTGCACTTTCTACCATAAAGTGCTTCAAACGGCGCCATCTCAATGCTTGAATGGTAGCTGTTGTTGTAGGAAAATTCTGCTAACGGTAGATGTCGATCCCAACTGTTTCCGAAATCAATAACACATGCTCGTAGCATGTCTTCAAGCGTTTGTATCGTCCTTTCGCTCTGCCCATCAGTTTGTGGATGATAGGCAGTACTCATGTCTAGACGAGTTCCTAATGCTTGCTGTAATGTCTGCCAGAATCTTGAAATAAATCTGCCATCCCTATCAGAGATAATAGAGATTGGTATTCCATGTCTGGAGACGACTTCCTTCAAATACAGTCGTGCTAACTTCTCCATCTTGTCATCTTCTCTTATTGGTAGGAAGTGTGCTGATTTGGTGAGACGATCAACTATTACCCAAATAGTATCAAAACCACTTGCAGTCCTTGGCAATTTAGTGATGAAATCCATGGTAATGTTTTCCCATTTCCATTCCGGGATTTCGGGTTGTTGAAGTAGACCTGATGGTTTCTGATGCTCAGCTTTGACCTTAGAACACGTCAAACATTCTCCTACGTATTTAGCAACATCGGCTTTCATACCCGGCCACCAAAAATGTTTCTTGAGAACCTTGTACATCTTCCCCGTTCCAGGATGTATTGAGTATCTGGTTTTATAAGCTTCTCTAAGTACCATTTCTCTCATATCTCCAAATTTTGGTACCCAAATCCTTTCAGCCCTATACCGGGTTCCGTCTTCCCGAATATTAAGATGCTTCTCCGATCCTTTGGGTATTTCATCCTTTAAATTTCCCTCTTTTAAAACTCCTTGTTGTGCCTCCTTTATTTGAGTAGTAATGTTATTATGAATCATTATATTCATAGATTTTACTCGAATGGGTTCTCTGTCCTTCCTGCTCAAGGCATCGGCTACCACATTTGCCTTCCCCGGGTGGTAACGAATCTCAAAGTCGTAATCATTCAATAATTCAATCCACCTACACTGCCTCATATTCAGTTGTTTCTGATTAAATATGTGTTGAAGACTTTTGTGGTCGGTATATATAATACTTTTGACCCCATATAAGTCGTGCCTCCAAGTCTTTAATGCAAAAACAACCGCGCCTAATTCCAAATCATGCGTCGTATAATTTTGTTCGTGAATCTTCAATTGTCTAGACGTATAAGCAATCACCTTCGTTCATTGCATTAATACACAACCGAGACCTTGCTTTGATGCATCACAATAAATCACAAAATTATCATTCCCTTCAGGAAATGACAATATAGGTGCTGTAGTTAGCTTTTTCTTCAATAACTGAAACGCTTTCTCTTGTTCATCATTCCATTCAAATTTCTTCCCTTTATGCGTTAATATAGTCAAGGGTTTTGCTATTCTGGAAAAGTCTTGGATGAACCTTCTGTAGTAACCAGCTAGTCCTAAAAACTGGCGTATGTGTTTCGGAGTTTTCGGGGTTTCCCACTTTTCAACAGTTTCTATCTTTGCCGGATCCACCTTAATACCTTCTTTGTTCACTATGTGACCGAGGAATTGAACTTCTTCCAACCAAAATGCACACTTTGAAAACTTAGCGTACAATTCTTCCTTCCTCAATACTTCTAACACCTTTCTCAAATGTTCACCGTGTTCTTGGTCATTCTTTGAGTAAATAAGTATGTCATCAATGAAAACAATGACAAACTTGTCAAGGTATGGTCCACACACTCGGTTCATAAGGTCCATGAACACAGCTGGTGCATTAGTTAAACCAAACGGCATGACCATAAACTCGTAATGACCGTAACGTGTTCTGAAAGCAGTCTTTGGAATATCATCTTCTTTCACCCGCATTTGATGATACCCGGAACGTAAGTCAATCTTTGAATAAACAGACGAGCCTTGTAGTTGATCAAATAAGTCGTCGATTCTCGATAGTGGATAGCGGTTCTTGATGGTAAGTTTGTTCAACTCTCGGTAGTCGATACACAACCTGAATGTACCATCTTTCTTCTTGACAAACAAAACAGGAGCTCCCCACGGTGATGTGCTTGGTCGAATGAAACCACGCTCTAAAAGTTCTTGTAATTGGCTTTGTAGTTCTTTCATCTCGCTGGGTGCGAGTCTGTAAGGAGCACGAGCTATTGGTGCAGCTCCTGGTACAAGATCTATTTGAAATTCAACAGATCGATGTGGGGGTAATCCCGGTAATTCTTTCGGAAATACATCGGGAAATTCTTTTGCGACGGGAACATCATTGATGCTCTTTTCTTCAGTTTGTACTTTCTCGACGTGTGCTAGAACAGCATAGCAACCTTTTCTTATTAGTTTTTGTGCCTTCAAATTACTAATAAGATGTAGCTTCGTGTTGCCCTTTTCTCCGTACACTATTAAGGGTTTTCCTTTTTCTCTTATTATGCGAATTGCATTTTTGTAACAAACGATCTCTGCTTTCACTTCTTTCAACCAGTCCATACCGATTATCACATCAAAACTCCCTAACTCTACTGGTATCAAATCAATCTTAAATGTTTCGCTAACCAGTTTAATTTCTCGATTCCGACATATATTATCTGCTGAAATTAATTTACCATTTGCTAATTCGAGTAAAAATTTACTATCCAAAGGCGTCAATGGACAACTTAATTTAGCACAAAAATCTCTACTCATATAGCTTCTATCCGCACCCGAATCAAATAAAACGTAAGCAGATTTATTGTCAATAAGAAACGTACCCGTAACAAGCTCCGGGTCTTCCTGTGCCTCTGCCGCATTAATATTGAATACTCTTCTGCGGCCTTGTCCATTCGTGTTCTCCTGGTTCGGACAATTTCTAATAATGTGGCCCGGTTTTCCACATTTATAACAAACCACATTAGCATAACTTGCTCCGACACTACTTGCTCTGCCATTACTCGTTCCGACACCATTTGTTCCTTTCGTTCTATTAACCCCTGGTCCGTAGACCTCACACTTCGCCGCGCTATGACCATTTCTTTTACACTTGTTGCAAAATTTGGTGCAGAACCCCGAGTGATACTTTTCACACCTTTGGCATAGCTGCTTCTGATTGTTGTTATTGTTGAGATTATTATTGTTGTTGGGATGATTGTTGTAGTTGCTGTTGCTGTTGTTGTTGTTGTTGGGCCGTTTGTTGTAGTTGCGATTGATGCTGCGATTGTTGGGATAATTGTTGCGATTATTGTTGTAATTGCTGTTGTTGTTGTATTGGTGATTCTTTTCACCGTTTTCCTCCCACTTTCTTTTGACTTGCTTCACATTGGCCTCTTCAGCAGTCTGTTCTTTAATTCTTTCTTCAATCTGATTCACTAGTTTGTGAGCCATTCTACATGCCTGTTGTATGGAGGCGGGCTCATGTGAACTTATATCTTCTTGGATTCTTTCCGGTAATCCTTTCACAAACGCATCGATCTTCTCTTCCTCATCTTCGAATGCTCCCGGACACAATAGGCACAATTCTGTGAATCGTCTTTCATACGTGGTAATATCAAATCCTTGGGTTCGTAACCCTCTAAGTTCTGTTTTGAGCTTATTGACCTCGGTTCTGGGACGGTACTTCTCGTTCATCAAGTGCTTGAATGCTGACCACGGTTGTGCGTACGCATCGTCTTGTCCCACTTGCTCTAGATAGGTATTCCACCATGTTAACGCAGAACCTGTGAAGGTATGCGTAGCGTACTTCACTTTGTCCTCTTCAGTACACTTACTTATGGCAAACACCGATTCGACCTTCTCGGTCCACCGTTTCAATCCGATCGGTCCTTCGGTTCCATCAAATTCCAAAGGTTTGCAGGCAGTGAATTCTTTGTAGGTGCATCCTACACGATTTCCTGTACTGCTAGATCCAAGGTTATTGTTGGTATGTAGCGCAGCCTGTACTGCGGCTATGTTTGAAGCTAGAAAAGTACGGAATTCCTCTTCATTCATATTCACGGTGTGTCGAGTAGTCGGTGCCATTTCCTTCAAAATAGTCAAATGGAACAAGTTAATCATACAGAATATTAAGAGTAGTTAATAGTATTTCGTAGCATAATATGAACTCATTTATAAAAGCTTTTTCTTCATATTAGCGTTTTATAAGTTTAAATTCGGGTAGTACCTACCCGTTAAGTTCATACTTAGTAGCTAATATACAATTCAACTACTACAATTCTATATGAAAAACTGATTATAATAATATTTCGCGTTCAAACTTTTACACAATATTTTACAAACTTACAATACCGCTTATTTTACATATAGCATGAAATATAGCACACAATAAATTTGATACAAGATGGTTGTGAAGATAATTCTAGCTAGTACACAAGTCGTTCAGCAAAGGCAATAAAGACACGTAATTCATACGTCCAGAAACAAGTCATGCATTCTGGTTTTACTAGGACTACTTCCCATCCTTGGTCTTGTGGAACATAACCGTTATGGCCGTTGATAAGACAGCGTGTTGTAACGTCATCAAAGGGACGAGGGTTACGTAATGTCCAACAGTCCCGTAACAATCTAAAAACCTCATTTCTTACCCCAATTACCGACTCCGTCACTTGTGGGAACGTTTTGTTTAATAGTTGTAAGCCGATGTTCTTGTTCTCACTTTGGTGAGAAGCGAACATTACTAATCCGTAAGCATAACATGCTTCTTTATGTTGCATGTTAGCCGCTTTTTCTAAATCACGAAGTCCAATATTCGGATATATTGAGTCAAAATAATTTCTTAACCCATTGCGTAAAATAGCATTTGGGTTCCTCGCAATATATGCGTCAAAGTAAACACATCGTAACTTATGGATTTCCCAATGTGATATCCCCCATCTTTCGAACGAAAGACTTTTATAAACCAAGGCATTCTTGGAACGTTCTTCGAATGTCTTACAAACTGATCTCGCCTTAAATAGTTGTGCCGAAGAATTCTGACCGACTCTAGACAAGATTTCATCAATCATGTCTCCGGGTAGGTCTCTTAAAATATTGGGTTGTCTATCCATTTTGTGTTTTTATACTGTAAAATAGACAAGAGTTAGATTCATAAAAAAAAATACTTATTAATACAAGCAATTTTTACATATATCATAAAGCATAAGCACACTATATTACTTATATTACACCACACGAATACAACTATCTTATTCCAACTCGCTTGTTTCTTCTTCTTCGGTTTTGGTTCGTTTTGCCAAGTTTCTAGGGATATATGATGTTCAACTAATACGAGCCGTCGTTATCCACATTGGTTTAGAAAAACCTGGCGGTTTAGAGGTTCTCGGGTCATTGTTACAACTTAAGGACTTCGGGGGTTGACGATACATATAAAGTTCATCGGGGTTGGAATTAGATTTCTCTATTTTTATGCCCTTTCCCTTATTATTTTCTTTTGCCTTTTTAAATTCAGTTGGGGTAATTTCTATAACATCATCGGAATTCTCGTCGGAATCCGATTCATCGGAGAATTGGTAATCCTCCCAATATTTTGCTTCCTTGGCGGAAACACCATTGACCATAATTAACCTTGGTCGGTTGGTTGAGGATTTTCTTTTAATTAACCGTTTTATTATTTCCCCCACCGGTTCTATTTCTTCATCCGGTTCCGATTCTTCTTCCGGTTCCGATTCTTCTTCCGGTTCCGACTCTTCTTCCGGTTCCTCTTCGGGAACTTGTGAATCAGTCCACGAATCATTCCAATTTACATTTGACTCTTCATTATTATTAGGTGAGTCAATGAGACTTGTTCTAGAGGTAGACATCTATCACATAATATCAAACGCGTTAAGAGATTAATATATCACATAATATTCACATGTTAAAAATATATAGTTTCCAACAAAATTTGTTAAGCAATCATTTTTTCAAGTAAACACGGTCGAAGTCCAGACTCACTAATGCATCCTAACAAACTCGATAAGACACACTAATGCAAAATTCTGGTTCTCTAAGACCAACGCTCGGATACCAACTGAAATATCCCGTTCTTATTGATTAAAAACGTTCCATATTAATTGATTTCGTTGCGAGGTTTTGACCTCTATATGAGACGTTTTTCAAATACTGCATTCATTTTTAAAACAAACCATAACCTTTATTTCATAAATAAAGGTTTAAAAAGCTTTATGTAGATTATCAAATAATGATAATCTAAAATATCCCGTTTACACACGACCATTACATAATGGTTTACAATACAAATATGATACATCGAAATCAGTTTCTTGAATGCAGTTTTTACACAATATCATACAAACATGGACTCCAAATCTTGTCCTTATTTTAGTATGCAACAGCGGAAGCTCTTAATATTCACCTGAGAATAAACAAGCTTTAAACGTCAACAAAAATGTTGGTGAGTTATAGGTTTAACCTATATATATCAAATCGTAACAATAGACCACAAGATTTCATATTTCAATACACATCCCATACATAGAGATAAAAATCATTCATATGGTGAACACCTGGTAACCGACATTAACAAGATGCATATTTAAGAATATACCCATCATTCCGGGACACCCTTCGGATATGATATAAATTTCGAAGTACTAAAGCATCCGGTACTTTGGATGGGGTTTGTTAGGCCCAATAGATCTATTTTTAGGATTCGCGTCAATTAGGGTGTCTGTACCCTTATTCTTAGATTACCAGACTTAATAAAAAGGGGCATATTCGATTTCGATAATTCAACCATAGAATGTAGTTTCACGTACTTGTGTCTATTTTGTAAATCATTTATAAAACCTGCATGTATTCTCATCCCAAAAATATTAGATTTTAAAAGTGGGACTATAACTCACTTTCACAGATTTTTACTTCGTCGGGAAGTAAGACTTGGCCACTGGTTGATTCACGAACCTATAACAATATATACATATATATCAAAGTATGTTCAAAATACATTTACAACACTTTTAATATATTTTGATGTTATAAGTTTATTAAGTCAGCTGTCCTCGTTAGTAACCTACAACTAGTTGTCTACAGTTAGATGTACAGAAATAAATCGATAAATATTATCTTGAATCAATCCACGACCCAGTGTATACGTATCTCAGTATTGATCACAACTCAAACTATATATATTTTGGAATCAACCTCAACCCTGTATAGCTAACTCCAACATTCACATATAGAGTGTCTATGGTTGTTCCGAAATATATATAGATGTGTCGACATGATAGGTCGAAACATTGTATACGTGTCTATGGTATCTCAAGATTACGTAATATACGATACAAGTTGATTAAGTTATGGTTGGAATAGATTTGTTACCAATTTTCACGTAGCTAAAATGAGAAAAATTATCCAATCTTGTTTTACCCATAACTTCTTCATTTTAAATCCGTTTTGAGTGAATCAAATTGCTATGGTTTCATATTGAACTCTATTTTATGAATCTAAACAGAAAAAGTATAGGTTTATAGTCGGAAAAATAAGTTACAAGTCGTTTTTGTATAGGTAGTCATTTCAGTCGAAAGAACGACGTCTAGATGACCATTTTAGAAAACATACTTCCACTTTGAGTTTAACCATGATTTTTGGATATAGTTTCATGTTCATAATAAAAATCATTTTCTCAGAATAACAACTTTTAAATCAAAGTTTATCAAAGTTTTTAATTAACTAACCCAAAACAGCCCGCGGTGTTACTACGACGGCGTAAATCCGGTTTTACGGTGTTTTTCGTGTTTCCAGGTTTTAAATAATTAAGTTAGCATATCATATAGATATTGAACATGTGTTTAGTTGATTTTAAAAGTCAAGTTAGAAGGATTAACTTTTGTTTGCGAACAAGTTTAGAATTAACTAAACTATGTTCTAGTGATTACAAGTTTAAACCTTCGAATAAGATAGCTTTATATGTATGAATCGAATGATGTTATGAACATCATTACTACCTTAAGTTTCTTGGATAAACCTACTGGAAAAGAGAAAAATGGATCTAGCTTTAACGGATCCTTGGATGGCTCGAAGTTCTTGAAGCAGAATCATGACACGAAAACAAGTTCAAGTAAGATCATCACTTGAAATAAGATTGTTATAGTTATAGAAATTGAACCAAAGTTTGAATATGATTATTACCTTGTATTAGAATGATAACCTACTGTAAGAAACAAAGATTTCTTGAGGTTGGATGATCACCTTACAAGATTGAAAGTGAGCTAGCAAACTTGAAAGTATTCTTGATTTTATGTAACTAGAACTTGTAGAATATATGAAGAACACTTAGAAATTGAAGATAGAACTTGAGAGAGATCAATTAGATGAAGAAAATTGAAGAATGAAAGTGTTTGTAGGTGTTTTTGGTCGTTGGTGTATGGATTAGATATAAAGGATATGTAATTTTGTTTTCATGTAAATAAGTCATGAATGATTACTCATATTTTTGTAATTTTATGAGATATTTCATGCTAGTTGCCAAATGATGGTTCCCACATGTGTTAGGTGACTCACATGGGCTGCTAAGAGCTGATCATTGGAGTGTATATACCAATAGTACATACATCTAAAAGCTGTGTATTGTACGAGTACGAATACGGGTGCATACGAGTAGAATTGTTGATGAAACTGAACGAGGATGTAATTGTAAGCATTTTTGTTAAGTAGAAGTATTTTGATAAGTGTATTGAAGTCTTTCAAAAGTGTATAAATACATATTAAAACACTACATGTATATACATTTTAACTGAGTCGTTAAGTCATCGTTAGTCGTTACATGTAAGTGTTGTTTTGAAACCTTTAGGTTAACGATCTTGTTAAATGTTGTTAGCCCAATGTTTATAATATCAAATGAGATTTTAAATTATTATATTATCATGATATTATCATGTATGAATATCTCTTAATATGATATATATACATTAAATGTCTTTACAACGATAATCGTTACATATATGTCTCGTTTAAAAATCATTAAGTTAGTAGTCTTGTTTTTACATATGTAGTTCATTGTTAATATACTTAATGATATGTTTACTTATCATAGTATCATGTTAACTATATATATATCCATATATATGTCATCATATAGTTTTTACAAGTTTTAACGTTCGTGAATCACCGGTCAACTTGGGTGGTCAATTGTCTATATGAAACATATTTCAATTAATCAAGTCTTAACAAGTTTGATTGCTTAACATGTTGGAAACATTTAATCATGTAAATATCAATCTCAATTAATATATATAAACATGGAAAAGTTCGGGTCACTACATGAAGTGAGCATAAAAGGCGAAGAAGAAGCACTCTTCACCAATAAGAAGAAAGCTATGTCTCGAAGACAAGAAGTGACGAAAGAAAGACATACATATGGAGGCAAAGGTCATCTAAAACCAAAAAGCAATGCTTCAGGGGGAGCTCAACAAGGAAGAAAAGATCATCGCCAACAATACGGGGAAAATGATAAGAGAAAGAATGGTGAATGCTTCAATTGTGGCAAGAAGGGTCATTTTGCTCGAGATTGTAGATTCCCCAAAAGGTGAACTTTCGAAGGAAATGTGACCGCCACAAGAGATGAGAAGAAAGAGGTCACATTCGAAGCAAACATTAAGGAGGAAACATGGGATGCAGAAGCTGAACTCTCTGTTGAAGCTGACATAGATGACCAAGCTCTTACAACAACTTTAAAGTCAAAAATAAACTACAAAGATGATTGGATCATCGATTCTGGGTGCTCAAATCATATGACCAACGATGGGACAAAGCTGCAAGAAATGGAGGATTACAAAGGAAAGAGAGTCGTGTTGACAGCCAACAATTCAAGGTTGTCTATTTCTCACATTGGAAAGACAATAATTCCAAATGAAGGCGACTCTCAAAAGCTCCAACTCGAGAAGGTGTATCTTGTCCCTGGCCTAAAGAAGAATTTACTGTCAGTACCACAATTGACAGCAGAAGGGAACTATGTGCTCTTTGGACCAGAAGATGTGTCCGTATTCAAGAGAGTGAAGGTGGTTGGCAATCCAATTATGCAAGGAAGAAGAATAGAGTCGGTCTATGTACTTTCTGCTGAAACAGCATATGTGGATAAGACTCGAAAGAATGAGATGGCTGATCTTTGGCATGAACGTCTTGGGCATGTGGGCTACAACAAGTTAAAGGAGATGATATTGAAACACATAGTAAATGGGCTTCCTCAAATTGATATCCGAACAGATACAATATGTGCTGGATGTCAATTTGGCAAAGCTCACCAATTGCCATTCAAGGAGTCAGCGCATCAGTCCAAGACACCACTAGAGCTAATACACTCAGATGTCTTCGGCCTAGTGAAACAAACATCACTTGGAGGTATGAAATATATGGTGACATTCATTGATGACTTCTCAAGATATGTGTGGGTTTACTTCATGAAGGAGAAGTCGGAGACTTTTCTGAAGTTTAAAGAGTTCAAGAACAAGGTAGAAAGTGAGCTCAATACTAAGATTCGATGCTTACGCACAGATAATGGAGGAGAATATTTATCAACCGAGTTCAATATCTATCTTGAGAAGCACAAGATCAGAAGGCAATTAACTTGCCCTAATACTCCACAACAGAATGGAGTGGCAGAACGTAAGAATCGTCATCTTGCTGAAACCTGTCGAAGTATGCTTCATGGTAAGAATGTACCAGGAAGATTTTGGGCCGAATGTATGAGGACGGCTTCATACGTGATTAACAGACTCCCACAAACAAAGTTGGGATATATTTCACCATATGAAAGATTATGGAAGATCAAGCCAACTGTCAACCATCTCAAGGTTTTTGGATGTGTATGCTACGTCTTCGTACCAGATCATCTACGAAGCAAATTTGATAAGAAGGCAATTCGGTGCATTTTTGTCGGTTATGATGAATCAAGAAAAGGATGGAGATGTTGTGATCCAAATACTGAGAAGTGTCATACTTCAAGAAATGTGGTATTTGATGAAGCTTCTTCATGGTGGTCATCTCAAAAGATAGAGCTTCCAGAATCTCATGGATTAGAAGAAGTTCCAGAAGAGAAAGAAAAACATAAAGAGCACATATCGGATCCAATTAAAGAAGGAGATGGATCGTACTCTAAGGAAACGAGTCCATGGAAAACTGGGGTACATCAATCTACATCCGAAGAGGTTCGTCCAAGCCAAATGGATGCCGAGGAGCATGTGCAAGAATTACGAAGATCAACAAGGCCGAGGCAACCTAATCCGAGGTATGCCAATGCTGCTCATGTGGATGAATCAATACCTATTGAGCCTTCCACTTATGAAGAAGCAGCACAAAGTCAAGAATGGCAGAAAGCGATGGAAGAAGAAATTAATGCTCTAAAAGAAAACCAGACATGGAGTTTAGTTTCAAAGCCAAAAGATGTAAAACCAATCTCTTGTAAATGGGTTTACAAGGTGAAGTCTCGATCAGATAGCTCCATTGAAAGGTATAAAGCTCGACTTGTTGCTAGAGGTTTTTCTCAACAATATGGGCTGGATTATGAAGAAACGTTTAGTCCAGTGGCGAAGATCACAACAATTCGAGCTCTACTAGCTTTATCCGCCAGCAAATCTTGGAAGATGTGGCAGATGGATGTCAAGAACGCTTTCTTACATGGAGAACTTGACAAAGACATTTATATGGAGCAACCAAGAGGCTTTGAGAACAAGTCCCATCCTGACCATGTCTGCAAATTAAAGAAAGCACTATACGGCTTGAAGCAGGCTCCAAGAGCTTGGTACGGGAAGATTGGCGAGTTCTTGGTACAAAGTGGTTTCACAGTTGCTCCTTCAGATTCTAGTTTATTTGTGAAACAAGATCAAGGAAAACTAGCCATAGTGCTAGTATATGTGGATGACTTAATTATCACGGGAGATCACTATGAGGAGATCCAAAGAACAAGAGAGAATCCGTCTATCAGATTTTGTATGAAGGAGCTTGGAGAACTCAAACATTTTCTTGGACTCGAAATAGAGCAGAAAAGAGAAGGATTATTTCTGGGACAACAGAAATATGCGCGAGATCTTTTACAAAAGTACGGAATGCTTAATTGCAAACCTATCTCAACTCCGATGGATCCGAATACAAAACTACGAGCAGATGAAGAAAAAAGTCTTCAAGATGTTACCATGTATCGAAAGATGGTCGGAAGTCTTATTTATCTCACACTAAGCCGGCCAGACATATCTTATGCAGTTGGAGTGGTTAGTCGATACATGAGCAATTCGAAGAAGCCTCATCTTGATGTTGTACGACGCATCTTAAGGTATGTTAAAGGCACTATTAACTTTGGCATTTTGTACAAGAAAACAAAAGAATGTCACGTGACTGGATATTGTGACGCTGATTACGCTGGAGACTATGATACACGACGGTCAACAACTGGATACAGGTTTAGTCTTGGATCGGGAGTAATATCATGGTGCAGCAAGAGACAACCAACAGTATCCTTGTCAAGCACTGAAGCAGAATATCGATCGGCAGCATCAGCAACACAAGAAATTATGTGGTTGAAGCAACTAATGGAAGATCTTCATCAATCAACAGATTATCAAGTAAAGCTTTTCTGCGATAACCTATCAGCTATTCGTCTAGCAGAAAATCCAGTCTTTCATGCGAGAACAAAACATATAGAAGTGCACTATCACTATGTTCGCGAGAAGGTCCTTGAAGGAGAGATCAAGATGATGCCAACAAAGACAGATGAACAGGTTGCAGATATATTCACCAAGAGCCTAAGTAAACCGAAGTTTACAAAATTCAGAGAAGCACTTGGAATAGTCTGCAAGACATCGTTGGAAGAAAATTTGCATTGAGGGGGAGTGTTAAAATACAATGCAAATTTAGAATAATATAGAATTAGTATATGTATATGGGTAAAATATCTAGATATTAATATGTATCTAGATATTAAAATGTAAAGAAAAATCTAGATATTTATGTGTGTAAGAAATATCTAGATATTTATATGTATAAAAATATCTAGATATTTATATATATCCATGGAAATATCTAGTTTCTAGAAACTTCCATAGAGTAGTATAAATAGGGGTGAGAGTTTCATTTGTGTTGTGAGAGTTGTGAGGAAGTAAGAAGAGTGTGAGTTAGAGAAGAGAAAACTTATAAGTAAGTAATATTGTAATTGTATTTTGTATTAATAAAAGTGTTCTTTGTTAAGTTTCCCGATTAAGCCTTAGTTTGTGTTTAAGTTCTTAGTGCACTTGTGTTATTTTTATTATATGGTCGGCTCTGCCGCCTAAGTGATACATGGTCGGTTATACCGCCTAAATGATATATGGTCGACACTGTCGCCTAAGTACTATTGTGCACTAAGAATTCATAAAATTAAAGCCTAATCAACGTCAAAGTGTTGGTGTAGTGAGTCTAGTATAGTCTAGATCCTCTATAGTGGGTGTGTTGGGCTCGTCGAAGCTTCCAACATTAGATGCGTGTCAGTGCGAGCCAGAGTTGAGAGTGTTATATGCCAGTCGATTGTTCAAGGGGCGAGCTATGGAGTGGTGGGACTCCATCACAGGTCATTTATCAAAGGACAACTAAGTCAAGTGTCATGGGAGCAGTTTCATGCTAAGGTTCGCGAGCAGTATTATTCATAATATGATTTGGAGAAATTGAAAATCGAGTTCTTAGGGATGAGAATGACTGATAATATGACGATTGATGATGTTATTTAGGACTTTACCTCTAAGTTAAGATTTTCTCAACAGTGGGTACCGCATGAGAAAGATAAAATTCAGCATTTTATTAGAGTTATTAAGCCGTAGTATCGGTCAATGGTTAAGTACCAGCGCCACACACTTAGTCAAATTTCAAGTAGAACAAGTCATGATAGTAAACAATGGAAAACCACTTGTGAGTCTGATTGATCTATCACTTAATGGTTGTACACTTCGTACCTCCTAACACATTTGCAAATATAGATTATATCCTTCAATTACACCAAATTTCCTACAGAAATCATAGGGTAACTCTGCGCTCGTCCACAGTAGAATTGCGATCCTCGAGACTGAACATTTTAATTGAAGTATGAAACAGCATTTATTTTATCTTACAGAAATCTAACATTCTTTATTGGAACTAATTGTACCTATCATACTCACTTTCTATTGAGTCGACATCAATCGTCGATTTATTGGCGACTTAACTGACTTTTAGAGCCTAAATTAAATTCCAGGCATGATTTAAAATCAATGGAAATTTGATTCTACCATTTTCATGGCGTCTATTATTATTTTTATTTTAGTTTTTTTTATATAAAATAAACTTTTTCCTATTTAAAGGCCGGAGGTCATCTCGGAAGCAATCTCTTTATCCGTGGAATAAAGAGAGGGATGACTTTCTCTACTCTTGAGAGTGTTTCACTCTGGGTGGAGAAATGTCTTATCTTTATTCTCGGATAGGGGAAGGATTTTCTGCATATCACCTACCCATACACCACTCACGTGGTATTGGGTTTTGTTGTTGTTGTTGTATATCACAACATATGGACGTATATAAAATTTACAATTTACAAAAACAATTAAACAACACAATAACAACAACAAAATCCAATACCACATAAATGGTGTATTGAAGATGTGAGATGTAGACAATTCTTTCTATATCCGAAAATAAAGACAAGGTGAAAACTTTTTTTTCTTCAACGTTACATAAGGTTCTTAGTTCTTACCTTGTTGACACGTGTAGTTATCACACATGACACCTTAATGTGACGCTAATATTAAGTTTTTCGTTTACTCATTATTTAAAAGCAAATTACGAATACGGAATATCCATGCATATTAACAATCGTGTGTCCTACTCATGTGCCTTGCTAATCTCAAGGGATGGTCAAATTTTGACTTTCTTTTATATATAAAAGTAATGCTTTTTTTCCATTAGCCAGAAAACCTCATATGAACGACTACATAGATTTCCCCATAGAGGGTAAACCTCGGATAATCAAGCTCTCCGAGTGCGAGACTTGGTACCAGGTGAATTGTGCATTATGCGTCCACTCTAGTCACACTCCCTTTTTGAACGATTTGATATACATACGCGTGTTTCATTGGGCAACTCGGTGGCCACTTAACCAAATCTACGTGGTTTCTATATAAGTAATGTGTACAAAACTGATTGTAGAAGATCCCCCACTAAAAAGGCTGAGGAAACAATGTACAACCAATGGGAAATACGGTGTGATGGTGGTGTGGTTAGTGGTCTCCCTTGGACCAGGGTCCAACCTTTCTGACACCCTGCCATGCCATTCCATGTGACCACAACCCCATAAGTTTCTTCCCTCTTAATAATGGCTACTCTTTTTTAATCCAGTTGCTATAAATTTGAGACAAATGTGCCAAGTACTTTGACCTATTTATTTCTATTACAATGATAATGATGTAACGGAGGATTACATTAACAACACTAACCCGTAGCTCCACACATCATAAAGAAAGCATAAAGAAATGCAATTTAAAGAATAAAGAACAAGAGTTAAACAAGAAAAAAGTCCTCTAAATCCAAGAAACTTGCAACAAAAAACTATAAAACTACTTAAAAGCATCCAATTTCCATACAGTCAAATTTCACCATGCCAAGTCAACAATGGTTGAAATAGTTCAAAAAATAAACTTAAAGTTTAACAAAACAATACGGCAGCCAAGGTGGATTCAAGCTTCTCCGTTAGAATTAATCACTCGATATCATCAATCTGGTCATCAATATTTGATGACGTAGGGTTTAGCCCAATTAGGGTCTACACAATTAACTTGGGCCCCAAGTCAATTAACCCTAATTCCCATCTATAAATATGGGGCAAAACCTACATCAAGTTCACAATCTCCCAATCGCATACAACTCTTACTCTCTCAATGAAAGCACCACCTCATACGATCATTCGATCACACCGCAACGCCGCCACCGCAAGTCCGCAACGCACACGGCAGTTATCGCTGGATCTTCTCCACGATCGTCTTCACGATCGCAACTCTAGGGTTTTTACCTACGGGTCTTGTAGGGTTTTTTCTCCCTTTGCCGTCGATAGGGTCCGACTATCGACCGGCGGGCAATTCGTTGGCCACCCTCCCGAGATCATCATCTCGGGTACGGGTTATTCACGGTAACCGGACCGGAGATCAACGACGTTGACGCCTAAAAAAACCCTTTCGCATTGTTGTTCGTGTGTAGGTTCTCCCTTGGAAAAAATATGCATGAACAATATTGGACTTCGTGGCTACATTCCCCCTTGTACTCTTTTTTTCTAGCTCCTTGCTACATGTTTTTTTAATTCTAATTTTGCCGTTCCAAAAAAAGTCACCATAGATGCGGTTGATACCTACAAGCCACTTAGAAAAACGTATCCGAACTGTACCTGGCAGCTGCTTAGGATCACCTACGCCAACGACTGATGAGCCAGACAAAACTGCAACACAAGCAACCGATGACGAGGGGTTGCTACAACATTTAGAAATGTTATGACAACTTGCCTAATGCACCCACACCAGCGGAAGCGAGGATATAATTTGTTTGAGACAAACTTGCGAGAAATAATAGAAAGCAAATAAAGTAACTGATAACACGACGATTTAACGTGGTTCGGCAAACCCTGCCTATGTCCACCCTAAGAGTCTCCTTTATTCTTATAATATAAAAGAACACAGTACAAGAAAAAGTACAATATGAGTTAAACCCAAACCCAAGCTCCTTAGATTTTAGTATAAAATCTAAGTTTCTCGTACACTCTTTTACACTCCTTACAAGAATAAAACTCTCGACCTCACAAAGAAACACACTCCGTTGATATTATCGATCAACTATGTTTACTACATTTGTGATACTTTGATCCTCCCTAGGATCACTTGATCCCTTTCTCTGGATGCTCAAATGAACCTACGTTCATTCTCTTATATAGAAGAAATAATGCACATGCCAAATAGCACATGCCAAACTTTATTTGACAAATTTGCATGTGCCTCCATTCCAATAGTAAAGTTGGTAGGTGTTTCCTTGACTTCCTTTTCATGGAATGAAGCCACAAAACAAAAATGTATAAATCATGGGGCCATGATTTAACCACCGTCCAACAATCTCCACCTTGGCGAACATTCCATCTTTTTTTTTCTTCCGTTATTAGTCTCCACCTTGACGAATATTTATTCCTTCGTCACCGAAAATACTATCACCTAGTACTTTCACCAATGGCCTCCGTTATCTCCGCGGCACACACCTTGAATCACCTCGGTCCTGAACCCCGATTCAAATAACATGGCCAATAATTATGTGCAGCTAACCCTGTCAACTTACCTAGTTGACATCGGAGAGGAGTCTCGAATCACCTCTTCCACCACAGAAGGATTTTCCTTCTCACCATCGTCTACTTGGTCAAACATGTCCCAACATGTTCCCGACCTGTTTTTCGTTTGCACGCTTTCAAAACCTTCGAGACACGAATACATTTTGTACTCGCCACCAGACGATATAAACCCTCATACTTCTATCTCTTCAAGACCTTCACGCCACGTGTGATTTTCATAACTCCACCTACGGCCTAATATCCGTATCCTTGGGAATCCAACACGCATAAGGAAATTAGATTCTTGCACATCCTTGGTGTGTACACCACACCACCAAAAGCGTAAGCAGCTCCGTGAAACAATTTTATTTTCACCATGCAAACACCCTCAGCATCACATGTTGAACCATCACCTAAAGTCAGCACCCCGCTTTCTTTAACATTAGCTTATCAAAATAAGCTTCCTTAGAACACACATGCATCGTACAACCAGAATCTAAAATCCATTAATCTTGAGCAGAAGTAAAACTTTTGGAGATTATGAGAACATCTCCCACCGGTACATTAACTGCTACCGCAGCCGATGAACCCCCAGATTTACCTTCACCCTTCACGCCGTCTCCTGATCTAAACCTACTGTTATTACTAGATCTCTTCTCGGCAAACCTTCCCTTTTCATGACCAACCATAGCAAACTCATGCTCATAACGGCCATCAGATCTTTGTCTCTTATCCTGAGATAAAAGTGTCGGTACTACCTCCTCCATCTTTACAGTAGCCTTTCCGTAAAGAGCAGTAGTAACCAAAGTATCATACGAACTGGGAAGAGAGGTAAGAAGAATAAGGGTCTTATCTTCTTCCTCAATATTAACCTCAACTTTTGCAAGTTGATCCACCAGACCGTTAAACACGTTCATGTGTTCAATGATATTCCCGCCATCCTCCATCTTCAACCGATAAAGATCACTGATGTGTGCGAGGTGTAGTACGAAATAGTTATATTTTTATTGCGAAATACTATTAAATACGATACAATTTTACACAAGTTATTTATTTATTTATAGAGTGGATATACCTAAACCTTGCTACAACACTTATAGGCAGTGTACCTAATCGTACAATAGTGTAGTTTTTAGTAAGTCCGGTTCGTCCACACGGAACTAGCCAAGTTTAACGCTATATTTTAAACCTATATTTGTATATATATATATATATATATATATATATATATATATATATATATATATATATATATATATATATATATATATATATATATATATATATATATATATATATATATATATATATATATATATATATATATATAAGTAGTATTATTATTATTATAAAAAGGGGGTTTTTACCGTTTAATGACCGGTTTGTCGATTTTAAAACTTTAGTTGCAGTTAAAACCTAATGTAAAATATTAAAAATAAATATAACTTAATTTAAAGCGTAAAGTAAATGACAATAATTAAAGTGCGATAAATAAAATTGCGATAATTAAAAAGTACGATAATTAAAAGTGCAATAAATAAAATGACAGTAAATAAAAGTGCGATAAAATATGAAATAAAAGAATTATGCTTATTTAAACTTCCATAATCATGATGTTCGACGTGTTGATTTTAATTTATTACCATGGGTTAATTGTCCTTTGTCCTGGATTATTCGATATGTCCATACGGTTTTGTCCATAATAGTCCATCAGTCATAAATATAAAGTGTGAGAGTCTTCGTCAAATTATCCTTATACCCGAAGTCAAATATTCCAACTAATTGGGGATTCGAACTGTAACAAGGTCTTAATACTTTGTTTAATGAATACACCAGGTTATCGACTGTGTGTAATCCAAGGTTTTACTACTTTGTTAACAATTACACCAATTACCCTTGAATGTAATCCACCCCTGTTTCAACGAGTCCATTAACTATTAATCCATCCCTGTGTCCGGTCAAATGAATAATTATTGGTATTTATAGATATCCCGCCAACCGTACCCAGTCAAGCGTATGTGGTTATATATAAATACGTCAAATTATAAGTCTATATATTAAATTAACGAGGTATCATTTAGTTAATATAAAGCCCATTAATAGCCCATAGTCTAATTTTCACAAGTGTCGTTCTTTTATCCAAACCCCAATTATGGTCCAAAGCCCAATTACCCCGTCTTTAATATTTAGCCCAACATCACGATTACTTCGATTTAAATAAGCATAATAATAACTTAGCTACGAGACATTAATTTAAAAAGGTTGAACATAACTTACAATGATTAATAATAGTGTAGCGTTACACGGACAGAATTTCGACTTACACACTTACAACATTCGCCACTATAACCCTATTATTAAACTTTAATATTAAAATTATAATTAAAATTAAAATATAAATATATTTGAGAGTAAGAGAGATTGAAATATTATGAGTAAAAATTCGGCCAGAATTCGTCGTATTTAAAGAATGTGGCCTGCTACAGTAACTCATGCGGTCGCATGAGTTTTGTGCCTTCTGGCCATGCGATCGCATGGCCGTCATTTCCTTGTCACATACTTTTTGGCTCCTAGCTTGTCGACATATTTATTTAATATATAATATATATATAATTTTATATAATTATATATATATTATATTATATTCATGTGCATAGTTGATTTGTAATTTTAGCTCCGTTGTGTCGCGCGTTGATAGTTGACTCTGGTCCCGGTTCCGAATTTTCGAACGTCCTTGCGTACAATTTAATATCTTGTACTTTGCGTTTTGCGGCTCGTACTCTTGTAACTTTTAGACGTTTCTCATCAATAATTTGAACCTCGTGATTTGTACTTTGTACTTTTTAGCTTTTTGGTCGTTTGCGTCTTCAAATCGTCGAATCTGTCTTTTGTCTTCACCTTTTAATATTTAAACGAATATTACTTGTAAATAGAACAATTACAACTAAAAGCTTGTCTTTCTTAAGAGATAATGCTATGAAATATATGTTCGTTTTTAGCATTATCAAATATTCCCACACTTGAGCATTGCTTGTCCTTAAGCAATATAGTCTTGAAATAAAAATACTAGAATCACTTCTTTATTCTTCACACTTTGTACATCAGTGATTTCTATTTGGCGGTATGAACAATGATAGTAACGTTGTGATTTACAGTCCCATATGACTATGAAAATTTAGATCCTTTAGGAAATTGGATCTTTATGAAAACATTTGATCTTTTGAAAATTCAATCTAGCTTTTACCCTAGATAAGTTTTCCAGAATATCCCTTCATCGGTGTTTGCAAAATATTTTTGTGAGTTTTGTGGGTTTTAGATTTGAAAATTTTAGCTCAAAACTTATGGTTTTAGGTCACCCACTTGCTAACCTTGTATTAGGAAAGTAACACGTCCAGTATACTTGCTCCGTATATTACCTTTCGGTAAACTACCGTCCGGTTGTAAAGGAAAGCGTTGAACAAGCAACTGTTAAGGCAATGTCCCGTGACATGCTTTTGATTATGGTCTATAACGTGTTGGATGCAATTACTATCCTTTGTAGGAGCAATAGTAAAGATCACTCTATAATTTTTCGATCTGGCACAAGGTCTTGTCTTTGACCATGCTATGCAACCACCGTTCTTACGATTGACACTCGATTTAGTTCAGGTGACCTAATAAATTCCAGGTGAATTCCTAGGATTTTACGTTCAATGGTAATGAACGCATTAAAAATAGGGTTTCAGAAAACAAATCGGTTTGTAATTTTGATCAAAATATTTTCTCGTTCAAGCTCGAGTTTAGATATCATTGAATTCCATGAGTTTGAATTCTCAATCTTTAAGGTCAATCTCAAGGATTGAGTAATATCAGTCTTAAAAGCTGATTTTTTGATCTTTAAGGAGATTATCCTTTCTGGAGATCTGATTCATTAGTCTTATAAGCTAATTTGCATTGTACCCCCCATTGTACGAGACAGATCCTTTCATGGTTAGGATAAGTCTGACCACTTGGCGACCCTGTTTGATGCTGAGGTCCGTGAATTTCCAGCTGATTTTCGAGAAAACTTTTCAAGGTTTTTCGTAGACTCTACAACTGGTCTGGACGACAACTTCCTGACCTAAATCAAGAAGTGCGTGTATTTTTCTCTCGGAAGACTTTACTTCCTTTTAAATCAAGTGACACATTTCTTTCAAATATATTATAAGAAATCGGGTAAAACTGATAAAATTGTCCAAAACAAAAGTATCTTCAATTATTTGTACAAAAATATGTGACATATGTTCTAAATAACTTGGTAAATTTTTTCCACACTTGGTTTTTATTTTTCTTTCTTTGCCTTTTTATTTTCCTCTATTCCATTTTAAATGAATTCTAACATTTTGGGTTGTTTCTCAATTTATGTCCTTTCCGAGGTAACAATAATTTCGGTATTAACACCTAGTTTTATCGTTCATAAATATGTATAAACATGATTTTGAATTCATTTATTTGAAAATTTTAAAAAATTTTACTAGAATTGGGTAGTCAGTATATAAGACTATGGCTCTTCTTTATTATCAGAGAGCACTAGATTCTAATACAACTACTACGTTACTAGTATTTTTAATGGTAACCAAGTGTTTAAATTTAAAATTTTAAAAATCCGAAAGAATTTAACCCCTTCCCACACTTAAGATCTTGCAATGCCCTCATTTGCAAAAAATCAGTAATAATTTAAATTATTGAGGGTGATTAGCGTAGAAAAATGATTAAATTTTACCAAAGTTTCCAAACATATTGGCGTTTGTTTGTTGAATGATAAATGGTGCACATCATTTGTTCATTCTGTCTTGTTGTTACATCACATTTGTCTTTCGTTTTATCGTCAAAATTAGTAGTTTTTGCTGAACTTAATGCCAGTCTTTGAAAGTGTGCTGTTTTACCCTATTGTGTATATAAGATAAACTACAAACATACATAATATTTTTATTATTATTATTTTTTTTATAAAATCTTTATTTATTAAAATAATTTAGATGAATAATTTTTTAAAATTTTTTTTCCTTTTACTTTAGGTAGTTTCGGTATGTTTGCCTAGTCCGTCCCTCGACAAAATTTAAATTTTGTCATTTTTAAAGCGATTGTTTTAAAAGCAAATATTTTTGAGTTTTTTTTTTAATGTTTTTGGCTTACTTTAAATCAAATAAGATTAAAAATAATGATAATAAAATTTCTCGTCCCGCCCTCGGGTAAAGCAATTTCGGTTCAACGACCTAGTCTTCAACTCACGACGAATTTTAAATATCAAATTTTTAACTTAATGAAATAAAGTAAATTTTTGTTTTTAAATTCACACCAAACTTAAATTTAAAATGCATAAAATTAAAAATTCATATAAATATAATTAATATTTTTATACATTAATTTTACAAACTTATATCAAAAATATTAAATTTTAAAATATTTAAAAAGTTAAATATATTGATTTTAAAAATTTACATTAATAATTTAATATTTATATATTAATTTTAAAAACAAGGTAAAAAATAAAATTAAAAACCTTTTTGGTCTTTTATCCCACTTTAATCAATCAAATATTATCATAAATATACGCCCCTCCTTTCGGTAAAGTAATTTCGGTTCCATTACCTAGTTTTACTCCTGACGAATTTTTGAAATATTTTGGATTGATTGATTAAAGATATTTATACCTTAAGAATAAACGGTAAATTTTGCAGTGATGTAATAAATTTTTGTATGATATCAATAATTTTGGTTTCACATACCTAATTTTATTGAATACCAATTTAATACTTTATAGCGAACGATTTAGCGTTTATTATCAAAAGATTAAAAGCAATAAAATAAAAATAGAAATTGTACATACTTACCTATGAGATAGAATTCTCAGAGACCGGCTTTAGCCGACTCATAGGAGAGTCGTGTGATTTGGTTTTCCATAGCTACATAAGCGTAACCTCGATTCTTTAATATCTTTTCTTCTAAACATATGAACGGTCCTTCTCTGCATAGAGTAACAAATTCGGTATTTGAATATGTTTGATTGTTCGAACATTTACCTTCGTGTGACCATTTTCCACATTTATGACATCTTTCAAGGTGTCGTGCTCTTCTTTTTGTTGCGAATTTTGATTTTCCTTTACCAAAATGTATCTTATGATGATAGTTCCTGAGTTCTTTTCTTACTCTGTCCATTTTGCCTCTTATGAATGATACCAATTCACTCGGAAGGGTGTCATTATTACGTTTAGTAATCATAGCGTGTAGTAGTGGACCATGGTTCAGAACAAATAAATTCTTCATCTCGTAAAACCTAAAAAAAATAAAAATTCAGAATGGAGGGAGAAGACTAGTTCTTTAGGGTCTGCTAGGGAAAGACCATTCGCATTCCATTCTCGGAAACTACACGAAAATAGAATATCTAATTCTAACCGAAATAAATATTATCCTTAAAAAGACTTGATTCTCCCCACACTTAGTTAGCTGTGGTGTCGAAATTGTGATTAACTTCGTTTTCAATTGGACTATCAACAACTTGTATATCTCTTACTTTTGCTTCAAGCCAATTGTTGATTTCCTCTGTAACTTTCACAAATTCAACTAACATTACCTTTTCTTTAGGCGACAAATTGGATACTAATCGGTTACATAACTTAAAGTGCCCGTTAATCCTAGCATCTTGAATCCGTTTATAAAGTTTCTTCGTTGAACTGTTAAAAACGGGTTCATCTAATTTCGTATCAACAACGGGGTTCTTTGTTATCAGGTAATCATTGGTTGTTGCTTCATCTTCCTCACACTTAGGCATTTTTATTGGTTCAACAGTTTTGGTTGGTGGAGATCTAAACTTTCGGTTCACAAAGGTAACCGATTTGTCACCATCCCTAAGTGTCATTCTACCTTCTCTTACATCAATGAATGCCTCGGTGGTTGCTAAAAATGGGTGACCTAAAATTAGAGGAATATCAAGGTCTTCCTCCATATTAATAACTATGAAGTTTGCAACAAAGGTCAAACTTCTCACTTTAACAAGTAAATTGTTTGCTATTCCAACCTGGTGTTTAATGGTTTGATCAAATAATTGAACACCTATTCTGGTTGGTCTTAATTTACTCACACCTAATCTTTTGTATAAGGAAAGAGTCATAACATTTGCACTTGCTCTTAAATCTGCGAGTCCATTATACATAGCACCACCGTTAAGCAAGCATGAAATGATAAATTCACCTGGGTCTCCTACTTTAGTAAGTAGAGTTGGTTTATTAACCTTTTCCAAGTGATCTTTTCTTGGTTCTTTCACTTCTACTTGAACTTTTTGTTCACATTTTTCTTCGTTTCTTGGAATGGGAGGTTTGTATAGGAATTCTTCTTCATCACTCCAATTTGAAGCTTCCCCGTCTTCCAATTTTGGTTTTTCATATGTTGTTGATAACATATTTATGTTTTCATTCTGAGGGTTTTCTTGGGTGGTGAAATTATGATTGACTTCATTGTCAACTTCCATCGGACCATGTATGTAATGTTTAACTCTGTGACCATTAACTTTAAATTCAATCCCATTTGAATTTATTAACTCTATTGTTCCGTATGGGAAAACTCTTTTGACTATGAATGGTCCAGACCATCTTGATTTCAATTTTCCAGGAAATAGCTTGAATCGTGAATTGAAAAGAAGAACTCTGTCTCCTTCTTTAAATTCTTTTAAACTTCTGATTCTTTTATCATTCCATTTCTTCGTTCTTTCCTTATAGATTAACGAATTTTCGTATGCTTCATGTCTTAATTCTTCTAATTCATTTAGTTGACTTAACCGTAGACGTCCGGCTTCATGTAAATCAAGATTATATGTCTTCAAAGCCCAAAATGCTTTGTGCTCAATTTCTACTAGAAGATGACATGCTTTTACATAAATGAGTTTAAAAGGTGTGGTTCCAATTGGAGTTTTGTAGGCTGTTCTAAGCCCAGAGTGCATCCTTCAATTTCATGGACCATTCCTTTAGATTTGATCCTACGGTTTTCTCTAGAATACGTTTTAAAGCTCGGTTGGTATTTTCAACTTGTCCACTTGTTTGTGGATGATACGCGGTTGAAATTTTATGAGTTACTCCATATCTTTTGAGAACTTTCTCAAGTTGATTATTACAAAAATGAGTACCCCGATCACTTATTAAAGCTTTCGGTGTTCCGAACCTTGCAAAAAGAAGTTTTAAGAAGTTGACTACAACTCGTGCATCGTTAGTTGGGAGAGCTTGTGCTTCCGCCCATTTAGATACATTATCAATGGCAACGAGAATGTAGAGATTATTATGAGATTTTGGAAATGGACCCATAAAGTCAATACCCCAAACGTCAAATACTTCACATACTTGAATAACATTTTGTGCCATTTCATCACGTTGACTTATTTTTCCGGCCCTTTGACATGCATCACAGGATTTACAAAGAAGGTGTGCATCTTTAAAAATTGTAGGCCAATAGAATCCAGCATCATAGACTTTCCTTGCTGTAAGTTGAGGCCCATAATGTCCTCATGTTGGTCCTGTGTGACAATGGTTTAAGATTTGACTAGCTTCATCTCCGAATACACATCGGCATATTATTCCATCGGGATAACTTTTAAATAAATGTGGATCTTCCCAGAAAT
Organism: Rutidosis leptorrhynchoides; assembly: GCF_046630445.1. Lineage (NCBI taxonomy): Eukaryota > Viridiplantae > Streptophyta > Magnoliopsida > Asterales > Asteraceae > Rutidosis > Rutidosis leptorrhynchoides. The sequence goes on from NC_092334.1 coordinate 158,030,061, forward strand.
AGTGTTTTATATCACTAAAGAATTTCTTTCATTTTTGGTACGACAACCCTTTTTCAAGGAATCCACATACTAAGTAGTTTGCATAGTCTGCAAACCATGGAATTTCATTATAATCTATCTTCAATAGATATTCATCAGGAAAGTTATCTTGTATGGTCGATTCATTTAGAACTTCTAATTCGGGATTTTCAAGACGAGAAAGATGATCAGCTGCGAGATTTTCTGCTCCCTTTTTATCTCGGATTTCAATATCGAACTCTTGTAGGAGTAAGATCCAACGGATTAATCGTGGTTTGGCATCTTGTTTTGAAAATAGGTATCTAAGAGCAGAATGATCGGTATAGACCACCGTTTTTGCTAGAACGAGATATGAACGAAATTTGTCAAAAGCAAAGACAATAGCAAGGAGTTCTTTTTCAGTAGTTGTGTAATTTGTTTGTGCTCCTTGTAATGTCTTACTAGCATAATAAATAGGTTGAAATCGTTTTTCAATCCTTTGTCCTAAAACGGCTCCCATTGCGAAATCACTTGCATCGCACATGAGTTCAAATGGTAAATTCCAATTTGGAGTTATCTGTGATGATCCGGGAATTTCCGACCAAATTTAAACTTTAATCTTTATATGATTTCGACACGGTAAGCAAATTATGTAAAGTTGAGTCTCGAAAAGTTTGATACTATAGTCATATAATCAATTACCCTTTGACCATTCCCGACGATTCACGAACAATTATTTATATATATATGAGTATTATTTGTAAATATATAATAATAATAATAAATCTATTGATTTAAAAACAAATAATTGGTACTTAAATTATATATATAAACAGTATATCGAAAATACATATATTTGATTTCGAATTCATTTAGTAAACGATTGTAACACTTAATGGTTATTTAAACAAGTTAAGATATAGTAGTTATATTAAGATAAATATTAATATTTATATTAATATTAATATCAATATTAATAATACTATTAAAATTATAATACATAGATATAAAATTTAATACCTATAATTTGTTTTATTATTTTTTACTATTATCACTATTTTTAGAATTTATTATTATTAGTGTCTTTATCAATAATACTATATTTTTTATTTATTTATTTAAAGTAGTATTATTATTATTATTATTAGTTATTAATATTAATTAATTACAAAAACAATGACAAATAACAGAATTTATCTTATCTGATTATTTTCTTTCTCCTTTTATTACTAGTAATTGATTCTTTTCTCTTAGATTAAACCAATGATTCCATTATCAATACAAAACGAATCAGACAGAAATCAAATGGAGTTTAGCATCACTTTCAAACTTTATTAAATTTGTTTCCTACCTCAAATTTCCATCCGTAATATTTTCAATAATGAATCATAGGTCACTGTGTCAAATTGATTGACATGTTGAATTAATAACACCTTTCTGTTAGCCATCAATTTCCATCTTTATCTATCTTTCTTTTCTATATACTATACATACGTACTCCATGATCATATTCATCTTTCACCAACTCCTTTTTCTTCTTAACTCTTCAACAAACATAACCATGAACAACTAGACAAACCATCACTCTTATTTTCTGTTTTAATTCGATGCAACTGCAAGTTATTCTTATGTATCTGTTACCAACGAAACACAACTGTCCCAATACACGCTGATATCTCTTGTGTTTTCTTGGTTGTATCCGAGACCCACATACCCATTTCAACAACACCAATCAAAACCACCTAAACCTACAAACTTCTACTGTTTGTTACTAATGCCGATTATTTGTTTTTCTTTTGTTTTGATCGACTGGAACTACTGCAAATCCCTCCTGACTACTGCTACAAACACTTGTGATCCCAACCCAAGAACAACTCTTTACGTTGCTGCAAATACTTACAACTATTTGACAAACCCTTTTCAAACCATGAACTATCGATTGCAAACGAATACGGTTGCTGTTACGGACTAAAACATCACCACCATACACCTAGCTATGTGAACCACTCTCATCACCACCATCAAAGTAACCACAATCTATAACTCAAACCTAATTAAAATTGCTGCTGCACGAGTTTGGTTTCGGGTTACCGTAAAACCCATCACAACAGCCACCTCAAATACCACCTTCTATATATATTTTTTCTTTCTTTCGTTACTGCTACTGCAGCCTATGTTACTGTTTCTAATTGTGTTAAACAATCACACGCCATCTCATCTTCACCTCTCTCTCTCTCTCTCTCTCTTTCATTTATCTCCCTCTCCTTCTTTCTCTTGGATTTCTTTTCGTGAACAATCAACCACCACTGCCACGATTATTTTTTTGTTGTTGCAATTAAACATGATCACAACAAACCATTCCCAAGTTGCCATGTTCTTCTTCTCATGTTCGCCTACTGCTATATATATATTTTATTTTTCTGTTATTCAAATCTCATCCAAACAAAATCCCTTAACTTACAACTGCTATACCTGCTGCTATTGTTCCGATTTAATGATGATTCATGAATGGTGAATGAGGATAAAAATTCATTAATAATGGACGTAATATAGACGATGATGTTAATAGGTGATAAAGATGATTAAGATGTTACTCACTAATTGCTTGCTTCCTGTTTCTATTCTGGATCGAACTTGTACACAACCATCATCAACTTATAACCATTGTATTCTGGTTGTTTTATTTTTTTTCTTTTCTTTCTGTTGAATACTATCACCCAACAAAGAAACCCAACGAATTACTTCTGCTCCCTATCAAAACACAATTATTAAAAGGTGAACGTTGATAATGAATTTAAGAAAGAAGATGATGAACTTGATTAATGAGGGTGATTAATGAAGGACACAATGACAATGAGAAGACAACGACCGGGTCCAATTATTTATTGTTGGTGGTCGACAACTGTAAACCACGAAAAACCTTCACTTTATTTTTTTTTTTGCTGCTATCGACTTCTTTAAAAATCCAGGATACCCCATGGATTGTTAAGTGGGCTAAGATAATTCAGTTTTTTTCAATTGGGCTTCTTTACATCTTTAATCGGGTTTAATTAGATGTTGGGTTATTAATCTGTGTTGGGCCGTATTCTTCCAGTTGGGCCGTATATGATTTAATTTCAGAAAAATAGAAGTGGCCGGATGGTTAGGAGGGTTTATATGTGAACTGGAGGTCATAGGTTCAAACCCTGCTGCTGGTTTTTTTTTAAATCCTATTCTTTGAGGTATAACTCCTTTTAGTATTATTATTATTATTATTATTAATATTATTATTATTAATATTATCATAATTATAAGTATTATAATCATTATCATTATTATTAATCTTATAAGTATTATTAATGTATTTATTATTGTTAAGTTTGTCACTTAAGTATTAATATTATAGTTACCTTTAACAATGTTAATAAAAAAATAATATTATTTAGTATTATTGCTATTATCACTAATATTAGTATCATTAACCTTTCTGGCACTAGTATCATCACTGAATATTATTAGTAGTATAACTATTATTAATATAAGTATGACAATTATTATTATGATTAGCATTACAAATCAATTTTTATAAAAGCTTTTGTTATTAGTTTAGAAATTTAACGTGAAGATATTGATTATGATTAAAATAAGTATTGTTATTAATATTATCACGAATAATGAAATTGCTATAATAATTATTCTTAAGTATTATGTATCACTATAAAAACTTTTACTTTCATTATCATTATTAATAAACTTTTCATTTTATTAAAATTACTATTATTATCATAAGGAATATTATTATAAAACTAACATTTACTGTATTAGCTATATCATTATTATTAAAATAATTACAATTATGAAAAATAAAGTATTAATGACGTTACTAAAGTTATAAGTATAAAAATATAGATTTTTATATACAAAAATATATTACATAACTTAACTATAGTAAAATCTCTCTATATATATATATATTAGATGGAAATATAAATAAATAATAAAACTTATAAAGTATTAACATAACAGATATATTCTAAAATAACAAATAGATTTATTCGATTACGAGTATATATTTTAATACATATACAAATGGTATAGGTTCGTGAATCCGAGGCCAACCCTGCATCGTTCAATTGTTCAATATAGTCATATGTATTTTTACTACAAAATACATTGAGTGAGTTTCATTAATCCCTTTTTAAATGCTTTTGCAATATATATTTTTGGGACTGAGAATACATGCGCTGCTTTTATAACTGTTTTACGAAATAGACACAAGTACGTGAAACTACATTCTATGGTTGAATTATCAAAATCGAATATGCCCTTTTTATTAAGTCTGGTAATCTAAGAATTAGGGAACAGACACCCTAATTGATGCGAACTCTAAAGATAGATCTATCGGGCCCAACAAGCCCCATCCAAAGTACCGGATGCTTTAGTACTTCGAAATTTATATCATGTTCGAAGGAGGATCCCGGAATGATGGGGATATTCTTATATGCATATTGTGAATGTCGGTTACCAGGTGTTCAATCCATATGAATGATATTTTGTCTCTATGCATGGGACGTATATTTATGAGAACTGAATATGGAAATCTTGTGGTCTATTAAAAATGATGATAATGGTTATTTATGTTAAACTAATGAACTCACCAACCTTTTGGTTGACACTTTAAAGCATGTTTATTCTCAGGTACGAAAGAAATCTTCCGCTGTGCATTTGCTCATTTTAGAGATATTACTTGGAGTCATTCATGGCATATTTCAAAAGACGTTGCATTCGAGTCATTGAGTTCATCAAGATTATCATTAAGTCAATTATAGTTGGTTATATTATGATATGGTATGCATGCCATCAACTTTCGATGTAACAAAAGATTGTCTTTTCAAAAACGAATGCAATGTTTGTAAAATGTATCATATAGAGGTCAAGTACCTCGCGATGTAATCAACTGTTGTGAATCGTTTATAATCGATATGGACTTCGTCCGGATGGATTAGGACGGGTCTCTACAGTTGGTATTAGAGCGGTGGTCTTAGCGAACCGGGTCTTGCATTAGTGTATCTAACTGATAGTCGTTAGGATGCATTAGTGAGTCTGGACTTCGACCATGTCTGCATGTCAAAAGTTTTGCTTATCATTTCGTGTCGAAAATTACCTGCTTATCATTCTTAGTCTACACACATCTTACTGTATTGATTGCATAAATAGTGTATAGACAAAATTCATATCCCAGCGTATCTGCTAATCCATATCTTAACGTATCTGTTACCATAAGCTATGCCTGATATATTTCGTATATTCCTCCGTAATCTACGAAATCTTTTGTTCTATATATATATAGAGAGAGAGATATTCTATGTAAGTAGAATATCATCCGATATCCAAAAATCATTTCACATCAAAAATCCATTATCTAACCATGCTAGATAAATTCAGCAACCAGTTCAAGTTCCTCGGATTTTGACAGCAATTCCGATATGGATTTCCACTCCAGCTCTGGAAGCAGTGTCACCAGAATGAACCAACCAATCATCCATCCTCGATTCATCTGATGGGTTCGTAGTCTACTCAATCAATGGAGACGCGAAGAAGGCGATCCCTTCCACCAACCGAATTCACCTTTTGGCGAAGCACCAGAATCACTTACTGGCGAACCTGTTCGAAACACCATTTTCACTCTCGTTGCCCGAATATCTCGCCACGATTATATTCTATCCATAATTCTAAACCTTATTCATCCGTTCGTTCCGACCGACAATCATCCCGGAGTAATAAGTCAACGAGCTTCGCACCCGAGTTGTAGCCGTGAAAAGTATGATGCAAAATGTACCCGCTTCAGCAACATTACCGGCGCCAACAGTACCACCAACATCAACATCCGCATCTCACACCTCAACATCACAATCTGTTCCACGAACATCAACATTATACGCACCATGGATACCAAGGAGTATCAACAGCAACTAATGATGATGTATTGAACCATAACTTCATTAATATTCTACGAAGAATATGTGAATCCTAATAGTTTTAGAGATTACTTATTCTAGCTCAAATCGAAAATCAAATGAGTCTAATATTATATTGACTCATTGAATTCATAATTACATCTGAAGAAAATAAATATGTATATACATTTCCATAAAGATTGTGATTAAAAATTCTTTCGTACAAACTGTTAATGATGAAAATATTTTAACGGGTAGGTAATACCCGAGGAGTATTTAGGATTTCACATTAATGAGTTACACTGTACATTCTTCAAATCTGATCCAACAGTCATTTCCTATCCTACTTACATCCACATATATATGAATCCGTTCACCACAGAATAACTATTTCCATTCAAATTTCGCATTGGATTTTGACCTATCAGAATCTAACAAGTGGCATAATGAAGAAAACATTTGACGGAATAAAATTGTTAGAAACAAACGAATTAACTATGAGAAATTTTGTTAAGAAACCACGCTAACAAAATCCTAGCTAACTGTGGACTAATCAACTAAGGACTACCAATAGTGAACAATTAAAATGAATTAAAATATTGATTATAACATATGAAACTAAACAATTCTTCAAGTTTGCCACTTGATTTTCATCTTAAACCTCATTTGTATCTTGACGATTACAATCTGCGTTCAAACCTTTCGTGATTCTTGAAAACACCTCAACCGGGAGGATGAATCAACCGCACTTCATCTACGGAAGAAAAGATTTACGCATATAGTTATGCACCAGAAAAAAAAAATTCCTCGGGACCTGTATAAATGTTTAACACGTATCTGTGCTAGCTTCTTTGGCATTATTATTTCCGAAAATAACAACGCAATTTCTTTTCAAATTAGCCAATTTTGTCACAGCTCCAGCAAGTCAGCTTCGACTTTCATTCAGATAAGACTTATTATAACCTTGATTTATAAGCTTGCCTTTCGTCATCGTTATCGGGGAACCGTTTACACCTCATCACATTATTAGTAAACTTGCCAGCAACATCATTACTCATTGGCTTAAGACTCTCCGAAAAACCATTATAATTGTTCATTAAAACCCTATCATATACACATCCCATCTTGTAACGAGAATTGATATACCAATTACCGAGAATCAGAAATCAGTATTTTGAATCTCGCAGCATTTCTACATCAATAGTTATATGTATACATATAACATTTATCTCTTAGAATTATGATCTCTCATTCTAAAATTCTGAAAAGCACTCAGTCACAAATCAATACTCCGAATGATGAAAAAGCTGAATGAAGCAGCAGAAACCATAGACAACCGTAAACGACCTTAACCATCGAAAGTTTGATGATAAAGAATAGTATGTTGGAAAAGCTCAGAAAAGTTGGAATTGGAAAACGGATTGAGCTAACCACGAAGGAGACCAAGGACAAATACAAGGACCATACCATATATTCAAAGAATCCAGGTAATTCTAGATCCGATGAAACCTTCAACGAATATCTTGCTCCGTACTCATGTTAAAATCTTGCAAAAAATCTTCCTCATCAACCATCGAACTTAGAAATTCCAAAATATCATCATCAATATCTTCGATATTTCTGAGGATATTTTCATAAATATTCTCGTTCGAAATTATATACCTCTTCGTGCTTCCTGTGTATCATTATATTGGAAACATTCAATAGAAAATTTAGTACCGAAAAGCAGATTATGCGAAACTATGAAGAAAGCCGTGGACAAATCATAAAGAATAAGTTTGACTTCAACGAATCCAAATGATTCAATGTCTGCTAATGTCTTTAGTGAATATCTTGCTCCTTACTCTAAACCCTTGCAGACAATAGTTTCTATCATCCTCTGATCTTAGATATTCTGAAATATTATCGTATCTTTCATTATAAATATCCTCGATATTTCTGAATATATTTTCATAATTAATCTTATCTGAAATCATTAATTTCTTCGTGCTATCAGTATTACATCATATGGAAACTATTAGTTTCTATATTCTGTAAACTTTCGAGCTTAAAATATGAATGTTATTGAAGTAATGTTGGGAACTGATGCATGAGTTAGTATAATATAATGACACTTGATCAACGTGATTATATTGCAGTAATTCATGCTGAGTTCCTAATGAAACGTGATGATTCTCAGTACCATCATCATGTGTCATTTACACGACTCTTACATTACACCCAATCTCCAAACATATTAAGAACATATCTTCTTGATAGTCTTATCTTTTTAGATATTCTGGTAATTTGACAAATCAAGATCGTACCATTACGATTTCCTTCTTAGAACATTAACTATGTTCATTCAAAACTTCATACCTATGAATTTCGGACCATTATTCGCTTAACTCGAAGTCGGGAAGAGGAAATAAAAGTATAGAACTCTTGAATATAAAAGAAAATATAAAGCTCGACAACAACACATAAATTACAAACCGTGTATATCAATACCTATTGCCACGTAAAGGCACGGGAGAATTAAAATTACCATAACCCCAAGCTAATAGTAGAAGTAAATAGATTCTTCTGGCGGCAGATGAAAGAGAAGAACGACAGATATGGAAGTTAAAAGTATATCAAGAATCAGTACTAGATGGAGCATATTAATGAATGCTTTAAAGTATGAATTGAGGGAGTAAGAATAGAAGGTGTGAGTTGTAAGGAAACGAAGACGGTGGATTTATAGTAACATATCCGACAGAGCAATCCAAACGGATGATCGCATTTAAAGCGGATCCTAAATTTCCTTAATTCTCGAAGAATCAAATCTTATTACTAGGATCTACCCCAAATCTCTTAAAAATCTGGAAATCTATCCTATCTACGTCAAAAGATATGACGAATTTGCAGATATTCATTTCACTCTTTTGCAATAGTTCATCCGTACTCTTCGAATAATCGAATTGTTTTATCTATATTTCTCAATGTGATAAAACTCTAAATCTCAACTCGTATATGTCATGAAAACATATTTATTGTTAACCATGACCACCTCACTCAAATTCCGGGACGAAATTTCTTTAATGGGCAGGTACTGTGATGACCCGGGAATTTCCGACCAAATTTAAACTTTAATCTTTATATGATTTCGACACGGTAAGAAAATTATGTAAAGTTGAGTCTCGAAAAGTTTGAAACTATAGTCATATAATCAATTACCCTTTGACCATTCCTGACGATTCACGAACAATTATTTATATATATATGAGTATTATTTGTAAATATATAATAATAATAAATCTATTGATTTAAAAACAAATAATTGGTACTTAAATTATATATATAAACAGTATATCGAAAATACATATATTTGATTTCGAATTCATTTAGTAAACGATTGTAACATATAATGGTTATTTAAACAAGTTAAGATATAGTAGTTATATTAAGATAAATATTAATATTTATATTAATATTAATATCAATATTAATAATACTATTAAAATTATAATACATAGATATAAAATTTAATACCTATAATTTGTTTTATTATTTTTTACTATTATCACTATTTTTAGAATTTATTATTATTAGTGTCTTTATCAATAATACTATATTTTTTATTTATTTATTTAAAGTAGTATTATTATTATTATTATTAGTTATTAATATTAATTAATTACAAAAACAATGACAAATAACAGAATTTATCTTATCTGATTATTTTCTTTCTCCTTTTATTACTAGTAATTGATTCTTTTCTCTTAGATTAAACCAATGATTCCATTATCAATACAAAACGAATCAGACAGAAATCAAATGGAGTTTAGCATCACTTTCAAACTTTATTAAATTTGTTTCCTACCTCAAATTTCCATCCGTAATATTTTCAATAATGAATCATAGGTCACTGTGTCAAATTGATTGACATGTTGAATTAATAACACCTTTCTGTTAGCCATCAATTTCCATCTTTATCTATCTTTCTTTTCTATATACTATACATACGTACTCCATGATCATATTCATCTTTCACCAACTCCTTTTTCTTCTTAACTCTTCAACAAACATAACCATGAACAACTAGACAAACCATCACTCTTATTTTCTGTTTTAATTCGATGCAACTGCAAGTTATTCTTATGTATCTGTTACCAACGAAACACAACTGTCCCAATACACGCTGATATCTCTTGTGTTTTCCTGGTTGTATCCGAGACCCACATACCCATTTCAACAACACCAATCAAAACCACCTAAACCTACAAACTTCTACTATTTGATACTAATGCCGATTATTTGTTTTTCTTTTGTTTTGATCGACTGGAACTACTGCAAATCCCTCCTGACTACTGCTACAAACGCTTGTGTTCCCAACCCAAGAAAAACTCTTTATGTTGCTGCAAATACTTACAACTATTTGACAAACCCTTTTCAAACCATGAACTATCGATTGCAAATGAATACGGTTGCTCTTACGAACTAAAACATCACCACCATACACCTAGCTATGTGAACCACTCTCATCACCACCATCAAAGTAACCACAATCTATAACTCAAACCTAATTAAAATTGCTGCTGCACGAGTTTGGTTTCGGGTTACCGTAAAACCCATCACAACTGTAGTGACCCGAACTTTTCCATGTTTATATATATTAATTGAGATTGATATTTACATGATTAAATGTTTCCAACATGTTAAGCAATCAAACTTGTTAAGACTTGATTAATTGAAATATGTTTCATATAGACAATTGACCACCCAAGTTGATCGGTGATTCACGAACGTTAAAACTTGTAAAAACTATATGATGACATATATATGGATATATATATATATATATAGTTAACATGATACTATGATAAGAAAACATATCATAAAGTATATTAACAATGAACTACATATGTAAAAACAAGACTACTAACTTAATGATTTTTAAACGAGACATATATGTAACGATTATCGTTGTAAAGACATTTAATGTATATATATCATATTAAGAGATATTCATACATGATAATATCATGATAATATAATAATTTAAAATCTCATTTGATATTATAAACATTGGGTTAACAACATTTAACAAGATCGTTAACCTAAAGGTTTCAAAACAACACTTACATGTAACGACTAACGATGACTTAACGACTCAGTTAAAATGTATATACATGTAGTGTTTTAATATGTATTTATACACTTTTGAAAGACTTCAATACACTTATCAAAATACTTCTACTTAACAAAAATGCTTACAATTACATCCTCGTTCAGTTTCATCAACAATTCTACTCGTATGCACCCGTATTCGTACTCGTACAATACACAGCTTTTAGATGTATGTACTATTGGTATATACACTCCAATGATCAGCTCTTAGCAGCCCATGTGAGTCACCTAACACATGTGGGAACCATCATTTGGCAACTAGCATGAAATATCTCATAAAATTACAAAAATATGAGTAATCATTCATGACTTATTTACATGAAAACAAAATAACATATCCTTTATATCTAATCCATACACCAACGACCAAAAACACCTACAAACACTTTCATTCTTCAATTTTATTCATCTAATTGATCTCTCTCAAGTTCTATCTTCAAGTTCTAAGTGTTCTTCATAAATTCCAAAAGTTCTAGTTTCATAAAATCAAGAATACTTTCAAGTTTGCTAGCTCACTTCCAATCTTGTAAGGTGATCATCCAACCTCAAGAAATCTTTGTTTCTTACAGTAGGTTATCATTCTAATACAAGGTAATAATCATATTCAAACTTTGGTTCAATTTCTATAACTATAACAATCTTATTTCAAGTGATGATCTTACTTGAACTTGTTTTCGTGTCATGATTCTGCTTCAAGAACTTCGAGCCATCCAAGGATTCTTTGAAGCTAGATCCATTTTTCTCTTTTCCAGTAGGTTTATCCAAGGAAATTAAGGTAGTAATGATGTTCATAACATCATTCGATTCATACATATAAAGCTATCTTATTCGAAGGTTTAAACTTGTAATCACTAGAACATAGTTTAGTTAATTCTAAACTTGTTCGCAAACAAAAGTTAATCCTTCTAACTTGACTTTTAAAATCAACTAAACACATGTTCTATATCTATATGATATGCTAACTTAATGATTTAAAACCTGGAAACACGAAAAACACCGTAAAACCGGATTTACGCCGTCGTAGTAACACCGCGGGCTGTTTTGGGTTAGTTAATTAAAAACTATGATAAACTTTGATTTAAAAGTTGTTATTCTGTGAAAATGATTTTTATTATGAACATGAAACTATATCCAAAAATTATGGTTAAACTCAAAGTGGAAGTATGTTTTCTAAAATGGTCATCTAGACGTCGTTCTTTCGACTGAAATGACTACCTTTACAAAAACGACTTGTAACTTATTTTTCCGACTATAAACCTATACTTTTTCTGTTTAGATTCATAAAATAGAGTTCAATATGAAACCATAGCAATTTGATTCACTCAAAACGGATTTAAAATGAAGAAGTTATGGGTAAAACAAGATTGGATAATTTTTCTCATTTTAGCTACGTGAAAATTGGTAACAAATCTATTCCAACCATAACTTAATCAACTTGTATTGTATATTATGTAATCTTGAGATACCATAGACACGTATACAATGTTTCGACCTATCATGTCGACACATCTATATATATTTCGGAACAACCATAGACACTCTATATGTGAATGTTGGAGTTAGCTATACAGGGTTGAGGTTGATTCCAAAATATATATAGTTTGAGTTGTGATCAATACTGAGATACGTATACACTGGGTCGTGGATTGATTCAAGATAATATTTATCGATTTATTTCTGTACATCTAACTGTGGACAACTAGTTGTAGGTTACTAACGAGGACAGCTGACTTAATAAACTTAAAACATCAAAATATATTAAAAGTGTTGTAAATATATTTTGAACATACTTTGATATATATGTATATATTGTTATAGGTTCGTGAATCAACAGTGGCCAAGTCTTACTTCCCGACGAAGTAAAAATCTGTGAAAGTGAGTTATAGTCCCACTTTTAAAATCTAATATTTTTGGGATGAGAATACATGCAGGTTTTATAAATGATTTACAAAATAGACACAAGTACGTGAAACTACATTCTATGGTTGAATTATCGAAATCGAATATGCCCCTTTTTATTAAGTCTGGTAATCTAAGAATTAGGGAACAGACACCCTAATTGACGCGAATCCTAAAGATAGATCTATTGGGCCTAACAAACCCCATCCAAAGTACCGGATGCTTTAGTACTTCGAAATTTATATCATATCCGAAGGGTGTCCCGGAATGATGGGGATATTCTTATATATGCATCTTGTTATTGTCGGTTACCAGGTGTTCACCATATGAATGATTTTTATCTCTATGTATGGGATGTGTATTGAAATATGAAATCTTGTGGTCTATTGTTACGATTTGATATATATAGGTTAAACCTATAACTCACCAACATTTTTGTTGACGTTTAAAGCATGTTTATTCTCAGGTGAATATTAAGAGCTTCCGCTGTTGCATACTAAAATAAGGACAAGATTTGGAGTCCATGTTTGTATGATATTGTGTAAAAACTGCATTCAAGAAACTGATTTCGATGTAACATATTTGTATTGTAAACCATTATGTAATGGTCGTGTGTAAACAGGATATTTTAGATTATCATTATTTGATAATCTACGTAAAGCTTTTTAAACCTTTATTTATGAAATAAAGGTTATGGTTTGTTTTAAAAATGAATGCAGTCTTTGAAAAACGTCTCATATAGAGGTCAAAACCTCGCAACGAAATCAATTAATATGGAACGTTTTTAATCAATAAGAACGGGACATTTCAGTTGGTATCCGAGCGTTGGTCTTAGAGAACCAGAAAATTTGCATTAGTGTGTCTTATCGAGTTTGTTAGGATGCATTAGTGAGTCTGGACTTCGACCATGTTTTCTTTAAAAATGATTGCTTAACATTTTTGTTGGAAACTATATATTTTTAACATATGAATATTATGTGATATATTAATCTCTTAACGTGTTTGATATTATGTGATAGATGTCTACCTCTAGAACAAGTCCCATTGACTCACCTAATAATAATGAAGAGTCAAATGTAAATTGGAATGATTTGTGGACTGATTCACAAGTTCCCGAAGAGGAACCGGAAGAAGAGTCGGAACCGGAAGAAGAATCGGAACCGGAAGAAGAATCGGAACCGGATGAAGAAATAGAACCGGTGGGGGAAATAATAAAACGGTTAAGTAAAAGAAAATCCTCAACCAACCGACCAAAGTTAATTATGGTCAATGGTGTTTCCGCCAAGGAAGCAAAATATTGGGAGGATTACCAATTCTCCGATGAATCGGATTCCGACGAGAATTCCGATGATGTTATAGAAATTACCCCAACTGAATTTAAAAAGGCAAAAGAAAATAATAAGGGAAAGGGCATAAAAATAGAGAAATCTAATTCCAACCCCGATGAACTTTATATGTATCGTCAACCCCCGAAGTCCTTAAGTTGTAACAATGACCCGGGAACCTCTAAACCACCAGGTTTTTCTAAACCAATGTGGACAACGACGGCTCGTATTAGGGGAACATCATATATCCCTAGAAACTTGGCAAAACGAACCAAAACCGAAGAAGAAGAAACGAGCGAGTTGGAATAAGATAGTTGTATTCGTGTGGTGTAATATATGTAATATAGTGTTCTTATGCTTTATGATATATGTAAAAATTGCTTGTATTAATAAGTATTTTTTTATGAATCTAACTCTTGTCTATTTTACAGTTTAAAAACACAAAATGGATAGACAACCCAATATTTTAAGAGACCTACCCGGAGACATGATTGATGAAATCTTGTCTAGAGTCGGCCAGAATTCTTCGGAACAACTATTTAAGGCGAGATCAGTTTGTAAGACATTCGAAGAACGTTCCAAGAATGTCTTGGTTTATAAGAGACTTTCGTTTGAAAGATGGGGGATATCACATTGGGAAACCCATAAGTTACGATGTGTTTACTTTGACGCATATATTGCGGGGAACCCAAATGCTATTTTACGCAACGGGTTAAGAAATTATTTTGACTCAATATATCCGAATATTGGACTTCGTGATTTAGAAAAAGCGGCTAACATGCAACATAAAGAAGCATGTTATGCTTACGGATTAGTAATGTTCGCTTCTCACCAAAGTAAGAACAAGAACATCGGGCTACAACTATTAAACAAAACGTTTCCACAAGTGACGGAGTCGGTAATTGGGGTAAGAAATGAGGTTTTTAGATTATTACGGGACTGTTGGACATTACGTAACCCTCGTCCCTTTGACGACGTTACAACACGCTGTCTTATCAACGGCCATAACGGTTATGTTGCACAAGACCAAGGATGGGAAGTAGTCCTAGTAAAACCAGAATGCATGACTTGTTTCTGGACGTATGAATTACGTGTCTTTATTGCCTTTGCTGAACGACTTGTGTACTAGCTAGAATTATCTTCACAACTATCTTGTATCAAAGTTATTGTGTGCTATATTTCATGCTTTATGTAAAATAAGCGGTATTGTAAGTTTGTAAAATATTGTATAAAAGTTTGAACGCGAAATATTATTATAATCAGTTTTTCATATAGAATTGTAGTAGTTGAATTGTATATTAGCTACTAAGTATGAACTTAACGGGTAGGTACTACCCGAATTTAAACTTATAAAACGCTAATATGAAGAAAAAGCTTTTATAAATGAGTTCATATTATGCTACGAAATACTATTAACTACTCTTAATATTCTGTATGATTAACTTGTTCCATTTAACTATTTTGAAGGAAATGGCACCGACTACTCGACACACCGTGAATATGAATGAAGAGGAATTCCGTACTTTTATAGCTTCAAACATAGCCGCAGTACAGGCTGCGCTACATACCAACAATAACCTTGGATCTAGCAGTACAGGAAATCGTGTAGGATGCACCTACAAAGAATTCACTGCCTGCAAACCTTTGGAATTTGATGGAACCGAAGGACCGATCGGATTGAAACGGTGGACCGAGAAGGTCGAATCGGTGTTTGCCATAAGTAAGTGTACTGAAGAGGACAAAGTAAAGTACGCTACGCATACCTTCACAGGTTCTGCGTTAACATGGTGGAATACCTATCTAGAGCAAGTGGGACAAGACGATGCGTACGCACTACCGTGGTCAGCATTCAAGCACTTGATGAACGAGAAGTACCGTCCCAGAACCGAGGTCAATAAGCTCAAGACAGAACTTAGAGGGTTACGAACCCAAGGATTTGATATTACCACGTACGAAAGACGATTCACAGAATTGTGCCTATTGTGTCCGGGAGCATTTGAAGATGAGGAAGAGAAGATCGACGCGTTTGTGAAAGGATTACCGGAAAGAATCCAAGAAGATATAAGTTCACACGAGCCCACCTCCATACAACAGGCATGTAGAATGGCTCACAAAATCGTGAACCAAATTGAAGAAAGAATTAAAGAACAGACTGCTGAAGAGGCCAATGTGAAGCAAGTCAAAAGAAAGTGGGAGGAAAACGGTGATAAGAATCACCAATACAATAACAACAGCAATTACAACAATAATCGCAACAATTATCCCAACAATCGCAACATCAATCGCAACTACAACAAACGGCCCAACAACAACAACAACAACAGCAACTACATCAATCATCCCAACAACAATAATAACCGCAACAACAACAACAATCAGAAGCAGCTATGCCAAAGGTGTGAAAAGAATCACTCAGGGTTCTGCACCAAATTTTGCAACAAGTGTAAAAGAAATGGTCATAGCGCGGCGAAGTGTGAGGTCTACGGACCAGGGGTTAATAGAACGAAAGGAACAAATGGTGTCGGAACGAGTAATGGCGGAGCAAGTAGTGTCGGAGCAAGTTATGCCAATGTAGTTTGTTATAAATGTGGAAAACCAGGCCACATTATTAGAAATTGCCCGAACCAGGAGAACACGAATGGACAAGGCCGTGGAAGAGTTTTCAATATTAATGCGGTAGAGGCACAGGAAGACCCGGAGCTTGTTACGGGTACGTTTCTTATTGACAATAAATCTGCTTACGTTTTATTTGATTCGGGTGCGGATAGAAGCTATATGAGTAGAGATTTTTGAGGTATAACTCCTTTTAGTATTATTATTATTATTATTTTTATTATTATTAATATTATTATTATTATTAATATTATCATAATTATAAGTATTATAATCATAATCATTATTATTAATCTTATAAGTATTATTACTGTATTTATTATTGTTAAGTTTGTCATTTAAGTATTAATATTATAGTTACCTTTAACAATGTTAATAAAAAAATAATATTATTTAGTATTATTGCTATTATCACTAATATTAGTATCATTAACCTTTCTGGCACTAGTATCATCACTGAATATTATTAGTGGTATAACTATTATTAATATAAGTATTACAATTATTATTATGATTAGCATTACAAATCGATTTTTATAAAAGCTTTTGTTATTAGTTTAGAAATTTAACGTGAAGATTTTGATTATGATTAAAATAAGTATTATTATTAATATTATCACGAATAATGAAATTGCTATAATAATTATTCTTAAGTATTATGTATCACTATAAAAACTTTTACTTTCATTATCATTATTAATAAACTTTTCATTTTATTAAAATTACTATTATTATCTTAAGGAATATTATTATAAAACTAACATTTATAGTATTAGCTATATCATTATTATTAAAATAATTACGATTATGAAAAATAAAGTATTAATGACGTTACTAAAGTTATAAGTATAAAAATATAGATTTTTATATACAAAAATATATTACATAACTTAACTATAGTAAAATCTATATATATATATATATATATATATATATATATATATATATATATATATATATATATATATATATATATATTAGATGGAAATATAAATAAATAATAAAACTTATAAAGTATTAACATAACAGATATATTCTAAAATAACAAATAGATTTATTCGATTACGAGTATATATTTTAATACATATACAAATGGTATAGGTTCGTGAATCTGAGGCCAACCCTGCATCGTTCAATTGTTCAATATAGTCATATGTATTTTTACTACAAAATACATTGAGTGAGTTTCATTAATCCCTTTTTAAATGCTTTTGCAATATATATTTTTGGGACTGAGAATACATGCGCTGCTTTTATAACTGTTTTACGAAATAGACACAAGTACGTGAAACTACATTCTATGGTTGAATTATCGAAATCGAATATGCCCTTTTTATTAAGTCTGGTAATCTAAGAATTAAGGAACAGACACCCTAATTGACGCGAACTCTAAAGATAGATCTATCGGGCCCAACAAGCCCCATCCAAAGTATCGGATGCTTTAGTACTTCGAAATTTATATCATGCCCGAAGGAGGATCCCGGAATGATGGGGATATTCTTATATGCATATTGTGAATGTCGGTTACCAGGTGTTCAATCCATATGAATGATATTTTGTCTCTATGCATGGGAAGTATATTTATGAGAACTGAATATGGAAATCTTGTGGTCTATTAATAATGATGATAATGGTTATTTATTTTAAACTAATGAACTCACCAACCTTTTGGTTGACACTTTAAAGCATGTTTATTCTCAGGTACGAAAGAAATCTTCCGCTGTGCATTTGCTCATTTTAGATATATTACTTGGAGTCATTCATGGCATATTTCAAAAGACGTTGCATTCGAGTCGTTGAGTTCATCAAGATTATCATTAAGTCAATTATAGTTGGTTATATTATGATATGGTATGCATGCCATCAACTTTCGATGTAACGAAAGATTGTCTTTTCAAAAACGAATGCAATGTTTGTAAAATGTATCATATAGAGGTCAAGTACCTCACGATGTAATCAACTATTGTGAATCGTTTATAATCGATATGGACTTCATCCGGATGGATTAGGACGGGTCTCTACATTATCATGATCGGCACATTAGTAAGTTTTTCTTTATGAATATTAAAATATTTAATGCATTCATCTGAAAAGATGAATGGAGCATCCTTTTCTAGGAGTTTATTCATAGGAGTGACAGTTTTAGAAAAATCTTTTATGAAACGTCGGTAAAAACCGGAATGCCCTAGAAAACTCCTAACTCCTCTAACATTGGTGGGATGTGGAAGTTTAGCAATTACATCTACTTTAGCTCTATCTACTTCAATTCCTTCTTTTGAAATTTTATGACCAAGAATGATGCCTTCTCTAACCATGAAATGGCATTTCTCCCAATTAAGAACTAGATTTGATTGTTCACATCTAATAAGCATTCGTTCAAGATTAACTAGACATGATTCAAATGTATCACCAAAGACTGAAAAGTCATCCATGAAAACTTCCATGCATTCTTCTATCATGTCGTGAAAAATCGCCATCATGCACCTTTGAAAGGTTGCAGGGGCGTTGCAAAGTCCAAATGGCATGCGTTTGTAAGCAAAAGTACCATAAGGGCACGTGCACATGGTTTTCTCTTGGTCCTCGGGTGCTATTGGAATTTGAAAATATCCGGAAAAACCGTCAAGAAAACAATAGTAACTATTTCCGGCTAATCTTTCCAACATTTGATCAATGAAAGGTAAGGGAAAGTGATCTTTTCTGGTGGCATCATTTAATTTTCTATAATCAATACAAACACGCCATCCTGTTACATTCCTAGTAGAAATAAGCTCATTTTTTTCATTTGTGATGACAGTCATGCCACCCTTCTTAGGTACGCATTGAACTGGGCTTACCCATGGACTATCAGAGATTGGATAAATTAAACCTGCATCAAGCAGTTTAATAATTTCTTTCTTAACAACATCTTGAATATTAGGATTTAGTCTTCGTTAGCGTTGCACATACGTTTTATGACCTTCTTCCATAAGGATTTTATGTGTGCAATACGAAGGACTTATTCCTTTAATGTCATGAATCTTCCATGCAATAGCTGGTTTATGAGCTTTTAGCACAGAAATGAGTTGAGATTTTTCATTTTCAGTAAGAGAAGACGATATTATTACACGTAATTCAGATTCACCATGTAAATAAGCGTATTCCAAATGGTTTGGAAGTGGCTTTAACTCTAATGTCGGTGGTTCTTCTATCGATGATTTATATCGATATCCGTCTTCTTCTTTTAGCATTTGAATTTCTTCTGTTGTTGGTTCATATCCATTAGCCATAAGTGCGGCTAACATTTCAGCTTCATCAATTAGTTCAGTTCCTTCTCCTAAAGAACATTCTCCTGTTCCTTGTAATTCTGGAAATTCTTCTAACAATTCTGCATGTGAATCTATAGTTTGAATATAATAACATGTATCATCTGCAGATTGCGGTTGTTGCATGGCTCTATCAATAGAAAAGGTAACACTCTCGTCCACTATACTTAGGGTCAGTTTCTTACCAAACACGTCTATTATTGCTTTAGCCATGTTTAAGAATGGTCTTCCTAATATGAGAGGAACTCGAGAATCTTCTTCCATGTCCAGAATAACAAAATCTACTGGAAATACTAAAGTACCAACTTTAACTAGCATGTTCTCCATTATCCCTCTAGGATATTTTACTGATCGATCGGCTAGTTGTATGCTTATTCGTGTTGGTTTCAATTCTCCAAGGTCTAGTTTAGTGTATAGTGAATACGGCATTAAATTTATACTAGCACCTAAGTCTGCCAATGCTTCTATTGAACTAAGACTACCCAGAAAACATGGAATTGTGAAACTTCCTGGATCTGATAATTTTTAGGGTATCTTATTCAATAGCACTATAGAACAATTAGCATTCATAGTAACAGCCGAGAGTTCTTCCATTTTCTTTCTATTTGTGATTAGATCTTTCATGAATTTAGCATATCTAGGCATTCCTGAAATCACATCAATGAAAGGAAGATTTACATTTATTTGTTTAAACATATCCAAGAATTTGGATTGCTTGGCTTCAAGTCTTTCTTTTCTCATTTTACTCGGGTAAGGAAGTGGTGGTTGATATGGTTTAACATAAGGTTTAGCCTTAACTGTGTTATCTTCATTAACCTTTTCAACTACTGGTTCTGTTTCCTTATCTTGCTCATGTTGTGGTTCTTGCGGAGTGGGAATAGAGTCATCAGAAATTACAGGCATTTCAGGTAGTTTAAGTGTAATACCACTTCTTGTGGTAATGGCTTTAGCTGTTTCATTCCGGGGGTTAGCATTTGTATCGCTAGGTAGACTTCCCGGTTTTCTTTCACCTATCAACCTTGCTAGGTTGCTTACTTCTTGTTCCAGATTTTGAATTGAAGCTTGTTGATTTCTAAATGCTTGAGCATTTTGTTCATTTGTTTGTTTCTGAGATGTGAAAAACTGCGTTTGAGATTCAACTAGATTTGACATCATATCTTCTAAATTTGGCTTTTTATCATCTGTTTGTGGTGGTTTATTTTGAAAAATAGGTCTTTGCTGATTGTAAGTATTGTTAGATACTTGTTGATTCCTTGGACCTTGTTGGTTGTTGTATGGAACATTTCGGTTATAATTCTGGTTTTGATTGTAGATTGGTCTTAGCGGTTGATAATTATTTTGATAATTATTTCCAGGCCTTTGGTTCATGTATGAAACATTCTCTCTTTGTTCCATTGTTTGTTCAATACTGAGACAATCTTTTATCAAATGTGGTCCTCCACACTGCTCACAACTAATTCGTATTGAGTGAATATCTTTAGTCATCTTTTCCATTCGTCTCTCGACAACATCTATCTTTGCGGAAATGGAATCGAAGTCATGGCTAGAATCGGCTCTAGCCGCTTTAGATGATCTAACGATATCTTTCTCTTGATGCCACTCATGTGAGTGGGAAGCAGTGTTATCAATAATTTTGTAAGCTTCAGTTGCGGTTTTCTTCATAATGGAACCACCTGCTGCTATATCAATGTCTTTTCGTATAGTGATGTCGCATCCTCTGTAGAATATTTGTACTATTTGATAAGTGTCTAAACGATGTTGCGGACATCCTCTTAATAACTTTCCAAATCTTGTCCATGCCTCATATAGAGTTTCATTTGGCTTTTGCGTGAACGTAACAATTTCTCCTTGAAGTCTCACGGCTTTAGATGCTGGAAAGAATTGTTTAAGAAATTTTTCAACTAAAACATCTCATGTATCAATCTCCCCTTCAGGTAACGATTCTAACCAATCTTTGGCTTCTCCCTTTAAAGTCCAGGGAAATAACATGAGATAGATCTGTTCATCTTCCACTTCTCGGATTTTAAATAGAGTACAAATCCTATTAAAGGTTCGAAGATGTTCGTTTGGATCTTCCTTCAGCGCACCACTAAATTGGCATTGATTAGGTACCATATGTAGGATTTGTCCTTTGATTTCATAATCTGGCGCATTAATGTCTGGTTGAGTAATTGCATGACCTTGACCAGTGCGTTTAGCTCTCATTCGGTCTTCCATACTTAGAGGTTCCAGATTTTCCATTATTGAATTGGTTGAATCTGAAACACTAAAGGATTCTGATTTAATGGTTTCTTCCTCGACAATCTCTGGATGAGTGATTTGTGGTTCAGGAGGAATGATTAATGATTCAGGATCTCTGAATTGTCCCTGAATATCCTCCGGATTCTCAATTGTGAGGTCGGGTTCAAAAAATGGATTATCAGAAATTTGAATTGGAGTACTTGGTCGACTGGATGACGATTCTAAAGAAAAATCAACGGCGACAATATTGGCTAGATGTCTTGATCTGGTTACAGGTGGTGAACGTATAAAAGGTGGTGAACGTTTTGCTCGGTGCATTCACTGAATATCCTATTAGTTATAAAAAAATAAAAATTATATAAGTTATCAAATTAATAGACTTTTCTGATTTTGCTCACGTTTCGAATAGTCAATAGATGCAGCAGGTAGCCAGGACCCTTTAAATCGGAAGCCCACAACTCGCCACTAACAAATCTAACTATTACTACGAACCAGAAAATTTTGGATGTCTATCAATTTAACCACTTAAAATAATTTTTTCATCGAAATTTTAAAGAAATTTTAGAGAAGAAATAGAAATTTTAAAGAAATTTTAAAGAAATAATTTTAAAGATATAAAAAGTGATAAAATTACTTACTTTTATAAAAATATTATTTTTATATTTATTTTATAAAAGTATTAATTTTTATATATTAATAAAACTAATTAAACTTAAAAATACAAATTAACTAAAACTAATTAATATTAAATAAAACCCTAATCTTAATTAATTAATAATAATAATAATTAAATCTTAACCCTAATTCGTTCAGCTAAGGTACCAGGCCTGTCAAATCAGCTCATGCGATCACATGAGCTGAGTGTTGAAAATCCATGCGGTCGCATGGTACTCGAATCCAGTTCAGAAGTTGGGCTGCTACAGTACCTTGGCCCGATTTTATTTCTATTTTTTTTGTTTTATATTTTTGTAAAATATTTATATAAAACTTATAAATAAATAAAAATTTACTTATTAGTTTTTTATAACTTTTCACAATAAATATAAACTTTTTAAATTTAACTAAACTTAAAAATATAGATATATATTTTTCTTTTTCTTTTATATTTTTAATTGTATTATATAAAACATATTTTTATAAAAATGAATTAAAGCTTAATAAAAATCTTTTTTTATAGCGTTTCGCTTCCGGCGTTTAAGAATTCCCCGGCAACGGCGCCAAAAATACTTGATGTGTGCGAGGTGTAGTACGAAATAGTTATATTTTTATTGTGTAATACTATTAAATACGATACAATTTTACACAAGTTATTTATTTATTTATAGAGTGGATATACCTAAACCTTGCTACAACACTTATAGGCAGTGTACCTAATCGTACAGTAGTGTAGTTTTTAGTAAGTCCGGTTCGTCCACAGGGAACTAGCCAAGTTTAACGCTATATTTTAAAAACTATATTTGTATATATATATATATATATATATATATATATATATATATATATATATATATATATATATATAAAAGTAGTATTATTATTATTATAAAAATGGGGTTTTTACCGTTTGATGACCGGTTTGTCGATTTTGTTTGATGACCGGTTTGTCGATTTTAAAACTTTAGTTGCAGTTAAAACCTAATGTAAAATATTAAAAATAAATATAACTTAATTTAAAGCGTAAAGTAAATGACAATAATTAAAGTGCGATAAATAAAATTGCGATAATTAAAAAGTACGATAATTAAAAGTGCAATAAATAAAATGACAGTAAATAAAAGTACGATAAAATATGAAATAAAAGAATTATGCTTATTTAAACTTCCGTAATCATGATGTTCGACGTGTTGATTTTAATTTATTACCATGGGTTAATTGTCCTTTGTCCTGGATTATTCGATATGTCCATACGGTTTTGTCTATAATAGTCCATCAGTCATAAATATAAAGTGTGAGAGTCTTCGTCAAATTATCCTTATACCCGAAGTCAAATATTCCAACTAATTGGGGATTCGAACTGTAACAAGGTCTTAATACTTTGTTTAATGAATACACCAGGTTATCGACTGTGTGTAATCCAAGGTTTTACTACTTTGTTAACAATTACACCAATTACCCTTGAATGTAATCCACCCCTGTTTCAACGAGTCCATTAGCTATTAATCCATCCACGTGTCCGGTCAAAAGAATAATTATTGGTATTTATAGATATCCCGCCCACCGTACCCAGTCAAGCGTATGTGGTTATATATAAATATGTCAAATTATAAGTCTATATATTAAATTAACGAGGTATCATTTAGTTAATATAAAGCCCATTAATAGCTCATAGTCTAATTTCCACAAGTGTCGTTCTTTTATCCAAACCCCAATTATGGTCCAAAGCACAATTACCCCGTCTTTAATATTTAGCCCAACATCATGATTACTTCGATTTAAATAAGCATAATAATAACTTAGCTACGAGACATTAATTTAAAAAAGTTGAACATAACTTACAATCATTAATAATAGCGTAGCGTTACACGGACAGAATTTTGACTTACACACTTACAACATTCGCCACTATAACCTTATTATTAAACTTTAATATTAAAATTAAAATATAAATATATTTGAGAGTAAGAGAGATTGAAATATTATGAGTAAAAATTCGGCCAGAATTCGTTGTATTTAAAGAATGTGGCCTGCTACAGTAACTCATGCGGTCGCATGAGTTTTGTGCCTTTTGGCCATGCGATCGCATGGCCGTCATTTCCTGGTCACATACTTTTTGGCTCCTAGCTTGTCGACATATTTATTTAATATATATAATATATATATATAATTTTATATAATTATATATATATTATATTATATTCATGTGCATAGTTGATTTGTAATTTTAGCTCCGTTGCGTCGCGCGTTGATAGTTGACTCTGGTCCCGGTTCTGGATTTTCGAACGTCCTTGCGTACAATTTAATATCTTGTACTTTGCGTTTTGCAGCTCGTACTCTTGTAACTTTTAGACGTTTCTCATCAATAATTTGAACCTCGTGATTTGTACTTTGTACTTTTTAGCTTTTTGGTTGTTTGCGTCTTGAAATCGTCGAATCTGTCTTTTGTCTTCACCTTTTAATATTTAAATGAATATCACTTGTAAATAGAACAATTGCAACTAAAAGCTTGTCTTTCTTGAGGGATAATGCTATGAAATATATGTTCGTTTTTAGCATTATCAATCACGCTTCAAGTTTAGCTTTGTGGTCATATTCTTCCCTAGATATAACTTCTCGAGGGCCACCCACAACCCCGTCGCGGTTGTCTCCCCACTGACATTATTAATGATCTTATCACTGATGGAAAGGCGAATGGTACTGACACATCTTTCCTTGATGTCATTCCAATCGTCATCCATCATCTTTTCTGGCTTTCCTTCCGTTTTACCTTTTAACGGCTTTGCCAAGCCTTATTGAACCAGGACATCCTTCACCCTTGCTTGCCACAAGGTAAAATTTCCAGTTTCATCAAAAGGCTCCACCTTAAAATGCATACCGCTATTTTCCACCATCTTCAAACAAAAAAATATCCGATAAACCTGGATACGCTCTGATACCACTTGTTATGACAACTTGCGTAGCACACCCACACTAGCGGAAGCGAGGATATAATTTGTTTGAGACAAACTTACGAGAAATAATATAAAACAAATTAAGTAACTGATAACATGATGATTTAATGTGGTTCGGAAAACCCTGGCTACGTCCACCCCAAGAGTCTCCTTTATTCTTATAATATAAAAGAACCCGGTACAAGAAAAAGTACACTATGAGTTAAACCCAAACCCAAGCCCCTTAAATATTAGTATAAAATCTAAGTTTCTCGTACACTCTTTTACACTCCTTACAAGAATAAAACTCTCAACCACACAAAGAAACACACTCCGTTGATATTATCGATCAACTATGTTTACCCTTTGTGATACTTTGATCCTCACTGGATTTGATCCCTCTGGATGCTCTCCATCTTCTGCATGGTAATCTATATATATTGCTTCTACATATGTTAGGTAGATGTAAACAAGAAACAATATCTACCCTCTTTCTTTGACTAGTAAACATGCAGACATGTACTTAAACAATTTCTAGCCACATGTTGTTATTCTTTTTTGACTTCACATCGTCTGAAGTGTGAAAACATTTCACTAATTTCTTCAATAGTAGGCGAACAACTAAAGGTAAATATAACCCCACATGTAAACCATGCAAACTTCAATTTCAACTAAATGTTTGTCAAATATTGACTACCGTCCAACAATTCTGGATAAATATAAATCTCTCCATGGACACCTATTTATAATCTTGCATACATGTGTGTTAGGTACATGTAAACTAGAAACATATAAATGGCTACCATCCATTTTTGACTTGTAAATACTTGCACATGTAAAAGCTCCATGTGAAACCAAATACCATTCTAACACACATGTATTTCATGCATTCCATATTCAACATAATGTGAGTCACCTATGTTGACTACCGTCACAGGATAAGAGATGAAGAGTTTGGGTTTAACTCATAGTGTACTTTTTCTTGTACTGGGTTCTTTTATATTATAAGAATAAAGGAGACTCTTGGGGTGTACGTAGGCAGGGTTTGCCGAACCACGTTAAATCATCGTGTTATCAGTTACTTTATTTGCTTTCTATTATTTCTCGCAAGTTTGTCTCAAAAAAATTATATCCTCGCTTCCGCTGGTGTAGGTGCATTAGGCAAGTTGTCATAACAAGTGGTATCAGAGCATCCAGGTGTTTCGGATAGTTTTTGTTTGGAGATGGTGAGAAACGGCGGTATGTAATTTAAGGTGGAGCCATTTGAGATGGCGGGTGATGATTGGAATATTATTATACACATGAATTGTTTAATGGTCTGGTGGATCAACTTGGAAAAGTTGAGGTTTATTTTGAGGAAGAAGATAAGACCCCTATTCTTCTTGCCTTTATTCCCAGTTCGTATGAAATTTTGGTTACTACTGTTCTTTATAGTAAGCCTACTGTAAAGATAGAGGATGTAGTACCAGCAATCTTATCAGAAGATAAGAGACGAAGATCTAGTGACTGTTTTGAGCATGGGTTTGCTATGGTTGGTCATGGAATGGGAAGGTTTGCCGAGAAGAGATCTAGTGATAACAGTAGGTCTAGATCAGGAGATGGCGTGAAGGGTATCCAGTGCTTCAAATGTCATGAGTGGGGTCACTAAGGAAGGACTGTCTACTCTGGAGGAACGGTGAAGGTAAATCTGGGGGTTCATCGGCTGCGGTAGCAGTTAATGTACCGGTGGGAGATGTACTCACAATCTCCAAAAGTTCTACTTCTGCTCAAGATGAATGGATTTTAGATTCTGGTTGTACGATGCATGTGTGTTCTAAGGAAGCTTATTTTGATAAGCTAATGTTAAAGAAAACGGGGTGCTGACTTTAGGTGATGGTTCAGCATGTGATGTCGAGGGTGTTTGCATGGTGAAAATAAAATTGTTTCACGGAGCTGCTTACGCTCTTGGTGGTGTGGCGTACACACCAAGGATGTGCAAGAATCTAATTTCCTTAAGCGTGGTAGATTCTCAAGGATACGGCTATTCGGCCGTAGGTAGAGTTATGAAATTCACACGTGGCATGAAGGTCCTGATGAAGCGAGAGAAGTATGAGGGTTTATATCGTCTAGTGGCGAGTACAAAATGTACTCATCTCTCAAAGGTTTTGAAAGCGTGTATGCAGGAAACAGGTCGGGAACATGTTAGGACATGTTTGACCAAGGTAGACGATGATGAGAAGGAAAATCCTACTGTGGTGGAAAAGGTGATTCGAGACTCCTCTCCGGTGTCAACTAGGTAAGTTGACAGGGTTAGCTGCACATAATTATTGGCCGTGTTATTTGAATTGGGGGTCAGGACCGAGGTGATTCAAGGTGTGTGCAGCGAGGATAAGGAGGCCAATGGTAAAAATACTTGGTGATAGTATTTTCGGTGATCAAGAAGATAAATGTTCGTCAAGGTGGAGATTGTTGGACGGTAGTCAATATTTGACAAACATTTAGTTGAAATTGAAGTTTGCATGGTTTACATGTGGGGTTATATTTACCTTTAGTTGTTCGCCTACTATTGAAGAAATTAGTGAAATGTTTTCATACTTCAGAAGATGTGAAGTCAAAGAAGAATAACAACATTGTAACGACCCTAGATTTTCTGACTTATATTATTAATATTTATTATTAATACTTACGTTTTAATAAATGTATTCTTATACATTTTCCTTGTCACCGTAATTGACTTTCCAATGTCCCGACTCGTCTTTTCGACGCGCGTTTTTCACGAATAATATTTCAAATATTATTTACGTTCATAATTAATTATTATTAATTATTCCTAATTAACTAATGTAAGTAGTTAATTACTTAGGCTTTTTACTAAATTGTTGCATACTTATACATGGGCTTATATTATTAAACTTGGACTATCAAGGCCCACCCTACATTACTTAATGAACTAATTAGTGAGCCCATTATTATGCTAGTGATTCATTAAGATTAAACAAAGATTAATTAAAGTGAAGAGACAAATATGTTTCAAGCATGCATGCACCACCTTCCCATGTATTTAACCTTATACACTTTCCTAGCAAACACCACCTTCCCACACATGAAAGAACCACATTGACTATCCCCTTTAGGAAGCCAAAACCGATCAGTTTTGGGGCATGGGGGAGTGAGTTCCGTTTTCTTTTTTTTGTTACAGTTATGCTAGCTTGAACTCCATTTCACACATACCTTTCTTACACTACTTTTTTTTCTCTAGACTTTTTCTCTCTAAATTGTAAGTAAAATATTTTTTTTTCTTTCTTCTTTCTCCCTTTGAAAGTCGACTAGTAGCATCATCATCATACTAGTTCATTGTTTGTTGTTAAAGATCAAGCTTTCTAGTTTGTATCTTCATGTAATCTTGCTTCTTCCATCCTTTGTTTGATGAGGAACCAAGAACAAGGATCTAAGCTTGTTAGCTTATGGTTCTACACTTGAAAAGTTATAAAGATCTAAAGTTCATAAGCTTTAAGATCTTACTTGTGTTCATGTTTTGGAAACTTAAGGTTTATTGTCTTAAGATCCAAGCTTTGACTTGAATCTCTTTAAGTATGAAACAAACATAAATTTGTTACTTGTAACTTTAGTTTATTTCTTCATCTTTTTCTTTTTTTTTAATTCGTGATTTATTTATTTTGGTCAAGTATTACTAGTTAAACTTGATCTCATTCTTCTTGAAACTAAAGTTTAAACTTTGTAAGTTCAAGAACACGGAAGTTAAACTTTCTAGTTATAACTTTATACACTTATGTTGAATCTAAGTTTCTATAGCTTATGGTCTTCCAATTTTGTCTAAAACGAAAGCTTATAAGCTTATATACATTCTACAAGATAAAAATCTAAGTTTCATAACTTATGGTTTTATTAAAATGAAGATCCAAGTTCTATAACTTAGGGTTTAACTTAAGAACACTAGATCTAGACTTTTTAGTCTAGGATCTTCAAGATCTAACTATGATCTAAGTTCTACAACTTAGGATCCTGTTTATTTAGTTTACATTCAAGTTTATAGCTTAATATTACTATTAGAACTCATGTGTATGTCGGATCTAAGATCTTCATGTAACTTTGGTTCATCAACCTTCTTACAACCTTGAATGAGTTATGCTATTTATCTTAGACATACACTAGTGTCATGATGGTCAAAACTTGGTTAAGGTGATGCAAACACATCAACGAGTTGTACACTTGAAGCTACAAGCATCAAGTATGAGAACCGTGATGAACATCAAGCACCAAGAATCCCACCGGAGCACTTTGCTTACTATTTTCTGGGTCTGATCAAACTCCCTAGGCTACTGGAAAGTTTATTTCCAGTTAGTTCGGTTCGATTAGATGATTTTCCGTTTAGGCCTCGCCTAAATCCGATATACGGTTTAGGATTTATAGCCTTCCGAAAGTCACTACGCCCTTTTAACGTTGTGCTGAAATTTCTGACCTACTCACACTTAAACCATCGCCACGGTCAAACGAAGACGAGTTTGGTTCTGAAAATTGGTCAGTGGTTAAAGGACTCATATACGGAGCCATGGCCACTGGTCTAACCTCATTTCAGTTCGTATAGAGGTCGTGGAAGCTGAACGAAGTCAGCCTTTGTTTCAATCTCTATTCTTGATTGAAAACTTACTTTACTTTTTACTTATGTTGTTGAATGATGATGATACTTAAGACCTAATTTACATACTTTTAAACCTTTGGGAACGATTTAATGACTTAGTAAATTTTGACTTAGGTTGAGGACCTTTCGGACCAACTACTTGCTTACTTATCTCGTATCGACTTTACTACTTTTCACTGTGAGTTATAGCATCCCTTTTTACTTTAACTATTTTGGGAACTGAGAATCATGAGCTTTTTACGTTTTACATACTAGGCACGAGTACTTAAACTTTATATATGTGTGGGTTATATAACGGCATAAACTTTCCCCTTAGCTCGGTAATGTTTAGTCATTGGTTTTTGAACCGGTGAACGCGAATCTTAGATATGGATCCATAGGGTTTGACATCCCCACTCGGGCTAGTCGTGCTAGCATTTAATGCGTATTTAATACTTCGTAAACTTACGCACTCGCCAAGTGTGACGACCAGGGAATTTCTGACCAAATTTAAACTTAATCTTTATATGTTTTCGACACGATAAGCAAAGTATGTAATGTTGAGTCTAGAAAATTTTGAAACGATGTTCATATATTCAATTGACCTTCGACTGCTACTATTTGTAAATAGATACACACATATTTAAATATAAATGTAATTATATATATATTTTTTAATTTGAAATAGAAACTTATATGAGTTAGTTTATTTGTGTAAATAAAATAATACATGACATTACTATAAATCTATCTATATATGAAAAGTACATTGATTATATATAATTTAGAATTTATTTAATAAACGCTCGTAGCACTCGTTTATCATCTTGATGGTTATTAATCAAGTTAAAAACTAACTTATATGAGTTTAAAATAAAAGGTGATCCGAAAATGAGTCATATAAATTATAGGCTTATTAAAAGTATATTTAGGATCTAATTATTTGCTTTTAACACTTTTTATATTTTACCCAGAAATGGGAGGGACAGTTGATGTAATTTTTATTTAATAAATTAATGATCAAATTTTATACCATAATAACCAAAATAAATAAATATAGTTAATTTAAAAATATGGGATTTTTCTGAGAACTTTTATCGGCCACTGATTATCAACGGTATACGATATACTATCCTATTAAAATCGTCGGTAGAAAGAGCCAAAGGAAAGGCTGTCACACTGTTATGAATGTGCACCTTGTGATTCAATTGAATTATTTATTATTATTATATTATTAATGTTAGTATATTATTATTTCTTAATTATCCCCGTGATTTGTGATTGCATAAAATGTGGTATTGTTTTTCCTTTATCATTACCAACTTTCTGTATATTTAAGCTTCCTTTAAAAATGCATATTTCACCCATATATCACCCGTATTACATGAATTTATCATTACCATCTCACTCTCCTTCGTTACAAAACAATCTTAACTTCTTCACTTTTCAATCCATTAAAGAACCTATTGTGGCCGTAAAATGATCAGGAGATACATGATTGACAAGATCACTCTAATTTATTTTATTGTTCGTTCCAATGACACTCACAAAACCACACAACCGACTCTTTCTCTCTTCTTTTGAGCAACCGAAACCAACATCCATCTTTATGAACCAAACAACCAATTCTAACTTCTTCACTTGAACCACCTTAAACAAATGTTAAACTACCTGCTTGTTTTCTATTTCTCTGTCGTGTACCTTCAATAAACCATCGATCACTATCTCAAAACCCATTTGACATCACCACTTAGAAAACCGCCACCACCGAATCACCTTCATCAAATAACCACATAAAATTGCTGCATGTAAGTTACTGTTTTTATGTCATCAACGAAACACCACTACACCTTTTGACTCACCATCATCAATCACCTACATCACCACCCTACCAACCACTTCATCCTTAACTTTCATCCAAACTACAACCGTCACCTTCATCATTAAACTTCCATTCGATCTCCACCTACAAACTACAAGTCGAAGCCAAAAACAAAACCCATTCGAAAGCGCAACATCACCATGAAATCCTTTATTTGTTTTTGTCTCTATAATCACCATTAAACCCACCTTCCTTCGCTCACCTACACCTCTCTCACCTACGGTTAAACAAACCTATCACCACTCCCACGATAACCATCCCTGCTACTGTCGCATTTAACCACATCAAACAAACCATAACCACCTTTGTAAACTGCTACAGCTACTGCCTTTATGTTTTGGTTCGTTCAAAAATTCCTCACGAGAAAAACATGTCACAACCTTGGTAAATTGGATATTACTGTATTATATGTTTATCAACTTTCTCAATTATTCAATACTTGTGGGACAGTTTATATATTTATGGCCGACCAATTTGGGAAATGAAGTGGACTTGTATGGCACGATATGCGAGAAATACAAAGTCGAAATATATAAAGACATAAAATAGAATTCGGTGCTATTACACGTACTACTAGTACTCTTGTTTCCAACGGTGATGGACAAAGATAAAATAATGAGCTTTTTTTAGTTGATGTATTATAAAAGGAATCAAAGGACCCACCCAATATTTTTGTCGACACAACTCAATTGCAGCTGGGTATTTATTTCGGTTGGGTCGAGACTAAATTGTCCGTTGGACTGTTATCTTATGAGCCATTTATATTTTAAGTGGGTATGCATTATAGACTATTGATTGTTGGGTCTTATGTTTTGGTTTTACTATTTGGGTCGAAACCAAACTTTATTAGATTATCACGACGATGAATTTATTGATGGTGATTTGATGATACTTGGATATTGATAATGATAAGTCGAAATAAAAAGTATGATTATGGTGATATTAAATAGGGATGACTATGAAAACGGATTAGGTGATAAAATGAGTTATACAATATGATGATAGATGGTGAGAATGATTAGGATGATGATTAGGGTTAGGAAATGTTGATGAAGATGATGTACGTGATCACTGCTTCTTTCCATTTTATTTCAACTACAACCATCGAACCACTTCTGAGTGTAGTTGCTGTTCAACTTGCAACCAATTCGAAACCCTTTATGTTATCTGCCTACTATTCGATTTCCTCTTAAACCCATTGAACCATTGTCACCATACGACTGTTGCTCGAAATAAAACCACAAAGGCCACTACTACTACAGCTGCGTACTGTTTTTCTGTTTCGATTAGAATCCCAACCAAACCCTTCTGTTGTTGTGATATAACGGACATCCAACACAAAACTTAACCAATCGCTTAGTTGCTGTTGTTGGATCTATATTTTGGGCTGTAACTTGAGCCGTTTTAAGTTTCCTAATTGGACTACTAGATCATTATTATTGTACTTCTAGGCTTCGAATTTTAATTGGGCTACGAGGTCATGTTTGGGCCAAAATATTCCAGTGGGCCGAAGAAATGAAGATGATGATTATGATCACATTAATGAATGGTTAAGGGTGATGAGGTTAATATGATTTTATGATATAGATGGCTTATGATTATAATGTTATTGGGTTAGCGGGATGTCACGGGTCCAAACCCGGACTTGGGCATTTTTTTAGGGCTACTTCATTGAGGTAGTTTACTTATTACTCATTTTTATTATTGTTATTATTAGTTATTATTGTTATTAGATTATTACTAATATGAAGAACATAATTATTAGTATTGTTAATACAATTAATATTATTATCATTATTGTTAGTATTAGTAATATCATTAGTATTATTATTATTATTATTATTATTATTATTATTATTATTATTATTATTATTATTATTATTATTATTATTATTATTGTTATTATTATTATTACCACTATATTATTATTACTACAATAAAAAGTTAGTCATATAAAATATACTTAATAAAACTATATTAATATTTTTGTAAATTATTTATTTAAAGTATACAAGATAAATATAGACAACATATAATTTAAGATATATATAAAATTAAAATGTAAATAAAATATATATACTTTAATTAAGAATTAGTATAAATTTTATATATAATTACAACACTAATATATAAATATTATATAGATAGAATTACTTTTTATTGATTCTATGAGTTAATATATATAAATGATATATGTTTGTGAATCCGAGGCCAACCCTACACTTGTTCAATGTCATCATATGTATTTTTACTACAAAATACAGTATTGTGAGTTTCATTTGCTCCCTTTTTAAATGCTTTTGCAATATATATTTTTGGGACTGAGAATACATGCGCTGCTTTTATAACTGTTTTACAAAATAGACACAAGTAAATGAAACTACATTCTATGGCTGGATTATTAAACCGAATATGCCCCTTTTTAGTCTGGTAATCTAAGAATTAGAGAACAGACACGCGAATCCTAAAGATAGATCTATTGGGCCCAACAAGCCCCATCCAAAGTACCAGATGCTTTAGTACTTCAAATTTATCATGTCCGAAGGGAGTCCCGGAATGATGGGGATATTCTATATGCATCTTGTTAAGATCGGTTACCAGGTGTTCACCATATGAATGATTTTTGTCTCTATGCATGGGACGTATATTTATGAGAAATGAAAATCTTGTGGTCTATTAAAATGATGAAAATGATCGATTATGATAAACTAATGAACTCACCAACCTTTTGGTTGACACTTTAAAGCATGTTTATTCTCAGGTTTTAAAGAAATCTTCCGCTGTGCATTTGCTCATTTTAGAGATATTACTTGGAGTCATTCATGACATATTTCAAAAGACGTTGCATTCGAGTCGTTGAGTTCATCAACATTATTGCTAAGTCAATTATAGTTGGATATATTATGAAATGGTATGCATGCTGTCAACTTTCGATGTAATGAAAGTTTGTCTTTTAAAAATGAATGCAATGTTTGTAAAATGTATCATATAGAGGTCAAGTACCTTGCGATGTAACCAAATGTAATGTATTCGTCCAGATGGATTAGGACGAGGTACTACACCAAGTGTACTTTTAGGGGGTGATATTACATTAAATTAGTTACCAAGTGCCTACGGTTAAGCATATACTTTTCATACTGTTTTGAAATACTAAAATCTCGTGGCCTATCGTAGAGTACTATTATAATTTAAACTATAGCTCACCAACATTCGTGTTGACATTTCTAAGCATGTTTTCTCAGGTGCTTAGAGGTTTGATGCTTCCGCTGTAGTGGTCTTGCTGTATAGACTCTCGCTGCTTTTGTTAGAGATGTCTTCGCATGAAACGTTTACCTTGCATTCACAATTTATGTTACTTTTGAACAATGAATTTGTAATGACCTTTGGGTCTCGTACTTATGTTAATTGCTTCTATTCATAGAAGCATGCTATCATTGGTCAAACTTTTGATGTTGGTTAAGACATCACCCCTTTTTTTGAATGCAAACTTATTTTATAACAACATATAGTGTTTGACCTTGTAATGATCCTGTTGTTGATGATCCGTATACGTTAATTTTGTACGGGACGTCACATTTAGTATCAGAGCATTGGTTGTAGGGAATTAGGTTGCATTAGTGAGTCTAGACCGAGCCAAGTAGGATTCACAAATAGGACTAATCTACAACTTGCTAGTTTACTTATTTCTGCGGAACTTGCTGCATGCTACTGTTTACTTTTACTGCTATATGTCGTATGCTACTACCTGTTTTCACTACTGCATGCTACTATCTGCTTTCGATTGCACGATACTTCTGTAGGATTTGTTATTATTGCCACGCTATTTACTGCTATAGATGATCTAGACTGTCGTAGTTATTTTGCCGCATTACGTGCTTGCTATATGTCTTACTGACATGGAAAAATTTATTTTTCCTTATTCAGATGTCGGACATTCCACCCATCATCATTGACTTGGAGAGCGACTCAGATTCATCTGCCACCTCGCCTGCTACTGCTGCTGACTCACAGATCCCATCATCGCAACCCTCCAGCGACTCTGGCGATTCGTCCTCTGGGGACAGTAGCCACGCACCTGACCTGATGTTCATCTCAGACTGAGACGAGGATCCAGAGGAGATTCCAGCTCTACCTAGCCCAGGACTCTCGGAGCCACAACACCATTTCGGTGGTGCTGTGATTCCTGGGGGAAACGGGGACGGTCTTTTCTGTAATGAGCGAGGACATTGGTTCAGACGCCTTATTGATGGACATGTCGTACCGATCCCGCCTAGCAGATATCGACTTATGACCACTGGCCGAGCAGATCCACCTTCAGATGATTCAGACGACTAATCATCCGATGACTCCAGCGAGGAGGATTCCAAGGATGACTCCGAGGAGGACCCTGAGGAGGCACCCGTGCAGCCGCCCTCTACCCCGCCGAAGAAGCGGTATCATTTTGATGGTACTGTTATTCTAGGGGTTAACGGAGGTAGACCGTTCTTGGACGCACGTGGACAGTTGGTTAGGGTTACCGCCCGTAAGCTGGTTGTGCTATACCCTGCTGATCCATTCGTGCATAAGGTTTCCCGTTATGCACCATCTACTTCTGGTACTGCACCATCTGCACCACCGGCTCCACCAGCACCATCTGTACCGCCTGCCCCACCAGCATCTCCCGTCGTCGAGGAACTGACGAGGAAAGTGCATGCCCTCTGTGCTCGGGTAACTGAGCTCTAGGACCAGGTGTCCCACATGATGGACATCCTTTACCCACCGTCACCATAGGGCTATTGTATTAGATTTCATTATGTAATCCCGTTTGTAGTTTCATGTTTTAATCATGTATTGTATGAACCTTATGCAGATGTATGCCACTTTCTTATTAATGAATAGAACTTTGTATTGTTAAATTTCTGTACGGTGTTCTATTTACGTTACTATATGATGATTTTGTGGTATCTGTATCTAGTTACAATACTTAATTAACATGTGTTGTGTTGATTCCATGTTGGTTACCATATACTGTATTATTATTTATTGAATGATGGATTTTGACTTAAGTCAAAATTTTTATTTAGAAGATCAATGGCAAATGGAAGAGTTCCAAGGGAAACGCCCACAGCGGCACAGATCGAGGAAATGATTGCTGCTCGAGTAGCCGCAACTATGGCGGATGTCAACCCCCAAGCTCCACCGGTTAACCAGCACATTCAAAACAGGTGTACTTATAAGGAATTCCAGAGCTGCAAGCTCCACAATTTCAGTGGTACTGAGGGGCCAGTTGGGCTGACAAGGTGGTTTGAGAAATTGGAAGTTGTATTCCGTGTGAGTAACTAGTCAGAAATGAACAAAACTAAGTATGCCTCCTGTACGCTGTCGGACGGCGCTTTAACCTGGTGGAACACACTTGCTCAAGCTAAAGGAATTGACGAGGCTTACGCTACATCGTGGGAGGAATTTGAGGGGGCTATGATCGAGGAGTACTGCCCAGAACAGAGATTCAGAAAATGGAAGCCGAGTTTTGGGAGTTGAAGGTTGTAGGAACTGACCTTGATGGCTATAACCGAAGGTACCTGGAATTAGCTCTGATGTGCCCCACGATGGTTACCCCTGAATTTAAGCGAATGGAACGGTATTTGTGGGGACTTCCCAAGACCATTCAGGGAAATGTCACCTATTCGAAACCAGCCAATGTCCCGGAAACTATGCGCATGGCGCACACCCTGATGAACCAAATTACCAGCAAAGAACCAGAAAAGGTGAAATCCAAATCGGGAGCTAGTAATGAGAAACGTAAGTGGGACAGCAACAAGGGAAGGGTCTTTGATCAAAACCCAGCTAAGAGGCATGAAAGTTTCAAGGGAAACAACGACGGGAGGAACCCCGACCCGAACCTTAGCTCAAACCCTAAATACAAGGGTAGTCTCCCGCAGTGCAAGAGATGCTATAAGCATCATACTGGGTACTGCTACGTGGTATGTGAAAAGTGTAAAAGGACTGGGTACATTGGCAAAGACTGCAAGATCACCACCCCAGCTGTGAAGACAAACCCTACTGGACCAAGGAAGTGCTATGAGTGTGGACAACAGGGCCACTTCAGGAATGAATGTCCCAACAAGAGAAAGGACGGCGGGCCAGCGCGTGGAAGAGCCTTCAACGTAAACACAAGAGATGCCCGTGAGAACCCCAACTTGGTTACAGGTATATTCACTATCAACAATCTATTAGCTTCTGTCCTGTTTGATACTGGTGCCGATAGGAGTTATGTATGTAGACACTTTTGTCTAAGATAAATTGGTCGTTAGTTCCTTTAAAGGAGAGTATGCTTGTTGAGGTAGCCAATGGAAAACTTGAGAAAGTTGACCAAATTAGCCGAGGAGGTATTATAAACTTAGCTGGTATAGATTTTGAGATTGAACTGATACCCATTAAGTTGGGAAGCTTCGATGTGATAGTTGGTATGGACTGGTTGTCCAAAGTAAGAGCAGAAGTTATCTGTGGTGAGAAGATTCTTCGTATACCTCACGAAGACGGTGTGCCGTTGATTGTTTACGGGGAGAGATGTAGCCTAAAGTTGAACCTCATTAGTTGCATGAAGGCACAAAAGATTATGAAAAAGGGGTGTTTTACTGTTTTAGCGCATGTGAAGAAGTTAGAATCTGAGGAGAAAAGCGTAGATGATGTACGAATTGTGAACGAATTTCCCGACGTCTTTCCAGAAGAATTGCCAGGATTATCCCCACCGAGATCAGTAAAGTTTCAGATTGATCTAGTACCGGGAGCAGCACCTGTGGCTCGCACACCTTATCGACTCGCACTTTCCAAAATGCAAGAGTTGCAGAGTCAACTACAAGAACTGCTAGACCGTGGATTTATCCAACCAAGTTCTTCACCTTGGGGCGCTCCTTTTTTGTTTGTGAAGAAGAAGGACGGATCATTCTGTATGTGTATCGACTACCGCGAACTCAACAAATTGACGATCAAGAATCGGTATCTCCTTCCCAGAATTGACGATCTTTTCTATCAACTGCAAGGATCAAGCGTTTACACTAAGATCTATTTACGATCAGGTTATCACCATTTGAGGGTGAAGGAGAGCGATGTACTTAAGACTACATTCTGAACTCGTTATGGTCACTATGAGTTCCTGGTAATGTCATTCGGTTTAACCAACGAACCTGCTGTGTTTATGGATCTCATGAATCGTGTATGCAAGCGATACCTGGATAAGTTCATTATCGTCTTCATAGATGATATCCTCATCTACTCCAAAAGCGAAGAAGAACATGAGCAACACCTTCGACTAGTGTTGGAACTCTTGAGACAAGAGCAACTTTATGCCAAATTCTCCAAGTGTGAGTTTTGGTTGAAGGAAGTCCAATTTCTGGGTCATATTGTGGACAACCAGGGTATCAAAGTTGATCCCGCAAAGATCTAAGCTATTAGCAAGTGGGAAACCCCCACTACTCCGACTCATATCCGGAAATTTTTAGGCCTCGCCGGTTACTACCGAAGATTTATTGAAGGTTTCTCTCTGATTGCGCGTCCTTTGACCACGCTGACTCACAAAGGGAAGAAGTTCGTTTGGGAAATCGAACAAGAATCAGCATTTCAAACCTTGAAGCAGAAATTGGCCACCACATATGAAATGTCCCGTTCTTATTGATTAAAAACGTTCCATATTAATTGATTTCGTTGCGAGGTTTTGACCTCTATATGAGACGTTTTTCAAAGACTGCATTCATTTTAAAACAAACCATAACCTTTATTTCATCAATAAAGGTTTAAAAAGATTTACGTAGATTATCAAATAATGATAATCTAAAATATCCTGTTTACACACGACCATTACATAATGGTTTACAATACAAATATGTTACAACAAAATAAGTTTCTTGAATGCAGTTTTTACACAATATCATACAAGCATGGACTCCAAATCTCGTCCTTATTTAAGTATGCAACAGCGGAAGCTCTTAATAATCACCTGAGAATAAAAATGCTTAAAACGTCAACAAAAATGTTGGTGAGCTATAGGTTTAACCTATATATTATCAAATTATAATAATAGACCACAAGATTTCATATTTCAATATACATTCCATACATAGAGATAAAAATTATTCATATGGTGAACACCTGGTAATCGACATTAACAAGATGCATATATAAGAATATCCCCATCATTCCGGGACACCCTTCGGATATGATATAAATTTCGAAGTACTAAAGCATCTGGTACTTTGGATGGGGTTTGTTAGGCCCAATAGATCTATCTTTAGGATTTGCGTCAATTAGGGTGTATGTTCCCTAATTCTTAGATTACCAGACTTTAATAAAAAGGGGCATATTCGATTTCGATAATTCAACCATAGAATGTAGTTTCACGTACTTGTGTCTATTTTGTAAATCATTTATAAAACCTGCATGTATTCTCATCCCAAAAATATTAGATTTTAAAAGTGGGACTATAACTCACTTTCACAGATTTTTACTTCGTCGGGAAGTAAGACTTGGCCACTGGTCGATTCACGAACCTATAACAAATATGTACATATATATCAAAGTATGTTCAAAATATATTTACAACACTTTTAATACATTTTGATGTTTTAAGTTTATTAAGTCAGCTGTCCTCGTTAGTAACCTACAACTAGTTGTCCACAGTTAGATGTACAGAAATAAATCGATATATATTATCTTGAATCAATCCAAGACCCAGTGTATACATATCACAGTATTGATCACAACTCAAACTATATATATTTTGGAATCAACCTCAACCCTGTATAGCAAACTCCAACATTCACATATAGAGTGTCTATGGTTGTTCCGAAATATATATAGATGTGTCGACATGATAGGTCGAAACATTGTATACGTGTCTATGGTATCTCAAGATTTCATAATATACAATACAAGTTGATTAAGTTATGGTTGGAATAGATTTGTTACCAATTTTCACGTAGCTAAAATGAGAAAAATTATCCAATCTTGTTTTACATATAACTTCTTCATTTTAAATCCGTTTTGAGTGAATCAAATTGCTATGATTTCATATTGAACTCTATTTTATGAATCTAAACAGAAAAAGTATAGGTTTATAGTCGGAAATATAAGTTACAAGTCATTTTTGTAAAGGTAGTCATTTCAGTCGAAAGAACGACGTCTAGATGACCATTTTAGAAAACATACTTACACTTTGAGTTTAACCATGATTTTTGGATATAGTTTCATGTTCATAAGAAAAATAATTTTCCCAGAAGAACAACTTTTAAATCAAAGTTTATCATAGTTTTTAATTAACTAACCCAACACAGCCCGCGGTGTTACTACGACGGCGTAAATTCGGTTTTACAGTGTTTTTCGTGTTTCCAGGTTTTAAATCATTAAGTTAGCATATCATATAGATATAGAACATGTGTTTAGTTGATTTTAAAAGTCAAGTTAGAAGGATTAACTTTTGTTTGTGAACAAGTTTAGAATTAACTAAACTATGTTCTAGTGATTACAAGTTTAAACCTTCGAATAAGATAGCTTTATATGTATGAATCGAATGATGTTATGAACATCATTACTACCTTAAGTTACTTGGATAAACCTACTGGAAAAGAGAAAAATGGATCTAGCTTTAACGGATCCTTGGATGGCTCGAAGTTCTTGAAGCAGAATCATGACACGAAAACAAGTTCAAGTAAGATCATCACTTGAAATAAGATTGTTATAGTTATAGAAATTGAACCAAAGTTTGAATATGATTATTACCTTGTATTATAATGATAACCTACTGTAAGAAACAAAGATTTCTTGAGGTTGGATGATCACCTTACAAGATTGGAAGTGAGCTAGCAAACTTGAAAGTATTCTTGATTTTATGTAACTAGAACTTGTAGAATTTATGAAGAACACTTAGAACTTGAAGATAGAACTTGAGAGAGATCAATTAGATGAATAAAATTGAATAATTAAAGTGTTTGTAGGTGTTTTTGGTCGTTGGTGTATGGATTAGATATAAAGGATATGTAATTTTGTTTTCATGTAAATAAGTCATGAATGATTACTCATATTTTTGTAATTTTATGAGATATTTCATGCTAGTTGCCAAATAATGGTTCCCACATGTGTTAGGTGACTCACATGGGCTACTAAGAGCTGATCATTGGAGTGTATATACCAATAGTATATACATCTAAAAGCTGTGTATTGTACGAGTACGAATACGGGTGCATACGAGTAGAATTGTTGATGAAACTGAACGAGGATGTAATTGTAAGCATTTTTGTTAATTAGAAGTATTTTGATAAGTGTATGGAAGTCTTTCAAAAGTGTATAAATACATATTAAAACACTACATGTATATACATTTTAACTGAGTCGTTAAGTCATCGTTAGTCGTTACATGTAAGTGTTGTTTTGAAACCTTTAGGCTAACGATCTTGTTAAATGTTGTTAACTCAATGTTTATAATATCAAATGAGATTTTAAATTATTATATTATCATGATATTATCATGTATGAATATCTCTTAATATGATATATATACATTAAATGTCTTTACAACGATAATCGTTACATATATGTCTCGTTTAAAAATCATTAAGTTAGTAGTCTTGTTTTTACATATGTAGTTCATTGTTAATATACTTATTGATATGTTTACTTATTATAATATCATGTTAACTACATATATATATATATATATATATATATATATATATATATATATATATATATATATCCATATATATGTCATCATATAGTTTTTACAAGTTTTAACGTTCGTGAATCACCGGTCAACTTGGGTGGTCAATTGTCTATATGAAACCTATTTCAATTAATCAAGTCTTAACAAGTTTGATTTCTTAACATGTTGGAAACATTTAATCATGTAAATATCAATCTCAATTAATATATATAAACATGGAAAATTTCGGGTCACTACAGTACCTACCCGTTAAATAAATTTCGTCCCGAAATTTTAAGCTGTTGAAGGTGTTGACGAATCTTCTGGAAATAGATGCGGGTATTTCTTCTTCATCTGATCTTCACACTCCCAGGTGAACTCGGGTCCACTACGAGCATTCCATTGAACCTTAACAATTGGTATCTTGTTTTGCTTAAGTCTTTTAACCTCACGATCCATTATTTTGACGGGTTCTTCGATGAATTGAAGTTTTTCGTTGATTTGGATTTCATCTAACGGAATAGTGAGATCTTCTTTAGCAAAACATTTCTTCAAATTCAAGACATGGAAAGTGTTATGTACAGCCGCGAGTTGTTGAGGTAACTCAAGTCGGTAAGCTACTGGTCCGACACGATCAATAATCTTGAATGGTCCAATATACCTTGGATTTAATTTCCCTCGTTTATCAAATCGAACAACGCCTTTCCAAGGTGCAACTTTAAGCATGACCATCTCTCAAATTTCAAATTCTATATCTTTTCTTTTAATGTCAGCGTAGCTCTTTTGTCGACTTTGGGCGGTTTTCAACCGTTGTTGAATTTGGATGATCTTCTCGGTAGTTTCTTGTATTATCTCCGGACCCGTAATCTGTCTATCCCCCACTTCACTCCAACAAATCAGAGACCTGCACTTTCTACCATAAAGTGCTTCAAACGGCGCCATCTCAATGCTTGAATGGTAGCTGTTGTTGTAGGAAAATTCTGCTAACGGTAGATGTCGATCCCAACTGTTTCCGAAATCAATAACACATGCTCGTAGCATATCTTCAAGCGTTTGTATCGTCCTTTCGCTCTGCCCATCAGTTTGTGGATGATAGGTAGTACTCATGTCTAGACTGTGATGACCCGGGAATTTCCGACTAAATTTAAACTTAATCTTTGTATGATTTGGACACGATAAGCAAAGTCTGTAATGTTGAGTCTCGAAAGTTTTGGAACTATGTTCATATATTCAATTGGCCCTTGACTGTTCCCGACGATTCACGAACTCTTGTTGTAAATAAATGTGTATATATATATATGTATATATATAATTGTAAGTGTATAGATTAAATTATATTAATATAATACAGATAAATCATTCAAACTGAATTGAAAATTTAAAGTGATGAATAAAATAATTGAATTATTAATAAAATGAATATATTATATAATTAGTAACATAACATAAATAATAATGTATAATATTATGTACAAGTTAAAATATAGTTGTTATAATTTTATTACTCTTAATATTATTATAAAAATAAACGTAATAATATTAATATCAGTGTTAATAATTGTATGATATAATTATGAAAACAAATATGTATAAATTATTAGATTATTGTTAATATTA
Organism: Rutidosis leptorrhynchoides; assembly: GCF_046630445.1. Classification (NCBI taxonomy): domain Eukaryota; kingdom Viridiplantae; phylum Streptophyta; class Magnoliopsida; order Asterales; family Asteraceae; genus Rutidosis; species Rutidosis leptorrhynchoides. The sequence continues at coordinate 158,074,898 of NC_092334.1, forward strand.
TTATCATTTAGTAATGTACATATTATTAAAATTAGTATTGTTATTAGTGTTACTAATAATGTTATTAGTAAAATTATCCTTATTGTTATTATTAATATCATTATATTGTTATTATATTTACTTTATTAGTTTTATAAATCTTTCTATAGTTATTATTATTAGTATTCTATTTCTATAATTAATAGTAAATGTTGTAAATACAATTTTTATTAAAATAAGATTATTATTACTTATATATAATTAGTATTAATATTGATTACATATTTTAGAAACACGGATATAAACAAATATTTACAGATAAACTAATACAGATAAATAAAGATAAATGGATAATTTATTTAAGTCATATAAATAATAGATAAATAATTAATTACAGTTATATTTGGTATATATAACAGATACATATAATAATATAACAATTAAATAACTAAACCTAATTATAAACATTCAGATATATACATATACACCGTATAACAAACACAGATAAAGGGTATTCAGTTTCATAGCGTTATCAAACTATTGTAAATTGATTTCATGATATCAAAATCGTACCAATCACGACTTTAAAATTCAGATGATGTTAAAATCAATTAGCAATCAACACCTATACAATTTTGTTTTTATGCTTTATTCTTTCTATCTATCTGTCGCCCATGTTCTACTACAAAACAAAAGAATTAGATTGACATTAGGAAGGAAAATCATTCAATTACTGATATCCATTATCAGTTAAATCGATAACAGCTGCTATTTTACTGAATTAAACAGAAAAAATACAGAAAGTGGCTCATAACCTCTGTTCTTACTCCTTTCGTTCAAGAACTCGAATTTAAATGTTATTTCAAAAACTAAAAACGTGGTTGTGTTAGGATTACTCTAAACGATCTTTCTTCAAAAGTGTGGCTTTCAATTCTTGTTATCGAAAACGAAATCATGAGTCAAAGTTATGCTATAAAAAGTCAACTGAATGCTTGAAGATCAAATTAAAGATTGGTAAGTTGTGTCTGTTGAAATTAAGGATTTCTAAAGTTTTTATGAATCGTTTGAAATGAAATTCATGTTATAAATATTTCCTAATACGTCCTAAAACTCGAATTCAATGTTTGAGTTTAGGTTGTTCTTCACGAGGACTGTTACAGCAAATACATATATAATATTCTGTTAACTCAAATCAAAAACACACCTGAGTCGTTTCTGTTATGATATGAGTTAAAACAAATGCTTGTGATAATATTAAGGTTGATTGATTTCAGTTGATCGATTCAAGGAAGAAGGAGATAAAAGGAACAGAAATATAAACGGGATATATAATTTCCATTTTGTATAAAATCAGAAAAGTTTATACGGAGGAGTGGTCTTGGGGTGTTTGCGGGTAACGAGAGGTCGCGGGTTCGAGCCCGGCTAGTGCCATTTTTTTTTAAAACCGATTTACTTGAGGTAGAATTTCCATTTTTTATTTATTATTATTATTATTATAAATATTATTGTTATTAGGATTGTTAATATCATTATAATTGTCATTATTATTATTAACTAGTATTATTGTTAAATGAAATTATTATTATCATTATTTCAAATATTATTATTAACTGAGTTATTATTAATAGAATAAGTATGAATATTATTATTATGATTATGATTAAGAGTATTGATATTATATACTCAATAATAATATTATTATTATTGTTATCTAAAACAAATATCAATATAAGTAGTTTTATCGAAATCTTATAATTATCAGTACTATCAATATAGGTATTAATATTATCAATATGATTACGATTATTATTACTATTATCATGAGAATGATACAAGTTATTATTATTTTCATTAATATTGGTACTCGTAGCATTTTATAATTATTAGTATTATTATTATCATTAACATAGGTATTATTATTAGTATCATCGTTATTATTGATAAAGTTAATAATATTTTTACTAGTAAATCATTACCATCAAAAACTATCAATTTAACAAATAAACATTTTGTATGTAAAATATACTTATTCCATATGTTACAACTATACTAATATTTCATATAGCTAGATATCAGACATATTAGCATTATTTATATAAATACTTATATATAACAAATTAAGAATATTTTTATAATACTAACCATATGTATATAAGTATATTAATATAACTAAATATATAGATATTAAACATTTTGAATATATGCACAAACTAAATAAGTATAATATATAATTTAGGTTATAATATATAAACTTGTGCGAATACGATTATACATTTTCATATAAATACAAATGATATAGGTTCGTGAATCCGAGGCCAACCCTGCTTTGTTCAATATTGTCATATGTATTTTTACTACAAAATACATTAGGTGAGTTCATTTGCCCTTTTTACTCTTTACGTTTTTGGGCTGAGAATACATGCAAAATGCTTTATGAACTGCTTTACAATATTTATATGTGTGAGTTTCATTATTCCCTTTTTAAATACTTTTGCAATATATATTTTTGGGACTGAGAATACATGCGCTGCTTTTATAAATGCTTTACGAAATAGACACAAGTGATCGAAACTACATTCTATGGTTGGATTATCAAATCGAATATCACCCTATATAGTCTGGTAATCTAAGAATTAGGGAACAGAAACCCTAATTGACGCGAACTCTAAAGATAGATCTATCGGGCCCAACAAGCCCCATCCAAAGTACCGGATGCTTTAGTACTTCGAAATTTATATCATGTCCGAAGGAGGATCCCGGAATGATGGGGATATTCTTATATGTATATTGTGAATGTCGATTACCAGGTGTTCAATCCATATGAATGATATTTTAGTCCCTATGCATGGGACGTATGTTTATGAGAAATGGAACTATGAAATCTTGTGGTCTATTGAAATTATGAAATGATTATTTATGTTAAACTAATGAACTAACCAACCTTTTGGTTGATACTTTAAAGCATGTTTATTCTCAGGTACGAAAGAAATCTTCCGCTGTGCATTTGCTCATATTAGAGACATTACTTGGAGTCATTCATGGCATATTTTAAAAGACGTTGCATTCGAGTTGTTGAGTTCATCAATATTATTATTAAGTCAATTATAGTTGGATATATTATGAAATGGTATGCCTGCTGTCAACTTTCGATGAAATGTTTGTAAAATGTATCATATAGGGGTCAAGTACCTCGCGATGTAATCAACTATTGTGAATCGTTTATAATCGATATGGACTTCGTCCGGATGGATTAGGACGGGTCCTTTCAGTTGGTATCAAAGCGGTGGTCTTAGTGAACCAGGTCTTGCATTAGTGTGTCTAACTGATAAGTCGTTAGGATGCATTAGTGAGTCTGGACTTCGACCGTGTCTGCATGTCAAAAGTTTTGCTTATCATTTTTGTCAGAAATCATTTGTTTATCATCCTTAGTAAATTACCTGCGTATTATTCTTAGTCTAGACACATCTTATTGCATTGACTGCATGAATAGTGTATAGACAAAATTCGTATCTTAGCGTATCTGCTAATTCATATCTTAGCATATATGTTACTGTAGACTCTGCCTGAAAACTTCCGTAGATTCCTCCGTAACTTATGAGATTTTAGTATTACATATGCATATGTAAATTATGTATTACAGGATACTAATCTACATCCTATAATCTATTTCTTATCGAAAATCCTTCATCTGATCGTACGAGATGAATCCTGCAACCAGTTCGAGTCCCTCAGATTCCGATAGTTACTCCGACAGCTATTCCGACATAGACGTTCACCTAAGCTCTAAAAACAGCGTCATCTGCATGAATCAACCAATCAGCCATTATCAATTCATCTGATGGGTTCGTAGTCGACTTAATTAATGGAAACGCGCAGAAGGCAATCCCTTCCACCAACCGAATTCACCTCTTGACAATGAACCTGAAGCGTTTATCGGCGAACCTGTTTGAGACACCATTTTCAGTCTTATGTCCAGAGTAACTCGACAAGATTATATTCTATCCATAATTCTAAACCTTATTCATCTGCTTGTTCCGATCGACAATCATCTTGGAATAATAGGAGAAGTCAACGAACTTCGCGCTCGAGTAATCAATCTGGAGAATATGGTACAAAATGTACCAGCTTCAGCAACATCATCGGCACCAACAGTACCATCAGGAACAGCACCAGTACCATCAACAATCCATGCCTCAACATCTCATTATGTACCTCAGAGTATAATCATTGTTCTACGTATCGTTCTACATCGATTATCTTCTTTCTTCATGACGATTAAGTAATCTCTAAATGTTTTAGAGATTATGTATTCTAGTTCTAATGGTAAACCAAATGAGCTTAATATCACATTGACTCATTAAATCCATAATTACGTCTGAAGAAAATATATATGTATATATGTTTTCATAAAGATTGTAATTAAAATTTTTATTGTACAAACTGTTAATGGTGAAAATATTTTAACGGGTAGGTAATACCCGAGGAATATTTAGATTTCGCATTAATAAGTTACACTGTACATTCTTCGAATCTGATTCAACAGTCATTTACTATCCTATTTACATCTACCGATATACGAATCCGTTCACCACAGAATAACCATTTTCATTCAAATTCAATTTCATATTTGGATTTTGACTCACCAGAATCCAACAAGTGGCATAATGAAGAAATAATGGACACAATAAAAATTGATTAGAAACAGACTAATTAACAATATTAAATTTTTATTAAGAAACCACGCTAACAAAATCCTAGCTAACTGTTCCTAGCTAACTGTTAATTCCGAAGTACATTTTATTTTATTGCAATTTAATTATCGCAATTCTATTTATCGTCATTTAATTTCTGTTATTTACTTTACGCACTTTATTTATTTATTTTTCTGTTATTTATTTTACGCACTCTAAATATCGAGTCACGATACATAATTATTAATTCAAATATTATATATTCAATTATATATGAATTATTGGACTGTTAACTGTGGACTATCGACTGTGGACTAATAACATTGGACAATTAAAATGAATTAAAATATTGACTATAACATATGAAACTAAACAATTCTCCAAGTTTGCCACTTGATTTCGTCTTAAACCTCATTTGTATCTTCACGATTACATTCTGCGTTCAAACCTTTCATGATTCTTGAAAACACCTCAATCGAGAGGATGAACCAACCGCACTTCATCTACGGAAGGAAAGATTTATGCATATAGTTATGCACCTGAGAAACTCTCGGCAACTGAGTAAAAGTTTAACACGTAGCCGCGTCAGATCCTTTGGCATTTATTAGCAAAAATAATTTTTGCGATACCTTTTCAAGGTAGCCAATTTTGTCACAGCTCCAGCAAGTCAACTTCGACTTTTCATTTGAAAAGTAGCCTTACTATAATCCTGATATATACGATTACCCTTTTGATACCGGAGAATTCTTTTATATTCCACCATAGTACCAGCAGACATACCAGCAACCTCGTTACTTCTTGGCTTAAATCTCTCTGACAAATCATTATATTTATTCATTGAAACCCTATCATATACTCATCCGCATCTTGTAATGAGAACTGCCATACCAATTACCGGGAATCAGCAATCAGTACTTTAAAAACTCACAGCATATCTACATCAACAGTTATATGTATGACATTTATCTCTTAGAATTATGATCTCTCCTTCTGGAATTCTGAAAAGCACTCAGTCACAAATCAATACTCTGAATGTTGAAAAATTTGAATGAAGCAGCAGAAACCATAGACAACCGTAAACGACCATAATCATCGAAAGTTTGATGATAAAGAATAATATGTTGGAAAAGCTCAGAAAAGTTAGAACTGGAAAACGGAATGAGCTAACCACGAAGGAGACCGAGGATAAATACAAGGACCATACCATATATTCAAAGAATCCAGGTAATGATGGATCCGATGAAACCTTCAAAGAATATCTTGCTCCGATGTCATGTTAAAATCTTGCGGAAAATCTTTCTCCATCAACCATCGAACTTAGAAATTTCAAAATATCATCATCAATATCTTGGATATTTCTGAGGATATTTTCATAAATATTCTCGTCCAAAATTATATACCTCTTCGTGCTTCCTGTGTATCATTATATTGGAAACATTCAATAGAAAATTTAGTACCGAAAAGCAGATTATGCGAAACTATGAAGAAAACCGTGGGCAAATCACAAAGAATAAGTTTGACTTCAAAGAATCCAAATAATTCAATGCCTGCTGAAGTCTTTAGCGAATATCTTGCTCCTTACTCCAAACTCTTGCAAACAAATTTTCTTCACCATCCTTCGATAATAGAAATTCTAAGATATCATAGTATCTTTCATTATAAATATCCTCAATATTTCTGAAGATATTTTCATAACTATTCTTATCAGAAATTATTAATCTCTTCCTGATATCAGTGTTACATCATATAGAAACTGTTAGTTTCTATATTATGTAAACTTTCAAGCTTAAAAATATGAATGTTATTGAAGTAATGTTGGAAAATGATGCATGAGTTAGTATAATATAATGACACTTGATCAACGTGATTATATTACAGTAATTCATGCTGAGTTTCTAATGGAATGTGATGATTTACAGTACCATCATCATGTGCCATGTCACATAACTCTTTCATTCTACTTAACTCCTGAACAAATCAAGAAAATGTATTCTTGATGGTTCTATCTTTCGTGATGTGGATAAATTTTAACAAATCAAATCGTGCTATTACGTTCCTTCCTATTTAGAACATTAATAATGTTCATTCTGAAACTTATATTTGCGAATTCTGGACCATTACAAGAGATGCCAAATCGCCAGAAGAAGAAAAGAAGGGACAAAGCTCTGAAATAGAAATTGGAGTATAAATCGCAGCAAATAGGAGGGAGTATTAACTGTAGATGACAATGATTATAGGAAACAGAAAGGGGGACATTGAAATATAAGGAGAGATATAAAGCCGATAACAACGCATAAATTACAAACCGTGTATATCAATGTTTATCTCAACATAAAGACATGGGAGAGTTAAAAGCACTATAACCCCAAGAGCAAAGTAGAAGTAAGCAGATTCCTCGGGTGGAAGTTAAAAAAGGAGAATGATTGTTACGATAGTAAGGATAAGAACCAGGATTAGGACTGGATTAAGCATTTTCACAAATCTTTTGGATGTATGAACTAAGAAAGAAAGTATAGGAATGGTGAGAATAATGGGACGGAAGAGCTTAATTTATAATGGAAACATCCGACAAAACAATCGAGACAGATGATCGCATTTAATTAAAGAGATCTTAATTTCCATAAATCCCGAAGAATCAGATCTTATAGATTTTCTTTTAATCTTTTGAATTCCGAAATTCAACCCTGTTTACGTCAAAAGCTAAGGAAAACCTTATTTTCTTCAATTCACTCTTTTGCGATATCTTCACTCGTATTCTTAGAATAATCGAATTATTTTATCATTATTATTCAATAATGATAAACCGCTAATTATCAACTCATATTGGTCATGAAAACATTTTTATTGTAAGCCATGACCACCTCATTCAAATTTCGGGACGAAATTTCTTTAACGGGTAGGTACTGTGATGACCCGGGAATTTCAGACTAAATTTAAACTTAATCTTTGTATGATTTGGACACGATAAGCAAAGTCTGTAATGTTGAGTCTCGAAAGTTTTGGAACTATGTTCATATATTCAATTGGCCCTTGACTGTTCCCGACGATTCACGAACTCTTGTTGTAAATAAATGTGTATATATATATATATATATATGTATATATATATATATAATTGTAAGTGTATAGATTAAATTATATTAATATAATACAGATAAATCATTCAAACTGAATTGAAAATTTAAAGTGATGAATAAAATAATTGAATTATTAATAAAATGAATATATTATATAATTAGTAACATAACATAAATAATAATGTATAATATTATGTACAAGTTAAAATATAGTTGTTATAATTTTATTACTCTTAATATTATTATAAAAATAAACGTAATATCAGTGTTAATAATTGTATGATATAATTATGAAACCAAATATGTATAAATTATTAGATTATTGTTAATATTATTATCATTTAGTAATGTACATATTATTAAAATTAGTATTGTTATTAGTGTTACTAATAATGTTATTAGTAAAATTATCCTTATTGTTATTATTAATATCATTATATTGTTATTATATTTACTTTATTCGTTTTATAAATCTTTCTATAGTTATTATTATTAGTATTCTATTTCTATAATTAATAGTAAATGTTGTAAATACAATTTTTATTAAAATAAGATTATTATTATTACTTATATATAATTAGTATTAATATTGATTACATATTTTAGAAACACGGGTATAAACAAATAATTACAGATAAACTAATACAGATAAATAAAGATAAATAGATAATTTATTTAAGTCATATAAATAATAGATAAATAATTAATTACAGTTATATTTGGTATATATAACAGATACATATAATAATATAACAATTAAATAACTAAACCTAATTATAAACATTCAGATATATACATATACATCGTATAACAAACACAGATAAAGGGTATTCAGTTTCATAGCGTTATCAAACTATTGTAAATTGATTTCATGATATTAAAATCGTACCAATCACGACTTTAAAATTCAGATGATGTTAAAATCAATTAGCAATCAACACCTATACAATTTTGTTTGTATGCTTTATTCTTTCTATCTATCTGTCGCCCATGTTCTACTACAAAACAAAAGAATTAGATTGACATTAGGAAGGAAAATCATTCAATTACTGATATCCATTATCAGTTAAATCGATAACAGCTGCTATTTTACTGAATTAAACAGAAAAAATACAGAAAGTGGCTCATAACCTCTATTCTTACTCCTTTCGTTCAAGAACTCGAATTTAAATGTTATTTCAAAAACTAAAAACGTGGTTGTGTTAGGATTACTCTAAACGATCTTTCTTCAAAAGTGTGGCTTTTAATTCTTGTTATCGAAAACGAAATCACGAGTCAAAGTTATGCTATAAAAAGTCAACTGAATGCTTGAAGATCAAATTAAAGATTGGTAAGTTGTGTCTGTTGAAATTAAGGATTTCTAAAGTTTTTATGAATCGTTTGAAATGAAATTCATGTTATAAATATTTCCTAATACGTCCTAAAACTCGAATTCAATGTTTGAGTTTAGGTTGTTCTTCACGAGGACTGTTACAGCAAATACATATATAATATTCTGTTAACTCAAATCAAAAACACACCTGAGTCGTTTTTGTTATGATATGAGTTAAAACAAATGCTTGTGATAATATTAGGGTTGATTGATTTCAGTTGATTGATTCAAGGAAGAAGGAGATAAAAGGAACAGAAATATAAACGGGATATATAATTTCCATTTTGTATAAAATCTGAAAATTTTATACGGAGGAGTGGTCTTGGGGTGTTTGCGGGTAACGAGAGGTCGCGGGTTCGAGCCCGGCTAGTGCCATTTTTTTTTTAAAACCGATTTACTTGAGGTAGAATTTCCATTTTTTATTTATTTATTATTATTATTATAAATATTATTGTTATTAGGATTGTTAATATCATTATAATTGTCATTATTATTATTAACTAGTATTATTGTTAAATGAAATTATTATTATCATTATTTCAAATATTATTATTAACTGAGTTATTATTAATAGAATAAGTATGAATATTATTATTATGATTATGATTAAGAGTATTGATATTATATATTCAATAATATTATTATTATTATTGTTATCTAAAACAAATATCAATATAAGTAGTTTTATCAAAATCTTATAATTATCAGTACTATCAATATAGGTATTAATATTATCAATATGATTACGATTATTATTACTATTATCATGAGAATGATACAAGTTATTATTATTTTCATTAATATTGGTACTTGTAGCATTTTATAATTATTAGTATTATTATTATCATTAACATAGGTATTATTATTAGTATCATCGTTATTATTGATAAAGTTAATAATATTTTTACTAGTAAATCATTACCATCAAAAACTATCAATTTAACAAATAAACATTTTGTATGTAAAATATACTTATTCCATATGTTACAACTATACTAATATTTCATATAGCTAGATATCAGACATATTAGCGTTATTTATATAAATACTTATATATAACAAATTAAGAATATTTTTATAATACTAACCATATGTATATAAGTATATTAATATAACTAAATATATAGATATTAAACATTTTGAATATATGCACAAACTAAATAAGTATAATATATAATTTAGGTTATAATATATAAACTTGTGCGAATACGATTATACATTTTAATATAAATACAAATGATATAGGTTCGTGAATCCGAGGCCAACCCTGCTTTGTTCAATATTGTCATATGTATTTTTACTACAAAATACATTAGGTGAGTTCATTTGCCCTTTTTACTCTTTACGTTTTTGGGCTGAGAATACATGCAAAATGCTTTATGAACTGCTTTACAATATTTATATGTGTGAGTTTCATTATTCCCTTTTTAAATACTTTTGTAATATATATTTTTAGGACTGAGAATACATGCGCTGCTTTTATAAATGCTTTACGAAATAGACACAAGTGATCGAAACTACATTCTATGGTTGGATTATCAAATCGAATATCACCCTATATAGTCTGGTAATCTAAGAATTAGGGAACAGAAACCCTAATTGACGCGAACTCTAAAGATAGATCAATCGGGCCCAACAAGCCCCATCCAAAGTACCGGATGCTTTAGTACTTCGAAATTTATATCATTTCCGAAGGAGGATCCCGGAATGATGGGGATATTCTTATATGTATATTGTGAATGTCGATTACCAGGTGTTCAATCCATATGAATGATATTTTAGTCTCTATGCATGGGACGTATGTTTATGAGAAATGGAACTATGAAATCTTGTGGTCTATTAAAATTATGAAATGATTATTTATGTTAAACTAATGAACTCACCAACCTTTTGTTTGACACTTTAAAGCATGTTTATTCTCAGGTACGAAAGAAATCTTCCGCTGTGCATTTGCTCATATTAGAGACATTACTTGGAGTCATTCATGGCATATTTTAAAAGACGTTGCATTCGAGTCGTTGAGTTCATCAATATTATTATTAAGTCAATTATAGTTGGATATATTATGAAATGGTATGCCTGCTGTCAACTTTTGATGAAATGAAAGTTTGTCATTTCAAAAATGAATGCAATGTTTGTAAAATGTATCATATAGGGGTCAAGTACCTCGCGATGTAATCTACTATTGTGAATCATTTATAATCGATATGGACTTCGTCCGGATGGATTAGGACGGGTCCTTTCATAGACGAGTTCCTAATGCTTGCTGTAATGTCTGCCAGAATCTTGAAATAAATCTGCCATCCCTATCAGAGATAATAGAGATTGGTATTCCATGTCTGGAGATGACTTCCTTCAAATACAGTCGTGCTAACTTCTCCATCTTGTCATCTTCTCTTATTAGCAGGAAGTGTGCTGATTTGGTGAGACGATCAACTATTACCCAAATAGTATCAAAACCACTTGCAGTCCTTGGCAATTTAGTGATGAAATCCATGGTAATGTTTTCCCATTTTTATTCCGGGATTTCGGGTTGTTGAAGTAGACCTGATGGTTTTTGATGCTCAGCTTTGACCTTAGAACACGTCAAATATTCTCCTACGTATTTAGCAACATCGGCTTTCATACCCGGCCACCAAAAATGTTTCTTGAGATCCTTGTACATCTTCCCCGTTCCAGGATGTGTTGAGTATCTGGTTTTATGAGCTTCTCTAAGTACCATTTCTCTCATATCTCCAAATTTTGGTACCCAAATCCTTTCAGCCCTATACCGGGTTCCGTCTTCCCGAATATTAAGATGCTTCTTGTAACACCCCAGCTTAACATGACCACAATATTGTCCGCTTTGCCCGCAGGCGCACGGCTTTTTCTTGGCAACCACACACGAGAAGCACTTTCCCAGGAGGTCACCCATCCTGGTAGTGCTCTCGCTCGAGCACGCTTAACCACAACGTACTCACACTTCTGCTCAGCCTGTGGTCCCAAAACGCGTTGTGTCATTTAAGCGTGAGTATTACCTTATAATCCCATGATCACTCATGTCCGTGGGCGATGTGGGATTTGCCTAGGGTGTTACATTCACCCCCCTTAGGGACTCATCGTCCTCGATGAGGTTTGCCCCACCACCCCCAACGGCACATGAGTGGCTCTGATACCATTTTGTAACACCCCAGCTTAACATGACCACAATATTGTCCGCTTTGCCCGCAGGCGCACGGCTTTTTCTTGGCAACCACACACGAGAAGCACTTTCCCAGGAGGTCACCCATCCTGGTAGTGCTCTCGCCCGAGCACGCTTAACCACAACGTACTCACACTTCTGCTCAGCCTGTGGTCCCAAAACGCGTTGTGTCATTTAAGCGTGAGTATTACCTTATAATCCCATGATCACTCATGTCTGTGGGCGATGTGGGATTTGCCTAGGGTGTTACACTTCTCCGATCCTTTGGGTATTTCATCCTTTAAATTTCCCTCTTTTAAAAATCCTTGTTGCGCCTCCTTTATTTGAGTAGTAAGGTTATTATGAATCATTATATTCATAGATTTTACTCGAATGGGTTCTCTGTCCTTCCTGCTCAAGGCATCGGCTACCACATTTGCCTTCCCCGGGTGGTAACGAATCTCAAAGTCGTAATCATTCAACAATTCAATCCACCTACGCTGCCTCATATTTAGTTGTTTCTGATTAAATATGTGTTGAAGACTTTTGTGGTAGGTATATATAATACTTTTGACCCCATATAAGTAGTGCCTCCAAGTCTTTAATGCAAAAACTACTGCGCCTAATTCCAAATCATGCGTCGTATAATTTTGTTCGTGAATCTTCAATTGTCTAGACGCATAAGAAATCACCTTCGTTCGTTGCATTAATACACAACCGAGACCTTGCTTTGATGCGTCACAATAAATCACAAAATCATCATTCCCTTCAGGCAATGACAATATAGGCGTCGTAGTTAGCTTTTTCTTCAATAACTAAAACGCTTTCTCTTGTTCATCATTCCATTCAAATTTCTTCCCTTTATGCGTTAATGCAGTCAAGGGTTTTGCTATTCTGGAAAAGTCTTGGATGAACCTTCTGTAGTAACCAGCTAGTCCTAAAAACTGGCGTATGTGTTTCGGAGTTTTCGGGGTTTCCCACTTTTCAACAGTTTCTATCTTTGCCGGATCCACCTTAATACCTTCTTTGTTCACTATGTGACCGAGGAATTGAACTTCTTCCAACCAAAATGCACACTTTGAAAACTTAGCGTACAATTCTTCCTTCCTCAATACTTCTAACACCTTTCTCAAATGTTCACCGTGTTCTTGGTCATTCTTTGAGTAAATAAGTATGTCATCAATGAAAACAATGACAAACTTGTCAAGGTATGGTCCACACACTCGGTTCATAAGGTCCATGAACACAGCTGGTGCATTAGTTAAACCAAACGGCATGACCATAAACTCGTAATGACCGTAACGTGTTCTGAAAGCAGTCTTTGGAATATCATCTTCTTTCACCCGCATTTGATGATACCCGGAACTTAAGTCAATCTTTGAATAAACAGACGACCTTGTAGTTGATCAAATAAGTCATCGATTCTCGGTAGTGGGTAGCGGTTCTTGATGGTAAGTGTGTTCAACTCTCGGTAGTCGATACACAACCTGAATGTACCATCTTTCTTCTTGACAAACAAAACAGGAGCTCCCCACGGTGATGTGCTTGGTCGAATGAAACCACACTCTAAAAGTTCTTGTAATTGACTATGCAGTTCTTTCATCTCGCTGGGTGCGAGTCTGTAAGGAGCACGAGCTATTGGTGCAGCTCCTGGTACAAGATCTATTTGAAATTCAACGGATCGATGTGGGGGTAATCCCGGTAATTCTTTCGGAAATACATCGGGAAATTCTTTTGCAACGGGAACATCATTGATGCTCTTTTCTTCAGTTTTCACTTTCTCGACGTGCGCTAGAACAGCATAGCAACCTTTTCTTATTAGTTTTTGTGCCTTCAAATTACTAATAAGATGTAGCTTCGTGTTGCCCTTTTCTCCGTACACCATTAAGGGTTTTCCTTTTTCTCGTATAATGCGAATTGCATTTTTGTAACAAACGATCTCTGCTCTCACTTCTTTCAACCAGTCCATACCGATTATCACATCAAAACTCCCTAACTCTACTGGTATCAAATCAATCTTACATGTTTCGCTAACCAGTTTAATTTCTCGATTCCGACATATATTATCTGCTGAAATTAATTTACCATTTGCTAATTCGAGTAAAAATTTACTATCCAAAGGCGTCAATGGACAACTTAATTTAGCACAAAAATCTCTACTCATATAGCTTCTATCCGTACCCGAATCAAATAAAACGTAAGCAGATTTATTGTCAATAAGAAACATACCCGTAACAAGCTCCGGGTCTTCCTGTGCCTCTGCCGCATTAATATTGAAAACTCTTCCGCGGCCTTGTCCATTCGTATTCTCCTGGTTCGGGCAATTTATAATAATGTGGCCCGATTTTCCACATTTATAACAAACTACATTGGCATAACTTGCTCCGACACTACTTGCTCTGCCATTACTCGTTCCGACACCATTTATTCCTTTCGTTCTATTAACCCTTGGTCCGTAGACCTCACACTTCACCGCGCTATGACCATTTCTTTTACACTTGTTGCAAAATTTGGTGCAGAACCCCGAGTGATACTTTTCACACCTTTGGCATAGCTGCTTCTGATTGTTGTTGTTGTTGTGGTTATTATTATTGTTGGGATGATTGTTGTAGTTGCTGTTGTTGTTGTTGTTGAGCCGTTTGTTGTAGTTGCGATTGATGTTGCGATTGTTGGGATAATTGTTGCGATTATTTTTGTAATTGCTGTTGTTGTTGTATTGGTGATTCTTATCACCGTTTTCCTCCCACTTTCTTTTGACTTGCTTCATATTGGCCTCTTCAGCAGTCTGTTCTTTAATTCTTTCTTCAATCTGGTTCACTAGTTTGTGAGTCATTCTACATGCCTGTTGTATGGAGGTGGGCTCGTGTGAACTTATATCTTCTTGAATTCTTTCCGGTAATCCTTTCACAAACGCGTCGATCTTCTCTTCCTCATCTTCGAACGCTCCCGGACACAATAGGCACAATTCTGTGAATCGTCTTTCGTACGTGGTAATATCAAATCCTTGGGTTCGTAACCCTCTAAGTTCTGTCTTGAGCTTATTGACCTCGGTTCTGGGACGGTACTTCTCGTTCATCAAGTGCTTGAATGCTGACCACGGTAGTGCGTACGCATCGTCTTGTCCCACTTGCTCTAGATAGGTATTCCACCATGTTAACGCAGAACCTGTGAAGGTATGCGTAGCGTACTTCACTTTGTCCTCTTCAGTACACTTACTTATGGCAAACACCGATTCGACCTTCTCGGTCCACCGTTTCAATCCGATCGGTCCTTCGGTTCCATCAAATTCCAAAGGTTTGCAGGCAGTGAATTCTTTGTAGGTGCATCCTACACGATTTCCTGTACTACTAGATCTAAGGTTATTGTTGGTATGTAGCGCAGCCTATACTGCGGCTATGTTTGAAGCTAGAAAAGTACGGAATTCCTCTTCATTCATATTCACGGTGTGTCAAGTAGTCGGTGCCATTTCCTTCAAAATAGTCAAATGGAACAAGTTAATCATACAGAATATTAAGAGTAGTTAATAATATTTCGTAGCATAATATGAACTCATTTATAAAAGCTTTTTCTTCATATTAGCGTTTTATAAGTTTAAATTCGGGTAGTACCTACCTGTTAAGTTCATACTTAGTAGCTAATATACAATTCAACTACTACAATTCTATATGAAAAACTGATTATAATAATATTTCGCGTTCAAACTTTTACACAATATTTTACAAACTTACAACTTATTTTACATATAGCATGAAATATAGCACACAATAAATTTGATACAAGATGGTTGTGAAGATAATTCTAGCTAGTACACAAGTAGTTCAGCAAAGGCAATAAAGACACGTAATTCATACGTCCAGAAACAAGTCATGCATTCTGGTTTTACTAGGACTACTTCCCATCCTTGGTCTTGTGGAACATAACCGTTATGGCCGTTGATAAGACAGCGTGTTGTAATGTCGTCAAAGGGACGAGGGTTACGTAATGTCCAACAGTCCCGTAACAATCTAAAAACCTCATTTCTTACCCCAATTACCGACTCCGTCACTTGTGGGAACGTTTTGTTTAATAGTTGTAGCCCGATGTTCTTGTTCTCACTTTGGTGAGAAGCGAACATTACTAATCCGTAAGCATAACATGCTTCTTTATGTTGCATGTTAGCCGCTTTTTCTAAATCACGAAGTCCAACATTCGGATATATTGAGTCAAAATAATTTCTTAACCCATTGCGTAAAATAGCATTTGGGTTCCCCGCAATATATGCGTCAAAGTAAACACATCGTAACTTATGGATTTCCCAATGTGATATCCCCCATCTTTAAAACTAAAGCCTTTTATAAACCAAGGCATTCTTGGAACGTTCTTCGAATGTCTTACAAACTGATCTCGCCTTAAATAGTTGTGCCGAAGAATTCTGACCGACTCTAGACAAGATTTCATCAATCATATCTCCGGGTAGGTCTCTTAAAATATTGGGTTGTCTATCCATTTTGTGTTTTTATACTGTAAAATAGACAAGAGTTAGATTCATAAAAAAAAAATACTTATTAATACAAGTAATTTTTACATATATCATAAAGCATAAGCACACTATTCACATATATTACACCACACGAATACAACTATCTTATTCTGACTCGCTCGTTTCTTCTTCTTCGGTTTTGGTTCGTTTTGCCAAGTTTCTAGGGATATATGATGTTCCCCTAATACGAGCCGTCGTTTTCCACATTGGTTTAGAAAAACCTGGTGGTTTAGAGATTCCCGGGTCATTGTTACAACTTAAGGACTTCGGGGGTTGACGATACATATAAAGTTCATCGGGGTTGGAATTAGATTTCTCTATTTTTATACCCTTTCCCTTATTATTTTATTTTGCCTTTTTAAATTCAGTTGGGGTAATTTCTATAACATCAACGGAATTCTCGTCGAAATCCGATTCATCGGAGAATTGGTAATCCTCCCAATATTTTGCTTCCTTGGCGGAAACACCATAGACCATAATTAACCTTGGTCGGTTGGTTGAGGATTTTCTTTTACTTAACCATTTTATTATTTCCCCCACCGGTTCTATTTCTTCATCCGGTTCCGATTCTTCTTCCGGTTCCGACTCTTCTTCTAGTTCCTCATCGGGAACTTGTGAATCAGTCCATGAATCATTCCAATTTACATTTGACTCTTCATTATTATTAGGTGAGTCAATAGAACTTGTTCTAGAGGTAGACATCTATCACATAATATCAAACGCATTAAGAGATTAATATATCACATAATATTCACATGTTAAAAATATATAGTTTCCAACAAAATTTGTTAAGCAATTATTTTTCAAGTAAACACGGTCGAAGTCCAGACTCACTAATGCATCCTAACAAACTCGATAAGACACACTAATACAAAATTCTGATTCTCTAAGACCAACGCTCGGATACCAACTGAAATGTCCCGTTCTTATTGATTAAAAACGTTCCATATTAATTGATTTCGTTGCGAGGTTTTGACCTCTATATGAGACGTTTTTCAAAGACTGCATTCATTTTAAAACAAACCATAACCTTTATTACATCAATAAAGGTTTAAAAAGCTTTACGTAGATTATCAAATAATGATAATCTAAAATATCCTATTTACACACGACCATTACATAATGGTTTACAATACAAATATGTTACAACAAAATAAGTTTCTTGAATGCAGTTTTTACACAATATCATACAAGCATGGACTCCAAATCTCGTCCTTATTTAAGTATGCGACAGCGGAAGCTCTTAATAATCACCTGAGAATAAACATGCTTAAAACGTCAACAAAAATGTTGGTGAGCTATAGGTTTAACCTATATATTATCAAATCATAATAATAGACCACAAGATTTCATATTTCAATATACATTCCATACATAGAGATAAAAATTATTCATATGGTGAACACCTGGTAATCGACATTAACAAGATGCATATATAAGAATATCCCCATCATTCCGGGACACCCTTCGGATATGATATAAATTTCGAAGTACTAAAGCATCCGGTACTTTGGATGGGGTTTGTTAGGCCCAATAGATCTATCTTTAGGATTCGCGTCAATTAGGGTGTCTGTTCCCTAATTCTTAGATTACCAGACTTTAATAAAAAGTGGCATATTCGATTTCGATAATTCAACCATAGAATGTAGTTTCACGTACTAGTGTCTATTTTGTAAATCATTTATAAAACCTGCATGTATTCTCATTCCAAAAATATTAGATTTTAAAAGTGGGACTATAACTCACTTTCACAGATTTTTACTTCGTCGGGAAGTAAGACTTGGCCACTGGTCGATTCACGAACCTATAACAAATATGTACATATATATCAAAGTATGTTCAAAATATATTTACAACACTTTTAATACATTTTGATGTTTTAAGTTTATTAAGTCAGCTGTCCTCGTTAGTAACCTACAACTAGTTGTCCACAGTTAGATGTACAGAAATAAATCGATATATATTATCTTGAATCAATCCAAGACCCAGTGTATACATATCTCAGTATTGATCACAACTCAAACTATATATATTTTGGAATCAACCTCAATCCTGTATAGCTAACTCCAACATTCACATATAGAGTGTCTATGGTTGTTCCGAAATATATATAGATGTGTCGACATGATAGGTCGAAACATTGTATACGTGTCTATGGTATCTCAAGATTTCATAATTGATGTTATGCGAGGTGTATATAAAATAGTTATTAATTTTAGCAGAAAACACTATTAAATACGATACAATTTTACACAAGATATTTATTTATTTATAGAATGAATATACTTAAACCTTGCTACAACACTTATAGGCAGTGTACCTAATCGTACAGTAGTGTAGTTTTTAGTAAGTCCGGTTCGTTCCACAGGGAAATCTTTAAACAAAGCTCAACGCTATATTAGTTTACTTTTATAAAAATACAAACATATATATAAGTAATATTATTATTATAAAGGAGGGTTTTTACCGTTTAATGACCGGTTTGTCGATTTTAAGACTTTAGTCGCAGTTAAAACATAATGTAAAATATAAAATAAATACAAGACTTAAATTAAAGCGTAAAGTAAATAACGATAATGAAATTGCGAATAATAAAAATGCGATAAAATAAAATTGCGATAATTAAAAAGTGCGATAATTAGAAGTGCAATTAAATATAAAATAAAGGAAATTAAATATGAAATAAAAGAATTATGCTTATTTAAACTTCCGTAATCATGATGTTTGACGTGTTGATTTTAGTTTTATGCCCATGGGTTAATTGTCCTTTGTCCTGGATTATTTAATATGTCCGTCTGGTTTTTGTCCATAACAGTCCATCAGTCATAAATATAAAGTGCGAGTGTCCTCATCAAATTATTCTTATACCCGAAGTTAAATATTCCAACTAATTGGGGATTCGAATTGTAACAAGGTTTTAATACTTTGTTTAATGAATACACCAGGTTATCGACTGCGTGTAAACCAAGGTTTTACTACTTTGTTAACAATTACACCAATTACCCTTGAATGTAATTTCACCCCTGTTTTAATTATTCTAGTGGCTATTAATCCATTCCCGTGTCCGGTTAAATGAACGATTATTCGTACATATAATTACCCCGCCCATCGTGTCCGATTGAGTGTATATGGTAATTTATAGGGACGCCCAATTGTAAATCTTTATATTAACATTAACAAACTATCATTTAGTTAAACAAATATAAAGCCCATTAATAGCCCATAGTCTAATTTCCACAAGTGTCGTTCTTTTGTCCAAACCCCAATTATGGTACAAAGCCCAATTACCCAATTTTAGTAATTAGCCCAACATCATGATTACTTCATTTTAAATAAGCATAATAATAACTTAGCTACGAGACATTAATATAAAAAGGTTGAACATAACTTACAATGATTAAAAATAGTGTAGCGTTACACGGACAGAATTTCGACTTATACCCTTACAACATTCGCTAACATACCCTTATTATTAGAATTAAAATTAAAATTAAAATTAAAATATAAATTATATATATATATATATCGTATATATGAGAGAGAGAGATATATTTTCTGTGTTTTAAAAACGGATCACGAAGTCGCTTTAAATAGAAGGTGGCCTGGAAAAGGTACTCATGCGAGTCGCATGAGTTTGGGCATTAGGCCATGCGACTCGCATGGCCGTGATTTCCAGCTCAAGATCATTTGTTTTCTAGCTTGCCGACATAATAAATAAATAATATAAATATATAAATAATTTTAATAATTATTTATATATTATATTATATTTATATGCATAGTTGAGTAGATATTTTTGGTCCGTTACGTCGGGCGTTTCTTCTAGGCTCAGGTCCCGGTTCCGGATTTTCGGACGTCTTCGCGTATTATTTTATATCGTGTACTTTGCGTTCCGCAACTTGTACTCTTGTCATTTTTAGACGTTCTTCATCAATAATTTGAACCACTTTAATTGTATCTTGTACATTTGAGCATTTTGGACCTTTCCGTCTTCAATTCTTCGTTTTCGCCTTTTGTCTTCGCACTTATTAAATATAAACGAATATTACTTGAATATGGAACAATTACAACTAAAATCCTGTCTTTCTTGGGGGATAATGCTATGAAATATATGTTCCTTTTTAGCCTTATCAATATCCCCACACTTGAACGTTGCTTGTCCTCAAGCAATACAGTCTTGAAATAATATAATACATCACACGAATCACTTCTTTATTCTTCACACTTTGTACATCAGTGATTTTGATAGAGCGGTATAAACAATGATAGTAATGATAGAACCATGGTTAAAGGTGGGTGTGTCATCCACAGTTGCCTCGGGTTTAGGTCAACGACACTTGCAATCAAATAGCCGATTTACTTTCGGTTTCCAAAGCAAAGTGCACATTTGAAAGGCGGTTTACAGTCCCACATGACTATAAAAATTTAGATCCTTTAGGAAATAGGATCTTTATGAAAACATTTGATCTTTTGAAAATTCAATCTAGCTTTTACCCTAGATAAGTTTTCTGATTTGATCCACCATTGGTGTTGCAAAATATATTTGTGGATTAATATTTTGGCTAAAAACATTTAGGTTCGTGTAATCCACTGCTATCCCGGTATCGGAAAGCACACATCCAGTTTACTTGTTCCGTATATTACCTTTCGGCAAACTACCGTCCGGTTGTAAAGGAAAGCGATGAACAAGAAACTGTTAAGGCAATGTCCCGTGACATGCAGATGATTATGGTCTTTTAACGTGTCGGATGCTAGAACTATCCTTGGTAGGAGCGATAGTAAAGATCATCCTATGATTTTTCGGTCTGGCACAAGGTCCTGTCTCCGACCATGCTATGCAACCACCGTTCTTACGGTTGACACCCGATTTGGTTCAGGTGACCTAATGAATTCCAGGTAAATTCCTAGGATTTTACGTTCAATGGTAATGAACGCATTGAAAATGGGTTTTCAGAAAACAAATCGGTTTGTATTTTTGATCAAAATATTTTCTCGTTCAAGCTCGAGTTTAGATATCATTGAATTCCATGAGTTTGAATTCTCAATCTTTAAGGTCAATTCTCAAGGATTGAGTAATATCAGTCTTAAAAGCTGATTTTTAATCTTTAAGGAGATTATCCTTTCTGGGGATCTGATTCATTAGTCTTATCAAGCTAATTTGCACGGTGCCTCCCCATTGTACGAGATAAATCCTTCTCATGGTTAGGATAAATCTGACCACTTGGCGACCCTGTTTGATGCTGAGGTCCGTGGATTTCCTGCTGATTTTAGAGATGACTTTTCTAGATTTTTCGTCAACCTACAGCTGGTCTAGACGACAACTTTTTGACCTAAATCAAGAAGCGTGTGTCTTTTTCGGAAGACTTTACTTCCTTTTAATGATGGAATTGATTCATCGTGTAGATCCATCTTTCTTACAGTAAATCGGGTAAAACTGATTAAAATCGTCCAAAACAAAAGTACCTACAATAACTTTACAGAAACATGTGATAGATAGTTTTTAATTGAATAACTTGGTACATTCTCCCCACACTTAGTTTCTTTCTTTGCCTTTTTATTCTCATTTATTCCATTTTAAATGAATTCAAGCGTTTTTTGTTGTTTCTCAATTTATGTCCTTTTCGAGGTAACGATAATTTCGGTATTATCACCTAGTTTTCATCGTTCATAAATATGTATAAACATGATTTTGAGTTCATTTAATTGAAAATTTTTCAAATTTTCACAAAATTTGGCAAATAAACCAAGTATAAACCTGAGAGAATTTATAACCCTTCCCCACACTTAAGATCATGCAATGCCCTCATTTGCATGAAATCAGACTATAATTTAAATTCATGAGGGTGATTAGCGTAGAAAAGTGATTAAAAATACCGAGTTTGTAAGCATATTATTTTACATCACATTTGATATTTTGCGCCTTGTCATCAAAATTAGTAGCTTTTTGTTGAACTTAATGACAGTCTTTGAAAGTGCGCTGTTTTACCCTGTTGTGTACATAACATAAAATACAAACATATATACATATTTTTGAAGTTTGGTACATAACCTCACGTTCAAAAATTTATAATATATAATATTTTTGGCATCCTTTAGATCAATAAAATTAAAAATAATGATAACAAAATTTGTCACCCCGCCCTCGGGTAAAGCAATTTCGGCTCAACGACCTAGTCTTCAACTCACGACGAATTTTAGAAATCATTTTTTTTTAACTTAATGAAATAAAGTAAATTTTTGTTTTTAAAATCACACCAATTTAAATTTAAAAAGCATATTAGTTTTATATAAAACCTACAAAATAAAAAAATTCAGAATGAGGGGAGAAAACTAGTTCTTTAGTGTCTGCTAGCGGAAAAGACCAATCGGATTCCATTCTCGGAACTACACGAGAACAGAACAAATAACTCTCGACAACATTTTCCTTTTAGAACATTTGAATCTCCCCACACTTAGGTAGCTGTGGTGTCGAAATTGTGATTAACTTCATCGTCAATTTCTCTTGGTCCATAATCAACTTGCATATCCGTGACTTTTTCTTTAAGCCATTGGTCGGATTCCTGTGTAATATCCACAATTTCAACTAGTTTCTCCTTTTCTTTAGGTGATAGATTGGATACTAACCGGTTACATAACTTAAAGTTCCCCTTGGTTCTAGCATCGCGAATCCGTTTAATAAGTTTCTTCATTGAACTATTAATAACGGGATCATTTAATTTCGTATCAACAACGGGGTTCTTTGTTATCATGTCATCATTAGGTGTTACTTCATTTTCCCCACACTTAGGCGTTTCATTATTGCTAAGTATTACCGTTGGAGTTGGTAAAACAACATGGTTCTTACCAATCGTTTTTGCTGGTTCAACGGTTTTGGTTGGTGGAGATTTAGACTTTTGAATCATAAAGGTGATCGATTTGTCACCACTTTTAAGTGTCATTCTTCCATTTCCTACATCAAATAACGCCTTGATGGACGCTAAGAATGGCCGACCTAAAATTAGAGGAATGTTTGGGTCCTCTTCTATGTCAATGACAATGAATTCGACTAGAAAGGTTAAATTGCGTACTTGAACGGGTAGGTTGTCAGCAATTCCAACTGGGTGCTTAATGGTTTGATCAAAGAGTCGAACACTCATATCCGTTGGACTTAACTTACCTACACCTAATCTCTTATATAAGGAAAGAGGCATAACACTTACACTTGCACCTAAATCTGCTAGTGCATCATACATGACACAATCACTAAGTAGACAAGGAACAATAAATTCACCCGGATCACCTACTCTTGGTGGAGGTTTTGGTGGAACTGTCTTCACCGGGTTTACTTCTACGGTTTTTGTTTCTTGCACTTTTTTATTCTTCTTCTTCTTCTTTCCAGAGGTATCACAATCTTTATTACCTATTACTTGCTCATACTCAACTCCTTTTCTTGGAAACGGGAGGGGTGGTTTGTATGGTGTCACCACTGGCTTTACATACTCGGGTGGTGGTGGTGGTGGTGTAACTTCTTCATTGTTACTCACATCTAAAATCTTCCCATCTTCTGGTGCTGGTTTTTCAGAATTTGTTGACACCATATTAACATTCTCATTCCGAGGATTTACTTCAGTATTACTCTGTAGCTTTCCTTGTTCCCTCTCACTCATCATGCTAGCAAGAGTACCTACGTGTTTTTCTAGATTCAAAATGGAAGCTTGTTGAGTTCTTAATGACTGATCAAATCTCTCGTTCGTTTGGGTTTGAGTTTCAATAAATTGTGTTTGAGATTCAACTAGCTTGAATACCACGTCTTCCATATTTGACTTTTTCTCTTCAGTTTGTTGTTGTGGTTTATATAAGCCAGATCTTTGTTGATTGAAAGTGTTGTTTTGAGTTGGTTGGTTATTTGGACCTTGTTGGTTATACCAGTTATTTTCGGGTCCTTTTGGATTGTAAAGAATGTTTTGATTTCGATTTAAGTTTAGCCTTGGCGGTTGATAATTATTTTGATAATTATTTCCCGGCCTTTGGTTCATATAGGAAACATTCTCTCGTTGTTCCATCGTTGGTTCAATGTGACAATCTTTCAATAAGTGTGGTCCACCGCATTGCTCACAACTGATTCGTATTGCGTGAATATCTTTATTCATCTTTTCCATTCGTCTTTCGAAAGCATCTATTT
Source organism: Rutidosis leptorrhynchoides (assembly GCF_046630445.1). NCBI lineage: Eukaryota > Viridiplantae > Streptophyta > Magnoliopsida > Asterales > Asteraceae > Rutidosis > Rutidosis leptorrhynchoides. The sequence goes on from NC_092334.1 coordinate 158,099,857, forward strand.
TTGCGGAAACGGAATCAAAGTCATGGCTAGAATCGGCTCTAGCCGCTTTAGATGATCGAAAGATATCTTTTTCTTGGTGCCACTCATGCGAGTGGGAGGCTGTGTTATCAATAATTTTGTAAGCTTCAGTTGCGGTTTTCTTCATAATGGATCCACCAGCGGTTATGTCGATGTCTTTTCGTGTGGCGATGTCTACGCCTTTATAGAAGATTTTTACTATTTGAAAAGTATCTAATCCGTGTTGAGGACATCCTCTCAACATCCTTCCGAATCTTGTCCACGCCTCATATAATGTTTCATTTGGCTTTTGCGCGAACGTAACAATTTCTCCTTGAAGTCTCACGGCTTTAGATGCCGGAAAGAATCTTTTAAGAAATTTCTCAACTAAAACATCCCATGTGTCAATCGCCCCTTCAGGTAACGATTCTAACCAATCTTTGGCTTCTCCCTTTAAAGTCCAGGGAAACAACATGAGATAGATCTGCTCATCTTCCACTTCTCGGATTTTGAATAGTGTACAAATTCTATTAAACGTACGAAGATGTTCGTTTGGGTCTTCATTCGGCGCACCACTGAATTGGCATTGATTAGTCACCATGTGTAGAATTTGTCCTTTGATTTCATAATCTGGAGCATTAACTTCTGGTTTAATAATGGCATGACCTTGGCCCGTGCGTGTAGCTCTCATTCGGTCTTCCATACTTAGAGGTTTTAGATTTTCCGTGATTGGAAGTGTTGTATCTGAATCACTAGAGGTTTCTGATTTAATGGTTTCTTTCATCAACAATCTCTGTTTGAATGATTGGTGGTTCCGGAGGAAAGTTTAATGGTTCGGGATCTACAAACCGTTCCTGAATATTCTCCGGATTCTCAATTGTGAGGTTTGTTTCAAAAACTGGATTATCGGAAATTTGAGTTTGAGGATTTGGTCGACTTGATGACGATTCTAAAGAAAAATCAACGGCGGCGATATTCGTTAAACGATGTCTTGATCGAGTTACAGGTGGTGAACGTATGACCGGCGGCGAACGTCTTGCTCGGTGCATTCACTGAATATCCTATTAGTTTTTAAAAAGGAAAGAAAAATTATAATAAGTTATCCAATTAATAGACTTTTCTGATTTTGCCCACGTTTCGAATAGCCAAAAGATGCAGCAGAGGGGCAGGATTCGTTTGGTCTCAATATAATTGAGTACTGTTTGGCTCCAATAACCCGGTCCACGTACAAATCCAACTATTACTACGAACCAGAAAATTTTGATGTCTATCAATTTAACCACTTAAAATAAATTTTCGTAATTTTAAGAAATTTAGAGAAGAAGTAGAAAAAATTCTAAGTCCTAAAAACTAGAATGGCGAGAAATAAGAGAGAAAAAGATTGCGCGTCGAAAAGTGTCGAAAAATGAAAAAGACGAAGAGTGGTTTGTAAACACGCGGTTAATCCAACCTTATAACTATCACTATCTTAGAATTAAAACTACAAATAGAGATTACTAATTGGAATTGTAATTGATACATAGGTAAAAGGCGTCGAAAAAAAAAATAAGAAAATAGCACGAAAAATGGCGTCGCAAAATTTTAAGGCACCTAAATTTTAATCTAAAGAAAAAGTACTCAAGGGATTTTACGGCAAAGCCTAGAAATCTAAAAGTAAAAATAATTATGGCAAATACTAGAAGTTGCGACTATAGTCTAAATAATTATGGTCATATTCGCTTTTTTTTTTTTTTTTTTTTTATTTTGTACAAAACGAATATTGTGTCGAGTATTTTAACTAGAAAACAAATGAAAATTTAGTCATATTAGCTGTCATTTTATCTGTTAACCCCAATATAATACTCAACAAACATAATTCGATTTAAAGGAGAGGAATCAAATAGAATCTGAATGATTGATAAAAAAAAAAAAAAAAAAAAAAATCACTCAAAAACAATACTAGTATCACGGGGCTAACAGTAGGCCAGGAATAAAAAAAAAGAAGAAGATTGGATTCCAATCTCTTGGACAAGGGTGGCCAATACCTAACATGTTGGACCACTTGATGACAATGAAACCTTATGATAAAAAAGTTTTTTTTTTTTTTAATTACCATCTTAATCCTAGTTCTTGAATGAAAGGAGGTAAAACAGAGGTATCGCAAAACAAAAAAAAAAATTATCTTTTGAAAACGTTTTTTTTTAAATGTTTTTTTTTTAAAACGTTTTTTTTTTTTTTTTTTTAAAAACTTATATTTTCACAAATATAAATTAAAAATATAGCGTTTTAGCGTTCCCCGGCAGCGGCGCCAAAAACTTGATGATGTAGCGTGAGGGTACGAAATAGTATTATTTTTACTAGGAAATACTACAAAATATGACACAAGTTTTATTAATTTACGGATGGGATATACTTAAACCTTGCTACAACACTTATAGGCAGTGTACCTAATCGTACAGTAGTGTAGTTTTTAGTAAGTCCGGTTCGTTCCACAGGGAAATCTTTAAACAAAGCTCAACGCTATATTAGTTTACTTTTATAAAAATACAAACATATATATAAGTAATATTATTATTATAAAGGGGGGTTTTTACCGTTTAATGACCGGTTTGTCGATTTTAAGACTTTAGTCGCAGTTAAAACCTAATGTAAAATATAAAATAAATACAAGACTTAAATTAAAGCGTAAAGTAAATAACGATAATGAAATTGCGAAAAATAAAAATGCGATAAAATAAAATTGCGATAATTAAAAAGTGCGATAATTAGAAGTGCAATTAAATATAAAATAAAGGAAATTAAATATGAAATAAAAGAATTATGCTTATTTAAACTTCCGTAATCATGATGTTTGACGTGTTGATTTTAGTTTTATGCCCATGGGTTAATTGTCCTTTGTCCTGGATTATTTAATATGTCCGTCTAGTTTTTGTCCATAACAGTCCATCAGTCATAAATATAAAGTGCGAGTGTCCTCATCAAATTATTCTTATACCCGAAGTTAAATATTCCAACTAATTGGGGATTCGAATTGTAACAAGGTTTTAATACTTTGTTTAATGAATACACCAGGTTATCGACTGCGTGTAAACCAAGGTTTTACTACTTTGTTAACAATTACACCAATTACCCTTGAATGTAATTTCACCCCTGTTTTAATTATTCTAGTGGCTATTAATCCATTCCCGTGTCCGGTTAAATGAACGATTATTCGTACATATAATTACCCCGCCCATCGTGTCCGATTGAGTGTATATGGTAATTTATAGGGACGCCCAATTGTAAATCTTTATATTAACATTAACAAACTATCATTTAGTTAAACAAATATAAAGCCCATTAATAGCCCATAGTCTAATTTCCACAAGTGTCGTTCTTTTGTCCAAACCCCAATTATGGTACAAAGCCCAATTACCCAATTTTAGTAATTAGCCCAACATCATGATTACTTCGTTTTAAATAAGCATAATAATAACTTAGCTACGAGACATTAATATAAAAAGGTTGAACATAACTTACAATGATTAAAAATAGCGTAGCGTTACACGGACAGAATTTCGACTTATACCCTTACAACATTCGCTAACATACCCTTATTATTAGAATTAAAATTAAAATTAAAATTAAAATATAAATTATATATATATATATATATCGTATATATGAGAGAGAGAGAGATATATTTTCTGTGTTTTAAAAACGGATCACGAAGTCGCTTTAAATAGAAGGTGGCCTGGAAAAGGTACTCATGCGAGTCGCATGAGTTTGGGCATTAGGCCATGCGACTCGCATGGCCGTGATTTCCAGCTCAAGATCATTTGTTTTCTAGCTTGCCGACATAATAAATAAATAATATAAATATATAAATAATTTTAATAATTATTTATATATTATATTATATTTATATGCATAGTTGAGTAGATATTTTTGGTCCGTTACGTCGGGCGTTTCTTCTAGGCTCAGGTCCCGGTTCCGGATTTTCGGACGTCTTCGCGTATTATTTTATATCGTGTACTTTGCGTTTCGCAACTTGTACTCTTGTCATTTTTAGACGTTCTTCATCAATAATTTGAACCACTTTAATTGTATCTTGTACATTTGAGCATTTTGGACCTTTCCGTCTTCAATTCTTCGTTTTCGCCTTTTGTCTTCGCACTTATTAAATATAAACGAATATTACTTGAATATGGAACAATTACAACTAAAATCCTGTCTTTCTTGGGGGATAATGCTATGAAATATATGTTCCTTTTTAGCCTTATCAATAATATACAATACAAGTTGATTAAGTTATGGTTGGAATAGATTTGTTACCAATTTTCACGTAGCTAAAATGAGAAAAATTATCCAATCTTGTTTTACCCATAACTTCTTCATTTTAAATCCGTTTTGAGTGAATCAAATTGCTATGGTTTCATATTGAACTCTATTTTATGAATCTAAACAGAAAAAGTATAGGTTTATAGTCGGAAATATAAGTTACAAGTCATTTTTGTAAAGGTAGTCATTTCAGTCGAAAGAACGACTTCTAGATGACCATTTTAGAAAACATACTTACACTTTGAGTTTAACCATGATTTTTGGATATAGTTTCATGTTCATAAGAAAAATAATTTTCCCAGAAGAACAACTTTTAAATCAAAGTTTATCATAGTTTTTAATTAACTAACCCAAAACAGCCCGCGGTGTTACTACGACGGCGTAAATTCGGTTTTACAGTGTTTTTCGTGTTTCCAGGTTTTAAATCATTAAGTTAGCATATCATATAGATATAGAACATGTGTTTAGTTGATTTTAAAAGTCAAGTTAGAAGGATTAACTTTTGTTTGTGAACAAGTTTAGAATTTACTAAACTATGTTCTAGTGATTACAAGTTTAAACCTTCGAATAAGATAGCTTTATATGTATGAATCGAATGATGTTATGAACATCATTACTACCTTAAGTTCCTTGGATAAACCTACTGGAAAAGAGAAAAATGGATCTAGCTTCAACGGATCCTTGGATGGCTCGAAGTTCTTGAAGCAGAATCATGACACGAAAACAAGTTCAAGTAAGATCATCACTTGAAATAAGATTGTTATAGTTATAGAAATTGAACCAAAGTTTTAATATGATTATTACCTTGTATTAGAATGATAACCTACTGTAAGAAACAAAGATTTCTTGAGGTTGGATGATCACCTTACAAGATTGGAAGTGAGCTAGCAAACTTGAAAGTATTCTTGATTTTATGTAACTAGAACTTGTAGAATTTATGAAGAACACTTAGAACTTGAAGATAGAACTTGAGAGAGATCAATTAGATGAAGAAAATTGAAGAATGAAAGTGTTTGTAGGTGTTTTTGGTCGTTGGTGTATGGATTAGATATAAAGGATATGTAATTTTGTTTTCATGTAAATAAGTCATGAATGATTACTCATATTTTTATAATTTTATGAGATATTTCATGCTAGTTGCCAAATGATGGTTCCCACATGTGTTAGGTGACTCACATGGGCTGCTAAGAGCTGATCATTGGAGTGTATATACCAATAGTACATACATCTAAAAGCTGTGTATTGTACGAGTACGAATACGGGTGCATACTAGTAGAATTGTTGATGAAACTGAACGAGGATGTAATTGTAAGCATTTTTGTTAAGTAGAAGTATTTTGATAAGTGTATGGAAGTCTTTCAAAAGTGTATAAATACATATTAAAACACTACATGTATATACATTTTAACTGAGTCGTTAAGTCATCGTTAGTCGTTACATGTAAGTGTTGTTTTGAAACCTTTAGGTTAACGATCTTGTTAAATGTTGTTAACTCAATGTTTATAATATCAAATGAGATTTTAAATTATTATATTATCATGATATTATCATGTATGAATATCTCTTAATATGATATATATATACATTAAATGTCTTTACAACGATAATCGTTACATATATGTCTCGTTTAAAAATCATTAAGTTAGTAGTCTTGTTTTTACATATGTAGTTCATTGTTAATATACTTAATGATATGTTTACTTATCATAATATCATGTTAACTATATATATATATATATATATATATATATATATATATATATATATATATATATATATATATATATATATATATATATATATATATATATATATATATATATCCATATATATGTCATCATATAGTTTTTACAAGTTTTAACGTTCGTTAATCACCGGTCAACTTGGGTGGTCAATTGTCTATATGAAATCTATTTCAATTAATCAAGTCTTAACAAGTTTGATTGCTTAACATGTTGGAAATATTTAATCATGTAAATATCAATCTCAATTAATATATATAAACATGGAAAAGTTCGGGTCACTACAGCATATATCATATCCCTTCCTGAAGGCAGTGACGATTTCATCGTATATTGCGATGCCTCGAAAAATGGTTTTGGTTGCGTATTGATGCAAAGAACGAAGGTCATTGCTTATGCTTCTCGTCAACTGAATATTCGCGAGCGAAACTACGCTACTCACGATCTCGAACTTGGAGCCGTTGTCTTTGCGCTCAAATTGTGGAGACACTGTCTTTATGGAACTAAAAGTACTATCTTCACCGACCACAAAAGCCTCCAACACATATTCGATCAGAAACAACTGAACATGAGACAGCGATGATGGATCGAGACGCTGAACGACTATGATTGTGAACTTCGTTATCATCCTGGAAAGGCAAATGTTGTAGCCGATGCCTTGAGCCGAAAGGAATGAATGGTACCTCTTCGTGTCCGCGCCTTGAACATCACCATCCATTCAAATCTCAATAGCCAAATCCGAGTAGCCCAAGATGAAGCTCTCAAAGAGGAGAATATTTCTCATGAACACTTAAACATTCTCGTCTCTCGATTCGAGGTTAAGGAGACTGGACTCCGATACTTCGCCGGAAGAATTTAGGTGCCTAGTTATGGGGATTTGCGAAGCCTCATTCTAGATGAAGCCCACAAGTAAAGATATTCGATTCATCCTGGAGCTGGTAAGATGTACCACGATCTCAAAGAACATTATTGGTGGCCTAATCTTAAGAAGGATGTTGCTACTTATGTTGGAAAGTGTTTGACTTGCTCAAAAGTTAAGGCCGAACATCAGAGGCCCTCTGGGTTACTCCAGCAACCAGAAATCCCGCAATGGAAGTGGGAAAGGATAACGATGGACTTCATTACGAAACTACCAAAGACGGTGGATGGATACGATACCATTGGGTTATCATTGACCGTCTTACCAAATCTGCACACTTCTTAGCCATGAAAGAAACGGATACGATGTAAAAACTCGCTCAACTATACATAAAGGAAATTGTATCTCGTCATGGTGTGCCCTTATCGATTATTTCAGACCGAGATGCCCGTTTTGCTTCCAGATTTTGGCGTTCTTTGCAAGAAGCCTTGGGGATCCGTCTCGACATGAGTATTGCATATCACCCGCAGACCGACGGACAAAGTGAACGCACGATTCATACCTTGGAGGACATGTTGCGTGCTTGTGTCATTGATTTCGGAAAGGCTTGGGAAAGGCATTTGCCGCTAGCCGAATTCTCTTACAACAACAGTTATCATTCGAGTATTAATGCTGCACCTTTTGAAGCGTTGTATGGCCACAAATGTCGTTCTCCTATTTGTTGGGCCGAAGTAGGCAAAAAGAAAATCACCGGACCCGAGTTAGTCCATAAAACAACCGAGAAGATTGTCCAAATTCAAGCGAGACTCAAGACGGCCCGTGATCGCCAAAAGAGTTATGCCGACCTTAAACATAAAGACTTCGAATTCAACGTGGGTGACCGTGTAATGTTGAAGGTCGCACCTTGGAAAGGTGTAATCCATTTTGGAAAATGTGGGAAGCTCAACCCGCGATACATTGGTCCTTTCAAAATCTTAGAGCGTGTTGGACCCGTTGCTTACCGTCTGGATCTTCCGACTCAATTGAGCTCAGTTCATCCTACCTTTCACGTATCGAATTTGAAGAAGTGTCTTGCTAAACCAGAACTTGTCATACCACTGGAGGAACTTACGATTGATGACAAACTCCACTTCGTGGAAGAACCTGTCGAAATTATGGACCGTGAGGTCAAATCTTTGAAACGCAACAAGATTCCGATCGTCCGAGTCCGATAGAATGCCAAACGAGGACCTGAGTTTACTTGGGAATGAGAGGATCAAATGAATCAGAAGTATCCTCACCTTTTCCCAACTCCTCCATCTACCTCAGCTTAAAATTTCGAGACGAAATTTTCTTTAACAGGTGGGTAATGTAACGACCCTAGGTTTTCCGACTTATATTATTAATATTTATTATTAATACTTGCGTTTTAATAAATGTATTCTTATACATTTTCCTTGTCACCGTAATTGACTTTCCAATGTCCCGACTCGTCTTTTCGACGCGCACTTTTCACGAATAATATTTCAAATATTATTTACGTTCATAATTAATTATTATTAATTATTCCTAATTAACTAATGTAAGTAGTTAATTACTTGGGCTTTTTACTAAATTGTTGCATACTTATACATGGGCTTATATTATTGAACTTGGACTATCAAGGCCCACCCTACATTACTTAATGAACTAATTAGTGAGCCCATTATTATGCTAGTGATTCATTAAGATTAAAAAAAGATTAATTAAAGTGAAGAGACAAAGATGTTTCAAGCATGCATGCACCACCTATCCATGTATTTAACCTTATACACTTTTCTAGCAAACACCACCCTCCCACACATGAAAGAACCACATTGACTATCCCCTTTAGGAAGCCAAAACCAATCGGTTTTGGGGCATGGGGGAGTGAGTTCCATTTTCTTTTTTGTTACAAATATGCTAGCTTGAACTCCATTTCACACATACCTTTCTTACACTACTTTTTTTTTTCTCTAGACTTTTTCTCTCTAAATTGTAAGTAAAATATTTTTTTTCCTTTCTTCTTTCTCCCTTTGAAAGTCGACTAGTAGCATCATCATCATACTAGTTTGTTTTTTGTTGTTAAAGATCAAGCTTTCTAGTTTGTATCTTCATGTAATCTTGCTTCTTCCATCCTTTGTTTGATGAGGAACCAAGAACAAGGATCTAAGCTTGTTAGCTTATGGTTCTACACTTGAAAAGTTATAAAGATCTAAAGTTCATAAGCTTTAAGATCTTACTTGTGTTCATGTTTTGGAAACTTAAGGTTTATTGTCTTAAGATCCAAGCTTTGACTTGAATCTCCTTAAGTATGAAACAAACATGAATTTGTTACTTGTAACTTTAGTTTATTTCTTCATCTTTTTCTTTTTTTTAAATTCGTGATATATTTATTTTGGTCAAGTATTACTAGTTAAACTTGATCTCGTTCTTCTTGAAACTAAAGTTTAAACTTTGTAAGTTCAAGAACACGGAAGTTAAACTTTCTAGTTATAACTTTATACACTTATGTTGGATCTAAGTTCCTATAGCTTATGGTCTTCCAAGTTTGTCTAAAACGAAAGCTTATAAGCTTATATACATTCTACAAGATAAAAATCTAAGCTTCATAACTTATGGTTTTATTAAAGTGAAGATCCAAGTTCTATAACTTAGGGTTTAACTTAAGAACACTAGATCTAGACTTTTTAGTCTACGATCTTCAAGATCTAAGTTCTACAACTTAAGATCCTGTTTATTTAGTTTACATTCAAGTTTATAGCTTAATATTACTATTAAAACTCATGTATGTGTCGGATCTAAGATCTTGATGTAACTTTGGTTCATCAACCTTTTTACAACCCTTAAATGAGTTGTGCTATTTATATTAGACATACAATAGTGTCATGATGGTCAAAACTTGGTTAAGGTGATGCAAACACATCAACGAGTTGTACACTTGAAGCTACAAGCATCAAGGATGAGAATCGTGATGAACATCAAGCACCAAGAATCCCACCGGAGCACTTTGCTTACTCTTTTCTGGGTCTGATCAAACTCCCTGGGCTACTGGAAAGTTGATTTCCAGTTAGTTTGGTTTGAGTAGATGATTTTCCCTTTAGGCCTCGCCTAAATCTGATATACGGTTTAGGATTTATAGCCTTCCGAAAGTCACTACGCCCTTTTAACGTTGTGCTGAAATTTCTGACCTACTCGCACTTAAACCGTCGAAATGGTCAAACGAAGACGAGTTTGGTTCTAAAAATTGGTCAGTGGTTAAAGGACTCATATACGGAGCCATGGCCACTGGTCTTACCTCATTTCAGTTCGTATATAGGTCGTGGAAGCTGAACGAAGTCAGCCTTTGTTTCGATCTCTATTCTTGATTGAAAACTTACTTTACTTTTTACTTATGTTGTTGAATGATGATGATACTTAAGACCTAATTTACATACTTTTAAACCTTTGGGAACGATTTACTGACTTAGTAACTTTTGACTTAGGTTGAGGACCTTTCGGACCAACTACTTGCTTACTTATCTTGTATCGACTTTACTACTTTTCACTGTGAGTTATAGCATCTCTTTTTACTTTAACTATTTTGGGAACTGAGAATACATGCGCTTTTTACGTTTTACATACTAGGCACGAGTACTTAAACTTTATATATGTGTGGATTATATAACGGCATAAACTTTCCCCTTAGCTCGGTAACGTTTAGTCATTGGTTTTTGAACCGGTGAACGCGAATCTTAGATATGGATCCATAGGGTTTGACATCCCCACTCGGGCTAGTCGCGCTAGCATTTAACGTGTGTTTAATACTTCGTAAACTTACGCACTCGCCAAGTGTACTTTTACGGGGTGATATTACGTTAAGTTAGTTACCAAGTGCCCACGGTTAAGCATATACTTTTCATACTGTTTTGAAATACTGAAATCTCGTGGCCTACCGTATAGTACTATTACAATTTAAACTATAGCTCACCAACATTCGTGTTGACATTTTTAAGCATATTTTCTCAGGTGCTTAGAGGTTTGATGCTTCCGCTGTAGTAGTCTTGCTGTGTAGACTCCCGCTGCTTTTGTTAGAGATGTGTTCGCATGAAACGTTTACCTTGCATTCACAATTTATGTTACTTTTGAACAATGAATTTGTAATGACCTTTGGGTCTCGTACTTATGTTAATTGCTTCTATTCGTAGAAGCATGCTATCGTTGGTCAAACTTTTGATGTTGGTTAAGACGTCACCCCTTTTTATGAATGCAAACTTATTTTAAAACAGCATATAGTGTTTGACCTTGTAATGATCCTGTTGTTGATGATCCGTACACGTTAATTTTGTACGAGGCGTCACAAACATGTGGCTAGAAATTGTTTAAGTACATGTCTGCATGTTTACTAGTCAAAGAAAGAGGGTAGATATTGTTTCTTGTTTACATCTACCTAACATATGTAGAAGCAATATATATAGATTACCATGCAGAAGATGGAGAGCATCCAGAGGGATCAAATCCAGTGAGGAATAAAGTATCACAAAGGGTAGTAAACATAGTTGATCGATAATATCAACGGAGTGTGTTTCTTTGTGATGTTGAGAGTTTTATTCTTGTAAGGAGTGTAAAAGAGTGTACGAGAAACTTAGATTTTATACTAAAATTTAAGGGGCTTGGGTTTGGGTTTAACTCATAGTGTACTTTTTCTTGTACCGGGTTCTTTCATATTATAAGAATAAAGGAGACTCTTGGGGTGGACATAGGCAGGGTTTGCCGAACCACGTTAAATCATCGTGTTATCAGTTATTTAATTTGTTTTCTATTATTTCTCGCAAGTTTGTCTCAAACAAATTATATCCTCGCTTCCGCTAGTGTGGGTGCGCTAGGCAAGTTGTCATAACAAGAAACATGACCCCTTGGTTGTTGGTGTTGCCTCTGGCCCACCAATTAGTTATGTCACTCCCTTCTTAGCTAGTTTTCACTGAACCTCTCTCTTCCACATCATTGTCACATCAACACCAACCCCTTTCACTAGCCTTTCACTAAACACCAGTGGCGGAACTAGGATTTTTTTTCACCGGGGGCAAAAAAATAACTTTAAAACCGCAGCAATTATTTTGGGCAAAATATTGAGATTTTTGGCAAAAAATTGAAGTTTTTAGGCAAATTATGAAGGTTTTTGGACAAAACTTAAAGATTTTTGGACAAATTTTGAAAGTTTTGGGACAAAAGTTGGAGAATTTTGGGCAAAATTTGAAGGTTTTGGGGCAAAAAAAATCCACCGGGGTCAAAGTCAAAAATCCAAAATTTTTACACTGAAAATTACAAATCCACTAGGGGCGGGTGCCCCACCCTGCCCCCAAATAGTTTCGCCCCTGCTAAACACTTTATCTTTTTACTAAATAATACCTACAAACATAAAATGTACAAGTTACCAAACACAAATTATAAAAAGAAAAAAACATGTACGACCCGCCACCTTACGCCAAATAGCGCAAGGCTTTGGCTAAAGCACTCTTTATCTAAACCGTGCCTATCTCGGCCAAACATTTGGCTTGCACCAAATGCAAGTTTCGGATGAGATGGGGACTTGCCTAAGACTATAAGTACAGAATCCTTTTTAACAGTTCTTTACAACTATCATACTTGTGGAGGTCGTTATAAGTTTACTACAAAAGTAAACAAGCACATAAGCATTGAATTTGAAATTTTGGTCACTGGACAGTCAAAATTGATAATAAGTCTATTTGAATAAATTGTGTTTTTGAACCTGCTTCAAAATATAGGTCAAACTTGTGGGAGCTAAAGTGATAATGGCTATACATAATCTTCATAAACTCTTTCATCACAAAATCAGCTAGCTTATTTATGAACATAAAGTTAAGAAGTAATATTATTACATCCTTTCATACAGTATAAGGTTAAGATATTTAAAAAATACTCAACTAATCTACGATCATAATGGTACCCGCGTTCTAGAGGGTACAGAGTATTTCTTAAAAAAAAAAAAAAAAAATTCTTGATTGCATATAGGCACTCAAGTACTGATCATAGAATTGCATCCAAGTACTTTCTTCATTGAATGTAAGAATGTTCCCTGTATAAATATTCAACAATTCCATTACATTCTTGTGTATACTTGAATGATGGTGATAATTTCGACCCATCTGCTGTGAATGAGCCAATCTGGGTGACCTAACTAAAACAGGTCAAGCTATTTTAGCTAAATGGGGAAAATACAAAATGGTTCGAATAAGTATAAAGTCATCCAAAGTTTATTATAAAGCATACAACCTCCAAGATCAAAATTTAATATAAACTGTAAATGTATTGTGTTTGTAATCATAACTGAAACATAGAAAATTTATAAAACTGAACGAAAAGTGTTTGCTAACCAACCAAACACAACCCAACCCACCCTCCCCCTTTTTAATGAGCACTAAGTAAGATAAGTAAGAATGACCCTTCAAAATGAAGCCATTTTCACCATTATCCAACCAAACATTCAAATTAAACGTGCAATTCAATGTACACCTAACAAGGGAATGGAATGAATGAAGAATCTGTGATGCATATAATAACACCCTAAATTCCAAGTATAATTGACACGATGATATCTGAATGTGGAACTAAAATAAGTTTCAAGATGGGGAAACCATAACACCTTAAATTACGTAATTTAAAATCCTAAAACAAACAGATGAAGAAAGGGATATACATATTAAAGAATGATACAATCTTTGTCACTGGAACATATCTAATTATCTATACAGCAAAATCAAGAAAATATAACACTAACTTAAATAAACAAGGGCAATTACGAAACTTTCTAAAGAAAATAACTCCAGGAAAACAGTTATCATAAAATGAGCAAGGCAAAAATGATGTGTTGCAACTAATTACAATTAAGAGCAATTATGCGTTTGAGAAGGGAAAATTAACAAAAAGAAATAATTGTGCCGTTGGTCCCTCGGTTTTACCCTAAAAAGCAAACAGCGTCCCTCGAGTTTTTTTTTGGCTTTCAGAATCCCTCTATTATCACTCTTTGTGTTTACGCGTCCCTCCGTCAGTCAGACGTCAAAGTTGGACGTTAAATGCCATCACGTGCATGAAACGTGATGGCTATTTTGGTAATTTTGCAATTTAAACAGATGGCACGTTCGCTTATAAATTAAATGGGTTCCCTCCATCGACGATCAACATCCCCAAATCAATTGCAATTAAAAACCCTAAAAAAAACATTCACAAATCGTTCGATCGAGATGGAATGCTGGTGTGGTCGTCCAGCTGTTGTTCGTATTTCGGGAACAGATGCTAACCCTGGTCGTCGATTCTATTGTTGTGCATCACAGGTAATTATCAAAAACCCTAAATTCGTCCCTAATTTGTATAATTAATTTTGATGGATTATATATGGTGCAGAGGGGTAGTTGCACATTCTTTGCATGGTACGATCCTCCGAATCCAGTGATAGCTGCAGTGTATGAACGGCTTCGTAATGAAGAAAGAAATTCTAGGACTTGGAAGTTAATGTGCATTTTTAGTTGGTGTGTGCTTGCCATGTATTACTTTAGTAATTGATCTACAATATAGTGTTTTGGAAGCTTTTGTTTTAGTATGTCCTTGGTATGTTTTGGAAGCTTTTGGTTTAGCATGTGTTTGGTATGTTTTGGAAGGTTTAGTTTTATTGTGGCTATATGTAAATGAAATCAGTGTATGGATGTTGAAGTAATGAATGAAATGAAAGGTTATTTGATCAAGATGTGTTTGTAGAATGTAAACATATACAATTGTTGATGTAATGCAACACAGGTACCAAAATGCAATTGCAATTTGCTTCCCTATTCAGTTTTTGTTATCCAAAAATGCAATTGCAATTGTCTTTAACCTGATTTGAACATGTAACATCAAATAACAATGGAAACAACTTGAAATTTCAAATTAAAACAACCATTACATAGTGAACATAAGACAATTAGTTTACTACCATTACATAAACACTAAACAAAAGATCCAAGTACCAAAAGACAATTAGTTTACTCATCACACCATTACACTGAAATGTCCCGTTCTTATTGATTAAAAACGTTCCATATTAATTGATTTCGTTGCGAGGTTTTGACCTCTATATGAGACGTTTTTCAAAGACTGCATTCATTTTAAAATAAACCATAACCTTTATTTCATCAATAAAGGTTTAAAAAACTTTACGTAGATTATCAAATAATGATAATCTAAAATATCCTGTTTACACACGACCATTACATAATGGTTTACAATACAAATATGTTACAACAAAATAAGTTTCTTGAATGCAGTTTTTACACAATATCATACAAGCATGGACTCCAAATCTCATCCTTATTTAAGTATGCGACAGCGGAAGCTCTTAATAATCATCTGAGAATAAACATGCTTAAAACGTCAACAAAAATGTTGGTGAGTTATAGGTTTAACCTATATATAACAAATCATAATAATAGACCACAAGATTTCATATTTCAATACACATCCCATACATAGAGATAAAAATCATTCATATGGTGAACACCTGGTAACCGACATTAACAAGATGCATATATATAAGAATATCCCCCATCATTCCGGGACACCCTTCGGATATGATATAAATTTCGAAGTACTAAAGCATCCGGTACTTTGGATGGGGTTTGTTAGGCCCGATAGATCTATCTTTAGGATTCGCGTCAATTAGGGTGTCTGTTCCCTAATTCTTAGATTACCAGACTTAATAAAAAGGGGCATATTCGATTTCGATAATTCAACCATAGAATGTAGTTTCACGTACTTGTGTCTATTTGGTAAATCATTTATAAAACCTGCATGTATTCTCATCCCAAAAATATTAGATTTTAAAAGTGGGACTATAACTCACTTTCACAGATTTTTACTTCGTCGGGAAGTAAGACTTGGCCACTGGTTGATTCACGAACCTATAACAATATATACATATATATCAAAGTATGTTGAAAATATATTTACAACACTTTTAATATATTTTGATGTTTTAAGTTTATTAAGTCAGCTGTCCTCGTTAGTAACCTACAACTAGTTGTCCACAGTTAGATGTACAGAAATAAATCGATAAATATTATCTTGAATCAATCCACGACCCAGTGTATACGTATCTCAGTATTGATCACAACTCAAACTATATATATTTTGGAATCAACCTCAACCCTGTATAGCTAACTCCAACATTCACATATAGAGTGTCTATGGTTGTTCCGAAATATATATAGATGTGTCGACATGATAGGTCGAAACATTGTATACGTGTCTATGGTATCTCAAGATTACATAATATACAATACAAGTTGATTAACTTATGGTTGGAATAGATTTGTTACCAATTTTCACGTAGCTAAAATGAGAAAAATTATCCAATCTTGTTTTACCCATAACTTCTTCATTTTAAATTCGTTTTGAGTGAATCAAATTGCTATGGTTTCATATTGAACTCTATTTTATGAATCTAAAAAGAAAAAGTATATGTTTATAGTCGGAAAAATAAGTTACAAGTCGTTTTTGTAAAGGTAGTCATTTCAGTCGAAAGAACGACGTCTAGATGACCATTTTAGAAAACATACTTCCACTTTGAGTTTAACCTTAATTTTTGGATATAGTTTTATGTTCATAATAAAAATCATTTTCTCAGAATAAAAACTTTTAAATCAAAGTTTATCATAGTTTTTAATTAACTAACCCAAAACAGCCCGCGGTGTTACTACGACGGCGTAAATCCGGTTTTACGGTGTTTTTCGTGTTTTCAGGTTTTAAATCATTAAGTTAGCATATCATATAGATATAGAACATGTGTTTAGTTGATTTTAAAAGTCAAATTAGAAGGATTAACTTTTGTTTGCGAACAAGTTTAGAATTAACTAAACTATGTTCTAGTGATTACGAGTTTAAACCTTCGAATAAGATAGCTTTATATGTATGAATCGAATGATGTTATGAACATCATTACTACCTTAAGTTCCTTGGATAAACCTACTGGAAAAGAGAAAAATGGATCTAGCTTCAACGGATCCTTGGATGGCTCGAAGTTCTTGAAGCAGAATCATGACACGAAAACAAGTTCAAGTAAGATCATCACTTGAAATAAGATTGTTATAGTTATAGAAATTGAACCAAAGTTTGAATATGATTATTACCTTGTATTAGAATGATAACCTACTGTAAGAAACAAAGATTTCTTGAGGTTGGATGATCACCTTACAAGATTGGAAGTGAGCTAGCAAACTTGAAAGTATTCTTGATTTTATGTAACTAGAACTTGTAGAATATATGAAGAACACTTAGAACTTGAGAGAGATTAATTAGATGAAGAAAATTGAAGAATTAAAGTGTTTGTAGGTGTTTTTGGTCGTTGGTGTATGGATTAGATATAAAGGATATGTAATTTTGTTTTCATGTAAATAAGTCATGAATGATTACTAATATTTTTGTAATTTTATGAGATATTCCATGCTAGTTGCCAAATGATGGTTCCCACATGTGTTAGGTGACTCACATGGGCTGCTAAGAGCTGATCATTGGAGTGTATATACCAATATTACATACATCTAAAAGCTGTGTATTGTACGAGTACGAATACGGGTGCATACGAGTAGAATTGTTGATGAAACTGAACGAGGATGTAATTGTAAGCATTTTTGTTAAGTAGAAGTATTTTGATAAGTGTATTGAAGTCTTTCAAAAGTGTATAAATACATATTAAAACACTACATGTATATACATTTTAACTGAGTCGTTAAGTCATCGTTAGTCGTTACATGTAAGTGTTGTTTTGAAACCTTTAGGTTAACGATCTTGTTAAATGTTGTTAACCCAATATTTATAATATCAAATGAGATTTTAAATTATTATATTATCATGATATTATCATGTATGAATATCTCTTAATATGATATATATACATTAAATGTCTTTACAACGATAATCGTTACATATATGTCTCGTTTAAAAATCATTAAGTTAGTAGTCTTGTTTTTACATATGTAGTTCATTGTTAATATACTTAATGATATGTTTACTTATCATAGTATCATGTTAACTATATATATATCCATATATATGTCATCATATAGTTTTTACAAGTTTTAACGTTCGTGAATCACCGGTCAACTTGGGTGGTCAATTGTCTATATGAAACATATTTCAATTAATCAAGTCTTAACAAGTTTGATTGCTTAACATGCTGGAAACATTTAATCATGTAAATATCAATCTCAATTAATATATATAAACATGGAAAAGTTCGGGTCACTACAAAAGGATCCTTGGATGGCTTGAAAGTTCTTGAAGCAGAATCATGACACGAAAACAATTTCAAGTAAGATTTCTACTCGAAATAAGATTGTTATAGTTATAGAAATTGAATTAAAGTTTGAATATGATTATTACCTTGTATTAGAAAGATAACCTACTGTAAGTAACAAAGGTTTCTTGATCTTGGATGATTACTTGGAATGGATTTAGAAAACTTGGAAGTAAACTTGCAATCTTGGAAGTATTCTTGATTTTATGAAACTAGAACGTTTGGAATTTATGAAGAACACTTAGAACTTGAAGATAGAACTTGAGAGAGATCAATTAGATGAAGAAAATTGAAGAATGAAAGTGTTTGTAGGTGTTTTTGGTCGTTGGTGTATGGATTAGATATAAAGGATATGTAATTTTGTTTTCATGTAAATAAGTCATGAATGATTACTCATATTTTTGTAATTTTATGAGATATTTCATGCTAGTTGCCAAATGATGGTTCCCACATGTGTTAGGTGACTCACATGGGCTGCTAAGAGCTGATCATTGGAGTGTATATACCAATAGTACATACATCTAAAAGCTGTGTATTGTACGAGTACGAATACGGGTGCATACGAGTAGAATTGTTGATGAAACTGAACGAGGATGTAATTGTAAGCATTTTTGTTAAGTAGAAGTATTTTGATAAGTGTCTTGAAGTCTTTCAAAAGTGTATGAATACATATTAAAACACTACATGTATATACATTTTAACTGAGTCGTTAAGTCATCGTTAGTCGTTACATGTAAATGTTGTTTTGAAACCTTTAGGTTAACGATCTTGTTGAATGTTGTTAACCCATTATTTATTATAACAAATGAGATGTTAAATTGTTATATTATCATGATATTATGATATATAATATATCTTAGTATGATATATATACAGTTAAATGTCGTTACAACGATAATCGTTACATATATGTCTCGTTTCGAAATCATTAAGTTAGTAGTCTTATTTTTACATATGTATTTCATTGTTAATACACTTAATAATATATTTACTTATCATTTAACATAATTAACCAAGTGTATCAATATCTTAATATGATTCATATGTACCTAGTAAGACATTGTTATAACGATGATCGTTATATATATCGTTTTCGATACGAGCATTCCATCGAACCTTAACAATCAATATCTTGTTTTGTTTAAGTCTCTTAACCTCACGATCCATTATTTCGACGGGTTCTTCAATGAATTGAAGTTTTTCATTGATTTGGATTTCGTCCAACGGAATAGTGAGATCTTCTTTAGCAAAACATTTCTTCAAATTTGAGACGTGGAAAGTGTTATGTACAGCCGCGAGTTGTTGAGGTAGCTCCAGTTGGTAAGCTACTGGTCCGACACGATCTATAATCTTGAATGGTCCAATGTACCTTGGATTTAGTTTCCCCCGTTTACGAAATCGAACAACACCTTTCCAAGGTGAAACCTTAAGCATGACCATTTCTCCAATTTCAAACTCTATATCTTTTCTTTTACTGTCCGCGTAGCTCTTTTGTCGACTCTGGGCGGTTTTCAATCTTTGTTGAATTTGGATGATTTTCTCGGTAGTTTCTTGTATTATCTCTGGACCCGTAATCTGTCTATCCCCCACTTCTCTCCAACAAATCGGAGACCTGCACTTTCTACCATAAAGTGCTTCAAACGGCGCCATCTCAATGCTTGAATGGTAGCTGTTGTTGTAGGAAAATTCTGCTAACGGTAGATGTCGATCCCAACTGTTTCTGAAATCAATAACACATGCTCGTAGCATGTCTTCAAGCGTTTGTATCGTCCTTTCGCTCTGTCCATTAGTTTGTGGATGATAGGCAGTACTCATGTCTAGACGAGTTCCTAATGCTTGCTGTAATGTCTGCCAGAATCTTGAAATAAATCTGTCATCCCTATCAGAGATAATAGAGATTGGTATTCCATGTCTGGAGACGAATTCCTTTAAATACAGTCGTGCTAACTTATCCATCTTGTCATCTTCTCTTATTGGCAGAAAATGTGCTGATTTGGTGAGACGATCAACTATTACCCAAATAGTATCAAAACCACTTGCAGTCCTTGGCAATTTAGTGATGAAATCCTTGGTAATATTTTCCCATTTCTATTCCGGGATTTCGGGTTGTTGAAGTAGACCTGATGGTTTCTGATGCTCATCTTTGACCTTAGAACACGTCAAACATTCTCCTACGTATTTAGCAACATCGGCTTTCATACCCGGCCACCAAAAATGTTTCTTGAGATCCTTGTACATCTTCCCCGTTCCAGGATGTATTGAGTATCTGGTTTTATGAGCTTCTCTAAGTACCATTTCTCTCATATCTCCAAATTTTGGTACCCAAATTCTTTCAGCCCTATACCGGGTTCCGTCTTCCCGAATATTAAGATGCTTCTTCGATCCTTTGGGTATTTCATCCTTTAAATTTCCCTCTTTTAAAACTCCTTGTTGCGCCTCCTTTATTTGAGTAGTAAGGTTAGTGTGAATCATTATATTCATAGATTTTACTCGAATGGATTCTCTGTCCTTTCTGCTCAAGGAGTCGGCTACCACATTTGCCTTCCCCGGGTGGTAACAAATCTCAAAGTCGTAATCATTCAACAATTCAATCCACCTATGCTGCCTCATATTCAGTTGTTTCTGATTAAATATGTGTTGAAGACTTTTGTGGTCGGTATATATAATACTTTTGACCCCATATAAGTAGTGCCTCCAAGTCTTTAATGCAAAAACAACCGCGCCTAATTCCAAATCATGCGTCGTATAATTTTGCTCGTGAATCTTCAACTGTCTAGACGCATAAGCAATCACCTTCGTCCGTTGCATTAATACACAACCGAGACCTTGCTTTGATGCGTCAAAATAAATCACAAAATCATCATTCCCTTCAGGCAATGACAATATAGGTGCCGTAGTTAGCTTTTTCTTCAATAATTGAAACGCCTTCTCTTGTTCATCCTTCCATTCAAATTTCTTCCCTTTATGCGTTAATGCAATCAAGGGTTTTGCTATTTTGGAGAAATCTTGGATGAATCTTCTGTAGTAACCAGCCAATCCTAAAAATTGACGTATATGCTTCGGAGTTTTTGGGGTTTCCCACTTTTCAACGGTTTCGATCTTTGTCGGGTCCACCTGGATACCTTCTTTGTTTACTATGTGACCGAGGAATTTAACTTCTTCCAACCAAAAGGCACACTTTGAAAACTTAGCGTACAGTTTTTCTTTCCTCGATACTTCTAGCACTTTTCTCAAATGTTCTTCGTGCTCTTGATCATTCTTTGAGTAAATAAGTATGTCATCGATGAAAACAATGACAAACTTGTTAAGATATGGCCCACACACTCGATTCATAAGGTCCATGAACACAGCTGGTGCGTTAGTCAATCCAAACGGCATAACCATAAACTCGTAATGACCATAACGCGTCCTAAAAGCAGTTTTTGGAATATCATCCTCCTTTACTCGCATTTGATGATATCCAGAACGTAAATCGATCTTCGAATAAACCGACGAGCCTTGTAGTTGATCAAATAAGTCATCAATTCTCGGCAGTGGATAACGGTTTTTGATGGTAAGTTTGTTCAACTCTCTGTAGTCAATACACAACCTAAATGTACCATCCTTCTTCTTGACAAACAAAACAGGAGCTCCCCATGGTGATGTGCTTGGTCGAATAAAACCACGTTCTAATAGTTCTTGCAGTTGGCTTTGCAGTTCTTTCATCTCGCTGGGTGCGAGTCTATAAGAAGCACGAGCTATTGGTGCAGCTCCTGGTACAAGATCTATTTGAAATTCAACAGATCGATGTGGAGGTAGTCCCGGTAATTCTTTCGGAAATACATCGGGAAATTCTTTTGCGACGGGAACATCATTGATGCTCTTTTCTTCAGTTTGTATTTTCTCGACGTGTGCTAGAACAGCATAGCAACCTTTTCTTATTAGTTTTTGTGCCTTCAAATTACTAATAAGATGTAGCTTCATGTTGCCCTTTTCTCCGTACACCATTAAGGGTTTTCCTTCTTCTCGTACAATGCGAATTGCATTTTTATAACATACGATCTCTGCTTTCACCTTCTTCAGCCAGTCCATGCCAACTATTACATCAAAACTCCCTAACTCTACTGGTATCAAATCAATCTTAAATATTTCGCTACCCAGTTTAATTTCTCGATTCCGGCATATATTATCTGCTGAAATTAATTTACCGTTTGCTAATTCGAGTAAAAATTTACTATCCAAAGGCGTCAATGGACAACTTAATTTAGCACAAAAATCTCTACTCATATAGCTTCTATCCGCACCCGAATCAAATAAAACGTAAGCAGGTTTATTGTCAATAAGAAACGTACCCGTAACAAGCTCCGGGTCTTCCTGTACCTCTGCTGCATTAATATTGAAAACTCTTCCGCGGCCTTGTCCATTCGTGTTCTCCTGGTTCGGGCAATTTCTAATAATGTGGCCCGGTTTTCCACATTTATAACAAACTACATTGGCATAACTTGCTCCGACACTACTTGCTCCATCATTACTCGTTCCGACACCATTTGTTCCTTTCGTTCTGTTAACCCCTGGTCCGTAGACCTCACACTTCGCCGCGCTATGACCATTTCTTTTACACTTGTTGTAAAATTTGGTGCAGAACCCCGAGTGATACTTTTCACACCTTTGGCATAGCTGCTTCTGATTGTTGTTGTTGTTGCGGTTGTTATTGTAGTTGCTGCTGTTGTTGTTGTTGTTGTTGTTATTGTTGTTGTTGTTGTTGTTGTTGTTGTTGGGTCGTTTGTTGTAGTTGCGATTGATGTTGCGATTGTTGGGATAATTGTTGCGATTATTATTGTAATTGCTGTTGTTGTTGTATTGGTGATTCTTATCACCGTTTTCCTCCCACTTTCTTTTGACTTGCTTCACATTAGCCTCTTCAGCCGTCTGTTCTTTAATTCTTTCCTCAATCTGGTTCACTAGTTTGTGAGCCATTCTACATGCCTGTTGTATGGAGGCGGGCTCGTGTGAACTTATATCTTCTTGGATTCTTTCCAGTAATCCTTTCACAAACGCGTCGATCTTCTCTTCCTCATCTTCGAACGCTCCCTGACACAATAGGCACAATTCTGTGAATCGTCTTTCGTACGTGGTAATATCAAATCCTTGGGTTCGTAACCCTCTAAGTTCTGTCTTGAGCTTATTGACCTCGGTTCTAGGACGGTACTTCTCGTTTATCAAGTGCTTGAATGCTGACCACGGTAGTGCGTACGCATCATCTTGTCCCACTTGCTCTAGATAGGTATTCCACCATGTTAACGCAGAACCTGTGAAGGTATGCGTAGCGTACTTCACTTTGTCCTCTTCAGTACACTTACTTATGGCAAACACCGATTCGACCTTCTCGGTCCACCGTTTCAATCCGATCGGTCCTTCGGTTCCATCAAATTCCAAAGGTTTGCAGGCAGTGAATTCTTTGTAGGTGCATCCTATACGATTTCCTGTACTGCTAGATCCAAGGTTATTGTTGGTATGTAGCGCAGCCTGTACTGCGGCTATGTTTGAAGCTAGAAAAGTACAGAATTCCTCTTCATTCATATTCACGGTGTGTCGAGTAGTCGGTGCCATTTCCTTCAAAATATTCAAATGGAACAAGTTAATCATACAGAATATTAAGAGTAGTTAATAGTATTTCGTAGCATAATATGAACTCATTTATAAAAGCTTTTTCTTCATATTAGCGTTTTATAAGTTTAAATTCGGGTAGTACCTACCCGTTAAGTTCATACTTAGTAGCTAATATACAATTCAACTACTACAATTCTATATGAAAAACTGATTATAATAATATTTCGCGTTCAAACTTTTATACAATATTTTACAAACTTACAATACCGCTTATTTTACATAAAGCATGAAATATAGCACACAATAACTTTGATACAAGATAGTTGTGAAGATAATTCAAGCTAGTACACAAGTCGTTCAGCAAAGGCAATAAAGACACGTAATTCATACGTCCAGAAACAAGTCATGCATTCTGGTTTTACTAGGACTACTTCCCATCCTTGGTCTTGTGGAACATAACCGTTATGGCCGTTGATAAGACAGCGTGTTGTAACGTCGTCAAAGGGACGAGGGTTACGTAATGACCAACAGTCTCGTAATAACCTAAAAACCTCATTTCTTACCCCAATTACCGACTCCGTCACTTGTGGGAACGTTTTGTTTAATAGTTGTAGCCCGATGTTCTTTTTCTCACTTTGGTGAGAAGCGAACATTACTAACCCGTAAGCATAGCATGCTTCTTTATGTTGCATGTTAGCCGCTTTTTCTAAATCATGAAGTCCTATATTCGGATACATTGAGTCAAAATAATTTCTTAACCCGTTGCGTAAAATAGCATTTGGGTTCCCCGCAATATATGCGTCAAAGTAAACACATCGTAACTTATGGGTTTCCCAATGTGATATCCCCCATCTTTCAAACGAAAGTCTCTTATAAACCAGGACATTCTTGGAACGTTCTTCGAATGTCTTAAAAACTGATTTCGCCGTAAATAGTTGTGCCGAAGAATTCTGACCAACTCTAGACAAGATTTCATCAATCATGTCTCCGGGTAGGTCTCTTAAAATATTGGGTTGTCTATCCATTTTGTGTTTTTATACTGTAAAATAGACAAGAGTTAGATTCATAAAAAAAATACTTATTAATACAAGCAATTTTTACATATATCATAAAGCATAAGCACATTATATTACATATATTACACCACACGAATACAACTATCTTATTCCGACTCGTTCGTTTCTTATTCTTCGGTTTTGGTTCGTTTTGCCAAGTTTCTAGGGATATATGATGTTCCCCTAATACGAGCTGTCGTTTTCCACAACGGTTTAGAAAAACCTGGTGGTTTAGAGGTTCCCGGGTCATTGTTACAACTTAAGGGCTTCGGGGGTTGATGATACATATAAAGTTCATCGGGGTTGGAATTAGATTTCTCTATTTTTATGCCCTTTCCCTTATTATTTTCTTTTGCCTTTTTAAATTCAGTTGGGGTAATTTCTATAACATCATCGGAATTCTCGTCGGAATCCGATTCATCGAAGAATTGGTAATCCTCCCAATATTTTGCTTCCTTGGCGGAAACACCATTGACCATAATTAACCTTGGTCGGTTGGTTGAGGATTTTCTTTTACTTAACCGTTTTATTATTTCCCCCACCGGTTCTATTTCCTCCTCCGGTTCCTCCTCTTCTGGTTCTGATTCTTCTTCCGGTTCCGACTCTTCTTCCGGTTCCGACTCTTCTTCCGGTTCCTCTTCGGGAACTTGTGAATCAGTCCACGAATCATTCCAATTTACATTTGACTCTTCATTATTATTAGGTGAGTCAATGGGATTTGTGCTAGAGGTAGACATCTATCACACAATATCAAACATGTTAAGAGATTAATATATCACATAATATATACATGTTAATAATATATAGTTTCCAACAAAAATGTTAAGCAATCATTTTTAAAGAAAACACGGTCGAAGTCCAGACTCACTAATGCATCCTAACAAACTCGATAAGACACACTAATGCAAATTTTCTGGTTCTCTAAGACCAACGCTCGGATACCAACTGAAATGTCTCGTTCTTATTGATTAAAAACGTTCCATATTAATTGATTTCGTTGCGAGGTTTTGACCTCTATATGAGACGTTTTTCAAAGACTGCATTCATTTTTAAAACAAACCATAACCTTTATTTCATAAATAAAGGTTTAAAAAGCTTTACGTAGATTATCAAATAATGATAATCTAAAATATCCTGTTTACACACGACCATTACATAATGGTCTACAATACAAATATGTTACATCGAAATCAGTTTCTTGAATGCAGTTTTTACACAATATCATACAAACATGGACTCCAAATCTTGTCCTTATTTTAGTATGCAACAGCGAAAGCTCTTAGTATTCACCTGAGAATAAACATGCTTTAAACATCAACAAAAATGTTGGTGAGTTATAGGTTTAACCTATATATATCAAATCGTAACAATAGACCACAAGATTTCATATTTCAATACACATCCCATACATAGAGATAAAAATCATTCATATGGTGAACACCTGGTAACCGACATTAACAAGATGCATATATAAGAATATCCCCATCATTCCGGGACACCCTTCGGATATGATATAAATTTCGAAGTACTAAAGCATCCGGTACTTTGGATGGGGTTTGTTAGGCCCAATAGATCTATCTTTAGGATTCGCGTCAATTAGGGTGTCTGTTCCCTAATTCTTAGATTACCAGACTTAATAAAAAGGGGCATATTCGATTTCGATAATTTAACCATAGAATGTAGTTTCACGTACTTGTGTCTATTTTGTAAATCATTTATAAAACCTGCATGTATTCTCATCCCAAAAATATTAGATTTTAAAAGTGGGACTATAACTCACTTTCACAGATTTTTACTTCGTCGGGAAGTAAGACTTGGCCACTAGTTGATTCACGAACCTATAACAATATATACATATATATCAAAGTATGTTCAAAATATATTTACAACACTTTTAATATATTTTGATGTTTTAAGTTTATTAAGTCAGCTGTCCTCGTTAGTAACCTACAACTAGTTGTCCACAGTTAGATGTACAGAAATAAATCGATAAATATTATCTTGAATCAATCCACGACCCAGTGTATACGTATCTCAGTATTGATCACAACTCAAACTATATATATTTTGGAATCAACCTCAACCCTGTATAGCTAACTCCAACATTCACATATAGAGTGTCTATGGTTGTTCCGAAATATATATAGATGTGTCGACATGATAGGTCGAAACATTGTATACGTGTCTATGGTATCTCAAGATTACATAATATACAATACAAGTTGATTAACTTATGGTTGGAATAGATTTGTTACCAATTTTCACGTAGCTAAAATGAGAAAAATTATCCAATCTTGTTTTACCCATAACTTCTTCATTTTAAATCCGTTTTGAGTGAATCAAATTGCTATGGTTTCATATTGAACTCTATTTTATGAATCTAAACAGAAAAAGTATAGGTTTATAGTCGGAAAAATAAGTTACAAGTCGTTTTTGTAAAGGTAGTCATTTCAGTCGAAAGAACGACGTCTAGATGACCATTTTAGAAAACATACTTCCACTTTGAGTTTAACCATAATTTTTGGATATAGTTTCATGTTCATAATAAAAATCATTTTCCCAGAATAACAACTTTTAAATCAAAGTTTATCATAGTTTTTAATTAACTAACCCAAAACAGCCCGCGGTGTTACTACGACGGCGTAAATCCGGTTTTACGGTGTTTTTCGTGTTTCCAGGTTTTAAATCATTAAGTTAGCATATCATATAGATATAGAACATGTGTTTAGTTGATTTTAAAAGTCAAGTTAGAAGGATTAACTTTTATTTGCGAACAAGTTTAGAATTAACTAAACTATGTTCTAGTGATTACAAGTTTAAACCTTCGAATAAGATAGCTTTATATGTATGAATCGAATGATGTTATGAACATCATTACTACCTCAAGTTCCTTGGATAAACCTACTGGAAATGAGAAAAATAGATCTAGCTTCAAAGGATCCTTGGATGGCTTGAAAGTTCTTGAAGCAGAATCATGACACAAAAACAATTTCAAGTAAAATTTCTACTCGAAATAAGATTGTTATAGTTATAGAAATTGAATTAAAGTTTGAATATGATTATTACCTTGTATTAGAAAGAAAACCTACTGTAAGTAACAAAGGTTTATTGATCTTGGATGATTACTTGGAATGGATTTAGAAAACTTGGAAGTAAACTTGCAATCTTGGAAGTATTCTTGATTTTATGAAACTAGAACTTTTGGAATTTATGAAGAACGCTTAGAACTTGAAGATAGAACTTGAGAGAGATCAATTAGATGAAGAAAATTGAAGAATGAAAGTGTTTGTAGGTGTTTTTGGTCGTTGGTGTATGGATTAGATATAAAGGATATGTAATTTTGTTTTCATGTAAATAAGTCATGAATGATTACTCATATTTTTGTAATTTTATGAGATATTTCATGCTAGTTGCCAAATGATGGTTCCCACATGTGTTAGGTGACTCACATGGGCTGCTAAGAGCTGATCATTGGAGTGTATATACCAATAGTACATACATCTAAAAGCTGTGTATTGTACGAGTACGAATACGGGTGCATACGAGTAGAATTGTTGATGAAACTGAACGAGGATGTAATTGTAAGCATTTTTGTTAAGTAGAAGTATTTTGATAAGTGTCTTGAAGTCTTTCAAAAGTGTATGAATACATATTAAAACACTACATGTATATACATTTTAACTGAGTCGTTAAGTCATCGTTAGTCGTTACATGTAAATGTTGTTTTGAAACCTTTAGGTTAACGATCTTGTTGAATGTTGTTAACCCATTGTTTATTATAACAAATGAGATGTTAAATTGTTATATTATCATGATATTATGATATATAATATATCTTAGTATGATATATATACAGTTAAATGTCGTTACAACGATAATCGTTACATATATGTCTCGTTTCGAAATCATTAAGTTAGTAGTCTTATTTTTACATATGTATTTCATTATTAATACACTTAATAATATATTTACTTATCATTTAACATAATTAACCAAGTGTATCAATATCTTAATATGATTCATATGTACCTAGTAAGACGTTGTTATAACGATAATCGTTATATATATCGTTTTCGAGTTTCTTAAATTAATAGTCTCATTTTTATGTATATAACTCATTGTTAAAATACCTAATGAGATACATACTTATAATAAAATCATGTTAACTATATATATAACCATATATATGTCATCGTATAGTTTTTACAAGTTTTAACGTTCGTGAATCACCGGTCAACTTGGGTGGTCAATTGTCTATATGAAACCTATTTCAATTAATCAAGTCTTAACAAGTTTGATTGCTTAACATGTTGGAAACACTTAATCATGTAAATAACAATTTCATTTAATATGTATATAAACATGGAAAAGTTCGGGTCACTACATACACAAGTACCAAAAGACAGGTAGAATTGTTCAAGTTCACAACCATAACAAAAGATCCAACAGAATTATCTATTTCTTCTTCTTCCCCCCAACTGCTGCAGCCTTTCCCTTCTTATTCACACTTCCACCACCACTAGTAGATGCATCCCCTTTTCCTTTAGGACAACCTCTCTTATTATGTCCATACTCTCCACATGATCCACACTTCTTCAACTTACCTGATAGTTACATAGGAAAACAACCATGCTAAGAAATTTAAACTAAGTAAATAGGAAAAAATTGTAAAAGTTAAATAACTGTTACCTTGTGTTGACAGTTTTCCTCCTTCACCAATCTCATCAACTTCATTTGCAGACATCCTTCTTTTTTTCTTAGGTCTTCCAGGAGTGGAAATCTTTTTTGGAGCCACAAGTGTGTACAAATCACCATATTTTGGCCATAAATGCCTGCCATTCAAAGGCTCAATTGTAAACTGATAGGTATTGTTCCAAGTAGTTAACTGATACACAGAATGAACCCAAGTTTCTGGATTACCAACTTCAAAACCATTTTCAACCATATTCCAGTTGACTGCAACTGCATGTTTGCATGGTATGCCAGTTAACTCCCACTTTCTACAGGCACAAGTTCTGGTCTCCATATCAACAACAAACTGCTCAGCTGGTTGTCCATTGATTGCTGGTCCACTAACTTGGTATTTTTGGTTTCCTCCCCATAAAACAGTGCACTTGTTAGCTTCAGATTTGATTTTTTTCAAAAACTTTAGCAGCTCCAATACTTAAAGGGCCATCACACTTTGACTTTTTCTTGATAACATTCACAATCCTTTTCAGCTCCAATATTGCTAAGTAAAACATCAGAAACAGCCCTCCCAGTGAATTGACTCCTTGCCCATTGATGAGGAGGGATATCACTTAACCAAACATAAGCAGCATTATCAAATTCTTTTAACTGGTTCATTGCATGTTCAAACTCAGGTACATTTGTCACAGTGGCACACCTCCACAAGTGATTTTTATATGCCACTCCTCTAAATGAACCTTTCATATTGCCATGAATATGCCTTAAACAATGTATGTGCTCAGCACATGGAAACAAATTCTCTACAGCATGTACCAAACCCTAATAACATAAATTAATCAAAATAACATTAACCAAACCCTAATAACAATTAATTAGATATGAATGAATAATTAGGTATGAATATAAACAAACAATACCTTTTGTCTGTCTGATATGAATGTAAAGTTAGAGTTGCTGCACAAATCAAGATCTTCACCCAAACATTTTAAAAACCAAGTCCAAGAAGCTCCACATTCTAGCTCTACAATGGCATATGCTACAGGATAAATGCCATTGTTGGAATCAACACCAACAGCAGTTAAAATACAACCTTTTGCAGGTTCCTTCATGAAACAACCATCTAATCCCAACAAATCTCTACCAATTGCCTTGAATCCTTTCTTGAGTGCTCCCAGACATACATAAATTCTTTTGAAAACCCTAGTTTTAGATTTGAGGTTACCAGGTTCCACATCAAGTTTCACAGTTGTACCAGGATTAGACCTCTGCAGTTCTAAGATGTAATCTCTAAGTTCCTCATACTGTGATTGATAGTCCCCTTGCATTACCTTAGTTGCAGTTTTTAAAGCACGATATGCTTTATATTCAGAGATTACAAGTTCCAGATCTGTTTCCAAAAAAGCCTTAACAACTTCAATAGGTATTTTGGGATTTGTGGCTAATTTGGGCAACACCTTGGTTGATAAGAATTTGTAAGTGCAGAATGGTAGCTTTCTGAATTGTTTGCAAGTGTGATGGGGTTTGTAGGTTTTCACCTCCCATTCATGGAAATCTGGTTGTTTGGATATCAATAAGACAAAGTCACATTTAATAATCAATTTTCTTTTCACCCACTCCCTTTTTGCAGGTGCACAAGATTCTCCTTTATCACATTTATTAGAATCCCCCTTGACTTGTTTGTCTTTACCCTTTAAACGTTTGTCTTTACTTTTCCCACCTAAACTCCCTTTTTTACCAATTCTTTTTACTCTGCTGGTCCCCTCACCACACTTATGACCAACCATTTCTTTATTGCACTCTTGACTACCCCCATCATCATCTACTGGGTTAGCCACTCCTGGTTTAGTAACAAGCCCTTCACATCGAACCCTAATCCTTTTTTTATCATTTTTAACAAACACGAGCTTCCTTCTTGTTTCAATAGCATGTAAATGAACTGCTTCCTTAACCTCAGGTTTTGATTCAAACTTTTGACCAAGATAAAAAAAGGTCTTTCCAATCTCTGCATTTGATTCCACATGTGCTCTAATCCCACGAATTTTCTTCTTCCTTATAGCTTCTTCATCACTTTCAGAATCATAACTCTCAAACCCATCATTATTCAATTCTTCTAGCTCATGATCATCCTCATTTTCTACAACATCTGTGTTGAAAACCTTAGAACCATTACCCATAAACTCAATATCTTTATCAATGTTGAAGGTGAAGTCTCTCATGTCTACATCATCATCATCAATTCGATTTTCCTCATCTGTTTCAATATAATCACCATCTTCACTACCTTCACTAGCTTCACTACCTGCATTACCTTCACTAACATTCTCATCAATATCTTGAATAAGTACCCTCTTCCCAGTTTTATTTGGATGCTCAACATAGACATTAAACTCCCTAGTATTATCACTATCCATGTAAGTAAGCATCATAAAACCATCTTCATCATTATCTAACAGATGTAACCCAACATTCATCTCTGTATTCGGTTGCAGATACCTCAATACTACAGGTTCTTGAGGATCATAACCCAACTCTGTTAATACTTGATTAAATTGATAAAATTTAAACTTGTCTACATCAAAACAATCAACGTAGGTTGTTTCTCCACTGTAAACTAGTTCACTACCTTTTTTCATTAGACTACCACCATGATGTAAGATAATTGTGAACAAATCAGGGTAACAATCTGCATTTAATTTTGTGAATTTAAAATTAGGCTAAATTAGATTCTAGGGTTCTAAATCTGCAAAATAAAAAAAAAATTTCAAGTATAGAAACACATACCGTATATGTCATTGATGGACTTAGGATCGGTATCAGGTGTGCGAATCTGCCAAGACATTGCTTCAATCGATCGATCGATTTAGGGTTTTGTAAAATGAGAGGATGAGATGTGAATGTGTTAATTAAATGCCGGTACCAACCTTTTCAAACCGGTTTAATCAAGTATTAACTGCAAAATGACCAAAATAGCCATCACGTTTCATGCACGTGATGGCACTTAACGTCCAACTTTGACGTCTGACTGACGGAGGGACGCGTAAACACAAAGAGTGATAATAGAGGGATTCTGAAAGCCAAAAAAAAACTCGAGGGACGCTGTTTGCTTTTTGGGGTAAAACCGAGGGACCAACGGCACAATTATTTCTAACAAAAAAACATTCAACAATCATATTATACACGCTACATTGAAGATTAACTCAAATTCAACACAAAATCAGATTTAAGAACATCGATCACCTGCATCAAGAAGTTTGTTCAGCATCCTGCCAATTTACCTGAATAAACAGAACAGTTCATGAATTTAACTTTAACGATCTGGTTACCTAAACAATTAATAATCATATTAAACATGTAATAAACATAATCATTCAAGTGACGTAACTAACAAACATCCAAAAGTCCATTGTCCATTTAGATAATTGTTCAAACCAAATGACTTAAATAAACATTACAGACGCGATTATTAACTAGGGACTTGTACAATATGCACTAACGCAATGAATCATATTAAAAAGTTTACAGAGGAGGTTATGAATCACTTTCAGCATACCAAAATACTAAATAAAGATACACGTAAAATTTGAAAGAGTCGGCGAAAATAAGGCTTGATATCGTTTACAACGTGAGAAAACACTAGCTGATAAACGAAGGATGTTTGAGTGCGCATATTTCAAGAGCTTATAGTTATGCTTATTGTGTTATTTTAAAACCACAGGCGCACCTTCGAGAGTGCTGCGTTTTAGCTTAACTTAGAAGACAAACGCACTTTTTAGGCCATCGAAGTGCTGTTTATATCGAGCAGAGTTTCATGTTTTGAATCATAAGCACTTAAATAATGCACTCCAAAACAGTAGACACAGTTGCATAAGTATATCATAAACTACTCATACACAATTACACCAATAGAACTACTATAAAATACGGAGAAATAAATTTAAAAAGGGGTAAAACTGGAAAGTTAACAGAAAAGTACATGTGTGAGGTATTTTTTCTTAAACTGTATGTTTTTTGTCTGTGAACAATAGACTTGGGACAGAGGGAGTATATGTTAAATTAGATTGCTGTTTGCTGATTGTGCTGAATATGTATAAATGTACCATGCTTTAATATAATATCATTTCTGTCATACGTCGTATTTTGATTTTGTAAAACTGAGTAGTCATATAAATATATAATGAAAGCTATTTCACTAGCAGAAGGTTGTATTATAGTATAAGGGAAAAAATGTGGCTCGGATTAAGACGTTAGTTTTTCATCTAGGTCGCCCACCAAAGGGTGAAAAAACAGATTGGGTAATGCATGAATATAGGATGGAAGATAAGGACTTGGGTGATGCAAGCGTTGTTCAGGACATTGGGATGATGATGAAACCATCTTACTTAATGCCACTAGCTCAAATTTTAGCAACGTGACCCGAACCGACCCAGCTCCATTTACTGCCGAATCTTTTGAAAACGCTAGACTTATGGAGGAGACATTTGGGGCTACAAGTACACCAGTTCCACTTGCAAGCATTTCGGTTGAAAAAACGTGACTTCAACTGAACCTGACCCATGTACTTTTGCGTTTTCTGAAATGGAGAGATGTTGTGAGATATCTACTGTGACGTCTCACCACTGTTCGGTTCTTGTAGAGCTACAGGGGATGATTCCGTATCCAAGCAGTTCAGCTGTGATGAACATGACCTTAGTAGAACCCAGCCCTTCTACCAAGATGCCGATTCCATATATATGCAAGTAGTTTGGAAAATGCAAGACATAATTTGCCTACCAATGATGATCTCATGCTTACCGATGCCCATGTTGCTTCGATTCTTCATAATAAAAACATTCAGGTATGCAATCTGTCAATAAGATGTCATATGTTTTACTATTCTATGTCCTTAGAATTAACTGAATCACATAAATATTCACGCGGTTGGTGTTTTTTGTTTCTGAATAAGGTGGTGATTGTTTTCATGTTTGGGTATAGGATGTTGAAACCGATTGCAAAGGGAAGAAAAGTATAACTAATGCATCTAATGTTGACGAAGTGCTCAATTTTGACCCGAGTGACCTCCTTTTACTAGACGACTTAAGCCAAGATGGGTTTTACATGCCACATCTTCGGATTTTACACTTGATCCACTCGGGGTTAATTATTTTGATGTTGATGAGTTATTCTAAGGCAGTTTCAATTCGGAAACAAGTCCATGCTAGGTGATTGATTGATCACGTATTTACAAAATAGATCATTGGATACTTAAACTGTTGTTTGAGGGTGCCATTTCTGAATTTGCATGTCTGACATTTTCGTTTAGTATTAACAATCAATTTGTATTCTTGTTAATATATATCTCCTGGCTTATTCATACAGCAGTATTTTCCTTTGACTTCAATCTGATCATTGTTAAATTGTAAATATTCGAAAGAGATTTATATAACGCTTCAATTTTACTTCGACAATAAACTTTTTATACACCGAAATGTTTCTCAACTTCTTATACACAGTTTAATATTCTACGACTAACAACTACTTGTGCATTGACTCAGTGGTACCCTGGTTATTCGAGTATTCAGTGAATGCAAAAGGTCAATAGTTCCATCCTCAAGGGGGGGGGGGGTTTAAATGCGGTTCCCTCGCTGTTCAAGAATAAAAAATAAAAATATATTCCGAGACTACAAAACATTCATTGTGCGACAAGTAAAATGATCAATTTTAAGAGATGAATACCCAACTTGACTAAAATGTCACTACGACAAAACTTCAATGTGCACGACAACTAGACCGGTCAATTTTTTAAGAAGGACGAATACCCAATCTCTTGATTGAAATGACACTACGATATACACAACTATATATATTCTACGACTACAAAACTTCACCGTGCGATAACTAAAACAGTCAAATTTTTTATGAAAGACATACAACCTCTTGATTGAAATCACACCGCGATATCCGTACTTCAATCTTTCACGACTACAAAACTCTCAATGTACGACAACCAGAACGATCAATATTAAGAAATCTCTTGATTGAAAGTGCACTAAGATATACCGCTAGGCTAAAGAGCCTTGTAGTATAACGGATTGATAAAATTCATTAAATTAACGGGGTGGTTGGTGGTATTAGAGGCAAAGAAATGAGAATGATAATGACTACAGAGGAATTGAACATTACATAATTTAATGAGAGTAATGCATGTTTTAACTTTTAAGCATAGCTTCAAGACTATGTTTACAAATTTTTTAATTAATTATATTCTTCATTATTAATAGTCAACTTTTTTTTTTTGGATAAAGGGGACGGTACCCCGGAGAAATTAGAACATTGGTTTTGCGGACCCGATGGTGCTTCTTCGGGGTTGACAAAGTATGGTATGACCAAAGAGGCTTTCGCGGCTTTTGACAATATGATGGCGTGTATGGCCGAAAGTGAACTGGATACGAAAAATCTTGTTCATTCTAGCGAAATTACGCGTCCGCCGGATAGGGACAAGAATCACCAAAAGCGCAAGGAGAATGTGATTCAAGGTGCCGAAATAGCTAAATTCGGCGTGTTATTTGAGTTCTCTTTTCGGTTCATGTTTCTTAAATTGTTGTAATCTTTGGTGTTTGTATTTCTTTGTATCGTCTAATTAGTTTAGATTTGGTTTCGGTTTAGGTTAGGTGAGACTCGGTATAGATAGTTCGTTGATAGTCGCTTTCTAGGTTCGAGCCTCACCGAGGTTCCTCTTTTGTATTTCTCTTTGAATTCGTTTTCTTTTCGGAAACGTTTTCAATTTTTTAAATGTTCTCGTGTTTTCGCTAAAAAAGTTGTATCTATTTTTCATTGGGTTGAATATCACACCTGTCACTTAAGAGTATATTTTATGCATTGTAGAATTTTAATTTTTTGTCCATAACAAACAATATCCGCATCAAAATTCTTTCTCAAAAGATCAATAATTATATTCATAAAAGATTGTGTTTTAGTTAATAATATCCTCTTAAACTAAACTTCAATTTTTTTTTTTTAAGTCATACAGAAGTGTTTATTCGTGGTCACGATGCAATTTGGATGTATATGTAGATAACATGTGTTTATCCATTAAGATTCCATTACCTTGGTTCACTTATAAAAAAATAGCATTAGTAATGCAATAGGTATATTGATTCCATTACTTCATAATAGGTATATTCATTCCCTTACTTTAGTATTCCCATTACCATTCCTTGATACAAACCAAACGTAAAATCCAATGGTAGAAATATCACTCTCCTATCATAAGGTGGTGATGCATAAGCCAGTGAGTTTAATACTCTTCTGCAGAAATGTTTGAATCTTCCTTAATATTGAAATTATCCAAATTATTACTTTACTATACTATCTGAAAGACAAAACCCCGTAGCACTATTCATCAATAGTAACCAGGGGTATTTTCGTCATTTCACTTTTTTTTTTATCTCCAACGATAAAAGAAGCAACTTTCGTAAAAGAACCAATGCTTCAATGTTAACAAAAGATGTCAAAAAAAAAAATTTTACAAAAAAATCAACTACCTTTTTTTTTCTCAACGATAAAAGAGACAACTTTCATAGAAGGAACAACCCTTGAATGCTACCAAAAGATGTCGAAAAACATTCTTTTTTACAAAATAGATCACTAACTTTAAAAAAAAATATGAACGCTAAAAGAAGCAACTTTCACAAAAAGGAACAACCCTTCCTTCAATGTTAGATGTCGAAAAAAATTCTTTTTTACAAAATAGATCGACTTTTTTTTTTTTAACTCGCATTCAAAACGGAGCCCCCGGCGCGAAGCGAGGGCTCCACAACTAGTTCTAACTATAAGGTAGTTTGTTATCGCCTTACAAGGTTGGAGAACTCTCGACTCAGAGAGTACTCGGTCAACACTTTTTGGGGAGTACTCGGTAACTCGGAGAGTACACGAATGTTGACTTTGATTTGAACGGATTTTCGAGTAATCCCGAGTTTGAGAGTTTTGACTGGGTAATCCTGATTTTTGACAGAGGTTGACCGCGTAATTGAACCAAGTACTCGGACCAATCTTAAAACCGAAAACTCGGCGAGTTCTCACCGAGTTTTACCGAGTCCTACAACCCTGTAGCGTTATGATAATGCAAAGTCTTAGCAGTCATACAAGGAGAAACTTACATATACTCGGGCCAAGGCAGCTCCAGTTCACAGTAGAGACCCTATTTCCAGTAAACAACCAACCAAGAAACATAACTCTGCGTAAACCAAAATCTGCACAGGCTTCACAGCATATGAGGGCAAAGGGCCTAGAGGTCAAAAGGCTAGAGTGTGCCGTCCACCAAGAATGTGAAATCAAGTGAGTTGGAGCTGAATTTCACTTCAGTCTATAATACCGTAAATTCTCATGCAACTGACTATTAGATACTTCGACAGTTAATTTTTCCTAAATTAAAATTTCGACTCGTAGGCCAAAACAATAATTGTTCATCACTTAGTATGCGGGATTAACACAAAATCTACATTAGAGGACAAGCTAAAGAACTTTCCAGTGATCACAATATTCCCATTAACAAAACTACTGTTCAATTGATAAAGTTCATTTTCTTGATAGAGATGGTTTGCAAGAATAGAACTTCAGAAATTATAACAACAGATCTACCTTGAAGCATTGTATCTGCAAGTGCAAACTGATCTTAGTATTGTTTGCTTCTTCTTAATATTTGATTTTCTTAATAAAAATTGTTTGCAAGAATAGAACTTCAGGGATTATAGCTACGAACAGGCCCTAACCTTGAAGCATTGTATCTGCAAGTGCAAATTGATCTTAGTACTGTTTGCTTCTTAATATTTGGTACTATCATGCATGCAGCATGTTGTTTTATTGAAATTTTAAGCCATTCAACCCACAGCAAGGGACTATCAGCCTAAATCTAAGAGGCGACAAGGAAAGAAATGTATCTATTCCATGTGAACAGCATACTCTAATTGAGTAAAATAGAAACGAGTCAATTAGACAATTATGAATAATAATAGTCAAAGGACTTCATAATAGCACCCGGACATCACCCAACCACCAAGGCTACGGAGTGGATAACTGATAACTCATAACTCAATATGGGCAGTAATGAAACTTAAAAAGACTGTGCCCAAACTTTCACAGCTTAAGATATCTCTAAGAGGACACCAAACCAACATGAAATGGAAAATACATATTAAAGCTTACTTAAAGTTTTCAATGTTAATGCCTACAATGTAGATATCCATCCTTCGTGCACCAAATTTCTGGTTGTCATTGAGCATTTAAAGGGATTATACTCAACTCATAACAGTAACAGTCAGCATAAAATAAGTTGGACGAGAATCATGCTAAAAAGCAGTTGATCATAGACAGTTACAGCAAGTATCATGGTTACTAAGATGCTTACCATACGCTACCAGTATCATATAAATTGTGGTGACATGGAAAGGATCCACTTTCCCCGTGACAAAATGTCTACAATAATAAAGCAAGGGGCAGAAAAAATAGCCAATTTTTAGAAATACGTTAGTTTAGTAACCTCATCATTTTATATACCACAGCACATTTCGAATAGGTCCCTGCTTAGTAATCAATGCAAATTAGCTCGGTCACATACTACAAATTCACCACATTGAGCTAAACAACATCACCAAAGAATGGACAGCTAGTGGGATGCTCACATAGAATAAAGTGAACACTACCGCCTAAAACACTATAGTTAGAGGGAACTAGCATTTCAGCATCATCATTCAAAAGGCAATATTCATTGATAAAAACTGTCAAGGCACACAATCTAATGTTACCAAAACATGGGATATAATATGCCCTGTAAAGTAATATAACCTTCCTAGAAACTTCATGAGACTTTAAAAAGTACCTATCTCCAAAGCAAACGATTG
This sequence comes from Rutidosis leptorrhynchoides, assembly GCF_046630445.1. NCBI lineage: Eukaryota > Viridiplantae > Streptophyta > Magnoliopsida > Asterales > Asteraceae > Rutidosis > Rutidosis leptorrhynchoides. The sequence continues at coordinate 158,139,282 of NC_092334.1, forward strand.
AGATGTACATGATCAACAAGGAACACCAAGTAAATTGCTGTCAGAAAGCGAAAGCGAAATCAAATGTAAAGATTCCTATTCAAAACCCCTGTACTAACAGCTATCTAGAAAAAAAAAACCCCCACAGCAAAAGCTCCCATTGATCAACAGACCCAAAGATCAAGAACCGCCTTCCATTTGAGCAAAATCGACCTCGATCTTCAATCTCCAAATGCATCATCAGACCTTTTCGGGTTCTCCTTTCCTTCTAAGCAGAAGAAACAGTTCGAGACCTTGTGTCCTCATCATAACCACCATTATTACCCACCAACTCCATTGATTCTTTTCCACCGTCGAAACACCTAGATTCTTTCTTATTCAAAACATCCCAAAAGAAATCAGTAAGCACGGATTCATAACCAGGCATCTTAGCATAACCAGGGAAATAGTTAATATCAATAACTAGATATCTATTCCCAACCTTAGTATCTCTAATCACATCAAAATTAAACAAATGCAGTTTCATCGCTTTACGTAAACCACAAGCAATATTAGTAATCAAACTCATTGGTGGCATAGCAGCATCATCCAAATCCATCATCTTATAGTACTTATCATCATTCCTTTCATCAGAAGTCAAATTCGATACCTGCGAAAACGACAACGAGCCACTCAAACTCTCCAACTTCTCCTCAGCGATATCCGGTAACGATTTTCGTTTCACACATTTTACATACTTTCCAACCACATACACTTTAAATATCACACCACCATGATTCACAAATTCCTGTAAAACAGTTGGTGGTTTCAGCTTCTCAAAACCCTCACTACTAAAAATCAACAACATTTTATGCGATTTCGCACTACCGTCAGCTACCAAGGGTTTCGCAATCACCGGAAACTTCAAACCCTCACTCCACGCTGTTGCTTCTTTCAACTTCTCAAGTTCATAAATCACAACTTGTTTAGGTATCCCAAACGACGCCGTTTGATCGTTTTTCATCTCATCAATTTCAGAAACAACATCAAGCATAGAAATACGGTTATGCAACCGCTCAATTGCAGCAGGCAAATCAATTACAATAGCACTAGGGTTACAAATCAAGTACTCACCAAGCTGTTTACGCCAATCGTCACCGTACAATTTATGAAGCACACAATCGAACGGTCCTTGATCCACCAACGGTTTATCAGTATCGATCTGAATTAGATCGATTCCACGTTGTTTCGCTAAATTCACCAATGATTCTTGAATAAAACTCTTTTGTTTCTTCAATAACAACGCGTAACCTATACTGAATCGCTTCGTATTCATTTCCGTCATTTTTGTAAACTTTTATTCACAAATGCAATCGAATCACTCATAACAGAAGAAAAATTAGGGTTTTCGGATTTTAAGAATGTATAGATACACAGAGATGTATGTATATATGGAATTGGTGTAATAGAAAATAAAAAAAACGCCGGTTGGATTCTTGGAGTTAACGAGACTAGGTTGGTTGGGTGAATTGATCGTATAAGTATATATAGGGTTTGAAGGAGGTGAGTTAACTCAGGTGAAGTTAACTATGGTTAATGAGAATGGAGAGTCCACGTGGCATATTCTCTCAAAAAATGTACGGATTCCGCGGGCACTACAGAAGTGTTTGATATTTGCTCAAAACAAATTATTTGCCGAAAAAGGTAATTCGTTTTTGTGGTCGTTGGATTAGTATAGTTGGTGGATTAACGGAGGTGATTAATTGTGTTTAATGGTTCTAAAGTTCGAAAGTGTAAAGAATTAGGAATGTGCGAATCGTTTAGTAGCTATTAGCGTCGTTAGTTAATATTATTGGTTGATGGATCGCTTTTATAAACTTGATGAGAAATATAATGGTGAAACGAACAAGATAAGTATAAGTATCTTAATGATATTATGGTTATTAAACATTAAACAAATAATTAGGTAATTAGATAGTACATGACGTGGGCTTAGTGATTTTTCTAACCTTTTAGAATATGTTTGGTTAAATTATCTTGTTGGTAACTAGTACGGAGTAGATGATAGATGTTTGATAAAGTATTGTTGCAGTTAAAATAAAGAGTAAATTTACAAATGTTATTAACTTTTTCTCAAATGTTACTTATAATAGCTTTTAACTTTTACATAGTAATATCTAAAAATTTTAAGCTCTATAAATCGAGTGAAGTTTTTTATTAGAAAATACTAGACCCTTTTTCATAACTTTCGCTCATTGCAACCTTTGCTCCATTACTGTACAAATAGCATTTCCCGCTGCAGTTTGAGCAGCAAATAGTGTCCCTCTTCTTGTACCCCGGAATCCACAAATACCAGCGGAGGCCCAATAAACCAATGACATCACAATGGTGTCCATTCTTTTGGTTTTCTACGTGCACTCTTGCGTGAACCAAGACAACCATTCTTATGTGAATAAGTTTATTTTTATAAAAGCTAGTAACTTCTAAAACTCCAAAAGGTCCTTACTGAAAAAGGTCCTTACCAAAAATACCATAAAGTTTTTATTTTACACGTGACAATTATTCGGGAAAAAGTATTCATTGATCTTTACATGGTTATAGAGTGTTTGACTTCAAATTTAAATAGTAAGTGATGTGCTCGATCGTGTCCTTTTATATTTCTCAGATTTAGATTGAATTTATTACACGAATTGGTTGTGATTATATGATGTTCTTATGTTTTCGGATTGATTTCACACATATAGGCAACTTTGTCCTATCTGTATAGTAATAGTTCGTTGGTAAATCCGGTTCGTTCCACAGGAAAATTGAGTTTTCAAAGTTTTTAATCGCTAAAAGTTAATCTATTTAAAAGGGGGTTTTTGGATTAGGCTTTACACTAAACAGAATTTAAAATATGGTAAAAAGTAATACAGTAAAAAGTAAATAACATTTAACATGCAGTAAAAGTAAAAATAGAAAGTAAAATAAAGTAAAGTAGTGGTCACTAAAATATGTCCCCTCTGGATTATGGATTGTTTTTAAGTCCGGTTACGATGTTTTAATATATATCCTTATATTTCTTCCGATTTATAAAGATTTAACTAGCTAAAATTAAATCTAACTTTCAAAAAGGGGGATATGGCGAAATCGGTAGACGCTACGGACTTAATTGGATTCGATCTCGTTCTAGCGAATTAAATTATACCCCGACTATTTAAATTAAGATTTAATCCAGTTTTTACTTTCGTTGAAATCAAAATTATAACAGTCTTACCTTTTTATAATTTACACGATTATAAACTATAATATTACCCAAACCATCGGATCACACTTCTAAATTGTTGTCAATAATTTGTCCATATGTCCGTCTAGATCACCGAGGTGTTGAAGCATAATTTATGTAAATTTAATGCACTTTCGTTTATCAATTTTAATAAATTATGTGATAGAGGTTAAAATATCAAGTTATATAACAATGGTTCGGTGATTAAACTTAATATTAAAAATAGTCAAAGTTACATCATAATTTTATAATATGGGTCAATCCATTTGTCCAGAGGTTCTACATTTTAGTCACCACTATGGTTATTTAATTGGACATTATAACGGCATAAAAATATAAATTACATAAAACGGACATGGTAGCAATAATAATAATAATAATAAATGATACCAATAAAAATAATAAATAACGATAATAACGATGATAAAAATAAATATTAAATATGATAACAATAATAAAAATAATAACAACAATAAAAATAATAACAATAATAACGATAAGTAAAAAAATAATAATAACAAGGTTGAGAAAGTGGTGACTTACAGCGAGTTGAAATGGTAAAAAGTGGAATTAAAAGCCTAGCGGTACACGGACAGAAATTCGACTTGAAAACCCGTAAAATAAATGTTACGCTACCCAAACTTGTAGAAATGTAACCACTAAATTAACCTACTCCTACTCCTAAAACTAAATTACATAAAATAAAAATTAAAAACTGAATTTGAAAATATAAAAGAGTGTGTTTGAAGCTCGAGCACAGGCCTGGTATTTATAGAATTTTGGCCTGCTACAGTAACCCATGCGATCGCATGGGTTTTATGCCTATTTCCCATGCGATCGCATGGCCGCCAGATCCAGCTCACATATTTTTTGTACACTAGCTTGTCGACATATTTAATAAATATATAATATATATATATAATTTTATATAATTATATATATATATATTATATTATATTCTTGTGCATAGTTGACTCGTAATTTTGGCTCCGATGTTTCGTACGTTTACGCCCGGTTTATGTCTCGGTTCCGGTTTCTTGAACGTCTTTTCGTATAATTTAATATCGCGTAATTTGCGTTCCGTGACTTGCACTTTTATCAATCTTTAGACGTTTTTCTTCGATAAATTAAACCACTTGGAGTGTTACTTGTACGTTTGAGCATTTTGGACGTTTTCGCCTTTTAAATCTTCATTTTTGACTTTAAAACTTCAGTTTCGAGCGATCTTCGTCTTTCGTCTTCGCACTTATTTATTTAAACAATTACAACTAAAAATAAGGAAATTACAATTAAAAACATTACATTTTGGAATGATATTGCGACTAAATATATGTTCGTTTGGAGCAATATCAATTATCCCTACACTTGAACGTTGCTTGTCCTCAAGCAATATCGAACTTGAAATAAAACAAACTTCACACAAATCACTTCTTTATTCTTCACACTTTATACATCAGTGATTTTGATACAGCGGTATGAACAATGATAGTAACGTTAGAACCATGGTTAAAGGTGGGGGTGCCATCCACAGTTTCCTCGGGTTCAGGTCAACGACACTTGCAATCAAATAGCCGATTTACTTTCGGTTTCCAAAGCAAAGTGCACATTTGAAAGGCGGTTTAAAGTCCCACGTGACTATGAAAATTTAGATCCTTAAGGAAATTGGATCTTTATGAAAATATTTGATCTTTTTGAAAATTCAATCTAGCTTTTACCCTAGATAAGTTTTCCGAATAAACCTCTTATCGGTGTTGCAAAATGTTTTGTAGGTGTTGTGGGTTTCAGATTTTAAAATTTTAGCTCAAAACTTGCGGTTTTGTGTCACCCACTTGCTAACCTTGTATTAGGAAAGCAACAAGTCCAGTATACTTGTCCCGTATATTACCTTTCGGTAAACTACCGTCCGGTTGTAAAGGAAAGCGATGAACAAGCAACTGTTAAGGCAATGTCTAATGACATGCTTTTGATTATGGTCCACAACGTGTCGGATGCAATTACTATCCTTTGTAGAAGAAATAGTAAAGATCACCCTATGATTTTTCGGTCTGGCACAAGGTCCTATCTTCGACCATGCTATGCAACCACCGTTCTTACGGTTGACACCCGATTTGGTTCAGGTGACCTAATTAATTCTGATGAATTCTCGGGATTTTACGTTCAATGGTAATGAACGCATTGAAAATAGGTTTTCAGAAAACAAATCGGTTTTAATTTGATCAAAATATTTTCTCGTTCAAGCTCAAGTTTAGATATCATTGAATTCCATGAGTTTGTAATTCTCAATCTTTAAGGTCAATCTCAAGGATTGAGTAATATCAGGCTTAAATGCTGATTTTTAATCTTTAAGGAGATTATCCTTTCTGGGGGTCTGATTCATTAGTCTTATCAAGCTAATTTTCACGGCGCCCTCCCCATTTTACGAGACAGATCCTCTCATGGTTAGGATAAGTCTGACCACATGGCGACCCTGTTTGATGCTGAGGTCCGTGGATTTCCAGCTGATTTTTAAGAAAACTTTTCAAGGTTTTTCGTAGACTCTACAACTAGTCTGGACGATAACTTCCTGACCTAAATCAAGAAGCGTGTTTCTTTTTCTAAAGACTTTACTTCATTTTAATGATGGAATTGATTCATCATGTAGATCCATCTTTTCTTTTATTTTCAAAATTTAATGGGTAAAACAAATTTATACAGCCCAGAGCAAAAGTACCTGCAATAAACTTCGCACAAACATGTGATAACAGTTCATATATATTGACAAATCTCCCCACACTTGGCTTTTTTCATGTATCTTTTTATTTCTAATAAATAAATTGAAGCGTTTTAGTTGTTTCTCAATTTATGTCCTTATTTTAGGGTAACAATAATTTCGGTATTAACACCTAGTTTTATCGTTCATAAACATATTAAACAAGATTTGAATTCATTTAGTGAAATTTTTTTTTTAAAATTTTCACAAAATTTAGAAAATAAGCCTAGTGTAAACCCGAGAGAATTTATAATCCCTCCCCACACTTGAGATCATGCAATGCCCTCATTGCAATGAAATCAGACTAAATTAAATTCACGAGGGCAATTAGAATAGAAAGGGAGTTAAAACCTCTTTAGCTCAATAACTGTAACTTGCGGGTTTTGTTTAATCTGTTGATGTTAATTTGTCCGTCATTCCAAAATTTCCGTCATCTTTTCATATGTTTCTCCAAAAATTGGTTGCTTTTGCTAAACTAAATTTCATTCTTTGAAAATGCGTCTTTTACCCTTATTTATATGCACAAACAAAACAAACAAAAATACAAAAACACTCGAAAATATTTTTTTATTTTAAAACTCACACGAGAAGGATATAAACATGATTTTTTAACGAGTCGTTTTCTCGACTCTACCCCATATTTATTTTTTAATGGGGTAAGACTCTCCTAAATCTATCAGACGATACGTGAAATCAGTGGAAAAAGTTCCACGAATTAATTAAGTGAGCCATTCATTTATATCTCGGGTGGTATAATATATCAATGAGTTTAAATTTTTGTTTAAAAAATTTAAAACCCACCTGAGTGTCAATAATGGTCTCTTCTTCAAGTGCAGCTTTTAGTAACAGGTCCCTTCTTTTTTCCGGTTCTTGATCAAATGGATCTTCATACACCGATTGCCAGATATTTATTTCTTCGGGGCAGACGTATTTCATTGGAGGTGGAGATTCTTCAAGTGGTCCTTTGATATCAGGCTTCTTTTTACTAAAATCAGACGTGATTTTTCCCAGTGACTCCTTTAGTTTCTCCCCAGGATTCAAGTCTTCACCTATTTCACCCAATTGGGTGACATCTAAGGTGTCAGAATCTAGTAAAGCTCGGAATTCATCATCAGTAGATGAATCAGTAATCAAGAAAACTGGTGTGGGAGATTGTGGAATGGTAGGTTGTGGAATTGAAGCAAGTTCTTCTTCTTTAGTGTTCTTCATTGACACCACTGGTTCGATCTCGGGTATATAATCATCATCGTTATCGCTTTCCCAAGAGTCCCAATTTGTCGCCCGCAATTCTCTTTCATCTATAGCTGGATCGATGTTTTTACTAGTTGAGGCTATTATGTCGGTATTTTGTTGAATCAGAACATGATCTTTAGATATCGGTAAGACTGAATAAGGAGTACAATCAGGAAAATCGATGATTTCGGATATAAAAAAATGCCAAATTCTGATGGTATGATATTTTCTTGCGCATTACTCCTTTGTTCATCTCGTGTATTGACTGATAGTAGTTCTGCATTCGAGTCCGAAATTTGCTTTATCCGGTGCATGATAACTTTGTTTTCTTCATTTTGGTATTTAATGAAGTCCAAAAGTGTCTCCTCAAAACTAGGCTCGTACGTTTCTTCTGGTTGTTGAAATTGAAGATGTTGTTGTGAAAAATCGCATGTTGAGTTGCTCCCTTCGTAATCATTCCATGTATTTTCCAGGGGTGCAAAATTATCCATAGGAATATAATAATTACATTCCCATGTTGAATGATAATCTCCACAGGTTTCACAAACAACTGTTGTTTCATCATTATTGATCCAAGATTGATCGAACGAATTATAGTCAAAACTTGTTTGAAAGTATTGACTTGAATTTTGAGAGTTTAAAAGAGCTTCCATGGTCATATTTTCGAAGTTATCCATTTTATTATGACCGAAACTTAGCTACGATCTTAAAGTAAAAACGCAAAAAGGATAAAAGTAAAAAGTAATTTTCGTGAAAATAATTCTCACGGAAGGATCGAATAACTAAAAACAATTAAAAACCTTTAAACAAATAGACTTTATTCCAATTTTGCCCACGTTTCGAATAGCCAAAAGATGTAGCAGGTAGCCAGGACCCTTTAAATCGGAAATCCACAACTCGCCACTAACAAATCCAACTATTACTACGAATCAGAAAATCGTCTATTCCATTTAACTGCCAATTTCCCCGACAGCGGCGCCAAAAAGTTGATGTGCTCGATCGTGTCCTTTTATATTTCTCAGATTTAGATTGAATTTATTACACGAATTGGTTGTGATTATATGATGTTCTTATGTTTTCGGATTGATTTCACACATATAGGCAACTTTGTCCTATCCGTATAGTAATAGTTCGTTGGTAAATTCGGTTCGTTCCACAGGGAAATTGAGTTTTCAAAGTTTTTAATCGCTAAAAGTTAATCTATTTAAAAGGGGGTTTTTGGATTAGGCTTTACACTAAACAGAATTTAAAATATGGTAAAAAGTAATACAGTAAAAAGTAAATAACATTTAATATGCAGTAAAAGTAAAAATAGAAAGTAAAATAAAGTAAAGTAGTGGTCACTAAAATATGTCCCCTCTGGATTATGGATTGTTTTTAAGTCCGGTTACGATGTTTTAATATATATCCTTATATTTTTCCGATTTATAAATATTTAACTAGCTAAAATTAAATCTAACTTTCGTTTCGATCTCGTTCTAGCGAATTAAATTATACCCCGACTATTTAAATTGAGATTTAATCCAGTTTTTACTTTCGTTGAAACCAAAATTATAACAGTCTTACCTTTTTATAATTTACACGATTATAAACTATAATATTCCCCAAACCACCGGATCACACTTCTAAATTGTTGTCAATTATTTGTCCATATGTCCGTCTAGATCACCGAGGTGTTGAAGCATAATTTATGTAAATTTAATGCACTTTCGTTTATCAATTTTAATAAATTATGTGATAGAGGTTAAAATATCAAGTTATATAACAATGGTTCTGTGATTAAACTTAATGTTAAAAATAGTCAAAGTTACATCATAATTTTATAATATGGGTCAATCCATTTGTCCAGAGGTTCTACATTTTAGTCACCACTATGGTTATTTAATTGGACATTATAACGGCATAAAAATATAAATTACATAAAACGGACATGGTAGCAATAATAATAATAATAATAAATGATAACAATAAAAATAATAAATAACGATAATAACGATGATAAAAATAAATATTAAATACGATAACAATAATAAAAATAATAACAACAATAAAAATAATAACAATAATAACGATAAGTAAAAAAATAATAATAACAAGGTTGAGAAAGTGGAGACTTACAGCGAGTTGAAATGGTAAAAAGTGGAATTAAAAGCTTAGCGGTACACGGACAGAAATTCGACTTGAAAACCCGTAAAATAAATGTTACGCTACCCAAACTTGTAGAAATGTAACCACTAAATTAACCTACTCCTACTCCTAAAACTAAATTACATAAAATAAAAATTAAAAACTGAATTTGAAAATATAAAATAGTGTGTTTGAAGCTCAAGCACAGGCCTGGTATTTATAGAATTTTGGCCTGCTACAGTAACCCATGCGATCGCATAGGTTTTATGCCTATTTCCCATGCGATCGCATGGCCGCCAGATCCAGCTCACATATTTTTTGTACACTAGCTTGTCGACATATTTAATAAATATAATATATATATATATATAATTTTATATAATTATATATATATATATTATATTATATTCTTGTGCATAGTTGACTCGTAATTTTGGCTCCGATGTTTCGTACGTTTACGCCCGGTTTATGTCTCGGTTCCGGTTTCTTGAACGTCTTTTCGTATAATTTAATATCGCGTAATTTGCGTTCCGTGACTTGCACTTTTGTCAATCTTTAGACGTTTTTCTTCGATAAATTAAACCACTTGGAGTGTTACTTGTACGTTTGAGCATTTTGGACGTTTTCGCCTTTTAAATCTTCATTTTCGACTTTAAATCTTCAGTTTCGAGCGATCTTCGTCTTTCGTCTTCGCACTTATTTATTTAAACAATTACAACTAAAAATAAGGAAATTACAATTAAAAACATTATATTTTGGAATGATATTGCGACTAAATATATGTTCGTTTGGAGCAACATCAGTAACCAAAGAACATTTTAGGTTGTTTTAGATATACACCTCTTATGGTAACACTCACGTGGAAAAGATATCCAACGTTACCATTGCAAGAGTTGAAAAAACTTCATTATCAATGTCAGTCGATGGAATGAGTTGATGTTCAATATCAAATTGTTGGGTGATATGTGTAAATAATGTAAGACATAAATAGTAATGAAAGTACAAAGATATATTCTATTCTATTTCTATAGTGGTTGTATATGCAAAATCCGAGTTTACACATCATACTTTAATACTTAATCACTTGTCACATTTAAGTGTGCATGTTGATTTTGAAGCTCCAAGCTAATTATTGATTTTGAAGTGTGGAAAAAAGACCCATGGAGTATAAACATTCAAAGCCAAATTGCAGCAGATCAAGGTTGATTGTAGTGTTTATTTTGTTTTTGTATAGCTTTGTGTTTCATATTTCGTGTTCTGTACATATAGACTGGGAGTTCTTGTATCCATTCTATTCCTTGATTAATGAAAAATGTTTGCTTTCCAAAAAAAAAAAAAAAAAAAAAAAGTACATTTAAGTGTGCATGTTAGTTTGTTTGGTTGTTCATTTTATTGTTTAACTAATCAAAAAATATTTGAATGAATAGAAATGAAACATTTTTTAGCGACAGAAATTTTATTAGAAACAAAAAGTTAGCGAGAAGCTAAAACCACAAAAAAAAAAAAAAATTATGTAATCACACCGTCCAGTTTAGAAATCACACCGTCCAATTTAGAAATGACTTTTGATATCTTAGAATACAATACAAATACAAATGAAACTTGATTAGTGATATTATAGTTCATGAATATTTCTAACACTTTGTGCCCTGTTAAAAAGCATATGGTGTATTATTCTGTGCATATTCCACCATATACAGATACATTCAAATAGGGGTGTTCATTGGTTTGGTTAAAACCATTTAAACTGAAAATCAAATCCAAATCAAAGGGGAAAAAATCAAAACCGAATTTGTAAAATGGTTTTCGGATCGAGCGAAACCGAAAACCGAATTAAAATTCGGTTATCGGTTCGCTTTTGGTTTTGAAATTTCAAAATTTGATTAAACGAAAACCGAATATAAAACCGAATTCGATTTAGACATTATTAAATAAATATATTAAGTTATTAATATTATTTTATACATGCGTTAGATATATGGTTTGAGTAAATAATTTACCTTTTCAAGTCAAAGTATGTTTACTTGGATTTGAAATTCTATTTAAATTATTAATTCATACTTTTCTAGTTCCTTTCTCTCCACATTTTTATACATGTAGCTAATTTAAATCGACATTCTCTTAGTTATTGATTTTGTTTATTTTCTTGATATAACATGTATTGTATTACAATGTTTTATAAGCTTATACAAGCTTATTGTATTTTATAAATTTGTATATATACCTTTGATTATATATATTAGTTTAGTATGATATATTACAAAGTTAATACGATAATGTTTGTTTATCTTGTACGAAAAAGTAAAAAACTTATTTTCAAAGTTAAATTCAGTTTTAACCGAAACCAAACCTAATACTAATTCTATTTCGGTTTAGTTTCGGTTTTGGTTTTGGTTTTGATATTTGAATTCGGTTTCGGTTTGATTTCCGGTTTTAATTATAAAAGTTACAAAATCGAAACAATCGAACCGAATAATCCGAAAAACTGAAAATCGATACAAATACAATTCATTTTTGGAACAAATATTTTATTCGGGAAATGAAAATGTACACGAATAAAGTTTTTATTTATTTGGATTACCGAAAGGATATTACTTTTACTCAGAAATTCAAAACTTATAATCGGATTATTCTTGAACCATTTCTAACTTTTTTTTTGTCTACTAACAAAATACTCCTATGCTACTAATAAATAAAATATAAAATATAAACTTATACCAGGAACTTTAACCAATCGACTATTTTACAAATGACTCATAGCTATTAAAATTTAGACAAAAATCTACGTATTACACATGAAACAAGCATTTACAACTAACAAATCAACGATTGTCAAAACAATCATCGAATAATCCTACATTTTCATATAATAATCCCTCACATAACCTAAAAACAAGAAAAATTGATCAAAAACACCCATTTTTAATCAAACTATAACAATACGCGAAACTAAACAAACCGGGACTGATATTGCAACTGAAAATGTGCATGATATGAGCAATACCATCCAAACTGAAATCTTGCTTGTCCTCAATCAAATCTACACTCTAAAAAAAATCATACAAGCAAGCTCCAACAAACCCGACGCTTATCTTCAACAATATAATCATAAGAACACCAAAAGTAATAATATTGCACGAACGGGTGGTACCAAAAGTTTCATGCTAGGTTGCCGCTTTCGCTCTAGTTGTTATGCTCGAAACGGTTTTCGAAATGTTTGATAGAAACGCTTTCGCTCTAGTACTACGTTTTGTTATTGTTGATGGTGATAAAGCAACCTAATAAATTGAAAGTCTAGATGTAATTTACACATCTTCTTTATAATATTATCTTTATTGTCTTTTTTTTTTTTTAAAAGGCAAAGAAAAGTTTTATTAAATATTAAAAAAGATACAAATTAGGCATATGAGAATATGCCAATACAAGCAACAGACTAGCAACAGGAAGATTACAAACATAATAAGGCAAAATGGATACTACAAGATTAAGACATTGGCTAGCCTTTATCATCAAACGAAATTGGGTTGATAAGCCATTGTGTCCAAGAGAACGACCCGATATTTGCTCTATTGGAAATCCACTCGAAAGATTTTATTTGAATTTCATTTAGAATCATCGAAGCACTTCTTTTTTTCTTTTTGAAGATTGACATATTTCCATTATTCCATATGAGATAAGCGGATACCCATATTGTTGCCTGCCAAAGTTTGGACACATGACTCGAAATTGAATTTGTATTACCAACAAGCAGCTCTTCCACATTACTTGGGATATTCGCGAAATTCAAATTCCACCATCTATAGACCCTGGACCAAACATCATGAGCGAATGCACACTGTAATAGAGTATGTTCCACTGTTTCGACACTATTATCACAAACCGGGCAGTGAACCGAATCCAAGTCTACGCCCCGCTTATCTAACTCTGTGAGTACCGGTAACCTTTGAAATCTCGCACGCCAAACAAAAATCCCGATCTTCTGTGGTAAGTAGTTGTTTCTAACAGTTTCTAGGATGACGTCACATGATGAAAGCAGTTGATTATTAACAGCAGCGACGAGATCAGCAGTCTTAAAAGTATTGGAGCTATTTAGTTTCCATTTCCAGGTGTCTGATTCAGCATTATTATATTTAAAATTGTTTAGCATGGAAACAAGTTGCTGCAAATCTCCATTCCCTCTCCCGAAAGGCTCTCTGATCCAATTCCAGGATATCGACCAAGAACTTCCATCTTTAATCAATCGATCCGCTATTGAAACGTCCTTATTTGATTCCAACTGATATAACCTCTTAAATAAATTGCATAACTGCTGATTGGCAATCCATACTTCCTTCCAGAATTTGATTCCATCTCCCACACTAACAGCTCTTTCAAATGAAGATGTAAAAGGTATATTGAGCTTATCCATCTGAATTCCTGCTTTCTTGACTTCAAACCATATAGACTTCCTGTTGCGAAAAGTACTAAAATCGTGAGAATCAAGACCCCCCTCCCGCCCATAAAGACTTTGTATGATTTGGACCCAAAATGCATTTTTTTCAATTTTAAAACGCCACCACCACTTTCCTAACAATGATAAAAATTTTGCTAGTAACGTTCCTATATTCAAGCCCCCACCCTCATAAGTTTTAAGTAAATTCTCTCATTTTACAAATGAAATTTTTGTGTTTTCCCCCGACCCGCCCCAAAAAAGTTTACGTCTCAAACCTTCTAGCAAGTTGAGGACACTTGATGGAGCACGGAATAGGGAAAAGGAGTATAATGGAAGGCTACTAAGCACCGCTTTAATGAGGGTAAGACGACCATCGAACGACATTGCCTTTGCTTTCCAATCGGCTAAATGAACTTTGAATTTCTCAATGACTTTTTCCCAATCTTGTATTTTTTTCATTTTTTGTCCAATTGGAACACCAAGGTACGTGAAAGGGAATGATCCAATTTGACAACCAAGTGAGTTTGCCATATCTTCTATGCAAACTTTTTGAACACCGACACCGTATAGGCAACTCTTCAAAAAATTAACTTTCGAGCCGGAAAATATTTCAAAACATTTAAGGAGTTTGAGCAAGTTGCTAAGGTTTCTTTTGTTCCACTCCCCAAAGAAAATAGTATCGTCGGCATATTGTAAATGGGAAAACTTGACTTTGCTCGAACCAACTTCAAGACCTTTAAATATCATTGCATTATCCCTAGCATGTTTTACTAGCATGTTAAGCCCTTCAACCGCCAAAATAAACAAATAAGGAGATATGGGATCTCCTTGACGTACTCCTCTTTGAAGATTGAATTCTTTAGTGGGCGAGCCATTAACAAGAATCGATATCAAAGTGGATGATAGGAATGATGACATCCATAAGATCCACTTTTTTCCAAACCCCATTCCTTCTAATACTTTGAACAAAAATTTCATTAATACTATCGAAGGCCTTTTCGAAGTCGGCTTTAAAGATGAGGCCCTTTTTCTTTTGAGCTTTTAGATCCTCTATCACTTCATTTGTTACGAGTATTCCATCTAATATGTACAGACCTTTTATGAAAGCGCTTTGCTCGGTACCCACGATTTTATGGATTACCTTTTGTAGTCTATTGGCAAGTATTTTCGAAATAATTTTATAGTAGCTCCCAATAAGACTTATTGGTCTATAATCACCAAGATTCGTCGGGTCATTTTTTTTAGGTATCAAAGTGAAGAATGATGCGTTGCAACCCTTCGAAATGCACTCGTTTAGCCAAAACCAATCAATAGCGCTCGATAAATCGTCTTTTATCAACCAATAAAATTTCTTATAAAAGCACATATTAAAACCATCCGGGCCCCGCGCCTTGGATGAATCACTTGACTTGATTGTGTTCCAAATCTCTTCTTTCGAAAATGGAGATTCTAGGAGGTCTCTGTCTACATCAGTGAGTTTGGCAAATGGAATCGATTCAAGACTAGAGTAATCAGGGCTTACATTGGAGTTTTCTTCAAATATTTTCTTGTAATAACCAAACACATTTTGTTTGATAATTTCCGGATTCTCTTCCCAAACTCCATCAACATATAGGCCTCTGATATTTGCTTTATTGTCAATTTTGATAACAAATATTACTTTTATTTTTTTTATTTTTTTTTGGCAATTTGCCCTAAAATTAATGAGCTATTTTGGTAACAAACACCGGATAATTTACTCGTTGCTTCTTTAAAAACTTGTAAAAAAATTTTAATGCTTCTAGCTGATCCCATTCGTGGTTTTCAAGCCGATCGGATAAACCTTATGAAGTAGTTTAACATTAAAACCTATTAAAGTTTCACGTTGTCGTGATAAATATTCAAATATAAGGCAGATATAATTTCACCTAGTATTATAATCAAAACAAAGTCTAAGCGAATTTCACCACTTTGATGTCAATAAACTTTATAATTATGTTGTCATTGGTTGCTCGAATTATATATAATTAATAATAATAATAATAATAATAATAATAATAATAATAATAATGATAATATATTCCTACATTTATTTCTTAATTCACTACAATATCTTAAGCAATCTTTTGCACGGACAAATTTATAACATGAACAATACAACATGAATGAAAAAAGCACCATTTTATGATCGGTCTTAATCATAGTTTCTAACATATTCATAGAACTAGTATTAGTAGATGCATTATCCAGCGAAATTATAAAAACTAGTCCGGCTAAATTCAATCAAAGTGTCAAGTAAAATTTTTCTTAATTTATTACCCGTATGCGGTTAATCAAATAGTTTAAAAGTGATCGTCTATTTCAATAATAGCCACTGTAAGTAACTAGAGGGGGGTGAATAGTTACTTACCCCCTCTAGTTACTTAGTCAATTTTTTAAATTTTCTTTGTGTTTTCTTGAACTTGAACTTGATAGTGTGTGATTTGAAATGTTTGTTCTCAAACAATATGTATACAATATATGGAAGTGTATATGTAAACAAAAAGATAAGGGAAGAGAGAACAAACACAACGATTTATAATGGTTCAGGAAGATGTTAACTAATCTTCCTTAATCCACTCTCCAATTCTACGAATTGAGATTTTTCTTCACTATGATACTCCAAACTCGGTGGAGCGTCCGGATACAACACTAGTACTTCGATAAGCCGCACTTTGTGAACCCTTACGTCCCTTTGAAGACTTCACAATCACCTATAGGTCTTACCACAAGATCCTAATGCACTATCATAGTAAAAACACAACTACTTTCTAGGTCCCTTTAAGAAGATAGCTTACAAGTAAACTTACAACTTAAGCTTACAAGTACTCTTGCTAGAATCACTCTAAAAGATTACAATAAATTATAAGAATGATATAAGTAAGTATAAGAAAATATGAGTGCAAGAGGTGGTTCTTCAAATGCTCCAAGCCTTGGCTTTTATAGGAAAGAGAAATCTGTCTGGAAGCTCTACGGCTCACTACATAGTCGACCGTAGTTCGACCATGTATCTCTGACATCTGATTCTTATGGCCGTTTTTGTCCTTTGAAAGTTTTCATTTTCCCTTTTTGAATAGCTGCAACTAAAGGCCAATTATCTCTGAAATCATCCCCATTACCCTTTTTGTTTTGGACATAAGTGTAGAAGTTGACATGTCCATAAAAGAAGAAAGTCTTCAAGCTTTGACCATTTATCATTGATTACTTAATGGGGTAATTGCAGGATTCTGTCTCTTGACAAACCATTATCTTCCAAAAACTTCATCAACTTTTCTTAATTGCTTGTCACTTTGTTAATGGAAGCATTTTGTCCTTTGGAATCTTGTTGCATCTCAAATGGACTAGTTTGAAACTAATTGGAGCTTACTTGGAGATTATTACATCAATAACTTACTAGCTCATAATTGTACATACATAAAAATGATACATCGAAGTTATGGGAGAGCAACTCTTTTGTTGGGACTTTTAATGACCATCATTAGTATGTTTTTGAGTGACATTTTGTAGCAAGTGAAAAATAAAACACTTATGTGTTTAACCTTAATTGAGCTTAAAATGTCATTAAGATGTCATTAGGTGTAATTAGTAGAAATTAACATCTTTTGGTTCAAAACTCTTTTGAGATCAAAAAGGACAACTATTATTAGTATGTTTAAAAAGGTTTTGTAAATTATAGATGCCTCAAAGTGGTCTAACTTAAAGTGGATGATTTTGGTAACAGAGGAAACTGCGGTCGAACTGTGGTTGACCGTGTACTTGACCGCATGTCATAAATTTGAAAAAGATTGCAGCCGTTGGTATAGGGCATCCACGGTCAGACCTACGGTCGACCGTGGTGCAGCCGCATAGCAAATTTACCAAGTTTAATTATTTATGTATTGGTCTTTAGCTAGAGATAGTGTAGGCTTATGAACTCGTGTCGTCTTACATATGATTAAGAACTTATCTCTTTTGTGTTATCATCAAAACAAAGTGATTAACTTTTGAATATTATGATTGGAATCTTAACCAACATTCTCCCCCTTTTTGATGATGGCAAACATATAAGTAAGTGTTTTAACTATGTAAGCTGACATAAGTGTTAACATCACTTATCATACACTTTCTCCCCCTTTTGTCGAAGCAAAAAGGTTAGCTCCCCCTGAAACTAAGCGCGCCCTAGTGTAATGCTCCCCCTTAAATCATACAAGCTTATCAATTGTTCCTGTTTATCAATAGTATGGCTCCCCCTCGAACCAATGTTAATCATAAAGAAGTAACAAACATAATAAGCATAATAAGAGCATGATAATAATTAGTACATAACAAGTTTTAAGCCTAGGACAAGTGTTGAATCTACCCTCCCTTAATCTTAACCAACATGAATTGTTCAAGGATAAATTCCATTGGTGCTAAACGCATCGGAGATAGTTGAGCCTTCATTGTCGGAAGAGATAATGATGACCGGATGAGCTTCCCAATAAGTTAGAGGAATTGTGGACATGGGTTGAGGAATTTGAGAAGGTTTGATGGCACCAACAAATTGAAAAAGTCGATTAAGATGGTTTGAGTATGGAAGTGGATGATTTCCTAGTTCTCGAAGGTAACCCATTCTTTGAGTAGTGAGATAAGCGAGATTTATGGGTTCATGAGTAAGAAGAGACCACATGACAACAACTTCGATTCCTGAAATGTGAGTGGCGGTAGGTTCCCTACAATAGACATTGTTTCAGATGACGTTTAAAATGAGTTGAAGATCATGGCATATTTCGTCATCTTGAATGAGAAGTCGTTGGTTGAGGTTTCGTTGTACTCCAGGAGTGGTAATGAGATCTAAGATAGGTTGCAACGAAAATGTGGGGTTAAGTGATCTTAGATTGGTTGAAGAAGTATAGAAGGAACGCCCATTGGAAGGAATAGCCATAACGGTTGAGAATTGTTCAAGAGACCAAGTGTAAGATGTATTGAAAAGTCGAAATGCAACTTGGTCGGGATTTGAAACATCAAGATGAGTATAGAATTCCCTAATTAACATTGGATAAATGACTTCATCAACTCAAGAAATGAGAAGCAATTGTTTTGAGTGAAAAGTTGAGTTAGTTCGGGAAATTCGGTATGATGAACAACACGCTCTTCATGAAATGTTCTAGTTTCCATGTGTTGCCTATTGTTCATAATATGTTGATTTCTCGTGTTGGTCATTTCCTAGAAAAGCCACATTTTTAGCAAAATATTCAAGTTTATTATATAATTTTGAAAAACTATATGCTAAACATGTGTAGATTAGTCCTTGTCTAGACTCATTTTGAAAATAAAATTTTGAAAGTAAATTGTGCCATTTCTTTTTGAAAATTTAGACAAGTTTCATCATTTTGCTTTATGTTTGTCAAGTATAGATACTAGTCATGAGATTTACTAGTATCATAATGAATTTTTCAAACATATGTGTGTGCATGAGTGGGTTTAAAAGCTTAAAACATATATGAGATTTTATGCAAGAAACCACTATTATGGCACATTTGATAAATAATGCTTTTCATAACAATTTTTACTCATATAATTAAGAAATCCATGCAAGAAAACAAGTGTTCCTATTAGTTTGGAAGGACTCTTACATAATTAAACAAGTATAGGCAAAATTAAAATGAGTTTTTAGATTCTTACCTTGAAGAAAATTAAAAGAGTTTGGACCACTTTTGAAGAGTACTTGAAAAAGGACAAAAGAAAATCTGGAGATCCAGTGGTTGGGATTTAAATAAGAGATGTGGTTGGTGGAAAAGTTATTTGGGTATTAAAGAGAGTACATAAAAGACAAAGAAAATCGTCAGATGCCAGGCGGTTGACAACACGTTCGACCGTAGTTTGACCGTGCGTGATCTGTACTAGATTTTACGGAGTATGTTCCATCATTCCTAACCCATTCCTAAGCAAGTTAAAGGTCTCCTTTTTAAGAGGCTTAGTGAATATGTCAGCTATGTTTTCAGCAGATTCTACCTTGTCTATCACAATATTACCATTTTGGACGTGGTCACGAAGGAAGTGGTGCCTAATGTCTACGTGTTTAGTCCTAGAGTGTAATATTTGATTTTTTAGATAGGTCTATAGCACTTTTGTTATCACAGCATATGGGTATTTCAGATGAGATGATACCGTAATCAAGAAAGGTTTGCTTCATCCATAACACTTGTGCGCATGCTCTTCTCATAGCTACATATTCGGCTACGGTGGTAGATAATACAACGGAAGTTTGCTTCTTTGAGAACCATGATGTTAAGCAAAGACCCACGAACGCGCATACTCCACTTATGCTCTTTCTAACAATCATTGACACTCCGTGATAGAAATCCCAAAGCACATAATATCAACCCGGTGAACTTTAGATACCATAACCCAAGATGCATTGTTCCTTTTAAGTATCTAAAGATCCTTTTGACGGCCTCAACGTGTGATGTTTTTGGATTTTCTTGAAACCTTGCACATAAGCACACACTAAACATGATATTGTGACGACCTGGAAATTTCCGAACAAATGTAAACTTTATCTTTATATGTTTTCGACACGATAAGAAAAGTCTGTAATGTTGAAATCTCAAAAACATTGAACTGTGTTCATATATTCATTTACCCTTCGGCTGCTCTCGACGATTCATGAACAATTATGTGTAAATAGATATGTATGAATATATACATATGTGTGATTATTAAATTAAGATATATTAATGAAACATTAAACGTTTGATTAATATAAAAATAAGTTACGAAGTTTATTATATGACTTGAGAACGTTAACAAAGTATTAGATGAATAATACTTTACATGAATGTAATTATTTCAAGATATTTATCAACGGAATTAGAAGATAATATCAAATGACTGAATTATCAGATACATTGAATTATGATTTCAAGTCTCTATTGAGAGGTCTACTTTGATTTAGGAAACCTTTCCTTTTTAACGGTATTCGGAATAAATGGTAAAGTAATCTTCGAGTAAGGACAAAGTATCAAGTAGCGAGAGTTAGACAGATTGATGGAAATTCCTGTTGAATTCCAATACATGCTTTACAATAATTGCCCCGTGACTTTTGATAAGATAAATTAATTAACCTTCATATTATGTAATGTGAAAGTGAAATTAGGGAATATAGGTAAATTAGAATATAGATATTGACAAGTTAAATAGATTGACATTTTACATTAAGATGATTCCTTACGTTTGATTTTCCTTTAGACTTAATCCTACGAGTCATGATTAAACTGGAAGTTAAAACCTTAAAACCTGATATAATTCATATATGATTTTACTTTCATAAACGAAAACGTCTTTTCGATATAATAGACTTTTTAAGAACATCTTATTATAACCTTTGTAATAAAATGATTTTTGAATATAAAATAATTTGGTTATTAAAATGTTTTTATGAACGTTGTATATAAATGAATCATATCAATTTTAAACTTTAAAATACAAATGTTACGAAATAGTAATTCTTAATATTTAAACGATTTCTAAATGTATAAGTTTTGAATATCATTAGTTTTGAAAAACTATATATTATATTAAGTAAATAGTTCAAATCTATATTTCGAAATGAAAATATAAAATATATATATATATTTTAACTTAGTCATAAAACGTCCCGATTTAAAATAAATATATTTTGATATACAACGAGCCACTGATTTATAGAACAAATGACCAAAACACTCAAATGAATAGGTTACACTTAAAATGGGTTAGTTTTTCATTGAATTAAGTATTATTACTTATAAAGGTACTCGTCACGAAACATAAAGTATTAATTTTCTCAGCGTATGAAACTTCGTCCGAAAAACCGAAAGCGGTACATGAGTCGAGTGACAATGTCCATGTCATTAGGATAAAAATTACATTTTTTACCATACACATAAATATTATATATTATATAAATAATTATATAGATTATTAATTATTAATTATTAATATATATTATTATTATTATTATTATTATTATTATTATTATTATTATTATTATTATTATTATTATTATTATTATTATTATTATTATTATTATTATTATTATTATTATTATTATTATTATTATTATTATTATTATTTAAAACGGTGTCGGTAGAATCACAAAGTGGATATGAGCTGGATGAAAGGGCCATGCGATCGCATGGCCATCCCTCTACTAAACCATGCGATCGCATGGTAAGTTAGGTGAGGAAAGATGTATAAGTTCGACGAGCCTGGTTCCAGTTTAACTATCTATCTATCTCTCGAGTTCATTACACACATACATACATATATTAATATTATTATTATTATTATTATTATTATTATTATTATTATTATTATTATTATTATTATTATTATTATTATTATTATTATTATTATTAAGATCATTATTATTATTAGTATTAATATTAGTAGTATTAGTGTTAGTATTAATATTATTGTATTATACATAAAATACTACGACGGAGTGCTGCTCGAGTGATCTAAAAAGAGTTTTCAAAATTGGTTTTCGAGTAGGATATGGCTAAGGAAATTATGGGTTATAGCTATGGAGGTGATGGGTAATGTTCGAGGGTATGCTCGTGAGGTCAATCTAGTGTTTATCATCTCCGTTGCGTCTACGTACCTTTCCTGCAATATTGAATCTCAATATTGATACGTAAGCACTCATAATTTAATTATTACATATTAATAGTGTATCCCTGACTAGTGCTTGAGTATATAGGATTAGGCATGCTTGTATCTTTGATATTGTCATTAGATAGGTTATGTTGAATCCTGAATTAGTTACATATGCGGTTGAGATAATGATGTTAAAGTAGAGGGGTACAAAATAGTTATATTTTTACTACAAAATACTATTAAATATTACACAAGTTTTATTATTTATTTAGATTGGGATATACCTAAACCTTGCTACAACACTTATAGGCAGTGTACATAATCGTAGAGTAGTGTAATTTTTAGTAAGTCCGATTCGTTCCACAGGGAGCTAGCTGAGTTTAACGCTATATATTTTTTAAACTATATATATATATATATATATATATATATATATATATATATATATATATATATATATATATATATATATATATATATATATATATATATTAGTAATATAGTAGTATTATTATTATTATAAAAAGGGGTTTTTACCGTTTAATGACCGGTTTGTCGATTTTATATTTTAAGCGTAAAGATAACTGATGATAAAGAATTTAAATTGTGATAAAGTAAATTGCAGTAATTAAAATGACAGTAAATAAAGGTACGATGAAATATGAAATAAAAGTATTATGCTTATTTAAACTTCCGTAATCATGATGTTTGACGTTTTGATTTTAAATTATTACCCTGGGTTAATTGTCCTTTGTCCTGGATTATTTGATACCTATTTGGTTTTTGTCCATAATAGTCCATCAGTCATAATTATAAAATGCTCGTCAAATTAACCTTATTCTCGAAGTCAAATATTCCAACTAATTAGGTATTCGAACTGTAACAAGGTTTTAATACTTTGTTTAATGATTACACCAGGTTATCGACTGCGTGTAATCCAAGGTTTTATTACTTTGTTAAAAATTACACCAATTATCCTTGTATGTAATCCACCCCTGTTTTAATGAGATATGAATATTAATTTACCCACTTGATCAGAATGAATAATCAATTACCCAACCCAAATAATTAATTAAATGATTGTAAACGATGTCGTATAAATGTCACAAAATAGGACATTCGTAATCAATTTAATAATTATTAGTTTAACTAATTTGAAGATAGGTTCGACAGGTTCCAATGAGTTGTCGCTCAATTAGACAATATCCCCTATCTATTAATAGTCATAGTCCAATGTCCACAAGTGTCGGTCTTTTGTCCAAACCCAAATTATGGTACAAAATCCAATAACCCCGTCTTAATATTTAGTCTAACATCACGATTACTTCGGCTCAAATAAGCATAATAATAACTTAGTTACGATACATTAATTTAAAAAGGAAGAACATAACTTACAGTGGTATTTAATCGCGTAGCGTTACCCGGACAGAGTTTCGACTTTAAAACCCGTAAAACATTCGTTACAATAACACAATTATTATTATTAAGCTTAAATTAAACTTAATTATAATTATAAATATAAATATAAATATATATAGAGAGATTGAGGTTGGAAAAGGTGTAAACAACTCGCAGAAAACTGGCCAATTTATAGAAGAATTTGTGATCCTGAAGCCCATGCACTCGCATGAGATTTCAGTGTATTTCCCATGAACTCGCATGGGCTCATGCAAGTGCATGGGATTTTAGTGCATTTCTCATGCACTCGCATGGTCAGGCTGTACTCAGATATTTTGCAATTCAAACGTGGGCTGCTGAGTTTATTTAATATATAATATAATATATATAATTTTATATAATTTTATATATATATATATATATATATATATATATATATATATATATATATATATATATATATTATATTTTTGTGCATAGTAGACTTGTAATTTTAGCTCCGTTGAGTCGTACGTTGATACTCGGTTTATGCCTCGGTTCTGGATTTTCGAACGCCTTTTCGTATGCTTAGATATCTTGTACTTTGCGTTTCGCGACTTGTACACTTGTAATTTTTAGACGCTGATCATCAATAAATTGAACCACTTGGATTGTAACTTGTACGTTTGAGCATTTTGGACGTTTGCGTCTTCAAATCTTCGTTTTCTTCTTTTGTCTTCGCACTTATTTAATATAAACGATTATTACATAAAAATAGAACAATAGTAACTAAAAGCTTTACATATTGGAAGGATATTGATACTAAATATATGTTCATTTAGAGCACTATCAAATATCCCCACACTTGAACGTTGCTTGTCCTCAAGCAATATAGAACTTGAAATAAAATCACATTTTACTCGAATCACTTTTTTATTCTCACACTTTATACATCAGTGATTTTGATACAGCGGTATAAACAATGATAGTAATGATGTGGTTTACAGTCCCACATGACTATGAAAATTTAGATCCTTTAAGGAAATTGGATCTTTATGAAAACATTTGATCTTTTGAAAATTCATTCTTGCTTTTACCCTAGATAAGTTTTCCGGAATAACCCTTCACCGGTGTTTGCAAAATGTTTTTGTGGGTTTTGTGTGTTTCAGATTTTAAAATTTTAGCTCAAAACTTGAGGTTTTGTGTCACTCACTTGCTAACCTTGTATTAGGAAAGCACACGTCCAGTTTACTTGTCCCGTATATTATCTTTCGGTAAACTACCGTCCGGTTGTAAAGGAAAGCGATGAACAAGCAACTGTTAAGGCAATGTCTAATAACATGCTTTTGATTATGGTCCACATCGTGTCGGATGCATTTACTATCCTTTGTAGGAGCAATAGTAAAGATCACCCTATAGTTTTTCGGTCTGGCACAAGGTCCTGTCTTCGACCATGCTATGCAACCACTGTTCTTATGGTTGACACCCGATTTGGTTCAGGTGACCTAATGAATTCCAGGTGAATTCCTAGAATTTTACGTTCAATGGTAATGAACGCATTGAAAATGGATTTTCAGAAAACAAATCGGTTTTAATTTTGATCAAAATATTTTCTCGTTCAAGCTCGAGTTTAGATATCATCGAATTCCATGAGTTTGTAATTCTCAATCTTTAAAGTCAATCTCAAGGATTGAGTAATATCAGGCTTAAATGCTGATTTTTGATCTTTAAGGAGATTATCCTTTCTGGGGGTCTGATTCATTAATCTTATCAAGCTAATTTGCACGGCGCCCTCCCCATTTTACGAGACAGATCCTGTAACAACCCGACTTCGTTAAACCAAGAACACGCCCAAAAAAAAAATTTTTGGACCTGCCCATCTGGACGGAGTCCAGCACTTAAGACCGGGACGGCGTCCAGCATATCTGGACGGTGTCCAGATTGCCTGGCAGCTGCTGTCCCCGGGTCCAACTCACGTGAGCGGAACTCCTGCTTCCCGACACTTTTAAGCGAAAACCTTTTTACAACATATCACAATATAATAAACTAAGAGGTTTCCATCATCAAAACAAGTCTTACAACATCGGGCCCACATCGACCCATTTTACGCGTTTCGTTCAAAAATACAAGTTTCGACCAATACAAGTTTAATTTCCAAACGACACTAGAGCATGGTGTTTGGGGTTAAACTACCCAAATCTTGGCCCAACTTCCAAAAGCTAACCCAAAAGCATCCCCTATCAAAATAAGCGGGAGACCACTAATCCAACCGAATACCTTTGCCTTTGTCCACGCCGGAGCCTAAAAAGGTAAACAATGAGAGGGTAAGCTAATGCTTAGTGAATGCAATAGTTATACACGTACATATATAAAATACCTACTTGCACAATTACACAAATACCGCATACATGCTAGCAACACAAAAGGGCTTAACATCTCAAGTACAAAGCTATTAACCCCCTATATCACAAGCTATCATAACAAAGGCATATATATGTATATAACTCGAACCATATAATACACTTACAACTCAACACAATAACCATGGTTAACCAATTGTACAAGGGAATGACGCTCGCGAAAATGCCATCGGTGTTCATAACATCCGTTAGTGTACTTAACACCTCGTATCACTAAACCCTAGGGTGGCACCTTAACACCTCGGTACTTCACCCCGAGTGGCATCTTAACACCTCGATGCTTCACTCTTTATTTTACGGAGTGGCGTCTTAACACCTCGACACTTCACTCCTAGGTGGCATCTTAACACCTCGATGCTTCACCCGTCAATTACTTAGAGTGGCATCTTAACACCTCGATGCTTCACTTCGAGTGGCGTCTTAACACCTCGACACTTCACTCGTCACGTGAAACGCGGTGTCTTAGCACCTCGACACTTCACATCTCACGCTACAACAAATAGATACATTATATACATACGCATATAATTATTCCACTCACCTTAGAGTCTTTTACGAAAGATAACCGAGCTTGCAACTTCAATGTAACGTACCTATTACATTTAGCACATAATCAATCACAACTCAAGTTGGTCAACCAACTTACTCCCCATTCTAGTGCCATTTTGACCCAAGGTGCAATTCTGACCCATTTGGGCCCTTAACCCTAATATTTGGGTCAACACCAACAAAACCCTAACACTAGCCAAATATGGTCTTAAACACTTTATAATCACAAGTTTGGTGTGTTCTCATACACATTTAACAACCTAGGTCGTCCAAGACCCATTTGACCCATTTCGAGGCCAACACGCCCATTTGGGTCACCCACAACCCAAATGACACCCACTAACATTAACTACAAATGTGCTAGTGATTTACTAAGCCTTTAAGACCCATTTACACACTTTAACTTTTCAAAACCCTAGGTTAGTCATCTTTTGGGTCTTCATGACCCAAACTTACCCAAAACCCCCAAATTACTAACAAATGGGTTTTAAGTGCAACACTAACCCAAACCCTAACCCTTAACACAATTTAAGTAAAGAAATTAGGTTTTATAACTTACCAACACAATCACCACGTAGCTAGCGACTAGATGAACAACTTTAGAACTCGCACTAAGACCGGATTCAACCTCCTTCTTTCTTTAATGGAGCTCTCTCACTCTAGAACTTCCTCTCTTTCTAGAATTTAGTGGAGGGAGATAAAGTAGATGGAAATGGAGTAATGAGGCTCACCAAAACTGATCTAGGGTCTTAAAGTCGTCCACAATGTTCAATTACCAAACTACCCCTTTTTAAATAACAAAATACCAAAGCTGGCTCGTCAGGCCATCTGGACGGCGTTGATGTATGCGAGGCGTACTAGGAAATAGTTATATTTTTACTACGAAAAACTATTAAATACGATACAATTTTACACAAGTGATTTATTTATTTAAAGAGTGGATATACCTAAACCTTGCTACAACACTTATAGGAAGTGTACCTAATCGTACAGTAGTGTAGTTTTTAGTAAGTCCGGTTCGTTCCACAGGGATCTTTTAAACAAGCTTAATGCTATATTTTTAAAAACTTATAATTGTAAAAATACAAAAATATATATAAGTAGTATTATTATTATAAAAGGGGGTTTTTACTGTTTAATGACCGGTTTGTCGATTTTAAAACTTTAGTTGCAGTTAAAACCTAATGTAAAATATTAAAAATAAATATAACTTAATTTAAAGTGTAAAGTAAATAACGATAATGAAATTGCGATAAATAAAAGTGCGATAAAATAAAATTGCGATAATTAAAGAGTACGATAATTAAAAATGCAATTAAATAAAATGACAATAAATAAAAGTGCGATAATTAAAAGTGCAATTAAATATGAAATAAAGGAATTATGCTTATTTAGACTTCCATAATCATGATGTTCGACGTGTTGATTTTAGTTTTATTACCATGGGTTAATTGTCCTTTGTCCTGGATTATTCGATATGTCCATACGGATTTTTCCATAATAGTCCATCAGTCATAATCATAAAGTGCGAAAGTCTTCGTCAAATTATTCTTATTCCCGAAGTCAAATATTCCAACTAATTGGGGATTCGAATTGTAACAAGGTCTTAATACTTTGTTTAATGAATACACCAGGTTATCGACTACGTGTAATCCAAGGTTTTACTACTTTGTTAACAATTACACCAATTACCCTTGAATGTAATCCATCCCTGTTTCAACAAGTCTATTAACTATTAATCCAGTTCCGTGTCCGATTGAATGAACAATTATTGGTATTTATAGATATCCCGCCCACCGTACCCAGTCAAGCGTATGTGGTTATATATAAATACGTCAAATTATAAGTCTATATATTAAATCAACGAGGTATCATTTAGTTAATATAAAAACCATTAATAGCCCATAGTCTAATTTCTACAAGTGTCGTTCTTTTGTCCAAACCCCAATTATGGTCCAAAGCCCAATTACCCAATTTTAATATTTAGCCCAACATCACGATTACTTCGGCATTAAATAAGCATAATAATAACTTAGCTACGAGACATTAAATTAAAAAGATTGAACATAACTTACAATGATTAAAAATAGCGTAGCGTTACACGGACAGAATTTCGACTTACACCCTTACAACATTCGCTAACATACCCTTATTATTAGAATTTAAAATTAAAATTAAAATTAAAATTATAATATATATTTATATTATACGAGTGAGAGATAGAGGAAAGATATATGGATATATGATCACCAAACTGCGAAATTTATAGGCATGTGGCCAGCCACCTACTGCCATGCGATCGCATGGAAAATGCTCTTCCAGGCCATGCGATCGCATGGCCTGCTTTTCCAGCTCACAGGTCTTTGTTTGTTTATTTTCCGATATTTTAATAAATAAATATAATATATAAATAATTTTAAGAATTATTTAAATATTATATTATATTTATGTGCATAGTTGACTTGTAATTTTTAGTCCGTTGCGTCGAGCGTTGAGAGTTGACTCTGGTCCTTGTTCCGGATTTTCGAACGTCCTTGTGTACAATTTAATATCTTGTATTTTGCATTTTGCATCTTGTACTCTTGTAATTTTGAGACGTTTCTCATCAATAATTTGAACCACTTTGATTGTACTTTGTACTTTTGAGCTTTTTGGTCGTTTGCATCTTCAATTCATCGAATCTGTCTTTTGTCTTCACTTTTTATTATTTAAACGAATATTACTTGTAAATAGAACAATTGCAACTAAAAGCTTGTCTTTCTTGAGGGATAATGCTATGAAATATATGTTCGTTTTTAGCATTATCAAATATTTCCACACTTAAGCGTTGGTTGTCCTCAAGCAATATAGTCTTGAAATAAAAATATACTAGAATCACTTCTTTATTCTTCACATTTTGTACATCAGTGATTTTTATACGGCGGTATAAACAATGGTAGTAACGATGTGGTTTACAGTCCCACATGACTATGAAAATTTAGATCCTTAAGGAAATTGGATCTTTATGAAAACATTTGATCTTTTGAAAATTAAATCTAGTTTTTACCCTAGATAAGTTTTCCGGAATAACCCTTCACCGGTGTTTGCAAAATGTTTTTGTTGTGGTTTTGGTGGGTTTCAGATTTGAAAATTTTAGCTCAAAACTTGCGGTTTTGTGTCACCCACTTGCTAACCTTGTATTGAGAAAGCAACACGTCCAGTATACTTGCTCCGTATATTACCTTTCGATAAACTACCATCCGGTTGTAAAGGAAAGTGTTGAACAAGCAACTGTTAAGGCAATGTCCCCTGACATGCTTTTAATTATGGTCTATAACGTGTCGAATGCAATTACTATCCTTTGTAGGAGCAATAGTAAAGCTCACCCTTATGGTTTTTCGGTTTGGCACAAGGTCCTGTCTTTGACCATGCTATGCAACCACCGTTCTTACGGTTGACACCCGATTTGGTTCAGGTGATCTAATGAATTCCAGGTGAATTCCTAGGATTTTACGTTCAATGGTAATGAACGCATTAAAAATGGGTTTTCAGAAAACAAATCGGTTTGTAATTTTGATCAAAATATTTTCTCATTCAAGCTCGAGTTTAGATATCATTGAATTCCATGAGTTTGTAATTCTCAATCTTTAAAGGTAATCTCAAGGATTGAGTAATATCAGGCTTTAAAGCTGATTTTTAATCTTTAAGGAGATTATCCTTTCTGGGGGTCTGATTCATTAGTCTTATCAAGCTAATTTGCACGGCTCCCTCCCCATTTTACGAGACAGATCCTCTCATGGTTAGGATAAGTCTGACCACTTGGCGACCCTGTTTGATGCTGAGGTTCGTGGATTTCCAGCTGATTTTCGAGAAAACATTTTTCTAGATTTTTTTGTCAACCTACAGCTGGTCTGGACGACAACTTCCTGACCTAAATCAAGAAGCGCGTGTCTTTTTCGGAAGACTTTACTTCCTTTTAATGATGGAATTGATTCATTGTGTAGATCCATCTTTCTTTCAAATATATTACCGTTTTCCGGGTAAAATGGTTAATTTTGTCCAAAACAAAAGTATCTTTGTACAAAATATGTGATATATGTTTTAAAGAACTTGGTAAATTTTTTCCACACTTGGATTTTATTTTCCTTTCTTTGCCTTTTTATTGTCCTCTATTCCATTTTAAATGAATTCTAACATTTTGGGTTGTTTCTCAATTTATGTCCTTTCCGAGGTAACAATAATTTCGGTGTTAACACCTAGTTTTATCGTTCATAAATATGTATAAACATGAATTTGAATTCATTTAATTGAAAATTTTGAAAAATTTTACTAGAATTGGGTAGTCAATATATAAGACTGGGGCTGTTCTTTATTATCAGAGAGCACTAGATTCTAATACAACTACTGCATTACTAGTATTTTTAATGGTAACCAAGTGTATAAGTTAAAATATTTAAAAATCCGAAAGAATTTAACCCCTTCCCACACTTAAGATCTTGCAATGCCCTCATTTGCAAGAAATCAGTAACAATTTAAATTATTGAGGGTGATTAGCGTAGAAAAATGATTAAATTTTACCAAAGTTTCCAAACATATTGGCGTTTGTTTGCTGAATGATAAATGGTGCACTTCATTTGTTCATTTCGTCTTGTTGTTACATCACATTTTTTTTCGTATTGTCGTCAAAAGTACTAGCTTTTGCTGAACTTAATGCCAGTCTTTGAAAATGCGCTGTTTTCCCTGTTATGTACAATTGACAATATACATACATACAAATATAAACATGCATGGTAATTTGAAATGGGACTTAAAATCCCACTTTCAAATCAAATATGATATATTAATACCAAATAATAAAAATATTAAACAATGCATTAATGTATCACAATATCATATGTTTAAACATAAATAAATAAAAATAATAAAAAGATAAAAATCATAGAAATCACCAACAGAAACTATATCAATCTGGAAAAGGGTTCCAGTTCATGTCGTCATCCGGGTTCCATGGTTGGTGATAGGTGTACTGGTAGGCCTGGTTAGGGTCGTAGAGAATATATGGTGGTCTCATCTCGGGCTGGTGTGGAGGATAGTAAGCGGGTCGGGTTGGGATGTATTGATCCTAAGGTGACAACCGGCTCATAATCTGATGCTGATGATAGTCCCATCTATCATGCTATCGTTGCCTGGAATGCTCGTAATCATTCCGGGCTTGCCACTGCTCCATCCGACTAAATCTCTCCCCGTTTGTCATATCTACCTCATCTACACGCTGGTAGACATCAGTCATAGCCTCCCTAATGACATCCTTAATGTCATCTGCTTCCTCCATTTCCTCATCTGAAACTCTCTCTACCTGAGGATGACTACCTTCATAGGGTACTGGCTGGTTGCGTCTGCTCTTTAATAACTTAACACCCTGATAGACCTTCAATCCTAATGGCTCAACCTGTTCCCTACATTCCAAAAGT
Source organism: Rutidosis leptorrhynchoides (assembly GCF_046630445.1). Taxonomy (NCBI): domain Eukaryota; kingdom Viridiplantae; phylum Streptophyta; class Magnoliopsida; order Asterales; family Asteraceae; genus Rutidosis; species Rutidosis leptorrhynchoides. The sequence goes on from NC_092334.1 coordinate 158,171,461, forward strand.
GGACCCCTTGGTCCCTATCTACACCCAAATACTCTCCAATGAGAGTAACAAAAATACCTCCTCCTATAATCCCCCCTTCCAGTATTCCTTCCACCATCTTAGACAAATAAAAATCAACACAGTAGGGGATATTAACAAAGCTTCTTGGGTCTCGAATACACTTTAGGTAAAATAAATAATGTAAGGTCATTTTCTCCTTGTTGTGACCTCTCTGTGTAATCGAGTTAGCTATAAATCTATGAATTATACGAAGTTCGGCTTTGTTAATATGTAAGTAGGAGTGTTTTCCTCCTAGCGTAAAAACATTATAGTTTGACATACGCCTCCAGACGGCGTTTGCGTCAAAATTCTATCTACCCTTTCACCACGATAAATCAAATTCATACAATCGGGTAGTAGTAATTCACCAGGAGTATATATCTGTAAAGCCCTGGCCATGTCCAGCATGGACATCCTGTACATCCTACGGCCAAGTATAAATCTAAGAAAACTTCTATCATCTAATATATCTACATCTACATTTAACGCTATAGTACTCATCAGCTCAACACACCATTCCTTATATACAGGTCTACGAATGGTGAATAGACATTCCCAATCGATAAAAGAAGAACTACCATACCTTTGGATCAGATGCTCCCTAACTGAGTTAGCTAGTTGGACCCTTTCCAAAGGATCCCAATCGATTACCCTTGGCACTTCTACATTTTTCGGTAGCAGTTTGAATTTGTTACTTTGATATGCCGTGTAATCCCTCCAGCTTCTATCGAATCTCAGATTAGGATGCAACGTGTGTTCAGGAATTGTTGGGTATTCTACTGGTGGATGCATCAGAAATACTGTGAAGGCATCAACAAATTATAGCCGATCATAATAAGGTACGTGTTGATTAGACTGTTGTTGTGGTTCCTGTTGTGGTTCTTGTTCAGGTTCATATTGCATTTCTGGCTCAGGTTCCGGTTGTGGTTGTCTAGATGATGATGATGAACCTCCAGTTTTAGTATTAGTAAATCTCTGCAAAACACATTAAACACAAAATTTGTGCATCCAAATATGCATTAGTGTTAGCAAAATAACAAATTAACACAATTACAATAACATGTTAAATCAAAATTAAACTTATACACATTTTCATAATTTTAACAATTCTACACTTTTTTCAAATAAGCATATATGAAAATGTATACAAAGTTCATAAGCATTTAACTCAAATAACATGTTAAAACATCCATTACTAACAATTAAACAAGTTTTAAATGGCATTTACATCAATTTAATCAAGTTCATGAATTTTATACCTAAAAAGTCCACTTTATTTCTTAAAGTTCATGTTTAGGATCAAAGTTTGGATCATTTAGCTACCTAAACATGTTACACTACTTAATTTAGCAACAATTCATGACAAAAATCGGCCATAACCTGTTTATATCAAAAAGTCCCAAATTGCTCAAGAACACAAACCCTAGTTTCCTAAAAATTTTGAAGTTTTTAGCTTCAAATCATGTTAAATAGCATCAATCTAGATTATACATGCATAAAATACTAACAATTTAACTCTAATTACACTAAAAACTAACAAAATCAAATTAGGTAAAATATAGCTCAAGAACACTAAAAATTAAATTTAAAGAGGTTTAGGGATGAAATTGTTACCCTTTTTGATAAACTCCTTATCAAATTCATGTTTAGAGCGGATTATAGCGAGAAATTTGGTTGATTTTGATGAAAAATTGATGATTTTAGAGTGGATTTTGGAGATGTGCTCGTATGTATGTGTGTGTGTTGTGGGAGACAGATGCAGAACCGCTGGAGCTTTTGTTCCTGGCCTGAAATCCAGCTCCATGCAATCGCATGGTCCTGAAGGCCAAATCCCATGCGATCGCATGGGGTCCGGGTACAGTAACTTTTTGTTTTTGTTTTTTTTTTTTTTTATAAAAACATTATACTAATGAAACATATAATTAATTAAAATTAAAATTTTGTTTCTTTTTAGGATGAGGGCGTTTCGGAACGATGTCCTAGTCTGTCCCTCAATAAAATTTTAAAATTTGTCATTTTTTAAGCGCGGTTTTAAAAGTAAAGATTTTTGGGTTTTTTTTAATGTTTTTGGCATACTTTAATTTAATAAGATTAAAAATAATGATAATAAAAGTTCTCGTCCTTCCTTTGGGTAGAGCAATTTCGGTTCAACGACCTAATTTTCAACTCACGACGAATTTTAAAAATCATATTTTTAACTTAACGAAATAAAGTAAATTTTTGTTTTTAAATTCACACCAAACTTAAATTTAAAATGCATAAAATTAAAACTTCATTTAAATATAATTAATATTTTAAATTTTACAAACTTATATTGAAAATATTAGTTTTTAAAATATTTACAAACTTAAATATATTGATTTTAAAAATTTACAATATTAAATTTAATATTAATTTTAAAAATAAAGTAAAAATAAAATAAAAAATCTTTTTGGTCTTTTATCCCACTTTAATCAATCAAATATTATCAAAAATATACGCCCCTCTTTTTAGTAAAGTAATTTCGGTTATATTACCTAGTTTTACTCCTGACGAATTTCTGAAATATTTTGGGTTGATTGATTAAAGATATTTATACCTTAAGAATAAACGGTAAATTTCGCAGTGATGTAATAAATTTTTGTATGATATCAATAATTTCGGTTACGCATACCTAATTTTATTGAATACCAATTTAATACTTTATAGCGAACGATTTAGCGTTTATTATCAATAGGTTAAAAGCAATAAAATAAAAATAAAAACTGTACATACTTACCTGTGAGATAGAATTCTCAGTGACCTGCTTTAGCCCACTCATAAGATAGTCGGACTAATTAGTTTTCCATAGCTACATAGGCATAACCACGAGCATTCAACGATTTTTCTTCGAAACATATGAACGGCCCTTCTCTGCATAAAGTAACGAACTCGGTATTGGAATATGTCTGATTCGTCATGCATTTTCCTTCGTGTGACCATTTTCCGCATTTGTGACATCTTTCAAGGTGTCGTGCTCTTCTTTTCGCTGCGGATTTTGATTTTCCTTTACCAAAATGTAACTTATTATGTTCGTTCCTGAGTTCTTTTCTTACTCCGTCCAATTTGGCTCTTATTACTGATACCAGGTCACTCGGGAGTGTGTCATTATTACGTTTGGTGATCAAAGCGTGTAGCATTATACCATGGTTCAGATCAAAGAAATTCTTCATCTCGTAAAACCTAAAAAAATAAAAATTCAGAATGGGGGGAGAAGACTAGTTCTTTAGGGTCTGCTAGGGAAAGACCATTCGGATCATGTACGTAATGTTTAACTCTGTGACCATTAACGTTAAATTCAATCCCATTTGAATTTATTAACTATATTGTTCTATATGGGAAAACTCTTTTGACTATGAATGGTCTAGACCATCTTGATTTCAATTTTCCTGGAAATAGCTTGAATCGTGAATTGAAAAGAAGAACTCGGTATCCTTCCTTAAATTCTTTTGAACTTCTGATTCTTTTATCATGCCATTTCTTTGTTCTTTCTTTATAGATTAACGAATTTTCGTATGCTTCATGTCTTAATTCTTCTAATTTGTTTAGTTGACTTAATCGTAGACGTCCGGCTTCATATAAATCAAGATTACATGTCTTCAAAGCCCAAAATGCTTTGCGTTCAATTTCTACTGGAAGATGACATGCTTTTCCGTAAACGAGTTTAAAAGGTATGGTTCCAATTGAAGTTTTGTAGGCTGTTCTAAAAGCCCAGAGTGCATCCTCCAATTTCATGGACCATTCCTTCGGATTTGATCCTACGGTTTTCTCTAGAATACGTTTTAATGCTCGGTGGGTATTTTCAACTTGTCCACTTGTTTGTGGATGATAAGCGGTGGAGATTTTATGAGTTACTCCATATCTTTTGAGAACTTTCTCAAGTTGATTGTTACAAAAATGAGTACCCCGATCACTTATTAAAGCTTTCGGTGTTTCGAACCTTGCAAAAAGACGTTTTAAGAAGTTGACTACAACTCGTGCATCGTTAGTTGGGAGAGCTTGTGCTTCCGCCCATTTAGATACATAATCAATGGCAACGAGAATGTAGAGATTATTATGAGATTTTGGAAATGGACCCATAAAATTAATACCCCAAATGTCAAATACTTCACATACTTGAATGACATTTTGTGGAATTTCATCACGTTGACTTATTTTTCCGGCCCTTTGACAAGCATCACAGGATTTGCAAAGAAGGTGTGCGTCTTTGAAAATTGTAGGCCAATAGAATCCAGCATCGTAAACTTTTCTTGCTGTGAGTTGAGGCCCATAATGCCCTCCTGTTTGTCCTGTGTGACAATGGTTTAAGATTTGACTAGCTTCATCTCTGAATACACATCGGCGTATTATTCCATCGGGACAACTTTTGAATAAATGTGGATCTTCCCAGAAATAGTGTTTTATATCACTAAAGAATTTCTTTCGTTTTTAGTACGATAATCCTTTTTCAAGGAATCCACATACTAAGTAGTTTGCATAATCTGCAAACCATGGAATTTCATTATAATCTATCTTCAATAGATATTCATCAGGAAAGTTGTCTTGTATGGCCGATTCATTTAGAACTTCTAATTCAGAATTTTCAAGACGAGAAAGATGATCAGCGGCGAGATTTTCTGCTCCCTTTTTATCTCGGATTTCAATATCGAACTCTTGTAAGAGTAAGATCCAACGGATTAATCGAGGTTTAGCATCTTATTTCGAAAATAGGTATCTAAGAGCAGAATGATCGGTATAGACCACCGTTTTAGCTAGAACGAGATATGAACGAAATTTGTCAAAAGCAAAGACAATAGCAAGGAGTTATTTTTCAGTAGTTGTGTAATTCGTTTGTGCTCCTTGTAACATCTTACTAGCATAATATATAGGTTGAAATAGTTTTTCAATCCTTTGTCCTAAAACGGCTCCCATTGCAAAATCACTTGCATCGCACATAAGTTCAAATGGTAGATTCCAATTTGAAGTTATCATAATCGGCGCATTAGTGAGTTTTTCTTTAAGAATATTAAAAGATTTGATGCATTCATCTGAAAAGATGAATGGAGCATCTTTTTCTAGGAGTTTATTCATAGGAGTGGCGATTTTAGAAAAATCTTTTATGAAACGTCGGTAAAAACCGGCATGCCCTAGAAAACTCCTAACTCCTCTAACATTGGTGGGATGTGGAAGTTTAGCAATTACATCTACTTTAGCTCTATCCACTTCAATTCCTTCCTTTGAAATTTTATGACCAAGAACGATGCCTTCTTTAACTATGAAATGGCATTTCTCCCAATTAAGTACTAGATTTGATTGTTCGCATCTAATAAGCATTCGTTCAAGATTAACTAGACATGATTCAAATGTATCACCGAAGACTGAAAAGTCACCCATGAAAACTTCCATGCATTCTTCTATCATGTCGTGAAAAATGGCCATCATGCACCTTTGAAAGGTTGCAGGGGCGTTGCAAAGTCCAAATGGCATGCATTTATAAGCAAAAGTACCATAAGGGCACGTGAATGTTGTTTTCTCTTGGTCCTCGGGAGCTATTCGAATTTGAAAGTATCCGGAAAAACCATCAAGAAAACAATAGTAACTATTTCCGGCTAATCTTTCCAACATTTGATCAATAAAAGGTAAGGGAAAGTGATCTTTTCTGGTGGCGTCATTTAATTTTCTATAATCAATACAAACACGCCATCCTGTTACATTCCTAGTAGGAATAAGCTCATTTTTCTCATTTGTGATGACAGTCATGCCACCCTTCTTAGGTACGCATTGAACTGGCTTACCAATGGACTATCAGAAATTGGATAAATTAAACCTGCATCTAGCAGTTTAATAATTTCTTTCTTAACAACTTCTTGCATATTCGGATTTAGTCTTCGTTGGCGTTGCACATACGTTTTATGACCTTCTTCCATAAGGATTTTATGTGTGCAATACGAATGACTTATTCCTTTAAAATCATGAATTTTCCATGCAATAGCTGGTTTATGAGCTTTTAGCACAGTAATGAGTTGAGATTTTTCATTTTCAGTAAGAGAAGACGATATTATTACAGGTAATTCAGATTCACCATGTAAATAAGCGTATTCCAAATGGTTTGGAAGTGGCTTTAACTCTAATGTCGGTGGTTCTTCTATCGATGATTTATATCGATATCTGTCTTCCTCTTTTAGCATTTGAATTTCTTCTGTTGTTGGTTCATATCTATTAGCCATAAGTGTAGCTAACATTTCAGTTTCTTCAATTGGTTCAGTTCCTTCTCCTAAAAAACATTCTCCTGTTCCTTGTAATTCTGGAAATTCTTCTAATAATTCTGCATGTGAATCTATAGTTTGAATATAATAACATGTATCATCTGCAGATTGCGGTTGTTGCATGGCTCTATCAACAGAAAAGGTAACACTCTCGTCCTCTATACTTAGGGTCAGTTTTTTTTTACCAAACACGTCTATTATTGCTTTAGCCGTGTTTAAGAATGGTCTTCCTAATATGAGAGGAACTCGAGAGTCTTCTTCCATGTCCAAAATAACAAAATCTACTGGAAATACTAAAGTACCAACTTTAACTAGCATATTCTCCATTATCCCTCTAGGATATTTTACTGATCGATCGGCTAGTTGTATGCTTATTCATGTTGGTTTCAATTCTCCAAGGTCTAGTTTAGCGTATAGTGAATACGGAATTAAATTTATACTAGCACCTAAGTCTGCCAATGTTTCTATTGAACTAAGACTACCCAGAAAACTTGGAATTGTGAAACTTCCTGGATCAGATAATTTTTCTGGTATCTTATTCAACAGCACTGCAGAGCAATTTGCATTCATAGTAATAGCCGAGAGTTCTTCCATTTTCTTTCTATTTGTGATTAGATCTTTTAGAAATTTAGCATATCTAGGCATTCCTGAAATCACATCAATGAAAGGAAGATTTACATTTATTTGTTTAAACATATCCAAGAATTTAGATTGCTCGGCTTCAAGTCTTTCTTTTCTCATTTTACTCGGGTAAGGAAGTGGTGGTTGGTATGGTTTAACATAAGGTTTAGCCTTAACTGTGTTATCTTTATTAACCTTTTCAACTACCGGTTCTTCTTCATTATCTTGTTCAGATTGTGGTTCTTGTGGAGTAGGAATAGCTTCATCAGAAATTACAGGCATTTCAGGTGGTTTAAGTATAATACCACTTCTTGTGGTAATGGCTTTAGCTGTTTCATTTCGGGGGTTAGCATTTGTATCGCTAGGTAAACTTCCCAGTTTTCTTTCACCTATTAACCTTGCTAGGTTGCTCACTTCTTGTTCCAGATTTTGAATAGAAGCTTGTTGATTTCTAAATGCTTGAACATTTTGTTCATTGGTTTGTTTCTGAGATGTGAAAAACTGCGTTTGAGAATCAACTAGCTTCGACATCATATCTTCTAAATTTAGCTTTTATCATCGGTTTGTGGTGGTTTATTTTGAAAATTAGGTCTTTGCTGATTATAAGTATTATTGGATACTTGTTGATTACTAGGACCTTGTTGGTTGTTGTATGGAACATTTCGGTTATAATTCTAGTTTTGATTGTAGATTGGCCTTGGTGGTTGATAATTATTCTGATAATTATTTCCAGGCCTTTGGTTTATGTATGAAACATTCTCTCTTTGTTCCATTGTTAGTTCAATACTGAGACAATCTTTTGTCAAATGTGGTCCTCCACACTGCTCACAACTAATTCGTATTGAGTGGATATCTTTAGTCATCTTTTCCATTCGTCTCTCGACAGCATCTATCTTTGCAGAAATGGAATCGAAGTCATGGCTACAATCGGCTCTAGCTGCTTTAGATGATTTAACGATATCTTTTTCTTGGTGCCACTCATGTGAGTGGGAAGCAGTGTTATCAATAATTTTGTAAGCGTCAGTTGCGGTTTTCTTCATAATGGAACCACCAGCTGCTATATCGATGTCTTTTCTTGTAGTGATGTCGCATCCTTGGCAGAATATTTGTACTATTTGACAAGTGTCTAAACCATGTTGCGGACATCCTCTTAATAACTTTCCAAATCTTGTCCACGCCTCATATAGAGTTTCATTTGGCTTTTATGTGAACGTAACAATTTCTCCTTGAAGTCTTACGGCTTTAGATGCCGGAAAGAATTGTTTAAGAAATTTTTCAACTAAAACGTCCCATGTATCAATCGCCCCCTCAGGTAACAATTCTAACCAATCTTTGGCTTCTCCCTTTAAAGTCCAGGGAAATAACATGAGATATATCTGTTCATCCTCCACTTCTCGGATTTTAAATAGTGTACAGATCCTATTAAAGGTACGAAGATGTTCGTTTGGATCTTCCTTCGGCGCACCACTAAATTGGCATTGATTAGTTACCATGTGTAGGATTTGTCCTTTGATTTCATAATCTGGCACATTAATGTCAGGTTGAGTAATTGGGTGACCTTGGCCAGTGCGTTTAGCCCTCATTCGGTCTTCCATACTTAGAGGTTCCAGATTTTCCATGATTGAATTTGTTGAATCTGAATCACTAGAGAATTCTGATTTAATGGTTGGTTCCTCTACAATCTCTGTTTGAATGATTGGTGGTTCCGGAGGAAAGATTAGTGGTTCAGGATCTCGGAATTGTCCCTGAATATCCTCCGAATTCTCAATTGTGAGGTCGGGTTCAAAAAATGGATTATCGGAAATTTGAATTGGAGTACTTGGTTTACTGGATGACGATTCTAAAGAAAAATCAACGGCGACAATATTTGCTAGATGTCTTGATCGAGTTACAGGTGGTGAACGTACAAAAGGTGGTGAACGTTTTGCTCGGTGCATTCACTGAATATCCTATTAGTTATAAAAGATAAAAATTATATAAGCTATCAAATTAATAGATTTTTCTGCTTTTGCCCACGTTTCGAATAGCTAATAGATGCAGCAGGGAGCCAGAACCCTTTAAATCGGAAGCTCACAACTCAGCCACTAACAAATCCAACTATTACTACGAAGCAGAAAATTTTGGATGTCTATCAATTTAACTACTTAAAATAATTTTTCGTTGAAATTTAAAGAAATTTTAGATAAGAAATAGAAAATTCTATGTCCTAAAAACTAGAGCGTCGAAAAATAAGAAAGAAAAAGAGCGCGTCGAAAAACGTCGAAAAATAAAAGGTCAAAAAAAATAATAGGCGTCGAAAAATAAAAATAAGAAAGTAGCACGTCGAAACTTAAAAAGGAACTAAAAACTAAGAATTAAAAGTTGCGTCTAAAAATATTAAAGCTTAGAGAAATACTATATCCAAAACGGTAATAATTTAAAAAGGTACTAAAAACTTAAAACGGCGTCGCAAAATTCTAAAACACCTAAATCTTAGTCTAAAGAAAAAGCACTTAAGGGATTTTATGGCAGAGCCTAAAAATCTAGAAATAAAAATAACTATGGCAAAAACTATGTCTTAAAACTAAATACGAGCGAAAAAATATAAATATTACGCTAAAACGAATAAAAAGAAACAAAATATAAAAATAAACTTAAAGTTGTAAAAACACAATTTTTATAAAAATATTATTTTTATATTATTTATTTTATAAAAGTATTAATTTTATATATTAATAAAAACTAATTAAACTTAAAATACAAATTATAAATAAACTAAAACAAATAAATATTAAATATAACCCTAATTAGGGTTTTAATTATAATAATAATAATTATTACGTAATTATTGCTGTGGGAAGTCAAAATGTGGCGTGTCAGGTACGTTCATGCGGTCGCATGGAATTTTGCCTTCGGGCTCATGCAATCGCATGGGCTAGGGTTTCGGGCCAGTATATGGGCTGCTACAGTACCAGGCCGAAACTTATATATATATTTTTTTCTGTTTCCTAATTCTGTTTTATAATTATATAAATTATTTATATAAAATAAATAAAAACTTAAATTTTAAAAACTAAAATAGAAAATAAAAGTACTTTATAATTTATGTATTTTAAACAAAAAAAATATATATATACTTTATTTTATTTTTCTTTTTATATTTTTATATTAAAACGTATTTTTACAAAAAAGTATTTTTACAAAAGTAAACTAAAAATCTTTTTTTTATATATATAGCGTTTCGCTTTCGGCGTTTTAGTGTCCCTGGCAGCGGCGCCAAAAATACTTGATGTGAGCGAGGCGTACTAGGAAATAGTTATATTTTTACTACGAAAAACTATTAAATACGATACAATTTTACACAAGTGATTTATTTATTTAAAGAGTGGATATACCTAAACCTTGCTACAACACTTATAGGAAGTGTACCTAATCGTACAGTAGTGTAGTTTTTAGTAAGTCCGGTTCGTTCCACGGGGATCTTTTAAACAAGCTTAATGCTATATTTTTAAAAACTTATAATTGTAAAAATACAAAAATATATATAAGTAGTATTATTATTATAAAAGGGGGTTTTTACCGTTTAATGACCGGTTTGTCGATTTTAAAACTTTAGTCGCAGTTAAAACCTAATGTAAAATATTAAAAATAAATATAACTTAATTTAAAGCGTAAAGTAAATAACGATAATGAAATTGCGATAAATAAAAGTGCGATAAAATAAAATTGCGATAATTAAAGAGTACGATAATTAAAAATGCAATTAAATAAAATGACAATAAATAAAAGTGCGATAATTAAAAGTGCAATTAAATATGAAATAAAGGAATTATGCTTATTTAGACTTCCATAATCATGATGTTCGACGTGTTGATTTTAGTTTTATTACCATGGGTTAATTGTCCTTTGTCCTGGATTATTCGATATGTCCATACGGATTTTTCCATAATAGTCCATCAGTCATAATCATAAAGTGCGAAAGTCTTCGTCAAATTATTCTTATTCCCGAAGTCAAATATTCCAACTAATTGGGGATTCGAATTGTAACAAGGTCTTAATACTTTGTTTAATGAATACACCAGGTTATCGACTGCGTGTAATCCAAGGTTTTACTACTTTGTTAACAATTACACCAATTACCCTTGAATGTAATCCATCCCTGTTTCAACAAGTCTATTAACTATTAATCCAGTTCCGTGTCCGATTGAATGAACAATTATTGGTATTTATAGATATCCCGCCCACCGTACCCAGTCAAGCGTATGTGGTTATATATAAATACGTCAAATTATAAGTCTATATATTAAATCAACGAGGTATCATTTAGTTAATATAAAACCCATTAATAGCCCATAGTCTAATTTCTACAAGTGTCGTTCTTTTGTCCAAACCCCAATTATGGTCCAAAGCCCAATTACCCAATTTTAATATTTAGCCCAACATCACGATTACTTCGGCATTAAATAAGCATAATAATAACTTAGCTACGAGACATTAAATTAAAAATATTGAACATAACTTACAATGATTAAAAATAGCGTAGCGTTACACAGACAGAATTTCGACTTACACCCTTACAACATTCGCTAACATACCTTTATTATTAGAATTTAAAATTAAAATTAAAATTAAAATTAAAATTATAATATATATTTATATTATACGAGTGAGAGATAGAGGAAAGATATATGGATATATGATCACCAAACTGCGAAATTTATAGGCATGTGGCCAGCCACCTACTGCCATGCGATCGCATGGAAAATGCTCTTCCAGGCCATGCGATCGCAGGACCAGCTTTTCCAGCTCACATGTCTTTGTCTGTTTATTTGCCGACGTTTTAATAAATAAATATAATATATAAATAATTTTAAGAATTATTTAAATATTATATTATATTTATGTGCATAGTTGACTTGTAATTTTTAGTCCGTTGCGTCGAGCGTTGAGAGTTGACTCTGGTCCCAGTTTCGGATTTTCGAACGTCCTTGCGTACAATTTAATATCTTGTATTTTGCGTTTTGCGTCTTGTACTCTTGTAATTTTGAGACGTTTCTCATCAATAATTTGAACCACTTTGATTGTACTTTGTACTTTTGAGCTTTTTGGTCGTTTGCGTCTTCAATTCGTCGAATCTGTCTTTTGTATTCACCTTTTATTATGTAAACGAATATTACTTGTAAATAGAACAATTGCAACTAAAAGCTTGTCTTTCTTGAGGGATAATGCTATGAAATATATGTTTGTTTTTAGCATTATCAGCGTCCAGATTTCTGGACGGCGTCCAGCCCTTCAAAACGGGATGGCGTCCCACTATTTTGGACGGCGTCCAACCTAGTTGAGAAAACGGGATCTTACAACTCTCCCCCACTTGAACCGGATTGCGTCCTCGCAATCCACGCCGCATGACAAGCAGGAAGATAAACCAAAACAAACTCTTCAGGCTCCCACGTAAACTCGGAACCTATACTTCGACACCATTGAATCTTGAAGGTTCTCACCTCCTTGTTTCTCAACTTCTTCACTTTCTCATCGAGTATAGCAATCGGCTCCTCAACATACTCTAGTTTGTTGTTTAGCTCAATCTCATCTAAAGGCACCCAAGAAGAATCATCCGCAAGACACTTACAGAGATGGGAAACATGAAATGTATTATGGATCCCCGCAAGCTCTTCGGGTAACTCCAAATGATACGCAACCTCGCTAAAACGATCTAAAACTTTAAATGGCCCAATAAACCGAGGAGCTAACTTTCCCCGTTTTCAAAACCGAATAATACCTTTCCATGGCGAAACCTTAAGCATCACCATGTCGCCCTCTCGGAATTCGATCATCCGCCTACGTTTATCGGCATACGACTTTTGTCTATCTTGCGCCTTTTTCAAATGACCCCGAATCACATCAATCTTGCTATTCGTCTCTAAAACCAAATCGGTACTCCCGATTTTCTTTTGTCCCACTTCACCCCAACAAATTGGAGTTCGACATCTTCGCCCATAAAGCATCTCATACGATGGCATCCCGATACTAGTATGATAACTATTATTGTACGAGAATTCCACCAAAGGTAAGTGCTTGTCCCAACTACCACCGAAATCAATAATACACGCCCGTAACATATCCTCTAATGTTTGATTCGTACGTTCGGTTTGACCGTCCGTTTGAGGATGATACGCCGTGCTCAATTTTAATTGTGTACCCATATCGTCATGAAACTTTTCCCAAAACCGAGATGTAAAACGGGTATCTCGATATGAAATAATAGATATAAGAACCCCATGTCGGGCGACTACTTCCTTGATAAACAATTTAGCCAAGGTCTCCGACGATATCACTTCCCAAATGGGAAGAAACAAAGCACTTTTTGTCAATCGGTCAACTATCACCCAAATCGAATCAAATTGGGATCTCGCCGTCTTTGGTAACTTTGTGATAAAATCCATGGTAATGTGCTCTCATTTTCACTTCGGGATTTCTAACGGTTGTAACTTACCATACGGCTTTTGGTGTTCGGTTTTAACTTGCAAACACGTGACGCATTGCTCAACATACATAACAACATCACGTTTCATGCCCAGCCACCAATACTCCTTCCTTAGATCAAGATACATTTTTGTTGCGCCCGGATGAATGGAACACTTTGATTTATGTGCTTCATCATGTAGCACTCGTCGATAATCCCCCATCTTAGGCACCCACACTCTTCCTTGAAAAGACAACAAACCACGCGAGCCCATAGTAATGAACTCCGATTGCCCCACTATTCGTTCCGCATGCTTGTTGTGAACGTAAGCCTCTATTTGAATCACACCAAGTTTTTCAAGAAAATCGTTCGTAATAATCATACGTAACAATCCCAATCGTAATGCCGGGTGATGACTCTTTCAACTTAACGCATCCGCGACCACATTCGCCTTGCCCGGATGATAAAGTATTTCACAATCATAATCTTTTACCACATCCATCCACCTACGTTGACGATAATTCAAATCTCTTTGGTTAAAGAGATGTTTCAAACTCTTATGATCCGAATAAATCGTACTCTTGACACCATACAAGTAATGGCGCCAAATTTTCAATGCATGCACAACCGCCGCCAACTCAAGATCATGAGTCAGAGATCTCGTCTCGTGTTCCTTTAATTGTTGAGAGGCGTAAGCGATGACTTTACCTCTTTGCATTAGAACACACCCGAGCCTATTTAGTGAAGCATCACAATAGACCGTCATGTCTTCCACACCTTCCGGAAACACCAACACCGGAGCTTGACACAATTTTTCTTTTAACAATTGAAAAGCAATTTCTTACTCGTTCTCCCAAATAAATCTAGCGTTCTTCCTCGTCAATTTCGTCAACGAAGAAGCGATCTTAGAAAAGTCTTGGATAAACCGACGATAATAACCGGCCAATCCGAGAAAACTTCGGATTTCCGTAGGCGTAGTCGGTCGTCTCCAACTCTTCACCGTCTCAATCTTCCCCGGATCTACTTGAATACCATTTTCGTTCACAATATGGCCAAGGAATTGAACTTCCCTTAGCCAAAATTCACATTTGGAGAATTTAGCATACAACTTCTCCTTCCGCAAAGTCTTTAACACGCACCGAAAATGAAGTTCATGTTCTTTCATACTTTTCGAATAGACAAGTATGTCGTTAATGAACACAATTACCGACTTGTCCAACATAGGTTGTCACACTCGGTTCATAAGATCCATGAATGACGCCGGTGCATTCGTAAGACCGAAAGGCATAACTACAAATTCAAAATGCCCATAACGCGTTCGAAAAGCCGTTTTCTCAATATCTTCCTCACGGACCCGCATTTGGTGATAGCCGGACCGTAGGTCAATCTTAGAGAAATACGTAGCACCTTGGAGTTGGTCAAACAAATCATCAATCCGAGGCAATGGATAACGATTCTTGATCGTCACTTTATTCAACTCCGGGTAATCGATGCACATCCGCATACTACCATCCTTCTTTTTCACGAATAAAACCAGAGCGCCTCATGGCGAAGCACTCTGTCAGATAAAACCCTTTTAAAGTAGCTCTTGGGTTTGATTTAACAATTCTTGAATTTCCGTCGGCGCTAAATGATAAGGAGTTTTAACAATGGGAGTAGCTCCCGGAACCAACTCAATGCGAAATTCAACTTGTCTTTCCGCCGGAACACCCGGTAACTCATCCGGAAAAATGTCTTCAAACTCATTTACCACCGGAATTTCATGAATGGGTGGTGGCTCATCACGATTATCAACAACATGGGCAAGAAAAGCCATGCCACCACTAACAAGGAAACGATGTGCCCGTGCAAAAGTGCATATCGGCACCAGTCTTCTACGCTTATCACTGTGAATAATTAACTCTCCCCCACTTGGGGTCTTCACACGAATAAATTTTTCATGGCATGCAATATCGGCCCTATTATGATCGAGCCAATCCAAACCAAAAACGATATCAAAATCACCCAAAGTCATCGGGATAAGATCTATCTTAAAGTTTTCGGCACCAAAAACGACATCACAATTTTTACACACATCAACCACTAGCACCGTCTTGCCGGCCGCTATTTCGAATTCTACCAGACGACTTAACTTAGCTAATGGTCTATTAAGTCTAGGCACAAATTTTGGAGACACAAACGACAAATTTGCACCGCTATCAAATAGGATCCTTGCCGGATTAGAGTTAACCATAAAAGTACCTGAGACAACTTCATTGGATTGCTTGGCTTCATCATTCGTCATCAAATAGTTGCTACCCCTAGCCGTACTTGTCGCCTTCTCTAGACGCTTAACATTATTGTTTGGCAAATCGGGACACTCCGGCTTCTTATGCCCTTCTTTACCGCAATTAAAACAAGTGAGCTTGTTTCTGGAAGATGATTTCGGAAAATCACGAGCCATATGACCTGGTTGCCCACAATTGTAGCGTGTATAAGAAAAACCCCCGGAAGCGCCCTTCTTCACGCTATTGACACTCTCGGAACCCTTCTTGTTCTTGTTCTTCTTGTTTGAAAAGTTAGAATGACTAGAGCCTTCAAACTTTCTTTTGGAAAATGAGAAGTCACTTTTTCTTGGAACCTCTGGCTCAAAACCCTGAGCCAACTCAAATAACTCGTCAAAAGACTTAGCCGCTCCTCGACTAATCTTACCCTTGAACTCATCATTCATGGTACGGTAGAAATCTTTCATTAGCTTGTGATCGTCACCAACATATTCCGGACAAAAGCGAGTCTTTGCCAAGAAGGTAGACTTGAGAGTAACCAAGTCCATTGATCCTTGTTGCAAATTGTGCAACTCGTCCAGGATTCTATCAAGATCGGAAGAAGTTCGGTATTCTTTGAAAAATTCCTTCTTAAACTCTTCCCACGTCAAACTCATACATTGCTCCTCACCATATAAGTTGATTTTATCATCCCACCACAACTTAGCTTCTTCCCGCAAGATACTAGAACCATACCTCGCCTTCTTCTCGGGAGGACATTCCGCGGTACGGAAAGCTCCCTCGATATCGGAAATCCAACATGTGCTTTTCAACGGATCTCGTACCCCATTAAACATCGGGGGTTGAGCATCCTTGAAATTTTTGTAATGGAAGTCCCGCCTTCCATTCCCACCGTTACCATCACCCCCTTCACCACGAGGATGAATGTTTCTAGCTTCTAATGCCTCCTCAATGGCGGCATTCATTCGTTCATTTATCATTTCGGTTACTTGCCCATCAACCGACTCTTAGAAAACCTTTCGAACATCGTCAAGAAAATCCTTTTTTAGCCTTTTAAAGATGGCCTCAACCTTGGCCGTGAGTTCAACGTCCTCACTCGTACTTCCGTCATTGGTGTCGTGTCCATTTCTCATCTTTATTCTATAAAACGAAGTAAATTAAGCAACAAAACGAAAGGACTTAACACATATGTATATACATATACACCACACTACCCCATCTTGCTCAACAATCGTCGTACATCGCTTGTTTGACATGATTTGAACCCGTAACAAAGTAGCTAATCATTGTTACGCGAGCACATCGTATTAACTCGCTAGTACAACGTCTATCTCACTTGATGATTGCTAAAACAACACAAACAATTAGTGCAAGGTTAATTCACATAAACACTAGCACTAACAATTCCCGTTCTGTGACGACCCGGAAATTTCCGACCAAATTTAAACTTTAATCTTTATATTATTCCGACACGATAAGCAAAGTTTGTTAAGTTAAATCTCAAGAATTTTAAACTGTGTTCATACATTCATTATAACCTCGACCAAATTCCGACGATTCACGAACCGTTATATATAAATAGATATGTATATGTATATATATATATATATATATATATATATATATATATATATATATATATATATATATTATAACTTGAGAATATTAATAAAGTATTAAACGTATAATACTTTACACGAACGTATTTGTTTCAATATGATTTTCGACGAAATTAAAAAAAAATATATTAAATGATTGAATTATCAGAAACATTGAATTATGATTACAAGTCTCTGTTGAGAGGACCACTATGATTTGAGAAAATCTATTCCTCTTAACGATATTCAGAATAATTTGTAAAGCTATTTATAAATAAAAACAAAAAGTGTCATTTACGAAAGTTAGACAAAAGTTAGTGGAGAATTGGTTTCCATAATATTCTATTAATCTATTTTCAAACGTACAAAGACATTTTCAGTTTAAAATGAACTTTATTATTAAAACGTATATAACTTTTATAAATATCTAGAATCACTTTTGACAACTCATTACTTAACCAGTATAATAAATATAACGATATTTATATTTTATTTCATTAAATATATATAACGATTTAAATTAATATTATATATATTTATACGCGTATTATACATACATAGTTTTTATACTTTTACTATACTTTAACTTTACCTTTACTTTACTTTTACTTTACTTTAACTTTAATAATTCACTTTAATAATTCATAATTTAATAATTCACTTTAATAATTCACTTTAATAATTCATACTTTAATAATTCACTTTAATAATTTATACTTTAATAATTCACTTTAATAATTCATACTTTAATAATTCATTTTAATAATTCAAAAATCTATTATAAATAGAATTCAATAGGTTTCATTATTTCATAGAAACTTGAAAATATATTTCTCTAAACTCTCTCAATCGATTTATATATATATATATATATATATATATATATATATATATATATATATATATATATATATATATATATATATATATATATATATATATATATATATATATATATATATATATATATATATATTTGCTCTGTATTATTTCAAGATATTATTAGTATACATAAAATATTACGACGGAGTGCTGTCCGAGTGATTTCAAAATAGTTTTTTTGAATGAGTCGAAGCTAAGGAAATTATGGGTTATAGCTATGGAGGTGATAGGTATGGTTCATGGGTATGCTCGTGAGGTCAATCTAGTGTTTATCATCTCCGTTGCGTCTACGTACTTTCCTGCAATATTAAATCTCAATATTGATACGTTCGTGAATTCGAGGCCAACCTTGCACTTGTTAAATGACGTTATATGTATTTTTACTACGAAATACAGTATTGTGAGTTTCATTACTCCCTTTTTATATATATTTTTGGGCTGAGAATACATGCGCTGTTTTATAAATGTTTTACGAAATAGGCACAAGTACTAAAACTAATTCTATGTGGGTTTAAACCAGAAATATACCCTTAGCCTGGTAACATTAAACTACTTGTCTATGTACGGTAGGCGCGAATCCTAAAGATAGATCTATTGGGCCTGACAAACCCCATCCTGACTATGGGATGCTTTAGTACTTCGAGGTTATTTTAAACACACCTGATCTGGTGTAATTCAGAGGGTAAAACATGAACGTTAAGGCTTGTTACCGGGTGCCTACAACTTATAGAATACTTTTATACACTTGCGAGTGTACATATATTTATAAACGGAAATCTTGTGGTCTATTAATATATTGAAATGATTGTTATGATAAACCTATGAACTCACCAACCTTTTGGTTGACACTTTAAAGCATGTTTATTCTCAGGTATTAAAGAAATCTTCCGCTGTGCATTAGCTCATTTTAAGGATATTACTTGGAGTCATTCATGGCATATTTTGAAAGACGTTGCATTCGAGTCATTGAGTTCATCAAGATTATTATTAAGCCAATTATAGTTGGATGTATTATGAAATGGTGTGCATGCCGTCAACTTTCGTTGTAAAGAAAGTTTGTCTTTTAAAAACGAATGCAATGTTTGTAAAATGTATCATATAGAGGTCAAATACCTCGCGATGTAATCAACTATTGTGAATCGTTTATAATGTATATGAACGGGTCCTTTCACGTTCCGACCCAAAGTCCTACAAGTCCCGCATAAAGTGCACACACAATAAAGTCTAAGTCTAGGCACCTATTTTAAGTCACCTAAATCCCTTAGACCATGCTCTGATACCACTTGTAACAACCCGACTTCGTTAAACCAAGAACACGCCTAAAAAAAAAATTCTGGACCTGCCCATCTGGACGGCATCCAGTTATCTGGATGGCGTCCAGCACTTAAGAACTGGATGGCGTCCAGCATATCTGGACGGCGTCCAGATTGCCTGGCAGCTGCTGTCCCCGGGTTCAACTCACGTGAGCAGAAATCCCGCTTCCTGACACTTTTAAGCGAAAACCTTTTTACAACATATCACAATATAATAAACTAAGAGGTTTTCATCATCAAAACAAGTCTTACAACATCGGGCCCACATCGATCCTTTTTACGCGTTTCGTTCAAAAATACAAGTTTCGACCAATACAAGTTTAATTTCCAAACGACACTAGAGCATGGTGTTTGGGGTTAAACTACCCAAATCTTGGCCGAACTTCCAAAAGCTAACCCAAAAGCATCCCCTATCAAAATAAGCGGGAGACCACTAGTCCAATCGAATACCTTTGCCTTTGTCCATGCCGGAGCCTAAAAAGGTAAACAACGAGAGGGTAAGCTAACGCTTAGTGAATGCAATAGTTATACACGTACATATATAAAATACCTACTTGCACACTTACACAAATACCGCATACATGCTAGCAACACAAAAGGGCTTAACATCTTAAGTACAAAGCTATTAACCCCCTATATCACAAGCTAGCATAACAAAGTCATATATATGTATATAACTCGAACCATATAATATGCTTACAACTCAACACAATAACCATGGTTAACCAATCGTACAAGGGAATGGCGCTCGCAAAAATGCCATCGGTGTTCATAACATCCGTTAGTGTACTTAACACCTCGTATCACTAAACCCTAGGGTGGCACCTTAACACCTCGGTAATTCACCCCGAGTGGCATCTTAACACCTCGATGCTTCACTCTTTATTTTACGGAGTGGTGTCTTAACACCTCGACACTTCACTCCTAGGTGGCATCTTAACACCTCGATGCTTCACCCGTCAATTACTTAGAGTGGCATCTTAACACCTCGATGCCTCACTCCGAGTGGCGTCTTAACACCTCGACACTTCACTCGTCACGTGAAACGCGGTGTCTTAGCACCTCGACATGTTAGGATAATTCTGACCACTTGGCGACCCTGTTTGATGCTGAGGTCCGTGGATTTCCTGCTGATTTTAGAGATGACTTTTCTTGATTTTTCGTCAACCTACAGCTGGTCTGGACGACAACTTCCTGACCTAAATCAAGAAGCGCGTGTGTTTTTTGGAAGACTTTACTTCCGTTTAATGATGGAATTCATTCATCGTGTAGATCCATCTATTCTTTCAAATGTATTACAATAAATCGGGTAAAACTGATTAGTTTAGTCCAAAGCAAAAGTACCTGTAATAATCTTGTACAAATATGTGATATATGTTTTGAAGAACTTGGTAAATTCTTCCCACACTTAGCTTTTATTTATATTTTTCTTTGCCTTTTTATTCTCCTCTATTCCATTTTAAATGAATTCTAGCATTTTGGGTTGTTTCTCCATTTATGTTCTCTCTGAGGTAACAATAATTTCGGCATTAACACCTAGTTTTATCGTTCATAAATATGTATAAACATGATTTTGAATTCATTTAGTTGAAATTTTTTTAAATTTTCACAAAATTTGGCAATTAAACTAAGTGTAAACCCGAGAGAATTTATAACCCTTCCCCACACTTGAGATCATGCAATGCCCTCATTTGCATGAAATCAGACTATAATTATAAATACATGAGGGTGATTAGTGTAGAAAAGTGATTAAAAATGCTCAGTTTGTAATTACTAAGGTCGTCGAATGATAGATGGCGCGCCTCATCGTTCATTTCTTTTGTTATAATTTCACATATATTTTGCTTCTTATCGTCAAAATTAGTAGCTTTTGCTGAACTTAATGTCAGTCTTTGAAAGTGAGCTGTTTTAACCTGTTTTGTACATAAGATAAAATACAGATATATATATATATATATATATATATATATATATATATATATATATATTTTATAAAACCTTTATTTATTAAAACAATTTAAATGAATAATTTTTTTAAAATTTTGTTTCCTTTTACTTTAGGTAGTTTCGGTATGTTTACCTAGTCCGTCCCTCGACAAAATTTAAAATTTGTCATTTTAAAAGCGATTGTTTTAAAAGCAAAAATTTTCGGATTTTTTTATTTTTTTGGTATACTTTAGATCAATAAAATAAAAAATAATGATAACAA
Source organism: Rutidosis leptorrhynchoides (assembly GCF_046630445.1). NCBI lineage: Eukaryota > Viridiplantae > Streptophyta > Magnoliopsida > Asterales > Asteraceae > Rutidosis > Rutidosis leptorrhynchoides. Next base: position 158,193,092 of record NC_092334.1, read on the forward strand.
AATTTTTCGCCCCGCCCTTGGGTAAAGCAATTTCGGTTCCATGACCTAGTCTTCAACTTACGATGAATTTTAGAAATCATTTTTTTAAATTAAATGAAATAAAGTAATTTTTGTTTTTAAATTCACATATAACTTAAATTTAAAAAGCTTATTAATTTCATACAAACCTACAAAATAAAATAAAATTCAGAATGGGGGAAGAAAACTAGTTCTTTAGTGTCTGCAAGTGGAAAAGACCAATCGGATTCCATTCTCGGAACTACACGAGAATAGAATAACTAACTCTAGACATCGTTTTCTTAGAACATTTGAATCTCCCCGCACTTAGGTAGCTGTGGTGTCGAATTTGTGATTAACTTCATTGTCAATTTCTTTTGGACCATAATCAACTTGCATATCTGTGACTTTTGCTTTAAGCCATTGGTCGGATTCCTGTGTAATATCCACAAATTCAACTAGTTTCGCCTTTTCTTTAGGCGAAAGATTGGATACTAACCGGTTACATAACTTAAAGTTCCCCTTGGTTCTGGCATCACGAATCCGTTTAATAAGTTTCTTCATTGAACTATTAATAACGGGGTCATTTAATTTCGCATCAACAACGGGGTTCTTTGTTTTCAAGTCATCATTAGGTGTTACTTCATCTTCCCCACACTTAGGCGTTTTATTATTGTTAAGCACTACCGTTGGAGTTGGTAAAACAATATGGTTCTTACCAATCGTTTTTGTTGGTTCAACGGTTTTGGTTGGTGGAGATTTAGACTTTCGACTCACAAAGGTGATCGATTTTTCATCATCACTAAGTATCATTCTACCCTCTCTTACATCAAATAACGCCCCGGTGGATGCTAAGAATGGTCAACCTAAAATTAGAGGAACGTTTGAGTCCTCTTCTATGTCAATGACCATAAATTCGACTAAAAAGGTTAAATTACCTACTTGAACGGGTAGGTTGTCAGCAATTCCAACTGGGTGCCTAATGGTTTGATCAAAGAGTCGGACACTCATCTCTGTTGGACTTAACTCACCTACTCCTAATCTCTTATATAATGAAAGAGGCATAACACTCACACTTGCACCTAAATCTGCTAGTGCATCATACATGACACAATTACTAAGTAGACAAGGAACAATAAATTCACCCGGATCACCCAACCTGGGTGGAGGTTTTGGTGGAACTGTCTTCACCAGGTTTACTTCTCCGGTTTTTGTTTCTTGCATTTTCTTATTCTTCTTCTTCTTCTTTCCAGAGGTATCACAAATTTTATTACCTATCATTTGCTCATACTCAACTCCTTTTCTTGGAAACAGGATGGGTGGTTTGTATGGTACCACCACTTGCTTTACATACTCCCGTAGTGGTGGTGGTGTTGTAACTCCTTCATTGTTACTCACATCTAAAATCTTCCCATCTTCTGATGCTAGTTTTTCAAAATTTGTTGAGACCATATTAACATTCTCATTCCGAGGATTTACTTCAGTATTACTCGGTAGCTTTCCTTGTTCCCTCTTACTCATCATGCTAGCAAGAGTACCTACGTGTTTTTCTAGATTTAAAATGGAAGTTTGTTGAGTTCTTAATGACTGATCAAACCTCTCATTTGTTTGGATTTGAGATTCCATTAGCTTTGCCATCATTTCTTCCAAATTTGACTTTTTCTCTTCGGTTTGTTGTGGTGGTTTATACAAGTTAGATTTTTGTTGATTGAAAGTGTTGTTTTGAGTTGATTGGTTATTCGGACCTTGTTGGTTGTACGAGTTATTGTTAGGTCCATTTGGATTGTAAAGAATGTTTTGATTTCGATTGAAGTTTGGCCTTGGCGGTTGATAATTATTTTGATAATTATTTTCCAGCCTTATGTTCATGTAAGAAACATTCTCACGTTGTTCCATCATTTGCTCAATGTGACAATCTTTCATTAAGTGTGGTCCACCGCATTGCTCACAACTGATTCGTATTGCGTGAATATCTTTATTCATCTTTTCCATTCGTCTCTCGAAAGCATCTATTTTTGCAAAAACGGAATCAAAGTCATGGCTAGAATCGGCTCTAGCCGCTTTAGATGAATGAAAGATATCTTTTTCCTGATGCCACTCATGTGAGTGGGATGCAGTGTTATCAATAATTTTGTAAGCTTCAGTTGCGGTTTTCTTCATAATGGAACCACCAGCTGTTATGTCGATGTCTTTTCGTGTAGCAATGTAGCATCCTTGGTAGAATATTTGTACTATTTGATAAGTGTCTAAACCATGTTGTGGACATCCTCTTAATAACTTTCCAAATCTTGTCCACACCTCATATAAAGTTTCATTTGGCTTTTGCGTAAACGTAACAATTTCTCCTTGAAGTGTCACGGCTTTAGATGCCGGAAAGAATTGTTTAAGAAATTTTTCAACTAAGACATCCCATGTATCAATCTCCCCTTCAAGTAATGATTCTAACCAATCTTTGGCTTCTCCCTTTAAAGTCCAGGGAAACAACATGAGATAAATCTGTTCATCCTCAACTTCTCTGATTTTGAATAAAGTACAAATCCTATTAAAGGTCCGAAGATGTTCGTTTGGATCTTCTTTTGGCGTACCACTATATTGGCATTGATTAGTTACCATGTGTAGGATTTGTCCTTTGATTTCGTAATCTGGTGCATTAATGTCTGGCTTAATAATGGCGTGACCTTGGCCAGTGCTTGTGGCTCTCATTCGGTCTTCCATACTTAGAGGTTCCGTTACTTTCATAATTGAATTTGTTGAATCTGAATCACTAGAGGATTCTGATTTAATGGTTTCTTCATCGAGAATCTCTGGATGAGTAATTTGTGATTCCGGAGGAATGATTAGTGGTTCAGGATCTCTGAATTGTCCTTGAATATCCTCTGGGTTCTCAATTGTGAGGTCGGGTTCAAAAAATGGATTATCGAAAATTTGAATTAGAGTACTTGGTCGACTAGATGACGATTCTAAAGAAAAATCAACGGCGACAATGTTGGCTAGATGTCTTGATCGAGTTATATGTGGTGAACGTATGAAAGGTGGTGAACGTTTTGCTCGGTGCATTCACTGAATATCCTATTAGTCATAAAAGATAAAAATTATATAAGTTATCAAATTAATAGACTTTTTTGATTTTGCCCATGTTTCGAATAGCCAAAAGATGCAGCAGGTAGCCAGGACCCTTTAAATCAGAAGCCCACAACTCGCCACTAACAAATCCAACTATTACTATGAACCAGAAAATTTGGATGTCTATCAATTTAACCGCTTAAAATAATTTTTCATCGAAATTTTGAAGAAAAAATCTATGTCCTAAATACTAGAGCGTCGAGAAATAAGAAAGAAAAAGAGTGCGTCGAAAAACGTCGAAAAAAAATAAAAATCGAAAAATAAAAATAAGAAAGAAAAACGTCGAAACTTAAAAGTCTAAAAACTAAATCTAAAAAGTTGCGCCTAAAGGTATTAAAGCTTAAAAGGAAATCTATATCCAAAATGACAATAACTTAAAAGGCACTAAAATATATAAACGGCATCGCAAAATTCTAAAGCGCCTAAATCTTAATTCTAAAGAAAAAGCACTTAAGGGATTTTACGGCAAAGCCTAAAATTCTAGAAATATAAAAATAACTACGGCAAAATACTAAATTTAAAACTAATTACGAACGATAGATATATAAATTACAAATTAAACTAATAAAAAGATACAAAGTATAAAAATAAAACTTAAATTATAAAAATACAATTTTTATAAAAATATTATTTTTATATTATTTATTTTATAAAATTATTAATTTTTATATATTAATAAAACTAATTATAACTTAAAAATACAAAATAAATAAAACTAAAACTAATTAATATAATAATTAACCCTAATTAGGGTTTAATAATAATAATAATTAAAATTATTAACCCTAATCCGTACCAGCACAGGGATCAGACCTGTCAGACAGGCTCATGCGATCGCATGAGTTCTACGTTTATGGGCCATGCGATCGTATGGATTCGGATACCAGGCCAAATTTGGGCTGCTACAATACGGCCCGAATTCTATTATTTATTTATATTTTTTTTTCTGTCTTTAATTTTAATTTTATAGAAAATATTTATAGAACATTTATATAAAATATAATAAACTTATATTTTAAAATCTTAAAAATAAAAGTACTTTTTAATTTTATATATAAAGTCTTAAATATATATATATATATATATATATATATATATATATATATATATATATATATATATATATATATATATATATATATATATATATATATATATATTTATATATATAACAATTTTTATAAATACAAAATATTTTTACGAAATACGAAATAATATATTTTTACAAAAATATAGTTTATAAAAATATAGCGTTTTGCTTCGGCGTCCACGGCAGCGGCGCCAAAAACTTGATGTTAAAGCAGAGGGTAACGAAATAGTTATATTTTTACTACAAAATACTATTAAATATTACACAAGTTTTATTATTTATTTAGATTGGGATATACCTAAATATTGCTACAACACTTATAAGCAGTGTACCTAATCGTAGAGTAGTGTAGTTTTTAGTAAGTCCAGTTCGTTTCACAGGGAGCTAGCTGAGTTTAACACTATATATTTTTTAAACTATATTTGTATAAATATATATATATATATATATATATATATATATATATATATATATATATATATATATATATATATATATATATATATATATATATATATTAGTAATATAGTAGTATTATTATTATAAAAAGGGGTTTTTACCGTTTAATGACCGGTTTGTCGATTTTATATTTTAAGCGTAAAGATAATTGATGATAATATAAATGACAGAATTTAAATTGCGATAAAGTAAATTGCAGTAATTAAAATGACAGTAAATAAAGGTACGATGAAATATGAAATAAAAGTATTATGCTTATTTAAACTTCCGTAATTATGATGTTTGACATTTTGATTTTAATTTATTACCCTGGGTTAATTGTCCTTTGTCCTGGATTATTTGATACCTATTTGGTTTTTGTCCATAATAGTCCATCGATCATAATTATAAAATGCTTGTCAAATTAACCTTATTCCTGAAGTTAAATATTCCAACTAATTAGGGATTCGAACTGTAACAAGGTTTTAATACTTTGTTTAATGATTACACCAGGTTATTGACTGCGTGTAATCCAAGATTTTATTACTTTGTTAACAATTACACCAATTATCCTTGTATGTAATCCACCCCTGTTTTAATGAGAAATGAATATTAATTTACCCACTTGATCAGAATGAATAATCAATTACCCAACCCAAATAATTAATTAAATGATTGTAAACGATGTCGTATAAACGTCACTAAATAGGACATTCGTAATCAATTTAATAATTATTAGTTTAACTAATTTAAAGATAGGTTCGACAGGATCCAATGAGTTGTCGCTCAATTAGACAATATCCCCTATCTATTAATAGTCATAGTCCAATGTCCACAAGTGTCGGTCTTTTGTCCAAACCCAAATTATGGTACAAAATCCAATAACCCCGTCTTAATATTTAGTCTAACATCACGATTACTTCGGCTCAAATAAGCATAATAATAACTTAGTTACGATACATTAATTTAAAAAGGAAGAACATAGCTTACAGTGGTATTTAATCGCGTAGCGTTACCCGGATAGAGTTTCGACTTTAAAACCCGTAAAACATTCGTTACAATAACACAATTATTATTATTAATCTTAAATTAAACTTAATTATAATTATAAATATAAATATAAATACATATAGAGAGATTGAGGTTGGAAAAGGTGTAAACAACTCGTAGAAAACTGGCCAATTTATAGAAGAATTTGTGATCCTAAAGCCCATGCACTTGCATGAGATTTCAGTGTATTTCCCATGCACTCGCATGGGCTCATGCAAGTGCATGGGATTTTAGTGCATTTCTCATGCACTCGCATGGCCAGGCTGTACTCAGATATTTTGCAATTCAAACGTGGGCTGCTGAGTTTATTTAATATATAATATAATATATATAATTTTATATAATTATATATATATTATATTATATTTTTGTGCATAGTAGACTTATAATTTTAGCTCCGTTGAGTTGTACATTGATGCTCGGTTTATGCCTCGGTTCTGGATTTTCGAACGCCTTTTCGTATGCTTAGATATCTTGTACTTTGCGTTTCGCAACTTGTACACTTGTAATTTTTAGACGTTGATCATCAATAAATTGAACCACTTGGATTGTAACTTGTACGTTTGAGCATTTTGGACGTTTGCGTCTTCAAATCTTCGTTTTCTTCTTTTGTCTTCGCACTTATTTAATATAAACGATTATTACATAAAAATAGAACAATAGTAACTAAAAGCTTTACATATTAGAAGGATATTGATACTAAATATATGTTCATTTAGAGCACTATCAGATAAGGTATAAGATATGCATGTCGTTGGAAAGCTAGCAAAAAATTAAGAACTTTTCATTTAGATATCGAATGGTTTCGATGAACGGATTAGAAGTTATAGTTAATTGAACTTTTGTATTATTATTAAAAATGATTATTATTATCGTCGTTATTATCGTCGTTATAGTTTTTATCTAATTATTATTATTATTATTATTATTATTATTATTATTATTATTATTATTATTATTATTATTATTATTATTATTATTATTATTATTATTGTTATTATTATCATTAAAATAGTTATTAGTATTATCATCATAATATTTATTATCATTAATATTATTATAATTAAAACTAATATTAGTAACACCTAATTATTATGATTACTATTATTACCATTAATATGAACGCGATATAAAAGACGATTACAAACTATTGACAAATTGATTAGGAAATAATGAGTATGGGTATCATGATGAAATTTAAAATATGGTAAGATATTGATTTAGATAAAATTATCGTTTTTTCATTATTTTTATCACTATTATTATTAAAAGTATTATTAATATTAAAAATATCATTTTTACAAAAATTATTATTTTTAATAGGAAATTCATTGTTAATATAAAATTTCATTATTATTATTAATAAGAATTATCATTTTATCATAATACCATTTTTCGTAAATATAAATATTGTTGTTAGTAGAATAATAATAATTAGTATTACAAAATAATACAACTTTTACTTACTATTATTATTATCGATATTATTTTATCAAATAAATATATAATATAAAGATATTTTACTATGTGTAATATAATTACATTAATACTACCTATCATATTATTTTTATGATATTAAATGAACTTTATAAATTTTATTACTTAAGATATATAAAAGTATATTTTTATTATATAAATTTTAATAATAAATGAGTAATATTATTTACTCTAATAAAATCTTTTAAAAATATTTAAAAATATAAAATGACGATATTTAAACTATATAATAATCATGTATAAATTTTGGAAATCATTTTTGAGTCAAATTGACTTTTGTTGACTTTTGCATATTAGTCTCGAGCATTAGGATTGTGATACACTACATTTTGACTTAAATTGTTAGACAGATATTGACCAACATATAAATATATATATATATATATATATATATATATATATATATATATATATATATATATATATATAATTAATATAGGTTCGTGAATCCGAGGCCAACCTTGCACTTGTTCAATGACGTCATATTTATTTTTATTACGAAATACAGTATAGTGAGTTTCATTACTCCCTTTTTAAATGCTTTTGCAATATATATTTTTGGGACTGAGAATACATGCGCTTTTATAAATGTTTGATGAAATAGACACAAGTAATTGAAACTACATTCTATGGTTGAAAGATCGAAGCCGAATATGCCCATTTTGCTTGGTAACCTAAGAATTAGTAAACCAGTCTACTAATTGACGCGAATCCTAAAGATAGATCTATTGGGCCCAACAAACCCCATCCGTTGTAGCGAACGCTTTAGTACTTCGAAATTTATATCATGTTCGATGGATGTCCCGGAATGATGGGGATATTCTTATATGCATCTTGTTAATGTCAGTTACCAGGTGTTCAATCCATATGAATGATTTTTGCATGCTATTTATGAGAAATGGAAATGAAATTCTTGTGGTCTATTAACAAGATGTAAATGAATGATTTTGATAAACTAATGAACTCACCAACCTTTAGGTTGACACTTTTAAGCATGTTTATTTTCAGGTATGAAAGAAATCTTCCGATGTGCATTTGTTCATTTTAAGGATATTATTTGAAGTCATTCATGGCATATTTCGAAAGACGTTGCATTCGAGTCATTGAGTTCATCAAGATTATTATTAAGTCAATTTATAGTTGGATAGTGGATATTATGAAATGGTATGCATGCCAGTCAATTGTCGATGTAAAGAAAGTTTAACTTTTAAAAACGAATGCAATATTTGTAAAATGTATCATATAGAGGTCAAATACCTCGCGATGTAATCAACTATTCTGAATCGTTTATAATGTATATGAACGGGTCCTTTCAGTTGGTATCAGAGCGGTGGTCTTAGCTAACCAGATCTGCATTAGTGTGTCTAACTGATAAGTTATTAGGATGCATTAGTGAGTCTGGACTTCGACCGCGTCTGCATGTCAAAAGTTTTTCTTATCATTTTGTGTCAAAAATTACCTACTTATCATCCTTAGGAAATTACCTACTTATCATTCTTAGTCTAGACACATCTTACTGCATTGATTGCATGAATAGTGTATAGACAAAATTCATATCTTAGCATATATGCTAAATCATATCTTATCATATCTAGTACTGTAAACTTTGCTTGACATATTCCGTAAATTCCTCCGTAACCTACGAAATCTTTTACTCTATATATATAGATATTCTATGTAAGTAGAATATCATCCGATAGCCAGAAATCACTTCATATCGAAAAATCCTTTACTCGATCGTACGAAATGGAATTCGTCATTAGTTCAAGTCCCTCAGATTCCGAAATGGAATCCCACTCAAGCTCCGAAAGTAGTGTGACCGGAATGGATCAACCAATCAGTCATCATCTATTCTAGATGAATTGGGGATGTATTCATAGCCTCCACAATAATTGGAGATAAGGAGAAGGTGATCCATTCCATCCACCACATTGCCCTCTTGGCAAAAAACCGGAAGCACTTACCGGCGAACCTGTCCGAAACACCATTTTCTCTCTCATTTTCAGAGTATCTTGTCACGATTATATACTATACCAAATTCTAGATTATATTTAACCGCTCGTCCGAACCGACAATCACCCCGGTGTAATAGAAGAAGTCAACAAGCTTCGCGCTCGGGTAGTGGCTTTGGAGAATATGGTGCAAAGGTTACAAACACCAGCAGCAGCACCAGCAGCATAACCAGTACCACCATCAGCAACGACAACAGAACCATTACCACCACCAACAACATCCACATCCCATGCTTCAATTCATAAAATGTTCCACGAGCATCAACATCATACTAATCATAAATACCAAGGAGTACCAACAACAATAACCGATGAAGTATTGATTCATAACTTCATTAGAGAAATGTTATGCGGCGATTATGTAATCTCTAGAGTCTTAGAGATTATCAATTCTAACCCTAACCAGAAAAAAGATGAGTGAACCAAAATGATAGAAGGAAGAGTAGAAACCCTGACAAGAATGATGCGTGTTTCACAAGCTAGACTTGTTTTACCAATAGCATCAATAGTACCCTTAACATCACCAGCGCCGTCAGTGCCATCAGCATCATCAGAATCAGCAGCACCTATAACATCACAAGCTCCGCCAGTTCAAGAATCACCGTGGACATCATTACGAATCAATAACGCGTATATTGTAACAACAAGTTATGAAGTATTAACTCATTCCCTCTGAAGAAATTATATGTATATTTTATATATATATATAAATTTTGAGATCAAAATAAATCTTTCTGTACTAAGCTATTATGTATGGATCTTAGCTACTCGGTTAATTCATATTACAAATATGCAATAATGTACGTCCTTCATCCGCAACTTAACCATCGTTAACTACAATCTCTGTCTCAATTCAATAAATTCCAATTCATAATAAATCAAGTGTATTATTCAAATATATATTTGATTTTAAACTTTCATCATCGATGTACTCGAAACTTTTTAAATAAAATCATTCGTACATTGCGAAGTTCACAAGAATTTCACAAAAACCAACATCATGCATCAACAAATAACGAAGTATTGATTCACAATTCCAATATCATTGAAGAAATACTCATGTAATTTCTAAAGTTTTAGGGATTACTCAATTCTAGTTTCAACCGTAAATCAATGAGTTTAATTTAATATTAACTCATTAAATCTATGTTACATCTAAAGGAAATATACACATATATATTTTCCTAAAGACTGTAATAAAAATTCGTTTGTATAAAATATTAATTGTGAAATTTTTTTTTTAACGGGTAGGTAATGTAGTGACCCGGAAATTTCCGATCAAATTTAAACTTTAATCTTTATATATTCCCGACACGATAAGCAAAGTCTGTAATATTAAGTCTTGAAAATTTTGAAACTATATTCATGTAATCAAATACCTTTTGACTATGCTCGACGATTCACGAACAGTTATGTGTATATAGATATATATACTATATATAGTTATAGTAATATTATTATTACTTTCAATATTAACCTCTACATTAGTATTATTATGAAAATGGATATGAATTTGAATTGTTATATTATGATTACTAATATTATTGTAATTAGTATTATTAGTATCAGTAATAATATTATTATTATCATTTTTATAATTACTTTATTTCTTATTAATATTAATATAATTTTGATGAAGTTATTACTAATGTTATTATTAATTCTATTATTATTATTATTATTAACATCCTTATTATAATTGTTAATAAAGTTATAATATTAATATTATAAAAGTTGATAAAATATATTTGTATAAACAGATAAATATAACTACAATTATATAAAAGCAACTATATAACTATAGTATAGATTTATAAATAGATATAAAATCGGGATATTTATATATTCAGATAATTAGGTACGATTATAATTGAGATCCTTGTGTTGACTTACAGAATGCAGATTTATTTATGTAAATATATATATAAAAAAATATATAAAAATAAATATGATAAAATACAGAAAAGATTAGGAGTAGAGTCCAAAATATGTTGAATGTAACTATCACTTTTATTTCTTTTTTGATTCACCTGCTACATGAATTTGTACCTCATGTCTGCCATATCTAAAAATCGATTTCAATTTCTCAATGCCAACAAAAATCGATCACATCATTATCAATAATTACAATTAGTTGATTTCCATAGTTATATACTGCTATCTCCTACTACAATGATCTGTTGACATCACGGATCAAACCACGATCTCAAATCAAAAACAAACAACTGCAACTTTCTTCATCTCTCTTCTATCTCTCTCTTTCTCTTCACACATATCTCTTTCTCATCGATGAATCATACACCACCATCCACACCATTGAATCTATTACTTATGTTATTGGTGTTTCTGTTCCAACTGTAACCGAGACGCGAAACACAGCCAATACAACCGCCACGTTTACTACTAACACTTCTGTTTCCTGTTGGAAGTCACCACAACCCCCACAAGTAAGTATCACTGCTACTTTCTTTCGTATCTATCATCTGTTTCGATTTGAACCAAGAAGTCACCATGAACCGACACCGTGATCACCAACACCAAACCATCGAACTGTCACCACCTTAACACTCATCGAAAAACCACCTTCCATCTTCGTTTCAAATGATCAACTATAAACCGTCACCTCAAGAGCCACCTTCGGGTCACACGTAACACCACCCATAAACTGCTTCAACCACCTTCAACTCTCTCTCACATCCCTCTCTCTTCCATTTCTCTCTTCTATTCTTGAGCAAAGAACAACCTTTGAACTATCATCATCGAACCACCACCTTTCTCCTATTTCAGCTGCTATTTTTGTTATGCAAGACCAACACCTTCGACCACAACCCTATAAACACCACTCTTATTTAAACTATCAATACTTATTACCGTACTTGTTACTTGATCACCTCAAATCACAATACACAACCACCATCGAAACCCATTACCACGGCACCCCTTGAACAACCCAAACCACCACGAAACTCTACAACCTCCAGCTAATTAAAAGTATACGAGGCATTTCTTAATTATTTTGTGGCCAAACAATGTGGGAGTCAAAAGGGAAAGTTTAGTTTTATTTTATGATACGTGGTGATGATAATTAGGGATATATATAACTCGTTTTTTTATCATCAAATGGAGAGTTTTGGCCAACAGCTAGCACACAACATCCACTTGAACATGGGCCCTTCCCTCCACTTGAAACCTTCTCAAAATGCCATCATTATCTAACGCAATCAACGACTGATATTTCATGTACTAGCCGACACATATCTAACCCACCTGTTATTAGTAGAATGTACTCCGTAATTGTTATTGCTGAGAAGTGGCAGACGACACAACCCCACGTCACTGTTGTGATATTTGAAACCATTAAGATATATAAATTAGCATGATGAGAAATCGAACGATAAAGATGATGATCCGTTTGTTTATTGTTCTGTGTACCATCGAACCCCACCTTCCACTAAACCCTTGTTCCTTTTAATTTAAAACATGTTATTCGTGTAATCTGTCGAGCCGTATTTTTTCCTTTGGATTTTCGATTTGAGCTATGTTGATTAAATTGATTTGGGCTGAGATCCAAGGGTCTGTTGGGCCGTAATATATGTTTGGGCCTGGTTAATGAGTTATTTAAGTAGAACGAGAGAAAAGGAAACAGACTAGTATCGGTTTATATATAGCTGAGTGGTAATTAGATCAGAAAAACAAACTGGCACGATTGGTTAAGGTTGTTTTGTAGCAACGGGAGGTCTCGGGTTCAAGCCCCGTCACGGGCATTTTTTTTTCGGGAAGCCATTTAAAGGTAGTTTCCATTTTTTATTATTATTATTATTTTGATTATTATTATCATCATTTTTATTATTATTATATTTGAAATTATTATTATTAGAATTATAATTATTATTATCATTATAAGATAAATATAATTATTAGTAACATTATTATTAATAATATTATTATTATCAAGTAGTATTATTATCATTGTTATTATTACTAATACTAATATATGAAATACTATTATTATTATTACTTTAATATTCTTATATGACTACTAATATCAATAAATTTATGGTATCATTAATATGGTTAGGACTACTATTATTATTATACGGAAAGTAGTACAAGCTATTATTAGTTTCATTTATAAACATTAGTATTAATATTAATAACCTATTTATAACTAATATTATTATTACTAAATTTTTCTTTTAAAAACTGTTATCATTATTATTATGGTTATAAATACTATTATTACTAATATCATTATTTTTATCATTAGTAAGATCATAAACACTATTAACATTATCAGTAATAATAAAGTATTATCAATATTATCAATTTTACCATGTCAAATATTATAAAAGTATTATTATAATTACTAGTTTTAATAACCAAATGTATATACATAAAAATATAATTGATATACATAACTTAGCTATATTACTACTTTTATTTATTTTAAATATACAAAATAAATACATTTAAGTAAATAATAAAATATATATATAAATAAGTAATATAAAAATTACATCACTAAAAATAATATATATATATAATTGTACAATTACCATTATATGTGTTAATATATATATAAATGATATAGGTTCGTGAATCCGAGGCCAACCCTACATTTGTTAAATGTCGTCATATGTATTTTTACTACAAAATACAATACGGTGAGTTTCATTATTCCCTTTTTAAATGCTTTCGCAATATATATTTTTGGGACTGAGAATACATGCGCTGCTTTTATAAATGCTTTACGAAATAGACACAAGTGATCAAAACTACATTCTATGGTTGGATTATCAAATCGAATATCACCCTATATAGTCTGGTAATCTAAGAATTAGGGAACAGAAACCCTAGTTGACGCGAATCCTAAAGATAGATCTATCGGGCCCAACAAGCCCCATCCAAAGTATCGGATGCTTTAGTACTTCGAAATTTATATCATGTCCGAAGGAGGATCCCGGAATGATGGGGATATTCTTATGCATATTGTGAATGTCGGTTACCAGGTGTTCAATCCATATGAATGATATTTTTGTCTCTATGCATGGAACGTATGTTTATGAGAAATGGAAATATGAAATCTTGTGGTCTATTAAAATTATGAAATGATTATTTATGATAAACTAACGAACTCACCAACCTTTTGGTTGACACTTGAAAGCATGTTTATTCTCAGGTATGAAAGAAACGTTCCGCTGTGCATTTGCTCATTTTAAAGACAGTATTTGGAGTCGATCATCGCAATGAAACCAGTTGTTGGTGACTTCGTCCAGATGGTTTAGGACGGGTCCTTTCAGGTAATACCCGAGAGATATATAAATTCACAATTAATATGTTACATTCTTCAAATCTGATTAAGCAAATCATCAACTATACTCACTACTTTCACAACAATACACCCTCTTTTATAGAAATCAAAACAACCATTCTCATCCAAAATTGATTACGAATTCTGATTTTTGACAAATCAAAATCCAATTCGAGATATAACCGGTATTATCATTTTTAGATTCCTACATCTTTCAAAGCTATACTTTGACTTCAAAACTGTGTTAGAACATCATATGTATATTAACGATTACAATCTGTGTTCAAACCCTTCAAAATTTCTAAAGACACTTCAAATAATGAACAATCGAGATGATGATCCAACCATATATTACCCACAGTTATATACCTGAAAATCTCTCGAAACCAAAGTCATAGTTTAACACGTATCCGCGTCAAATCCTTTGGCATTTATTAGCAAAAATGACTTTTCAATTCCTTACCAAAGTAGTCAGTTTTGTCACAGCTCCAGTAAGTCAACCTCGACTTTTCAGTTGAAACAATCTTATTATAACCTCGATATACACATTGCCCTTTCATCATCGTTACCGGGGAACCGTTTCAGCAGTAAATTTACCAACAACTTCATTGATCTTTAAGCCTCTCCGAAAAATCACTATACCTATTCATTGGAAACCCCATAAATTACTCATCCGCATCTTGTAACAAGAATTTTCATACCAATTATTGAGAATCAGCAATCAGTATTTTGAAATCTCGCAGCATGTCTGCATCAACAGTTATATAACGTCTACCTTCAAGATTTACATACCTCGAATGTGAAGTTTCTGAAAAACATCCTAAACTGCGAACTAGTTCTCGAAATGTTGATGAAGCAACAAAAATTGTAAACGACCTCAACAGTAAAAAGTTTGATGATAAAGAATAGTGTGTTGGTAAAGCTCAGAAAAAGGGAAGATTTGGAATTGGAAAACGAATTGAGCAAAGTATGAAGGAGGCTGTGGACAAATCACAAAGACAAAATCTACCTTTAAAGAATCCAAATGATTCAATATCTGCTGAAGTCATTAAAGAATACCTTACTCCTAACTTTAAACCCCTGTGGATAATATTTTTCATCATCCTCTGATATTAGAAATTCTAAGATATCATCGTATCTTTCATTATAAATATGCTCTATAGTTCTAAAGATATTCCCATAATTACTCTTATCTGAAATCATTTACCTCTTCGCGCTATCTGTGTTACATCATAAAATAAACTATTTTAGTTTCTAAATTCTGAAACATTCGAGTTTAAAATAAGAATGTTTTGAAGTAGTGTTGGGAACTGAAGCATGAGTTAGTATAATATAATGACACTTGATCAACGTGATTATATTACAGTAGGTCATGCTGAGTTTCTAAATGGAACATGATGATTCACAGATCATAACGTCATCATGTGCCATGTTACACGACTCTTGTATTCTAATTAATCTCTAAAAATATCAAGAAAATATTTTCTTGATGATTCAGTCTTTTTTGAGGTATTCTGGTAATTTGACAAATCAAGATCGTACCATTACCATTTTCTTCTTAAAACATTAACTATGTTCATTACGAAATTCATATCTGCGAATTCTGAACCATTACGAGCGATGCTTAATTGCAAGAAGAAGAAACGAAAGGACAAAGCTCCGAAATAGAAATAGGAGTATAAATCGCAGCAAATAGAAGAGAGCATTAACTGTGAATGACAATGATTATAGAAGACAGAATAAGGGACTTTGAAATATAAGGGAAGATATAAAGCCCAACGACAACTCAGAAATTACAAACCATATATATTGATGCATATGGCAATGTAAAGATACTGGAGAACTAGAAACACTAGAAACCCAAGAGTATAGTAGAAGTAAATAGATTCTTCCGGCGGTAGATGAAAAAGAAGAATGACAGATATGAAGGTGAGGAATATATCAAGAAGTAGAACTGGATGAAGCATACTGATGAATACTTTAAAATATGAATTGAAGAGAAGGAATAGAAGGTGTGAGTTGTAAGGAAACGAAGGAGTTGGATTTATAGTGACATATTCGACAGAGCAATCAAAACAGATGATCGCATTTAAAGCGAATCCTAAATTTCTTGATTATCGAAGAAATCAAATCTTATTACGAAGATTTTCTCCAAATCCCCTGAACTCTGGAAATCAATTCTATCTACGTCAAAAGATATGACGAATCTACACTTACTCATTTCACTCATTTATGATAACTTCACTTGTACGCTTCACTTAAGCAAATTGTTTTATCCATATTACTCGTTAATGATAGAACTCTAATTTTCAGCTTGTATGAGTCATGAAAACATACTTATTGTCAGCCATGACCATCCTAATCAAATTTCGGGACGAAATTTCTTTAACGGGTAGGTACTGTGATGACCCGAAAATTTCCGAACAAATTTAAACTTTATCTTTATATGTTTTCGACACGATAAGAAAAGTCTGTAATGTTGAAATCTCAAAAACTTTGAACTGTGTTCATATATTCATTTACCCTTCGACTGCTCTCGACAATTCACGAACAATTATGTGTAAATAGATATGTATGAATATATACATTTGTGTGATTATTAAATTGAGATATATTAACGGAACATTAAACGTTTGATTAATATGAAAATAAGTTACGAAGTTTATTATATGACTTGAGAACGTTAACAAAGTATTAGATGAATAATACTTTACATGAACGTAATTATTTCAAGATATTTATCAATGGAATTAGAAGATAATATCAAATGACTGAATTATCAGATACATTGAATTATGATTTCAAGTCTCTATTGAGAGGTCCACTTTGATTTAGGAAACCTTCCTTTTTAACGGTATTCGGAATAAATGGTAAAGTAATCTTCGAGTAAGGACAAAGTATCAAGTAGCAAGAGCTAGACAGATTGATGGAAATTCCTGTTGAATTCCAATACATGTTTTACAATAATTGCCCCGTGACTTTTTATAAGATAAATTAATTAACCTTCATATTATGTAATGTGAAAGTGAAATTAGGGAATATAGGTAAATTAGAATATAGATATTGACAAGTTAAATAGATTGACATTTTACATTAAGATGATTCCTTACGTTTGATTTTCCTTTAGACTTAATCCTACGAGTCATGATTAAACTGGAAGTTAAAACCTTGAAACCTGATATGATTCATATATGATTTTATTTTCATAAACGAAAACGTCTTTTCGATATAATAGACTTTTTAAGAACATCTTATTATAACCTTTGTAATAAAATGATTTTTGAATATACAATAATTTGGTTATTAAAATGTTTTTATGAACGTTGTATATAAACGAATCATATCAATTTTAAACTTTAAAATACAAATGTTACGAAATAGTAATTCTTAATATTTAAACGATTTCTAAATGTATAAGTTTTGAATATCATTAGTTTTGAAAAACTATATATTATATTTAGTAAATAGTTCAAATCTATATTTCGAAATGAAAATATAATATATATATATATATATATATATATATATATATATATATATATATATATATATATATATATATATATATATATTTTAACTTAGTCATAAAACGTCCCGATTTAAAATAAATATATTTTGATATACAACGAGCCACTGATTTATAGAAGCAAATGATCAAAACACTCAGATGAAAAGGTTACACTTTGAGTGGGTTAGTTTTTCATTGAATTAAGTATTATTACTTATAAAGGTACTCATCACGAAACATAAAGTATTAATTTTCTCAGCGTACGAAACTTCGTCCGAAAAACCGAAAGCGGTACATGAGTCGAGTGACAACGTCCATGTCGTAAGGATAAAAATTACATTTTTACCATACACATAAATATTATATATTATATAAATAATTATATAGATTATTAATTATTAATTATTAATATATATATATAATATACATATATATATATATATATATATATATATATATATATATATATATATATATATATATATATATATATATATATTATTTAAAACGGTGTCGGCATAATCACAAAGTGGATATGAGCTGGATGAAAGGGCCATGCGATCGCATGGCCATCCCTATACTAAACCATGCGATCGCATGGTAAGTTAGGTGAGGAAAGATGTATAAGTTCGACGAGCCTGGTTCCAGTTTAACTATCTATCTATCTCTCGAGTGTATTACACACATACATACATATATTAATAATAATAATAATATTATTATTATTATTATTATTATTATTATTATTATTATTATTATTATTATTATTATTATTATTATTATTAAGATCATTATTATTATTAGTCTTAATATTAATATTAGTAGTATTAGTGTTAGTATTAATATTATTGTATTATACATAAAATACTACGACGGAGTGCTGCTCGAGTGATCTAAAAAGAGTTTTCAAAACTGGTTTTCGAGTAGGATAGGGCTAAGGAAATTATGGGTAATAGCTATGGAGGTGATGGGTAATGTTCGAGGGTATGCTCGTAAGGTCAATTTAGTGTTTATCATCTCCGTTGCGTCTACGTACCTTTCCTGCAATATTGAATCTCAATATTGATACGTAAACACTCATAATTTAATTTTTACATATTAATAGTGTATCTCTGACTAGTGCTCGAGTATATAAGATTAGGTATGCTTGTATCTTTGATATTATCATTAGATAGGTTATGTTGAATCCTGAATTAATTACATATGCGGTTGAGATAAGGTATAAGATATGCATGTCGTTGGAAAGCTAGCGAAAAATTAAGAACTTTTCATTTAGATACCGAATGGTTTCGATGAACGGATTAGAAGTTATAGTTAATTGAACTTTTGTATTATTATTAAAAATGATTATTATTATCGTCGTTATTATCGTCGTTATAGTTTTTATCTAATTATTATTATTATTATTATTATTATTATTATTATTATTATTATTATTATTATTATTATTATTATTATTATTATTATTATCATTATAATAGTTATTAGTATTATCATCATAATATTTATTATCATTAATATTATTATAATTAAAACTAATATTAGTAACACCTAATTATTATGATTACTATTATTACCATTAATATGAACGCGATATAAAAGACGATTAAAAACTATTAACAAATTGATTAGGAAATAATGAGTATGGGTATCATGATGAAATTTAAAATATGGTAAGATATTGATTTAGATAAAATTATCGTTTTTTCATTATTTTTATCACTATTATTATTAAAAGTATTATTAATATTAAAAATATCATTTTTACAAAAAATATTATTTTTAATAGGAAAATCATTGTTAATATAAAATTTCATTATTATTATTAATAAGAATTATCATTTTATCATAATACCATTTTTTGTAAATATAAATATTGTTATTAGTAGAATAATAATAATTAGTATTACAAAATAATACAACTTTTACTTACTATTATTATTATCAATATTATTTTATCAAATAAATATGTAATACAAAGATATTTTACTACATGTAATATAAGTACATTAATACTACCTATCATATTATTTTTATGATATTAAATGAACTTTATAAATTTTATTACTTAAGATATATAAAAGTATATTTTTATTATATAAATTTTAATAATAAATGAATTATATTATTTACTCTAATAAAATCTTTTAAAAATATTTAAAAATATAAAACGACGATATTTAAACTATATAATAATCATGTATAAATTTTGGAAATCATTTTTGAGTCAAATTAACTTTTGTTGACTTTTGCATATTAGTCTCGAGCATTAGGATTGTGATACACTACAGTTTGACTTAAATTGTTAGACAGATATTGACCAACATATATATATATATATATATATATATATATATATATATATATATATATATATATATATATATATATATATATATATATATATATATATATATATATATATATATATATATATATATAATTAATATAGGTTCGTGAATCCGATGCCAACCTTGCACTTGTTCAATGACGTCATATGTATTTTTACTACGAAATACAGTATAGTGAGTTTCATTACTCCCTTTTTAAATGCTTTTGCAATATATATTTTTGGGACTGAGAATAGATGCGCTTTTATAAATGTTTGACGAAATAGACACAAGTAATTGAAACTACATTCTATGGTTGAATGATCGAAGCCAAATATGCCCCTTTTGCTTGGTAACCTAAGAATTAGTAAACCAGTATACTAATTGACGCGAATCCTAAAGATAGATCTACTGGGCCCAACAAACCCCATCCGTTGTAGCGGATGCTTTAGTACTTTGAAATTTATATCATGTCCGATGGATGTCCCGGAATGATGGGGATATTCTTATATGCATCTTGTTAATGTCGGTTACCAGGTGTTCAATCCATATGAATAATTTTTGCATGCTATTTATGAGAAATGGAAATGAAATTCTTGTGGTCTATTAAAAAGATGGAAATGAATGATTTTGATAAACTAATGAACTAACCAACCTTTTGGTTGACACTTTTAAGCATGTTTATTCTCAGGTATGAAAGAAATCTTCCGCTGTGCATTTGTTCATTTTAAGGATATTACTTGAAGTCATTCATGGCATATTTCGAAAGACGTTGCATTCGAGTCATTGAGTTCATCAAGATTATTATTAAGTCAATTTATAGTTGGATAGTGGATATTATGAAATGGTATGCATGCCTGTCAATTGTCGATGTAAAGAAAGTTTGTTTTTTAAAAATGAATGTAATGTTTGTAAAATGTATCATATAGAGGTCAAATACCTCGCGATGTAATCAACTATTGTGAATCATTTATAATGTATATGAACGGGTCCTTTCAGATATCGGGCCAACTTGCCGTTAAATATAGAAGGGATCCAATCATTCCCCTATATTTGGTGCTATCGAACGGTTCTCCTTCTTCTTCTAAAGTAAGTTTCACATTTGTTGCCATAGGACTAGCCATTGGTTTTGAGTTCTCCATTCCAAACTTTTTGATCATTTCATGAATGTACTTTTGTTGATTGATGAACGTTCCATCTTCTAGTTGTTTGATTTGAAGTCCGAGAAAGAACTTGAGTTCACCCATCATGCTCATTTCAAACTCATCATGCATTAACTTAGAAAACTCATTGCTAAGAGATTTGTTAGTAGAACCAAATACAATATCATCAACATATATTTGAACTATAACTAAATCCTTTTCATGCCTTTTAACAAAGAGTGTGTTATTAATTTTTCTCATCTCATAACCGTGATTTATTAAAAAGGTTCCAAGTCTTTCATACCATGCTCTAGGAGCTTGTTTAAGTCCATAAAGAGCCTTTTTAAGTTTAAAAACATGATATGGTTTTTCGAAATCTTCAAACCCTGGAGGTTGTGACACATATACTTCTTCATTAATGACACCATTTTGAAAAGCACTTTTAACATCCATTTGATAAAGTTTGAAGTTATTTGCACATGCATATGCAAGAAGTATTCTTATAGATTCTAGCCTAGCGACGAGGGTAAATGTTTCATCATAATCAATTCCCTCTTGTTGGCTATATCCTTGTGTAACTAGTCTAGCTTTGTTTCTAACTACATTGCCATCTTCATCTAGTTTGTTTCTATAGACCCATTTGGTACCTATGATATTGCTCTCACTAGGTAAGAGCGTTTTCTTGAACTTGAACTTGATATTGTGTGATTTAAAATGTTTGTTCTCAAACAATATATATACAATATATGGAAGTGTATATGTAAACAAAAAGATAAGGGAAGAGAGAATAAACACAATGATTTATAGTGGTTCGGGAATATGTTAACTAATCTTCCTTAATCCACTCCCCAATTCTACGAATTGAGATTTTTCTTCACTATGATACTCCAAACTCGGTGGAGTGTCCGGATACAACACTAGTACTTCGATAAGCCGCACCTTGTGAACCCTTACGTCCCTTTTAAGGCTTCACAATCACCTAAAGCTCTTACCACAAGATTCTAATGCACTATCCTAGTGAAAACACAATTACCTTCTAGGTCCCTTTAAGAAGATAGCTTACAAGTAAACTTACAACTTAAGCTTACAAGTACTCTTGCTAGAATCACTCTAAAAGATTATAATGAATTATAAGAATGATATCAGTAAGTATAAGAAAATATGAGTGCAAGAGGTGGTTCTTAAAATGCTCCAAGCCTTGGCTTTTATAGGAAAGAGAAATCTGCCTGGAAGCTGTACGGCTCACTGCACGGTCGATCGTGGTTCGACCATGTACCTCTGACATCTGATTCTTATGACCGTTTTTGTCCTTTGAAAGTTGTCATTTTCCCTTGTTGAATAGCTGTAACTAAAGGCCAATTATCTCAGAAGTCATCCCCATTACCCTTTTTGTTTTGGACATAAGTGTAGAAGTTGACATGTCCATAAAAGAAGAAAGTCTTCAAGCTTTAACCATTTGTCATTGATTACTTAATAGGATAATTGCATAATTTTGTCTCTTGATAAACCATTATCTTCCAAAAACTTCATCAACTTTTCTTAATTGCTTGTCACTTTGTTAATGGAAGCATTTTGTTCTTTGGAATCTTGTTGCATCTCAAATGAACTAGTTTGAAACTAGTTGGAGCTTACTTGGGGATTATTACATCAATAACTTACTAGCTCATAATTGTACATACATAAAAATGATACACAGAAGTTATGGGAGAGCAACTCTTTTCTTGAGACTTTTAATGACCATCATTAGTAAGTTTTTGAGTGACATTTTGTAGCAAGTGAAAAATAAAACACTTATGTGTTTAACCTTAATTGAGAATAAAATGTCATTAAGATGTCATTAGGTGTGATTAATAGAAATTAACATCTTTTGGTTCAAAAATATTTTGAGATCAAAAAGGACAACTATTATAAGTATGTTTAAAAAGGTTTTGTAAATTATAGATGCCTCAAAGTGGTCTAACTTAAAGTGGATGATTTTGGTAACAGAGAAAACTGCGGTCGAACTGCGGTCGACTGTGTACTTGACCGCATGTCATAAATTTGAAAAAGATTGCAGCCGTTGGTACAGGGCATCCACGGTCAGACCCACGGTCGACCGTGGTGCAGCCGCATATCAAATTTACCAAGTTTAATTATTTATTTGGTCTTTTGCTAGAGATAATATAGGCTTATGAACTCATGTCGTCTTACATATGATTAAACACTTATCTTTTTTGTGTCATCATCAAAACAAAGTTATTAACTTTTGAATATTATGATTGGAATCTTAACCAACAGCCACGAATTGGGATTAAACCAAAGTGCTGCAACGGCTAACTAAGAATTTGTCGTACAATGTAGTGTTGTCCAAGCATCACAAGTTATAGAAACATATTTTTTATAATTTCAAAAATCTTCAATTATACCATTTTTACCGTCTTACCATAGTTTAAAAGCATCACGTCTAAGAGTAGTGCGACTTACCCTATTATATCGCAGTTGTAGTCAATGCTTGATTATTTCCGTAAACTTTTTATTGTCGAAGTGGTTGAATGGAATGTTGAATGACAAACTTTGTAAAATCTAACCGAAGGGCTTCGACATTGTATGTAAAAACTAAACCATCCGAACCAAGTGTAGGTTGTATCGGATCTTCAATAAATCTTTTACTAATCGGAGTAATATGTTTTCTTAACGTAGAGTTAGCGGATAAGCCAAGAAATTTCATACAACTCTTGCAACAAGCTTTTTTCGTACCATCGTTCATAACACACAAGTCGAAATGAGACCAAACTTCTCGATTTTGAGTAGTTGCTTTAACCCTTAAACGTTTGTGAAGATGTTCCAACAGAAGCAGAACCGAAATCGAAAGCTTGTGATTGTGAGTGATCTATGACTAGTTCGTAGCAAGAAATAGATAATTAAAGAGATTAAAGAGATACTCCGTATTTTTGAGAGTTTGTTAGCGTGTTTTCAACTAAAATCAATACCATATATTTATACTACAGTTGTGGGGGTAAATTTGTCCAAACACACTAATAAAGCACCACAAGACGTTCAAAAATCAACCAAATGGCTGGGTGTTTCGTCATTTTTGAACAAAAAAAGACCGTTTTTGAAACGGTTTTTTAAGGAACCGGTTTTTAACCAATTTGGAACCGGAAAAGACCGATACTTTTTTACTTTTTGGAATCGGAAGACCCTGTTCAGTTCTTGATAACCTGTTTCGGTTCTTAAAAAACTAGTTTCCGCCAAAATCGGTTTAGGTTCTAACCACCAGGTTTTTTCGAGAACCGATTTTCGTGTTCATGTATATATTGAGGAACCTCTCCAACCAAGAGGTTGTGAATTCAAGTTCAATGGAGGACACTTTGTAAATACTCGTGTAGAATTCATGTTGAGCGTGTGTGTTTTCCTTTCAAAAAATATTTATATATATTACACAATATATTATTCATACCATCTAAACTTAAAGGACTAATTTTGCTACTCCATCGTCTCACTATAAGTGTCAAACATTTTTGAGTTTCAAAATCTTTCTATGTTAACTTAACTTTGACTGCAAATATCTTTATTTGTGTTATATAATATTTGATAAAATTTATATAGATAGATTGGATGTTAAACACGATTTTATTTATATAATTTTCATCAAATAATATATAACACAAATAATAATATTTATTTATGATCATTAATTTTTAATATAATTACTATATTACCTAATAGACAAAAATGTTGAATAGTAACCAAGGGTATTTTTGTCATTTCACTTTTTTTTAAAAAAATTTTAACTAAATTTCATTACATCAACAAAGCCCCCTACACTTTTTTCAAAAATTCAAAACGACCCCCCAAATAGGGGGTAAACTGTCAAATAACTATTTTCATAAAAAATGTTAAATAAACTCCACCCAAATATTCAACGGGTCATATCTTCTCGCTCGCAACGAGTTAAATTTTTCCGACACCATCGTTAAACTCGAAATAATTTTAGGAACACAATGTCACTAACTATACGCAAAACGGACGCTTTTTAAAAAATGCTAAATATTTGAGGTACCTTTCATACATGTTGATTTTGCGTTAAATTTTTAAAAGTCGAAAATTTCATAGCGAAACGCGGAGATGCACATATTGTTAATTTAAAATAACATTTAAATCTTTCGTGGGTTATACCTTTTAGTTCGACTCGAGTTGCGCTTCAACGACATCATCGTTTTAGCCACGAAATAATTTTACAAACTAAACGTAATAAAATACATTGAAAATCGAACCCCTGGCGCGAAGTGAGAGTTCGAAAACTAGTTTTCATTAAAGTTGACAAAAGGGACTTTGAAAGTCAAATGTACATAGGAGTACTATATTGAAAAAGTGCTGGTATTGGCCATAGCAAACATACTTCATTGCTCTAGTTTATTTCTTCCATTGTATACTTTTCTCTTTATCCTTTACTTTTCAGTTAGGGAGCCATAGATATATCACCAGAAGCATTCTTTCAGAAATATGATACCTTAATTGATCATGTTTTCCAAGATTTCATGTCCTATAAAGTTTCTCACAGTTCGAGCAAAAAACAGACTTTTGTGCTGAAACCTTTCTGTTCTGCAGAGATAGATAATCGGTGAAGGTTCACACCGACATTTAACACTTTGGTAGTATCATTACTTGAAGGTCTTTTGAGTACGTTTGTTTTCATTGACTTTTGCAGTATTTACCGAGGCTTCTGCATTCAGGGGCACAGATTTAGAGTTGCCTAGTGTGCGTGCAAATTGATCTGTTGTTGAGTTTTACATGGCGTTGGACCTCAGTACCCAGAATGAGTGGGATAGTCCCGTTATACATACGCCATGCGTTATGTTTACTGCTTTACGCTGAACATCAGTTGTGCTTCAACCATATAGTTTGTGTTTCTAGTTAAAAGTAGCTCATTTTTTATCTGATTTAATTAAAGTTGTTTTTGCAGCCGCTAAACATCAGTTGTGCTTCCACCATACAGTTTGTGTTTTCAGTTAAAAGTAGTTCATTTTTTTTTTTTATTTGATTTAATTAGCTAACAGGAAGATTATTACTTATACTCGCCACTTTACGTGATTATTGTTAATTCGATCCTGGCATAATACTATACGCTTACATCACTATTTACGTACAATGTCCAATCATTATAAACATTCACTCCGTAGAAGATAGAAATAATACTACATGTTACCAGATCGTTCATAATAAGTAGTTTTATTTTGGGTATTTAGACTAATGTTGAGGTCTCAGGAACAAAATATTATACACAGAACTTTAACTAAAAAATGGGGGTTATTTATATTACCATCTCACACTTAATTGTATCTTTTTTCTTCTTGAACATCCTTGGAGATGTGGGTTGTTGATATAAATTGATGAATAATGAAGAGAATACTTTTTTACGCATTTCGTTATATTTATTGAATTAAATTAATTGAGTTGATCACCGGCTTGATTGTTCTATATGCCTTTGAGCTGCTTGCGATAATTAGCAAGAGCCCACATTGGGAATACATTTCTGTATAGTGCATAGTGTAGCATGCAGTTCTCCTTAATGACTCCTGCTATTTCCTGCGTTACAAAGATGGAAATATGCTGAAATGGGTGAACCATTGAGCACTTGGTACAGTAAGTTTTTTTTTTTTTTTTTACTACTTTTTTTATTTTACTGCAAGTAAAGGTGGAAAAATGAGTGGGTTGGATAAAGGATAGAATTGATAACTTCTGGCTTGGTTCAGGTCAGGTCAGGTCAGATTGGTTGACCCACAACATCTGTCTCAATTTGTCAAATACAAATATAAATTTTTATTATTTCAATAGTTACATAAAATTTGAATAAAATGATTTAGGAGGCTATATAAAAGTTTCAACCCGCGTGACCCATTTAAAATAAAACGTATACTGAGACTGACCTGTTTATGAATAAATGGGCCAAATTTGTTCCCTTTGATTTGTAGGTATAACCCATCGTCATAAAATTTTGTCATAACATCTTTAATTATCTGTAGTGAATAGTAGTTTACATTCTTTCATCTAAATATGTTCAACTGAACCTCTTTGAAGTCTGTTTTACCTGTTGAGGAAAATCACCATTTTCCATTTGGGAGTTGATCAACAACTTGGCTGCTCTGTGTAGAGGTGTTGCGTCTCTCTCCACCTGTTCATATATACAAGCTAGTTAAAATATAAGTGACTAGCAAAAACTGTAATTACTTATAGTTTGAAGTTTGAAATACTAAACTAACCTGTCGAGAATGTATCAGTCCCATTAAAGCCCATGCAGTTTGTACCAAGTTGGACCGACCTCTTTCCAAGGCTACGTATTTCTGTTTTTTTTTGTAACCGAACCCGTGACATTAGATTATTTATCTAAATTTTATTTATTTATTCATTTAGGTTGTTATGTTGTAGTGTTACCTTTTCTTGGCAGGATTTGTAGCTTTCTCCCCAACCACCATCCTCCATTTGTGTATCCAGTAGAAATTTGACGCCTTTACGAATTGCTGCACAGTTTTCATATGTCTTTTCTATTGCTGTGAGTCCTCCAAGAGCAAACCAGGTACCGTATGTAAAGCACACGCCCCAGTTCCCGTACCTAATCACGTTGAATATTTCAGTTATTTACTACCCTCTAAGGCAAAGTAACAAGAAAATTACTTTAAAAAATATTTAAGGCAAAAGGCAGAAACAATCAAACAAACCATGAACCATCTGTCATTTGTATTCTTTCCAGGTATCCACTTGCACCTGTAAGGAAATTTTCTATCTCTTTTCTCCTATGTTCGGGGTACAAAGTCTTAAACAAAACAAGGGACTGCATTGCTGTTGATGTGCACTCAACATACCTATTTGGCAAATTTAGTAAGATTTTAGGTTGATTCTGTATTGTAAATAGATGTTGTGGTGGTCAGGAAAGGGTTTGAAAACGGTCACGGATTAATCCGGCTAGACCATGTACATCAGATTAAAAATACTCGCCCTCCCGAGTCACCTGAACAGGGGAAACCAAATCACATTTAATACTATCACTAACAAAACATCACTAAGAGCCCAGTGGTTAGTGGTTGGGGCCCTAAGATCCTTACAAGAGGTCTCATATTCATATCTTTTGATGGCCTGGGAAGGGTTTGGAGATGGTCATCGATTAATCCGGTTACAGTACATCAGAGAAAAAAAGTACTTGCCCTCCCCGGGTAACCCGGACAGGGAAAACCTCTTCACATGTAAACCATCACTAAGAGGTACGTGGTTGGGCCAGAAATCCTGGCAAGAAGTCTCAGGTTCAAATCTTGTGGCGGCCATGGAAGGGTTTGAAAATGGTGACAGTCAGTTAAGCCGCCAACATCATATTAAAAATACTTGCCCTTTCGGATAACCCGAACAAAGAAAACATTACTTTTTCACAGAACCTGTAAATTTTATTGCAGTCTTACTCATGCTCAATGACGATATTAACAAAGAACTCCGTAGGATTGAGAATCTACATTAAAAAGAATACATTGGTATACATTTTTAGTATTCGACATTAAATTATTTTTCTTGTGGACTCTAAAAGCTTACCTCCAGCCATTCTGACGATCCTGCTGGTTCCCACGCAGCTACCCCACCATTCTTGCTCTGTATTAATGCCAATGTCATATAAAACTCGTTATTAGCAAGATATTGAATGCATATTCTTAGTTTATATAAAGTTCATTTGCTAAAGAATCTGCTTCAAGTAATGTACTACACTAACTTGTAAAGAAAGCACTATGTTTACAGCATCGTAGAGTTGCTCTGGTTTCATTTTCTCACCAACAATTTCTGGTGGCATGGTTGAGAATAGGAGGCAACACTAGGGATAAACACAAATATATCATAAGGAAGCTGTATTTGCAATATTTTGATTTGAATTCTTATAAAAATCGTATAAACACCTTTAGTCCTTCAGCAGTGCAATCAGAAACTTGCCATCCATGATCTTGATCTGAAAAGGTCCATGATCCTTTAGATATATGTCTGTGCATGCTTCTGAAGTCACCAGAAGGATTGTCCGTAACCTTCACAAGAGTTGAGAAATAACTTATCCGGATCGATCCGGTAAAAATTCGTTGGTAATGGCGGCCGTCTCGGCCAACTAGTCAGTTTGGTGACTAGCCCGTCCCGTTTCGTCCAAATACATCTTATCAGTCGGCCAACGCTAAATTGTCAGGTCAAAGTAAGTCAAAGTCGGAATGAGTTAGTCTGAGTCTGTTGAGTCGGTCAAAGTCAAGGTTGTTAAAGTTAGATCAAAATTTTTATAATTTTTATTCTTAGATTTTGTGCCTTATAGGCATGTTTGAAATATCTGTGTTTGATATACATGCTTAATATATATACAATAATAAATATCAACGTCAGTCCATGTCCGACTCTACCCTGATTTAACTCCGACGCGACCGACTAGTTGTTTCAAGGTCCCGACTTACATCCATTGTCTCATGACTTTTCCAACCTTGGTAAAAAGAATATAATTCCTTAGAAATAGATAAAATATTTAAACTTTATAAAGACCTGCGAAGCTTTAATAAATTCATGTCCTTTTAATAATGTTAATCCAATTTCTTCCGAAAGATCAGTAGCCAATAGAGCTTGAATAGCAAATCCAGCATCCCATTGTTGACTGCCAAAACTCTGTAATCAAAGTATGTAAAGATGAGAACAATAAACAATTAAAAGTGTCTTGATGTGAACAATAATGTTTAGCAGGTTTTTAGTTGACCTGCATTTTCATTCCATCTTCTGCAACCCACAGATAATCAGGGATTCGGGCAAGATGTTTTTTGAAACAAACACCATTTGGATCCTCAGTCCAGCATGCAAGCATACATAATGACTGAACAACAATGGTCATATCCTGACACCTGTCATTAAAATAACATATTTTTTAAAAATTAATCATCTGCTTACTTTTATGACACAACCAGCAGTAATATATCGGCTGTTCTCATCTTCATAATGGATATGCTTCATTGTTGTTTGGAGTGCTTTATTGCGTAGTTTATTAAATGGCCAGCGATTCAGTAGAGGTTCAGTTAAAACATAAAGACTATCCCACATTAAATCTTGTAATAAAGGATGAGGAGAGTATAAGTCCTCCTGAAATAATAAATATGGTAGGCGAATAAGAAGCGAGTTAGATAAAATACATGCTATTCACATGTTATAAGTAGTTAAAAAGAAGCTTACCTTTGCGCATAAATGTCGTATGCTTTTCCAGTTGATCTCATCATAGGGTTGTAAATAGAGTTCATTTCTAAGTTCTATAACCAACGGAGTAATAGGACCAACAAATCTTTTTCCATATAGGTATGACATCGGCATGTATACCAGTCGACAATAGCACCACATTTTTGCTGCATTTATATGAAGAACGTAAAAGAGAATCATACACTATATATATTTTCAGAAAATTAGTATTTGAGAACTAACCTGGATACATAGGTAGGAAGGAAGGGAGAATCCAGAACTCTGGGGGCATTGGGTTGGTTCCAGCCCACTCACATACACCAAGTATCTAAATACAAACAACCTTGTATCAATTGTGTTTGATTTATCTAAGAAACAAGCATATTAAAGGTGTTTATATATATATATGGCTGTGCCGGGCAATTGGGTAACACTTCAACATGGGTTTGGGTCAATGTTGCTCATTTTAACAAGAGTTATATTGGGTCATTCTGTTTTCATATTTTATTGATATATAGATATAGAATAGAATATCGATAGTAGAAGAGTAGATAGTTAATCTTTTAACATAGAAGGTTTATAACCATTCCTTCTGACATAAACTAAATCTTTTAACATAAATTCGATACCTCATATCTGTCTTTACACTTTTATTCATGAGCCCATTCAATTCTTTTTGTTGTTTTAATTAAAGAAAGATGTCTTACTGAAAGCCATGTTTTGCCCCATGATGGAATGGCTGTGACACTACCATGATCAAGAATCCATTTACGTGCTTTGGTGCACGCACCGTTTAAACCACCATCGGGACCTTCTCCTAAAAGTCGCATACAAATGTAACTGAGTGTGGTGCAGAACATTGTGCTATGACCCTCGATGTGAAATCCCCATCCACCGTCTTCATTCTGTTAGTTCCAGCTAATTATTGTTAATATTTACATGTTTTTCAGTTAACTAATAACATTCTAGTTACAGTTTTGCATACCTGATGACAATAAACATAGCGTAGGATTTCTTTTCGGTATTCTGCTGGGAAAACACTGTTAAGGTGCCCAGTAATATATAAGACAATTACCTGCAATTTGGTGATTTGGCACACAATTTGGGAATTTATTTGTCTGTTACTTGAATATAATAATATATATAATATAATATTTTTATGTACTAACTATAAGGTGAAATTGGAAGGAGCAATTCTGAAGTCTAA